>NC_143398.1:123548830-126440698 GCF_052110815.1 Crocodylus siamensis | reverse complement strand
GCCAGGCCACATTCTCTTGCCTGGGGTTAACCTGCTGCCTGCAGGGCCCCATAGCCTTGCAGGGGGTTGCCCTGGTGGCTGCAAGGCCCCATTTCCTTACCTGGGTTTGACCTCAAGGCTGGAAGGCCCCATACGCTTGCCTGGGGTTGACCTGATCTCCAAAATTCCCCCTAGGCATGCCTGGTTTTCACCTGGTGCCCGGAGTTCCTGCCGCCCTGGGCTTCCCTCCCAAAAAACCAACGGGAGTTCGGGCACAGGACCCGCACAACCCCCAGGGGGTTAAGTCTCCACCAAGTGCCCCCCCCACCCGGGCTTAAGCCTTCAAGGACTGCCCCCCACACCTGGGCCAGGCCCCATTCAGTTGCCTGGGGTTGACCTGGTGCCTGCAGGGCCCCATAGGCTTGCAGGGGGTTGACCTGGTGGCTGCAAGCCCCCATTTGCTTTACCTGGGTTTGACGTGGAGGCTGAAAGGCCCCATACGCTAGCCTGGGGTTGACCTGAGCTCCAAAAGTTCCCCTAGGGCATGCCTGGGGTTGACCTCGCGCCCGGACTTGCCGCCGCCCTGGGTTTCACTCCCAAAAAACCACCGGGAGTGCGGGCACAGGACCCGCACAACCGCCAGGGGCTGAACCCTCCATCAAGTGCCCCCCCCACCCGGGCTTAAGCCTCCAAGGAGTGACCCCCGACCTGGGGCAGGCCCATTCAGTTGCCTCGGCTTGACCTGGTGGCTGCAGGGCACCATAGGCTTGCAGGGGGTCGACCTCGTGGCTGCAAGGCCCCACTCGCTTGCCCCGGGTTGACCTGCGCTCCAAAGGTCCCCTTAGTCACGCCTGGGGTTGACCTGGTTCCCGAACATGCTGCCGGCCTGGGCTTCTCTCCCAAAAAACCACCGGAAGTGCAGACGCAGGACCCGCACAACCTCCAGGGGCTTAAGCCTCCGTCAAGTCCCCCCCACCCAGCCTTAAGCCTCCAAGGAGTGCCCCCGCCACCTGGGGCAGGCCCCATTCAGTTGCCTCGTCTTGATCTGGTGGCTGCAAGGCCCCATTCCCTTGCCTGGGGTTGACCTGATGGCTGCAGGGTGACATAGGCTTGCAGGGGGTCGACCTGTTGGCTGCAAGGCCCCACTCGCTTGCCTGGGGTTGACCTGGTGGCTGCAAGCACCCAATCGCTTGCCTGGGGTTGACCTGGTGGCTGAAAGGCCCCATTCACTTCCCTGGGGTTTTCCTCGTGGCTGAAAGGCCACATTCGCTTGCCTGGATTTGACCTAGTGGTTGCAAGGCCCCATTCACTTGCCTGGGGCTGACCTGGTGCTGCAAGGCCCCATTCACTTGCCTGGGGTTGACCTGGTGACTGCAAGGCCCACTCGCCTACCTGGGGTTAACCTGGGCTCCAGAAGTCCCCCTAGGCATGCCTGGGCTTGACCTGGTGCCCGGACTTCCTGCCGCCCTGGGCTTCACTCCCAAAAAACCACCGGAACTGCGGACGCAGGACCCACAGAACCGCCAGGGCCTTAAGCCTCCATCAAGTGCCCAACCACCCTGGCTTAAGCGTCCAAGGAATGTCCCTCCACCTGGGCCAGGCTTCATTCGCTTGCCTGGGGTTGACCTCATGGCTGCAAGGCCGCATTCGCTTGCCTGGGGTTGACCTGGACTCCAAATGTCCCCCTAGTCATTCCTGGGTTTCTTCTGGTGCCCCGACTAGCTGCTGCCCTGGGCTTCACGCCCAAAAAAGTACCAGGAGTGCGGATGCAGGACCCGCACAACCTCCAGGGCCTTAAGCCTCTGTCTGGTGCCGGCCCCACACGGGCTTAAGCCTCCAAGGAGTGCCCCCGCCGACCTGGGATAGGCCCCATTCAGTTGCCACGTCTTGATCTGGTGGCCGCAAGGCCCCATTCACTTGCTCAGCGTTTACCTGGTTACTGCAAGGCCGCATTCGCTTGCCTGGATTTGACCTTGTGTTTGCAAGGCCCCATTCATTTGCCTGGGTTTGACCTGGTGCTGCAAGACCCCATTCACTTGCCTGGGGTGACCTGGTGACTGCAAGGCCAATTCGCCTGCCTGTGGTTAACCTGGGCTCCAGAAGTCCCCCTAAGCATGCCTGGGCTTCACCTGGTGCCCGGAATTCATGCTGCCCTGGGCTTCACTGCCAAAAAACCACCGTGAGTGCGGGCACAGGACTCGCACAACCCCCAGGGACTTAAGCCTCCATCAAGTGCCCCTCCCACCCGGGCTTAAGCCTCCAAGGAGTGCCCCCCACACCCGGGCCAGGCCTCATTCAGTTGCCTGGGGTTGACCTGGTGCCTCCAGGGCCCCATAGGCTTCCAGGGGGTTGACCGGGTGTCTGCAAGGCCCCATAAAATTTCCTGGGGTTGAACTGGTGCCTGCAAGGCCCCATTCACTTGCCTGGAGTTTACCTGGTGGCTGTAAAGCCCCATTCACTTACCAGAGGTTGACCTGGGCTGCAAAAGTCCCCATAGGCATGCGTGGGTTTGACCTGGTGCCCGCACCTGCTGCCGCCCTGGGCTTCACTTCCAGAAAACCACCGGGAGTGCGGACACAGGACCTGCACAACCGCCAGACCCTTAAGCCTCCATCAGGTGCCCCTCACCACCCGGGCTTAAGCCTTCAAGAAGTGCACCACCAACTTGGGCCATGCCCCAGTCGCTTGCCCGGGGTTGACCTGGTGGCTGCAGGGCCCCATAGGCTTGCAGGGGGTTGACCGGGTGGCTGCAAGGCCCCATTCACTTACCTGGGGTTGACCTGGTGCCTGCAAGGCCCCATTCGCTTACCTGGGGTTCACTTGGTGCCTGCAAGGCCCCATTCACCTGCCTGGGGTTGACCTGCTGCCTTCAGGGCCCCATAGGCTTGCAGGGGGTTGATCTTGTGGCTGCAAGGCCCCATTTGCTTACCTGGGTTTGACCTCGAGGCTGGAAGCCCCAGTCGCTTGCGTGGGGTTCACCTGGGCTCCAGAAGTCCCCCTAGGCATGCCTGGGCTTCACCTGGTGACCGGACTTCCTGCCGCTCTGGGCTTCGCTGCCAAAAAACCACCGGGAGTGCGGGCACAGGACCTGCACAACCCCCAGGGGCTTAAGCCTCCATCAAGCGCGCCCCCCCCACCCGAGCTTAAGCCTCCAAGGAGTGCCCCCACACCTGGGCCAGGCCCCATTCAGTTGCCTCGGGTTGATCTGATGCCTGGAGAGCCCCATAGGCTTCCAGGGGGTGGACCGGGTGGCTGCAAGGCCCCATAAAATTGCCTGGGGTTGACCTGGTGCCTGCAAGGCCCCATTCGCTTGCCTGGGGTTGACCTGTTGGCTGCAAGGCCCCATTCGCTTCCCTGGGGTTGACCTGGTGGCTGCAGGGTGCCATAGGCTTTCAGGGGGTCGACCTGGTGGCTGCAAGGCGCACTCTCGTTTGCCCGGGGTTGACCTGGTGGCTGCAAGCTCCCAATCGCTTGCCTGGGGTTGACCTGGTGGCTGCAAGGCCCCATTCACTTGCCTGGGGTTTAACTGGTGGCTTCAAGGCCCCATTCGTTTGCATGGATTTGACCTGGTGTTTGCAAGGCCCCATTCACTTGCCTGGGGTTGACCTGGTGCTGCAAGGCCCCATTCAATTGCCTGGGGTTGACATGGTGACTGCAAGGCCCATTCGCCTTCCTGGGGTTGACCTGGGCTCCAGAAGTCCCCCTAGGCAAGACTGGGCTTGATCTGGTGCCCGGACTTCCTGCTGCCCTGGGCTTCAATCCCAAAAAACCACCGGGATTGCGGGCACAGGACCCGGAAAACCGCCAGGGTCTTAAGCCTCCAGCAAGTGCCCCACCACCCGGGCTTGAGCCTCCAAGGAGTGCCCCCCCCACGTGGGCCAGGCCCCATTCTCTTGCCTGGGGTTGACCTGCTGCCTCCAGGGCCCCATAGGCTTGCAGGGGGTTCCCCTGGTGGCTGCAAGGCCCCATTTGCTTACCTGGGTTTGACCTGGAGTCTGAAAGGCCCCATTCGCTTTCCTGGGGTTGACCTGAGCTCCAAAAGTCCCCCTAGGGCATGACTGGGGTTGACCTGGCGCCCGGACATGCTGCCGCCCTGGGCTTCTCTCCCAAAAAACCACCGGAAGTGCGGACGCAGGACCCTCATAACCGCCAGGCCCTTAAGCCTCCATCAAGTCCCCCCCACCCGGGTTTAAGCCTCCAAGGAGTGCCCCCCCCACCTTGGCCAGGCCCCATTTATTTGCATTGGGTTGACCTGGTGTCTGCAAGGCCCCTTTCGCTTGCCTGGGGTTGATCTGGGCTCCAAAAGTCCCTCTAGGCATGCCTGGGGTTGTTCTAGTGCCCGGACTTGCTGCCGCCCTGGGCTTCCCTCCCAAAAAACAACCGGGAGTGCGGACGCAGGACCCGCAGAACCGCCAGGGGCTTAAGCCTCCATCAAGTGCCCCCCCACGCAGGCTAAAGCCTCCAACAAGTGCCCCCGCCACCTGGGCCAGGCCTGATTCTCTTGCCTAGGGTTCACCTGGTGGCCCCGTTCGCTTACCTGGGGTTGACCTGGTGGCTGCAGGGTGCCATAGGCTTGCAGGGGGTCGACCTGGTGGCTGCAAGGCCCCACTCGCCTGCCTGGGGTTGACCTGGTGGCTGCAATCCACCAATCACTTGCCTGGGGTTGACCTGGTGGCTGGAAGGCCCCATTCACTTGCCTGGGGTTGACCTGGTGCTGCAAGGCCCCATTCCCTTGCCTGGGGTTGACCTGGTGACTGCAAGGCCCATTCGCCTTCCTGGGGTTGACCTGGGCTCCAAAAGTCCCCCTAGGCATGCCTGGGGTTCTCCTGGTGCCCGGACTTGGTTCTGCCCTGGGCTTCACTCCCAGAAAACCACCGGGAGTGCGCACGCAGGACCCGCAAAACCACCAGGGGCTTAAGCCACCATCAAGTGCCCCCCCACCCGGGCTTAAGCCTCCAAGGAGAGCCCCCCACACCTGGGCCAGGCTGTATTCACTTGCCTGGGGTTGACCCGGGCGTGCAGTGTCCCATACGCTTGCATGGGGATGACCTGGAGGCTGCAAGGCCCCATTCGCTTTCCTGGAGTTGAGCTGGCCTCCAAAATCTCGCTAGGCATGCCTGGGGTTGTCTTGGTACCCAGACTAGGTTCCGCCCTGGGCTTCACTCCCAAAAAACCACCGGGAGTGCCGACGCAGGACCCGCACAACCACCAGGGCCTTAATCCTCCATGAAGTGCACCCCCCACCTGGGATTAAGCCTCCAAGGAGTGCCCCCCCGACCTGGGCCAGGCCCCATTCGCTTGCCTGGGGTTGACCTGGTGGCTGCAAGGCCCCATTCGCTTACCTGGGGTTGACCTGGGCTCCAAAAGTCCCCCTAGGCATGCCTGGGGTTGTCCTGGTGCCCGGACTTGCTGCCGCCCCGGGCTTCACTCCCAAAAAACCACCGGGAGTGCGGACGCAGGACCCACACAACTGCCAGGGGCTTAAGCCTTCATCAAGTGCCCCCCCCACCCGGGCTCAATCCTCCAAGTAGTGCCCCTGCTACCTGGGGCAGCCCCATTCACTTGCCTAGGGTTGACCTGGTGGCTGCAAGGCCCCATTTTCTTGCAGGGGGTCGACCTGGTGGCTGCAAGGCCCCACTCGCTTGCCCGGGGTTGATCTGGTGGCTGCAAGGCCCCATTCACCTGCCTGGAGTTGAGCTGGTGCTGCAGGGCCCCATTCGCTTGCTTTGGGTTGACCTGGTGTCTGCAAGGCCCCATTCGCTTGTCTGGGCTTGACCTGGGCTCCAAAAGTCCCCCAGGCATGCCTGGGGTTGGCCTGGTGCCCCGGACATGCTGCCGCCCTGGGCTTCACTCCCAAAAAACCACCAAAAGTGCAGCTCAAGCCTGCTTTCATTTGATCTTCTAATAAGACACAGATAATCTGAAGGAGGAAAAAAAACTTTCAGTAGGACATTAAATGGCAGACAACTGCTTAACTTTATAATGCGCCAGCAATTCTTAGGACCTGTCATTAAAATGGTACCTGTCCTCCCATACAACTATCTCTCTAAAAATTGTTGGTTTTTTTCCCCCCAGGAGTTACTTTGTTTAGAAGTTGAAATCTGAACTCTGTCCTTTTATGAAGAGAGTACCATAAAAATGGTGAGAAGAGATCACAGCAGGCTATTAATTCCTTTTAGTTTCCATTGTCAGTGTGAGCCCACCTATGTTTTCAAGATACCCCTTTACTATGTTCCATTTCTCAGCATATTTGCTGGGGGAAAGCCATGTGTTTGCTTATCTGTCTCATAAAAGGGTGCAGTGGATCTCTTCAAGAATATTCTGAACTCAGTTTGCTTGTTACAGCCATCTCTCTTTCTTCTTTCCTTTCTTTGTACTGATTCTTCCATACGCAGCTCTCAGCGGCTGTAAACACAGGTCTCATCAGAGGTGGTCCTGATTAATCCCTGTGACAACCCAGGGCAAAAGAGGAGTGACATAGCCCTTTACATGCATAGCCTTTCCCAGCTGCATTGCCTCTCTACCAGTAAGTAGCCAAAGATAGCACACAGCCTGATAGACTTGTCCCTGGAATGACTGGCAATTAACTTGAATGAGTCATATCTGACTGACAAAATGCACACAGCAAAGAGGTATACATGCAAAGAGTTTGTGACTAAATATAATACATGCAGATAGCCTGACTAAATTATGGTAGGTCTGAGCTTTGACTCTAAGGCTGTCCATGGCTCAGCTAGAAAGATTAAGATAATTCAAATCCAAGTAAAATGAAGAAATCCCAGATGCAGGAAATCCAATTAAAGATACCTTGAATCTGTTCCAGTATGGTAATTTCTTATATATTTCTATCCACTTATATGTGCAGATCACATTTGCCTTGATATTAGTTAAGAGCTATCCATTCTCATGTCTTGGGGTATAAAATGTTCATTAGTGGGAGTTCAAGAAGATTTCTGTAAAAGCTTTGAAACTTGTATTTTCCCCCTAAAGTGTTGAGAATTATGGGGCGATTAACAAGACCTGAAATGAGACGAGGCTATAAAGGAGAAGAAAGGTAAAAAGTAAGAATAGCACTTGAGCTCTGGAGAAAAAGAAGCCCTAATTATTGATAGCCATGTAATGTACAGGGGTGAAGTCCAAGATAGGTTTGGATTTTTTTTCTTTTTTTTTTGTTTTCTTTTCGTAGTGTCTTGTCTCTGTCATTTGGAAGGACATGGGCAAAAAATAGTGAGATTCTGTTTCTCTTTGCTTTGTTCATCTTTTACCTTATATCCTTCCTTGCCTTAGCTGGGCAATCTCTGTTACTTGTAATTGACAGAGAGCTTGGACAGACATTTAGTGTCTCCAGAGAGTCCCTGCTCTTAGGAGAAGCCCTGAGTGTACAGAAGTGTATAATTTTTCTCTCAAAGTGGCTGGTCTGAGAGAAAAATAATTTGGGAACAACCTGATTGAAGTGGCTCCCTGGAGAATATCTCCCAGGAGACAGAACTTCTGTACAGGCAGCCAGTGTGCTTTGCTGCTTCTCCCTCCCACAGTGGGAGGAAGAGTATGTGTCAGTCCCAGCCAAGCAGCAAGCAGACCACGCTCCCTGAGTGCTCTGGGCTGGAAAAGCCCAGTGCTGAAGCATTTAGACTGCATCCAGACTAGCATAGACATTTGTGCCACTGCTACTTGTCCCCAGGGAAAACCTGTATCACATGCACTCTGGCGCCTGGTAGGTTACTTAGGTGGGATAAGAGAGGCTGGGGTCATCAACTCTGCTAGCCCCAGCAGCCTTACCTGGGGGGCTTTGGGGAGCTGCAGCCATGGTGCTTCAAGAGCTAGGAGCCTGGCAAGCAGTGTGGCTCCAGCCAGCCAGTTTTGGGTGGCATGTGCTGTCATCATGTGCTCTGTGCTGCTTTTTTTTTTTACCTCAGGATCTCCCAGAGTCAAAATCCTCCTCTACAAGGTAGCAGCATGGGGAATGATTGCATGTGCAGTGGTGCCGTCTGTGCTGCACAGATGGCATCACGTACCACACATCTGGGCTCATCTGGATGCAGCCTCAGGGGGCATGTTCTGCTCCTGGCTTGTCCCCTGCCTGAATCACATTGCAGCTCTTGGATGCTGGGAAGCATGGAAGCATACTCCCTGCCCAGCCACAGATGGGGAAAGCTGGAGGACTGTGAACAACACAGGCCGTGGCCCCACCTTTCCTGACCCTGAGGACCCCTGCCTATATTAATTTCATCAAAAAACAAAAAACCCTGCAAAGCTCTCTGGTCTGTATGCTCTTGAGACCCCTGGCAGCCCAGCATCCACACTGCAGGCTCCTAGCTTCTCTGTTTTGAACTTTTGTACAGGTCATTAGGAAACAGAAAAGGGCCCCCATGACAAAGTCTAGGACCAAATAAACTTAGAGCAGGTGAGGTGTATGGGGACCTCTACTGTTTCCCAGCACAGTCACAAGTGGCAGGCTATAAAGTAAATGACAGAATAAAACATAGAAAAACAAAATTTCATTATTACTTTGCTCATGTCCCTTCAAATGACAGAAACTGGACATCCCCCAAAAAATCTCAGCCTACCTTAGACTTCACATTTGTATACCACATAACTATCAGCAGCGATACAGATTTTCCATGGAAAAATGCCACAGATAGATTTGCCACTTTTGCAAAGAGCTATCTGCAGGATGGTAGAGTTCCAGCCTGAAAGAGCTTCTTGGAAAAAGGATGGCAAACCTTAAGCCCTGCCCCAAGAGGGAGGAAGAGGGGGAAGGGGCAGGGTCTAAGGCTCTCAAGTAAGCCAGGGCTTGAATCAGGTTCATGTTTCCTCCTGGAAGGGTGGGAGATGTGGGTTGGGGATGGGGGTGGCAAGGCTGGGGATACCCTGTGGGTTGGATGCAGGTGTGGGTGACTGCCAGGGCTGGCAGGGGGGTCGGGGGCTGTGGGAAGAGCCAGAGGGGCAGGTGGGAGGCAAGGTGGTGTATGGGTGGGGGCTGACAGAACAGGGAGCTGTCTGCAGGCGCGCCCCATCGGGGTGAGGATAGGCGGGCAGGTGCCTAGCAATGTTGAGAGGCACCTGCCCTGCCACCTGCTCCCATGAAGAGGAGACAGTGGCAACGGCACAGTGCTGCAGCTCGGGGAATGCTGCAGCATGCCCAAGGCCAAGGCGGGTGCTGAGCTGCTTCTGTCATCCACGTACCATTGGGCCAGGCTGGGCAGCTCTGTGCCTCCGTGTTGGGCTTCCAACACTCCAGTGGGAAGCCACATGCAAAGGCAAGTAGGAGCCCACCTGGCTGGATGGTGTGTTGGCTCTGTGCCTCCATTTACAGCTTCCCACTGGAGTGCTGGAAGCCCCACATGGAGGGCCGACCCAGCCAGATGGCGTATGGACTGGGAGCTGTGCCCCATCAGACCAGGTAGGAAGCCATACGTGGACACACGGTATTGTACACCGTTGGCTTGCACAGACTCCCACTTCCACATGCGGTTTCCTGCTGGAGTGCTTGCTGGAAGCCCTACTTGGAGGCATGGAGCTTGCCAGGCCCGATGGTTCATGGCTGCCTGTCTATGTGCTGTCAGGCTGGGCTGGCTGGTTCTGTGCCTGCACAGAGGTTTCACATGGGCAGGGGAAGAGCACCAGCATGTCAGGACTACTCAGTGCCACAAAGCAGCAGGGGAGACGGCTGCAGTTGAACCCACGTCCTGGTGGATGGAGGGAGCTGCTTCCAGGAGGGAGTAAGTAGGGGATAGGCAGGGAGTGAGGGGCACTGGCAGGGCTGTGCGGGCTGTGGCTTGGGAATGAGGGGAAACAACGTATCAGGGCTGCTCAGCACCACAAAGCAGTGGGAGGGGGGACAGCCACAGCTGGACCCTCATCCTGGTGAGTGTAGGGGGCAGGGAGAAGTCTGCTCTTCCATGATAAAAAATCCAAAATCAAATGCCAGAATTTATAGGTATTTAGACTTCATTCTATTATAGTGATTGAGACACTGATAGGCTTCCAAATTGCTTTAACACTGTAAATATATTAATTTAACATTGTGTTCAGCTGATACTACGTGTGTGTGTGTGTGTGTGTTTCATTTTAATCATGGATTTGGGGTTTTTAATCAGAAAACTTGTGATTTTCTTTTTCTTAAATCAGAGAATTTATAATTTTTAAACAGAGAAAACCAGGAGCCCTGGGTATTAGTAATTGAGAGGGGAAATGTCCTTCTAAGCCTAAGTGCTGTTCTTACTCTTTACCTTCTTTACTATTTAGAAGCATTTGACTCTCTCCTAGGTGTCTAACCTTGTCTATCTGGCCCCTCTTTCAAAGGTGAGGCACCTATTGAAGCACTGAAGGCCTAAGTGGAGGCTCCTAGGTGATCATTTTGCATCTACCCGTAGTACCTGTAGGTCTTGGTTCCCTATCTTTATATTCCTTGCTTCATAGGACTACTGTGAGAACAAGTAGTCAGTATCTACAGTGATGGAGGGGAGAAGGACACACACTAGGCACTGAATAGAATGTCTATATGTATATGTTCACTCACACATACTCATGGACAACGCCAGTCAGACAAACTGGCATTTCTCTGCTTTCACATTATAGGAGAGATAAGACTTCACTTGGAAAATTCTATTGCCTACATCTTCATAGAACATTAATTCCAGCCATCTTTTAATATAAAAGTTGGCTGCTTAACTGAAACAACTTTGGCCAAATCCTGAAATCCTTATCCAGAAGTCACTCTATAATCAATGCCATTTGCCCAAGAGAGCCAGCAGCATTTAGTAAGAACTGACATGAGCATTTGATGAGAAAGGACACCCTTTAGTTCCCTGTTTTACATTGAACAGTCTTTACTGTTGGTAAAAAACAAAACAAAACAAAAAACCCTGGAACATGTGAAAGTTCATTTATCACCTGGTTTCTAGGAGGAGAGAGAATCATTGAAAGAAGGACTAGAAGATCATCAAGTCCAGTCCCCTGCCATGGGCAGGAGGTAATTGGGCTCAAATGAGGTATATGTCCAGCCTCCTCTTAAAGACTGCCAGAGGTGGTGACTGTACCACCTCTGCTGGAAGTGTCTTCCGGATTCTAATTACCTATATGGAAAACAAATTTTTCCTTATGTCCAGCTGAACCTTTTCCTCGCGTAACTTGTGTCCATTGGTCTGTGTCTTCCTGGAGGGGGCTTTTCTGAAAGGTTCTTCTAGATCCTGGTGTAGATCCCATCTTTGTAGGCAGCTATCAAATAATCACCCACCAGGGTTTCTTGGCCAATCAGTGGTGGAAGGAGGGTGCACATAGCGAAAATACCAAAATTAAAGAAGCTGCTGTGCAGCGCACATATTTGTAGGTGGATGTCAAGATAATTAAAGAAATTCGCCCTTTCTTCCTATTCCTCCTCTCTCTCTTCTGTGTTTCCCTTCTCTTACCAGCTCTTTGACCCTCCTTTGAGTTCTGTCTTCAATTCATTTTCCCTGTTCTCTTCCCCCTGCTTTAGCCCTCACTTTTTTTTGGGAATTCACAAAAATTAAGCAGGAACCCTGAGGCCAAAGTCATTTTTATACTAACAGCCCTTTAAACCATTATGAGTAGGGATTAGCCTAAATTGTACACTTAGCAGCAGCTCCTTTAATTTTGCTCTTTTCACTGCGCACCACCCACCCCCACTGATTTGCAAAGGGGCCCTGGTGGCTGTGGCGGCCACAGCGCTTGCTCCTGATCCCCCGGGAGGCAAAAGGTGCAGCGGATCACCCGCTGGCAAGCAGCAGGGCCACTCAGGTCCCTTGGCCAGTCAGCGGTGGGGGGCAGGAAGGAGGCGGCATATAGTGAAAATAGCAAAATTAGTGGACCTGCTATGCAGGATACTTCTGGCATGATTTAGATAGACCTTTAATTATGATGGTAAAATGGGACCTTACTCTTACTGTATGGATTCTCTACATTGTTGGAGTGATGCAATGTTTACTCCAACCCTGAGGCCCCTATAGAAGCATAATGTGATGTCTTGGCACCCTGGATGCAGTTATGCATGGGTGGGGCAGTGTCACTGACTGTTGTGGGTTGTGTGGCAGCAGCCAGTCCAGCAGATCAACCACTTCTATTTTTTGTCATTTTCCCTCCCCATTATGGTTGGTGCCTAGGACTGGTGCTCTAGTTGCCCCCCTTCGTTATGGTACTATGCTACTCCTTTATGCAACCAGAGCAGTGGAAAGGGACCTTAGCAGAACAGAATTCAGGAATTTGTAACAGGGAATTCTTACCCTGTTATAGGGAATGGAATGGGCTCTTTAAGGGAAGAATTTTTGTGAACCAGACAAAGGCAGCTAGCAAGGCAGGAGCTAATAAATAACCCTACAGTCAGAAAAGCTATTGTGGCACTGACTGGAAGGGGGTGGAGCTTGGGAGGCATAAAAGTCTTGAGCCAAGAGGGCAGTCTGCCCCAGGTGGCTGAAAAGTGAAGAGCTCTGCAGCTAGAAGGCCATGGCAGCCTGAAGGCCTGGGATATTACTGCCATGGGGGGCTACAGGCAAGGAAGAGAAAGCTTGTGGGGAGCCAGGATGCAGAATAGAGAGAGTCCAGTATGCCCAGTGAGCACAGGGTTTTGTTAGCCAAGAGGCTTATATTTTGATTCAGACCAGTATACTGGATGGGACTAGAAAGGGGAGAGATGGAGGTCCCATTGGTACCCAAGGTGTGCATGACTGCTTTGAGCACTGCCAGGGGCCAGGCTCAAGGTGCTGACAGGACCAGAGGTCCTGGGGTGCCAGGGAAGCACCAAGCTTGGGCCTACTGGGGTCAGCGTGCAAGCTATCTCTGCCCTTCTTGGGCTACAACAAGGGCCAGGGGCTTAGTACCTGAGGGGGCAAGATCGGGTCTAGGGGTTCAACATAGTGACCTAAGCTGGGAGGCACCCATATAGATGAGAGCAGTTAAAGCTGGAAAGCAGACACCCCAACAAGGATACATTGGTCTTGAAGTGGCCTAATGAGGTGATAATGGGTAGCAGCTGCAAGGCATGGGCATAGTTAAAGGGGTAGAAGGAGCTCACAAATTTTGCCTTTGAGGCAACAGAGACCTTAAGGTCTGGATGGGCCTGGAAAGTTTGCTTAGCTCTTAAGAAGTGTGCTTGGAAACTGCAGGGTCCAAGAGGGGTGAGCGATCTGAAAGAAGGGCAAGAGCATAACCTGGGACCACTTTCCTTTTCATATGAGAGTTGATGACATCAAGGTTTGGCAGGAAAGAGAAAAAGAGTATCCAGGGAGCCTGAGTAGGTAGGAGCCACTTGGCCACCAGTAGACAACATGGCCACCTCTGGGTGCATGGTCCTGTTGCAACCTCAAAGAGTCAAGTAAGGAAAACAAGCTCAGTGCTGCTCAGGGCTTCCCCAGTGTTCAACCTACATTCAGCCTGTCCTTTAACCTTCTTTGTACCACACAATTTAGTGACAGATTTCACTGAGGCACAAGTGCTTTCAAAAACACATTTTTGCTTGGAAGGACGAATGTTTATAGCTGCTGCTCTTGGGTGGTTACGTGACCATCAGGTGAATGTCTTTCACAAATAAGTCTTCATCATCCAATATGTAGAAGGGCAATAGCATGAGTGCAGCTGAGCCAGCAGAGCTTTGGAGGTGACCTCAAACCTGGTCCCTTGACTCTTTTTATTCCAAATATGTGCTGCATAGCTGTTTTGGAAAAGTTTCTGAAACGCTGAAGAACTGACTTCTTCAAAATACTTCTTCCAGTCCTGCCAGTGAATAGGATAAAAGGCTTCTTGAGGAAGGATGCTGACACCTTTGCAGCCTTTACGGCTCTGGAGACTCCTGATGGAGCACCACTTCTTGAAAACACGGGAAAGAAGCTGTGGTCCCTGGTGCCCCCATATCCAGCTATTGTAATGGTCCACATAGTCCTTCATACAGAGCTCTATGAACTTGTGGTTGGGTTCAAAGGAAAGGAAGGCTCCATTTAGTGTATATTTGGACTGGATGCCAATTACATTAGTGAGGTTCCCTAAGTTTTTGAGGACTATAAAGTCTGTGTCTAAGTAGATACCGCCAAATTTCCACATAATTGCAATTCTACAGGCATCAGAAAGGACGGCTAAGAAATAAGGTTCCCACCTGTGTTGGGCCTGTGAGTACCAGTCAGCCAGAGGTGTACCTGAAAACAGATCATCTAAGTCCAATGGCCAAATTTCCACATTGGGGAAGCAGCCCAGTAGGGATAACCCCCAGTGTTTTGGTTGGGAAATTTTTTTATCTGCCAAGCCCTTCATAAGGATGACAACTTTGGTGTCAGGGTGAGCCCTGGCTGCCGATTCAACAGAGCACACAAAGAGAAAATGTGGGTTGATACGTTCTGAAGTCTCTACGAAGAATATATTCCCTGGTGTTGGAGGTGGACTGACAGAAACAGCTGGAGGAGAAGGTACCAAGTGATGGCAGTTCACTTCCAGAATTAAGTCATGCAGCTGACTCTTGTTGGTATCCTCAGTGATTCTCCAGTAGAACATTACGTAGACAAAACACAGGAACTGAAAGGTGATAATGAACACAGCCCACAATTTGTGATGTGTCACCACCTTGGTGAGTTTTAGCATGCAGACAGGCATTTTAGGCATTTTGTCTTTACCTCCAGAGCCTTGTTTTTTCCAACAAAAATAAGGAGACCTGAAAAAATATTAAAACCATACAATAAAAAATTTACTATGATAAATTAATTTGTTTATCAATATAAATAGTGATAACAGGTTTACACAAAAACTTGTGTTTTCCTTATGCAGTTATTTTCTCTTTCCTTTCAAAATACAGTGACTTACTTAATTATCATTATTCTATTTCTGTGGTGGTAGTACCTCAGGGACCCATTAGAGATCGTGGCTGACTGTGCTTAATCTCATTGTTTGCCATAACAAGAGGATGATCCCTGCCCGCTGTAATACCACAGCACCAAATTCTGTCCTCTGTTATAGCCTCACAACTGTGTGGATTCTAGAGGGGAAACAGACGTATAAGAAAGTATAAGTATAATAATCGTATTAGATTTTTTCCTATCATTTCTACTTGTAGCTTTCACCAGACTGATCTGTAATAATTCTAGAGAGCTGGTAATTGGGAGCTGCTGCCTTCATAATTCTGTCATGATAATAATGCTGGACCCCTCAGAATAGGCACTTTGTGGAAAAGCAGCAATTGTTAGGTCAGGATATATGTGCTTTAGGAAGGAGAATAACAGTCCTTTCCCAGTACTCAGTGCTAATGTGAGAAAAGCAGTTTTCATGGAGGATGCTGGTGCATGATTTCTTTTATCATAGAGAAGCTGCTGCACAGCAGCTTCCACAATTGGAGATGTACCATCAGTGCTGCCTGTGGAAGGTGCTTTGAATCCAGTGTGAATATAGAAACACCAACATTAGCATCCTTTCACAAGCAAGCACCACAAGCATTGAGGTGATGATCATTTGACATCAACTTCACAGAGCTGGCCCCGTCATCCAGATGTCCAACTTCAGACTCCTAAAGCAAGTTTTATTCTCCCAGCTTAGTCAAGACCCATGCTGAGGAAGAGGGCAGAGAAAGCACTGATAAGGATGTCCTCAAGAAGATCTTGGAAAAAAAAATGCAACATTGACATCATGTTGCCCAGGATTGCCCAAAATGAAGGAATAGTCTGCTGTAAGGATCTCGGTACTTTGAAGCCTTATAACAACAACAGGAGATGGAAATGTGGGAGTTACAGAAACAGTGTTTTGTGGACCAAATCAAGAATCCAGAGCCACCAACCCTGCACGAAAACATGTGCCTGAGTTGCAATAGTCTGTTGATTCCAGATCAGCCTCAGCAGCCGTCTTCTGACCCACAGGTAAGAATGATTCTTGACTGCAAGAGATTGCTGCAAAGAAGGTAGTGCAAGATCCCCCTCTGCTGCCACTTGTTCTTGCGCTAGGATATTTGCTATATTTAGCACGTTTTTCCATTTACTTGATGACAGTCCACAACCTTGCCTTGGTTACATAGTCCACCAGAGCGAGAGCTTTTTCTGTGGTGCTTTTACCTTTCCAGCTTTGTTCTATTCTGCTCCCCTCCCTGACTTGCTATTTATACCTTTACAGTCAAGATACTTAAATTTGAGTGTCATCATGAAACAGGTTGATGCCCCATGACCTTCAGCTTACCTGAAATCACCAGTTAGCAAGGAAGGTGAAACATGACAACTGATGACCTTTCACATCTCCAGTACTTTGGTATTTGAGGAGACCTTGGGCACCACTTTTCTTTCCCTTCTATCCATCAAATAGATGCTTTGCTCCCCTGCATTATTTTTAAGTGCAAGTGAAACCTTCCTATCCCGATCAGATCAGGATATATTGTTTCCCGTCTTCCTTATGCAATGAGCATAATTTGAGAGTCCAGGCAGGCTGCCTAGTAGGGGTGTGCAAAAATGGGCCATAATCAAGTCGGATTTGGCCCAAATTGGGGGACAGTGATTCGATTAATTGATTTGGATCACTGTCCCGATTAGATTTGACTGAATCTGAAGATTCAGTGTTGATTTGGATCATCAGCAATTTGGCCATAGATACAGCTTTAAATGTTTTTTCTACATACCAGGTACTAGGTGTGTCCCATGAATGCTGCGATGGTGGGGCAGATGGAACATCCCACAGGAGCTGTGTGCTCAGTGGCGGGCCTGGAAGTACTTCAGGTCCACTTCCGAGTGTGCAGGGGACCCCGGCTCAGTGATCGGCCATGGAGGAACCCTAGGTGCCTCCCCCAGACCCAGAGGCAAGAGTCACTGAGCCGGGAGGAGGGTCCCAAGCCAAGTGCTTTGAGGACCCCTGTGAAACGCTCCATCTGCCCCACCATTTCAGCATTCATGAGCCACACCTAGTACCTGGTATGTAGAAAAAACATTTAAAGCTGTATCTATGGCCAAATTGCTGATGATCCAAATCAACACTGAATCTGAAGATTCAGTCAAATCTAATCGGGACAGTGATCCAAATCAATTAATCGAATCACTGTCCCCCAATTTGGGCCAAATCCGACTTGATTATGGCCCGTTTTTGCACACCTTGAGGTATGTAGAAAAAAACATTTAAAGCTGTGTCTGAATCATCAAATCTCCGAATCGATTCAGAGGGTTCCAATTTGATCCGTAGAGATTAAAGGGTATCCTGATTCGGTTCGGATTTGGAGATTCGGCTCACAAATCGAATCAGCAACCGAAGCTTCGCACAGCCCTACTGCTTAGCTTAGTTCTCTGAAGTACAAACGCTAGAATTACCATAAAACAGATGTGTCTCTGACTGCTAGGGATGGAAAAATGAGGCTGAATTTAGATTTCAGGGACTTTTCTTTGCCTGCGTGTGAAGTTGGATAATCCTGCACTAAACGGCTGCTGTGATTAAAAGGATGCGTCAAAGAAATCGTGCAGGGTTTCTTGAAGGGAGGTGCCTCTTTCTGGCTTGAAAGGCTTCTGGTGCTGTGGAAGGTGCATGGATCCAGATACAGCGTTTCTATTATTTCTTGAAGTCGACGGGCTCGGAAATGGAACCGGGCTTGCTGACAGATCACAGGGGCAGGTCTCTGCACTACTGCCGGTTCGGTATATGGCTCTCCCGGGGTCCACATGCCTGAGACTGAAATGTAATAGGAGTGATCACTTCCCTGATTACCAGGGATCCTTGTTTTGTCTGACTGGAATTTAGTTCCAAAACTATACAAATACAATGTAAAGGGCAGAAACAATATATACCAGGGCTTCACTTTGCAATGTATACACTAATTAAAATGAGCTAGAACCAGAGCTTTTCTCAGAGCTTGAATGGAATCTTTACTGTTGCCATCTTCTCTCATATAAGCTGCATAAAGAATAGGTGTTTTAAACAAATTAATATTAAATATTAAATTGTTTCATTTAATCACATATAAAGGCATATGAGAGAGATTTATTTCCCCAGTTCTTGCTTCCTTTCTGGTAAAATTCTTCAGTCTGTAATAAAAGTTAATAGGGCTCTAAGTAATTTAAAAGGGTTTTATTACAGTTAAGCTACAAGTCCAAGATTTAATAGAGAATCATATATTGCCACTACAGATTTCTATAGAATGATCAAATACAGAATATGTTTTTCAGTGGTACTTTCCAATCAGGTTCCGATTCCCCAGTGTCACACCAGGGGTTTTCCTCTTTCCCGGGCCCTGGTCTGGGCATCAGGGCTCTTTTAGTTAAAGGTGGAGCCACACTGCGGGGCTCCAATCACTCGGCCTAGGGCCAGGGCTTATGTGAGCAGCTTCCAGGGATAGCTCTCAGTGTGCTGATCTGCATACCAACTGCCCAGCCACTTGCTGGGTTCGCAGGCTCAAGCCGCCTTGAGCAGCTCCTAGAGCCTGATCCCCATGTGCCAATTTGCGCACTGCTGAACCTCAAGTAGGGACCCGAAGATGGCTGTCTCTGGAACTCCTCTCTCCTCACCATCCCTCGTCGTCTCTCTCCAGCCTGCTGAGCATGCTCCCCTTTTATACTCTTCAGGGGCTCCACCCCCTAAGTTCTCCGGACTTGGCTGGTGCAGTTCCAATTCAGGTCCA
Source organism: Crocodylus siamensis (assembly GCF_052110815.1). NCBI lineage: Eukaryota > Metazoa > Chordata > Crocodylia > Crocodylidae > Crocodylus > Crocodylus siamensis. Next base: position 126,422,148 of record NC_143398.1, on the reverse strand, counting down.
GCTGCTTCTTGCCTCTCCCTTTGGAAAAGGGTGGAGCATTGCTTCCCCTGTGCTTCCTCTGCATTGGTGAATGGGTTCCATCAAACAGCAGGCCCTCGATACTGGGACTCAACTCAAGCTTCGAAAAGGTAAGCCTGCTACATCTGTAAGACACTTGAAGGTTGCCAGGGCTCCTTGTAGACCAAAAGGTAGAGTTCTGAAGTAGTAGATTCTCCAGGGCATTATAAAGGTTGCGATTTCAAGAGGACTAACATGCCCTGGGGCTGCTTCCCATACACCAATTCAAAGGACAAAAAGCCCATGGAGGACTGGAACCTCTTGAATGGTGAGCAACAAGTATGGTAATAATTGATCCCAATTTCAAAGCTCCTATGATACAAGTTTCAGTGTTTGATTAAAACTTTAGACTAATCCATCCTTGGGGGATGGATAAAATGCCCTGCCATGTTCTACTTGCATATTCCAGGACTTGAAGTGCATCGTATCACACCTCCAGTCCACCCTCTGCCTGCACTGTTTCCTGCCAGGCCTTGATGTTATTGAGGAGTTCTTGAATTAGAGGCAGGTACAGGCAGCTGGTTCTTCCTCTGTGTTGCTGCGGTGTCCCACTTACAGGCTCTCCCATTCCCCTTGTTCCACCTTCCTGTTTTGACTGTCAGCCTCTATTCCCTTGGCCATTCAGTCCTGGAGTAACTGATTTTTATATGTTTAATGCTAGAGTTGGCTGAGACACCAGCATTAGCCATTTACCCAGTCTCCTATTGCAGCCTGGGATTTAACATCTCATTAGTCCCATGCTCTGACAAGAATATTGTGTCTTTAATAGTCTCTTACCCTGTCTTGAAGTCTTCCTGTCCTACTCACAGCCTTCCCCTTTTGGCTGCTCTCAAGCTCTCACCAACAAGCAGACTCTCTGGCTCCATCTGCCACGGCTTTTCAAATTTTTCTCCCTCTTAGCATTGCAGGACACAGTCATCCAAGTGCTGGGTCGGTCTCCTCTGCACAGCTGGTTTGCTGCATCTTCAGAAGCTTGGAATATATGGAACCCCTCTCTTACTCCTCACAAGCTTCCACCCCTCCAGTTGCTTCTTGCTCCCTTTTTATCTTCACTGGCTGCTGCCTATATCTTAATCACCTCCCTCCCTTGGTGGCTCCTATCCTTAGCAGTCCCTGGTTCTCCCTGGCTCCAGTGACTCTTAAAGGGGCTCTAGCCCCATTTTCCTGGTAACTTTCTCTTCATTTTGCTCCCTGACCAGTAAAAAGGCTTGGGTTCTCTTTTACAGAATGGTATACTGAAGTCTTTCCTGAATGGACTTTAAGTAAGCCCAAGACCTCTTGCAGTAACTGGGACATGAAGGCTGTGCCCTGGTCACTTAAAACCCCTCTAAGAATGCCCACTTGCAAGAATATACATAGTAGCTCAGAGACTACTGTTTGTGCTGAAACTGAGTGGATCACTGATAGTGCATGGTAAAGTCAGTCAAGACTAGGATGAACTTGGATCCCCTTGAACTGGGCTTCAGCAGTCCTACCCAGTCCACACTGACCCTCTCAGAGTATGGTGACCAATGGGTACCAGTGGGGCCTTACAAGTGAGCTGGGAAGCAATCAGCAGCACTCAGAGCAGGATGCACAATAGCCCTTGATTTTTCTGGTTTACCCCAGGTCAAAAAAACCCAAAACAAACATCACTAGCACTCTACCCAAAGTATTTTGCATCCCCACATTCTCCCCCCCATGGTACATCATGTACCAGCTTCAAAACCTAGTTGTGGTACTGCGTTGGGACTGCCAGGCACCTGTAACCTTATCTTTGGACACCATCCTCAAGTGGTCTCCCTACAACTCAAAACGGGGGTCCCGGGCTGTTAAACTTGGATCCACTATAGCTTCCATTGCCCTGACTCAGTTGTCCATCCAGAGGGGCATATACTGGGTCTTTCCTTTCATCATGAATGAAATCCTGACCTGATCCAGTCCACTTGCCTGAGGTTCCCTAACCCTCTGCATCCTTTGGAGGGGGTCCAGATTATATTGAACTCTGACCCCTTTACCTGACCATTTCCTGTCACTGGTGAGGGCCTCCTGCCTGACTTGTCAGCACTCTTGGCATGACCTGGGTCGAGGTCCAAAGAGCTCAGGATCTGGAAAGGGAAGTATCTCCCCCAGTTCTGGTTCTGTGAGATTGGGGTCAGCCTGATTTGTATCCACTCTTCAGGCCAACTATATCAACTTGGCCATCAAGTCCCAATCTCACCCCACCACCACAGGGCTGGCCACCACAACTTGCATGACCTTCCTGTCCCCCAGTGGTTAGTCTTAGGCAGATTATGGGGTAGGGTTGGGTATCCCCATGAATGCACATGACATACACACATTGACCTACTGGGATGTCTGCTGGATTCACAAATTGCTCATGGACAAAAGGCCTGTCCAGATCCTGAGTCTGAGCTGCACGATGTGGAGATCCTCTATTTTAAGGGGATCACATATCCCCTTATGTCTGGGCTCTCCTGTCTTGCCTCCAAGACAAAAGCATGAATATAACCACCCACAGATGGATTGTGGGTCTGATATCAATGGCCCTTCTCTCCACATTGAAAACAAGTAATCTGAGCCTCACTTTCTCCTCCTGGGCTGTGGGGATGTCTCAGGTTGCGAGGAGATGGAGGCAGTGCCCTACCAGGGACCTTAGAGACCCAGCCTGTTTTCCCTGTAGTCTTGGCTTCCTCAGGGATCCTGACAGTCTATTTCTACCCCCATGTAGTCCTCTATTTTCCAGGTGCCTTCTTCTAAGCTGGCTACCCCATGGTGATGCACCCACCTTCGGGCTTCTACTGGGAAGATGGCATAGAACTGTTATAGGGTCACTAGTTATATGATCACTGTAGCCGATTTGGTGTCCAGATTTAGTCAGCAGGTGCACAAGTCATTTAGCTTCTGGGTGATAGCTCAGGGCCATGTGCTGGTCCAGTGTGGCTGCTTTGAAGGATCTTCTAATCCTGAGCTCACTCTGCTTCTAGGGCCTGGTAAGTGGCCTGTGCCTCCCCAGTTAGCAGCAGCACTACCCTCACAGTCCACACATGTCCTGTGACAACTAAGAGGTCTCTGCCACCTGTTCAAAAGTTATCAGGAAAGCCTCTGGGTCATCATCAGGTCCCATCTTGGTGAGGACTCTACCATCTATTTTCTGAGAATGAGATGACTCACCAACTTGGGTGGGGGGGCTGTCTTAACTCCAAATGCTGTTTCAGGAACTCCTGCCATTGCTACTACTTCCTTGGGACTGCTGCTGCTAGAGTTGGAGATGCTGAAACAGCTGCTGTTTTTGCTGCTGCAATCCCTCCAGCCATTTTAGCAGGGCTCCTTGTCTCCATGGCCGGAGCAAGATTTAGTCTGCTTGTGTTCTCCACCACAATACTCCGCTACACTACTCTAGTCATGTGAGCTATCCCACCAAGTCTCTGCTATTCTAATTGCATCATAGTTCAACAACTGCGAGGACTTCCAATTCTTCTTGCTATTGCCCAGGCTCTGTGCATTTATGTATAGACACCTGAGGTAACTAGCCAATCGCCCTACTTTCTCAGGAAGAATGAGAAGTTCTTCCCTTTTGTCCCCTCCTGCTTGTGCTTCCTCCAGGTCATTTGCTTCCCCGCTTACTTCATGGTTTTGGTTTCTATCCCCTAGATAAGCTAGTTTAAAAAGGCCTTTTCACTAGTTCTGCATCTGTCAGGTGGATTCCATCTCTTCCTAACAATTCTTCTTGGAACAACATTCTATGGCTGAAGAAGCCAAAACCCTGTTGGCAACACCATCTGTGCATTCATGCATTGATCTGCAGGATGCAGCCACTTCTGTATCTCTCCATCCTGGATGTCCTGGTCTGAGGGACAAATGAACCCTCTGGGCCGGGCTTCTTCTGCCTCCCGCCCAGCCCGGCACCAGCAACTGCGTGCCCCGCAACTCCGGCTCGGCCCTGTGGCGCCCCCAGCTCCGCACGGGAACTTACCTCATGCCTCCATCCACCACGCATGCAGGCAGGGCGTGGGCCATGCTGCAGCTCCCCTGGCCGCATGCTGGGGACAAGGGGTGGAGCCAGAGGAGACGTTGCAGGCGCTGTCCCCAGCTCATCTGATCAGGTGCGGCTGGGGCAGCCCCGTGCTGCGCAGCCCTCAGGCTCACTGATGAGCCCGGCCCCGCTGAGGTAAGCAGCTCCCCTCCCCTCGCTGCCTGCTGGAGCCCGCAGGCCGACCCTGCCCGCTTCACCGCTGCCCTGCCGCCACTGCTGTAGAGCGCGAAGCAGGCACCTCGGGCCAGATAAAGTGGCTTGGCGGGCCGCGTGTTGGACAAGCCTGAGGTTTTGCATTAGAGAGGAAAAATGCCATAAAGCTAAGGGCTTTCTTGGCACTTTTTAGAGACTTTGGAAGAAAGAATCTTGTGGACCAGTGGACTGCCTCATCCCCAGTGTTGCAGGTAATATGAATGTGCAAAAGAACATAAGATAATAAAGGAAAGAGCTTTTATTTCCATGCTGTTGGAGTTTGGGGCATGGATTGAGTGCACCCTGCAACCACACACACTGCCAGTTAATGTAGCTGTTGTGCGCTAGGATGCTAGGAAAGTAGTGGCAGGGGTGGTCAGGGTTGGGGCTGGTGTGTGAGACTCAGGATATCAAATATGAGCTGTGTGTGTGCATGTTTGTTTGGGTGGGGAAGAGCAAACTCCTTGTGTGTGTGTTTTGGGATCTCTGTGTGTATGAGGAAGGGGGACCTGAGGAGTGTGTAGCGAGGGAGAGCAGGGGACCATGACAGGGGTAAAGGGCGGGGCAGGAGCCCCTGAGGGGAGTGTGTAGGGGACTCTAAGTTTGTGTATGTGTACGGGAGGAGGGCACGGGGCCATGAGGGGGTTTGGCGAGGCTGTGAGAGGAGGTGTAGGGGTGTGCATGTAGAGGAGGAAGGGAAGAGGGCCCTGAGGGGTGTGGGAAGGGTCCTGAAGCTGGTGGGGCAGAGGCCCCTAAAGGGGTGTGGGAGGGCATCCCCTCTGCCCCACTTCCCCTCTTGCAAGCTTTGGGGTAAGTGAGCCTGAACCAACCCTGACTGACTTAGATTCTCAGGGTCCACTGCCTCGGGCAGCGCTTTGGATTTTCCACCCTTGCTCTTACAGACCGGAACTCTGTCAGCCTGCAGAGAGCTGTTTGCAGAAGGGGAAACCTGTGGTTTCCTGCTTCAAAAGGGAAAACCTGTGTTTTTCCTCAGGAAACAGAAAACCTGGATTTCTGTTAAATGACTCAGCTAGCAGCACACCCAGTTCCTCAGAACACATGCTCAAACACACAGCCCACCAAGCAAGCAGTCATGAACCGTAACACACAGACAGCCCTGGCTCACTTACCTTCCCAGAGCAGGATCTGATACCTGGTGCCAGGCTCCTCTTCCTCTTCCCCTTCCTCCTCTTACTCCCAGCAAACTGCTTTGTTTGCTGTCCCTGTTCACTCATTCCTGGGCTGTTCCTGGAGTCTCCTTTTATACCCTACTGGGCCTGAACTGGCTCTGCTCCCTCATTAGGGCTTTTGTCAGACACAGGCAGCAATCACAGAGGACTCAGAGAGCAGCACTCAGCTGCTCAGAGCATACACCCATGTTCCTGTTTTTGTGAATTTCAATTCTGTTAAAAGAAACTTTGTTCATATTGTGTCACTGGTTATAGTAATATGATTTTTTTTCCTACATGCTGCCTTCTACTATATGTTTTTAGTCATTCAAAATGTATTGTAAATGGAAGTCATTCTGCTTTCCTGGGAGCTGGAGCCCCATGTTCTGGGGTAGGAGCTGCCTGGATGAAGATGCCCCCACCTATCCAGAGTGGCACAGCAGGGGCAAAATCAGGAGCAAAAGCTGCTGCTGGAGGCAGGGGAGCAGAACAAACATGACAGGGGCGAGGTGTGGGTGCTGGTGGGAGCACGGCATGGCCTGCTCCTGTGCAAGTGGGCAGGGCTAATGGCAGTGAGGACTGCAGTGCTTGGATGAACTCTGCAGCACATGCCACCTGCCGCCCCCCACGCCCCCCAGCAGCCTTCTGGGACCTGTTGACCAGACAGCACCCCCCCACATACACATGGCCCCCCCCATACCTCCTGGTAATGCAGCTCCATGATTCCAGCCTCACCTGCCCCTTGCACTCCTGAACACCGCTCTGCCTGCTGGCAGCCCCACAGGGAGTTTGGTAAATTGTTGCAGTTCATGGTGGAGAGAAGGGGGATTTTGAGCACCCTGTGACAGCTCATCAAAATTTCCCATGTGGACTTCAGGCCCAAATAATTGCCCATCCCTGATCTAGTGCTTATAAAACTCGGCTAAAACATAAAGATATTGTCTTTAGAATTTCTCAGTATGGATTTTCAGCCTCCACTAACTGGGGAGTCAGCATTTCATTTTTAAGTTGTTTTTTTTTTTTTTGGTGATTTTGCGGATTTCGTGGACAATCCTGGATTTTGCAGTTTCTGAAATCAATGAAACTGTGAATTAAGTAGGTCCCTAGCTCTGGGATGTGGCTATTACCACTTTGTGCCTGGGAAAGTTTATATGCTTGAATTACAGGTAATATGACTAGCAAATCATGCAAAGTTTGAAGGAAGCAGGATACTGTTATGGGTGTGACTCGAATACTGTCCCTGCCACCCTGGAAACTCCCTGCTGCATTTCTAAATCTAGCCATCCCTGGCCTCAGGCAGATATGAGTCCCAGCTCTGTCAATCCAGCTGTGTAGGCTGTGAGTATGCTGGAGTCTTACAACCCCCAGTCACTTTCTCTGTGGAAAAATCCAATTCTTCTGTGGTTCTGTTCTCCCCACTCACCTGGAACAGCTCATACCTGAACAGGAAAAATTCAGCAAGACAGGAGCTTTTATTGGATTTCTGGAACCTCCCCGCCTTTCCCCACGCCCACAAACTTCTCCAGCCAGCGACAACTTTGCCAGGAAAGATGCCATTTCAAAATCATTAGTGTCTGAGGAAAAATCCAGCACCTCTTGCTCTTATAATTTGGAGACCAGGACTCTGGTGGAGGCTGTCAGGGGCCTAGGCCTGGACCCTAGCTCTTATACTACCCCTTTTTTAGCCATTTACCCCAGGTCTGGAGTTGGGGTAAAGTGAGAGAATCATACTGCTAGAGAACACCCCAAACCGTTTATTCTGAGAGAGAATTTACTTCAACACCTTGGACCTCTAATCTTTCCTTTGTATGATTCCCAGGGCCCTCAGCTAGCACAATACATTGTCTAAATCCAGTTTATTCTGGTTGTGGAGCATGGCAGTGGAATTTGGCAGGCAGGGCATTGTTCAGCAGCCACAGAACAGAGAAATCCTCTTTCTCCCTTTCTGCTGCTTGTATTGGAGGTCTGAAAAAAGCTATCAACCCCTTGTTCCTGTGGACACCACAGACAGAGATCCCCTTGCCCCTGCCCCTGAGCTTACAGTGATCCCCAAGGAGCACAAAAGCAGTTGGTGATGCTGCATTCCTAAACACAAGAACCACCACGCCTCTAGCATGTAGAATATCATGCTAGACTGCTCCGGACAGATTTCCAAGTCTGTCTGTTGCAGATTTCATAACTGTTTCATCCACCAGCTCCCTCATGCGGGGTGGGATAAAGCAAATGTTTTTCAGCTTCTTGTTCTTTCTTGTTGGACACAACAAATATTTAGAGCTGCATATTCTATGATCACATAAGGTTTACAGGAATTGTATGGGGCTTTGGGCAGAAGTAGTTTTTACCTTTTAAGACTAAATCCTTTTGACAAAGGAAATCTAAAATGTTAACAACAAGGACTTGATTCTCATTGAGAAGAAATCCCTAGCAGGAAGTGTCAGATTTGTTGGGCCCTGCAGGCTGGACCCAGACCACAGAGTTTCCTGTGGGCCAGATTTGGTCTGTGGGGCTTCCCATGGGTTGGACGACCTGGGAAGGGGCATGCTCTGTGGTTCCTGCTTCAGCGCATCCCTGGAACCCAGGCTGTTAATGCCACTGTTGCTTGTTTTTGTTTTTTCCCTGCTGCCAATCTGAGTCTCTAGGGGTGACTAAAAACTCCGATATCAGTGACATGTGAGGCAAGGAAGGGAGGTAAGTAGTGTGAACTCCCTGGGTTCTGAAGTTAGGTTGAAACAGCAGGGATGAATGTCACTTCTGCAGGAGTCTGGTATCCATGTCAGTGAGTCCCAGAGATTGAAACTGGACCACAGACTTGGTGGCCCATTCAACAAGAAGGCCTGTGGCCTGGATGACTGAATTCCACATGCCGGATCTGGTTTGTGGGCTGTATATTTAACACCCCGATCCAGGTCATTACTTCCTTCCCCCTTAGGCCTGTCACAGCCCAAGCATGTACATCTTCCAGAAGCATTGTAAAAGCTGTTCTTATTTGAGCAATTGTTTAGCAGGTGATGTTAAGTTTGGAGATACTGTTTGGGGAACTCTTCTCATTCACTGTTGTACTTAAATATGTTATCTGTTCCTATGACTGATCTTGTTCTTCCTGAGACTTTTTGGGGGATGGCAGCATAGAAATAAAAAAAATGAATAAAGGTAGACATCAGTTCACTCACATTAAAGACCTCCTTTTATTATGCTGTTGTAAAAGAGGCCTTTGTGTGAATGCAAGACCAGCTTCAGTAGTTCAGAATTACAACAAAACCCAGGATTAGCACTGTGTTTCTGTGTATGAGGAAAACTAGGGCGTTGTCCATGGTGAGTTAACTCTCTCAGTATGTAGGTGTAACCCTTGTTAACCTAAGTAGTATTGACCTGTATGTATATGCACACATATCTGCGTTTGAATATATATGGATATATGTAGAATCATAGAAAATTAGGGTTGGAAGGGACCTCAGGAGGTCATCTAGTCCATCCCCCTGCTCAAAGCATCTGCTCCAAACTCCAAGCTAGCACTGTTAAGGTCCATGTTACACTGATGCTGTGAGCCCCACAAATGCTGATCACTGTTAGTGCTAGCTTGGAGTTTGAAGCAGTCACATGCTTACTCTAGAAACATTCCCTGACTGTCCCTCACCTGCACAGCTGTGACTGACACTAGAGGACTAGTGGGCAGGGCAGGGTAGATTAGGAGCTGTATCTGTGAGTTGCCACTACCAGGCTGGTAAACCAGGATAGGCTTCTATCTCTGGTTTATGGGTGGGGTATGTGAGAGATCCTGGAATACTGGAGGGCTTCAACTTGAGTGGCAGGTCTGTGAGGAGTGGCCACACCTTAATGGAATAGGAGCTGGATAGTACAGATCAAAGACAAGCCTGCCCTGGAGTGGTGTAACTTTGAGCCAAATAATGAGTGCTTAAAACAACTTTAAGGTGGATAGTCCAGGGTTTAAGAACTGCAGGTGCTGCCCAAAATTACTGTGTAACAAGGCCATTAACACTGATCAACATTTGTGTGTTTTACAGCATAGGGCATGATTGATAACTAGCAATCTCTTTAGCAGCCTGTAGGCATGTTCCTGTCAGTACTGAAAAGAGGAAATGAAACTACAGTTCTGTCTGTTTGAAGGCTGAAGACAGTGAGGACAGACCCATCCAAGCCCTGTGGACCACTGATTCAGTGGGTCTGTCATTCCTACATGTGTTCTGGCTGCTTGTCAGCTGTGGTGAAAAGCCTCTTAACTTACTTGGTGCCTCTAGGCAGCAGGATTTTTACTAGAGGCGCAAGCATCTGGCGGCAGGCAAAACAGAAACAGGGAGGAGGCAGGTGCTTAAAATTGGTGATGTGTGGCGGGCCAGTAGGGGGCACTCCTGCACTGAGCCACCCACCTCACTGCACCCGACCACCTTCCAGGCTTTGAGTGCCTCCCTAGGGCTGCCTCACATCTGGCTGACCCACTTCCTGGAGCTCACTCACTAGCTTGGGGGTAACATAAGCTGCCACCACTCCAAGAAGGGGCTCTCTTGGCCCTGTGTACTCAGGGAAACACAGGCCTAATAGTCCAATGGGTACTCGACCCAGTTCAAGCACTTGGGGCACTTCCCCAAGTTGGGGCCAAAAAGGAAAGTCCCTCTTAATCTGCAGACCTAAGGGGCCTCCTAGGCATAATTTAGACCCACCCCTCAATACGTCTCCTACACCAGTTACAAAGGAGAACTTTATTGATTACAGGGGTCGGGTGAAAATAGGGTACAAGGTATAACAATATCATAGAAATCCCATGGAACGAAACAGTTTGGCTGAGGTAGCCTTTTGATCATGCATGTTTGAGTTGCTGCCAGCGATATATCTAATCAGATCTTGAGTAGCTTACTCACAAGCATCATCCAGAGGCTGTTGGAGATTCCCTCTGGAGGCAGGCCATTCCTAGGTCATAAGCTATGGGGGAGAGAGCCAGTTTCAGATGGTAAAGCTCCTCTCTAAGTGAGACCCCCACATGGCTGCTGCTGGCCCCTCCTCCTGGGCAGTCTTAACTTATATAGCCCCTGTGACCTCATTCACCTGGTCCAATGGAGGCCAGCACCTGTTGGCTGTCGGCCAGCCAATTTGAAATACATCACTAGTTGCCGGTCAGACTCTAGCCCACCAGGTAGATGCCCCTTACCCAAGTAGCTGATACCAGTCACGTAGGCAGAGGGAGCAGGTTTCCCCCCTCCCTCAGGAATGTATCCAGCTCAGGTTACCTAAAGAGATAGGGTAAAGGTGTGTCTCCTCTGTTGGGCCCATCCTAAATCAAATTCTCAGAGCAGAGATTTTGGGGAGAAACAAAGGTGGCTTCCTGCCACAACATGGATCCACTGTCCCAGGTGGATGCATGGAACCCCATTGATAGGTGACTTAATGTTTTTCTCCAAGAAGTGAAGCTAGACAAGGGGCTGCCCTGTTTATTCTTGGGAGGTCTCACTGCCCAGTTGTGAAGCATGAGCAGTACTGGAGACGGACTGATCTTGCCTCCTCCAGCTTTGCTTTCTGTCAGCAAAAGAAATGGTGTTCTCCCTTGCTCTCTCTGTCCTGGCCTGAAGCAAGACTGTGAGTAGGAATAAAGACTCTGCAAGTCTTGAGGGGTGCAGCATTGCTGGGCTGGGAGTGGCAACATTCTGTTGCCACCCCAAGGGCTCCACCCACAGCCATGGGCTCTTGTATCTCATGCCTCCAGACTTTTGGTCCTCTGGGTGAAGCTAGCCCCACAAAAATGGGTCCAAAGTATCTTGGGCACCTTCCAAGGTGAGGGGTCTTCCAGAAATTTGGGTTGCAGGTGTTGTCCCTCTAACCCATCTGTGTGTGCACCTCAGTGCTGGTCTAACGAGCTGCTTTGTGCTTGCTTCCATTTCTGCAGGTAATAGAGAATTGCATTGTGGTTGCTGGGTTTAGTGTGGGCAAGTTTGCTGCCATGGTGTTTGCTGGATGGAGCCTTAGACTTTGAAGAAGGTGTGTAGAGTATCTTTCTCACAGCATGGGAATGGGATTTACAGTGGTTTCCTTTATTCCCATGTGTGAGTGCACACGGTATGGTTTGCAAGTAATTCCCTCAGTGACAGCAGTTTTCATTTCACCTTTTTGTCCTTGCTTTTGAAATGTATTTTGCTATATCTGTTTTTTGCACAACTTGCATAATGCAGAAAGCATTATCTATTAAACAGATAGAATTAAATTTGAATAAATTGCAGGGTGACTTTTTGTAAGGAACTCTTGAAAACGATCACTAGGAAAAATTAAATTTTTGTGCTTACATTGTGTGTTATTTTTCCCCCTCACATTTGTTTTTGGCAAACTTTTAAGGATTCCAAATGACCAGATTTTAGGAGAATATATGTCATATATAAGAGATGTAATTATTTTAACTTAAATAGCATCAAGTATTCAGCACTGGATTTGTATAAAAGGAAAAGGAGGATATATATTATGGTATAATAATTTATATCCTTAATATCCTTATAATAAGCCGTTTTTATAAATTAGATAAATTATATAATTTATATCCTGCAGTAACCTTGTGTGTGTATGATACATGATATGTATGATGATTTGTGTGTGCCTATATGAGTGGTGTGTCTGAACCTCTATATCTAATTAATATAATCAATAAACATGGCATTTTATCTTATCCACCTTTATAAGGTCTTGCTCCTGATTTGGCAATTGGAATTTAAAGTAACACTCTCCCCTACTTTGGGGGTCTTTAAGAGAAAGCTGGATAGGCATCTGGCTGGGGTCATCTGACCCCAGCACTTGTTCCTGGTTAGGCAGGCGTCAGACTTGATCTGTTGAGGTCCCTTCTGACCCTGGCATCTGAATCTATGAATCCTTAAGAATTTCCTTAATATCCTTTCAAGCATATTTGAAAGGTTTTTCTACAATTTTCCTTATTTTAAGGGGTTTTTTGTGCAAAAGGTGCTAATAACGTGATCCATAACAAACATTGTGTCTGAACATATTTCTCTGAGTCTTAAGCTAAGGTAAGAATTTATGTTCTCTCTCTAACCTTGTATGCGGTGAAAAGTGCATGCTGAAACAATGCAGCAGTCCTAAGTGGGATGTTATCAATTATTGGGTGACTCAAACCAGATTTCAAGGTTGCCTGTGTGGGAGAAAGCCACCTTGGTTTCTCCCCAAAATCTCTGCCCTGTGACAATGTGATAATATCTCTGTGCTGTGACCATTTGAGTAGGGTGGGCTCAGCAGAGGAGACCACACCCTTACCCTGTCTCTTTAGGTAACTTGAGCTGGCTGCGTTCCTGAGGGAGGGGGGAAACCTGCTCCCTCTACCTATGTGACTGGTACCTGGGTGAGGGGCATCTACCTGGTGGGCTGGAATCTGCCCGGTAACAGGTGATGTATTTCAAATTGGTTGGCTGACAGCCAACCAGGGCTCGCCTCCACTGGACCAGGTGAATGAGGTCACAGGGGCTATATAAGTTAGGACAGGCGAGGAGGCAGTCTCTTCGGCCATGAGGTCAGGCTGGAGCCATGAGGGGGGGACTCAGAGGAGCATAAACATCTGAAAGGGCCTTCTCCCCCAAAAACTCATGAACCAGGAACAGCTGGACGCTAGAAAGGATCTCACCAGCCTCTGGATGAAGTGTGTGAGTAAGTTACTCAAGATCTGATAGATATCTAGCTGGCAGTAACTCAGATGTGTGATCAAAAGGCTACCATAGCCAGACTGTTTGCTCTTTAGGATTTCTAGGATATTGCTCAATCTTGTACCCTATTTTCACCCTACCCCTGTAACCAGTAAAGTCTTCCTTTGTGACTGGTGTGGGAGACTTATTGAGGGGTGGGTCTAAATTATGCCTAAGAGACCCCTTAGGTCTGCGGACTAAGGGAGACTGTACTTTTTGCCCCCAGACTTGGGGAAGTGCCCCAAGTGCCTGTACTAGGTCGAGTACCCGTAGGACATTAGGCCTGTGTTTCCCCAAGGACACAGGGCCGGGAGTGAGTCCAGTCTTGGGGTGGTGGCGGCGACGTTACCCCCAGGCTAGCGTATGTGCTCCAGGAAGGGGTCGCGCTGGACATAAGGCGCCCCAGGGAGGCATTTGGAGCCTGGCAGGTGGTCGGGCACAGGGAGGTGGGCAGCTCAACGCAGGAGCGCCCCCTACTGGCCCACCACAGCCTGCATGGAAGCTTGTGAACACTACATATAATTGGATATAGAAGAGTGTGTGAAGTTAGCAGAGTTTTGCAGGTCATTTACAGGTATGGTCCTTACAGATCTTTAAAGTAAACATCTAAATGTACATTTAATAATGAGTTCTGTGAGGGGAAAAGACTACATTTTCCCCAGTTGGGCAAAACAGAATATTGTGCGTTTGTCAGATCTAAGCATAAACTTCCTTTTCTCTCTAAATTGTGTGAGCCAAATGAACATGGCTGTTTTTCTTCCAGGCTTTTAAGTTTATAAAGAACTCCTGAAAATATTATTTTGCACGTACAAAAATGCTGCCAGTCAAGACTCATGGAATCAGCCATAGAGCTGTTCCCTAATCAGTTGAGATTCGGAAACCACTCGTAAGTGTCTTGTGGCGGAGCACAGTTGGAGGTGCTTGCCACATGTCAGGGGCTGCAGTGAAGGCCAGCAGTAAAGGCAGCCAGGTGAAGCCTGTCATTTTAAGGGGAAGGTGTGTGGCAGAGCACCTTTGGGAGGTGCTCACCACTTGAGGGCTTTCACAGGCTCTGAGGGGAGCCTGCTTCGGCAGAGCAGCAGGGGAAACTTCCCCATGAACTATTTTAAGGGGGAAGATGTGTGGCAGAGCACCGTTGGAGTGTAAAGAGGTAGCCGACAGGTGCAGCCCCATCTCTGGCAATTTTGAGATTCAGGCCAACAGGGCTGGAGGCAACAGTCTGATGCCTGGCACTGAGGAAACAACATCTTCTAGTGGAGCTGCTTCTCTGGTAGCAGTAGGAGGTAAGGGCAGGAGCTAATGGGGATGGCTAGGAGGCTCCTGGGCATGACCTGAAACTGTACCCTGCTGGGGAAGGGTGGCTTGGTGGGGCTCCTAGTGGCATGGGAGCCCCCAGGAAATGCCAGGCCTGGTGAAAGGCGAGGAGGGGTGGTTTAACCCCAACCCCTGCGTTACAAGATTTGCCCATCACTTTGGGGTGTGCTCATTTATTAGGGATATGTTTCTAGGGTTTTGGTAATTCTATTAATGTGCTGCTTGTGTTTCTATACGGAGCTGTATCTCTCCCTTCTGCAAGTCCTCACCCCCAGTGGAGCTATCTTGCAGGACTCAGTTTCAATGGGACTGGGTTCCTCCAGTCACCAAATCAGTCATACACACACAGACAGACTAGTGTGACATGCCTGACCTGGCCGGGTTGATCAGCATGGACAGGCTGATACCTTCATATGCCAAGAATCAGTTAATCAGAGCAACAATAAACTGCAGTCAGACACAAGCACACAGTTAAACAGAATACCTCTGAATCCAGCTGGGTGTCCAGTTGACACCCTTGTGGGCCAGAATTCAGTTCATTAAGGCATGTTTGAGTGACACTGGGTCAATCAGCCTGTACCAGCTGATCCCTTATGTGTTTCAAACTCAGCACATCCCGATCTTTAACCTCTTGACTGAGCAGACCCCACAGAATTTTTGGGCTTCAGAGGGGTTGTTAGCTTAGGTAAAAGAAGCATTGCTGCAGAGCAAGTGGGGAAGGAGAAGTAGCGAAGGAAAAATATACCCAGTTACCACCAGTTTGACTATAAAAGTCAAAAGACATGCAAAGGAAAAACAAACACAAACAATTACAGTATTACCCTGGTTTCACTAACTATTTGGGGAAACTTAGCTCAAGCTTAACTAATACAGTTCAGGTTCAGGATTTTATGCCTAGAGAGAAAAGAGAGAGAGCTGGGATCTAACCAGTCCAAGGCACTCGGGTTGCAAAGCTGACAGGTTGAAGTTCTCAGCATGATCCTTGAAGGGAGATGATCTGCCTCCTTCAGCCTCTTCAGAAGAAAGTGGGTGTCAGCACACACACTGCTGCTTTTTACAGATTTTTATACCCTCAGTTTAGCTTCTTTCAAGCATTCTCAACAGTGTAAAAAAATTGTCTTTTCTATTGACAAGGGGTTATCTGGTTTGGAACATCTCAGGAAACTGATTGATACTCAGGAAAAACATAAGGTTAGGGAGTAACCAGACAATTGGGACCCAGCTTGAAATTCCTATGGATAGCAGATATACTGATGAGATATCTCCTGGTTTCTTCAGAAACAATAGATAGCTTGCAGCATCAGGGTTTTGGATTTTTAGTTGTGAACAAGCCTCAGCTTAGCATGACTTTTCCAGATCTTTTAACAGACTTAAGGCAGTTATTGGAGTGTTCATAAGCTTTGGGAGGGGAGGACTTCCACCAATCGTCCCGGGAAAAGTATGACAACACTTGTGGTCAGGGCTCCAACAGGCTGGACGCTGTGATGAACCCTTTACCATTGTTCTAATGTTGCCCATGCCCCCTCAGACTCGGTCTCTTTGCCTCAGCATTCTCTAACCCGGCAACTGAGTTTTAGTCAATCAAGTTTAAATAGGCCTCCCATAGTGGGACGGGGGAATGTACGGCCCAAGATGCCTAGTAAAGTTTACTTCTGCTTAGAGGTGGGGGGAGGCGGGAAGTCCTTTGTAAATCCAGATTAGAACTGGTCTGATAAATGCTGAGCTGGGTGTGTGTAAATGCAGCTTGATTAGCATTTGGAGCACAGATTCCCCATCATGCAGTGCTCCCCTGTTTCTCTGATCCCAGAATTTACTGTGGTCTCTGCTTCAGGCTTTCTTTTCTCCATCTCTCATGTAAATGAATGGTCATCTGGTTCCATCTCGGATGCAAATGAGAGCTAGGGCAGTTGTTTCAGTCTTGTTCACTCTTGGGTGTTAGGTGTGTCTCCCACTGCATCTTAATTGGTTTCTGTTTAGGTAGAGGAGGGGAGGGGAGGGGGGATTCTTTGTGAGTCAGCCTGCATCCTGTGTCAGGGTTCCCCAAGAACATGGAGCTGAGAGGTAACAATTTCCCCCATTGATGGGGTGCTTGCATTGAGCGAGTATCCGCATCACATCTTTGCTCCATGGTACTGGTTCTGGTCTATTCATTGCAGTCATCGCATCAGTCTCTGGATCCAGCAAACTAGTAGCATCAGACCAATTACTAGTATAATTTGAAAACTAATGATTACTACAATGGGGTGAAGCGTGACATTTAAAAGACCTGTTACATTGGGACTCCACCTGAACAAAACCTCCCACCAGGAGCGATGGCCTGCATTCTTAACTGTAGCTGCTAGCTTAGAGATCTCCTGACTGTGGTGTTGAATCTCGAGTTTGCCATTGTCTCCCAAAGTTTTGAGTCTTTGTAGTTCAACTTGTAAAGAGGAATGAATTAATAGTTTCTTAATGGCAATGAGACCCATTCCTAGTAAAATGGGGGACACCTCTTTGTAGACCTCAGGGTAGGCATTCAAATGTTGTATGGTCCATATAGGTACAGTAAACTTAAGATCACAAGTATCAATGGTGGTTACATTACAGAAACAGCGATTAATATAAGGCACCATAGGTTGAATCCAATATCCATTAATTAATTCAATATCGCATCTTGTTCTCATGCACACACTTGCTTTACCCACATAAACAATAGCAGATTCCCCTTCTTGGATAACATAGAAGGAACAGTGAGACTTTTGTTCTCAGGTTGTGGGAAAAAACATTCATCATGCTCCTCCAAGGCTTGGTCTTCATAGATGTAACCCAAACCTTCTTTTCTCCTACACGCTTTTACATTTACTGTTTTCCACGCATTATCTTTCTGCCAGGCCCAAGTGTTATGATCTCTGGAGTACATTACTGAACTATCATCAATTTGTAATCCTAACGGGGCTACTGGGTGGATTGTTCTAATCTCCTTGCCTGCCACAGTTATAAGGAATAACTGCAAGCTTTGCTGGTGGTGATTGTACAAAATGTAACTAATCTTCACCAGGGCTGGAGGGCTAATTCTTCTTCCGTTGCATGGGGCCGAATCAGGTTGATTGCTTCCATGGGAATTTGTCCCATCATGGCTTGCCGAATCATTCCCATGATGACATTTTGAGTGAGAGCCTGAGCTTGTTCACACGCTAAAGCCAATACATTATTTTGGAGAGACTACACCAGACATCATTAACTCTTCATCCCCTTCTATGAGTCATTCCCACCCAGGAAATGTCTTACTTATTAGCTGCTGTTCCTCACTTAACATTTTTAAAGATGCGGTTAATGGAGTTCCCATTTTCCCCATATTTTCAGTGGCGTATGACAATTTATTAGCAAGAACTTCTATATTTGCAGCATCAATTATAGAGACTCCTGCTCCTACTGGTAGAATCCAATCACTTATGGTACAGGTTCCTCTTGAGTCCACAATGGCTTACAGAAGAACGGACTGGAGCTGGGGATAGCTTTAGTTCCATAACAAAACCGGAGTGGCTTTCTAGTGGCACTCTGTGTGCAATTGGCAAAGCTTTGCCAGGGACAGTCTGAAGACTGGCCATACTGGTGAATTGCATGTACTTGTTCTAAGAGACAGTCTATAGTATCTTTAATGCCTTCCTTTGCTGCAGCTGGGTATTTATTTACTGCCTTTGAGGAGGGAGATCTTTTCCTTCAATCAAAACTTCAGCATTTGTTTTTCCACACTCCACCTTATGTTTAGTCTACAAACTGGGAAATTTCTGTACCCATGGATCACTAATGGAGGTTAGGGTGGCAGCACAACGATGCACAGCAGAGACTTCTGCAGGTCCTCCTTTTAACTCCCATAACACCCCATTAGCTAGATCTACAGTTAGCTGAAATGCCTGGAGGAAAGGAACTCCTAGGATTCCCTTCTCATTTCTCTCATGAGCACAGCACTCTACATTTCCTTGCAATCTGTCAATTTGCAAGGGAAAATCCTGCTGGACAGGAGCTTCCTGAATTTCTCCTCCATATCCACTGAGCTGAACAAGTTTCGTGGTGGGTCTCCCTCCAGAGATCCACCAGGGACTTAAAATATTTACCGAGGATCTAGTATCCGCTAGCAATTGAGCTAACATCCCTGGGTTTCCCACTCACAGTGGGTCTCCCCCATACATCACACTGAAGTCTTGCAACCAGCTGGGGAGGCCCGAGGAGAACCAGGCACCCCTGTTGATCAGCAGACTCCCTCTGGAGCCTCCACTCAGGAGAAGAGGCAGGGGTCTGGCGCTGACAAGGCGTGGGCACATGGGATGCACTCTGTACTGGGGCAGTGGGCTGAGGGGGTGCTCCCTGCATTAACTCTGCTCTCTGTATGGCTTGACACCAAGCATTAATCAGGAACTAATGGCCTGGTGATCATATTTTCCCATATCTTCCCCTAAATTCACCAGCTCTTTCCAAATCATTCTCCTAAGGGTCTCCTTGGGTTGCCGTTGCCCAGGGTCGTGAGGCAAATAGGGATTAGAATTGGGAGGGTAACTGGCAAAGTGAGGACCATTATTTGCAAAGGTGATAGCCTGCACAGGCTTTGATGTCATCTTTTTGCCTGCTTGTTTCTTTAAAACACCAGTCTCTTGCAGAAAATCTCCTGCCCGTTTGATTTTTGCCACTATTTCATTCCAGGTTATGTGTTCTAAATCCACAACTCCTGTGGTCATTTTTGTCTGGGAATTTAACCCTGCATAGATGCTCTGTATTAATTCAGGTCCCTGATAACGGAGAGTCTGGGGTAATGAATCAGAGAGAGCTGCTAGCACTTTCTTTCAGACCAGGTAAGATTCTGGGGCTTCTCCTGGCTTCTGCTCGTCCATTACATACAATTTCTTAAGGGAAGAAGCAGGCAGTAATATTTTAAGAGCGCTTATCATCCATTCCCAGGGCCCAGGAGCAGTTCGCTCCCAAGAATCTATGTCCATGTCTAGAGCATCTGCATCACAAGGAGCGGCACATAACTGAGCTAATTGAGTTAAGTCTCTGCCATCAGCAGAGGGGTACATTTGCCAAACAAGACCCCAGAGAGTAGATAGTGGGGCCAGGCATGGGTGCAGCTACCTGAGTCTGTGTGGGGGATGCAAGGCCCTGGAGAGTGAGAGTGGTGGGCCAGGCATACAGGTGAGTGGCACCTGAGCCTGCGGGGGTGGGGGGTGTTTGACCCCAGGCCCCAGCATAGGGGGCAGAGTATGCGCCTCAGTGGAGGTGGAGGTGCAGAGGGGCATCTAACGGCCTGCACCAGAGTGGCAGTTGGGAGGCCCTGGAGAGAGGGGTGAGCAATGAGGCCCTGTGAACATGGGGACCTGAGATGAGGCCTTGTGAGGAAGGGGCATGAAGTCCCTTCATGTCCTGCTGAGGATAGGTCCTGCTGATATGGGGGCCGAGTTAGGTCCAAGTAAGCCTTTGGGCACCTGAGGCCACAGGTGGGGTGGCTGAAGAACAGCCATAAGTAAACAACAGGATGAGTCAAGAGCCCCTGAGCCAGTCCAGTGTTCTGTAAACAACCCAGCACTCACTCAGATGACGGCTGGACAGAGCTGGCTGGGGAGTGCAGGGAAACCCAAGGACCCTCTGGGTGAGGGTGGGGTGAATGAGGCCCCATGGAAAAGGAGGGTCGGTACAAGTATGGCCTTGCGAGAGGCAGTATGAGAGAGACCATGTGAGAGGCAGTGGAGTGAGAGGGAGGCAGTATGAATGTGGCCCGTACAGGGCTTCTGTGAGAGGCTGGGCCCAGTCTCAGGCCAGAGCAGAGCACAGCTGTTAGGAACATCTGTGAAGCATGGGATACAGTACAATGGTGGTTGGAGCTGCATACATAGGCCTGGGAGAACAGGGCATTCAAAAGGAAACCTCCTGCCTAATTAAGACAAAAATCATTTACCATCAAGGTGTTGCAGGCGAGAGGTATGGGTGGCATGCCCAGAGGAAGGTGGGAGACTAGCACTGTGACTGGTTAGTGAGTTCCAACTTTGCCACAGGGCATTCAAATGTTGATGGAAAAAAATACAAGCATTCAAAACACATTCAACATTTATTAGTAAAGCAGCTTGTTTCACCTGTGAAATGGGAACTGACTATTCATGGCATATATGAAAAAACAAAGGGAACAGTTTCCTTTTATGTATGAAGTGGGGCCTTAGAAACAATTAGGAGCAATTCTCAGAAACTGCAGTTTATAGGCTTAGAGATTCTATAAACATATTGAAGTATCAGAAGATGAGGAAGTAGAGGAGGCATAATAATATTCTGAAGAGAAACCTATATACTTGTTGTTTTTCCTGCTTAAGTTTAAATGAATTTATTGCCTCTGAAAGAGAGCTCCTGGAGATTAGAAGCTTCTCTGTTTTATCCCCAGAAGAGCACAGGTCTGAGAGTTTTAATACAAAATGTTTTTCCCTGATACTGCTTCTACAATGCACCTCATACTTTACAGAGAAGAACTGCTGCAAAGGTTCAACTATTCAGCCTGTTGTCAGTGTGAGGATGGTATCAAAGATGCTATTTACTCTTAGATTTGCCTTCACTCCTACTAGCAGCCCCTTTTGCCCATGTGGATTTGTTAAAGTCAGTTCCCTTCTGTATATCCACAAAGTTCTTTTGACTTGGAAGATCTTGCCAAATGAAAGTGTTTGACTGTATTTCTCTTATGTAGGCCTCTGATATCTTTTATTAGACCAACTTAAATAGTTGGGGAAAAAAAAATTTTAAGCAAGCTTTCAGGTTCAAAAACCCTTTGTCAGGCTGAGGAAGTTTCAGCAGTTGGTGTGTGCTCTTCCTGGATAGAATGAAAAGTAAAGAAGCCAGAGGCTGGGCTGGTATGCATACAAGATAGGCCATCAGTGAAGATGTAGATTGAGGAGTCAATGGGTGAGAGGCAGGCTGAGTGGGGGGGAAAGAAGGGGGATGAATAGTGGAGAGGTACCTGGGGAGTCACGTCAGGCAGGTTATATATAATGTGTCATAAATCCAATGTCTATATTTAGTCCATGATTTGTAGTATCCAGCTGGGCCTTTTCTCATGTCCAGGTGCAGATTGGCTGTCATTCTGATGACCTCAGTGGAAAAGAAGAGCTGAAACGCTCCTCCCCTGTGGTCATACCCAGATGTTGGGTCAAAAAGCAGAGGTTGCGGCCTCATTTACATCATAGCGCTGAAGGGAAGTCATTATTAAAAGAGCTGTGCAGGCTTCTTTCTTTCAGCTTGGTAACTGCACAGGTGAAAAGGCTGCATATCCATCCCTTGGCAGTACTAATACTGATGTTGGCTTTGTGCTTGTGAAATGAGCTGAGCCCTTGGCCTGACTTCATTCCACCTTGGGGCGGTCTTGATTTGGTTGTGGATTTCCTTGCAACAAAGCCTCTGTTAATTTAGGGATGTTGAATTTTGTACCTAATCTCTGTTCCTTGCTGATGCAGAAGAGACCTCCAAGAGCCAGTGGCAAACCAGTATCCGCTTCCTACCCTACCCTATGGGGTGAGCTGGCTACCAAGAACATTATCCTTACTGTGCCTGCCAAGAGCCTCCACCACATAGAGCGTAGTTTCTCAACCCATGGTATACATACCCCTGGGGGGTATGCGAGACACAGGCAGGGGGTACGCCAGTGCTGAAACCCCCTGTAGGAAGGGGATGCCTCCACTTCCCCCACTGTTGCTGGGTTCACGTCTGGCCACTCGTGTGTGCCCTGCCCCCAGCCAAAGCCGGCCACAGGCTGCTGCAGGGGGGCGGGGGGCACACAGATACCTGTGCACCTCCAGCTGACCCAGCCACTGGCAGGTAAGTTTCTTTCTTTATCCTGCCTGGGCTTGGGGGGGAGCAAACTGAGATAACCACAGTGCAGGAGGGAGTGTGGTAGGGGCAGGGAGCTGCCCCGCTCCCTCCTGCACTGTGGGGATTGCCCTATGACCTGTCCTGCCCGGGGCCCAGTTTACTGCGCACACTGAGTAGGGTGCCACTGCAGGCTGGGGCTGTCAGCAGCACTGGACTGTTTCTGGTGCTTTGGGTGGGCTACAGTGATGGGAGAGGGGGCTGCTGTCACCCCAATATTCACTGTAGCCCTCCCCAGTCTGCCCCCCCCCGCAGTACCGCCACTGAATGCTGGGAAAAGCCCAGAGCCTCAGCCAGCCCCTGCCTGTAGCCAGCTTGGGCTCTGGGTAGCTGCAGCAGGCAGCGGGCAGGCTGCAAACAGCTGCTCAGGCTCCTCAGTCCCAGCATCAGCTCCATGCTGGGAACAGCTGTACATGCGCCTCAGAGCAGAGGGCGGGGATAGGGTCTGAGGCAGCATAACTCTCCCTGGTTCTCTGCTCTGAGACATGCGTTCAGTCTCAGCTATGGAGCGGATGCTAGGGCTGCAGAGCCTGGTGCAGCTGTTTGCAGCCTGCCCACTTTCTGCTGCAGCTGCCCAGGGCCAAGGCTGACTACAGGCAAAGGCTGGCAGTGGCACTGGGCTTTTCTGGGCTGCACTGCCTCAGGGCCCCTCACCATCCACTCTCAGGTGCGTGATGCCAGAGCAGTTCTTTGCAGCTTCCTGGCTGGAGCCAGCCCAGGCTTGGGGTAGCTGCTGTAAGCCACAGAGCCTGGGCTGCTTGCAGCCTCCCAGCCGCCTGCTGGGAACAGCCCGGGCTACATGGCTGGCAGAAACTGCCTCTTTTCCTGTCTCTCCCTCTCCCTCTTTTCCGCCTCTTAAAACTATGGCAAAAAATTTGGCGCACTGCGCATTGCACAGCACTTTAAATTCCCCAGTTATAATTTGGTAGTTCAGCCGTTCTAGCTTTGGCCAACATCACCTCTAACTCAGGTACACACTTGAGTTGTGCACCCCTGGTGTAAAAGGTGGGAACTCTACCCACACCAGATCAGACATCTGTCATATCACAGCCTTATATACATGGCCCTCTTTTTTTAAACTTATGGCACACATTAGTCTGTAAATATAAAATCCCCTGGAAAAATGAGTGTTGGGGTACTTATTAAAATTTTCAGGGAATGGGGATAGGTAGGGCCAAGTGAAAGGAATTTAAAATCTGGAAGTCATGGTCTTGCTTATGGCAGAGGCTAGAGTCAATGATTAGGGATGGTGGGAAACAGAGACCAAGAGAGGGCACAAGGGAAAGAGCCAGTGGCTGAGACTGGCTTGAGGAATGCACCACTAGATTCCCTCTAAGATTCTAGGGGAACCTCCCAAGTGTACCTCAAGGGGTGGCAGGTGAGCATAAGGCAGGAGTGGGCAAAATGTGGCCCGAGGGCCAGATGCGGCCCACCAGGCCACTCTATCCATCACGCAAGGCCCCTAAAAATTTAAGAAAATTAATATTTGTTTGCCCTGGGCTGCCTCTCATGTTGATGACTTACCAAAACTCAGTAAGTGGCCCTCTGCCCAAAATAATTGTCCACCTCTGATCTAGTGCTTGGCTCTGCCCCGGTGTGGGCCTAGACAAACGCCAGGTTTGTCTCCAGAATTAGCCCACAGTCAGTGGTATCTGAGCCACCCTTCAGGTGAGTCCAGTCACACCACCCACCTTCTGAGCTGCCAGCATTAGCCTAGGCTCACTTAGCTTTACTTGCAATATAGTGTGCTTACCTGCCGAGATCTGAATATCTGCTAACAATGCGTTAAGGGCAAGGAAGCTGTTCTTCTGAGATGGCTGTCAGCTCGGTTACAGCTGCCATTACCAGGTTGCAGAAGTTCAGCAAACATTCTGGGTCCTCTATGTCAGTGGTTCTCAACCTTTTTTCTACCCAAAGCCATTTGCAAATATCAGTGGCCAGTCCTGAACCTGTACCCCCAACTTGGACCCCCCCCTCCATAGGGATGTTGTGGGGCATTGGGTGGCCGAGGTAGCCCCTTGTGGCCCAAGCAAGCCCTTGTGCCAGCCTATGAGGGAAAAGCCACAGTTTCTCTGTTTTTCTCCTCGAAAGGAGAATCCAGTTCTCCAGTTTGTTCACCAGCCTTTCATATATTCTTGTGGCCCATGCACGGGTTGAGGAAGACTGTGCTAGAGGATGGTTAAAAGCAGCAGGTGGGGCTGGGGCTCAATGCAGGGGAGCTTCATGGTTGGGAGTGTAGCCTGTCAACTTTGGTTCCAGCAGTGATGGAGTTAAAAGTGAGGTAATGGTGATTCTTGCATGTGCTCAGTAGCAGCCACCAGAGAAAGTTCTGGAGCCTCTTGAGCTGTGCATTGCACTGCTTTGCTGAGCTTGAATGAGGTGAAGGGATTCCTCAGTGTTAAGTGTCTGGTGTGTGTGGAGTGGATAGAGCTGAGTGTATCTAGTGCAGGGGTAGGCAAAATGCAGCCCAGGGGCCAGATGTGGCCCACCAGGCCATTCTATCTGGCCTGCAGGGCCCCTATAAAATTTAGAAAATTAATATCTATCTGCCCTGGGCTGCCTGTTGTCGGGGACTTTAACCCAGACTTCCCAGGTCCATTGTCTGACCGCAAGAGACAGGCAACACCAGCAAGGTCTTATCTCAAAGCTCTTTATTGAAGCGTGCACACAACAACAAAGAGCAGCCCATCTCCTCCAAGAACCAGCCCCCCTTTTGATGACAAGTAAGTTTATATAGACAGTTTTGCATCACACATTCTACACCTAATTGACTCAACCCCCATGGTTAGTTAGAAACTTCTACTGCGCATGCCTAGCTACACAATAAGAGCTTTGAGCAGTTCTTAAGCTTAAGCATCTTCCTTATCATCAAGCACGTAACTTTTCCTTTCAGCACTGTTACTTATGCTAGTGAGTTCAAGGTAGGTTCAGTTTGTACCATCCCTGTTTATCAGTTCACATTCCAAATGTCATACTGCATACAGAGAGCTCATGATTATCCCGTTTCTGGCCTCTCAGCAGTATTTTTCCATTTCAAATCTATATGGTGGTTTACTAGCACACAGGCAGCAAGCTCAGCCCATCTTGTGGGCGTTTGGACTCGCTCTCAAACATCCTATCTATCACTGTCATGCAGCCCTTGATGGCTTGCCAAAACTCAGTAAGTGGCTCTCCGTCCAAAATAATTGCCTGCCCCTGGTCTAGTGCCTGGCTCTGCCCTGTTGTGGCCCTAGACAAATGCCAGGTTTGCCTCTAGCTCTAGTGGGGATGGTAGAGCTCAGAAGCCTGGTTGTCCAGGAGGGGAGCTGAGGCTGGTGGTTGTGTCAGCAGGGGGATGGAGAGCTCGGATGCCTGGTTTCTCTCGCTGTGGGAGCCTTTTCTGATGCCAGGCCACCCGGGCCTTGCAAGGTGGGCCTTTTCAGATGTTGGGTCCACACTCGCCTTGCAGTGGGAGCCCTTTCTGACACCAGGTGCCCTAGCCCTGGGAGCCTTTTCAGATGCCAGGCCACCCTGGACCTTGCCAGGTGGGCCTTTTTGAACTCCGGGTCAGCCCAGGCCTGTGCAATGGGGGGGTGCATTTCTGATACCAAGTCCACTCTGGTCTTGCCAAAGGAGTCCTTTCAGACACCGGGTGTACCCTGCCCTAGCCCTGGGAGCCTTTTTGGATGCTGGGTCCACCCTGGTCTGGAGCTGGGTGCATCCGGCCCTTGTCCTGGGAGACTTTCCTGGGCCTTGCAAGGGCAGCCTTTTCAGACCTTGGGCCATCCCAGTGACTGGGAGGCGGGCCTTTTTGGACAGTGGGTCAGCCCAGTGCAATGGGAGGCGCGTTTTGTACACCAAGTCCACCCCAGCCTCGCTGTGAGAGACTTTTCAGGCACCGGGCCACCCTGGGTCTTGCAAGGCGGGCTTTTTCAGATGCCAGGCCAACCCAGTGACTGTGAAGCGAGCCTTTTTCCCATCTGCTTTCAGAACAGGACAAATCGGGAAATCGCAAACAGTAGGCATCTGTACTATCACTTTCTGACTCAACAAACTATCTATTGTGCGCTGTAATCCCACTTCAGTCTCTGAATGGATATTTATATTGCCTCTGTAGTAGAGGGTCTGATCCCTTAATCAAGACACAAGCCTGTATCTTGCCACATTCTAATTTATCCTTTGCCCAAACCTTAGGAAATGCCTGCATCCACTTATCCTGATCAACTTCATCAGTTATAGCAGGAGCCTTGATAGCTGTCACCCTTATTCTGTACCTCCTTTTTAGGACTGCTCTCCCTGGGATGTATATTATTCCTGCCTTTCAAATTTGAGTCTTCAACTCAGGCCACTGCATACCATCATCAACTGGTCCTAATATAACTTTCACCAGTGCAGCCAACCCCTCTATTAGGGTAGTCTTAAATTCCAAAACCTCAAATTTATCATCTCCATTTTCCAGCTGAGGAATCAAACCTGATGCACACTGTAACAACTGCTTCCTCTTGGATATAAGCTTCAGGGCTTTCTCTGGGTTTCTGCACTTCCATAAAGTACAACCAGGACATTATCTGAGCACCTAAAATTTCAGTTTAAATTATCTCATCCACCTGTACAGGTCATCTCCAACTGGCTATCCATCACCCACAGCTGCCTTAATCACTGACCAGTCCTGTGAATTACAACTAGCTCAAGCTACAGCTTGACAATCATGAACAGTCCATCCTGTCTGATCCAAACATTCTGCAACTCAATGAACTGCTGTATTCTTGTTCAGTGGACCTAAGTTCATAGCTGCTGCTCTCACCTGTTCTGATGATAATGGAGCAGTAACAGTGACAACCTGTTCTACCCTGCACTGCTGCTCATCCAGTGTGTAACAGGGCCCTGACTGAGACCCTGTTAGTAGAGGCACCTGGACAGCTGAAGACAATTACAACTTGGGGGGTGGAGGTGGGCCCTGCCCATGGAGAACCAATGAGGCCCGGGCCCGAAGGATAAGAGGGAGAGAAGGCAAAGGAGAATTTGCCTTCAGGCACTGCAATCCACAGAGACGCCACAGAGGACGCAGCTACAAAGGATCCCGAGGGTGGTGAGAGTCCGTACGAGCATGAGAAAGGAATTCCAGGACCGGCTGCTCCCCCTTTTACACTGCTGAAGTTCACTTTCCAATCTCTTACATTCACTTCTTAATGCATCTTTCTTCTCTGCTATCACCTTCTTTACAACAGCTGCCTGCAAAGCTTCTTCCGTCATTTTACAGTGCTTAACCTGTTCTTCCAGATCTCTAACCTGGTCTATCAATGCCTTTACCTCCTCTTGGGACTGAATAGCCATTTCCCTAGGTCCCTCTGTAGCTACTACTTTTCTTTTATGTTTTTCTGGTTCGGGCTTACCATCAGTAACATACAATGTTATGTCTTGCATGAATCTTTCAATCCAACCACTCCATGAAAAGCCCCAGGCTTCCATGGACCAAGCCTCTTCCTTTTTACCCACTGAAACAACAAATTCTCCTGCTCCTCCTTCTCATACAGCCATATATTAGGTGTTGTCATTGTACAAAATGTAACTGTCCTTTTTAATTCCCCAATGAAACGCTCTCTTTTTTTTTTTCAGAAACATGCCCCTGTGTTTTCACTGTCCTCAGGACAAACAGCAATAGTTTATAGTGTCTTTAAGTGCCTTAATCTCAAAAGGCTGTGACCCTTTCAATAGAAAAGACAAGACATTTGTCTCCTTATGAGACTGAATACCATTTTTTTCCCCAACAGCTCTACATTCATGAAAGGGTTAATTCTAATTTATGCAACACTCTCCACCAGCTGTTTATACCACTGACCAGCAGATAGTGCTTAGGGATCATTAAAACACATTTAACTCTTAAATGGAATGTGAAATATGAACACACAAAACTCAAGTGTCCTAAATCTAAGTCTAACTTTAGTAGTACAACAAGTATTATCTTAGCAGTTTCTATATTCAGAGAAAGAAAAACACTTAGTACAATGATTGCACCCAGTCCCAGATATTATTTTGCTTCACAGAAAAGATAGCCCTCAGTTCCTGAAGCAAAGGGTGCGTCATTGGCTGGGATGATCCAGCTGGATTGATGATGAAAATGATTATGGCAGTGGCACACTTATCTTTCTTGCTCCCTCCTTTTATGCTTTTCTTTAACTTGACTCCTTGCTTTCAGATTGGTCTGTCTGAAGTCAGCACATTGTCCATATTTTATCATGTCAACATATTCCTTTAACAGAACCATTACAGAGGAGACACTAGACTTGGAATTCCCAAGACTGGTCTCAGAGGCCCTTCAGTCTAGGGACACAGTTGTCATAGGGGACCTAAACTACCCTGACATCTGCTGGGAAGAGCAGTGAGCCAAATCCAACCATTCACATAGGTTCTTAACCTGCATGCAGGACCTTCACCTAATATAGGAGGTATATGGTCCCAGTAGGGGGAATGACTTACTGGACTTGGTGTTGACTACAGGGGAGGACCTGGTAGGGGAGCTGCAGATTTGCGGTCACCTTGGGGACAGTGACCACCAATCAATCAAACTCACCATATGATTAGTAGGGTGGAAGTGCTTGACCTTAGGAAGGCTAACTTCAGTGTTCTTAGGAGTCTAGTCAATGATGCACTGCAGGAGAAGAATACTGGCAAGATGGGAGTCCAGAAAGGGTGGTTTTTCCTAAAGGAAGTGATCCTTCAGGCACAGAGGGAAGCTATCCCAGTACAAGCAAAAAGGGGGAAAAGAGCCAAAAAAACTTCCTTGGCTAAACAGGGAAATCCAGGGGAGCCTAAGGTCAAAAAAGAAGGCATATAGGCAGTGAAAGCAGTTGGAAGCTACCAAGGAGGAGCATACTTACTTGGCCCGCACTTGCAGGGATGCAGTTAGAAAGGCCAAAGCAACTACAGAGCTGAGGCTGGCAACAAACATTAAAGACAACAAGAAGTCTTTTTTTTAGGTATGTAGGGAGTAAAAGGAAGGTGCAGGGCAACATAAGGCCCCTACTGAACAAGGAGAAGCAATTGGTGACAGAGAGGGGGGAGAAGGCTGAGCTATTCAATGAGTATGTTGCCTCGTTGTTCCAGAACAGGGTTCAAGAGCAGATTATGTACTCACACACATCTATATAGCACCTTAAATGAATGGACTGGTTTGGAGGCTGAATGGCACACTTAAAAGAATGTTAAAGTGCAGTGCACAAGCAGTGCACAAGTCCCCAAAAATGGGACCTCCTAATACCACCACTTCTTTTTGTTATTCAAGACAGTCCACAGAACCCCTGAAGTACTCCCGCTTTGAAATAGCGCTTGGAGATGCACCTCAAAGTCTCTTGCAGACTGTAAGGGAAGACTGGGAACAACCCAGTAGGATAAATATGACAGCCAAAGCACATCAGAAGGAGTTCCAGAAATGTAGCTGCACTGCCCAGCAAATGGCCAATGATAACCTCCAGGTAACACAACATGAACAAAAAAGGGCCCATGAGGCCTGGAGGCACAAGACTGCAAATTCGAGGAAGGCCTGAAAGTACTGGCAAAATTTCTCAGATAATGGCAAAATAATCTGGGCCCATAGATTATAAAGTTTTTCGGCCAGGCCACAGAACGGAAAAACAAATATATCATGTTAATTTGCTCCATGAATGGCAGATACCTGAGGGGTGGTTAAATGTTCCTGATGAAGAAATGGAGCTTGGATCTGAAATCCATCATGAGGGAGGAAATACACCAGTTGAGTCCACAGCCACACATTGAAAAAGGGTTGACTGCAAGACAAAAAACTGAGCTCACAAACCTAATAAAGATGTATCAGGATGTCTTTTGGGATGAGCCAGGATGGGTCTGAAATACACACCCCAAAATGTGTGGTAGTAGGAGAACATTGATGCACTATACCTTACCATCTGCATGAAGAAATCCATCAGGAAATGAGCAAAACACTGCAATAGGGGATTATTCACCCTTCCTGAAGTCCATGGAGGAGCCTGCTGGTGCTGGTGACAGTGCCAAAACCTGACTGCTCACTTCACCTGTGTATAGATTACAGAAAATTGAATGCTGTAGCTGTTTTTGATGCCTTCCCTATGCCAAATGTTGTCATGGCAACATGCAGGCTGAACTGCATTTGCAAAAATTGCTAAACTCTTAGAACAAATTGGAGAAGCCCACTATATCACCACATTAGAGATATTAAAGGGATATTGGCAGATCCCCATTGCTCACCATGACAGCAAAAAACAGCCTTCAGGACCTCATGTTCGAATTTTTGCAAATGCAATTCGGCCTGCATGTTGCCACGACAGCATTTCAGAGAATGATGGATCGTATATTAGTTCCACATGTAAGATACGCAGCATAATTACATTGTGATCTTTACTAAGATGTAGAAACATCTTCTCGAAGTGGTAGGAGCCATAGTAACAGGTACAGTGGATGGGGATGACACTAGGGAAAAAGAAACCAAATATTTTGGCTTTCAGGTCAGCCAAGGGGTCACTAAACCTCTAGCAGATAAGGTGAAAGGGATCAGAGAATTTGTGCCCCTCAAGAATAGTAAACAAATGTGATCATTTCTGAGGTTGGAAAATGATTATCACTGATTTATACTGCACTTTGCAGAGGTTGTCTCACCATTATTGGCTGTTCTAAAAGGGTGCGGTGTGGGACTTATTACATGGACCCTGGAGATGACACACAGCTTTGACAAAATGAAAGCAACCCTATGTCAAGAGGTAATGCTTTATACCACAAACTTTAATAAGCCTTTTATCTTGCAGGCAGACACCTCCAACATCACAATAAGAGCAGTCTTAACTCAGCAGAGAGAAGGCATCAAAAGGCCTGTGTCTTATATGAGCTACAAGGTCCTACCTGATGAGACAAGGTATGCTACCTATAAAGGAAATGTTTGGCCATCAAGTGGGTTGCGAATTACTTTTGTAATCCAGGTGGCAGCCCAATAGTTGCCACTCCTGCCCAATATCAGGGATGGTGTAGTGAGAGTGGCTCAGGTCTTCCGGCCAGCACCAATTTACTTTCCAGCTGGCCCCTGCTCCCCACAAAGCAGCCCGCATTACCTCTCAGCTCCATGTTCTTGGGGAACCCTGACACAGGACGCAGAGATGGAGAACAAAAAGCCTGAAGCAGAGACTGCAGTGAATTCTGGGATCAGCAAAGCAGGGGAGCACTGCATGACGGGGAATCTGTGCTCCAAATGCTAATCAACTCACACACCCAGCTCAGCATTTATCAGTCCAGTTCTAATCTGGATTTACAAAGGACTTCCCCCCCCCCACACACATCTCTAAGCAGAAGTAAGTTTAATAGGCATCTCGGGCCATGCATTCCCCAGTCCCACAATGGGAGGCCTATTTAAACTTAATTGGCTAAAACTTGGTTGCCGGGTTAGGGAATGCTGAGGTAATAGACCGAGTCAGAAGAGGGTATGGGCAACATTTGAACAATGAATGGTACAGGGTTCATCAGAGCATCCAGCCCGTTGGAGCTCTGTCCACATGTGTTGTCATACTTTTCCCGGGACGACTGGTGGAAACCCTCTCCACAACAGGTTATGAACACTCCAATAATTGCCTTAAGTCTGTTAAAAGACTACAGTAAGATCTGACAAGTCATGCTAAACTGAGGCTTGTTCACAGCAAGTAAAAATCCAAAACCCTGATGCTGCAAGCAATCTATTTTTCTGAAGAAACCAGGAGATATCCCATCAGTGTATCTGCTATCCATAGGAATGTCAAGAAACACAAGTAACACAAGCAGCACATTAATAGAATTACCAAGACCCTAGCCCTAATAAATGAGCACACCCCCCAAAAATGGGCAAATCTGGTAACACCCGTGGTCCCAAGAAGGTCTAACACTTAACTGATTTAACCATTTATGCTTTATTTACCAAACAGGAATAATAGGAAAGGTTATTTACAAGTGAACTTAAATGGCATAACCAGAATCACAAAACAGGGTTGATGCATTAGTCAACCCTTGACTCAAGAACCCCAGGTAGGGTAACTGGCAGCTTTCAGCCACTGCTGAGATGCTACCACAAGGAAGCAAGGTGGTCACTCCCTGCAGCTCCCACAGGCTTCCCAATAAGCAACAGACTGCAACAGCTTAAGCTTTTCTGGTCTGTAGCAATCAAATTGTATCAAACCCCAACCCCCCAAAGATGCTGAAGGGTGACCCTCTGTAGCACCCAAAAAGGCAAGCAACAGAGTAGGCTCCTGCAGTAATCAGCATGACCCAAGCACAAAGCTCAGGGAATCCATCAGATGACAATCAGCTGCAGAATAAGGGACAGGACTGAGTCCCCTCTGGGGGAGTCAGTGGCAGAGGGTCAGCAGCACAGGCAGCTCATAGGGGTCGTTGCTCTAAACCCCTGCTCCAGATGATCAGCTGGGCACCCCACATGCCTCGCACCTCACCAATCCCACTTTGAGCACCAGCTTGTGCCCTGAGCTCCTGGGGACCCTTGTCCTGGCACTCCGCTGCTCCTCAGGATCCCAATGCCTTGCCTGCTGCTGTCCCACTTCCCCAGGAAAGGTAAGGGGTTTCCTCAACTCACCGGCTCAGATGTCACCTGTGCTTCTGGCCGCTGCTTCTTCTCCGCAGTGGAGTGGGGGGCTGTCTGCCACCTATAGCCTCTGGGACACCCGGCATGTCCAACATACTGCAGTGGGGCCTTGGGGCACCAGCTGTCTGCCCCAAGCCCTGACCGCTGCTCCCTCTCTGCTGCAGGGCTGGAGGCATGGCCGACTGCCTCTGCCTTCTTTTCCCAGGGCCTTTGAGGCTCTTCAGAGGGGTCTCTCTGCCCCCTCTTTTGCATCAGCTTACCCCAGCTTTTCTTAGGCCTCCTGCGTCATTCCCCAGTCTCTGTCAGCAGCCCCCCATGCCAGTTCGGCTGCTGCTTTTATCCCTTCCGGTAGTCCCTCTATGGCTTGCAAACTGGCCAACTAGGGCTCAGAGTGACTGGCCCCCAACTCTGGCCATCCCCCTTCCATGCGAATGAGGGGATTGAAAATCCCTTCTTTCGATTGGCTTCTCCTTTTCCACAGGCAAGGTCTTCCCCGGTCCATCCTTGGGGTCGCTCAGAGTTCACCGACACTGTTTCTAGCACAGGGTAAGTATCTCAAGCCAATCTGGTGAGCCCACATTGGCAGTCTGTTACACTTCCGTTATTATTTACTGGGCTGTGAGTTTCAATTCAGCACTGATCGTGCACCCTTACAGTGGCTTAGCCAGACCAAAACCAATAATGCCTGGATTACCTGGTGGGTATTGGAATTGCAGCAATTTAAATTCTCCATTACTCACAGACCAGAAAGAATCAACACTACGGCTGACTTTTTGTCCAAGTACAGGAGTGAGGAGAATGAGAAAACAAAGGGACAGCAAGTAACTGGAGATAACACTTGTAAAAGGAAGAACCTGATGTCACACATCCCCCATGGTAATTGAAATGTGGGTGGGGGTACATTGCTGTGTGATGCGGCAATAGTGAAGTGCTCCAGAAGAGGGGCAAACTTTGTCCTTAGCAGCTTCAGCCCAAAGGGGACACTAGCCTGGGAAGGGCTAGGGATGGGCTCTACTTACCTGCAGATGCCAGATCCCATACAACAGAGCACTGTGCAGTTCAGCAGTGCTGTTTTAAAGTTTCATACTCCCTGCACATAGGTGAATGTGCAAGGAGTGACATAGAAAAGGTACGCCCAGAGCACCAGAGATCCCAGGCAGTGGAGCCAAACAGAGATGGTAGGGGAAGTTCTCTGGCCCCAACATGCCAGAGGTCCAGTGCAGCAGAGCTGGATGGGGATGACCGGGGAAACCCTCTGTCTCCAGCACAGCAGAGGTCTCAGTTAGAAAAGCGGAACAGAGGGCACTGGGAGGACTCTTCCCCTTAGGCATGCCTGAGGACCCAGGTAGCAGAGCTGAGCAGGGACAGCAAGGAGAGCCCTTGGCTTCCCAAACACCCAGAGATCCAGGCAGCTCACATGGCTGGGATGTCAAGGACAGCACCCTAGCTCTGGTATGACAGAGAATGCAGGATGCCAGCAGAAGATGCATGAGCCTATAAATAGAAAACCCAGAGGGATTCTCTCCCTCAACGCAGCTACGAGGAGCTGAGACCCCAGTGGAGTACCTCACACTGGGGTGGTGCTATAGAGAGAGGACACATGAATATGAAACCCCTACAAGCTTCTGCATGAAGAGTGTTGTGGGGTGATGTTCCTTTTTTCTTAATTTTTTTTTTAAGCCAGTCAGCTCACCCAGGCCAGCATGTCAGGGATCTTGAGAAGGGTGGGTGATCAGTCTTGCTATGGCTAAGGGACCAATGTTATATTTGTTCACAAATTACTATTGAAAAGGCTTGAATGCCCATGGGGAAGGCCACTAAACAGTAAGTGATTGGGACAAACTTTGTTCATCCCGAGTGACTACTATAACCATGATTCATGGAATGCCTCTTTGTGAGAGTATATGTGAATTGTTGTGATTAAGAATTATTTGTACCTAGACTGACTTTAAGCCTCATCTGTTCTTAAGAAACCATAACTGTTGTTGTTCTCATGGGGTAACTTGTTACCCCGCAATTCAACATTGTTTGGTTTCATGGGGTAACTTGTTACCCCACCCGCATGAACTAAATGGAACCAGTGACAAGAATATAAATGTACCAAAAACTATTTATTCAACAGATTGCTTGAAAGACTATTTATGATGATTTGAAACCAAAATATGATTTAACTAGAACTATGAACAAAACTTAAATTTTTTTTAGAGTTTCAAAATGTGAATGAACAATTTGCTAAGTCTGCAGTTCACACTGTTTTCAAACTAACAATTACTTCCAAAAACATTTCCTAAGTGTTTAAAAAAATACTGCATTCCTCACAAAGCAGCAGTGATGTTCTGTGGTACACACAAATGAATCACTTACAAGCTTCACATCGTTTCCCTGTTTTACATTCATCTGTCCTTGGACAAAAAGCATAATGTCCACTCATGCTTGCAGAAGGTTCTACTGGGGTGCATTGTGGCAATTTGTAATTTAGGACAATCATAACAGACTTGATGGACTTAGATGACATGTATCCTTTATTCTTCATTTTATGTGTTTGTCAATCAACTGTTCTCTAAGATCCTGCAAAGAAAAAAAAAAGAAAAGCACCATCTTCCTAAATGAAATCTTTGCTTCCTGTTTACATTGTGGCCTAGCCAAATGACAAGGCTGGCAATGGCAGCCACATCCAGCATATTGAAAAATAGTGTCCTTGGCCACCTGTTGATTTTCTGTCTGCAGGTGGTCATATGGACTAAGTGGTCGAGGTTATTCACCCCAACCTTGTTTTTATTGTAGTCATGGATGATGTCCAGTTTTTTGTGTTCTCCACCCATGGACAGATCAAGCCCTACCGTATCAGTCTCTCTCACAGGTCAGTACTTGTGATGAAATTGTCACCCACAATATTCCTTCCTATCTTGTACCAGGGATGAATCAGTTTTTCAACAACCTGGATACCAAGATTACCTTGGCATGGAGCTTCTGGTTGTTTGCCCAGGTAGATGTTTCCAGACAGGGGGAATGATGTTGCTGCATCACAGCACCACCAAATTTTCAAGACTTATTTGGCAGGATTGCTGGACATATACCATCTGAAGGGACAGCAACCCCTGAATGCAATAAGTTGCTCATCAACTGTCTGGTGTATTCCTGGAATGTACCATTTCCTGAGTTGCTCCACAAATCGTGTCCAGATATCTCTGAAGGCAACAAGCTTGTCCACAGCTCTCCTTTCCTCACGTCAGTTTGTTGTCAAATCTCAGGAATTGTTTTAAACTCATGGTGGCATGGAAGCAAGGATGCCTGGTGCATTGCTCTCACAACTCCTCCACCGCTTCATGACCACTGTGGTATAGACCACTCAGCAGCAGGAGGCCAATGTAGGCTTTCAGCTCTGTTTTGTCTAAATGCTTCTACTGCTTTCTATTTTCAGGATAGCTATCATTCCATTCCCTGAATCTTCTTTCTGCCTCTCTGGTTGTTTCTCTTATGTTACCAATTAGGATATGTTATGAGAGAAACAGGTGGAACATTGCCACTACTGTGTCTTTATTACTTTCTCTTCTTGTCCCAGAACTTCCATGGACTATGGAAGCGGCCCCAAGGCTGTTCTCTGATGATGTATTAGCTGTGGACTTTCCCCCCACACTCCACCATTCCTTCCTCTAAAGGTGTCAACACCTACAGTGTTTTCTGGGGGTGGTGGAAGTGGTTCTGTTCTACATCCAGCTGTAGCTCTCCTTGGTCTTCCACAGCATCTCTGGGCTGGTCCGC
The DNA here is from genome assembly GCF_052110815.1 of Crocodylus siamensis. Lineage (NCBI taxonomy): Eukaryota > Metazoa > Chordata > Crocodylia > Crocodylidae > Crocodylus > Crocodylus siamensis. Next base: position 126,385,503 of record NC_143398.1, on the reverse strand, counting down.
TTCCCTTTCCCTATAGAAATGTTGGCATCACTTCTGCTTGTGGCACCAACTCCTCCTCATCTGAGCTGGCTGAACCTTCCAGACACATGGTCTTCTTCTTCTGAACAGTCTCTCATGTCTGGAAAAAAAGTCATCATCCTCACTGCCTTGGGATAAGATTTCATCAGTGGACATGTGGCTATCATCCCCAGTTACTTGTAGAAGACAGGTTTGGCACTGAATATGCACTGCCTTCTCATCCCGGACTACAGGAAAAAAAATACTGCTGCTGAATGTATATAAATAACAATCAAAGATAAGTCTGTCCACCCATGCTGTCACAGAAGCTATTTTGCCCTGCCATATGGCGGTGCACCCTCTCCTCCTGGGCACAGAAGCCAGAGATCAGCATCCACCCTTTGCAGGCAAGCCAAATGTGGGTGGATGCTGTTTGGAAGCCACACATGCAAGGGCTCATTGAGAGCAGTTACAGTGGGCATGTGGGGGTGTCAAACCATTACCATTGAAGGGGACTCCATAGTGTATGCTGTATTGCAGTATGATGTTGTTCTATTTCTTCTCTGCTGTCCCTTTGCTGTCCTTGTCCTCATTCCCAACCAAGGCAGGGCAAACTAGCTTGCACATTATGAAAGGGGCAAGTGAGGCAGAGTTTTGCCATAAGAAAAGAGCAGAGATGGATTTGGGTGTGATAGGTGTTTTGTTTGTTTGATTTTTTGGCAAAGGACAGGGTGTTTTGATGACCTTGCAGCCTGAGAACAAAGTAGTTAGCAAAACCTGCTCGCGCCTAATCCGGGAGGTGAAAGCCGCCCTCACCTATGTCGACCGGGTCCTGCGAGGGGGTGGGCCCCCACCCCTCCGACTCCCCCCCGCCGGTGGAGTTGCTGATCGGACCCGCCTCGTGGCGGGCCCCGGGGTGCTCCCCGGTGCACCACCTATGCAAACTGGGGGACACCGACCCAGTCTGCTTCTCGGCGGCCAGCCACCGCCAGCTCTACATGCTTATTTGCCGCCTGGTCCATCACGCCACCCTCGCGGTCCGCCGGGACACCGTCTGGCGGGCCTACTTCGGCGAGGGTGAGGCCGACAGGCCCCGGTGGCAGAGCCTGTACTCAGACCTGGTTCCGAGAGCCACCAGGGACCTAGGCTGGTGGCTCCTTCACGGGGCCGCCGTGACAGGCGTGTGGAAGGCACACTTCCTCCTGGTCTCCAACCAGTGCCCCTTTTGCCCCAAGAGGGAGACGCTGGTGCACCTTGTCCTCGAGTGCGCCAGGTTGCAGCTCCTGCACCTCTTCCTCCAGAACTTGCTCCTCAAGTTCTGGCTGCACTATTCCCTGCACCTTTTGGTTTACGCACACCCCATCCATCGCCCCACCAAGGCCCGGGACCTCCTGGTCAACCTCCTGGCGCTGGCCAAACTCATCATCTGGCGGTCCAGGCAGGAGGCTCTGGATGGGAAGGTTCCTGGGGCCCTTGGGGCTGTTTTCCACAGTGTCCTTCGCGCGCATCTCTGGGCGGAGTACCAGTGGGCAGTAGCTGCCAGCAAGCTTTCCCAGTTCGCGAGTCGGTGGGTGCTGTCCGGGGTGCTCTGCTCGGTGTCCCCCGGGGGAGCACTCGTTTTGAACCTCTGACCCACACAAGCACACCGTTTTCTCTTTCGTTGTTCCCCGTATTTTATTGGTGTTTTAAGGCGCTCGCCGCCCTCCCAGTGGCGGCCCCATAGCGGTTTTAGGCTTTTAGCTTTTTATTGCTTTTATGCTTTTAAGCTTTTAGCTTTTTTAACTGCCACCAACGTCATCGCGCTGGATGCCAATGGCTGACTCCCTTCCCAACAGATATCTCCCGACGCTGCTCGTCAGCTGTGAAGAACAATCAACATCGACGGCCAGCGGACTTCACCCCTCGGGGGGTGATGACTTTTGGTCCTTGTCCACACCCCATCGGGGGTGAGGATGCCATGAATACCAGCGGCTGCCCTCCTCAAGCAGCCCCAAGGACTAGCGGCGCTGCTGTGTACTTCGACGGCATCAACAATAGTCTACCAGGCTTCAGATCCATCCCTGGACTCCGCTTTCCAGGTTTTGTGGCCTGCCAGGCTCCGGATCCATCCCCGGATACCAGTTTCCGGGTTTTGCGGCCTGCCGGGCTCCGGATCCGTCCCCGGACTCCGCTTTCCGGGTTTTGCGGCGAGCCCAGCTCTGGATCAGTACCTTGACTCCACTTTCCGGGTTTTGCAGCCTGCTGGGCTCCGGATCCGTCCCCGGACTGTGCTTTCCGGGTTGTGCTGCCTGCCGTGCTCCGGAACCATCCCCAGACTCCACTTTCCGGGTTTTGCGGCCAGCCGGGCTCCGGATCCGTCCACAGAGTCCACTTTACGGGTTTTGCGGCAAGCCAGGCTCCAGATCTGTCCCCGGACTCCGCTTTCCGGGTTTTGTGGTGAGCCGGGCTCTGGATCCATCACCAGACTCTGCTTTCTGGGTTTTACGGCAAGCCGGGCTCCGGATCCGTGCCCGGACTCCGCTTTCTGAGTTTTGCGGTGAGCTGTGCTTCGGATCCGTCCCCGGATGGCGCTTTCCGGGTTTTGCGGCCAGCTGGGCTTGTGATCCATCCCCTGACTCCGCTTTCCTAGTTTTGCGGTGAGCCGGGCTTCGGATCCATCCCCGGACTCCGTGTTCCGTGTTTTCCGGCGAGCCGGGCTCCGGATCCGTCCCCGGACTGCGCTTTCCGGGTTTTGCAGCCTGCCGGGCTCTGGATCTGTGCCCGGACTCCGCTTTCCAGGTTTTGTGACCTGCCTGGCTCCGGATCCGTCCCCGGACTCCGCTTTCTGGGTTTTGTGGCAAGCCAGGCTCCCGATCCCTCCCCGGACTAGGCTTTAAGGGTTTTACGGCGAGCCGGGCTCCGGATCCGTGCCCGGACTCCTCTTTCCGGGTTTTGCAACCTGCCTGGCTCCGGATCCATCTCTGGACTGCGCTTTCCGGGTTTTGTGGCGAGCTGGGCTCAGCATCCATCCCCGGACTCCGCTTTCCGTATTTGGTGGCGAGCTGGGCTCCGGATCCATCCCTGGACTGCACTTTCTGGGTTTTGCGGCCTGCGGGGCTCCGGATCCATCCCCGGACTCCGCTTTCCTGGTTTTGCGGCGAGCTGTGCTTTGGATCCATCCCCGGACTGCGCTTTCTGGGTTTTGCGGCCAGCCGGACTCCTGATCCATCCCCTGACGCCGCTTTCCGTGTTTTGCGGTGAGCCAGGCTTCGGATCCGTTCCCGGACGATGCTTTCCGGGTTTTGCGGCAAGCCGGGCTCCGGATGCGTCCCCAGACTCCGCTTTCCGGGTTTTGCGGTGAGCCGGGCTCCGGATCCGTCCGCGGAACTCCGCTTTCTGGGTTGGCGGGGAGCTGGGCTCCGGATCCGTCCCCGGACTCCGCTTTCTGGGTTTTGCGGCCTGCCGGGCTCCAAATCTGTCCCCAGACTCCGCTTCCCTGGTTTAGCGGCGAGCCATGGTTTAGACTAGTTTAAACTGGTTTGGACTGGTTTAAACTGCTTCAACCTTGTTAGGAAACTGGTTAAAACTGGTTTAGACCGGTTTTAACTAGTTAGGAAACGGGTTTAAACTGGTTTAGACTGGTTTCAACTACTTAGGAAACCGGTTAAAACTGGTTTAGCCCAGTTTCAACTAGTTAGGAAACCGGTTTAAACTGGTTTAGACTGGTTTAAACGGGTTCAAACTTGTTAAAACGGTCAAAACTGGTTTAGACCGGTTTCCACTGGTTAGGAAACCAGTTTAAACTGGTTTAGACTGGTTTAAACTGGTTCAAACTTGTTAGGAAACCAGTTTAAACTGGTTTAGACTGGATTCAACTGGTTCAAACTTGTTAGGAAACCAGTTAAAACTGGTTTAGACCGGTTTCGACTGGTTAGGAAACCAGTTTAAACTGCTTAAGACTGGTTTAAACTGGTTCAAACTTGTTAGGAAACCGGTCAAAACTGGTTTAGACCGGTTTCAACTGGTTAGGAAACCAGTTTAAAGTGGTTTAGACTGGTTCAAACTGGTTCAAACTTGTTAGGAATCCGGTTAAAACTGGTTTAGACCGGTTTTAACTAGTTAGGAAACCGGTTAAAACTGGTTTTGACTTGTTTCAACTCATACAAACTTGTTAGGAAACTGGTTAAAACCGGTTTAGACCGGTTTCAACTGGTTAGGAAACCAGTTATAACTGGTTTAGACTGGTTTAGACTGGTTTAAACTGGTTTGGAAACCAGTTAAAACTGGTTTAGACCGGTTTTAACTAGTTAGCAAACCACTTTAAACTGGTTTAGACTGGTTTAAACTGGTTCAAACTGGCTCGGGAACCGGTTAAAACTGGTTTACACCGGTTTTAAGTAGTTAGCAAACCACATTAGACTGGTTTAGACTGGTTTAAACTGGTTAAAACTGCTTCGGGAACCAGTTAAAACTGGTTTAGACCTGTTTCACCTAGATAGCAAAGCACTTTAAACTGGTTTAGACTGGTTTAAACTGGTTGAAAGGGCTTTCGGAACCGGTGAAAATTGGTTTAGACCGGTTTTAACGAGTTAGCAAACCACTTTAAACTGGTTTAGACTGGTTTAAACTGGTTCAAACTGGCTCGGGAACTGGTTAAAACTGGTTTAGACCGGTTTTAACTAGGTAGCAAACCACTTTAAACTGGTTTAGACTGGTTTAAACTGGTTCAAACTGGCTCGGGAACCGGCTAAAACGGGTTTAGATTGGTTTTAAGTAGTTAGCAAACCACTTTAAACTGGTTTAGACTGGTTTAAACTGGTTCAAACTGGTTAGGGAAGCGGTTAAAACTGGTTGCGACCAGTTTTAAGTAGTTAGCAAACCACTTTAAATTGGTTTAGAGTGGTTTAAACTGGTTCAAACTGGTTAGGGAAGCGGTAAAAACTGGTTTAGACCGGTTTTAACTAGTTAGCAAACCACTTTAGACTGGTTTAGACTGGTTTAAACTGGTTCAAACTGGCCCGGGAACCGGCTAAAACTGGTTGCGACCAGTTTTTAACTAGTTAGCAAACCACTTTAAACTGGTTAGGCTTGTTTAAACTGGTTCAAACTGGCTCGGGAACCGGTTAAAACTGGTTTAGACCGGTTCTAACTAGTTAGCAAACCACTTTAGACTGGTTTAGACTGGATTAAACTGGTTCAAACTGGCTCAGGAACCGGTTAAAACTGTTTTAGACCGGTATTAACTAGTTAGCAAACCACTTTAAATTGGTTTAGAGTGGTTTAAACTGGTTCCAACTGGTTAGGGAAGCGGTAAAAACTGGTATAGACCGGTTTTAACTAATTAGCAAACCACTATAAACTGGTTTAGACTGGTTTAAACTGGCTCGGGAACCGGTTAAAAGTGGTTTAGACCAGTTTTAACTAGTTAGGAAACCACTTTAGACTGGTTTAGACTGGTTTAAACTGGTTCAAACTGGCTCGGGAACCGGCTACACCTGGTTGCGACGGGTTTTAACTACTTAGCAAACCACTTCAGACTGGTTTAGACTGGTTGAAAATGGTTCAAACTTGTTCGGGAACTGGCTCAAGCTGGTTGCGACCGGTTTTAACTAGTTAGCAAACCAATTTAGAGTGGTTTATACTAGTTTAAAATGGTTCAAACTGGCTCGGGAACCGGCTAAAACTGGTTGCGACCAGTTTTAAGTAGTTAGCAAACCACTTTAGACTGGTTTAGACTGGTTTAAACTGGTTCAAACTGGCCCGGGATCCGGCTAAAACTGGTTGCGACCGGTTTTAACTAGGCAGCAAACCACATTAAACTGGTTTAGACTGGTTGAAACTGGTTCAAACTGGCCCGGTAACTGGCTAAAACTGGTTGAGACCGGTTTTAACTAGTTAGCAAACCACTTTAGACTGGTCAAAGTGCCTGGGCTTTGACCACTTTAGACTGGTCAAAACACTTTAGACCCAGGTGGGGGGCACTTGATGGAGGCTTAAGGCCCTGGCGGTTCTGCGGGTCCTGCGACTGCACTTCCGGTGGTTTTTTGGGAGTGAAGCCCAGGGCGGCACCATGTCCGGGCACCAGGTCAACCCCAAGCATGCTTAGGGGGAATTTTGGAGCCCAGGTCAACCCCAGGCAAGCGAATGGGGCCTAGCAGGCAGCAAGGCAAACCCAGGTAAGCGAATGGGGCCTTGCAGCACCAGGTCAACGCCAGGCAAGTGAATGGGGCCTTGCAGCCAGCAGGTCAAACCCAGGCAAGAGATTGGGGCCTTGCAGCCACCAGGTCGACCCCCTACAAGCCTATGGGGCCCTGCAGCCACCAGCTGAAGGCCAGGGAAGTGAATGGGGCCTTGCCCAGGTGGGGGGGGCACTCCTTGGAGGCTTAAGCCCGGGTGGGGGGGCACTTCATGGAGGCTTAAGCCCCGGGTGGTTTTCCGGGTCCTGCATCCGCACTCCCGGTGGTTTTTTGGGAGTGAAGCCCAGGGCGTAACCAAGTCCGGGCACGAGGACAACCCCAGGCATCACTAGGGGGACATTTGGAGCGCAGGTCAACCCAAGGCAAGCGAATGGGGCCTGGCCCAGATGTGGGGGGCACACCTTGGAGGCTTAAGCCCGGGTGGGGAGGGCACTTGATTGAGGCTTAAGTCGCTGGATGTTGTGCGTGTCCTGCGTCCGCACTCCCAGTGGTTTTTTGGGAGTGAAGCGCAGGACAGCAGCAAGTCCGGGTACCAGAACAACCCCAGGCATGCCTAGGGGGACGTTCGGAGCCCAGGTCAACGCCACGTAAGTGAATGGGGCCTTCTAGCCACCAGGTCAACCCTAGACAAGCGAATGGGGCCTGGTCCAGGTGTGGGGGGCACTTGATGGAGGCTTAAGCCAGTGGCGGTTGTGCGTGTCCTGCGTCCGCACTTCCGGTGGTTTTTTGGGAGTGAAGCCCAGGGCGGCAGCATGTCCGGACACCAGGTCAACGCCAGGCATGCCTAGGTGGATTTTGGAGCCCAGGTCAACCCCAGGCAAGCGAATGAGGCCTTGCAGCCACCAGGTCAACCCCAGGCAAGCGAATGGGGCCTGGCCCAGGTATGGGGGGCACTCCTTGGAGGCTTGAGCCCGGGTGGAGGGGGCACTTCATGGAGGCTTAAGGCCCTGGCGGTTGTGCGGGTCCTGTGTCCGACCTCCCGGTGGTTTTTTGGGAGTGAAGCCCAGGGTGGCAGCAATTCCTGGCACCAGGTCAACCCCAGGCATACCTAGCAGGACTTTCGGAGCCCAGGTGAAACCCAGGCAAGCGCATGGGGCCTTGCAGCCACCAGGTCAACCCTCTGCAACACTATGGCGCCCTGCAGGCACCAGGTCAACCCCAGGCAAGCGAATGGGGCCTGGCCCAGGTCGGCGGGGCAGTGCTTGGAGGCTTAAGCCCGGGTCGGGGGGCACTTGATGGAGGCTTAAGGCCCTGGCGGTTGTGCGGGTCCTGCGTCCGCACTCCCCGTGGTTTTTTGGGAGTGAAGCCCAGGGCGGTAGCAAGTCTGGGTACCAGGACAACCCGAGGCATGCCTAGGGGGATTTTGGAGCCCAGGTCAACCCCAGGCAAGCGAATGAGGCCTTGCAGCCACCAGGTCAACCCCAGGCAAGCGAATGGGGCCTAGCAGGCACCAAGGCAAACCCAGCTAAGCGAATGGGGCCTTGCAGCCAGCAGGTCAACCCCAGGCAAGCGAATGGGGCCTTGCAGCCACGAGGTCAACCCCAGGCAAGCGAATGGGGCCTGGCCCAGGTGCGGGGGGCACTTGTTGGAGGCTTGAGGCCGGGTTGAGGTGGCACTTGATGGAGGCTTAAGGCCCTGGCGGTTGTGCGCGTCCTGTGTCCGCACTTCCGGTGGTTTTTTGGGAGTGAAGCCCAGGGCGGCAGCATGTCCAGGCACCAGGTCAACGCCAGGCATGCCTAGGGGGACTTTTGCAGCCCAGGTCAACCCCAAGCAAGCGAATGGGGCCTGGCCCAGGTCGGCGGGGCAGTGCTTGGAGGCTTAAGCCCGGGTCGGGGGGCACTTGATGGAGGCTTAAGGCCCTGGCGGTTGTGCGGGTCCTGCGTCCGCACTCCCCGTGGTTTTTTGGGAGTGAAGCCCAGGGCGGTAGCAAGTCTGGGTACCAGGACAACCGGAGGCATGCCTAGGGGGATTTTGGAGCCCAGGTCAACCCAAGGCAAGCGAATGAGGCCTTGCAGCCACCAGGTCAACCCCAGGCAAGTGAATGGGGCCTTGCAGCCACCAGGTCAACCCCAGGCATGCCTAGGGGGACTTTTGGAGCCCAGGTCAACCCCAGGCAATCAAATGGGGCCTTGCAGACTCCAGGTCAACCCAATGCAAGCGAATGGGGCCTTGCAGCCACCAGGTCAACGCCAGGTAAGCGAATGGGGCCTTGTAGCCACCAGGTCAACCCTAAGCAAGCGAATGGGGACTGGCCCCTGTGCGGGGGGCACTCCTTGGGGCTTAAGCCCGGGTGCGAGGGGCACTTGATTTAGGCTTAAGCCGCTGGCTGTTGTGCATGTCCTGCGTCCGCACTCCCCGTGGTTTTTTGGGAGTGAAGCCCAGGGCGGTAGCAAGTCTGGGTACCAGGACAACCCGAGGCATGCCTAGCGGGATTTTGGAGCCCAGGTCAACCCCAGGCAAGCAAATGAGGCCTTGCAGCCACCAGGTCAACCCCAGGCAAGTGAATGTGGCCTAGCAGGCACCAAGGCAAACCCAGGTAAGCGAATGGGGCCTTGCAGCCACCAGGTCAACCCCAGGCAAGCGAATGGGGCCTGGCCCAGGTATGGGGGGCACTCCTTGGAGGCTTGAGCCCGGGTGGAGGGGGCACTTCATGGAGGCTTAAGGCCCTGGCGGTTGTGCGGGTCCTGTGTCCGACCTCCCGGTGGTTTTTTGGGAGTGAAGCCCAGGGTGGCAGCAATTCCTGGCACCAGGTCAACCCCAGGCATACCTAGCAGGACTTTCGGAGCCCAGGTGAAACCCAGGCAAGTGCATGGGGCCTTGCAGCCACCAGGTCAACCCTCTGCAACACTATGGCGCCCTGCAGGCACCAGGTCAACCCCAGGCAAGCGAATGGGGCCTGGCCCAGGTCGGCGGGGCAGTGCTTGGAGGCTTAAGCCCGGGTCGGGGGGCACTTGATGGAGGCTTAAGGCCCTGGCGGTTGTGCGGGTCCTGCGTCCGCACTCCCCGTGGTTTTTTGGGAGTGAAGCCCAGGGCGGTAGCAAGTCTGGGTACCAGGACAACCCGAGGCATGCCTAGGGGGATTTTGGAGCCCAGGTCAACCCCAGGCAAGCGAATGAGGCCTTGCAGCCACCAGGTCAACCCCAGGCAAGCGAATGGGGCCTAGCAGGCACCAAGGCAAACCCAGCTAAGCGAATGGGGCCTTGCAGCCAGCAGGTCAACCCCAGGCAAGCGAATGGGGCCTTGCAGCCACGAGGTCAACCCCAGGCAAGCGAATGGGGCCTGGCCCAGGTGCGGGGGGCACTTGTTGGAGGCTTGAGGCCGGGTTGAGGTGGCACTTGATGGAGGCTTAAGGCCCTGGCGGTTGTGCGCGTCCTGTGTCCGCACTTCCGGTGGTTTTTTGGGAGTGAAGCCCAGGGCGGCAGCATGTCCGGGCACCAGGTCAACGCCAGGCATGCCTAGGGGGACTTTTGCAGCCCAGGTCAACCCCAAGCAAGCGAATGGGGCCTGGCCCAGGTCGGCGGGGCAGTGCTTGGAGGCTTAAGCCCGGGTCGGGGGGCACTTGATGGAGGCTTAAGGCCCTGGCGGTTGTGCGGGTCCTGCGTCCGCACTCCCCGTGGTTTTTTGGGAGTGAAGCCCAGGGCGGTAGCAAGTCTGGGTACCAGGACAACCGGAGGCATGCCTAGGGGGATTTTGGAGCCCAGGTCAACCCAAGGCAAGCGAATGAGGCCTTGCAGCCACCAGGTCAACCCCAGGCAAGTGAATGGGGCCTTGCAGCCACCAGGTCAACCCCAGGCATGCCTAGGGGGACTTTTGGAGCCCAGGTCAACCCCAGGCAATCAAATGGGGCCTTGCAGACTCCAGGTCAACCCAATGCAAGCGAATGGGGCCTTGCAGCCACCAGGTCAACGCCAGGTAAGCGAATGGGGCTTTGTAGCCACCAGGTCAACCCTAAGCAAGCGAATGGGGACTGGCCCCTGTGCGGGGGGCACTCCTTGGGGCTTAAGCCCGGGTGCGAGGGGCACTTGATTTAGGCTTAAGCCGCTGGCTGTTGTGCATGTCCTGCGTCCGCACTCCCCGTGGTTTTTTGGGAGTGAAGCCCAGGGCGGTAGCAAGTCTGGGTACCAGGACAACCCGAGGCATGCCTAGCGGGATTTTGGAGCCCAGGTCAACCCCAGGCAAGCAAATGAGGCCTTGCAGCCACCAGGTCAACCCCAGGCAAGTGAATGTGGCCTAGCAGGCACCAAGGCAAACCCAGGTAAGCGAATGGGGCCTTGCAGCCACCAGGTCAACCCCAGGCAAGCGAATGGGGCCTGGCCCAGGTATGGGGGGCACTCCTTGGAGGCTTGAGCCCGGGTGGAGGGGGCACTTCATGGAGGCTTAAGGCCCTGGCGGTTGTGCGGGTCCTGTGTCCGACCTCCCGGTGGTTTTTTGGGAGTGAAGCCCAGGGTGGCAGCAATTCCTGGCACCAGGTCAACCCCAGGCATACCTAGCAGGACTTTCGGAGCCCAGGTGAAACCCAGGCAAGCGCATGGGGCCTTGCAGCCACCAGGTCAACCCTCTGCAACACTATGGCGCCCTGCAGGCACCAGGTCAACCCCAGGCAAGCGAATGGGGCCTGGCCCAGGTCGGCGGGGCAGTGCTTGGAGGCTTAAGCCCGGGTCGGGGGGCACTTGATGGAGGCTTAAGGCCCTGGCGGTTGTGCGGGTCCTGCGTCCGCACTCCCCGTGGTTTTTTGGGAGTGAAGCCCAGGGCGGTAGCAAGTCTGGGTACCAGGACAACCCGAGGCATGCCTAGGGGGATTTTGGAGCCCAGGTCAACCCCAGGCAAGCGAATGAGGCCTTGCAGCCACCAGGTCAACCCCAGGCAAGCGAATGGGGCCTAGCAGGCACCAAGGCAAACCCAGCTAAGCGAATGGGGCCTTGCAGCCAGCAGGTCAACCCCAGGCAAGCGAATGGGGCCTTGCAGCCACGAGGTCAACCCCAGGCAAGCGAATGGGGCCTGGCCCAGGTGCGGGGGGCACTTGTTGGAGGCTTGAGGCCGGGTTGAGGTGGCACTTGCTGGAGGCTTAAGGCCCTGGCGGTTGTGCGCGTCCTGCGTCCGCACTTCCGGTGGTTTTTTGGGAGTGAAGCCCAGGGCGGCAGCATGTCCGGGCACCAGGTCAACGCCAGGCATGCCTAGGGGGACTTTTGCAGCCCAGGTCAACCCCAAGCAAGCGAATGGGGCCTGGCCCAGGTCGGCGGGGCAGTGCTTGGAGGCTTAAGCCCGGGTCGGGGGGCACTTGATGGAGGCTTAAGGCCCTGGCGGTTGTGCGGGTCCTGCGTCCGCACTCCCCGTGGTTTTTTGGGAGTGAAGCCCAGGGCGGTAGCAAGTCTGGGTACCAGGACAACCGGAGGCATGCCTAGGAGGATTTTGGAGCCCAGGTCAACCCAAGGCAAGCGAATGAGGCCTTGCAGCCACCAGGTCAACCCCAGGCAAGTGAATGGGGCCTTGCAGCCACCAGGTCAACCCCAGGCATGCCTAGGGGGACTTTTGGAGCCCAGGTCAACCCCAGGCAATCAAATGGGGCCTTGCAGACTCCAGGTCAACCCAATGCAAGCGAATGGGGCCTTGCAGCCACCAGGTCAACCCTAGGCAAGCGAATGGGGCCTGGCCCAGGTGGGGGGGGCACTCCTTGGGGGCTTAAGCCCGGGTGCGGGGGGCACTTGATTTAGGCTAAAGCCCCTGGCTGTTGTGCATGTCCTGCGTCCGCACTCCCAGTGGTTTTTTGGGACTGAAGCCTAGGGCAGCAGCAAGTCCGGGCACCAGAAAAACCCCAGGGATGCCTAGGGGGACTTTTGGAGCCCAGGTCAACCCCAGGCAAGCGAAGGGGGGCTTGCAGACACCAGCTCAACCCCAGGTAAGCGAATGGGGCCTTGTAGCCACCAGGTCACCGTAGGCAAGTGAATGGGGCCTCGCCCAGGTAGCGGGGGGCACTTGTTGGAGGCTTGAGCCCGGGAGGAAGGGGCACTTGATGGAGGCTTAAGCCCCTAGCAGGTGTGCGGGTCCTGCGTCCGCATTCCCGGTGGTTTTTTGGGAGTGAAGCCCAGGGCGGCAGCAAGTCCGGGCACCAGGACAACCCCAGGCATGCCTAGGGGGACTTTTAGAGCCCAGGTCAACCTCAGGCAAGCGAATGGGGCCTGGCCCAGGTGGCGGGGGCACTCCTTGGAGGCTTAAGCCCGGGTTGGGGGGAGCACTTGATGGAGGCTTAAGGCCCTCGTGGTTGTGCGGGTCCTGCGTCCGCACTCCCCGTGGTTTTTTGGGAGTGAAGCCCAGGGCGGCAGGAAGTCTGGGTACCAGGACAACCCCAGAAATGCCTAGGGGGATTTTGGAGCCCAGGTCAACCCCAGGCAAGCGCATGGGGCCTTGCAGCCCCCAGGTCAACCCCAGGCAAGAGAATGTGGCCCAGCAGGCACCAAGGCAAACCCAGGTAATCGAATGGGGCCTTCCAGCCAGCCGGTCAACCCCAGGTAAGCGAATGGGGCCTTGCAGCCACCAGGTCAACCCTAGGCAAGCGAATGGGACCTCGCCCAGGTGCGGGGGGCACTTGTTGGAGGCTTGAGGCCAGGTGGGGGGGGGCACTTGATGGAGGCTTAAGGGCCTGCGGTTGTGCGGGTCCTGCGTCCGCACTCCCGGTGGTTTTTTGGGAGTGAAGCCCAGGGCGGAACCAAGTCCGGGCACCAGGACAACCCCAGACATGCCTAGGGGGATTTTGGAGCCCAGGTCAACCCCAGGCAAGCGCATGGGGCCTTGCAGCCCCCAGGTCAACCCCAGGCATGCCTAGGGGGATTTTGGAGCCCAGGTCAACCCCAGGCAAGCGAATGGGGCCTTGCAGCCACCAGGTCAACCCCAGGAAAGCGAATGGGGCCTAGCAGGCACCAAGGCAAACCCAGCTAAGCGAATGGGAACTTGCAGCACCAGGTCAACCCCAGGCAAGTGAATGGGGCCTTACAGCCACCAGGTCAACCCCAGGCAAGTGATTGGGGCCTTGCATCCACCAGGTCGACCCCCTGCAAGCCTACGTGGCCCTGCAGCCACCAGGTCAACCCCAGGCATGCCTAGAGGGATGTTCGGAGCCCAGGTCAACTCCAACCAAGCGAATGGGGCCTTGCAGCCTCCAGGTCAAATCCAGGTAAGCGAATGGGGCCTTGCAGCCACCAGGTCAACCCCCTGCAAGCCTATGGGGCCCTGCAGGCCCCAGGTCAACCCCAGGCAACAGAATGGGGCCTCGCCCAGGTGGGGCCGGGCACTCCTTGGAGGCTGAAACCCAGGTCGGGGGGCACTTGATGGAGGCTCTAAGGCCGTGGCGGTTGTGCGGGTCCTGCGTCCGCACTCCCGGTGGTTTTTTGGGAGTAAAGCCCAGGGCGGGAGCAAGTGCGGGCACCAGGACAACCCCAGGCATGCCTAGGGGGACTTTTGGAGCCCAGGTCAACCCCAGGCAAGCGAATGGGGCCTTGCAGCCACCAGGTCAACCCCAGGCAAGCGAATGGGGCCTGGCCCAGGTGGCGGGGGCACTCCTTGGAGGCTTGAGCCCGGGTGGAGGGGGCACTTCATGGAGGCTTAAGGCCCTGGCGGTTGTGCGGGTCCTGTGTCCGACCTCCCGGTGGTTTTTTGGGAGTGAAGCCCAGGGCGGCAGCAAGTCCGGGCACCAGGTGAACCCCAGGCATACCTAGCAGGACTTTCGGAGCCCAGGTGAAACCCAGGCAAGCGCATGGGGCCTTGCAGCCACCAGGTCAGCCCTCTGCAACACTATGGGGCCCTGCAGGCACCAGGTCAACCCCAGGCAAGCGAATGGGGCCTCGCCCAGGTCGGGGGGGCAGTCCTTGGAGGCTTAAGCCCGGGTCGGGGGAGCACTTGATGGAGGCTTAAGGCCTTGGCAGTTGTGCGGGTCCTGCGTCCGCACTTCTGGTGGTTTTTTGGGAGTGAAGCCCAGGGCGGCAGCATGTCCGGGCACCAGGTGAACCCCAGGCATGCCTAGGGGGCCTTTTGGAGCCCAGGTCAACCCCAGGCAAGCGAATGGGGCCTTGCAGACACCAGGTCAAGCAAATGCAAGCGAATGGGTCCTTGCAGCCACCAGGTCAACCCCAGGTAAGTGAATGGGGCCTTGTAGCCACCAGGTGAACCCTAGGCAAGAGAATGGGGCGTGGCCTAGGTGGTGGGGGCACTTGTTGGAGGCTTGAGCCCGGGTGCCGGGGGCACTTGATGGAGGCTTAAGCCCATGGTGGTTTTGCGGGTCCTGCATCCGCACTCCCGGTGGTTTTTTGGCAGTGAAGCCCAGGGGGGAACCAAGTCCGGGTACCAGGACAACCCCAGGCATGCCTAGGTGGATTTTGGAGCCCAGGTCAACCCCAGGCAAGGGAATGGGGCCTTGCAGCCACCAGGTCAGCCCTCTGCAACACTATGGGGCCCTGCAGGCACCAGGTCAACCCCAGGCAAGCGAATGGGGCCTCGCCCAGGTCGGGGGGGCAGTCCTTGGAGGCTTAAGCCCGGGTCGGGGGAGCACTTGATGGAGGCTTAAGGCCTTGGCAGTTGTGCGGGTCCTGCGTCCGCACTTCTGGTGGTTTTTTGGGAGTGAAGCCCAGGGGGGAACCAAGTCCGGGTAGCAGGACAACCCCAGGCATGCCTAGGTGGATTTTGGAGCCCAGGTCAACCCCAGGCAAGGGAATGGGGCCTTGCAGCCACCAGGTCAACCCCAGGCAAGCAAATGGGGCCTAGCAGGCACCAAGGGAAACCCAGGTAAGGGAGTGGGGCCTTGCAGCCCCCAGGTCGACCCCCTGCAAGGCTATGGGGCCCTGCAGCCACCAGGTCAACCCCAGGCAAGTGAATGGGGCCTAGCCCAGGTGTGGGGGGCACTCCTTGGAGGCTTAAGCCCGGGTGGGGGGGCACTTGATGGAGGCTTAAGCCCCTGGTGGTTTTGCGGGTCCTGCGTCCGCACTCCCGGTGGTTTTTTGGGAGTGAAGCCCAGGGCGGAACCAAGTCCGGGCACCCCGACAACCCCAGGCATGACTAGGGGGACTTTTGGAGCGGAGGTCAACCCAAGGCAAGCAATTGGGGCCTTCCGGACACCAGGTCAACCCAATGCAAACAAATGGGGCCTGGCCCAGATGTGGGGGGCACTCTTTGGAGGCTTAAGCCTGGGTGGGGAGGGCACTTGATTGAGGCTGAAGCCCCTGGCTGTTGTGCGTGTCCTGCGTCCGCACTCCCAGTGGTTTTTTGGGAGTGAAGCCCAGGGCAGCAGCAAGTCCGGGCACCAGAACAACCCCAGGCATGCCTAGGGGGATGTTCGGAGCCCAGGTCAAACCCAGGTAAGCGAATGGGGCCTTGCAGCCACCAGGTGAACCCCCTGCAGGCCCCAGGTCAACCCCAGGCAACAGAATGGGACCTGGCCCATTTGGGCGGGGGCACTCCTTGGAGGCTCTTCCCTTCTGATTTTTGGTAAATAGTAAGTGTAACTTTTACCTTTCCTTTCACATTTCTACAAAAACGTTTCATTTTGGTCTGTCAGTGAGTGCTGGGAAGTTTAATCCTTAAGCAACTTCCATTAGTCATAGCCAAGAAAAGAATATTCATGTTGCCTCTACAAACAACTGGATAAACTGAGGTGCATTGAAACAACCTAGATAAACTGAATATGAACAAACTTTAAAATAAAGATGAAGTGACAATGGTTATATGCATTAGGGGATTGGCAATGCAGAATATACATGTACTACTCTCTCTTGCAGACTCATTCTGACCAGGCATAATAGGTAATTGCAGATCTATATATAGTAATTACCTTGTAACTTTCAATGGCTATTGGATTAAGCACAAAAAACTATAAATATTTTATTAGCTTGTCTTATTTAATTTTATTAGAAGTGGCAGATTCTCGTTTCCACTGCCCTTGTGTTACTTATATTTTGACCTATTACAAAGCCTACTGAATTCCAAGGGAGCCTTTCAACAGGGCTTTGAAAAAGGTCCTAGATGAAGGTAAGACCTAACATACCTGGATGGATGATTTCCATAATAGACTGACTTTTTATAAAAGCTATATTACAGTTCCCAGATCTCACAGCTTGTGTAGCATTCAGATAAGTAGATTTATAAATATTCACCCTGTGGAAATACAGCAATGCCTGATAACAATTTTTAAGTTATTAAATATTAACTCGGTTAAAGATTAAACAAGGTTGAATCTAGTCTGTTGTTCTGCCAACTGTATATCAATATAAAACAGTATGTTCAAATCACATCAGTACTAGCAGTTGGCTGAAATTCAATCGTCACCCCCTTTGAATCGTAAATGAGTGGAACAGATTGCACTATAACATATAATTATTAAACATTTTGTTTTATATCTAAATATTAATGTTGTTCTTCTAATTGTTAACTCAGAATCATGGAAGATGGGGGGTGGTGAACAATTTTTGATTCTTTAACTAAGGGCTTGTAGTTCTGCTTTTATATACTGGTCAGTTTTTATCAAGAGGAGGCTGAGGTCAAAAGGGATCTGTAAGAAAAAGAGAATCCAGGGCAAGTGTTCATATTACAAATCCTCTTTGCTTGTTTGGTGGAATGGGATGCAACTGTTCTCCTAGTCAAGTAAACCTAAACTTTTAAATGCTGAATCAATGAGAATCATCAATCTTACTGCAAAAAAACAAAGAAAACCAATAGCATCCTGGGTTGTATTAGCAGGAGTGTCACTTGCAAATCAATGGAAGTGTTTCTTTCACTTGGTTCAGCATTTAGTGAGATCTCACCTGGAGTACCGCATCCAATTTTGGTCCCCACACTTCAAAAAGGATGTGGACAGTTTGAAAAGAGTCTACTGCAGGACAAGAAAAATGTTTAGGGGCCTGGGAAGCAAGTCTTATGAGGACAGGCTGAAAGAACCAGAGTTATTCAGTCTGGAGAAGAGAAGACTGAGGTGGGGTTTGATAACAATAGTTAAATAACTTGAAGAGTGATGACAGAGAGGAGAGAGATGGGCTTTTTCTCTGGCCATAGGGAACAGGTATCAGGGTTTGACTGGGACATAGGTGGCCAGACCTGTGGTTAGGCCCTGAAGGGCAACAAGGAGGTCAGCTAAGTACATACAGGTTACCAGGTCATCAGGTCAGGGCTTGGATCAGCAGAGCAGAGAATGCAGAGGCAGATCCTAGGAGAGCTGAAAGGGAGATCAAAGAGACCTAGTCCATGGGGCAAGGCAAGATTAGAAGCCAAGAGAGTCAGAGAGTTGGGTGCCAAGTTGCAGGGAAAATCCAAGAGCAGGGCCAGGGGAAGCTGAAGCCAAGTCAGGAGCCTGAAAACCAAAGACAGCAGTAAACACAAAGCTTGCCAAAGCAGTCTAATGAGATTTGTCAAAGCATGCCTGCAGCCTGAGACTACAGGTGTATGTTTAAAAGGGCTGAAGTATGCTCTCAGCAATCAATCCAGTTACAGAGAACTAGGGCAGTTGTACTGGCCCAGGATCAAGGTCAGGTGTGGAAGCTCAAGACCTTGGCCCAGCACAGCTTAACTGATTGGAGGCCCCTACAGCAGGATTAGGAGCAATGGACTCAAGCTGCAGCAGGTAAAATTTAGGTTAGAGATCAGAATGAGCTTTCTGATTATAAGGGTGGTCAAGCCTAGGGAACTACCTAGAGAATTTATGGAGTTATATCCTTGGAAGAGCAGGTTGGACAGACACTTGGCTGGGATGGTTTAGTCAGGGATACTTTTGCCTTAAGTAGGGAGGGACTGGGCTAAATGACCACATGAGGTCCCTTGCAGCCCACTTTTCTATGCTTATTGTTTGCTGATGGCACTAGAATTCTCAGTTCCTTAAAACTAAACATAATATGGAATCTTTAAGGAATGTTTTCCTGTCCCTCCCCCCTGAAATTTTACCATAATAGATTAGAAGTTGATCCATTATTTCTTTTCTAGATAACCATTTGATTGATGTATAACTACATTTAGGAGACACACATAGTAGATCAGGGGTGGGCAAAATGTGGCCCGGGGGCCAGATGCAGTGTGCCAGGCCATTCTATCTGGCCTGCGGGGCCCCTAAACAATTTAGAAAATTGATATTTATCTGCTCCTGGCTGCCTGTCACGTGGCCCTCAATGGCTTGCCAAAACTCAGTAAGATGCCCTCCACCTGAAATAATTGCCCGCCCCTGTAGCAGATCAATATACAGAGTGTCTCTGTAGCATCTTGGTTGTACAAGACAAGGTAAGAGGTGAAAATTCTTAGGTAAGCAGAGTGGAATTAAGCCACCAGTTACATAATTTGGACAGCACAGGGGTTATAGCCTACAAACAATGGAGAGAAGCTCTGCGTAAGGGAATAATTTGACTGCAAAACCAGGAGAACACAACAGGAGCAACTCAGGTGTAATATGAGTTTGTGCAGACAAGAAGGGTTAAATAAATTAGGCCTACCAAACTTCACTGTCTGGATAGGGTAGGGATTTTTTTTTTCTTTTTTTTACAACACTGTCTGGATAACAAAGTAATTAATATGGTCAAAACAATGGGTGTCAGACTCATCTGACCCTACAGCCTGGGCCTGGCACTTGATGTTTCCATTCTGGGACTCTCCCACCAAATTAGATACAGGTAGTCACCCTACATGAAAGCCATTGGAGCATACTCATATGCAAAAATATTGCAAATGGAATTTGTCCTGGGAGTTGCAAATCACTTATGTGGGGCCCAGCTGAGCAGACAGGATTCAACCTTGTGCAGACGCTATATAACATCATCAAAAACCCTGGGTGCCATATAAAGTAACAAGCAAAGCTCCATCTCATCAAGTAAATATTTGAACCTTGACAGGAGAGGTACAAATGGACTATATGATAAGTTTGTTGTTTGCACTGGATTATAATAGTTCATAACCAGCTGCTGCAGGCAAACAGTCCCAGGCAGTGTGTGGCCTAAAGGTCAAAAACCTTTTCCCAGAAAAAGCCAGGCAGTACAGGCAATACTACTACTGTGAGCTGAGTCTAGCTGGGGCTGATGCCTTATTAAAACAGATAAAGGGGAAGGCTGGTGAAAAGGTAGTGCCTCTTGATGAAACACTGACTGGGTGTGTCTACACGTCTCCCTACGGTGACGTAGCAATGTCACTATACCATGCACTACAGTGACATAGTGGTTACAGGGGTCTACACATGATCCCCAGCTATAGTGCGCTGCAACAGCAACATAGCCGGTGAATCTAACCATGCACTGCCTGTATGCTGCAGTACAGGCAACTACTGTGCCATGTTTTAGTACTGCGCCAAGCAAGTACTAAAACATGGCACAGCACTAACATCTCCAAATGGCAATGTGTAGACATGCCCGTTGAAACCCAGAGCTAGATAGCTAGTGTTGAGACCAGGAGAAAGGCTAGTTGCAGAAGCCTTAAGCATTTTAGTTGAGGGCTGTATCTGAAGAGGCTTCTTTACTACAGATACTTACACCCTTTCTTTCTCTATTTCGGTTACTTAGTTGAAGTAGGGTGGGGTGAGGGCAAGGAAACAGAAGAAAGCTTCAGGTGGTGCTTCCTTTCTGTGCACCAGGCTGTGCCCAAAGGCAAATAGCTTGCAGCTGCTGCCCTTACTGAAATCCTCTGCAAATGTGCATGAAAATTTTTGAGGCAGACCAAGGGAGATCTGGGAGTTAGGCATAAAACCAACTCAGAGTTGGGCCCAAAATCTGAGTCAAAGATTTTTGACTCAAATCTGAGTCAAAAATCAGGAAAATCTAGATCTCCTGCCTCTCTGATGAAAAAAAAAAATCAGTGCTATCAGGGGGACAAGGGATGCTCAGACACTGACAGCAACAGAAAAAGCCATTGCAATGGAAAAATAATGATAGTGGCCTGCACGTTTATAACAGGAGGTGCAGGCATTGCTCCTCTGTAGGGGCTCTGGTTCCAGAGAGCTGAGGCAGACTTTGACTGTAAGGAGCAGTGGGGCAGGACCCCAACTCCCAGGCAAGGGTTACCTCTGGGCCATTCTACCTAGCTCATGTTAGAGTAACTTCAGCATGCCTGCAGAGATAAATCAAACAATTTGCAGTCCTTCAGCATCCTAGGATGCACTATTCCCAGCCCTCCTCCCCGAGCAGGGATAGTCCAGATATGGGCCCCACCAGGCTGGGACCAGGGACTCCTGGTGGGGGAAAAGGGGCAGGGGCGCAGACAGTCACATGCTATGGGGCCGGGCTGGGCTGGGCTGACCCTACATGCTGCAGGAGCTGTGCCTTATGGGGGTGGGTCCGCATGCTGCCACTACATGCAGCCAGGGACTAGGATGGAAGCTGCACACTATGGGGCTGGGTGGGGCTGGCCCCACAAGCTGGCACATGTGGCCGGGGACTTGGGTAGGAGCTGTGTGTTACAGGGCTGGTCATTCACATTGCTACCATCTGTGCTCAGGGACTCAGGTGGGAACACAGGAGCTGTGTAGTATGGGGCCAGGTGGGGCTGGCCCCGCTCACTGCCACCACATGCAGATCCAGGAACTTGAACATTCTGGGGACTCTAAGAACCTCCTCTACACACACACATACCTCCCACAGTCTCCTACCATAACCCCACACCCTCTCTACCACACCCTCAACCCCCACCACACCCACCTCAACAACATACCCCATACCCCTCCACACCCTCCCACATACCCACCCACCATACCCACACCCCTTTACCCCCCTGCCACAATATAAAAGAGTAAGACTATTTTGAGCTATTATGCAATCACCTCAAGATACACTATGCAAACACATATAAATCAGGACAAAAATATATTTTTAAATAAAATTAAAATAAGTTATACTAGATGTTTGATTTTTTTAGTATATGATTTGGGGGTTTTTTCCTGGTGTCAAGATGACAATCCTCCTCCCCCAAAAGGAGTACATGGCAAGGGGAAGAACTTCCAGTTAGGTGGTTAGGGGCAGGACTTCTGGTCCCAAAATGGTGACCAGAGGGCAAGGCACCTATCAAGGGGCAGGGCTACCCTTGCAGCCCTCAACAGCTCACCAAAACTCATTAAATACTTCAAGCACTGAAGCAGAACAACACATGAAAAATACCATTGTAGCATAGCAAAATTAGGACTTTTCCAGAAAGGACTAGCTCCAGATTGTATTATCAAACACGCATGGAGCTTCATGGAGGCAATGGGGGCAGGGGGAAGACTGGGACTGACAAACAGCTGTTTCTTGGTCCCAGTCCCCATAGCATGCTGAGGTGCACAGGAGTCTTTGATGGCTCCAGTGCCTAGGAAGTGTTTCATTTAAATTGTACAGTAAGCATTACTGTGCAACTGCTCAAAAAACTTTCTAACTTGTAGCAATGCTTTTCATGGTTTAAATAAAACATGTCCCAAGTTTAACACACAGCAAGGCCCTCATTAAGTATTTATTCATTCCATCTTATTATTTACATGTCCATGTGTATCAAAACCATACACATGCATAACTGAATACTGATTATTCATGTTCCTTCCTTTACATAAACACATCCCAGTGTTACCTTGTTTTGTCCAGAAAGCAAGGTCATAATTTTGAAACAAGCACATGCCAGTGCTATATTCTTCTCTACCCAGGTTTTGTTTTGTACTGAAGTATAAGGCCTATTGTTGTATTGGCTTAATTTTATTTGGTGATTTCTGAATCTTTTGGGGAATGCCTTCTCACTTAATCCATTTCATTCATTTTAATGAGGCCTGAAATTCTAGTTCAGCCATGTTGGCTACTTCATATTTTTACAGATTTTGTTCTCACTTGGAACTAGAAGTACATAGCCATCAGGGAGCTCTAGTCATCAAGAAGGCTTGGAGAAGCCAGGTGGCATCGCTTCTCGGCCTCTTGAAGGCTCAGATCAAGTTTAACTTGCTGCCTGATAACTGCTATCTATACTTTCCCTCCACTTCAGCTGGACTGCTGAGTTTTAAGTGTGGTCACCTAGGTCTGCACCCAGTCTTTCATTACTGCCCAGAACACAGGACAAACAAGTAACAGATTGAGGTCTGAGGGCAACAAAACCAGGAGAGGAGCAGAAAGTGCAAGCAGCCAGGTCAGAGACAGCAGCCTGGCCTCTTCCTGTGGATGGAACACTAAAAAGCCAGGAAAGACAGGCTGGGAACCCACGCAGGCATGCATTCCCTCTTTCTGCCACTGGGTGACAAATAACCAAAGCAAAAAGATACAAGGCAGTAGGATGCTTTGGAAGAGTCACAGTGAGACTTACCTGCATAATCCCTGTAAGAAACGCTTATGAAGAAGTAGAAAATAAGCTTAGTGAAAAGCTCTCCTTAAAGAAAACATAATTTTGGTGAGTGTTGCCACACGAAAGAAGATTTTGCCAAATAAATGAGTATAATCTCTGACACTGAAAAGTGTCTACTGGTTTTTGGTGGGTAGTGGAGTAAAGTAAGAACTAGCTTGTGCTGCTATTAACTCAAGCAAAACTACCATCGACTTCAGTAAATTGGCTAGGAACAGAAGGGAATTGACAGACATTCACATTCTGTATAGATGTTTCTGCTTACTGCATACATGACGAAAAGGCATTTTTCAGTAGATGTTTGTGACAGCCTTCGTGTACAATGGTCAAGAACAGCTAAATACAAACAGTGCCACAAAAGACAAAGGAAACAAACAGCCAGTAGGGCTGCGTGAAACTTCGGTCCTCGATTCAATTCAGTAGAGATTTGGCCCGATTTGGTGGCCAAACCTCCAAATCCAAATTGAATCAGGAGACCCTTAATCTCTCTGAATTGAATTGGAACCCTCCAAATCAATTTGGAAAGATTTGGAAAGATTCAGCAATTTGGATATAAACACAACTTTAAATGTTTTTTTCTACTCACCTCAAGGTAGCAGGCAGGTTGTAAATGCTGTAAAGGTAGGGCGGATGGAGCATCCCACAGAAGCATGGGCGGGCGGGGGTCTCCAGTGCACTTGGCACTTCTGGTCCACTTCCAGGCCACCCCCATGTTCCCCCGGCTTGGTGACTGGTGCCTCCTGGGTCTTGGGAAGCACCTGGGGTCCCCCGCAGCCGATTGCCAAGCTAGGGGGGGCAGGGGGAGCACCCCAGCGTGCTCAGTGGTGGACCTGGAAGTGGACCAGAAGTACTTCCAGGCTCACTGCTGAGCATGTGAGGGGGCCCCTGCCACGCTCCTGTGGGACACGCCATCCGCCCCACCATCACAGTATTCATGAGCTGCGCCTGGTACCTTGAGGTATGTAGAAAAAAGATCTAAAGCTGTGTCTATGGCCGAATAGCTTATTTTCTGAAGCAGCATTGAATCTTCAGATTCGACCAAATTGAATTGGGTACAGTATTCCGAATCAATGAATCAAATTGCTGTGCCAATTCAGGCAGAGTCCAAATCCAGATCAAATACAGCCTGTTTCACACACCCTTAACAGTCAGGTGCTATTCAACAGCTAAAATCTATGCTAAATGCTATAGGTAAAAATAGTGTTTGGCATGTGTTTGTACAAGGCATCAACTGACTTCAAACTGTGTGCATTTGAGAGCAGATTTTGGTATCCTAATATTTAAATATACAGGTACAAATAAATGAAAATGAAAGAACAGGAAGTGTCCTTTGCCATGTACATCTATTTGCTATTTAAATATAAAGCTAAAAATAAATGCAAGTAGCAGAGAACAGGGAATGGGTTTTTTTGTATACATATCTATCTATTCAATATTTTTAGATACTTTTAGTTTTCAAGCCTTGAGTGAATGTTTTAAAAATGAATCCTCCAACACTCCTGCCCATCACAATTGTGGTAGGGGTAGAGAAACTGCATGGAAATAAAGAGAACATTTTCTGTTGGCTTTATAAATTCCATGTAAAGGAAAAAAACATTTGAGGAAGTGACAGGTAAGTTTGTATGTTCAAATTCTAACAGCCAAAATCAAACCCATCTATTTTTATAGCTCACCATACAATCAGTAGCTAAAGGGAAGGATTGGTAAGCAGAAAATGAGCCCTGAGTGCACAGGTGACTGGTAGGGAGGGCATGGAGGGGCATGCGCCCCCCTGACATTGGCACCACTCAGGATGGGCCAGGTTTTTTTTTGCCATGTGGGCCAGTGGCGTGTTGGGGAGGGGTCACTAAGCCAGGGCACAGAAGTATAGGAGTGGATATGGGGCTTTTGGCCTGCACCTGGGCTTGCTCACAAATTGTGCGCCTCCCCAAATCAGGAGGCACCGGTCCTTAACTCATTTAACAATGAACACCTGGTGAGGACACCCACTGCAGCCAGAGAGCAGTCACAAAATGCTTCTTTCATTAGTCAAAATAAACTTGTCAGTCTGTTCTTGCTGCTTTTAGGAAGCAAGGGCTCTTTGCACTTCTACCTGAAAACAGCAGGGCTAAGGGCAAAATCCATGACTAACGCTGACAATGGTGTTATGTGCTTTTACAGCAGAGTAAACTTGGTCCCAGAACTGGAAACTGAACCCATTCTCTCATTCTTTCCTAAAACACATTACAAAATCATCCCAACAGAAGGTCTTGGGATGTTTAACACTGAGCATTTGCGACAGATTCCCTTTTTGCAGCAGATTGGACCTGTAGATTAAATGAACCCTTTTCATTCCAAAATGCCACTGCATTTGGATACAGTGTATACACTCTACCGAGCTACCCTACCATACATATCCACAGGAATACAATGGAAACCCCCAGTGCTTCCATCATGCTACAGTCTTTGCGTGTTAGAAACTGGGCATCTCCTGTTTTCTTTCTTAGCTGCATTTGAAACCTGCCTTCCATTGCTTATACTTCCTTCTCACCTGTCAAAACAGCACCAGCTAGTAGGTTGTTACCTATTCTCAGTGCCTCCCCTTGGGACCTGCAGACTTAATGAGGGACCTAGATAGACAGAGCTATCATAAGTTATCTCCCTGGCCTGATGCTGCTCCTCTTCCTATGAGTGTAACCTCCTTTTCTTTCCATTTTGCTGAAGATTCCTTCCACAAACACAAAGGCTTCAAGAAATAGAGATATGAAGGCAAATTAAATTTAGCAGAATCAAGTCTGCTCTTTGTTTGAGATTTCAGTGTGGATTGGGAGAAAGGGGAAAAGATGTGGGAGACTGGGGAAGGGAAATGTTCGTATTAACATAAAGCAGATTTTTAGGTCAGACTTAAAGACACATGCCGATGACAAGGGACTAGCACTTGTTATGATTAAATATGATCATTATCATAAGTCTTTCCATGTTAAAATAAAGCCTTTCAGCTGAGAATCCCACGGTGTTTTAAAAATACCAACAAATTGAACCTCACGGGACTCCAGGGAGATATGAATATTACCACCCTGGTTTAGCAGAGGAGAGCTGTCTGAGGACAAGATCTAAATTATGCCAATGGGGAGCTCAATGGGTATGAAGTATGCAAGTCTTGCTAGCTCACAAAAAGTAAATCAGACTGACCCTGCCTCCAGTGGCCACAAAAACCACTGCAGTAGCCAGAATCCTTAGGCACTTCTTCCATTTAGGCCTGAAAAGTTCTTAGGCATTTCTTTATAGGCTTGTTCTCAGGGTAAGCAGCAATTCAGATCAAACACCTGGGTGCATCTCTCCTGCCCAACTATCAAGATTGATACAGGATGCATCTAACTCTTCCCAAGTCCCTGATCTGTAAGACATTTATCCGATACCTGACTGACATCAACAGCACAAAGCATAGCCCTCTTATATATGCTCCTGAACACAGGAGAATGACCCTGAGGCCACCCATCATTTCTCCACTGGCTACAGAGCCAGCACATTCACCAAGGTAGTGGAAAACTGGAGCTACAGGTACTTTTCAACCTGAGAGGACTCAAAACCCACATCTTCCACCTCTTCAAAGTGACCTAACCACCTGCACAGGCCACTGTAGAAGACGGACTATAGATAACAGTCAAGAATGAAAGTCACTGAACAGGAGAGCAAGCAAAAGCAAACATTTCATTATAACCCAGTGAGGAGGGCAGTCCCTAAAAGGGGGAGTGTGGAATACATGGGCTCTGCCAGGGTTATTTCTGTTTTAACTGACATATGCATAGTCTGTTTTTTAACTAACGAGTGTCTACACATGCACAGTCCCCACAACAGGGACAGGAACCCAAGACTCTCCTCCTTTCCTTCCCTGTAAAGTGCCCTCATCTCTGGTCTGCCTCCCTCTTGCTCTTCTCCTGGCAACAGGAGGGTGATCCCAACAGACAGGATTAAGTGCCTAAATTCAGGCTGTTGCACTACTAAAAGAAGGCATAATTCAAATCTAGTCCCAAGCACTTAGTTCCCATCATGACAGGAGCCATTCAAAACCTAAAGGGTTGTGCTGCCATTTCTATCTTTTGGTTAAAAATGTGTGAAAGAACACACACTGAACCAGTCTGAACACACACGTCATGAGCTTGTTGCCTTTAGTCTCTGTTGGACAACTCCTGAATTTGCTGGCAATGAAGAACAAGGCAGACATAGATTTATACCAAAGCCTGTTCATGCTAAAGAAGCATTTATATCTTTTATCCATTCATCATCAACAGCATGATTTAGTCATATTAAACTATGCAGGCTTAATAAAAAAAAATGCACATATCTGCATGTCAAATAATACATTCCCAGGTCATCTTGTTTTGTACTAAGCTGCACATGTTCTTTCATTTCAGTATCAGCATGTTCCAGTACTGTACTATTTTTCCTTTGTTCCAAGTACAAAGTCTTTGTTCTGTTCACTCAGGTCCCTTGAGTAAGCCCTGATATTTTCGGGTCTTCAGTCTTTCACGGAGACATACATGCATTGCTACATTTAAACATAACTAGCAAGGAATGTGCATCCTGGAACAAGCATTTGTCAATTTTGTGCTCGACCATCTTTGCCTCTGAACTAAATGTCACATGTGTTATGTATCTCATTTGTTAGGTAGATAAGCTTAGCTGTCACATTCAGTATTGGATTACTCATTACATACACAACACCACAAAAAGAACTTTCAGTGGGAGGCAGATGGGTATAAGGTCTCCAGAACCAGGCCTTTCTGGAACAGATCCTGGAACTGTGCATAGCAATATCTCAGCTGAAAAAGGCAGTAACGAGATTCGCTTCTTTCTACCTAACATTCAGGGAAAACTAAAAGGGATTTTTTCCTTAAAGCTTCCTTTCTTTCAAGCTACTCATGCAATCTTGTTTCGGTACAGCACTTTTCAGGGATTCATCCCACCTTGGACCACCCTAGTATTTATGGGTTATTTTTCTGTGGGTGCTACACTATTTTCCACCCTCCCTGCTTGGGCTGATGTTCAGTTCCTCTCCCTCTAAAGCGGAACTGACCAGAACTTTCCTGTTTGAACGAACAGGGAATCTGTTCTGCACTGGGTGGTAGCGAGCTGTTTATATAATCAGATCTCTGCAACATCAGCAGCTGGCTGTTCTGCTCACTGTGACTTTCCACTGTATTTATGAGCAGAAATCCTAGTTTTCTCTGATTTAAAAAAATCCCCAATTTTTGGTTAAAAACAATAACCCCAAATCTACATTTTCCCATGATTTAAAATGAAATAGATATAGATATTAGTGACAGTTCATTTTAAATCGTGGGAAAATGTGGATTTGGGGTTACCTTTTTTTAACTGAAAATTGGGAGAGAAAAAAAAATTAAATCAGAGAAAACCAAGATCCCTGTTTATGAGGAAGGGTAAGGAACTGTTTGTTCTTTCCTCCTCAGGAGTATTGGGAGAATACACCAAAATCCCCCCACACTCTGCTCAAGCTTCTTTACTCAAAAGGGGAGAATTCACATATTTATTAAGGAGGTATGCCACACAATCCCATGGTAAACACATGCCAAGATTTGTAAAGTCACTATGCAGCATAAAACACGTTTCTTCTCTCATCTCTCCTCCACCCATATTCTCATCCTCCACAAATGTCATTACCAAATGGAGCTTCCAGTTTGCTCCTTTTCTTTTCAAGCAGGAGAAGACACATAAACAACCTGTAAAGGGGAAAATTTCTGCCAACACAGAGAACTTGTTTAACAGGTTAACACTGTTGTCCTACAAGAACTCGTGGTAGCAGAAAATAGTCTGGGAAAAACAGCTTCAATATAGCAGATGTCACAACAACAAAAAAGGGGTCTGGAAGCTTAATGTAACTAACTTAACAATCCAAACAATGTTCAGGTAAAGTTGCCTTGAAAGAAAACATAATTTGTGCTGAAACCCCAACTCATTTTCAATACGATCATCATGTTTGTCTCATATGTTCTTGAACCAGTAGTATTACAATGGGTGGGTGGGTGGAGCACAAGCCCTGGGTGCTTCTTAAGGTAGGGAGGTGCCAGAATGGGGCTGGGGACAACCTCACTTTAATGTCCCCATTCCCCTCCCACCTGCGCCCTGCCTCTTCCCTGCAGCAGTTCCAGCACCAGGGAGGGCAAAGCAGCAGCAGCAGCCCACAGCATCAGAGCAGATGCTGGAACTTCACTGCTGCAGAGAAACATTACCTCTTTTTTTGCTGCCCAAAGTCCGTGTTTTTTGGCCACCTAATGTGTCAGCAGCAAGAAAAAGGAGTGACCTCCCTTCAGCACCACCCCCCAACAGCAATGAAGTATTGCTCCGACACCATGTTCCACCACTGCCAAAGACACCATACTAGTCAGTTACACCTCTATCTTGAGCTCCTCCCAAGCTTCTGATGAAACCTCCCAATTGCTAGTTTTGTTATTCCATATGAAAAAGAATTAAACATTTACTGCATGATAAAGACAAGCCAAGTTTCACTGGAGATCAAACGCAAATTTTGCAATGGGTCCTACCAGTTTCTGTTTCAATGCCATAAAAACTGGACTGTAATTGTAGGAAGCTAGAGACCTGGTGGGATCCATCCCTGCACTTAGTATCCTACGTTCCATAGCAGTGGAAAAAAATTCCAACAAGAGCAGTGTTATTATTTTAAAACAAGCAGTGCGCCTTTTCTACATGAAACCAGGTTGGATAAGAACTCCTTTTCACCACCTGCTACACAAAATAGTTCCTTAGCAGGAATTAATTGCTGTAATCATCAGAAACAACGTAAAAAAATTTCACCCCAAAAAAATCAATCCAACAACATCTACGCTGCTGATGTACAATAAACAGTTCTAGCTTTTATCTTCTAGAAAGTAAATTTACCCTCCTAGATCCTTATAAAAGCGAAACAATTTTTTAAATGTCCTCTTACCTTACCATTAATGAGCAAAGTGTATGCAAAGGTTGCTAGGCAAACCCCATCTATAAACAATTTGCTTGCATAAGCTCCCCTTAAAAGAAATTTAGCACCTAACATGAATGGTAGAAAGAAACAAATTGATCCAATTCCCTTATTGCCTACTCCAGACAGGTGTAATTTCAGTGAAGTTTTACATGATATTATTATCTTCAATACACTTGAAGGCAGAATCAGGCAACGCAGAAAACTATGAGGCTGAGACTGAGTCCTTATTCCTTTTTCAAAGCAAATCTTTACACAATTAAGTTCGTTAGCAATGAATTAGACATGCTAAATAATTAGAATTTGGGGTGCCCTGAAAAGGATTTTGTTCCATAATCCTACCCTAGCCTCAGCTCCTTATTCAGCGCTATGTACTTGATACATGACGCATTTTACATCTGTATTAGTAAACATACTTTTTTTTTTTATTAAACTCTAACTCTAGCCGGTCTAATTCATTACTAACAAACTTTCACTATGTAAAGATTTGCTTTGAAAAACACAACTAGGAATAAGGAAACAACTTCAGTCTCCTGAAAATTGTTTTTGTAGAGCACAAGTAAAGTTTTACTTACAGGTCAACAGTTCAACTGACATTGGTGAGCTTGTGACAATGTTGCCTTTGCAAAGCATTCTATAGTGCTGGTGATGTCTAAAAAATCTAATTTTAGCATGATTTTACATAAAGCAAAACACAATTTTGCTGCCCCGAACTTCTCAGCCTGAACCAAGTGGTTACAGCATAAGAGAAGCGAGCAGGGTACTACTATTATACATCTCACTTAAAGCTCTTTTACGCAAATGTTCCACAAGCTGGCAACATGCTGAGCAATGCTGGAAGGATGATTTTTCTCTTTAGCAGATGCCAAAGCTGGAAAGAGTACACACTGAAGCTGACAACAGAGCTAGCTCTGCCCCATGCCCCCACCGGGTTACCCAGAAAGATCAGTGTGATGGACAGAGCAACAAAACAATGGAGAGGCAGACATCTGGTGATGGAGGGGACTAGGAAGACTGGGGAGGGGTGGAACCTAACAGCAGTAGCTTTGAAGCTGGTTGGAGCAATACCTGTCACATGTGTAGTGCAGGTAGGAAAGAGAAGTAGAGCGGCTTTTGCTTCTGGCTCATATCAAGGGATGTTGCCCAGACTGAGATGGATTTGAATGGCATTGTGTAGTGCACTGTGAACAGGATGCCCTACGAGTCCTGTAATTAGCTTCCCAGTGGCCAGCTTCCAGTGGGGGGGATCTCAGCTACACGCCTACTTTGCCAAAATGTGGGACTCCTCCCTAGCTTGCTCCTGTGGCCATTGGCTAAGAGCAAGTCAGACTCACGGGCATCTGAACCCTAACACTCCGGACTTACGCCTCAGTTCTCCGCCTCTTGAAGGCTCAGATCAAGCGTAGTCTATGCTTGCCTGCCAAGGGAAACATTATGAGAGGGATCCTGATTTTCTCCAGTAAAAACATTGCAAATTCCCTGACAAAAATCCCCAAATCTGTTATTAAAAGCCCCCCACATCTGCCCCCTAGCCCTGCTGGTGCCCCTCACACACACACCCCAATGCCTCCCACAGCCTTGTTGGTGCCCCTCACTCAAACCCCACAACAGGCCCCCACCCTACTCATGCTTCTTGCCTCCCAGGGACAGCTCCTGCCCTACAGCCATGCCTGAGGGCCCCTCAGCTGTCAGGGCTATGCGGCCAAAGACCCAAGTTGGCAGCTCCCTGTCCTCAACAGCAGGCAGCTGCAGCAGAAGCATGAAGATGGCTCCCAAGCTGCTGCTGCAGCTTGGGCAGGGAGGGTTCTGACTCCCCTCCAGCCCTGCATGGCCCCCAACTATGACCCACAGTCCCCTGGAAGCCCCACTTATCTCAGAGGCTGCAGGAGCAAAGTGAGGCTGAGCTGATCTGTGGCTGGCTGAGTGCCCCAGGCCCCACCCATCCCCAGTCCCCGCTCTGCAGGACTGGGAGTTTCCCGCCCTGTTTGCAAACAGCTCTGCAAGCTGGAGCTCAAAGAGCCTGCAGAGCTCTTTGCAAAAGCTGGTAATCCCCAGGTTTCTCTGCTAAAAGAAGAAAAGCGGTTTTCTCCATTTTTCCACAGGAAACGGAAAACCCAGATCCCTGCCATGGAGGTGGTCTTCCTAGCCACAATGGGGAAGAGCCTGCTCTTCTGGCACAGGGACAGTAATGTATAGTAAACCTCCCACTGTTGCGGAGTTCATGACTCCTTGCGGAGTTGTTCCCAAAGACAGAGTCGCTGTCAGTCTCAAATTTTATTCAGCATGCTGAGCACCCTGAGCAAGCTCAGAGGCCTTGAATAAAACTGTTAGAGGCGATTTATAGTTTACAGTCAAGATGCGCACAGGTGGGAATTTTCCACAGTGGTAGATAACAAGGTATCAGGCCAGTTTGAGAGACTCCTAATTGGTTCAAACTGTTTTTTGTGGCTACGTGCCTGTTTTGGAATGCTGGCTAATTGGGAGGGGGCTACATCCTTGATTGTGTTGCTGGCACAAGGTGCCCGAGGGAGGCAACAATTGGGTTCGTTGCCTGGTGTGTGTCGCGCCAATAAACACACTGGGGGGAGAAGTAGACAGAGTTTATTTGAGCTTAAGTAAAAGGCGCAGGGAGACTGTATGGTCTCAAATCCTGCGCCCCTAGCCCTGCAACAGTGTATATTTATACCCTGGTCACTTTCTGCAGTAGTTTTCCACTAGTTGGCTTCCACCCCCCTCACCCCCTTCCCTCCTCCCTTCTCTCTCTGAGTGGTACCCTTGCATTCCACAGATAACAGTTTTAGGGAGTTTCAGCTTGCCTGCTACTCATCCTGTTTTTCCAGTATTACAGGAGGTTACAAAAAGTTCAAAGAAAGGGTTACAAAGGTTCAGGAAGGGGGGGGGGGGCCTGGCTCGCCTGGGCCTAGAGCAGAGGGGCTTCACCGACACTCGTGGTCTTCCATCCCTCTGAGTTACCTAGGGTTATGCCCAGTGACACCAACAACTCCCCCTTTTCAGAATACTCAACAAAGTTTTGGCTGAGTTCTCATATTCTGAAGATAAAAAGACGATTAAATGTTTGGGAACTGGGATCTTCAATGCAGGGGTATAGTGAAGCGCTCGGGGAGGGGGATACACAGACTTTGCGCAGGAGGGCATTACAGCACGCAAATAAGAGGAGGGTAATTAAACACAACACAACACCGGTGACCAGGAGGTGAAGGAGGTTCCTAGGCCTCCGAGGTTGGGCAACCAGATCGAGAGAGAATCGAAAACAGTGGGTTCACGTTCCTGACTTTTCCACTGCTCAAAAGCCTGTTCGGCCGACAAAATGTGTTTGTTAATATCTTGGGAATTTTCTGGAATATAAGTACAACATTCGTTACCGATTAAGGCACATACTCCACCTTGGGAAGCTAAGACATAGTCTAGCGCTTGTCTATTCTGAAGGGATAACAACCGAAGTTGGTAAATCTCAGAATTAAGGCTCTTTTCAATAGCTAAGGTGTCATTAGCAAATTTTGTAAGAAACGCGGAAAGTTGACAATACAGCTTGGCTAACCGGCCTACTCCATACGACGGGAGAAAGATCATGCCAAATCTGTCTCGTGATGAATCCAGTTCTTGTGTCCGTCGACCTTTGCCGCTGTGTGGGAAACTAGTAGGACAGTGTGAGGTCCTTTCCACTTCTCTTGGAGGGGCTTGTGAGGGAGTGAGGCCTAGGAGCGGCCGTGAACTCCCTAGCGCCCCCTACTGTCATGTAAGGTGGACTCAGCACCCTCGGATTCTCGCCCGCCACAACTTTGATGATAAATAAATTTAGATGGGAGGCTGCCTTTATCCCCCGGTGAACGGTACGTATGTTCCTGCCCCTACTCCATAGGAGGCACCTCTGTGCACCCCTGCCTTAAGGGCTATGCGTGCCTCCAAACCTCCCCTTTAGCACGCCCCAAGCCTCGCAGCTGTTCCCCGGGACGTTGTGTGGTCCCCTGCCCTCTGGTGCTCTCTCCGGCACCCCGGGCTCGTCACCCGCCTGGCGCCCCTGGGCCTGGCACGTAGCCGCCCCCGTTACCGACGCCCCTGGGCCTGTTACGCTTTTGTGCTACTCCTCAGCCCGTTGCCCCACTCTGGGGCCTATGACGCGCTCTCCGTGGCCGTTGCCCCCTTCTGGGCCTACGCCACACTCTTCATGCACGCTCACCACCCCTTCTGGGACCTCGCCCTCTCTGGGGCCTATGCTGTGCCCTCCACGGCCGTTGCCCCCTTCTGGGCCTACGCCACACTCTTCGCGCGCGCTCGCTGCCCCTTCTGGGGCCTTGCCCTCTCTGGGGCCTAAACCGCGCTCCTCGCGCCTGGGGCTCAGGTGGCTGCTGCCGAGCCTGGCCCCTTGACCCTTCTCTGGGTCGTTTGCCCCACTGGACAAAATACTGCCCTTATGGGCTGGGGTCCGAAACCCCGCACACCGCGCCTCTCCAGCGCAAACAATAGTGCCCCCCTGGCACCACTCACTGTCCCACTACTTGGCACCCGGGACCCCCAGGTTATTGGGGAGCTCCCATGAGGCCTCCTCTCACCCCTACAGCCTCACCCGGTCCTCCGGTGTAACTATAACCGAAACCCAAGCCACCTGGCTACAACATAAACAACACAGAGCCTCCTCGCTCATAACGTAAACTCCAAGCCCCTCTAGGGCTCTCAACCCTA
Organism: Crocodylus siamensis; assembly: GCF_052110815.1. Taxonomy (NCBI): domain Eukaryota; kingdom Metazoa; phylum Chordata; order Crocodylia; family Crocodylidae; genus Crocodylus; species Crocodylus siamensis. The sequence goes on along the minus strand of NC_143398.1, from coordinate 126,351,363 downwards.
CCTCCCTTTAGGGTGTTCTCATCCCCAGCATCATCACAGCCAGTCAGCAAAGTAAGGCTGCAGCTGCCAACTCAGGCCGCTCAGCTCAGCCACAGAGATCCCTTCTGGCAGCCGCAGGAGCAAGAACTGCTGGTCAGGCTCTGGCCTGGGGTGTTTATAAAGGCCCGGTCCTGCCCCCTTCTGGCCACCTGACCCGCCTGGTTGCCCTGAGCTGCAACCAGCACCTGAGCTGCCCTGGTGATTGGCAGCTCTGTCAATCTCAATCCCAGTCACGGGGCACCTATGTGACCCCGTGACAGGGCTCATCCTTCCAGGTACGAACGAGCACGGAATCCCCCAGCTGTAATGAGTGGACTGGAGCATCCAGTGGAAGAGGCTGCAAATCTTTAGTGTACCTATGGAGAGAAAAAAGAACAGCAGACAGAGCGCACATATACCGTGACAAAATATTACATCCTATTTCCCACTCCCCTGCTAGAACCGGTGTCTGGTTCATAGGCCATGCCCTTCCAAACAATCTCAAAGGAGCTACAGTTTGGGCTGTACAATTGTGACACGGAAAGGCTTCACGCCATCCGCTGAATTGATCTACTATAACAAGAAGATACTTGAACGCTTGAGTTCGGGGGAACTCAGTAAAGTCTATTTGCCAAACCAGTCCTGGGCCTGGGGTAGCTTCCAAAGTGGCTGGAGGTACTGAGAGACCTGGTCGAGGGTTATTCTTTTGACAATTCGAACAGCTGGCCTGTATCTGGGAGGCCAGAGGTCGAAGTCCAGAGGTTAGAAAATATTTGTTCATTAACTGAGAGCTTCTCTTCCGGCATAAGTAGTTTGATGTAGCCGTTGCAGCACCGGCCGCGTCAGGCTCTTTGGTAGGAGGATTTTCCCGTCAGTGGAGCAGAGCCATCCCTCCTTTTCTTGGAGACCAAGGTTATCGGCTAGTTCTTTTTCTTCATACGAGTACTGGGGATCCGGGAGCTCCCCCACTGATGGAATGAAGGCATGCATATGGGTGTCAGCAGATCTCAGCGTCCTCAGGGTAGCATTTTTAGCTTCTCTGTCCGCCCGGGCGTTACCCCTGGCTACATCTTGATCCTCTTTCTGATGTGCCTTACAGTGAATTACTGCCACTGCCGAGGGAAGTTGAACAGCTTCCAGGAGTCGGAGAATTTGGGGTCCATACTTCACTGGGGAGCCTTGGGCTGTCAGCAGTCCCCTTTGTTTCCATAGGCCAGCATGGGCATGCAGTACTCCAAAAGCATACCTAGAGTCAGTATAGATGTTGACCCATTTCCCTTTTGACAGTTCTAGCGCCCGGGTCAGGGCTACCAGTTCAGCAAGTTGAGCAAATGTTCCGGCGGGCAAACTCTTGGCCTCAACAACATCATAGAGGGTCACAACAGCATAACCTGCCCTCCTTTGCCCTTCTACAACAATGCTACTGCCATCAGTGTACCACTCACAATCAGCATTCAGAAGTGGCTGATCCTGTAGGTCTGGACAGCTGGAGTACTGTGCATCTATGATGTCTAAACAATTATGCTCTTGTTCTTCCGTTTCAGGTAAGAGAGTAGCCGGGTTGAGGGAGGGGCAGGTTTGCAGAGTCACTTCAGGGTTCTCCAACAGCTTAGCTTGGTACCGAGCCACTCGATATCCTCCAAGTCCAATAAAGTTCAGGAGGCTTACAGTGGCGTTAAGGCAAGAGATTAAATCTACAGCAGCAATTAATAAATCATCCACATATTGTAGACTTCACGCTCATTATTCCACTCCTCCAAGTCTTTAGCTAATGACTGGCCAAAAAGGGTAGGAGAGTTCTTAAATCCCTGGGCTAATACTGTCCAACAAAGTTGTTTTTTAACCCTTTTTCTGTCCTCCCATTCAAAAGAGAATATCTCCTGAGAGGGGGGTCAACTGGAATCGTAAAGAAAGCATCTTTCAAATCAAGAACTGAGAAATGAGTATACTGCCCCCCTGTGGAGGCCAGCAAGGTATACGGGTTTGGGACGAGGGGATGAATAGTTTTAACCCATTCGTTAACTGCCCTCAGGTCCTGCACCAGTCGATATGTGCCATCAGGCTTTAGTACAGGCAAGATAGGAGTGTTCCAGGCTGACTGACACTCTCGCAGTATGCCGTACTTTAGGGAACGGTCTATAGTCTCTTGCAGTCCCTCTCTGGCTTCCTTTTTGATTGGGTACTGCTTGATTCGTACTGGACCTTTTCCCAGCAGTAGTTGGATATTAATGGGGGTTTGATGTGTAGCCTTTCCGGAGACCCCCCTTGCCCACAACAAAGGGTATGCCTGGTCTTCGCGCTGGTTCCACTCCGGGGGAGCGTTCATAGCCGAGGGTTCAATCGCGAGGGTCATTATCCATGCCTTTTCAGGGGGCAATGTGAGGGTTATTTCATCCTGGGTAAAATGCAGTGATGCACCTAATCGACAAAGCAGGTCTCGTCCTAGCAGGGGTGTTGGGCAATCTGGAAGGTAGACCAATTTGTGAGAAAGAGCCCGGTCTCCCAGAGCACATTCTGCAGGAGCATACACTGGGCACTGAGTCTTTTTTCCCGTGGCACTCACCACGGTGAGAGAGTCTGCTATGGGAAGTTGAAGAGGTTGATTTACAGTGGTCCGTGCTGCCCCTGAGTCTACCAAAATCAATTTCTGAGTTCCCCACCCACATTTTTACTTGGGGTTCCGGGGGTGGGGTGGTCCGTTTCCCCTGACACCCCTACTCCTGTCCTTCCGCTGCCATTACAGAAGTACAGTCTTTCCCTTTCTCTGGGCATTCATTCTTCCAGTGTCCCTCTTGCCGGCATAAAGCACACTGGTTCCGTCCCAGGCGTCTTTCTTGTGGGCCAGGGCACCCGCTCCCACGACCCCTTATACTCCTGCCTCTCCCACCTTCTTGTGGCCTTTCTCTGACTCCAGCCTGTACTGCTGTTACTAGCATTCTAACTTGTCTCTTTTCCTCTTCTTCCTTTCTGAGGGTATATGCCCTGTTTGCAGTCTCCAGGATTTGCTACAGACATACCCATTAAGTCTTCCTTTTTTTGTAAGAGGTAAGATGGGTATAATCCACAGAGTTGTTAGGGTCCCATCTAGGGTCTGCTAAGGGAACCACATCTGCCGGACCAGGAACATTGACGGGATTCCTTTCATGCCTCCGCTGTGCTTCCTCCCTTGCTTTGGAAATAACTTGATTCCGCTCTACTTCAGATAATAAGGTTCACATAAGGATATTACAATCGTCCCAATCAGGCTTGTGACTAGCTAAACATCCCTCAAAGACAAAGATAAATTTACTCGGGTTAGTTGAAAATTCTCCAGCCTGTGCCTTAAAAGCTGCCAGGTCCACTGGATTAAAAGGTACATGGGTGTATACTTGCATGGTCTGGGCTGCACGCCCATCTACCCCAGGCCACAGTAAGTAAAGGGTAAAATCCCACTGAGGGAGGAATCTCTGGAACCGGGGGCATCTGATCTTTATATGGTGGAGGTGTTAAAGCCGAAGGGGACACCTACTCTAGCATTACAGTGGTTGGGGGGGAATGCTGAGACTCAACACTAACAACTACCGATCCTGTCGGAGTCAAATTACACTTCTGCAAAATATCTGTCTTATTTCGTAAAGCCATAAAGAATTGCGCATACAAATGTTCATTCCACTTACCCGTCCACTGACAAAACAGGAGTAATTGGAGGATTGTATTATAGTTAACTGACCCCTCCGGAGGCCACCTTTCCTGATCCTCCAGTTGATAGTGAGGCCGTTCCACTGTACAGAACCTTTTAATATTATTTTTAGTCATTAGATCCGACTTAAAGAGTTTCCAATTAGTCAGAATGCATTCTAAGGGTGTACACTGTGCCCTGCCAACCATACTCTGTCCCTGCCCCATACTCCAGGGAGACACTGGGCGTCCCCAGGTCCTACAGGGAGACACTGGGCGTCCCCAGGTCTTAACAAGCAATGCTCAGACTGCTGAGTTTATCCTACCTTGTCCGAGGGACCGGTTCCACACCGCCGCCCACAGTCGCTTCTCCACTATTTGAGCGCGTTGCACCATTGTGCCCTCCGGGGTCGATCAAACCATGTCTCTGCCAAGGCCCTCGATGAAACCACCGGTGCACGCTGGGCGTCGGTTGTTACCGCAAGTCGTTGACCCCAGGAGGGATCCGGGCAAGGCGAAATGTTAGCCTCAAGCCCCACGTTGGGCGCCAAAAACTGTTGCCGGCACAAGGTGCCCGAGGGAGGCAACAATTGGGTTCGTTGCCTGGTGTGCGTCGCGCCAATAAACACACTGGGGGGAGAAGTAGACAGAGTTTATTTGAGCTCAAGTAAAAGGCGCAGGGAGACTGTATGGTCTCAAATCCTGCGCCCCTAGCCCTGCAACAGTGTATATTTATACCCTGGTCACTTTCTGCAGTAGTTTTCCACTAGTTGGCTTCCACCCCCCACCCCCTTCCCTCCTCCCTTCTCTCTCTAAGCGGTACCCTTGCATTCCACAGATAACAGTTTTAGGGAGTTTCAGCTTGCCTGCTACTCATCCTGTTTTTCCAGTATTACAGGAGGTTACAAAAAGTTCAAAGAAAGGGTTACAAAGGTTCAGGAAGGGGGGGGGGGCCCTGGCTCGCCTGGGCCTAGAGCAGAGGGACTTCATCGACACTCATGGTCTTCCATCCCTCTGAGTTACCTAGGGTTATGCCCAGTGACACCAACAATTGCTTCAGACTTCAAGGTGACTAGGATTTAGTCATTCCGGAGTCTTATCAGGCTGCGTCCTTGAAGTGCTGAGTCTGCTTTGTAGTTAATTTCTACAATATTATCTATGGTCTTGCTAATTAATTTCTACAATCTCCCCTTTGATCCTGGCCTTCAAAGGCCGGGATCACTTTCTACCATATTTAGCATCTAAACGTTTCTGGCATTCCAGTACTTTAGCTTTAGACATTTCAACACATTCTACTATGTTATGCATAGTACATCTACAATATGTGGATAATATAGAAGGTAGGATTCCAATACACTGGATACAACAACAGGTTAAAATCAAAAGACGTCTAAGAGTAACAATAATAACGAGTTTGTGAGTCCATAGTAATCCGGGGAACTAGGATGTCAGGAGGGCCCATGCGTCTTGTACACCCCAAGAGGTGTTATCTGTGGTTATGGCGTGGAATTGACTAGCCATATTCTGGATCTTATGAATATCTTCCAATACTTTTCCTGATTCATCTACATAGGTGCAGCAAGTATCGTTGACTGAAGTACATACTCCTCCTTGATCAGTAAGAAGTAGGTTTAACGCTAGGCGATTTTGCAAAGTAATATGAGAAATCTGAGTTACTTCAGTTTGCAGTCGGGTTAAGGCATCAGCGGTATTGTTAGTTAATACTTCCAGTGAGGCTGAAAGATTTACAGTAGTCTTTTCAAGTTCAGAAACACTTAGTCAAGGTATGAACTATCAGGTAAAGGAATGGAATGAGGTAGGTCACTCGACAAGGGGGTTGAGGTCCACACCTCATCGGAACTGATGTGGGCGGTTTCGGTGCCACCCTTGAAGTGACGTGTTTGGGTGAAGCGTCATGTCTGGGATCACTACGCCCAGGGTGCACGTGCCATACTAGGTGGGTGGCAAATGCTTAAACGCAACTTTCTCACAAAGCCAATAATGCCCTACAGGTACAGGTCCATTACTTTGTCATCCGAGAGGATGGATCCAAGGTTATTGTTATATTACAAGCACTGGCTGCAGTATTCCTTACAAACACAGCAAAACTACTAAGACATGGCTTGTAATAGCACACAGAATCTTCAGGGAGGATTACTTCATTAAGGAACCAGTATTCATAGTACCATTTACTGTCACTATGGGTGCTCTTGCTAATAGAGGAATTATTGAATGAACTAAGGCCAAGACCGATGAGAGGAATACTTACGCTGGGATGCTTAGGTAGTCAAGTACACACTTAGTAGTTTGAGAAATTTAGGTTACTCGTGTAGGAATTGGTCATTTTCACAAGAGCGTTATGAGGCCATTCTACATTTTGGTGAGGATCGATAGTCACTTAAGGGACGACACTCGCCAAACCAAGGTCCCGATTCCACTTTTGGAATAGAATGATTGTTCCCCAGGGTTAGTAGTTTTACTTTGGATGTAAGCTTGACTTGCCCCTGTGGTGGGGTCTGCACACCAAATTTCATAGTTATTAGTTTAGTACTCATAAAGCTTACAGTGACTTGGGGGAGCATTGGACTTGTATATGACGGAGGAAGTCCCTTCAGACGGGACTTGACTAACTTTGTCTCGAACTTGTTTGGTGTTAGAATACTCTAGTTGGGTGTCAAGATAGGCTCCTCCGAACTGGGTGAGACTGCAGGGGCATCCAACTAACATGGGCAGACTACTAGTAAAAATACACTCATGACAGTACTTGCAAGGCACATATTGTCCATTGACTGTTGGATTTCCGCAGCCGAAGAGGAGGTACACGAGGTTCCGTTGGGGTAAATACAGTAGGTTTCACGTGTGAGTGATGGATCCAGGAATTCCTTTCGGCGATCTTGATTGCGGAGTGGGTGGTTAGCAGGACTTGTTATGGTCCTTCTCACGTTGACTCTAGGCAACTTTTCGGTTGCAGAACACGGACCCACACGTAGTCACCAAGACTGAAGGGGTGTATTTCGCAATCAAAGGGTACAGGTTGCTGAACAGCAGCATAACACTGTAAAGTAGTAAGCTGCTTCTGCAAAGAAATCACATAATGGGTTAAATTCTCATCCTCCGCTAGCAATCCTGTAGTTGGCGGAAGGAAACCACGGGTAATGGGGGATGGATGACTAAACAAGAGATATCTTAATATCGGCTGTAGGCGCGTTTTGCATAGCAAACAGTGCAAGGGGCAATGCTTCGGGCCACTTAAGCTGAGTTCTCGAACACACCTTACTTGGGTTTTGAGAGTTCGATTTGCCCTTTCCATTCCTTCAGTTGATTGAGAGTGATAAGGGGTGTGAAGCTGCCTAGTGATTCCCAACCGTGTGTAAATTGTTTGTGAGACCTGGGAGGTGAAGTGACTTCCTTGATCTGAGTCGATGACTTGGGGTATGCCGAACCACGGAATAATGTCCTTTAGAAGTGCGTGAGCGACTTGCTGATGAGAGGCATTGGTGGTGGGAAACGCTTACACCCCATGGGTGAGCTGATCTCACACTACTAAGGCATATCTATATCCTCGGCACCGGGGAAGTTCGATGAAGTCTATTTGCAGTCTCTCAAATGGTTGATATGTCCAAGGTTGGCTCCCAGGTGGGGCTTTTCTCTCTGGGCCAGAGTTGAACGCTGGGCAAGTAGGGCAGATGCTGGTCACTTGTTTAGTCACTGCATGGATCCCAAGGGCGAACCAAATTCAAAGAATGGTTTCAGCTATGGTAGTTACCCCATAATGACTTCACCCATGGACTATTTGGCACAGGGGTCACTGTAGTGTTTTAGGCAAGATGGGGCAGTTATCGCCAGAGTACCACAGTCCATCCTTTGAATAAGCCTCATAGAGACGTTTCCATTCTTCTTCTTCTCCTTTGCATGTTTGCTCATATCCTCCTAAGGCTCTGGGTTTCTCCCACATAGGAGCAAGGGCATTGAGACTTATGGGTTGCTGAGCGGCGGCTTTGGCAGCAGCATCCGCCCACTCATTTCCTTTAGCTTCAGGCATGCTCCCGCCGGTGTGTACAGCAACATGCATTACGGCTGTCTGGGCTTCTGAGTGGCTTCCAGGAGCTCAGAAACTTGAGTGGAGTTCGCAATCTTTGCTCCCGAAGAAGTAATGAAGTCTCGCTGTTTCCGTAATTGCCAGGTGGAGTGGCAAATCCCAAACGCATATTGACTGTCAGGGTATACGTTCACACACACAGGTTAAACCAATCAGTTCAGCCACTTGTGCACTTAACCAGAGAGATAAGAGCTTTGCTTCAACGATGTTGAAGTCAGTGATGACCGTATACCCGGTCCGACAAACTCCAGCTTCTATATAGGAGGACCCATCCACATAGAAGACTAAGTCAGGATTGTTCAGGGGCACATCAGTGAGGTTGTCTCAGGGCTTCTCCATCATGCGAACGACGGCGCAGCAGTCGTGATGTGGCTCTCCATCCTCGGGATGAGGCAGAAGCGAGGCCGGGTTGAGGCTAGTACAGCGTGAGATGCGTACGTTCTCAGCAGCTAACAGAGTCACTTTGTACCAGGCTAAACGCTGGTCAGAGAAGGCTTGAGTCTTTTCTTTAGTCGTTATGGCTTCGACTTCGTGAGGAACTCTGACTTCAAGGGGGTACTCCATGACTAGGCTCTTTTGACCGCTCAACAAGCAGTGTTGCCGCTGGAACAGAGCACAGACAGCTAACTACTCTTCTTGCCACTGGATCTAAGGTGGCAAAGTAATAAGTGACTGGGCACAGCTGAGGTCCCAGTTTCTGGGTTACGACTCCTGAAGCTACTCCCCGCCTTTCGTGGACAAACAACACAAACGGCTTCTCCCCAGCAGGGAGTCCTAGAGCAGCAGGGAGTCCTAGAGTAGGGGCTTGTGATAGCTGGTGTTTAACTTGGTGGAAAGCATGGTCTAGCTCGGGGGTCTACTGAACCACTTCAGGTTCTCCTTGCCAAGCGGTCTTTACCAGAGGCTTAACCATCTCTCCGTAAGTAGGGATCCATGGCCGGCAAAATCCGGCTGCTCCTAAAAGTCTTTTGGTGGTAGGCTTTGGCAAGTCTTTTATAGCCTTCACTCTTTCATCAGACAATTCCTGCAGTCCCTCTGAGATCACATGCCCCAGGTATGTAACTTTCTTTTCACAATACTGCAACTTTCCCAGGGATACTTTATGTCTTCTTTCAGCTAATTCTTCTAATAGTCTTAAAGCGTCCATCTGGCAGCTTACCTGAGTCCGTGATGCTAGTAGTAGGTCATCTACATACTGTACATATCTGAGGTAAGTATGATACTTTGTAAGTCTCTCGTCAGGATTTGCCTGAAGATAGGGCTTTCAGTGTATCCTTGGGGACGTCGCGTCCAAGTCAAATGTTGCTTTCTCTTCCAAGTGAAGGCAAAAAGGTATTGAGACTGGGCTGCAACTGGGATTGAAAAGAAGGAGGCACACAAATAAATTACTGTGAATCGGGTAGCCCACCATGGGATGGAGGTAACAGTAGTGGCGGGGTTAGGAACTATGGCAGCTCTGGGAATCACATAATCATTTATAGCACGTAAGTCTTGCACAAAACGATAAACAGGCTTGCTATCCTTTCCTAGTTTAGGTTTCCTGACTGGTAACATGGAGGTATTGCAAGGAGACTGACAATCCACTAAGATCCCTTTCCTGATGTATTCATCTATCAGGGGTTGCAAACCTTCTTCTGCTTCTTTATTCAGCGGGTACTGGGGCACGCAAGGTGGGACTCCCCCTTTGGTTTGAATAACTACTGGAGTGGCAGACTTCAGCAGTCCTACATCCGTGGACTCCCAGCCCCACAATGTGGCTGGCAATCGTTGTAGTTCCACTGGTAAATTTCTCTTTTCCATCTCAGAGGCTAATGCCCTGGCGAAATAAGGCAATTTGTCAATTGGTAATTCTAAAGTTATTCCTTCTGGACTATAGCGTAGAGTGGCCCTCAGCTTACACAATAGGTCCCGTCCTAACAAATTCATAGGAGCACCGGTAGACAACAAAAAGGAATGTTCACACAACAAGGGTCCTACTTGGACTCGAGTAGGGGCACTCCTGCTAGTTTTTGAACAATTCCCCCCCCACTCCCATCACATTCTCAGTTTCTTTTTCAATTAGACATGCACACTCAGGAGTTGTAGATAACATAGACATACTAGCGCCGGTGTCAATTAAACAATCGTATCGTTGCTTTCCTACCTGGATTAGGGCAACAGGGTCGCTCTTATTGCAATTTATAGTTACCACAGGGCAGACTGGGTGAGGCTGGTCGGCCGGGTTATTGTGTCCTTCTTTCCTGTGAGTAGTTTTTGACACCGGCTCCTCGCGTCACTGGTCTGGAGGGGGCCCCCGCTCAGAGATGGCTCCGATGTTCATCCCCTTCCTCTGGGGACACTCTCATTTAAAGTGTCCAGGTTGTTTACAGTAGTAACATACTTCGCCGGCCCTTTGAGCTGTGGACCACCCTTCACCCTGGTTTCTCTGACCTAATCCCCTTCGTTGAAACCCTCCCTGACCCCTTCCTCTGTTTCGTCCTTTTCCTGACATGTTGTGCATAGTTCCCTCAAACATTACGGCTGCTAGTTTAAAATCTTCCTTTCTCTCCTTTTTTTCCCCTCTCCTTTCTCCCATCAAACACATAACTTGCTATATTTCTTATTTCTAACATACTCTTTCCTTTCCACCCTGGAGTATAGCTGCAGAAATGGTCCTCGATATAGGGAGCACTCTGGTTTACAAAGGCTGATACCAAAGAAGGCACATGCTCTGGTTTATCTACATCAAGACGAACGTATGTCTTGGCTGCCTCACACAAACGGGTAAAGAAGACATCCAGATGCTCCTCGGGTCCCTGTTTGCATGCATGGAATTTTCCCCAATTCACGGGCTTTTTACTGGCTTCATTAAAACTTGCTAGTAAGTCATTCCGGGCTTCCCTCAGGGATGCCCTTCCCCTGGGGGTGTTATAGTCCCAATTGGGTTCATTAGAAGGCCAAGGATCTCTGTTTGCTTCTGAGGCAACAGCCTTGGCACAGTCTAAAACTTTAGTCCGCTTATCTGGAGTCAGCAGGGTATCCATGAGTTCCTGCATGTCTGACCAAGAAGGGTCATAAGTATGGACTATGCGCCAAATAGTCCGTCCTATTTCATCAGGCTTTTCCCGAAAAGAGGGGATCTGTTGTTGCAAAATGAGGAGGTCCCCTCCGGTGAAAGGCACATGAATTAGAGTAGAGCGAACCTGGAAGCTGCCCCCGCTATCCACAAACTGGACCAGGTAGGTTCGCAAAGGAACCTGAACTACCACATTCAGGTGCTCCTTCCCCTGGCTGGATGGAAATGCCTCTCCCACGAGACCTCGGCTCCGGGTCCAGACCGGAGAAAAGCCTCCGGAGGCAGGGGGGCCGGAGCTCAGAGCCGGCGCTGATGCTAACGGAGCCACGGCACTCTTGTCAGGGGCCAGGGGTTGACCGGGGACAGGGAGAGCAGGGTAGAGAGGCTCGGGTCCGTCTTCAGACTCCACAGAGACTGAAATCGGAGGATCATAAGGGGGCAGAGTGGTAGAGTATAGAACCGGTTTTGGGGCTTTTTCGGCCAATTCAGCCCACAGGTACCAATAATCCATCTGTTGAGGTTTTAAAGCTACTAATTCCATTCGAAGGAATGCCAAACGAGACTGATCAAATGAGCCAAATTTCGGCCACTGTTTATCTGGAGCACCTTGTCGAGTTAAGACAGGCCACTCCTGTGTACACAAAATACAAGCGCACTTCCTGCCCACACCAGACTGCACCGGCAGATTCTCTTCTCCCCAAACTTGGAGAAGCCTCCCTAAAGGAGATCCCAGTGGGACGTTTGAAGCCGATTGTCCCATCCTCCCAAGACTTAGGTACTCTGGTCTATAAATTCCCGGGAACGGCTACCCCTCACGGCGGACCCCACTTACCCGACGCCCGGACTAAGCCCTCCAAATGGTGACAAACTCACTTATGCCAGCTGGGAAGGTTGGTCCGAATGACGAGCAGCCAGGTCACCACACAAGGGGTCCCATCTGGGTGCCAAATTGTTGCGGAGTCCATGACTCCTTGCGGAGTTGCTCCCAAAGACACAGAGTCACTGTCAGTCTCAAATTTTATTCAGCATGCTGGGCACCCTGAGCAAGCTCAGAGGCCCCGAATAAAACTGTTAGAGGCAATTTATAGTTTACAGTCAAGATGCGTGCACAGGTGGGAATTTTCCACTGTGATAGATAACAAGGTATCAGGCCAGTCTGAGAGACCCCTAATTGGTTCAAACTGGTTTTTGTGGCTATGTGCCTGTTTTGGAATGCAGTTTGGCTGCACCAGGCTGCCAACTAACAGCCCCCATGCCCACTATACTAAGTCTAATGGCTTGAATAAGGAACTGGCTTTCAGCCTGAGATTAGGGCTAGAAATTCTGCTTGGGCCACCCATCAGAATACCTCTGTGCCACTGGGGGACTATCCTGGACATCTCTAACCAGAGACTTGCACGGCCCAAAGTGCGGTTTGGCCGTGCCAAACTACCAACAGACAGCACCCCAGCCAATCTGCTAAGTGTATGGACCCAAATAAGGAACTGGATTTTGGGCTAGGATTATACCCAGAAATCCTCCTTGGGCCACCCGATGCCACACCTCTGTGGCACTGGGGGACTGTCCTGGACATCTCTGAGCAGAGACTTGACTGACCAAAACATGGTTTAGCCATGCCAGGTTGCCAACTGTCACCACCCCAGAGACACTACGCTAAATATCTGGATCCAAATAAAGAACTGGATTTGGGGCTCAGATTATACCCAGAAATCCTTCTTGGGCCACCCCAGACCATGTCCCTGTGTCACCAGGGGATGCTTCTGGACACCTCTGAATAGAAACATGCCCAGGCCAAAGTGTAGTTTGGCCATAGCAGGCTGCCAACAGACAGCACCCCAGCCACAGTTCTAAGTATTTGGACCCAAATAAGGAACTGGAATTTGAACTGGGATTATACCCACAAATCCTTCTTAGGCACCCCAGACCACATCTCTGTGGCACCGGGGGACTCTCCTGGACATCTCTGTCCACAGACTTGCCCAGCCCAAAGCATGGTTTGGCAATGCCAAGCTGCCAACTGCAACTAGCCCCCAGACACTGTGTTAAGTATATGGACCCAAATAAGGAACTGGATTTTGGACGAGGATTATACCCAGACATTCTTCTTAGGCCAACCCAGACCATAACACTGTGGTCCTGGGGGACTGTCCTGGACATCTCTGACCAGGAACTTGCCCTGTCCAAAGCACGGTTTCGCCATGCCAGGCTGACAACAGCCAGCACCCCAGCTGATGTGCTAAATACATGGAACCGAATAAGGAACTGGAATTTCGGCTGGGATTCAGAAATCATAGTTTCATAGTTAGTAGGGTCAGAAGGAACCTGAGCAGGTCATCAAGTCCAACCCCCTGCCACGGCAGGAAAGAGTACTGGGGTCAAACGACCCCAGCAAAGTGATTGTCTAGCCTTGTCTTAAAGACCCCCAGGGTAGGAGCCAGCACCAATTCGCTTGGAAGTTGGTTCCAGATCCTAGCCGCCCTGACAGTGACGTAGCGCCTCCTGATGTCGAATCTGAATTTACCCTCTGCCAGTTTGTGATCGTTATTTCTAGTCACTCCTGGTAGCGCTCGGGGGAACAGGGACTCCCCCAGTGCCTGCTGGTCCCCCCTGACTAGTTTGTAACAGGCCACTAGATCCCCCCTCAGCCTTCTCCTGTGGAGGCTGAACAGGTTCAGGTCCCACAGCCTCTCCTCGTAGGGCCTGCCCTGCTGTTCCCTGATCATGCGAGTGGCCCTCCTCTGGACCCTCTCCATGTTGCCCACATCCTCCTTGAAGTGCGGCGCCAAGAACTGGATGCAGTACTCCAACTGCGGCCAGACAAGTGCTGCATAGAGGGGGAGGATCACCTCCTTGGACCTGCTTGAGATGCATCTGCGGATGCACGACAAGGTGCGGTTGGCCTTCTTGACTGCCTCCCCACACTGCCGGCCCATGTTCATCTTGGCATCAATGATGATTACAAGATCCTTTCCTGCCTCTGCACTGATGAGAAGGGAGCGCCCCAGCCTGTAGGTATGCTGCTGGTTCTTCCTTCCCAGATCCTCCCTGACCCTTGGCCTAGGTGCACCTTACTTGGGGCCTGAGGGGGCCTAGTGGGGGGGCTGATCTGGTCCCTGCTTAGGAAAATGGAGGCAAAGAAGATATTAAATAGGTTAGCTTTGTCTTCTGGTGTAACGATCAAATTTCCTAGCGTATCTTGCACGTTACCCTGTACCATCTTTTTGCCCCCATGTATTTAAAAAAGGACTTCTTGTTGTCCTTAATCCGGGAAGCTAGTCCCAGTTCCATCTCTGCCTTGGCCTTCCTGACTGCTGCCCCCTGCATCGCCGAGCAACCACAGTATAGTCCTCCCTGGTGATGGCCCCTCCCTTCCATTGGGTGTACGCATCCCTTTTAGCTAGAAGACATTCCCGGATACTTTTGGTGAGCCATGGGGGCTTTTGTGCCTTCTTGCTCCCTTTGATCCGTGTTGGGATTACCTCCGTTTGAGCTTGGAGGATCATCTCCTTAAGGAGCAACCACTCTTCTTGGACTCCTGGCTCCCCCTCCCCTCCGGGACCTCAGTGCTTCCCTGACTATTCTCCTTAGCTCATTGAAGTCCGCTCTCCTGAAATCTAGGGCTGCTGCCTTGCTGCAGGCCTTTGCCACCTTGCGCTGGATGGTGAATTCCAGCAGGCGATGATCACCATCACCCAGGCAGTCAAGCACCCGCAGCCCCCTCACCAGGTTGTCACCCGTGGCCAGCACTAGGTCCAACAAGGCATCTCCCCTGGTGGAGCTGTGCTCCTCCTGGATTAGATGGAGGTCCTGCATTTGGGCTAGGAACCTACATGAGCAGTCAGACCTGGCTGCCTGCTCTTCCCGGCAGACGTCTGGAAAGTACAGGTCACTTATGATGACCAGGTCCTTTGACCTAGCTACCTCCATGAGCTGACTTAAGAATCCTGGTCTAGCTCTTCCCCTTGGTTGGGTGGTCTGTAGTAGACCCCCACCATTAAGTCTCTTTCCCCTCGACTGCCTTTGTTAAAACCCAGAGAACTTCCGTGTGCCCCTCCTCTGACTGTGCTACCTGAGGACGTGTATTCCTCCTTAATGTAGAGCGCCACACCCCTCCCTTTCCTCCCTGTCCTGTCCCTCCATTGGTAGCCCTTGATATTCAACCACCCAGTCATGCCACCACGTTTCACAGAGCCCCACTATGTCTGGGTTGGTGTCAGCTAGCAGGAGGGTAAGTTCCTCCTGCTTGTTTCCCATACTACAAGTGTTTGTGTAGAGGCATTTGAGGCCTCCAGTGGATGTGTGCACTGGCCCCTTAATCTCAGCAATGCCCTGGCCCCTATTGCTTACCTGTGTATATGTTCCACTTGTCAGTCTAGGCTGGGCTGTACTTGTGAGTGCTGCTTGGTTTAGCAGTCCAAGGCTTCCTCCTCCCTTGTCTTCCCCTTTCCCCGAGCCTAGTTTAAAGCCCCCCAGAGGAGATCTGCCAACCTAGAAGACAACACACGCTTATCTTTAGGGGAAAGGTGGAGCCCATCGCGTCCGAGCATGTCTCTTGTCGTGATGTGCGGGTCGTTGTCAAGAAAGCCAAAGCCCGCCTCAAGACACCATTCCTGAAGCCACCAGTTGGTCTCTGTGACGCACATCTCATGCCATCTTCCACATCCGCTCACTGGTAGGACAGAAGAGAATACCACCTGTGCATCTATCTCCTTCAGCATGCCCCCCAGAGCATGGTAGTCCGCCATCAAGTGATCAGGGCTTCTCCTGGCCACATCATTAGTACCCACATGAATTAGGACCATGGGGAAGTAATCGATGGGCTGGATCATGGCCTGGATCATCCCCGTCACGTCCTGAATCTTTGCTCTAGGTAGACAGTAGACCTCGCTTGTTGAGGAATCCTGGTGACAGGTGGGGCCCTCTGTACCTCTCAGGATGGAGGATATGACGATCACTCGATGCTTTCTCCTCCGGGACTGCTTAGCTCCATCGGCCTGTTCAGAGAGTGGAGAGCATGGAGTTGCCTCCTCTCCTTCTTTCTCCTCCAGTGCTGCCAGGGGCTTGTACCTGTTCTCCAGCCGGACTGGAGGAACTGGTACTGCTGTGTTGTGAGCAGCCCTGGTTCTGGAGGTGACCGTCTGCCACCCTGCAGTGGAGGGCACCTCCCGAGGTGCTTCTTCCTTGGGTGCGTGGCCCTGCAGGGAAAGGAAATAGCCATCAATTTTGTCCTCCACCTCCCTGATTCCCCTCACCCTCCTAACCTCCTCCTGGAGCTCCCTCACCTGCACCTCCAGGGCCCTAAGGCAGGCACCTGCAGGACAGGTGTGGGGGTCCCCAATCCCTGCTCCCCCGGGCCTTGTTAAGCAACCCCCGCAGGCCAGGGGCTGGGGGGACGCCAGCTCCCCCATGGGCTCTGTCTGGGTGGAAGCCGCAGACAAGCCTCCAGTAGGCTTCACCCCCTGGGCAGGGGCCCTGGCAGCACTCCGTGTCAACACCATCCTTCTTGGGCCAACCCAGACCATACCTTGGTGCAACTGGGGTGCTTCTGGACATCTCCGAATAGAGACCTGCTTGGCTCAAAGTACGGTTTGGTCATAGCAGAATGCCAAAACACAGCACTCCAGCCACTGTACTAAGTATATGGGCTTGAATAAGGAACTGGAATTTGGGCTGGGATTATGCACAGAAATGTTTCTTGGGCCACCTCACACCACATCTGTGTGGCACCAGAGGATACTTCTGGACATCTCTGACCAGAGACTTGCCTGGCCCAAAGCACGGTCTGGCTGTGACAGGCTGCCCAAAGACAGCACCCAAGCCAGTGTGCTAAGTATATGAACCTGAATAAGGAACTGGATTATGGGCTGGGATTATACTCACAAAACCTTCTTGGTCCACCCCAGACCACACCTCGGTGACACTGGGGGACGCTTCTGGATATCTCTGAATAGAGACTTGCCTGGCCCAAAGCATGGTTTATCTGCATCAGGCTACCAACTGACAGCACCCCCCAGACACTGCGTTAAGTATCTGGACCCTAATAAGGAACCGGCTTTTGAGCTGGGATTCTGGCCAGAAAATCTGCTAGGACCACCCATCAGAATACCTCTGTGCGACCAGGGGACCCTACCAGACACATCTGACCAGAGTCTTGCCGGGCCCAAAGCGCAGTATGGCCTTGCTAGGCTGCCAACTGACAGCACCCCAGCCACTGTGCTAAGTATATGGATTTGAATAAGGAACTGGAATTTAGGATGGGATTATACCCAGACATTCTTCTTAAAGCCACCCAGACCACATCTCTGTGGCACTGGAGGACTCCCCTGCACATCCCTGACCAGAGACTTGGCCGGGCCAATCACAGTTTGGCCATGGCCGTGACAGGCCGACAACAGCCAGCACCTCAGCTGCTGTGCTAAGTACACGGAACTGAATAAAGAATTAGAATTTGGGCTGGGATTATACCGAGAAATCTTTCTTGAGCCACCCTACATCATGTCTCTGTGATACCAGGGGACTCTGTTGGACATCTGAGACCAGAGACTTGCCTGGCCCAAAGCGCAGCTTGGCCATGCCAGACTGCCAAATGATAGCACCACCTGGAGCTGTTCTAAGTATATACACCTGAATAAAGAACTGGATTTTGGCTGGGACAATAGTTACAAATCCTTCTTGGGCTATTCCACGTCATGCCTCTGTGATACCAGGGGACTGTCCTGGGTATCTCTGATGAAAGACTTGCCCGGCCCAAAGCATGGTACCAGGCTGCCAACAGACAGCACCCAAGACACTGTGCTAAGTATATGGAACCAAATAAAGACCTGGATTATGGCCTGGGATTATACCCAGAAATCCTTCTTAAAACATCCCAGAATATGTCTCTGTGCCACTAGGGGACTCTCCCAGACATCTGCGACAAGAGACCTGCCTGGCCCAAAGCGCAGTTTGGCCGTGCCAGGCTGCCAACAGACAGCACCCCAACCACTGTGCTAAGTATACAGAACCAAATAAGGAACTGGACTATGGGCTGGGATTATACCCACAAATCCTTCTTAGGCCACCCCAGAACATGTCTCTGTGCCACCTGGGGGATGGTTCTCTGAATAAAGATTTGCCTGGCCCAAAGTATGGTTTGGCTGTACCAGGCTGCCAACAGACAGCACCCTAGCCACTGTTCTAAGTATATGGTCTTGAATTAGGAATTGTTGGTGGGCTGGGGTTAGAGATGGAAATGCTTCGCATGCACCCCCGAGAGGGCAGACAGTGATTGGCTGGGTGGCACACACTGCATGGGCCCAAGTTTGCACCGCTGCTGAGGAATTTTGGCAGTGGGAAACATGTCCCAGCTGTCTGAGCAGCCAGGCTGCCCCCCATCTTCCTGCCTGAGGGCTAATGGGGTATCACGGTGGCTGTCCTGGATGCCCCCCCAGACAACTGGCAGGAACAGGCAGATAGGGGTTGGGGGGGAGGGAGGGGAAGGCAGGCAGCCAGACGTGGGCCAGGAAGACCCAAAGCAGCTGTGGGGGGAAAGAGGGGAGCAGGGTAGGACCTGAAGCGGCGAGGGGGTGGAAGTGGGACCAGACTGAAGTGGTGGGAGGGAGGACGGGAATGGGGTCAGACCCGAAGTGGTGAAGAGGGGGATGGGGGTGGCTTGGGGTCTGAACTGGCACGAGGGATGTGTGAGTAGAGCAGGGTGGTGGATGGGGGCCAGTGGCAGGGCTCCGTGCCCATGCCTGCACCCTCCTCCCCACCCCCCATCATTCTTGACAAACAATTTGCTAGTACTAAGTACATTGGCTTGAATAAGAAACTGGATTTTGACCTGAGATTATCATTGCAAATCCTTTTTGGGCCACCCCATACCATGCCTCTGTGGCACTGAGGGACTCTTTCGGATACCCTTGACCATGTTTTTGTCTGGTCCAAAGAACGCTTTGGCCATGCTAGGTATCAATTTACTTGCCATCCACATGTGCTGTTTATATTGCTACCAATAAGGAGCTGCCTTTCTGCTGGGTTCATGGTGCAAAACCTTCATGGAATCATCCCAGAACTTGTCGTCACTACCAAGGAGCCTCCTGAAGAAATCTGGGCATGTCCCTGCTCAACGCAATGTTAGCTTTTTTTAGTGTAAGCCTGCCAGCTGACACTCAACCTTTAAAACCTTTATGTTTCTGTTCCACGAGGCACTGGATGGCAGGACAAATGGCTCCATACAAATATAGGGCACCGGTGAGAGACCTCTGCTATGACGCATGGTATTTAGCATGTGTCAGAGCAGACTCGATTAATAGAGCTTGCTGCCAGTCTGAATTACGCTAATCAGTGCACTCCAGCAGCCTCTGCGTCACGTGTATTCACTGTGCCTGTGTTTCAAAATGGCAGCACTAGTGCTTTAACTAAAGATCTTCACACCAGCTTTGTTAAAGCACTCCCACTGCCATTTTGAAGCGCAGGACACTGAATACGTGCGACACTGTGGGTGCTCTAATCAGTGGCTCTCAGAACCATTCTATTTGAAGCACCCTTCTCTCCACCCCAGAGCATGTGTATAGAGGCCCCTAGGGATTTTTCAACAGCATTTCAAATTTACATCCAACTGCCACCCAGAAACTTGGTAAAATAACTTAAAGCTGGGTGTTGTAATTTGAAGGAACCTGCTCACTCACTAGCAAATGTTAAATTAAAACAAGTTTATTACAAGGGAAAGGGTATTCCCTAAGCAAAATCTTAACTGTAGCTCAAAATGGATCACAGTCACAGCCAGAGGCAAACCAACCTGGGGAGCTCCCTCCTAGCCAAGTCCCTGGGGAAGAGAGTCTCGCCCATGGCTGCCATCCAGGGACTCTACCACTTGCAGTCAAAAAGAAATTCCTTATTCAAGCCAGTATACTTAGTGCAGTGGGCATGGCATGAAACAGCACTGTAGGTCATGCAAGACTTCGGTCAGGTAAGAGTCCACCGGTACCACAGAATGATAGTGTGGGGTGGCCCAAGGAGGCTTTCTGGTTATAATCCCATTCCATAATCCATTTCCTTATTCGGCTCCATATACTTAGCACAGTGTCTGGGGGTGGTGTCAGCTGGCACCCTGGCACAGCTGAACCGCACTTTGGGTCCCCTGGTGGCACAAAGATGTGTCCTGGGGTGGCTGAAGGAGGACTTCTGGGGATAATACCAGACCAAATGCCATTTGATTATTTGGGTCCATTCATTTAGCACAGTGGCTGGGGTGCTGTCATTTCACATCCTGGCACAGCCAAACTACACTTTGGGCCGGGCAAGTCTCCGGTCAGAGATGTCCAGGAGTGTCCCCCAGTGCCACAGAGGTATGGTCTGGGGTGCCCCAAGAAGGATTTCTGGGCATTATCCCTGCCCAAACTCCAATACTTTATTCAGGTCCATTAATTTAGCACAGTGGCTGGGGTGCTGTCTTTGGCATCCGGGAGCGGCTAACCCATGTTTTGGGCCAGGCAAATCTCTGGTCAGAGATGTCCAGGAGAGTCCCCCAGTGCCATAGAGGTGTGGTCTGGGATGGCCCAAAGAGGATTTCTAGGTATAATCCCAGCCCATAATCCAGTTCCTTATTCATTTCCATATACTGAGCACAGTGGTTTGGGTCCTGTCTGTTGGCAGCCTGGCACAGACGAACTGTGATTAGGCCGAGCAAATCTCTGGTCAGAGATGTCCAGAAGCATCCCCTGGTGGCACAGAGATGATGTAAAAATCGCGGTTCGTTTCTCGGGAGGCGAAAAAAACCTTCAGCCACAGACACACTCTATTAGCAACACAAAAGGTATATATTTGCAAATAGGGTCAGAGAGAGAGACAAAAGATCAAACACTCTGCTGCCCCCGAGGGAAACTGCCCAGCTGGCTTTATCCCCTCTCTCCTGACCACGTGTGCAGAAGGAGGAACTTTTACAACTCATTTCCGATTCATACAAACATGTATGTGAATACGTCAAATCATGTGTCGCATGTGTATTATAATTAACTACTTAAGTATGCGGGGCGGATAGGCTTAATATGTATTAGGTTATTGCGCATGGGCAGACAATATCTGAGGTTACAAGAGTCTGAATTTTCCTTGCTTCAAGGCTAGAACTGCAATCTACTCTTATCTGCATGAGAAAAGCTGAGGAGTATATGCTTTACTGTAACAAAGAGATAGTAACTTTGCAAAACAAAGAGGGAGTGATACCTTAATACAAAGAGCTCTTGGAATTTTTCCTTCAGTTTCCAACCCCCCCCTTCCCTCTCTCATTAAGGAGACAAGGAGGGCTGGCAGCCGTGCTTATTCAGAGGACAACACTATTGATGAGAGCTAACAGCTATTGATAATGCATTTTTAATAATATTTCTAACAGAGACATGGTCTTGGGTGGCCCAAAAAGGATTTCTTGGTGTAATCCCAGTCCAAAATCCAGTTCATTATTCAATTCCATGTACTTAGCACAGCATCTAGGGTGCGGTCTGTTGTCATCTTGGCATGGCAAAACCACACTTTGGGCTGGGCAAGTCTCTGGTCACAGATGTCCAGGACAGTCCCCCAGTGGCACAGAGGTATTCTGATGGGTGGCCCAAGCAGAATTTCTAGCCCTAATCCCAGGCTGAAAGTCAGTTCCTTATTCAAGCCCTTAGACTTAAGAAGTCCTTCTTCAAATACATAGGGGGTAAAAAGAGGGTCCCAGGTAATGTGGGGCCCCTGCAGGACACGATGGGCAACTTAGTCGTCACGCCAGATGACAAAGCTAACATATTTAACGATTTCTTTGCCTCTGTCTTCCTAAGTAGGGACCAGTTCAGCCACCTCCCTGCTGGGCCCCCCTCGGGCCCCGGGAGAGACACGCCTGGGCCAGGGGTTAGCGAGGAGTTAGTTACGGTACTTCTGGAGAGGCTGGACGTGTTCGAGTCCGCTGGTCTGGACGATCTTCACCCTAGGGTTCTACAGGAACTGGCCGAGGTCATTGCGGGACCCCTGGCGCAGCTCTATGAGCACTCGTGGTGCTCTGGTGAGGTGCCAGAGGACTGGAAGAGGGCCAATGTGGTCCCTATCTTCAAAAAGGGAAAAAAAGAGGACCCGGGAAATTACAGGCCAGTTAGTCTTACCTCAATCCCGGGTAAGCTCTTTGAAAAAATTATCCTCGCACACATCCAGGAGGGCCTTGCAGGGGAATGCATGCTCAGGGGCAACCAACATGGGTTCATCAGTGGCAGGTCTTGTCAGACCAACCTGGTGGCCTTTTACGATCAGGTCATCAAATCATTAGATGCAGGGGTTGCTGTGGATATAGTCTTCCTGGACTTCCGGAAGGCTTTCGACACTGTCTCTCACCCTGTCCTCATCAAAAAGCTGGGAGACTGTGGTGTCGATGCCCACACAGTCAAATGGGTCGCTAACTGGTTGGAGGGCCGCACCCAGAGGGTGGTAGTGGATGGGTTCTTCTCGACCTGGAAGGACGTGGGCAGTGGGGTTCTGCAGGGCTCGGTCCTCGGGCCCGCACTGTTCAACATCTTCATCAGTGAATTGGATGAGGGGGTAGAAAGCACCCTGTTCAAGTTTGCTGATGACACTAAGATGTGGGGGGATGTGGGTGCACTAGAAGGGTGCAATAGGCTACAAGCTGACCTTGACAGGTTGCAACGGTGGGTGGATGAGAATAGGATGGGGTTTAACACTGATAAGTGCAAGGTGTTGCACATGGGGAGGAAGAACCGGCACCACACTTACAGGTTGGGGAACTTCCCTCTTGCCAGCACGGAGACGGAAAAGGATCTTGGAGTCGTCATTGACTCCACGATGAACATGGGCCAGCAGTGTGGGGAGGCAGTCAAGAAGGCCAACCGTACCCTGTCATGCATCCACAGATGCATCTCGAGCAGGTCCAGGAAGGTGATCCTCCTCCTCTATGCGGCACTGGTCAGGCCGCAGCTGGAGTACTGCGTCCAGTTCTGGGCGCCACACTTCAAGAGGGACGTGGACAATATGGAAAGAGTCCAGAGGAGGGCCACTCGTATGATCAGGGGTCAGCAGGGCAGGCCTTATGAGGAGAGGCTACGGGACCTGAACCTGTTTAGCCTCCACAAGAGAAGGTTAAGGGGGGACCTTGTGGCCTGCTACAAACTGGTCAGGGGGGATCAGCAGGTATTGGGGGAGTCCCTGTTCCCCCGTGTGCTGCCAGGAGTGACCAGGAATAACGGTCACAAGCTGGCGGAGGGTAGGTTTAGATTAGATATTAGGAGGCGCTACTTCACAGTCAGGGCGGCTAGGGCCTGGAACCGGCTTCCAGGGGAAGTGGTGCAGGCTCCTAGCCTGGGGATTTTTAAAAGGAAGTTAGATGAGCACCTTGCCGGGGTCATCTGACCCCGGTGCTCTTTCCTGCCAAGGCAGGGGGTCGGACTAGATGATCTACCCAGGTCCCTTCCGACTCTAGCTACTATGAAACTATGAAACTTAGTATAGTGGGCATGGGGGCTGTTAGTTGGCAGCCTGGCACAGCCAAACTGTGCTTTGGGTCAGGTGGGACTGTGGTCAGGGCTCTTTGGGACAGTCCACTAGGGGCCCAAGAAGTATTTTGCCCCATAATCCCTTCCTAATCTGAATTTAATTTCAGGCTCTGTATTTGATGTGGAATATTAATTTACATATGCATAGCTAACAAAATTCTCTCTCTTTACAATGTGGAATTTATTAATAACAAGCTTTTATTGGTCTAGATTAGCTTTGAAAAAGGAACAAGGAACTGGGAATAAGCAACAGGGAACCAGGAATAAGGAACCAACTTCAGCCTCATGGAGACATTCCAGAGATAGGAAGAAGATCAAGGAATCCAGGATGCCAAGTAAGGGGGAAATCAGGCAGGAGCACAGCAGGCACTAGGGGCCAGCTGGGAACTGAGAGAAGCAAAAGCAAGAACAGGAGGAAGGTAGGACAAGGGCAAGTGCTGCAAAACTGCTTGTAAGCAAAGACCAAATACAGCTTCTATCTTGAAGTGCTGAGCAACCAAGAATCTTCTGTTGACTGCTCCTCTTATTGAGGTCTGCTGGAGCTGAGAACTAATCCGTTTCCGGGGTAAAGTCAGACACTCCACCTGTAGCTAATAGCCAGCCACCCCAGATAAAGGTGTAGTCCAGGATGGAGGTAAAAAGACAGAAGACAAACTTGAGCTGCCCACAAAAAACGGAATGTGCCATGTGACATAGACCCTGATACACGTGGGTGGATCCAGGATTCACAGTGACCTGTGCCAGGGTTGGCTGCACCCTGGCTCCCAGCCTCCCCCCCACACTAGGGCAGGCAGACTGCATCGCAGCTGAGCAAGCAACTTTTCTTTTTTCTTTTTTTAAGTCCCTCAATCTTCCCTCTCGCTTTCCAGTCCCTCCATACTCAGCAGCACATTCTGTCTCTTCCCCTCCCTCCAATTCCCCTCTTTTCATCCACTGCTGTTGCTGCCCCCAGTTGAGCCATGGGAGAGCTCCAGAGCTGCTCCTGGAGCTGGGCAGCACATGGACCCAGGCTCGGCTAGAGATAGCAGTTGCAGAGGTGGCAGCAGATGGGTTTCCCTCCCCTGTGGCTGCTTCCAGGGTGGCAGTGACCATAAGGGGTAAGGGGATGGGGGGAAACTGGGCAAGGAGCAGGGATCCAGCTGCTGCTGTTGTTCCTACTGCCCCTAGCTGAGTCCAGTTCTACCCAGAGGAAAGGGTACAGAGCAGCTCCGGAGCTTCTCCTTGCCCCTGTCCCGCAGGCAGGGGAAGAGAAGCAAACATGCCACTGAGCAGGGAAGGGAAGGGAAGGGAAGGGAAGGGGGATTTTCATCTGCTTCGGGGACTTAAAGTCTGCAGCTGCTGTTCTCACAAAGTGGTCAACTGAAAGGGGGAGGGTGCATCTATACCACTGCACCCCCTCTAGATCTACCCCTGCAAACACAATTCCTTAAATGTACACAGATTCTCCCAACTACTGCAGCTTTATGTCAGCACTGCCTGTATACAGATACTTTTATGGATATTACATATGCAATGGGATTTCATAGATGCGAGGGTCGGAAGGAACCTCAACAGATCATCGAGCCCAACCCCTGCCTAGGCAGGAATGAGTGCTGGGGTCAGATGACCCCAGCCAGATGCCTATCCAGCTTTCTCTTAAAGACCCCCAAGGCAGGGGAGAGTGTTACTTTAAATTCCAATTGCCAAATCAGGAGCAAGACCTTATAAAGGGGGATACAGTAAAATGCCATGTTTACTGATTACATGAATTAGACATAGAGGTTCAGACACACCACTCGTACAGACACGCACAAGTCATCATACATATCATGTATCATACACACACACACACACACACACACACACACAAACGCAATATAACCATTCTATTCAGACATTATTAGTTACCAGCAGCAGTTGCTCAATAATGGCACTGGGTGGCCAGCCCAGGCCTTACTGAGAGAAAGAGATCACAGCTTGGAGAGGGATGGACAGATAAAACAGCAGTTGAGAGAGACTCACCCAACTTGGCATTTTTTTAAGTCTTCTTTTATAGGGACTGACATCTGCTGTTTCAGTACCTTGGGGTTTTTCCACACCCAGCTTCTGTTTTTGCTGTTGTTCTTTGTTCATCTTCAGCTTAACTCACCCCAAGGTCAGTTCGCTTGTCAAAGCTGGTATCTCAGCCTTGGAGTGTTCTGCTGCCCATCTGGCAGGATGTGTGCATTCCTCCTCCTCATTATCTCCTTCAGCCATTCATTAATTAGTTTACTGACTGGTAACTTACATTTGGTGCCTTGTTACTTACATACACAGTTAAATCTTTTCTTTCATCTCTATGCCATTCTCTCACCATTCACCCTTTCACATACACTCACGAAAAAAAAAGGGCATACAGAGTTCATTCACTTACGTCAAGACATAGCATACAAAATGGAGTGTTTAAGTTACTTACAGGACAAAACTAACATGGTTACATTTCACTAGTATTACACTCTATGTTCACATTAGCTCAGTTCCTGCTACAAAAGCACTACCTCCCTTGGAAGCCCATTCCAATTTTTGGCCACCCTTACCATTAAGTTTTTCCTGATGTCCAGCCTAAATCTGCTCTCTGTCAGTTTGTAACCATTGTTCTTTGTTACCTCAAGAGGCACCCTGGTGAACAGAGCATCTCTGATCCCATGCTGCATTCCCCTTATGAATTTGTAGGTGACCACAAGATTACCTCTCAGTTCTCTTGAGGAAGCTGAAGAGGTCCAGGTTCCTCAGTCTCTCCTCATAGGGCTTGTCCTGTAAGCCCCTAGCCACATGAGTGACGCCCCTCTGGACCCTCTCAAGTCTTTCAACATCCTTCTTGAAGTACGGTGCCCAATACTGGACGTAGTACTTTAACTGTGGTCTGACCAATGCTGCATAGAGGGGAAGTATCACCTCTTTAGTTCTATTTGTTATGCATCTGCCAATGCATGATACGGTGCAGTTAGCTTTGCTGATGATTTCGTCACACTGACAACTCATCTTAGAGTTCACTATGACTCCGAGATCCCTTTCTGCTTCTGTGCTGCTGAGAGGATAACTTCCTAGCCAGTGGGTGTCCTGGATATTTTAGTGCCCTAGGTGCAGCACTCTGCATTTGCCCTTGTTGTACTGCATCCTATTGTGTACCACCCACTTTTCTAACCTATCCAAGTCTGCCTGCAATCGTTCCCTACCCTCCGGAGTGTGCACTTCACCCCACAATTTAGCATCATCTGCAAAGTTGGACAGAGTACACTTCACACCCACATCCAAGTCACTGATGAAGATGTTGAAGAGTACGGGTTCAAGGACTAAACCCTGCAGGACCCCTCCACAATCCACAGCCTTCTAGGTTGATACTGACCCGTCTACTACCACTCTATGGGTGCAACTGCTAAGACAATTTGCCACCCACCAGACCACGTAAACATGTGTCACAGCCTCTTAATTTATTTATGAGAGATTTATGGGAAAAATACTTACTGAACAAGGGTGAAACATTGCACAAGTTGTAAAGTTTGCTTGCATCACCAGCAGATCTTCCAGTCACAACACGTCCTACATCTCTGACATCAGAGACAGACCTCACCAGTGACTCTACAAGTTATAAATAAAAATACACATTCTTGACCAAAATCTGTGGTCTATGACAGCCTGCTACAAGACACCTTCTGACCTTGTCCTATAAAGTGCCTTCTCCAAGCAAGACACCACTCTTGCCCTTGTAGGCATGCAACATTTTTTTTTTTTGGTCACTCCTTACCCTTTTCTTTGCAAAAAGCCCTGTAACAGGACCCCTCTATGGACCTACTCAGGCTGAGAAGGACCCTCAGCAGGAAAAATTCATCTAATTTCAAGACAGAGTTTTTGCTACCAGGTCCTACAAGCTGCTAGCCTAAACATGATCGTGACAGAGACAGTAGCTCTGGAACACCGTCAGGCACACTCCCAGCTCTGGCCAGAAGGTGGCTCCCATGTCTAGCATGAGACATCCATCATACTACATGTCTGTTGGCCAGTTTTATGGTGCACTCTTCAAAAATGCTGCTGCTGTCTTCAGGCTGCCTATAAGTTAGGAATCAATCCCCTGCTCCCTCTTCTGAGCACTCTTTCAGCTTGAGAGCAATAGAGGGGCACGTAGGGAATGGGTAAGGATCTTCAAGTGAAAGATAGAGCCAAGATTCGGCGAAAGGAGCAGCGACGTCTTATCCTAGAGCAGGGGTCAGCAACCCCCCGGCACGTGTTCCGAGCATGGCACGCAAGGCCATTTTGCTCAGCACACCACCGCCAGCCCGGGCTCTAAGCAGCTGCTGCCAGCCACAGAGCCCACGCTGCTCCTGGCTGGGAGGCTACAAGCCCTGCTGCAAGCAGACTGGGTTCTGTGGGCTGGCTGCAAATAGCTAATCTGGGCTCCAAAATGTCAGCACTCCAGCACCTTCCAAAGTAGACATTGTAGGTTTTTTGACACTCTGGCCAAAAAACATTACCTACCCCTGTCCTAGAGGTTGCAGCAGCAGGCATGATGTTAAACTGGAGGAGGAAGCCAGGTCTCACATGTCCCCAGCTGCAGAGATTTCCCCAGGGAAGAGGTATTAGGCAGACCAGCATGTTAATGCTGGGACTAGACTAGAGACACAGTTCCTGACACTGAGGGGCTGTTCTGACACACAGGGCTCATATGCACAAGACACTTTACTGCAAAGTAGCATAGTATACTATATAGTAAGCATGTGCACATGCTTACTGAGCAATAAACCTTGCTAATTGTAAGTAAATTTGCCACCTGCAAATGCAAGTAGCAAATTTATTCATGATTAGTAATGGCACAGTAGCACTTGTGTAGATGCCTGACTGGGAGCAAATCTGCTCTGTCAGCCAGCCATATGGAGCGGGGAGGGGCGGGAAGATTGATTCTTATCTCCCAGCATGGTCCCAGATCCAGTGCTGGGAGATTCTTATATAACAGGGGTGGGCAAAAATACAGCCTGTGGGCCATATTTGGCCCACAAGGCCATTCTGTCTGGCTCGCGGGACCCCCCTTGCAGGGCCCCAGAAAGTGGGAGCAGTTTGTTGCCATTACAAGCAAATTTTCTCCCATTTCCCTGCATGTGTAGACACCTGCCTGAGAGCATCAACTGTATGTGTAGACACATCCAGAGGACAAAAGAACCTGAGGGGGCTAATGGCAAATCACTGGGTGCAGAGGTAGCTGTGGCAGCCCTCAAGTCATGTCACTGCAAGTGAAAAGGATCACAGATTGGGCGAGGGGGAATACCACACAGGAGAGGCTGAACAGGGGAGGGCAGGCAAATAGCTAGTATCTGCAGAGGAGGCGGCGGCGGCGGCAACGGCAAGTAGGTGGCAGGCTAGGCTTGGCTAGGGAAGAGACTGAGCCATTTAATATCTCTACCACCAGACCTTCTTTGGGCCTCTCTCAAGCATCATCTCAGACTCCTCCTTGCCACACACACAGGAACTTTAGCTCCCCACAGGTGGAAGGACCTTTCTTCTTCCTCCATGACATATGTGTATGGCTGGGTCTCCAAAACACAAGCCCAGGTGACAACAGGATTCCCCCCTTCACAGCCTCAATACCTCCAAGCCCAGGTGACAACAGGATTCCCCCCCTTCACAGCCTCAATACCTCACTGGTACCAATGCAGAGATAGCAACAAAAGGGACCTCGGCATTCCTAAGGTGTCAGGAGCAAATCCTGGTGGGATGTAGACCCCGGCACCTGCAACAAGAGCAGAAAAGCAGCAGAAATGGGAGGAGACTCCGTCCTTTCCCATAGCAGGATCCACATCAATGGGACAAGATGGGTTTGTGCTTCACAGTCTCTCCAAGATGGAAACAGCATCAATATCAACAATTTTACAGCTCCCCCTGGAACAGGAGACGTCCCATGAAGAATATAAATTGCACACAAGCACTGCCTCCAAAAACAAGTGACAATGTTGGCTGCAGCACTGGAGTACATGAACCAGAAGAAGCAAAAGGGAACCATACGGATCTGGAAAAAGGGAATCCTGAGTTTCCTACTTTCCATGCTCTGTGGGCTGCCCCTGCCACCCTCTTCCCATCTCCTGCTTTTTTGGTCATCTTTAAAGCACATTTTTGCTGTCTCTCTCATTCCAGTTCCTGAGTTCTCCCATTCCCTGGGCTCTGAGTAGGGCCCAGAGGAGCAGAAGTGTTGGAGTCTTCCTTTCATATCGCTGCAGAGTTGCAACTAGGAGAAAGTAGCTGGTCCTTTCAAGTTCATTTCCTGATTAACTGCTTGCACCATTTGCTGCCTTTCCCTGGGATTCATAGCCAGCGTGCCAAAATGGAGAGAGGCTCTTCCTTCCCCCTTGCTCTGCGACAAAGCCCTGAGGACCTTCTCTTGGCAGATGGCTCACTTTACCCCAATGTTTTCCACTGGATTCTGTGACAGACACTCTCTGCCTCATCAACAAACTAGAAAGCCTTTTCTAAAACTCCCCTTTCCTCTCCCCTGCTTCAATAAAGAGAGGAAACAGTTTTCTCTTTATTCAAGGGAAATAACTGAGAATCTCTTTATTCAAGAGAACTGTATTCTGCAATTTCATCCACCCAGGATCACTCTCTTGAACACTCTGAAAAGTGGTTGTAAGTAGGGGTTCACCGATAGAGATTTTTGGAGCTGATACCGATAGCTGATATTTAAGGAGGCATATCGGCTGATGCCAATCCGATTTCCGATACAACTGCCTCCAGCTGGTAAGTCCGGTGTAGCGGAAGGGGAGGGAAAGCACGTGGAGGGCAGATCAACGTCCCCCTGCAGTGAGGCAGGGGCAGGCACTACCCAGGCAGGTTGCGGGGGCAGAGCTGTGGCTCATGGTGGGAGGTAGCTCCCACCACCAATTGCACCCCAGGAGGGCGTGTGGGGTGTCCCCCAAATCTGCGCAGGGCAGGCTGCAGCCAGGGCTGTGTGGGGCTCTTCTTAGCGGGGACTGGGCTTGTAACGGGCACTGGCAGTACTGGAAGGATGCTGCATCCAACCCAAATTTTGCCACTGCTCCATTCCCAGCACCACTGCCACCAGCCACCCGGCGCAGCCCCGGCTCAACGTCCCACCTCCACCCACCGGCTGGGAAGAGCCAAGGCTGCAGCTGGCAGTGCAGGGAGGAGAGTGGCAGTGAAATATGGGGCGGATGCAGCATCCTCCCAGCGGTGCCGAAGCCTGCTTCAAGCCCAACCCCCACCAAGAAGAGCCCCACGCAGCCCCAGCTGCAGCCCACCCTGCCCTGCACAGATCCAGGGGGCCCACGCTGCCCCCTGTGCCTTCCCAGGATCCAAGCAGCAGTGGGAGACACCTCTACCCCCCGACAAGCCACGGCTCCAGCCCCTGCCCCTGCCACCTCCCTCACCACAGAGGGTGTTGATTTGCACACACCCCCACACACCCCTTCCCCTTCCACCACATCGGACTTACCACCTGGAGGCACCTCTCCATGCTGCTGGCTGCGCTCCAAGTGCTGCAATGTGGCTGCGTGCAGCACGGACATTTATCTGCCAAATTATCAGCCCTGTTGGGCCAATACCTGATGCAACCGGTTTTCTTTATATTGGTACCAATCCGATATTGGACCGATGCATTGGTGAACCTCTAGTTACAAAGGTCCACATCATCCCTCCTTCAATCCACTGGAACAGGTTTTAGTCCCTTCTCTTGTCATAGTCAGCTGGCTAACATCAAAACTTGATGAATCTGAGCCACTAAACTGAGATCTGGATTCACACTTCCCCAAAAGCCACAATTCCCAAGAACAGGTGATGCTGTAACAGAGGGCTTTCCTACTTCTAAGTGGTCAGAAGCACTTAGAGAGGGCATCAGGAGGGGCTGCATGCCCTGGGGATCACACTAGTGTAAACCACTGACTCACAGGCTACAATCTCCACCCCTGCTACACCATGCATGTGGTGCCAGCCCCCATCCCCACACTGCTGCAGCTCCTCCTCTAACTCAAGCAGAGTTACAAATTGCCTGTGGTTTAATCCTCTTGCTCAAATGTAATTAAGCACTTATGTAATTGTGTCTGTAACACAGTCTCTGTCTGGAGCCCTGTTACTTGGAGAAACACCTGGGGGCTGTTAATGACGACACCCAGCCAGGTGGGGGAGAATTCCCCACATTGCTCAAGATTGGTCAATTGGATGTAGCTTCCAGGGATAAAAGTAGAGGGAGGATCTGGAGAGAACACCTTCGGGCATGCAAAGGTCAGCAGGACAACGTGGGTCAGATTCTCACTCAGAGACAGAACTGCGGCGGTGCATTCAAAGGGGCTGAGACTCCCTCGCCACAAACGGAGGGGGGAATCCGGTGAAGATAAGGAGGGCCCCAGCTTAGGAGAGGCTGGGCTTGGCTGCAAGCAACAGCCGGAGATGCTCTCACTTCCGCAGAGGGAAGCAGGAAGCAGCCTTTAATGAACATAGCCGCGAAGCCGATTGATTACCAGCAGGGAGTGGTGGCACAGGAAAAGAAGAAAAGACAAACCTGGAAAACTTTGGTAACATGGGGGGGGGGAGACAAAGCACCAGGGATACTGCCCAGCCCCAGCTAGTCCTGGTAGGGTAACCGTGAAAAAGGGTTGCCCGAAGATTTGCACCAGCAAGAGGGAAAAGAGACTGAAACCACGCTTGTTAATGAGGTAATTAGCACCGTGGAGCACCAGTGGGAACTTACCTTGAGGTTTCCAAAGGCAGGGATCCCCTCCAGAGCTGATGAGTGATTCAAGGAGCAAGTTGAGTGAGTTGCTGTCTGCAACCCGAGCCGCTGTAAAAGAAAATAGAATAAAAATACCTGGAGTGACTTAACACATTACGGGAAGTTATTCTGCAAGTACCAATAACATCATATATCTTTCCGCCCCTCATAAAATCAAAGTCACGGCAGGAGAGAACCAGAGGAAACGGGTGGTATTACAGAGTCCTGATAACAGCGTCCATGACAATGCTTGGTTTTAGAACCCCTTTTACAGAGGAACTCTTGATGAATAATAAAAGTGTAGAAAAATAATTTTCTGTTCTGGATTTATTTCTCTGACTTGGTCTTGAATTCTTTTCAGCAATCCACCATGTTCACCTGTCAGGTTTGGGCTTCCACCAGTGGTCACACTCACCAATGTTTTCCAGTCCAGTCTCAATTTTGACATGCATTGATTTGCTGCCTCCAATAAATATTTTCCAGTTGTTGCGCCTTTCACTGGCTGCATCAATGCCAATTCTTCTGCGAGCTCTAAATTTTCAGTGAGTCCTCAAATAAAAATCAACAACTGGGCTGTGTCTTTGACTTCACAACTGTCATCGAGTGCCAATGCAAAATAAGAGAAATCATTTACCCTACTTTTCAATCGCTGGTGCAGGTTCTCAGAGATATCTTCAACGCGTCTCACAACAGTCCACCTTGACAAGCCAGTGTTCTCAAACTGCTTTTTCTTGTCTGGATCCCAAAATCACAGCAGACTTGACCATACATTCCTTTATAAATTCTTCTTCAGAGAATGGTTTGCTGTTCTTGGTGATTGTGTGCAATCACATAACTTATTCTTGTAATTCCATCCTGGGCTGCCATTGCTTTTGTTAAAACAACAACAACAAAAACAACTTAGTTGCTGCAATGCAGGAAGAACAATCTCCTCAACTTTCTTTGCTTGTTCTTGGGCAGACAATTTCTCATATTTGGACACATGATTGGTCTCAAAATGCGAATTAAGCAAACAGCTTTTCCACCCACTTCAGTAAAAAAATATTTAGAGGTCCATTCTTTGTTGAATGTTCAGCATTCAGCATCTACCTTCCTCTTCTTTGATGTGCTCATATCTAAATCTTTTTTCTCCTGTGGGGTTGTGATATTAGAGATGTAGCATCATTTTAAAAACCTATCCATTGACATTTTTCTAAGTTTGTCATTTAACCATAACATCTCAGGGCATTGCCCTTGCCCTTGCCCTGGCCTCTGCCCTTATCAGTCACATAGATGTTTTTGTTGTAACAGCCACCCAGGTGACTGGGGGAACTTAACCAGGTAACCAGAGGGGATCTGCTATCCAGCACGTAGCAACAGGCCTGGAAATTGCAGGCAATGTGCCACCAGGGGTAGGTAACTGCAGCTGGAGCACTGGGCCTCCTGTGGGGATACAGCATGGCTGTTGCCTATGTACCTACCAGGGCCCAGCCCACTCCACGTTGATCATGACAAGCAGCTCCTGACTGGAAGGCCAGGTTGTGGGTTCCTGACTGCAAGGCCAGGCACAGCACAGCGAGGAGCCAGCCCTGCCTGTCCTGTCTCGGCTCAGGCCATCCCACCCCGCAGGGCAGCAGAAGCCGGCCCAACTTCCCTTCCTCTCACCAACACTGCACACTGGGCCCATCCTATGCGGTGGGACCCAACCCCTGGCAAAAGCTGGCCAAGCCCCCCCATTCCCCTCACTGGCACCAGCCAGGCTTGTCCCATGTGGCATAACCTGGGTCAGCCAAGCTGATCCCCACATGGCATCAAAAGCCAGCCAAGCCCCCTGTTCCTCTCGCTGGCACCAGCTAGGCTTGTCCCATGCTGTACGACCCAAACCAGCTCAGCCTACCCCAGGCAGCAGCAAAAGCTGGCTGAACCTCTTCCCTTCCCCCTTTCCCCTCACCAGCATGACCTGGCTCAATTCAGCTCAAACCAGTCCATCCTAGTGGCAAACGCCAGCCAAGGCCCCTGTTCCTGTCACCGGTACTGGCCAGGCCCATCCCACTTGGCACGACCCAGTTCAACTCAGCCCATCCCATACAGTGGCGAGAGCCAGCAAAGTCCCCCCTTCTCCTCACCAGCACCAGCCTGGCCCATCCCACACAACAGGACCCGACCCAGCCCAGCCTGTCCCACCCTGTGTGGAAGAGCAAAAGCTGGCCCAGCCCCAGGTTCCCCTCATCAGCACCGGTTCAGCCCATCTGCTGCTGCAGGACCTGGCCCAGTCCATCCTACACAGCGTGGCACAGCAGAAGCCAGCCCAGCCCAGCTCCCCTTCCATCGATGCCAGCCCAGCCCATCCCATTCCATGTGACAGAGCACAGCAGAAGCCTGCCCAGCCCTCCCTTTCTCTCACTGGTGCTGACCCGACCCGCGTGGTGTGGCAGAAGCTGGCCCAGCTGCTGCTTCCCCTCACCTGTGCCAGCCCAGCCAGGCCCATCCCATGTGGCAGGGTCCATCCTAGTCTGTCCTGTCCCAGGTGGCATAACAGAAGGTGGCCCAGCCTCTGCTTCCCCTCACCTGTGCAGCAGGATCTGGCCCGGCCTGTCCAGTTCCACATAGCAAGACAGAAGCCTCCCAGGCTCCCTTCCCCTCTCTGGTGCCCCATGATCTGGCCCAGCCCATCCTACACCCCTCACACTGCAGACCTGGCCTAAGCTAGGGGCAGAGTGAGGCTAACTGGGTCAGGTTGGGGTCAGGGTTGGTTGCCTCGCAACCAGAGCTCAAACAAGCAGCTAGAGGCTCCTGCAGCTGGTGGCTCATGCTGCTGGCTGCTTCCTTGACTTTCAGGCAGCCTGCCACCTTTACCTGCATTTTGGAGGGGCTCTGCAGGCCAGATCCAGCCCATGGGCTGTATTTTGCCCACCCCTGCTGTAGATGGAGTGAGATGATGCAATCTGATGTTACAGTGAGGGTCCCAGTGATTTTGACCAACCTACTCCAAACTGCAGATCCAACTGCAGATCCAATGTAGGTGGAGTACCTTCTGCACTGCTGTCTTCCCACAAAAAAGGGTAGCTAGCTTCACACATGGAGGCCAAGTTTACAAATCTGGTCTCTTGCAAGGCTGCAACACTTATGTTAGTTTTTGCAGCTCTTGATCAATCAATGAGGTCTTCTGGACCTGTCCATCATCTGTAAATTGTTATTTATCCCAGAACACATGGTCCTGATGGTCCAGCTTCCGAGCTGGTAGGTTTTAAGGTTTCTTTTCTTGTTGCCTGGTATTTGATTTGCAGTCTGTTTATCAACCTTTGGTCTAGCCCAGGGGCAGGCAAAATCCAGCCCGTAGGCTAAATCTGGCCAGCAGTGGTCTCCATTTCCCAGCAGCCCATATGGCTGGGGCTGGTTTCCATGGAGACCCCAGCAACAGCTGCCCTGTGAAAGTACAGGGCTAGGGTTTCTGTGGAGACTGGCCCCAGGAGCACTGGCAGGCAGCAGCAGCACCAGCCTCTTCCTGGTGGGGGTGGGCTCAGCTGCTGCTGCCTGTGTGGGGTGGGCAACAGTGGCAGCACTGCTGGGAAGGATGGCTATGGGGAATTTTGGAGTGGCTACAGCCTCCCCCTAGCACTGCCCTTGCTGGCAGGGCACGCAGCCAAAGCCAGGCTGGGATCTTGCAGCAGTGATAGTGTGGTCCAGAGCCAAGGGAGAGCCATGATCTGCAGCCTGCATACTCCAGGCAGGGGCATGCAGGCAGCGGATTGCAGCTCTGCCCTGGCTTCAGACCACACTGTCACCACTGCAAGAAGCCAGGGCAGAGCCGCGATAAGCTGCCTGCACGTCCCTGCCCGAGGCATGCAAGCTGCAGATCGCTGCTCTGCCCTGGCTCTGGACTACGATGTCATCATCACAAAGTCCCAGCCCAGCTCTGAAGCAACTTTGTGCCTTGCCGGCACTGCTAGGGCTGGTCTCACAGCTGGTCTCATAGCACAGCTGCTGCTGGGGTCTCCATGGAAACTGAACCCAGCCACACAGGGAGGGGTTGCTGGGAAATGGAGTCCAGCTGCCAGCCAGATCCACCATTTTGCCCAACCCAAGCACAAAGTGAGGCAGGCACACCATGGCAGGTCAGCAATTTACTGGGTGGGAATTGGACAACTTAAGGCGGGCGGTAGTTGACCAGTGGAACTCTATGCCATTTTACTCCATGCCAACTGAGTTGAATTTATAACCCATGACTGCCCTACCTTTCCTTACCATCCTCCATTGTTACCTCTCCAGTCTTATTCCTGATTTGGATTCTCAGAACTAATTTTTGTCTGTGACTTGTAGTTCACTAACTTCCCTCCCCCTCAATTACTGGCCTAGTCACACAGCATTTTTGCTTTAGGATTCAGAAGCTACAGATTGCAAACATCACAAAGGATTAAATTAGAGAAACCAGCTGGGGAGTGGGAATCTTGTGGGGCAGGAAAGAGATCGTTGGCACACAGCACACAAGCATGGATGCCATTTCCACCTCTCCCAAGCTTGTTCCAAAGCACATCCAAAATTTCCTGCATGTCATGACTGAGTAAGACTCCATGATCTAGGCCCTAAAAATATTCATGTGCCTGGTAGCCCCCAAGCTCACTCAACAAAGGAAAAGAAGCATCTTGATTCAGTCAAAGAAGCCAGGATGTCTTAACACTGAGGTACTAATGACCGTGTAAAATTACATTATGGAGACCAATATGAGGGTCTGCCTCCAAAGCAGAGGGAAGTCAGGGCCAAAGTAGACAAGTCTCTCTGCTGGTCCTGCAACAGCTACATATCTACCAACTGTCTGGGACCTACCTTATACGTAAAATCTAAAAAAAGCACAATAAACTAGAAAAAATTAGTCAAAAATATATCTGTCCTATAGTCATTACAGTTAAATGTACATCTCTTATTCAGACTCATAAAACAAAATCTAACCTTTTTGAACATCTTGACAGTGTCCCCAATCCTTTACTGTCAATCATTTCTATACCAGAGTTAACATTTGTTGATGGAGCTAAAAACAGTCTTCAGGGCTATGAAATAGAAAAAAAGACATTACCAGAAGTGGCTAACAGATAGCAAAAATGCAGAAGAAAGGATTTTTTGAATAGCAGAGAGTCAAAACTATTAAAAACGAAGGTTCCTTAACAGCTGTGGAGAAAGATTGGCGATGACAATGAGCCACAAAAATCAATAGACTTCCTCACTGCTACCTGAATAGAAATACTACTACCTCTCCCAAGCAATTGGTTTTAAAGATGGAGTGGAGCAGGAATCAAAGGGGAGGGGGTCCAGCCACACCAGTGCAGCTCCCCTGAATCTGCCCGTTAGCGTGTACTCAGTCAGTTGTATTTAGTAGGCAGCATACCCTCTTATACTAAGAAATATACTGGTTACCTTGCAAGTGAGTCTTGCTCCCTATCCTGCTGATCAGACAGTTCGGGGTCTTGCTGGGACATTCAGGGGTGTAATCCAGTAGTTCAGTAATCCAATAGTCCAATGACCCTTTGTTCCTCAACTGTTTTTATGCCTTTTGCTTTCTGCATATTATTTTTACCATTATTCTTACTACTACTGGCTACTTAGACTTAAGTAATTGATTTCTTACTATTGGGCATTTTCCTAAAACCTTATACATAAACACACCCACACCAGCCATGCCCAGGGGGTACACTAGGAACGCTGCACCCCCTTCCCCATCCCCTCTCCCCCATGCCTTGGATTCCTGCTCCACCCAGAATTTAAAACCAACTGCCTGGCAGTGGCAACAGTATTTCTAGTCAGGCAGTAGTGAGGGAGTCAACTGACTTCATAGCTCTTTAAAATCTACCTGATCCCTGCTAAACTCCTCATCCCATGGGTGTTAATGGTCTTGATGTTCCACCCAGCACACAAACCTTTCTTCTGCAGTTCTCTCTCTCCTGGTCACAAAGCTCCTACTTTACAGCCTTACAGACTGGTTTTAACTCATTCCAATGAAGTTCTATTTGTTTCTGCATCAATCTCAAACTGCATAATACAGCCCTAGGCCCCTAGCTTCCTAGTAAAGCTACAGGTTCCCCTCGCTTTGCACGGGTTCTGTATGTGTGAGTTTCCTCTTATCCAATGATCCTTTTTATACCAAAAAGTTGTTATATGCAAAGTAAATTCACTCTATGCAATCGGTGTGGTGGAAGCTTGCAATCAGCTGCTTTGTGCGGTGCATTGTGGGAGTGACACCATAGACAGAGGAAGAAAAAATTATTGGCGGGGGCAGCAGCTGAGCTGGGTGGCGGTGCCCTGGCCAGGCTGTAGCACCAGCTGTTGCAGCCCAGTCCGGCCAGCACAACACCCAGGGAGCTGTGAGCCATGAAAGCACCCTACAGTAGCATTCGCAGCCACCACTCAGGGCAGCTAGTGCCAATGCTTCTGGAGCTGCAGCGGCCCTGGGAGCGGTGCCACACCATGACAGTACAGTCAAGGTCTTGGAACCTATCCCTAGTTGTTACATTCCAAAGTGGGTTCCCTTTATGCAAAGTTGAGTTACGTGCCATTTTCCAAGAACGCATATACAGCAGAAGGCAAGGGAAGCCTGCATTCCTTTTCATTTGGAGAAAACGTTATGTTGTATATGATTACGCACATCGCCATGTGCCCCCTCACCCCCTTTCCAAACTCCTAGTACTACCCATGCCCATGGAGATGTTAGAAATATTATTAAAAATGCATTATCAATAGTGCTGTTAGAAAAACACAGCTCCCTATCTCCCCGGTGTAAGAAGGAGGGGGTTGGAGGGGAGGACACTAAGGGCTCTTTGTACTAAGGTATCACTCTCTCTTTGTTCTGCAAATTTACTATCTCTTTGTTACACTAAATCACACTTTCTTTCATGGCTCCCACATTTCTTAGGCTAGATAAAAATAATTGCCATCTTAGCCTTGAGCTTGAACCTTGTATAACCTTGAGTTCTTTCTAAGCACGCGTAATAAGCTAATGCATATAAGCCTATCCGCCCCGCATACTTAAGTAGTTAATTATAATACACATGCGATGTATGATGTGACGTATTCACATACATGTTTGTATGAACCGGAAATGAGTTGTAAGAGTTCCTGCTTCTGTACACGTGCTCAGGAGAGAGGGGATAAAAGCCTGCTGAGAAGTGTTCCCCGCGGGCAGAGTGTTTGATCTTTTGTCTCTCTCTCTGACCCTATTTGCAAATATATACCTTTTGTATTGCTAATGGAGTGTGTCTGTGACTGAGAGGTTTTTTTCGCCTCCCGAGAAACGAACCATAGCAGATTTCTGCAACAATCCTGGCACCCCAGATGGGACCTTCTCGTGGACGACCCCGAAATCCAGCGGCGGGGCGCCTCCGGTACCAGGGGTTGTGCGCACCGAGCCGAGTTTTGGGGCTCGCCCCTGGAATTTGAGGCGCGGGTCGGGGATATTCGGGCGTTAAAAGGATCCCGTACAAAATTCTCAGTTTCTGGACAGGCCAGACACACTTTGGTATTTGGATCGAGATCTCTGGGGTATCTGAGTGAGTATACGAATTCCCTTTGCCCAATCTGGTGTATGGATCCAAAACAAAGGATGTGTATGTTTGCTGAGAAACTCTAGGCTTGGCTTTCATTGTAAATCATCTGTTGTGAAGGGGTCTTTTGGTATTTGGTGTGCCTTGGGCGCACTCTTGTGGGCAAAATGGGTATGAGTCGCTCTCGTGCAGAAAATTCAGATGCCCCTCTAAGGTGCTTATTACGTTATTTTAATAAATTTGCAAGGCCGGCCGATTACGGAGTAAAAATCAAAAAAGGTGATTTAATTAAGTTTTGTCAACTCGAGTGGCCAACATTTGGGGTCCACTGGACCCCGAAAGGATCCTTTGTGCTAAAAGAAGTGATGGCTATCCATGAAATTGTTATGCAGAATGGGTATTGGAATCAGTTTCCTTATATTGATTGTTGGTTGTGGGTGGTTCAAAATCAGCCACCTTGGATTAAGAATTACTTAGCAAAGTCTCATGTGATGCTTGTTAAGAAAAAGACTCGGGGGGGGGGGGCCGCCTGTACTCCCTGAGTCTAATGAGGGCGGGAATTCTGAATTGGCTGAGTACCGGACCCGCGCTCCGGTTGCCCTGTCGGGTAGCGAAGATGAGTCAGATGCCTCCTCGGGGTCCAGTCCTTCTGCACCACCGCCCCCTCCCTTAGAGAGACCACCACCGACGTACCAAAGCATACCTAATGAGTTAGAGCGTGAGCCTCAGCCAAGTGCCTCATCTGAATCAGGGAATAAGGGTTATTATTTGCGCAAGCCTGTAGAGTCACAGCCGGTGCTGAACTGTCCGATGCGAGAGGTTATTGGGGAAGGAGACAATGCAACTTTTGTCTACACCCCATTTAGCACTTCAGATTTATTTAACTGGAAGAATCAGAGCCCCTCTTTTCGTGAAGACCCTGAAAAGATGAGGGACCTGTTTCGATCTATTGGGCAGACTCATCAACCCACTTGGGCTGATGTCCAGATGATGCTCCAGACTCTCCTAACCCCGGAGGAGAGGAGATTAGTGTTGGGTACAGCAGAGCGTATTGCGGCAGCCAGAGTTGAGTTAGAGGGTGCTGCTGGTCGTACTCTGCGTGATACCTACCCTGTAGAAGAGCCAAGATGGGACAATCATACTGCAGAGGGCAGAGAGCTGAGCACACGGTATCTGGGAATTATAGTGGAAGCAATGGGAAAGGCAGTGCCTCGGGTTACCAATCTGTCTAAGTTGTATGAAGTGAGACAGGGAAGAGAGGAGGATCCCTCAGCTTTCCTTGGGAGGCTGTATGAGGCGTTTCGCAGGTTTTCGGATCTGGATCCAGAAGCCCCAGATAATCAATGCATGGTAAGTCTTATGTTTATTGGTCAATCTGCTGCTGATATCCGTAAGAAGTTACAGAAAACTGAGGGAGGTGCTGGGAAACCGATTTCAGAGCTGGTGGAAATTGCATATAAGGTGTATGGGAATCGTGAGCAAGTGCAGGAGCACAAGGAGGATAAAAAGGCTCAGCGACAGATGGCAGCACTAGCAGCTGCTATAACTGGAGGGAACTCTGGAAAGGCTGGGATACAGAAGGGGAAAGGAGAAAGAGTGGGAGCAGACGTTTGTGCTTATTGCAAAGAGAAAGGACACTGGAAGAGGGAATGCCCGAAGTTGAAGGAGAAGAGAGAGAGGGAACCGAGAGGTCACCTCATGCGGGCAGAAGACAAGGGTGAGGATTCAGAATGAAGGGGACAGGGATCTAAGACCACTACCCTTCGAGTTGGAGCCCGAGAAGATCCCATGGTAACCATTAGGGTTGGTGGCAAAAACTTTGAAGCCTTGGTGGATACTGGGGCTACATTTTCAATGATTCCAGAAAAACCCCCCTGTGTAGGAACTAGTGAACAGCATGTACTTGTGGAAGGGATTGAGGGAACACAGACCCGACTCCCTGTTTGTAAACCACTCCTCACCAAAGTGGGGGACCATTTGCTCAAGCACTCCTTTGTGTATTCTCCAAGTTGCCCGGTTGCACTCCTTGGGCGGGACTTACTCACAAAATTGCAAGCTGAGATCTTTTTCAGAGATGATCAGATGGTGGTCCAGCTACCTGTCAAGCAGAACTCGAACTATCAGATGGCTCTCCTGGAGGACCAATGCCCTGCAGTAAGTCCAGAAGATTACATGACTGGAGTAGACCCCTCGGTATGGGCTGATGGAACTCCTGCGCGAGCTAAGTTCGTCTCCCCGGTAAGGATCGTACTCAAGGATGGGGAGGGGCCCGTTCGGGTAAAGCAGTATCCACTCAGCCGAGCGGCCAGAGCTGGACTCAAGCCATTAACAGAGAAATACAAGAGGTACGGATGGCTAGTGGAAGGGTCCTCGCCCTAGAACACCCCCATTCTTGGAGTGCCGAAGGCAGATGGGGTCTCATACAGACTGGTCCAAGACCTACGGGCAGTAAATAAGAAGGTCCTTTCAGACCATCCTGTAGTCCCGAACCCTCACACGATTTTGACACAAGTACCGGGGGAAGCTGAAATATTTTCAGTGCTAGATTTGAAAGATGCTTTCTTCTCTATTCCCCTTCACCGAGACAGTCAAAAATTGTTTGCTTTTGAATGGGAGGATCCAGACACCTTCCATAAAGCCCAACTCATGTGGACAGTTCTCCCACAAGGATTCGTAGCAGCCCCCCATATTTTCAGACTTGCGCTTCAGAAGGACTTGGAGGAGTGGAAGGGATCACACCCCGCAGTGACTCTCCTCCACTATGTGGATGACCTGCTAGTTGCAAGCCCAAACTTGCAGCTCTGTGAGGAAGCCACCAGGTCACTCCTAAACACTCTGGGGGAAAAAGGATATAAAGTCTCTAGAGAGAAAGCCCAGATATGTCAGCCTGAAGTCACATTTTTGGGATATAAGCTCTCAAAAGGAGTCAGAGCCCTGAGTGCAGATCGCATACAGGCAATCCAAGGTCTAACCCCACCTAAGTCACCCAAGGAGCTGCGGGCATTCCTAGGGCTAACTGGGTTCTGTCGACTATGGATACCAGATTATGGTGGGAAGGCTAGACCACTGTATGAATCCCTGACTAAGGAGAGTCTCACTAAATGGAAATGGAATAAAGAAATGCAGCATGCCTTTGATCTGCTTAAAGCAGCATTAACCCAGCCCCCTGCCCTGGCCATCCCAAATAGTAAAAAGCCATATCGACTGTATGTTCATGAGAATCGAGGGGTTGCATCAGCGGTGCTGACACAGCCATCGGGCTCGACCTGGAGACCCGTAGGATATTACTCAAAGGTTCTAGATCCGGTTGCGCTCAGGTGGCCAACCTGTCT
The DNA here is from genome assembly GCF_052110815.1 of Crocodylus siamensis. Taxonomy (NCBI): domain Eukaryota; kingdom Metazoa; phylum Chordata; order Crocodylia; family Crocodylidae; genus Crocodylus; species Crocodylus siamensis. The sequence goes on along the minus strand of NC_143398.1, from coordinate 126,308,460 downwards.
TCGGGCTGTGGCAGCCACAGCAGTGGTTGTTGAAGAAGCCCAGAAGATAGTCATGGGTGCGGATATGGAAATACTCACTCCTCATGGAGTTCCCCAGATCCTAGGGACTGAGGGAGGGAAATTTCTTAACCCCTCCAGACAATCACGGTATGAGATATTTTTGCTCTCTAATCCAGGACTTACTTTCAAACATACTACAGCCTTAAACCCTGCAACCTTGCTGCCGGAGCCAGGGAAACCGACGCATGACTGCCTTGAGGTCCTGAATCAAACTATGCAGGTGCGACCTGATCTTGCTGAGGACCCAATTGAGGACCCAGATGTTGAATACTTCGTGGACGGCTCCAGCTGTCATCGATGGAAAAAGACGAACAGGATGTGCAGTGGTAACCTTGGATAAGGTAGTATGGAGGGAGTCATTGCCGAGCTCATGGTCGGCACAGGCCGCGGAACTCACTGCACTCACCCGAGCATTACAGCTGGGGACAGACCAGCGGGTTAATATATACACTGACTCTCGCTATGCTTTTTCTACAGTCCATGCGCACGGACTATTGTGGAAAGAAAGGGGTTTCATTACGGCCTCTGGGAATAAGATTGCTAATGGCCCCCAGATTATCAAGCTACTAGAGGCACTCCACCAGCCTAAAGAGGTAGCAGTCATTCATGTGCGGGCCCATGGGAAGGCTGCTGAGGAAAATCATAAGCTTGGAAATGCAAAGGCTGATGCGGCAGCAAAGGAAGCTGCATTTATTGGGGGAGAAGCGGAAGGGGTATCCAAGCAGGCCATGTCCCATGCCATATGGCCATACGTCCAAGATTTAGTCCCACAGTATTCCCCTGAAGAAGATAAATTTGCACAGAAAGCTTGTGCAGAAAAGAACTCCCAGGGGTGGTGGATAGTACCAGGAGGGAAAGTCATGATACCCAGGCCATTGCTTCGGGAGGTGCTGCAACAGCTCCATGCAAGAACCCATATGGGAGGCTTGGCCATGGGTGATCTAGTGATCCGCCAAGCAGTAGCCCCAGGGCTATATGTAGAAGCTCAGCGCATTGCTACCAAATGCATCACATGCCAGAAAGTAAACCCTCGAAGGAAACCCCCTGTGCCAATGGGAGGTAGACCCTGGGCAGCGTACCCTGGACAGGCATGGCAGATTGATTTTGCCGAGCTCCCACAGTCCGGACATCACGGGTTTTTACTTGTCATGGTAGACCAGCTCTCTGGTTGGGTCGAGGCCTGGCCCACCAGAACTGCCACTGCGGCTACAGTAGTGAAGTATTTGTTGCAGGAGATCATTCCACGGTATTCCCTGCCTGAGTCCATTGAGTCGGATCAAGGACAACACTTCGTGGGAAAGGTGGTTCAAGAAGTCGCGCAAACTCTCAAGGTTACTTGGAAACTACACACACCATGGAGACCACAGAGTTCAGGACAAGTGGAACACATGAATAGGACTTTAAAGACTTTGCTCACCAAAATCTGTATTGAAACACGCCTTAAGTGGCCTCAAGCACTGCCGCTCGCTCTTACTAGCATTCGAAATACTCCCCGACGGGGCCTCAAATTGACCCCATATGAAATTATGTTTGGCAAGCCCCCTCGAGTCTTACCTCCTGGGATGCGAGAAAATGTAACTTTTGAATTAGGTAATAGTGAGCTTCATATGTACGTTATTGCTTTGCAGTCTGTCTTGTCTTCTCTTCACAGGTATGCAGCCTCCTTTCAGCGCCTGCCTTTAGACGTACCGGTACATGACTTCTCCCCGGGAGACTGGGTCTTGGTGCAGCGGTGGAAAAAGGAACCTTTGACTGAGAGGTGGAGTGGCCCTTTCCAGGTACTTCTAACAACCCACACCGCTGTAAAGATTGCTGGCCATGACCGTTGGATACACCATACCCGTGTGAAACGACATCCACAAGCGTCAGAGGACAACAACTCCCAAGACGAACTCACTCCGGAAGCTGAGTCGTCTTCGGAACAAGAAGCCAGCAAGTGGAGCTGTGAACCTACTGGTGATCTCCAAGTGCGCCTGAGACGGCTTAATCAGAGCTCAGAAAATTAGTCAAGAAAGTAAAAGGGAAAATATGGTGGGAATCTTAATGTGCCTTGTTGTTATCTGCATAATGAAAGAAGCAGGACTGCGTAGCCTTAGCCGCTGGCCTATGCCCCCGCTTTCCCCAATTGTTTCCCCAGGGACAAATTTGTATGTTGACATGATGGAAAGAATTGCAGGTACTTTTAATCTTACCAACTGCTGGGCCTGTGGAGGGCTCCGGGAGGCCGGAGGCCAGTGGCCTTGGAGGGCTTTTCCTTTGGCCCCGAAGTGGCTAGTAAGTAGTAAGGCAGATGTTAAGAGTACTAATCAAAAATGGGATGAGAACCACAGTTGGGAACTTTCCCAAGTGGCATTGGGAGAGTATTGCACCAGTAATAATGGTACAGGAAAAAGGTTGGGACACAGCCGTTGCATATGGACTTTACAAGTAAGGTGGATGAACCTTACAAAATTAGAACGGCTTTATTATCCTAATAGCCCAGGGTATAATCGGCTAGTGTGGCAGCATCCTAATGGAACAATTGTGTGGTTTAATAAGTATTGGAGTGCCACAAATCGAAGTGATGATCGGACAGATTGTACAGACAAGAACCAGGATGGGCTATGGGAATGTTCCATGAAAGGAGGCCACGCAGTTGCTGGTCCTTTGGGTCCAGAAGGAGGCTTGGGGTTTCCCGAGATGCCCTATGGTTGGGCCCCTCCAAATGCCACCAATAGAGAAAATAGGGCCTTAAGAGGATACTATTGGATTTGTGGACGACGGGCCTATACAATACTACCACAAGGGTGGACAGGAACTTGCTATATGGGAGTAATTGTACCAGCTTTCTTTTTGTTACCGTCTGAGGTTGGAAATAAGCTGGGAGTCTCTTTGTATGATGATTGGAAAAGGGCCAAGAGAAGTATTGATGTAAGTTTGACACAGGCTGGCTCCCAAAAGTGGAAGGAGGATGAGTGGCCTCCTCAGAGGATTATTGAGTATTATGGACCGGCTACATGGGCTAATGATGGGAGTTGGGGGTACCGGACACCGATATATATGCTAAATAGAATCATCAGGTTGCAGGCAGTCTTGGAAATAATTACTAACCAGACTGCCACTGCTCTCGAGTTATTGGCCCGACAGAGTTCTCAGATGAGAGCAGCCATATACCAAAATCAGATGGCCTTAGACTATTTACTTGCAGAGGATGGCGGAGTCTGCGGAAAGCTCAACCTTTCTAATTGTTGCCTCCAAATAGATGACAACGGAAAAGCGGTCTTAGAGATTGCCAAAGAGATTAGGAAAATAGCCCATGTACCAATACAAACGTGGGAAACCACATGGAATAAGGACTGGTGGTTTCAATTATTTGGAGGACCCTGGTGGAAAAAAGTAGGATTTGTGCTTTTGTGTGCTCTGACTGGTTTGATTTTTATCCCTTGTCTCATTCCTTGTCTTACTAGATTGATAACCACCACAGTAGAAGGAATGCAGGTCGCAGCAGTCCCTCTAAAAGCACAGACTGTAGCAAAAGTCATGGTCCTCAGAAAAATTCCTCGTAATTATCTTGATATGCCCAAATGAGGTAAAGATCAGAAAGCATCTTGAGGGGGGATATTGTTAGAAATATTATTAAAAATGCATTATCGATAGTGCTGTTAGAAAAACACAGCTCCCTGTCTCCCCGGTGTAAGGAGGAGGGGGTTGGAGGGGAGGACACTAAGGGCTCTTTGTACTAAGGTATCACTCTCTCTTTGTTCTGCAAATTTACTATCTCTTTGTTACACTAAATCACACTTTCTTTCATGGCTCCCACATTTCTTAGGCTAGATAAAAATAATTGCCATCTTAGCCTTGAGCTTGAACCTTGTATAACCTTGAGTTCTTTCTAAGCACGCGTAATAAGCTAATGCATATAAGCCTATCCGCCCCGCATACTTAAGTAGTTAATTATAATACACATGCGATGTATGATGTGACGTATTCACATACATGTTTGTATGAACCGGAAATGAGTTGTAAGAGTTCCTGCTTCTGTACATGTGCTCAGGAGAGAGGGGATAAAAGCCTGCTGAGAAGTGTTCCCCACGGGCAGAGTGTTTGATCTTTTGTCTCTCTCTCTCTGATCCCATTTGCAAATATATACTTTTTGTATTGCTAATGGAGTGTGTCTGTGACTGAGAGTTTTTTTTCGCCTCCCGAGAAACGAACCATAGCAGATTTCTGCAACAGAGAGATCTAGAATTTTGAGGGGGGGTGTAGACAGTGCAGTCATCTATACAAGAACATCCAATCCATTGAAAATAAGAGGAAGTCATTAACACCTGTGAAATTAACAGTTTAGAGAGAGATTATAGTAGATCATGAAATCAGACTCCCTCAGCACTGCCTGAACAGAAATGCTGCTGCTGCTGCCAGGGCATTAGTTTAAAACATTGGGTGGAACAGGAATCAAAGGGGGGGGGGAGATGGGGGCAAGTGCACACACCCCACATCCACCCTTCCCCACATACCAACCTTTATCACCCACCCTCCCTCTCTATCCACTCTTCCCCCAAATCCCACTAGCAAAACTGCAGCTTTTACAAAACTCTTTAACTATCCGCTTGCTCAGCTCAGCCGCGACGCAACGCCTCCCACTGACACCTTCCGCGTCCCATCTGGGCCCTATCTCAGGCCTCTCGGTGTTGGAGAATGGAGCTTCCGCTACACCCTACTAAGGCTCTCCTGGCCACGCAGGCCGCTGCCGCGCCTCAGAATCCCCTCAGAGCGCTTCCGAAGCGTTCTGCAGCCGGCTCCAACCTTCCAGAGCGTTCTACAACCAACTCTCGCGCTCCTCAGCATGCGCCGCCGCAGTTTCAAGGAGCTTAAGGCTAGACCATGCCCCACGAACCGCCTTTGCCAAAGGGAGCGCAGTAGGCGGACCTGCTTATTGGAGACCTGGCGCGGCTGGGCAAGTTCCTGTGTAGTGACGTCAGGCAGCGCCGCTTCTGTCCGCTGCTCGCCGGAACTGGGCGGGGGCAGCTATGGGGGCGCAGCTTAGTACGGTAAGCAGCTCGGGGGTCCTGGGAGTCCCTAGCGCGGGCGCGGGGTTCCTTCCTCTTCCAGTGGGTCTTGCAGCGCGGGGCCCTGCCTTGCAATGGCCGGTGCAGAGCAGCGCGTCTGACATTGCATTAGTGTGGCACCGCATTTGCATCACACCGCTCGGCATTGGCAGCGGCGCGGGCGGCTGCCTGGCTCTGGGGGTGGCGTGTCGGGTCCCTCCCCGCCCGCGGGCGCCACAGAGCGCTGGTTCGGGCTGGGGAGCGGCTTACTCACGGTGCTTGGGATCGGCTCTGAGTCGCCTTTTCTTGCCTTTCCGCCCCGGCCTGGCCAGCAAATGGCAGCGCCACAACTGCAGGGGGCTGTATCTAGCTGGGGAGGGGGCGCTCAGAGACACTCCATGGCTCGTGTAGGCAAGATCCTGCCATCTGACCGGTTAAGAAGCACCTCTCTACACAGCGAAGCCACCAGAGGAAATGAATCCTGCCTTTAGGAGACTGCTTCCTTTGAACCTCCCCTGGTTGTCCTCCATGTCATGCCCACTTTGTAAGGCTCAAGCCATGCTTTCCTGGCCCAGGTGCAAAAGTTGCAAAATCAGTCACCTGTGGCATCGGAGCAGAGTCAGGTTGCACCCAGGAGAGAAGTGGGGGCCTGGTAACGTTGTAGGAAAGGTCCTGGGGAAGCTCTGCGCCTTCGGTTTTTTAATATCTTCAAGAGAGATGCTGCGGCTCTGCCCTGCTTGAAAATCAGGTTTAAGAAAAGCCATAATGCAGCAGCAGGCATCAGGACAAATCTTGCTTAATGCTCTTATGGTGGGAAAGCAGTTGGACAGTGTTGTTAAAAATACACAGATACAGCAAATACTCTACATGTGGTCAAGGAATCGTATCTCGAATTTAAGTGTAATTCAGAAAGGTAAGCAAAGGCCCCTTTAGAGGTGGAGACAAGGACTATTTTGGGCTCCCTTAGGAGTAATTGAACTGCCCTTAAATCCAGGAATATGCTTTCAGCTTAACTTTTGAAGTGGAGTATCAGCTATCTGATGGAAAAGTAGCCTATTTTATAAAAGTAATTTTCTTTTTGCAGGTTTGATGTATAGAAGCAATAAAGCTACCAAGTGAAGAGTCCAGGGAGCTGATTTTTTTTTTTTTTTTTTTGTAGTTGAAAATTAACTCTTGTCTATCTTGTGCAAAACTGAAGTACCAATGTGCTTGTGTACTAAAGCTTTAACATGTAGGAAAGCAACAGGATGGCATTTTAGCTGTATCTGGCTGCTTTATGGTTCTTAAAAGTAAATGCATCTAGAGACTGGTTGTGTTCCATGTATGTTCAGAATATTTATTTTGGTCTGTGCAACTTTTTCTGATGGGCTTCTCTGCCTTACTTTGAATTTTTAAGGTCACCATTCATGCCTTTATAAATAAAGTAATGCAGATATATTCCAGAGATAATAAATCCTTTAATGATCTAGAAAGGAAGAAAATATTAAGTTATCTGACTAGTCATTAAGCACTCATAAAAAGATTATTCTGTGACATTCTAGATATGCATGTGCACGATACATGCGGAAATGCTAATATGAACTCTGAATGGATGAGGAATAATAGAGTTCTTGATTCTTGTAATTTATCTCTGATTTATTTATTTGCCCTAAGGTTTTCAAAACAGTCGCCTTGCAGTTGTGACTCATGGCAGAGATTTTTTGCAGAGTCATGTGGCTTGCTGAGAGATAGGCTTGTGTTGGAGAATGCTAGCAGTCATTGGCATGCAGCAGTGCCATCTTCCAACAGCTGCCTGGTTTATTGTATCCCTTTCCCATCCTCCAGTGCACCTGTTTAACTATTTCAAACTCTGTGGGTGTTTGAGGAGGACCTGAAGGAACTGGCTGGGGGCAGCTGTGAAGTACAGGCATACCTCGTTTTATTGCACTTCGCTTTATTGCGCTTCACAGATAATTGCGTTTTTTACAAATTGAAGGTTTGTGGCAACCCTGTGTCGAGCAAGTCTATCGGTGCCATTTTTCCAACAGCATTTGCTCACTTCGCATTTTTTAGCAATAAAGTATTTTTTAATTAAGGTATATACATTGTTTTTTTAGACATAATGCTATTGCATACTTAATAGACTACAGTATAGTGTAAACATAACTTTTATATGCACTGGGAAACCAAAAAATTCGTGTGACTCGCTTTATTGCAATATTCGCTTTATTGCGGTGGTCTGGAACCGAACCTGCAATATCTCCAAGGTATGCCTGTATGTAACTTCAGCTGCTGCTGCTAGTAAAGGGGAGGGCACAGATGCATGAAAGATAAAGGCATAGTGACAGATGTACCTTCCCCTGTCCTCCTTTCCTCCCAAAAACTAATGAAAAGAGCCTCTCCTGGTAACATGAATGGGGTATTTTCTGGGGCATGGGGATGAAGTAGCAGCTGATCACCCTGGGGATATTGTACTAAAAAGCTTGTTCCTTGTGTATATTATGCTACAACTCCATGACAGAGTATTTTGCCACAATAGAATATTATAACAAATTTCAGAATTTGGCTGGTAGATGCACTCCCTTCAATTATTGCCTCCTCAGGTAACCCTAGGGCCGCAGTAGCTGCTGGCTAAACTTGTGCTTTGCAAAGGTTGTAAATCTGAACATTTTCATTGCCTGCCTATGACCACCCCCTCGTGCAATAGCTGAGAATCCAGGTGCCATAATAAACTAGAGCTTTCGTTAATGTTCTCTTATTTTTTCCAAAATGGCGTCTGACTTTGCTAATAAAAGCCCTTATTTTGTTGTGACTTTATCCTTTTTCAGGGCTGTGCATGATTGGAGACTATGACTCACTAAAGCTAGAGAGAGAGAGAGTTTTGCCTTCTCTTGAACGCTTAACTGCTATACACTGATATAGTCTCCATGACTTCAGTGAAGCTATCTTAATGCCCTATGAAAAGAGCACACAGAATAACATTGTTTGTCCTGCTAGTATGTTTATAATCTTGTCTCAGTAAGGAGGATAGATTACTTTGGGGAGGGAGAGTACCTCTGCTGAGTCCAGCTGCCTAATTGGAACATATCTAAATAAAGATTTTCCTTTCACCCTGCTTGAACAGTTGGGAATAAAGCCCAGATCTGCTTTGCAGATTTAAGACAACTACATCTTTAAGGTCACTCTTTTATTTCAAGCCTAAAATGTCATCTATCTTAAAATTATTTTATCACATTCAGTAGTAATCTTGTCACCAGAAATTAAAAGAAAAAAATAAACTTGACCCATTTCTCTTTGGCTTGCTTTATTCCCCCTCTCCCTCCCCCTCCCCCAGCAAACCCCTATCTTTTATCACATTTGCAGTTATTCAGTGTTCTTCGTGGAGCTGCTGTATTCTAACTGTCTTGTAGCAACAATTAAGTCTTATCTTCAGTTCTACCGGAAACAGATATGTGTGGGACTTTCAGATAAAGATGTTAATGTATTTTAATTCTGCAGAGAAAAATTTAGAAAGAAAAGGATAAAGCTGCTTCCTCCTCACCCCCCATTTTGTTAACAGATATGACAGCATACTTGAAATGATCTAATATCAATAGTAGTATGGTGGCAGGTCCAGTTACCTTCTGACAGGTTGCTCTGCTATCCACTAGCTGTATCATGTTTAAAGGAGTATGGTTCTTAAAGAGCTGATCACATTATTCTTTAATGAAGTGAAAATGGGAAATGACCAGTCATGTCTTGAATGCTCTCCGTGAGTAGCAATGTGAAAATGCAACATGTAAAACTAAAGAAAAAGTCTTACTTTTGGAGTTCTTGTTTCTGCTTTCTTCCCCAGGGGAAGGAAGTCTAGGAAATTCACAAGGAGATCTCCATGTTCTTTCTGTCCCTCAAAGACCTTACAGAGGATATAATTCACTTCTATACGTGGAACTTACTGCTGCCCAGAAAGCTTATAAAAGGTTTAAGAGTCATATGTCATACTTGTGTGGACCTGCAAAAGTACTCTGCAGAGGTGTATGCCACCCCTGACATGACTAAATGATAGCATTGAAAATAAGAGGCAGAATATTTTCATCTACCCAGGTGTCTAGATTTGGATAATCACTAGCACGCAAGTATGAAGAAAGCAAAATATAGTACAACCTCATTATAATAAACCCCATTTGTAACCCCATCGGCAGAAACCAGTTTTTTTCATTATTATGATGCAGCACACTTGACTAACCCTATTAAAACAAATGCCCCCTCCTAACAAAATTATTCCCACAGTCTTGCAGGGCTCTGTTATGATGAGGTTTTACGGTATTGTATGTCCAAACAATGAATGCCAGGTTATTTGTGTGCTGAGTCTACCATCTGGGCATTTACAACAACTGCAAAATATGCACATTTTCTGTATGCCGATGCTGTAAGTATGCAAAAAAAATTTTTTTTCCATGGATTATTTGATATGGCCCTTACCATAGCATTACTTCACTTTTAACCAAACAGTAGTGTTGACCATCTTCCTGTGTTATTGCAGCTGGGAGGTATTGTGATTTATCCAGTATGGCTAGTTTATACCTTCATCATGCGGCTCTTCAGGAAACCCCATCCAGCAATTACCTTGCAAGACCCTGAAGTGAAATATGCATTAAGACTGATTGACAAGGAGGTAAGTAAATGCAACACTGAGGACCTTGACAGTGTTCCATATAGCATCTAATAGTCATATCATTCTAAAACTTGCATAATGTCATAAGAATATCATGTCCTATTGGGAAATTGTAGAAGTTAAGTTCTCTCAGAAAGCTGTGAATGCTGATACTTAAATTAAGCAAAGCTTGTAAATACTCTTTAGGTAGGTTAGCTGAGGGTTATGATGCACATTCTTATAAACGTGATGCCACCTAACTTTTCTAAATTCTATTCTTTACTGCTTTATTTTCACCTATGGTGTGTTACAGTGGGAAACACTTGTTTAGATATGAATAATTTACAGTAGTCATTTGTCACTGGTGGGCCATACTGTGAAGCATGTCCCTGAATTCCTAAAATTCGCAGGATTAGAAATGGTTAGAAAACGTACAAAATAAAGAATAATAGTGTAGCTGCTTATGCATAACCTGCTATGTAGGAGCTGCAGAAAGGGTTGTTGCTGGCCATCACTGCTGTTGGATATCCATGCTTGAATGCATTATGGAGAGGTGTTAAGTGTTGTGATCCCACATGGTGCTGAAGTCTTTTCCATTCATCTTGGTAAACATGGATGATGCTCAGCACCTCTTGGGAGTAGCTTATCCCAGGCTTTCACAGGATCAAACCTTAAAAGGAAAACACATTACTTCTTTGGGAACTGAACGTTTGAAAACCTGGACGTGTTGGTTTCAAAATGCCTCATGGGTATTGTCATTACAGGCCTACAGCAGGATTTATGTCCCATGACACTGGAATCATGCAGCTGTTGTGATGCATTGCCTCACACCACAGTTTTGGTGAGGAGCTAAACTTTCCATGGAGGGATGCCTTATGAGCAGCTCTTTAGTCACAGTGCAGATCCTATTTTTGAAGCTGGGAGTGTCAAATATTTCTCAAGAAACATGTTTGGAAGCAAAAGATACTTTGGAAAACACACTGGCTTTAAACTCATTTTAGCAAGAATCAGTTTACTAAAGAGTAATATTCGTATTTACTCTCCAGTGTTGCCAAACACTTATTTTAAAATGCATTAAAAAGTTACAGTGAGTGAAAACTGGAGGGGAAACCAGCTTGGGTTCAAAGCAGGTATATCATGCCTGACTAATCTAGTCTCTTTTTATGACCGGGTTACAAAACACCTGGATGCAGGAGTAGGGGTAGATATCGTTTACTTAAACTTCAGGAAGCCCTTCGATACAGTATCTCACCCCATACTGGTGAACAAATTAAGAGGCTGTGACTTGGATGATTACACAGCCCGGTGGGTGGCAAATTAGCTAGAGTGTCATACCCAGAGAGTGGTGGTGGATGGGTCGGTATCGACCTGGAACAACGTGGGCGGTGGGGTCCCACAGGGCTCGGTCCTTGGACTGATACTCTTCAATGTCTTCATCAGTGACTTGGACAAGGGAGTGAAGTATACTCTGTCTAAGTCTGCGGATGATACAGAACTGTGAGGAGAAGTTGACACACCGGAGGGCAGGGAACAACTACAGGCAGACCTGGACAGGTTGGACAAATGGGCTGAAAACAATAGAATGCAGTTTAACAAGGAGAAATGCAAAGTGCTGTACCTAGGGAGGAAACATGTCCAGCGCACCTACTGCCTAGGAAATGACCTGCTTGGTAGCATGGAAGCGGAAGGGGATCTCAAAGTCCTAGCGGACTCCAAGTTGAACATGTGTCGTCAGTATGATGAAATCATCAGCAAAGCTAACTGCACTTTATCATGCATCAGCAGATGCATGACAAACAGAACCAAGGAGGTGATACTTCCCCTCTGTCGGGCACTGGTCAGACCGCAGCTGGAATGCTGCATGCAGTTTTGGGTGCCACACTTCAAGAGGGATGTGGATAGCCTGGAGAGGGTCCGGAGAAGGGCCGCTCGTATGGTTAAGGGCTTGCAGGCCAAGCCCTACGAGGAGAGACTAAGGCACCTGGACCTCTTCAGCTTCCTCAAGAGAAGGTTGAGAGGCGACCTTGTGGCTGCGTATAAATTCATCATGGGGGCACAGAAGGGAATTGGTGGGGCTCTGCTCACCAAGGCACCCCTGGGGCTCACAAGAAATAATGGCCATAAGCTAGCAGAGAGCAGATTTAGACTGGACATTAGGAAGAACTTCACAGTTAGAGTGGCCAAAATCTGGAATGGGCTCCCAAGGGAGGTGGTGCTCTCCCCTACATTGGGTGTCTTCAAGAGGAGGTTAGATGGGCATCTGGCTGGGGTCACCTGAACCCAGCACTCTTTCCTGCCTATGCAGGCAGTCGGACTCAACGATCTATTGAGGTCCCTTCCAACCCTAACATCTGTGAACGTAAGGTTTTAGACTAAAAATGTCCATCACCATCTGTAAACATTTCAGTCACCTGGATTACAGTTGGCCTTTTGTTAGTTAGGAGATGCGGCTCATTCTGTTAGAAATGTTGCTTCCTAAAGCTTATATCCTAGTGGGAGAAAAACTGGCTAGAAAGATTTCTCCATGCACATTCATCATCACTACTGTCCTCTCAGAGATCAAACTCCCAACTCCACCCACAACATAGCCTGGCCTAAATAAGTGGCTAGTCATATTAGATGCAGATGTTCACAACTTGAGAATCTCTCTTCTTTTTAGCTTTCTAAGATTTGTTAATGAAATTGCTATTATTGTCATAATTGGCTTCACTGTTTCCACTCCCTTGAAGCAAAAAATGGCAGTAAATACCAGTGCCCTAGAGCTAAGGTTTTAGGCTGCCCACGGACACCACTGCATTTGTGTACATTCCATTCATATTTAGAAAGTTGTTCTTTGTAAACACACAGCCTAGAGACACAGTATGGGTATTGTTTTTTTTTAATGCGAGTTTGTGTGCGAGTCAGCCCTACTGGAGAAATACCAGCTCATGCAAGATGATGCATCTTTTTGCCCTGCCCTCTGTCCTGCATCTCAGCCCCTGCTACCATGGTTACTGTCACAATGAGGGGTATTTTCTGGCTGAAGTAAAAGCTAGTAATGCTACCTGATTGTGTTGTCAGGTGAATTAGCAAGCACTAGTTCCCAGATCTCATGTGATGTGCTTTAACATTATTGTGCAGGGAATGTAAAAGCCCCAAATTTGCTTTCCAATGTCTAAAAGAAGCTGCCAATATTCCAGTAAGCAAGCTAGGCAACTAACTATAATCATCTTGTGCATTATTTAAAAATAAATAACCCTGGGGCTGAGAATACATATAATGTTTTTGGATGACATGGGTAGATAAAATGGTGCATTGCAATGGCACCAACAAATGAAGTTGTTGCATGCAGGGCTTCAGGCAAAATAAAAGGGGGGTGGGGCTCCAGTTTTGTAGGTGAATTGCTTTCAGGAGGAAGTTGTGCACATGCTTTTGTTATATACCTTATTACCTACAACTTAAAGTAGAACTCTGTGATGGTGGAAGAGTGAAAAACCCAGGCCTTGTCAGCACTACAAAAGATGCAGAAGAGGGAGCTCTTAGTGTAAACAGACCAAATGGATAGCTGAAACAAACTATGCTATAGCCGGGTCTTAACAACTTGGCAACACCCAGGCTCAATCACTAAATTTGTAGAGCCAGGCCCAGGCATAGTATTATGCATTTAGAATTCTTGGAAACTTTTAGTGTCTTTGGAAGCAACCTCTTAAGATGCATTAAAATTCTCTTATTTGGACATCCTTTGACCTTTCTTCCAGTGGAGTTAGGCAGAGATGACCATAGCAGAGTGTGGGGCCCGAGGCAAATCGGCTTGTGTAGGGCCTGGAGGCGGGGGGGGGGGTGGCGGCGGCGTGCACAGGGGAGGGGTGGCAAGCAGCCAGGCACACAGCTGGCCTGGCTTCATGGGGTCCCCCAAAGCATGGGGCCTGGGGCAGTCACCCCAATTCACACCCCGCCCCCCCCCGGGGACAGCCCTGGAGGTAAGTGTGTGGAGAAAAGGCAACTTAAGTAACATGTTACGTTGACTGTTTCATTCTTTCTGGAAGCCCTGAAAAACTGATCTTAAATTTTCACACCATTTAAAATCTGGCTAAGCAGTTTGTAAATCCTTAGCCCTTATGAACTACACCCCTGATATTCTGTTGCTAGAACTTTCCTACTAAATCAACAGTGAGTAATTTGGCTACACTTCTTGATTAGTATTAAGTCATGTACTGCAAGTATTCCTAAGCATGTGTAGATAAGCCCTGTTTTTGGCTAGATCGCTTCCTGGGACTCATCTCTTGTAGGAATCAGTTTCTTACTCTGCAATTATCCAGTTTCCTCAAATGGATCCTCAAGTTAGTCATAGGAACATTGCAAGGGGCCTCCTGGACTATCAAGTCCAATTCCCCTTCCTTGCAAGTCATCATTTACCTATTGAATGCCCAAATTGCCACTTCAATCCCTTACACAAAGCACTAAATACCCAGAACACCCCAAGTTTGCTTCACAGTTCAAGGCAGGGGAGATGAGGGAACTACCAGTGCCCTGCCAGTGAAGCAATAGGGAAGTTGTGCTGCTGCTACTTGTTCCCCTGGGAACGCCTGTGTCGCATGCGCTCTGGCACGCAGCAGGTTACCCGGGATGGGGGAGGGGAGGCTGGAGTCAGCACCTTTTCTGGCCCCTACAACCTTACCCAGGGTCCTGGGGGCCAAGGAAGCTGCAGCTGGGAGTCTGCCGGCAGCTGGAGTGCAGCTCCAACCAGCCAGGCTCTGGTTTTGGGTGGCACATGCTGCTGCCACATGTGCTGCCTCACCTTTTTTCCCATGCTGGTTTTTTTGACCCCAGGATCTCCCAGGCTCAAAAAAGACCTCTGTGCTACAAGGTAGCAGCATGGAGAACACCTGAATGTGTGTTGTGTGGCACTGCAGACCACATACTGCACAGCTGTGCTCATCTGGACATGGCCCTAGAGCCTAGATTCGTCAACTAGTATGACACTTAATGGAAGAGCAAAACACTATAACCAGGAACTATGGAGTTTTCTAAGTACCTCCAGGAGCATGATCACACCCCAGTCTGAATCCACTTTCTTTCCCCACCCCCACCAGCTCTTGCTGTACCCAGTGTCCCAGTCCTTCAGAGGAAAATTAATATTTTCCCTCCCCTGCTCATAAGCAGCCAGTAGCACTTTTAAATGGGGGAGAAAGATTCCTTCCTGGTCCTTACTGACAACCAAGCAAAAGCCCTGAATCATGGGATTACTAGACACCTACCACTTAACAAAAGAGTTGCTTCTGTAGCCCAGCATAAGAACTGCATATACGTGACTTCACATATTTCACCTACAAGTTGTTGAGCCAAAACACCATCTCATCATACCAGTCACTTCCATAGATTTACCCAGTTCAGTCTAGAGGCAATTTGGATTCTTTGCTCCCACTACTTGGCTCTGAAGATCATTCCAAAACCGTTCTTCTCTGATAGTTTGATATCTTCAAGTTATCAACAAGCCAGTATTTGTTTTTGAGCCTAAAACAGTGCCCTCTTTTTTTTGACATTCACCCCATGAATGTACCTATAAGGGGTGATGGTATCCCCTCCCAGTCCCCATTTTGCTAAATTAAATATGTCAAGCTTCTTTAAGAAAAGGCCTCCATTCATTGATCCCATTTTAGAGACATTTTCTTTGAATTTGTTTCAGTTTAAGGGTTTTTTTAACATTGGAGACCAGAACTGCACACAGTATCTTAAATGGCATGAAGAACTATATATGGAAATTATAAGTACTAGATATGGATTGTTTGTGTAAGGGCTACAAAGTAATTGATAGCCTCAGAGTTCAGTGTCTCTTTAGTACTACTGTTTTTTCCTATTTTACATCTTTTCCAGATTACTGACTTGATCCAATTTATGACTGTAACTTTAAGCAGTACAAGAAATTACTCTTACTTTCTTTCTGCAAAGAATACTTAATGTTAAGATGCCAGCTTGAATAGAAAAAAGTGCTTAAAAGTACACCATTCCCTTGAAAAGTTACTCTGAAGTCACTGCAAAGATCTGAAGCTAGCAACAGTTTTAATCTGTTGTTTTGGGGTTTTTTTCCTTATGGCTCTTTCGTATTGCAATTAAGGGAACTTCTACCTACATTATCTTTAAAACCACTGGGCTGACAAAGGAGACCAATTTGATACTCCCTAATCCTTTTTCATATGTCTACTGGTATCCCCATCAGGCATCTTCTGAATTAGAATTAACTAATTAATCTACTGATTGTGATTATTTCTGAGACTTCTGGCATCCTGTTTTCCCTTTTATCTAACTTTAAAAGTACAAATGAACTATTTAGATTGCCCTTATACCAAACATTCCAAAAGGTAGAATATTACGAAGTTACTGCGCAGTCTAACTTGCAAATAATTCTTCATTGAGCTTTGCTGTTAATGGTTTAAACTTAAATCTCAGAGGTCTTAAATAGCTTCTCTGTGGGTGAGTCTACACAACATGCTATGTTGCCACAGCAGTGAGCTACAATATAGCTCATTGCCTTCCTGACATAGCATCAGCGGGCACAAACTGTAACATAATGCAGCATCTAAAAATAACCATACGGCACTGGGACTGCATAGTAGGGTTGCGCGAGGCTTCGGATTGCGCTTCGGATGCTTTGGCGTCCGAAGCAGCATGCCTGGATCCAAGCCCGGGCTCAGTTAAGCTGTCCGAAGCAGTTCGGAGCTTTGAAAATGCTTCGGATGCTGAAAGTGAAAGTTAGAAGAGGGAGGGAGAGTGGGAGGGCGGGAGGGGGAGCAGTGGGGAAGACTGATGTGTAGGTGGCCAATGAGAAGGATTTCTCTCTGGCTGCCTTTTCAATGACAGTGTCTGTGGGGAGGGACTAGAAACAGCATAAAAGCCTCTTTGGAGGTATGCTGTGCCTTTTCCCAGCTTCAGCTTGTTTGCTATACTCAGTAGTTGAACTTGTCTGCCTCCTTTTTCTTGTTAGAAAGGATTGGGTAGGACTTAGCTTATCTTAGCTTAGCTATTCTGTTCAATTACTTATACTATTACTATTCAGTTCATTTCTTTGAATTTATATTTGCTCTTTTTTTTCTTTTTGGAAACTGAAAAAAGAAAGCTGTATTTTCCCTGCCAGTGTGATCCATCACTGTGCAGGGAGGTACACAGATTGCACACACACACACACGTGCACACACAATAAAGGGAAATCAGATATTCATAGGAGAAGACAGGTAGACAGCACACAATTTTTACCTAACTCTTAACACTGAAGCAAACAATCAAAGAAGAGGCCAGTGCACACATGCAACAGAGGGAATAAAACACACAATACAAAAGGATTGACGCGCACACACAGACCTTTTCCAGCACAGGAAAGATCAATATGAAACGTGCTGGAAAGGCAGGTACCAGGTCTTTGGGCAGGGGAGGGAGAGGGGGTGGGGGGGAAGTTAGAGCTGCAAGCCCCTCCCTACCCCCATCCTCTCTCTTCCCAAGCAGCCATGACATCAATGCTGCCAGGGGGAGCAGTGTCTGCACCTGACACCCCTGCACCAGCACCACCTATGCTCAGTCCGGAAATAGGCACCAGCAGTGGAATCGCTGTCTCCTCCACCCCAATTTCATCTATCAGCATGAGCCTTCCGCTGCCAGAGGAGGACCTGGACCTGGACCTGGAACCAGGGATGCTGAGCACACTGGCTCAAGCAGTTCTGGGAACTGAGGGGGAATCAGAGTACTGGAATACAGAGTACAAAATGGAAATGGGGGAGGCATCAAGGGACAGGCTGGGGTGGGAGGGGAAAAGGGGATGTAGTGCAGGTAAAAGTGCAGAGGTGCCTGTGGTGTCAGATGTCCGGCAGGGTGCAGTGTGCCAGAACTCCGCTGTGTGTATTGAGTCCATGGGTTTTTCTGTACCTACTACCTAGGAGGCTGATGAAGTGCAGTTCATAGGCCCAGCTCTGAAAAGTGGTTTGCATTGTAATTTGTTCCCTCTCAGGAACAGGCCTGAGAGACTAGAGGCAGAGTGTTTTTTTAGTGAGGAATGCGCCTCCACAGGTAGTTAGGTTTTGTTGTCTTTGATAGATTCTGGTGTGCAGTTTGTGGAGTACTGGAGATAGCTGGCAGGTTTTGTGTTTTGAGCTGTAGGAAGTTGGCTTCAGTTCTGGTGATGAGGTTAGGTGCTTGTTTGAATGTACAAACCACTTTTCAGAGCTGGGCCTATGGGGCCTCCCTGTGTGCCCCAAGACAAAGACGCAGTCGTCCAAGCACCCACCTACATCACGAGTTTTGCCTGGCAGCAGCTTGAGGTACAGTTCCCCCCAAACCTGGAACCCTGCATCAGTCTTCTTGAAACTTGGCATGTTTTGTGGCCTGAGCAGGGGCCACCACCCCTGCAGTTTTCAGCCCACTGCACCTTAACATGCACAGGGTCATCTGTGTCACGAGTTTTGCCTGTCAGCAGCTTGAGGTGCAGTTCCCCCCAAACCCCTGCACCTTGAAACTTGGCATGCTTCATGGCCTCACCAGGAGCTACTATCCCTGTAAGTTTCAACCAAATCAGAGACAAAACAAAGTTACAGATATTTAATTGATCCCCCATTATAGCCTATGGCCAGATCTCTGAGGCAGTGCCGAAACTTTAGGGCAGCTTCAGCTGGATCGAAGCGGCAAACCAATCTGGAGCTCCAGATTGGATTGCTGACATCTGAAGCGGCCGGATCGAATACCTGCCTACTCGCACAGGCCTACTACATAGTACCAGTGGGTACTGCATTTAGTGCATTTAGTACTGGCTAAAGCAGTTCTAGAGGTGCACCAATATATTAGTCACATATTGAATGGGGCACTGATAATAGGAAAATTAACATTATCAGCAGTCACCTTTTTTTGGCTGATAATGTCACCAATAAATGCTGCATGCACGTGGCCAAGAATGCAGCCTGGCAGCTTGAAGAGCAGCATCCTGCTGGCAAGTCTGTGGAGGAAGTGGGAGTGGGGGGTGAAGGTTGAGGCCCCCACAGTGAGAGAGGAAGAGGGGTAGGGGCTGCCCAGCCATGGTGGTTAATAGGATCCCAGGGCTGGGAGCAGGACAGAGCCACAGGCAGCTTGTCCCAGGGGTGTGGGGAGGGGGTGGAGAGGTGGGCGACTACCTGCCACTGCATGCACCTCTGGGGGAGACATGGGGGGCATGTGCCCCCCTGGATTTGTGCAAGTGACAAGAGTGGGCTGTAGCCTCGGGACCAGGGGCGGTGGTGGTGCTGGGAGGGGTGGCTATTGGGTGGGGGGGCTACAGGGAATTTTGGGGTGGCTATCACTCCCCAAGTTCCTCCCCCCCAGCACCACCCCTACTCATGACACTAGGGCTTCTGAGGAAAAGGCAGCAGAGCAGGGTGCCCTGGGTGGGGGTGGGGGGGCTATAGCCACCCCTCCCAGCACTGCTACCACTGCCTGCCCACACAGCTGAGCTCTGCCTATCTCCAGCCCAGACCCTTGCTGGGAAGAGGCCGGAACAGCCCCTGGTCCCAAGCCCACAGCAGGCAACCCACCCTCGGCCCACGCACAAATTTGGGGGGGCACATGCCCCCCATGCCTCCCCCAGGGGTGTGCTCAGTGGTGGAGAGCCACCCTGCAGACCCCACAGATGTGCTGCCCGTGGCTGCGTCCCAGCCCCAGGGTCGCATTCATTGACCTGCATTGGCAGCGCCTGCTCCTGCCCCACACCCTCCCTTGCTGTGGGGGGGCATCTCTCTGCCCCCTGCACTCCCCCCCCCCACCTTCCTCCCCACAGACTTACTGGCAAGAGGCTGCTCTCCAAGCTACATTCCTGTAAATTAGCTGATGGATCAGTATCTGCCAATATAGCCGGTTAATAATCGGCTATTGGTATCAGTCAAGAGAATCTTTAGCGGTACATCCCTAGCAAGTACTAAATGACTGCATAGTACCAATGCTCAGTCAGGGGCATATGTATGTCTGTATTGTGTGTGTCTTGCTTATATTCAAAGTTAGTCTGATATTTCTGTTATATGGTGTCAGATGTTTATGATTTGGAAAACAGTAGGACTTGTAAGGAATTTGAATGGAAAGTGATTTTTGACATAGCAGGGAAAGAGTGCTGAATAAATTATCTTGATCCTTGGTGTACACATGCCATTGAAACATTTTGCGTGGATTAGTGCTGGGTTGCCCAAACTTTTCACCCCTTGGGCTGCATGGGCAGTGCCTGATCAAGCCATGCAGTGCTTGGATATTTGGCAGTAAGGGTGGAGTGCCTGTGTTAATTGTCACTGCTCTCCTGCAGCCAAATTTATCGACCTGTAGGGAACCCTGTGGGCTGGATGTCATGGCTCTGCAGGCTGGATTTGGTCGGTGGGCTGGGAGTTGAGCACTCCAGGATTAGAGGGAAACTAACTTACGAAAATAGCTTTGACATGTCTATCTTAAACTACCAACAATGGGATTTACTTCTCCTTTGTCTTTCAGGAAGTTAGCCATGATACAAGGAGATTTCGTTTTGCCCTTCCAACTCGAGAGCACATTCTGGGTCTCCCTATAGGTACGTATTTACATTGGTAGCCTGGTTTTTCTTCATAATGAATCCGCGATTTGTTAATTTTAAGTGGTCTCTAAGAACTACTTTAAAGAACATATTCAATTTTACTAATATTATAATTTCCCCTAAAATGTCATTAATATATTCCAGTTGACAAAAAATATTTTTTTATGGTGTGTGGAATTGCTAAATTTTATGGTTTAAATATTGCTGCCAGTTTTGCCTGAGCAAATAACTCTAAGATCAAACCATTGGCTGTTTCTTTTAAGAGAAAAAAACTGATAATACAAGTTGCATATATTTTTGGTGCAGTGCTGTTTGTTTCCAATGTACATGCTATTTCCTTGACCACTGTAGGAAAAAAAGCCAATAGTTAGTTCATTGCTCAGTCTTCAAGCCTGCTTTACCAACAGATATTGGGCATTTTTATACGTGTTCCTGATGCGGCACCAGGTGCTTCTAATTAGCAAGCCATGCTAATTAAAAGCACCCATGCATCACATGTATCCACAGCATGCCTCCTTGCTGAGAAAATGGTGGCAGTGCACTTTGAACTAAAGGACATCAAATGTGTTTTGGTTCAAAGCGTGCCACTGCCATTTTCTCAACATGGAAGCACACTGTGCTGCTGATGCACATAATGTGCAAGGTTGCCAGAGTGTGTCAATTTACATGCTCCAGCAGACTTTATGCGGCAATTCTGGTCTGACTCACTGGATTTCCAGCATGTCAGAACAGGCTCCCTGCATGTATGTAAGTGCCCATTATTCCTAGGAAGTTCTGTTTCCTTCTGCTTTCAAAGCAGCACTCAGCTGCTTCTCTTGCTTTCTTCTAGCTTTCTCCTGTAAGGCAGTTTGTCAGTCCTCTACCCCACCTGCATTTATTTACCCTGTATTTATAACTGGTCAAGGGGAAAACTATTCTTGGGGCATATCTATGTGGGAGACTTATAGCAGGCAGCAGCACTCTCAGGGATACTCTATTGGAGCTATCCCTTAAATCCAAAGTAGTGTAGCATGGTAGCACAGCTGAGAGGCAGTGGCAACTAACCTGTCTGCAGCAAGGGGAAACAACACAACTACACTGTTTCTGACTCAGGAGATGGCTCTTGCAAAGCAGCATGGCCGATCTTGGGGCACAGCTGTTTGACGCACGCAAATCACAGCCCCTTAGCCAACTTTTAATCTCAACTTCTTGCACAGGGTTTGCTATGCAGCCTACATACAGCCTTACACAGCTGCTGTTATTTCCAGAAACCTTGGCAGATAACAGTGCATTTGACTGCCTTTCTGTTTAGCCTAAAGGAAAGATACTTATCATAAGTATCTGCTTTAACCAGGCCTGTGATAGGTTGCTGTCAGGGATGTCTGATCTATAGGCATTAGAACCTTTCCAGCCTAAGTATACATTTTATCCATTACTCTCCCTCCATGTGCACCCACACATACATGCACACTGAGTTTTTGTATATTGCCATTACATGAAACTACAGCTGTGTCCTTGTATAAATCTTTTATGTAGCTGTATTACTTTGTAATGTCACTCAGCACACATGCTTAGTTAAGTGGATACTTTCCATGGTCAGTTTGGTGGCCTTATAGTTCTCATGGTTTTCACCCAAGATTTTCATAAAGGACAAGAGCAAATCAAAACTCTACTTCAGTGTGTTACCCAAAATGGCTGGGGCTTGTTAACAAAATGGTGTGGGGAATAGAGGAGGTTCTGGAAAGACAGTGTTACAGTAGAACAAAAGGATGATGAAGGTCACCCTTCACAGCTGTGACACTTGTGTGAGATAGTCTTGGCCCAATACTTGGTTCTGATTTTTTACAAATTGGGAGGACTTACTTTTTCTGTAGAGTTCTAAGGGAAGAGGGCCTGTGAGGCTGTGAAGGGATTTTCTCAGCATCTGCTGTCCTACCTGTGGAGAAAGGTGAAACTCAGAGAATTGCCCCTTCCCTCTGGGAGACCTTCTGTCAGACGGGAATAGATACCTCCTGAATGACTTACTCTGACAATGATTTTATCTGGCAGGATTTCCTTTCTGCAATCTACAGCTGTAGCCAGTTAAATGAACTTACTGCAAAACTTGTCTTGGAAGAGAGGGGAGGTAATTTGACATGATGTTCCTTGACAAAAAAATGAAACAGCTTGATATATAAGTTCTCTTATGTGCATATACTGTCTCATTCCTTGACTGCCTCAGTAGAAAAGTATTTCGAGTATAATGACAGAAATACTTTAACTCCCTCGCATTCTGGTGGTGCTACATATTCCCATACGGCTTTAATGTAGGGTCGCATTCCAAGTCGCTACCAATTCAGGAAAACACCAATATCTCATCCACACACACTTTACCATTTGGATTCAACTTCATCCTAGCTTGGCATACAAACTCCAGTGTACCATTAGAGATCAGCAGCTGGCAGAATTGGACCCTTTCATCCAGCCTTTCTTTATAGAGCTGAAATAAGCCAAAATAGTCATTTAAAGCTAAAGCATTAATAAAATGAAGGTGTCTTATCCTTCAGATATGGTGAAAATGTCTAGGAAGTCTGATTTCCCCCCCCCCCACAAATTCCTTAGCCATAACATTCCAATAAAGGTATTAAAACCTTAGGAAGAAATTTAGGGGAGTCAGGAGAAAAACACTAAACTTTTACTAAATTGACTGAGAAAAAATTAGTTTTTTTGCCCAAAGGAAATGGCACGGCTAGTTTGTTAGCCCATGAAGGGTTAAAACTTGAAGGGTGAAGTCAGGGCTTTAGGAAATAACATTAAAATCCTGTTTTAAGTGTAAATCTCAATGCAACTTGAAGTATGGACCTCCTGCCTCCACCAACCGCTTCCCCAAGCATCTTCACAATAGTACTTTCAGATGTAAACCATTTGTTATGTAAAGTCAAGTCATCATCCTGTACTGATGATGAAGTGCTAATGATATGCCTAAAAGAGTTGTTCTTGTGCATCCTTTTTGCACATCTGTATTGGTGGAATATATACCCTCCATAAAATTCTAACTTAGTAAATAACAAATCTCTGCTGTCCCTCACTCCCTGAAAAGAAGGATAAAGCAGCTGTAAAAGCTGAACCACCTGTCTGTACCTGCTTGACTTTATGACTGATGGAGGAGGAAATATGGCAAAGTGATATGGAAGTACCAGATGGCAAGGGAAAAATTACTGCCACTGGAACAAAGGGGTAAAAGAACTTGATCGCCTTGCTTGTAGTTCTACCATGGCATCAAATGGCCCCTCAAAAGTAAACTATTCACCCCCGCTCCCCCTTCTGCATTTAGGACAGCACATCTACTTGTCTACTCGGATTGATGGGAATCTTGTCATCAGACCCTACACACCTGTGTCCAGTGATGATGACAAAGGCTTTGTGGATCTTGTTGTGAAGGTAAGGCTATTATTGTGCTGTACTTGGCTACTTTGTGCCCTTAGGGTTAGAGTAGAAAGCATGATCTTATAAAAAGGTGTGTGTGTGTGAAATTGGACATTATAATCATGTTAGATTCCATTCAGTCTCAACACACACACACACGCACGCACGCACACACAGATCCATTATAAGTAGCGGTTGAGGAAAAAGTGACTTTTGTTAATACAGAGGTATTAATATCCTTCTGTGCAAGTTCCCAGAGTTAATTACTAAAAGACATCCAATCTGTAGACGTTCACACAGTTCTTTAGCATTTAAGAAGCTTTCAGGCTTGTTGGATCTTCTCTGGTCTTATTCATGAATAATATAGTATCATAAGCATGAATGTAGGGGGATTATGAAGTATAGGCAGCTCTATGGGTTTTTACTATTTCCACATGGGGAAGTTTCACCACTTACCAAAGCACGTCCCTCTAGCCCTGGAGCTCGTCTTGGTTCAGTTTAAACACTTTTCCTTACCTTAATTTTTGGGGTAAAACTTGAATGCGTCAGTCTGGTGTATTCCTTTAGCATTCCCTCTTAAGTAATACATTGTCTTGACTGAGGAGTGTAGGCATACCATGTTTTCTATTGTATTATGGAAGCTTGTTTTTAGCTTTGTTACTCCTGTTTATCTGTAACTAACTCAACCCAACTCTTCCCTTCAATCCTTTTTCTTTTACAGATTTACTTTAGAGGGGTCCATCCAAAGTTCCCTGATGGAGGAAAGATGTCTCAGTACTTAGACAGCCTGAAAATAGGGGATACCATTGACTTCAGGGGACCCAGTGGCCTACTTGTCTACAAAGGAAAAGGCAAGACGGAATTTGAAATACTGTATCCAGAGTACAAGGCACAGACATTCTTATAAAACTGATAAATGTTCACTCTGCTGTTCAAATTAACTCTTGACCCTGATGAGATTAAAGCCTCATTTGAGCCCAAGAACTGTATTGCTTTAAGTACATTGCTATAACATGAGTAGTCTATCCCATAGGAGAAGGGTACCCTACAATATATCCAATTTACGAAGACCAGACATGGTTTTTTTGGCACAAGTGTCTTTCTAGATTTTTCTTTAGTGAAATAAACTATACCCGCAGAAAAAAATGGATGCCAGTATAATTATATCTAAAATGGGGCTTTTGCTGGTATAAAAATGTGATCCCTGATGGACATTTTGTTTGTATAGCATGGACTTTGCCTAAGTATAGGTACCTTTTTTATATCACTATAATTATGTCGGTTTATCCCACTACAATGCCAACAGAAAATTCCAATCTCAAACCAACAGTTCTGTCACTATGAAAATGGTGTGTAGACTAGGCTGAAGAAAATCCCACTTCAGTTTCTGGCAGAACAGAAGAGTTAAATCTTACTTCCTTTAGCCAGGCTGCTGTGATGCAGGAATATACCACAGCAATAAAGAAATGGGCTTAACCTAAGCTGGTTCTGATTGCTAGGATAAAAAGTACAGTTGTTTGTAGCCTGTGTGTGTAGCCCACAACAGCCATGACACATCACAATGGTTAAAGGGAATTGACAGGAAATTAACTCTTTAAAAAAAAAAAAAGAAAGAAAAGAAAAAAAAAACAGAGTGAAGAGAAAACCATAAATGTGTAAGCTTCTCTCTACATCTGATCCTTATGCCATTCAGCAATATCCTCAAAAGTCAGATCCATGTAGTAATTGGTATGGCCTGTGTTTCTTTTTAAGTTTTTTTGTGCACGTTAAATAGTGTTCACATTCTGTTTGAGCTGTTTCCCTCCCTGAACAATTGAGATTTCTCATGAAAACAGTCTTTATGTACAAAAAAAATAGTAGATTGTCCTTTTTTAGAGAGCTTATATTCTCTTGTGCAAACAATTTCTGGCACCAAGCCTTTTTGATCATTGGTGGAAACTGTTGGGCATTACTCAAATGTAAATAGGTTTAATGCAAAATAAAGGGTTAATAGTCCCATTTAGTTATGAGACATTAGTATCTCTTGGTTTGTCTCTGCAAAATGCTATCTATTAATTATTTTCAACATCATCTTTTCTTTACAGCAGCTTTTTGAGAGAGAGTTTATGTGGCCCTATTTTACAGATGGGGAAAATTGAGGCAGAGGTTAAGTGACATGTTCCAGGCCTGGGAACAAATCAGTGAAAATCAGAATTAAATCTGAGGACTGAGAATCACAAGACCTGTGTGTTTTAATTAGTTTCATAGCCTGCCTCAGTTATTTCACCTCATTCCCTCTCTCTCTCTCTCTCTTCCAGGCAAGTTTGCTATTCGTCCTGACAAGAAATCTGAACCGGTTATAAGAACAGTGAAATATGTTGGAATGATTGCAGGTGGAACTGGTATGTAAGAATGCATTTTCATTCTGTCGTTCACAAACAGAGGTGACCATCTGTGTGATGTGTATGTGCATGGGTTTTTTTAATTGCATTCCTCTTTCAGGGATAACACCCATGCTACAACTTATACGAGCCATCATGAAGGATAAAGATGATCCCACTGTGTGCAATCTTCTGTTTGCTAATCAGGTAACTCTTGCCCTTGTTATTGCAAGATGTGAATGTTGTCCTTTAAAATAACAATTCCCCAAGGACACGCACAGTGCACCCATATCACTCAGAACTATAAAACCCTAACCCCAAATTAAGCGTTTACTAGTAGTCATATTGCACTCGAGCCCCATGCTCAAATTGTGACTTCTCAGAGCTGCTTTGTTATGCCATGAGACAATGCTACCTGTACTCTTACAAAACTTAAAAGGTTGACAGTGTGAGTCTTAAGTTTTTAATGATTGTTTTATTGAAAAAAAATTGTGCATGCAGGTTGTTATGAAATTGATAAATTAGCAACTGTTATTTAATATGAGCATATTTACTTATAACAGTTGCTATTTGAAAAAGAATGGCACTTAGAAAAAAGTTGCTAGACACTAGGTTTGTTTCATTAAAAAAAGTTGATAATACTTCTGATTTGTACCTGCAGAATATATCAATATCAGCTTTTCATAGTTTACCAGTGATCTTACTTAAAAGATGACTTTTTGTTTAATACAAAATTATTATTGTGATGAGTATTATTTACAGGAAGTACTGTTTTAACTTTGTTAAACACATAAGCAAATCTAGCTCAGTTTTGAATATTTTGCAGAAAGAACGTTTTACAACTGGCAATTTTAAGTAAAATGTTATTTTGGTACGTTCACAATATATATAAAAATTGGAAAAGGTGATGCTTTGCTACAACTTCCTACTATTTTGATTTTTGGACATAAGCCATAAAATATACCAAAATAGTGAAAACAAAGTTGATTGCTATATATAAATTATCTATTATTTTTTGACCACAGTTGGTGATTTTGTTTTACAATATATTGGTTTGAAAGCAATGTCATCAACAAATCAAGTTTTTTATCCTGCGGTAATATTTTTTTTTTAAACCTTTTATGTTAAACAGCCTTTTCTGCTTTATATATGGTCAATCTCAAACATTGGTATTTTCATAAATTCTACATAGAATGTCTTAAACATATCAACTATGTGTAAAACAGATAAGGTTGATATTGTGGTAATGTACATAAAATACACAAGTATTAATATTTTAAATAATGGTATTTTTGAATACTAAACTAATATGTTTTGATTATATAGTCATTGTTTTGCTTCTAAAAAATTTAAATATCACCAGAGATCAGAATTATCAAAGACCTGAGAGTGATTGATTTAAATCTACTTTTTCATTAATATTTCACTTTTAAAGCTGCATTTTCAAGATTTTAATATAAACGTTAAATACAGCATTGCAACTAAATGCCTTGGATTTGCTGCCAGCGAGACTATGGTATAATTCTATATTTGAGCAACTATGTAACTTCAGTATTTTCAAAATCTTTCTAAGTATATGTTTTTATTAAGTCTAGAAATGGAATAATATTGCTCATATACTGCTTGTTTATGATATGTCAGCAGCATTAGAATGGTAACTGGAATCTTTGTACATAAACCTACAAAAAGTATATAACGTACATTGTTTTTTTAAATAAAACAACCTTTATTGTCTTTGGGTATATGGTTTGATGAAGTTTGTTTCATATTTACAATCAGATCACTTACTTAAAAAGAGGCTTAACCAAAAAAGTAGTTAATTATTTCAGATCATCATGAGAATTTTCAGACATGCCAAAGTTTCAGTCACTAACAAGTTTCTAGGACTTGGTCTCAATTTCAAGTGCCTTTAGCCTAAATAGTGTAGGCATCTGCCTGCCTTTCAAACCAGTTGCTCTCATCCTGTCTCCCTGTTTTTTATTAATGCTGAATTTCTGTGCGTCATCAATTCAGCACATTTTTTTTAAATATCTGAAAAGATTAGTATCATTTTAGGTTTGTAGGAAAAAAGATCAAAATCTCAACCTTTGTTGAAAAATATAGTATGTGTAGCTTCAGCAGAATTTTAGACAAAGGGACAACATTTTCCCAATTTCTGTGACAGGCAAGTAACTGATCATCATACTGTAACACTGTACTCATCATACTGTTTGTCTGCCATTTCCTCTAAGATGTTCTTTATCTTTTCTGGTTCAGATTCTACTCCCAACTAAATATCTGTGTTCAAGATTATAAATGTGTCCTGTATTATCTTAAATAAAACCTCATTTACCTCCTCCCTTGTTTTGCTTATTAATGCCTTACTAAATTGTTTTCATGTCCTCCTTGGAGTTTAACATACCTACATTTAATAATTACTTCTGTGGCTGATGTACTGTTTGTGACTTCTGCCTCACTAAAATGGCTTTCATTGTTGTCCAGATGCCTGTTTCAAGTCAGTTAGATCCAGAAATAGCATTCTTGTAATGGGTGCTCTTTCATGTTTGTCAGACTCAGAAATAGGTGCCATTTCAACAGCAGGTGCTGGCACATTCTGTCCACCTCTGCATTCCCAAATATTTCTTTTTTTCTGGTGCCAAATCACTTTGGCTAGATTATCATTATGCTTACTCTCCTGTAGCACTGCTGCTGCTATGGGACTAAGATGTGTTGGCTTTGGTTAATGGATTTGCATTAGAGAAGATTAGGGATCATCAAATACGTAGAGCAGAGCTCTGAGCTGTAGGGGGAGGCATTTTCTAGGTTTTATTATGAAAGTTGAGTTAGTTGCTACTGAAGATGCTGAAAGAGCTTTTTACTTTGTGTAGTAATATGACTGATAACATATTACAGTGCAGTCTGGTTAAAAAATCAGGCACATTTTTATTCTGTTCCTTTAAAGGGAAGCAATCTAGGGCTCATCAGTGTTGTGGAAGTGACAAGACCAGGAATAACAATTGCATTAGTAACTTTTGCAAGTTACTTTAAATCTTGTTTCTATCTTCCATGTTTAAAACTGAAGTGATATTGAGGTAGGGTGACCCCCTGCTGCCCTGTGCTGGGTTGGAGGGGCTCTAACACGAGCCACCAAAAGCCCTGACAGCTGCTGCTGCAGCAGCTGGCGAGTGCAGGGCGTTTTTTAAAGTGCCGGGACACTGAGGCTGGATGGGGAAGCCATTGACTGGACTGGTGGAGCAGGCAGGGGATGGGGGGGGACTCATGGCAGAGCCCCCCCCCCCCCCCCCCCCCCCCCGGTGCAGTGCCGGGATGCTGGGGCCAGGCGGGGCACGCGTTGACAGGGCTAGGAGAGCAGGCAGGGGTCAGGGGGGGATGCTCAGGGGGCCTGGTGGGGGTTCCCCCCCCAGCCCCCTCCCCTCTCCTTCAGCCCTTCCCCACCCCCAATATATCAGCAGGAGTCCAGGTCCAGCTCCCTGCAGCAGCAAGCAGGGACTGCCTGAATCGCTTCTGAATCTTCAGATCAATTCGGACCTTTTTATTTGTCTTCCGATTCAGTTCAGAGATTCGGCCGCTGAATCGGGCCAAATCTCCTCTGAATCGAACCGGCAACCAAAGCTTCACGCAGCCCTACTGCCCACCCTCCCAAGTCAGTGGCACTGCTGGAGGCAAGAAGCATGGGGTGCAGTCCAGTGAGGAGGCAGAGCCTGTCTCTGGCACACCATGCTGCTCCACCCCCCAACTCTGGACTGCACCCTGCATTCCTAGGACCTCTGTTTCAAGTTTCACCAGCCAGCTGTGACCAGCCTACAAAACCTAGGACTGTCCCAGCCAAACTGTGACGGATGGTCACCTTACGCGTACAAGATCTCTGAGGTTTAATTTGATAACATTAGAGTCCAAATGAAGATCTTTGTGGAAATGTAACATAAAATTTTCTTTTTGCAGACTGAAAAAGATATCCTGTTGCGCCCAGAACTAGAGGAAATCCAGGTTGAATATCCAGACCGCTTTAACCTTTGGTACACATTGGATAGAGCACCAGAGAGTAAGAATTTACATGTTCCCTTTCTTTTTAGCTTCAAATCAGTAGTGGTAATTCTCAATCTGCCTTTTAATGTCACTGGCTGCATTCTGAGCTGTGCACAAGTTTGTGTTATGTGGAGAAAGCTGTTTTTCACTAATACCTCCAAAGCTTTGGAACTCTGTTTAGGTGAAAGCTAGTGTGCATTCACGTGAGTATATGTGGCTACTTTTTCCACCTTTTGACATGTTCAACATTGACAGTAAATATGAACTTGCATGGACAAAACTAATTATAATAAGGAGCAGTGGGAGGATTTTAGTTTCAATAAATTATTAAGGCAAGAATCAGTTAGAAGCTACTAGTTACTGAAGGAAAACAAAGCCAATCGCACCTTCATGTTTACATCAGTTTTGCATGTTGAGTACAAATGGCAGGTTAAGGAATACTTTCTTCTGACAGTGTTTCCTACTCTGATGGTTATATACAGGCAGTCTTTGGACTTAACAACACAATTGGTTCCTGAAAACTACAACTTAAATCGAAATGTTGTAGCTCGTAACTAATTTTCCCATAGGAAACAATGTTATAAATAGGGGACTGGTTCCTTAACCAAGGCCTGATAACCCTATTTTCTCCAAAAATACCCCAGAATTTTGTACTCAGTCAATTATATATGAGTAATATAGCTACATTAATGTTTTTATATTATAAATATCAATCATACTGATTTGGAAGGACTTTGTTGAGGTGACTGCTGGACTTTTTGAAGTGTTCTTGTCAGGAGTCTTGACTGAAGTTTATCTGCTTTCTTAAAGAAAATGTCCAAGGAAGTTTGGACAGATGTTCTCCAGGGAGATAGGCGATGCAGCAAACTTGTTTGCTGGCGTGGCGTGGTGTTGGATCAAGTGTTGTAAAGTCGAAACTGGAGTCAGAAAGTTGAAATGGTGTCAGTTTATACACGTTGTAAGTGCAAAACATTGCAACTCAAAACGTTGCAAGTTGAGGACTGCCTTTACCTGGAGGCATGCTAGTGGACTGTGCAGGAGTAATGGTCTTGTTCCATGAGATTGGGCACAAGAAGTTTGAATTCTATTCAGAGTTCTGCCAAAAAACACTTATGATTTAAGTAATCACTTGGAGCACTTTTACACATGCTTGGGGGAGGCGGGGGGGAAGGAGGAGAGCTTGTTTGCCAAGCTTTAGTTCAGGCACCCCCACCACCCTTTTTAAGCATGGGAACACTGATGCATGAGACACAGGAGCACATCAATTACCGTGGTCCAGTAGATTTGATTGAGTCTGCTCCGACGCACTGGAATTCCAGCTCATTGAAGCAGCCTCAGAGCTCCTGTATGAGAAGTTGTACAACAGTTAGGCACCTGCGTTGGGGTACCTAACTCCCTCTTTAAAGTCTGACTTTTACACACGCCCACTCATGTTTGTCAGCTCTCTCAATTCCCATCTCTTAAAATGGGGGTGATGATCTGTCCAGAAACACTAACCATCTCTGTCTGCATCTGTCTCTGTTTCTCCTCCTGCATTCAGATTGGGAGTATAGCCAGGGGTATGTGAATCAAGATATGATCAGAGACCATATGCCTCCACCTCAAGATGATGTTCTGATCCTACTGTGTGGTCCTCCTCCAATGATCCAGTATGCTTGCACCCCCAACTTGGACAAGCTGGGGTACATCAAGGACATGGTGTTCTCCTACTAAAGATGACCGAGGGAATGGTTATTCAGTAGGGTGGAAAGAAAGAGATCATGGAAGGAACAGCATTTAATGGGGAACAAGACAAAATAACACACACGGGTGGGTGATACACAGTACTGGGAAGTTCCATTTCAATTATAAATGCTTATTTCTTAATGGCTTAGCAGACTTAAAAAAAAAAAGAGTCTGAATGTATCATGTTTCATGCTGTACCAAAACTTGATACAGAATCAATGTCACCATGTTGTAGTTGGACAGTGGTGTGTGGTACTCCTTTACAGTGCACATACCACTTGTATCTGACAGAAAGACCACTGAATTATATTCAGTCTCCCACCCAACAGTAAAAGTTTCTTGGAGAAGAACTATTATGTTGACTTAATCAGGAGTAACTACTTACTTACCAACACTGTGTACATCTGGTATTTCACAAGGTTGAAAGTGTATGTTTATTTACCTTGCTATAACAAATCATAATCCTCACAGCGCTTTTACAGTAAGAGGGCCAAGACCACCTGCATCATCCAGCACTCCCTACAGCAGCAAAAGCTTCAGGCTAACTTTTGGTTGCAGGTTGGGAGTTACCTGGTCACAACAGAAGTGCAAGGCATTACTTTAACACACAGCAGTATGAGAAACAGAAGAGTTTACTTGCAGTTTTCTGTGTTTCAAATTTAAAAAAAAAAAGTAGAAAGAGTAAACCTTTTCCAGCTAGTCACCTGTTGTAACCACTCCTATCCCATGGAACTGAAATGAGGTCTTAAAGGCAGAAGGCTTTGTGCACTAATTCTTTGAAGAACTGGGGGTGGGGTTAATCAGAAGAGCTGATGGTGCTGTTATGGAAAAAGAACAGTTATGTGTGTCCTCTCTGCAGGAAATCTATGTAGATCTGACAGAAGAATCCCTTTTCTCTGGGACTTCCCTTCTGACCTTTCTCTGCTGCTGTGCTCAGCAGTGACTGCACAGAAGGCAATTCTTCACTGTGCTGTGTTTAACCACATAGTCTGTTATCCTTGTATACGATTACTCCTACCTATACCTTAAAAAAAATCAGGGCCTCCACCCTGCATGCCTTGCTCAAGCAAAACTCAAGTAGAAGTCTGCCTGGAAAAGCTGAGTTATCAGCTCAAACTTGAGTCAAACTAGCAGCAACTTTAAAATGTCTCTCTGAATCCAAAAGTGCTTCTTAAAGACAGTAGTTTGATGTAGCTGTGATTTAAGCAGCTTGGAACTAATATTAATGCATCTCATAACCAGAATTTTCTACCTTCAAGAGGTAGAGATACTCCCACATCTGAAAGTAATCCACAGGCCAAACTTAAGTCATAAGATCGTGTTCTGGTAAATAAAATGATGAAGGCCGGAAGCATTTACTAGCCTGTAAAGTACTAGTTAAAACCTGCTTCTTTTGTTGAGTGATCTCTAATTTTCATTGTACAGAGATACAAGTCACTATCTGAGATAATTTGCCATGTTCTCTGTGCCTACATACAAGCTTGGCTTTCTGTACTTAAGGCTAATTTCTGGTTTGACTTCAGTGAGGAAAAGGTAAACCTATGACAAATAATTCTATTAAATTTATTTCAGTAGCCAGGCTTCTGTCTGGGACTTCTTGACTTGTTTATGTGCTTCGTGTTGTCTGAAACTTGTTCTTTCAAAGAACTGTATAGTTTCCTCTACAAGTTTAAATCAGTCTTTGTAACAAGTAATCAGTGAAAATTTAAGCAGTGCTCTGTGTGGGCAGGAAAACATACCCAAAGACCTTGTCATAACTGTATTAACAACACTTAATTTTGATGAGTAACTTAAGCTGGTCAATTGTAAGCTGTTTTGTATTCTTTATCCTGCATATTCAACTACTGGGCTTTTTTCAAAATGTTTGTGCAAGAAATAAAATATTTTACAGTTGAGTTATTCAACAGATCTTGTGTATGTTACTTTTTAACATAAGGTGGCTTTGCAAAATCTGCTACCTGGTGAGAAGCAAAAAAGAAAAGATTCCATTTATCTGACTAATCCTTTTCTTGCCCTCTAAAATTACCAGTTTTTATTCTGGAAAGCACTTAAGGTATTGATATTCAGACAACAGAAGACTGAGTGCATCTCTCTCTACTCTGCTTTTACCTCACCTGAGAGGAGTCTGTCTTCAAGTTCTCCATTTTCTTCCTAACACCAGAAGGTTCAAGGCTGTGAAATGGGAGATTGGCCTTCAGCCATGTAGTGTCCCTAGGAGTGGGATATTTGAAATGCATTCTACTCATATGGCTTCAGTGGATCTTATTTTTAAAGGTGCAATTGAGCCACATATTCCACTAGGAAGAGTTAAACCTAAAAATTAATGTAGGTGCTTTTTTGCTACATTTACTAATGACTCCTACACTGTGACATGGTAAAGTCTTCTATAAAACTGCACACTTCTCCATAATGTAACAGTATGTTGGCCTAAGCTAACCTAGGAGAACTGTATCTACTTATGACATGTAACATTCCACAGAATCCTTTTATTGAGTAAAAAAAATACAGTACTCAAGTTTTTTCTTTATACATTTTTTAACATTCTGAATTGTTCTGACAGCACATTGAGCTTACAGTAAAGGGCTGTGTTTTGCTGCTTTTTTTTTTTTTTTTTTAACATCAGGAAGCAGCCCTTGTTCTTAAAGAGAGAGAAAGCATAAAGGATTTAAGTTCAATCACAAGACCTAAGGTGCAGTTTTGGCTCCAGTGAAGTCAATGGAAAAACTCTCACCTAGGTTTTGGGTAGGGACAAGCACTTTTGCTATACACTGTAAAATAGGAATCCAGTATCAGCTGGGACTTCTTTCTTCCTCTTAAATTTTAACAAGTATTAAAAAAACAACTTCAAGAGTTATAAATGAGAAAGATCTTAGCTACAGTCTGGCCTTTTTCCTTGCTAGCACCAATCCCTTCAAGAACCTGGAATTTACAATCCAGAATTATAAAATCCTGCTATTGTTGCCTTGTATTATTAGTTGGAATGAGAGCACATCTTTATAAGGTCAAGTGTTCAAGTTAAAAACCATCTGCAGTCTTTATGCCCATTCTAAACAAAGACAAACTCTTTATAAATCTTCTCAAAGGTTTGGGTGATGAACTTTTTGTCCAGTTGAATATTTTTAAAAAAGGATTATTACCCAGAGAACAAAATGTTCTTAAAATTCAGTCCCTCTTTATTAACCTTTTTAGATTTAAAGACAGGAGAGACTCAGTTCTTATAAAATCAAATGCTCAGTCTAAACAGCTGCACTGAACTGTGCATGTAGTCCTGCATATTTTTTCAGAACTGGGTCCCAACATTTTTACTATTAGCTATTTACAATTTAAACAAAGTTAACATAAACCTTGTCTACCTGCCTCAGCCCATTTCTCTTACCAAGGCAGTTTTCCAGCATTTCTTTTGTAGCAAGGAATCTCTCTGTGCTCAGAACTCCCTCAAAGCTTTTGTGCCTGAGAGGTGCTGGTTCTGCTTCTCCCTGTTGACGCTGTCTAGCATAATTCCTCTGACATCTTTTGGCTTCCCAGGCACACCAGATGCTATAAATAGGCCCAGACAGTCTGGTCCCACCAGCAAGCAGGATTTTTCCAGCTTTGAAAACAAAAGCACGTTTGAGAAGAGCTTGTTTGCTAACATGGCTTCCTCACAGAGGCCACGCAGTTCACTAGAGCCATCTTTATTGTGAAGGAGTTCCACCATCTGCAAAGACTGAACAGCAATCTGAAGCTTGATTTGCTTATCAGCTCCTAGGAGTCCAGATCCAGTCAACCCCAAAGAGCCAGAACTGCTGCCAGGTCATTTTGCTTGTTATGATGCACTCCTTTTTCAACACAGAAGCTGATGAAGTTGATCAAAAAGATCTCATTGAATGTATTTGTAGCTATGTGGAGTTTGCTGTGAGGATCTTCAACCCAAGATAATCTTTCAGCTTTTGAGATGCATGGACAACCACTTGGCTGAATAAGTCACATAAAACTAGAATGTCAGCCTTGTTCTGGTTGTTATCCTGCGATACCTTCTGTCCCATTTTCTCTGCAGCAAAAATACTCCCCACATGCGGAATGTCCAGGGTGCAGCTTTTCTCAGTGAAAGCAGTATGGTCCCTGGGTTAAGTTATGCCTGTTAAATACATACAAGGTGGACTCACTACCTCCCAGATGAAAGGCACGCCAATGGCAGTTATGTCATGTAAACAGGTCTCAGTTATGCACAGCAGACAAAGTTCTGGGCATGCTCACTGGCTATCTCGTTTACCAGAAACCAGCTGAACAGGTTAGGTGGTTTTCACACAAAGCATCAATTTTTGCATGCATGTCACACATTACACCAGTCCTATTTGTTTAATGTACCTTATCTTTTTCTATTTGAAGGCAACTAAGAGGGAGCTATTCCAGTGACTGGATGGTCCAAAGAGGTTACAGAGCTGCTAGAATACAGGTCCAAAATCAATCCTGGACAACCAAGTCCAAAAGCCATCCAATACCTCTTCCTGTGGGTTTCCCTTCTTAGCGGGCATTAATCTATGTCCTAAATTTTACTAACACTAACTGGCACCCAGCAGAACCAAAGTACAAATGGATACTGCAGGCTCAATTATCCACAAGACCCAGAGGGAGGCTCTGAAGACTGGCAGACAGGGATCTTTAGCAGGACTGCCCTGCCACTCACTCCCTGTGAGCCAGTTCTTTGACTGGTACCTACAAGAGCCATGTACAGTCTGCAGATATTACTAAGAAAACCATTTAAGCCAGTCTTAAAAATACAAAAGCCCAAAAACATGGCATTTTACAACAGATTTTATTCGCTTTTTACATAGCAATCAATACACATTAGTTTATGTTCCCCTCTTCATGCACAGAAGTGAAGATACACCAAAGATACTGACTGTGTTTGTGTTTAAAAGCCTGACTTTATTACTCAGCTTTTATAATACCCCCCGTCAGACATCAGGGCTGCTTACAAAGTTACATTTTTTGCCCGATTGGGCCCCTGAAAGCACTCTATGGCCATGACATAACACGACTGCAGAGCACTTAAAACAGCCGATCATGTGAAAAATTAACCCTGATCAAAACAGATGAAGGCGTGCTAAAGCAGAGCACCTTGGGGAACTTGTGTTCCCTCCAGGGTTAATTTTTCCCTGCTTTGCAGAGTTGTCAATAGCGAAAGGAGGAGCACAGAGCTGCCAGCTGCTCTGCCTGCCCAGAGCTGGAGCGGGGACAGCAGGGTGGAATAAAGTCCCCTTTGCTTTGGGGGCTGGGGGGTATACTTTGCATATACTTTACTATATGCAAAGTAGCTGGCAGCTCCATGCTGCCAATGTCAAGAGGCCCAGGTAGGTGTTGTGGGAAGGGAGACCCCCCCCCCCCCCCCACACACACACACAGACATGGCCCAGCTCCCTTCAATACCTCAGCTGGAGTAGCTGGGGCAGGGAGCCTGAGACAAGGAGGGTCCGTTCCACCTGCCACTTCCCCTCCAGCTCTAGCCAGGCAAAGCACCTGGCAGCTCCCTGTTGCCCCCTTTCCCTCCCCCACCAACTGGGGGGGAGGGGCAGGGCTGGGGAGGGGCAGTTTGGCAGCCTCCTTGAGGGCTGCTGGAGTGCCCCCACCTGCTGGCAGGGCAGGTGCAGGCAGGATCCAGAGGGCCTCCCCCTCCCAACAGATGAACCTCTTTGGGGTAGGGACATTCTAACTCATGGTGCTGTATATAAAATGCCATGTATTAAAGCAGGGCCCTAAAGGTCCACAGGCAACCTAGAAAGCATGGTTGTAACAGCTTCCATATTACCTAGAAAGCCAGCATACTGATGGAAAAAGGATGCTTTTGGAGCAGAATTGTATTTACATTCAAAAGAAACATGCCTAAAATAGTTGATGTATGTATTCATAGGGTTGAGTTAAAAAAATAAATCTGTGAATATCTAAATATGCAAAGCTTGCATGTCTTTTGGGAGGCCTTTCTGTTGATCATTTCATAGCAACTGTTTTCACTGGGAGGTGTTTGTCATTTAAGTAAATATTGGTTTGAGGGCCAGGAATTGAGTTTTACTGGGTTTTTATAATGTATTGTGTAACACAGTCTAGGCTGAGTGGGCCAGGGCCAGGTAGGTCACCATTCAGTACATATTAATCTACACCATATTCACAGAAAGCAAATTACAGGAGTTCACACTGGAAACTTGGTTCTAAGCATTATTCTTAGCCAACCAAGGAAGAGAAGCTTAGCATTTATCTATCCCATCAGAACACCTCAAATTTCAATTAGTCACAACAAATGTCTGGTAAGCAAGCAACAGACCCACAACTATTAAGCAGATATTATTCAGGCAGGCATAAGTAATTTTGAATAAGGAATCAGTCCTGATTTTTTGTGGACAGCTAGCAGGTGGCACAGAAAAGCATTCTTTTCTGAACAAGTTATTCATTATGGATTATTTACCTGGCCTGGCCTTCATTAAGAATGGAATGGCAGAGTTCAATACAATACTGGTTTTTATCATATTGATTATAGTTGTAAATAAATATTAACATCTGGTTACACTGATAAATGTCAAAGTCTCAAATCTATTCCAACAACTGGCAAGAAGTAGAAACCATTTAAAACTGCTGTAAAAGTCTTTATTGCTTTCCCAACTTCTGTGGCACAAGCACAAGTCATAAATCCGACAATTATTACATTGTATAAGCATCCCTAAAACAGGGTCCTTTTCTTTTCCAATGTTTGCAACAAGAACTGTAATGAAATGAGTGATGAAACGCTTTGTTAATGCGAAACAACATTGCAAGTAAAAATTCTAGCTGAAGTTTTCCCTTGACAAACAATGAAACTTTGTGCCATTTTGCTAAAATGTCTGCAACATTCATACACCATAACAATCATTTTTAACAGAGTTACCTTTGTTTTTGTGGCTAAGACATTGTGTGGTCTGTAGAAAGTCTGACAAAAGATTTTCACTGAAATACATTTCTAAATTTGTAACTAGCCAAAGTGGAAAGGAGTTGTGCTTTTAATAGGCGTAAATATTAGTCAATGTGTGTGTTCTGGTTTTCTCACTTTTCTGAGGAAAAACCCCACCTTAGGCTTAATACTGTGCAACAATATATTTCTGATACATTTCTTTATATAAGTGTTTTGTTATGTTCACAGCATGGAAACATCCCTTCCCATATGCATATGACAGTCCTCAATTTCAAGCTGAGAACCTTCAAGAATATTTTTAATATCCTAAAACAATTAAAATCTTATTCCTGCTGCTGCTAGGGAAAAAATAAGATACTGCAGATTAGAAAAGTGATGCAAGGAGAAATACATTTCATAACAGCTTCATCCCAAATGTAGAAACATCAGCTAAAAATGGTTAGCAAAAAGAAAGAAAGGGGAAAAAGGAAAGAAAACAAACAGTTTAAAGGTCAGTCTGACTTTTCCAGTAACCAGCTGGGTTTCAAACTTGGATCATCGCTTCACAACCCCCCCCCCCCCACATTGAGTTTTCATCACCTGATGTCACAAAATAAAAATTCTGATATATATATCTATAGATAGATAGATAAGTCAGCAACAGTCAAAATTTACCTGGGAAATTGTGCAGGGAATCATGCCTCAAGGCCTGCAGTAGATACTACAGGGGAATAAATGGCATTTCCTTTGGGCAAATTCATTTAAATAGGACACCAGTGATACCTTTTTTTTCAGCTGAGAGTTGCAGTAAAGGCTGAGGCAGAATATCTACAAATTGGATTCTCTCTCTACTCTACTCAATATCCCATGATATTCTGAAACAGTACACAAATAAGAATAAAGGAGCATTATGGTAACATACTATTTTTAAATGCAATACTTTGAAATATGTCACAGGTTTGTACATTAGATATAGTAAAACAATGATGCTGCCATTCACCAGGGTCTGTGGTTTTCTTATGGCAACTTTAGAATAGGCACCTTTTCTCCCTAACCACCCAAAAAATATCACTTCTAACAAACAGAAGCAAGAGCAATGTAATGTACATGTTCTGCTGCCCATCACAGAACTCTTTATCAGTGTCTGGTAGTTATCGTCACACATTTGAATCTTCATCCGTTATACTGGCACTAAGAGAGAGGGTGGCAAAGTCTTTAAACATTTCATCCTCCTTCAGCATGTGCTAAAAAAAGGATCAAAGGGAAAAATGAACATAAATACTCAAAATTAAGAATTCAAAACTGCATAATTTCAGGAAACTTAAATGTGATCACTATGAAGAAGAGCCAGTGGAGAGGACAGTGGGAGTTAACTGAGCGTTTCCCCATTCCAAGGACATTTTGGACCCTGGTGTAACTACAATAGCCCCAGGGCTGCTGCACTCAGTATGGATGAGGACATTTGGGACCATTTCTTACAAGGGACTGCCTAAGGCAAAGGTATCAAAGATACAGCTGCACACTGGATCTAGCCTGCTGAGCTCCCTTATCCAGCACCCAGGGGGGGTCTCATAGTTACCCCCAGTAGGTCTCATAGTTGACCAATGCAGTTTCCACCTGACTAGCCCTGCACACAGGGCCCGGGATGCACGCCGCATGCAGTGTCTGCTCCAGCCCATCCAGGATCCACACTGTCCTGGACGAGCCAGAATAGGCACTGCGTGCAGCACTGCCAGACCAGCAGGGGTGAATGCCATGTGTAGTGCACCTCCCTAACTGGCTGGACTGCCACTGCATGAAGCATGGGTCCCAGAACAGGCTGTAGATTTGGCATGCACAGACCAGCCTCAGGCCATTCATCTGGCACATGGGGCCAGAGGAGTTTGACATTCCTGGTGAGGGCATATTCAAAACTCAGACATTTAAGCTCTTTCGGCAACATTTTAAGGGCTTACAGTCAAGTTGTTGATGCCTTCGGAGAATGCTCCTATCTGCCTCACAGTCCCTTCTGAATCTTCCATCTATAGGGAACAGATGATAAGAAAAATTAATGTACACTAACACATGGTGGTGAGTAAGTAAAGGCATTGAGCAATATAGGTGCTTTATTATGCTGTGCATGGGATGAAATGAGGGGATGAATTCTGGTACTGTAGGAAAAGCTAATCGTACAAAGTTAAAGGTCCCAAATCAATGCATATGCAGTTTCTATTGACTTGTGCCAGGAAACATTTTGGCAATTCTGGGATGTTCCATGGCTGATAGTGACAGTGTTACACCATCTATTTAGAGAACCCCGAGGGAGGCAGAGGAAGCCACTCAAACCCAACTGTTCTGCCACAAAATCTGAATAGCAAATGCTGGTTCACCTGCTCTAGCCGATCCAAATCATCGTCATCATACACTCGGATATCCAAACCAGGCTTAAACCCCTTCTTGGCTCCACTCCCTGATGCCTGTCCCAACTCCATCGGACACACATACTCTTCCACATCATCTTGCTTCTTTTTTCTCAGGCTTCCAAAATTGCTGAAGGCAAGTTTCTTTGGCTTAAAAATTAAAGTGAAAATTTATAAGTAGTCAGGAATTCCATAATTTACAGAATCAAGTCTCAATGTCACCTTTACTTCCTGCATCATATGTTTAACTGAAAGCAAATTTGGAAGAATGAAATCACACAGTTCTCCTAAAAACAAGTGTCCACGGAATATTTCTCAGCTAACTACAACCACAGCCTGACGAAAATCAATGACCTTCTCATTGCTGGTTTATTTGTATAGCAATAGCCTCACTGTGGGTGCATCTATGAATGCAATTAATGCGATGCAATAAACTTTGGAGCAGTATGAGCCAGAGGAAACTGCTCCCAGGTGTAGCATCTATATGTGCACATGGGAGAGCAGCAATTTGAACCAGTGCAGAGCAGGCCCCCAGCTGGCTGGGCTGACTAAGTACAATGCACGCCCACAGAATCTACATATGTGTTTTGGCGTCAATGCACCACAAGACTGTACCGTCACTGTAAGATAGTACTGTCAGAGGAGTTAATTTGTTACTGCACCCTAATACTTCTTTACTTCACATGTAGAAGGTGACGCTTTGTAGATACACCCCATGTTAAACACTGAACATACACAGCTTCTCTCTCAATTGTCTTGTAATATAAATGTGCAGGAGAAAAGGTGGGAGAAATATTAACCACATACACATACCTGGACAAGAAAATGATATCAGGGCCATGATATTAAATGATTTAACCAAGATATCATAGATAGTCTGTGGTAGAGCCAAGATTTGAACTCAAATTTCCCAAGGTCTAGGGTCCTCGCTACTCTTGGATCCGAACGAGGGCTTGAATCTCTTGCGCGTCAATGAGGGGTAAGGACACACAAACAAGTTACTACGAAGTAGAAAGGGAGCAAGGTTTTGCAGTGTGCCAGCTGCACACGCATATTCTTACCTCAGTGAAGAGAGAGGTAAGCTGCAACAGGCTAGTTTTTGCTCATTGGATAAGGGTAGGCACAGAGCCTACTGCAGAGCAGCTGAAACATCTTAAAACCCTGACTGCTCAAGTAGCTTGTTTGTGTGCCATGCTCTCAGCCTCTTTCCATAGATCTCTTTGCTCTCTTTTTCCCCCCAAAAGCCTTACTGAACAGCAGTCAAACATTGCTCAATCCAACACGTATACAAAGGAATGTACAACCACTGGCCTACCTTCACTTTAGCAGTAGCAGTTAAAAGGACATAATCTGGAGATTCCATGGTTTCACGCTTTTGCAGCTGGGCCTCCTGGCCAATAAGTAGATTGAAGTGGGTTGCCAAATGACGTCTCAGCAATGTCTTGTTTGGTGGGATGTTTAACAACTGAGCCATTGTTTCGACATTGAAACGGGGCTCCAAGACCTATTAAACCATAGAGAATCAAAATTAAATCAATCATCTTTGACTAGTTTTTGAAGACGCTGGTCATCATGCCAGGCTTTTTTGATTTGGAGAAAAACAGGAAGGAAAAAGTGTTCACTATTTATTTGGTTTAGAAAATTAATTTCTTTTCACAGTGTTCTATCCAAAGGGAGACAGATCAGCAATCAAGAGAAGAGGAGAGTAACTTATCATCACATTAGAAACATGCATTCATTTATCATGAAAGATTTATTTACTAACCTCTTTTAAAAAATAGTCCTCTGATAGGAAGAATAGTGATATAAAACTTAAAAGAGCCTCTTATAACTGACCCAATAATCTAGCATGTAATTTTTATTTTGGGTTGAATATTGGAAAACTTGTTTAATGAGTTATTAATGGAAAACTGACTGGTATTCAACGAAAGTGAGGTATTTTCCTCACGCAACCTGCCAATTTCTGCATTCTACATTCAGATTTTAAGAAGCCAATCTACCTGTGAAGTTACTTACAAGAGGCGGGCAACAAGAATGATAAAGGGGTTTGAAGGCACTTTAGAGAACTAGGTATGTTTAGCTTAGAGAAAAGAGACAATTGTGGGGGGGGATATGACTGCAGCTTTCAAATATCTGACAGGGTGCCATAAGGGAGAGGGAAAACAAATGTTCTCTCTCTCTTGCCACAGAGAACAAGGCATAAAGCAACAGCTTCAAACTGAAGCAAAGTGGTCTTAAATATCAGGAAAATGTTCCTTGCTGTTAGAATAGTGAGGGAGTAGACTACATTGCTCAGTGAAGTTCTGGATCTCCTTCACTGGAGGCTTTCAACAGGAGGTTGGATAAGCACTGGACAGACATTCATGCAGGGACTGGACCAGATGACCCTCATGGCCCCTTTCCACCCTATAATTCTAAGTTCCCCTTGGAACTTGGGCTGGCAGGCATTAATATCACAATATCAAAATATAAAGATGCCTTCTACTTATGACAGTGCCTGACACCCAAATGGAACACAAAAGTATTTACAAATTACACAAAAGGAAGCAGGCATTTTCCTACCACTCACTCCTACCACAAGGTGTAGGGAGGAATTTAGCAGCTGTCTAATAGCATATAAAAATAGTTGCAAGAGTTCAGGGCAAGAAGTTGAGAATGTCTTATCTGCTCAAAAATGCAGAGTGAGACTACAAGTATTCAGATATGTAGTTAAAGTAATTTTGGCCAAGATATTACTATTTACAAAGATTCCTAATAATAACAAGCCAGCTCTTCATCACAGCCTATTGGACACGCTGGCAAAAATGGTGAATCTTGGCCTCTGAGAGACGTTAAAACAACAGCTTAATTGGGATCAAAGGAATTTTATGCCCCATCCCAAACAT
The DNA here is from genome assembly GCF_052110815.1 of Crocodylus siamensis. Classification (NCBI taxonomy): domain Eukaryota; kingdom Metazoa; phylum Chordata; order Crocodylia; family Crocodylidae; genus Crocodylus; species Crocodylus siamensis. The sequence goes on along the minus strand of NC_143398.1, from coordinate 126,264,547 downwards.
CATGCCTCTTTCCGTGCCAGATGGAGCTCCCCCCAGCCGGATCCTACAGATTGGGCAGGGGGCAGCTCTGCCTTAGACCTAGGGCTGCCCCCAGCAAGTTTGAGACCCTGGATCATAGGGCAGATCTGAGATCCTGGACTGGCCGGGGTCAGGGTGGATAAAAATCAATGATTTTTTTTTTAATATAAAAAAAATCCAATTTTTTTTTTTAATCTTCAATAAAATACTAAATTTATCTTGTTTCAAAAATACAAATTACAATCAAATCTTATCACCAACATGCTAAAACTATATTTAGTCTCATAAAAATGAATTAATGGCTCTGTCACACTCACACACATTGAGTTACCTACCAATCAAACATGGGCATTCATTTCAGTTTGTCATCTCCTGAAAAAAGCTCTAGTCTGTCTGTCCAGCTTAACTACCAGCCCTTGCTTCTTGAAATTTCTGGGCTTTCAGTTTGTTTCTCAGCAGACTAAAGTCACATGTGCAAAGACAGACTGGGAAGGATTGCTGTTGTTCTGTGCTTATGTGGTAGTGGAGCTGGGCCAAGTAAGGCAGAGGAGTTAGTTAAGACAATGTCTTAAAAATAGAGAGACAATATAGGAAAGGATGGAGGCAGAATAGAAAGGAACAGTGGAGTGGACTGGAAAGAAAAAAGGAAGACATTATTCAGTAATACACACATAGCTTCCTATATTCCCCCACACTTTTGCCACAGAAAAACTGTCAAGGCTTCTGGGCATAAGAGAGACCCTATCTGGGAATATTTTGAAGAAATTCCTTCCCTGGGTAAAAAAGGAAAATGTGTCAAGTGTAAGCAGTGCAAGAAGGAAATGCAGGGCCTAGTTGCAAGAATGAAACATCATAATGAAAACTGTTTATTGGGAGAAAATGAAGTGGATGTGTCTGAAAAACAATGTGGATCAACTGGTTAATAAATTAAATAATTCACTTTGCAATGCATCATTTTTCAAGGCTCTCTCTGTGCCTTTTAATGTAAGTGTGATTTAACACACAAATTCCCAAGCTGTTTGCTATGTTGGATGTTGCTAGAAAAAAAGTTAGCTTAGCTAATCCTTATGGCTTGTTTAATTAGTTAACTAGGTTTAGAATCTATCACCCAAGTTTACACATACAGAAAGCTGCAGTAAGAGGAATCCAGAGTTTGCCAGTTGCCACTGGGTGTCGGTTTCTTATTTTACATTACATAATACAGGACCCTTATTTTGGAACATCATGCCCCCGACCCTAATGGTGATGTCATAAGTGTATTCCCTGTTTTACTTCAGCATAACTCAGCTTTCCCAAGGGAAGTCCTATACTTGTCTCAAAAAACAGAAGTGCCAGTGAGTTCAATGGGGCTTACTCCAAAATTAAGTGCACTCTAAGTGCTGTCAGTCTTAGGTTTTTTAGTAATTTGGAATCAGATCTGCAACCTTGCTGAAAAAAAATGTAAACGATTAACTAAATAACAGTGAGAACAACTGAAAAGAATAACTACTCAAAAATCATTTTTGTTTCAGGATCCCATTTAAGCATAAGAGACTTTGACTGTCTATCTGCAATAACTTCAGAGTCATCCGTTGGTACTTTTAGCAGCAATGCTGCAACTAAACTAAATGTATTTCAGACATTTATCAAGTAGAAGGCAAAAGATTTCAATCATCCAGTAAAACCACCACCATGGGTGGGGCTTGTAGTAAGGACCAGCAAATACTAAGACGACACCATAGATGAAAGATTGCTCGGTTCATTTATGCCACAAATTCTCCTTTTCACATTGTTAACAATAAACACTTCATTAACATGGTTGAGTCCCTACAACCAGGCTACACTCCACCTGGTACAGCAGACATTGGTGGAAGGTTGCTAGATACAGCATATGAGAAGGAACTTGAACTGTGTGCAAGAAATACTGAGGGGAAATTTGCCAGTTTAAGCCTTGATGGGTGGAGCAATGTACACAACGATCCAGTAATATGTGCCTGTGTGACAACAGAAGGTGGGGTTGCGTATCTTTCAGAAACAATAGATACATCAGGAATTGCCCACATGACAGAATATTTTTAAAAAGTGGCAGTGAAACCTGTAATAAACTGTAAACAAAAATTCATCCGTCACGTGCACAGTTTTGTCACAGACAATGCTGCAAATGTGGCAAAGATGAGAAGATACTTAGAAGAAGAAACAGAAGGATGCTCCTTAACAACATATGGCTGCAGTGCCCATTTAATGCATCTTTTAGCCAAAGACTTAAGTACTTCTCCAGGAATAAAAGAAAATGTTGTTGATGTTGCAAAATACTTCCATAACAACCATTCAGCTTCACTGAAGAGAGCAAACTAATTCTGCCTCAAGATATTCTATGGAATTCTGTGGTTGATTGTTTTGAACAATTTATTAAGAACTGGCCTATTCTCATAAAAATTTGCGAAGAAAACTATGATAAAATAGGTGGAAGCATCTCATCCAAAATATCTAACATTGGATTAAATGAGGAATGTAGAGGATATGCTCAATACACTGAAGCCTATACCCATAGCCTTAAACAAACTTAAGAGAGATTGTTGCTGCATTGCTGATGCTGTCGAAATTTGGAAGGCACTTCAAGAGACACTGAAGAAAGAAATACCTAACTTTTAAAAACTGGATATGCAGCTGGGCAGTTCCAGGCCTCTTAGCTGATTGTCAGACCCAGCTCCAAAGAGTCTGGGGTCTCAAACCCACCCTACATCCTGGTCTTACAATCGGCTGCAGGCAATAAAGAAGTGAATAGATCAAGCACTAACTTCACCTCATTTTCTTGTGAACATTCTCAACCCCAAATATAAAGGTAGATGCCTAACTTCTGAAAAAGATACTGCTGCCATGGCATGAGCATCTCAAAATCAGTTATGCCAGTCATAATAAATTTCAGGACTGGAGGGGAACCATTTAAACAGTACATGTTTACTGATGATGTTTTGAATAAAGTCACTCCCCTGAATTGGTAAAAATCATTAGCCAGGCACCCTGAACCAGAAATTCCTTCAGTTGCTAAGCCAGCTTTTCACAGCAATATCTTCTTCTGCAGATACAGACAGAATATTTTCATCATTTGGTATTATTCACCCAAAGCAAAGAAATCGACTAGGACTTGAAAAAGCAGGAAAACTCATATTTCTGCTTCGGTCTATGAATAAAGATGACAATGGGAATCGGGAAGATGAGATCTAGTTGTAGAAGTTTTACGGACAGCATATGTTCAATGCTGTGACGACTTGTCTGTTAGAGTTCATAAAATTTGAAAATTAAAAGAAGAGTTTAAGGACAGATGTTGTAAAATGCTGTATCGAGTTGTAAATGAACATGTTTTAGTGATCAGATTTACACCATTGTTTAAGAAATATGTGAAGAAATAGTGGGAAACCTGATTTAAATCAATTATCTGACGAGCAGAACATATACACAGGTAAGTGACAGGGGCCAGGGTAATGCTGAAGGTAGGGGGCCAGTGCACACATCCACAGGAGGCCTCAAATGCCTCTACACAAATGCCCGTAATATGGGAAACAAGCAGGAGTTGGTGTCAGCCTCCTGCTAGCTGACACCAACCCAGACATAGTGGGGATCACTGAAATGTGGTGGGACTCAACGTATGACTGGGCGATGAATGTCAAGGGCTATAGGCTGTACAGGAGGGACAGGACAGGGAGGAAAGGTGGGGGCATGGCACTCTATATTAAGGAGGAATACACATCCTTGTCAATTAGCAAAGAATCAGAGAAGGGGCAATCTGAAGTGCTTTGGGTTAGAATACAACGCAGCCCAGGGGAAAGGGACTTAACACTGGGGGTCTACTACAGACCTCCCAACCAAGGGGAAGAGCTCGACCAGGAATTCTTAAGTCAGCTCACGGAGGTAGTGAAGTCAAAGGACGTGGTCATCATGGGTGACCTGAACTTCCCAGACATCTGCCGGGAAGAGCAGGCAGCCAAGTCTGACCGCTCACATAGGTTCCTAGCCAGAGCGCAGGACCTCCATCTAACCCAGGAGGAGCACAGCTCCACCAGGGGAGATGCCTTGTTGGACCTGATGCTGGCCACGGGAGACGACCTGGTGAGGGGGCTGCAGGTGCTCGACCACCTGGGCAACAGTGATCATCGCCTGCTGGAATTCACCATCCAGCGCAAGGTGGCAAAGGCCTGCAGCAAGGCAGCAGCCCTAGATTTCAGGAAGGCAAACTTCAATGAGCTAAGAATAGTTGGGGAAGCACTGGGATCCCAGAGGGGAGGAGAGCCAGGTGTCCAAGGAGAGTGGTCGCTCCTTAAGGAGACGATCCTCCAAGCCCAAAGGGAGGTAATCCCAACACGAATCAAAGGGAGCAGGAGGGCACATAAGACCTCATGGCTCACCAAAAGCATCCGGGAATGTCTTCTAGCTAAAAGGGAGGCATACACCCAATGGAAAGGAAGGGCCATCACCAGGGAGGACTATAATGCAGTTGCTCAGGGATGCAGGGGGCAGCAGTCAGGAAGGCCAAGGCAGAGATGGAACTGGGACTAGCTTCCCGGATTAAGGACAACAGGTCCTTTTTTAAATACATCGGGGGTAAAAAGAATGTTCCAGGTAACGTGGGGCCCCTGCAGGACACGCTAGGAAATTTGGTCGTCACACCAGACGACAAAGCCAACATATTTAACGAATTCTTTGCCTCCATTTTCCTATGCAGGGACCAAAATAGTCACCGCCCCCCCCCCAGGCCCCCCTTAGATCCCAGGGGAGGCGCACCTAGGCCAAGGGTTAGTGAGGGAACTTCTGGAGGGACTGGATGTATTCAAATCAGCTGGTCCGGATGATGTCCACCATAGAGGGACTGAGGGAATTGGCTGAGGTCATTGCAGGACACCTGGCACGGCTTTATGAGCCCTCATGGTGCTCTGGTGTGGTGCCAGAAGACTGGAAGAGGGCCAGTGTGGTTCCCATCTTCAAAAAGGGGAGGAAGGAGGACATGGGAAACTATAGGCCAGTTAGTCTTACCTCAATCCTGGGCAAGCTTTTTGAGAAAATTATTCTGGCACATATCCACGAGGGGCCAGCGGGGGAGATTATGCTTAGGGGCAACCAACACGGGTTCATTAGCGGCAGGTCTGTCAGACCAACCTGGTGGCCTTCTACGACCAGGTCACCAAATTATTAGATGCAGGGGTAGCAATGGACATAGTCTTCCTGGACTTTCGGAAGGCCTTCGACACTGTCTCTCACCCCGTTCTCATTAAGAAACTGGGGGGCTGTGGTGTCAACACCCACACAGTCAATTGGGTCGCCAACTGGCTGGAGGGCCACACCCAGAGAGCGGTGGTGAATGGGTCATTTTCGACTTGGAGAGATGTGGGCATTGGGGTTCCGCAGGGCTCAGTCCTCGGGCCCACACTGTTCAACATCTTCATCAGTGACTTGGACAAGGGGGTAAAAAGCACCCTGTTCAAATTTGCTGATGACACTAAGATGTGGGGGGACGTGGGCACGCTAGCAGGGAGGAATAGGCTGCAATCGAACCTAGACAAGTTACAAGGGTGGGCGGATGAGAATAGGATGGGATTCAGCACCGACAAGTGCAAAGTGATGCACCTGGGGAGGAACAACCAGCACCATACCTACAGGTTGGGGAACTCCCTTCTTGTCAGTAGAGGCAGAAAAACTGACTCCAAGACGAACATGGGCCGGCAATGTGGGGAGGCAGTCAGGAAGGCCAACCACACTTTGTCATGCATCCACAGATGCATTTCAAGCAGGTCCAAGGAGGTGATCCTCCCCCTCTATGCAGCACTGGTTATGCCGCAGCTGGAGTACTGCTTCCAGTTCTGGGCGCTGCATTTCAAGAGGGATGTGGACAACATGGAGAGGGTCCAGAGGAGGGCCACTCACATGATCAGGGGGGCAGCAGGGCAGGCCCTATAAGGAGAGGCTATGGGACCTGAACCTGTTCAGCCTTCACAAGAGAAGGCTGAGGGGGGATCTAGTGGCCTGTTACAAACTAGTCAGGGGGGGATCAGCAGGCATTGCAGGAGTCCCTGTTCCCCTGAGCACTGCCAGGAGTGACCAGGAATAATGGTCACAAGCTGGCAGAGGGTAGATTTAGGCTAGATATCAGGAGGCGCTACTTCACGGTCAGGGTGGCTAGGATCTGGAACCAACTTCCAAGAGAAGTAGTGCTGGCTCCTACCCTGGGGGTCTTTAAGAGGAGGTTGTTAGATGTACACCTTGCTGGGGTCGTTTGATCCCAGTACTCTTTCCTGCCATGGCAGGGGGTCGGACTAGATGATCTACTCAGGTCCCTTCCAACCCTAGAAACTATTAAACTATCTAAATCAGGGCTTTCTCAGTGATTTAAAACAATCCACTCTGGCTGGGGTCAGGTCTGACAATCAGCCGATTGTAAAACCAGGATGCAGGGTGGGTTTGAGACCCCAGACTCTTTGGAGCTGGGTTTGACAATCAGCTAAGAGGCCTGGAACTGCCCAGCTGCATGTCCAGTTTTTAAAAGTCCCAGGGCTCAAGGATCGAGGACCCTGTCCCTCATCTTGGCATCCCTATCCCCAGGGCATCTAAAAAGCACTTGTTCAGCCTGGCTCCCTGGAACCCCTGCATTTTAAAATGCCTTTCCCCACATCTCTTGGAGGGCTCTGAGGCAAGGCAGAAAAAGCTGTTCAGCTCAGACATTTCCAGGTTTCTAGCTTGAAGAACTCCTTGACTTCCCTCACTAGGGAATCTTGCAATCTGCTCCTCCTACCCCCATTTTGGCATCAGGACTGAGGCTGTCACAGTCCTAATGTTGACCTCCCTCCCCATGCTGACACTGACAATGAGCTAATCAGCAGAGAGGTGGCCAGTGAGGTGGGGGATGGAGTAGAGTACCCTGAGATGCTGGAGGACCCAGTTAAGACCTATCACATGAAGTGTGACATGCCACATGTTCAGATTAAAGCTTAGTAGAAACCAGCTTTAAAAATGTACTTCATTTTTCAAGCAACATCTTTATAGCTGGCTGGCTATTTTTGTTGCTGCCTGGCCATTTTTATTATGCAGTAATTATTTTGTATGTGTAGCCTGTCTAAATTTATTGTGCCCATAGCTGGTTAATGGCACAATAAATGTAAAGTGTACTTACTGGGGCCTCAGAGTTCAGATCTTTTTTTTAAATTTACAAGATGAAACACTAAATTATTACCATCAGTCCACCATGCACACCGCTCCCTCTCAGATTAGGGGCATATTCTGCGAGGTCAACTGAACGTAACCACTCCATCACACGATGATTGGTCCACTGAGTTACTTCAGATGGCATGATGTTATTCTGTGGACAGGAAGAGATTGCACTTATGAAGACTTTTTTATTCTGTCTTTAATTCAGACCCTCCCCCACCCGTCCTCTGCTTTAGCAAACCTTCTGTCCTCAAAGGCACATTCAAATGTGCCTAGATCAAACTTCAACTGCCTCCTCAAACTCTGTGAAATCTGAATCCATATCTTCATCGTGATGCAGTATTAGGCAGTAGCCAGCAAGATTCCTGGTATGTTTAAATGATCTTTCTCCACCCCTCTTAGCTGCTGACTCCTGACTAACCATCAACATCTTAGCATTATTTATACATTCTAGCATTGGTACTGAAACACACAGATCAAAAAAGTCAGCTGATTATCATGTCAGTGTGATGGGAAATTAACCAGAAGCTTCCTACAAGGCAGTGAAAATCCTGCAAGGCAGTGTGAATCAACCAATTTAGATCAGGACATCAGATAAAAGCTTGGAATGCTTATACTGCTGTATGAATTCTAGAACAGCACTGAGCTGCTCAATGCACACAGAACTGACTGGCTAGAGGATGACACATTCTCCTCTCCATTTAACACACCTCAAGTGCTGTAAAGTAACATGGCACTATGTTTCTGAGCACACAGGGCCTGCATCTGCAATCTCTTACATTGGCATATACTGCTATCACTTCCAGTGGAATTAGTTGTGATTCACCACAGGGTGATGAATCTGGTATCTCAGGAGAGCTGCTAGATGCATCTACTGCAAAGACATGATGAATATGAACTTTCATCTCCAATGGCCTTACAATAGGGTCCTAATTCTATTTTGAGAGCAAGTTACCTCTAAAGCAAACAATCCTATAGCAGTAGCTCAAGATAATATCTGATTATAGTGTTGAACCCAAGAAAATTGTATATTAAAATTTCATAAAGTCTTAGGGTAGCAGTAGGCTTTTTTTTTTTTCCTGTGGGCCAAAATGACCCACCTCATGTCAGAGGCAAGTGCTCAAGAGCATCTGCAGCCAATGCTTCTCATGGCAGCACAGGGAGAGCACCCACAGCCCATGTGCTCCACCTTTTGGGCCCACAGGTCAGATGAATGGTGCAGAGCATGTCTGCAGGCCAGACGCCACATTTGGCTTTGGTTTGAGTCAGAACCAAAAATTTTGCAGCAGAGACAACTAGTACTGTTACCACTTCCACGCTGCCAAAGTTTTGGACCTGTGGGAAGACCCACATGCCAGACAACATGAACTTTTGGAACTAGCTCACAGGCCAGAGATTAAGTAAGAAAGTGTACACCTAAGTTCAAGGCAATTATATCACAGGTGGCACTACTTTCCTTAAAACAGTTCATCATATACTATGTTCTAGAAACAGTCAGTTGTAAACTAGAAAGAGAAATGGGAGATTTGGCAACAGAAAGTGATTCCACAACTTGTGGAAGTAGGAGAAAAGAACTCAGTATTCTAGATGTGTAAGGCAGAACATGAAAGTGAAAAGAAAATGGTGTAGATACGAAAAGGCATAGATAGATAGCTGTAGTTAAGACTGGTGGGGTGGTAGAGTCAGAATAACCTGTCTGGAAAAAAAAAAAAAAATCAGAGGATTGCTCTTCGTGATTTAGCTTTCCCTTAAAAGAGGTACCTCATCCGACGGCCTTCTGCGCAGACAGTTGGGTTCAAAGTTGTTTATCCTCAGGACCTGAATGGCTCTTTTGATGCTAAGGTGATGGAGAACACTAACAACTTTCAAGGACAGTAAATCATCCTGTGAACAGTGAAAAGAGTTTTAAAAAATTAACCCCCATACACAGCATTAATTACTGAAATTTATACTAAAACTCCTTCTGAGAAGGTGGTTTTTGGTGTCTGCCTAAGATGCTACATCAAAGAAATGCAGGGATAGCTCCATTCTGTATTCATTTTTAAATATAAAAAATTCACCTGATAATGACAGTTCTACATTTCTCCCCCCCAGAATTTCCCAGGATGGTTTGTGCCAGCTGCTTTGCAACTTCCTTCAAAATAGTGATGTCAACTCAAAGGATTCTGGGAAACATCAGGAAGGAGTGGGTGTGACACCTTGCTATCATCAATCCAACCTGAGAATATCTAGATTTCTGAGCATAGAAAAATATCAAGATCATAATGAATTTCAATCCAATCAAGCTTGTTCATGGAAACCACCCCCCCATACCGCTTTGGTGAAAAGTGAGGTCTCTATGAGAAGAAAGATGAACTTTGATCACTAAAAATCCCTCATGCCTCAAACCACCTGAGAAATATGTTCCAAATACTTTTAGTGAGAAACAGGATGGTTCAGAAGAGTGGCAAAGGGCACTCGCCTCTAGCACAATGAGGAAAAGAAGCAGGTGTTGGAATATGTTGTTGAAAGTGTATGTAAAGTCATTTAGTGGTCTTAGTTCAGTTTAACTTAACTCAGTTGAATTTATTTTAGTAGCCTAAAAAGGGTAGGCTGCTGTCAGTCCCTCAGATAAGCAAACTAGTGAACCAGATGAAGGCTGAGCTGCTCTCTCACCTCTGAACAATGATCTCCACACCATGTAACAGCTGTTCGAGGACTAAAAAGACGACTAAATTCTGCAAGTCTGAATTCACACTTCAGAAAATGCTTTATATGTGAGCAACACATCAGAAAGGTGATTGAAAAAATGACAGCTCAATTCCTTTCAAGTAACATGAAAGAGCAATACTCCTTGTGCAAGGAGAACTAGTGATATCCATCAAAGGACTCTGCACTTTCTTTAAAGCAGCAGTTCTCAACCTTTTAGATTTAGGGCACCCTTTGATAGGCTCAAGGCACCCCTCAGTAGAGTCAAGGCAGCCTTAGGAAAATGTCAGCTCTTACTTTTCACTCTATTTCTGCCTACAGAAAAACAATAGAGCAATTTTTCTATTGCAAAGAACTCAGAAAGATCACAACCAGTCAGAATGTTTTTAACATTATGGCTTTGTAGTTGAAACCTCTGGGTTTATCTTGTGACTCATACTTGCACACCTAACAGTAATACCATTGTGTGGCACCCCACAGGACCCTTGAAAGAGATCTCAAGTTACTGCAGAGTGCCACCACACCCTGGTTGAGAATCATTGCTCTGAAGTAAGAGCAGGCAAAATATGGCCCGCGGGCCACTTCTGGCCCACCAGGCCACTGTATCAAGCCCACGGGGCCCCAAAAGATTTAGAAAATTTATATTTATCGGGTCCTGGCTGCCTGTCAAAGATGACAGGAGCCAGGGGCAGTAGGACCCAGGGGGAGCCGGCAACAGGACACAGCAGCCGAGCCTTGCCCCACCCCCAGCCATTTCCCTGCTTTCCTGCCCCCGCACTGCTGCAGCACCACATGGCTCCCAGCTGTATCACTGGACTGCAGGAGCATGGGGCCTGCGCCAGTGCCCCAGGGGTAGGAGTGGGAGAGTGTGTGTTTCTGTATGCACACACAGAGGAATAGAGAGAGAGAGTGCATGTGTGTGTGCGTGCGCGCACGCACAGGGGAGAGACAGTGAGAGTGCACGTGTTCGTGGGGTGAGTCCCACATGCACCTCCCACCATACACATGCACCCACACCCCCTCCTCACACTGTCATACATGCAGACCCCCACATCCACACCCGCTCACACACCCCAGCCACCCTTCCCCCCACACACACCCACAAACCCCACACCCACCCACATCCACATGCTCCCTTACCCCAAACCTATCCACCCCTCAGACACACCCATACCCCACATACCCACACTTGCAGCTCCCCACAACCAATACCCAACCCCCAAGCTCCCCCACAATATACAAGAGTAAAACTTCATTTTAAGCTGCTGTGCAATCACCTCTATGTACAACACACAAACACATGTAAACATGACAAAAATGTTTTTTGAAATCAAATTAATGAATCTTGTAGATGACTGCTTATAATTTAGTATAATTAGATATAATTTAGTATTTTTCTGGTTCCAAGATGACAAAACCCCTAGCTAAAAGGAAGGGGGCAAGGGAAGGGTTTCCAGTGGCAAAGGTCAGGGGTTAGGAGGCGGGACTTCCAGTCACAAGATGGTGACCAGGGGCAAGGCACCTGTCAAGGGGCGGGGCTACCCATCTGGTCCTCAACAGTTCGCTAAAACTCAGCAAGTAACCCGCCACCCGAAATAACTGCCTCCCCCTGCTCTAAAGCATGTGGATTTGAACCTCAGTAACCAATTCAAGTCACTTTGGGACTGCAGAAGGTAGCTTTGTCTATGACTCTGCTTGGACTCCATGAAAGTTTCCCCTGGAGTATTTTCACTTTAAAATTGTTTAAACCTCCTTACAATTATGAGGGAGCAGAGCTTTTCACTGCAACTTCCAGAAGAAAGAAAATTAAAACATTTCACTTGTCCAAGCACAAACACAAGAAGATGGAACATGAGATACAGAATTCTAAATCCATTTTTCAGGCATGAGCGTTTTTCACGCTTACTCAGTGGCAGACCCTGATCTACTTACAAGTTTGTAATCTGCAGAGTATGAAAAATCGCACTTGCCTTTTCTACATCTGCATTCATTTCAACATCTACCCTCAGAATTTTCACACATCAGGAACAGAATAATAATTATGCTCTTTCACTCACACCCTACAAATGAGATGTTTATTCAACTCTAGAATTGTATGCATTATGTTTAGCCAGACTTTATAACTCACACAAAGCTACTGAATTTCCAAACAGAAAACCATGCCTATAATGGTTATTATTAGAATCATAACGCTTGTGCATTATTAAAAAATGAAGCAGTCAAAATCAGAAGCCATCTAGCATAGGGCATATGCATATTCAACCCATAACTGGGCTATGAAATGTGTGTGTTCAGTTTAGATCTTAAAGTTAAATTAACCACTGGTAGAAATATGTACAACTTCACCAATTTGGGTGGAGTTGCACATACTTATGCCAGTAGTCAAACTGACTTCATATTTCCCAACACCTATGTATATTTTAGTTATACAGACAATGTTCTAGCCACTAGCCACCTATATATTCATGGATTACAGAAATCTCTACAGAAAGCTTAGTTTTTTCATAAAAGCCTAAGCAGATATGTTGTTTGATTTCAAATAATGGGTTTGGGGGTAGGTTTTAAAAACAAAAACATTCCAGATATGTTTGATTGTGAATCTCAAGTTCAAATTAACTTGAAAAAAAAATCACAAAACTTAACTTATCTGTTCAAATTTATTTGGTTAAAAAGGGGATTAGAAAAATTTAATTTAGGGCAAGTCCATTGGAAGCTATTAACTTGGATAGTCAGGAACGTATTCTCTCGTATTCCATGTAAACCAATGGTTGGTTGATGCCAGGGAGGGCATGACAGAGGATGAATTGTTCTAGACATACCCTATCATATGCTGTCCTTCTAAAGCAGTTACTACTTTTCACTGCTGGAGACAACATATTGGGCTAGATGAATCATTGATTTGACCCACTATGGCACATACTATGTTCCCCTTTAATTTTAGTTTTATCATGGTTTTTAAGACAGTCCTCACCATGTTAAAGGATCCAGTAAACTTCCACAAGTTAACCACATGCTGCATAAAAGGTACTTCCTCTTGTTTGTTGTAAACCTATGTACTGAGACTTTCAATAGTCACCTCCTAGTTCATATATTTTGGGAGTCAGTGAATGGCAGTTCCTTAATCACACTCTTCATTATCTTATACAGCTCTATTGTTCCTCCTCAGCCTTCCCCTTTCCAAACTGAACACTCCATCTTATCAATCTCCTCTAACATGGCAGCTGCTCCATACTCCTGATCATCCTTGTTATAGCAGGAGATGTATCTAGAAAAGTAATTATTAGAAAGGGATGGTTTCTGTTATAGAGCTCTGCTTTCTTTACCTGGTCTGTAAATTAAGATTTTTCCCAAACCTCCACTGACTGCCAAACAAGGCAAATTATACCATTCTGCAACCTATACCTACTGATTAGCTTTGAGCCCTCTTGCAATTTATACCATTATTAAGCTCCTCCAGAATTTAACATAGCTTTCCCTGGGACCCTGTTAGCCCTATTCCTCTGAGACCAGCTTAAATAGCAGGAACAAATAATTTCTGATGGCCCAAATACAAAAAAGGGGACACAAACATAAAAACCCCAAGCATTTAGTATATTCTTCCAAATCCTACTAAAGCATCAGACAGCTAATTCACTGTGAAGAAAAACGCACCCATGGCAAAGACAAATACACACCTATTCATTGCCAAGTGGAGCAAATAAACATGCCTATGCGAGCTAGGTGCCTAGTAAGCCTGTCCAAAGCAGCTAGTATTCATTTCCAATTTGGATTCAATTTGGATGGTGATTAGAATCAATATCCTGAATCAATTCGGCTGAATCATAGTTTCATAGTTTCTAGGGTCAGAAGGGACCTGAGTAAATCATCTAGAACGACCCCCTGCCATGGCAGGAAAGAGTACTGGGGTCAAACGACCCCAGCAAGGTGTACATCTAACCTCCTCTTAAAGACCCCCAGGGTAGGAGCTAGCACCACTTCTCTTGGAAGTTGGTTCCAGATCCTAGCCGCCCTGACCATGAAGTAGCGCCTCCTGATGTCGAATCTGAATTTACCCTCTGCCAGCTTGTGACCATTATTCCTGGTCACTCCTGGTAGTGCTTGGGGGAACAGGGACTTCCCCAGTGCCTGCTGATCCCCCCTGACTAGTTTGTAACAGGCCACTAGATCCTCCCTCAGCCTTCTCTTGTGGAGGCTGAACAGGTTCAGGTCCCGTAGCCTCTCCTCATAAGGCCTTCCCTGCTGCCCCCGATCATGCGAGTGGCCCTCCTCTGGACCCTCTCCATGTTGTCCACATCCCTATTGAAGTGTGGCGCCCAGAACTGGATGCAGTACTCCAGCTGCGGCCTGACCAGTGCTGCATAGAGGGGGAGAATCACCTCCTTGGACCTGCTTGAGATGCATCTGCGGATGCATGACAAGGTGCGGTTGGCCTTCTTGACTGCCTCCCCACACTGCTGGCCCATGTTCATCTTGGAGTCAATGACGACTCCAAGATCCTTTTCCACCTCTGCACTGACAAGAAGGGAGTTCCCCTTCAAGAAGGGAGTTCCCCTGCCCCAATCAAACAGGCCCCATCCCCGACCTGCTCTCCCAGTCCCGTCAATGGCTGCCCCATGCAGCCCCAGAGTCCCAGCACAAAAAAAAAAAAAGCCCTGCACTCCCCAGCTCCTCCCAGGTGGGGGATGGGGGTGGGCAATCCCAGCTGCCCCACCCCTGTGAACACAGGCACCAGCCACACAGCTCCCTACTGCCCCTGAAGGACCCTCCCACCCACTCCCTTCCCCCACTGGAGGGGCAGGTGCCTCCCCTGTCTTGCTGCAGCCCCTGTGCCCAGCCCCCCTCCTCCCCCAACCAACTCACACACCCATTATCTCCACACTTCCATGCCACACACAGGTGCCAGGAAAAACTTCATTACTGAGCAGAGCAAAATCCCACACATTTGTTCATATTTTTAAAAAAACACCCAGAGAGAGATGGGAGAACCCAAAAAGAGGTCATGCCCAAGAAAACCTGGACAAATGGCAACCTTAACACATACACGTAAAAGTACTATTAGTATTTATCTAGCATAGCTGCTATGGTCAGCATAATACTGCACATATTCCATTGAAGAGGAGCAGCACACATCACTATCAGAGGATACAGACAAATACAGGAGTATCTGATTTTATACCATGACAGCTTGACCTCTATTAAGCTCTATCCTGCTGTTACTTATCAGATATGTGGAATGGCTTATAGAAAATTCAACCAACTTGAAATTACAGAAGACAAACAGAAAGCTGTCTGTTAAACAGGATTTCATGCACAATATGTTATTTTTATCATTCTCAGTTTTGTAAAAGCAAATGGAATTCATCCTCCAAGTTTCTTTCATAATGGTTATCCTCCATATTACAATTCTGGTCACATGCTGTGAAAGTCATTCATATATAGAACCACCACAAGGTACTTACATCTGACCTGAAACCTTCCAAGTAGGACTTCTGGCAGGAATAGACATCCCTGCACAGGCATACAATTTAAGCTCAAATAGTTACCACATAGTTGCTTAGTCTCTGATGAGCCGCTCTGAGCTGTCATTTTTTTTTTTTAAATGCACAAGATGCCAGAAAAAAATGCTATTTACTTACTACACTCATATAATGCAGCATTCGACCATCTACCTTCCCTTCATCAAACTGAGTTTTATACTGGGGAAGTCCAATATCATCCAACCACCCTACAAAACAAACATATTATTATGCCAAACCATCTCTGGACTAACGGCAGTCATGTAGCTAATCAACACTCTCTGTGTTATTTTTTACTCTCAGGTGTTCACAAAACTCCCAAGTTCCCTTCTGTTCTAAGCTCCCAGCCATTGTCTTGGGATACTAATATTTTAGGATGGAATAAAATCTTACTGGTGACCCAGTGATAATCCAGTTTTCCATGACTGTTTTCTTCTTCAGACCCGAGTGCCTGAAGAGCAAGCTGAAGTTTTTTTCGATGGAGTGGATGCTTTATCCCGAGTTCCTGCAAAGATAAAGAATCATCAACCCCTTAATTGCCAATTTAATTGCATAATGATTTGCTGAGAATCAAAACAGTAAAAATAGCTAGAAAACATTTTACCATTTCAAAAATAAATAAATAAACTAACAAACAAACAAACGAATCAGTACTTCAATCCTAACAATAAAAGACAAAAGCTTGTCCTCGGATACGTAACAAACACACGTATCAGAGGACAGAATTTGGTCTTAAATCTGTATCTACATTTAGAAACCTAAATCCGTAATGAAGTACCTAAAAGAGCATAGTCTAATGTTTGCAGAGTACCCATTATGCCTTTGGATGTCAACAGAAAGCCAGTGCCCAGCCCTTCTGAAAACCAGGCCACTTATTTAGGATTTAGTGCATTTTGATACTTTAATTTAGTTCCAGTAATCTTACACAGTATAAGGAAATCATGCTAAATCATACTAAATTATAATAGTCAACTTAATATTTTAAGGTTCAATGCATTTAATTGCCTACCTTGCATTTAGGCAAAGAAAACTGTGAAAATTAACTAGTTTATAGCTCTAACGTGCTCTGAAAAACAAAGTGTTCTATAGGTGTTATTTATCAAATGTATTAAATCATTAAAAAAAATAAGTGCTTCCCAATGCCTGATGGTAGCCATGCCCAGTTCTGCTGCAAGTACAGCTGTCACAGGACCTTTGCAAATATAGGATTTACACTGACACCTGAAACAGAATGCTTCATTGACACTGTAAGGTCCACACCAACGCTTTCTAATCTCAGTTTAGTATAACTAGTGGGCTAATTCAACATTTTACATCTCCTGAGGTGTCGGCTGACACCAGGCTTGCTTTTCTTGTTTGTTGACAACCAAAATTATTAACCATTCAACACAGCTTCATTTTGGACCAAAATAAACTCTAACAAATAACAAGGTCCTCCCCCGGCTCCACTACAGAGTTTAAAACCTGAGGCACAGTTAACTTCATAACTATAATTATACACACTGAGAATCTGATTCTAGGGCATTGCACTTACGCTGTCATTCTTACCTGGGCTGAGCGAAGACAAATTGCTACCAAATCATCGTAACTGCCTTACACAGTTATTTATAACAGGCTAGCCAAAACCATAATCTCTATTTTAACAAGTGATTTAAATGTCTGGTATGAAAAACAAGTTTATGTGCCAACAGACTACTGCAGTTAGACCACACATTTAAATACCCTCAAGGGCACCTTTTTTTAACTCGCCATCAAATATTAATAATAAATCAGGAATGTAAAGCTGATTTGTTTCATTTTATATCACCGTCTTTTAATTTTTGCACTGAATAACCCTAATTTAGATACACAAATGAAAAGCTTACTTTCACTTCAATATAAATATTTCTTTTAACTTCTTACCTTTTCCAGGTCTTGCTGAGAAGCTTGCAAGAGGGTTTGCCCAGAGAGTATCCACTGTTTGCCATTATTTATGTATGAACCCAAACCCTGGTCCTGAAGCCAGCTGCAAACTTTCTCCTTTGTCCATTTAGCAAATGGCATATCCAGGTCACTAAAGTAGAGGACAACCGTTTTTCAAATGTTATTAGAAAAATAAAATATAACAAATTCAATGGGGTTTCAGAGCTATAGCCATAGCTGGGAGAGTCTGCATCTGTGCTTTTTTTTTTGAATTTTTTTTTGTCTTGTAAGCCCTTTGGGCCACGGACTATTTATTACATACGTTCATTACTTGCCACACCTACCAAAATGGGACCCTAAGATTGGCCAATCCATAGGCCCAATGACAACCATGCTGCAGAAGCAGCCTCATGCTCCAGGATGGCTTAATCTTTAAAATATTACTAAAATATTTTGTATATCATAATAGTAGTTTCACAATCCCCACAGATATTCCAGTGTACTAGAAGATAAGGAAAGGGAACCATATCAAGCTTTGGTTTAATGACAATGAATGAAGCATTGCTCAAAATGCATGTGGGCTGACACTCGTGAACAGTTCCCTTTGTCTCTCTCCCTGAAGGCATGTACATCAAACTTCCACTACTAAGGTTACCCTCAGGCACAGGCACACAGCATACCCACATGAACTTCATTGCTGGGGCCACACTTAAATTCCTAGCCCCGCTCTCCAAAAGGGTAATAACATCCTTAGAATCTCGGTATGCCTACTGACTACCAATATGACTGCTGTTGTAACAAAAGATTTGCCTGGTGAGAATCCTCTTAACAGCGGTAAAACACATGCCTTTCTATAAAGGCAAACCAAAATAGGGTGACACTGCTCATTTGGGTTCAGCACAGCATAGTTCATCTTACTTGTGAGACTGTCCAAGGTCTCGAGACCAGCCCAGTCTTGGTCCAGCTGTCGCTCTTGTCCCTCCTCTTTTGAACTCTGTCTCAGATATATCCTCTGGGTTAAATGTGGTAGACTGACTTCTTCTGAGTCTAAACAAAGGAGGGAAAGCACTATTTAACACTGCATCACACATGATAACAGCGAAACCAATTCCTCTATTACTGCAACCACAGAGTATACTGACAAACTGTGAACTAAACCACAATACATTTTTCACCGTTTTGCCTGCACACTGGTCACACTACACTACAGCTACTAGACTGGGGAGGGGGGGGGGAGGGGGAAGGTGCAGAAAGGATGAGTGAGAACCAGAAAGCACTAAAAACATGCTAAGCCTTGGGGAGATTCTATGAGAAGGAGTTCACTAGTTGCTACACTGAGACCAGCAGCTTATTTCACTCAGCAGCTTTCAAATGGCAACCACTTTGCCCATATCCAGCTTGAGCTGGGTTTCTGGTGTCTGTGTCCTACTGACAGTCCCCCTAGTGATGCAGCTATCAAGAATGATCACCTCTCATAGTTTACTTACTTTCCAAATAATTTCTTGATTCCTCTGGCCTTCTTTTTGGAGTCAGGTGAAGATGGAGACAGTTGCACACTATCGGTTTCTTTTGGCTGAGGGGACAAACCAGCCAGATCCAAGTGATCTGCAGATCCCTTCTCTGTTTCAGCTATTAGAAAACAAATGCCAGTAACACTTCACCTTTGCAGTACTTTCCCTGCATTATGCTCTATGAACACACTGCTGAATCCAACTCTCGCCAGAATTGAAGTGAACGATCAATTTAAAAGTAGAGGGGGTCCAAAAGAGACAAAACCTAAAAACACGTTCCTGTCTACTGGTGATGTGTAGGGGGTGCACGTGGGTGCATGTGTACCCCCTGAGATTGGCCGCGCATCCCCTGGAAGTGCCAGGTGCGAAACTGGAAGTGTCGGCAGAGGTGTACTTCTGGTTTCGCCGCTGGTGGTTCCGCACTTGGTGATCAGCTGCTGGGGGACCACCCTGGTCAGCAATCTGGTGCCCCCCCCCAGACATGGGAGGCACCAGTTGCCCATGTTCCTGCCTACACCTTGCACTTGCAAACTGGCAATACACAAAATGTATACTTTATGTTCTTTAATCACCTGTTCAAGAATTGTTACTATAGCCATTTTGCTTATAGCTATGCTGAGGCACAGGAAGCTCTGCAGCAGGTCAACAGCATGGCAGAGTAAGCTCCAGGATGCCCTAAGCACTACAGAAGTCTTTCTTACCAATGTCCCTTCGTCACAAAATGCAGTATCTCATTAGATGTCCATCTAGTAAATTCTAACCACCAACTCCTTCCATCTCAAGAATGTTACTGGGAAAAGACGGCATTTATTCTTCTGCACATAATGGAACATTCTGCTCTTTTTACAAGCATGCACCACAATCTTTTGGGCTTTGTTCAGACTAAAAACCATTGTTTCTTTCTTAAGTGTCACAGGATGAATGTATCCAGTATCTTTCCTGGCTTAGGGATACTACTCCATCCATGATTATCATGTTAGGTCTTTAAAAATAAAAAGATTCTCTTAAGACTTCACAGCCAGTCAGGGCAAACAGAAAGGCTGCTGTCTTGAGAATGTAGTTGACACAACTATAAAAATGAAGAAAACAAACAAACAAACAAAAGACAGTTTTAAAAGACACAACTGAAGAATCTAACATTCTACTTAAGCAGAGATGCACTAGCAAATGCCAGATAGCTACAGGCAAAGAAAATCAGCAGGAGTTTGTTTACCATCACGTATTTGCTAAAAGGAAGCTTACAACAAAAGAGCAAGTAACAAGCATAAACCTACTGCGTGAGTTTGACTAGGTGAAACAGCCATGACTGAAATGCAGCCAAATGGAGACCCATAGTGTAGCTTGTAGATCCTGTCCTTACCTTTCACTTAGGTGTGAACCTACAGGCCCCATTTTTTTTTAAATAAATTCTTTTTAAATAGACCTTTTCAAAGGAAGTGGGAGTGCGAGCATAGTTTTCAAGTTCTGGGCTGCCATTTGGGGACTCTACTGTTTTTTTTCTTTGTGGGTTGTCATTTATTGATAGCCACCCTGAGGCTCTCTGGAGAGGGTGGGATATAAATATCTCACCACTAGCAAGACAATACAGCAGGTTCAAATTACTTGGGTCAAACTGGAGTACGTTATGCAAGTATCTGTGCCCTTACACTTCAGAGTTAATGATGAAGGTGGCTGCACTGGCTCCAATTAATGAAAGTCAGACATAGTCCCATGATTCCTAAAAATTAGCCAGCATGACACGTGGCTGGGCAAAGTTTAGATGCCTCAGCCAAAGGTATATCCTTTGTTTTTGTGTGTGTTTTCTGAGCACTTCGAGCTTTACTGAAAGCCAGATAGGATAGCCTGTTGCTGGAGGACAGTGCTACTTTGTGAGCAATTTTTAAAGAAATGGCCTGAGAAAAGAACTTGTACATTTCAACTGTATTCTTGATAGTGACTATCAAGACAATGATGAATGAATTTGCAGGGATTTTATGGTTCTAGAATGAGTGCTCCTTGCATTTGTTCTTCAAGCATTGACACTACACTTTGGAATAGAAGCTTTATGGAAGTGACATTATAGACACCAATGGGGTCAAGACAGGGATGAGAAACCCCACTAGACTTTAGAATAGATGTCTTATGGAAGTGACATTATGGATGCAAATGGGGTTGAGACAGGGAAGAGAGACCACTTCTCCTGTCATCTGCTAGAGTCGCATCTACTTTCAATTACTCCAACTGGTGTCAGGTAACATGTACATACATGAAGGCAGAATGCTCCATTCCATTTCAGTTGCTCTGCCCCAATCATCAGCACAGTCAGTATTTGAGCACCTTCCAGAAGGGCGTTTAATGACCTGATTAGACTGATCAGTCTCCCTTTCTTTCTGCAAAAACTCTCTTACGTTTATTACATTCATTTCTTCCTTAATTATTTCAGCAAGAAAGAAAAACTATGCATCCTTCTCCACAGTGCTTGTTAGCTTAAGGAAAATCTGGCCAGTATTTTCAAGATTCAAGCTGCATTTCAGACTCTCCAAATTGGATGAGAAGACAGATACATTGACCTTAATAACCATGAAGTTACTACAACAGTCAGTAGAATGTACGGCTATACCTCTGTAAATATAGGTAAACTTAAACCACTATCTTTCATTCCCTAACTTCTTGTTTGGGTCAATGGGTATACTCATGTTCAGAGGCAAGTTAATCTTTTACTGTAACATCTGATGAGTAGTAATCATGGAACAGTGCAGCAGACTTTTAGTAGTGGGCAGACGTTACATGAAAAAAGATTCTTTCAGTGATGGATATTGTTTCTAGCTCTGCTTTATGAGTGCATGGTCAAAACCAGCTGTTAGCAGCAATCACTATGCAGCAGTTGTACAGGCAGACATGCAAGACTACTATACCTAAGGTAGGTGCGCTTGCACTTCGACTGCGATCTTCAGATATCCAAATAATGCACATAACCACAAGCAGCACAATGGGAGAGAACACGCAGAGTGACAAAGTAAAACACATATCAAAACTCACATTACAAAAAATACAAGACAAGGGGAGAGCATTATGATAGACACATGCATCACACATGGCACTGAATCCACAGAGATTAGCATCACCAATGCATTCCCCACCACCACTACCACCACCAAAAATTAACACAGCGAAGTTATATTGAAGAAGGGTGAAAACATCCAGATGATTCCAGTCTTCGTACAAAGAATAATATACTGCATCTCTATTAATAATACATTGTGGTTGTTCCCCACAAAACACCAGTGAGGAAGGTAAATATCATGACATCAGTTATACGGATAGATCCAATGAAACACGAACAAAATAAGGGACTTTCCTCAATTCGTACAGTAAACACAAGACCAGAAACCCCATCACTATCTTCTGCTGGAACCATGAGACCCCACTGCTTTCAGCTTGCAAGGCTTATTTAACAATTGCATTTTTTTGTTCCATTGCAGAGATCAGACAAGGAAGTGATTACAATTAGAGATGAGACAGTTTGGTCTAATCATCCAAATGGACTCTAAATCTGTTCCAGGCAGACCAATACATTTCTATATTATATGGGGGAGAAAGAAAAATATGGCTGTGGATCGATGAATCATTGAAAACAGAGCTGAAAGGGACATCAAGGGTTCATGTAATACAACTCCATTACTTGATGCTGGATCATATCTGTCACTGCTGCTGTAACACAAGTTTTGCCTGGTGAGAGTCTTCCTAACACAGCAGTAAAACACATGCCTATCTATGAAGGCAAACCAAAATAGGGTGACACTGCTCACTGGGGTTCAGCACAGCATAGTTCATCTTCCTTGTGAAACTGCCCAAGGTCTCAAGACCAGTCCAGTCTTGGTCCATCTGTCTCTATTGTCCCTCCTCTTTTGAGCAACATCTTTGATAGTTTCTAAGTGCAGGTTAGACAATGATGGAGACACCACAACCCAGTTCTCTCCCCCGATAATTTGCTCCAGTGGATAATCTCCAATGAGCAAAAGGTCTGGTATGACCTCTGTGTAATAAAAGCAAATGTCTATTCTGCTCCAAATGGTGACAATTAAAACTCAGTTAAGCTGAAGGATGAAGATACTCTCCCCTTCTCAAGGTGAAATGAAACTTCTAAGTGGGTAGATGCTTTTCAGATGCAGAAATTTTGCTGGTGTTTTTATTAAAAGGATAGAAAGACTGCTCTTGGACAGGTGCTACTGCAGGTATGTCTCTATAGACGTCTTTACAGCTGTTCCAGTGTGGGAGAGGGATGGGGCGCTTTAATTAGAGCCGCTCTTGGGAGCCACTAATTAAAGCACCCGCAACATCTCATGTATTCAGCACCCCCGCCTCCATTTTGAAGCACAGGGTGCTTTAACTAAAGCTCACTTGACAAGCTAAAGCACCCCCCACTGCCATTTTGAAGCATGGGGACACTGAATACATGTGATGCTGAGACTTTTGTTGGAGGGTGCTAATTAGCACTCTCCAGCAGACTATTAATCAAGCCTGCTCCAACACACTGTAATTAGAATGCATTGGAGCAGGCACTGGGCATGTGGATAGGTGTCCTAAGCTGCCTAAGTTCTCCTTGCAATATGTCCATGGTATTACTTGTTTCATTTCAATATGGAAGTATTATCAAGTTACAGAAACAAATGGAAATTTCAAGAAGGGTATCCTGCCTCTAAAAGTAGAATGTCAGATGGGCCCTTGATATTCCATTCTGACAGTCAATCCAGTCCCAATCATTAATATTCAAACAATCCATAAACATACATTAAAATATAGTGTGCATGTGTATGCAAGGTAGATGTATTACTCTCTCTACTCAAACATCTAAGAGCCTCATGAACTCTAAGATAAAGGTAAAACAGGACAAAAAAGATGCAGGTTGATTTTTGCATTTTTGTAATGTAAACTAACACTTGGAATCAGCACTTTCCAGTACAGCAGAAAGGTCAGGACCCGCTGGTCTGAGACGGTAATACCTGCGCCTGCACTGTTGTGGTGTGGCCACTGGTTTCTGCATTATTTGAAATGCATTTCTACTTGGAAAAATATCTTTGAGTCAGACTGTGGTTGGCCCACTAGCATTTGCAATGGCTAATCTTTCTAATCAGGAAAAAATACCCTGGAAAGGTGCTCAGGTGTATGGTACCTACCCAAATTGGGGGCGCTTGCTGTCCTCTTGTTATTTTTTATCTTGAAAAAGCCTCGGCCAAATGAAGATCTGGCTTTACGTGTGCCAAAACTGTCCTCCTCTCCGATGCTACCTTGAGTTGGGGATTTTGGAGGGAGGTTTCCAAATTTACCACCTTCTGCTGGAGCTTTATTCTGAACAGACAGGGAAAGAAGTCTTCAGGACTCAGCATTAGTGCTCCAAAAAAGAACACCGAATGCTGAAAAGCCATGTGGCAGCTTTTCCACTGTGAGAATAGGGCAGTGGGATAAAATATAGAAAAAGATATTCAGTTGAATATGATCAGGACTTAGAACAATTTAGACTGCCCTTTCAAGAGTAAAATGCATCCGCTACAAAGTTTCTGGGGTAATAAAGGCGGCACCTTAAGATATGGTAATACACAAAAACATCTTCACACAGGCTTGAGATTCCAAGCTCTCTCGTCTCCTTTTAACTTTCAGTTTCTATGAATGCTTGTAGAAACACTGAGAAGCAAGAAATGAGAAAGTCTTTCTGTTTTGATACTTGTGTCTTGTGTACTTCCTGGACCATCACGACTACAACACCACTCCAACTCTACCTGATATTTTTTAAAATGTAAAGAACACTAATCAGGACGTTAGCTTTTCTGTTTTCTGAGTTTTTAGTCATATGCTATTTTAACTTCGTTCTCTCTAGCCATCTGACTGATGACTGAGGTGAATCCATCTCAAACACAGACAATTCCTTTTTTACTAATAGGACATAGTCATCATCAAAAAGTAGCACCTATGATGCTTTCCTCATTAGAGAATAGTGAATAGCTGCCACATGTTAGCTATCACTGCATAGTAATTGTTCACAAATGCTGACTCCTTAATAGCACCCACTGTAAAAAAATTAGCAACTTTACTGCAATACTTTGAACCTGGAAGGTTTCTAAGATACAACATTCAAAATACAAAGCTACCAACAAAATTGGAGGGCCAGCTTTGCCAATATTTTAAAAGCAGGAGCTGTTGGAGAAAAACAGTAATTAGCAGGTAACTTTAATCATTCTCAGGCAGACAGAAAGAACAGGACACATGTGAAGAGACAAAAAGAAGTGGGAGAAAAAAAAACCTCACAAAACAAATGGAGAAGAAGATAAGATATTCTTTGAATCACACTCCACCATCTTATTTGCAGGTCTGCTCCTCCCTCTTACAAACTCTGACACTGAATGGTTAACGAAGCTAAGCTACTGAAAAAAAACACACATTCCACCTTCTGCATGACTTTATGTAGACACACACAAATTACCTCTTCTGGCTCCTGCACAGGTTCTTTGTCCTGTTTGGGAAAGATTGAGGAAAGTTTAAAACCTTAGTTACAACAGGCATCTCTAATTCATTACAGTTACAAATAGCTGAATTCTAAGCAAAACAAAACCAACAAACAAAAAACACCTCTCAGGCACAGTATATCTTACCAATCAATCAACTCCCTTCTTTATTTCCCCCCTCACCCTCGTACACACACATCATTCCCCATGGACTTCATAATATAGTTCTTATTTGGGACTGAAATGCAACAATAACTTATGAGATATTTTCCCTTTTTGCTGCTCTGTCAAACAGCATTACCAGAACAATTTTATCTAATCTTGGGGAGGTGAGTAGAGCGTAACTCTAATCTGACCCACCCATCTAGTTTCAGTTACAAAAGATAAATATTTTTCACTGTCCATCACTGGGACACTTCTAAGCTCTTGTAAGGGAGACCTTTTTCAGGTTAAATGAGAGTTTAGTCTGCAGGACTGTTCTGCCTTTGGCTTCTTTGTTGCAGTGGAGCTTTGGTTGACTTGCACCTGTCTTCCCTAAGTAGAAGAGTGGAACTAGCCTTCATGAGGAGCCCACTGCAGGAGTTTTTAGGCAAACTGTTCATAGCCTGTTTGCAGAGGAAGTTTCTTTACTTGACAAGGAAATTTGGCTGAGACTGTTTATTTTCAAAATGATATAATTAGTCACATGAACTCTCTTGAGTGCAGCAAGCGGTAGAGTGGCGTGAGCCGACTCAGAGCAGGAATGTGGCAGAGCGGAAGCCATGTAGATAAAAATATCCACTCCTCTGCTCTTTGGGTTGTGTGCCCAATGAAACAGGGGCTCAAACATTACTTTTCAGTCTCAAGCTCAGTGATTCTCAACTAGGATGCCAGGTGCCACCAGATCCTTTAAGGGGTGCTATGGCAACTATCCCCTGTGAGAGGAGGTAAGCACTAGCCTCTCCACATGCCTGGCACCGTGCCTGCCCCAACACTCCAGCAGTATGTCCCTCCCACCAGCTTCAGGAACATGGGGGGAGAAAGAAAATGAGTTGTGCTGAAAAGTGAAGCCCCTAACCCTGATAACACCTGTGCTGCCCACACTTATGCTCCAGGAGGTGTGTTCTGCTGTGGGTAGGTGGGCAGGCAAATGTGGGCCTGCACTTTTGCAGCCTGGCTCTTGGAGCTGATGGGAGGGTCCAGCATTCAAGTCCCTGGAGAAGTAGCTACAGTGGCAGGGGTCGTACTCTCCCGCTCTGGTACAGACTGGGGGGCAAGGAGGCAAAAGACAGAGAAAAGAGCAGGGCATGGAAGAGTCACATCACTGCTGCCCTCACATGGCACCAGCTTCTGCACCAGTGGACACTATCACCCCCTTTAATCCCCTTCAGGGACAACTGCCTCCCACAGAGGTTTAACAGGCTCTTCAATATGCCCCATCAAGCAGCCCCTGCCAGCACCGAGTACCACGCACAACCCTTTACTGCAGAGGTGGGCAATTATTTTGGGTGGAGGGCTGCTTAGCAAGTTTTAGCAAGTTGTCGAGGGCCACATGGGTAACCCCACCCCTTGACAGGTGCCCCACCCCCTGGACCATCTTGGGACTGGAAGTCCTGCCCCTGACCTCTGACCCTTGCCACCAGAAGTCCCTCCCCTTGCCCCTGGAAGTACTCCTTGGGAGAAGAGGGTTTGCCATCTTAGAACCAGGAATAAAAAATTATGTACTAAAAATCAAATACCCATAATATTATATTTTAATTCAATTAAAAATATATTTTTGTCTTGATACCTGTGTGTTTGTGATTTATATGTCGAAAAGACTGCATAATAGCTCAAAATGTAGTCTTATTCTTGTATACTGTGTGGGGTGTGCAGTGGTGTTGCGGGGTATGGGTGGATGTGGGGTTTGTGGGGAGGTGTGTCTGTGTCCGTGTGTCGGCTCCTGCTGCCAGGGAAAGGCCTGTCAGGCTTGGAGGGCAGTGCCTGGAGTCACAGGGGGTGGCATGAGTCAGTGGGGATGTGGCCCAGGATGCGGAAAGCCCAAGGAGGTGGTACAGAACTTGCACCGTGCACCTGAGGCTTGAAGCAGCAGAGGCCTGCCTGCCCCCACCACGGGTGGCCCAGGGGTTAACACCACCCTGGGGTAATGGCCCAGTCCCCGCCCCCCAACAGGGGCCCAATGGCCTTGTCAGCAGCTCACCCCCCTATCCCCAAGACAGGCAGGGAGGCTGCTCCAGGAGCTGAAGCCACAGCTCCTTTTTGCCTCTGAAAGCTCCTGCAGCCTCCCCAAGCTTCCCATGCCCTGGGCCAGGACCCTGCCAGGTCATGCCACCCCCAGCAGCTTCGGGAGATGACCCGTGCTGCCCCCAGGGCCAGCCAGGAGCTTCCCCAGGGCTCCTGGGCTCCTCGCAGCTGCAGGAACTTCTGGAGCAGAAAAACAGTCGCAGCTCCGTTTCTGCTCCTTTCACAGCCTCCCCACCCATCTTGGGGCTGGGGAGAGCGAACTGCTGCTGGGCCCCTGTAGGGCAGGGGACCGAGGCCTTCCTTCCAGAGTGGCAGCACCCACCGGAGCCTCCCTTTGTGGGGGCAGCCAGGCCATTGCTGCCCCAAGCCTCAAGCATGGGATGGAAATTCTACACTGCCTCCCCAGGCCATGTCCCTACCGGGTCATGCTGCCCTCAGAAGCCCCAGGCAGCCCCCGTGCTACCCCCAGGGGGGTTGGGAGCCAGTGACAGCCAGGCGGTGCCCCGGAGCCAGTGCCAATGGGGCCCAGAGCAGGGTGGCAGAAGCCCAGGGCGCAGCTGCCTGGGTTCTACAGAGCCCGGCTGGAATACCCCAGCAGGGAGTGAGGGGAGCCACCGCGCTCTGAGCCCCACCAGTGCTGGCTCCCGCATGCTGTGTCGCTCCCAGCCCCCCACCCCGTGGCCAGACGGGGACCAGCGTGCTCCCCCCCACCTCTTACCTGAGCTTCCTGCCCCGGCACAGGCAAGAACAGCCTCATGGTCCCTCCAGCTGGGGAGGCCAGACAAGGCGGGCCCTGCTCTTCCAGGAGCCTGCTGTGGCTTCCCTCCTGTCACTTTTGACAGGAGTCAGAGGCAAATTAATATTAATTTTTAAAAAATTTCTAGGGGCCCCACAAGCCAAACAGAATGGCATGGCAGGCTGGATGCAGTCCATGGGCTGTATTTTGCCTTAACTGATCTGATAACTTGGGTGAAAACAACAGATTGCCTTGTTTCCATTAGGCTTTTCCTGTGGGTTTTTTCAAGTTAAGAACATTCCTTCTCATCTAGTGAAGACACAGCTTGGGTGGGCAGGAGATTGTCTCTTGTAAATTCTCACTACACAAAAAAGACAGATGCCTAAATAATCCAGGACAGATTTTCTCCTTCACTAATATGCAGAGGATTTTACAACTGCGACAGAGCAGTACCAATGGCATTATACCATCTCAGGGATTTTTCCCATCCCCTAGGTATTCTCAGCCAGATTTTAGTCCTGAGGCACTCAAAAGGACCACAAAGAGTAACAAGAAAAGCTGGTCTCCAATCTCAAGGGGAAACACAATAAAAACAAAACCAACCACTTGTGATGTCTCTTTCTTCAAACTGTCCAGACTGCTGGATTTCTGCAGGGCTGAAGTTCTAAAACAACATAAGACATTAAAATGTTGCATCACCTGCTATGAACTATGCTTCAACACTGAGTGTATTTTAAAGTAAAAGCCTACATAGTTTGTTACTATATCATTTAAAATGGTCAAAGCAAAGTTGAGGCAATCACTGCATTGCTCAAAACTCCTGTACTTCAGTTAGGCACTGCAATGAGATAGATCTTCCATGTCATAATCGCTGTGTTTGAATGAAAGAGGAAGAGCCAATATTGTACTGACAGGATACTTAGCTCCCAAATTCTTTGCTTCTCAGTTTAAATAATATTTAAAAAATGTTAACTGAAATGGGTTTACATGAACCAAACTGGGTTTGCATGCATAATTTGCTGTTTTCATTGTTTAATCTTCCTATATGTATCCAGCAAAAATGCCTGTTTTGTATATAGATTTCATGAATGCCATATACCGGGACATTAAACATTCTCCCAAGCTGAAATAATACTTTAAAATATATGTATTTGTAAAGCATAAAAACAACTATTTTAAAAGAAGGGAAAAGTTACCTATTTTGGGACTGTATCAAAAACAGAGGGGCTGGAAAAAGCCAACCTACTTCAGGATTAGAGTCAAAAAGGAAAATGCACATACCAATTTAAGACCACATTAAACATTTGAAAAACACTGAACTAGGATTCGACTTAATTTTAGCATCCTTGCCAATAAATATTACCTAATTGCAGTTTAAAAAAATGTAGGCCAAGTCATGTATGTGCATTAGCATATACTATTGATATTTAGCAGTATAGGTCATAAAGAAGTAGAGTAGAGTTGAAAGGGACCTCCAGAGATCATCTAGTCCAACCTCCTGACTGAGGCAGAATCTTCCCTATCCAAACCATCCCATCCAACCATAATCTAAATTCTACATAATACTACCCTCAACCCTGACACCCATAGGTAAAATGGGGAAACCACAGCAGCCAATGCCCTGCTTCTATAAAATGTTGTCAGTATGCACTCAAGAGGTTCCAGGTAGAGGACCATGCTCCCTCACCCTCACTACAGAGGAAGGCAAAAATCCCCACAGCCCATACCAATCTGACCATGGGTTAAAATTCCTTCCTGTCCCCAAATACGGTAATTGGTCTGACCCCGAGCAGAAGGACAAGAACTTCTAGCTAGGAACCTCTGGCTTCACTCCTAGTAGAAGAATCAGCACACCCCAGTTGAAGTCCCCAACCTTAGCTGTAGCAAATACCCCACGCTTCTGGGGAGGTTTAAAAATCACCCTGACATGTATATCAGAAAAAGGGGCAAAGGGGGAGAACAGGAGCAACCTGTGAAGCCAAAAGCATGGGAAATACCCATGGTAGAAAATAAGCATAGCTATGCCTAGATCATCCCTGATCAGGGGCTGTCCAACCTCTTCTTGAACACCTGCAGTGATGGAGAGTCCACAACTTCCCTAGGCAGTCTATTCCACTGTCTCACAGCAAAGAAGTTTTTCCAGATATCCAATCTAAATTTACTTTGCTGCAAATTCAGACTATTAATCTGTGTCCTCCTCTCTGCAGCAAGAAAGGAAAGGTGCTTTACCTCTTCTTTATGGCAGCCCTTCAAATATTTGAAGACTGATATCATGTCCCCTCTTAAACACCTTTCCCACAAGATGAACCTTTTCCACATGCATAGCTCTTTCAGCCTCTCACACAACTTGCCTTCCAAGTCCTTAACCATCTTTGTTGCCTGCCTCTGGACCCACTCAAACTTCTCCATGTCCTTTTTAAGATATGGAGCCCAGAAATGCACACAGTAATTCAGATGAGGCCTAACCAGTGTTGAGTAGAGAGGCACTATCACCTCCTGTGTCTTACCCCTAATGTTTTTATTGATGCATTCCAAGGAATGCCCGAGGACAGACCCCTATGGACTCCACTCAAAACCTTCTGCCATTCTGACATGGACCCATGAATAATTACCCTTTGCTTGCAGCTATTGAGCCAGTTATCGATACACTTTGTAGTAGTTTTATTCAGTCCACATTTCTCCAATTTGTTTATGAAACGGTCATGTGGGACCTGGACAAAAGCTTTGCTGAAGTCCACATACACTATATCCACAGCATTGCCTTCATCAACCCAAACAGTTACTTTGTCAAAGAAGGAGATCAGGTGTGTTTGACGTGACTTGTTTTTCATAAATCCATGCTGCCTGCTTCCAGTCAACCCTTCTTCCCGCAGGTGACCTTGTTTAGGACATGCCCCAGTAACTTCCCAGGTATTGAGGTGAGGCTAACCTGCCTGTAGCTCCCCAGGTCCTCCCTTACTGCCTTTTTTAAAGAGGAGCACCATGTTGGCCCTTTTCCAGTCCTCTAGTATCTGTCCTGTCACCCACACCTTCACAAAAATCATTGCCAAGGGCTCTGAGATTTCCTTAGCCAGTTCCTTCAGGACCTAGGGATGAAGCTCATCTGGCTCTGCTGACTTGAATTCATTCAGACCCAACAAAAGCTCTCTCACCATCTCTTTTGTTATCTCCTCTCTCAGCTTGCCCCCTTTCTTATCCAAATAATCCCTGTTAGGTATTGGCAGCTGAACTTTTTTTGTGAAGACTGAGGCAAAGTAGCTGTTGAGTAGCTCTGCCTGCTTTGTATTCTGATTGAGGAGTTCCCCCTGACTTGTTAATGGAGAATTCATAGCTTCCTTGGTCCTTCTTTCCTGGACAACTTACTTATAGAACCTCTTCTTGTTGTCGTTAGCCTCCTTTGTGCCAGGTGCAGTTTGTTCTTTATGTTTGCTTTCCTAATTTTGTCCCTGTAGGTTCTTGCTATTCCCTGGTATGTGTCCCAGGTGATCTGCCTGTTCTTCCATTGCCTGTATGTTTTCTTTTGTATTTCAAGCATTTTAGAAGCTGCTTGTGCAGTGACATTGGTCTCTTGCCATTCTTCTTGTGCTTTCATTGTGCTAGGGAAGATTTTCTTGTTGGACTTCCAATACTGTGCCCCTTAGAAGCTCCCAGCCCTCCTATCATGCCTGTTAACTCCCTGATTTGGATGAACTCCACCTTCTTGAAATCTAGCATCCTAATTTTGCTGACCTCATGCTTTCGCCATTGCAGAAATCTAGTGTATTGTGATAGTTTCCTCCCAAGTTACCCAACTCCTTCACATCTTCCACCAGTTCTTCCCTGTTGGTCAGGACAAGATCCAAGACAGATGATCCCCTAATTGTATTCTCCACTTTCTGGAAGAGAAAATTATCCTCCAGAGGTTAGGAACCAGCATGACATTTTGTTTTACTGCACTGTTTTTCCAGCAGATACCATCCCATAGCTTTTGGATAAATTTGTCACCTGCTTGAAGAGTACCTCATCCACCTCCTCTTCCTGATTAGGTGGCCTGTAATAAATCCCCACCATTATATTGCGGACACATTTTTCACCTTTCAACTTCACCCAAATGCATTCTGTTTTGCCATCTTCCTCCTCTTGAACCAAGGAACAAGTGTATGTGTTTTTGACATACAAGACAATACCACCACCCTTCCTCCCAACCCCGTCCTTCCATAACAGTGTTACCCTCAAGGCTCCCATTCCAGTCATAAGAGCTATCCCACCAGGTCTTAGTGATACCAATCAGATTGTAGTTCTTTTCACAAGCTGCAGCTTCCAACTCCACTCATTGTCAAAGAAGCCAAATCCTTCATCACCAATCGGCTCCTTTAATCTTACTCTTTTCGTTGCACACCGCCGCACTGCTGATTGGCAGAGGGCCCCCCACTGCTTGCTGCTGATCAGCCAGGAGGCAAAAATGCCATAGTTTTTTCTCCCACTGGCTGGAAGGCAAAAAGCTATGCCTCATGACCCCTCCTCCAGTCACCAATCAGTAGCACACAGCAGGGCCATCAAGGCTCCTTCACCAATCAGCAGTGGGAGAGCACATGGCAGAAAGAGCAAAATTAAAGGAGCCGCTGCAAGCGCAGCTCCACTGTGATTTAGGTAGTTCCGTACCTATGCTGTAAGGATTTAGAGAGGGAAGGAAAAAATACACCACACCACAAGAACCTGCACTCCAAGCACCTGCACCAGGGCCCTTGCCCCCCCCCAACACACACACACACACAGTCTCCTGCTCCTTGGCTCCCTCCAACAGCAAACTCCCTAGGCAAACTCCTTCTCTGTTTGCTGTCCTCTGTTTCCCCCACAATTTGCTACGGGCTACCTTTTTATAAGGCTGCCTATCCTAGCTCCATCCCTCAGTTACCTAAACCAGCTCCACCCAGAGCAAGCCCTATCACTTAGTCATTCCAAAAGGGGGAAGAAAATAGCAAAGAGAAAGAAGGAAAGAAAGAAAGAAAGAAAAGAAAAAAAAAAAGAAATCATACACCACAGGGGGCGGAAAAACCCCAAAAACACACCAGACACTAGGCAAACACTCTAGCAGCAAACAGCTACCCTAAGTCACTAGCACAGAGAAAAGTCTCTTCAAGGAAGTCCTATACCAGAGTTGCTTATCCCAGAGCCACTGCTCTCTGCTTACTGCTCAGCTTACTAGCCTATAGATACATCCTCTATGAGACTTACGCTTCTATGTGTGGCAGAAAGGAAAAGGCTAGCACATGTTAGTAGAAAGAACACTTAAAATTATTATAGGAAACTGAACTGAAAAGACCACAGCAGTAAATCAAAATAGTTTAAAATGAATTATCTTAATTAGAATTATTGCACACATTTCCACACAATCTTTAAAAACACTTCAAAGGTCTGGCAGAAATGCGTCTCAGGAGCAGGATCTCATTAAATGATATAGTACTTACATTTGACTATCACACAATGGTGCTTCAACAGAGGAACTTGGTATTCTCCCTTCACTGAAAAACAAGACAGTAGAAGTATAAGATATCTAAGAATCTCATTAATACATCCTTCCTGATGCAGACATACTACCTTCTTATCTAGTCTCCAGTCACAGTATTTGACTTTAAAAATAAAGAAAATACAAAAATCTCACCCAATGCTCTTGTTATTGATAGCTGTCCTGTCTGAGACTAGTTTCAAAAGAAACCTGTTTCACAATATCAAATCTCAAACAAATCCATTTCTCAGATTTCTTAGCACTGACTCATCACCTTCCTGGTGGTTTAGCTCTGGTCCTGTTCCAGCCACAGCTTAGAGCACAGAGCTGGCTGCCATGATGGCAATCGCACTGGTGTTGTCAGCTGCTGCTGCAGTACAGTAGTGGCAATTTGCGTTCCCCACCCCTGCTCCAAAAAAGCAACACCCAGGGTGTCCCCTTTGGTTACACTGCTATCAGCTGACTACTTACACTTTGGTAACACCTTGCTGTAAATTTTAAAAGCTATGGAAAAATCTACACTTACTGCAAATTTGCCTCAATGCAAATGATGCTGTTGTGTCTATAACTAAGGTGTTTATATGAAGTCCAAACAATTCTCCAAAGCAGGGGCTGTCAACCAGGGGTATGCGTACCCTCAGGGGTACATAGAAATGTCTTCAGGGGGACATGCCAGGGCATGGCAGTGTCTCCCTCACCTCTTACCTGAGGGAAGGCTGTGCCAGGCACTGCTGGCCCCATGCAGCACACCACAGCGCCTCTCAACCCCCACCCCAGCTTGCTCTCTTGATTGGCTGCCAAGGTTTCAATGGTGGGGGAGGAGGGGTAAGTGTGTTTCTATGCAGGAGCAGGGCCAGGAGGTGGGGGGTGCAAGGGCAGCATCGTCCCTCTGTGGGCCACACAAACACTGCCTGGCTCAACCAGGAGGCAGGGTCACATGTGGCGGTCACCACCACCACCACCACCCTGCACCGCTTTCCCACGGCTGGTTGCACATGCGACTCCACAGACTGCTGACAGGCGATGTGCAATTGTCTGGGCCTGAGGCCCATCAACAGCTTGCAGAGCCTCACGTGCAACCAGCTGTGGGAAAGTGGGGTGCAGGGGCAATGGCAGTGGGTGGCAACAGTGGCTGCCACGTGCAAGCAACCCCCACCCAGAATCCAGCCGTCGCCACCAGAAGGGGTACACTTGCTAAAAAGGTTGAAAACTCCTAGCCCACAGCAGAAGATTCTCCACTGCATTAGATCACCTTTCTGCTCATTCCATCCATGTCAACGTCTTTTTTTCTTGCAACACACTGAGGTCACATTGTTGGTGCTTCATGAACAACAAAGAAATACTTTTTAGATTTTAAAACCAACAAAACCCATTGCATTTGGAAAGCAAACAATTTGGCCCCGTTCACGTTCCAATATATCCTTGCTAGTTTCCTGAAACTGACTTAACTTTCCAATTGTCCATGTGTCGCTAACAAACTCAACTTTAATTAACACTCTAGTGGTATTTTTTGGATACATATGCCACTTAGAAACAGAAGTGGCCATACCTTGTTTCACTTCTAATTCCTGGGTTCAGCTGTGCTTTTACTTTTTCTGCACCTGCTTTGGAGCTTTTTGGTGTTGATGAAAAAGAAGGGATTGAGACCTGCAAGATGCTGGTGTGGACCTGAAGGGAATTCTAAAGGAAGAAAGAATAGATTGTTACATTGCTATGGGTTAAAACTATATAACTACTAAATGAAAGTAAGAATAAAATAGAAACAGATGTATGAAATACTGTATCTCCAGGGTGTAACAAACCAATATATTCCCATATCAACTTAATTTGAATGCTTGTAAAATAGGCCAGGTAGCACTGGAGATTAAGGACTTGCATCACTATAATCAGCATTTAGACCTTCACAAGCAAGAAATGGATACATAATATATAGTCCAACACCCATGTAATGTATTTGAATTCAGTCCAGAATTACAGCAGAAAAAATTAAAAAACCTAAAATAATTCTAATCAGATGGGGGGAAATAACTAATTCTTATACAGTTGGCAGCATTCCCACAAAATATGTACTCTCCACAAAAAACAGTGGAAGATTTAAGGAAACTTCCCAAAACCCAGAAGGCTCACCAAAATGCAGTCTTGGCTTGTATAATACAACACCACCAGTAGTAACCTTTTCAAGTAGTGATATACTGAGAGAATAAGACAGATACCTCTTCAAGGAAGCTCATACTATACTCTTCACAACCTGGAGAACCAATTACCGGAGTAAGAGACAGGCTCTTTTCTGGATCAATTAAATTCTGTGCATCCAATAAAACTGCTGAAACAGATCCTGAATTCACAAACTCTTCATATTCACCTTCTTTGCCTAATAGAAGAAAAAGGGAAATCCTGTGGGCTTTACTGCTGCACACAAGATAGGGTCTGTTTTAATGAAAAGCAAAGCATGATTCTTGTTTATGGACTGAGGGTAGGTCCCTGGAGGATGGTAATGGTGATGGAAAAAAAGTGTAAGAGTAGGGTGAGTTGCTTCTTTAATCTTTTCCTGCCAGAAGTCGTGACTTCCCAACACAGTTTTAAAAAAACCCTACTCTAATGAAAACAATCGCAACAGCACTTAACAGCAGACATTCTAATTTCAGCAGTACCAAGTATCAATGACCCTTAGGTATCTATATGATTGTTGCAGTTGGGGTGCCAATATCTAATAAGATGATTAAATTCTCATACTATGAGCCACACCCTTTAATGGTATAACATGGGATAAGCTCCACTGACTTTAGTTGAACTACATCAGCTTTCACTACCTGAGGATATAGCTTTGTAAAATCCCTATTTTGTAGAATGTGATACCAGTAATATTACACAGAACTTTGGCACACTTGAGATTCAACCAGAACTTTTTATTTATTTAATCCAACAGATGAATTTTAACTCATTGTTTTAAATGAATATCCTAAAATCATGTGGGTAGTGGATTCCAGACCAGACAAATTATTTCAAGTGCCATGTGCTTGTGGAAATTGGAAGTGGGACCCTGACTAACACCTGGGGTGAAATATTCTGAAGTGCCATGCTAAAAGATAGAGACTAGAGATATGGGACTATAGTAGGGGTAGGCCAGAAAATTTAGAAAATTAATATTTATCTGCTCCCAGCTGCCTGTCATACAGCCCTCAATGGCTTGCCAAAACTCATTAAGTGGCCCTCTGCCTGAAATATTTGCCCAGCCCTGGACTAGAGTGTAACTCCACTGCCACCAACATGCCTTGCCAGTTCTAGACTACTGCAGGCTACTGCATGATTAAATTACAGCAGTCTATCTCCAGATAACAGCATCAGCTGGCATTCCCATAATGCTTTGCACCAGAAGCACAGTCCCTCTTAAATAGGACAAGTTGCTCTTACTCCGACTCACAGAAGCCCCTTAAGTGAGGCTCATGAAGGGGTCCTTGTAGAGCAGCACAAGCTGCCTTATGCAAAAACTGAATGGGGAGGAGACTGAACCACAGCAGTGTAAAGAGTCCACAAATTAGGTAGTTTTCTCACCCTTGCAATTTTATTTCTGTTATCATACCTGAAACCCAACATCTGCACACAAGCATTTCAGTGGGAGCATTTTTAATACACCGAACATCTTTGTCCTTATTATAATGTTAAACATCAAAACTCTGGGGCATATATATTTATTTTCCCTATCTTGAATGAACCAAAAAGAAGACGACAAATATGTTAGTCTGAAATTTAAATGAAAAACCAAAATCTCCATTATGCCAGCTCAGTTATCCATAGGTAAAATGGGGAACAAAGCAAAGAAGAAAACAACATAAAAAAAAGAGAGACGGAATCAGTTTCTATCCTAGCTTTAAATGGGGGGGGGGGGGGGGAGAGGGGAAAATTTCCGCCATTTTGCACAATACTGCAAATCAATTGTATCTCATTCTACTAGTTTATAGTTTGCATACAGGTTTCCTCACTTTATAAGGGTTCTGTATGTGCGAATTTGCTCTTATGCAATGACTTTTTATACCAACAATGCAAGGTAAATTCACTCTTATGCAATCAGTGTTGTGAAAGCCCACAGTCAGCTGCTTTGTGCAGTGCATTGTGGGAGTGACATGCACCAAAATAGCGTATGGATCCTTGCTCATTGTCTGCAACATGTTTCTGTAGTTGCCATTCCCATTATGATAGTGCTCTGTGCTTGTGAGTAGTCTGCTGTTGATGAGTATCGAAACGGTCTTGTAAAAGTGGTAGAAATGAGTTTAGGGGTCAGTACAGTTGAGCTGTTGGAACATATCCACATTTGTTACATTGTAAACAAATGTCATTTTCCAAGAACACCTGTACAGCATAAAGCAAGGGAAAACTGCATTTCACTTTCACTGACCAAGCTCTCATTCCCTAACTGGTGCAGTAATATTGAAATGTATGGATTTCTACCCTGCTGATCAATACCAGCATGCTACATGACTGACATTCACAAGAAAAGGTACTGAGGCATTCCTAGTATGAGTCTGTAATTAATTGTCAAAGCATTTTTGTATCTGAATTTAAATCTTACTGGTTGCTTTTCCCAAACTAAAATTTGATCTGTGAAGTGTACAGGAGAGAGAGAACAAAAATTATTTTACCAGCCTCCCTTTTTTACATGTCAAGCAATTTTCACTCTCTCCCCTGCTGCTCTTCCCAATATTAAATAGGTGCATTTGTAATCCTAGCAACCTTCACTCATGTCATGCAAGGGTTCTCATTCATTATCTAGTCACATGAGATTTGCATATGAGGCCTGCAAACTATGTACCTCATGACCCTGGTAAATAAATTACCAGTCATAAAGAGCTACAAAACTTGATCCAAAACCCACTGAAGTCAACAGAATAACTATCACTGACATGAACAGATTTAGGATTAGGCTCTTTATGGGGAGGGAAGGAATGGTTTCAGCGTGTCACTTGTTTAATCAGGAATTTGTAAGATGCCTCTATGTATAGCTTTATGGAAGGGATAAGGTAGAAAACATACTATTCATATGATATTAGGGCATTTTGGCGATCAAGGATATAATGAAAGTGCTATGGGTGACTAAGGCAATGTGAGGTGGGGATTTTTTAAAATATATTTTTATATCAGAAATATTATACAGAATTTCTACATACTTGTGATTAAACTAGAAATACTACTATTTTATACAAAACAGTTGAATTCTAATTCATGGTTTTAAATAACAGACATATTTTTTCAAGTGCCAGGGTGTTTAGGTAGCTTGCTTGAAAAGCTGTATTTTCACACTGTTTAATGGTTCTCAGGATACCTGCATTTTTATTTGTGGTTTTGCAAAGGTCAAGCAAACTCAAACCACAAACATGTGTCCAGAACATCCTAAAGTTTTTATGGAGAAATCTTTCCCTTCTCTTCTTCGAAAATGGTCCTAGGAATAAGGCTGGAGAAGAGTTTTACCGCTATAAATCCTAGGAAAATTGCAAGTGCCACAAGTCACTGGGGGATATGGAAAAGCCCCCCAAATCCCCTACGATTCACTGACCCTACCATTCTGTGTTGACCTCCTTAG
The DNA here is from genome assembly GCF_052110815.1 of Crocodylus siamensis. Classification (NCBI taxonomy): domain Eukaryota; kingdom Metazoa; phylum Chordata; order Crocodylia; family Crocodylidae; genus Crocodylus; species Crocodylus siamensis. The sequence goes on along the minus strand of NC_143398.1, from coordinate 126,225,241 downwards.
ATCCATCCCTTTGTGCAGGTCCTCAATATTAACACTCCTCCCTCACAGAGCAATGGCAGTTCATGCAGGAAGACTTCCTTCTCTGTTTCCTAATGGTTTCCTAATGGCCAACCTGCAGTTGGAGTGGCACTTTAGAGACTGGTTCAGAAAGGCACAAGCTTTTGTAAGCAACAACCTATTTTGTCAGATGCTGGTTGTTTGTGGAGGTTTGAGGTAGGTTATTCTGAAAATAATCTGTCTCCGAGTGCAAGATAACTCAATACTATAAGCCACTATGCTTCCTCTGTTGAACGGTGCATGAACATAGAAGGTTAATATTTGATATACTATCAAATTCTTCTGTAAAAATATTAGGTAGCCTTCCAGCTAACAAAACACCACAGTGCATTTTAGCAGTTACCGTTTGGGGCAAATCTAATAGAAATCCAACAGCTGTGATATAAAATGCATATGCAGCACAAAGAATTGCAGAATAAAAACCATGCAATTCTTGAAAGAGTACATCAATGTGTGTGTGCGTGCATGTGCACGCACCCATAGGTTCAAGGTAAGACTGCATAGACCACCAGAAACCCAGTCTTTTCTAACTTTTGAGTGATTTAGATTTCCAAATCAAATAACTCTTTGTAATGCAATTAATATGATGCTATGTAGGCTTTTTAAAAAAGGTAAAATGTAAAACAGATTATCTCTCATAAGTAGGGATCTCTGTAATCATGCCAGAAGTGCCCCCTGTAGCAGCTCCTTTAAATTTTTTTATTTCACTGCTGTTTGCTACTGATTGCTGGGGAAATGAAAAACACAGTTTTAAATATGTTATGGTTTTTGCCTCCCCACTGGTCCACAGCAAGCAGTCCAACCACTGGGGCCCCTCTGCCAATCAGTGGTGGGGAGGCAAACACTGCAGTTTTTGTTTCACTGGCAATCAGTGGCAAATGACCTAGCCAGCCGGGCCCCTCCACCAATCAGGGACAGGTGGAGCAAGTGGTGAAATGAAAAAAAAATTAAAGAAGTCACTGTGTGGGCTACTTTCACTGTGATTTACAGATTCCTACTCATGAAATTTTAACAGCCTCCCCACCACCAGAGCACATCAAAATCCTGAGACTTTAGCACTGCAGCCCACTATTCTAACACAGGATTAAGTGGAGAAAGCAGTCTTCCCAGTCTTGAGGAAAAGACCACTGGTATCAGACTGCTAATTTCTAAGGGTGGCCTAGGGAAGCATGGTCCAACCATGTTTGTTCTCTTCCCACCTACCACAGAAAATGGGGGGCTTTTGTTCCAAGTGGCATCCCTAGGGGGTAAGGGATACAAACAGGGGATAACACCACACCAGGGACAAAAACAGATAACCTGGATCTTTTACAGGTGCTCTGGAAGTTCAGCTATTATTTTGGAAGGTTACCGATTCCTCCCCTCCCCCCGGGAAGCAGACGCAAGAGTGGGGGAATTGCAATTCTTAACAGTTTTAAGTCAGCTAAGTCCAGATGGAATTTAACAAGATAAAGAAAGAGACTTCTACAGCTCAAAGGCCTTTCCCTTGCTCACCTTAAAAAGGCCTAGCTGCAAACCATGGAGATATAAAAGCTTTAAAGAGAATTAGAAAAAAAAATGATGAAATACAAGAGGCAAGTTAGACTATAGGCGACATTAGCAACCACCTGTTAAACGATCAAGGCCAGATTCAAAGTATGGGAATCAATCTAATATGACGACAACGTGTGTACAAAGTAAAGTGCAAAAATCTTCAGACTTGCACTGTACCTTTTTTACCTTGAGCCAGTATGACCATGTCTTGCACTTTTTTATAGCGATTGAGGGATTGTCGAAGTTCTTCTATCTTCCGATCCTAAAACAAAGAGAGTGTCTGTCTGGTAAGAGTAATTTCTTTGTGAAGAGTTGGAAATAAAAAATTAAATCTCTGACCTTAAATTGCCTAAGACAGGGGTGAGCAAAATATGTCCCATGGGCCAGATCCAGCCCACCAGGCCATTCTATCCTGCCTGTGGGGCCCCTAAAAAATTTAGAAAATAAATATTTATGTGCCCCTCGCTCCTGTTAAAGATGACAGGAGACAGGGGCAGTAGGACCCAGGGGAAGCCCCGTCAGGCTCCTGCAATAGTAGGGCCAACCTGGCCCCACCCCCCAGCCCAGTGGAAGCGAGTGGCATGAGGGAGCACAGGGCCTGTGCCAGTGTCCCAGGACCAGTGCCAGCGGGGCCCAGATCAGGGTGGTAGGGGCATGGGGCATGGTCTGTGGAGCTGGGCTGGGTTACACCAGCAGGGAGAGGGGGGAGCTGACCCAGCTCCATAGAACCCTTGCTGACTGGGACCTCATACTCCTGCTGCCCTGCTCTGGGCCCCGCTGGCATTGGCCCTGTGCTCCTGCCAGGCTGCCACTGGCTCCCATGTGCCCGCTCGCTTCCAGTGCCGCCGCCCCAGCCCCATGTTACAGGCAGGAAGTAGCACGCAACCCTGACCCTGTGTGTCCAGAGCTCACCCACAGGGAACGAGCTGGTGTTCAGTGCGATGCAAAAGTGGCCCTCCCCTCCCCATAGTCAGTGCCCCGTGCTGCAGTCGCTCACAGCCTGCACAGGGCTGTACTGCCTCTATTGCGTCACCACCTCCCCGCAGACTCTGAGCGGCTGCAGCACAGGGCGCCAACCATAGGCAGAGGAAGCGGCCACTTTTCCCCAGCACTGAGCACCAGTTGGCTCCCCAGAAACTGCTGCTCAGCATGAAGGAAAGCAGCCGCAGCTGCCTGCGGTGAAGCTGCTTCACTGCCGCCTCTGTACTGCCCAATGTGGCAGCAGCAGCCATGTTAAGCACCCACAAGGCAGCACAGAGGTGGTGGTGAAGCTGCTGCACCATAGCACAGCATGGTGCAAGCTCTGGGCGGGCAGCCACAGCAAACAGTGCTCAGTGGCAGCAAGTAGGGCTGTCCTCCGCACTAAGCAACAGATTTTGGGGAACAAACTGGTACTCAGCACAGGGAAAAAAGCAGCCACTCCCCCTCCCCGTGGCCAGTGTCCCATGCTGCAGCTGCTCAGAGCCTGTGCAGGGCTGTCTGTGTCTACTCTCTGTTGCCACCGCTGCCCCATGGAGCAGCAGTGATGTGGTGGAGAGGCAGGACAGCCCCGCGTGGATTGCAAGTGGCTGCAGCACGAGGCACCAGCTACAGGGAGGGGAGTGAAGGGCCACTTTTCCCCTGCGCTGAGTACCAGCTGGCTCCCTGTGGGTGAGCGTGGGGTATGCAGGGTCAGGGCTGCATGCTGCACCCTGCCTATACTATGGGGCTGGAACACTGGGAGTAAGTGGGCATGCGGAAGCCAGCGGCAGCTGGGCGGGAGCACAGCACCCGCACTGCTGTCCCAGGTTCAGCACCAGCAGGGCTGAGAGCAGGGTAGCATGGGCATAGGGTCCCAGCCAGCAGGGGCTCTATGGAGCCAGGTCAATTCCCCCCTTCCCTGCTGGTGCAGCCCAGCCAGGTTCCACAGACCCCTGCCAGCCCATACCCCACACTCCTACTACCCTACTCTGGGTCCCGCTGGCACTGGCCCCAGGACACTGGTGCAGGCCCCACGCTCCCACTTGCTCCTATTCCCTACCGCCACTTTCCTTACTTCCCTGCTCGCCCACTGGCCAGCCACTCTGCACTACATGGCTCCCATACCCTCATCCATATCCACACACACATCCCGCCCCTCACAAACCCCTTGTGCAATCACTTCTGCGTATACACCACAAGCACTCACAAATCAGGACCAAAGTATTTGTTTTAATTAAATTAAAATATATTATTATACATGTTTGATCAGTTCACAAAAAATGGTAAGTCCCCTTCCAATTTTGGTAGATACCTACACATAAGCAAAACGCTGTGTCCAAATAGACTATGTTTTAAGATGGATCTCAGCTTCATCTCATCTCTAATAGCAAACTGAAACACAAGCTAAATATATTGTCATTCATGAAGAAAGGGATATTTAGAATATTGCTTTATACAACCAAGGCCAAATTTTCAAACTACTTGTACAGGCAAGGATGTGCCAGACAGAACTCATAAAGACCGTCTTGTATTCCCATTTAAATCAACTGCAAAATAGGATTTGACTTCAATAGGAAGAAGCCTCGGCCCTTACTAATTTAATTTTCACGGCAAAGTGGGACAATTTATATTCAAGCTCCTAACAGCCAGTGCTAACAGAGGGGCACTTCTCACAACAAATGAATGTCATTTGAATGACAGTTTTACTACCTTTTCTTCATTTGCTGCCATTAGAGATTCCACAGCCTTCTTCATTTTCTGCACCTCCATATCTAAAAATACACAATTTACATAAGTCAGTTTAAAGAAGCTACTAAATAAAAGAAAAGCATTGACAACTTCTGAGGATGTTGTAATTGCATTACAAGTAACAAGAACAAAAATACAAACCAGGAGTGTAGGGGGGCCCTCAACATGCTTGGTGAAGAACCTATCTGGTACTGATGGGGAGTGCATACAGAGGCCCCCCTCCCCACGCCTCCACAGCTCAGCAATAGTCTGTGGGGGGACCCTGGGTGCCCCCCCGACCCAACTGCCAAGCCACGGGGGATGCAGAGGGGGGCCCCCTGCATGCTCCCGCAGCAGACCCAGAAGTGGACTCGAAGTGCTCCTGGTCCACCTCCAGGTGCACTGCCGAGTGCCCTGGGGAGCACCCTGCACTTCTGTGGGACACTCCATGCGCCCCAGCATCGCAGCATTCACTAGCCGCCCCTAGAGGTATGTAGAAAAAAAACATTTAAAGTTGTGTCTGTGTCCAAATTGCTAAACGTTTCCAAATCTCTCTGAATCAATTTGGAGGGTTCCGATTTGATTCGGAGAGATTAAAGGGTCCAGTCCTCTGATTTGATTCAGCCACCAAATTGAGCCAAATCTCCACCGAATCAATCAGGGACCGAAGTTTCGCACAGCTCTACAAACCAGTGCTCGCTACTTCTAATGAAAAAAGAAACATTCAAAAAGCTCTTCAGCCATTTTAAGATTTAAAAAAAAGGAAATAAATATACCAAGTCTGCACACCATTAAAAAATAAATATCACAAGGAAACTGCAGAGTCAAAGGTAACTAAATTATGCTTGACCTCCATTATTTGCTTATTTAAACGCTTACAAATAAAAGCTTCAACATAAAAAAGTTATAGCGCAATAAAATAGTTCTTCATTGTGACAACAGCCAAACATTCCACAGGGCATTTCAAACCCAGCAATACAGAGCAATGAATGAAGCAAGGGAGTGTGAACATGGTGAGAAAAGCTTTGCGTAACGATGCTTAGTCATAACTCAGAACGGATGTAGAGATGAGAACAGCATGATGAAATGATATGCGTATTTCACTGTGATGAGCAGTCATGTTAAAATACACACTGGAGTTTCGTTTTGGCAAGTCTTTAAAAAACAGAAGTCAGTACAAACTGTGCTTCATCTATAATCCTTATTTACAAAGAAAAAAAAAACCCAATTCTATTTGAACACTTAAGCAATCAAAGAGGTTTGGGGTTTTTCACTGTGTGTTAATCTGAATACAAAAGAATGGGGATATTCTTTGTTTGTTAGAACTTGCCTGAATGATCAAAGACATTTTTTCATTTATAATATCACAGATTACTGATTAGTAACAATGGGACTGAGAGGCAAAAAAAAAATCTTCCTAAGCAAAATGTGAGAACAAGGAAAGATTCAAGTTTATATATAGCACTCTATGCATCACTGGCTTTCTGGATAAATGAAGCTTCAAGTTAGATATGCTAGAACAAATTATCTCCTGGTACAACTCCATTCATTTCAATGGAGCTATGTCCAACAGGGAATTTGGCTTAGTAGTAACATTGTGGCTACCATTTTTTTTTATTTTTTTTTTTAATAGAGGGAACTTTTTATTTATACATGTATTGCATACTATAACATCTATGTTATACCATTTGTATATTAACCATTTGTAAATTTGGCTTCTACAAGGATCAATTTAATCTCTTTCAGGACAACCTAAGAAGAGGTTTATCTTGCCTGCAGTGTAGGTGCCCAGCCTTCAACAGGTACAGCAAGCCTCTGTTAGACTACTCCTGGAAACAAAAGGTTTTGCTTAATAGCTTTTTCTATAGACAAATTTACATTAATAGCCATAATCTTTTTCAATGTCTCTCCATTCCTAATGAAAATGTAACCAAGGGTTATAGATGATGCAATCTAACAGCTTTTGTTAAAGGAATTTCAAAAACACATGCAGAAAGCTACACTGGAAAGCATGTCCGAAGAATAAATGCTTGTGGAAAGACGCCAGAAACCTTACTTTTATCTTTGAGCTTCTTTTTACAGTTTTCATCTGTGCAAGAAAATGCATTATATTTGGAATTAGCAGACAGGTTATGACATTAAATAAAAATGTTAACATCATGTACTGCTATTTTTCACACCATTAATGAATAATTCCAAATAATGTTACAAACCAGAGTGAAACAAACAAACTATTTTTACATTATAAAGATTCACCTATATAAAACCTGAACACTCTCTCTCTCACGCACACACACACCCTGCTCATCTGACTAACTTCGGCAAATTAAATAGAATCACCAGTCTAAGGATTACTGGCACGAAAACACACCAGATTCTCAGCATTATTTTCATATATATCTTCTCATATGAACAATCCTCCCAAGAGATTACTCATAACCCAAGGTTAGACATGACGTGTTTGAAATAGTAATTATTTATGACAGAGTATATTTATTTAATTAAACATACATCTGGTAATTTAATAGAAAAATCAGCAAATATTTAAAACTGCCTGACCTGCAAAAAGCTTTATTTCACATTGTTCAAATGCAGCAGAGCCTTGGCTCGCTATGGCAGAAACGCCAACCCCCCCCCCGTTCGTTAATGAACTTTGTAAAATAGGATTCAGTACTACATGTCAGTGAGAGTTCAGCTTGCAAAGCACCAACCCAGAAACAGTTCAATATGAGTAATACATATAACAAAAATGTTAAAAAAAATAGCAGGTAAACAAAGCCTGTACAGGGAGAAATGCGGTCTTGGCAACTGTAGTCATACTACTCTAGCCAGTGCAGTGCTTGCAAGAGCAAATTACACAAATCTTTCAGGGATGCTGTAGGTATACATAGAATAATAGGGTGGTAAGGACCTCAGAAGGTCATTTAGTCCCACTTAGTAACCAAGGCAGGATCACCCCTGTTCTAAAATGCCAAGGGCCAACCTTTTTGGCATGTATGCCACAAATTAGCCCCACACCTCCCTGAGTTCCACTCCAATCTCCTTCCCCTGCCCAATCAGCTGCTCTGCTTTCTACTTCCTACCCTGTGCTCCCTGCCTAATCTGATGCTCTGCTTTCTGCTCCCTGCCCTTTCTGCTCCCTACCCTTCCCTGGTCTGCTGTGTACCCCCTCCCCCACATACACACACAGGGTGCCCATGTCACGCATGCCACACATGCCACCTCTGCTCTACATCATCATAGCCAAGTGTTTGTCTAAGCTGCTCTGAAAAATTTCCAACAAATGACAATTCCACAATCTCTCTAGGTAATCTGTTCCAATACTTAAACCACCCTCATAATGAGAAAGTTCTTTCTAATATCCAACCTAAATTTCCTGTCTTGCAATTTAAGACTATTATTTCTTGTCCTATGTCCTGCAGCCACAGAAAATGGCTTATCACTATCCTCTCTATAACCATATTTCAAGTATTTGAATGCTATTATCAAATCCCCACTCAGTCCTCTCCAGACTAAATAGTCCCAGCTCTTCCAATCTTTTCTCATACATGCTTCCTAGATCTCTAATTGTTGTTATCCTCTTTGGGCTCTTTTCTTCATGTCTTTCTTGAAATACAGTGACCAAAACTGGATGCAATAACCAAAACCCTAGGTCAGGCGTTTTCAACTTTTTTGGTTCAGTGTACCCCCAGCGGCTGGTCAAGAAGGCAGGAGTCCCCCGAGTGCCCCCTGAGGCCATCCCAAGTACCCCCAGGGGTATGTGTACCCCTGGTTGAAAACCCCTGCCCTAGGTAAAGCCACAGTAGTGCTAAATAATGGAAGAATGACTCCAGTATCTATCAGCTTTTTTGGTTTTGCCATGGAAACATGCTGTTGATTCAGATTCAACTTGAGGTACATTATAACCCCTCAGATTCTTGATTTTGCCAAAAAGCATGAGGCTGGACTAAATCTCCAGACTTCTATTTTTATAATTGCATTATACACATTTTGTAAAATAACAATATAGCTTTATCACAACAAGCACTTCATTGTTGAGAGGTGAAGCTATAGGTGACCAAAATATGTTTTTTCTGTGGGAAATTAAAAAACAAAAACCCCAAAATAACCTTGAGATTCCTATGAATTCTTCCTTTTCACCACCTCCCTGAAAAAAAAAACAAAAAACCATTTTTTTTTCATATTCCTAACACTATTGAGTTTTTCTTAGTCAAACTGACCATTTTGATCAAAATGAATTTTTTTTGTGAGAACTCAAGTTTAAATAAAGTTCAAACAGGCCACATTCAGATAAGCATGGCCATGTGGTATGTGGCACCACAGACATGTCTGCAATGCCACATACCACACACTCCATTGTTCTCCATGCTGCAAGAGAGCAACACAGTGGGTTTTTTGGCCCCTGGTATCCAGAAACCCATGGAGAAAAAAAAAGCAGAGGATTGCTGCTGCTGCACCCCCAGGGGGCCCCAAAACCCCCAGTAAGGCTGCTAGGGCCAGCCCAGTGCTGGCCCCAGCCTCCCCAGCCTCCCGTACCCCACTGAAGGCAACTTGCATTCCCTAGGGACAACTAGCAGTGGCACAAGGTGCACTACTGCCAGTTGTCCCCAGGGAACCAAACATCCATGCATGTCTGGACAGGGGCATAGAGTTTAAATGGTGAATGGGCCTTGAGCTGGTCCTGAGTTTCACCCAATTAGCCCAGGGCTACACTTACAAATTTTACCAAAATAAGCATATTTGTTAGGAGCAAGATGTTTTTTCTGTCCCTAATTGCAATCACAATGGTTGCAAAAACCCTAATGCAGATGCAGGCATACCAGCAAAAAGGCCTTTGATATAGCTTGTTCCATTCCACAAAGAGATTTATGAAGATTTAAGATTCCTTTGCTAGCGAGAGTTACATTTTCACTAGGGGGAGCTGCTGGTTCAGCCCTTCTTGTATATAGGAGTAAGGCCCCCTCTATACATGCAGATAAAGGTACAATGGGATCTAAAGAATGATCCACACAATTACGCACATTGGCAATGCATAGGGGGTGCACACGGGTGCACATGCATCCCCTGAGATCATCCGTGCACTCCCTGGAAGCACCAGCTGCAAAACCTGAAGCGCCACCGAAAGCGCACTTCCGGTTTCACAGCTGGCTCGGCAATCGGCTGCTGGGGGACCCCCCCATCCCCACCCCCCCGTTGGCAATCTGCTGGCCCCTCAGACTCAGAAGGCACCAGTCACCCATGATTGCACAGTTTATATTACCACAATCTCCCACCACCGAGGGTTTCATCCAGGTCCAGAGTTTTGAAGTACCCCCTGATCGCAGCCCCATGGCTGTTGGGACCCAGCTGGGTCTCTGGCACCAGGAGGCATACCACAGGGACCCAGTATCTCTGGGTCCCAGCAGTGGCAGGATGCTGCCAGGACTCCAAATCCACAGCTGCTGGGACTGAGCATCCTGTCACTTGTGGGACTCCTAGCCCTAACTGGGTATGGTGCTTCCTTTCAGCTGGGAGTGCCATCAGCTGCAGGTGAAACCCTGTTACAAATGCAAATTAAAGCTTGATCGGAACCAACTATAAAGTCAGTACACATTTTTCGAGGTCTAACTTTATAGATGGCTGGAGCTTTTTATGGTGTGATAAATACTTTCCCACATATACCTGGGCTCAAGGTAATTGTGCAATTAATCAGCTAATTGCACGACACCAGTAACATGTATAAGGGACCCAAGTTTAAATATTTTAGCTCAAAGCTAATCAACCACCTACTGTTGTAAGTTTTATGACTGATTTTAACACTCACGACACGTGTTAAAAGGAACAAGCATTGTAGAAAAACGTGCGACAGTGCTGAGATTTATGCCCCCCTATGACAATTCACAGAAATAGGGAGGAAAGGTTTAGGACGGGAGGACCTTTTGGAACAGGAAGACATTGTACAGAAGGGATGGTTCTCCACCCAAGCCAAAATAGCACCAAACTACACATAACATTAAAAAGACGGCAGAGCAGCTTTTAAACTAAAAATGGACAGAAGCTGACAGGTGCAGAATAGCACACAATTCTGACTGATACATTCTATGGGGTGAAACCATAAAAATGGGGATAAGAAACAGGGTGTAGACAAGCACAAGCAAATACATTTAATGAGTCAATTGTCTCACAGAAGTAATCAACCAGGCAACAATAAAAGGTAGAGGTGCACCAGTAGAGATTTTGGGGGTCAATACTAATAGCTGATTTTTAAGGATACCAATCTGATTTCTGATGCACAGCCTGGCAGCTTGAAGAGTTGTGTCCAGCTAGTAAGTCTTGTGGTAGAAGAGGAGGTGGGGAGAGACGGGATGGGGGGCAGATCAAGGCCCCCATGGTGAGAGAGGGAATGGGGCTGGGGCAGGCTCTGCCCAGCGGGGATGGGGAGAGGCATGAGACAGAGCCGTAAGCAGCTCATCTGGGGCTGGGGCAGCAGCATGTGTCCCCCAGATCTGCACACTGCAGGACAGGCTGGGGCCAGGGCGGATGTGGGATGGAGCTGCAGCTCATCCAGGGTGTATGTGGGGAGAGGGGGGCAGCTCTCGCCTCTGCGTGCCAGTGCTTGTCTGGTGGCTCCCACCATTGCTCCCACCACTTGCCCAGAAGGGCAGGGGGGGTGGGAGGAGTGTGCACAGGGCAGGTTGGAGCCAGGGCTGTGCTGGGTTCTTCCTGGCTGGGCAGATTTGGGAACATATTTCCCCTCCACCTATGCCCTCCTGGACAAGCAGCGGGAGCAGTCGCTTCAACTACCAGATGAGCACCGGATGAGCTGTGTGCAGCAGCAAGAGCCACCCCCCTCCCTTTCCCATGCCCCGCTGGACATCAGCCCCAGCCTCACTCCCTCCCCCACTGTAGGGGCCTTGACCTGTCCCCCTACACCCATTCCCTTTGCCCTCCCCTTCCACCACAACAGACTTACTAGCTGCACGCAGCTCTCCACCTTGCCATCTACGTGTTGCACTGCAGTTGGGTGCACGCACAGGCATTTATTAGTTATAAGTTATCAGCTGCATTGGGTCAATTTCCAGTGCAGATGATTTTCTTTATATTGGTGCCAATCCAATATACGACCAATGTATCAGTGCACCTCTAATAAAAAATATACATGCTTTTATACTAATGCTACAAGTCTAAGACCAAAGGTGGGAGAACCTGAATACTTAGCAGTAACTAATGATAATGACATAACAGATATCTCTAAAACATGGTGGAATGAGGGTGGGGGGAGGGGGAAATCAGGGGATGCCATGATACCAGGATACAAATTATACTGGAGTGACAGAGTAGGTCATTCTGATGGGGGAGTGGCACTCTACATCAAAAACTGCATCAAATCAAACAGGGTAGAATTTCAACTGATAAGAAAGGCACCATAGAAGCGTTGTAGATAGAATTCCCAGGTTTCAATAAGAAAAAAAGTAGATCATGGGATATACTGTATTCACTTAAATACACCCCCTCCCCCAACAAGCATAGGGAAAAAAGTTCCTTGTCCTATATTCACATACAAGGAAACCTTATTAAATACACTGTCTATCATTAAACTGCTAAGAAAAGCAGCATGTGCTCAGTAATGGAAGCCAGTTATTAAGTTGATTAAATGTAAATCAACATTGAACATGACTATAAAACACATGGCCCATATTAGACAAACATACTGATAGCTAAGAGAATTTTTTGTGTTCCAATCCAAATCAGCCAAATCAATCCCAAATCCGTGAGTCAGTCAAGAACCTTAAGTGGCCCCACTACCGGCAAACATCCTCCACCCCACCTGGGGCTCCATACTGATAGCAACCTACCAGAAAGCTATGTTAATGTAGATCATCTGAATAAGATACGTAGCCATGCCCCCACCAGTGCTGGCTTTTTCCAGTCACGGTGAGCCATTACACTGAGTACATTTTACTTCCTCTTTACTCCCACAGCTGAGCTGTGCCTTTCTTTCCAATTTCCAATGATTTCTGTTTCTTCACCAACCTTCAGTGCCTGGCAAACATCACCAAGCAGGGCATCAAAAAGTTCACTCAGAATCCCTCTGTTGGCCCCTCTTTTCAGCCTGTCACATATGATTAGTGTGCTCCCACCCTCCGTGAGGTGGAGGCAGACCAGATACCCATGTGCCTAATCTGCATGTAATTTTTGGAGGATCCCAAGACTCATGACAACAACACCCAGTTCCATTCATGAGTAGAGGCCAATTAGCACATGGATCCTTTGTGGTGGATATTTTGAGTACACATACATATACTGAGTAGTGCTGAGCTATGGGGTTACCATGGCTTGACATGCTGTTGACTGTGTTAGGGGCCAACCTAACAATGATAAATACTGTATGATAAAAAAAGTTGTTGGCTTTGGACTTATATCATGCATAGTTTATACTCTATCTGCTTAAACGTGTGTTCATGGAATACCTGTGCTAAAACTTGCAGCAGTTTCAGAAAAGGTAAAATGCATCAATTCTAGATGAACCAAGTCTACGGGTACTCTTAGTAAGATGTAAATTACTTCAAGTACGTCTATTTCGAAGTCAGTGTTTTCAAAACGTGTCCCTCGTTTCCATGTGCTAGGGAGAGCATAGAAAGGAGCTCCAGGGGGAAGATTTATTTTCCTTCATATAGCAGTGGGAGGGGGGCAAATTCAAGGTAGACCTCTGTGAGGGAGTGGGGCCTAGGAGCAGCTGTGAACTCCCTAGCACCCCCTACCGTCATGTTAGGGTGAACTCAGCACCCTCAGAATCTCGACCGCCACGACTTTGATGACAAATAAGTTGTATGGGAGGCTGCCTCTGTTCCCCTAGTTGATGGTACCGATGTTCCTGCCCCTACTCTGAAATGGGGTCTCTCTATGCATCCCACCTTAAGGGCTATGCATGCCTCCAAACCTCCCCTTCAGCACGCCCCAAGCCTCGCAGCTGTTCTGTGGGACGTTTGTACGGTCCCTCGCCCCTCTGGTGCCCTCTTTCTCTCTCTCAGGCACCCTGGGCTCCTCGCCCACCTGGTGCCCCTTGGGCCGGGCTCCTATCTTCCAGCCCGCTCCCTGCGCCCTGGGCCTGTCTCGCCGGTATCCGACTATCGTTGGCATCCCCTGGGTCCAGCTCGCTACCGCCGCCCCAGTACCGGCGCCCTTGGGCCTGGCTCGCTACCGCCGCCCTAACACCGGTGCCTTTGGGCCTGGCTCGCTACCGCCGCCCTAATACCGGCGCCCTTGGGCCTGGCTCGCTACCGCCGCCCTAATACCGGCGCCCTTGGGCCTGGCTCGCTCTCTCTTGTTCTGCCCTGCTCTGGGGCCTTGCCCTCTCTGGGGCCGACACCGCGCTCCGCACGCTCTTTCTCTGCCCCGCTCTGGGGCCTTGCCCTCTCTAGGGCCGACACCGAGCACCTCACGCTCTCTCTCCGCCCTGCTCTGGGGCCTTGCCCTCTCTAGGGCCGACACCGAGCGCCTCACACTCTCTCTCTGCCCCGCTCTGGGGCCTTGCCCTCTCAGGGGCCGCTACAGCGTTCCGCACACTAGGGGCACAGGCGATCGCCACCGTGCCTGTCCCCTTGACCCTTCTCTGGGTCCGGTTGCCCCACTGGGCAAAACACCGCCCTTATGGGCTGGGGTCTGCAACCCCGCCTACTGCTCCTCCCTGGCACAATACGGTGCCTTTCTGGCACAGGCAATAGTGCCTCGCTGGCACTGTGCCCCTACTGGGCACCGGGAACCCCCAAGCTGCTGGGGAGCCCCCGTGAGGCCTCCTCACTCCCCTACAGCCTCACCCGGTCCTCCGGTGCAAACTGTAACATAAGCTCAAGCCATCTGGCTGTAACAAACACAGAGGCTCCGTACTCCAAACCATAAACTCCAAGCCCCACCAGGGCTCTCAATCCTACCTCCCTTCAGGGTGTTCTTGTTCCCCGCATCATCGCAGCCGGTTAGCGTGGTAAGGCTGTGACCACTTAAATCGGGCCACTCAGCTCAGCCGCAGAGCTCCTGCTCCTGCGGCAACCAGAAGGGAACTGTGAGGCAGGCTCCGGCCTAAGCTGTTTATAAAGGCCCGGCCCTGCCCCCTTCTGGCCATGTGACCCGCCTGGTCGCCCTGGTAACCGGCACCTGAGCTGCCCGGGTGATTGGCAGCTCTGCCAATCATACTCACAGTCACGGGGCACTTACGTGACTCCGTGACAACCTCCAATAATTAGATTCTATACCTGGAAAATAATAAATGTATACATTTTCCATACACAGAATCTAGCTATTGAGGGGTCATTAGGGTCTTCTTATATTTGAGTATATGCAATCTGGATGTGGGTGTGGAATGCATGCTATCCAAATTTGCTGACAACACCAAGTTGTGGGGCAAGATGGGCATGCTGGAGGGGATGGACAGAATCCAGCTAGATCTAGACAGGTTACAGCAGTGGGCGGATGAGAATAGGATGGAATTCAATGCAGACAAGTGCAAGCTACTGCATCTAGGGAGAAGGAACCAGCAACACACCCAGAGGCTGGGAAACATCCTTCTTGTCAACACGGTGGCAGAAAGGGATCTTGAGGAGTCATTGTTGACTCCAGAATGAACACAAGCCACCAATGCGAGAAAGCCGTCAGTAAGGCTAACCACACCTTGTCATGCATCCACAGATGCATCACAAGAAGGTCCAGGGAGGTGATCCTTCCCCTCTATGTGGCATTGGTCAGGCCACAGTTGGAGTACCACATCCAGTTCTGGCCGCCGCACTTCAAGATGGATGTGGCTAGCATTGTGAGGGTCCAGAGGAGGGTCACTCACATGGTCAAAGGGCAGCAGGGCAGGCCCTACAAAGAGAGGCTAAAGGGCCTGCACCTATTCAGCCTCCACAAGAGAAGGCTGAGAGGGGATCTGGTGGCCATTTACAAACTCACCAGGGGGGACCAGCAGGAACTGGGGGAGGCTCTGTTCCCCTGGGCACCACCTGGGGTTACTAGGAATAACAGCCACAAACTGTTAGAGAGAAAGTTCAGGCTGGACATCAGGAGACATTACAGGCAGTCCTCGACTCACGTTTTGAGTTACAACGTTTCGCACTTACGTTTATAAATTGACATTGTTTCAACTTTATGACATCAGTTTCAACTTACAAAACTTGATCTGATGCAACACCACACCAGCGAACAAGTTCGTTACATCACTCATTTCCCTGGAGAACATCTGTCCAAACTTCCTTGGACACTTTCTTTAAGAAAGCAGACAGACTCCAGAAGAACCTGCAGCCAAGACTCCTGAGAAGACTCCAGCCAGAAACCCTTCAAAAAGTCCAACCAATAGCCCTTCAAAAAGTCCAGCAAAGTCACCTCAAAGAAGTCCTTCCAAATCAATATGATTGCTATTTACAATATAAAATACATTGATATAGCTATGACAGACAAGATTCTTCGGGGGAATCTGATATCTTTTATTAGACCAACTTAAATAGTTGGAAAACAATTATTAAACAAGCTTTCGAGTTCAAAAACCCTTTGTCAGGCTAAGGAAGTTTCAGCAGGTTGGTGTGTGCTCTTCCTGGATGGAATGAAAAGTAAAGAAGCCAGGGGCTGGGCTGGTATGCATACAAGACAGGTAGCCAGTGAAAATGTAGACTGAGTCGTCAGTGAGTGAGAGGCAAGCCGGGGGGGAGGGAGGGGGGAGGAGAGAGAGAAGGGGGATGAATAGTGAAGAGATACCTGGGGAGTCAGATGTCAGGCTGGTTATAGTGCATCATAAACCCAATGTCTATATTTAGTCCATGATTGTTAGTATCCAGGAGGTGGATGAAGTGGAGTTCATAGGCTTGTCTCTGGGAAGTGTTTTTTAAGTTTCCTTTGAGGATCAGGACTGAGAGATTGAAGAGAGAGTGGTTTTCTTGTGAGAAATGTGCCCCAATTGGTAATTGGGTATTCCTGTCTTTGATTGATTTCCAGTGTGCATTCATTCTGGTGCGCAGTTGTTGTTTGGTCTCTCCTAGTACTTTCCATCAGGGCATTTGATGCATTGGATGAGATATATTACATTTCTGGAGGTGCAGCTGTATCCAGGAATGCTGATAGCTCTGTTGTGGGGTGTAGTAATTGTGAGGGTGGTGGAAATGTGTTGGCAAGTTTTGCATTTCTTGTCATGGCATGGTCTAGATCCATTTGGTGCGTTCTGGGCTCGAGGAAGTTTTGCTTCTGGTGATGAGGTTAGCGAGGTTCAGCACTTGTTTGAAGGCTAGGATGGGTGGTACTGGGAAGATCTCTTTACAAATAGGGTCTCTTTCTAGTATGGGTTCCAATTGTTTGAGGATTTTCCATACAGGTTCGAAGGACGGGTGATATGTCATAACCAGCGGTGTGCGATTTGTAGGGGTTTTACTTCTGTACTGCAGCAGCTCTTCACATGGTATCCGGGTGGCTCTTTCAAATGTGCACTCTCTCTCTCTGGAGGAGTGTCCTTGTTGAGTGAAAGCCTTTTTAGGATTGGTGAGGTGGCAATCCCAGATGTTCTCTTTAGTGCAAATTCAGTGGCATCTGAGGGCTTGGCTGTGTATCACAGCTTTCTTTGTGCATTTAGGATGATTACTGATTCTATGCAGATACGTATGTTGGTCTGTGGGTTTCTTGTATAACATGGTCTGTATTTTATCATTCTAGATACTGATCATCGTGTCTAAAAAGGAGATGTTGGTGCTGGAGTATTCTAGAGAAAGTTGGATGGAGGGATGGTGATTGCTGAAGTTCTGATGGAACTCAAATCAGAGATTGTAGGTTTTCAGTCCAAATGATGAAGATGTCATCGATATATCTTAAGTATAACAAGGATTTGATGGTGCAGTTCTTGAGGAAGTCTTCTTCCAGGTGGCTTATAAAAAGGTTGGCATACTGTGGGGCCATGTTGGTGCCCATAGCAGTTCCCATCATGTGGAGGAAGTGTTGATTATTAAAAGTGAAATTGTTGCGTGTGAGGATGAAGTGTATAAGGTCAGTAATATCTTTGGGTCTGTATTCTGAGTTGTAATCTTGTTCCTGTAGATATGTAAGGCAGGCTTGGATGCCATCCTGGTGTGGGACTTTCATATATAGGTTGGTAACGTCCATGGTGGCTAGGACGGTGTTGCTGGGAAGGTAGTCTATATTTTTAAGTTTCCGTAGAAAGTCTGTAGTGTCTTGTACAAAATTTGCTCTGTGGGTGACCAGCGGTTTTAGAATTGATACAACTACACCTGATATTTCCTCAGTTAGGGTCCCATGGTTGGATATGATAGGTCTGCCAGGGTTCCCTTGTTTGTGGATTTTAGGGAACATGTAAAAAGTCCCCAGGTTAGGTAGTGGGGGAATCAAGGTCTGCAGTTTTTCTTGTAGTCTTGATGGAAATGATTTGATGGTATTGTTGAGTTTCTTAGTGAAAAGGGGAGTAGGATCTTCTTGTAGTTCTTTGTAGTAGGTGGTGTCAGAGAGCTGTCTGTTGGCTTCCTTTATGTAGTCTTCACGGTTTAGGATGAATATGGCTCCTCCTTTATCTACTGGTTTTATTACTATTTGGTGGTTAGATCTTAGAGATTCTATGGCCTTTTTCTCTGGTAGGGAGAGGGTGTTATGGTGCCATGTGTTGCTGATTATTTCATTGTTCATTCTTTCCCTGAAGCAGTCAATGTAGCAGTCAAGGTTAAGGTTTTGTCCACTGTGAGGTGTCCAATCTGATGTTTTTTGGGGGCGGGGTTGGCATTGATCTTTTCCTGAATGTTAATGTTGTCAGAGGATGAGTTGTTGTTGGAAGCGGGTTCAGTTTGGTCATGGATATATTCCTTGAGGCGGAGGCGTCGGAAGAATTCTTCTAGTTCTCCACATTGAAGTATTTTATTTGGGTATTTTTCTGGAAAGAAATTTAGGCCTTTAGAAAGGACAGATTTTTCAGTTTTGGTAAGTGTGTGTGGGGAGAGATTGATAATATTTGTGGGTTGGTTGTTGCTTTCAGTTTTATCAGCTCTGAGGTTGTAATGTTGTAAGGTGTTGGTGTTGTTCCTCTGATGGTTGTTTTGTGCCTGGGGAACTTGTTCTTGGAGTAATTTGTTCCATTTCTTCTTTTTACGTAGGATAAATGTTGTAGAAAGTTTTTCATAGTCTCTTTCTATCCATTGTATATTGGTGGGGAAGATGATTGGATTTCTGTCTTTTAAGTTGTTGTAGTATGTGGTGATTTCCTACCTGAGTTGGTCTCTTTTGGAGTAGAGTAGGTGAAGTAGATGATTTCTAATTTTCTCTGAAGTGTAAGTGTTCAGAGGATTGTAGATGTTTAGTCCTCAGGGAACGAAGTTGCGTTTCTTGCAAAGGCTTAGAAAATATATGTCGCTGTTGAGTTTGCCTTCTTTCTTTTTCATATTGTACAATATAGTTATATTACTCATCTAAAATTGATCGAGTACAAAATTCTGGGGTATTTTTGGTGAAAATAGGGTAAGCATGTTATTATCAAGCCCCAGACTAGGATGGCAGTAGTAAGCTATAAATGCTAAGAAAATTGAGAGAAGCTACAATAATAGGAAACTTAGTAAACAGGGGGGACTCGAACCTCTCCACAAATAGACTAAGTCAATCTAACATCAGGCTGGTATTGTAAAGACCAAATTTCTTGATTTTATAAAAGACTACTTTTTGGAACAGTCAGTCCTGCGATCCACAAAAGGGAAGGCCATTCTTGACCTAATCTTAGATAATGGATAGGATTTGGCACAAGGGGTAAGTGTTACTGACCTGCTCTGCAATAGTGACCATAATGCAGCTGGGTCTGATATCCATGTAGAAGGGGAGACAAGAAAATCTACCACAGCAGCCTTTAACTTTGAAAAGGGAGACAACATAAAAACGAGGAAATTAAAAGGGGCCCCTAAAGAGGCAGGGAACTGTAGGCAGCATGGGAAAAAAGATGGAAAGTGGACCAAAAAAAAGCCAGCACAGTATATTTGGATGACCAAAAAGCCTTTGACAAGGTTCCCCATGACAGGCTCTTAACTAAATTAAGTAGTCATGGGATTTCAGGGACTGTCCACTTGTGGACTGGCTCCAAGATAGAAAGCAAAGACTCAGGATAAATGGTCAGTTTTCAGGACAGAAAGAAACAAAACAGTGGGTCCTCCAGGGATCTGTGTTGGGACCAGTGCTGTTTAACATATAAATGAAGTGGAAAAGAAGGTAAGTAGCGAGATGGCCAAATTTGCAAATGACAAAAAATTATTCAAAGTGGTAAAGACCAAGGCAAACCTTGAGGAACTACAGAAGTATTTTGCTATAGGAGTGAATGGGCAACTAAATGGCAGACAAAATTCAATGTAGGTAAGCATAAAGTGATGCACATGGGCAAAAATAACCCAAACTATATCTACACTATGAAGGGCCCTGCATTAGCTATTACCAAACTACAAAGAAATCTGGGAGTCATTGTGGACAGTTTGCTAAAAACATCAACTCGGTGCTCAGCAACCGTCAAAGAGGGAAAAAACCATTAGGGATTCTTAAAAAGGGAATTGTGAACAAAACAAAGTATCATCACGCCCTTTTATAAATCCATAGTGTGACCACAACTTGAACACTGTGCCCAGTTCTGGTCCCCACACTTCAAAAAGGATATAGAAGAACTAGAGAAGGTATAATGAAGTTCTGCAAGGATGGTTAGCAGTATGGAGGGGCTTCCATATGAGGAGAGCCTCTTCAGCGTAGAAGGAGATGCTTGAGGGGGGATATGATAAGAGTTTACAAAACACTAAATGGTAAAGAGAAATTATTATATGAGATTTATTTACTCTCTCAATACAAGAACTAGTGTTCACAAAATGAAACCAGAAGGTAATACATTTAAAACTAACAAAAGGAAGTTCTTTTTCACACAGCGTGTACTTCAAGTGTGGAACCCATTTCCACCAGATGTTGCGGAAGCTGACAATTTACCTGGATTCAAAAACAGATTGGACAAATTCTTGGAGGAAAGGGGCATCAGTAGCTACTGAACAATAGAGTTAGGGAAACTGGTCTGGCATGAGAACTTCCTAGATCCTAAATACTGGAGGCAGCAAGTGAGAGGGGAACAACAGGGGAAAACACCCTAGTCATACCCCATTCACTCTCCCTTTCAGCATCCACTCTCTCCCACTGAGTGACACACTGGGCAAGATGGACTTATGATTTGACCCAGTAAATGGCAATTCTTATGTTCTTAAATATAATCTTCAGACTAGGTAAGACAGCCCTGTTGTGTAAGAGATGTCTCTCTGCACAGCTCCAATGAACACAGTGCCTCCCTCCTTACCTCTGTCAATTATATCAACTCCTTCTCCTTTCATCTTGCAAACCAGTTTCTCTTGTAGCCTTTTTACCTCTGCCTCCTTCTGTTCCAATTGCTCTTTCAAAGTTGCCAGTTCATCCTGAAAAGATACATAAACACTTACCTATAAGAAAAGCTGGGTTCCAGTTCTGAAGAGGGTTTTTAAATAAAACTTTGCCATTTAAGTCAGAGATGGTTCCCAAAGAAAACTTCACAACGAAAGAGTCTAGTGGGCTAATATCCTATCTATGGAAACTATCACAGGCCTGTTCAAATCTATGGACAGCAAGTGATGATCTGTCACTAGAATGGCAAATGGGAGTTTCGCAGAAAAATGCTATTTCTGCAAGAGGAAAACATATCCCCGCAAGAACCAAACAACCCCAAACATTGAAACAGTTTGGATTCAGGTCAAATTTCATATATTGGTCTCATCTCCAGTTTAAATGTATGGCTGTAATCTTTGTCCAAATTAAAAATAGCTCTGGGAAAGAGACTATTTTTCAGTTTGCGTAAATAGTAAAATAAAAGATAATGAGACTAAATGCTACATGTCACAAACAATCACACTTGGCACTTCCAGAGCACTTTGTACATTCAAAGCGCTGAGAGAAAAACAATTGTACAACAAATAAAACATGCTAAATTGGAGGCCTGGTACCTTGACAGGTAATAGCTGAACACGCGGGATGCAGATGCTTATTGCATATGCTCAATGATTTGTAAATGCAGATTTCTCTCTCCTTGAAACAAGCCATGAACAATAGTTTTATCAATGCACACTGCTAGCTATGAAAGAAAATCAGTCAGAATACAATAAAAGCAAGACATGCTGAAAAGAAATTCAGACAAAAGTGAAGAAAATAAACTGCAAGCAATTTTTAGTGGTGAGGCACTAAGGAAGCAAACAAAAACAAATCTCATGGACTAGAGTCTGACAACATAAGATAGGGTCTTTGTTAGTTTCCCTACATCATATGTTGTGGATGGGCCAAACCGCTGACACAGTAATCAAAGGTCACTGCCACTATTTACACAACCAAAACTTGGAATTGATTCATAACTCACTGGAGCACTCAAAACTGAAGGTGATTTGGGGAAGTGGGGACAAAAACACTTCCAGCTTTTTTCTGTATTTATTCCCCAAAGTCATTGACTTGGTATTAAACTGGTTCCAAGAACTGTGCTTCTGTTCAACAGGTTCCTTTGGCTTCAATAGGATCCTCACATGAGAAGCTATGGCAAGACAAGACCCTTTTTGCAGACACGTTTTATATTCAAAGTGTCTTCATCTCAGCTGTCCTCTTTAAAACTCGCCTTTTGACTGTTCTATCCAGTCCTTAAACTTGTTAGCCCAGCTATAGCATCCTGGTTTAAACATGTTTCCGAGCTTCACTGAATAGATTCATAAAGCCATAAGGGACCTCTGCAATCATGAGGTTCCTGTACAATGCAGGCCACAGGACTTCTCCAAATCATGCTTGTTAAAACTAGATGCGTCCTTCAGAGGATCAGTCACTCTTAATTTAACAATTGGCAAGTGATAGAAACTTTTTCAGCAAATAGTTCTCTGCCTGCATTTTTAAGTAGTATTGACTTCAGTGGGACTGTTGGTTGACCTGTTAATTTAAGTTTATACTGTAGGAAGAATATATAACTATTATTTTCTTATTTGCAAATTGCATGAATAAGTATTTGGTAAGAACTGGAAAAATGAGAGAACACATGTGTGGACTTCTCTAAGAAAGTCAGGAAGAGTTTGGTTTGAATAATGAGGGCAAGCTAAATGATCATTTTCATTTTACATGTAAAACACATTTAATTTTATGGTAATACACAAAAGGCTCATGCAACACAGAAATGTACCATATGTCCTATTTATGCCCTAAAACCAACTTGTAAGGAATATCTAACTTGAGAAGGTTTAGTTTCTACTGAAAAACAATATACTGCAAGTCAACAGAAAGTAATTTTAAAAAGCAAACAAGACAGCATAACAGCAAGATGCAGAACAGACCACAAAGTGGTGTTATAGAAAGGCCCAATATTACCCAGAATCTACTACACCTTTAACACGTGGCATTTTTGCTCCATCCGCTGCTTTTCATACTGCATCTGACCCACTTTGATTTTCATGCTAGAAAGTTTGGCCATTAGAGACTGGCAACAGAGATAGAGCAGTGAGAGAAAACTAAAGATAGAAAAGAAACAAGGCTAAATGGCAAGCAGTAGTTAGACACTTAGAGAAACAGACTGCTATAATTGCTCTGCCTTTTACTACGGTCTCCTCAGGATAGAACTGGATGATTTACAGCATATTTAGGAGAAAATAAATGCTGTTGCAGTCCCACCCACAGTTCACTCCTTTCCTCTTGCACACAAGTACAGGATGTAAATATAACTTAGAGGCCAACTGTCCAGTAACAGCTAGTTAACTAGTTAGCAGAGATGGAACTGGGACTAGCTTCCCAGATTAAGGACAATAAGAAGTCTTTTTTAACTACATAAGGGGTAAAAAGAAAGTCCCAGGTAATGCGGGGCCCTTGCAGGACGACATGGGTAACTTGGTCGGCACACCAGACAGCAAAGCTAACATGTTTAACGATTTCTTTGCCTCCATCTTCCTAAGTAGGGACCAGAACAGCCACCTCCCTGCTGGGCCCCCCTTGGGCCCCGGGGGAGGCACACCTGGGCCACGGGTAAGCGAGGATTTAGTTGGGGAGCTTCTGGAGGGACTGGACGTATTCAAGTCAGCCGGCCCGGATGATCTCCACCCTAGAGTTCTAAAGGAACTGGCCGGGGTCATTGCAAGTCCCCTGGCACAACTTTATGAGCACTCGTGGTGCTCTGGTGAGGTACCGGAGGACTGGAAGAGGGCCAAAGTGGTCCCCATCTTCAAAAAAGGCAGGAAGGAGGACCCGGGAAACTATAGGCCGGTTAGTCTCACCTCGATCCTAGGCAAGCTGTTCGAGAAAATTATGCTGGCACACATCCAGGAGGGGCCAGCAGGGGACTGCATGCTTACGGGCAACCAACATGGGTTCATCAGTGGAAGGTCCTGTCAGATCAACCTAGTGGCCTTTTACGAGCAGATCACCAGATTGTTAGACGCAGGGGTAGCAGTGGATATAATCTTCCTGGACTTCCGGAAGGCTTTTGACACTGTCTCTCACCCTGTTCTCATTAAGAAACTGGGGGGCTGTGGTGTAGACACCCACACAGTCAAATGGGTCGCCAACTGGCTGGAGGGCCGCACCCAGAGGGTGGTAGTAGATGGGTCCTTCTCAACCTGGAAGGACATGGGCAGTGGGGTTCCACAGGGCTCGGTCCTCGGGCCCGCACTGTTCAACATCTTCATCAGCGATTTGGATGAGGGGGTAAAAAGCACTCTGTTCAAATTTGCTGATGACACTAAGATGTGGGGGGACGTGGGTACATTGGAAGGATGCAACAGGCTACAATCTGACCTAGACAGGTTTCAAGGGTGGGCGGACGAGAATAGGATGGGTTTCAACACAGACAAGTGCCAGGTGATGCACCTCGGGAGGAACAACCGGCACCATACCTACAGGTTGGGGAACTCCCCTCTTATCAGCATGGAGGCGGAAAGGGATCTGGGGGTTATCATTGACTCCAAGATGAACATGGGCCAGCAGTGTGGAGAGGCAGTCAGGAAGGCCAACCGCACCTTGGCATGCATCCACAGATGCATCTCGAGCAGGTCCAAGGAGGTGATCCTCCCCCTCTATGCGGCACTGGTCAGGCCACAGCTGGAGTACTGCGTCCAGTTCTGGGCGCCACACTTCAAGAGGGATGTCAACAGCATGGAGAGGGTCCAGAGGAGGGCCACTCGTATGATCAGGGGACAGCAGGGCAGGCCCTATGAGGACAGGCTGCGGGACCTGAACCTGTTCAGCCTCCAAAAGAGAAGGCTGAGGGGGGATCTTGTGGCCTGCTATAAACTAGTCAGGAGGATCAGCAGGCATTGGGGAAGTCGCTGTTTCCCCGAGCACCGCCAGGAGTGACCAGGAATAACAGTCACAAGCTGGCAGAGGGTAGATTTAGGTTAGATATCAGGAGGCGCTACTTCACAGTCAGGGCGGCTAGGGTCTGGAACCAGCTTCCAAGAGAAGTGGCAGGCTCCTACCCTGGGGGTGTTTAAGAGAAGGTTAGATGAACATCTTGCTGGGGTCATTTGACTCCAGTATTCTTTCCTGCCATGGCAGGGGGTCGGACTAGATGATCTGCTCAGGTCCCTTCCGACCCTAGAAACTATGAAACTAGTGGGAAACTGGGCTTTCAGAAATTGGCACTCAAAAATACTGTGCACTGTGCAAAACGGGCCCTATTCAATTCGGATTCAGCCCAAATCAGGGACAGCAATTCAATTCATTGATTCGGATCACTGTCCCTGACTCAATTCAGCCGAATCCAAAGATTTGACGCTGATTCAGAGAATCAGATATTCAGACATAGACACAATTTTAAAAGTTTTTTCTACATACCCTGAGGTACCAGCGCAGCTTGTGATCGCTGCAATGCTGGGGCACGTGGAACATCCTATAGGAATGCAGGGGAGCCCTCCACATGCTTGGTGGCAAGCCCGAAAGTGAAATGGAAATACTTCCCGTCTACTTCTGGGTCTGCCGGGGAGCATGCTGGGGGGCACCCCTGTGCCTCCCCGGCTCAGCAATCAGCTGCAGAGGGACCCCGGGTGCCCCCCACCCCCCGACCCAGGAGGCACCAGTCATTGAGCTGGGGAAGCGTGGGGGGTTGTCCCCCCCCCACCCCCGTACACTCCACAGCAGACCCAGAAGTGGACCAGATGTGCTTCTGGTCCACTTCCATGTCTGCTGCTAAGCACACTGGGAAGCCCCCTGTGCTTCTGTGGGATACTCCATGCATCCCAGCACTCACAAGCCCCTGCTACCTAGAGGTATGCAGAAAAAACATTTAAAGCTGTGTCTACGTCTGAATCTCCAAATCAATTCAGAGAGCTCCAATTAGATCTAGAGAGATTAAAGGGTCCTCTGATTCGATTTGGATTCAGAGTTTCAGCCACCGAAACGGGATGAATCTCCACTAAACCAAATCAGGGATCAAAGCTTCATACAGCCCTACTGTGCACCAGACCTGAACTTTGTCTTGTGGTTTGAAATTGAAATCCAGTATAAGATTTGTAGGCAGCCCCTATTTACTTTTTTAATGGACATTATGAAGTCCCTGAATATAAATGTCCTCACGACTTCAGAGAGGTTGAAAATTAGATCCAGAGCCAAAGTTTCTGGCAGATGCCCACCCTTTTCCCTTATTCCCTCAATGCCACTTACCTTAGTAGTTTTAAGCTTTTTCTCATACTGAAGCCGTTCATTGTCCATTTCTCCCACTTTTAATTGTAATTCATGGATTTCTTGAATCAAACCCTGAGTAAAAGGGAAAAAAAGAAAAAAAACCAAGAAATTAAACAAGCAATGCAGAGCGACTGCTAAAAAGCCATGCAGCACTAGGAAAGTAAAACCAGAGCAAGAAAGAGAACCCCATACCCAGTCTGCCCAAAGTAAAGATTAGGTCAGGTCAAATATTCAAAGCATCTCAGAGTTTAATGGATATCCATGGGCCCCAATTCTCAATTCTTCTCTTCCTGAACTGCATGCAGAAGAAGGAAAGGAAGCTTTAAGCCACAATTGTGCTTCTTACATGTTGGGACACAACCCTCTTTCTTTGCTGAGTGGAACAAGGCTTTTGCCACCACCTAGAAACTGGCAGAAGACATGTAGCCCAATCCCACATTTAGCCAGCTGCCAAGATTTGAGAATTGAAAAACAAAATCCATGGACTCCCCAGAGTTTCCTCCTTAAAAACACCCAAAAAAAGGCATGCAGGTCACAATTAGCTAATTTATCAGCTTCTAAATCAGGCAGTGGGCTGGATTCTCCAGTGTCTTGCACCTTCCATAATCTCATATAGCCACACAAAGTCATTGGACATGCACATAAAACATTAACATTCACCTTGGTATTTTATGTCCATTTTTTACAGAGATGAAAAACAAAGAAGTGGGGAACTTCTCCCAGGTCAGTATCAATCTCTGTGAAATTAGGTTTTGTTTCTCAGGTCTAATGTGTCTAATACATACATGTCTACATCTAATTTATAGATGGTAAAATATTCATCAGTCAGCAAACTACACAAAAAAAATCATATGCTGACCTGTGATGGCCAAAACCAAAAGGCTTAACGAGCAACTTATAGCAAAATAAATTTGCTTTTAGAAGGTGTCTGAAAATATAGCCTAAAATAAACCTTATGAAATTGCTTCCTGTAAACGTTTCCTGCCTGTCTGGAGTATAACCGTAAAGAATATAACTGTTTGCACTGATCATGAGACAGACATAAGACTTAAAAAAGTAGAACTAAAGAATAACTACAGATTTAGCTGATTCAATAATTTTTTGCTTAGAGTCAGTAAAATTAACGAACATAACCACAAGGTATAATTAACATTAGTGAGTTGAACTTGAGTGAGAACATGCTAATCTCAAACCCCAAAAGTGGTGTGGTGTGATTTGCTTATTGGGTAAAGCCAAACTTGGGCAGTAACTTATTATCATACTTTCTAACACCTTTTAACCCCATAGGGTAACAGCTATAGAGTAAGACTGTGAGTGGCTCTAAAGCCAACAGATTAGCATAAACAAGATATAAAAGAACACACACGTTAAGTGACTAGCAGGAAGGACAGAATAGAATAGTCATTGCTGTCCCATGCCCCCAGATCCCTTACTCTCAACATGAGTAAGAGCCAAATCCTGACTGAGGGACCTTCCCCGGTATTCTCTGACAGCATGGATCGGGAGGGCCTGACTTTGCTGAATCAATTTGACGTGTACCTGACACTGAGGGACTATTGATAAGTTACTAACCAAGTGGGAACTCTTTGTTAATTTGTCTGTCTGTTTTTATTATCTCTGCCAATTTTTAACTTGTATTGTTATCTTGTCTATTAGCTTAACCTTTTTATTAACTGCTATATGTGCAAACTATACCTTTTGCTGTTATAAGTAAAATTCATTTTTACTGTCATAAGTAAAACTTGTTATTGCTTCCTTCCCAACATCACCTCCTCGATCCCGACCAAATAGCGCAGTGGCTGATACAGTTGCAGTACCTGCAACTAAACTGATAAATTCACAGTGCCCAGCTGGCCTGTGACACTGACTTCATAAATGTGAACATACAAGCAAATTACATTTAACTGGGACTATATAATATGATAAAGTAAAACTATTATCAGCATATACCAAGAAAAAGACTCTACAACGTGGCTTCAAACTACAAGGACTTTCAAGTTAGACAACATTGCAACTGATTCGACAAGGCAACTACTACCAAAAAGCAAAGTATTCCAAAGCCCAGTGCTGTGTATATCAGATTTTTTTTAAAAAGCAAGTTGGAAATCCTGTCCATTTTATGAACTTCCCACATACTTCAGAACAAAGTTTCAAGGTAGTATTACCACCATTAAAACATCTCCATTTTACTGATAGGCAAGTACAGCAGAGATGAAGAGAAAGGGACTTGTCCAAGCCAGGCAAAAATTGTGTGGCACAGCCAGAATGTGAATGCAAGGGTCCTGAATCCTGTCCACTCTGAACCACAAGACTGTCCCGCTCAGATGTGCATCCAGCTGGCCTGCCATCTCACTAACTGACAAGAAAGTAAAGGTGTACCTCCCCTATATCTGCAATCCCTACTGGATTATAAAAATATACTACAATAGTAGTACAATAGGAAAACCAAGTCATAGTTTCATAGTTTCATAGTAGCTAGAGTCGGAAGGGACCTAGGTAGATCATCTAGTCCGACCCCCTGCCTTAGCAGGAAAGAGCACCGGGGTCAGATGACCCCGGCAAGGTGCTCATCTAACTTCCTTTTAAAAATCCCCAGGCTAGGAGCCTGCACCACTTCCCCTGGAAGCTGGTTCCAGGCCCTAGCCGCCCTGACTGTGAAGTAGCGCCTCCTAATATCTAATCTAAACTTACCCTCCGCCAGTTTGTGACCGTTATTCCTGGTCACTCCTGGCAGCGCACGGGGGAACAGGGACTCCCCCAATACCTGCTGATCCCCCCTGACCAGTTTGTAGCAGGCCACAAGGTCCCCCCTTAACCTTCTCTTGTGGAGGCTAAACAGGTTCAGGTCCCGTAGCCTATCCTCATAAGGCCTGCCCTGCTGACCCCTGATCATACGAGTGGCCCTCCTCTGAACTCTTTCCATATTGTCCACGTCCCTCTTGAAGTGTGGCGCCCAGAACTGGACGCAGTACTCCAGCTGCGGCCTGACCAGTGCCGCATAGAGGGGGAGGATCACCTCCCTGGACCTGCTCAAGATGCATGTCAAGTCAAAGGGCATGGAAAAGAAATGAAGAGCACTATTTGGATTCTCTGACTTCCCTGATACAGAACCCACACCATTGAACAAAATGTTTCTCCTGTTACAGTAAGTGCAACATGGTTTACTGAAGAACAATAAAAAGCACTGAACTTCCTGCTTGGCAGGGGAAAATTTACCAGGGGGCTGTGGTTTTCTCACAAATCCAAATGAAATGTAATAAATTATACACGATGAGTATAATCTGTAGTTGACATGCTGATCCCCAACCTGGCATTACATTTTGGCAAAAAGTGAATCTAAAAGATCCACTGCCACTATAGTAATACGGTTTCATTTGAGAACTGTTCAAAAACAGTGCCTTCAGTTTTTATGCAGCCTTGAAGAAAACACTCAAAAGGAAGAATCATCTTTTAAGCCCCAGTACGGTAGTATAATGCTTAGTTTTACCAGTCTGCATACAAAGGTACTATAATCTAATTTTACCCATACCAACCAATGGCACAAATATACATGCAATAAGAGGCCCATCAATCCTGAGATCTGGAACCAGCCAGCCTGGGCATTCTAGAGCCATTCACGCATGGTTGGAGACATTCTCCAAGCCAGCCTTGCTCTAGACTCCCTGCCTACCCAGTTCATTGCCCTGTACTGGAGCAGGTGTCTGATGATCATGAAGACCACAGTACAGCAATAAAATGGCTGCCAAGACCAAAAGTGCTTGGATATGATGAAAAAAAGCCATTTTCATGCTCTTCCCAGTCTATCAAGAAGTAGGAAGTATTCCAAATACATCAAAAAGAGTAGGGGTGGGGAGTGGAGTAGGGGTGGAGGTAGGGGAGATGTTGAGGGAGTCTTGCCAATTTTTCTTACCCCATACCAGGACTGCAACTGAACTGAGGCCATCCTGCTGGTCACTGGATTCTCCTAGCAACTGGAGGACAAATTAAATACAAATAAAAATGGACCTCAGCTGGTTCAGTTTCTAGGTTCTAGGAACTACATGAACCCTTTACGTAGCTTCATTTCGAAGACAATGGAACATGCCATGTTCCTGCTAAACAAGAACTCGTACTTATTTATGCAACTGGGATTGAGAAGTCTTCCATAAAACTTGTTATATAAAACAGCCTTCATTCTCCCTTCATTTACTTTCAAAAAGGTACAGTTGATTTAATGATCAGTATTCTTAGCTGCACTCCATGCATGTTCAAGTACATCTAGAAAGATAATTCAAAGGAAAAATTCTGCTAATGATAATGAATGCTGATGCACACCTCTATGGCTTGGTCACAGCTGGCACTTCCTCATTGATCTAACTAGAGACTGTGGGGGACATGAAAGAGCATGTCAGTTGTTTTATAAATATGCATGTTGAGGGATGTCAATGTCTGGAATTAAAATGCACGAAGCTGTATGTTGCCAATGACAAACATTAAGGATCTTTTTAAAAATCCTTGCCCACAGGCATCACATTTATATTTTGCTGTGATGTTATCCTACCATTTTATCACTTAAACTATTTGTACACGAAAATTTTGGGCAGGCGCACAATGTGTGGGGGGGAAGCAAGAACACCAGCTCTTATATAAAATCTCATGTGAAAAAAGACAAACACTTCTTCCTAACAAAAGGAGTTGATGAAAAGAATTTACTTTAATGGTACTGCTAATATTGACTAACAGAGAGACTATTACTGTAACCCAAACATTTTCTCTGCCCTTCCCCTCCAATTATAGTGACTCTGCCTTGTTGAGGCATATCTGAAATTAGTCTGGAAACTCCTCAGGCTAAGAACCATGTTTTGTCTTTTCTTTAATTAAGTGCACTGCACATATTTTGGGGTTGTATAAATTAGTATCATAGTCATTAAAAACACTGCACAACTACTGCCCCAGGGCTAAAGAGAATTAAAGGGCATCTTTAACCATTCTTCAAAAATATATTGTGAAGGCTCTGCTTGACAAATTTTCTATTTACCTCCTGCCAAAGTGTGTTATGTACATTATTATACTGCAAATGACATTCCCCACTGAGCTTTTTCTGGCATAGATGTCAAGGTTGCTAATTGTCAGTAAATTTACTCTAAGAAAAAAAATAGCTTAAAAAGGCCTATCAGTAAAATCTGTAAAATTTTAGCTGTCAGTAAAAACACTAAACAGCCATAACTTGACTGAAGCTCTAATACTAGAGCACAGCATACCACCTAGTTTTTGAGTGGGAGCACAGCAACCTTCAAGGAGCAGTCTCTCAGCCATGGGCTGCTGCATCCCAGGTTGCCTATAATATTACTGGCAAGAAGACTTCTTTGGAGGGTCTGTGCTGGGGTGAGGGGGGAGCAGAGCTGATGGGAATAAGGCTGGGGTGGGAGAGGAAGCATGGTGCAAGGTGCAGCCAGGGAACATCAGGGTGTAGGAGTGAGAAATAGGGACGGGGGAGCGGGGGAAGGGCAGCACAGCTTAAAACCATCACTGCAGTCCAACAGGGTTGCAACCCAAGAATTTTCGTTATTGAAAACTTTTTACTGACAGCCAAAATCTTGTTACCTTTTTTTTTTTAGACTGTGGTTGATGTTAAATCCAGCCCTTCTAACTGGGACCTGGCAACAGTGTAGGGCCTGGCAGAAGAGTTATATTTACGTTATGTAAAACATCAGTAAAAGCATGTGTCAGCAAAAAAGTCTGGATATCAAAAACATTTTTTGTTACTGGCAATCTGCAAGCTTTATTCGGTTGGCAACCTTGTCAAAAGTCCACTAAGTTTATATAAGACCTGCCATCACCAGCCAAGGGCCAGATCACATCCCTGAACACAGAAGGATGAAATGAGCATAAGCAATTCTCTCGGTCTTTGTTGTCATTTGCCTTATGCAGGGTGAGCTACAATCCTGGGGTTTTGCACTTGTTAGCTCTGCTCCCCTCATCTGCACTACACAGTGATTTGCTATTAGCATTGAGGACAGTAATTATTGTTGTGTTAGTAGCAGAAAAAAGGAGGGTGGTGTGGTCACTACTGTGGACAGGTGCTCAGATTCAAATCTGTCATTTATTCCCTGTTGGATACTGACAAGTCACTTAATGTACACTGAAGCTGATATTTAAGGTTGACCTTACAGTCTCCTTCCTGGGCTTGGGAAACCTAGCAGCCTGCCCGGGCAGCCCCTGCCCCATGCATCATCCCCACCACCTTCTCTGGCCAACAGCACACCCAGCCACCCCACCCCCCGCCTCTCCACCCTGCCCCAGGAGCAAGCCAGCCCTCTCCCAGTTGGCCCCAGGCATCCTGCCAGCTGCAGGAGCACGCTGAAGGCAGGAGCAGTGAGAGGCCGATCCTTTTTTTCCTGCAGAGCCTGCCCACCTCCCACAGCCAAGGGGAGAACTGACAAATGGCTGCCACATTTCAAGTTGCAATCTTGCAAACTAAACTGCACTGGGATGTAGTTTAGCTTGCAGCAATGCAAACTCATTTAAAACCCTGCAAACGTGTGTACACGTACTGTGTGACACCATTAAACCACACAAAGATAAATTTTCATCATGTGTACCAGCACCCAAGCAGGGCCGTCCCTAGTGGGGGGCTGTATTGAGCTGACTACCCAGGGCACCATGCTTTGGGGGACCCTACAGAGTGGGGTGGAGCTGTAGCAGCGCAGAGCCAGGCAGAGCAGCAGCTCCACATCCAGCCACTCACTACTGTGGCAGAAGGCCACCTCTGTTTCTCCCCAAAAACTCTGCTCTATGACAATTTGGTTAGGATGGGCCCTGCAGAGGGTACACACCTTACCCTATCTCTTTAGGTAACCTGAGCTGGAAACATTCCTGAGGGAGGGGGGAAACCTTCTCCCTCTGCCTACACAACTGGCATCACATACCTGGGTGAGAGGCTTTAGCTCCCTGGGGAGCTAGGAACTGCCAGTCTGCCCAGCAACTAGTGATGCATTTCAAACTGGTTGGCTGACAGCCAACAAGTGCTGGCCTCCATTGGACCAGGTAAATGAGGTCATAAGGGCTATAGTAAGTTAAGGACTGCACAGGAGGAGGCAGCAACAACCATGAAGAAGTCTCAGAGAGAAGAGCTGGAACACCTGAAACTTGCTCTCTCTCTCAAAATTCATGATCAAGGAACTGCAGGCCTCCAGAGGGAATCTCCACCTGCCTCTGAATGATACTTGTGAGTAAGCTACCTGAGATCTAACTAGATATATAGTTTGCAGTAACACAGATGTGTGATCAAAGGCTTATCCAGCCATGCCAGTTTGCTCTACCCTGTCCCCTATTGCAACCCTACCCCTTGTAACCAATAAAGTTCTCCTTTGTACCTAGCATGGGAGTGGGTTTAGACTATGCCTTGGGATCCCCTTGGTTCAGCTGACTAAGGGAGACCACTACTGGTGCTTCCCACTGAGGGAAGCATCCCAAGTTCTTGAAGTGAATCAAGTACCCTCGAGGGCTACTAGGCCTGTGTTTCCCAGGGTACACAGAGCCAGAATCAGGTCCATCCCTGGGTGGTGGCAGTGGTTGTGCTCCAGGAAGGCCAGATGTAAAGTGCCCCCAGGGAGGCACTTGGAACCTGAAAGGTGGTTGGGTGCAGTGAGGTGGGTGGCTCAGCGCAGGAGTGCCCCCTACTGGCCCGCCACATCTACCACCCGCCTCCTCCCAATATCAGCGGCATCTTCTTCGGGTCCAAGGCCCAGATCAGAGTGGGGGCAGGGCCCCGCACCCTGCTCGGGTCAGCTCTACACCTGAACATGCTTTTTTCTTAAGTCTGGTCCTACAAATCATCTGATGAAGTCAGCTACTTCTTATGAAAACTTAGGCATCTCTGACGTACAAATCTATCCTGCCTGACTTTAGACTCCCTAAGAAGTCTCCCAGATCCCCGTGCAAAGTGTGTTGCAGGAGGGCTAGAAGTCAAGAAACTGTGGGATTGCTGCTGGCATGCTTCCTGTGCTCAAGGCCTGCAGCATCAGCATAATATCCAGAAAGAAGACACAGCAGAAAGGAGACATGCAGAAGCAAAACTAATCCTACACTCTGAAATTCAGCAGAGCAGCTGATAACCCACACCCAGGAAAAAGCCAACCTGCTTAATGGGTACTTTGTGTCAGTCTTTCATCAGCCCAAAGGGACCGCCCTGCCTAGCATGATGCGGGACAACCAGGGTGAGGGTGTATTTATACACAGCTTCAGTGTAGACCTTGTAAAGGAACACCTCAAGAGGATGGACATCTTCAGGTCCACTGGTCCTGACAGATTACACTCTAGAGTACTCAAGGAGCTGGCAGGTGTCATAGCCCAACCACTGGCAAAAATATTCGAAAACTCATGGCACTCAGGTGAAGTACCTGAAGACTGGAAGAAGGCCAATGTGAAGGCCATCTTCAAGAAAGGGCAGAAAGTAGATCCTGGGAACGACAGGCCAATCAGCTTGACCTCAATCCCTGGTAAGATTCTGGAGAAAATTATCAAAGAGACCCTTCTTTATAAGCTGGTTGATGGCAACATCCTGAGGGACAGCCAGCATGGCTTTGTCACAGGTAGGTCTTACCTAACCAATCTCATCTCCTTCTATGATCAAGTGACATATCACCTGGACAAGGGAGAAGAGATTGACATCATATATCCAGACTTTAAACAAGCCTTTGATGTGGTGTCCCATGATCTCCTCAGGGAAAAACTGGCCAACTGTGGCCTCGGCTACACCACAGCCCGATGACTGGGAAATTGGCTCCGAGGTCAGACCCAGAAAGTAATAGTCGATGGATGCGAAACATTATGGTGCCCCGTGACTAGTTCTGTCCCCCAAGGCTCTGCCCTTGGACCAATTCTCCTTAACATTTTTATCAACAAGGTGGCCACTGGTGTCAGAAGTGGACTGGCCAAGTTCGCCAATGACACTAAACTCTGGGGCATAGTGTCCACACCTGAGGATAAGCTAGGGATCCAGGCCGACTTGGGTAAGCTTAGTAAGTGGGTGGATATAAACCTGATGACGTTCAATACCGAAAAATGCAAGGTACTCCACCTTGAGGAGGGGAACCTGCAGCATGCTTATAGGCTCAGCTGTGTCACGCTCGCTAGCACCACAGCTGAAAGAGATTTGGGGGTCACGACTGACCACAAGATGAACATGAGCTACCAACATGATGTCGCAGCTGGTAAAGTGAACAAAACTCTGGCTTGCATCTATACATGCTTCTCAAGTAAATCTCAGGATGTCATCCTTCCACTGTACTCGGCCTTGGTGAGGCCGCAGCTGAAGTACTGCATCCAATTCTGGGCTCCACAATTCAAGAAGGATGTGGAGAAGCTTGAGAGAGTCCAGAGGAGAGCCACGCGCACGATCAGAGGGCAAGAGAATAGGCCTTATGAAGAGAGGCTGAGAGCCATGGGACACTTCAGCCTGGCAAAGCGCAGGCTCAGGGGTGATCTGATGGCCACCTATAAGTTTATCAGGGGTGACCACTAGGATCTGGGGGAACATTTGTTCACCAGAGCGCCCCAAGAGATGACAAGGTTGAATGGTCATAAACTACTGCAAGACCATTTCAGGCTGGACATAAGGAAGAATTTCTTTACTGTCTGAGCCCCCAAGGGCTGGAATGCCAGAGGTGGTTCAAGCACCTACATTGAACACCTTCAAGGGTAAACTGGATGCTTATCTTGCTGGGATCCTATGACCCCAGCTGACTTCCTGCCCTTCAGGCGGGGGGCTGGACTAGATGATCTTCCTGGGTCCCTTCTAGCCCTAACGTCTATGAAATCAATTATTCAGTGGGCCCAGTAAAGATATCACAATCCCCCCCCCCAAAAAAACCAAAATAAAACAAAACAACACACCTTGCTTCTCACACAAGCTCAATGACAGACTGACTGGCTTCAGGGGGATTTCAGTCAGGCTCCTCATGAACAGTGAAGTACCAATGCACGACTGTTTTCTCGCAAAACCTACTCTGTGCGGCATGCAGTTGTGTAAGTGGCAAAACGTGCATCAACGTGCAGAAAATGGGGGTGGTGCAGTTGAACTAAAGCACCTCCAAGGTGCTTTAGTGCAAAAGTGCACTGCCACTATTTTCTCCACGCTGACGTGCAGCACCGAATGCTTTTCAAAGCACCCAGCACTGACATGTACACGTGTAAAAATGCCCTTAATTGTGGAAATAAAATCTACACAAAATTATTTAAAGGAGGTATCCACAGAGAGAAAGAGGGAGATTCATGAATATGAGAATACAGCTTCCACATGGGGGCAAGGAGAAATAATATATTTAAGTAAAAACTGGAAAACTGTATGGTTGTGTGGGATTTAATTCAGTCTGTATTTTGTTAAAGCTGGTTTTTTTCAAATTAACAGCAATCAAGAAATTAAACTGTGATTTAAAAAAAAAAAAATCACACCTGGAAGCATATGATTTATATTGAATTCTACTGATACAAAATCGACAAACGAAGCCCTACACAATGGGTCTAATAGAAATAATGCTCTCAATAGTGAGGATTTTATTTAAATTGATTAACTGAACACCAAAAAAATCCTTGCTCTGTTTTTAACACAGTTCTAATAGAGCCAGACTTAAAAAGATTAAGAGTAAAATGTTTTATTATTCCAAGACAGCGAACTTTTTTACCATGAAACAGATAATAACATGATTTTTAGCCAAAAGAATTACCATTTCTCTTCAACTACTAGAAAATAATATTGTTTATGTATCCAGGCTGCAATCTACAAAAGATAAGCTAGATACCTCCTCCCCGCACCCAGTTGGTTTTAGGAGTTTATATGTTAGACACTTGGTAATAATTGCAGCAGCCAATTGTTCTCTTAATAGGATAGAAATTAAGATGCTCTGCCTCTTCAAAGCAGTGTTGCCAGGTGTACAATAAATTCAATCCTTGTATGATGTACAATCAGTAACAGTAAAAGTGCTCAAAATGTACAATAATTTTTGAGGCAGCTACATGATGCAACGTATGCAAAACCCAAGACATTCTTAAGCAGTTTTAACTGATTTTTGGGCTTGCTGTCACTGCTTTCTTATGACTGCTTGCCTAAAATAAAGAAATACTATAACTGATAACTCAGTTCTCCTCACTATCTGGGAAGTTATAGTGAGCAACATAAAGTAAAGGAAATACAAAGGTTTATTTGCATCTCTATTTGCATATTTTTCAGTGTATGATAGTTTTTCAGCAAATACAATAATTTTGAGCTTATTAATTTAATATTTAAGATCTGGCTACACTGCTTCAAAATAAGGAATAGGATAGGCAGCTGGGGGCCTCACTTCCTACCAATGATTGCCCTATTCCTGTATCCATGGACTTTGTATCATTTGTGGCTTTTTTTCTTCTCTACGTGTTTACATATTCTCTCCACCATGTTTCCCTGGTTTTGCTACGTTTGCACATGAATAGTTACAGCACAAAA
This sequence comes from Crocodylus siamensis, assembly GCF_052110815.1. Classification (NCBI taxonomy): domain Eukaryota; kingdom Metazoa; phylum Chordata; order Crocodylia; family Crocodylidae; genus Crocodylus; species Crocodylus siamensis. The sequence goes on along the minus strand of NC_143398.1, from coordinate 126,187,821 downwards.
ACTTTTAGGATAGGATTTCTCAAAAGCTTTTAACGTTGGCATAACTCTGCTCTCACTAAAGTTAGCCAATCATTATTAATGAATTAGGCCAGCACTGATCTTCTGAATACCATACTGATTTCAGTGAGAGTCAGACATCTAAATATCTTTCAGAATATGGGCCCAAACTTTAGGACCAGGAATAGGTGGATCATGAAATAAAACATTTCTATTAACTCAGTACTGTTCTACATTGCCTTTTCTTTTTTTCTTAAAGGAAAGAATATTTTAGTAATAGTTTATTATTTCTGGTAAAAAATGTCTTGTAAGTAAAAATGTTGTAGTCTTAGTTACTGCAATTAATAAGATTGCATTTAAATGCAATCTAAGTAACTTCATTGTCATAAAAACCTATTAGGCATATTCGGAGACATGTATAAAAAAAAAAAAAAAAATCAGGTACAGAGCCTACAATTAGAGTTAATGATGTGCAAAAATCACCTCTTGATCCCTATACTGTAGCCTCTTCTCCTAAAACAGTACTAGCTCCACCTCCACTTTATCCATCTGTTGCCTGAGTTCAGCTATTGCGTCATGGAGCGACTGTAGCACAATGGAAAAAGGGGATAACAGCAAATATTGGGAAAAGATTACAATCACATAAAGAGATGATGAGACAAGGTGAAGAACCAAAGGAATAATTGATTTTGTTGTTGGTTTTGGAAAACTTTCATTTAAGAGACCAAGTGATGCTTAGAGGCAGACACATGGAATTCAGAGCTAACAATACCATTTCTTGTGATCATTTGGATTAAATCTTACTTCAGCAGCATTTGCTGTTGATGCTTACATTTTAACCCATCGCTTAAACTGCTCAGTGAGAGTGTGATGCTGTAAGGATCAGAGCTTATCATATGGTGTTATGCTTTTTCATTAGGTAACAGATTTCACATTTTACCATCATTTCGTTGAATAAAAAAAGATTTCAATGTCTGGGAGTCCAAAATAACAGCTAGTTATAATTTGGCTAAGCCTCTACAGCACTAAAGCTATCTTGAAGAATTCCATCTATGTTTGCCACCTGGCAAATCTTATTTCTACAACAGTGGTGTGTCTGATGCTTGTCTGAGCTGGTAAGTTGTTGTTAAGGCAGTGATGATCATTTAGATAACTGGGATCAGACTGGAGGGGATAAGGTAATGGAACTTGATGCAAGCTCTGTTCACAGCTCACAGCTCCAGATATGTTTATATTAGAATAATGGAGCTACACTTCACAACACCAACCACTGCAAGGGTCACAAAAAGCCTTTAGAATCAGCCCAACATTTAAGTGAGACTTGCTTCCTGGAATGACATCATTGTTACCTTTCCTTCTCGCAGATTAATTCACATTTGGAATCTTTCTTTGCAATCTTAAGAAGCAGAAACTCAAGTTTCTTTTTATAAAATAGCAGAGCCTAACATTCTCTTCTTTACGTTATGCAATTACCAGAGAGTTGTTACCACCTGTGTATGTTGGCACCATCTGATCACAGGAGTTATTATGCAACAGACCAGTGATCTAGAGAAAGCAGAGCCAAGGAATGCAATTCTCCCTGATCCTGCTCTTTAAAAGAGCAAAGAACTCTCAGCAAGATGCTATACATGATGCATCTGTCTCTCACTGAATCAGACCAACCAGCTTTTCAGCTTGAGAACCATGTGCTTAAAACCTTACTTCGGAAGTTCTCTTTTCAAAATTGAGAGTTTCCCCAAGCAAAAGGAACTTTTTTCCCTTAAAAAGAAAACGTGAACATTAAAGATTAACTCCTCCCGTTACCTGTAAAAAAAAAAAAAAAAGCCCTGCTTCTTGTTTCAGGAAACATGAAGCCACATGCAGGTTCAAAGGATCTATTCAACTGGTTTACTCACCTCTGTGTCTCTGAATCTAACTTCATAGTCTGATCTGTCCTTCTCTACAGAGGTTAGCTTTAGCTTCAAATTGGAAATTTCTGCCATAAGATCCAGTTTCTGTGTTTCAAGGGATGTTCTGCTCAAGAGCTCCTGATTCAGAATTAAGAGGAACAGAATAATTAATCTTTTTTTTTTTAAATTACATGTTAGCAGAATACAAAGGTAGATCCCAGAAACACAAAGAGGTCTTTTAGATAATAAGTCAAGAAAATCCTTTACCCAGGATACTCACCCCAACCAACTCAATCTTTAATCCAGCCAGCCTCTCACACCTCAGGCAGAAGTCTCTACCTGTAATACTGGGTCATCTAAGGATGACCAGGAAGGCCCAATTCTACCCCTCAGGAAAAGCTGTGAACAATGGACATCCATAGTTCCCAACAAACTCTTTTAGTCTTGCAAACTCTGCCAGTCAGCAGCAACTGAAGGAGATGATCTTGGAACTTATGGCAAGTAGAACCATGGGTGACTCTCTTCAAATCAACCTGGATGTGTCCAGAATGATGGCTTGCTCTTGCTGTCAGGCCAGGAATACCCCATCCAAAAGGCCTAATCCCTTAATAGAGAGCAGCAAAGCATCCCATTTATGATAAACAGGTGCCCCAAAAGAGCTATCTAAGGCTTCAATTCAACTTCCATGGAAGTCAGTAACTCCAGTAAAAGTTTTACTAAATTCTGTTCTGCAGAATAGGGCTGATGCAACTAAGAATAGAGAATTTTTAACAAATAAAGTGGGAAGGTAAACAAAGGAGCTATCACTGCCATGCCATACGGAAGATTTCAAGATCTTGTACTAAATTATACCAGTTTAACTAAAGCAGACTAAACTATACAATTTAGTACCACAACATATCTAATAAGTTGAAAGAAATGCAATTGCTCTTGCTTCCTCACAATACCTGCTGTAGCATCTCTTCTGTGGCATTCAGCTTCTCCCTGTGTTCTTCTAGGCAGAACTCCAAATCTCGAATCTTTTCTCCCTGAGCCTCCACTTGGTCAGTAAGCACGCTTACCTGTACAGCAGTGACATATGGACATACATAACTACTGCAAACTTGCATCATGCCTATGGCCCTGAAGGCTCCACAGTTCAGTTACAGCAAGAGCAGTCCACAGCATGGGAAGTTTCAGAGACGTAGACAATTTCTACATTTGCACACTGTAATTTCAGAGCAATATTTGGTAGGCAGGTTCCTCTGGCCCAAAGCTTGTAATTTAGCTAGGACTGAACTCCTACTCTGAAATAGTAATTTCAATAGCAATGGGATCTTAGATGTGGACAGTGACTAAATTCTCGCTTTATAATCTTGTCTGGAAAGCTGCATGTCTTTATACCAGAACTTTGAGAATCAGGTACTCCCATTGCATCAGTATCAAATAAGGCTTAGTTATAAGCCAACAGTGCCCTTGTTGCAAAGAAGGTTAATGGCATACTGGGCTGCATTAGCAGGGGTGCTGTCAGCACATCAAGAAAAGTGGTTATACCCCTCTATTCAGCACGGGAGAGGCCGCATCTGGAGTACTATGGCCAATTTTGGGCTCCCCACTACAGAAAGGACTTAGACAAATAGGAGAGAGTCCAGCAGAAGACAAAAAATGGCTAGGGGGCTCAGGCACAGGACTTCTGAGGAGAGGCTGAGGGAACTGGGCTTATTTAGTCTGGAGAAGAGAAGACCGGGGGTGGGGGGGAAGATTTAGTAGCAGCCTTGAACTACCTAAAGTGGGGTTACAAAGAGGACAGAGTTAGACTGTTTGCAGTGGTGCCAGATGACACAACAAGGAGCAATGGTCTCAAGTTGCAGCAAGGGAAGTTTAGGTTGGATATTAGGAAAAACTCTCTCACTAGAAGAGTAGTAAAGCACTGGAACGGGTTACCCAGAGAAGAAGTTGTGGAATCTTCATCCTTGGAGGTTTTTAAAACCTAGCTAGACAAAGCCTTGGTTGGGATGATATACTTGGGAACAGGGGGCAGTCTTGCTCGAGCAGGGGGCTGAACTAGATGACCTCCTGAGGTCTCTTCCAACTCTGATATTCTATGCTTGTAAACTAAATAAATAATACAAAGCTCATAATTATGCCTCATGCATCACACCATAAGCAAGGTCGATATGGATTGTGTACACACGTTCAAATAATCTGGGGCAATTCTCCCGGGTTTGTTTTCCTAGTAAAAATATTACCTGTAAATGTCTGAACAGACATGTGAAGGTTAAGCCCCTGAGGAGCAAAGCTAACAACTGATGGGGCACAGCCAGGGACCCACACACATCTCTGAGTGCTCTGCTATCTCCCTCAGTCTGTCTAAAGACAGAAATGTACAGAGGAGCCCTAATTAGCTGATCCACATGGCTCAGGATCAACCGGTGTCTACCTACAGCACAATGTGGAGTCCAGCCCAAATGACACACTGTCCCCCATGGCAGAGGAGCCAGGAGCAAAGCACTCTGGGATGCTGCATGACTGTGTTGTGGCTTCTCCCAGACATCTGCTTTCGCAGGAGAAACTCTCCTGGGAGCCATTTAACTCTGATTGTTCCTGGGTTATTTTTCTTCCAGAGTGGTTTTTGTCCTGGAAGAAAAGTCACAAACATCTTCTGTATACTTGTGGTTTCTCCTAGGAGAGCAGCTACTCTCCCAGGAGAAACTGAATGTCTATATATGACCATGATGTCCACTCTGAAGAGCTGACAATTTTCTGATGGATGTAACATACGAGGATAATAGAAACAAAAAGGGGAGGTTAAGGAATGGAGGACCATTAATCATCACGAAGATTATGTGGAATAAATCACTGGTACTCCATGGGCCAGACTGCTCCCAATCCTTGAGCTAGCATTACAGTATTGATAAACAAATAGGCCCACTTGTGTAATGTTTTAGTAGTCAATAAAGAAGAGGTTCTTAAGGAATATGAAAGAAACTTAGTGCCCTCATGGATAAGGTCAGGTAACAATTAAATAGAGGCTTGCCTACACATGGAGTGGACACTCTTAATCTTACTGAAATTTAAATTCACACTCTATATTAACCTAGTTCAACTTTCAGATATAAACAAGCTCTAAGACCACAAGCCAAGATGGTATGACTCCAAGCAAATAATCAATTCTTTAATCATTTAAAGCAACCAACCTGTAAACAAGAGAACGCTTACTTGCAAAACAAGAGATTCCTTATCATTTTCCAACCGTGCTAACCTTTCTTGATATACATCACCATTACCAGGTATATGTCCATTAGTCTGAAAAAAAAAAAGAACATCAAGTTTATCTCCTATTGTAGTTAGCATTGTTTGCTGACAATTTTAAAAAGCTGTGCCCTAGGATCTCTAGCTAAATACAATATTACTAGTCACCACAAGAAAGACAGCTAAAATATAACAGTTATGGGCTAGATGCTCAACTCGTAAAGTTGAGGTAAAGTGAAGTCAGAGTAACTAGGCTAACTTACATCTGGGAAGGGATTAAAAGAAATGAAGGATGAAATTGGTCTTCTGTAACTAAATTCCTCAAATTTGTTTACTGCACAGAAGGCATTTTTAAGCCTGCATCATGCTTCATGGTAGGGATCTACCTAAATTGCACTGAAAGCACACTGTGCAGTGGCTCCTTTAACCTTTTTTTTTTTTTTTTTTTTTTGCTGTGCATGCCCACCTGCCATTGATTGATGGAGGGGCCTCAGCCTTTCTTCTGATTGGCCAGGAGGCAAAAACTGTGGTTTTACATATGCCACTTTTTGCCTCCTGCCTAATCAGCAAGCAGCAGGGCCACCAGGACCCCTCCACCAAATCAGCAGCAGGAGGCAAAAATAGTGGCATATTTAAAACAAGATTAAAGGAGCTGCTGAGCAGTGCACTTCCGGCACAATTTAGGGAGAACCCTACTCACAGTACCATGCTAAGGCATACCTACAAAGAGAAGAATACCTCAACAAAACAAAAAACCTCACCCTATGGGGAAAAAGGTTTTAGATAAATTATTTGGTTTTTTTGTGTAGTCTCTCCATTTCTGAACAATGTATTGTACAGTAAAACAAAAAAAAACATCAAATAAAATATACCCCTACTTGTCAGATGAATTCTACTATGCCTTATCAAACCTATGCAATCTAAACATGCCCCTTTAAGCTGCTTTTGTCTGGCTATAAACAGACATCGTCCTTAGAGCAGGATCACTTGTGCCAGGATGTGTCCTAGCACAGATGATCAACTTAACTGGGCAACACAGACATCTCCCATTGTCCCACAGGGTCGGGCCCCTGCCGCTTCTGGAGCTCCAATTCTGCAGGACGACCAAAAATGAGGAAACTGACTTGGGGTGCAGCTCTGCAAATGAGGGAATCTATAATCTTGGAGACATGGAGGTCAACTACGGAGAGTTATCAATGGTTCTGTTTGCCACCAACTGTTCCAAGACCACCTCCCTCAGTTGCTGCTGAATGGCAGAGTTTGCAAGGTTTTATGCTGGGAAGTTTATGGTGGGAATTATGAATGTCCTCAGGGTTCCCTCATTTGCAGAGGCACACCCCACAAGTTGGGGCATAGCAGCACAGTGCATCTGCCTGGGGAATCCCCTCCCAGAGGGAAAACCAGGGCAGGTAATCCCAGGGCTACAGGGGCCCAGTCATAATACCCCTGCAGGAGAATTCATGGACCACACAGGGTTAGGCCCTCAAAAGCATGGGAGCACCTGGCAGGTAGACTAGAGAGTGTGGGTAGTTCAGGGGTGCTTGAACTCTCCCTGCCATAAAGCAAACAGATGTCTACTGTCAAAAAACAGCACAAGTGTTAACTACCTATTGGTGTGGTCACAATTTGGGGCATTTGTGGCATGACAAGGTGCACAGATGTCTGTTGCTTGCCCTTTGTAGCACGATAAAAATGTTATGATGGCAAAAAGGTGACGTCTGGTCTCTGGCCTCTCACATCAAGGGGGAAAAAAAAAGATTAAATGTGTTGTGATGATCCACGGTTCCTGAAACTGCAAATACAGCAGGAAAATGAGCTATATGACAGACCAATCTATTGTAATGATTGCGAAAGAAAAACAAACTATCCAAAACTGAGAGCAACATTTGGCTTTGGTCATCCCCAAAGTAATCCCAAAGTACTTTATGAAGCAAACATTCTTCCCATCATCACATAAAGCATTTGGAAAATTTAGAGAACCTGTTCCAAAATTGAGTACAGTCAACAGAAAACCAGTTCTTGTGTTGATTCTTAGTATTTAAGGGAACAGGTTCATAGGACTAGTAATAGGGGTGTGTGAAACGGGCCATATTCGATTCGGGTTCAGATTTGGCTCGATTCAGAAGACATTATTTTGATTAGTTGATTCGGATCACTGTCCTAATTAGATTCAGCCAAACCTGAACATGAAGATTTGATTCTGATTCCGAGAATCAGCAATTCAGCCACAAACATAACTTTACATGTTTTTTGTACATATCTCGAGGTAGCAGGCGCAGCTCGTAAACGCTGAGATGGTGCGGTGGATGGAGCATCCCACAGGAGCATAGGGGGCCCCCCGCATGCTCAGTGGCAGACCCAAAGTGGACCAGAAGTACTTCTGGGCCACCAGTCTACCACCAAGCACAGAGGGGAGCCCCTCCCCTGCATCCCCCTGGCTCAGTGATCGGCTACAGGGGGGACCCCAGGTGCCCTCCCAGACCCAGGAGGCACCAGTCGCCAAGCCAGGGGTCTCCCGCACACTCCATGACAGACCTGGAATTGGACCGGAAGGGTTGGTGACCACCCACAGACACCGCCAGCAGCATGGGCGGTGGCCAGCAGCGATCACGGACCGCCTGCAGATGCTGCCGGCAGTGTCAGCATGTGCACCCCCTACACATTACCCCTGCTCCATAGTACATTACAGCAGTGTATCATGATGCCCTGTGCCCAAAGAATTCAGGAATAACCTGCCAATATCAATTCTCCCACTGACTGGGCTGGGTTCCAAGGTTTAGCCTCAGTCTGTGCGCTAGCATCACCTGGAAATGAGCTGAAGACGATCAGGATTTTAAGCACAGAGGTAGATATAAAAAAACTTGGCAAAACAAGTATTAAGGGTTGCCAAAGTAAATTCTAGTTAACTGCTAAATTGAAAGATTTCTTTTCAAGTCATGGGTGTCAAACTCATCTAGTCCCAGCATACTTTGGTTGGAGTGGCAGCCATGCTACATGCTCTGGCCCCCCTGTACCACATGCAGTGCCTAATCCAGCCACTCTGGGATCGTGCCGCACTTAGCGCAGGTCCCAGACCAGCTGGATCTGGTATGCTGAAGGAGGAAGAAGTCCATGGGCCTGATCCAGCCCATGGGCTAGCTCCACACCACAGGAACACACCATGCCCCACGAAGGTCTGATCCAACCAAGAGAAAGCACCACGCACTAAGTGATGGGGTTCTAGCGGCAGATCTGGTCCACAGGCTGTATGTTTGACACCTCGTTTTAAATTATAACATTTTCTTTATTGTACAGAGAATACAAAGAGTAGATTTGCATACTCTGACTTTAAAGAATAACAATAATGGTCCCTAAAACTTCTCTCCGTTTAGTTTGCTCTAATCGGTTTATTTCCATTTGAAGTTCTAGCTGCCTCTGGTAATAATATGGAGCCCATTACTACAATAACTGAATACCAGACAATCTTTAATGCACATGTCTTAACACTACCTCTATTGCAAAGTTTGATGCATCTCCCTCCTCACATGGGCAGCCAAGGCAGAGTGAAGCTCCATGACCCACCTGGAGTCACTTACAAAGTTCTGGCCAAAGCAGGGACTTGAGCCCAGGCCTCCTAACTCCTGCGTTGGTGCTCTAATCACTGAGGATTTCTTCCCTTCCTTGATGCAAAATAAACACAGGTGCCCATAGAAACCCATTTTTCCTCACTGATTATTTACTCTAATGCAACAGAGTTTTACATATGTGGTGACAATTAATGAGGTGTTATCACACTGTGTCCGTCACATCTTGCTAAGACACTTTCACTGCCAGGCTCTGTATGCACTGCTGTATTTCTCAATAAACAGTAAGATTTTAGTTGATATGAGAGAGACAGAGAGAGAGAGAGAAAGAGAGAGAGAGAGAGAGAGAAAGAGAAAATAATTCAGACCACATTTGCACTTGGAAAAAACAGTTACCAGAAACAAGAACATTTTTAAAAAGACAGAAAATGGATGAGAACTGCATTAAGTGCAGTAGAAAAGTTTTAATTCTCCTCTTCCAGGCAAAACAAAACACATCTTGTATTCATGTACTGGTCCAAACACTGACAGCAGCTTTGACTCCAGCTCCAGCCTAGGCCCAGAGCTGGAGTCACTTCCGGCCCCAAGCAGCAGCCCATGGAATCAGCAGCAGCTGCAGTGAGTCTGGGTCAGGGTCTATTTTGACAACTACTGCACACTGAAGAGGGGTTTTTACTAGATTGCTCAGTGACAGACTACCTCGCAGATAAATGAGAACCGAGTACTTTGTCCAATATTTATCATCTCACTTGTATTGACATAAACTTCATTTGCCACCTGAAGTCCATGAGTGAGAGCATGTGCTGGTGGTGGTGGGGTGGGGAGAATTTTTACCCAACTTAAAAATCCCTGGCTGCTGCTCTCTCACTCTTCCATAACCTCAGCTTTCCTAATACATTTTGTACCACCTAGCCATTCACACCACTTCACTTATCATACAAACATTACAAGGTGTTACAGCCACTCATTTGGGATAACTCTCAAAATTCATTTACAACTATATCCCTCATAAGCAAAAAAATCCATCCCAGACTTTTGCTGATTAAATCTTTACCCGCTACTAGAGAGTCCATCATCATCTATTCAGGTCCTCCTATCAACTCTAATATGCTTTGGTTCAGTCACTACAATCTTAACTATCTGCAATATTTTAATAGGCTTATCTAGTTTGCATGGAAGTCCACCCCTTCTCACTCCCAACATCTCATGCCTATTTAGTGACATGTTTTCCTTCTTAATTTTCAGCATAACTATATATTAACCAGCAGGAGACACTGATTGAGTATTATACAGTCCTTCATTTTTAAGTTATAATGGAATTTTACAAAATATTTTTTTTAAGTGCAAATAAATCCCCAATTAATTTTACTTTTTTTTTTTAAGATTTAAACAAAATGAAAGTGAACTCCTCAAAAAAATAAAACATTTATAAGACAGCCTAAAGAGAAATTAAAAAAAACCTGAAGAATTTTCTAAATATAAAGAAAGCAGCTGTTGAGATTGGAAGGTAAAACTGCTTCAAGATATTCTATTCCTTTATTAACAGCTCAGATAACATTTGCAGCCACAGAAAGAGACGACCTTAGCTGTAACTGTGCTATTCATTTATAGTTTTTTATGCAGACAAATGTGCCAGTCAGAATAAATATAGATGTTCTTACCCTTTTTAGCCACACACAGCGCTCATGAATGTCCCAGTTATACTCCACAGTAGCCGTGGTTATCTGCAGGCATTCTAGACAGGTGACTGAACGGGGTGCCTAGCTGAGACTGAATCACCAGGCAGCTAGCACATCACAAAAATGCATGAGGCGGTGCCTGTGTGTCACCAGGATTTTCTGGAGGACAGATCTCTCTGGGGAGGCTAGTAGTGGCCAGAGTTCCTCATCTACATGGAGATGAGGGACTAAAGTGGGAAAACTGGACAAAGAAACTGCAAGGAAGTCACTCCTTCAAGCCACAGATGTCAGCTCCCCCTTAGACTCCCTAAGAAAGCAGAATTTCTTCAGATAAGATACCAGTGACCCTCCCCACAAAAAAGCACTGGCCCCCTGTCCCCTCCCACAACAAATTTCAAACAGCAAGGTGCTTTCCCACATAGATCAGTTCCCTTCTAAGACCACGAACAATACACATGCTTTTGGTCTCTTTAGTTGCAGTACAAAGCTTTCCCACTCCCCACCCTTTTCCTCTGAAAGTCAGATGTAGGCTCACAGGGATCTCAAGAAGCCACCTAGTCTACCCTCCTTGTTCTGAGACCGTTATGTGTAACTAGACTCTGACAGATGACTGATTCACCTGTTTTTTAACCCCTCTAATGACAGGGACTCTCCCTAGTTAGTCTTCTTTTAAATGGAAATAATTAAAAAGACAGGGATTGTGATCTTGCTTCCCAGTTACAAGAGAAACACTAGAAAAATGTCAGGGAATATTTATTTTTCTTAGAGATTATTATTTTTAAAAGATGGAAAGATGCACATAACTCACATGTGCAGATGTGAACTAGAATGGAAAAAAATACTATTTAACAACACAAGCATCCTGAAGTATTTTTTGCTTCAAGTTTTAGGAAAAGACTTAAGAATGAGATGTATGTGGTAGTACCTTTACAATAATGATGAATAGTTCCTTGTTCTTGCATTTAAAAAGCCGCTAGTGACTTAGTAAGAAAAAAATATCAAAAATAATGCTCCATTATAGTCTTACCAACCTTCATTATTTTATGGAAAAATCTCACAACCGTGGTTCTCTTACAAACCTAGCCCTTAAGTCCTCTGAAATCACCTAAAAATCCCAGCTTGCATCATTAAAACAAAGTTTCTAAACCTAGTGGCTGTGGAGAAATTCTTGAAAATGTGAACATTTCAAGGGTCTGAAACTAGAGAGCAAACAAACAAAGAGCCCCAAATTATTATTTTTAGAAGTCTCCTGGTTTTTAAGCCAGCCTCAGGACCACTCAGAAAAACTCGGGGTTGGCTGTAGGGTTGGATCTAGAGTGGGGGGTGTATCAGTGTAGTCCCAACTCCCTTTCAGACCCTGGGAGCAGCAGCCAGGGATTTTTAAGTCCGTGAATTGGGTAAGAACCCTCTCCATCCCACCACCACCACACACATACTAGCTCTCAGCCCCAGCTCCCTTCCCCTCCATGTTCACAGCACATTCCTATCCCTCCCCTCTCACAAGCCCACCTCCCCCTGCTGCTGCTGTCTCCAGTTACCCCGGGGTGGTGGTGGGGGGACAGCTGAGCGGGGTAGGGGACGAGCGGGGTGATTGTCCCAGGCAGCAAAGCAAAGAGGCACCAACAGGTGCTACCCAGCCACAGCAGGGCACAGGACAGAGCTCAAAGTGGCTTATTTGGGGGGGCGTGGGGATGGAGGAAGGGCAGGTACTGCCGCTGCGTGCACTCCCAGGCTAGCATAGTGGGGGGCATGTGCTCCTGGATCTGCGTGCAGGCAAAGGCAGGCTGCCACTGCATCACAGAGTGTTGACACTCATTTGGCAGGTGCCAAACTTCGTCGCTATGTCACTGGAGAACAGTGCACATAATTTTCTTAGCACTACTGCACTCATCTATATATGATTTTCCAAGTTGCTATTTATTATATGAACCTGACATCTAACTGGGTAATTAGTTCCCAGTAAGAAATTCAGTTGTGTGGGTGAAGAGCACTCTGAGCTAGACCTCTTATGGGCAAAAACTGGCAGTTCTGTGACAGTTTGTGATAGAGATTAACGTAGAATCACAATGCACCTTTCTGTCCGAGGCCTGAGGTGATATTTGAACTCAGGTGTTGTGGAGCAAGAAATGAACATGCCATACTATATATTAAAATGCTTTCAGCACCTTAACTCCACCGCCTAATTCAAATGACTACATGCTATGAAAATCAAACAAAAAAGGTCTCAACTTCAATGCAGGATTTTTCCATGAATAAATCATACTTGGCCAAAATAATATTAACTAATCTACTTCCACCACATTGGAAGAACTCTGTATCTTAAGAAAAAAAAAATTGACTATCCCAGTCAGGCACATTTATCTCCGAAACCTAAAATGCCTTCATAGAGAATTTGATTAGTTTTACTAGTTCCCATTAATCTTGATCAGCTTCTGAAAGAATGAATTCATTAAAGCAGCAGCAGAGCTTGCAGCTGATAGTACAAGTGGAAACAGTTTCTTTTTCTTAGAAGGACTACCTGAGGGAGTCAGCAAATCCCCGTCAGCATCACAGATCAACTAATCAGCATTCTTAAAAAACTGAAAATATTCAGTTTTCCATAAAGAACAGGACTTTGACTGTAAAAAAAGCCAATGGCTCCCATTTACAGAAAGTATATCTTTTAAAGAAAGCAGAGCTACAACAGCAGGAGCACCATTAGATATAGGCCCATGATGAAAGGTTCACATCCAAAGTTTGGAGGTCTTGGAGGGGAAAGGCAGCAACTGTAGATTTCAAATAGGATTTCTTAAGAGTTCTTCTTGAGCAATGAAAACACCTGCTAAATGAGACTATTTGGTCAGTTCACAAAACAGGCTAAGTACAGACAGTCAAAAATCCTGAATCAATTCAATCTTCACCAATTAGTCTAAGCCAGGGGTGGGCAGTTATTTCAGGCAGAGGGCCGCTTGATGAGTTTTGGCAAGCTGTTGAGGGCCCCACCCCTTCATATGGAGAGCAAGTAAACATGCCCCACATTTATGTATCTAGTTACAACAGATACATCATGTCAAGTGGGGCCAGGGCTGGGGGAGCCAGAAGCCAGCCCTAGCCCCGCCCAAGCAGGCAGAGCATACTTCCAAAGCTGACACTGAGCTCCTATTATAGATATGCTTGTTATTGTACATAACAGACCTCAGAAATGCTACAGTTATACACCAGTTATGTACTTCAAAGAACTGAATCCCACATCATTTCTATGTTCTTCTCCCACAATTATACACTGCTTTGGGCTTTGTGACCAGGGCCTGGTGGCTTGAGAAGTATATGAAAGCAAAAGCTACCTCAAAAACATAGCTCTCCTCTAGGAACCTTCAGTAAAAGAAAGGTTTGGTTATTCCAAACTATTCCATGGAGAGATGGCATGGAGATGTATGCATCACTAGGTGGCATCTGAAGTCAAAACAGAAGCAAATCCAATCAAGAAAAGCCCAACATTCTTCAGGGGAAAAAAATACAAAAATGGTGTCTATTTTTTGCACCCATAGACAGTAGCATGTAGAGTTGTGGATGTAGTCTGAGGGACACTGGAACTGCCATGCTAGATCAGACCTGAAGTTCAGCTACTCCCTTTCATAGTTTCATAGTGCTTAGGGTCGAAAGGGACCTGAACAGATCATCAGGTCCAACCCCCTGCTCCTGGCAGGAATGAGTGCTGGGGTCATAATACCCCAGCCAAATATCTATCCAGCCTCTTGAAGACCCCCAAGGTAAGAGAGGGCACCACCTCCCTTGGGAGTCCATTCCAGAGCCTGGCAGCCCTATCTGTAAAGTAATGCCTCCTGATGTCCAGCCTGAACCTTCTCTCTAACAATTTGTGGCCATTATTCCTAGTAACCCCTGGCGGTGCCCGGGGGAACAGAGCCTGACCCAATTGCGTCTGACAGTGGCCTGTACCAGGTGCTTCAAAGGAAGCTGCCAAAACCAGGGCTAGCCCTATGCTGCAAAATCTGCGGACGCAAGGGGCCCCCTCTGTACGACTGCTTGCCACCCTCCCCACACCACAGTCGCCAGCTTCTTCAGCCACTTGCCATTATCCCCCCCCACCCCAAACCACTGGCTTTTTTGGGGCAGGTAGCCCCAAAACTATTTCTTGCAGGGGGCCTCAAAAAACTGTGGGCCGGCCCTGGCCAAAACCTCTCCACTGGCAGAGGTGAGATAATCTGCCACCATCACTAAATGTCATCCTCACTCTAATAATTAGAAACTGACTGAAATGTTGAAAGCACAATTCTTCATAAAAAGACTTTTTACCTTCTGTCAACAAGGCTTCTTTGAGACTTGTTGCCTACTTGTAAACAAGGCCAGCACAAGTTGTTCCCATAAACTAAGGGGTCCTCCTGAAGTCCCCCTTTATATTTTGAATGCAAGATATGTATGCAAAATTAGTGGCCAGGTTGAAGCCTCTTCAAAAACATTGTCCTAAATTATATTTTTATATAAACTGAATGATTATTTTCTTGGCATTTTCCCAAGTGAAACTCCTCTACTGAATAATGCCAGCTTCTCAACCATGGTAATCACAAGGTATGGGGAAAGCAACTACTAGGTACACCTGATGTAAATCTAAATGACAAACTGAACAATCCATTTCCTTTCTTGCTAAACCAAATTCAGAAAGTCTATGACAGATGTTGCCATTCTATGAGTTTTCCCAAGAGATTATTAGCACTAATTAGAGCCAGGCAAGTATTTTCTATCAAAATCACTTTTAATTAATTTTTTTTCATCTAAAAGATTTATATTAAGAATAAGAACTGCTTCCTAATGTATATTTCCTTTTTCAAATTAAAAAAAAAATCATATTTATTAAAAAGTGTTTCTGATCTAGAAGAAAGTCTGTAGCATCCAGTAGAGCATCATGGGAAAGGTAGGTCAGCCCCAGTAAATAAGTAAAAGATGCATCATAAGACCATCAAGATAATACTGTACCATTTGACTCTGAAGCCATTCTATCAGTGCTTCTGCTGTTGAATCTGGGACTTGACATCGCAACCCTTCTCTTTCATCTGCTTCCATCATCTCCAGTAAGCCACGCAAATCCTCCACAAGGTGCAGTGCTCGCAGGCTCCCCATGAATGGGGACGTAGGAGACTGACAATCAAATATGCCATTGGAATACTCCAAAGCCTTGGAGCCTAGGGTAAGGCAAGTTAAAGGGACAACAATTACATTACATAAACAACAAAGGAAAACCAAAAAAGGAACCAATCTGAACTGTTATAATGCAACTGGGAGATTAAACTCATAGGTGGTTTCTTAGTGGCAAGTTTTTGTTTTCAGCAGAACAAAGACCTGAACCTGAATTTTAAAACCCCAACATTTCAAGAGTTTTTGGATGTATGATTATTTCCACATTAGCAAGTAACCATAGAAGGTTTTTGGCTGACATACAAACTTACCTTTAGGACATCCGTTGTATGCTTGTATACAAGCATGGAGGCTGCTCCAACGCAATGCAATTAATTGAATCTGCTGGAGCATGGTAATTACAGCGCTCCAGTCAGCCTCCGCCTCTTGTGCATCAGCATCCCCATGCTACAAAACAGCAGCTGGGGTGCTTGAACTAAAGCTCATTCAACGAGCTTTAGCTCAAGCATCCCTTCCACCATTTTGAAGCGCAGGGATGCTGATACACGAGATGCTATGGCAGTTTAATGAGAGCAGCTCTCAATTTAATTAAAGCACCACCTCCCCCTCCCCACCCCAGCATGTGTAAAAGTGCCCTTTTACTTGTACGTTTTCTACAATTTTAACTCACAGTAAACTCAACATGTCATATGGAGGCCGATCTGACATCTGACCGCCTTGTAACAGATACATATGCCAATATAGAGCATACAGGAGTTCTAGGCAAAAACTGATCGTCTCCTCTGAAGGATATCAAAGGCTGAGAACACTTTGCAAGACATATGCTCAACCTCTGCAGTACCTTGTATTGTTTTATGGTGATTACATAGCTCAAGTGACCCTGACAGTTTTCATCGTGAACTGTATTTAACATTTTTCTCTCGGAAACAAAGGCTACACTGAAGCAAAGCCTTGGAAGTTTTTAAAGAAACAAAGAACAGGGAAAGAAGGGAAATGTAGACTGACTGCCCCTAAAATTGAAAAGAAAAAAATGGTCAATTATATCTAAGCAAACAGGATAGTAAGATATTGACATGAGTATTAATGAGTAAAAGTTTTCACTAATACAAAATATGTTCATTCTAAGTTAAAGGCCATTGAAGTTAAGTAAAAGAAGGGGGGAAATTCAGGTTGTCAGTGAATTAGTTAAGCTAGCCTGAATCAGCTTCTGCCCCGTTACTGCAACCTACTGATATGAGACCTAAATACTGTAATTCTTAGCTACAACACATATTAATAACACAGTTAATAACCTGTTTGGATATTGCATACATGTGCAGTATACGCATGTCTTCCTAAGCCTGCTTTCATCTGGCATTCTGAAAAGTACAAGTACATTCTGTTTGAAAGAATTAGAGAGAAAAACCCTTCACAGAATTGTTAAGAGTTCATAAGGATATAATTTACCAACTTCTCTGCAGTATTATTGAAAACATGTAAAGACATGCAAGTCAGCCTTTTGTGACCTAAACTTGGTGATAACTATACCCATTACTGCAAAGGCCTGCATGGGCCCTTCATAAGAAACACCTGATCTAAACTATATGCAAAGATCTACTTACTTCTTTTCTTTATAGTGACAGACTGCATCTATTTTAGATCATGAGAGTCTACTGTACCTGCTGCAAGCATATGTCTCTTGTGTGAGCATTTCAGAGAATAACCATTGTTCAGACAAAGCAGGCACTTCATCAAACTAGTATTCAATGAAAATTACTGTCCATGGGACTTGTACACCATACACTTAACAGTCTGAATAGCTGCTTACGTGGCTCTACTGCAATGGGATCAAACAAAGAACTTCTTCTGCCTGCTTTGTTTCCCTGTCCTATAGTGTTGTATTCTTTTACTATTCACCGGACATAATGGAGGTAGTCTGGTAGAGGATCAGTTGTAAACAAGTGGTTTGCAACTAGTTTAATACATATCATGGTGCCAAATTAAGGAGGTGCCGCTCAGTTTTTTGCTGTGGCTTTGACTTCAAAGGGCGCTGCTTGCAGCAGCTACAATTAATCATTTGAAATAAAAGCCACAGCAAACAGCCAAAACACCCCAGCTATCCTATGCCACTGTTTACTGTGGCTCTATAGCCTGATACTTCACAAACCCTCATCTTCACAAGGGGGGGGGGCCTCACCCTGTATCCAGGTTCTGCTGTAGTACCTTTTTTGCCCAGTTAACATTCAGAATTAAATTATTTACACTTTGGCAAAATAACAACATTAATGTTCAAGATTAACCCAAAGCAAAACTCTGGACCTCAACTTTGAAGAAATCAAAATCCAGCCTCTGATTTGAAGTCTACTATTCAGGTCCATTCATAATTAATAATGGTAGATTTGAGTGAAACATGAAGTAGCTCGATAAGCTTCTCCTCCTGCCCCCTTTGTGCTCACTCTTTAAGCACATTCAGACCCTGATTTGAAAGATTCCTATCTATTCCTGTCCTTGGCTTTCAACACATTGGTGGACCTGTGGAACAGTAATACTCCATGTTTGTAGACAGTTTATTGATAACAGGAGAAAAGCCACAAACTGGGCATTATCTGCTTGCAGGGGTTTGTGCAACACTCATCCAAATTGTTTGCACTTTTAAGTTTCATAACTAGCTAGACACGAAGTCATCAAGGCCAGTTCTATTAATCTTCTGTTTAAATTAGAACTCCAGACACAAAAGGAAGATGGAAGCAACTAAAACTATCTAAGGCTTTACCTGCAATGATGCCATCCATCTGTTCCAAAGCTGCAGCCAGCATGTCACTTGCATCACTCATCATTTTCTTGCTTCTCAAAAACAGTCACTGCTAAACCCTAAAAACAACAGAAAGACTGGTGTTACAGGGATGTTAAGACTTCAAACAACTCCACTATTAATCATTCTGCAAGTGAATTTCACTTCCTTCAGCATGCTCTAAACTTAGATGCAATCACAAGGTCAGCTAGACAGTAGAGTTCCTTTCCAGCCCCTACGCAGACAAGGTTCTTTGGGTAAATCTGATACTATATCTTTTATTAGACCAACCCAAATAGTTGGAAAAATTCTTCTTTGCAAGCTTTGGGGTACAAATACCCTTCATAAGGCAGAAGAAACGTCTGCAGTTTGTCTGTGCTCTTCCTGGCTGGAGTAGTAAAGCAGCCAGAGGCTAGTAAGTATACCAGAAAGCTAGTCAGTTAAAATGTAAATTGAGGTAGTCAGTAGGTGAGACAGGTGGCGAGGTGAGGAGGGGAAGGGGAATGAATGTAGCTGTGGCCTCTGGTATTATTCTCGGGGTACCTATTACCCAAATGTAGACAGATGCTAGGAAGTTTCCCCAGTGTGCTGGTTCCTACCTTGGGAAGTTCAGTTTACAGCTCCACTGATGTGTGCAGATCACCTGCTTCGTAAATAATAAGTCCTGCAGGCAGCACATGTGAAGCTCTGGATGCCTCATGTATGAAAAACAGCACCTCTATTTGCTGGCTAAAATTTGCCAGAAAAATTGAACTGAAAAGAAAGCATCAATTCTGACAAATGCCTGAATCCACTTTACAGCTGCTCCCAACAGCCTACAGTTTCTGTGTTTGGTAATATTACATCAGTGAAAAACAGCTTCCTGGGGGAAACCAAACAGCACACAAACATCCCTCATACATGTGAAGGAAAGAACCTGATTTCAGAAAACGCAGGCTTCTAGTGTTAGGAAAATTGGGGTCTACTGTCTGGTACAGGCCCAGAAGAAACAACCGGTGTGTTGTTTTAAGCTTTTTCTGAATCTTCTGAACACACTTTGCTCATTGTTGTGACCATGTAGATAGAAACAAGGTGACAAAATGGGGGTAAATAAAAGGAATGCCATTGTCCTCTAAAACAGAGAATGTTTACGATTTACTAGTTTCTTGTATGACAGGAGAGTTTTGTTAGATTTTTATTTATTTATTTATTTATTAATATTCAGTGTGTGGCCAAATTCTCAGCAGGATAACTGAAAAGCACGGCTATATTATAGGAGGATTCTCAGACAGATATTGGAAAAGTTAACCTGCTAAATTCACTAACCAGGGGATGAACAGTCAGTTTAATTTCAGTAGGTGATTTAAAGAAGAAAGCAGGTTTCAAGTTAAGCATGTGCTTAAGTACTCTGTTGAATCACAGTCAGAGAGGTCAGAGAGATACCATATTTTCCATTTCAGCACAATGAAGATGTGAGTAACTGAGATACTCTAGATCACAAGTCAGCAACCTACAGTGCAGGAGCTTTGGCAGCAGAGGGGTTGTACCCACATCACGCTGTATCATCTCACATCCAGGCTCTTTGCACTTGTCTCTCCACAGCTCAACAGCAGAGAGAAACAGCAACAGAGAGAAGTGCAGGTAGCCAGGTCCTAGAACTGGGCTGACTTGGACCTGAGCTGGGTCATTTTGGCCTCCTAGTCTGCGTGAGAGAACACAGCTACTATAAATACAGATACAATAAAAGTAAACAAAAAGAATCCGGGAGAAAAAACTTGATTTCTCAACAAGGTCAAATATTTTCCAGGACTTCATGGATGACATTCAAACCAAAGATAATATTAAAAGTTATTCATATAATCTTTGCTGTGAATACAACACAAAGACTCTGAAAAAGCAAACAGTTCTGAACCACAGTTTCCTTACAGTATCTCCTTTTCGGCATAACCCATCCACTTGGTAACTTACTCTAGTTTGCCCACTCTGCGGACTGAAATAGTACACTGAAAAAGCCAATGGAGCATCTTATCTTTTACAGTAAGGGTGTTAAAATATGGCCCATGGAGCCCCGTCATTCAGCCCCCAATGCTGGCCCTGGGTTTAAGGTGACCCATACAGGGCTCAGCTTCACAGGCAGGGCCTGGGACATGTACAGCATACGGTGCCCTTTTGGCAGCACTGGCATCTGCACCACAGACCATACCCTCCCCTTCAACCAGTCAAAAAAAACACACTGCATGCAACACCTGCTCCAGCTGGTTCAGGATCAGTGCTAGAGTAGGCACCAGGGCCAGCATAGTCCTAGACCACCTGGTGGCATCTTGTGCAGCATAGATCCCAAAATGCAATAGCACATGCTGTGGATCCAGCATATGGCGGTGGGGGAGGGAGAGACAAGTTTGGCACCTCTGTTTTATACCAAAGCTTCCACGGTAACAAATCAGCAAGATGTGAATCTGAGCCCTAAGGATTATCTCTGAACAATGGCTCAAAGACTACTGCACCTATTTTACTACTTTAGGGCATCTTTACACATGCTCCAGCATGGAGAGAGGGACATTCTAATTACAGCAGGTCCCAGAGCCACTCTAATTGAAGTGCCCAAAGCATTCCACACTTTAAAATGACGGCAGGGGACCTTAACTAAAGCTTGTTTGTTGAGCTTTAGTTAAAGTTCCCCCACCACCATTTTGAAGTACAAGATGCTGAATACACAAATATGGAGTCTGCTGGAGCGTGCTAATTAGCATGCTCCAGCAGACTCAATTAATCGAGTATGCTCTGACACATGCTAATTAGCACACATTAAAGCAGATTTCTGGCACATATATATGTGCCCTTTGTTACCAAAGTCTGGTCAGCTGACATGATTTTTGAGAAGGAAACAAGTGTATTAATATGGGCATGTTAGAAAGGAAGAGCTATATCAAAGTATTAGAACTTTCTTGAGGTAGCTTTAGGTTTTTAGCAAAATATAAGCAAATCAGATAAAGCAATACAATACTTAACAAAATATACCAGTAAATCTTCCTAAATACATTTATGGGTCAATGTTTCATACATTTGAGATAGAAAAGAAGAAAATCCCTTTTTCCTTGTAAATTAATCTAAACCAGTAGTGCCCTTGGGTGTGGCCCTGCAAGTCACATGAGAGACACAGGGCCAGATCAGAGCTCACACCACCCATGCTCCTGCCTCCCTCCAGCCAGCCAAGATAGGGTTCTGGGAGCCTCATGGTGCTCCCCTCCCTCTACCAGTGGCTGGGATTGGGCTCAGGGCCCCTGTACTGCCTCCATCTGGCCAGGATCAGGCTCCAGGTGCACTGCGCTGCCCCTACCCAGACCATGGACTAAGGACTGAGCACTCCTGATCTAAACGATCTTGAATGCTTCAAGTCTTTCATTACAAAATTTCCCAGATTCAATGACAATCTATGGTTATGCTGAAATCTAGTATTAAGGTCCTCATGAATGCACAATATGAATGCTCACATACAGACTTCCCTAATGAATGCTGAAGACTCATCTCCATGGGTGGACCTATGATTTTGAAAAGAGCTGATGGGAGTCTTCCGGGCTGTGAAAGACAAGGAATGAGACCAGTAGCAAACAGAAAAATTGCCTTAAGAAAGGTGAGCTTGCTTAGTAGAACATCAATAACATTAAAAGAAAGGCCAGACAATCATTAGAACAAGGAGCTATTAGGTCAATCGACTGCCACCGCTGCTGCACTGTGGAGCAGAAATCAAAGCAGGGTGCTTCCATCCCTGACAGAAAATCAGCTTCCCTGCTTAATACATGCACCCAAATTTAGAGGGGAGGCTAATTTTGGGGGAAGGTGCATACTGTACACAAGGAAAAACAGCATTTTAATGGAAACTGAAAGTGTCCTGCACAGCTGCATCATTGGGCCCGAATTACAATGTGGTCAGGCCACTACCACAGAGAGAAAGAGAGAGAGGAAAAAAAAAAAAAAAAAAACCAAGACAAGCCAAAATGCCAGTTACCACTTCGATAAGTAGTAGAATCACCATGCTCTTACACTGTGCTTTCTCCCCACCATCTATACAGCTCTGCTAGCAGCAGTGAATGTGAGAACTGCAACAGACAAGGCCTGGGTAGATAGTAGTATGTTAACCACTTATCCAGCTTGGTTAAATGTGGTAGGATGGCTTGGTGATGTGACTCTGGCAGCTGGTCTGTACTAGAGCTCCCACCTTTACTACCATGAAACAAATCCCCAACACTGGTACCAGAAATGGGATTTTTTTTTAAAGACAAAAATTCTAGTGAAGCAAGAGAAAGCAATGCAACTGACCCTCGTAGCCCAAGTAAAAACCAAAAAAATGTGTTCACCATGTCTCCAACATCTGCTATCAAACTAAAGCGGGCCTGGGGTAAGAAAACTTTTGAGAGATTAGACAGCTGGACACTGTATGGAAAAATCTTATTTCCCTAACTATTCAGCCGTAAAAGGTGGTAATTTAAAAACTAACATGGCTTGAATTGCACACAATATGCTGGCCACCTGCCCAAGAATGGTCTGGAAAAGTAAAGTAAAGCCATCATCTAGGTCTGAGGAAATGAAACCACTAAGATACAAGAATAAGCCTGGAAGTATCTGTCCCTTGCTCCAGAAACAAAATACATTTTATTATCGTTTGGAAGGAAGACAAAGCTGCTGCACTCTAAGGAATTTACAGTCTGAGACAAAACAAGAAAAAACAAAGCAAAAGATCACAGAGTGAGGGAATCTAATATGTACTATTAGAAAGCAGGGGGAATAGGGACAAAAGTTGTAAACCACCACCTACCTCTGTGCATTACTTATCTGATATGCATGATATTTCTTGCATATATGAAAAGATAGTATTGGCAAAGAAACTAAATGATGAATTACTGATTTTTGAAGGGTGAATAATATCCCTAAACATGGGAACATTGGGAAGAACATTGTATTGGCTATTAGAACAGATGTTTTATAATAAACAGAAAACAGAATGTTAAAAATAGGGAAAAAGACAAGGCAAAACCACACAAAAAAGGAAACTGTTTGGTCATAAACACTGTCTAATTCAAACCAGGTAAATGACGCTCTCTCAATTAATTCTGCTTAGTGATGCAGTAGCTAAAGCCACCGGGAACCTTTCATTAACTAATGGGGTCCCTTACACCATGTGGTACAACTAAAATATATGTTAATGTCACATAGAATGAGCCATTTTTCGTTTACAGAGCTAATGAACAAGCAAAAGAAACAATGTCAAGAAGAGAAAGAGAGAGAGAAAATGAGAGCTATAATATAGAAAACTGGAAAGAAACCAATGCATGCCCTTGCATGTACACAGAAGCACACAAAATTCACCCGTGGTAACTATCAACTGAATTATACTGAAAAGGAATCTAAACCAAGGTGTATAGCTCAAGATATTTTACCCTAAGGACTATTTTAAATAAGCTCTCCTCCACTTCCTGAAACAAATCATGAGACACCTTCCTTACTTCCTAGCTGTGTATAATCTGTGCAAACCAATTAACTTACAAGACACCTTCACATACTCCAAAGCTTAGAGCTGAACACCTTGCTCTGGGTAATAAGAGTAAGCCATTACTTCATTAAGACTGTTAAAAAGTAGAATTTCAAATCCTCACCTGTTTTTTTCTATTGTCATATACAATTAATCTACATGGTGACTAGTGGTGTCCCTCAGGGCTCAGTACTTGGGCCAGTAGTCAACATTTTCATTAATGATCTGGATTCGGGCATCAGATGCAGACTGGCAACGTTCGCAGACAACATTAAGCTATGGGGGAAGATGGTCACACTGGAGAACAGGTTGGTGATACAGGCTGACCTGGAGAAGCTTGCAAGGTGGGTGGACCAAAACCTGTTGCCATTTAATGCAGAGAAGATCTTGGGAGGAAAAACCAGCATCATACTTATAGGTTTGGCAGTGATTCACTCGCTAGCACCACAACTGAAAGAGACGTGGGGGTCTTGATTGACCACAAGATGAACATGAGTCACAAATGCAATGCCGTGGTCAGCAAAGCAAACCAAACTCTGGCATGCATCCACCAATGCATCTCTAGCAAAACCAGAAACGTAATCCTCCCACTCTTAGTGAGGCCACAGCTGGAATACTGCATCTGGTTTTGGGGCCCCCACTTCAGGAGGGACATGGATAAGCTTGAGTCCAGAAGTTAGCCACCCACATGATCAAAGGCCAAGAGATCAAGCCTTATGAGGAGAGGCTGAAGGACATGGGACTTTTCAGCCAGGAGAAGAGAAGGCTCAGGGAGGACTTAGTGGCAGCCTATAGGTACATAAGGGGGTGGCACCAGGATCTGGGAGAACAGTTGTCCACCAGGGCTCCCCAAGGGATAACAAGGTCTAACAGCTGCAAACTTCTGGAAGGCTGATTTAAGCTGGACATAAGGAAAAACTTCTTTATAGTCCGAGTGTCCAGGGTCTGGAACAGACTCCTCCCAGAGGTGGTGCAAGAACTTACTTTGAACTCATTCAAATGGCATTTGGATGCTTATCTTGTAGGGGTCATTTGCCCCCAGCAGACTTCCTGTTTATGGCAGGGGGACTGGACTTGATGATCTTGCAAGGTCTCTTCCAGCCGCTAATGTCTATGAATTTGCTGTCAATTCCACTGTGTCACTACCTGTTACAAATACGGAGTTATTTGGTTTTACTAGTTCAAAATCCTTTCTGCTGGTTCCCCCACCAGTCTGGCTGCTAGGGCTATGTTGTTCATTTTTCAGTAGGTGGAGGTTTTTTTTCTTTAATGATATACAAACCTCCTGGCTACATTACTACAAACCACTTCAGGAAAAAGTCCCAAAAACTCAGATAAAATAAAATAATGCCTTGCAAGAAAGCCTAAGAAAAGGGTCTTATGCTGCAGTACTCATTCACAAAGCTAAAACTAGCGTCAGCTGGAGATCAGCTTAAATAAGGACTTCAGGATCAGAACTTTAACAAATGTCAGACCAACGTACCCAAACATAGTACATGCATTTGAAATTATTCGTACCTTCCCCCTCCACAGGTCACTTGTTTCAGCTTAAATACAGAACCAGAGGCACCACTTTAAAAAGCATCCCTTATTTTAGGCTGCTTTAGCTTTTGGGGCCACCTCCAAAAGAATGCAGATGTGCGATATGTGGCGCCACAGACCCATCTGAAGCACCACACACTACACATGCAGGCATTCCTGTGCTGCATGATAGCAAGGGGGGGGTTGGTTTGACCCTGAGAAATCCCTGGGTCAAAAAAATCCATGCCAAAAAAAAGCAGGGCAGTGCATGTGACAGCAGTGCACGCTGTGCAAAACCGGAGCCTGGCTGGCCAGAGCCACACTCTGGCTGCCAGCCAGGCTGCCAGCTGCAGAAGCGCCACAGCTGCAGCTCCGAGGCCCCCTAGCACCCCAGATAAGGCGGCTGGGGCCAGCACAGTTGCTGACCTTGGCTTTTCCTACCCCACTTGGGGGGATACTGCTACTTGTACACTGGGAAACAAATGTCCGCATTCATGTGGACGCAGCCTGGTTTTTCATACTAAAAATATATAATGCTCCAAAACCAGGATGTTCAAAAATAAAGGCAGATTGCTCCTGATGAACCTCAACCAGTACAACTCTTAAAGATGTACTAGGTAACATCACTGTGAAACACAGTATAAATATTAGTAAGACAGGCAAATAGTGTGTTTCCATGTTCGTTGTGACATTTTAAAAAGCAAAACAGAAGACAAAAACATAATACACAAATTCTCACAAAATTTTTATTCTATTTTATGTTTCTCACACAGGGAGATCAATTGCTGGGACAAGAGTGGCAACTGATAAAAAGATTATTACCCTGTGGGCGTGTCTACGCCGGCTTAAATTTACTGTGCAGTAAATTACTGCACTGTAAGCAGGAATAGGCCAGCATCTACACATGCAGGCATTAAAGTACATTAACGCTGTGTGTGGACTGACTCAGGACTAAAGTCAGTCCTAAGTCAGTCCACACATACTGTACACTAAGTAATCAGATGTAAACCTAATATCTGCATGATGCAGGTATCAAATTTAGGCTTAAGTCGGACTAAGTCACCATATTTACTGTGCAGTACAGGCGTGCACATGTAGAAGAGTGCCTGTACTGCACAGTAATTTCAGTTACCGTGCAGTAAATGCATGTGTGTGCCCACATCCTGCAAGTTCAACTCAAAAACCAAACGCAACCAATATTTCTATTTTAGAAGGAGGAAGATATGCTACAGTAAATAAAGACTGAATTGTTCAAGAATTTGGTCACAAATTCAGCAAATGAGTTAGAAACCGCACAAATAAAAACAAGTTACAAGAGCATGTGCTGTTTTGTTTCATTTTAAATCAGGAAAACATCATATCCTGAAGACGACGAGTGTTGCTATGTGAAGCTTTACTTCACATACATAAATGTCAATGCAGATACGCAGGCATATATATTTGCTATCCCTTAGGAGCCAAAGCAAACATGGAACACTCACTTAACACACTCATTTTAAAACAAATTTCAATTATGCAAAAAGATTGGTTATAATATACAAGGCCTAATCTACTGGATACATATCCTCTAGGATGTTCATAAAGGGATTTGTGCACAAAGTAAATAGCCAGGTTTATACTTAAACTATACCAAACTGGATGACTGCAATTCCTTCCCAGAATTATACCCCGATACTGCAAATGTTTAAATGCATGGAATACAGATTTGATAAAGGAAAGATCACACTTTGAGTAAAGAAATGTTCCCCTCTGAAAGAAGACCTTATTGTTCATTGTGCATCTTCTTTGGCCAATCGTAGTAGTATTTATTTTTCAATTCATTGTTAACTTTTTTAAGAACACATCTGTGCTTATAGGGTATAGTATAGGGTGGGAGAAGGGAAGAACGAGATGTATATTAGCATTTCACAGCTGACTTTTTTTTTTTTTTTAATTACTTTGATAGATATTAGTATTAGATGCAAATCCAGGTAGTTGTCAGGCC
Source organism: Crocodylus siamensis (assembly GCF_052110815.1). Taxonomy (NCBI): domain Eukaryota; kingdom Metazoa; phylum Chordata; order Crocodylia; family Crocodylidae; genus Crocodylus; species Crocodylus siamensis. The sequence goes on along the minus strand of NC_143398.1, from coordinate 126,160,551 downwards.
TGAAAAAACACAGTCAACTGGTGTCCAAATGCCTCTCTCTGGAGCTCCAAAGAGGAGCACTTTAAAGTACAATAAAATAAATACTGGCAAGGCAGTAAAACTTAATAGAAATGAATTACAAACATTTTTTCAAGACAAGGGCTTAGGTTCCAAATTTATCTCAAGACATGTTTTGAGCTGTATGTTTAAATCTAAGCTGTGTGTTAGAACCTGTGCCTTAGGCAAGCAAACAAATAGGTTATGAAAATGATGATGGAAGACATTTGCCTACAACACAATACGAACTGTAGCCAGAATCAAACTGCAATTTGTAACACCTAATGCGAGCAGGGGAATCTGACACTCCCTGAGTCCAGCAACTAAAGAACATTTTCACTCTGTAACAGGGTAGAGAGAGGAACCAGGAACAGAAGCCTACTCAGTTAAATGCAAGCAAGCTTGTTAAAAGGAAACAAGAAAAGGAAGATTACACATGTTGGTTAGGAGGCTTAAAAATGTGGGAACAGGCAGATTGAATCTGATTGGTAGTCTCTATGAAAGAGGTTTTTGCTGCTTGGCAAAAGGTGCAGATGAAGTCATCCCAGAGACAAAAACATCTCAAATGCCAGAAACAAGCCTGGCCTCACAGTCAAAGGAAGTACATAATTAAAGACCATTATAGAGCAATGAAAGAAAGATGGACATTTAATATCTTCAGCAGAGATTTGAATGAGTGTGTGGAGAGCACCCTGTCCCAGTTCGCAGATGGCACCAAGTTATGGGGCAAAGTTAACAGACTGGAGGGCAGGGAGCGGATACAGGCTAATCTGGACAGTTGGATCAATAAGCAACAGGATGCAATTCAACAAAGACAAATGCAAGGTACTCCAACTAGGGAGGAGGAATCCCCAGCACACCTACTAGTTGGGGTATGACCTCCTTAGCAGCTGAAAGGGATCTTGGAGTCATAGTTAACTCCAAGATGAACATGAGCCAGCAGTGTAACGAAACCATCAACAAAGCCAATTGCACCTTATTGCACATTAGCATTAGCAAATGCATGACCAATAGATTGAGGGAAGTGATGCTCCCCTTCTATGCAGCACTGGTGAGGCCACAGTTGGAGTATTGTGTCCAGTTCTGGACGCCGCACTTCAAAAGGGATGTCTGGAAAGGGTCCAGAGGAGGGACACTTGTATGATTAGTGGCCTCTGTGCAAAAGCCTACTAGGGGAGGTTGAGAGATTTGGATCTCTTCAGCCTTCACTAAACATCTGAGGGGAGACCTTGTAGCAGGCTATAAGTTTATCAAGGAAGGACAACAGAGAATTGGAGATGCACTATTTACCAGGTCACCTCTAGGAGCAACTAGGAATGATGAGTACAGACTAGTGGAGAGTAGATTCAAGTTAGACATTAGGAAGAAATTTTTCACAGTAAGGGTGGCCAGAATCTGGAACAGGCTGCCAAGAGGGGTGGTACTATCACCTAACTTAGAGGTCTTCAAGAGGAGGCTAGATAGGCACCTGGCAGGGGTCGCCTGATCTCGGTCCTTTTCCTGCCTGGGGCAGAGGATCGGACACGATGATCCTTCGGGGTCCCTTCCAACTCTACAATCTATGAATCTATGAATTTAGGAAAAGGTCAGAATAGCTCACATCAGCAATGCCGAGAGCGTCAGGGTCTTGTCAAACATTGACTTGCAACAGTTACAGATCACTGGAATGTAGTGACCCATTAAACTGTGTCAAACTCAGCTGGCCCTGTGGACTGGGTGAGTGGCACTGGCTTGATCCAAGAGCCCTTTCAGGACCCCACCCTGGCATGCTGAATCCAGTACCCACAGCGGCAGCTCCACAACCCGCGCTTCACATGACACCCATTCCAGCCAACCCACATGCAGTGTCCACTCCAGCAGGTCCAGAAAGCAGGCTGCAGGTGGTGCCCACTCCAGCAAGTCCAGGATGTATGCTGCACGCAATGCAGTGTGCATCCCAGACCCCACATGCAGGATCAGTGTGGCACACACCACATGGGTCACCTATGAGACCCATGGAGCCAGATAACGGGCTCTACAGACCCCAGTTTTGACACCTCTGTGTTAAGAGATATATCTTACCTGACATGGAATAACTCTGCAACCCTATGAGGGCATTTCACATGTGCTAAACTGGTTAAACTTGAGTTTGCTTGCATTAACTATTCCTAGTAAGTGTTAAGTTGGAAATGTGACACCCTTAAAGAAAGAGGTAGTGAGCAGGCTGACACCAAAGAACACCTTAAAGACTGAAGTTTACTTTTCATGGCTAGACTAGAGCTAGTGAACCAAATTGTTTTATGACACCTCACATACTTCTTCCCCTTGCACCAAATCTACCTGTTCTTAGCTAAGCATAGACCCAGCCATTCAGAAGGGGCAGTCCTTCAGGTGTCTAGCACATCCCCTTCACCTAGTGATCTGTCTACAACATGCCTGTATCAGAGACAGCTCTCATTGTTTCTAAGTCACTAAAGCTGCTCCCCAAAGCAAAATAATAATGTCCTGGCATTTCTTCCTTTTTTCCCCGCAGTAGTCACATGTTAAGAGTCTCACTAGTCCATTACAGATGCATCCTTCTCATCTTCTCAGTTTTTGATTTCACTTTTCTGTAAGACCTTCACATCACTTCCTACCATCCTTGCTCCCTTTATTCTTGTGGGGTCTTCTTCCTTTTTCAGATCAAGGTTGTTACATTCTTTTTTTTAAACCACCAAACGCCAGCAAAATAGCCATTACTGAAATACTGAATGCAACAAAATATCCAGTGAGGATGCCCACATGCGACAGAACTACTCTCAGTTGTACCAAGAGGTACATTTCAGTGAACTCTTATGCTCCTTCAAGTGGGAGACAAAGTTGGGCCATGTTCCAATTTTGCCAACCTAGGAACTCAGACCAATACGTGAACCCCAATTCCTCCTGACAATGGCAGTGGCTTAATAAATTCTGATTTTAGTTTTTTTTAATGGTATGTGTGGGCACATCTACATAGGATGTGTAGTAAACAGGATGTTTACTGCAGAGTTGACAAATTAGCTCTGCAGTAAAACGTCACCATCTATGTATGTAGTGCTATTAGGACAGAGTAAACTAATTAACTCCATTGTAGGATAGTACTGCCAGAAACAAGTACTATTCTATGGTGGATTTATTTACTCCACAGCACTCCACGTGGAGATGCTGACAGGGGTGGCTGGGCCAAGAGGGTGCTGAGTGTGGGGGCTGCCTGTTGGCTAGTCCCACTGAAGCACCCACCATCCCCTCCACAGCATATTCAGCTAGGTCAGAGTAAACTTGGGATGGCAGGATGACCCCCAGGGCCCTCTGCCAGCTGGGGTTGCACCACCGGACTCAGTGTGCTGCAGTCCTAGATGCAAGTGTAAATGAAGCACCCAGGAGCAATAAACTCGTGTGTACTGCACTGGAGTTTATTCAGTAACATTAATTTCACATGTAGATGCAATGATACCTAGAATTATCAGGAACACAGTTTTTTACCCTACTGAATGCCACTTCAATGCACTCTAGTCCAGTATTATGTCTCCAACAGTGGCTAATACCATGCGATTCAGAACAGGATACAAGAACTCTATAGTGGACAGAGTCCACTCCATTGTCGTCTCCTGATCACCAGTAGCTAGAGATCCATAGCCAGAGATTAATTATCCCTTCGAAAAGTTCTCATTAAATACTAACTCTGTATTTTCTTAATATCCATAAGTGCCCATTCACTTTTTAAAAAGTTATTATTGGCTTCCTGTGGGAATCTATCTACTAGCAGATGATTTTTTCTCATCAATTTTTAATTTGCCATGTTTTAATTAACTGAACATGCAACAGGAGAGGAGGTGGCTGTTATGAGAAGAGGAATGTCTCCTGATTTACCATTTCTGTATCATTCACTACTTCATATAAAAACTTACCCACATCCCCCATCTTATTCATTTTCTGTCCAAGACTAATTATCCCAATCTTTTCAGCCTCTCTTCATATATAGGGGTCTACTGAAGTCAAGGCAGCTGCTGGCCAATTTCGCGGGCAGACCGTGGGGCTGGAAGCCATTTTTGCAGGCAGAGCTTGGACAGCCCTCTTCTAACTGGAGCAATTAGCCAGCTGGCTAGCAGGCTGCCTGCCTAAGGGGCTGCAGCTGCTTCAGCCAATTAGTAAATGAGGAGAAGTTGACTAGCTGATACAGAAATAAAAGCAAACAGGAAAAAGAAGTGAGAGAGAGGACCTGGAGGGGGAACTGCCCACAAGGAGGAAAAGAAAGTTTAGGGTGAGAACTAACCCAGGCTGCTGGGTGTTCATGGTGGACTGCTGGTACTTTATGCTGTGCTCTGTGGTGTGGCTCACCCCAGGGGCTTGAACTTGTTTTGAATGGTTTGTTTTCTGTTGTGCAGAAGAACCCAGGACATTACTGTCTGTGTTGTGAAGCCCAGGAAGAGACTGCAGCGTGGACCAGGTAATCTGGACCTGGGGTTAGTTCAAAGGTTCAAGGGCTGATTTGAGCCCGATTTGAACCAGATGGCTAGCTACACTTCCCATGCCTCTGACCCAGGGGTCCCAATAGACCTGCCCCTCACTACTGGCTGGCCGCAAAGGTTATCTGTCATATACCCCTGCCCCTCACTGTTGACTGGCTATGAGGGCTGTTTGTCATGTGGCCCACTCCTCGCCACTAATTGGCTGAGAGAAGTCCATCATGCAGCCCCACCCCCACGGCACCAGTTGATGAGGGGCCAGGCCATATGACAGAGAGCCCTCACAGCCAATCAGTGATGAGGGGTGGAGCCATCTTCCTGTACAGGGAGCTCCCTTCCCCCCCCAGAGGGCTGTACAGCCAAGTTACAGCAGCCACAAGGACTGCTTGCTCCATAAAGGGAGCCAGCATTTTATTTTTGAAAATTTTTGTAGGGCTTTTTTTTGGGGGGTGGAGGCTCCCAGGAAGCCCTCCAAAAGTGCAGACCCCACGCTTTTTAATGGAGCCTGAGCTATCTTGCAGGGCCTGCCCAAAATCATGGTTTCCATAAAAAGTCACAAAATCATGATTTCAGTAAGTCCCTATTCATATGTAATACATTTCAGGTCCTTGAACAATCTTGTTACTCTTTTCTGAAACCACCCAAGTTTTGCTATATCATTTTAAAAAGGAGGAGACTTGAATCAATTTGTATGAGTTTTGAATGACTGATTTCCCATTTTTGTCCTACGTTCAGTCACTTTGGTCACATGGCAGTGTATCTGCACCACAACTGGATCACCATAATTTCAAGCACACAACATCTCCCTGTGCTAACCGTCTCAGTTTTATACCAATGTACATACTAGTGAGAAATATCTGACTTCTTTGTGAATAAAAATAACCCTTTTCAAATTGATTCTAAATACCAACGTGAGAATATTATTATGCAATTACTTAAGATGCGGCTACTTTGTGCAAATATTCTTATGAATAAAAATGTACTCAAACATTCACAAATAAGCAAAGAAGGAAAAAGGAGGCATGAATAACAAAGCTGAAATAAACATTGGCATTTATTCTCAAGACTCTTCCTACTTTTTCCTGTATTTCTCAGGATCACTTACTGACATCCAAACAATTCTTGCACAAATTTTCAAGAACACAAGAAAACCAGCCTAAAATTCTAAAGAGTCTTTATTCACTCCATGAGTTTCGCCACAAAAGTTTGGCTATGGTAGCTAAAACAGAACCTGCAATAATATGGGAACAAGAACTTTCACTGATGAAAATGGGAGGATCTTCACTGAACTATGCCCCTTTATATGAGAGGAGTCTGGCTGAAAAGATACATGGTGTTTTGAGATTCTTAGAGTAAAAAATGCTATATTCAGAGACAACATTTTAGTACTCAGAGTATGGCAATGTTTATAAAATACTATCAAATTATTTATGTATATAAAATCAGGAAATATTTGCTCAATTTTCTACTCCTGGTCTCTAAAATGTGCAACAATTTTCCAGCCAGACAGCACATTCTCTGGCTCCCTTACATATTTCCCTGTACTCTGCATAACAATTAGTTTCATGTAGTAAAAATAGGGCTGGGACTAAGACTTACCACTTGGATCCACACAGAGACTAGCATAGCATAAATACCTTGACAAAGAGCCACATAGAACAAACAGACTATATAAATAAAAACTAGGCTCTCAAAACATCCCAAACTCTGAAATCCAAGGTTTATTGTTTTCAGGTCGACACTAATAATCATACACATACTCTTTATCTATATTGGGCTTCGGTTCTGAAATTTTTTTGTTGCTTCTCCCTCCTCCCCTATTTTTTATTAAAGTGTTCCAAAAAAATATTGCATAGACAAAGTTAGTTTCTTTGGTGAGGGGCAACTTAGCACTGTAGAAGGAATTCAGAGATCAATACACATTACTCTTTAGTTAACTATACAATGCTAACACCTGGCTGGTTTTTGCCATTTATGTAGGAGCAATCAAAGGTCAAATGGAGACAGATGCCTGTAAAAGAATGTTAAACATCAACATTTCATGCTGTTGATGTTTTACTGGTGAATTACTGACTGGGTCTTTTCAACAGACCATGTTAAATATTCTGATAAATCAATACAGCCATTTTCTTGCACATTTTGCTTAGATTCGCTGATTAGACAAAACAATCAAGCTATTCATTTGCAGCTCTCTGACTGTTAGTACAAGCAAGGAAATACCACACATTCTTCAAATCGACCCAGCATTGTTATTTTGTGACCACAGAAGCTATGACACCAGAGAGATTGTAAATTATGAGTCTGAAAAGTGGATTTTTCAACAGACTAGAACCATCAAAATTGCAAACCCAAAGCTATTGTCAGATCAGATTTCACAGCCCATGCATGCCTCTTTCTTGAATGGAAAAATTTAGACCTAGAGTTTTTATTTCCATGTCTTCAAGCACCAGAATCCATTACTTTGGTGTGACTTCTTGTGGAGATAATGAAATGGTAGCCTGAGTCCTCAGACTTCAAAACCCAAAGGTAAAACAAAATTTACCCCATAAATCTTTGTTTTAAAACAGCTAGGTCTTGAAGTAATTTTCATCATTTTTGATCTTCTTGAACTGGCAATAAATGTTATGAGAAATACCCAGCCAGCATTTCTAGTACAGTGTGATTTTCTGTGCTTACTAAGTTGGCATTTGAAAATAAGACATGCAATTTGACCAGTCTGTGAACTTCCTTTTTATTTTAAAAGCTTCCCCCCCTTAAATAAAAAGTTATAGCTATAAGCTAGAAAAATCCATTTCTGGTCTATACAACTTTGCCTAGAGTTCATAAAAGAGACTGATTTTTACATGATGAACTAAATAAAATGAGTCTTTTATGCCTCTGATTCAAAATCAAGACAATTTACCTGCAATATGAAATTATGTTAGTTACTGTACTATGTAACTTTTCATTTGGATTCACTACGAAGTCAGAGCTTAATAGGTCTAGGAATAGAGTTAAACAACATGAAAACTAGGTACTGAACATAGGCAGTGGTTTTAAAACATAAAAATATTACGTTTTAACCTGAATAATTCCTTGCATGATATGCATGGCTTCTTTTCTGTTGTGATTACCAGCATTGGCTGTATTACTGTATTTACCCGAATCTAATATGAGGTTCCCCTCCTCAGTCAGCATGGGGAAAAAAAGCCCCTTGTTTTATGAGACACCTGGAAGAAGAATTTCTCAAGGACTGCACCATCAAGCCCTTGCTATACTTAAGATATATCAATGACACCTTCATCATTTGGATGAAAAATCTAGAATCTCTGATTGAGTTCCATCAGAAATTCAACAAACCATCATCCCTCCATCCAACTACCTCTTGAATACTCCAGCACCAACATCTCCTTTTTAGACATGATAATCAGTATCCAAAATGGTAAAATACAGACCATGTTATACAAGAAACTCACAGACCAACATACATATCTGCACAGAACCAGCAATCACCCTAAACATACCAAGAAAGCTGTGATATACCGCCAAGCTCTCAGATACCACCGAATTTGCACTGAGGAGAACACCCAGGATTGCCACCTCACCAATCTTAAAAAGGCTTTCAAACAATGACACTCCTTCAGAGAGATAGACTGCATGTTTAAAAGAGTCACCTGGATACCATGTGAAAAATTGCTGCAGTACAAAATCGCACACCACTGATTATGACATATCACTCCTCCCTCGAACCCATATGGAAAATCCTCAAATAATTGCAACCCATTCTAGTAAGAGACCCTGTTCTTAAAGAGATCTTCCCAGAACCACCCATCCTAGCCTTCAAAGAAGCACTGAACCTCACTAACCTCATCACCAGAAGCAAACTTTCTCAGGCCCAAAATATACCGAATGGATCCAGACCATGCCATGACAAGAAATGCAAAACCTGCCAACACATTTCCACCACCCCCAAAATTACTATAATGCACAACAGAGCCTTCAGCATCCCTTCATCTTACAGCTGCACCTCCAAAAATATATCTCATCCAATGCACCAAGTGCCCTGATGGAAAATACATGAGACCAAAAAACAACTGTGCACCAGAATGAATGCACACCAGAAATGTATCAAAGACAAGAATACCCAATTACCTGTGGGGGCACATTTCTCACAAGAAAACCACTCTCTCTCCAGTCTCAGTTCTAATCCTCAGAGAAAACTTACAAAACACTTCTCAGAGACGAGCCTATGAACTTCATTTCATCAACCCCTGGATACAAAAAAAACATTCTAATATTATAAAAGCCTAAGTCCATAATGCTTTATTTGCACTCTGATTGGCTGACAAACAGTCTTGCAGGCAGCAGCAGTGCAGGGAAAGCAGGGTCAGGATGCCACGGGGGGGGGGGGGGGGCAGGCAGGCCATTGGCTCTGGCCTCAGGTCGCTCCTCCCACTTCCATCATCACCAGGGCCTGACACGGCTGCAGCAGTGGGAAGAATACTGGGTGTGCCATGGGGACAGCGGGGGGGGGAAGGGCCCAGGCTCAACGCAGGGAGGAATGGGCCCAAGGGTGGGAAGAAGCTGGGTCGCCACAGCAGGGGGAGCAGCAGGTCCAGGCTGGCCTGGCAGCTGCAGGGGTAGGGATGGGAGGAGCAGGCTCTGACATCACATGGGGGGAAAGGAGGGTTGGGGAGGACCTGAGGAGGGGAGGAGGACCGAGCCCCAGTTGAGAGAGAAGCCAGCCAGCTGCGGCAATGGGGCAGGAGCAGCAGGTCTGGCCCAATGTGGAAGCAGCTGGGAGAGGTGAGTAGCAGGCCTCCTCCCCCCATCAGGCCCAGTCCCACTCCTCCCCCCCACCCACATTGGCCCCAAGCCTGCTCCTCCCCTGCCCCCACTACTGCAGCGGGGGGGAGGGGGGAGAGGAGAGGCCCGGACCCCAAGCAGCAAGAGGGAAGGGGGGAATGGGCCCAGACAAGGAAGGCATGGGGCTTCATGCCCGCCCACTCCCCACCCCCGTCATTCTTGATGGGCAATTGGCTAGTCGACTAAATCTAGACATTGGATTTATGGCACATTATAACCTGCCTGACATCTGACTCCCCAGATACCTCTCCACTATTTAACTGATACATTCATCCCCCTTCTCCCCCCACACACCCACCCTGTCTCTCACTCACTGACTCCTCAATTTACATCTTCACTGACTGCCTGTCTTGCATGCATACCAGCCTCTGGCTTCCTTACTATTTATTTCATTCAGGAGGAACACACACCAACTGCAGAAACTTCCTCAGTCTGATGAAGGGTTTTTAAAACCGAAAGCTTGCTAAAAAGTTTTTTCCAACTATTTAAGTTGGTTTAATAAAAGATATCAGATTCACACAAAGAATCTGCCTTGTCTTAGATTCACATACAAAGGGACCGGGGAGTGGGCAGCTGCTGTTGCTCTGATTCTAGCCCAGAGCCAAGGTCTTGGCCAGAGCCAACCCACAGCAGCTACCTGCCCCCTTCTCACCTTTGCCTCTGCAGCTTCTGCCCTCCTCCTTTGTCCCCTTTCCCTCCCCTTTGCTGTCAGGCACAGCTCTGCTGCATCTCAGGCTGGATGTCTTCATGGGCACAGAGCACAAGGAAACTTCATCCCCTGCCAAGCCAATCAGCAGCGCTGACACTGCTGCATAGCCAGCAGGGGCTGCACTTCCACCTGACCCCCCACCAGTCACTGCTTTCCCTCCTGTAGTGGGTGAGAGGAGGAGGAATTCAAGACAACCCTTTGTATACTTGGAAAATTCCAACCAATTTAGAATTTTCCATATATAAAATCTAGTTGTTCAGGGGGCAACTTAAATTCAGGGTCATCTTAGATTTGAGTAAAGATAGTATTGTAATGGTTTGTGGAGCCCCATTATGCTATGAACAATGCAAAACACAGAACAAAATGGTCCTTTTCCTGGTCATTTTATAATTATGGAGGGTGGCGGGGAAGCAAGGGATATAAATAATGTTGGGGGCATCTTTTTTTATACCACTATTTTTACTTTTGATTCAAACAAAATGCAAACACTGAGCTCCTTTAGCTCCATGGGTGTGACCCTGGTCCACTAAAGATCAATGGCAAAACACCAGCTGCTTTCAGTTGGGAGCAAGATATCAGTCCAATGGAATTCAACAGCAATTCAGAGAACTGAGTGCCAGCCATAATGTCCCTCTGGCAAAAGTTTAACTGCAAAAAACACACTGCACTACCAAAAAACCATCCTCAATATGCTCTGGCTAGTGGGTAGCAAACACACTCTGTCATAATTGTACAACTGTAAAGAACCCCGCTTTGGTTTTAAATATTGTCCAAGCCATAAGTTGCTTTGACAGAGGACCAGAAGTGCTGTAATGCCTAAACATTACAGGACTGAGTCAATGGTGCCACAGAAGTCTAAGCTACAAGACTACCTGGTTTCTCATTCTGAGAGCTATTTTAGAACTGTTTTTCACATGTATTCACATACATCATTATGGATCTGTCAAAATGGAAGCCACAGCTGTACATTATGTTTAACCAAGTTTTCTACTGTTTTCCTTGATGTACTTCCCGTTTGGTAAGGACAGATGACAGTGCTTGCACTGCCTAGTTTTAGGCAGGCATGTTGTTGGAAAATATCAAACCTGTTCTATTACTTACAGCTCTGTTAAGCTTCCTTCATGAAAACACACTGCTGGATCATTCAGAACAGATCTAGGCATGTTTAGCAGACTGAGAAAAATCGGACTGCCCAGAAACACAAGACAAGTAGAAATGCTGTCAGTGTTTATTAATTTGCCAACAGATCTACTGAAAGTGGGTAGCCAAACAAGTCTGTTTATATCAGGTCTGTACTGGACAGCTAATACTAAATCTTCATTCTTGATACAGTAGACTTGTCATCTAGGACAGCCAAGGGAATAAAACCAGAAAGAGGTGGATGCATGATTATTAATCATGCTTATAGTATACACTTGCTTAGTACAGTAATATGGGACCATGAGAGTCGGGTCCCATTGTACCCTGCCTAAGTAGAGCAGAGGACAGCCCCCACATCAAAAAGCTTACAGCAGTGGGGCTCAACCTTTTTGGCTGGTGGGAAGGATGAGCAGTGCCTGATTTGGTGGGGCCCCATCCAACCATGCAGAGTGGGGAGGAGGACAGCCCAGTACCCAACCCAGCAGCACAGAAGGGGGTTTAGTCCAGCCCCAACCTGGCTCTGCAAGGAGAAGAGACTGTGACCCAGTTCAGATCCAGCCTCATGAGGGGAGCTGGTGTGGCCCATCCTTAGTCCAGCCTTATGGATGAAGGGGACATAGCCCAGACCCATGAGAGAAAGGGGCATGGCCAGGCCCCAACTTGGCAATGCAGAAGTACGGGGGCATATGCCTGGCTCTTATCTGGTTGTGAGGCGGAGGGTGGTGGCCCAGCTCTGACCCACCCTGCAGGGCTTGAAATTTTGGCAGCAGAGAGGAGTAGTAATACTGCCACTGCTCCCCCGCCATAAAATTTCCCAAACCATGAGAAATCCACAGGCTGGATTCCAATGCTCTATGGGCTAGATTCAACCCACAGACCGGAGGTTGAGCCCCCTGGCTTACAAAGACCAGACGGAAAGAATGTCAGGCAAAATAGCATAGCACAGAAGCAAAGTGAACAGTATGATGGTGGCACATCAGTTAGTTCCTGGAGGTTTTATTCGTGTTTGATTAGCTGGGAGGTGAAAAGCAAAACAAATACAAGAGAATGAGACAGGTCCCTAAAGGAAAAATAAAAAGGAATAAACAATATGTAAGGTGAGGTGATAATGCTATAAAGAAAAAGGACAGAATGGGAGCCAACAGCTAGTGAGCATAGGGGAAATAACAACCAGTCAAAAGTAAAAGTCACTAGTGACATAAGCAGCATCAGGAGGTCCCTGCCTGAGCAGTTTCTAGAGCTGTTCTGCCTGCTTTTCCCTGCTCAGCTCCTCCAGTCCTTCCTTTCCCAGCAGCAACATGGTGGGGAAAGGAGAATGTCACATGGGTCCCAGAATCATCCCTACAAAATTCTTGGCTACTATGAGAAAAAGTTAAGCACCACAAGTCCTTCCTGGCTGTCTACAATATTTGAGGGAAAACGGGATTTGAATCCAGTTCATCACAATCTTGAATAATTAAAGCCAGTGATAAATCAGGGCTACAGGCCTGAAGGCGGAAAATAAGCCCCAAAGGAGGAAAATAAACAGTAATGTAAAAGTTAGGAAAAACAGTTCATTTATATTCTGGTACTGAGGGGAAAAAAAAACTGGCCCTGAAACAGCAGTTAAATAAGACAACAGGCCAGATATGGGTGGATCTAGGATTTTGAAAAGGGGTGTCCAGATGGTATGGCACATCATTGCATACAATACAACACAGTTTTCTCCAGCTAAAGAGGAACTAGAAGTTCATTTAATATAGTGAGGAGCTAGCAATCTCTTATTCAGTTTAAGATCAAAACAAGAACAAATATAACTTTTAGAAAGTGCACTAAATTTGTAGACTATATATAAAGTTTAAAAAATCATAAATTAGTCAAAAATAGTCAAAACTGTCAAAAGATATTTTCTCATTAGTCATTTGGTCATTATAGTTTAATGTACATCCCTTATTCAGATTCATAAAACAAAATCTAGCCTTGAGCACCCTGACAGTGTGGGAGCATTGCATATTTAAGTGATTCAGCAGTGAACATTGGCTCATTCCAATTGTGCACAGGTCAAATTTAGACAAGGGTTGTTGTGCACTGTATGAGCCACACCTTTGAAGCTGTTATTCTGGATCTCAAAAATGCACCTATCTTTGAAAGTGAACTTACCCTTATAACATTTTACTTTGCAAGTCCTAAGAAGGTGGGGCTGGTAAAGGCTTTATGGCACCTCTGACTTACTTCTGAGGAATCCACCATAACTGGTTTGTTAGTTAGGTCAGAAACTGGTGACAATGAAAACAAGAACTAGTACCTGTCTATCGTTCATTTGGTGTGTACTGCAGAAACTGAGCCAGGAGCTAGCACACCCAAGGAGAGGTGATCCTGAAAAGGATCGAAGTAAGCAAATGTGCATTTTGCATTGCATTTCATAAGGGAGTTAGATCACTAGTGACTGAAGTCCTTCTTAATATTTCAAGATGTGGCTCTGCACGTAGCCTTATAAAAGCAAGGGACTTCTTTGCTGAAACCCTCATTAATGGCCTCTTTGTCTAAAACTTATTATTATAGGTGTCAGATTTTTAAAGCACATGTATCAGCAAAATCTAAACTGCCACAAACTCAAATATAATATTTATGTCTGAAGCTGTCACTGAACACATGGATGCCATATTTGGTAGGTGAAGCAATCACTATTCACACAGTTGCAACGATTTCACTCCATATACTTTGGCATACTAATAAAAAGAGAAGTGGCCCATTATGGTAAAGTACAAAATGTCTACTGCGTAGACCAAGAAAGGCTTTGTAAACTGCTCACTAATCTCAACGTGCAGTGTCAGTGGTTGGAAGATTATCTTTTTTCCGTATTCTTTTGGAAAAAAGATGGCTGAGTTTCACATTTTTAAGAAAATAAGATCTATTTACACACTCCTTCAACCTAAAGATTGTATTTTAAAGACATTCCTGTCATTATATATATATATATATATATATATATATATATATATATATATATATATATATATATATACACACATATACACACACACACACACACACTCTCTCTCTCTCTAAACTCAGAAAAATGTTGCTATACCTCATACAATTATCCCTGCATTTACAATTCCCTATTGGTCAAGAAAAAAAAAGCAGTCTCAGGACATTTAGGCAGTTATTGAATTAGGTGCCTCTTCCTGCAACATAACCAACTACAAAAAGTTTGAAACCAAATCCAAACTTCCTCAGGATTCCAGTTGTTTATGATGGAGAGGTTGCAATGGGACCACACCCTTCACTGGCCTGCAGGTGTAACACAATCCTTTCTATATTCCAGAATACTGTATTATTTAAAAGTGACTGCTACAAATTATAAGTAGTTTAATTATTAGCTTGGAACAATTTATCTAGTAAATAGTGGCTTTTTGTTGTTTGCAAAATTGTCACATATTAATTTGTTTGGTACTTGAAAAGGTCCGCCAAACTATCTAGAGAAACAGCTTTCAGATTATGTATTATTTGCAAATTGTTGCTTGCAAGTACTGTTCACATAATCCAGATTCATAGTTCCCTATTAGGAGACAGGATAACAAGGCATCCAAGACACATGGTACTGTTTCTGTTCATTCAGTGGATGACCTATCCTTTTTCATAAACTTCCATGCAAAAATTTTATTCACATTAATGTTTGCCAAAAATGAAGATACATTCATCCCCCACACAACATCAGTGTCTGAAAATGCCTTCTCTTTCCCACTTTATGCCCAGTTCTACTGTCAGTGCAGCTTTGCAAACTTACTCCCTTTTTATATCCGTTGTTCACTATGGAAAATCTAGTTCACCATATGTCTGATGCAAGAAAGCAGATAAAAGTTTTATGAGTAATCAAACCTCCCAAGCTCATGATCCACTTTGACCAAAAATACATGCATATTTAACAGATTCATCAGACGTGTAATATTTTTAAATTTAGAACCAGATAATCACATTATAATCTATCATTCTCCTTCCATTTCCTCTCCTTGGCTTTTTATTATTGCTTACTTATTATTTGACTTCTGAAACTCAGCATAATAATATTTGGGGAAAAAAACCTGGGATTATAATTCTAAAAAGATTTTAAGAAGTGACAAATGATTTGGGATGCCTAAACTGAGACTAGTAGAGGTGTATAAATATATTGGTCTATACCAGATCAGCACTGATTAAAAGGAAAATTAACATCGTCGGTAATTGGCTTTTTTGGCCAGTGTAGCCAATAGTGTCACTAATAAATTTTCCATGCATGTGCGTAGTCATAACATGCATGTGGCCAGGAACACAGCCTGGCAGCTTGGAGAACTGCGTCTAACCAGTAAGTCCGGGGGGGGGGGCAGCAGATCAAGGCCCCCACAGTGGTGGAGGGAGTGGGGCAGGGGCTGAGGCAGACACTGCCCAGCCAGAGCCAGAATGCGACCCTGTGGGGAGTAGGATGGAGCCACTGGCTGCTTGTCTGGGGGTCGCAGGAGGCTGCTCCCCACTGCTGCACGCACCCCAGGGGAGGCATGGGGGACATGTGCCCCCCAGATTTGTGCGCAGGGCAAGGGCAGGCTGCTTGCTACGGGCTCAGGGGCTGTACTGGCCTCTTCCCAGTAGGGGAGCACGGCAGTGGCACTGGGATAGGTGGTTTCGGGGGCGGAGGGGTGGGAAAGAGGGGCGGGAAAGAGGGGCTATAGCCACTACAAAATTCCCCGTAGTCATCCCTCCCAGTGCCACTGCCCCACCCCACATCCCTCCCACTGAAAAGAGGCCAGTGCAGCCCTCAGCTCCTAGCCCACAGAGGGCAGCCCATCTTCACCCTGTGCACAAATCCAGGGAGCACATGCCCCTCATGCCTCCCCTAAGGGTATGTGCAGTGGCAGGGAGCTGCCCTCACTCTCCACCCCCTCCCTGATGAACAGCCCCATGGGTCCATTCCACTCCTGGCAGAGTTGCATTCATTGCCCTGGCAGAGCAGCACCTTCCCCACCCCCTCCCTCACCATGGGGGCCTTCATCTGCCCTCCCTACACTTTCCTTACACAGACTTACTGGCAGGGAGCTGCTCTCCAAGCTGCCAGGCTGCATATCAGCTATCAGATCAGTATCCACTCACACGGCTGGTTAATAATTGGATGCTGGTATCAGCCAAAAAAAAATCTTCATTGGCACACCCCTAGAGACTAGTGTTTGCCTAAAGCCTTTTAATTGAAAAAGTGTTTAAAATGAAAACACCTTTCATTTATGCCACCTCTAGCATAAATGAAGTCAGTGGAAATACCCTAAAGATAAATCTGGCTCCCATTCAGGCACTTAAGGCAAGTTGTTAAATGTTAATTCTGGCTTCATACATAAAGCATTTATTACAAGGTTACGTTTTTTTCTTTAAGGGAAAGAGGGAGATGGAGAGACTCCTTACTGAAATTTCTTTCATTGGGGCTGACTCTAAGGCTGGCTCAGCAGTCTCATTAAAAATAGAAGTATTGTTTTCAGAGTTATTTATATTTCGTTCAGAAGCGCTTTGGATTCTGTTTCTACAGCTAAAGTTATTACATGATCCTCCTAACTCTACTGCAGGAAGAAAGCATGCTATAAATCAGTGGTCACCAACTGGTCAATCAGGATCAATCAGTGTGGAGACCTGGGAGGTACGTGTAGTGGGGCTTGGGGCACACAGTCCGGTCTGTGACATACAGAGCAGGGGGCAAGTACTCCCCTCAAATGCAGAGCAGCACCAGCGGCTACAGCGGCTCTGAGGTAGGTAGTGGACCTAGGGTAGGGGCAGGCCCTACACAGTGAGGGCAGAGTGGGAGACAGAGCCACGAACAGCTCGCCTGGGAGGACGTGGGGGGGGGGAGGGGTCACACAGCCTGGGAGGACACAGGGGGCGCAAGCCCCCAGATCTGCATGCAGGGCGGGTGGGCTGGGGCAGCACCAGGCTCTTCCTAGCCTGGCTCAGGCTGCGCAGCTGGGGTGGTGGCGCTGGGAGTCGGGTCATAGGGTAGAGCTATAGCCCCTCCCAAGCCCCGCTCCCAGCACCGCCGCTGAGCGCAGCACAGGCAAGGCCCAGCGGGAACAGCCCAGCACAGCCTTCCCCTCCCCCAAGAACACAGGGGCCAGGGGTGGGTGGGTACAGGGGAGGGCTGGCTGCAGCTGCAGGCCTGTTGCCACCAGGCCTGGCCCATACTATGCTCAGCAGCGGTACTGGGAGCAGGGGCTGGGGGAAGCTATACCCCCCCCCCATGGCTTCATTCCCAATGCTGCAGCCTGCCCTGCACTGCACTGCAGGCAGATCCGGGGGCATGTTCCCCCCCCACCCCACCCCCGTGCCCTCCTGGGCTGCATGCCCCCCTGGACAAGTTGCCCATGGCTCCGTCCCCTGCCCCACCCTGGCTCTGCAGGGCTTGCCCCTCCTTCACCACCTTGGGGGGTGGGGGGGAGAGAGGAAGAATGAGGCCCCAGCAGTGAGGGCTAGGGCTGGGACCCCAATCTGCCCCACTGCCACCACAGTACTTTCCTCTCCCTCCTCTCTTCCCCACAGAATTACCTCCTTGGGGGGGTGGGGGTACTGTAGATCTTCGGTTCCTTTTAAATGCCAGAAGTGATCTCTGACCTAAAAACATTGGAGGGCAATGCTATAAATTTTATTTTAAGTCCCCAGAAGACAGGAAAAACACCAGTCATGCTGATGCCTCAACTCAATGAAATTCTAGTCATATTCAAGGGAAAAGTGACTCAATACAAGTAAAAATTTGAACCTCCATCAAATGCACATACGTTTTCTTTAAATATAGATGAGCTCAGAATTTGTCTGTTACAAACGGACCTGATAAAGAAGGTCTTGCATTCAAAAGCTTGTCTAACTCTATCCCAACTATGCAGTCAGTCTAATAAAAATTTCACCCTAAAAATCCTTGCCTTTTGTCCATTACAAATAAACTGATGCTTTACATTCTGAAATGACAGAGCTCTTCCAAATTATGCCTGTAAATTAACTTACAAGCTAATGATAATTATCAACGGTGTTAAACAGGCTACTGTAGAGTAAGCCTTATTCTACATAAAAGTAACATTACACATGAATATAGTTGACAGCATCAGGCTCAAAGTGTATGTAGGTCTGATTTATGCTTAAATTTTGCTTGTAGATTTAACCGCATTTGGTCAAATCCAAATGTGGATTGTAATGCTGTATTGAAACCGCTAAAACTCAGGAAGTGGGTCCAGACTTAACTGGAGAAACAAACATCTCAAAGATATTAGAAATAAAGAGATCACCTATGCAGACTGAAAAAAAACCCTGCTAAACAAGAAAAGCTATATTGTAGGGGAGCAAGGAGCCACAGTCTAAAGTGAGAATTGACAAAGGCTGAGATGAGCTAGACTTTGCAAGAGGAAGTTAAAACAAATGGCAAAAGGCTCTTCGGCCATATACAGGGAGAATCAGAAGTGGAACCACTATAGGGTGAGAATGGAGATCAACGATAATTTAGGTGTAACCCAAGACCTAAGTGAATTCTTTACCTCAAAGTGTTGTTAAGAATTATGATGTTCGCTATGGGGACAAAGATGGCTAATACAAGGGAAGGTATGGGAAAGGAAGTTACCACAACCAAGGTAGGAGCAATAAATCAATCACTCAGTTCTGGGTGAGAACAGACAAATCTGTAACCCAGAAAGCAGAAAGAACTGATGTATGAAATTGCAGACCCATTAGCAAATATTTCTAAAAAATGTATTAAATCTGGCATGGTGTTATACTATTGGAGAACAGCAAAAGCAGTATCTACATTGAAGAAGGGAAAAGTGATTTAGGGAGCAACAGACCAGCTAGACTGACCTCAACAGCAAATAAGGCTTCGGAACAAATTTTGAAAGAAAGAATAATTAAAGACATGGAAATAATGTAAAATGAGATGAAATGCCACACACATTTCCCCAAAGCAGTTCTTGCCAAACTAACTCATCTTTCTTGGGGGAGGTAATGGATCTTGTAGACAATAAGCAAAACACCAGAGTTACTCCGCAGATTGATACATTTATTGAATGAATATTATGATGTGCTGCCTACCATAGCACAGGGTTGGACTAAATGACCCATGAGGCCCTTTAATTCACTTTTAAAACAAGCATTAACGTATGAAATCCTCGGGGACAAAATTTTAGTAGTGTTGCAGACATAATCACAAGTTTTGCATCTATGAAATCTCTTTTTTATCTGCTCTTGAAATGCCCACAAAAAATTCACACCAGATCCTGCAATTAGGTCTGTACGCAACCAGAGTTTTGATCCAACACAGCTAATGGGATGCCACAGAGGTGATGTGGATGGTCCTGCATGGAACACAGTGCAAAGTCAATGCGTTTAGGAGTCAGCTAGACCCATTCCAAATATTCTATACAGTATTTTAATTGCATGTTCAATTATGAATATATTTTGAGTATTTTACATTCAAAGCTTTATATTAAAAATTAACTATTATGCAACTTAAGAATTGTAATAGAAAGTTTGGTCTTTTTCTCTATTTTCTCAATATAGGAATTATTACAATATAACCTGAAAGGAAATACTAATCAAAATGTTAAATTCACCAAGTACAGCAAGTAATTTTCAATTCCATGTTTACTTGTATATACACAACTGGAATTTATTAGCTGTTCCCATGTAATATTATGGATTTATTATTGGATCTGTGTTTCTTAAAGACAAGTAAAAAGAAACCTCTCTAAAAGCCCACTTCTACTAGTCAGGGAAAAAAAAGGAAGCCTGTAAAAGGCCAAACTCACTTAAAAATACAAAACAAAACAAAACAAAACAAAAACACTAACAACACACCTCCTTAAAAAACCTAACCACAAAGAAACCCAAAAATCAAACAGTGTCCAATATCAATACTACTGACAGTTGTGAAAAATGCTGAGAGTTTCTGAGCCTTGCATGTTTCCTGTAATGCCTTTTAAAGAACTTGCAGATAAATCTAAAAAAAAAAAGTAACAGCAACCACTCTAGCAGGTTTTCTAAATACCAGTTTACATGCTGAAGATCATAATCATAACATCCAGGTTTGGGAAAAAAAGAATGCATTTTGCAAAATGCTACTATTCCCCCTAGAAAAAAAATAAAAAGGGAACACATCTCATAATAGTTACTGCCAAGATTTTGAACTTTGAATGTTTTATTTCTAAATCAAGAGGTTTTTTTAAAAAAATCATTTTTGACAGTTCCAATTAGCAAACTTCTGTTTCTCTCAGAAATTTAATAAATGAAAAGTGCATTCAGTCATCATGCAGTCTCTTAATAAAATTGAAGACAAAATTTGCCTTTTTTACAAGATAATCTTACGTAGTTTTCAGAGGAAATATGATTTAGCACTCTTGACATGTCTTTGTGAAGCCAGTTTGGTAGAATATTTTAAAATATATATTCTTTTAAAATTTGCTTTAGGAAAAATATGATGCTATAAGAAATGAAGGCTACATTATGTACAGTATTTTGCACAGCAATGTCAACTAATTACAAGCTTCAAGAAAAAGCAGAATGATTTTTTACAACCTTTGCATTTAAAACTATTGCAGCTGAAAGAAAAGCTAGAAAAAACAGTGGCAAGACTGAACTACTTAAACATCATCTGTATTTTCTAAACCTAGGATCAGTTATCAGAAGAAGCATACCATGATGTAACATAGCATTTCTGACATATTTCTGCTAATTTAAGACTTGTGAAAACCTACTTTAACAGGATTCAAATAAAAGCCATTTTGGAGTTCCGGAAACTCTTCATTCAACTATGTTCCTTTTCCTGTCCTCCACTCCTGATTGCTTCTACAATGATGCCCAGTAATACAGAACTTGGGAAAACACTTGAAGTTACAATACTCCTTAAATAACATTTTGGATGCCAGTGACAAAAATGCAGCCAGACGTGAGTCCTCCACCAAAACCCAAGTCATGATTTTGCCACTGACTTAAAAAATGATCCCAGTCAAATCACTTGATTGTTACTGGCTTCAGCTTTTTCATTGAAACTGGGAGGATAAATACCAATTTACGTCATAGGTGTGCTATGAGGTTTTGTTCTTAAACATGTTTTCAGATCCTCAGAGGAAAAGTTTGTAAGTGTAGACTGCATTCCTTACTGCCAACCTCTTATTCTTCCCTCACTGAAAAGGGTTAATGGATGGATATGGATAATTTCAGCAGCAGCATCACTTCAAACTTCCTCCAGAGAGATTTTGAAAGAAGCAGCGCATATCGTGTCAAGTGGCCCAGGCAAAAACAACTACTTGTCTTAGTCAGAAGAACACTTTGGTAAAATTACCCATTGAACACAGTGTTGAGGGAGTTTCTTCTACAATATCCAACTAAAACATATGCAGCAAAATGTCCTTCATGAACCAATTAAAGCTGTACAAGTCAGTTCTTCTTATATTTAAATATTTAAATAAAAAATACATCAAATGCATGAACCTTTATCAATCATCCTGCAGTATGGGCTAAATGTTTTTATATAAAAAGAAGGAATCAAGAGAAAAACATCTAACTTTTGATGTCATCTTTATAGGTACAGAGAAAAGGTCATATATTGTCAAAAAGGCTTGATCATAAGGAAAAAACTTCTTTACCGTCCAAGTTCCCAAAGCCTGGAACAGACTCCCCCCAGAAGTGGCGCAAGCACCTATTCTGGAAGCCTTTCAGGCACATTTGGATGCTTAAATCTTGCTGGGATCATTTGACCCCAGCAGATTTCCTGCCCCTTCGGCAGGGGTGTGGACCCAATGATCCCTTCCAACCCTAATGTCTATGAAATTTATATGGCTATGGTACCAGCTGCAAGAGACAGACAAAATCACCACAGAAGTTGACACAACTCATAAGCAAAAAGTTAAATTATCCATTAAACAAACAATACACCATTCACTATTTCCTAAAATACTAAAAGCATAAAAATAATATGAACCCAAAATACTAAGCTATGTAACTGTTTAAATAAATGTAGACCAATAAAGAGTACCCTCCCAAGTAGTAGAAAATTGTACTTACTAGCATAAAGATGCCATTTCATTCTAAATCTACACAGTTTAATGGCTATATTGGCCAATGAGAATGCAACTTTCTTTAGAGGATACCACAAGTTCCAATGGAAAAACTGACTGAATTGAGGCAGTCCATGCAATTTCAATGGCAGTGATTTAAGTCCACCCTGCAGTCACACTATATTGGTGGTGGAGACATACCCATACAGCATTTTTGCCCAAATGAAAGAGCATTATTAACCCTTTTTACATAGCCACCAAGAAGCTGTAAAGCAATTTCCTACAAACTGAGCCAAGCTCCACATGGAATTACTGGTTAAAATATTTGACTTGTGGTGTGGAAAACGCTACAACTGCTAAAGCCATTTTCGTCAATGGCTCCTATATACAGTTACTGTGGATAAGACAGTCCAGGTATGAGGCAGTTGACACCTTAAGTACCATATAGTGTCTTTACACATGCTCCAGAGAGGGAGGTTCATACACTTGCATCTAATGGAGTCAGTTCCATTGTCTTCAGTGAGATTACCTGAATGGTTAATAACATTCAGTATGTGTTTATGTGCTTTGCTGAAGCAGAGTCTAAAGACCTCAATTTTGCAAGCTTTGTATAATGCTTGGACACCTGACACTTTCAGTAACAAAAGAGTTTTGCCAAAAGGTGTTCACCCTACTTTCAAATTATTCTTCTAGATCAGGGAGCAACAATGTTTTTGGGCAGAGCGCCAAAAACACCCACAACCTCAACTCGTAAGATGGTAGTGTGCTGAGGTGGATGGTGGGGGGATTTGCAAGGGGCCCAAATCCTAGTTGTGGCAGTACCAGCCCCTTCCCCATCTTGTCCACCCTGAGATGCGCACATACCCACCACCAGCAACGGGTAAGACTGGGGCTTTGTGGACCCTGGTGCAGCTACTTGCAACTTCCCGGCTGCCTGCCACAGAGTCTGGGCTACTCACAACAGGTGATGCGAAGGCTGCAAGCGGCTGCGCCAGGGTCTTCAGAGCCCAGCTTGGCTCATTGCTGGCAGCAGGTGCACGCACGCCTCAAAGAAGATGCAGGGAAGGGCCCAGGCCAGCACTGCCACAACAAGGATTAGGACCCTCCTGGCTCCCCTGTCATGCACCCCCAGCTACACATGCAAGTAAAATACACATGCATGCCATGCTTTGGCACGCATGCCAATGGTCGCCTACCTCTGTTCTAGATACTGTCACCTAAAACAGAAGAAGCAACCTTCAATACCACCAAAATAAGTACAGAGGACAGAGGAATCTGTGATACTCCTAGATTGAAAGATGCTGTGTAATATGTAACATATGTTGTGAAAATAAAAGCAAACCAGCAGTTAAAAACAGGAAAAGAGAAAAACAAGCCAAAACACTGACTGACCATCTCATCTATAGACCAAAACATAGACACACTGTGCCAACTTGAGCAGTAACTAACCCTCATGACTCACTCAGCTAGCTCATATTAAAAAATACCAAATTAAAAGGCTTGAGCTAATTAGATATGTGTACACATGGATTCAAATGCAGGGCAATGTTTCAATTTATAACTTGAGTTACATCTGTAGCAAGGATGACATTCCTTTTTTTTAGCCAGAGAAAGAATCTGTGTTTGGCTCTCACACATACAAAATAATTGCATCTCGCAATCATTGGATAAAAGAAACAACACCCTGACACCCTTGCTGTACCAAGACGTTTGTAGTCTAACCTTGTGCTTATGTAGCTGAACTCTGCACAGCTCAGGTCAGTAGTCCTTACACATCAAATGGTTGAACTGGAGCAGATCTTAAAGAAAAAACAGGCCTATAGCCTGACCACCTCCAGATGTTAAATCTCAACAAATGAGGTGGGCTGGGCTCAATCAATAGTTAACAGGAGACTCCACTTCCTGCAGCAGGATTTCTGGGGTAATGATGATCCAGTAGGTGGCACTGTTACCTCTGAATGTACACAGAACCACTTATCCAGTATGGAACTAGAAGACTAAAGATTTACTTGAACCAATGACCCAAGGCCAACCAGCCATGAAAGATGAAGAAGTGGACAGTTACTGCTCAAAATCCTCAGAAGTGAAAAGAAACTATACGAGACAACATTGCTGAGACGGAAATCACAGCCACTTGGGTATCCCACTAGCGAGTAGGCTTATTGTTTTGTTATTAAATGGGGAAGGTATATTCGAGATATCTGAACCATGTAGTAACTATTAGGGCTTCAGATTCTTCAGTTTCCCTTTCAGCTATTGCTTACCTACCACAATAAAAAATGTTCCTGCTCCAAAATTTCATACCTTGAGTAGTCAATGCAACTCACTGCATTTCAGCTGCAGATCTTACAGTCACAGGACTGCTTTGCCCCCCCCTCCCCACACTAAATCAGCAGATAAGCAATGTAATTTGCTAGCTATTTAAGCAACCAAGGTAGACAAGACAGTTTCCCAAGATGACTAGTTTACCGATTTAACTTGGAAATGTACACCATTAGTTTTAAATGGAATAAAATCAGAAACCCAAATGAACACTAGAACTTTCATCTACTTAATCCCTCATACTCTATAATCCCTACTTAAACTGGAACATACAGCCTGAAAAAAGCACATAACATTTGTGATGACCAGGGATCCTGGTTTTTTCTGTTTAAAAAAAATCAGAGAATTTGTGAAACAGGGAAAGAAAGAAAAACCCACAAATGCCCTGATTAAAAAATCCAAAATCTGTGTTTTTCCATGTTTAAAATGAAACACAGTTGAACACAATGATTTATTGATGATTTACAACTTTAAAGCAATTTGGAACCCTACCAGTATACCTATATATTTTGGCATTTGATTTGGGGGAAGGGGGTTATATAAAAAAAAAAAAAAAAAAAATCAGAGCTCTCCCTGCCCCCTTTGCTTGCCAGGACATGGGTCTAGCTGTGACCATCCTCCCTGCTGCTTTGTGGCGCTGAGCAGCCCTGATATTCCAGTGCCCTGTCAAAGCCCTGCCAGTGCCCCTTACACTCCCAACCCACAGCCCCCCACCCCTCCCAGCCCCACTGGTGCCCCTCACTCACAACCCACAGCCATCCCCCTGCCCACCCCAACCCTGCCAGAGGGGGCTCCCTGCTGCAAGGGTTACAGGACCAGAGCCCACAGACCCCTGACCTCCCCCAGTAGTGCCTGAGCCCCGGCTGCTGCCCATGAGAGGCAACGGCTGCTGCAGCCAGAGAGGAGCCCAGCTCCCCCCACCCATGGCTGGCAAAGCTGGAGCAGAGCCTGTGTAGGGTGGGGCAGATCCAAGCTACCCTTCTGTGGGCTCAAGGCTCCCCACTCAGCTGCCCTCCACCCGAGGCCTCCACACCCCGCCAAGCAGGATCCAGCGCAGGAGAGCAGAATGGGGCCACGAGGCTTGGTGCTGCCACCATTGGTGGGAGCTCCGTGCCAGCCACACTGCCATGGCGAGGCACCCCATGCCTGCCCAGTAGCAGCGGGGGCCACAGCTGCATGCTATCATCCCCACTGCTGCCAGGCAGACAGGGAAAGCCTTACCATGGCAGCACAGCTGGCATGGGGCTCCCAGTGATGACACCAAGCCTCCCCACCCCACTCTGCTCTCCTGTACCAGGTCCCTCCTGCTGGGACACAGAGCCTCTGGGGGGAAGGCAAAAGGGTAGGGACTCCAAGTCCACAACAGGCAAGGGACTCCAAGTCCACAACAGGCAGCCTATATCTGCCCCCGTCCTGCACACAAGTTGGGGGAGGTAAATGCCCCCCATGCCTCCCCTCCCCCAGGAGTGTATGCAGCAGCGGGGAACCGCCACCCCTCCCCCCGCCCCCACCACCTGGATGAGCCACCCCTGGCTATCCCGTGCCCCGGCCCCAGCCCTGCCCCACTCCTTCCCTCAATATGGGGGCTCAATTTGCTCCCCCATAGATTTACCTGCAGGGAGCTGCAGGAGCTGCTCTCTATGCTTCCTGGTTGCCACATGCATGTGTGCATGTCCACATGGCACCCCCCGCCTGAGTACCCTCCTCCTGCTCTCCCCAGCCCCAAGCAGCCCCTTGCAGGCTGGAACTCTGCCAGCCTGCTAGGGGAAACCCACTGTTTCCCACATTTTTCTCTT
Source organism: Crocodylus siamensis (assembly GCF_052110815.1). Classification (NCBI taxonomy): domain Eukaryota; kingdom Metazoa; phylum Chordata; order Crocodylia; family Crocodylidae; genus Crocodylus; species Crocodylus siamensis. The sequence goes on along the minus strand of NC_143398.1, from coordinate 126,134,219 downwards.
GTAAGAAAGAAAGATCCAAGTTTTTCCACAGCAAATGGAAAACCTGGATCCCCGATGACAAATCCCATATTTACCAGGTTCCGCTGTCTGTTTAGAAAACTGTGACACTAGCTTACATTTGTCTGAATCAGTGGTACTCACGCTTTTGGCCCTGCGGACCAGATGAATGGTGCAGAGCCAGTCTGTAGGAAAGATGGGGTCCCACACACTGGGATTGGGACCCATGTTGTGAAGGCTCCAAGACCCAAACACGATGTGCAGGAACGAGACAGAAGCAGTGCAGGGCTTGATCCCAGCCAGGTAGAGGTGGTGCAGGGCCCCACACTGCTCCCACCAAACTGGGATAGAGCTCCAGGAGCCCCATGCTACCCACTGAGATTGGGCACTGCACTGTAATGCACACCTGATCTAGGGCACGGGACTACAGCCCGCCAAGCTCCACACAGGATCCACAGGATTCCCATGGACCAGATGATACTGCTCTAGGGCATGCATCTGGCCCATGTGCCATGGGTTGACTACCCCTCATCTGCATCTTCATTGTTTTAGATCTTAAAACAAATGCACAGAGTGAGTCTAGATTCCGATTCAGTAACATGTTATGTACATGGGTATAAATGATTACTCAAAGTAGAAGACCTCTGGAAAATTGGGTATTATTTAAAAAAAACAAAACAAAAAACAGGGAAAACAAAAGAGAGGGCAGTTTTTACATTGTTCTATCTGGTTTTAAATTTAGAAAGTATAATCTTAAGACAGGAGATTTATAAATCATCAAAAGACTTAATAAAATCTTAAGTCACTCCAAGGACTTCTTCACTTGTCTGCTTTCTTTTGGTAGGAAGATTTGTACATACTATTTTTGGTATCCAAATGAAAGATACTGCTTATACGAGATTAGACAGCATTATTCTGACAGGAGAAATGAACTGATGCATACAGCTAAAAATGTAATATAACTCCCTGTAGATATAAGGCCTGGCATCTATAGTGGATTAAAAAGTGCTAAGAAGAATTTCTGATGTAGGGCATATGACCCTCCCTTTAGCTCAGACAATTATTTTAATACCAGAGTTTCCAAATGTCATGCATTTATTGAAAATACTTGCAGACAGGTTGCTCTAAAATAGCTAACTTCCAAATGTTGAATAAATAACTACAGGAGATTCTTTAAGAGGGAGTGAGCTTTCCTATCCCTATTCGTTAAAGAAACTTTCTGTGAGTGAGTGTGCACGTAGCATTATGAAGCAGAGCCAAAAGGGGTTGTTTTTAGATAGGCTCGAGAGCTAAACCTCCCTCAAGGAAGCTGGAACATTTAGAAATTCTGATCCAGAGTTCCTGTTCTGCAGTCTCCAATTTTAACCCGTGTTACTGCTTTGTGTTAACAGGTGGGAACTCACTCAATACTGCCAATACAAAAAAGTAAACTCCACAGATGCAGAACCATCAGACTATTCTGACCTACCAGTTTCATTAAAACATGCATTTGGAATGGTAATCAAGACAGTTGTTGCCATTCAAACCTTTTCATAGGTGCTCTGACATTTTCAAATATCTAACCCTTAATCAGCTGCCTAATTAAAGTCAGAGGCTTATTAGCTTGCTTATCAGTTCAGAAATGGTTAGGTTCTTATACATGGCTGGTTCAAAGTCCCCAGCATGGGAAGCCCTTCTGCTCCCCCTGCCAGGAGCCTTTGATCCCCCATGCCTAGTAGCCCAACCAGAACTACTGGGCACAGGGTTTAAAGTACCCAGTGGAGAAGTTATTCAGCTCTCCCCACCCCCAGCCTTGGGCCAGGGCCAACAATCTGACTGTGGGCCCCAGCCATTGTCAAGCTTAAGGTGCTACAGAAACCAGCTGTAACAGTGTTCTACATTATATGTGGAACATATTTACAGTTCATTTGCCATTTTATGGTGCCTTAAATTGTTTTCAGGTGGAGAACCCTGGCCATTTATGTCACAATTAATGCATTAATTGCAGCGTTTTTGTGTTGAGGGGGCTTAGACTGGATGGTAAAATGAATTATCAGAGATACATTCTCATAAAGAGCCCCACTGAGGAGTGTTACACACATGTATTAGCTGTTCTTATGTCCAGTCTATAATAGCAAGAAAGCAGAAAATATTGACAACTCAAACCGCTGTTGGCTAGAGATGGGCAGTTCACATTAAACCCCCCGCCCCCCAACTGTGGCAACTTTTTCAAAGCTCACTGGGCAGAGGAGTTCTAATTAAGAACAATCCACACAATTCCTCAGCACTGCTGAGCTGACAGACAGTGAGGCATGCCAACAGATGTGTTACAGGATGACAACCTTCTATGAAGCAGAAGTATGTAGTAGCAGTAAAACAAAACAGCTGTTCTACTTTCAAATCCATTCAAAGTGGTGGCAAATGAGGATGAGGTGAACCAGTGTCAAATTAGGCCATCCAGAGTGCCTAGATGGCTACCAAAGGCATCAGTGGGAGTCGCCCATTCTATCCCCATGCCAAATGCATGCACACACGTACCCACACCTCTCGAGAACTGCATAGTCTGAGAAGCCTGCAACACGGTATATTATAAAAGGAATGGGAAACATGTTCAATTAGTTCAATCTTAAACCCAAAGACAGATAGACAAGGTTTAGTATTTCTAGCCAAAACACTTGGCTAAAATGCACCAATCTCTCAGCTGTGTTCTCTAATATTCTTGTAAACAGAGCTTGCCCTGAATAAGGCTGTTCTTCAGCAAAACAGGATCCAGGTCAGAACCAGTTCATCAAACAAGGCAGCCTGGATCAAACACAAGCAGAGCAAGCCACTTTGAGAACCCTTCCGAAAGCCTGCCAAGAAATATTCAAAAAGGAAAACAAAGAGATTCCCAGTGCAATTCCCACTACTCTGCCCCAAGCCTCTTTTCAGCAAATATTAAACAGATCTCACCAAGGAAGTTAACATGGCCCTATCATTCACTTCTCAGATTATTTTCCCTAACTTCAGAGAGCACAAAAACTAAATGAATGTCCTTTGTTCCAGCAAAGTCATTAGTTAGTGACATTGTTGGTATGATTTCCATGTTTACTTGGTTAGAGACTTGTTAACTGAATAATTCACTTTGAAACAGAATTACCTGCTCTGTCTGTAAAGGGTCTAGGGCATAAGGGGGCTCTAAGGACGCTAAGGCATCTCTAGATACTGTAAAATAATTTAACAATGAATCCAGCCCTGTCCGGTAGTTATTTCACATTCACTAACACATAACAAAAAGTGTTAGACTATGGGATCAACAGCAGTTAAAACACTCGGCCTAATAAATTTGATAACACTTGTGGAACTAACAAGATATTAGTGACAAAAAATATCAGAGGCCTGAGAAATATGATTTATGAGCACAGGCTGAAAAAACAAAAGTTATTTAAAATGGAGAAAAGATGACTTAGGGGGGAGAAAAGGGGGGGAATAGATAATAATCTTCAAATACGTGAAGGGTGGCTCCATGGAGAATAAGCATAAACTACTGAAGGTGACTAGGAAAAGGAAAAGGAGAAATGGTTTTAAACTGCAGCAAGGGAAATTTAGGTTGGAATTTCAGAAGAACTTTCTCACCAAGAGGTTGGTTGTGCACTGGAACATCCTTGGCCATTTTTAAAAGCACATTAGACAAACACTTGACTGGGATGGGCTTAGTCAAGACAATCCTACCTTAAGGAGGAGGTTGGATTAGCTGACCTAATCAAGGACGATCCTACCTTGAGAAGGGGGTTGGATTATCCCTGTTGGATGTGGTCCATAACATGAGATCCCTCCTGAGCACGGGCACACTGATTAGAGGTGGAAAGGTTCTATAATAGCTAAACTTTCCACCCTGATGATGTCAGTGACCCACTCCTCCCCCTATAGAGCACAGCCAGACCATCAATGGGGACTTAACCGTATTCCCTTTAATACTGGGAACATAACAGGCATAAATCAGAGAGTATAGTGGATGTTACAATGCCCCAAGGGGGCAGGATTCAACAAAGGTTAGATACTTACAATCACTGACAAAAGACAAGGTTAACAAACTATAAAACACAAACAGCAGAACAAACAATACGGGTCGGTGAAATATAAAAAGGCACAAAATACAAAATGTGAAATGACAAGGAGGACCCTGAAGGGGGTGGAGAGCAGAAAAACACAATGGCCCCTTTCCACTGCAAGAATATTTGCTTCTTGTTAGCTCACTCACCCCAAGTCACCCCAGCTGGGACTTGCACTCAGATCTCCCATGTGGTAGGCAGAAACATCGCCACACAGCTACCACTGGTGGCACTGCTCAAGCCTGCTTGACCTTCCTGGAGCCCCGGACCTCACACCGAGCTGCCTAGCCTCTGATTGGAGGAGCTGGAAGCAGAGCTGGGAACCTCTCGGGTCACTGTTCAGATCCTTGCTGGAGCAGGGGAGCCTCTCCTGCTGGCTGCAGCCTCTCATAGAGGATCCTGAAGCCCAGTGGGGCGCCTCTCCTGCTGGCTGCACGCTGCGCTGCTGAGGGTCTGTCCCACTGCTGCCTGCAGGTCCTGCTCTTTCAGGCTCTTCTGGGGCACTGTTCCTGCTCCACTGACTCAGCTCCTGCCAGCTCTGTGAAGCTCCTTCCTTGTTGTCCCTTGCTGGTCGCTCCCGAGTCAGCCCACGCTGCCCTTTTTATTCCCCTCCAGGTGACCCAAGGGGCCAATCAGGAGATACGGGGGGAGGGGGGGGTGAGTCTCTGGGGCCTGATTGGTGCGGAAAGGGAATCCCAAGTCCTCCAAACACCTTTCACCTTTTCAAAACTCCTAGGCCAAATCATTACCAGATTGATTAGGAAAGGGAATCCCTAGTCCTAGAATCATCTTTTGCCTTTTCAAAACCACTAGGCTAGGTCACTGCCAGCTAACCCGTCACATCATATTCTTTTGAACTTTATTGGAGCCTCTGTGTATTTACAGGGTATAAGGGCGGGGTGTAGCTCTTTGTATATCCATGACTCCAAAATCCACCCCTAACAGAGATAACACACGAAAGGCCCTGGCTGTCTGAGGAGGCTTAACAACCTTCCACCCCTTAGATTTTTCATAGGTGGTCAGTGTCCAGGACACCCAGCAATGTCCACCTTTCAGTCCTAGTATCTATGATTCTATGATTATTTTATCACCTTGTGCAGCTACAACCTTTCACTGCTTGATCACTTGCCTCAACAACACCTCATAGCACTTCATGTATAGGTGGTCCTCATAGACTTAAATTCCTCAAAATCTGACCTGAATACAGCAAGATGCACAACAAATGGAACCCTCAATGCAAATACAGAACTGTGGCCCTGAGTTGTCAGCTTCTTGCAGCAGGGACCAGCCCTCCATAACCTGCAAAACTTTCCACTAGAGGTGCATCGATACATCAGTCCGATATTGGATTGGCACCGATATAAAGAAAATTGATTGCATCAGAAATTGACCTGATATGACCGATAATGTGGCCAATAATTACTCATGCACGCACACAGCTGCAGCATGCATGAAGGCAGTGAGGAGCACAGCCTGGCAGGTTGGAGAGCTGCATGCAGCTGTTAAGTCTGCTGTGGTAGAAGGGGAGGGGGAGGGAACGGGCATGGGGAGCAGATCAATGTCCTCCGCAGTGAGGGAGGGAGTGGAGCTGGGGCTGGCACTGCACAGCCAGGGCAGGACAAGGCACAGAACAGAGCTGCAGCTCGTCCAACGGGTCCAGGGGGGCAGCTCCCACCGTTGCGCACACCCCAGGAGGGAATGAAGGGGTGCCCCCAGATCTGCATGGGGGGCAGGAAGGGGCTGCAGCTGGGGCCAGGGCTGTGCTGGGCTCTTCCTGGTGTGTGGGGGGGATGCGCTCAGGGCTGCAAGGCCACATTGGGGCTGTGTTCCTAGTATGTGGGGGCTGAGGTATCACTGGGAAGAGGGCTTCAGCAAAATCTGGGGTGGCTGCAGCCCCCACTGCAGCTGCCCAACATGAGCTCAGCTCTGGCCCAACCCCCTTCCCCCATGTGCCAGGAAGAGAGCCCAGCATGGCCCCGGCTCCATCTGCAACTGCAGTTCCCCCTCCCTACCCAGGCAGATCCAAGGGCACACGCCCATCCCCCTCTACCCCCCACCCTCCTGGGATGCACATAGTGGCAGGAACTACCACTTCCCCATGCCCCCCGGACGAGTCATGGCTCCATCCTGCCCCCTTCCTGCCCTGGCTGGGCAGCGCCTGCCCTAGCCGCTGCCACACTCCTCCCTAACTGCATGGGCCTTGATCTGGCCCCTCCCCACTCCCCATCCACCACAACAGATTTACCAGCTGGAGGCAGCTGCATCAGTAAGCATATCAGCCGATCTGATCTGATTCCTTAAAAATCGGCTATTAGCCCCCAAAATCTCTATCGGTGCACCCCTACTTTTCACTATGCAAGTGAACAGAAGTAAGATTGTGACATCTTAAAAGGGAAATCTCATCTTTCTTTAAAATAAGCTTTTCTTTAGGAAAGAATATCTGAAATTTAAGAAAGGGCCCGGTCCTAACACAGACTTGAGAACACACAACTGTTAAACCTTGATTTCATTTGGACAATGATGCCACTCTCCTTACCTCCTGACCTACCTCACAGCCCAAAGAAGTCATTTAACCTCTTCTCACTCAGTTTCCCCATCTGTAAGGCAGGGCAAATAATTATTACAAATGACTACCCAATTTGCTTGTAACAGCTTATTAATGTTTGTATAGTTCTTTGAAGATGCTCAGAGCCACATAAGTGCCAAGTATTATTACTAGATGACGTAATAATATTTTTGCTCCCTCAAGTTATTTCAGGAGACTACACAGACTACCATATTTCTAATGGAAATAGGATGATGTTCAAAAAGTGGGGCATTTTAAAAACAGACTGCACAATCTTTTTCCAGCTCAGAAACCTTATTGGCTTATGCATTCAAGAAAAGAAAAATATCACTTGACTGGGTTTCCGCTCACAGAATAAGCTTGTCTAAATAAACACAAAAGTCTTCCTCAGTCTTAGAGAGAGAAAAAAATATCAAAGAAGTGGAAATTTTTAGTGAAAACTGTAGTGCTGAATTTAAAATGTCTAAATGTAAAGTGACTTACAGGACAAATAAAAACAACTGGAAAGGAAAAGGAAAAAATATCTAAAAAATGCAGCAGACAGGTCACCTACTAGATAAACAGGACAGTGCACTAAATATTTATGCACTTTCTCGGTGTCTCTTTGTATCGGAGAGTCCCAGTCAGCATTTTGGGTGAACAGAATACAAAGCAAACCATTTCTATGCCCTGGTCCACAACAGACATTTCTGTGTTAAGAAAAACCAGAATGCACCATCTTCTGGACAAACAGTAGCTTTCCTTCCTAAAAATGAACAAAAAAACCCTACAAATTCCAATATAAAAAATACTTTCTATATCCTGTCACCCCCTTTGCCATCAGTAAGAAAAGAATGGAACAGTGCACATGACAGGGCAGGCCCACACTACCATGGTTAAATAAGTCTATTATGCTCTAGTTGCACATATCAAGGCTGTACAGAAGTAAGACTCTTCTTTACAAGATGTGCTGGAATTCTGCCTCTTGTGGAATTGGCAGCAAACTCACAATGCTTTTGAATCTTCTTTGAACTTAACCATTCCTCCTCCTCATTCTTTCAAATTCAAAGCTGAATTAATTCATAATATGACAAAACCTATTAGGCAATGCACCTGTTAGGATTTATCCAAGCAAAACTAGGCATGAGAAAAATGTTATACAGTCTTATCTCTCACTGAATTGAGAAGTGAACCAAATCCAACCATGAGCCTCCTTGATTAGTAACCACTATAGCATTTAACATAATTGTTTTGCCTGAACAATGTTTTCCATATCACTAAATCTTTTTTTCTATATTAGTAGAAACGATGCCCATCCATAGGCACAAAAACTTCTTCTGCACGCGCAAATACACATACACACACATTTTCTTAAAACATTGCATTCCCTCAAACCTCAGTATGTCTGTCTAATCCCTTAAAACTTAATTAGCAACTTTAGTTAGGGAGAAGGTGATAGACTCCCTTCCCTCCAGTGGTTTGAATGACTTCTTGAAAACATTAGAGACTAAAAGCAGGATGTCAGAAACTCCAGAAAATTGAGTCAAGATTGGGCACCTGTTTTAAGAAGTGCAAACGACCAGTTCTATGGCTCAACAGAAAAGACAATGAGCCATTTTCTCCTCTTTGCATGAAACATGCACACAAAAAGGTACACTAGAGAACGTTAGATTTGTAATTTGTCTCATACATGCATGATCCAATATTTAATATGATACTTATTTACCAAACTAACCTTGGCTCTTTGACATGCATGCATTCTACTTTCATAACTCGACTGTGAAACAACACTTTTTTTCTACAAGCAACAGCAGTAGATTTCAGCTTACAGGAAAGCTTGAGAGAAAACAGATCTATTGCTAGCAAAACACCTCCACATAGCAAGACTTCTCCCGAAAAACCAGAACACAGTGCTCAGACCAAGAGAGCCAAGAAATGGGGATGAAAGTGGAATCCATGGTACACTCTGTGGGAAACACAAGAAGCAGAAGAAATATGCCCATCCTACGGGCATTATGCTGCTACAAACTAAGGAAGACAAAAGAACCAATGCATGTACGAATTGATGACATACAATCTTCCCATAAACATTAGAAGTGTAACATTAGCAGATCCAAAAACTCTCAATATACACATGCACTGCAGAAGGAGGCTAACCAGCTATTTCATTGTTAAATTTACAAATATGCATCCAGTGAGACTACCAAAACTCTGTTGGCCCTGGCAGAAACACTGAAGAAAGAACCGGCAGGCCTGGAAAGAGGTGGCTTCCTTAAGTTAAATAAGAAAGCAAGCATTAGTTAACAGCCTCACTGTGGAAGTAAAAGAATGCAAGTAAACTGAGGAAGTGCACTGACTACAACCTTGTGCACAGGACATTGAAAAGAAGTTGCTACTTTTTACCAGTGAATAAGCACATGCTAAATAATTTACCCAAGAAAAAAAAAGTGTTCGCTGATGTCACATGTCAAAGATGAGTTCTGGCATATTGAGCTAGAGCAGCAGTCCAGCTATCTGACAAATATAACCCAAGTTTACACACACATGCCAGTTGAATGATGACCAGCACCAGCCCAGCCCCAGAGCTGTTCAAATGCATGCCGCACCAGGCACTGGAGGGTCTTTCAGGTATTGAGACTATAGTCAATGACATGCTAATCAGAGAAGGAGACATCAAGGAAAGCAAGTGTCAACAGTACAGACAGCCAAGAAACTGATAAGAAGTCAAAACAGAGAGGAAGGGATCCCTGCCAGGCAATTTTGGACCACTACACTTCATCCTACAGACCAGTGGCACTCAACCTTTTGGTTCCATATGCCAGATGACTGGCATGGGGCTGGTCCAGGGGCTGGATCCTGCACTGCCCAAATTGGGCCCTGTGCCATACTGTCCTATGCACCTGGCCATGCTATCTGCCTTCAAGGCTCTCCCACAGGTCCAGAGACATTTGGCAGCTAGGGGAGCAGCAATTAACACAACCACTGGTCCTCCACAGCCAAATTTAAACCAATAGGAAGCCCTGCAGGCCAGATGACAGCTTCATGGGCTGGATCTGGCCAATGGGTCAAGGTCTGAACACACCTGCTATAGCCTATAGTAGGCCCTAAACTGCTTAATGGCAACATAGAATAGTATTTGCTTGACCAAAGACTGGGTAATAAGCAAGCAAAAGAATGTCAGAGTAGGCAAGACAGGTTAACAGAAGTAGACTAAAGGTTGCTTAGAGTAGATTTAGTAGTTTTATGCCAGTTAGATCTAGTTTAAGCCAACAGACAGCTTAAATAGGGAATAAAAATAGGCATATGATTATTATTTATAGTAGAACCTATTTGGAACATTAAAAAAGCAGCCTTATTTAGTGCAAAAATCTAGGTTCATCTCAGACTCTTTGCTCTTCAGCCTTGTCCTATGATTCTTGCTAAAAAATAGCCTATCTGCAGATAAACCAAGCTTAGCACTCTTTTAAAACTTAATCTGAAACCTAGGTGAGAAGTCCTTTTCTCTAACCAGCTAGCCACCTGTTAGAGGCTTGTTAAGACTTTAAGACTTGGGAAAGTAATTTTAAATTCTCTCAAATATTAACAAGATTGGTATTTTTTTTTTAGATGAATACAAATTTTGATCACTTGCTTGATATACCTTAATTACGCTGTTTGGTCATTTATATTTTATCTGTATTTCATTATTAAATTTGCTGTTAAACTTTATCTACATTTATGTTTGTGAGTGTTTAATTTTGGTGCCACTGGCTCTTTGAACCTTTCTTGGTTCCCCAAATCCCCCTGAGGTGTCAATAATCCTCCCCAAAACTAGAAAGCAGCCTGGCATAGCATCTATTGCATAAGGAAAAAATAATACAAAGACACTGCTTCCTATCATGCAAGGCAGTCTGCTGGAGAAATGATGGCTGAGGCACAAAAGCAGAAAAAAGAAAACTAAGACACGTACAGGCAGTCCACAATAAAAGGAGTTGGAGATTTCATGTAGAGAGGGGAACTAACCATTGAGCAGCCATGCAAAGCAATGGCAAAATACAAAAATAAGAAATCCAGCCTCCAGCAAGGTCATGAAGTAGCTAAAGAAATGGACTAAAAACAAACATGGGTGGTAAGTGGCAGCCAAGAGCCTGTACATCCAGCCATACATGGCCACAGACACTGACAGGACAGGAAGAGCTTCAACCATTAGCCAGCCTGAAGAAGGAAAGTCATGAGAAATTAGGAGTATGAACAGTACAGAGTACTTACCACACATCACCCAGGGGAACAAAGGCAAAAGCAATAACAGGTTGGAAGCCAGTCCTCTACTTGTTCCCCTAGTGACAGCACAAACTACAAGTGGGAGACTGGCTTAAAAATCAGCACCCTTGAAAGACCATGTGGTCCAACAGTTGTGACTGCTTATTTTGTATAAATAAATAAAAATATTTTTGATCATATACTAGGGCTCTGCTCCACTGGATTTGCATGCTCTCATTTGATATGCAGGGCGAGAAGGTTCTGAGACAGCTGCATGACAGCTGGGAGGGGTGCAGACCCCTGAGGGGCCAAGGTAAAAAACCGTCAGAGCTATAACTGGAGAGCCAACGGGACTCCAGAATGGCATGCCCTTTTGTTAACATCCCCCGAGAGGCTGGCAGGCCCTCACTGGTGAGAAACAAGAAGCACTGGCTCATAAGACCCTAAGCTGGAACCCAACAGTAAATATCACCAGCAGTGACCACAAGCAGCAAGCAGCACACCTCAGCTGCTCCCAGCAGTGCTGACAGAACAGCAAGGTGAACCTGATGGTAAGCAGCAGCAGAGCAGTGACTTCAAAAGGTGGCAGGCAGAATCCTGCAGTGCTCCCCAGAGCACCAGCATGAGACAGCACACCTCTGGGCTTGCTGCTGCTGCTGCTGCTGCAGCAGCAGCAACCTCAAGCACAGGCTGGTGGGTTGGGATCTTCCCCAGTGAACTAAGGAGCAGCTCTTCTACTCCTTTTTGCTGGGTGAGGTGGTAACCTCCCAGGTAGAGAAAGTTCTCAAGGAGAGAGGTACACCAGAAGACCCAAGCGGCTTGTTATTTGGAGTTGTTTGTTATTTGCAGATTTTCTTCTGTTGTTTGGGATGTTATTTGTCTGGGGAGTTATTTCCTATTTTTGGGGGTATTTAATAGTTGGGGCTTTCCATAGTTGTTCTGTCTGATACAGTCTAGTTATTTTCTTTCCTATTAATAAACTTATATATACTGTTGGTATCTGCACTGCTTGCAAGCGGGAAAGTTTTTCTTTTAGGATCCTCAAATTTGTAGTCAGCCCTTGTTTTGCCACCAGGACCCAGCAGAAGGGTTACGCAGGTTATGTACTAGAGGGGCTATATACCAGCCTGCAGCTCCAGCCAGCCAGCTAGCAAAAGCTTGCACAAAATATGCAGCAACAATAACATTTGTTGAAAGGACAGACATGGCAACCTCCTCAAAACTTGTGCGGAGATGCCCATGATGCAGGAGGGAAAGGTTCTCTAGAGAGAGATTTCTAAAGAGCCAGTTTAGATTTAGAAACAAGGACTCTTTCCATGTTATTACATGTCAAGCGAGTAGATGAAATGATTCAGATAAAGGTTAATGGTTCTCAAAGCCAGACTGACAACTCTGAAACTGTTATTCACTAGCCAAAAAGTGGTCCAGTTCAAATACCTGTAAAATCTACATTTTTGCATGCAATACAACAGAAGATACGTATTCTATTGCCTAATTATTTTTTTCCATCTGGGTTTCTACCAGAATAGAAAAGCTTGTGGGCTTTTAGATTTAGTCTTTGGAAATATACATGTAGGAGTCTGCTGCAAAATATACAGCTTAGCAGAAAGTCTCATGACAACCTGGTTTCCATCCTACACTCTTAAAATAAGGAAAACCTCTACCAATGTGGGTGGAAGTTTTGCTTTAATAAGTTACAAGGGATCTGACTCTGCAAAAAATAACAAACAAAAGGATGTGCCGAAGTTATTCAAAGGAATTGGCATTAATACTAAAGCACACTTTAATTTCCAGCTCATGAAAGAGATTGTATATAGTGAATCTTTCCTGTGTTTTGGAAGCAAAGGTTTTAAGTTATGAAGGCAACAAGGACTGCAGTGATCAATGATGTCAATAATGAAGAAAGAATCAGAGAACTGAAAGTACTTACACTGGAAAGGAGACTTTATGCAGATTTTCACCAAAGCTCTTGAAACTGTACAACTAATCCATATAAACTTTTGACACTAAAATAAAAAAATGTAAATTATTAAATCAGCACAAAATGAGATGACTTGCATTAATAGCAGCTCACAGAAATTTCATCATAAAAGGATGCAGGTTGAAGGACAACCAGTGAATATTAGGAATATAGACCATCAAAAGGGACAAGTAGAGAGACACAAAATGCAGGCTGCAAACAAGTTTTAACTATTTCTGATACACTTAGTTCCCTATACTTCTACTTCTCTCTGTTTCCTGTGATAATCAACAGCACACAGAATTAAGTTGGAGAAGCCAACAGATGCTTTGCAAATGGCCTTCCTCTAAACCTGGGTGCTTGCACATAGTTAGGAGGCCAGAGGTGAGAAGGTGAAAGAAAGCTGGCAGTACACTCCTCCAGCACCAAATGGCAGGTAAATATCTTTTAATTCAACATTACAACTCTCACCCCAGCCCACCACAACCTGTTGAGATCAAAGCGAAAGCCACAAAATCTAGTAAATTCCATCCAATTTTTTTTAAATGCTGCCTTTCAGAAACATAAAAAGCTAAATTCAAGGAGATAAGAATCTAGACAGATAAAAATAAATTGCAAAAGTTCCACGAAAAGGTAACACAGGAAACAGTAACTTGCACAGGAATTTTCAGTAAGATATGGCTACTAAAAAGGTTTGTGCCATTTGGGCTGTAATAAATTACCTTCTATAAATGACTGTGTCAAAACCATACCTTAGGAAAGAAAATTACAAGCATTAAACATTCACAGAGTAACTGACTTAGTAATACCCAAGGATAAAATGACAAACAGCATACCAGGGTACAAAGGAAATAACCATCAGGGAGAGAGAAAAACTATAACGGAAAGCATGGAAGTGCAAACAAAGGGTGTGTTAAAGTTGAAGGAAGACTTAGACTGAAAAGCAAGGAAAAATGGACAGTGACATGCGGACTGTGAAATAGCCTCCTAAGGTGAGTGGTAAAAGTTTGTTGGTGCTAAAACATGTTCTGTTAAAACTTGCCAAGAGCATACTTGGAGGAAGAAATCCTGCTTTGGCAAGGGCGGAGACTGAAAACCCTCAGTGTCTTTTCCAAGCTAGCTCTCTGTTTTTGATACCTTGAAGGCAAGACTGCTACTACATACACACAAGTCAATTTTATTTTATTAAAAAAAAAAAAAAAAAAAAAAAAAAAGAGCACCTGTGTGTTCAAGAGTCAGCTAATGAATCTACTCCCCCCACACCTGAAGAAAATACATGTTCTACTGTATTGGCAATGCATAGGGAGTGCATGTGAACCCCCTGAGATTGGCGGTGCACCCCCTGAAAGAAGTGCTGCTGACGCTGCTGGGGGGGGGCACCTGCAGGCAGTCACTGCTCACCACCCTCCCCCCCTTGCCGCTAATACTGCTGGCAGCGTCTGGAGGTGGTCACCTACCACCAGTCAGTGCTCACCACCCCACCTGCCTCCAACACTGCCACAGCCGTCTGCGGGAGCTCCCCGCTCGCCATAGTTTCATAGTTGTTAGGGTTGGAAGGAACCTTTTAGATCATCAAGTCCAACCCCCCCGCCCCCCCGGCAGGAAAGAGTGCATGGGTCAGATGACCCCAGCCAGGAGTTTGTCCAATCTCCTTTTAAACACCTCCAAGGAAGGGGACAGCACGACCCCCCCTTGGAAGCCTATTACATATTTTAGCGACCCTCACTGTAAAGATTTTTTTCCTGATGTCTAATCTAAATTTGCTCTCTTCCAGTTTGCCAACACCAAACCCCCACCATCACTGCCTGCAGGTGGTTGCCCACTGTGCCCATCCTCCACCCTAGCCTCCAGGGGCACATGTTGTTCATGTTCTACAGCTCTGTAGCTCAACTTTGGAATTCCAGGAGCCATGAAGGCTGTTAACAACAGAACGACAGGTTATCAAGAATGTGACACACAGACTCAGGCCCCAAACTTGCAGAGGGTCATACCCATGTCCCTTATGGTCAACTGAGTGGGTTTTACATGGGCACAAAGGTTTCTTCACGATCCTTCAGCAAGAATGTAGTTGGGGGGGGTGCAGAGTTACTGAATAAGTAATTGTGTTGTGAGCTCTATTCAACACACTTAGGGAAAAGTTGTTTGCCATATGGAAAAGGGACAAAACCTGGTAGGCAGGAAAAAATATTTGAGGTTTCTAAAAAAGGTAGTGAAGAATGTAGTGTACAAAGCCACAGAGGCCGAGAAAAAGTTGCTGGATAGAGAGAGTTATTTTAAAGTTGCCTAGTATAATACAAAGGGCTCAAATGGAAAACCTATAATAAGAAAGGAGTTCATCTTTTCTGAGTCTTCTACCTACAGATTAAGCCTCATAGGCTAAGTATAGGCAGTCAAAAAAGCTCAAGGCTGAATTGATTCAATCTTTGCAGGTTAGTTTAAGCTGCGTAGATTGAACCGAGAAGCAAGTGAACAGACATTCACTTTTGATTCTAGAAATGCAGCCACATGCCTGTAGTAATCCAGGCCAGAAGCCAAGGGATGCTAGAGCATGCCTCCCTGCTCTGCTGAAGCAGACAGCTTGAATCTGAAGGGGATCTGGGACACAAGTTCAATAAACCAATTTAGTCTGATACATCCATCCAGGTTTATCTTAAACCAGTTTTGACTATTTTGAAAGTGGTTTATGTGCACTGAACTTCTGTTGTGCTGTAGATTTGAACTGATTTCTAATCAGTTACACCAGTTTATGTGTAATTTTTGTCCCTAGCCATATATGCTGTTCAAGACTTGCTAACTGGCAGGATTCAGGCTCCAAAGTCTGAGGAGATCCAGACATGTCAGCAAAGCAGAGAGTGCAGAAATAGACAATGATTTATGTGCACTGCAGAGTGGTGTGAAAAATGCAGCTAGACTGTCTCATTTGGCAGGGAGAGCAAAGATTCAGCTGTGGGAGGAAGAAAACCGTTCAGGGGTGGGGGCTGAAGGGAAGAAGCTGGGGAAAAAGAATCAGAATCACAGAAAGAGAGGAAGGAATAGCCCAGAAAGAAGGATTTTCCCCTGCTATATGAGGTAATAGGGATAAGCACTGCTTGTTTGGGTGCTGCCAATCACCCCCCCACTCTCAGCCACAACTTTAACTTGACTAATACTAACTAGACCAAACCCAGCCTGCCCCTTATCTCATGCAGACTTTAATTGAGACCTGTCTTTAAGGGAAAGGACAATAAAATGCACAAGAAGCATACATCAACTTTTTTAGACTGAAAGGTTTTTTCTGGTTATACTGTATTTATTTCATTTTAAAAAGGAAATCTGCCCTGACCCTGAACCTTTCATTAATTTCTGCTTCTAACAGTACAGCGTGTGCACCACCCATTTAAAAAAAGTTACTTGTGAGTAATTTTCTTTGCTACTTCAATTTGACAGAAAACAAGACACTTTAGTCATTTCTTCTCCACCAGAATCACAGTTATGCCGATGAAGTCCACACCTCTAGCAACCACAATGATTACTTTAGAGAGCTGGGAAAAAAATTAAAAGTGTATCCCACTGAAAGAAGCTGAGTACAATAAACACTACTTCATGGAATGTTACCACAGAGTAAGAAAAGCATTTCAGCTTTATTTCACACAGCTGTACTCGATGATCTCCCGAGGTCCCTTCCAGCCTTAATGTCTATGAAATGTCTATGTCTATGAAATATGCCTGAACTGATCCTCAAAATAGCTTCTTGTTTAAACGCATGTTAATTTTATTAATGAACTTCTCCATATTCCTAAAACCCTCTAGTCCTAGGACCTATGGTCTCAGATAATACCCTCTTACATCACCTTTTGTAGCTGTTTTTTAGGTTTAAGCCTCAAAATCCAAAGTTTCAAAACTGTCCCTGCATGTTTCCAAATCTTGGCCTTTATCGAGCCAATGCGGATTGACCACATAATGAGAGGGCCCCAAGGGGCAAACCTTCAGCACCACTTTTCCTCTTGCAATAACACAGGAGTTGGCTGACCCCCTACCATGACAAGAACTTCCCAAAGAGCCTATGAAGTCTAGAGCCTTAAACTGCAAGCAGTCACACAATTTATGGATAAATAAGGTAAATTTCATAACACAGAAGTAACAAGTAAGAAAAAAAAATAACCATCGCACTGTTTTCAAGGCAGTGACTTGGGAGAATGACAACATGGAGGCAATTGCTACATTTTAATTGTAAGAGGGTGTTCTGGCCCTTGAAGGCAGATTGCAAACCTGGCACTGTCCTACTACTGATGACATTCAAGAAGGGAGGGAAAAATGTAGTGCCCAGGTCTGACAAGGGAAATAGGACCCCTGTATTGCTGCAAGGTCTGCATGGAAGAGGCCCTTTCCTCCCCCCACTCCAAAGTCAGGAAGAAAGTGAAGGAAGAAACAAGACCTGCTGTAACTTCAGGAAGAGAAGCTGGAGCTCTGAGGTCTTCCCAAATGAGGGCCTGGAAAAGTTTTAAATGAGCCAGTGAAAGGCCTTGTGCTCCCTGAGGTGGTCACCAGGGATCCTGGTTTTCTCCAATTAAAAAAAAAAAAAAAAAACACAAAACAATTTTCAGATTAAAACAAGTAAGCCAAAATCCACATTTTTCCATTATTAAAATGAAATCCCACTATATCTACCTGTCAACCTTTCCTCATATCACACATGCATGAATCCCTGAAACCAAAATGACTGGTATGTCATGTACTATTACCTAGCACTACAAATTCTGAGTTTAAATTAAAATACAAAAGTAACCCAGGTATTAAAGTCACACATTCATATTGTGGAATACAGACGACATGTCTGACTTCTTCTGTAAATGATTCCAAGGAAATAAGTTGTGTACATTTTTAAAAATATCAATTACATTTATATTTGGCTCTCTGCCACTCAATGCACCATTTTGTTCAATAACAAGTCACAGGCAACCTACAGAATATTAAAAAATATATAAATTGCAAAACTAAATGGAGAACATCAAAACACAGTTTGACTGTAGCTGAAACTCCACCTTTAAAATACTCTTACACAACACAGAACTCCCCTTAAAATGAAGAGGAAAGAAACCTCTTGATTAGTACATCAAGAATAATTTTATGAAATGGTCTCTTAGCACCTCACCAAGCTAACCAAGCCTTTCTATCATAAAGCCTCTTTTATGATATAGAAGGTATTATCCACACTTTACAGATGCAGACAACAGATGGTAGATCCATTTGTTTAAGGATGCAAAATGTGGTCCTAGTTCCAAATTCCCTTCTACATATCTTTACTAGCATTGAGGGGGTTTTGTTCATTTTGCACTTTTTATCTATATGAAAAATAGGGATTTTTTTGTCCTCAATTCATAACATAATTTTTGGATATTAACCTCAGAAAACTGCATAAAATATACTAACTGACCTTTTACAAATCATTTTTTCTGGCTGATTCAAAATACTGCTATAGCTTGAATTATTTTGTCTGGTATAAACATTAGTATTAAATAACTGCAGACTTTAAATAAAGTTAAGTTACTGACTGTTTGGAGTTTACAACAGAAACCAGACATGATCTATCCAGGGAAAAATTCTGGATCTATGACTAATTTCTATATTAATCATTGATTGAATCAGCCTTAAAATTAAAGCATTATTCTGTACAAATTCTGTTAGACCTTGCTGAAATATGGAATTACAAAACTGTGATCCCTAGTAAAAAAAAAAGGTTTTCACTTCATTTTGAAACACAAATGCCAAATCAGGCTGCTTAGCTTTAGCTCATAATGCTTTTTCTGGTGACGAAGAATGAATGATGGGTGAGAAATTATTAAATTAAAAACCTTCAAATGTCCATCCCGCTGAAAAGGTTAGCATAAAATTGACTAAAAAAAAAAACCTCACGTCTCCAGCCTCTTTTGCTAATAAAACTAAAGTGATAATTAGTCTTGTCAAATTAGATATCCAAGAGAACTCATTTACTTTCTACACAAAAAGACCTTCCTCTCTAGTATGCATTATGCTAAAAATCTGAAAACCATTTGCCTTGTCTGCCTCTCAGTTTAGCCATGTTGGCTGGTATCATTTCATCTAAATATATGGATATAGTTAATCATATGACAAGGCCTGCAGAATAGACAGTAATACGCACAGCAAGTCATTCCTGTCCTGGCTGTAATTCCAGTGGCCTATTAAAATCTTACCTGATCTCCAATCTACTAGAGTCCAGACTGCTAAGGGTTTGGTTTTGTTTTTTAAAAAGAACTACACAATTAACCTCTATTATGATTAAGCCCCATGATGATTATTGTACTAAAGAAAAGGAACTGCCATACCAATATGAGGATGCAACCACACAAATCTTATTCCTACAGTTTGGGCTCATTCTTTTTACAAATGCTACAATTTTAAGAAGAATCGCTCTTCATTCTTTTTTTTTGTCTGTTACTTGGGGGCCTATGGGGATGAATTCATCCCTGATACAGGGATGATCCACGAGCTTCCTGAATGCCCTCATGCCTTTTATTTACTGCTTAGATGCATGTGCTGTCCTTTCCCAAAAAGGCTCAAGGCAGCTTACAAGAAATTAGAAAATAATTTATAAAAGAGCAGATAGTCTTAAAGCACCCCTACAAAAGAGCAGATAAAATAAGTTACATAAGAAAAACTCTCCAAACAATACCTCACCTTCACCTTGCTTGTACCTGCCCAAATAAAAGGTTTTACAATGTGTAGAGAACATGACCAGGGTCAGTCCCTGACAGCCCTGAAAGAGGAGAGTGTTCTAGAGCAGAGGAGGTATTACTGAGAATGGCCTCCTGCATGTTTTCACCACATGAACTTAATCCACAGAAGATCCTTGGCTGGAGGTTGTTCTCAGATGACTTTAGGGATCGCGATGGAAAATTACTTTTCAGTACTAGGAAACAACAGCCAAAATAACATCTTCAAGGACTTCTACTCTGCTATTCTTTATGTTTCCTCCAGGTAGATCCAAAGGCCAGGTATGCTACATAAGTTACCTTTCTTATTTGCAAAGGCTACACAAATACCTTCTTTTAAGGGGGAAGTGGAAGGGAAAGGGGATATTATGTTTGGGACACTCATTAACAGTTTCAAGATAATATGCCCATCTTTCCCCAGTACTCATGGATATTCTACATCAGGGAAGCTCAATATGTGGCACGGACACATGTGAATGTGGCACGTAGCCAGCTGGGGAGAGGACAGAGGCATCACAATGTTAGATAGGGCAGGAAGCAGAAAGCAGAGCAACAGAGCAGGCAGGTGAAAAGGATCAGGGTGGCACTAAGGAAGAGTGTGAGGCTAATTCGTAGCGCACCTACCAAAAAGGTTGGCCCCCACTGTTCCAAACATTGCAATAAAATGTTGTACTTTTCTAGTCTAAAAGGTCTTACTTTTGCCCTTTTGCCACACACACACACACACACACGAAAAGAGTTTGTTTCCATTATTGTAAATTCTTACAGTGCATTTCAAATTCACCATATTAAAATGAGTTAATGGAAGGCATAATATACATATGGCCAAGAAATTAATACCACATTTTTAGCTGTAGGAAACATAAGCGAGATAAAACTCCACCTCCTTGAATGCAGCATCAAAGCACTTGTTGGGAAACATTTGTTATCTTTGTTGTTATTAAAGGAGCAAGTGTGCAGCATATGGGGAAAACCCTGGCAGTTAACAACATAAAAAACAGAAAATTATGGTGGATTCATATGTAACTAGAATTTTTTTTAAGTTCATTTTGCACCCACAAGTAATTTTGAGTGCAACTTCTAGGGATGCACCAATAAAGATTTTCTGGCCTATACCGATGGCCAATTATTAACCAGCCATGTTGGCTGATACTGATCCGATTGCCAATATGCAGCCGGGCAGCTTGAAGAGCAGCACCCGGCCAGTAAGTCTGCGAGGGGGGAGCAGATTGAGGCCCCCATGGTGAGGAAGGGAGTGGGGCTGGGGTAGAGGCATGCACTGCACAGCCTGGGAAGGGCAGGGCACGAGACAGAGTCATGGGAAGCTCACCTGGGGTAGGGGGCAGAGAGGGAGTCAGCTCTTGGTGCTGTACATACCCCAGGGAAGGCATGTGGGGTATGTGCCCCCTGGACCTGTGCACAAGGTGAGGGTGGGCTGCCCAGTGACCACTTCCCAGTGGGGGGGGCTGGGCCAGGGCTGTGCTTGGGGCAGGTAGGCAGGGGCAGGGTTAGGGGTGACAGGGCTGGGAGGGAAGGTTACAGGTGGGCTACAACCATCCCAAAATCCACTGTAGCCACCCCATAGCCCCACTTCCAGCACCACCACCCACCCTGCCCCAAGTGCAGCCCCCCCCTGCTGGGAAGAGGCCAGCACAGCCCCAAGCCCACAGTGGGCAGCCCATCCTCACCCCCTGCATAAATCCAGGGGGCACATGCTCTCCATGCCTACTGCAGGGGACCACACAGGCGGCAGGAACTGCCCCCTTCGGCTCCATCCTTTGACCTGCCTTGGCTGGACAGTCCCTGCCCCAGTCCCTGCTCCAACCCCACACTCTACCTCACTGTGGGGCCTCAATCTGCCTCCCCACACACCTTCCCTCCCCCACGCCCGTTTCCCCACCACAGACTGTTACGGAGAAAGACAGCTGTGACAGGGAAAGACAGAGAAATTGCCTCCGGCGGGGACAGTGCTACTCCCCACATGACAAAGAATGGGCAGAGAGGGAACACCAGCCCGAAGATATGCCGGGTCCTCATCATCGAACAGTCCATCTTACGAGGACTGGAAGGTCCTATCTGCCAGCTTGACCCCATGATGCAAGAGGTCTGCTTCATGCCCAGGGCTTGGGTTAGGGACATCACAGAGAGGATCCCAGCCTACATCTGACCTGCAGACTAGTACCCCATGGTTGTCATCCACATGGGAATGAATGACGTAGCCAGGGGCAACCCTGACCGCATTATGAAGGAATTCAAGGCTCTGGGGGACAAGCTTAAGGAGACGGGGACGCAGGTGGTATTCTCCTCTCTTCTTCTGGTGAGTAGGCGAGGACAGCGACACGAGGCCTGCTGGTGACGCCAGGCAGGCCTTGGGTTCCTAGATAATGACCCACGATTTCGGGCGGGGTGGGATGGGATTCACCTCCCTCCTAAAGGCAAGCACGTCTTCTCTTCCAGGTTGGCTGATCTCATATGGCAAGCTTCAAACTAGCTTCGCCAGGGGAGGGGGCCACAGGAAGACGAGGAGACACCACCTGAGCAAGACAGGTGACAAATGCAAGGAGTGCCCAGGTAAGAAACAGGGGTCCAGACAGTCTCCCCAATCAGGGGGTGGCACACGCATCTAGGCAAGGCCTGAAATGCTCATATACCAATGCTCGTACTATGGGGAACAAACAGGAGGAACTCGCCCTCAGAACAGCCAGTTCAGACCCCAACATAATAGGACTTAAAGAAATGTGGTGGAATTCATCCCACAACTGGGCAGTTAGCATTAGGGGCTATAGGCTTTACAGGCAGGATAGAGAAGGAAGGAAAGGTGGGGGTGTGGCTGTCTAGGTCAAGGAGCAATACACGTCCTCTGCCAGAAGAATGGGGTCAGAGGAGAGGCAAGCTGAAGTGCTGTGGGTCAAGATACAAGGGGGCCGTGGGGAGAGGGATCTAATGGTGGGGGTCTACTACAAACCCCCCAACCAAGGGGAGGAGCTGGACTGGGAATTTTCAGACAAGCTTGCAGAGGCACTTAAGGCAAAGGATGTAGTTGTCATGGGTGATTTAAATTACCCAGACATCTGCTGGGAGGAACAGTTAGCCAGGTCGGACCATTCCAGGAGGTTCCTGGCCAAGATACAGGACTTCCACTTAATTCAGGAGGTGCACAGTCCCACCAGAGGAAATGCCCTGTTGGACCTGGTCCTGGCCACAGGCGACGACCTGGTAAGGGGACACCAGGTTCTTGACCACCTGGGTGATAGTGATCATCGCTTGCTGGAATTCACCATCCAGCGCAGGGTGTCAAGGGCCTGCAGCAAGGCGGCAACCCTAGACTTCAAGAGGGCCAACTTCAATGAGAAGAGGAAATTAGTGGGAGACGCTAGGGTTCTCGAGAGCAGGGGAACTCAGTGCCCAAGATGAGTGGTCATTCCTTAAGGAGACGATACTCAGGGCCCAAGGGGTGACCATCCCAACAAGAAGCAAGGGGGGCAAGAGTGCCCGAAAGTCCCCCTGGCTCACCAAGGGCATCCAGTAATGCCTGATTGCCAAAAAGGGAGTGTACGACCAGTGGAAGAGGGGGGTGCTATCTCCAAAGAGGAGTATACCTCCTCTGCTCAGGCCTGTAGGGGGGCTGCCAGGAAAGCTAAGGCGGACACAGAGCTAGGACTAGCATCCAAGATCAAGGATAATAAAAAGTCCTTTTTCAAATGTATAGGGAGGATGAAGAAAGCACCGGGAAATGTGGGGCCCTTGAAAGATTCTCTGGACAATCTGGTGATTGCGCCAGAGGAGAAAGCAGACCTCTTTAACCAATTCTTCACCTCCGTTTTCTTGTCCAGGGACCGGGACTTCCGCACCATGATACAAGACGGACTCAAGGGGAACGCCTCCAGACCTCAGGTTGGGGAGGACCGGGTTAGAGAGCTTCTGGAGGGGCTGGACGTGTTCAAATCACCGGGTCCAGATGCTCTCCACCCCATGGTGTTGAGGGAGCTAGCTGGGGTTATTGCAGGGCCCTTGGCACGGCTTTACGAGTGCTCGTGGTACTCAGGCCAGGTGTCAGATGATTAGAAGACAGCCAACGTGGTCCCCATCTTTAAAAATGGGAGGAGGGAGGACCCGGGCAACTATAGGCCCGCCAGTCTTACCTCAATCCTAGGAAAACTCTTTGAGAAGATCTTCAAGGAGCACATCTGCGATGGGCCGGCTTCAGGGATGATGCTCAAGGGCAACCAGCACAGTTCCATTAGGGGCAGGTCATGTCAGACCAACCTGATTGCCTTTTATGATCAGGTCACAAAAGCACTGGATACAGGTGTCACTGTGGCTGTAGTTTTCCTGGACTTCAGCAAGGCCTTTGACAGTCTCCCACCCCATCCTCATTAAAACAATAGGCAACTGTGGCATTGATGCCTACACAGTCAGACGGATTGCAGATTGGCTGAAGGGTCATACTCAGAGGGTGGTGGTGGATGGGTCATATTCGACCTAGGGGGAAGTGGGCAGCTGAGTCCCCCAAGGGCTTGGTCCTTGGGCCTGCGCTGTTCAACTTCTTTATCAGTGATTTGGACGATGGGGTGAAAAAACAGCTTGTTTAAATTTGCCAATGATACCAAAATTTGGGGTGAGGTGAGCACGCTAGTAGGGAAGGAAAGACTGCAGCAAGACCTGGATAGGTTACAGGGGTGGGCTAACAAAAACAGTATGCATTTCAATACTGGCAAGTGCAGGGTGCTGCACTTGGGCAGTAGTAACCAGCAGCACACTTATAAGACGGGAACTCCCTTCTTGAGAGCACAGAGGCAGAAAGGGATCTTGGGGTCATTACTGACTCCAAGATGAACATGGGCTGACAATGCGAGGTCACAGTTGGCAGGGCTAACTGGACCTTGCCGTGCATCCACAGGTGCATCTTCAAGTAGGGCCAAGGTGGTGATCCTCCCCCTGTATGCGACACTGGTCAGGCCACAGCTGGAGTACTGTGTCCAGTTCTGGGTGCCCCATTTCAGGAGGGATGTGGACAACACTGAGAGGGGCCACCCGCATGAGCTGGGGACAACAGGACAGACCCTACAATGAGAGACTGTGGGACCTGAACCTGTTCAGCCTTCACAAGAGAAGGCTGAGGGAGGACCTGGTGGACCATCTATAAACTCACTAGGGGGGACCAGAAGGGTTTGGGAGAGACCTTGTTTCCCCTAGCACCCCCTGCCATAACAAGGAATAACGGCCACAAGTTGTTGAAGAATAGGTTTAGATTAGACATCCATAAGAACTACTTCACCATTACGGCGGCTAGGATCTGGAACCAACTTCCAAGGGGAGTGGTGCTGGCTCCTACCCTGGAGGTCTTTAAGAAGAGGCTTGAGGTCTACCTGGCTGGAGTCATTTGAGCCCAGTTTTTCTCCTGCCCAGGCAGGGGGTCGGACTTGAAGATCTACAAGGTCCCTTCCAACCCTACTTCAATGATTCTATGACTTACCAGCCAGACACTGCACTCCAAAGTGCCTGGCTGCATTTCTGGCCACGTGCATACTGCGGCTGTGCACCTGGATGCGGTATTTACCTGTGACATAAGCCACATCAGCCAAAAAAAAGTTGAATGCTGATAATGAATTATCCTTTTAACAGTGCCAATATGATATGGACATAGCTAGGAAAGGCAGCAGCCGTAGCATGGACACAGCCAAGGGCTAAAAAGAGTCCACCTCATCCAGCCCCTCTGGTGATAGGGGTAGTCAAATATTCCACTACTGTGGGAGAGGCTACAGGTGCCTCTTATGCAGGCTTAGCCTAAAAATCGCAACTTTTAAGGCGCATTAAGGGTGCATGCCTACATATGCACACTCTTAATGCACCTTAAAATAGAGATTTAAAGCTATGTGAGCCTAAATTTGATACCTGCATAAAGCAGATATCAAATTTAGGCATGAATAACTAAGTTTCATTAGGGCATGTGTAGACACACTTATGCATATTAATGTGGTAAGCGTCAATGGATACACACTGCATTAATGTGCATTAGTGCCTCTGCACATGGCTAATGTGATTTAGCTATTCATGCCTAGATTTAATGCACCTTAGCGCGTCCATGTGTAGCTGCACGCCTAAATTGCCTTAATGCACCTTAAGCAAAGGCACATTAAGTTTAGGTGTGGGTAAATACACATGTAGACATGCCCCCTCCCTCCCCCCGCCCCCCAAGATTGGCCCTCGCTGGCCATGGAGTGGGGGCATCGAGTGAAGTGACAGCCAGTGCGCCCCACCCCCACCGAGATTGGTGCTGACCAGCACTGAGAAAAAGTGCCGGTGGCACTTCTGGTTTTGCCACTGGCATTGCGATCAGTCGCTGGGACCCTCCCCATCCCCCAGCAGTGATCAGCTGCTTGTGCCCCCCCTCAGTCTCTGGAGGCACCAGTCACCCCCCACTGTTCCCAAAAAAGTGAAAGAGGCAGTGTGCTTTTTAAGCAGCAACACCCTCTCTTCCAAAGAAGAAGCTTTGACAATTTGTGGAGGGAGCTCCCAAGGAGTGGGTGAAGGAGTGTGGGGGAAAATCAGGGGCTTGAAAACATGCAGTAGCTTGCAGAATCAGGCCCAGTCAAATCATAAGAAGGAGCAACATCAAACCTACACTTTCTCATTCCAGTCCCCAGACTACGCTGCTCATATAGACAGCTGCTAGGTTGAAGGAGGTCTATATTTACAGCTAGCATATAAACAGCACTGAGTTTTATTTGGGATTACTTTATAAACAAGCAGCTTTGCAAGCAAAGCCTTCCCTTCAGCTCCTACAAACCTTTTAGTCTATTTGATTTTACCCAAAAACTTTCCTTATACCCATTACAATGTTCAAAGCAGTAAGTAAAAACGCAGCCAGTAGTGCCAAATACCCCAGTTTCACTGACCATTAGAGTGCATTATCCTCAAAGGAAAAAAAAAAACTTCATTTGCTTTCAGATGATCTATATCCTTTAACAGGTCAGCCTCTTGCAACACAGGATTTTGTTTTTTCTCTCAGGAAAAATACCAATGACACACTGTGTGTAAAAACCAAAACGTTTCAAACCAAAAACTGTTGTCTGGAGAAAAAGTAGCCTATGATTACACTATAAGAATCAGCTGACAATGGCAAGGCAACAGAGGGAAGTCTGAATTACTGCTGTCTATACCAGACCTGTCCTGCAGCTAGAAACTCACTCTAGAGATGCCATTCTGGTCCTCATCACAATTACTAAGATCATTATTAGTATTATGACAGCATCTAGGAGCTAGGACTGCATCATGCCAAGCACTGTACAAACATATAAATGAAAAGACTTCAAGTTCTTTGGGGCAAGACAGGAAAAAAGAGAGACAAAGTCACAAAAGTAAAAATAACAAATCAATTAAAAGATGAGCCACCAGGGCCAAACTGCCTAAGTGCTTTCACCATGAATGATCAATGTACTCCAGCTGAAACAGAAATAGAACGGTGGCACTACTTGACAACAAAAACCGTACATTTATTTATGAAGCTTGCAAGGAAGTTAGTTCAATTAATTCTTTTGTATCATCTGCCAAGTTTTCCAACTCATGGGGAAAAAAAGCAAGCAAGCCAAACCAAGGTACAGTAGCTAATTAGAAACTAATTTACTGAATACCGTATAGTCTTTTATAGCTAAACCTAAACCACATTTAAAACTCAACTCCCTCCTCCCCCAACACACAAAGACATATTTTGCTGGATCCCAGAGGCCAGCAAATATAGCACACCTACTAAGTGTGCATGATAATTATACTATTTTCATTTAGAAGCATTGCTTTTCCTATGCAGCCAGAGGGGAAAGAAAGTGCTCAAATTCTTACTAGCTATTATTAAACACTGTGGCTCCTAAGTGAAGATGTCCAAAATTTACTATTAGATCAAGAACCTAAAACCTGGAGAGTTCAGCTAAACGAAGATGTTCTCTTGCTAGTTAAAAAATAAGTGGATTGTGTTTAAGTATGAATAAACCTGCCATTCTTGTTGCTACTTGAATATTGAATGAAGTTAATGGAAAATCCCTATTGAGGGCTATATTTTGATTTGCTTTTCTACAAATGGAGGAGTACAAGGAACTTTTACACCTTATTATAAAGTAGTGCTTCTCAACCAAGGTGCCGTGGCATTTTGAGGTGCCCTGAAATCCTTTCAATGGTGCCATGGGCTGCCACACAACATCAGTACTATTATGTGTGCAAACATCATACACCCAGAGATTTCAAATAGGAATCCACAGCATCAAAACCATTCTGACCTGTTGTGAACTTTTTGAGTTCTTTGCAACAGAAGAACTGCTCTAGACCAGGGGTGCTTCAACCTCCAACCCACAGGTCAAATGCGGCCCACGGAGCCATAGCATCTGGCCTACAAGGTCAGGAAACTTGGCAATGGGGAAAATGGTAGCCATTAATACAGCCACTCTACCAAATTTCCAAACCCTAAGCCCCATGTGCCCAGTCAGAGTCAGGTTGTGCCTCCTTGTCCCAACAGGGCTGGCTTGGAACTGGGTCATGCCTCCTTCCCCCTGCAAGGCTAAACTACTCCCTCACCACCCCCCCATGAAGCTAGGCCATGCCCCCTTTTCCCCCTATGGGGCTGGGTCAAGCCTCTTTCCCCCTTGAAGAGTTAGGGTCAGGCCAGGCTGCCCCCTAACCCACTCTATGTGACCAGTTAGTGGCCACTGCACTGGCCCTGGGTGCTGGACCAGAACCACTAACCTGGCTCATTGTCACACCAGGCACTGCCCATCCAGCCCACCAAGGAAAAAGGTTGAGCACCACAGCTCTAGTATTTTTCTGTAGTCAAAAAATGAGTGAAAGCTGAGAGCTAGCATCTTCCAAGGGTGCCTCAAGACTACCAAGGGGTGTTATAGGACTATCAAGGTTGAGAATCACTGTTATAGAAAGAATAGTTACAGTCAAACCCAAGGCACTCAGGAGTTACAGATCCTACTTCCTCCACATAGCACACTGCTTTGCACCCAGCTGGATCCATGAGCCAGGGTGGGAGCAGCGGAAGAAAACAGGCTACCCTAATCCTGGCCCATCCCACTTCATGCAGCAGGAAATGCCCTTATTATAGCACAACCTAATTCAGGCTTGTCCAACATGCGGCCCACCAAGCCATTTTCTGAAGCCCAAGATGCTGCAATGAAAGTAAACAGTTTACTTTTGTTCCCACCCCTTGTCCCTCCCTCAGCCAGCTCCTAATGGCTGCTGAAGGGCTGGGGAAGGGACAAGGTTCCCACATGCACCGCATCAGCTTGATGTTGCCAACGCGGTGCGTTTGGGAAGAGGAGAAGCCATGTGCCTCTCAGGATAGGATGAACCCAGCCAGATCAGCAGGGGCTCAGCTGCACTTTCCCCCTACCTGCGCTGGTCAGTCCTGAGCGGCACACGGCTCCACTGCCGTTTCTGTTGGTTGGTGCCGACCCGGGCAGGTCTGTCCCGGAGCAGCATGTCACTGAAGCCAGATTCCCACGTGCTGCTGGGGACGGGAGGAATCTGGCCAGGTCGGCACCAGCCAGCAGAAGCGGCAGTGGAACCATGTGCTGCTCGGGACTGACCACCGCAGGTAAGGGGAAAATGCAGCTCAGCCTCTGCCACTCCAGCCAAGCTCGTCCCATCCCAAGCGGCATACAGCTCCGCCACCACTTCTGCTGGCTGCTGCAGACCCGGCCAGGCTCCTCCCATCCCCAGCAGCTTGTGAGAAGCCAGATTCAGCTACATGCTGCTCCAGATGGGACAGACCAAGCCGGGTCAGCACTGGCCAGGAAAAGTGGCATGCAGCTGAAGTTGGCTTCCCATAAGCTTCTGGGAATGGGAGGAGCCCGGCTGGGTCTGCACTGGCCAGCAAATTGGTATAACGTGACAAGCCTATGGCTGGGGAGGGGTCAGGCTCCCTAGATCTGAGACCTGATGTAGGCTATGGCACAGAGAAACTTGTGTCTGTACCTGCCAGGAACCTAAGTAGCAGGTAGTTGAAGCTCATGTGAGTAAAGACTGCTTATTGCTTTCTGTGTGGCCTTCAAAATGTTTTATATTTTATCCTACTAAAATATGCCATACTTTGTGAGAGTCATCACCTCTGTATGAGAAAGCAGAATCATAGCCACTGAACTACATTCATGCCCCATGGGAATAATTACAATTCAGCAAAATGGGCGGGAAAGAAAAGCCAGAGCTCCAAGTGTGCACCCTAAAAGAGGCCATGAAAGAGTCAAAAGCACAACCTTAGAACCAGGATAGCTATCCAGTCACGGCAGTCCAGTAGGCATGATGGGAATCCTCTACTCTCCTAAGATTTAGGAAAGCAAGAGGACATGAGAGCAACATGTAAGCAGAGACAGTATAGGGCCTTGGAGCCATGTTAATAAGTGAGGACAACTGTGTTCCCACTCTGGTCAGTGACTAATTGTGGGTACATCTTCACTAGCTTCAAGCCACTCAAACCTGCTGCCAAAAAATAAGCCCTTCCTACCCACTTACACTTTACCTGCTCTGAACTTGAAATGAGGCAGTGAGGGCCCTTCTAGGGTGGTTCAAGGACAGTAGAAGCAGATCACACACAGAGGGTGAAAGATGTTCCCAGAATGTTCTCACCACCACAGTTCTTCTGAAAAGCAGGGATATCCTGAGGTTCATTTAATGTTTGTAAAATGCTTGGAGAGCCCCACATAGATGCCCTGCATAGAAATGCAAAATATATTTTTACTTATTTGGTTGGTACCTTGGGCTGAGATTTTCAAAGCTGAGTCACAAGGCCAACCTCCATTAAAATGAATGTGCTTTAGAGGACTCCAAATCTTTTATGACAACTTTGTAACATGCCTATCTACCCCTTTTTGCAAATCTCAGCCATAGTTTGAAAGCTCAGCCAAAGAACATAAGAGCATAAAAAGTGCCAGGCTTGGTCAGCCCAACAGTCTATCTAGCTCAGTATCCTGTCCCAAACAGTGGCAGAGGTGGATGCTATAGAGGGAGGAGTTTTGAACTAGTTAGATCCATTTCATTGTCACTTCCTGCAACTTCACTGGTTTCAAAGGTCACATGACATCACTTCCTGATGTGATACTGCTTCCTGTGAGGTCTTTGAATATGGCTCGCCAGCCCACCAGATGATAAAAAGTTCATGATCTGCCCCACATTCAAAAAGGTTGGACACCCCGATCTAATTACTTTTGATGCAATGCCCTACCAAACACTAAGGACTGTACCAGTCATGATCCCAAGAAAAGAGGAAACTTTTTCAGATGTTGTATAATTCCTCTCATGCTGAAAGGCCACCCACTTCCAAATGTGTGGGTTTGCACAGAAAGTTATATAAATAATTTCATTCTGGTACTAAAACACAGTTAGTAAAAACAGAGAATGGTGACAACGTGAAACTGTTCTGGACAGCAAAGAAAGACTGCTGGTCCCAGTGAACTGAAATTCCTTCTTTAATTTCAAAAGGAATAACATTACCTTTTTGAAAATAACCACAAGGCCTAGAATTTCCATAAGTGGTCTGTGCAACACATGTATTAATATGAGAAACACCATGTTCTCTCTCATCCAAGACAGCTCCACAAGCACCAGACTGCCACCTATCATCTCCATTTGGCTCCAACAGGGAGAGTGCCCCTCCAGCCCCAGCACCACTTCATGCATTACCCAGCTATACTGTGCCTTACGTAAGGGAAAATGGTGTTTGTGTCTGGTCCAGGTGAGCCAACAGGGAGGGGGCTCAGCATTTTGAACAACAAACCTAGCTGAAGTTAGCCCTAAGGAACATGGTGGACGCAGAGTGAAGATTTAAGAAGAGAAAGGTAGAGACGGTTGGCTGGCACAGCACAAAAAGAAACTGAAGGAGCCACGTGAATACAATTGTAAGAACAGACTGACGCCAACTGAGTGGAATGGAACAAATCCATGCATGGTTTGCAAACAGAGTCAGACATTTCAAACAGCCTTTGATGACTGCAAAGCCACCCCATTTTAGCTGCTACTTTCTTTTTGAACAGAGAGCTGTTTTCTTCTTATGAGGGCAACTGCCAACGTGCAGTACCTAGTTTTTTCCAGAGTCTGTGTTCAAAGGAGCTGGGAATCTGCAAACTACTAAACCATATGTTGTTTCAGGGTGGAGGGAAGGGGAGGGGAACGACCAAGAAACACAAGATGTAACATACCATAGATATTGTCTTGCTCCTTAAACAATAGTAATCCTCAGAGATACTGAAGCAACGGTGTTTGTCAGAATATATTTCTGTTCTCTGCCTAAGGCACAAGTATCACACACACACTTCCTTTATAATATGCTTAGGACAAAGAAATGCTCAGAAACAAAACTGCAATTTATTCCATAGCTCCATTTTATTCCATAACTCCAAAAAATGCCACTTTGTGAAGCCAGGTAAAGTGGGTCATTATAAAAGGTCTTGTAAAAGTTAATATTTTATGAAGCGAGTCTTGTGGAAAAATGACTAAAATCATTTGGGAAGGTTTATGCCCTTGATTTTACTGAGGGCTACATTTTTTCACAATAATATAAACTTAGAAGTCAAGGCACAAGCTGGACAAAAGAGCATCGCCAGGGCCAACTTTCCACTTGCCCCAGTGGTAAATCAAGCATAATTTCACTGAAATAAAGTATAACTCTAAAACTGGCCTAACAAAGAAAAGAATGAGACCTACGTAAATACCGTTCTTATGTAGGATTGTAGCCACACGCAGTAAAACCATTTATCCAGCTCACTCAAACTCTGAGTCACTAAGATATTAACTGGTATTTAGCCTGCAGTGCACTGCAGTGCTGCATTCAGGCTTCCGTCCACAAACTCTTGCCTTCTAACCTCAGGTCTGCTACTAACACACTCAGCAAACTTGGGAAAAAAATCAATTCACCATTTTGCCTCAAATTCCCCAATGGCAAAAATGAGATGCTTAAGTGCAAGATCATTAGAAAACCAAAAGTTACTCAACAGTATTCTCAGGAGACGGAAATAAATACTGGTGTCCAGTGTCACTGCTTAGGAGTACCCAAACAGGAATTTAAGAAAAACATGCCCAGCACCTGTACAAGAGTTGAAATAAAGGTGCCTTAACCCTATGATTCCAGTTCTAGGACTTCACTGTAATGTGTTTTACCTACCTACAAGACAAGGGACTGGCTTTGACTCTAGGTGATTTCCAGTCACAATGCTCTCATACGATCGCAAAGAACTTATATCTTTTCCATTGGTCAGCAGTGTTCAAAATAGAAGGTTAAGATTTGGACCTAACTCTTCCCTTTCAGCTAAAGGTCCATATGCATGAGAAAGGTGGTTTCATCCCTTTCCTTGAGCACATGATGCCCATAATTACATATATGTCACATGACTTTGTATACAACCATTTATCCCACAAAAAAGGAACAGGCAGCAATTGCAAGCCCCAGGCAACACAAAAAAGCAAGTTAAGAAGCAGGCTTCTGAATTGTAAGGTTCTAGTTGTGGCAGAAAGCCACCTTGTTTCTCCCCAAAATCTCTACCCTGTGACAGTGACTAAAATCTCTGAGCTGCAACCATTTGATTAGGGTGGGCCCTGCACACAGGGGACCGCACCCTCGGCCTATTTAGGTAACTTGAGCTGGCTGCATTCCTGAGGGAGGGGGGAAACCTGCTCCCTCTGCCTACTGTGACTGGCATCAGCCACCTGGGTGAGGGGCATCTACCTGGGGAGCTGGAATCTGCCTGGTAACAGGTGATGTATTTCAAATTGGTTGGCTGACAGCCAACTGGGGCTGACCTCCACTGGACCAAGTGAATGAAGTCACAGGGGCTATATAGGTTGCGGGGGGAAGGAGGCTCTCTCTCTTCGGCCATGAGGTGAAGCAGCAGCAAAGCAGGGGAGACAGAGAAGCCTTACCATCTGAACCTAGCTCTCTCTCTCACCCCAAGACTCCAGAGGGGAAACTCAACCAGCCTCTAGAAGATGCTTGTGAGTAAGCTACTCAATCTGTTTAGGTATTTAGCTGGCAGTAACACAGATGCGTGATCAAAAGGCTACCTCGGCCACACGGTTTGCTCTTTAGGATTTCTAAGATATTGCTCAATCCTGTACCCTAGTTTACCCTACCCCTTGTAAACAATAAAGTTCTCCTTTTTGACTGGTGTGGGAGACTTATTGAGGGGTGGGTCTAAATTATGCCTAAGAGACCCCTTAGGTCTGCAAACTAAGGGAGACTACTTTTTGCCCCCTGACTTGGGGAAGCGCCCCAAGTGCCTGTACTGGGTCGAGTACCTGTCGGACTATTAGGCCTGTGTTTCCCCGAGGACACAGGGCCGAGACAGTCCCTTCTCAGGATGGTGGCGACGACGCTACCCCCAGACTACCGAGTGCGCTCTGGGAGAGGGGTTGGCCGAGCATAAGGCGCCCCTAGGGAGGCATTCGGAGCCCGGAAGGTGGGTGGGCGCAGGGAGGTGGGCGGCTCAACACAGGAGCACCCCCTACTGGCCCACCACACTAGTCAAGCAGCTTACACACAGTTGCAGAAAGTTTCTTGGCCAACCAAACGTATTGATTCCATATGCAAAGGATGACTTCTCAATAAGAGCCTACATGCTCTTATTTAGTCCTGAGACAGATATACTAAGCATGAGCTATAAGTTTTAATATACACCTTTCAGATACTCTTAAAACATGTCAGATATACAGTTAAAACACGGAACCTAAAACCAATACCACATGTGAAAACTAGAACTATTTTGGAAGAGTGAATTTAGCATACACTAACATCAGAACCTATCAAAAGAGTCCTTTGTCTGTTGCTCTAATTCTCTTCTGCTCCTAGACATGATGTCAAGCTTATACATTAGGGCTGTGCAAAATTTCGGCAGCCATTTCATTTCAGAGGTGTTTCGGGCCATTTTGGTGCCCTAAACACTGAATCCAAATTAAAATGGAAGGCTCAGAAACATCTCCGAAACAAAACAAGGCATCTGAAACATTTCAGAAAATTTCAGAATTTTGGAGCCGGACTTGCAGGGAAACAGGTGTACAATACTGCCCTGCAGGGAGCAGAGATCTGTGCCAGGGGTCTCTTCATCACTGTTGCCTTCCCCCTGCCGCCCCAGTGACGTGGGGCTGCA
Organism: Crocodylus siamensis; assembly: GCF_052110815.1. NCBI lineage: Eukaryota > Metazoa > Chordata > Crocodylia > Crocodylidae > Crocodylus > Crocodylus siamensis. The sequence continues at coordinate 126,099,573 of NC_143398.1, read as the reverse complement.
CAGAGCGGGCAGCAGTGGTGAGGAGACCCCTGCACAGATCTCTGTTCCCTACGGAGCCAGGTTGTGCAGCAGGGCAGTGCTGGTCCTTGCCACACAACCTGGCTCCACAGAGAGCAGAGATCCAGGGCTACACAGGGCAAGCAGCAGTAGGAAGGAGACCCCTCTGCTCCCTACGGAGCCAGGTCAGAACACAGTCCTCCAAAACGGACTAATCCAAAATCGAATCAAAACACAGCCGCCATTTTGCACAGCCCCAGTGTACGTGCCCAGCTGAAACAAAGTATTTAGTCAGACTTCCACTAAACCATGGATGGAGGTTTACCTTTTTACATCTAGCAACAGCGTGCCTTGAAGCATGCTGAACAACAAGGAAATAAAGTCCATGATGTAGGAATATAGGAAAGTGAAAGAAAGTATCAAACCAGAGAAATAGGAAAGGCAGCCAGCCAGGGTCAATAACAATGTTTTCACCTCATAAATGTAAAAGGACCAGATTCTGATTTCTCACCAGTTTTTACTGCCTTGTAATTTATGACCTTATGTTGGCTGATCAAGGTCAGAATTAGCCCCAGAGGATCAGATTCTGCCAGTACTACTTGTCTGGAAACATGGAGAGAAGGTGTAGGGTTGTGCTACCTCCACCTGAAAAATTTCTCTGAAATCTTTCAGGTCAGTCCCATCCCTCTATGGCAGGAATTGTGCAGAGGCAGTCATATGATGGGTCATTAGTACAGCCCAAATACTTGCAGGATTCAGTAATAAGAACCCCTCACTCAACCAGCAAAGATTTCATACTTCCAGCAGGAACAGTTAGAACTGTGGGGAAAGGAACAGAGCAGCACCCCTGCCCAAAAATAGATAGAAGCAAAATAATATAAATAATAAATAATCATTTCAGAGATGAAAGGCCATCTCTGATCAACATGGGAAACCAAGGGATTCTCTCCTCCACTCTGCTCCTCTTGTAACCCATGGGTATCATAAAAAGGCAAAAAGCAGCCAGATTTTCCTAGCCAGATTCCAGGTCCTCATGCATAAATCTGCCCAAGCCACTACAGCAAGAGCACACTGCATCCCAGATACACAAAGCTGGTAGCTAGCCCCTTAGAAAGAGCAGCCAACTGGTAGAGGTTAGAGCAGTTCACAGGGCTACTGGGCACACAGTCTGAGGGTTGTAACATACTCCCATCTCCTTTGGCTTGTTGAGAATAAAGTCAATTAAATCAATTATTTATACCATACCATAAGTAAAAAAGTTAACCATGTTACATGCAATATAGTGCATACAACATTTGGGAACTAAAATTTTTGCATAGTATTTCTTGAGGAAAAAAAAATCAAGTCAAGTAAATGCAAGATACCTGACAAATAGAAGGCGTCAAATAGTACAGTTTGTCTCACAAGCATTCTCCAGCAGCCATTTCATTACGTCACCCTTTTTCCTACCTAAGAAAGGTCAACGTGTAACTTCTTTTTTCTTTTTTAAGATTTATGGTTTCCCCCAAATGAAGGGCCCTTTTATGCCAAGAAAAAGCAAAGTGAGACTTCCTTATCCTATAAGATACTGTGCAAACTTAATGCAAAAAAGAAATCATTGTTTTCCTAGTCTGTTTTAAAAGGGAAAAGAAAACGAACAAGGAGCCAAAATTATTAGTACAGGCAACAGAAAGCAAAGAAGAAGGGTCATTGAGAGACTGTATTCCCAGGAGCTATTTTCAAATACTTTAGGAAACACCAAGCACTAGAGTTGTACTTCCCGTGACCTGTAGCACTGGGTGTTTAAAAATTTAAAAAGTCTTTGAATCTGAATAGCTCATTCCACCCACGTTCTGTGTAAGAGGTGTAGTAGAACTACAGTACTGAACTTGGAAATGCACTTCATGTGAATCAACTGAGAGGCTGAAAGATCTCATTTGAGTGACTACTCATGGGACTGTGAAGTGCCACTAATCAGCAAAGCAGTGTCAGCAGAAGGTAGGAAAAATCAAACCTCTACATGGAAGCATGATGCATACCATCTTTGCAAGCAAGTTACTGCAAAGCAAACTAGCCTGGTCTGGAATGGAGGAAGGGAAAGAGGGATAGAAAGGAAGGGAGGGAATATTTATATAGCCACAAGTAAAAAGAAAACTAATGAGATTCTGCGGGTCTTGCTTTCACTCTTCTTCATACAGTATTCTTAGATATTTCTGTGCAGGAAATTAAGTTTATGGTAAATCGAGTCACGTTTTAGTACAACAGTTCCCAAATTTTTTTCCAATGGTGATCCCACCTGCATTCAAATAAGAACAACTTCATCTATACATTTACTGCTGTTTGCATACCAACAATTAACAAAGGGCAGGGGTTTTCTGTACCACAGCAGATTTATCCATATGTCTGCAAGTACCCTAAAGTAAGAGCTAAACCAGGGCAGCTCAAACAGCTTTTGCTTACCACAGGCAAAAGACGACAGAATCAGGAACAATTACAAAGGAGGTGCTGAAATAATTTAAAAATTCCCAACCACTGTTAATTTCAGGTGCAGAGACCATTCTTACTGTGGGCAAGTGAAAATTGAATGGAGTCATCTGCCCCTGTTTTACTTCGCATAAGATGTCTCATTTGTCACCAGGTATTGTATTTTCTCACATACAATACACCCAAAATATAATACACACATTGTTTTTTGAAAAGTAGAACGACAAAAAAAAAAAAAAAAGATTCTTTCAGATTTATAGCTGCACAGAGCAGGGGCAGAGCCTAATTTTCAACTAACTCAATCTCCCATTCCTGTTTAGCTAATGCTGAAGCACTAGTTGCTGCCAAAGACTGGTCTCCATGGATGAAAAGAGCTAAAGAGTCTTCAGGGCTGTGAAATAGGAGAGAGACCCAAAACAGCTAGCAGACCTGTCCTAAGAAAGGTTAACGTAATACTAGATTTAAGAAGGAGAAATAAACCCTTTTATAATCCATTAGGTCCACTGACTCCTTCAGCTGCCTGAATAGTAATGCCACAGCTAAGCTACTACAGAGCAGGAATCAAAGCAGGGTAGGTATCCCAGGCTGAAAATCAGTCTTCCCTACTTCATGCACATGCCCCATTTTGGGGGGAAAGGACATGTTGTATGAGAGAAAACATGGTATTTCAAGGCAAAGCAAAACTACCACAGAGCAGATGAGGCATGGAAGTTAATTTCAACCTGTTAATTTCAACCACACAAGGCAGGTATTGGGGACTACGCAGGGGACTCCCAACCTCACCCTGAACTACTGCAACACTATGTGAGATTGTGACCTTCAGTTTGGAAAGCACTATTCTAGCATATTCAGGACAGAAGGTGCTTCTAAATGATACAAGAAGCTATACATAGAAGACATTTTATAACATAAACAAAGGGTGCTCAACCCTCGGGCCAAATCTAGCTTACAGAGCCATGGCATCTGGCCCAACCAGGTTTCCCACGGGTTGGGAAATTTGGCAGTGGAGTAGCGATTCATACTTCTGCTGCTTCCCCAATGGCCAAATTTCCAAGCCCCATGTAGCCAGGTTAGGCCTGGGAAATTGCCACCCAACCAGATCATTCCCCCTCTGCACTTGCCCCATGCACCAGTATTGAACTCACCAGCAATCCAAACCCAGGTAGAGACCTGGTACTGCTCTTCTGGCCCACAAGGCAAAAAAGGGTTGGGTACCCCTGAAAAGCTAGTGAGGGTCACTACATTATTGTAATGCAGCAAACTTTTGAGTGGAATGGAAGATTATAACAGCATACAGCAAAACAGTTTCATAGCTGATAGGGTCAGAAGGGACCTGAGCAGATCATCAAGTCCAACCCCCTGCCATGGGCAGGAAAGAATGCTGGGGTCAAACGACCCTGGTAAGGTGATTATCCAGTCTCCTTTGGAAGACCCCCAGGGTAGAAGTGAGCACCACTTCCCTTGGAAGTTGGTTCCAGATCCTAGCCACCCTGATTGTGAAGTAGTGCTTCTTGATGTCCAGCCTGAATCTACTCTCAGGCAATTTATGGCCATTATTCCTAGTTACTCCTAGTAGTGCTCGGGGGAACAGGGTCTCTCCCGTTCCCTGCTGGTCCCCCTTAGTAAATTTATAAACAGCCACCAGATCCCCTCTCAGCCTTCTCTTCTGGAGACTGAAGTGGTTCAGGTCCCATAGCCTCTCCTCATAGGATCTGCCCTGCTGCCCCCTGATCATGTGAGTGGCCCTCCTTTGGACCCTCTCAATGCTATCCACATCCCTCCTGAAGTGCAGCGCCCAGAACTGGATGCAGTACTCCAACTGCGGCCTGACCAATGTCACATAGAGAAGGATCACCTCCTTGGACCTGCTTGTGATGCATCTACGGATGCATGACAAGGTACAGTTAGCCTTCCTGACCGCGTCCTCACATTGTCGGCCCATGTTCATCTTGGAATCAACAGTGACTCCAAGATCCTTTTCTGCCTCTGTGTTGACAAGAAGGGAGTTCCCCCAGCCCATAGGTATGTTGCTGGTACTTCCTCCCCAGGTTCAGTACCTTGCACTTGTCAGTACTGAAACCCATCCTATTCTCATCCGCCCACCCCTGTAACCTGTCCAGGTCTAGCTATAGCCTGTCCCTCCCTTCTAGAGTGCCCACCTCTCCCCCTGTCTTAGTGTCATCCATGAATTTGAACAAGATGCTTGTCACCCCCTTGTCCAAGTCATTGATGAAAATGTTGAACAGTGTGGATCCGAAAACCAAGCCCTGGGGGACCCCACTGCCCACGTCTCCCCAAGTTGAAAATGACCCAACCACCACCACTCTCTGGCTGTGGCCCTCCAGTCAATTTGAGACCCATCTAACTGTGTAGGCATCAACGCCACAGTTGCCCAATTTTTTGATGAGAATGGGGTGAGGCACAGTGTCAAAGGCCTTCCTAAAGTCCAGAAAGACTATGTCCACTGCAACACCTGCATCTAAGGATTTTGTGACCTGGTCACAGAAGGCAACCAAGTTGGTCAGAAAGGACCTGCCCCCAAGCATAAATCTCCCCTGCTGGTCCCTCACAGATGTGCTCCTGAATAATTTTCTCAGAGAGCTCCCCCAGGACCGAGGTAAGACTAACAGGCCTATAGTTTCCCAAGTCCTCCTTCCTCCCCTTTTTGAAAATGGGGACCACATTGGCCCTTTTCCAGTCCTCTGGCACCTGGCCATGAGCACTCATAAAGCCATGCCAGGGGTCCTGCAATGACCTTTGCCAATTCCCTCAGCACCCTGGTGTGGAGAACCTGCTGATTTGAACACGTCCAGCCCCACCAGAAGTTCCCTAACTAGGTCCTCTCTGACCCTAGGCCTGGCTGTGCCTCGCCCGAGTCCGTCTGGGGGGGAATGTCCTGGTTCCTGCGCAGAAAAATGGAGACAAAGAATTTTTAAAGAGGTCAGCTTTATCATCTGGTGCAACCACCAGATTGCCAAGTGTGTCCTGCAGGGGCCCCACTTTACGCGGTGCTTTCTTTTCACTCCCTATGTATTTAAAAAAATACTTTTTGTTATCTTTGATCCTGGTCACAAGTCCAACTTCTGTCTCCGCCTTAGCCTTCCCAGCAGCCCCCCTACAGTCTTGAGCAATGGAGCTATAATCCTCCTTGGTGATGGCCCTTCCCTTCCATTGGGTGTATGCCTCATTTTTAGCTTTTAGACTTTCCCAAATGCCTTTAGTGAGCCATGGGGGCTTTTGAGCACTCTTGCCCCTTTGACTCGCGTTGGGACTGTCACCCTTTGGGCTCAGAGGATCATCTCCTTAAAGAACAACCACTCTTCTTGGACTCCCAACTCCCCTACCCTCCGGGACTTCAGTGCCTCCCTGACTAATCGCCTTAACTCACTGAAATCAGCCCTCCTGAAGTCAAGGGCTGCTGCCTTGCTGCAGGCCTTTGATACCCTGCGTTGGATAGTGAATTCCAGTAGGCGATGATGGCTATCGCCCAGGTGGTCAAGAACCTGCAGTCTCCTCACCAGGTCATTGCCTATGGCCAGGACCAGGTCCAGCAAGGCATTTCCCCTGGTGGGCCTGTGCACCTCCTGGGTTAGGTGGAGGTCCTGTATCTCAGTTAGGAACCTACGTGAGCGATTAGACCTAGCTGACTGCTCCTCCCAGCAGATGTCTGGATAGTTTAGGTCACCCATGAGGACCATGTCCCTTGACTTAACTGCTTCTGCAAGCTAACCTGAGAAGTCCCGGTCCAGTTCTTTTTCCTGGTTGGGTGGTCAATAGTAGACACCCACCGTTAAGTTCCTTTCCCCCCGACCCCTTTTTATTCTGACCCAGAGCACTTCAGTTTGCCCCTCCTCTGACCCCGTGCTGTTTGTTGAGGACGTGTATTGCTCTTTGACGTAGAGCACCCCAACCTTTCCTCCCTGTTCTATCCCGCCTGAACAGTCTGTAGCCCTTGTTGTTTACCGCTCAATCATGGGTTGAATCCCACCAGGTTTCAGGTGAGCCCTATTAAGTGAGCCCCACAGTGCCTGCTTCTAACTCCAGATTTCATTCAAACCTGCTACAATATGTGAACATGCAGGAAAAGTATAATAAAAATGTTGTTTCTCAGGCTTATTCATTTTTGCACTTAATTAAAGTAGTTATATGGTCATCTCCCTCACTGGCAGTATGAGAGCCTGGTTAGGCTAGCTGCTGTTCCTTCCTATTGGTATTTATTAAAATCAGTGGGACTCAATGCAGGCAAAGTGATCTAACTCTATGGTGCTTATTGCTGGAATGAGGCATAGGTTATCCAGATCTTGACTGGCACATTTGCCTCCTAAATGGTTATGTTTCCCTCCAGCTGTGTAAGAATCATCTCATTGTTCATCATTGCCATTGTAGTAGCTAAATTAATAGGGAGTGCTGCAAACTGAATAAGAAAGTCCATTGAGGTGGGGGTGGGGTTGGTCCTTGGCTGAGCTGTGGTGAAAACTCTCTTGGAAATCAGTGGGAACTGCCAGGGTTACCTTCCTCTCAGGACCAGGTCCTGGGGCAACTGAGAACTGTAATTATTTCAGAAGAATGGAGAAAACCAGATCAGTAAAACCTGCTTTCCTGAAAGTGCTTCAGGCCTATTAGATTAGTGAGTGCCAGAGAATGGTAGATTTTAAGATTGTGAAAAGCTTGGTTCACAGACAGAATAAGCAGCCACCTGCATGTGTTCAGGTAATTATTTTCTCTTCATTGGCTGCATAATTGGAATAGCAAACCATAGTGTTAATTTTTTAGGCCGAGCTTTGAACAAGATCCCACCACAAAGCAGGCGATGAACCTTGATTTGTGATGCACGGCGATTGCTTGTCTCGCTAACAAATTGAGTTGACAAGGTTTTTAAGGCTCTAAAAAGTTGCTTTATGGAAGTTTAACTGCTTCACTGTGATTTAATGTGTTACTAGGAGACTCATGGCTTGGATAGTGTAACAGCTGACGTAGACATTTAACATTATTCCAGGTAGAAGCCAGTATACATACTTCCTTATGCACGCGTATAAAATTGTTTTTAAAACAAAAATTCTAGAGATCGAATTGTTTCTCTCTAAAATGTTTTTGTCGTTTTATATGAAGGGAAGTATACAAAAACATTTATGTATCTCCATACTAAAAGCCATTTCCATGGCTGAAATCCCCTGTGAACGTTTTTTAGAGGAGACAATGAAATAAAATAATGTAATGCCTTTCCAATTTGACAGATGGATTTTTTTCCTTTTATTTGACCAGTCAGATGAAGTTAAAACACAGTCCTTGGCCACTACAATAAGGGTGAAGTTACACATTACGCTTAGACCATACTAAGGGCACGTAAAATGTGAGTGTCAGCATGTTAAAGCTTCTTGTGCCGAATGCTCTCTGAGTGTCTCAGTTATGCCACTTCAGGAGAGGGTTAACTCTGGGCTGTGCTACCTAGATCATGTTAGGGCAACTTCAGTCTGTTCCACAGAGATAAAATGAGCAATCTGCAGTTATTCCACATCCCAGAATGCATTCATATCTCCTCCCTTCCTCCTTTCTCCCCACCCCCCAATACCAACCGGACTAGGGATACAGCTTCGGCATCCTGGCTTCTAGCCCTGCCCCTGCCTATTAGTTCCAAGTCAGAGCTATGCAGGCAAGCAGCTGTATTAACACTATGTGAGAGCTCACACCATGTTTTAACTTTAATACCACTTAAAGTACAGTAAATCTGTGGAATGCTAAGTGTAATGTGTAACTTCACCTTTAAGTGTATTTGTGTTATCCAGGGGTTCTGACTAAATTCCAGCTCAAGCAAATGTCATTACAAAGTTATCTCAAGAGTAGTAAGTCGAGCTAGTCTGGATCAGGTAGGAGTGGCCATGCTAAAACAAAACAAAAACATTTTGAGTCTGGCTGGGTATTGTGTCATAAGGTGCTAAGCCTGAGGGACGTATTCCATCCTAGTGCTATAGGAGGCTGAGCTGCTCTCTGAATCTTTTTACAAAAGATTGTGAGAATTTCTGTCCTTTCTGAGTTCTTGGGATGGGAACTGTGGAAAGGCATTGGAGGACTAGCACTACTTGAGTGCTGTTAGTTTATATTCACATTACGAAGAGGATAGCAGCTGTGCATATTCAGACTTAGTTTATTATCCCTTTTGGACTTGTCAACTCAAAGTAAACGTGCCAGGTCCAGTTGAAGGGTTTTTTGGTGCGGATGGGACTTCAGTTCAGTTCAGTTCAGTGCTTGACATAACTTTGCAGTGCTCAGCTAATGGGCCTGTTTAACATGTTTATCATTCCATACTTGCTATCATCCTATTGTGTTGATAAACCTGACCTCTTTAACAAATTCTTTGCCTCCATGTTTCTGAGCAGTGACTGGGACATCCCCCCCAAATGGGATTCCAGATGGACTCAGGAGAGGCACAGCCAGACCTAGGGTCAGAGAGGACCTAGTTAGGGAACTTCTGGTGGGACTGGATGTCTTCAAATCGGTGGGTCCAGATGATCTCCACCCAAGGGTGCTGAGGGAATTGGCAAAGGTCATTGCAGGACCCCTGGCATAGCTTTATGAGTACTCATGGTGCTCTGGCCAGGTGCCAGAGGACTGGAAAAGGGCCAATGTGGCCATACAAGGAGAGGCAATGAACCTGAACCTCTTCAGCCTCCACAAGAGAAGGCTGAGAGGGGATCTGGTGGCCATCTATAAACTCACCAGGAGGGACCAGCAGGAAATGCGCGAGTCCGTTTCCCGAAGCACTACCAGAAGTAACTAGGAATAACGGCCACAAGTTGACTGAGAGTAGGTTCAGGCTAGGCATCAGGAAGCACTACTTCACAGACAGGGTGGCTAGGATCTGGAACCAACTTCCAAAGGAAGTGGTGCTTGCTCCTACCCTGGGGGTCTCCAAAGGGGGCTAGACAATCACCTAGCTGGGATCACTTGACCCTAGTACTCTTTCCTGCCATGGCAGGGGGTCAGACTTGATGATCCGCTCAGGTCCTTTCCAACCCTACCAACTATGAAACTATAAGACTGCAGGATGGAGGATCGCAGAGAATGCATCAAGAAGTCAGTTTGTATACACCTAGCTATACTGCTAGTTACAAATATAGAGTCCTTCTCTTGTTAACCTAGGCATGAAGTTCCAGGGAGCGTGACTCAAGACATCAAGAGAGTGCAACTAACAGGAAAACAAAGCAACAAGAAAAGAACAAGATTGCACAGGCAAAAAGACTGAGTAACGTGATCCCCAAAGGGGAGTGCCCTAACGTCCCCGCACTCCCAAAGTCTCCATGGAGACGGACCCAAACAGCACTGGCAGGGCATGCGGCTGGGCAGGGAGCTGCTTTGAGGCCAAGGCTGGGATCTTGCAGCGAAAACAGCCAGGGCAGAGCCTTGATCCACCACCCAGCAACACACCCTGCCAGCGCCACTCAGGCCAGTCACCATGGAGAACCTGGCCCTGCACTGTCATGGCCCTGCCTCTCCTAGGGTCTCCATAGAGACTGTCTGGAGTGACACAGGCAGGAGCTTCTGGGAAATGGAGGCCAGCAGCCAGCTAGATCCACCATTTTGCCCAGACCTGCACTACAGCAACTCCCAGGCATCAAGGCAATAGCCCACAGCACCCTGATAGAGAAAAATGTCAAGGAACAGCGATCCACCTTCTAAATAGGTGTTTGGAGCTGTTTGAAGCCTCTTGACTTCAGACACAGAGAGCTATTAGGGAAACAGCCAGAAAAAATATTTTTTTTTTTTTCAGCTGGTGTTTTCGTCGACCCTCCCAGTCTTGGGCTATGGGCTGAAGAGGGAGAGGAGGATCCACGCAGTGAACCAAAGACTGCGGAGCTGGTGTCATCGGGAAGGCTTTGGCTTCCATGACCACAGCCCGCTCTTTGGCGAGAGAGGCAGCAAGCTGCTGGGAAGAGATGGCCTCCACCTCTCTCCCCTGGGGAGGAGGCTCTTCTCAGCCAGACTGGCTGACCTGCTCCACCGGGCTTTAAACTAAGCCCGCTGGGGGATGGGGGGACTACTGCCACTGCTGGCCCGCTGAGCGACCCTTGCAAAGCCAGCAGACCAAGGCACTTAAGGGAGCCCACCCCTGCCCCAGCCCTGGCACAATCTGCGGGCAAGGCAACAGCCCCCGAGGAGACACTTGCCTGCCTGTACACTAATGCCAGGAGTCTGGGCAACAAGCAGGAGGAGCTTGTCCTCCTGCTCAGTGCAAAGAATTATGACGTCATTGGGATAACAGAGACCTGGTGGGACTCCACCCATGACTGGACCACGGGTATAGAGGGCTATACCCTGTACAGGAGGGATCGTGTTGACAAAAGGGGCGGGGGTGTAGTTCTCGATGTGAAGGAAAGCTACATGTCCCTGCAAGCTGATGTTGGCAACCGGCATGGACAGCTAGAGACCCTCTGGGTAAAATTTTGTGGGAAAAACGGCACAGGGGACACAATGGTGGGAGTCTACTACAGACCTCCCACTCAAAGTCCTGAGCTTGACCAGGAGTTCGCCCGGGAACTGACTGAGGCCGCTTGCTCCAGGGCCTTGGTTGTCATGGGTGACTTCAATTACCCGGACATCTCCTGGGAAGATCACTCAGCAAAATCCGAGCGGTCGCAAAGCTTTCTCTCATTCGTGGATGACCTCTACCTGACTCAAGAAGTCTATGGGCCAACGAGAGGCAAAGCGCTGCTCAACCTCGTACTGGTTACGGGGGACGACCTAATCGGTGACCTAGTGATCAATGGGAAGCTGGGTGACAGCGACCACGAGCTGATCACCTTCACCGTCCGCCATAAAGCTGGCAAGTCAGTCAGCAGCACAGAAGTCCTTGACTTCAGAAAAGCCGACTTTGACAAGCTCAAGAGGTTTGTCGGTCAGGCCCTCAGGGACCATGACCCCAGGGAGATGGGAGTTCAAGAAGAGTGGTTGCTTCTCAAGGAAGCAATCCTCAATGCACAAGCTAAATCCATTCCAACACGGAGGAAAGGCAGCAAGAAGGCACAGCAGCCCTCCTGGCTCTCCAGGGACCTAGCGGACCTCCTGCGGCTAAAAAGGAAAGCCTACAAAGGATGGAGGACGGGATTCACCTCCAAGTAGGATTATTCTGTGCTGGTCCGGTCCTGCAGGGAGCAAACCAGGAAAGCCAAGGCTGCAACTGAACTCCAACTAGCTTCAAGCATCAAGGACAACAAAAAGTCCTTTTTCAGATATGTGGGGAGCCGGAGGAAAAGCAAGGGCAATGTTGGACCCCTGCTAAACCAGATGGGGCAACTGACAACTGACCCCCAGGAAAAAGCCAACCTATTAAATAGGTACTTTGCGTCAGTCTTTCATCAGTCCCATGGGACGCCCATGCCTGCTATGGACAGGGAGATCCGGGTGATGGGGATCCCCTACCCTCCATAAATGCTGACCTCGTGAAGGAACACCTTGAGAAGTTGGATACCTTCAAGTCAGCCGGCCCTGACAATCTGCACCCCAGGGTACTCAAGGAGCTGGCGAGAGTCATAGCCCAGCCCCTAGCACGGATCTTTGAAAACTCCTGGCGCTCTCGTGTAGTGCCCGAAGACTGGAAGAAGGCCAATGTGGTGCCGATCTTCAAGAAAGGGAGGAGAGTGGATCCGGCTAACTACAGACCCATTAGCCTGACTTCTATCCTGGGGAAGATCTTAGAAAAGTTTATTAAGGAGGCCATCCTTGATGGACTGGCCCAGGCTAACATTCTAAGGGATAGCCAGCACGGGTTTGTTGCGGGTAGGTCTTGTTTGACCAATCTCATTTCCTTCTATGACCAGGTGACTTATCACCTGGACAGGGGAGAAGAGATTGATGTCATATATCTTGACTTCAAAAAAGCCTTTGATCTGGTATCCCATGATCACCTCTTGGCCAAACTGGCCAGTTGTGGCCTTGGGTCCACCACGATCCGCTGGCTGGGAAACTGGCTCCGTGGTCGGACCCAGAGGATTGTAATCGATGGCAGTCACTCATTGTGGTGCCCTGTGACCAGTGGGGTCCCTCAAGGCTCTGTCCTGGGACCCATACTGTTCAACATCTTCATTAATGATGTGGACATTGGAGTCAGGAGTGGACTGGCCAAGTTCGCCGATGACACCAAACTTTGGGGCAAAGCATCCATGCCAGAAGATAGGCGGGTGATCCAGGCTGACCTGGACAAGCTCAGCAAATGGGCGGACGAGAACCTGATGGTGTTTAACACCGAAAAACGCAAGGTTCTCCACCTTGGGAGGAAAAACCTGCAGCATCCTTATAGGCTCGGCAGTGCTACGTTGCATAGCACTACAGAAGAAAGAGACTTGGGGGTCATCACTGACCACAAGATGAGCATGAGCCTCCAACGCAATGCTGCGGCTAGTAAAGCGACCAAAACGCTGGCTTGCATCCATAGATGCTTCTCAAGCAAATCCCGGGACATCATTCTCCCCTTGTACTCGGCCTTGGTGAGGCTGCAGCTGGAGTACTGCATCCAGTTTTGGGCTCCACAATTCAAAAAGGAAGTGGAGAAGCTTGAGAAAGTCCAGAGGAGAGCCACGCGCATGATCAGAGGTCAGGAAAACAGATCTTACGATGACAGGCTGAGAGCCATGGGACTCTTTAGCTTCGAAAAGCATAGGCTCAGGGGTGATCTGATGGCCACCTATAAGTTTATCAGGGGTGACCACCAGGATCTGGGGGATCTTGTTCACCAGAGCGCCCCAAGGGATGACGAGGTCGAACGGTCACAAACTCCTGCAAGACCGTTTCAGGCTGGACATAAGGAAGAATTTCTTTACTGTCCGAGCCCCCGAGGTCTGGAACAGTCTGCCAGCGGAGGTGGTTCAAACACCTACATTGAACACCTTCAAGAGTAAATAGGATGCTTATCTTGCTGGGATCCTATGACCCCAGCTGACTTCCTGCCCTTTGGGCAGGGGGCTGGACTCGATGATCTCCCAAGGTCCCTTCCAGCCCTAATGTCTATGAAATCTATGAAATATGAAAAGAGCCCTATGATTTATTAAAATGGCCAGCTATCTTTCCTGATTCAGCAAACACCTTTCAGAAGTCTGTGAACCCTTGAGATATTTAACATACAAGTGTTGCAGAGTGGAAATGATCAGAGACCTGAGAACAGGCCTTGGAAAGCATAAAGAAAATTTGAAGTCTGGCACCATCCTAAAGCACTACCACTATACAGAACAGACAGAGCTGTAGTATGAGACCTGAAGAAAACAGTGCCAAGACCAAGCCAAAAACCCAGTGGAATTGAGCAATCCCATTCGCCACCCCTGGGCATCAGGTAGATCTGGTCACAAGGCATTAAAAAGCACTGGAAAGCAGCCACTGCCAAGTGCACCAAAGTGACTTTATGCACTTTATTGAGAGCTCAGGAGTTTGGAATGAAAATAAGATACTGACCAGCAAGTTTAGATGCACTAAGCAGGACACTCCTTCCCCAGTACAGCACATATACCCTGTGGAGCAAGAGTTGGGTTTATCTAGTGCTACATTACCTGTGCACAGCCAAAGGGAGACTGCAGGCAATCCAGGAAAGCCACCGGCAGGAAGAATGCTAGACAGAAAATAATTTTTACTCCTTGACTGATTGCCCTGCAAGGAAAAAAGCACTATATATTACTCACTACCATCAGGTGATGGGCAAAATGTATGTGTGCAGTGGGATTAGCATACTTGTTTGATTTATGTCCCACCTTATCCAAAAGGCTCAGAGCGACTCACAAAAAACAAACAAACAGTCCCACAGAGAGGATTCCCTGGTTTAGTAGATGGCATCATAAAAATAAAGACAAGCTTCATGCCTAGAGAGACACATCCAAAGAAAGCAAAGGAGCTGTCATAAATGCTTAGCTGAGTACATACATGGTATAATACTAGATGTGAAAAGAGTCCAGGAGACCCTACAGTCTCATGAAACACTAACCTAGACTCAGGAAAAAAAAGTTTACAGTAGGCCTTTTTACTTTTAACAACAAGGAACGTAGGACCATGATATGTCATTACTCCAGTTGTGGGATGTGGCCTATTTAGGTGACATTCCAAGAGAACCTGGAGCAGAAAACTGAGGTGGGCTTGGAAAAGGTGGCCTATCTGGTCTACTATGAGGAGACAAAAATTGTCACAATACACAGCAGCACAATCCAAATGATTCAATGCTACGTGGCACAAATTCAGCTCAAGAAGTCCATGTTTTCTATCAAGTTAGTGGCAGAGATAGGAATCAAGCCCAGGCTCTGTCCACCTGTGGAGCTGTCTGCAAAGTGAAATTATTTCACATGACTGTAGATAGTTTGTTATTAAAAGGGCATTAAAATAAATACTTTTGCAGCATATTCTAGATAAACATTCCTTCAACAATAAAAGCATTGATTTGCCACAAGCCACCACACAACTTACAGACAACCACTTCTGCACTTATAACTGAAATATCCATGCACTCTTATTTTTAGTAAGCCATCTCTGCAGAAGCCAAAATATCATGCCATCTCTCTCTATACATTCAGCAGAACAACATTAATCATCACATACAGTACTGCCTGACAAAGAACATCTGTATTTGACATCACAGATGCGAGTTACAGTAGAAAGGCTTGTGGCGTGGCCGTTTATTTTCTGCAGTTTAAAAAGATAAGCAATATGTTTAAACAATATGCAGTATGTTTAAAATATGCACATACAAACAAAACCAGGTGTGTTTGCATGGAGTCTGTCATCTCACAATGAGAGGAAATGTTTTCCTTTTGCCTACCTGAACTGTTTATTCTATAAGGAATGCAAGATAACCAAATAACTACAACAGCTGCAATGCAGAGTTCTTCCACCTTTGTCTCTCACAAAAGTATGAAACACTGCAGTGAATTTACACAGGTAAGAAATGATACTTCATGCAAGAACTGTTTTTTATCATCCACAAATCACTGTGAAAACGTTTTCAAGGAATTTACATGTGCTGAATAAAAGTGATTGCCTTTAAAGAGTGAACAAACCATCAGAAAGTAAAAACATCACTCATCAGGCATGATGAACTGTAGTGGTCTCATGCCAGTATCTTCTATTTTATACTTTGTGAGGTTGTGTGCCTAAGCAGTGCTCATAGACTGTTGGTTTTCAAGCCTCAGGGGTGTTCTGGCTTGTAGCAGATGGTGTCATAAATCCTTGGAAGCAACACACCAAACTGATTGTTTAAGCCACTAATAATTTTACAATCCAGTTTACACCAGGCGAGAATATCAGACTGTCTCTCAATGCTACTGCCATTTGACACTTACCCATCTTTGACAACAGATCCATTTGTCTATGCTGTCTGTGCTTCTTTCAGGTCATGAGCCCTTAGAACCCCAGGAACAGATCAGGCCACATCCAAGTTCATAGCCAGTTATGGTGAGTTTATACTGGCTCCACTGTGAGTTAGACTGGCCTTGAGGCAGCCCAAATCTGCAACACCCATATGAATTCTGGCATACTCTCACTCCCAATGCTGCAACTGGAAAGGAAGGAGGCATAAAAGCCAGGTCTCTTGGCCACTTACAGGCAGAACCCAGCCTTTTTTGCTTTGCTGATCATTAAAACAGAAGTTACAACACAAGACTCTCACCTAACTTCTCCAGGACCCAGCCTCATCCTGATTTTCACAGTCCTTCCTCATTCTCCAACACCCTAGCCCATGAAGAGAGAGCAATAACTTCCTAAATGGCAGTCACATACTCTGTCCTACACCTACCAAAAGGTTACATTTAGACAACAAAAGTTTCAGTTTGCCCTGTATCAGAACTCTCATGCAGACCTGCTCTATTTTGGCCCATTTAGACCCACCTTCAGCCCTTCAGTTCAGGTCAGAATTTGAACTTACACCAACTTGGGGTGGGGGAGCTGAAGTGCTCACATCCAGGGATTTTGTTCAGGCCTACATTATAGAACACTTTCCTCAAGCAGAGAATCAGGTATAAGAAGGAGGGTATTTCTTTGTTGCTGAGGAAGCAAAGCAACTCACATGATCTCCTTTCTCAGGACGCCTACACAGTAAACACAGCTAGCTGGCTTGTGTCAAAACTTTGTCCAGGCTAATCAGACTTGGCAAACTTTTGGAAGAAGATTACTACTTCTTCATTTTTCACATACATTATGCAATGTGGTGAGCCTGTGCTTGTATCTGTCATGAAATAAATAATACAGCTTGGATTAAGTTAATGAGTGGTTTCTATCAGTTTACTAGAACTTGGAGAACCTCTCCCTGCCTATTCATTTTAATATTTATACAGTGGCATGAGCAAATATGAAACTGTAGATATGGCAGACAAGGCCTCTGCTTCGTAGTTTTGCATCTAATGTAGACTATAATGTCGAAAGAGACAATAAATTAGTTGGGTTGGGCTATACCAGGCTTGTCCAACTTGTGGCCCGTCACAGCATTTTCTGAGGCCCGAGGTGCTGCGATGATGCAGTCCCGGGAGGGTCTGTTCCATCCAGAGCAGCATGCAGCTGAAGCTGGCTTCCACATGCTGCTGGGGATAGGAGAAGCCCAGCCAGTGGAAGCAACGGTGGAGCCATGTGCCACTCAGGACTGACCAGTGCAGGCAGGGGGAAAACGTAGCTGAGCCCCTCCTGCTCCGGCCGGGCTCATCCCATCCCGACTGTGCTGCTTGGGGGATGGGGATGTGGAGCTCTTTATTTCTCCTCTTCAGTTTCTGGGGTAGTATCTGGCTGGATGCAGAATGGGTCCCTTCTGCCCCTGCCCACCAGCAGCTACCATGAACCTTGCAGTAACAGGCAGGTGCAGTAGGGCTACACAGGTAGGGTCTGTCTCTCTGACCCAGGACAGAGGGTGTTTGAATATGGCTCGCCAGCCCACTGGGTGATAAAAAATTCATGATCCAGCCCCACATTCAAAAAGGTTGGACACCCCTGGGCTATCTATTTCTTTTACACTCATGACATGGGTTTGAAAAATATTCTACATTGTACAGAAACTGACATTAAAGTATTGTGAAATGAGATGGTATTATCAATCTCAAAAGTTTAAACACAGGAGTCAGATCCCCAGGACCTTGGGAGTGAGGGTTACTGCAGGAGGTTGCAGCAGCTTGTTATTGAAGAACTGTAAAAACCTATGGCAAAGAGGTAGGCAGAAGTGTCACCATGTCCGGCAAGGGTGTAGCATAGAGCCTTTTATGGTCAGACATTAGAGGAACAGGTTTTCAAACTACAGTTCTGTAATTTGCTAGTTTCAGAGCTATACAATAACTAGTAATTTTTCCAAATGTCGATGTCTTCCTACACCATGGACATTTGGCAAAGCCAAGAGCTTCTACATTTGGTGAACACTGATCTTCAGTTTAAAAAAAAAGAAAAAATTAAGTGGCTTATAAACAAGGAATGAATATAAACGCATTCTCCAAGAAAAGATCTTCTCTCATGTATTCTTTCAATCTTTGCAAACCTGACAATAATGTGGACTTCTCTCCATGTTATCAGAGTTAAGAGTTGAATCCATGTACTGATGCAACCTGAGTGAAGCAGAAGCACAAGAAATGGGCAAAATATAGACCAAGTTTGTGTTTTGTCAGCCTTGCATTTGCACCTCAGAACTGTATTTCCCTGAAAGCACAGGGACTTCTCAGAGTGCAACAGCTGGCCAAAACAGTGAAATATTAGCCACAATTAGGATCACATGCATTTTGGAGGGATATTTTCAAAATGTGCCCATCACAATTTAATGGCTCCGGTATGCTGTTGAGGTGATTTAGTCACAAATCAGTGTGAACAACGTAACTTTTTATATCCATCCGCATGAGGTTTCGATTTATAATTTATTTACATCTCACAACAGCTTGGAGGGAATAACACAAATGATATGAGGTACAAGTTAAACAGTACTAAAGCTCACATGCTGTGAACTGTTCACATAGGAATAATTCAATCAGTTTACAGCAAAATTAGCTGGGACCTGGCTATGCGTGTTAAAGGACACAATGGAGAGCTCTGTTTTTTTCAGAGACTGGCTGAAATGTTAGACTGTCACATTGATCCATCTTGATTTAATCTATTAGGCACAGTTCATCTCTCAAGAATTCAAATTAATTAACCCATTATCTGTAACAAGGCATGTTTCTGAATTACTAGGTTAAAAGGAACAGAAGTTACTACAGCAACTGAATATATCTCATTGTACAGAATTGCAAAAACTGCTTAACTAATGCAAATAATTTCAAATCTGTAGTAAAGGAATGCAAGGAATTATTGATGGTATTTTAGAATAATTTCTTATACAACTATGCAAACAATATGGACCCAACTACACAAAATAACTCATTTATTTGCAAACTACTTAGGAAGAAAGTAAATGGAAGAGAGTCCCACAAGTAGTGGATGAAAGGATCATGGTATAATACAGTGTTTCCCAAAACATGAGGTGAGCCTCCCTGGAGAAGCACATAAGGTCCAAGGCAGGGAGGGAGCAGGCACACAAATCATAGCCACCTACTTCCATGCTGCCAGTTACCACCTTGGAATCAGCAGCAAATTGGAGGCAGTTGTGGTAGGTAGGAAGCTGGTGGCTGGGGGAAATCAGCAGCGAGGGGAAATCAATGATGGCAACAGGATGGGGCAGGAGACGAATCTTGCTACAGCAGGGCACTAACCCACATACCTTGGAAAACCCTTGCATAATATATTATATTTGGCTGTGTTTATAACCACAGAAGGCAAGCCAGCAGCTCAGCCTGCTACTATTCCCACATCAACACAATTAAGTTGCTAGTACAGACACCTTTCATCTCCTCCAAGGCATGTAGACTGTACCCAACCCTACCCCAGTATAACACAAAGACAGATTAGGGCCAGCCTTCCAAACAGTACCCAGAATAAAATCCTTCTAGCTGCCATAGTCCTGACTGGTGTCTTCATTGTACAGGAAGAGAGCATGCCCACAGAGCAGAGGCGAGCCACTTTTAAAGTCAAGGCAGTTCTGATTGGAGGTTCTCTGAGGATCAGTATGCTCTTTGCAAGAGCTGTTATAATGGAACTCCAACTGTTATGGTCACTTTTAATACACTAAGGTTAAGTACAGACAGTCAAAAAACCCAACATTGAATCGCTTCAGTCTTTGCAGGTTAGTCTAAACTGCAGAGATTAAATTGAAACAGAAGTGAAGACACATTTACCTGTGATTCAGGCAACACAGCCACGTGTCTGCAGTGGCTCAAACCAGAAGCCAGGGAGAGCTAGAGCACAGCTCTATGGCACACAGCCAGCATAGGCTGTGTTTGCTTCTTCTTCTGGCTGGTCCCAAGGTCTCTGGGATTTGCAGTCCAGAATTACAGTAGCAGGACTCTGCAGGGTTGCTCATCACTTCCTCTTCCTGCTTCCAGACACCTCTAGGATTTGTAGTCTACAGTCGCAGCCAGCAGTAAACTTGAGAGGAGGAAGGGGAATTTAACCCCCCCGCCCCCACCTGTCGCTCCAGACCCCAACCAGGGTTGTCGGGGGTAGGGAGGAGGGGAGCAGTCCCCATCCGCCCTGCAGACTGGACTGCATCCCCAGCCAGGCTTGGCCCCGCACCCCCGTCAACCAGCTCTCATTGCTCTGGCTAAGGAGAAGAGGGCTGGAGCCAGCCCTGTTCTCTGGGGCAGACAGCACAGCCCAGCCCAGAGCTGCAAAACATGCTGGGATATTGGGGGACTGTGATTTAACTCGAACAAGGAAGGGGTCTGGGACAAAAGTTTCATAAATTGGTTTTACCCAAATCAGTTAACTCTGACGCTACATTCATCCAAGCTTATTTTAAACCAGTTTCAACCATTTTGAAAATGGTTTATGTGTAATTAAGCTTCTGTTCTGTTACATGTTTAAACCAGGTTTCTAATCACTTAAACCAATGTATGTGCAACTTCTGTCCCTAGCCTAAGCAACTTACAGTGCTAAGAACTTACAGAGCTAGGGAAAAAATCTATTTGATAGCTGACTGCACAGAAACAAGGCACCAAAGCAGCTTTCTGTGATTTCCCACTACAAAGACTACTGCCTAGAACAGTGTTTCTCAACCCATGGGTCACCACCCAAAAGTAGATCATAAGAATATTGGAAAGGGTTCAAACAAAGTTTAAAAATGGATCAACAAACTTTCAAAATGGATTCTCCTTTACAGGAGAAAATGTGGGAAACTGGGGCTTTTCCCTCGCACACAGCAAGGGGCTGCTTGGGGTCCCCTATGCCCCACACATCCACCCCCTGCCCCACACACTGGGGGACTGGAGCCTGGGGGCAGTGGGTCAGGAGTGAGAGGCATTTGGTTGGGACTGACCACTGATGTTTACAAATGGGTGCTGGCACAGGCAACTGGTAGGGGGCATGGTGGGTGGGGTACATGCCCCCCCGAGATTGGCCCCTGAAAGTGCTGGGGGGCCCATTGACACATCCCAACTCAGCACCACTCAAGATGGGGCCAGGCGCAGAGTGGATTCCCACTGGCCCGACTGTATGGCAGAAGACCACGCTCTGCTTCTCTGTCCAGCTCCACCCTTCCTGACAGCACTTTGGAGCCTGGAGTATCAGAGAGCACTCCAGCCAAATCAGAGCACTGCCCTGCCTCCCTCCCCCTCCCTACCTGTAAAGAGCATGCTCTGATCCCCCAGCAGAGCTGCTGTTCCTACTGCTGGGAGAAAGGTAAGCCTGGGGCTCTTGCAAGGAGGTGGCCCAGGGAGGGGCACTGGGGGGTAGTGGTATGCTGTGTGCATCCCCACCCCCCAAGACTCAGGAGGTACTAGTTGCCCATGGTCCTGGTACAAAAAGTTCAAGAACCACTGGCCTAGACCAGTGGTTTTTAACCTGTGGTCTGCAGACCCCTGGGTGTCTGCAGACTGTCTAAGCCAGGTCCATGAAAAATGACTATGAACAATCAAGAGTATATACTCATACCCATACTTACAATTCAAAGGGGTCCATACCTCCATTCAAAAATTTTTAGGGGTCCACAAATGAGAAAAGGTTGAGAACCACTGGCCTAGAGTAAACAGGCTCCCTGTGAATTGCATAATTGTCTCCAAATGGTTAAGATCATAATCTTGAGAACAGTGACAGGTTCATGCACCTTAGTATGCCAGGTAAGATTTCCCCTCCCATCATCTCTCATTTTGCCATGTGTTACTGCCTAATGAGGGATTATCAGATAAGCTAAGTGACTGTACTTAACCGTCCTTTTGAACAGCAGAATTGTAGTTATTTTTACAGACTATGCCACACTGACCTTCAGCTATCCATTTTATAGTGTTGTCTGAAACCCCCCTGGAAGACAGCCTCTTGCCACATGTATATCTTTATGATCAAACACTTGTTTTAAAGCTTTTGAGGCATGACAAGCACTTCTAAAATTATGGACATGTAAAATAGCATACCACAAGGACTATGCAAACACTTTGGGATTCAGAGCACCCAGATACTAAAGTAGGAACACACACACACACAAAAAAGCCTAGAAATTTAGTTTTTCTATTTAATTAAAAACAAAGCAGCCACAGGCTGCCCTTTTAACAAAACTTTTAAAACTTACTTTAGATCCACAAATCACAACAGGACCAATGCTGCAGAATTCTGTTGTACAAATACTTAAACAACTAGGAAGTTTACCAGCACCACCCCGACACAAAATGCTGTTCTTATTTCTAAGTCCCATGATAAGTCTCATGTCAGCTCACATGAATGAACCATCTAAAGTAAAGCCAAACAGTCTACTGACAATGGAATAGTGAACGAGACATTACTTTTGCACCAACTTTTGCATTATGAAGGTACAAACTGACTTATAAAGCACTTTTTTTTGCATAACAGAAACAACATTGAAAACCTTGAAAATCAGTGTTATTTCATCTAGGCTCAGAAGGGAAACAGGATCAGTCTTAAGCTGCCATAGCACATGGCCGGCAGAGCATTAGAGCCTTAGTGTATGTTCAGGCTCTGACGTACCAGGCACAGAACTGGTCACTGATGAAGCTCGTGTGGACAATATGCACACATTTTTATCACTGGGCTGAGAACAGAATTACATGAAACAGTTTCAGAAACAATTTCATTATAGTTTCTCTTGCTAATATGACCAATGCATATGTAATCCCAGAAGATGCTTTAACTAAAAGCTATAGTGCTGTGCATGTAATGACTAAGGGAGATATAGATCCAAAGAAAAAACGTCATCAAGAAGTAGGGATGGTTTAATGCAAGACCTCGCCCCCTGTCACTTGAGTTCCTGCCTCTGAAACAAGGGCTGACAATGTTTTTGGGCAGAGAACCAAAAACACCTGCAACTCTGACCGGTAATATGTTGGTGTGCCAGGGGTGGACAGCGTGGGAGCTGCGAGGGGCCTGATCTTTGTTGCAGCAGTGCAGCCCAGGCCCCTTCCCCACCATCCACCTCAAGGCACGCATATACCCAGCCAGCAACGAGCCAGGTCAGGGCTCTGTGGACCCTGCTGCAGCTGTTTGAAGCATCCTGGCTTCCTGCCACAGCCACCCAGGGTTTGGGCAGGCCCCTGTTGCCTGTCACAGAGCCCAGGCTGTTCACAGCATGAGGCAAGGAGGCTGCAAACAGCTTCACCAGGGTCTGCAGAGCCCTGGCCCAGCTCGTTGCTTGGCAGCAGGTGCACACATGCCTCACGACAGGTGGCAGGGCTGCACTGCCACAACAAGGATCAGTCCCTTCATGGCTGCACTGCCACAACAAGGATCAGTCCCTTCATGGCTCCCCTGCCATCTACCCTGAGGTGCACATGCCAAGCAAAATGCCTTCATGTGCCATGCTCTAGCATGCATTCTGGGAGCTACCTACTGCTGCTCTAGAAAACACTCAACAGGAAATGTCTCTTTTGGCCTTGGACATAGCAAGAAAGACTCGCACAGGAGGACCAATGCCCTCTTACTGAAATAACTGATGCACACTCCTAAAAGCCTCCAAGGTTTAGCCAAGGAACAGAAACGTGCATTTCTAAACTTTTCTTGACATTTCTTTAAAAAATATACATAAATAAAAGCATTGTGACAAGTTAAACAAATTTCAGTTGAGTGAGAGAACTGCTTCAGGGTTTTGGAATTCAAGTGGCAGGCTTCTCAGGGCTTGATGAAAATCAAAACTGGCATCCCAGAGACTTAAATTTAAGAGTTCAAAAAGATTCCTTCATCCCAGTTTCAAAATGAGCCGAAGACTGACTAAGTGAAGCTAGGATTGAACTATATCAGAAAAGAGCTTCTAGCTAGCATTCCACCTTCCTGCATGTTAATGCAAGCTTCCCATACACTGACCTCTGACTCAGCAGTCCCTTGCCATGACTAAGCACAGCAACAGAAAGGAAGGCAAGAAACTACCACAGTGCTTCAGCCACCCTGGTGTTTTCTATTCAGGGTCTTACAGTTCACTTCTCACCACAGCAGCTGAACAGCCAACTTTCACAGCTGTTGATACTGGACAGGCTTCCTGCACAGTGTGAACACATCTGTGTTCCTTTAACTCTACTCAGAAAATAATCCTGCTATTAGGATGGTAACCTGGGATCAGCTCCCTGCCCCTGATACATCTACGGACAACAAGGACAACGGCGCTTTCCAGCTTCTCAGGAACGTTATGAGGATGAATGCAGCAAAGATCATGAAACATCCAGATAGCAAGGTTAACAACAGTCACAAATTCAGCTACAACAGAGCTTCTCATCACTCTTGACTATACCAGTGTCATAACTCTGTTCAGAGGAGACACTTTTACCTGGTGGAGAAGGGTAAAAGGTGAAGGATCAGATTTCCATAAAGTGATTTAAAACCAAAAACTAAACTGACCACTGGCACCCCTGAACACACACTTTGGGGAAACCATGTTAGAGTGCAGCTAGCCCTTCTCCCTGCCAATGTAAGTTTGTTTTCTGCAGCAACCCTTACAAAAAATTTCTCCCAACTGCATTTAATAAGGAATAACCACCTTTCTCCTGAACACTTGACACCTCCCTACAGAATTGTATAACAGGGAAGGAATTCTCTGCTGAAACCCCAGTCATTTTTACAGAGGCCCAGTTGGATTTCAAAGACTAAGCCAATGAAGCTCTAGATTATGTTCTCAGGCTTTATTCCATGGGCACAGTGCTTTGACTAGCATGATTTTCAGTGTTTCCTGCCATGAGACGCTTCTCTTCAGTTTAATGCAGGGGTGTCAGACATGGCTGGTAGGCCAGCTCCAGCTCACAGAGCTGTTCCATCTAGCCCAGGGGCTCCAAGTGAGCTATCAGACATCAGGGGCATGGTGTGCCATAGAATTCAGGGCTCCAGGCCCCACTGGGCACAACCACCAGCAGCAAGGGATTGAGCCCAGGGCTGTGACACAAACCAGCTGCCACTTGGCCTCACCCACTCACAGACTTCGGCCACCATTGCAGCTGCTGGGCCCTGAGGATCCAGCCCAGGAGGGTCTGGATCTGGCCCAGGACAGGTTTTACACCCTTAGTTAAACATATCCCCAGTTGGAAGTTTTGCTTTATCTGTGTTCCAGACAATGAAGACTCTTTAGGGGAAGTGTGAACATCATTACTAGCATCCTGTTTTTGATCCCACAATACATTGTGGGATCTTAATTTAGCCCTAATAATATCTTTACTTGTCAGTTTTGCCTACCCTGAGGAATCTAAATAGTCTTGCTCTTAATCTACTCTCTGTTCTGCCCCTGACATCTGTGCGACTTTGCCCACAGTCCCTCTGTTCCCAATCATCTACTGTCTACAGTCTTGTCTTACAGTCATTGTTTTGTCTTAGAGTCCCCATGTTTGCTGCACAAACATACAGCCAGTTGTGCAGCACCTCACCTGCTGAGGTTTCCAACTGCTGCTGTAACACAAATAAATAAAGGGTCAAATCATCCCTGAAGCAAACATGCTTAAATGCTCATGAACTTCAACTGCTCCTTCCTATTTCGGGGATGGGATCTGGCTCAGAAGTTTCTGCCAAATTCTGCCGCTTTCATGGGTGTAAACAAAGACAGAATGAGTTTCCTATGCAGGGAGGAAAAAAGGAAATTAAGGGCGCAAAGTCAGCATTCCATCCAAATTCTGGAACCTGTGTTGAATTCCACTGGGATAGATTACAGTCATTTAGTCCAACAGTACCTGAATCATTTAATCAAGACAAAATTAAAATTCATATGACTTTGCACATAGCAAAGAACAAACACATCGGCTGCTATGCGTAAAGCTGTCAGAGGATCAACAAAATGTGCCACCCTTTACACTTGTTGTTAAAAGACTTTACCATAAATGCATGTGTTTTAGATTTTACTTCTACGGTTCATGAAAGATGACAGTTGAAAGAGCTGCCTAGAAAACTAGGCATTTTTCACACAAGTCATTTTTCTACTGCAAGTCTGGAATAATATTTAGGAATTGAATTTCCTTTTCACAGAAGCGTTTGATAATCTATCAGTAACTAGAAGTTGTACTCTATTTCTATACTTTAAATGGAAGGTCTGTGTTTTTCTGTTGGCTTTTACTTTAATGACAGGTCTTCAGTATCTCCTTACAAGGAAGTCCATTTGAAGCTACTATGGTGCTGGACAAAAACTGCTTAAGTCCATCATCCATTTTATAGTCCCAACTTCTCCATTGCTCATTTCTGCTATTTTCTCAGATTTGTTCCCCAACAATAAAATAAAGCTGCTTTCTAAAACCAGTCAGATGTTGTACCATAAAAAAAAATTAAGCAATCACTGGTTGTAAATCAACTCTCTTAAGCCTTATAATTAGACTCCTGTCTTTGTAATGCAGAGGTTCTCTGATATGGAAAATTCAGGTAGATAATTCACAAGGCTGCACCTTGCATTCTTCAATAAGATATTTGAACAAATAAAACTTTAACAAATGGAACATGGACACAGGACCTCTGTTCATATTAAGTGTCTCAATGAAGTCAACAGGAATGTTCCCAGAAGAACTACTCGAGTATGGTTTGTAAAACTGCCCGTTTTACCTTGATATGACACTGGGAACAGGAAGTCCTTTTAGCTCTAGTTCTGCCTCTAACCCCTCACCTCAAGAAGCATTGTTTCATGGTCTGAACAGAAGACTGGGAATCAGGAAGTCTGAATTTTAATACAAGCTATGATATGAATTTACTACCTCTCTCTTCTTGGTATTGGACAAGTCACTCAGGCTTTTCCTTTAACAGCCTAAATACAGATTTTGGTACCTACATGGTGACCTTGTTAGAACATTCTAGCCTAACTGCATAGATGTTGGTGGTTCCTTGTATTTAAAAAAGCTATTATTAATAACATTTAATAATTATAAAAATATATTGTAATAATACTCATATAGTATTTTCAAGGCACTGTATGAATGTTAACCCCTGCCCCGCTTCTGGGAAATTGGTAATTATTATTTTCATTTATCACACATGAAATTGAGGCAAGGAAGCTAAGGGCACATCTAAGCTGATCCTTAAGACTGACCAGGAAAGTTGCCCTCAAACAGATCAAGCCATGAGAAGTGCTTGATCTCTATTTTATCATGCACCTACTGCACATAGCTCTGCCTGACCCTCCAGAAACAACTCACTGGAGCTCATTGCTAGTAACAAGACAGCAGAGAAAGGGCTAGAAGTCACAAGCAGTGAAATGTGGGATTGTTCCTCACAAATTGTCTGCACAGTGTAAGCCTTGTTCTTGCCTCCTAGCCCAAACACCTGGTGTGTTTAAGCTAGGAGGCAAGTGGGGCAGGTGAACTTCATACCTAGAAACTCAGCAAAACTGTCAGGGTCCAGTTGGGCCATTGCCAGAGTCAATCTGGGGGGTTTAAACCATTGATGGTTGTCAGGTATGGGCTTTCGTTTTAAGAACTGATCCTGTATAGGCAACTAAGACTGGCTTTATTGCCATTACGCTGATCCTAACCATCAGGAAATGGAGGAAAGAAGAGGGACATCCACTTCTGTAACACTGGACCACTTGTTGATTTTTTTCCCCCTAGAGTTTTAAGCACATGAGATGCTAAATGCACATTGGACTAATTCTACTGTGCATTAGTGTGTCATGCAAAAAGTGTGCTAACGCATAGTAGACTTAATCTAATGCTCACTAAGAGTCACAAAAAAAGCATTCATCTGTGCTAATGCACAGTAGTGCTGATTACGGCATATTAAGATTTGTACCTGTTATTACAGTACATTAATGAACATGTAGACACACCCTGGGAGCATCAAAGCAGCAGTATGGTAATTCCAATGAGCTTAGAGCTGTGCCCAACAGCAGGATGGTATACCAGCCAGAGTTCTTTGCCATTGCAAAGGTACACCTCCCACATGAGACAAGCGTAGAGAAGGAGCAAATTTTCTGAAACTCTCTCGCATCCGAGTCACAATTTCCCAACAGTTTAAGAATCTATGCAGCCTGGCCTCTAACCTTACCAGAACCCAGAACTCCCATCCAAGTTTTTGATACATGTTCCTTCACAATTTTTTTCATGCAGGAGGGAAAGGGTAGGAGGAAGAGTGGAGCTATCGTTTGTTTTAAGTGTGTTACTTAAACATTTCCATTCAGCACAATCAGCTTTACTTCAGCCTTGGTTTAGCTTGGCATTTTGACAAATGCAAGATGGCATTTTATGGGAAATAAGCTTTTAGCCACCAAACTTTTCTCATCTTCAAAGTTACAAAGGAACAAAATATTCTAAAAGCTACAAACAAACAGAGAGAAATCATACGTGCCCACAGCAAGGACAATACACATCATGGTCAAGCAACAATCATCTACTTTGATGACTGAATTATTAATGGAAAATTCCAACCTTTAACAAAAATAAAAACACTATGCTGGCAATGAACACTTTGTTCCCTACAATTAGAAAAATAACAGAGCCGCTATCCTTAGCTTGATCTGAACCAAAATACAGTTCAGTCAGAAAACACCCTGCATAATTCACAGCACCCTTTAATGTGTTCAGAGCTGAATCCCTTTGCTGGATGTTTGTTTATTAACAATCAGATGAGCAAAACCTCCAGGAAAAACAACTGAATGAACAAAATCGTACTGAAATAATTATTATGCTTCCTCATCTGAAGTACCCATCACTTGAACACCTAACTGTGCAAAAACTAGGCTAGGGACAGAAATTATACATAAACCAGTAAGAGTGATTGGAAACTGGTTCAAATCAGTAACACAACAGAAGTTCAGTGCACAACCTACTTTCAAAATGAATTAAACCGATTTAAGATCAACCTGGATGGATGCAGTATCAGACTGAACTGATTTAGGTCATATTGGTTTATTGAACTGCCCTAGATCCCCTCCAGATTCAAGTTAACTCACAGACTCACAGCATCCCAGGATGCTTTGCACCTCTGCCATAAATCTGTGCCCCTCCCACACTCTCCCTCACAGGGTGGACAGGCTAACCTTGGCCCAAACTGTTTGATCTAGCCAAAATGGGAGGCAAGCTTTAGTGACTCCCAGCTTCTGGCATGGGCTACTGCAGGCATTTGGCTACATTTCCCACATCAAAAGGGAATGCCTGTTCACCTGCTTCCTGGTTCAGTCTATGCAGCTTAGACTGACCTGAGAAGATTGAATCAATTCAACCTCAGGCTGTCTGTACTTAGCCATACAGACAGTCATTAGGGAGTCAGTTGTCAGTAACCTAGAGGACAGAGAAATGCTTATATGATCTAAAACAATGCTTCCCAAACTCTTCCTCAGCATGACCCCATTTCCTCAGCATGGCCCCTCACTCCCAACTTGCAGCCCCCCACACCTCCCAGGTGCCCCTCACTCCTGACCCACAGCCCTCCACTCTCCCCAGATGCCCCAGGGCCAGGCCCTGAAGCCCCCTGCCCCACCCCCGACCTCAGCAGCACCTGAGCACCAGCTGCCACCTGCAGGAAGCAGCAGCTGCTGAGGCCTGAATGCAGAGCCCCACTCTTCACCTCCCACCCTGCAGGTGGCACAGCCAGAGTGGAGCCCATGGGGGAGAGGGGAGTGGTGTGGAAATGTGGGTTGCCCACTGTGAGCTTGGGGCTCCCTGCCCTGCTGCCTTTCCCTCAGGCCTCTGCAGCTCATCAGGGAGGACCTGGCATGGGAAAGAGTGCCATGCAGTGACCCCATCCACTGATGTTGCGACCCCATTTGGGGTTGCAACCCAGTTTGGGAACCACCGATGTAAAAGAAGGACCAAGCCCTCATTCTGATTTTGATACTGACTTTCTCTGGAACATTGGGCAAGAGACATGATCTTTCAGGGATAATATTTTACCTCTCCTGGTATACTAAGATTAAAAACAGAAGTGCTGTATAAATTCTGAAATTGCCTTTGGCCATCTCAAAAACAGAGACAAGCCTGCTTAAAGTCTTCCTTAATGGTTTCGTATCAGTGGAGTGTAATTCACAACTCACCCAGGGGACTTATTCCCAATTTCCACTAAGGTCAACAGAGTTAGCAAAGGTTATGTGATCACCTACTGACAAATCAGCTGATGTGGAAGGAGCACAGGGCTCAAAAATGTTGTGAAAAGGGGATGATGCAACATAACAACCAGTAGCATTAGCCAGCTCTACAAAACAGATTAAGAAAAAAAACAGATGGGATGACACTTCCTTACTCACTTAATTAGACATCTAACTCTGACTTGGCCTTTGAAAAATCTCCCCATAGACTATTAGCACTTCAAGACAAGGGAGCGTTATCTTGCTGAAGTGTCACAACCAACTCCAGAGCAAGCCCACTTTTGAAGTAACTAGTAGTAGTAGTAGTAGTGAGTTCCTGCTATTTAGGGAGATCAGTGTTCAGCTGAAGTATGTAAAATTACCAGGGGTTTCTGGCAGTTTGTATTTACGAGACTACAATATAATCAAGTCTCTCCTGGAAATTCTCCCACGTGGAAACACAGTAATTGTAGCAGTCAGTCAAAACCTCTGAAAATAATCTGCTCTTTACCTAGCTATCTTCCTAATTCTACAATGTAATATGGAATTAGGACATGCATAACTTTAAAGATGCAGCCTGGTTTGGATTTTGCTTTGAAGTCTGCAGATAATCAAGTCAAGAGAAGAAGCTGTCTTGGATATACTATCCTGCTGACATGCATACCACTGTCAGGAGAGCTATGTGCTGTGGCCCTGGTTACAGGGAGCTTTTTAAACTGAAAGCACGAAGACTCAGTAGGGAGGCACAGAGCTGGCAGCTTTACTGTGTCCAAATTGCATGAGTTTTCACAGGGTGTCCAGTTAGCCACTACACAGCCTGTCACACCCTGATTATCACTACTGCTTTTGTGAGAACAACCCCATGTTCCAAACACGACTGGGGGCTCACTATACTAGATGCTTATTTTCCTTTGTTTCTCTGGGGGCCAAGATGCAAGAGTCAGCGATGTACTTTGTTTGCCTGAAGCAGGCTTATGTGGTTGAAGTTGGTTCCTTATTTCCAGTTCCCTAATTCCTTATTCCCAGTTCCTTTTTCAAAGCTAATCTAAAACCAATAAAAACTTCCAGTTCTGGAATGGGTTGCTATTGTCGTCTGGATACTGGCTAGCCCAGAGTGCTTCAGTCTTTGCCTAACCCATTTAGTGTTGACAAGTCAGCTGTTGGCATGGTGGTGGTTGTGTGCCACACATGGGTAAACTATGATAACTATTGTTAATGTTCTAAAAACAATCCGGCTTTGGGAGGAGGTAAGGGCTAAAGGAAGAGAGACTTTTCTAAGGAATGTGGTCAAGAGCAAACCTGCTATGAGGCTGAAGTTGGTTCCTTATTCCCAGTTCCTTATTCCTGGTTCCCGGTTCCTTTTTCAAAGCTAATTTAGACCTAATAAAAACATATTAATGAATTGCACATCCTAAAGAGAGATAATTTCATTAGCTGTGCATATGTATTAATTAATATGTAGAATAAAACCCCACATCAAGTACAGAGCCTTAAATGAAGGATTAGGATGGGATTATGGGGCCAACTACTTCTTGGGCCACCCCAAATTTTGTGGCGATGCCACTGGGGGACTGTTCCAAAGAACCCTGACCACAGTTCTGCCCGGCCCAAAGCACAGTTTAGCTATTCCAGGGTGCCAACCAACAGCCCCCATGCCACTATATTACGTATAATGGCTGGGATTATGGCTAGAAATTCTCCTTGGGCCAACCATCAGAATACGTCTGTGCCACCGAGGGACTGTCCTGGACATCTGTGACCAGAGACTTGCCCAGCCCAAAGTGCAGTTTGGCCGTGCCAGGCTGCCAACAAACAGCATCCCAGCCACTGTGCTAAATTAATGGATTTGAATAAGGAATTGGATTTTGAGCTGGATTATAGCTGGAAATCCTTCATGGGCCACCCCAGACCATGTCTCTGTGGCACTGGGGGAACTCTCCTGGACATCTCTGACAGGAGTCTTGCCTGGCCAAAAGTGCCAGGCTATCAACAGACAGCACCCCAGCCACTGTGCTAAGTGCATGAACCCAAATAAGGAACTGGATTTTCGACCGGGATTATACCCAGCAATCCTTTTAGGCCACCCCAGACCACACCTCTGTGCCACCAGGGGACTCTCCTGGTCATCTCCGACAAGAGACTTGTCCAGATCAAAACGTAGTTTGGCCATGTCAGGGTGCCAACTAACAGCACCCCAACAACTGTGCTAAGTATATGGACCTGAATAAAGAATTGGATTTTGGGCTGGGAATATAGCTAGAAATACTTCTTGGGCCACCCCAGATCACACATCTGCATCACCGGGGGACTCTGCTGGACATCTCTGACTAGAGGCTTGCCCGAACCAAAGTGCAGTTTGGCCATGCCACAATGATAACAGACTACACCCTAGCCACTGTGCTAAGTATATGGACCCGAATAAAGATCCAGATTTGGGGCTTTGATTATAGCTACAAATCTTTCTCAGGCCACTCCAGATCACATCTCTGTGCCACTGGGGGACTCTTCTGGACATCTCTGACCAGAGACGTACCCGGCCTAAAGCACAGTTTGGTCATGCCAGCCTGCCAACTGACACCACCCCAGCCACTGTGCTAAATATATGGTCTTGAATTAGGAAATGGTTTCTGGGCTGGGATTAGAGATGGAAATGCTTCTTAGGCCACCCAACACCATGATTCTGTGGCACAGGGCCTCTCTCCTGGACACCTCTAACCAGAATCTTGCCCAGCACAAAGCGCAGCTTGGTAGTGCCAGGCTGCCAACTGACAGCACCCCATTCCCACCGTACAAAATGCATTGGCTTGAATAAGGAATTGGCTTTTGGGCTGGGATTATACTTATACATCCTTTTTGGGCCACTCCTTGACTTACCTCTGTGCTACTGCAGAACTCTCCCAGACACAGTTTCATAGTTTCTAGGGTCAGAAGGGACCTGAGTAGATCATCTAGTCCGACCCCCCGCCATGGCAGGAAATAATACTGGAGTCAAACGACCCCAGCATGATGTTCATCCAACCTCCTCTTAAAAAACCCCAGGGTAGGAGCCAGGACCGCCAATCTTGGAAGTTGGTTCCAGATCCTAGCTGCCCTGACCGTGAAGTGGTGCTTCCTGATATCTAGCCTCATCTTTGAGCAGTCTTGCCTGGCCCAAAAGGCAGTTTGGCCATGCCTTTGACAGACCCCCCCAGCCACTGTTCTAAGTATAATGGCTCGAATAAGGAACTGTTTTTTGGGCTGGGAGATGGAAGTCTTTGTTGGGCCACCCCACCCTGTGACTCTGTGGCACTGGGCGATTCTCCCAGGGATCCCCAACCAGAGTATTATCCAGCCCAAAGTGCGGTTTTGCTTTGCCACGCTGTCAACTCAGAGCACCCCCCCACCCCTCCAGTGACTGTACTAAGGACAATAGCTTGAATAGGGAACTCTTTTTGGCCTGGGATTAGAAATGGAAATCCTTCTTGGCCACCCCACACTATCACTCTGTGGCACCAGTGGACTTGCCTGACCAGAGTCTTGCCCCAGCACAGGGCATAGTTTCTTCATGCCATGCTGCTAACTGCAGCCCCCCCAAGCCTACTGCACTAAATATAATGGCTCAAATAAGGAATTTCTGTTGGGCTAGGACTAGCTAGGATTAGGATTCTTCTTGGGCCATCCCACACCATGCCTCTGTGGCACTGGGGGACTCTTCTGGATGCCCTTGACCATGTTTTTGTCTGAGCCAAAGAATGCTTTGTCCATGCCAGGCATCAATTTACTTGCCATCCGCATGTGCCATCTACATTGCTACCAATAAGGAGCTGCCTTTCTGTGCAAAACCCTCATCCCAGGACATATCCCCACTACCAAGGAGCCTCCTGAAGAAGTCTGGGCATGCCCCTGCTCAACGCAATGCTAGCTTTTTGAGTCAGCCTGCCAGCTGACACCCAACCTTTAAAACCTTTATGTTGCTGTTCCACCAGGCACTGGATGGCAAGATGAATGGCTCCATGCAAATATAGGGCACCAGTGACAGAGCTCTGCTCCGACACATGGTATTTAGCATGTGTCAGAGCAGATTCGATTAATCAAGTCTGCTGCCAGTCTGCTGAAGCATGCTAATTAGTGCACTCCAGCAGCCTCTGCGTCACGTGTATTCACTGTGCCCATGTTTCAAAATGGCAGCACCAGTGCTTTAACTAAAGATCTTCACACCAGCTTGGTTAAAGCACCACTACCACTGCTCTGAAGCATGGGCTAGCCAGTTTCCAGATAACAATAGCAACCCATTCTAGGACTGGGGTACCCTCTCTCAACAATGTGCCATAGCAATGGAGGGCTGGGGCCAGTTCTTCAGACTGCTCCCTGAAGGTGGTGGTAAAAATCCCCGAGCCACTCCTGGTCACCTTGCATGTGACCTACCTACACATGACCCCATCACTTCATGCTTTTGGACCTGCACTGGTCAACACTGGTTGGAATCTGCACCCATCACAATGCTACCTAGAGGTATGTAGAAAAACATTCAAAGCTATGTCTATCTCCGAATCAATTCAGAAGGTTCCAATTCGATTTGGAGAGATTAAAGGGTCCTCTGATTCGATTCGGATTCAAAGAATCGCCACCAAATTGAGCCAAATCTCTGCAAAATCAAATCAGGGACTGAAACTTCACACAGCCCTAGATCCAATCAGTCAGCAGACCAGGTCCAGACTGTGGGCCATATTTTGCCCAGCCCTGAGCTAAATGAACCCTTTTTTTTTTTTATTAAGCTGATTAACTGATGATGTCCTACTGACCATTACTATAGACCTTTTTAGAAAAGCATCTTTAAGCATGTTTCTATAGAGACTGAGCCTTGCAGTGCACACATGAAGCATTATCATCTACAGTCCAGAGACAAAGAAAGGAGGCAGTGAGTTTAAGTCAGGTCAGGAGCAGGAAAGAGAACCCTGCTCTCCTGATTCTGAATCCAGAGCTCAGACACAAGACTGTGCTACCTCATTGCGTGTGTTGGTTTTACTGAACTCGACACCCATGATGTTACCAATAAATAAATAAAATAGAAGTGTTATTTGTCCTTCCAAAATGTAAATCCTTAAGCTATGACTGTTGCCTGTAATAGAAGCAATAAATCTGGGTCTGGCACACCAAGACATCTTACCGTCAGCTATCTGATCATTTAAGCATGAAAAATATTTTATACTTGGAATGACCCATTTTTATCGTTTAGTTTTTTCAGAATGCAGGCACTTATTTTGCTCAATTCCAGTTCAGTGCATGCCATGACAGACAATTCACGTGTTTTCTGAAATCATGACTTGGTCTGAAATTAACAGAACAAGCAAAATCTTTGAAGGCTTCCTAGACAATTGGGCCATGACTCTTGAACACGGATATGTGCCTCTGCACAAGAGCTGTACCATTTAAACTATACAGTGTATACACTGGACAAACATACACACTAATAAAACTATTTCAGAAAAAATAAATAGAGCCAAATTACCAAATTAATTATGCCAGTGCAAACAGGATCTTAAAGAAAACTCAAGGGGCACTGAATATTTTAATTTCATGATGCCTCTAACCTGGGGAGTCCTACTGAATCCTGAAAATACAGGACAGCTTAACCCAAACTGACTTCTCCCCACCACCTTCCTAAAAGCTGTGCAACACCCCAGCTTATGACTTTCTAAAAATACATGCTGGTGCCCACAGCCTGGCAGTCTTTTAAATACAGATTCACACTCATCCCTCCAGTCATAAAACAGTTAATCATCTTCTAGCAAGAGATGTATGGCACACTTATAATTAGCCCTTTCTAATCAACTTCAGACTTAGAGCCTATTAAGAAGCAGTCAGTTAGCAAAGAATTGGCGACATCTAAATGTTGTCATCACCTGTTTGCCTTCCTCCCCTGCTCATCCAGAGCATGCTGAACCAAAAATAAATCACATCTCATTTTCATTCCTGACTGCTACGGAGGGAACCATTCTATATACACCACATTGGTGCCAGGAATCTGGGGGCCAACTCGGGACTTATTCATAGCAAAACAGATTCCACCTCCCTCGTTGGAACTGGCAGAAGCAGAGAAGACAAGGAGTTACTTTCCTTTAAGAACAAGCAACTGGCATTGGAAATGTGACTCATGAAACTGTGCTCAAACTCAGGCTGATGGGGAAGGAATGGCCTGCAAATACACATACAACAGCCTTTCACAAAAACTGACGGTTTAATGTGTCAGGGTGTTTTTAAGCCTTCCCAGAGGCATTGGGTGTTGGCTACAGCCAAGTCTGGCGACTTTGCCTGGCGTGTAATACTCCTGCTGGGACTGAAGCCAGAGGTTCTGGCTAAAGGGTCTTCCCTCTACTTAAGGTCAGACCGACTGCCACATCTGGAGTCAGGAAGAAATTTTGCCCCCATGGCCAGATTACTACAGACTGGGGGGTTCTTGCCTTCCTCTGTAGCAGGGGACATAGCTGTGCCTATTGAGTGTATGTTGAAACCAATGTTTAATAGAAGCAGGACATTGGCTGTCGTGGTCCCTCTGCTTTGCCTGTGGCTGGTTAGGGTGTCTGGTCTAGACTGTGCCAGGGTCGGCAGTAGTCTTGTTATGGATTGTATTGGATGTTTTGGATAGGACTGATGCTGCCTCAGGCACAGGGTTGCACTAGAACAGCATTTCTCAGCCTGTGGGTAGCAACCCAAAACTGGGTCACAAGAATATACGAAGGGGTCGCAGAGAAATGGAAAGTGTGGGAAACTGTGGATTTTTCCTTTTAGGCTGGCAGTGTTCCAGCCTGTGAGAGGTCGCTTGTGGCCCCCGCCTGTCCAACACACTGGACAGCTCGGGCCTGGGAGCAGCAGGTCAGGAGTGAGGGGCACTGGGTCAGGATTGGCCATGGATGTTTACAAATGGGTCCTGGTACAAAAAAGGTCAAGAACCACTGCCCTAGGTGACCTCCAGGCAGGGCCTGGATTGTTCTTAACCATCTCAGAACGGGTGTTAGACAATTTAAGGCAAGCTGTGCTCTTGGGGCCTTTCCAACAACGCTGGTGCTCAAGCTCAAATGGCCAACCACATAAACTATGAACATACATCCTTACCTTCAGGCGCCCACGGTCTTATTGCCATGGACCACTCTATGGCTAGCCATCCAGCCCTCATGCTCCCAACACACCAGCACTTGCTTCATCCCCCTCAACACCTCTGGAGGTCCCTGCTAGCCCTGCTTCTCTATGACTTCACCTCCAAAGAGGTAAATCTCCAAGAGAATCCAACTCCAAAGAGGTAAAAGCCAAACCCAGAGGAACATGGGCAGGTGTTTCACAAGGCTGGAAAGGGCTCACTCCTTGCCAGCCTGCACCAGGCAGCTCAACCACATCCCCATTTTGGTGGGGGGTCAAAGGGTGGAGCCTCCCCACTTCCCCCACTAAGCAGTAGCCCCACGTCCTACGAGCTAGCTGCGCTGCTGCCTTCCCCTCCCACCCCAGGCCAAAGACAAGCAGCCCTTTCCGGGCTACCAGGCGCGGGAGACCCAGTGCAAGAAGCTGGCTCCACTGGGGGGAGGGGAGGGGAGGAGCACAGCCCTGCTCAGCACCTCCTGGGCGTATATGGAAACCGAGCAGGCAGGATCTGCAGCACTGGAGGTTTTTAAGCCCTAGGGAGACAAAGCCCGGGCTGGGGGTGCGGGGGGCGTTTTGCACGGGGCGGGGGCGGGCGCAGCTGGGGCCCACGGGCTGGGCAGGGGACACCCCCCGGAGCCGCTTACCTGCGCGCGGAGCGACTCGAGCCGCGTGGCGGAACTTGTACTTCTACTTCTACCTCTACCGCCACCGCCCAGTCCTGCCGCGCCCGCGAGCCAGGCAGGGACAGGGCGGGCGCTGACTTCAGGCCTCGGCCCAGGTACCACCCCCACGGGGGGCAGGGTTCTCGCGGATTGGGCCGGGCAGGAGTCACTCGGGCCGGGGGGCGGGGCCTGGGGGTTTGTCCCAGTAGCCGCGGTTGGGGTGAGCTGGCGGGCAGCTGCAGCCTCTGCGCGCGGGGGTGTGGTGGGGGAGGGCGGGGCCGCCCGCAGCTGCCACACGCGCAGCCCCAGCTTCCCCCTGCATCCGCGCGCCACACATACACATCAACTTGCACGCACACACGGGGCACTATTTCCTCCCCCCGCCACATACACACACGCAGAGCAGAAGCTACTACCTCCTCCCCCCCCACACCCGGCATCAGCTTCCCCACTTCCCCACTCCTGCTGCTCCAGACAGACCCCGGTGCCCTGCAAGAAGGTACCTCTACACAAGGCACCTTTGGAAAGGGCCATGAGGGGTCGGGCCGTGCTCTGCCCCCTCATCTTGTCCCTAGGGGCCTCCCCAGGGTCGCAGTTATTATCAAGGAGGCTTGCAGCAGCTCTCCCTGCACCCCTCCCCGCTCGGGCACAAAACAATTACTAGGCACAGATCAGTTTCCTCCCCTAAAGCGGGGAGGATGCTCCTGACTGACGTCATTCACCATCTCTAGCAGGATGTATGAAGAGTTCAAGCTGATTCCATACTACATCTGCAGCCTATTCACTATTCAGCCCAGTTTGCCCACTTCTAGTCAGAGCTCCTCTGGAAGATCAATTAAACTAGCTACTTCACTGCCTGGGGAGAATGGCTCCACTTCTGATCCTAATGCTGCTCAGTACCAGCAATGAGTGTCTTGCCCTCCAAAGCTTGTCTAACTCCATTCCAACTATACAGCTGGTCCAATTAAAGGTATTACCTGAATAAATACTTGCCTCTTGCTTCATCCTGAAGTCACTGGTGTTGTTGTTCATCAGTCCCCTTGCCGTTCCTGGTAGATCCTTTACTGAAATCATGATTAACTTCTGTGTTCAGCCTGAGGATCTACAGTTCCCACTACACATGCGGACAAAAGTGCAATGGAATCTAATGCACAATCAAGACAATCATGCCTCCTGCCATGCCACATGTGCACAGCGGCATGATTGTGGGATCACACATTAGACCCCATCACACCTTATTACCTAGGATCAGGGCAAGAAGCAGGGTCCTGTGGCTGAGAGCCCTGCACACCCCAGGCTGAGGGGCTCCCAGCCACAAGGACACCCCACACACCCCCAGGGCTGTGGGACCATAGCAGCAACAATCCCCATGCCTGGGGGATCACAACTACTGCAATCCTCCAGGCTTGGGGGTTTCACACCGAGCCAATGGCCAGAGTGCCAAAAACACCCCAACCCTGATCCATCAACTTCCCCACTTCGACTTGGAGTGCCAGGGGATGACTACGAGGGAGCCATAAGGGGCCTGATCCTCACTGCTGGTGGTAGATTCATGCACACCTCCAGGAAGATGGCAGGGGAGGGGCCAGGGTTGCACCGCTCACAGGAGTGCAAGCAGCCACTGCTGCCAGAGGCCCGCCAGGGCACCAAAGCCCGGTGCAGCTGGTTGTACCCTCCTGGCTGCAGCCAGCCTGGCTCTGGGCAGCTGCTGCCAGCCACAAAGCCGAAGCTGCTGGCAGCAGGGCTTGCTGCCTCCAGGGTGCCTGCCCGGGCTCTGTGGCTGGTGGCAACTGCTCAGAGCCCAAGCCAGCTGTGGTGTCCTAGCAAAATGGTCTCACATGTCATGCTCTGGCACACATGCAGGGGGTTGCAGCCCCCTGCACTAAGCATGTTGCAGCCCTGTAGCTGAGAG
This sequence comes from Crocodylus siamensis, assembly GCF_052110815.1. Taxonomy (NCBI): domain Eukaryota; kingdom Metazoa; phylum Chordata; order Crocodylia; family Crocodylidae; genus Crocodylus; species Crocodylus siamensis. The sequence continues at coordinate 126,059,960 of NC_143398.1, read as the reverse complement.
CCTGAGAGCTGACAGGGCTCTCAGAGCTCCTATAGACATGCAGGGAGCCTGTTCCAAAGCACTGGAAATCCAGCACATCAGACCCAATTCTGCTGGGCCATAGAAATTGATGTGCTCTGGTAGCTTTCTGCATCACGTGCATCAACATCCCTGCGCTGAAGAACTGACAGCAGGATACTTGGAAATAAAACACATTCGATGAGCATTAGTTCAAAGTGCCCTGCTGCTTATTTTTACAGTGCAGAGATGCTGATACATGACACATGGGTGTTTTTAATTAGCACACCTCACTAATTAAAGTACCCTGTACATCCCAGACCATGTGTAAAATGTCCTCAGCTGCAGGGGAGACCTTGCTACATGTGCAAATTAAAGCTGGATAGCAACCAGCTTTAAAGTTAGTACATATTTTCAAGGTCTAACTTTATAGCTGGGTGGCGCTTTTATTGGTGATAGCTACTTTGCACATATAGCTGGTCTTAAGGTAATTGCACAAAACCTGTAACATAAAGAGGAGGCCTATATCACAGAATCTAACAGCAAATCCTGCAACTGTGGAGGGAGTTAAAGGAGATGATGCCAGAGATTCCTTCCAGTCCTAGGCTTCTTGTCATGGCATGGTCTGGATCCTTTTGGCGTGCTCAGAACACACCAAAAAGATCCAGACCATGCCATGACAAGAAATGCAAAACCTGCCAACACATCTCCACCACCCCCACAATTACTACACCCCACAGAGCCATCAGCATTCCTGCATCTTACAGCTGCACCTCCAGAAATGTAATGTATGTCATTCAATGCACCAAATGCCCTGATGGAAAATACATAGGAGAGACCAAACAACAACTGCAAACCAGAATGAATGCACACCAGAAATCTATCAAAGACAGGAATACCCAATTACCTGTGGGGGCACATTTCTCACAAGAAAACCACTCTCTCTCCAATCTCTCAGTCCTGACCCTCAAAGGAAACTTACAAAACACTTCCCATAGATGAGCCTATGAACTCCACTTCATCAACTCCTGGATACTAAAAACCATGGACTAAATATAGACATTAGATTTATAACACATTATAACCCGCCTGACATCTGACTCCCTAGGTACCTCTCCACTATTCATCCCCCTTCTTTCTCTCCCCTCCCCCCCCAGCCTGTCTCTCACCCATTGACTCCTCAATCTACATTTTCACTGACTACCTGGCTTGTATGCATACCAGCCCAGCCTCTGGCTTCTTTACTTTTCATTCCATCCAGAAAGAGCACACACCAACCTGCTGAAACTTCCTTAGCCTGATGAAGGGTTTTTGAACCCGAAGCTTGCTTAGTAATTGTTTTCCAACTATTTTAGTTGGTCTAATAAAAGATATCAGATTCACACGAAGAACCTTGTCTGCCTAATCTCTGGTATCACTTCGCAGTGTGGCTCTGTTCTCTTGATGATCGTTGCACCTCTAATTTTGGTACCATCAGCAACTTGGATAACAGTTGAATTTACATCAAAGAAGCAACAGAGAGAGTCTTTGTGACAATTTTTTGATTCCTCTGCAGCAACCTAAATAGGCCTGGCTACAAAAAGAAATCTCTTGCAGGAATACAAGGGAGCTCCCTGCAGTACACTCATGTTCAGCTGTGCTTCACCAAGGTACAAACCACCTGAAACTATAATGCTGTGTGAATCACCAGACACCACAGACTGGAACCAGTTGTTTTAAATCTTTGGACTGAGAAGAGTCTGTTATAGAAAGTCACAGTTAGAGAGAAGTCAAGCTAGAAGGAACCTCCTTACATCATCTAGTCCAACCCCTGCCTGAGGCAGGATGATCCCCATCCAAACCATCCCATATAACCATAATATAAACTCTACATAAGACTGCCCTCAACCATGACACAACATAAACCTAACACCCTACCCTCCCACAGGTAAAGCAGGAACCACAGAAGCCAATGTCTTGCTTCTATAAAATGTTGTCAATATACGCTCAAGAGGTCCTGGGAAGTTGGCCATGTCAGCCCGCAGTCCATGCCAATCTCACCATGGAGTAAAATTCCTTCCTGACCCCAAATATGGTGATGTCTGGCCCTGAGTGGAGGGGCAAGACCCTCTAGCCAGGAATTGTTCCTAGCAGGATAATTGGCATGCCCCAGTTGAAGTCTCCGGCCTTAGCTGTAGCCAACACCTAATGTCTCTGGGGAAGCTTAAAAACACCCTGACAGGTATTGCAGGGGGGAAAAAGGCATGGGGGGAGGAAACAATCAGCAAAGCCCAGAACCATGGGAAATACCCAAAGTAGAAAATAGGCATACCTGTGGCTAGATCATCCCCAACCAGGGGCTGTCCAACCTCTTCTTGAACCTCCTGTGATGGAGAGTCCACAACTTCTCTAGGCAGTCTATTGCACTGCCTCACCTGTTCTTACAGAGAAGATGTTTTTCTGGATAACCAATATTAAATTTACTTTGCTGCAACTTCAAACCATCAGTCTGCATCCTCGTCTCTGTATCAAGAGGGAAAAGGTGCTTTCCCTCTTTTTTATGGCAGCCCTTCAAGTATTTGAAGACAGATAACATATCTCCTCTTAGACACCTTTTCTGCAAGTTGAACATGCCTAGCTCCTTCAGCCTCTCCTCAGATGACTTGCCTTCCAAACCTTTGATCATTGTTTTTGCCTGCCTCTGGACCCTCCCTAACTTCTCCATGTCCTTTTCAAAATGTTCCATGTATTTACATTTGTATAGCACCTTTTATCTGCAAATGTCATTACATCAGAAATGTAAAAGTTAATACCCAAAGGGACTCACTTTAATCACAAATGGCATAGAGCCACTTGGGGAACAGAACATGACAGATGTTTAACAGTTCTAACTCTTACAAGGCAGATATGTAACATGAGCGCTAATCTAATGATTGCAAGTAATCAAGACCTCAGATTTACCATGTTTTTCATCTCAACAAGAGACCCAATCACATCATGTCAAGGTAAAGGTATTAATTCACAGGCAAAGGTTTTCAAAGTGTGTAAGCAGACATGTAAATTGCAGCAAGTTTACTTTTTTTGTCATTTCATTATCAACCTAAACAACTGGGCACCATTTATCACTTACAATTGGATTGATTGAGGGGCAGCCTTTAGGACAACTCCAAAGCAGGGCACAAGCTCACAGCTTTGGAAATGTATTGCCCTCCCCCCCCCCCCCAACTTATATCATTGAAGGAGAAAAGAGCAGGAAGTTAAGTATGTGTGTTTGCCTTAGAAATGCTTGTCTGGTAGAGTAATACTGATGTAGCTAGGCTGGAATAATACTTCTTACATAACTCTGGCATTGGAATTATCACACATACATACTGCAAATAACTGTAGCAGATAACTGATCATCATACTGCAAATAACTGTAGCAGATATACTGAGGTCTTGTTGAGTTTAATAGCAAATACATGGGCTTGGGACAGAAATTACATGTAAATTAGTATAAGTGATTGGAAATTCGTTCAAATCTGTAACACAACAGAAGTGTAGTACAGATAAACCACTTTCAAAATGGCCAGAACTGATTTAAGATAAACCTGGATGGATGTATTTTGAGATTTAACTGATTTAAATTAAATCAATTTATTGAACTTCTGTCCCAGATCCCTTCCAGATTCAAGTTAACTCACAGTCTCACAGCATCCCAGGATGCTTTGGCACCTCCCCTACAAACACTGCCTTGTAGGGTGGGTGGGCTAACCTTGGTTCAAGCCGTCTGCTGCAGAGAGGAATGCTCTAGCACCTCCCAGTGTCTGGCCTGGGCCACTGCAGGCATGTGGCTGCATTTCCAGAATCAAAAGGGAACACCTGTTCACTTACTTATTTATTCATTCAATCTCCTATACTTAGACTAACCTGCAAAGACTGAATTGATTCAGTCTTGGGCTTTTTGACTGTCTGTACTTAACCAAAATCACCCCCAACTCTTCCTGAAAGAAACAGACAGAAGGCAGGGCAGGGTGGCACCTCATACAATAACTCATTCAGAAATGCATACGCTTTTGTAGGTGACAGCCTACTTGGTCAGATGTGATGAATGAACTAAAAGCAGCAGAGGAAGAGATGAGGTGCTGCTTTTTCACAGTGCCAAGAGCCTCAAGTGAGTCCTACTGCATTTCACACCTACATGCAAAATGCCTTAACACTAGGCTCCACACAGCTGTCAAACTTGTGGCTTCCTCTGCCTCAGGCTCACAGCAAGTTTAGTACAAAAAGCTATAGAACAATGAAAACAAGAAATTAGAAGCAAACTGAACTGTCCTAGCAATAAATCTCTTAAGGGTCTCTTGACTGCCTGAGAGAGTTTCAGTGGACAATAATACATAATTAATTGGATTCTGTGTACAGTTTAATTTTAAAAGGCTCAAATGACCAATAGATGCTGCTTTGGAGGTCTCATCCAAATATGAGGCAGACAGACTTCAGCTGTGGTATCATGCTGGTATACCTGCAATTAGAAACAAAGCAGTTTTTCATTTAAGAATTCCAGACCAATGGTAAACTGTGAAATGTGGCTGTGAAAAGTCATCTTGTATATATGGCATAACTTCATCCCCTACAAGACAGTTAGGAGAAGATACCACAATGTCCTTTGACTTGGTTCTCTTTGGTAACGTGTTCAGCATAACACATTCAGCCCCACCAAAATTGCTCCTAATAAGTGTTTTGTCCTATTTGGAAGCTCAGTGTAATTATTTTCTCAACTGCAGCACAAGCATGGAAGAAGACACCAACAAATTATTTTCGAATGAGAAAAAAGTCTTTCAGTAAATCTTTACTGATACTTTCTATCTGTATTTATTAAAAGCTTTAGTGAGTAGAGCAGCTGATTATATGTACTGTGTATCAGGCTGATTTCTTCAATGTGTGTGAATTGGAGTAATTAAAACCTGGAGTCTGTCCAGTTTGAACACTGAGGCAAACCACAGAAGAGATTCAATGGAAATCCATAAGAATGATGTAAAAATAAAACAAATAAGCCACACTTGAATGCTAAATATGTATGAAGGAAAACCTCCTAGCATGACAGGAAATAGTATGATAATCAAATGAAAGAGTATTTTGAAGTGATAATTATAGTCATGATTTGGTGTTTGAAAGGAACTTTGTCTTCTCACTGTTTTTGGTGATTGCTATTGGCGATTGATCAATGAAGAACAAACAGTAGATTAGAAGTAAATTCCACATCCTTAATCAAACGTCTAGGCCCTTAATCCCCAAAAGTATACTGGGGTTTGTTTTTCTTTTTCTACCACAGAGATATTTTTTTACTTCTGCATTTTAATCTAAATATACCTCAAACAGCATGTATTAACCAATTATTTCATTCAAGTATAGAAGTCATAGACTGAACAAAAGAAGACAGAGCGAGAGAGCATGCTCATTCATTCCAATTTTATGTCCTTAAAGTTGGTTGATTAGACCATCCAGATCAGAACATTTCTTAATACTGAGGAAGTCTGGAAGTCCATCTGAAAAGAATCTGCAATGACTTAGGTAACAGTATAAAGTTAGCCATCTAATATGAAGTAGTTATTAAACAGCAATGTAATCTAACTTGCACTGGTGAGGCTTTCTGTGGAATGTACAAAATGAGTGAAATTCCATGTATTCTCACACACCCAGCACTGGTTATGATGGCAAAAGACCCCGAGTCTATGAAGCAGTGAGAAATGATATTAGGGTACAGTAGAGATGACTGGTACAGCATAAAACAACGAGATATTTTCTATCTGTATTTGTTAAAAGCTTTAGTGAGTAGAGCAGCTGATTATATGTACTGTGTATCAGGCCGATTTCTTCTTTGGATGTCTCAGGTCTATTGTACAGTACACCTGGTCTGTTAATCATATTGTATTTCATGCCCTACCACTATATGGGTAATATACCTGACTTAATCTGTGCATTCAGCAGTATGCCATCTCCACTCAGCTTTGTAGCCCAAACCATTAGACTCGGACAAATTAATTTCTCACCTCACTTGTAGCTGTTTGCCGAGCATGCTTTGGTCAGAAACATCAGCTCACAATTCCTTAATCATCTTCCATGTTGCCATACAGTGGCAAAGCAGGTAGAACACTGGCATTTTATTAATTCTTGTAATCAGTTTCCCAGAAGATTATTCAAGAGTCCTAGTAATAACTAACGGTGGGAAGGTGGGAAACACCCAGAGCAACAACCCCAGGTGCCAGCTTGGGATACTAGTTGCTGCGTGCTGACCTAGCTAACACTAATGCTGGCAGCCTGGCTACAGCTGCATCTGCAGCCCTGTGTGCTACCATCATCTAGATACGGAATTGCTCAATTATGCCTCTGAAGCATCCCTTAATTCAATTTGTTCCAAGCTGCAGCCCCTTCAGCACCACCTGGTTAAAAAAAGGTTGGTGGCATGCAGAGTCCCTCTCAGATAATGTTAGAACCAGGACTGCAGGTGCAGCATGTGCTTTATGTCCTTTATGTCAGCTGTCTTCACCCCATTCTTCATAAACATGGTCATTCAGGTAATATAAAGACCAAAAAGAATGGCTACAATTCAATAAAACTTTCCATGAGAGGATCTTAAAACGTCTTGAAAATAGTACCTAACCAACAACTTCAGCTTCTCATGGGGTAGGCGAGTACTATCTCCGTCAAGCAGATGAAGAAAATGAGGCATAAAAAAGTTTAAGCGACTTACTTAAAGGTCACACAATGAGCCAATGGCAGAGCTGGTGAGAAGGCCCCCTCAATCTGCTGGCCTCTGTTTTGACCAAAAAATGGCTTTTCCTCCTTTAAAGAGAGAAACAATACAAGCTTAGCCAGTAATATATCAGTGTTTAAAGCCCATAAGGGCCCTCCAGGGAAGGTTACAGTATCCTCCTGAAATGTGAACAGGAGCAGTGTTTGTTTCACATTTCCAAGAGTTTGATGTTTACATTTGTTTGTTCCTGGGCTGATCTCTTTAAAATTTACGCTGTGGTTTTGCAAGTTTCTGATTCACTGACTTGGGAAATAACTGTGCATCTGGAGGCTGACTCATCCTTGATACATCCACGATAGAGAAAACAATTTTAAGAGTACCAAGTAATTTTAACCTTTAAAACTACTAAGAATATTTGTAGTCCATGCAAGCCAAGAAACAATAGGGGCCAAACATTCATGATTATTTCATTCAGGTTTCGTTAATGCCTGTTCAGGGATGTGAGCCCTACTGTTTTGTTTGTTTCTCTCCTATGAAACTCAAGAAAGTATTTTAAGAGATTAGTGAAATGACACCATTCAAGGAGAAGCCTTCAGACAGGCTATTCAATTAATTCAGTGAACCCCACTATTTCTTTCTGTTTAATCATGTCCCTTTTTTGTATAAACAGAATGCCAGCAACCTGATGCTGTCTGTTCCATGAATGTTATAATAAAAAATCAAATTATTTTAGACCTATTTGTATCTAAGCCTTGGGAAGTGATTTTGCAAACTCCACCACATCAATAATGATGAGATCTTTGTGTTGTTCTTGAAAGAGCTTGCTGAAATTTGTAATGTCCAAACTTAAACGTGAAGTCAAACTTAGATTTGAGAGTTCATTTTGTCTCAGATCAGGGCAGTGGGCTGAAGGATGGAGGATTAAATCTTAAGAATTCTTCATTAATTTTGTTATTAAGTTTGACTTTTGTCTTGTTCCAATAAAACCAAAACATTTCAACTCTACTATTTCAATGTTACATAATAATATAAAAGCATTAAACAAAACATTTTTGTAATTTCCCATGACAATTTTGATAAAGTCAAAGTTAAGACACTCTCATTACATGCTCATATTTTGTAAAATCAGTTTTCTGACTCAATTTTTCTGGTGGAAAATTTTTGACCAGCTCTAACCATCATGCTGCAGAAAAGCAGTGCTAGACTAAAAGGCCACTGTTTCTTGATGCTGCATTATACCTTCTTTCTACTGTCTAGCTGTTGTAGTCCTTGTAGAGAAGAGAGATGTAGGGTGAAGGAGATTAAATTATATATGGGGAAAAAAAGGTCAACATTTTGTCCAGGCCCAAACGGGCCATCAAAATAACATTATGGTCTACAAAACTGGATGCAATTTAATGGTAGATTAGGGCAGGGGTTTTCAACCATTTTTACCAAATTTACCGTTTGTCTCAGTTTCTCCTAATGTACACCTTTTATAGTTTTTCTTGTTTTTAAGGGGTGGGGGGCAGATTGAGGCCCCATGGTGAGAGAGGGAATGGGGTGGGGCAGGCACTGCTCAGCTGGGGTGGGGTGGGGTGTGGGATGGAGCAGCTCATCAAGGGGGCACGGGGCGGGGGGGAATGGCTCCCACTGCTGCGTGCACCCTGGGAAGGCATGTGCCCCCACATCTGCTTGTGGGGGTAGGCGGGCTGCTACTGTGGGCTGGGGTCTTCCTGGTGAGGGCTGGGCTGCACTTGGAGCAGGTGGCAGTAATGCTGGGAGGAGGGTTGGGGGAGCTACAGCAAATCCTGGAGTGGCTGCAGCCCCCATCTCCCCACCAGCCCCGCTCCAATGAGGGAGGGAGTATGGCTGGGGCTGGGCAGGCTCCGCTGACCACACTGAGCACAGAAGGAAACTGAGGCAGGAGCCTGGTGGGGGGAGCTGTGTGTGGCGGCTGTTTCATGTGACCTGTCTGGGTAATCAAGGAACAGCTCCCTCCTTAATATAAACAGGGACTTTATTATAGCAGTTCCTTACAGAGCTGTTACAGGGCCTACTGTTCTCCCCTAGCCTCTCTAACTCTCTTGTTTTTCCTGTCTCCTTCCCCTCACTTCCTGTTCCTCCTTCAGACTCATCTTTCTGCTGCTGCTGGCTTTGCCTCTGAGATTCATACATATTGTTATACCTTTCCTTTCAACAGTTCAAAACAGATGATTAACTTATTCTCCTGGTTGGGCCAGAGTTTGCTAGCGCATAGCTCACCATGGAGACCTTACCTTTACCACTGGTCTCCTGTGTTCTTTAGGGCTCACAGTCATCCAGGTATGCTGGTCATTGTAGCAGCCACCCACTTCTTGTTTGTTTGATTTTTCTGGGTGCTACACCTGCTTCTGTTTTGTCCCTGTCTTTGTTTTGCAGGCTGGGCTCTGCTTGTGCATCTCTTTCCTTTGTGGAGTCCATGGCACCTTTCTCCTCTATGTGGGGCTCACTGATGACTGACCAGTTGTCAAAGCTGTCTTGGTTCTGATCCTGGCATCTTTTGCTCACTTGTATTTCTGCTTTGCCAGCACTCCACAGCTGCTTCCAGTTACGTCTCAGTTACTGTCCACTGTCTGTGACAACTTTGTAGGATCTATCTCCTACTGCACCCTCAACAGTGGCCTTTTGCCATTCTTTCACATGTGGACTTATTGGTTGTACCCAGACCTTTTCCTCTCTGCACAGTGGTCTCAGGTGCCTGGCTTCTTTGTTATGCTGTGATACTTGCTGAGACTTTTGCTTTTGGATGCTTCCACGTACTGTCACCCCTTCCTCCCTGGGGCTGTAGCAAATAGTCTCTCATGGGGAGTAATGTCTTAGTTCTCCAGCCTATTAATCTTTGGGCAGGGCTACTGTCCATTCCTTGGGAGGGTGTGTTGCAATGGTTCAATAGAACCAGGTAGGGATCCTCTGCAGTCTTATTTTCCTTCAACAAGCATCTCTTGGCTGTCTTTACCGCTGATTCAGCCTTCCCGTTGCTTTGTGGGTACCCAGGGGATGATGTCTTATGCTGGAATTCCCATCTAGTGCAGAACTGTTTGAATTCTTTTGGGGTGTATTGTGGGCCATTGTTTGAGAATAGTGTCAGGTATCCAGCTTCCTGATCACCGTTCCTGCCTGAGTGTCTTCGAGGTAATCCACCTTCCAAGAATTGGAATAGTAGTCTACAATGACCAGGGTCAGAGTCTGGATCCAGAGCTGAATTCTACCAAACTGAGACTGTGCTCAGATCTGTCATTGACATTGTTTCCGTCATTGACATTGAACAAGTCAGTCCCTACTTTCTCCTAGGACTGAGAGAGGATGTCAGGAGGGTTCAATGTCTCTTTTTGCTGTTTGTCACTGTATTCCTTGCACACCTCACACTGCTCCATGTATGTTCTCAAGTGGGCATTCATTCCTGGCAAGTAGATGCACTCTTGTGCTCTCCTCGGGCATGATTGTATTGCCATGTGTGAAGCACAGAGTCGATTCTTGATGTCTTACCACAGAGCTATGTGGATCACTACCCTGTCTCCCTTGAACAGAATTCCATCCTGTGTACATAGTTTCTCTCTCCATTGGTAATATGTGACAACTTCTGGTGGTACTTGTGAGGTAAAAAAACTCTCTCTCGGTTTGTTTTCTTTGGAGGCTCATTGAATAACAAATCCTTAGACACACGTTGGTGAGACAAAAGGTATATATTTGCAAATAGGGTCAGAGGGAGAAGACAAAAGATCAAAACCCTCTGCCCCTGAGTACAATCATTAGCAGGCTTTTATCCCCTCTTTTCTGGCACGTGTACAGAAACAGGAACTCTTACAACTCATTTCCGGTTCATACAAACATGCATGAGAATACGTCAGATCATGCATCCCATGTGTATTATAATTAACTACTTAAGTATGCGGGGCGGATAGGCTTAATATGTATTAGGTTATTACGCTTGCCCAGAAAGCACTGGAGGTTATGGAGGGTTTAACTTCAAGGCTAAGACTGCAATTATTCTTATCTTAGCCTAAGAACTGTGGGAGCCATCAAAGAAAGTATGATTTAGTGTAACAAAGAGATAGTAAATTTGCAGAACAAAGAGAGCTCTTGGAGTTTTCCTTCAGTTTCCAACCCCCCCCTTCCCTCTCTCATTAAGGAGACAAGGAGGGCTGGCAGCCTTGCTTATTCAAAGGACAACACTATTGATGGGAGCTAACAGCTATTGATAATGCATTTTTAATAATATTTCTAACACTTGTTTAACTGCTTGTAGCACACCATCCTGTTCCATACTCTGCTGCATTGCTTTGAGACTGCTTTTGGAGATGGGCAAGCCTTGTACCATGCTAATGGATTCTATCTCCTATTCTACAGATCCATCTGTGCTGCACTCTAGAAGGTATGCTCTACTTAGTGTACCTCCCACTTGCAGGGACTTCCCTGGGTAGTATTTTATACTCACATCATAGGCCTGGAGTCTCAGCAGCATGCAGTGAAGTCTCTTAAAAGCACTCAGCAAGGGTTTTTTCATTATGATCTCTAATGATTTGTGATCTGATTGCAAATCTAGTCTATGTCCAAAGGCGAACTGACTGGAACGTTTCCGTCCAAACAATACCACTAGTAACTCCTTTTCTATCAGTATGTATCTCCTTTTGGTTTCAGTCATTGCTGTACTAGCAAAAGCTACGGGCTACTGGTTCTGCAGCAGTACTGCTCCCAGACCTCCTTCTGACACATCACACTGTAGTACTAGTTGCTCAGCTGTGTTGTAGTACTTCAGTGTGGGGGCCTCACTGATGAGTTTTTTAAATTCTTTTGAATACCTCCTCTTGGGTCTGTGCGCATTCCCAGGCTGCATCATTGTGTGTTAGCAACCTGATTGGCTCACAAGCGTTAAGACAAGTGTGCACCAAATTTGGACAGATAGTTAACTATCCCAATAAGGCTGACATCCTGTGGCCTGGGCATCTCCATAATGGCTCTCACCTTCTTCAAGTCTAGCCATAGTTCTTCCAAAGTCAGCAGATGTCCAATGTAAGGTACTTCTGTTCTTCTCAGCTGTATTTTGTCTGCATTCAGTTTAATATTCCTCTCCCGGCATCTGTTAAGGAGTTGTTGCAGTTTGGTGTCATGGTCACAGATCGCCTCTTTCTTATCATCCCATTCTCCTATGACAAGAATATCATCAGCCACAACCTTGATATCCAGAAGACCTTCCAGCTCCTGGTTCAGCTTCCACTGGAAAACTGCCAGAGCTGATCTGATCCCCATGGGCATCTTTAACCAGCGATACCTGCTAAAGGGCGTACTAAATGTTGTCAGGTGGCTGGATGATTAGTCTAGTTCCACATGCCAAAATCCATTCTTGACATCACAAACTGTGAACACTTTTGCTCTAGACAATTCAGGTAGTACATCCTCAATTGTTGGCAGTGGGTAGTGGCTTCTTTTGAGTGCCCTGTTAAGTGGTTTCAAATCAATGCAGATTCTCAGTTTGCCTGACGGCTTCCTTACTACTACTAGGCTGCTGAGCCAGTCAGCTTTTCTCAACCAGTGTAATGATGCCTTTTTTCTGCAGGTTTGTCAATTCTTTCTTCAGTGGCTCTAGCAGGGGTAGAAGAATTCCATGTGTTGGTAGTTGTACTGGTTGCACCTGTGGATCTATTTCTAACTTCAGTTTGCCTTCAAAGAGTCCAGTGCCCTGGAATATGTCTCTATATCTTAACAGAATTTTGTTAGGTAGCGAACTTAATGACCATTCTTTTGCTCTCCTGTGCTGCCCGGCTGCCCAGCAGTGGATGGGTGTCCACTCTGTCAATCACTATAAATTCCAGATGGTACTGTTTCTTGTTGCATGGATTTCTTAGTCAGACGGTACTTTCCCAGTGACCTCACAGTTGTTTTGTTATACATTAACAGGACTTGGTGACATTTTTCCATTCTGATGCTGCTACTCAGTAGATTCACAGGAAGGACATTGCAAGTGGCTCCACAACCCACCTTATAGGTCTTTGATCTAGCATCATTGTTGCAAATATGGCTGAGTTGTTGCCCACTTTTTTCTGTAATGTGTGTATCCTATGAGTCTATGAATCTGTCAAATTTACACTGAAAGTTTCCTCCTCATCTGTAGTCTCCTGATACCTCATCACTGTGTGGACTGTTTTTTTTCTATTTGGAGGGCTATGACACTGACCCCGGAAATTATTCCGTTTTCCACATTTGTTGCACTCTTTTCCATAGACTGGGCATTTATCCTTCCACCTTTTATGTAGCTTCCCACAGTACATGCACTGAATCATATTGTTGGCATTTGCAGTTGGCCTGTCAGGTTCCTGCTTTCCAGAGTCCTTTAGGTTGGGCCTGTAAACCTGCTCTGTATATGTGGCTGTTGATACCATTTTGATCCTTTGTTCAGACAATTCTGCTGCCCTTGCAATTTGGTGACATTTTTCCAGGGTTACATCTACCTCTCTTAGTAGTCTTTCCCTCAGGGCAGAGTCCCATGTACCACACACAATCCTATCCCTAATTAGGGAGTCTTTTATGTCTCCAAAATTACATGAGGATGCCAGAATTTTCAGTGCTGTGAAACTATTCCTTCCTCTTGGTTTCGGGTGAAAAACCGATATCTCTCTACAGTCTCGTTTTTCCTGGGGTCACAAAGGATTTTATTAACTGTTTTAGTGTGTCAGGGTTCCCCGACATCAGTGTTGCACTTACTTCACGGCCTTTTCCCCCGCACTAGATAGTAAAACAGCTTTACCTTCATTTTCTCAATCAGCCATGGCGGACTCTGTATACAAACTGAATTCTTGCTTCCGTTGTTTCCATGTCTGTGCCAGGCTCTTTGTGCTGAAATCCAGCAGTCCTGGGGGCTTCAGTTCCTTCATGCTTCTCTCTATCTGGGGCCCAGATCTCTCTCTTCTTTCGGGCTTCCTCACAGAGTTTCTGCTGCCACCATGTTTCATGTGACCCTGTATGGGTAATCAAGGAACAGCTCCCTACTTAATATTAACAGTTTCTTGCAGAGGTGTTACAGGGCCTACTGTTCTCCCCAAGCCTCTCTAACTCTCATTTTTCCTGTCTCCTCCCCCTCACTTCCTGTTCTTCCTTCAGACTCCTCCTTTCTGCTGCTGCTGGTTTTGCTTCTGACATCCATGCATATTGTCACAGCGGCAGCCTGCCTGTGCCCTGCCCAGATGTGGCCGGTGCTGCCCCATGTGCTGTAGCCCCAGGCCCCGCTCCCTGCATGGGCCAAGGTGGAGTCTCCACTTCCGCCACTCCTGGCTCTGCCCTGCACTCTGCCCGTGGCTGTGGGACCTGCTGGGGCTGGAGTGGGTTGGCAGGAGCTGCCCCCGAGCCCGGCCTCTGCCCCAAGTCCCCTCCACCGGGCGGCGCCGCCAATTCTTCCCCTCCAGCCCCCGCAGGCACATATGGACCAAGGGCAGAGGTGTTAGGGTAGCTTGTCATATTTTATGCTTTAAAGTTGCACCTGTTTATAGAGTGGTGAATTATAGCATTGTTTAAAGTTTTCTTTTATATTCAGCCTAAAGTTCTGTATACCATCACTGTTATCTGAACTTTTCATTTTGCTGGTGTTTGCAATATCAACTGCCTTGTTTCTTGCAAGCAGCTTATGGCCTTGAGTTTGCTCACATGATGTTTCTTTCCTTTTTCTATCACTGTGAGAAGTTTTTCTAACACAACATAGTAATAGTTTTGTTACTAGCTCAAATTAACTGAATTTAGCACTAACCAGCTGAATCAGAGGGATGAAATGATTGAATATGTTAATGAAAGGTGATAAAAGAGACCAATGGACAATGCTCAAGGTAAGACACCGGAAAAAGGCCAAATAAGAAGGTGTGCTCATAATGGGGATGTTGAACAAAGGGATATGCTGACAGGATAAAATATGAACAATATGCTGACAGCAGAAAGACCGATCCAAAAACAGGGAGTCACCAAAGAAGTCGAGTTAAAGAAAAGCATAAAAAAAAGCATAAAAGGGGAAAGCAAGAAACTTAAGTGTCATTGTCATCATCATTTACATCATGAATCCAGCTTTCAATACCTGTCTGGATCATCCCAGCCAACCCTTTGCTTCAGGAACTGAGTGGCCGTCTTTTCTGTTAGCAAAGTAGCATCTGGGATTGCGTGAGATCATTGTACTAAGTGGTTTTTCTCTCTCTGAATATAGAAACTGCTGAGACAATACCTGTTGTATTGATAAAGTTGGACTTTGATTTTAGGACACTGAGTTGTCTGTGTTTGTCTGTCACATTCCATTTAAGGGTTAATTGTGTTTTACTGATCCCTAAGCACTATTTGCTGATCAGTGGTGTGAACAGCGGGACCAGAGTGTAATCAGGCTGTGCCCAAGCCAAGGCTCCATGGCCCACCTGGGGATGAGGCCCGGGCACCACACTCAGGGCAGACTCTGCTATGCACAGCCCCGGGGCCCATATCCTTGGGCCGGGCTCAACCAAGGGAAGAGGTAGCTCCTTGCCTGCCCAGGGGCTCCTTTTGGCCCCACCAGTCTGTTCCTGGCTCCAAGCAATGCCCTCCAGCCCCAGTGAGATCCCCACAGATTTGCCGTAGCCCCCCCATCCCCCTTCCAGAGCTTCCATCATCCCACCCAATTGCAGCCCGGTGTGGCCCCAGCCCACCCTGCCCTGCCCCATGTGCAGATCCAGGGGCACAGCCCCCCCCCCCCCCCCTTGGGGTGCATGTAGTGGTGGGAGTCCCTGCCCCCACATGCAGTTCCCGCACCCTGCCCTGGCTGGGCAGACCCAGCCTCACTCCCTCCCCCAACAGCAAACCCAGCTGCTCTCCACATGGCCGGGCTGCGCTCCTGGCCACCTGCATGCTGCTCAGAGATCTACATACCCCCTACAACTCTTTTAAGTACCCCTAGGGGTACACATACCCCTGGCTGACAACCACTCCATTAGGGCATGATGGGGCCACCATTATGTTTAGACACTTTCAAATTTAGCCTGGATGCCCAGGTCCTCACTCACAGACAGGTTCACTGGGAGCAGCCTTCCACACAAATCCAGATTAAGGCACGAACTCTTACAAGACACTTAAACAACTCTGCCACCACACTTCTGATTATATGAAACCACAAGGTTAAAAGTGAGAGAGAGTCAGCATAAGAGAACATATACCCATACAACAGTAATAACATACAGCCTTATGAGCCTGAGTTTGTTTCATCTCAAAGGAATATATTCTCCTTTTCCTTAATCTGTTGAAAGTAGAGGGACCCCTCTTTCAGCCACTGGGTTGCTATCACCCTTCACTTGCTCCAAACCTTCAAGGGATGGTCTTAGTGGCATCTTTAGCTCATAGATGTGCTATATGATAATATCCATGTGGCTGGATTATGCTTTTACCCAACATTGTGGTTATACTGAATTTTTGGCACTGTGGCAAGAAATTTTCCGAGTATGCTTAAAGTGTTAATTCTCCTTTTAGTCAGATTCCCCACCCCCCCCAAGACATCCCTTTAGTTCCATTAGGATTTAACAGGAATTGAAATGCTTAAATGATGCTTTCTATTAATAACCAGTTATAGCATCAAATAACATTGCTGTTTGTCTAAAAATGGTATAAGAAAATTATGGTTTTAAAGTTGAACAGGAAACATGATTCAGAAGTAATCAATACATTGCATAAAATATTTTCTAACCAAAAAAGTCCTTGAGATGCGGAGAATTAAAACTTGAAAACTTTAGTCTGCAAGGTGAGTAAATATGAAGGGTTTAAAATAATAGCTTTGATTTTAATTTAAATTCAACACTTTTCTTTTTTAAATACAACCATTTAATATTATATTTGAGATTATAACTCATGTTAAAGCCTAACCTCATTATACTTTATCAAAATAATTTAACTTAAAAAAACAAATGGTATATGTTTGCTGCTAAAATCTTAAGCAAAATAACATCAGTGAACAGGCAAAAGTCATTGGCTGGCCACCTACAAGGAGTCTGTTGAAGTGTTAAACCAGTTTTTGATATCAACAGGATATTAAATCTTCAAGAAGAGACTGAACAATCACCTTGCTGACCCCAGTTATCTTTTCTTCCTGGTGCAGGGGGCTGAACCCGATGATCTTATGAGGTCCCTTTCAGCCTTACAGTCTATGAATCAGTAGCCTTTTCTGCAAGTGAAGAGAGCACAAATCAGTAAGCAGAGTTTAAGAATCTAGGAAAAGTTATTTTCCTTTTCCAAGCTATGAATAAAAATGAGGCGTGAGAAGATAAGATCTACTAGTTCTGTAATCTTGTTTCAGGGACCTGAAACAATCAGTTCATTAGCTACAGACATTTTCCTTGCTAAACACAAAACATGCTTTGATAACTTCCCTTTCTTTCTTTCAAGATGGCTGCTGACAGGTGAAGCCCTTTTGAGCTCCTTCAGCTCAGGTCCCTTTTGTGTGTGCCCCCCTGCCCCTGTATCTCTTCCCACCCCGTGCCCCTCTCAGAAAGCCCCCTCTCTGCCCCTTTTCCCTGCTTTCTGAGCTTTTTTCCATGGGCTCTGGCACCATTGCTTGCCTCTGCCCCTCCCCCACCCCTGCCTGTGCTCTCCCTTTGATTCCTACTGTCTCCCTCCTCCATAGCCTGGTTACCCTGGTCTCTGCAACCTCCTCCTGCCTTAGTGCTTGCCTTCAGCCCCTCCAGGGCTATTCTGCACCCCTGGGGCTGATTTTCGGGCTGTTTCAGCCGCCCCTCCCCCCCAGTCCCCAGCTCCAGTCTGAGGGTTTTTTGTTTTTTTTCTCTCCTCCTGTAGCTGAGGAAGAGATGGAGTGCCTGCCCTCTGAGCACTCCAAGCGGCCCCAGAGCAGGATGATATTTGCCCCCCAAACATATGGGGATAAATCTCCTGGAGACAGTCCTTGATCTGGATGCTATGGGGGGCCTGCTATTGAGGGCACTTTCACCAGACTCCCCTGTAGGACCCCTCCCAGGGTAAGGCCCCCCGGTTCTCAGCCGGGAACATCCAGCTCCTGCTGGAGAACCCTGCCTGGGTGGCCCCCAGCTATGGAGGCCTCCTTGACCTCTTAGGGTAGACCAAGAGCCAGAGGAACATGGTAATGTAACTGTTTTATTTTTTTTTCTTCTGTATAACTGCCGTGTGGCACTCTCGCATTTATGTAACCTTGAAGTCTTAACTAGTAAGCTAAATGAGCGCTTTGTATTTTTCTCTGTTGGCATTAAGCTACACATGCGCATTTTGTAAATTTTATTTCTTATCTAGAAGTGTTATTTTTGCAGAAATGAAACTTATGTAAAAAGTCTGCCTAGCAATTACTATGTAAAAGAAACTATCCTATCCCTGTATGCTCAGCTTATATCATAGTTAGTGTCACAGAGGCAGTCCAACCAACATCTATAAAGAGGCAAAGAAACAGAAAACAGCAGAGACGACAACCGGAAAACTCTATAGGCCCGATTACCCTATAGACCGGTTCTCAGCCTCTCCGTCTGGGTGTACCCCAGCGAAGACAAAGGCCTCGAAAATCCAACAACTAACAACGATTCACCGTGTTACAGTTTTGTACCGTATATCCCACTCATGAGCTGTTGACCAGTTCTGGGACTACGGAGCCGGCAGCTGCACCTACCTTTGGACTAGCTCCACTGTTGGAACGCAAGGGCTAGCTCTGGAACCCCGTGAACCAACAGACCCCCTTTGTATCCAGCATGCTGTAACTGACGAAACATCGGAGACTCCACTCCTCGACTGCCTCTCATCGTAGCTTAGACAGCATATCTACGCTCGCTATACTTGTATTTACTGCAGCTTCGTTCCAACCGGCCTCCCCTCTTATTCATAAGAGGGTGAGGCCAGGTGAGTGAATAAAATCTTTTTATTTTATCCTATATCTACTCTGTAATAACTTCTATTACTAACATCCCATCTAAATGAGCCGTTGACCAGTTCTGGGACTACGGAGCTGGCAGCCGCACCTAGCTTTGGACTAGTTCCACTGTTGGAGAGCAAGGGCTGGCTCTGGAACCTCGTGAACCAATGGACACCCTATAAATTAAGAAACATTAACAACTTACTCTAAGTTGTCTACTTGTGCCAACTCGGCAAACCTCGAGGGCAGCTATAAAGCTACCTCCAATCCCGCCCCACAAGCCGCGCGCTCGCACAGCTCCGCAAAGCCCGCAGCTCCCCTAAGCGGTGCTGGAACTGCTAGCCCGGCATTCCGCCACAGGTAAAAAGTATCCAGCAGTGGTACCCAAACCCTGTACAGTCTGCTCATGCTGCCAGTGATGCGGCAAGGCTCATGCGCCAGGATCCGGGCACATGTCAACATGCCTACTGGCTTGAGAAGCTGGTGACCTGGGTGAGGTAGGTGTGGGGCTGGGGCGGGTCCACAGAATAGAATAGGGCAAGGATAGGCCTTCCCCTGTCTCTGTGGTTTTGCCCTACTCTATCACCTGGTGATCGCTTTCCTCCAAGAGACGCACAGCAATGTATGTGATCAAGCCAATTGGCACACTGCCTGGAGAGGCCGCCTCTTTCTGAACCACATACCAACCTCAGTGCTGGGGTGGGAACCCTCCTGTCACCACAGCTGCAGTATGACTCAGTGGTGGCATGGGAGGTTGTTCCTGGCTGGCTGCTGACCACCCACATCACCTTCGCACACCAGAGCCTGCTCCTTGTAAATGTCTATGTGCCCACTGAGGGGAGGGAGAGGGTAGCCACCTTAGAGACCCCGGGCAACCTACTGCATGATGCCAGTGAAAGTGATGACCTGCTCCTCATGGGTGAGGATTTCAACCACACCGTCAATGCACTGCCAGACCGGATGGGGCCAGAACTGCACCTGCCTTTGGCCCACAAGCTGCGGACCGTGCTGGAGGCAGCGGATTTTGTCGTCGCCTGGTGGGTCCTCCATGCCAATGCGTGCCAATACACCTGGGCAAAGTTGAGTGCCACTAGGATTGCCATGGCCTGCCTCGACCACCTCTATGTCACCCAACACCATCTGCTGTTACTGCACAGCAGCCACATCATCTCATCAGGCCTCTTGGACCATGCCTTGGTCTGCTGTGAACTGAGCCTGCCCAGCACAGCACACAAGTGGGCCCCTTACTGGTGCCTCAATATCAGCCTGCTACAGGACACCCACTTCCGGAACTGCTTTGCCCACCTGTGGAGGAGCTGGGAGGATGCATGAGCAGACTACTCCTCTTGGCAGCTGTGGTGGGATGTGGGGAAGATCTACGTTCAGGCGTTCTGCCAGCAGTATTCCCATCTGGCAGCAAGTGAGATCCACCAACGCAACAATGCAGTGCTCCTTGAGAGCCTCCAGTCCTGCAAGAAACGCCTACAGAAGCTGGCAGAGGGTGTGGCTCACAGTGCAAGGCTGTGTGCCAGCTGCCAGGAGCTGACACCCTGACTGGCTTCTTCTTCGGCCTGGAGCAGTGGTGGGCTGTGGCAAAAATCTTGGACCATCTCAAGACCCCGGAGGGATGGCTGCTCACGGACCCGGGTGAAATGCAGGGACACACCATCACCTTTTACCAGGACTTATTTGCAGTTGATCCCATCTGCCTGGAGGCCACTGAGCAGCTGCATAAGGACTTGCTGTGCCTCTGCGCTTCGCAGATCGAGGCCCTGGAGCATGAACACTTCCTGGCAGAGCTACAGGCTGCTGTGGGGGGCTTGCCTCAGGCAGGGCCTCAGAGCTTGTTGGACTGCCCGTGGAATTTTACACAGCCTTCTAGCCCCTCCTTGGGCCCAGCCTCCTCCGTGTCTTCCACAAGAGCCTCGCCAACAGGACCCTGCCAACCAGCTGCCACCAGGTGGTGCTCACCTTGCAGTCCAAGAGGGGGGACCTTGGCTGCCTTAAGAAATGGCAGCCCATCTCCTTTCTGTGCACTGACTATAAGATCTTAGTGAAGGTGCTGGCGAACTGGCTCTGTGCTGTCAATGGCCTCTGTCATCGGGCCCGAGCAGAGCTACTGTGGGCCAGGCAGGACCATCCAGGACAATGTATTCCTGCTGCACAATTTTCTCACGGCTGCAGAGCTATTTGGCCTGGACATTGGCCTCTCTGGGTCAGGAGAAGGCCTTCGATCACATCGACCACCAGTACCTACTCGGCACCCTCGAGGCTTTCGACTTCGGGCTTCTTTCATCGCGGTGCTCTGGGTCCCATACCACAATGCCTCCAGCCTGCTGAATGTGAATGGCATGCTGTATACCCCATTCCCGGTGCATCGGGGCACCCACCAAGGCTGCCCCCTGTCAGGCATGCTGTACGCCTTGGCGATCGAATCGCTGCTGCATGTTCTGCAACGTCACCTGACTGGCTTAGCCCTGCCACTAGCACTGGGCCTGACCACCAGCCCCCCGATCCAGCTGAGGGCGTACACAGACAACATAACAGTCTTCCTAGGCAGCCAGGAGGACATGCAGGCCCTGGTGGACTGCCAGCACACCTACAAGCTCACCTCATTGGCCTGCATCAACTAAGGAAAGTGCGACACCCCCTGCTTGGGACATGGGTCGGCATATACACCCCCACCAGACCTGCAAGGGGGCCTTGTCTGGCACTGGGAAGGCCTCAAAGCCCTGGGAGTGTTCCTGGGGCCACTGGCATTTGTGGCCCGCAACTGGAAGGACCTGGTGAGGGAGTGGAGACCCACCTACAGCACTGGTGCTTGTCTACCCTTTCCTACCATGGCTGGGTCCTCATCACCAACAATCTGGCAGCAGTGACCCTGTGGCTGCTTGAGAGGCTGCAGCGGTTCTTAGTGGACTTCTTTTGGAAGTCTACCTCCAGGCCCACCAGGCCCCTCCCACTGTGGACACCGCAGGTGATGCCTTCCCACCGCTGCCAGTCATTCCAGCCATGGCCAGTGAGCTGGCTGACCAGCCCAATACACCGCTGAGGCTCCCCGTGCCCCCCAGAAGCAACACGGGCTGCCCTTTCAGCCCACTGCCCCGGAGGGGACTCTATGCATGGGTGGTGTGCACCCAACATGTCCAGGTGCTGGCCAGCTGCCCCAACACCATGTGGCGGTGGCGCCTGGCATTGCCCTGGACACCAGCATGGCTCACACTGTACAAGGCACCCACCACCAAGAAGACCGGCAACTTCCAGTGGAGATTGGTGCACAGCATCCTGGCCACTAGCACCTTTGTGCACCACCTGGACCCGGTGGCCTCGGTGGCCTACCCCTTCTGCCCAGAAGCAATGGAAGAGAACTTTTTTATGCCTCCAGCTGTGGTGGCTCTTTGCTGCCCTTAGGGCACTGCTTCGGGCAGTGGACTGGGACTTTTCAGAGGACACATTGTTACCTCTCAGCTCCATGTTTTGGGGAACCCCGACACAGGATGCAGACTGTCTGACTCGCAAAGAATCTCCCCCCTCCCCTCCTCTACCTAAACAAAAACTGATTAAGATGCATTGGGAGACACACCTAAAACCCTCCAGATAAGGGTGACAAGAGTGAAACAACTGCCCTAGGTCTCATTTGCATCTAAGATGGAACCAGACGACCATTCATTTACATGGGAGATGGAGAACAGAAAGCCGAAAGCAGAGACCACAGTGAATTCTGGGATCAGAGAAGCAGGGGAGCACTGCATGATGGGGAATCTGTGCTCCAAATGCTAATCAACTCACATTTACACACACCCAGCTCGGCATTTATCAGACCAGTTCTAATCTAGATTTACAAAGGACTTCCCCCCGCCCCGCTTCCCACACAAACCTCTAAACAGAAGTAAAGTTTACTAGGCATCTTGGGCCATATATTCCCTGGTCCCACTATGGGAAACCTATTTAAACTTGATTGACTAAAACTCGGTTGCCAGGTTAGGGAATGCTGAGGCGAAGAGATCAACTTAGAGGAGGAATGGGCAACATTTGAACAATGGTAAAGGGTTCATCACAGTGTCCAGCCTGTTGCAGCCCTGACCATAAGTTTTGTCATACTTTTCCCAGGACGACTGGTGGAAGTCCTCCCCTCCCAAAGGTTATGAGCACTCCAATAATTGCCTTAAGTCTGTTAAAAGGCTATAGTAAGATCTGGAAAATTCATGCTAAGCTGAGGCTTATTAACAAGTAAAAATCCAAAACCCTGATGCTGCAAGCTATCTATTGTTTCCTGAAGAAACCAGGAGATATCCCATCAGTATATCTGCTATCCACAGGAATTTCAAGCTGGCTCCCAAGTGTTTGGTTACTCCCTAACCTTATGTGTTTCCTGATTATCAATCAGTTTCCTGAGATGTTCCAAACCAGATAACCCCTTGTCAATAAAAAAGACAATTACTTACACTATTGAGAATGCTTGAAAGAAGCTGAACTGAGGGTATACAAACCTGTAAAAGAAGCAGCAAAAGTGTGTGTGCTTCAAGAGGAGAAGTCTCTCTCACACCACCTGCTTTATTCTTGAGAAACTGGAAGAAACAGATCATCTCCCTTCAAGGATCATGCTAAGAACTTTAACCTGTCAGCTTTGCAGCCTGAGTGCCTTGGACTGGTGAGATTCCAGCACTCTCTCTTTTCTCTTTAGGCATAAAATTCTGAACCTGGACTGTATTAGTTAAGCTTGAACTAAGTTTCCCCAAATACTTAGTGAAACCAGGGTAATATTGTAATTGTTTGTTTTTGTTTTTCCTTTGCATGTTTGTTACTACTAATGCCATTATATATTTCATATACTTAGCAATAAATAACTTTTATAGTCAAACTCGTGGTAACTGGGTATATTTTCCTTCTCTACTTCTCCTTCCCCACTTGCTCTGCAGCAACGCTTCTTTTACCTAAGCTAAAGATCCCTGTGAAGCCCAAAATACTGTGGGGTCTGCTCATCAAGAGGCTAAAGATTGGGACATGCTGAGTTTGAAGCTTGTACAGGCTGATTGACCCAGTTTCACTCAGACGTGCCCTAATGAACTGAATGCTGGCCCACGAGGTGTCATCTGGACATCCACCCAGATTCAGAGGTATTCTGTTTAACTGTGTGCTTGTGTCTGACTGCAGTTCATTGTTGCTCTGATCAACTGATTCTTGGCAACCCAGCCAGTTCAGGCGTGTCACATTAATCTGTGTGTGTTTGTGTGATTGGAGGAACCCAGCCCCATTGAAACTGAGTCCTGCAAGATAGCTCCATTGGGGGTGAGGACTTGCAGAACTGAGATATACAGCTCCATACAGAAACACAAGTAACACAAGCAGCACATCGACAGAATTACCAAGACCCTAGAAACGTATCCCTAATAAATGAGCACACCCCAAAGTAATGGGCAAATCTGGTAAAAACATACATTTGCAGGAATGTCCTCCCACCTTTCTATTGAAGCATGGCACAGTCCTGGCGAGCTGCTTTCTGCCTCCTGCCCCAAGCCAGGCATCTGCAGTTTCTGCAGTTACTGCAAGAGCCCCTGGTCCATAACTCAACCCTGCAATACAGGCTTCCAAATCTCGCTTCTAGTAGCCTTACCAACTCCCTCATCCAGCCACATGCCATCTGGCTGGGACACTTTCATAGATTTCATAGACATTAGGGCTGGAAGGGACCTCGGGAGATCATCAAGTCCAGCCCCCTGCCCAAAGGGCAGGAAGTCAGCTGGGGTCATAGGATCCCAGCAAGATAAGCATCCTATTTACTCTTGAAGGTGTTCAATGTAGGTGTTTGAACCACCTCCGATGGCAGACTGTTCCAGACCTTGGGGGCTCGGACAGTAAAGAAATTCTTCCTTATGTCCAGCCTGAAACGGTCTTGCAGGAGTTTGTGACCGTTTGACCTCGTCATCCCTCGGGGCACTCTGGTGAACAAACGTTCCCCCAGATCCTGGTGGTCACCCCTGATAAACTTATAGGTGGCCATCAGATCACCCCTGAGCCTGCGCTTTTCCAGGCTAAAGAGTCCCATGGCTCTCAGCCTGTCATCGTAAGATCTATTTTCCTGACCTCTGATCATGCGCGTGGCTCTCCTCTGGACTCTCTCAAGCTTCTCCACATCCTTTTTGAATTGTGGAGCCCAAAACTGGACGCAGTACTCCAGCTGCAGCCTCACCAAGGCCAAGTACAGGGGGAGAAGGACGTCCCAGGATTTGCTCGAGAAGCATCTATGGATGCAAGCCAGCGTTTTGGTCGCTTTACTAGCCACAGCATCGCATTGCAGGCTCATGTTCATCTTGTGGTCAATGATGACCCCCAAGTCTCTTTCTTCTGTAGTGCTATCCAACGTAGCACTGCCGAGCCTATAAGGATGCTGCAGGTGTTTCCTCCCAAGGTGGAGAACCTTGCATTTTTTGGTGTTAAACACCATGAGGTTCTTATCTGCCCATTTGCTGAGCTTGTCCAGGTCAGCCTGGATCACCCGCCTATCTTCTGGCGTGGATGCTTTGCCCCAAAGTTTGGTGTCATCAGCGAACTTGGCCAGTCCACTCCTGACTCCAATGTCCACATCATTAATGAAGACGTTGAACAGTATGGGTCCAAGGACAGAGCCTTGAGGGACCCCACTGGTCACAGGGCACCACGATGAGTGACTACCATCGATTACAACCCTCTGGGTCTGACCACGGAGCCAGTTTCCCAGCCAGCGGATCATGGTGGACCCAAGGCCACAACTGGCCAGTTTGGCCAAGAGGTGATCACGGGATACCAGATCAAAAGCTTTTTTGAAGTCAAGACATATGACAGCAATCTCTTCTCCCGTGTCCAGGTTATAGGTCACCTGGTCATAGAAGAAAATGAGATTGGTCAAACAAGACCTACCCGCAACAAACCCGTGCTGGCTATCCCTTAGAATGTTAGCCTGGGCCAGTCCATCAAGGATGGCCTCCTTAATAAACTTTTCTAAGATCTTCCCCAGGATAGAAGTCAGGCTAATGGGTCTGTAGTTAGCCGGATCCACT
The DNA here is from genome assembly GCF_052110815.1 of Crocodylus siamensis. Lineage (NCBI taxonomy): Eukaryota > Metazoa > Chordata > Crocodylia > Crocodylidae > Crocodylus > Crocodylus siamensis. Next base: position 126,034,339 of record NC_143398.1, on the reverse strand, counting down.
CTCCTCCCTTTCTTGAAGATCGGCACCACATTGGCCTTCTTCCAGTCTTTGGGCACTACATCTGAGCGCCAGGAGTTTTCAAAGATCTGTGCCAGGGGCTGGGCTATGACGCTTGCCAGCTCCTTGAGTACCCTGGGGTGCAGATTGTCAGGGCCGGCTGACTTGAAGGTATCCAACTTCTCAAGGTGTTCCTTCACGAGGTCAGCATTTATGGAGGGTAGGGGATCCCCATCACCCGGATCTCCCTGTCCCATAGCAGGCATGGGCGTCCCATGGGACTGATGAAAGACTGACACAAAGTACCTATTTAATAGGTTGGCTTTTTCCTGGGCGTCAGTTGTCAGTTGCCCCATCTGGTTTAGCAGGGGTCCAACATTGCCCTTGCTTTTCCTCCGGCTCCCCACATATCTGAAAAAGGACTTTTTGTTGTCCTTGATGCTTGAAGCTAGTTGGAGTTCAGTTGCAGCCCTGGCTTTCCTGGTTTGCTCCTTGCAGGACTGGACCAGCGCAGAATAATCCTCCTTGGAGGTGAATCCCGTCCTCCATCCTTTGTAGGCTTTCATTTTTAGCCGTAGGAGGTCCGCTAGGTCCCTGGAGAGCCAGGAGGGCTGCTGTGCCTTCTTGCTGCCTTTCCTCCGTGTTGGAATAGATTTAGCTTGTGCACTGAGGATCACTTCCTTGAGAAGCAACCACTCTTCTTGAACTCCCATCTCCCTGGGGTCATGGTCCCTGAGGGCCTGACTGACAAGCCTCTTGAGCTTATCAAAGTTGGCTTTTCTGAAGTCAAGGACTTCTGTGCTGCTGACTGACTTGCCAGTTTTACGGAGGACAGTGAAAGTGATCAGCTTGTGGTCGCTGTCACCCAGCTTCCCATCGATCACTAGGTCACCGATTAGGTCGTCCCCCATAGCCAATACCAGGTCGAGCAGCGCTTTGCCTCTTGTTGGCCCATAGACTTCTTGAGTCAGGTAGAGGTCATCCACGCATGAGAGAAAGCTTTGTGACCACTCAGATTTTGCTGAGTGATCTTCCCACAAGATGTCCAAGTAATTGAAGTCACCCATGACAACCAAGGTCCTGGAGCAAGCGGCCTCAGTCAGTTCCCAGGCGAACTCCTGGTCAAACTCAGGACTTTGAGTGGGAGGTCTGTAGTAGACTCCCACCGTTGTGTCCCCTGTGCCGTATTCCCCACGAATTTTTACCCAGAGGGTCTCTAGCTTTCCATGCTGGTCACCAACATCAGCTTGCAGGGACATGTAGCTTTCCTTCACATAGAGAGCTACACCCCCACCCTTTTTGTCAACATGATCCCTCCTGTACAGGGTATAGCCCTCTATACCCGTGGTCCAGTCATGGGTGGAGTCCCACCAGGTCTCTGTTATCCCAATGACATCATAATTCTTTGCACTGAGCAGGAGGACGAGCTCCTCCTGCTTGTTGCCCAGGCTCCTGGCATTAGTGTACAGGCAGGCAAGTGTCCCCTCGGGGGCTGTTGCCTTGCCTGCAGATTGTGCCAGGGCTGGGGCAGGGGTGGGCTCCCTTAAGTGCGTTGGTCTGCTGGCTTTGCAAGGGTTGCTCAGCGGGCCAGCAGTGGCAGTAGTCCCCCCATCCCCCAGCGGGCTTAGTTTAAAGCCCGGTGAAGCAGGTCAGCCAGCCTGGCTGAGAAGAGCCTCCTCCCCAGGGGGGAGAGGTGGAGGCCATCTCTTCCCAGCAGCTCGCTGCCTCTCTCGCCAAAGAGCGGGCTGTGGTCATGGAAGCCAAAGCCTTCCCGATGACACCAGCTCCGCAGTCTTTGGTTCACTGCGTGGATCCTCCTCTCCCTCTTCAGCCCATAGCCCAAGACTGGGAGGATCAATGAAAACACCACCTGAGCTCCCAGACCCCTAAGCCCCACTCCCAAATCCCTGTAGCGCCTCATGACCTGGCTGGGGGTGCTCCAAGCCGTGTCATTAGTGCCCACGTGAATATGGAGCATGGGGTAGTGGTCTGTGGGCCGGAGGAGCTGTGGGATCCTCTCCACAATGTCTCAGATGCGGGCCCCCGGGAAGCAGCAGACTTCCCGGGCTAAGGGGTCGGGGTGGCAGATTGCCCCCTGAGTCCCCCGCAGGATGAAGTCTCCCACAACAAACACCTTTCACTTTGTCTTGGGGAGAGCAGGGGCAGTAGCTGTGGTTGAGGCTGGGTTGCCTGCGGGAGCTGGCAACTGAGCAGGCTCTGCTGGGGCTGCAAGAGGTGCGAACCTGTTGCTAAGCTCCGGCAAGGGAGGGGCCTTGGTGCAGCGAGCCTTCGGGCCCTTGACCACCTTGGTCCATGCCCCTGACTGGGCAGAGCGGGAGGTCCCAGAGTCCTCAGTCGTGGAGGGAGACAGCGCTCTACCCTGCGGCTCCCGGGGGAGAAGGGCCTGGCAGTAGGAGTCTATCTCCTGCTCACAGTCCCTGATGGCATGCAGTCTCTGGCCTGTGGCCTGGAGCTCCTCCAGCTGGCGCGCCAGAGACCCCAGTAGGGAGCAGACCCCGCAAGGGGAGGTGGCCATGCTCCCAGGCCCCAGAGCCTGAAAAAGGGACAGGCAGCCCCCGCAGCCAAGAGCCAGGGGCTCCATCTTCGTGGAGCCCGGGACCATGGGCTCCGTCTGGGCGGCCGTCTCTGAGGTGCCCGATGTGGGGGCTGCAGAGCCCAAGGGGACCCTCGGGGTGCGGCGCGTGCCCATCCATGTCATGCCTCTGGTAGGCTGGCTGCGGCTGGGGCTGACTACTCTGGGGGGGTCGCAGGCAGGGTCTCGTGCCCTCCTGCGCCCTCTCCTGCGCAAACTCTGCATTAACTCGAGCGCCTGTTTACGCAGCCTGTTCGCGTGGCTCCCTGGGGGGCTGGGCCAAGTAGGGTCCTGGGCGGGGGCTTGACCCGGCCTGGCTCCAGGCAGAGGCCTCCTCCCAGGGAGCGAGGAGTTAACCCCTTCCCACCACAAGCCCACTTACCTCCGGCTGTGCTGGGGGTCGGCAGGGGGCTCGGCGGCTGCTGAGGGGGTGTCTGGGGGGCTTCGGGGGAGCGGGGGCGCAGCGGGTTTCACCCACACATCTCTCACCGCTCCGTAGCCTAACTGAGCTTTTTTTCCCCTGTTTGGCGGGCCCTTTTAAACTGCGTGCAGTGGGCTTGCCGTCCTCGACATGACCCAGACTGGTTATCAGCTAGGGCTCTGGCCACCTGCTTGGGCATCCACTCAGTCCAGTGTGCTGCCCACTTCCTAAGGGACGTATAAGCCATTCTCCCGGAGAATGTGGCAGCTACCCTGGAGGAGCACCTCTGAGCAATGAGAGCCCTCCCTGCCAGGGCTGTTCTGGGACCACCACTGCCTGTTGTCCTGGTTGTAGATAGTAACCTGGGTGGTGGGCCTGGCACCTGTCTCTCCCCGCGTCTCCTGACAGTGGTACCAGGATCCGCTTTGATGCACTTCCCCGGAAGGCACTGCATCTCTTGGTGATTCAGATCTGCCATGCCTGTGTCCTTGCCACTCATCTTGACATGGTGTGGCAGAGGCACGGGGTAGCACTAGCACTTACACCAGCCCTCCCTGTCTGGTGCATGATTTACAAGCCCCTCATTTCCAAAAAAAATATTGATCTCCAGTGGTGATTCCTAGATAGGATACTGGCCACCAGCACTCTTGTCTGCCACATGGACCCACCTGCATCAGTGACCTGTCCCTTTTGTCCAGGGGGAGTGGAGGAGGAACTTAACCATGCTTTCCTCAGATGCCCTCAGCTGTCGCAACTGTTTGCTGCCCTCAGTGCCTTTCTTGAGAGGTTTGGACCTCTCAGAGGCAACCTATTTTTTTTTCCTTCCTGTACCGGGAGGCCAATGGGGGTATCATCTTTCTGGCCAACTTCTTACTCAGCCAGGCTAAGATGGCCACTCTCAGGAGCCAGAGGAACCGGCTGGCCAGGACTGGCTCAGACAATGCCCTGCGGCTCTTCCAGGTTTTGATGTGGACACACCTGTTACTGGAGTTTGAGCATGCAGTCCTCCAGTATATGGTACCCGCCTTCCAGGCACATTGGGCAGTTCAGAGGGTGTTTTGCAGTGTTGAGGGTGGCCGTTTAGTGTACCAGGAGGCTGATGTTGCACTAGATATTTTTGTTTTTAGACTGTGAGGGCAGGGCTTGCAAGCCATAGCCCTAGGCTCTCTCTGTTGTACCTGGCCCCTGCATGGGCAGTTTTATTCCTTTGTTGGATTGTTACTTCCTTCTCCCCTTAACAAACCTTCATAAAAGTCTGTCGGTCCGTATTTCTTTCTTTGCTAATAAAAACAATTGAAAAAGCAATGTTGTATTTAAATGTTGTATGGTGTTGAAGATTTAAATAATTAATTATAGAAAACAAATACATTAAACATAGGAAGAGACAGGCTGCTTATGGGCATTCAGGTCTTTCAGGGCTAAAAAATATAAAGTTTCCATGTTCTGGCATGAAATTTATTTTTTCTTTGCTAAATCAAGCTAATGTTAACATGAGCTCATCTTGATTTGTTCTGTACTGGTTTAGACAAGCCCGTTAATGTACAATTGCCTTCTAAACCCTGCATTTATTTTTAGATTAAAAGAGTTGCACATGTGGATGTAATAGTACCTTTGTCAGAAAATGAAAAAATAAGGCTGTTTAAGCTTTGGAACCTGAAACAAATGTTTCTTAAAGTTAAAATAAATTCCTAGCAATACATTTCCTGCAGTGGCACACAGCCCCAAGTGAGGCAGGGAAAGGGAACATATGGAATAGCTAGTCACATACCCTGAAGCCAATGAAACAAAGAACATAAGTAAATTAATGAAATAATGCAATCAGCAATGCATAGCAGCATCTCACAGCTCACAAAACTTCATGTTTTGCCTCTAGCTTCCCTTACCACCTTTCTGGTTGCACAATGTCAGATGGCTCAGTGACCACAAAGATGAATAAAACTTTCTTCACTCAAGTGATCTGGAGATTAAATTTCATGCTGAATTCAAAATTGATTTAAAATTACTCTCCTGAAGAATCTCTGCCTCCTTTGATGTACTTTGAAATGCAGCATGTAGTACACAGGGGCATAATTCCACTGCTGTAGGGAACTTCACAAAGGTAATTTGACTGCTCTAAAGCACTCCCTCTTTTCTGCTTAATGAGAATTACCAGAACAGCCTCATTTCCCACTAAGCAACCACAGCTCCCACGGTCTTCAAATGAGAGCTACTGTGCCCTGCACCCCTAAAAGCTTATACTGCAGACTTTGGGCACCAGTAACTGTAGGAGTCAATGTGCCTGAGAGCAAAATTGGGTTCATAGCCAAGTACAGACAGTCAGAAAGCCTGAGGCTGAATCAATTCAATCTTTGCAGGTTAGTCTAAGCTGAGTACATTGAACTGATAGGCAAGTGAAGAGACATTCACTTTTGCTTCCGGAAATGCAGCCACATATCTGCAGTGGCCCAGGCCAGAAGCCAGGGGATGCTAAAGCACACATCCCTGCTCAACTGGAGTAGACAGCTTGGGCCAAGCCCACCCATCCTGTGACTGGGCTCCTTGGGAAAAATTCAAAGCATCCTGGGATGCTGAGGGACTATGAGTTAACTTGAAACTGGAGTGGATCTGGGACAGAAGTTTAATACATCAATTTAACCTAAATCAGTTAAGTTTGATACTACATCCATTCAGGTTTATCTTAAACCAGTTTCAGCCATTTTGAAAGTGGTTTATGGGCACCAAACTTCTGTTGTGTTACAGACTTGAACAAGTTTCCGATCGCTTAGGCTGGTTTATGTGTAACTTCTGTACCTAGCCTTAAGGTGTGCGCAGCAAACCTTATTTAGCACATGGCCACAGTATTCCTGATTGTAACACTCCTGCTAACACCGATCTGAACATTTCTGCAAGTCTCTCCCCTAAGCAAAGGCTCCCAGTCAGGCTGAGCTGTGACAGTTTGGTCTTTGGCTTAAATTACAACTGAGGAAGGCAATAGCCATGTGGCCACCAATAGCCTGGGCATACTCAGGAGCTGAACATTAGGATGCCTATGACTTTTCAGAGGCCTAAGATCTTAGGTGGGGATTATGTGGATAATTTGGTGACTAAATTCTGCCTAAGTTGCCCTTTAGGACAGATCTGGAAAAGAAAAGCAGGTGCTTAAAGTGCTTTTCACTCTTGCCTTATATTTTGTGAAGGGGAACAATTATCTGCATGTTACAGAGGGGAAAACTAGAACATGGAAAAAGTAAGTAAGTTCTCCAAGGCTTCTTGGGAACTAGATACCAGCAAAGAAATCCAAAAATCAGTGATTTTTTTTACCAGTAGGCACCACACCCTCCTGTAATACATGCTCTGATACCGCCTCTCATTTGCTATTATAATGTTCTGCTGTTTTTATATTGTATTGTAGAGGAAGTTAAACCAAAACAAAACAAAACCACCACAGCAAGACTTAAAGGGCATTTCCAAGACTTAAAACAAAAGCTGAACTATGCTTCTTATAATGAAATAAAAGACTCTCAAATCACAGGTTTTTCATCTACTCTATAATCTTTCAACCCACAAAATCTCTGTAGGCAACAACAATCAGTATGGGCTGTCAGCCCTTATGGTTACATTATGTATGTGGGGGTACTTTTAAATTAAACATGTCTTATTTTATAACACAGTGGAATATTAAGGCAAGCTGAACTCCCATTTTTCATAAGAATTGTGCATCTGATCCCCTCTATGTTAACTAGGCAATGAACATCAAAGGAGCACTGAGAGACAGACACAGGCCCCCTCTAATGACATGAACTTTCATAACAAATTCCAGGCTATTAAAAAAATTAATTTTATTCAATTCAGAAGAAATCTGAAGAACTTCACAGAGGTGGAGGTGGATTTTAATTCTGTTCAGAACTCATATCCTCCCGTTGTGTTGGTTTTAGATTTTATTTTCCTGGAATCTGCTTTTGCTTTGTAAGTGGCAGAGTGCTTGACATTGATATTTATGCAATTCTATTGATACCTCTTTGTATTTTTACAGGTGAAGACAGCATCCTGCATCCTTTAATGATGAAAGACTGAACTTTCAGTATCAAAAAATAAAATCCTGAAACTACTGGATGAGGTCTTATGGTTCATTTTAGGTAGGAGGTCAGACTAGATGATCATAATGGGACTTTCTAGATTTAGGCATGTACAATAGAGAATGAAACAATGTTATGCCTTTTAAAAAGAGGCTTTATGCCAATACACCCATGTACATTTGCACATGTGCATTTCTTAATGACTGTAATGGAAGCTGTGTGCCACCACTGGTGAAATTGCCCCCTTGATTATACACCTAAGACAGGCTCTCATTTCAGGGTATAGGTACATAAACAAGAGAGACATTACAATGTCTCAACTACTCCATGTGCACACTCTTACCTTGTGGTAAATAAAGGTAGTTTAACCCTCAGTGAAGTGCAGTTGTAATGGTGTAGTGGAAGCTTTCAGAATTCTTGAGGCAAGCTTACTGAGTGTGATAGGGCTACAAGAGCTGTTGAGTTGCAGAGGTGTCAATATGGGGCCTGTGTCCTTAGTACCATGATACAAGAGAAGCTGTATATCTGGTGGGTTGTAACTTTGTGCTATTATTCTATAATACTATGCAGGATCCTCAGGTTCAATTTCTGGGCCTACTCTGTTTCTTTATGAGATGGTAAAGAGAGAATGCTGCAGAGGCACTGCATACAATCCTAAGAGCCCCACTGTGAGATCACAGCCAGAGGCCAAGAAGCTCAAGGGAGTCCTGCCCATTTCTCTGTAGCTAAATTGAAATTCTGTCTATAAACTCACTAGGGGGGGACCAGAAGGGTTTGGGAGAGACCTTGTTTCCCCTAAGCGCCCCCTGGCATAACAAGGAATAACGGCCACAAGTTGTTGGAGAGTAGGTTTAAATTAGAAATCCAAAAGAACTACTTCACCGTTAGGGCGGCTAGGATCTGGAACCAACTTCCAAGGGAAGTGGTGCTGGCTCCTACCCTGGGGGTCTTTAAGACGAGGCTTGATGCCTACCTAGCTGGAGTCATTTGAGCCCGGTTTTTCCTCCTGCCCAGGCAGGGAGTCGGACTTGAAGATCTACAAGGTCCCTTCCGACCCTACTTCTATGATTCTATGAAAGCTACTATAATGCAGTGCACTGAGCACGGCAATGGGATAGAGCAAGGGGTAGGAAAATGGATGGTTATATTAGGGCTAAGGAAGACTCCAACAAATCTAATGTTCGCTAAATCACTTGGAAGGCAGGGTAGTTATGCACCTTTATAGACTAACTCACATAAATCTAGAGCACAAACGTCCATGGGCTGAGGTTCACTTCATCAGATGCTGACTGACATACTCAAAGGCACCTGACAGATGCAATATTTGCAGCTGTAATGTGGGAGTAACCAACCCTCATTTTACTCTTCATTTACAGTAAAAAACAAAAACAAAAAAAACCCCAACCATGTATCAGTGTCCTGTATGGTGCTGTCACACAAGACAATAGTGCTGTACCAATATTTGCCCACTAAACATTCTCCAGGAATTTAATTTTTATAACATACACATGGTCATAGAAAGTATGCAGCTAATCCTTTCTATGCTAACCAGGCAATGTACATCAAAGCAGCCCTGGGAGACTGGCACAGACCCCTTACAGGCATGAACTATCAAATCAAGTTCCAGGCCTGGTGGAGTCAGGAGTGGGAGACAGCTTCAGTGAAGAAAGCCCGAGAAGGCTGCTTGGGAAAGGAAAGCCTCTAGGACTGGTTCCGAGTGTGGGAGAGAGCTCGACCAGATCCTGCTAAGTGGACACATCTTAAAAAAAAAGCAAAAAAACTCAGAACGATGACAGAACATCTGAGGAGATGGTGCTGAGGAGAAAAGTGTCTGACATCCAGGTTACTGTGAAAGCCAGGTTTATTGTTTGCTTTCATCATGTGTGGACATTGAGTAGAGCCCATAGGGCTCTAGAGGGTTTGGTGGGAGAGAGAACCAGAGTGATGGCTTCTCTTCTCCCTCACCCTTAAAGAAACAGAAGGATTTGATGAGACAAGATCTTGCCCAGAGACAGGGCGATCTTTTAAGATAAAGACAGTAATGAAGAAAACTGTAAAGATTCCTTGTTTAGTTTGAACCATTAAGTTAAAATAAAAATATCCTAAACTGTATATTACTTGAGAGTGGAGTCAGCTGCATATTTCCAAAGTTTAAATTACAAGTTACCTGAATGGAGTGGCTAACTTTGGGTTGGTAATAGATGTAAAAATAAATAAATAAATAAATAATAAAGCAAATTGTTTAACCCAAATAAGACTGTGCATCAATCAATGGCATAAATTCTGGGAGAGACAAGAGAGGTTGTAACCCCAGTAAATCCACATGTAGATTGCTAGCATCTGATTGCGGTAGAGAATAAATAACACCTCCTGACTAGTAACATCAAAAAATAAAAATAATTATAATGAAGATGTGGCAGGTGAGAGTCAGAATATACTGCAAAGGGCCCAAGACTGGGAAACTGCAGAATGAAGGGGCTAGAGTATGACCCTGGAACATAAGCAGTACCACCACACAGAACATATCAGCAGTCTAAAAAAATGGGGGGAGATTTGGGGGGCGGGGAAGGGGAGTTGGAGCATAAGGCTGCTGAAACAGATTTGGTCTCTCAACAGATTTTGCTCAACATTACATAATACATAAAGTCTGCATACTGGCTAGACAGTGGTACAGATAGAGAAAATGCATTTTAATAATTTGTTAACATGTCCTAATCACACTTTTCAATTAATTCAGAAGCCTTAGGTTATGAAACAGCTAACCTAAATCACCATGTAAAGTCTAATTACTGTTGCCCTCATCTTCCCTCCCTTTCCTCTGTCACTGCCTATTAAAGTTTCTTGTTGTGTCCTATTTCTAACTTCTTGATAAAATTCTTTAGGAGAAGGACTATGTCTCTATCCATTTCTACAAGACACCAAGTGTCATGGGGCCCCAATCTGGACTGGGACCATTTGGATGCTACCACAATAAAATAACCATAGTAATGTGTGTTCTCATTAAGACTCACTCTCAGGAATGAGCTGCACTGTAAAACTCTGATATTTGTGTTCATTGTCAGCATATTTTTATGGGCATTCTGCATCTTATCTGTATACTTCTGGAATGGTCTCACTTTATGAAAAAAAATATTTCCAGATCCCCAGGTCCCTAAAAGAGTTAGATAAAATTGAAAAGGAACTGCACAAAACAATATTAAAGGAACATGTTAACAGCAGGAGCAGGCAGATCTGGAGACTTCTTACATTGCACCCTGTGAATTAAGTGAAAAAGATCATTTGAAATAGTGTAGTGGACTGAGCTCCTTGGGTTTTTTCTTTTTTAAGGAGCATAAGAAGAGCGACTCAAATGTCCAGAACTGGATATGTTCCAATTCTGGAGCTAATTCCTAGCCACAAAGGTTTCTTTCTATATTACCTATTTTTGTCTCACAACAGCACCTGCCAGCATAACAATTTGGTCCAAAACCATGGATCTCTTATGAAAACAGCTGTTCCCATAAACTTTCTACCAGCTGGAGCACATATTACATAGTCCTGTGATTCAGCTTCTGTCTCAAACCTAGTCTCGAACACATTCTTTTCTGCTCAGCTTTTCCTGAAAATTTGCCCCTGTTTTAATTCATCATATTGCTTGGAATACTACTGCCTACACCAGAGGTCAGTAACATATGGCCTGTGGGCTGGATCTGGCCCACAGAGTCCCAGAGCTTTGCCAATGCCAGCACCTGCACTGGGGTTAAGCAGTATGGAATGCCACTGGGTCCATGGTACCACTGCTTCTCCCTCCCCACAACAACCTCCCCTCCTGCCTCAGTTTCCATGCTGCAGCTCAGAAGTAGCAGCAGCAACATAGACTCAACTTCCAGATGCTTGGTCCTGGCATGGCTCCTCACCAGCAGCAAGCTGTGCTCATGCCCCAGCTGAGTGGGGAACTGGGAGCAGTGGCACCATGGGCACAGGCAAAGCCCTGCATCACTGATGTATTGTAGAGGCTTTCTTTGGGCCAGAGCTGGGCTGCTCCGCCCTGCAACTTAAAAAGGTTGCTGACTGCTGGGCTACTCAATAAACCTTATATCCTGGTTATGATTGAAAGAAATTAGTCTTATTCCTTTATTTAAAAAAGCTCTAAACTGATTTTATAATCTCGTGTTTCAGAATTATCAAGTAATGTCCAATTATAGAAGTAAAATATTACCATGGTTGCTTTGGATAATGTCATGTTTGGATGTAAAATGTTGACTGACTTTCATAGCAAGGAGTAAGTGAAAAGCATTTTGGTATGCCCATTTCTAAACAGAGCCTGTTTTAAGATAAGAAGGTCAATCTCTCTTTTTATGCAATTAATTTAAACTCTGCAAACCATGGAGACTTTCCAAAATGCCTTTAGGATTAAGGAGTACGACACCCATTAACTTTCTTACTGTTTACAAATTCTGAGCGTGCTTTGAAAATCCCTCTCAGCATAATTTGGGAGGCCTTCCCTCTGAATCATGGCACAAGTTAGATATTAGCATTGATAACTGATGAAGTTCAGTAACTGTGAATCTACAATTGCCATTGGCAGCTTGTGGTTTCATTGCTGAAAAGTTATAGCAATGAAATTTCACTCTCTTGCATCTTAGGCTCTTTAACACTACAGATCTAATATTCATTACAACAACGAAGATGGAAGACATCTGGATAAAGCATGGTAGGACAAAAAATGCTACAAAGATCAGCAGAGCACAATATTTTGCACTGAGACTGGTGTCCAAATAGTACCTGCTTCAAAATTGAATTTAAAAAGAAAGTCATAATTCATATTTTCCATCAAACTGATGGAATTCTAATATAAAGTGTCTGTAAAAACACAGAGATATATGTGGCTGATGTGTTGCACGTCTGCAAATTTCTCATCTGTAGGCAATCACAGATAAACTCCATCTACTGGTGTCTAGTGAACAGCTGTCGCTCTGCTAGTGATTCATCTAGAATTAATCAGCCTGAAAAACGGTGCGGCTGCTTGAAAGCGTAGATCCTTGGAAGCAACTTGCGTTCAGTCCAGCATGTTCATTTCCTGCTGTGCAAGTACATGGCAGTGTTATCAGCAAAATTAGTTATTTTAAGGCTGTAAGGTTCTGCAGCAGGCAAAGAGCCAATATCAGCAAACAACAGATTTTTTTGATTTCTCCAAGTCCTATATTCAGCATTCATTCCAAGATCCTCTTTTTCAGATGCTTCACAACCAGAAGAGCCCATATGAGCAAAATGGCTTTTTCATGTTACATCCTTCGCAACTGTTTTTAAAACACAGTGAATTAATCCCTTAGCACAAGCTTGTTAAAAATGAAATATTGTTAAAAATGGAGTATTGTTAAAAATGCACCTGATAAAAAAGAAACACTGTCAAGGACTTTTTTCCTTGCCCAGCCTTGCCACAGCTCTTCTTATACTAAATCGCTGACTCTCCCCCAGCTTCTCCCTAGCCTTTCTCATACAAATTACAGAAGCTGGAATTCAACTGACTGTGTCCTTGAAAGGGAGGGAGTTTAAACTCTTGGTGACCTATAATACTTTCTGAGCATGCTCAATTAGCTAATGCATATTTACCTCTCCGCCCTGCATACTTAAGTAGTTAATTATAATATACATGCGATGGATGTAGTAATGTAACCACATGTATGTTTGTATAAAACAGAAATGAGCTGTAAGAGTTCCTGTTTCTGCACACGTGCCCAGGAGGAAAAAGATAAATACAGCCTGCAAAAATTCCTTGGTGGGTTCAGAGTAACCTGAGTTTTTGACTCTGCTCTGACCCTATTTGCAAATACACCTTTTGTGCCACCTAATGTATGTGTGTCTGTGATACTTTGCGAGCCTCCAAGGAACAAACTGCAAATTTTTTACATCAAGCTTGTTCAACACACAGCCCGCCAAGCCATTTTATCTGGCCCAAGGCACCGCCACTGCCGCTACAGAGCCGCTGCTGTTGTGGCAGCAGCAGGGCAGCAGTGAGGCGAGGCAAGGCGAGGGAGGCAGGGCTGGCCTGCAGGCCCCAGCTGGCACCGAGGAGAGGGGAGCTGCTTACCTCAGCGGGGCTAGGCTCATCAGTGAGCCGGGGCCTGCTGCCACTGTCCTGAGGGCTGCTCAGCATGGAGCTGCCCCAGCCGCACCTGATTAGGCGAGCTGAGGACAGCACCTCCAGCTTGTTCTCTGGCTCTGCCCCTAAACCCCGGCGCATGGCTGAGGGAGCTGCATCATGGCCTGCACCCTGCCTGCCTGCATGGTGGATGGAAGCACAAGATAAGTTCTTGCATGGATCTGGGGGCGCCTTGGGGCTGGGCTGTGGGGGACGCGGTTGCCGGAGTCGGGCTGGGCAGGAGGCAGGAGGAGTCCAGCCCAGAGGCTGCATTTGTCCCTCAGACCAGGACATCCAGGATGGAGAGATACAAGGGAGGGCACACATGCACATACATGTTGCACATACACACATGCATGCATGCTGAAGTGTGTGGCAGTGAGCTCACATTTTATAGTCTAGTGTTTGGTATTATTTCATTCTTGCTTTTATATTGTTTTTATTTTGGATTTTAAACCACATTTCCAGACCCATTTCATTGTCATTCTCGGCAATTTCTTTGGTGTCAAAGGTCACATGACATCACTTCCTGATGTGATACGTCTTTGAATATGGCTCGCCAGCCCACTGGGTGATAAAAAGTTTGTGATCTGGCCCCACATTCAAAAAGGTTGGACACCCCTCTCTTAGCATATACCTAAGAACTTTCTAGTGAGGGCTGAAATCCAAAGTACAGGTTTCATTACATTTGCAGGACTAAGTACTACTTGCTTGTGTAGTACATGCTTCTCCTAGACTGGAGAACTGGCAGTTATCAAAGCGCCAGGAACATTAGCAAGGATCAAAATGTGACACCATCTAACATATTTTACTATTGTAAACTACTAATTTAATAATTATAATGAAATATTATATTATTTAAAGAGTCTGGAATTTGCCTCTCCTAAGCACTTGTAAGATCATCTTATCATAGAACCAGGAAACCTCAGAATCTTTAAGCCTTCATCCTCACAAGGGGCTTGTCAAGTGGAGTAGTGCTGCTTTTTGCAGAGGGAACTAAGGGAGAGTGGAACTAAATCAATTTACAGGGAGCCTGTAGCAGACAAGGAAGACTGAACAGCTTATGGCCTTGAGTTTGCTCACATGATGTTTCTTAACTTTTTGTATCACTGTGAAAAGTTTTTCTAAACACAAGGTAGTAATAGTTTTGTTACCAGCTCAAATTAACTGAACTTGGCACTAACCAGCTGAATCAGAGGGATGAAATGATTGGATATGTTAATGAAAGAAGGGACCCAAAAGGTCTCCCTATCCAGTATCCTACCAGTTGGCTTTCTCAGCCTTCCTGCCTGAATTGGGCAGTGCTCCCCCAATGCTGGTCCCCCTTTCTTCTCAGCCCCTAGCCCAGCTCCCCGGCCTGGTACCTGGGAGTAGTCGAATGGGGACACCTTTTCTTACCCAAGGTTGGCTTCAGCCTTTCCCTTGAGCTCGCCATCCTGATTGCACCGCTGCTCGGCTCTTCCCTCGATGCACCTCCTTGACAGCACTAGGGGAAAGTCCCTCCCAACACCCCGCCCGTCGTGGGGCTTGATCTCAGTGCCCCCGGCGTGAGGAGCCCTCAGTGCTCCGCCAGCTGCCCGTCGTTCGGGCATTTCAAATTCACACCGGTCCCGCCTACTGAGAGCCTCCACCTCCTTCCTGGCTCTCCCTTCCCTACTGCCGGCAACCGCTGGCCTGTGCGTCCTCGTGATGTCACCCACCGGCCTTAATTGCATAAACGCTCGGCTTGTGAGCCATGCATACTTTTCTTTTAGATCTTCTAATGCTGCTCATCCTGTAGGTTAAGTAACTGTTTTGTATTTCCCTGTTTCTCCCTGCGTTGAGTCCTGTGAGCGGGTCTTCCCGGCCCCTCCTCTGTTGAGAGTATAACAAATTCTGTTGGTTTGACCTTTAGCTCTCCACTTTTTTGTGGAACAACATAAGGGTGCAATCTCCCAACTGCAACAAGACAGTTAAAGTTACCACTGTCTTTTTCTGCTTTATTCTCCTCTTCCACTCCAACTTCATTAGGAGGCTAACTCTTCAGATAGCCAGTACAATGAACTGTACCGTATTTTCTGTGATCCAATTAAAAAAATGAAAGAAAAAGTATACACCTCATGAAAATCATTTTTCGGTTTTGTTCTGTAAAATACCACCTGTTGGGTTTTGTGCATTAGCCCTACATAAATAATGTCACTGTATATTGTTAAATTACTGTAGTTTTTCACTATTCAGCTTCAGTTTACCTGGGACAGTACAATTCTATTCTTAAGTAAGATTTGGGGCAATAAACCCCAGCAACTAAAACATATTTTCACACATACAAAAGTAAACCAACATTTTAGTAATAAACAGATTGCATTCATTTAGTACAAATGCGTTTTATGTGGTTTCCATGGGATGGACGGAAGATTGAAGGTTAAAACAACTGTAAACATGTAACATTAGAGAGAACAGAAGGGGGCACTATGGATTGGGGAAACCAGCACTGTTCCAAAAAGTGTATTTAAATTATTTATGTTCCTATCCTGTAGAGAGGAAATCTACTTGCAGGTTCCAGTACTAAGACATTTCTCTCAAGGTAAACTTCAAGGTACTCAATTTTTCTACCTTGGAAAAATAAGTCTGAGTTAATCCTATTGTTTCAGGGAGCATCTAGATATTTAGTTCCTTAGTCATTCCTTTTGTGAAATAAATGCTGATCCAGATACCTTAAATATGAAATCCTGATTCTGGGAGATCTGCCACCAGCTTTAAGGTTCCCATGATTTTACTTTAAACTGTTTATGAATGTAAAGCTTTTTAATATATTCTGACTCGGTTTGTATTACCAAGAACAGCTTTTATTCAGAATGAAACTGACTTTAGATTTCAGTGTCCAACAATTTTAGCAAGCCTTGCAGAAATCCTTTTTAATAAAAGCTAAAGAATTAGATTTTAAGTGTCCAAAACTACACTGAAAATGAGACAAGCATTTACTGTCATTCATGTACACCAAAATATATGGTAAATAAAGTTGGCTGTAAAAATGTTCCAAGAATTGCAATAAACAATTGACTTTTTGCTACAAAACCATTTTAAAAAAAACAAAAAACCAGATGATACTTTTTAAATTGTATTTAACTTAGAAAAATATATTTGCTTATTCTCTGCAAAACTGCACACTTTGTAAGCCTTATTTCTACAACTGCCTTCAAGAGAGACATTTCTTATACTTCTGCACAGCTCCCATGACTTTCAATAATCCCCTAAAACTTCAGAATTCCATTAGAAGTTTTCAAACATTCAGAAACAGGGACTGCATCTCTCATTTTTAAAGGGAAAAGGGAAGGCAGATAAAGGATAAATAAGCCTGCTTTGCCTATCATGGTTTTTTTATAATTATCCAATGAAGTGTTTGCTAACAATTTAGACTAAATTACTCAGAATTTATTATATCAGATTTGATGAAATTTTCAGGCTCTCCTACACTTAAAAGAAATACCTGCCTTCGTTGAGTTAGGCAAGTACTCTTTTTCTTCCTTTACTGTTTTCCTACTACATTTTATCTGACAGAAGAAGGAATGCCGAGCACCATAATGCAGTCAAGATGATCCATCTTGAAAATCTGTGCGCTTGTAAGCCAGCTTATAAAAATGGAATAAGACAGTCAAAAAATGTCTTCGTGCTACAAGAAACTATCTGCATTTAAATCATTAATATATTTTCCTAACCAGCCTACTTGCTTCTTAAATTTTGTACTTACAATTAACTACTCAAAAAATGTATTGAATTAAGATGAACAAAGGATTATTGTCAGATTAAATTGTAAAAACCAACAAAATAGTTTAATACTTTATCATAATCCTATTGCAATTTTATTTTAATAGGAACGCTTTTAAAAACTTTGAACTTCTACTAGGTAGGGGAAAATTTGAAAAGATGCTCATAAAAACAGCTACAAAATAGTGTTTAGCTGCATAGCACATAATACTTTCCATATTAGAAACAACTGTAAACAAAATAAGACTTGGTTAAATTAGGATTGACACAGCATTTTCAGAGAAGACAGTGATTCTTGGTATTGGAGTATTTTATCCCATGCTTGACTATATCAGGTCTTTTGTATTGACAAGACCTATCAAATACAAGAAAAAAAATAGAATGCCTGGTAGGAGAAATGTCATACCAAATTTTGGTAAATGTCTAACAAGATATGCTTTAATTGATCTTATAAACTAAAATTAGCTACCTTTTGACACCAATTTTGAATGCTTGATGTTGTGGTGGGTCACTGTAGGTGCCTGCCACTTTAAGGGCCTGAAGCTAGTGGCCGGCAGGTGCCTGATGAGGGCGGCCATTTTGGATCTAGGGCTGCCCATATAAACAAGGCATTTTTGCTGTTGAAGGGCAGGCAACAACACTGCCTAGCTGCAGGTGTCATCTAGAGTTAAGGGAGGAGCTGTAGGGCATGGTCAGGAGGCTCCTGGTCCTGGGTACAACCTAACACTGTACCTGCTGGGAGTGGGTGGCCTGGTGGGACTCTCAGTGCTGCGGGAGCCCCCAGGAAATGCTGGGCCAGTTACCACCCTGGTGAAAGGTGGGTAGGGGCTCCTTAACCCTAGCCCTCACAAATTAGGCACAAGCTGCTGAATATATAAAAAAACCCCCCATGGATCAAAAGTCTACACTGGAAAATCAGTTGACCACACCACAAAAACTAGGTGACACCTACTGTATAATTGCAGGACTAAAGATTTTAATTACACTTTTTTAATTATTCAATATAATACTGAGTCTTTAAAGAAAGTCTTGTTTGCTTTTTTTTGTGTGAATTTGTCCTGAGAACATTCAAATTTAGTTCCTTTCAAATCAGATGTAATCTTTAATCCTCAGAAAACAAAGTCTTCATAATGGGCTGTTTGCTTTTATAAAAGAAAAGTATTATGTGTCCCAACTCCTTGAGGGAAGTGGTTTGGTTTACAAGAAAGATAAAACCTGCCTTTCCAATGAACTCTTTCCACAGAAAGCAATAAACAAATATAGTATGAAGGCATCTTGCAGATGGAAAAATCTGTGCACACCATACCTGTGACTCTTGAAACAAAGCAATTCTTTCATAACAAAAATATAGGGCTTTTTTTCAATTCCTCATGCTGGGCTTGCAGCAGAGAATTTCTATGGTTTTCATCTTGTTCAGAATGCTGAACACTTGCTCAGCAGCCATTTTCAGATTATAGCTCATTCTTAAAGTCATTACGGCTTTGGGTGGCCAACAGAGACAGAACCATCTAAAGTTGGACTTGACCAGTCAAAACAGGAATAGATAATAGCCACAGACTGCAATCCTACAAACCGTGCCATAAACACCAATACCAGCATCTATGTGGAACCCAAGTGACTTCAAGGGAACTCCAACAAGTACAAGGACATGCCTCCATGAAGTAGCCTGTGTATCCTGCAGCTTCTTGGCATCTCTCAGGTAACCTCCAAGAGCCTCACCTGATAAGGCAAGCTTTGATGTTCCCTGCATCATTCCCTTAAGTTGGCATTTAATCAAGTCCTTGCTGTGCGGGGTCTCAATAATAGCAATCTCAGTCTGTCTCTTCATAAAAAAATAATATCAAACCTGTTTTTAAATGGTGCTTAAATGATATAATACACATCTTTGTACAATGACCACTTGGAAAACGCAAGCTAAAGTCTTTCCATTGTTTATTATTCACCTGTTTAAGTATACAGCACATCAGCACATGCAATGGCTTCATTAATGGTTAACGTACAGCAGTAAATGTCACAGAAAAAAAACACACAAGTTTGTGCCTTCCATAATATTAATCTGAAGCACTGGTTATCAAGGCATGCATGCCAGACCATTGGTTTTCTGGTTCTTCATGTGCTGAACTTCTACTCTGAAAACAGCAGTTCAGCGCATGCACACCACTATGCAGAGCAAATATACAAGAAGGGAGCGTCTGGAAAAAGTAGACAGTGACCTGTTTCTACATGGTCCTCACAAGACCTTGGCTAAAATATAATTTGTGAAGCATTTCATGCAGGATAATAACAAGTGTGGGTAGACAAACAGAGTCAATAAATAGCTGTTAAGTGAAGAGCAGCCTGTGGGCACTTGCAATTTATCAAACAGGTCTGTTTTTCTCTAAGAAATGCAGTACAAGAAATGATGCAACAAAACTGACAAATATATGCACTGTCACAGAAGTAATTCAAATACATACCAATCTTCACTTTAAATTATTTTTAACATATTTCACAAAGGCAATTAGCCTTTGCACTTCTGGTATAAATCTTGCAGTTTATTTACTTTGTAAGTAAATCTTTCAACATCTTTCAAATAAATATTACTTACTATATGTGAAACTCCTTACAATGAAAAAAGGACTATTTTTTTTAAGAGTATCCATAGTTTTGAGTCACATTTATGTAGTAAACATACATAGTAATATTGCACATTAACTTAAAGAAAAAAAACATTGAAGGCAGAAGTTATTTAGAAGATGCCATGTTTATGTAAGTGGACAAGAAAGGGCACCGACTAAACAGAAACCTGAGTATCAGAAATTAGAATGCCTTCAACACAACAGACCCTTTCATCCAGTAATGAACCAGGATAGAAGACCCCCACTAATCCAAATACACTTGTATATACAGATGGCCAACCTCCTTTTTAAACAGCTTGCTCTTAAAGAAACAATACAAAACGAAATGGCATAGCTAATTATTTACAACTTTCCAGATACCTGTCAATACAACTGATAAATTAACGTATTGCATTTTGAAAATTAGGTCTAAATGATTTCCCTTCCAACAGTGTTGCCCAGTTATTTTTCTTTCCTCCTTTTTTAAACAAAACCCCCAAAACTACAGGTCTTAAGAAATTTGAGCATGAAGAGCACTTTAACTCCAGAATGTTTTTGGTACTTTGGACTTGACTTGTCCATGGTTCTCCAGCAAGGAGTTGAGGCTTTTATATGTTTGAAACAACCTGAGTAAGAAATAAGTGAAAAGTGAGTGAGATTCTGGGCAGTTTTTTGCAGATTAAATGGCCCAATCAAATAAAATCTTATTTATATCAATAACTTCACCGACTGCTTTTTCTAGTGCTAAGTGTGCAATGAATGCAGTCATCCATGGTAATCATCACCATGTAAATGCAGTACTCAAAAATTGGGATAAACTTAACTGGTCAAAATTTTCCAACTCAAAACACCATTCAAAGAGTCTAATTTGCTTTTTAAGGGTACCCAAATCCCTGAATGGCATTAGTCATTTTGGTCAGGTTAAGACAGTTCCACTCTTCTAAATGATTAGGCCCATGTACACTGGATGACAAGTCAGACTGTGCAAACAATTGTGCACCATTTGATAAGATTTATCCATCTTGTTTTTAAAAAGAGGATTGATTTTTCTAAAACTGTTTTAATGAATCGTTACCAGAGATGTACACTGAAGAGTTAGGAAATTGCACCCAGGAAATGCATTACTGAATCAGTACTTCACATAGTTAAACCAATACTGTACAGTACTGTGCAAGAAGCCACATTACAGGTGCCGAGAAACCTATCAGTTTGAAGCTCCAGGTTTGCGTAAGGTAGAAAACTGGGCTATAACATATTATTAAGAAAGTAAGGTACATTAAATATCCTTTGTTCAGAGCTTTAAAACTGGTCATGAAAAAATTCAGACTATTTAGGCTGAAGTTTAGCATAGAGATGACAAAACAAACGCTTCATTCAAAGTTCAGTCAATCATTTCTAAAGAGATTAAATTGAAAAAAAATAGTAGCTACATCAGAGGCAGGCAATTATTTTGGGCAGAGGGCTGCTACCCAGTTTTGGCAAGCTGTCAAGGACCCCCTGGTCACCGTCTTGGGACCAATGTCCCAGGGCCAGCACCGGTGGGGCCCAGAGTAGGGTGTAGGCTCACAGGAGCCTGTGGACCCAGGCTGGGCTGCACCAGCAGGGAGAGTGGGGAGCTGGCCCAGCTCCATAGAGCCCCTGCTGGCCAGGACCCTGTACTCTTGCCACCCTGCTCTGGGCCCTGCTGGCGCTGGCCCCGGGACACCAGTGTGGGCCCCATGCTCCCACATCCACAGTGCCCCCACAGTACAGGCAGGTGGCAGCATGCAGCCCAATCCCCTGCTTGCCAGCAGGGAAGGAGCTGGTGCTGAGTGCGGGGAAAAGCAGCTCCTCCTTTCTCCCATGGCCGGCGCACCCTGCTGCAGCTGCTTGCAGCCTGCATAGGGTTATCCTGAGCAGGCACAGGCAGCCCCACATGGGCTGCGAGTGGCTGCAGCATGGGGCACCGGCCACGGAGTGGGCGAGGGCCGCTTTTCCCCCCCTTGCACTCAGCACCAGCTTGTAACCCACCCCTGCTGCCAGCCTGGGCCCTGTGCTGGCCCATCAGGGGTGGCCACAGTAGGAGCAGCTGCTCGGCACAGAAGAAAGCAGTCCCCCTACTTGCCACGCCAAGGCGTGTTTGCCACCACTGCCTCTGTGCTGCCCAGTGTGCAAGCTCCAGGCAGGCAGCAGCAGCAAACACTGCCTGGCACAGCAAGCGGGGGGGCTCCTTTCTTCTGTGCCGAGCAGCTGCTGCCACCACAGTGCAGCCCCGATAGGTGAGCCTGGAGCCAGAGCAGGGCCCAGGTTGGCAGCAGGGGTGGGTTACAATCTGGTGCTGAGTGTGGGGAAAAGCAGCCCCTCACCCACCCTGTGGCCAGCACCCCGCACTGCAGCCACTCACAACCTGCATGGGGCTGCCTGTGCCTGCTCAGGACAGCCCTACATGGGCTGCGAGCAGCTGCAGCAGGGAGTTCCAGCCATGGGACAGGGGAGGGGCTGTTTTTCCCCCATGCTCAGCACCAGCTCCTTCCCTACCTGCTTCTCCGCCCCCACCACCGCACCCTCTGCTTACCTGACTTTCCAGCACCAGTGCAGCCACATGGTCCCAGGCCAGTAACCCCTGCTGGGGCTTCCTGCTGAGGGGGCAGGGCTGGGTGGGCCCTGCTGTTGCAGGAGTCAGCCAGGCTTCCCCTGGGTCCTACTGCCCCTGTCTCTGTCATTTTTGACAGGAACCAAGGACACATAAATATTAATTTTCTAAATTTTTTAGGGGCCTCATAGGCCAGATTCAGCCCACAGGCCGTATTTTGCCCACATGCTGATGTAACTCAATTTTTTCCATGTTTCTACTACAACTTACAAATAATACCTTAGTAGGGAAAAACACGCAATAAGGAACAAGAGATAGAACTGATAATGTATCTAACCCATGCATGACAATAAAGTGAGAATTAACATTTAAAAGGCTACCCAAAAACATTACATTTTTGTTATTTTGTTTTTAATGAAGAAAAAACCAAATCTAAAAATAAAAATTATGGCCGTCCTGTAAAATAGAAATGAATTTAATTACCAATTGTTAGTATAAACGATTGACAGTTTTGTACAGCTGCTTCTTCTTCAGCAAAACAAAGCTATCATTGGCTCAGACTGAGACAGGGTCAAAAACCACAATGATTTTATCAGTCAAATCAGCCATGTACTTAATTAAGTACATAGATTCAAAGTAACTATACATTTCTTTGGTCAAACATACAGAGGTATTTTAAAAAGCAGAAATGGTATTAGCCACATAAAACATACTAAATCAATGCTTCAAATACTTCAATGGTTCCCTAATCACTCTGAGGTACAAGATAAGTTTTCTATCAACAACCTGAGAAATCCGACATATCTTCAATTACAACTACATCTCCCTTACATATTGTTAAAATAATTACAGTTAACAGTTCTCTTGTAAGGCCTTAGTGTGAAGAAAATCCTGATTCCATTAAGTCAATAGCAAAGTTTTCACTGACTTTTATAAGTCCAGAATTTCAAACAAGAAATGCAAAAAAACCAAAAATATTGTTCTTGGGACCTTTCGGAATCTTAAACAAGTAGTTTTCAGTGATTGCTTCAGTTCAGTCAGTAATGACTCCAAGATCCCTTTCTGTCTCTCTGCTTTCAAGAGGGGAACTCCCCAGCCTGTACATATTTTAAAGATTTCATAGGTTTTCATAGACATCAGGGCTGGAAGGGACCTCGGGAGATCATCGAGTCCAGCCCCCTGCCCAAAGGGCAGGAAGTCAGCTGGGGTCATAGGATCCCAGCAAGATAAGCATCCAATTTACTCTTGAAGGTGTTCAATGTAGGTGCTTGAACCACCTCCGCTGGCAGACTGTTCCAGACCTTGGGGGCTCGGACAGTAAAGAAATTCTTCCTTATGTCCAGCCTGAAACGGTCTTGCAGGAGTTTGTGACTGTTCGACCTCACCATCCCTTGGGGCGCTCTGGTGAACAAATGTTCCCCCAGATCCTGGTGGTCACCCCTGATAAACTTATAGGTGGCCATCAGATCACCCCTGAGCCTGTGCTTTTCCAAGCTAAAGAGTCCCATGGCTCTCAGCCTGTCATCATAAGATCTGTTTTCCTGACCTCTGATCATGTGTGTGGCTCTCCTCTGGACTCTCTCAAGCTTCTCCACATCCTTTTTGAATTGTGGAGCCCAAAACTGGACGCAGTACTCCAGCTGCGGCCTCACCAAGGCCGAGTACAAGGGGAGAACGACATCCCGGGATTTGCTCGAGAAGCATCTATGGATGCAAGCCAGCATTTTGGTCGCTTTATTAGCCACAGCATCGCATTGCAGGCTCATGTTCATCTTGTGGTCAATGATGACCCCCAAGTCTCTTTCTTCTGTAGTGCTATCCAACGTAGCACTGCCAAGCCTATAAGGATGCTGCAGGTGTTTCCTCCCAAGGTTGAGAACCTTGCATTTTTTGGTGTTAAACACCATGAGGTTCTTGTCTGCCCATTTGCTGAGCTTGTCCAGGTCAGCCTGGATCACCCGCCTATCTTCTGGCATGGATGCTTTGCCCCAAAGTTTGGTGTCATCGGCGAACTTGGCCAGTCCACTCCTGACTCCAATGTCCACATCATTAATGAAGATGTTGAACAGTATGGGTCCCAGGACAGAGCCTTGAGGGACCCCACTGGTCACAGGGCACCACGATGAGTGACTGCCATTGATTACAACCCTCTGGGTCCGACCACGGAGCCAGTTTCCCAGCCAGCGGATCGTGGTGGACCCAAGGCCACAACTGGCCAGTTTGGCCAAGAGGTGATCATGGGATACCAGATCAAAAGCTTTTTTGAAGCCAAGATATATGACATCAATCTCTTCTCCCTGGTCCAGGTGATAGGTCACCTGGTCATAGAAGAAAATGAGATTGGTCAAACAAGACCTACCCGCAACAAACCCGTGCTGGCTATCCCTTAGGATGTTAGCCTGGGCCAGTCCATCAAGGATGGCCTCCTTAATAAACTTTTCTAAGATCTTCCCCAGGATAGAAGTCAGGCTAATGGGTCTGTAGTTAGCCGGATCCACTCTCCTCCCTTTCTTGAACATCAGCACCACATTGGCCTTCTTCCAGTCTTCGGGCACTACACCAGAGCGCCAGGAGTTTTCAAAGATCCGTGCCAGGGGCTGGGCTATGACTCTCGCCAGCTCCTTGAGTACCCTGGGGTGCAGATTGTCAGGGCCGGCTGACTTGAAGGTATCCAGCTTCTCAAGGTGTTCCTTCACGAGGTCAGCATTTATGGAGGGTAGGGGTTCCCCATCACCCAGATCTCCCTGTTCCATAGCAGGCATGGGCGTCCCATGGGACTGATGAAAGACTGACGCAAAGTACCTATTTAATAGGTTGGCTTTTTCCTGGGCGTCAGTTGCCAGTTGCCCCATCTGGTTTAGCAGGGGTCCAACATTGCCCTTGCTTTTCCTCCAGCTCCCCACATATCTGAAAAAGGACTTTTTGTTGTCCTTGATGCTTGAAGCTAGTTGGAGTTCAGTTGCAGCCTTGGCTTTCCTGGTTTGCTCCCTGCAGGACCGGACCAGCGCAGAATAATTCTCCTTGGAGGTGAATCCCGTCCTCCATCCTTTGCAGGCTTTCCTTTTTAGCTGCAGGAGGTCCGCTAGGTCCCTAGAGAGCCAGGAAGGCTGCTGTGCCTTCTTGCTGCCTTTCCTCCGTGTTGGAATAGATTTAGCTTGTGCATTGAGGATCGCTTCCTTGAGAAGCAACCACTCTTCTTGAACTCCCATCTCCCTGGGGTCATGGTCCCTAAGGGCCTGACCGACAAGCCTCTTGAACTTGGATTCCTTCTCCCAAGGTGCAGCACCCTGTATTTGTCTATATTGAACCCCATCCTGTTCTCATCTGTCCACTTTTGTAGTCTGTCTAAATCTGTTTGCAGCCTCTCTCTCCCTTCAAGTGCGTCAACCTCTCCCCACATCTTAGCATCATCAGCAAACTTGGACAGCATGCTTTCCACCCCCTTGTCCAAGTTGCTGATGAAGATGTTAAACAGTGCGGACCCGAGGACTGAGCCCTGGGGTACTCCACTGCTCACATCTCACCAGGTTGAGTACAACCCGTCCACCACTACTCTCTGGGTGCTCCCCATCAACCAATTTTTTACCCATCCAACTGTGCAGACATCAATGCCACAGTCGCTTAATTTATTGATGACGATGGGGTGAGAGACAATGTCAAAGGCCTTCTCAGTGTCTAGAAAGACTAAATCCATGGTAACACCATCATGCAAGGATTTACTCACCTGGTCATAAAAGGCAACCAGGTTGGTCAGGCTGATCTCCCCTGCAGGCCCCCCACAGATGTGCTCCTTGATGATTCTCTCCAAGATCTTCCCGAGCACCGAGGTGAGGCTTATAGGCCTATAGTTACCTGGGTCCTCCCTCCTGTCAAGTTTCCATTTTGTATGTGAAGTCTCCATCTTGTGTCCTCTGCCCAGGGATCCCCCCATGTCGCAACTGTATGATTCATGTACCCCTCCCATGTAAATTGGTTCCCAGATGAATGAGAGTGATTGGGAATGACTGAAATACAATGGCAGCAGGCCTCTACTGAATAGTCTGTAATGACCAGGCCATCACCTCACATTGATTCATCCAGGAACCATTGACCTCACCCAGGAACAGAGACAAGAACCCAGCATTTGAAAGACAAAAGACCCTGCAGAACCAGCAACTCTACCATTGTACCCCACCATTACAGACACCCGAAACTGCACATCCCTGCATGGAGAACACATGCTCAGTACTCCAGGGCTGACTCTTGCCTGGGCATGCCTCCCATTACTAGGGTCACACAAGGTCTGTTCCTATAAAAAGGGGCAGTGAAGACAGACCCAGTGGGATGCCCTCTCTATCTGGACCAGCATCATGCCACACCACCTATCCACCCAGAGGCCCTGCCAGTGATCCCACTCTGGACAACACCTACTGCACAAGGACCCCTTTCCAGCCTGGGTAGGTAGCTATCACCCCTCACCTTCTCTTCAACCAAGGACTTGGACTCTGCTTCTCTTCCCTACCTGGACTCCAGCCCTTTCATCAAGTCTCTTTCTCCTGCTGCATGCATGTGTGTAATAAGACTGTTGTTTGGACCCCCTAAGTTGGGTTTTGCTTTACTATGGTTTGGCCCTGCTCCAATCTCTGGTCCTCGCCCCTTTAACTTCTGTCTCATTTCTCCCTCTCGTGCCTGTCCTGAACTCCTCTCTGTCTTATCCCCACTGTCTTTGCCTTTTCCCCATGTGCAACCAGGTTTCTGCCTCAGTTTCTTTCCTGGCTGTCTCCTCCTTGTCACCACTTATCTGTCCCCCTGCCCCCAACATCTCAGCTGTCTGCCTCAGTTTCCAGCCCCAGTCTACTTTAAGTAAACTAAAGCCTCAGTTCCTCAGCCAGCTTCTCTGTAGTCCACCAGTTCTAATCCTGGTTCTGGCAACTTTCACTCCCTACACTTTAACTCTCTCTCACCTGAACCTTCCCCCAAGTATTCCAGGTACCCCAAGCACACACATACACACTGTACCACCCAAGTGAGGAACTTACTTGTGTGTATGTGTAGGTGGGTTGTGAACTGGTGTGTGTGTGTGTGTGTGTGTGTGTGTGTGTATGGCATTGTGTGCATGATATATGAATTAGTGATCTGTGTCTAACTTTCGGGGTGTATAGTGTATGTGCTTGAATTGGTGATAGGTATTCATGTGCCTAAGCTGGTTTGGATGTGTATGTGCTTGAGCTGGTAGTGTGCGTGCACCTAATTGATTTGTGTGTTTGTATATGTGCAATTGTGTCACACCCTCCAGTCTAACAGCACAATATTGAGATCCTGAGAGTTGGGCTGACCCCACAGGGCTGAGGGGGCATAGCAGCAGCAGGAGTGCAGTGGGAGTGTGGCATTGGTAGGGGGTGTGCTGCCACACTCAGGGGGTGCATGTGCACCTACATGCATCCCCTACACATCACCCATGCCACCAGGCCTAGTGCTGCCCCAGAGCCACCTAGCGCCCACTATCCTCAAGGCCCAACCATAACAGAAAGCTGGTGCCACTGCACAGACTTGTACAAATTGACCCAAGCTCTCTCACCTTCCCCTCCAACAATTCACAGCAGAGAGGGAACTTATGTATGTCAGTCGGGCTGGCATGGCACACCTCCCACCAGGGTCGGACTACAGGTAGGCGATTCACCAGCAATGAAAAGGAAGCGACTGTTGCTGCTGCATGGTACCAGAAGCTTGCAAAATGAATGGCTGGTCCTACAGTAGATTCTTTGGTGTTTGATACAACCACAGGAACGTATGAGGGCAGAATCGGCCACTTTGAATCCATGCAATGGAATGGATTCACCTAGTTTGAGTCCCTGCTTAAACATAAGCCTTATAACTGTATCCATAATTCATGCATTTTGTCATTGAAATAGATTCTCTCTTGCACAAATTAAGACTTTTGGAGAACACCAACCAATGTGGTGCATGCTGCTCCAGTGGTGCATGCTACTCCAGTGGTTCAACAGCCTCACTATTGAAAATCTGCACCTTATTTTGCACTTTCTAGTTTCAGCACCTGGAAAGAACTCTACAAATTGGAAAAAAAAAAATTATTTCTCTCCATCATAGCTAGGACTTACCTGTCACAGATTAATTTTGCTCCACACCAAATGACCTCATCAAGTGTTATTTCAGCAGCCTGCTTCACAATAAATTTTGGATGTGTTCCGTAAAATACAGCCCTTCCCTGGTTTCACTCCTATATGAAATAATTCATTAGTTGTTATATTCTTCAGCCTGGATATCTTGTTACATTCTTGTAACATAATTTTTCAGCAGATGATAAATCAACAATTCATTCTGTGTATTTTGTATAAGACAAAAAGTATAAACTGTAAATGGGACTCAATGTAGTTGGTCTTTTTTCCCTTTCAAACAGAGGAACAGAGAAATTTATTCTCTCAGGCACTTTAAAATCCATCTTTTTATGGATTCTCTCCTTTATCACTGTTAATCCATATCACATTCGCCCATAGAAACCTCATTTGAGACTGGAACCCCGCTATGCTGGACCCTATACATACACCATTAACTATAATCCCTTACTCCGAAGAGCTTAAAGTCTAAATAAATCAGAATAAAAAGGGGTAGGGAAAATACATTATCATCCCCATTTTACAGATGGGGAGGTGTGGCACAGGGAGACTTGCAAAGTCAGGAGTAAAACCTAAGCATCTTAAACAGACCAGGATCACAGAACTATTCTTTCTTCAGCTGGTAATAGACACCAATATAGGAACTATAGGACAGAAGTGATTGTTTGGTCAACAGCAGCTTCAAGTCCTAAAACATTCCAGCCTGGCACAGTTCCAGAGAGGAGCAACCAGTTGCACTTGGTGCTGGTTGGAAGCAGAACCCAAAATGAAGTGGCACATGGCATGGTCTATAAAAAGGAAGAACTTCTTTACTGTTGTTGTTATTTTTCATGTTATTGCTGTTCAAATACTAAACCAAAGCATTTAATTATGGTGAGATTTGCCTGGTGGCATTTGGTGATACTTACATTTAAAGTAGAGGGAGGGAATGCTCTGATCTTTTTGGAAGGAGAGCATGTGTGTGTGTGGGCGAGGGGGGAGAGCAGGGAAGCACTGCAAAAGGATATTCATTTTCTTCTAAACAATTCAGGAACTTTACTCACAGTTGTACTCTCACAATTGACCATTAACCTTCTAGAGGGTGAGAGGACATAATGCCACACTTGCCATTCATCTGCAAACACACGAAGGGTTAAAACAAAGCCCCACATAACAAAATTGCTACTGCAGTCATGAATTGCCAAGGAAGATATCGCTTTGAAAGAGTCAATGAATCAGGAGCAAGGGAAACTGAACAACCAGGGCGTGTCCTGTAATTTCAAATGTCTGTCATCTTGTAAGCTCCTTGCAACTGGTGGCAGCTCAAGTGATGAAAGCCTTTTCCTTCTATTTGTGAAGACACGCTCAAGAAATTATTTTCTCCTGGCTCTCTCAAAAGGCATTTTATTTTTAATTAAGAAAATTATGATAGCTTTGCAAGTCCTTCTAGACACAGCTATTTTCTATGTCATTTTTTTCTGGGTAGTTAGAGTAGTCTTTGGGACTGGGACACCAATGCTCAAACAGAATTCTCAGCAAACTTTTCCTCCATGCTCCTATCAACTTTTTGACTGAGCTCTTTAGAGGAGACACTTGTCAATGAAATGCCACTTGTGGAACTTTTGGTAGAATTTCTTGAGCTGTTAGTATGTCATGTGCCACTACATGACTATTGTGTGTCTGGTACACATGGTTTGCTTTTTCGCTGTGCTTGTCATCCCTGAAGATCTTTCCAAATTCCTTGAAAACATTAATGAAGTAAATCCCAGAAACACCGTGATGTACGTAAATGGTCATTTCATTGCTGTCATCAGGAGTCCCACCGTCGTTACAGGCTAGGGAAAGACATTACACGTAAACTGGTTGAAGTGATCAGAAAGTGGTTAAAACCTGTAACAGGACAGATTCAGTGTGCATAAACCAGTTTGAAAATGGCTGAAACCAGTTTTGAGATAAACTTCGTTGAATGTAGTATCAGACTTAACTGATTTGGGTCAAATCAGTTTATGCAATGTCTGTCCCAGACCCTTTCCTGGTTTAAGTTAAACCAAGAGTCCTCCAGCATCCTGGATGCTTTGCAGCCTGGGGCAGGGCTCTCTGCTCCAGAACAGGGCTGGCCCTGCCCCTCTCTCCTTCACTGGAACTCCAGTAGAGACTGCAGACACAGCAGGGTCTGCCCAGCTTCCCTCTGCCCCTGCCCACAACCACTTCCTGCTCAAGCAGGGATTTCCCCCCTCCCCTCTCCCACAGAACAGACCCTAGCCAGCATGTGGTATGCTAGCTAATACTGAGAGGTGTCTGTGTAAGGCAGACAGGATAGCATCTGCCTAGGGCTTTTTGCAGCTAATCAACAGGTCAGCTGGTAATGTGTCTCAGTTCCTTCCTTTGAAAAAGTTGCTTAAGAAGAGCTTGAACTAATGAGAGAGGCTTCTGTTATTTTGATGGGGTGCTAAGTGCTCTTCTTATCAACTCCCTGCTGGGCTGGTCAGGAGCAGTGAGGGGGAGGAGGGAAACTCCTCCCTAATCAAATCATCCTGCCAGGGCCTGGCCACTCACCCCCCTCAGCTGAGCTGTGTGGAAGGGAAGGGAGGGCTGCTCTGGCATCCCCCAGCTTCTAGCCTGAGCCACTGTAGGCATGTGCCTGCATTTTCTCAGTCCAGAGGGGATGTCTATGCAGTTACAAACTGGTTCAGCCTAGCCAGGTTGGATTAAACTACAAAGATTTAATCAATTCAGGCTCAGGCTTTTTGCATGACCATCCCTAGCCCAGAAGGACAACTGCTGTAGTAGTAGTGATCAAGACAAGCATGTGGATGTGTAAATGAGTGTAGACCTGTGAGAGATGTGCATCTTTGGTCACAATATTTGCAGCGCTATTCAACATGCAAATTGATCTGCTGCTGCTGCTGACCTTTTATCTGAACATTAAAAACCACCCTTCTCATCTTGGTGCTCCAATTTATGGCTAAGAGCTCAAAAAATTAGCTAGAAGTCTCCACCCAATCAAGTGGGCCTTTAGTGAGCCCTTAAATATGCTTTCTTTGGCAACCATGCCTCTCTTTCAGGGTACAGAAGCCACTTGAGACTTTGTGCATCATTCATTTAAGGCACATGTCTGGCTTATTATAGCTGGGGCTTTATTAAGTACCTGACAGATATGCAGTCAGCACACAAGACTTGATTACTGGTCATCTTGTTGATGATGGCCAAAAAAATGGTATTTAGAGGTTTATTTTGGGGAACTGGCTTCTAGGTACTGTACATTGGAATAATGGTCCAGGGGAATGGCAAGGTTTAATTGATTTCTACAAACCTGTTTGTGAAAAAGTTTCCTTCAAGACCCACTGTGTCTGACACAGGCAAGCAGCAAGCAAACACACAGGCTGCAAAATTGAAGACATGTACCACTCTGTTCCATAACATGGAATAAGGGACTCTGCCACAATTGCCAGGCCACAGTGCCCAGCTGCAGTCACAGGGTTTTCCGTTTTGGGGGAACAGACCAAATTAGGAGAAGACCAGAAAGCCCAAATTAGGATGGGTGCATGTGATGGGTTTGTGAAACAAAGGAATATGCTGACAGGACAGAATGTAGACAGTATAACAACCACAGGAAAACCAATCAGCAATGCCTAGAGATGAAAAGCCATCAGGAGGGGAAAAGAATGCAAAAGGAGGAATTTCACAACAGCAAAGGGTCCCCAAGAAGGGAACCTGAGGCCACCATGGACAGAGGGCACACCACCAGCCCATCTCACCTACACCTGCCTCTGACCTCCAGGCTGCTGACACCTGACATTCAAGAGTGAAGCTTGCATACTGGCCAGACGTACCTTGACTCGATGAGAACCCTGGGACTAGTAGATATAGAATTGTTTGCATTATTCTTACCTTCTATCACTGTGTATCAATCAAATTCACCTATTATCAGATGGAAAGGTCATAGTTGGTTTGAGGGCTTTGATCTGCCCGGAACAAGGTATCTGGGTCATAAATCTAGTACCAATAGTTGAAATATCTATTTAGACAACTATAAAATTGATGGAATAAAGTAAGAAGATAGGTAGTAGTAGAGCCAAATCAGTAGATCTAGGAGGGGAAGGAAAAAAAACAAACCAAAACAAATAAATAAAAAACCAAAGAGACTTCACACCAAGTCATATGCTCTTCAGCTTAGAGGCTAAGAGCCTGAGTACTAGGAACTTAACACAAAACAGGATTTAAACATTTAGGCACCTAAAATCCCTCTTTACCTGCTGCTTGATTCAAAACTCGGTAAGTGCCTCAGCTTTGTTTGTTTCACCATGAAGTTCCCCAGGCATCTAAAACTGCTATTGCACATCACCAGCAATAACTCAGCCTTGCTAGGGTGAACAGACCAGCAACAAACCTACATCAGTCCAATTCTGATCCATGTTTCTGGGATGTACTTGGCAGCCATGTTGGTCTGAGACAAAAAAAAAAAAGCAAAAATCCAGAACTCTTGGTTCAGAGATTCATAGATTGTAAGGCCAGAAGGGACCTTGGAAGATCATCAGATCCATCCCCCTGCACCAAGCAGGACAGATAACTGGGGGTCAGGTGACTCTAGCAAGGTGACTGTCTAGTCTCTTCTTGCAGATTTCCAGGGTAGACGACTACACCACCTCTGGAGGGAGCTTATTCTTAGTCTTTCCTCATATGGCTTGCTGTGTAAGATTCTGCTCATACAGGTGGCTCTTCTTTGGACTCTCTCAACCTTGTCCACATCCTTGTTAAAGTGTGGTACCCAGAACTGGATGCAGTACTTCAGCTGTGGTCTCACCAGTGCTGAGGAGAGTGGAAGAATTACCTCCTTGGTTTTGCTTGAGATGCACTGATTGATGCATACCAGAGAATTATTTTCCCTACTAGCTATAGCATTGCACTCCTGGCTCATATTCATACTGTGTTCTATTATTACCCCCAGGTCCCTTTCACTTGTGGTGCTAGTCAGTTTGGTGCCACCAACCCTGTAGGTGTGTTGGGGCTTGCCTGTCCCGAGGCGGAGCACTTTATATATCTCAACGTTGAACTTCATCAGATTCAGATCCTCTCAACTTGCTAGCCTGTCTAGGTCCACCTGTATCTGTAGCCCATCTTCAAGCATGGCCACGTTTCCTTATAACTTGGTGTCACCCATGAACTTGGCCAGTGAACTCTTCACCCCCACATCCAAATTGTTAATAAAGATGTTGAAAAGTACTGGACTGCACACTGACCCTGCAGGAGACTGCTGCCCACTTCACCAGGATGACACTGATCCATTCACTACGACCCTCTGGGTACTGTTCTGCAGCCAGTTTCTCACCCACCTGACTGTCTTACAGGTAAGCCCACAATCCTCCAATTTTTTCATGAGGACATCATGGGATACTAGATCAAAGGCCTTTTGGAAGTCAACATATACAATATCAGCCTGCTCTCTCATGTCCAGGTGGGGAGCTACCTGGTCATAGAAGATGAGGTTGGTAAGGCAAGACCTGCCTTCAATGAAGCCATACTGGCCGTCATTCAGATGATACCTTTTATTAGACCAACTGAGAAACTGCAAAAAAAAATTGTCTTGTTCTGCAAGCTTTTGGGCTCACACACCCTTCATCAGGCTCAGGGAAAGTTAAAGATGGTAAAAAGCCCCCATATGTAAGAAATAAACTTCATTTTTGCACAGAGAAAGCAGAAGCTGGTAAGACACTCATGTGGTTAGTTGGCCAGGTGGGTTTGCGACTCCTGAGGACAGATGTTGAAGAGAGTTAGACCTGGGTCTTGTATCATGGGCAAGTGCTGTAACCACTAGGATTTTGTATAAAAAGTAGGGCAAGATCACTGGGCTAAAAAAGGCAGCTAGCCCTGCTTTGTTTTTAAGTAAAAGGCTGGAAACACCTACACTTTCAGATGATCCAGGATTGTGGACACTGTTTCCTTGGAGAGGAGCAGGGTTTTAGGCTAATACTGGTAGGCTCCTTCAGTGTTACCTATTAGCTAATTTTAGGCCTCTCTCTCCTCATTGTGGTGACTGTTCTGAAATTAATTCAAAGGTGTCCTATTCAAGCTTCTTGCCCTTTTTGCTTTCAGATTGCCAACTTTCTGTCAAGTCAGTCAGCACAGGAGGCCAAAATCCAACGGGATTTAAAATGGTTTACATTTATTATTTTTTATGTAATCATACTGAGCTGGTGGAAATTGGTATAGGGAAGATGTAAAAACACAACTGTAAAACCAGAAAAAATTAACAGGAATTGTCTTATTTTGCCTACCTACAGATTTTTTTTCTTTTCTTTTTTTGCTGTTGTTTTAACAATTGGTTATGGACATCTAGCAATTGATAAAAAAGGCAGAATAACCTCCTATTCTCAATGCCATGTTGTGAACCCCAGCAAGAAAGGTGCTTATATCAATATTGCTTTATCCCATAAATTTAGTAGTCAGCTAAAGTAAGTACCCTTAAACTGTTATATGCATTCGCACTAGAGGACTACACCATTTTAGCCACAGCAGTTTTTAAACAAGTCATACAGGTACAAAATGCCTGTTTAGACCACTCCCCACTCTTTTTGCAATGCCATCTCCCCCAGCACCTCAGAATTTCACTGTTATATATTTTACACCAACATTTAGGTTACCTAGCAATTTGCTTTAAGAAGCTTCAGATGCAACAAAGTAATTGTAAACAGCTCCTAGCCTTAATTACAGGACCTTCTAGCAAATAAAAATAATGGAAAACTATTATCATCTTCTAGGAACTTTGCTACAATAAACAAAGGTTTCTTATTCAGAGCACCATTCTTGATGGAAAATAAGCCCTTCTCCACAGACCTCTAACACACACAATCTGACTATAAAAAAAACTTGATTGTTCAGGCTGTGAGCTCTCCATGGTCATATGAAATCATATGGACATAGGCTGTGAAGGAACAGATGGTACCTTCTCAACGTTTCAGATGAGGGAGGGACCTTTCAACCACTGACCAGAGCAAGTGTCAGTCAGCACCCACAGCTGAATCCAGAACACAAGGATTAGTAGAATTATTGCTACCTGGAAGTGATGAAGCAGCAGGTCTGTGCGAAGCGGCTAGTATTTACTTTGGATTTGGCCAATTTGGGCAACAGTGATTCAATCTGGTGATTTGAATCACCATCCCAAATCAATTCGGCCAAATCTCTGAATCAGCCCCATCCCCTGCTCACACTCCCAGACCCATCAATGGCTGCCCTGCTCAGCCCCAGCTCCCGTCTCTTTAAAAAAAAGAACCCCACAGTCACTGGGTCCTGCCAGGGTAAGGAGTGATCCTCGCTGCACCCCATTGCCCTGCACTGTGTGGGGGGCTCTGCCACAAGCCCCTAGAGGCTGCTGTGTGGAGCCAGGACACTGGTGCCAGGCAGGGCAGCTATTGACAGGGCTGGGAGAGTGGGTGGGGGATGGGGGCTCATGGTAGAGCCCCCCATGCAGCGCAGAGCAGTGGGGATTGTTTCCCCTGTCCCACCCCCCCACCTGGCAGCAGCAAATAAGTGTGGGGCTTTAAAAAAAAAAAAAAAAAAAAAAAAAAAAAGCACTGGTGCGCTGGGGCCAGGCAGGGTAACCATGGGGGGAGGGGGAGGGGAGCACTCAGGGAGGCTGGGTGAGCAGGCAGGGGATGGGGCCTGGCAGGGGTCCCCCCATGGTCTCCTCCCTCCTCCAGCCCTCCCTCCCACCCCCTACTTACCAGCACAGAGTCAGCCAAATTGGGCCAAATCTTCTCCAAATTGAAATCAGCAACTGAAGCTTTGCACAGCCCTATGAAGCAGCTAGGTTCAGGGGAAATCAGAAGACCATGAAGCTGCACAGCCTCTATGAAAACTAAATTAAGCATTTTAAGTTAATAAATCATTTTTATGTATTTGCAGTTCTGTGTGATACTAACATTGACCGTGGGGAACTGTACCTTTAAAAGACTCTGGCAAAACCCAGCTGGAATTGGTAGTTGTATTACCCAAAGACTTCTGTTAAACAATTAGAACTGAGGCATGGAATGAATTGTACCTCCATCAGCCCCCAGAGCTCTAGGTGATAGCTGAACAGCACGCACAGGAATAAAGCATGTGCTTAACCTTAAGCACACATTAAAGAGCTGATCTGGAGAGAGACAGACTTGAGCTGCTGTACTTTTTTGTTATATTGTAATTTTGCTATATTAAGTTGAAAGCAAATCCATGTGGAACAAGTACAGTGCTACAGCTGTGTAAGGTGAAGATGCTCTGCAGTAGAGAGTTTGGAATACTAGACGCCCCATAGCTTTCTGGGTTGGGCAGCAGTCTTCAAATGCATTTGATCAAATGAGTGTAGAATTTGGCTGTAGGACAGGGTGCACCTTGTATTTGATGAGGTGTTTGACAGACTGGGATATGCAAGGACATAATATCACATTGATATGCTAAACTACAAGCAACAAACTATCATTAGCACTAAGAAACAAAAATAAAAGTTGACTAGATGTTAAAACTAGATGTTACCAAGAGAACACAGCCATTAGTTCTCAGTGTTACTAATACAAACGTAATAAACCTGACAAGTGAAGGATTTACATAGATGTGAATATGGTCAAATACAAGCAGTGACCCCATGACAGCAGGAAGTGAAGTCAGGTCTAGACTCCAAAATATAAGGGTTTTTAGTAAGTTTGACTGATTGATTAGTGCTTAAATATCTTATTTGTATTTTTTTATTTATTTGTATTTACATTAAAAAAAGATTCAGCAGTAGGCACTAGGGAGAATATATGCTTGCCACTGCTTTGCAATAGGGAAATAACTTTGTAAATAATTTGTCATGCAACTTGGGCTAGAGAATGAAAATAAGCCTCTGATTCCTACCTAGGTGTCATACCTTCTATGCCATTCACAATTCTTTTTTTATCAGTTTCCTTGCTTAAGAATACGCCTCTCAGATTGCATTGTTTGTTTATTCATATTAAATACATTATTTATATCACTCATTTCCCCATTCAAGATTGTTTCTTCAGTGGGGGCTTATTTTCCAGGAAAGTATTACATATAGGGCACATCTACACACTACGGCACTGTAGTGATGCGCTACAGCACCATAGCATCCATTGGCTAAAACCATGACGCTGCCGCCATGTCAGCATAGCAACCCATTCCCTTGTTACAGAGCACTGCTACAGTGACCTACTGGCAAAAAATAACTGTTCATGGCTGGCACAGTGTAGTATGGCTTGTTACTGTGCTGTCTTTTAGTACTTTCAAAAGGAAGTACTAAATGTAACAAAGGTATCGTATGGCCACATGTAGATGCGCCCAGAGAGAAGCAGTTAGTACTAGCTATTGTAGAAGGAACCTGGTCCAGGGGAAGGGGAGAGGACCAGTTTGCATAAAGTAGAATTTATAGGATAATTGCACTGGATTTATCTTTTGTAGAACATCTATTTTTGCTTAAGCAGAATAGAAGTTACTGATAAAACACAGAACATAAAACCTTATATAAACACTATGCACCTTCTATTCTTTGAACAACGTATACACCTTCTCTTATTAAAAAGGAAAAGCAAAAGTCAAAAATCTCAGAGCATTTATAGAGTAGCACGTCACCAAGTAACAGAAGTACCTGTATTGTTATTATTTTGTACCTTAAAGCTATGGTTAAATGATAATTTATATCTTAGCTGTTACATAAGGTTGTGAACAAGGCCCTTTCAAATTCCCCTGTGCCACTTGACACAGAAGGGAAATGAAGATCTTTGCCCACTCTTAAGGGCTTCAGTACCTCAAAGTCACTGGATACAGCAGCACTTCAGTTATGTCCCTTCTAATCATGCCCCCATTCCATGGACTGTCAAGAAACTAGCTATAATTAGGGACCTATCAAATTCACAGCAGAAGTGGGCTGCATGACAGCTCCTTTTAACTTGCAGGTTCCCCCATGTGTGCCCCACCTGTCAATCAGGAGCAAGCAGGTGAAAAATCAGTGTTAAATATGTCTACAAGAACTGCCTCGCCAGTCCTGGCCAGTCAATAGCAAGCAGCAGGGCCACAGGGTCCCCTCAGCGAATCCACAGTGGGGGTTGGAGAGGAGAGGGGAGGAAGGGGGAACCTGCAAGATTACAAGGAGCTGCTGCATGAATTTGATAGGTCCCTATTTATAGCTAGCCCCTTGAGGGTCCCTGGAGTGGGGGACACAACGAGAAAGGACATAACTGAAGTGCTGCTGTATCCAGTAAAAATGTTCAGGTACTGTAGTAGCCCCCTTGGGAGTACTAGGGGTAGGCAAAGATCTTTATCTCCCTTCTGTGTCAAGTACCAGGCAGAACTTGAAAAGGCCTTATGTAATAGCTAAGGTATAAATTGTACCTCAAATAGTTAGCCACGTTTAAGTGATGTGTCCCACTAAAGTGTCTTAATGGACAGTCAACAAGTTAACTCAATTTAGCTGACATATATGTACATGCTAATCTAGACACTCCACAAGTCTGTATGCCAGGACAAAAATGTATGGCTGACTCCAGGGCCAAGGTCCCCAAACATCAGCACAATATAGGCTGAAGCATAAAATAATTGTGAGCTGAAATCCTTTAAGTCTCTAAATAGGTGTGAACAGAGGATGCTGACAGATGTGCAGCTCCCCACTGTAACTCATGGCACTTTACAAAAAGCATGAGTTAAAGTGACCCCCCTCCCCCAATCCTGACCCAACAGACATTTGCTGTTTGGTTTGGGGGAGGGAGGGGTAAAATCTAGCTCCACTTTGGAGCTGATCCAGCTCTAGAGGTTGCCTGACTGCAGCCTCTCCCCTCTAGTCCTACCCAGGCCCCTACTCCAATGCTGCCTGCAAGCTGGGAGCGGGGTATAAAGGAGGGGAAGGAGCTGGGGTTTGCCCAGCCTGAGCAAAAGAGAGGGAAGGGATGGGGGGGAGGGTGAGGGGGGGTGGAGAGGGCAGCTTGCAAGGCAGGGGGACTCCAATCCACCCACTCCCCCTCTGGCTCGGGCTGGGCAAATCCCCACCCAGAGCTCTCTCCCTCTCATCCCACAGACAGCACTGGGGACAGGGCTGGGCTGCATCAGTCTAGCCTCGATTACATGAAGTTCATGAAGTGCTCAACTTTGGAGCGCCTTCATTTGAATCTTCATTACATGAGGGTTAGTTTGTCATGCAGTTGGGTACTTATAAAGCACCCTGCAGCCCTGCCCTTCTGTCAGGGTAGAGCTGTAGAGCACTTTCAGGGGGCCAATTTTGTAACAAATCTCACCTCTGTCAGAGCCCAGAGGCACCAGCTAACTTGAGGGAAATAAGGTTAGATAAACTGCAAGAGTTAGTAAGCTTATAAAAGCTACAAGGTAAATAAACCCTTAGTCAAGTTTAAATCCATTTTATCCTGCTGAAACAGTACCAAGCAGTCTTAATAGGAAATACTATGTCCCAGGTCATTAACATTTCAAATCCAGTACATTGAGCCATATCCTCACGAAGTGTTTAAGAGGTCTTTAATGAAAACAAGGGAGAGCTCTGTTTCAAAACAATAAGATGATACTGCCCAAAATAAAAGAAAACAAACAATAAAAATGGCATGATATTGTCCATTGTATTTAGGCAGCTGTATGACATTTATTCAAGTATGCACCACAGAAAAATAGTTTTATTTTAATGACAACCTCACGTAATCTCCATATGCCATGGATAAACACACCTTTAAAAATCTCTAACTGAAAATAACTGAAGTAAAAATAGAACCGTGAAGAAAAATAAAATGACAATGATTGAGGACAGGCTTTTGCAATAAAGAGATACTACCATCAGCTAGATGCAGGAATTACTGGGTGAAATTCTATGGTTTGTGCTATTCATGTCAGGCTACATTACAATAATGATTCCTTCTGGATTAAAAAAAGTTTTTATAAATCCCTGATAAATTCCTTACAGGATGACATAAGTTTACTTAGATGCAGGGGAGAGGGACGGGGTCAAAATTTTCACCTTTCTTCTTCTAGTCAAGTCAGCCTATTTATTCCATGACTTTTCTAACAAAATTAAAACTAGTCACTATGTATAGATTTTCAGAAGTGTCTGAATGACTTATAAATCCCTTAATCAGTCACTCAGATACTCTTGAAAATCCCTTGGTTTACTGGCACCATTTTGATTTACCACAAGAAACTCTCGTTCTTATAATAATATGAGTAACTTCTCATTTTGGGCAGGAATGGACATTTTTATAAAGGCTGTTGTTAAATGAGAACATAAGGTCTGGATGTGCATATACTACATGAATTTTATCCAGACACTTTGCCCTATGACTCTATGGACACTTGTGATATAACTAATAATATTTTCCCCACTTCACAGGTGAAGGAGTTGAGACAGAATGAGCCAGCAACTTGAGCATAGAAGGAATCATCTTTTCCCTTAAAGTCAAAGATAGAAAAAGAAAAGTAGTTTACATTTACTGTGAAGCAAGAAAGCATTTGTACCATCTCGTCTAAACCAGAGGTTCTCAAACCGTGGTCCATGGACCACCACTGGTCCGTAAGCTCCACTCAGGTGGTCCACAGAAAGACTGAGGAATGATCAAGAATATCTGTGCTTGGCCCTGCACTTGATTTATTTTTTCTGACCATGGAGATTAAGTGGTCCACTGAGACCCTCAGCAATTTTCAAGTGGTCCACAAAAAAAAAGAGTTTAAGAACCGCTGGTCTAAACCATAAGAATATTCAATGTACTCTAAACTCCTGTGTTTTATGTGTAGAAAAGTACCCATCTTAACCCCAAAATCTGTGTGGTACTGAATACAACAACATATAGCAAAAAAAAACCCAGTGAGATGCAAGTCTGTAAAATCCAAATGGGTCTTTAGGGATATAGGAAGACTGAAAACTAAATCAAATTGCCTTCCTGGAAAAACAATACATTAATACATAAAATGGAGAGTCAATTAAATTCTGTCTTAAGATGTACCCAGTTTGCTGCAGGCAACAATTCACATCAAAACATGGCCATGGGCGATGACCTGGTGAGGGGGCTGCGGGTGCTCGACCACCTGGGTGACAGTGATCATCACCTGCTGGAATTCACCATCCAGCGCAAGGTGGCAAGGGCATGCAGTAAGGCAGCAGCCCTAGATTTCAGGAGGGCAAACTTCAACGAGCTAAGGAGAATAGTCAGGGAAGCACTGAGGTCCCAGAGGGGAGGGGAGCCAGGTGTCTAGGGAGAGTGGTCGCTCCTTGAGGAGACAATCCTCCAAGCCCAAAGGAAAGTAATCCCAACGAGGATCAAAGGGAGCAGGAGGCACACAAGACTCCATGGCTCACCAAAAGCAGCTGGGAATGTCTCCTTGCTAAAAAGGAGGCTTACACCCATTGCAAACAAGGGAACATCACCAGGGATAACTATACTGCAGTTGCTCGGGGATATAGGGGGGCAGTCAGGAAGGCCAAGGCAGAGATGGAATTAGGGCTAGCTTCCCGGATTAAGGATAATAAGAAGTCCTTCTTCAAATACATAGGGGGTAAAAAGAAGGTTCCGGGTAATGTGGTGCCCCTGCAGGACGCATTGGGGAATTTGGTTGTCACACCAGACAAGAAAGCTAATGTGTTTAATGATTTCTTTGCCTCCGTCTTCCTAAGTAGGGACCAGAACAGTCACCTCCCTGCTGGGTCCCCCTCGGGCCCCAGGGGAGGCATACCTGGGCCAAGGGTTAGTAAGGAACTAGTTAGGGAACTTCTGGAGGGACTGGACATATTCAAGTCAGCCAGTCCGGATGATCTCCACCCTAGAGTTCTAAAGGAATTAGTTGAGGTCATTGCAGGACCCCTTTACGAGCTTTACGCGCACTCATGGTGCTCTGGTGTGGTGCCGGAGGACTGGAAGAGGGCCAATGTGCTTCCCATCTTCAAAAAGGGGAAAAAGGACGACCCCG
The DNA here is from genome assembly GCF_052110815.1 of Crocodylus siamensis. Taxonomy (NCBI): domain Eukaryota; kingdom Metazoa; phylum Chordata; order Crocodylia; family Crocodylidae; genus Crocodylus; species Crocodylus siamensis. The sequence goes on along the minus strand of NC_143398.1, from coordinate 125,992,224 downwards.
GAAACTATAGGCCAGTTAGCGTCACCTCGATCCTAGGCAAGCTGTTTGAGAAAATTATTCTGGCACACATCCATGAGGGGCCTGCAGGGTACTGCATGCTTAGGGGCAACCAACATGGGTTCATCAGTGGCAGGTCCTGTCAGACCAACCTGGTGGCCTTTTACAATCAGATCACCAGATCATTAGATGCAGGGGTAGCAGTGGATATAGTCTTCCTGGACTTCCGGAAGGCTTTCAACACTGTCTCTCACCCTGTTCTCATTAAGAAACTGGGGGACTGCGGTGTCGATGCCCACACAGTCAATTGGGTCGCCAACTGGCTGGAGGGCCGCACCCAGAGAGCGGTAGTGGATGGGTCCTACTCAACCTGGAAGGACGTGGGCAGTGGGGTTCCGCAGGGCTCGGTCCTCGGGCCCGAACTGTTCAACATCATCAGTGATTTGGACAAGGGGGTAAAAAGCACCCTGTTCAAATTTGCTGATGACACTAAGATGTGGGGGGACGTGGGCACACTGGAAGGAAGCAACAGCCTACAATCAGACCTAGACAGGCTACAAGGGTGGGCAGATGTGAATAGGATGGGATTCAACACTGACAAGTGCAAAGTGATGCACCTGGGGAGGAACAACCGGCACCATACCTACAGGCTGGGGAACTCCCCTCTTGTCAGCACGGAGGCGGGAAAGGATCTTGGAGTCATCATTGACTCCAAGATGAACATGGGCCGGCAGTGTGGGGAGGCAGTCAGGAAGGCCAACCGTACCTTATCATGCATCCACAGATGCATCTCAAGCAGGTCCAAAGAGGTGATCCTCCCCCTCTATGTGGCACTGGTCAGGCCGCAGCTGGAGTACTGCGTCCAGTTCTGGGCACCGCACTTCAAGAGGGATGTGGACAGCATGGAGAGGGTCCAGAGGAGGGCCACTCACATGATTGGGGGCAGCAGGGCAGGCCCTATGAGGACAGGCTATGGGACCTGAACCTGTTCAGCCTCCAAAAGAGAAGGCTAAGGGCCTGTTATAAACTAGTCAGGGGGGGATCAGCAGGCACTGGGGGAGTCCCTGTTTCCCCCGAGCACTGCCAGGAGTGACCAGGAATAACGGTCACAAGCTGGCAGAGGGTAGATTTAGGCTAGATATCAGGAGGTGCTACTTCATGGTCAGGGCGGCTAGGATCTGGAACCAACTTCCAAGAGAAGTGGTGCTGGCTCCTACTCTGGGGGTTTTCAAGAGGAGGTTGGATGAACACCTTGCTGGGGTCGTTTGACCCCAGTACTCTTTCCTGCCATGGCAGGGGGTTGGACTAGATGATCTACTCAGGTCCCTTCTGACCCTAGAAACTATGAAACTATGAAAAGTATCACCAGCTGCCAATGGGCCCAGATGCTATTTGTACTGGTCAATCAGCTTAAATCTCCAACTAGAGCTGAAGTATTTCACTAATTTTCTTCTATTTCTCTACATTGCAGATGTATGCATATATGTGCCTGCATGCACACGATGCATCATATCTACACCAAACAGCAGCTGCGAGTTTGGTTTTTTGGTAATCTCTTCCATGAGCATGTCTTGCCACACCTAATGCAAGTTACTACAATGCTTTTCCTTTGTGACTGGTTAGCAGGAAACTTATTCAACAGCTCAGTTTTGGTAACAGATAGTTAGGAAACTGAGTTCTACTTATAGCCTCCTCTACAAAGGAGCACCACAGTGCAGCTTACTTGACAATCACCATACTGATTCCAAAGGAATTACTCACCTGGTTAGAATTAGACATGTAAAAATGCCTTATTAAAAATTAAAGCCATAGCACATCCTTGGTACTTCTGCTGATCAATTGTTATCTTAACAGTTCTTCCAGAACTTTCAACATTTGTAACATATAGGATAGAAATGATGTACAGAGGCAGAGATGTTTAAGCCACCTCAAACAATTGCTGATAATTAATCCAGTTTTAATGGGTTAGGCTCCTCAGAAGTTAGCCAAATACCGGAAATCTAGGCCAAATTGTTCTGTGTTCATGGTACGCAAACTTTTGAAATGGCAATCACTGAAACACCCACTAGTACGCCACTAATTAACAACCATGCTTGTTTTGTGGTTTTAAATTCCAAAAGATGAATTCAAAATCCACATTAATATAACAATGCAGTTAATGCCGTTTCAGAAAAATTATAGAAAGCTATAAATTACAGAAAGCTTAGCCAGGAACAGAAAAATTTAGCATCTGGCTTTTAATTTATTGATATTTTAATACTTCACAAAACATTGATTTTAAATATCAGGAAGTGGAGATTGTAAAGAAGATGGGCAATGTTAGGGTACTCGCTATTCTACTCTCTATTTCTGTTTAATCAAAAAAAAATGAATCCGTACAGATGATCTAATATGATTTTTGCTTTTCAATCAGTGGACCTCGATAATGTATACGGTTGTATTTCCCAACTGTAGAAAACATAGCAACATGCACTTTTGAGGCCTGATTTCACTGGGCTTTGGAACTGAGCCAGCTCCCATTTAAGTCAATAGGAGTTTCCTGAGTGACCTAAATAGGAGATGAATGAGGCCCTTTAGATGCTCAGTTCTACTCTAGATGCAAATTTCAGTACTTGCTTCTGCAAGCAATTCAGTATATGATTGTCAATGTGATTGTTTCCCTATTTACAAACAAAAGCAAAGGTAATCAGGGTTAGTAGGGCTCTTCCCTCCCTTGCCCTTCCTCCCCTTCTGTCATATACTTTGAGAATTACATGGGTACAAAAATTAACTCCATCACTTGGCACAGCTGGTTTGAGAAGAGACATCCAGGCTTACTGCAATACCAATTCTGACATTTTCAAGCTGCTAAAGAAATTGTATGTGCAATTCTCATTTAAATGAAAGAGATTTGAACCACCAAATTCATTAGTTGGTTTGGAAATCCAATTTGTGCATTGGCTTATCTTCCCATGTTCCATCACCAGTGTTTAGTTGCCAAAATTATAATTTAATATAAAATGCTTTATGTATTGAAACTTTGAAATAAGTTAAATAAACCTCAAGCTTAACCGGGTGTTTTAAAGATGACTAAACCCTCCCCACTCCCAACAAACAAACCAAACAAATATTTTCTGTTCAATTCTTGTTTGAGTTTCCAAAAAGAAAACATTTCTTCTATCAACACCAAAAACCAGTTAAACCAATTCATTTTACCCAGAGTATCCCACTCCAATCTTGCCTCAAAATTAGTGTTCAATGACAAAATCCTTACCAGAACTCCTGTTGAAATCTTCTGCAACAGTAGAGCTGTTGAAGTCCAGTTAAAGCCTTAAAAAACTTTCATGTCAACAGGAATTTTGATTTTGTAAAAATCAGACCATGGGCCTAGAGTCATTAGAGCAGGGGTGGGCAAAATATGGCCTGTGGGCTGGTTCTAGACCACCAAGTGATTTTATCTGGCCCATGGTGGGTCCCTCGGTCCAGCCTGGCCCAGACCTGGGGGCGACCCAGGACCTGGTGTGTGCTGCCAGACCCACTGCCCCCAGGCGCGGAAGTGCTGCCTACTGTGAAGTGCTTCCTGGCCTATCTATGGGGCTGAGTGGCATGGTGGTGTAGGAGTGGGGGCAGTGGTCAGACTTGGCTTCCTGGCTGCCCCCACAGCAGCAGGTCACTCTACCCTCATGCTTCTGGTTGCCACTGCCAGCATTTCCACCACTGCTGGCTCCAGCCCCACTGCCTGGGCACCCCAGCCTGTCTAACCCACACCTCCCAGAGCAGGTGGGCAGAGAGGGTCAGCACAGAGGTACCAGCTCAGGACCCCCATGGGCAGTGTGCAGTCAGCCAGGGAGATGGGATAGGGCTGCAGGCAGTCAGGGAGTAGCATCTGGGAGCAGGATGGGCAGGCAGATCCAGTGCCAGAATTGAGGGGCGGTAAAAGCGAGGGTTTAGGGCAGAGCTGAGATCTGCTCTTTGCATGTCCCTGCAACGTCTGCCGGTTCTGTGGGCAGCAGCCAGCCCTTTTCTGTAGAACCAGTGCCTGTCACAGTAGCGAACAGATTGTAGCTCTGAACCAGGCACCACTCCCATGCTGTCAGAACCCCACAATCCTGGCCACCCATCACACTCCCCGATGCCACTCCCCACCCACCCTGGCCCCATCCTATCCGCCTGGCTGAGCACACCCTACCCACAAGGGTCCCAGGCTGGTCTCCACGAAGAACCTGCCTGGCAACCCCCAGTATTGGGTGCAGGGTAGACAGGCCCAGGGCCAGATACAAGCAGTTGGCATTTCCCAGCCCTTCCTCTCCCCTACTTGCCAGGTAGTATAAACAGCCCCAATGGGGAGCTGAGGCCAGGTCAGAAAAAATTTCTCACGCTCCACCCCCAGGCTCTCAAGAGCTCACCAAAACTCCTTAAGTTGTCCTCCAGCCTAAATAATTGCCTGCTCCTGCTTGAGTGCTGAACTACATTAAGGGGTGTAGGTTGTAGCTGTGTTGGTCTAAGGATATAGGCAAACAAGGTTCTTTGGGTAAATCTGATATCTTTTATTGGACCAACTCAAATAGTTGGAAGAATTCTTCATAGAAGAGCACACCATCTGCAGATGCTTCCTCAGCCTGATGAAAGGTGTTTGTACCCAAACGCTTGCTAAGAAGCATTTTTCCAACTATTTGAGTTGGTCCAATAAAAGATATCAGATTTACCCAACAAGATTTGATAAAACAAATTGGAGGGCAGGCTCTCCACAATTCTCTCTACTGCAGTGCAATTTATAACAAGCATTTTTAAAATAATGTCACATGATTGCCATGTGAAGGTGGTGACAGCTGCCTGGTTAATTGTTTGGTCTATGGGCTATTTGGATGTTGTATAATGGAACTGAAAACTCAGAACCCCACCCACACTATTTCAATTTCTCTGCTGTCCACATATTCAAGTTGAGAAAATAAGTCCCTTTAAAATATTGAGCTGGGTCAAAAAAACCCAAAAAAACATGGAACTTTACAAAATAATGCTTTTTATTTTCAAATGCGGTAAAAAGCCTCATATAAACTTTTATAATGCTTCTATGCAACTGTCCCAACCACAACTAATGAAACAATCCATGAAAAATATAGCCATTGCCATTTAGACTTAAATAATGAGTTTTTGTAATAGTAACATTAGAAGGACAAGGTACAGCATGTTACAATGCTTGCAATTGCTCATATTATTGAAAAAGTGAGAGCACTTAAGCATTAGAGTATAAAAGGGCTAAACTGCAGTATTCCCTACTTGCTGTATGCTTGGGGAAAATTCACCCCATCATAAGGAGCCCACACAAGGCCCTCCCTACTGCTTGTTCCAAAGGTCTTAGTAATCCACAGAGCCTTGAATGATCCCTTTTGCACTTAAGTGAATTCACTGTTAACAAACACTATTACCCCATACCGTATCCAATGATTTAGGTTTTTAATTACTGACCTATAAAAATAAAACGTATCCAACTCTCCAGCAAGGCAAATTAACAGTGCAAATGCAGTATCAACAATTATTTGATTTCTGAATGCTGGCAACATTGTTTAAAACCCCTTATGCACACACAGAACAATCCCTCCCACCCTTCTTTTAGTTTGGGTGCTTCAGTCCACTAACCTATGCTGCTTAGAAGGAGACCGAAATGCAAACTTTCAGCTGTATTTTGCAATTCAAACTGCACTGCACACTGAGGATATTCACATCCAGGATTTTGGTTCAGGCTTACCTCTAACATTGATTCACTAAACATTTAACAATTCCCATTGCTGGAACAAATAACTTTCCAAGCAAAAGAAGTGTTACAATGTGTATACACCATTCCATATTTAAAACAGAAGTTAACAAAAGATACTTCTGGAAAACAAAATTCCACATGGCTGCAAACATTAAGCCATTTCAGGATCTTTGGTACTCTGAGAATAAGGGGGAAAAAATGGCACAATGACAAACATAGTCAAACAAATAACATTAATTCAAAGGAAAAAAAATTAACAAGCAAAAGGTGTTCCATGTCCATTGTTTTGGAAAGCCAGTGTAGATGAATCTTATGTTGTCCTTAGTCCATTACAGTGTCACAGTTTTGCCTTTAAAAATTTCTCAGTACAATTCTAAAAGCAGTATTCTAATATTTTCTTTAATGTGAATTGTTGATTAGCTTAAAATAATGCCATGATTTCTGAAAACAAAGAAATTCAGTTACCACAATAAAGGAGATTATGCTAAATATACTACAGTAAGTCTCCCTAAGAGTAATTCCTATGTGAGCACTGATCTGATTAGCAATTTGCAATATTATATGCATATTATCCTTAGTGTTATGACCAGGTGGGCTGAGCTTTTTCCTTGGTTGTAAACCAGTTAGTATGTACAGATAAATGTGTAACAGACAGTTATAAGTTAAATGTATACTTTCTCTCCAGAAAAATAAAATAAAAAGAAAATCACCAGCTTTGTTTTGGAGTGCTATTTCTTTGAAAATGCCTTAATGTCTTCATGTCTTGGTGAACTCAATCAAGGATATGCTTTTCAATAAAGAACAGTTATGCTACAGTAACTGGTTCTTCAAGACAAGTTGTCCACATGGGTTCCACTCCTGGTATGGATGTACCTGTGAGATGGGATTCCTTTAAAGAACAGTGTAACCAGGGACCAGGCCTGTGCCATGCATGTTCCTATCTTTTCCAACCCAAGGGTTGACAGGGTAGAAGGAAAATTCAATAGCTCCTATATTCCTTCACTAAAATAGAATACGCTGCATTAGAAGGGAAAGAGGATGCATCACAGAACACAGGAAAAGTACAAATCTTGAAAGAGTCGGTTACTTATAAGGTAATATATATATTTTTTAAATATAGTTGTCCACATGTATTCCACTTCTGGCATCTCAAAAGCAGCAGCTTGAGTCAGCAGACAGATGCCTGGAATCTAGGGGTGTGCAGAACAGGCTGTATTTGATTTGGATTTGACCCGAATCAGGGACAGCAGTTAAATTCGTTGATTCAGTTCACTGTCCCCAATTTGATTCAGCTGAATCCAAATCTGAAGATTCGATGCTGATTCGGACAATCATCGATTCAGACATAGACATACCTTTAAATGTTTTTTCTACATACCTTGAGGTATGTATGGCTTGTGAACGCTGCGATGGTGGGGTGGATGGAGTGTCCCACAGGAGCAGGGGGAGGGGGAGGGGGAGGACCCCCGCATGCTTAACGGCAAACCCAGAAGTGGACCAGAAGTATTTCTGGTCCACTTCCAGGTCTGCCACCAAGTGTGCAGGCCCCCCCCACACCCCGGTGATCAGTCACAAGGGGATCCTGGGTGCCCCGCCAGACCCAGGAGGCACCAGTCACCAAGCTGGGGAAGCACAGGAGGGACCCCCAGCAGACCCAGAAATGGACCAGAAGTGCTTCTGGTCTGCTGCCAAGCGCGCTGGGGTCACCCCCCCCCCCATGTTCCTGTGGGATGCTCCATCTGCCCCACCTTTGCAGCATTCACGAGCTGCCTGCTACCTTGAGGTATGTAGAAAAAAACTTTAGAAGCTGTGTCTATATCCGAACCGCCAAAACTTTCTAAATCTCTCTGATATGATTCAGAGAGATTAAAGGGTCTCCTGATTTGATTCAGATTCACAAATTTGGCCGCTGAATCGGGCTGGATCTCCGCCGAATCGAATCAGGGACTGAAGCTTCGCACAGCCCTACATATACATATGCTTCTTCAAGGAGCTGCAATGACTGCCAGGACTCTTGACAGAAAAGCCCCTAATTGGTAGAAGTGGATTCAAGGTAGCTCTGACAAACATCCTTCTAATGCAGCAGGTACCCATCTGGAAAACCTGAGAGAATAGTTCACCCTTCCTCCTGTCAGAGAAGCTAAAAATGGTACTAGGAGTTCAGATAGCAGAAGACCTTTGATTACATTATGGCTTAGGACAGAAATCTGGAACAGATGAAAAAATAATAATTTAAAGCAAAAAAGCAAAAGTAGTGACACCCTGCCATTATGGGATATAAATGAACCCACCCTGAGGACTCAGATCAGTCCTACTCCTCAAGCTAACATTATAGTCCCCTAAAACACTTTCATAGGTGATACAGAAAACAGGTTGCTAGAGGTTCAGAGGGAGAGCCACTAAGCCTGTTAACACAATACTGAGGTCCCAGGACAGTAGAAAGACCGGAAGAAAGACCTGTATGAAGTTTTTGAGGAAATTAACAGCTGTTAGGCATAAGACTGCATATGTTTGATCAGACAATGAAAAACTGAATTGCTACTACAGCAAAAGCTGTGTTAACCGGCACTTTATTACCCAGAAACTCTATTAACTGGCATCTGAAGGACACAGCACTTTATTACCCAGAAATTCTATTAACTGGCATCTGAAGGACACTGCAAAAGTGAAATCGGAAGTACCACTTCCGGGTTTTGCCACCGCTGTGAGCAGAGTTCTTGCCACTTCTTTAGCCCACAGGCCCAGGGCAAAGCAGCCTGCTTGGGGCAAAGCAGCCTGTGTGGGGGCCCCCCCTCCCTGTCCCCAGGCACACTGATGCCAGGGAGTGCGCCAGATGGTGCACATTTGATTAACTGGAATATTAGATTAAATCGGCATCCCCCATTCCCAGGGGATGCCGGATAACAGCTTTTACTGTAAATGGTATGCTGATGGACATTTCAGAGTTTTGAATCAAAAAGCAATGTATTGCCTAAACAAAGAATCTCTTCCATTTTTACTGCACAAATCACTCTACCAGAGTCCTTTCCTACTACAAGCTGAGACAGAGATTTCAGTGGAACAGGATCTGTGGAGGTCAGCCACCCAGAATCCACACTTGCCCAATGCTAGAATGCTAGTTATAGGTGCAAGATCTGTTCCCTGTTCTGAGTTTTAAAGTTATGCTGAACTTGAAGCATGATCAAAATCTACATTCACAGGTGCATCAGATCTGGAACAATGGTACCATGCAAGTCATACTGAGACTATCATCACTGACGCTATCCCAGGAACCTTGGTATATGGGAGAAGCACAGCTGAATCTTGGCGTCCAAGGGATGAAAAAGGCATCTTCACAAAGAATTTATACTTAATTCTCTCTGGAGCAGATCTGAAACCTCTTGTTTGGGTCTGTGGCAAAATGAGCATACACTTGAGCACACTGCTTTTGAAAGATGTTTCACAGAACTAGAGTCTGACAGGCCATTCTTGTTAAAGTATTTTCTGGTGAGCTGCACTTCTGGCTGTTTTAAGGAAGATGAAAAATTACGGGTATGATTTCATAGCGATTATACAGACTAACTACTTCCTGGAATAATGACAATAGAAGTGTTTCTTCTTGCTGGCTAATTAGCCCATTGTTGACAGATGGAGAAACTTGAATCCCTGGTTTCCCTGGGTAAAATACCATGACTGAGACCAAAGTGAAGCACTCTGTTTTGACAATAGGAATCTCCTACCTGGAAAGTCTCCTGTGGACCAGTTGAATTCATATGCCAAAATAGGTATCTTGTGGGAAGGCAGCACTGAATCAATCTTCAAAACATTAAGTGAAGAGTATAAAAGACAGGTCATAAACCTGAATGTGAAGTGACAGATGAATCTAGAGAGATAAAAGGTCCAGAGTGGGACTCCAACCTCCTCTCTTACTTGGGATTAAGACTGGATGTTAGAAAAAAGCACGCTTCTCCTAGGAACACCTTGGGCATTTCATCCACTGCTCCGAATTGCAGAAGGAAGCCTACCTCTTTTCTTAGCAATACCTCTTGAGAGAGGTTTCTGAAAAAGTACATGGAAGACAATAAGCTAAGGCCAGACCATAAATGAACAGACAGAAAACCTTTTTGTGTTAAACTCTCCATGACTGACTACAGTTCAAGGTCATTTGGTTCCAGGCAACCAGAAGCTACCCTTTTCAAGTGTTCTGGAAGCTCTGGAAAGTTCACTGATACCTGAAGAGAGCAATAGCAACTCCTGTTGTTCAGTTACCAATACAAAACCCTCAGCTTGGTACCAAACCTCCTTGGTACCAAAACAGACAGCACTAGAGGATTCAGCTGCATAAAACAATGGGTACTGCTTATGATGGAGCCAAGTGCTTCCATGCCAACAAGCTGGCAAGAACAGAGGTATTAGGTGAGCTCCTCAGACATAACAGCTGACATTGACCAGCTAATGCATCAAGGGAACCCCAAGCTGCAATTTGAAGAAATTCCTGGCTGGGAAGCATAAACTGGAGCAAATAAATGGTGGGACTTCTGCTATATTTTACCAGGCCCTTAAAAAAGACCTCTCCATGATCATCTTGAGACTAGAGTTCTTTGCTCCTCATTCCTCTGAAAGGTGGGGAGATCTTAGCTGCTGTTTTAACTTAGCTGTCAAAAATGACTTTCCAGAAAAAAATCATAGAAGTAGGGTCGGAAGGGACCTTGTAGATCTTCAAGTCTGCTCCCCCCCCCCCCCGCCTGGGCAGAAGAAAAAAACTAGGCTCAAATGATTCCAGCCAGGTAGGCATCAAGCCTCCTCTTAAAGACCCCCAGGGGAGGAGCCAGCACCACTTCCCTTGGAAGTTGGTTCCAGATCCTAGCCACCCTGTGAAGTAGTCCTTACAGATGTCTAATCTAAACCTACTCTCCAACAACTTGTGGCCGTTATTCCTTGTTATGCCACAGGGTGCTAGGGGAAACAAGGTCTCTCTCAAACCCTTCTGGTCCCCCCTAGTGAGTTTATAGATGATCACCAGGTCTCCCCTGAGCCTTCTCTTGTGAAGGCTGAACAGGTTCAGGTCCCACAGTCTCATTGTAGGGCCTGCCCTGTTGTCCCTGGATCATGCGGGTGGCCCCTCTCAATGTTGTCCACATCCCTCCTGAAATGGGGCACACAGAACTGGACACAGTACTCCAGCTATGGCCTGACCAGTGTCACGTAGAGGGGGAGGATCACCACCTTGGCCCTGCTTGAAGATGCTCGACAAGGTCCAGTTAGCCCTGCCAACCGTGACCTCGCGTTGTCGGCCCATGTTCATCTTGGAGTCAATTATGACTCCAAGATCCCTTTCTGCCTCCATGCTCTCAAGAAGGGAGTTTCCCATCTTATAAGTGTGCTGCTGGTTACTATTGCCCAAGTGCAGCACCCTGCACTTGTCAGTATTGAAACGCATCCTGTTTTTGTTAGCCCACCCCTGTAACCTATCCAGGTCTTGCTGCAGTCTTTCCCTCCCTACCAGGATGCTCACCTTGCCCCAAATTTTGGTATCATCAGCAAATTTAAACAGGCTGTTTTTCACCCCACTGTCCAAATCGCTGATGAAGAAATAGAACAGCGCAGGCCCAAGGACCAAGCCCTGGGGGACTCTGCTGCCCACTTCTCCCTAGGTCAAATATGACCCATCCACCACCACCCTCTGAGTATGACCCTTCAGCCAATCTGTAATCCATCTGACTGTGTAGGCATCAATGCCAGTTGCCCAATTTTTTTTAATGAGGATGGGGTGGGAGATGGTGTCAAAGGCCTTGCTGAGTTCAGAAAGACTACATCCACGGGGACACCTGCATCCAATGCTTTTGTGGCCTGATCATAAAAGGCAATCAGGTTGGTCTGACATGACCTGGCCCTAATGAAACTGTGCTGGTTGCCCTTGAGCATCATCCCTGAAGCCGGCCCATCGCAGATATGCTCCATGATGATCTTCTCAAAGAGTTTCCCTAGGATTGAGGTAAGACTGATGTGTCTATAGTTGCCCGGGTCCTCCCTCCTCCCTTTTTTAAAGATGGAGACCATGTTGGCTGTCTTCTAATCATGGCCTGAGCACCATGAGCACTTGTAAAGTCGTGCCAAGGGCCCTGCAATAACCCCTGCTAGCTCCCTCAACACCCTGGGGTGGAGAGCATTTGGACCCACTGATCTGAACATATCCAGCCCCTCCAGAAGCTCTCTAAATGGTGAGGCCTGACACTCAGGGAAGACAAAGGCTTACTAGAGCATTTGCAAAAGAATTATCTGATGAGGAAAGAAAACTGCTAAAGTTCAGAGATCATAATGGATCATAAATATTTAAAGTAAATATTTAAAGTGGGATGACTGTGGATTTTGTGCCTTTAAGTGCAATATATATTGAGCACTTATCTGAAATGTGTGCTTTGCAGAGGCAAATGAGTTGATTTGAGAGCTCCATTACTAATAACAAGAGAAGAAGCTGAAGTAAAAAGACTTGGATTCCACCATCACATGCAAGCTCTGGGGCTAGGAACAATTTGCCTCAACTTCTCTCTCTGGAACCCCACTGTTTTACTTGTCAACAGACATAAAAGCTACATACTCTTAAATAAATACACTAGCAACTGCAGTTGGAAATTGTAGAGACAGAGACAATTGGGGTGCATTGCCATGAGTGGGAACATGCATTTCCATGGGGACAAATAGAAGTGGCATATATTTGTGCTGCTGCTAGTTGTCCCTGGGCACACACCTGCGTATGTGCTCTGGTGTGTAGCACGTTGCCTCAGGTGGGGTAGGGGAGGCTGGGGCCAGCACCTGGGCTAGCCCCAGCAGCCTTATCTTGGATCCTGGGGCCCTCCCAGGCCTGCAGTGGCAATCCAGGCACACGGAGCCTGCCCAGCAGCCTGAGCACAGCTCTGGCCAGCTAGGCTCCAGTTTCGGACAGTGCACACTGCAGCCATATATGCTACTCTGCTTTTTTCTGCCATGGTTTGACATCAGGATCTCCCAGTGTCAAAAAACAGGTGGCATGTGCAGTTTGCAGTGCTGCAAACCACATGTGCATACTCAAGGGGATGTACCCTTCAGGTTCTGTTTTGGTGTCATGGGAATGGTGAGAGAAGGCAGACTTGGTCCCAATGGACACTGCAATTTAAAAGAATCCCACATTGCATGCGCATAAGAAAACGGGAACAACCACTCAGAAGGATTTTACAAATACAGTTGATGTTTCTCATACTGTATGTCTAAAATCCACCGGATTAGCAGTAAAACAATGCTTCTGCATTAAATGATACCTTCTGTCCTGGATGTATTAGATGGCTTACAGTGCAAACAAAGCCACAGTACACAGAGGCCTAGTTAACCTTTATACATACACATAGGCAGTGCAGTTACAAAGGGAAGTATGTTCCTTTTATTCCAGTACCTTTGTATAATAAAGTTAACAAAAATATTCAAATATTAAAAAAAAAGCCAGCTGGCACTGCCAACTATTTCCTGTAGTAGTTTTAGAAATCCTAATCCTGTAGAATTTCTTTGTGAAGTCAATGCGCACCAGAGTCAGTGTATTGATATCTACGCCAAGCAGGTCTGGTGATGCAGCTACCTGAGTTTTTGTGGATTCGTTTGTTTTATTTCACAACTTCCCAGCTTTCATGTAGGAAGGGATAGAGCCACGCTGTGTCAGCCCTTCAAACCTCTTGTATGTATAATTGAGGAACACCCAATCTTTGGATTTGTAGTCAGATTCTGTGGTGTTTGGCACTGGAACAGAGAGAACAAGAAAAAAAAAAAGTCATGCATCTAAAAATACTGATATTACTTGCAAGATTTTTTTACATCAAATCCTGCATTTTATTTTTCCCTAGCACCATACAACTGTGGGCAAAATTCTGATCTACTAAATTAAGCTGGAGTCTTATCATTGACTTTAACAAAGGCACAGTTTCATCAGACATTTTGAGACAGCAACAGGTCTTTGTGTGCATGGATATAGCGGACAGCACAACAGAATACTGATTCTAGATTGGGACGTCAGGTGCTACCAAAGTACAAAAGAAATGCAAAGTAAGGTTGATGAGAGCTGAAAGTTTCAATTTTTTTTTAATAGAAAGCTACATAGGGGTTGCCAGCAGTCTCTAAATTTATGGACAGCCTGTAAAAACAACTAAGGATAAAATGTCCATCTGTTTAAAAATCAATCAACCAATCAATCAGCTGCCAGGAAAAAAAAAAATCTCTGGGCTTGATTGAGGCTGGATGAAAGTGTTGATAGAAAAGAAGTGATGCACAAAGAACAAAAAAAGCACCATTTTATGTATGAGCAGGAACACAGCCTCCATAGCTCCCTCCCTTCCTACCAGCCCAGCCATGGGCTGCTGCTGCAACCCAACCATCACCTGCCTGTAATGGCTGCTCGCCTTGTAGGTTGGCAAGCCACACAGTCCCAGGCAGTCTGAGGCACCAGGCATGACAGGGAGAGGGCATGGGGATGGTGGGGTGGGCAGCATAATGCAGAATATGGCTGGGGTATCAAGACATGGGATCAGGAGTACCACAGTGTAAAACCATTGCTGCAGTCAAGTAAGATTTTTTTCTGCGTGGGGGCTTGAGCAAGATTTAAAAAGTAGGTGTTAAACCCCTAAATTTGAACCAAGCCCTTATTACTGTTGTCCAGGGGCTGACAGACAGGTTATACAGTAAAAGCCGTGTAATCTGGCACCTTACAAGCTGGCACACTCTATTAACCAGCATGCTCACTTGCAAGGTAAAAGCAAAAGTGGAAGTGCCCACCGTGGCACTTCCAGTTTTGCCGAGCCCTCACGGCCCAGGGAAAAGTAGCCTGCGCTGCTGAGCCCCCTGGCCCAGGGCACAGCAGGCTGTGCAGGAACCATCTCCCTGTCCTTCGGGGCCTGTGATGTGGAGGGAGAAGTGGCAACCCAATGGGTGCTGGATAACAAAGCTTTTGCTGTATTTACATTATATAAAATATACGTCAGTAAAAATGTCAGTAAATCTTGATTGGCAACATAGTTGACCTAAATAAACTGCTAGGTAGTTTATTTAGGTTGACTAAGTAAAGATTTAGGTGCCCAACATTAAGCACTCAGGTTTTAAAATATTTTAGTCTTAAAAAGTAGAAACTATTTTGCTATAGACTAGGAAAAATTTCAGAATTACAGGAGGAAGGGGATTTGCCTAACCCTGCTTACACAAATCGTCCTGGGGAAGCTGAGGGAACTTGGCCTCTTGTAGAATCAGGTACTCTACAGAGGAGAATTTCCTGCTACACACCATTGCAGGAATGTTTTATTTAAAAAGCAAGTGACTTTCAGAAAGACTCATGCTACTAAGTCACTCTAGCTTATAGTCCATACTGCCTCTGTTCAGGATCATTTAGGCCTTTCTGAAAATGCTGTCCACAAGAGTGCACCATATTTTACAATGGCGACATTTAAACCAGAAGCAAATGTCCACAACCAATTCGTGTAATGTATTTTACCAGGAGTTTGCCAACAGGCACATATGGGGAAATCCTATTATACTTTCTACGCTCATTAATTTTCACCAAAGCAACACACACTCACACAGAGCTTTTCATTATGTTAACTTAAATAATAAAAACTGCCTTTTCATAACACTTTGGGAAGAGGAGTAGTTTAGGATAGTTCCTAGTTAAATAAAAAGTTTCCTTATTATTTAAAAGTTTCTTTTTTATTTAAAAGAAAAAGGTTTTCTGACCTGTACAATACTTCCATGAAAGGACCAGTATTTTGGCATGTGTTGCAAAGTCTGTCTCACCTGGCTGTAAAATATCAGATTCGGGAAATTCATCAAAGTTGGAAGTGTCATCAATGCTTCTAATTTCTATAGGAATTGCAGCTGGTCTTTCCCTACACATGAAACAAAATAAGCATCAGATTGCAGAACATGAACAAACCTATGTTTAACTTCAATATTTAAATATTTTTCTGTACACACTAAAGTGATAACATGGTCCTTGATAAATGCTACACAGAGAAAAACCTCTGCTGGTATAAAAATATTATAACTTAAATATGAGTTGTGGAAATCATCATAGTTTTAAATTGAACACTTGGATGTTTCACTTTGCATTCTGAAATCCTGAAAGGTGAGATAGTGTCCCTGTAAGTTCACCAGAACTGCGCTTAAATGTAATACCTCTTGAAGGCTCAAATCAAGTGTTAACTAAGGTGGCCTTCAGAAGTTGACTGCACAATCCTCATTCTACTAAGATCCACTGTCATGCATTAATTTCACAACCAACCTGCATAGTCAAGGTTCTTCTTATACTCAGGCTACTTAAACATGTAGCTCTATAAATTCTGATTAATTCAGACTGTTAAATTAGCAAAGCAGCATGATATCAGCAAGTCCTTTTAAAAGGGGAGATTGGGGGGTAGGGGGAAGCAAGCCAACTTCCTAAGTGGCTTGTTCTAAAATTATCAAAAACATTTAAAACTCAAGCATTGCAAGCGTGGGAAAGAGAAAAGGATAAAAGCTTCCTGTTTCTCATACCTTTGCCCACACTTTTATAATTACTACTCTTCCAGGAACCCAGCCATGACACTAAATGAAGAAGCCCCCTTGCTGCTCTATTAAATCCAGCATCGAAAAAGGTGTTACTGCTCTCATTGCTCACTTGTTCCCACCATGCTGAAAGGGCAAGCCTCTCTGTATCACAGAGTAAGGGCTGCAGACTTGTATTGGATAAACCTCATGCCCATTGTATAAATACAAGCTTCAACAATTCAATATTGTGGATACAATATTTCTAAAAAGAGCAGGATCACCCAGATATCTAAAGGAGAGCAGCAGCAGCAACTCCTAATGAACATGGTACTGGACACCATCAATATTGGTTTTAAAGGGATCATTGTTGTCTTTCCCTTATAGATGTTGCCTTCTATCCTTTTCTTCTCCATTTCCCTGTATTTTCTATACATAATTTTGTCTTTTCTGTTTTTATGAGCTTCTTTTAATTTTCTCCTTTGAGGTTCCTCACTCACCATAAGGGTACATATTGTCTGGGGGGCAACTGCTTTTTCATTTTTAGAGCTGGACCATAAGCAGGCAGAGATACTTATACAGTCTGTTTTATGGCAGACAACTACAGGGAGAGCTGCAGAACCCTCTATAATGGAGTGGAGCAAATTTGCCAAGGGTGGGTGAGTGCAAAGCAGGAAGCATGTAGCTTTTCTTGCTATAACTGCTTCCTGACTTATGCTACATTGGGCTGGTCTGTCTTGGGAAACAGTGCACTAAAAACTGCTCAGTAAAGTCAGCTTTTACTTCAAGAGCAGGGCATTGACTGGGTTTTCTTTAAATAGTTACATTTCAAAATTAAAACTGAATTAGAAAGAAAAATATCCCTGCATTCCTGGCATCTGAAATTATGATACCAAGTAATTCCATCTAACATACACAGGATGTGTATATACCTGATATGGCCCCAGTCAACTCCTTCAAAAAATGGGTGACTTTTTATTTCTTCTACTCCATTGCTGCCAATTCTATTTTCTGAGTCAGTGCAAAATCTGAAGGGAGGGGAGAGGGAAGAATGTTACACCTAAGGTAGAAAGAAGCAATGCAAAACAAACCACACTACAATCTTGTAATCAGGAATTTCAGGAAGACTTAAAAACTATTTCATCTCTGAATTACTCAATATAAAAAGTTTTCTAATCGTACTCAGCAAAAGCAAACAAACAAAGCAAAAACAAAACCAGAAGTTGATTGTTATCACAGTTCTATGGATAAAACAAACAAACAAACGTCATGATAGGAATATTTTTATTGTTTAATAAAACTGTTGCTGCTCTTCCTCCACACCCCTCCGCCCCCAAATTCAAACCGTTTCCAGTCCACAAGAACTGCATGATCTGATCTTGGAAAAATGCTTTATAACAATGACCTTTCAACTGCAATAATTTAAAGTTTCTTCAAATCTGCTAAACCATAGAGGATTCTTGATTTTTAAGTACCCATCTGTTAGGGGCTCCCTCTTTCAAATCAGCCCCTACAAAGCTTTCTTCCCTTCCCCTCTAGACAGAGACACATTCCACCAGACAAGTAAGTGTTGCAACTCAGCTTTCTGGACCAGTTAACAAACCCAGTGGGATGTTCAAGAACAAAGTGCATCTGCCTTGTTATACATGTCTAATGGAGATATAACACCTCCAGAGTGCGTGAGCCTGCTAGGTGCTGAGCAGCATTGACTTAATGGAAGTTTAATACACCTGGTTAACCTAGTGTCAATCTGCTACAAGAATCAAGCCACTGAGCCATTCTGCTGCCTGAAGCATTTCTTATTAACATATTACATGTTAGCCTCTGAAAGTCAATTTTAACTAAACCCCACTCTCTCAACTGTTTACTCTTCTATGCTAAAAGCATTGGATAACTTGTTTTCGGAAGAAATTGTTCACTTTAAAAAAAAGCAACTTCTCTGCTATTTTTTTATTTCCAGCAAAAAGTTATAGGAGGAAGTGTCTGGCAGCTGCTCAAATACAGAGCTGTTCAGCTATAAGAAGCAATGCATGTAACCAGGGCCATAGGCAGACACGATTACTGAAGTACTTCAAGTGCCTCTGAAGCACTCCAAACAGCAAGCAGAAAGATATGCACACCTGAAGTGCTTCAAAAATTACCCAAATACTTAAAAGTGACCCCTGAGAAGAGGACCATCTTCAAAACATTTTCTGAAATATCCATACGCTCCAGCAGTCTTCCAGCCTCCCCAGGGGCTTGTTTGTTCCCACCCTCCCACCCTCTTGTTCTACAGAAGAGCGGAAGTGCTCCTCTGTGTACTTGGCAGTCATCAGGAACTCCTAGAAATCAGAGGTCAAGAGTTATACAGGGAATCCTGCTCTCTAGCCCCAGTCCGGTTTGCATCGTACACTTCGGAGCACTTCAAGATTTGGAGCACTTCTGTCAATATTCCACCTTTGTTAAACATATATAAATGATCAATCACCCTGATTCAGAAAATATTTTTCTTCCTGAATCATATCTATCCACAACAACAAGATTTCCTCCTTGCCAGCCTGAAGCAAGTTCTAACAGGTATCTCAGTAACATGGCAAGTCAATCAGACTATAAACTCTCTTCAATTAATACTTCCACAAGCTGGCATAAGTTTTACTTGCAGCTGAATGGCCCTTATATCCTATTAAATTAGCAGGGATCCTGGTTTTCTCCATTTAAAAATCTAAAATTCCATAATAAAAATCCAAAATCTGTGTTTTTAAAGCAACTTGGAAGGCTATCAGTGCCTCAAACGTTATCATAAGGTAAATTCTAAATACTTATGCTTGGGGGTTTGGTTTTGGTTTTATCAGAGAAAAATCAGAGTTCCCCCTGCCCCCTTCGCTCACCAGGATGCAGGTCCAGCTGCGGTTGTCCTCCCATTGCTTTGTGGCCCTGCACAGCCCTGCTATTCCATTGCCCCTCACTCCCAAACCACAACCCCCACAGCCCTCCTGGTATGCCTCACTCCCAACATCCAGCCTGTTGGCCCTTCTGGTACCCCTCACTTCCAACACGCAGCCTCCCACCCCTAAGCCCCAGCTCCCTAGTGCACGGGAAAGGGGGTGTGGGAAAAGGCAGGGTGCCTCAACATAGGTAACGCTATAGATGTATCGGGGGGATGTACATGCCCCCCCCCCCAGATTTGTGCGCCCACAGCAGGGCACAGGGCTGCAGCCTGGCCAGACCGACATGGGCAGGAGCTGCCTCCATGGCCCAGTAGGCAGGGCAATGAGACTCATCGTCACTGCCACAGGGAGCCCCACGCCAGCTGCACTGCCAGCAGTGCAGAGAGTAATAGACTGGGGGGAGTAATGGATGTGACACCCCATGCCTGTGATCACCCTCCTCCAGTTCCCCCCAGACCCAAACAGCCCTTTGCAGGCTGCAACTCTGCCAGCCTGTAAGGGGAAACCCAATTTCCTATGCTTTGCTCTTTTAAAGGAGAAAATCTGTGCTTTTTGCTCCAGCAAAAAGAAAACCCAGATCCTTGTTAATTAGGATATAAATTTCACACCCTTCTACCTCTGAGTATATTAAAAACAAAGTCCACAAAGAAAAATGAGAATTATTCCTAGCAACACTGCAGTTTCTCCCTACAACTGCAACCAAGTACCTGGGCAAGATCTGTAGTGCTGAAGCCCATAGCAGCAGCCAAGGGATGGGGCAACTAACTGCAGCTGAAGCCTCAGTAGCACTGCAGGAAAAAGTTCAACACAACGGCTTGTGCCCAGAGCGACAGCCAGCAGTACCACAGGTAGAAGCTAGGCCTGCACAAACAGGGAAGTATTCAATTCAGATTCGGCCAGTTTGGAGGATAGCAATTCAATTCAGAGATTCGGATCACTGTCCCAAATCGATCTGGCCAAAACTGCTCAGAAGATTCAGTGCTGATTCGGAGATAGGGCCATAGACTATAATGGGGAAATCACTGAAATACCTATAACTGTCATTTTTTGGCAGATTTGGATGAAAACAGCAGGGATGGTAGCCCCTTCTGAGGGCATAAGGCCTGCAAAGTTTAAGGGGATAGGTGCAGGGGTTTCTGGGAAACTGCACCTCAACTTTCTGAAAGCAAAACTCATGACGTGTGTGTGCATGCCAAAGCACAGCAGGATGAAAACAGCAGGAATGGTAGCCTGTAACAGGGGGCCTTCCCAGTACTCAGACAGAAACCGCTCACAAAAGGGACAGTAAGGCTAGAGACAGAAGCTTATGTGTTGTTTTTATGTCCCTCCCCCAGAGCACTGTAATTGGAAGGGGACTCAGGGAAAGATAAGTCACTGGCCAGCTACAGATGTGTCTTTCCCCCTTGCTCTCCCTCCCTCTTCTCAGTTTCTGTTCTCCTGACAGACTGCTTTCTGAATCTCAATCTTTTTCTGAATTGATTCAGAGGCTCTGAATCTATTTGGAGGGTTTTTTTGGTCTCCCAATATGATCTGGATTCAGTGACTTGGCCTCCGAATCAGGCTGAATCTTCTCCAAATTGAATCAGCAAATGAAGCTTTGCACACCTCCAGTAGGAATCAAGCATTGTAGCCTTGGCAGCTGGGGGCCCCTCCGGCAGGGGGCAAGGGGCACTAGCAGGATGGGGGAGGTGGAAAGCTGTGGGAAGGGAGTGAGGGGCCTAGACCTATGTCCTGGTGAGTGAAGGGGGGAGGGGAAGCTCTAATTTTCCAAGATAAAAAACACAAAAATCAAATACCAAAATGTATAGGCATTTAGAATTTATTTTATTATCGTGATTGAGGCACTGGTAGACTTCCAAACTGCTTTAAAATTGTAAATATATCAAGAAAATGTGTTCAGCTGATACCAAGATATTAGATATATAGTAGCATTTCATTTAGGGAGTTGGGGGGTTTTTAATCAGAGAATTTGCAATTTTTTTTTTTTTTAAAATCAGGGATAACCAGGATAACACTGAACAGTAAAACCCATTCACTCTCTGTTCTTTTCTATCATCTTCATAATCCTCCCTTTATTCCTCCTCTCTAGGATTTTTTCAAGCCCAACCCTGCAATCCTGACACAGAAGTCCCCTGAGCCTCAGAACAGCAGTATCAATACATATGAGTTTGTTCAGGGATCTTTCAAGGACTAACTTGCTCCTACTGCCTGTATCAGGAACTGACAATAGCAAGAGGAGATTTTGGCCCTGAGAGCTGAACTTTGCCCCTCAAGGAATGGGGGCTTGACAGAATGGACACAGTTAAGTTATAGGAGGAAAAAAAACTGAGCCAAGCAACTTTCCTGCTGCACTATCAAGTTCCACCCAGACTGGAAATTGAAGATAACGGAAGGACAATTGTTAACAGTGTGGAATTCCCAGAAAGTTGTTACTAACCTTAGAATTAAATCTTTAGCTTTCTCAGAAATAGGCACCTCTGGAGGAAATACCAAAGTTTCTTTCCAGTTCATAACTTTCCGGTAAGTTTCCTGTGGTGTTTCTGAGCAGAAAGGTGGATACCCTGTATCCGTGGGGGGAAAAAGCTGAATGAGCTTTTCCTTTCACCAAGAAAAGGGCCTGAGCCCTTGCTGACACCGCTAGTTCTCTGATCTCCCACCCCCAAAGTAGTCTCCAAGGCATCACCACCCAAAAAAAGTTTTCTTGAAAACTAGTACTTCTGAAACTACAACACTGAATACCAGCGTTAATAATAAAGTTTGGTATCTAATAAATATTAGTTAATAAAATATTTCATATTTTAAATTTGGATTATTTCTTTCAATGATTAAAATGCAATTTGGATTGCATTGTGGAAAACTTGTGGATTTTCCTTCTCTTCATATTTTTAAATCAAAGACTGAAGGCCTTCCTGGAACATAAGCTGTTGTCAGAATGGAAACAACTGGACTCATAATGAGAACAAAAGGGTTATATTTTAAATCCGGTGTCATGCAAAAGGTCAAGTCACGGTCCCTTCTGGCCTTCAAACTAGGAATGCTTCTGGGGGCTGGTAACAACTTACCTATAAGCATTTCATACATAATCACTCCCAAAGACCACCAGTCACATAGTTTATTGTACCCAGTCTGCATAAATACTTCTGGAGCAATATAATCTGGAGTTCCCACAGTAGAGTAGGCCTAAAGGTGGGGGAAAGAGAGGGGGGGAAATGGTGGAGACTTGAAATGGGACAAACAAACAACTTTTTAAAAATATTACTGGAATTTATAGAGTACATCTACAGTTAGTGGAAGAAGGATGCAGTTTATCAAACTATTTTTATTTTACAACACACAAAACCTAAAAGAGATGGTTCATTTAAATGCCCAAGCACAAGATCAATAATAAATTCTGAAGTAACACTGCAAACATCTTTTATACTGTGGAGATTGTAAAAAAAAAGACTAAAATACATAAAAATGTTAAGAAGAGTAAATTTCATAGTGTGGTCTATTACAATAATAACCTATGAGAGAAGTTGGAAAAAGTGTATATTTAACACATGAGAGACTGTTCTGTATATGGCAGGGGTGGGCAAAATATGGTCTGCCGGCTGCATCCGGGCTGTGAGGCCATTCTATCAAAAATGACAGGAACCAAGGGCAGTAGGACCCAGGCAAAGCCCGGTGGGCTCCAACAACAGTGGGGCCCACCCAGCCCCACATCTCCAGCTGGAAGCCCCCAGCTGGGAGCACGTAGCTTCCCCACACCGGAACTGCAGGTAAGTGGGGGTGGGGAGAAGGGCAGGGGGGACCCCAGGCAGGAAAGGAGCATGGGGGAGGGGGAAATGGCCCCCTCCCTGCCCTGTGGCCAGCACCCTGTGCTGCAGCTGCTCGCAGCCTGTGTGGGGCTGCCTGTGCCTGCTCCAGACAAACCCTGTGCGGGCTGCGAGTGATTGCAGCGTGAGGCACTGGGCATGGGGCAGGAGAGGGGCTGCTCCCCCCACCCCCTCCCATGCTCAGCACCCCCTTGTAACCCAGCCCCATTGCCAGGCTGGCAGCAGGGCTGGGTTACAAGCTGGTGCCAAGCGTGGGGAAGAGTGGCCCCTTGTTCGCTGTGTGGCCAGTGCCCCACACTGCAGCTGCTTGCAGACTGTCTGGGTCTGCCTGTGCCTGCTCCAGACAGCCCCGCATAGGTTGCGAGTACCCGCAGCAGGGAGCGCCAGCCATGGGGTGGGTGAGGGGCCGCTTTTCCCTGTGCTCAGCGCCAGCTTCTTCCCTGCCAGCAAGCAGGGGGTCAGGGCTGTGTGCTGCCCCCCACCTGTACCGTAGGGCTGGTGGGCACTGGGAGTGAGTGGGCAGGGAGCCAGTGGGAGCACGGGGCCTGCACCAGTGCCCTGGGGTCAGTGCCAGCAGGGCCCAGAGCATGGTGGCAGGAGTGCAGGGTCCCAGCTGGCAGGGGCTCCATGAAGCCAGGCCAGCTTCCCCCTCTCCCTGCTGGTGCAGCCCAGCCAAGCTCCATGGGCCCCTGCCAGCCTACATCCTGCTTTGGGCCCCACCGGTGCTGGCCTTGGGACATTGGTTCCAAGATGGTGAGCAGGGAACCCGTCAAGGGGCGGGGCTACCCATGCAGCCCTTGACAGCCTGCCAAAACTGGGTAAGCGGCCCTCCACCAGAAATATGGCTTGTTTCGGCTGCTGAATTAACCAGGTTGCTACTCAGTGAGGTGTTAACCCTAACCTGCTTCCCCCCACACCCCAAAAAAGTTATCTTCCCTAAGTGTAGTGTTTAAAACCTACGTTTGAGTACAGGCCAATGCTAGAATTGCCTGGGATTTTTTTTTAGCAAAAAATTTACCAGGGGAAAACAGTTTTTGCACACACACAAAAAAGGGAAAATTTTAGTTTTGTCAAGAGACCTCTAGAAAAATATTATATGAAAGATTTTATTTCCCATTAGTTCAACACAAAAGAAAACATTGTATTTTACTGAAAAGACCTGAAATATTTAGTTTGAATCAGTTAAGGAGGTAACAACAAGTTCACTTTTTTTTTTTTTTTTTAAACACAGATTTCTTTACTGGTGTTGTAGTTTGGGCCCCTGATCTCTCGCATAGGCCTGACTTCCTGGTTGAACCACAACTCTCATGAGGAACCTGGTATAAGACTAATCATCCCAGTTGCTACACCAGTGGTTTTCAATCTCTTCATGTGCAGACCCCTAAAAATTTTGAATGGAGGTGCAGAAAGAACCCTTTGAAATTCTGAATGGTGGTGTGGATCCCTCAGATGTGTAAGTGTGTATATTCACAAATTTTGACCGATCACAGTCATCTTTCATGGACCCCTTAGACAGTGTGGGGATGCCCCTGGGGTCCATGGACCACAGGTTGAAAAGTCATTGTGCTACACAGTCCAGGTATGTGGGTCTGCAATGCACCAAGGGAGATTTAATCCTCAAGGAAACCCAACACCAGAAAATAATGAAAAAGTAATGAAATGCTCAGCTTAATGCTGATCCATCTGAAAAGGAAGAGTTGTGGGCTAAACATTTAAATTCCAGGCATACTGAAATATTTCAGTTCAACTGAAAATGTAAAAAAAGAAAAGTGACATTTCTGAATCAAAATTTTTAAGAATGAAACTTCAGAATCTGAATTTGTCATCTATTTGGGGTTAAAAAAAAAGATGTCTGACAGACAGAAATATTGAATTGTTTGGCTCCAGTTAAAGTCAACACGCTAATAATATTTGGATTTGTAATCTACCTACAATGCAGGCTAAATACTCAAGTGCTGTTAGGCCTCCAATGACTTCCCACAGTTCCTCCGATTTGTCTAGGATGACAGACACATTACACATTCTCCTAAAATTGTTCAGGAAACGATCTTTCTGTGGCACTAAGAACCAGGGGATCTGACTCCTGACACCTCACACACAGCTGAATGGAGAGTTTGAGAACTACGAAGTATACAGTTATACAAGCTGCAGAGTGTGGTTGAGTTTACTTCTCTAATGGACAGCAATTTAATTTCCTCACTTATACTTTGATCAAACACATTATTATTTTTGTATTATGGTAGCAAGTACAAGACTCAACTAAGATGACTGCTTCATTGCTAAGTAGTATACAAACATACAACACAAGTCCTTGCCCTGAGCAGCTACCAGTCTAATTGAGAAGATAAGAGTGCAAGGGGAAAACAAAAAGAAAAAGTGATTTATGCTGATCTGCTGCATCATTTTTGGGGCCAGATCTTAGAATAAGCACTACAAGGCATCTTTAATACCTGAAAACAGTTACTTCTAAAGATCAATGTCTAGTTGGGAGGAGGTATGAAACTAGGTTCCCCAGGGGTCTCTTCTATGTCCAGTATTGTTCAACATCTTCATTAATGATTTGGATAATGGGAATCAAGTGCACACTTAGCAAATTTGCAGATGACACCAAGTTGGGTGGAACTGCACATGTTCCAGTAGTTATGGGTAGGCTCCATAATGACTAGAGAAATGGTCCCTAATCAATTAAATGAGATTCAATAAGGACAAGTACAAAGTCCTGCACTGGAGGCAGAATACCTACATGCATAAATATAGACTGGGGAAGGACTGGCTATGCTGTACTACTACAAAGAAGGACCTGGGGGTTATAGTAGACCATAAGTTGAATATGAGCCAGCAGTGCACTTTTTTCTTTTTCTTTTTTTTTTTTTTTGCAATAAAAGCCAACAGCATACTGGGTTGTATCAACAAGAGAGTTATTTGCAAATCAAGGGAAATGATTCTTTTGCTCTATTCAGCACAGGTGAGGCCCCACCTGGAGTACTGTGTCCAGTTTTGGGGCCCCCACTTCAAGAACTATGTGGACAGTTCAGAAAGAGTCCAGCACAGGGTAACAGAAATTATCAGGGGCCCGAGAGACAAGACTTATGAGGAAAAGCTGAAATAACCTTAATTATTTAGCCAGAAGAATACAAGACTGAGGTGGGATTTGATAACAATGTTCAAATACCTTAAGGGTGATTTTAGAAATTATGGAGATGGGTTTTCTTTGTAGCAGCAGGGACAGGACTAGGAGCAACAGCCTCAAACTGCAACAGGGAAATGTAGGCTGAAGATTAAGAAGAACTTCCACTATGACCTTAGACAGCCATTAAATAGGCCACCTAGAGAAGTTATGGAATCTGCATGTTTGGACACTTTCAAGAGTAGGTTAGACAGACACTTGGCTGGGATAGTTTACTCAGGGCTGACCCTGCTTTAAACAGCAGGCTGGACTAGATGACTTTGTGAGGTCATGTCCAGCCCCATTTTCTTATGATCCTGTGATCTAATTCCTGGTCTCATGGCTGATGTATGGACAAAAGAACAAAGTATAGCTAGCGAAAAGTGAGCAGCGGGACTTATCTGCGGAGAGGCCAATGTGTAGTAGTTGTTGGCATACCTGTTCTTATTTCATGGTGAAACTGAAAGCTAAACCACAGTAATTAGGCCCTCACTTGCTATGTAGCTACAAATTTTTCAATTTACTTCATATTTATAAGTACAAAGACTATTTTATTCAGCAACTATTAACTCACCAGTTGTCTCCTGTTCTTCTTCCAGGTTTCTGCTTTTCTCTTTGAGTTCATATTCTGAAATGCTTATTTACAAAATAGTGCTGTTAGGAACTACAAAGATGAAAAAATGAAAGAAAAGCTACAAGAAAAAAAATGAATCCTATTGATATCATTCAAATTAATCTTATTTATAATATTTTGTCCAGGATACTCACTTTGTACCTTTAACATTATATATAAACACAAATAACAAACAAATATTTCGGTGAAATTAGAGGGAAAAGAAATGATAAACAAATCAAAGATACCAGGACTGGGGAATGATTAAAGTGTGATATAAAAATATGATACTAACAATGATACCTGACAAGATTCACCCAAGGACTTCTAAACATTTAAAAATAATCAATTAGCTGAATATAAGCAACATTTCTGTTTAGACTGGTAGCGTCTATATAGTTATTACTCAATGCACTAATAGAATACACCAAATCTCCAACACAAAACATATTAGCTAGCTGCTTCACAGCAAAGCAGATAATGAAGAACCATGATACAAATTAAACTGCACAGATTTAAGGTAAAGAAAATGTAACCGGCTACACTGAAACTTGATGATAATATACAGGTTAACATCCTTACTATTATTAGAACTTCCGTATGATCATTACCAGGGATCCAGGTTTTCTGTTCACCATGGAAAATGTGGATCTTTTCATTTTGAGAAGAAAAACATAGGAAACAGTTGGTTTCCCCTTGCACGCTGGCAGAGTTCCAGCCTACAAGGATCTTGGGGGCATGGGAGGACAGCGATGAGGCAGGGGGTGCCATGTATACGTGCACACATGCATGTGGCAGCCAGGCAGCATGAGAGCAGCTCCCTCAAGGTAAGTCGGGGGGGGGGGTAGGAAAATTGAGGCCCCCATAGTGAGGGAAAAAGGGAGAGGGAGTTGGGCAGGGCTGTGGGTGCTGCCCAGCCAGGGTGGCACATGAGGCTTAGGGCCCAGGGCTGGGGCAGAAATGTGTGCTCAAAGGGCCCAAGGTTCCCTGCCCTGCTGCCTGCCTACTGGGGCCTCTGTGGCACAGGGCTCCTGGAGACGGGACTGACCCTCACTTTCCCACTGCTCTCCTGCACTGGGTCCCCGCCCCAGGAGGAAGGGCAGCAGGGTAGGGGGCCCCAAGCCTGCAGCAGGCAGCTGACATCTGTCACTGCCCCACCCCTCCGCCCACCATGGGCTCTGCTCCAGCCCTGCCACCTGTGTGTGGGGAAGTCAGGCTCCGCACTCTGTTTGGGCTGCAGGAGCTGCCACCTCCCATAGGTGGCAGGTGGGGCTCAAGTGCTCCTGCGGGGGGGGGGGGGGAAAGCAGGAGGCTGTAGACCTGGGTCCCTGGCCCCATAGCCTCAGTAGGGCTGAGGAAGCAGGGGGCTGTGGGTTCAGCAGTGAGGGGCAATGGCATGGGCAGGGCACCAGCATATCAAGGTTGCTCAGTGGCAGAAAACAGGTGGGGAACAGCTGCAGCTGGACCCAGATCCTAGTGGGTGAAAGGGGCAGGGGGAGCTCTGATTTTCCATGATAAAAAACACAAAATCAAATATAAAAATTTATAGGTATTTAGAATGTATTTTATTATAGTGATTGAGGCACTGGTAGGCTTCCAAACTCCTTTAAAATTGTAAATATATCAAGAAAACACTGTGTTTAACTGGTACATACACATACACAGTGGCTTTTCATTTTAAGTGCAGGAAAATGCAGGGGGGTGGTTATCAGAGAACTTATGATTTTTAAGCATAGAAAAGCAATATCCCTGATCATTACTGATTCTACTTTGTTAGGACATACACATGAAACTGATTTGGAAGAGTATTCCCAGCAGCACAGTGCCCTCTACCATCATCATCAAAATTGGATTCAATACAGCTTCAGGAAGGAAAAGTACCATATGTAGAACCACCAGTGCCACTTTCTCCCTGCAATACCTAGATGTTAAGTGAACTGGTCTTCCATCCAAAAACAGCCCCACCTAACTCAACTCTTCTTAGCCAGGGAGACCCAACAGGATCAGACTATGCTGTGGTATGACTGCAATCTAAAACCACTTAAATACTTTAACTGAAACACCAGATACTTACAGAAGTCACTAGGTGGATTGTGTGTAAGGTTCCTGTAGAACTCAGTTCTGTGAGCTTTCTTTAAACCTGTGCATAGTCCAAAATCAGACAGTTTTACATGACCCTACAGAAATTGAAGATAAACGTATTACTGAGAAGGCTTAAAGAGCACAATATATCTTAATAACTTACTCACTTAGGAAGTGTGTAAAATAATGATTTGTAGGATTACCTTATGCAACATTAGAGGACAACATAGGGACTGATGACTCTTTACATATCAAGAAATTATTAAAATGATTCTGCTCTGAAATAATAGCTTGTAATGAAAAAGCTGCTTAA
Source organism: Crocodylus siamensis (assembly GCF_052110815.1). Lineage (NCBI taxonomy): Eukaryota > Metazoa > Chordata > Crocodylia > Crocodylidae > Crocodylus > Crocodylus siamensis. The sequence goes on along the minus strand of NC_143398.1, from coordinate 125,963,065 downwards.
TTACTCCAAAGAGTTTGGGACTCATTTATGTTTTTAAGACTGTAGGGGAAAGAATGAGATTGGGAACAGAAAAACGTAATACAGTAAAAGCCGTGTTATCTGACACACTTCATGACGCGGCAAAAGTGAAACCAGAAGTAGGACTTCCAGTTTCACTGAGTCCCACTTCAGGCCACAGCCCAGGGCAAAGCAGCCTGTGTGGGGACCCCTTCCCTGTCCCCTAGCACACCGATGCCAGGGGAGGGGTGGCATGGTGCCTGTCCCCCGCCACACTGATGCACCGGACACGGTGGGAAGGGCATCTTTGCCCAACCAGGCAAAGGCACCTCTCAGGTAATCAGCATATTTGGTTATCCAGCAGCTCACATGAGAGCTTCTGCTGTACTGTTTTATTTAGGACATCTCACCTAGAGTAAAGTTACTCTATGTTACTATCACAAACGTGTTACATACCTTGGCATCCAGCAAAAGGTTATCCGGTTTAATATCCCTATGGATGAAGCCAAGCTGATGAATGGCATCTATGGCCAGTACTGTCTCAGAAATGTAAAACTGTGTCTCCTCCTCTGACAAAGTGTCTTTCTTCATCAGTAAGGTCATCATATCACCTATATCAAAGAAAATAAATGCATTTTATTAATCAAATAATGTTATTGGAAAAGTCAATAGAGTCCATTTTAATCTTACAACTGTTCTTTATGGTCTTCTATAATCAGACCATTATTACAAGGAACAGTTCTGCTTGCTTCAAAACCTGTTTGGCAAACTGGTCCCAGAAAGAATCAACTGAAAATTATGAATCTGGAATTTCAATTCAGGTACTCACTGAGGCAAACTAGCTTTAATTATCTCCCAACATGTAGCGCATGACAGTTTGTTTCCAGTAATAGTCACATTTACTGATACTAACATCAGCAGAGAAAAATAGGACAGACTTCAATTCTATTTAAGGATGATTTAAAATTTCAGAAATGCAGAAATGGTTACTACATTGGCACTACTACATAAAAATAATATAAGACCTAGCACAAAATTCACACTTTTTCTTTTTTTTAAGCACCTAAGAGCAAAAGGGAAACGTGAGAATTTGCGTCACAAATTACAGAACTTACAGCTTACCTCCAGGTAGGAACTCCATGATAAGATAAAGATTCCTTTTGTCTTGAAAGCTGTAAAACATCTTCACCACCCAGGCACCATCCGCTTCAACCAATATATCTCTTTCTGCTCGGATATGGGCCACCTGTGGAGAGTTAAGAAACAGCATCTTTAATATAAATATGAACCAACTTCTTTAACGTTAAACTTTCTACTGTTCTTCACTTTTTTATTACGTCTGATGAAGAAACTATTTTTCATACAAAGGGTAGATACTGCAAAGACTCCATATTAAGTTCGTAGCACAAAATCCCACTGACATCAACTGAATGCTTTACTAGAATAATACAGTCCTTATTGCCTAGAGGCAGCCTCCTGACTTAAGATGCCATCAAGATATCCCCACATGCGGGATTCCGTAAGTGAAGGGTGATTTTGTTTAACACACAATATTTGGGAATCGAACAAAGCATGTGTAGAAACAGAATACCTCTAGGACTGTTTTACTGAAATGAAACAAACAGACTCAGATTTATTTGTTTCTAAAAAAGGACATTTTTAGAAATGTTAATGTACAAGACCTTGCATCAAGATAAGCTCTGCAATATTACTATACTGATTATGAAATCATAGTTGCTCTCACAAATAGATGGAATTTAATTGTAAAAGTCACTAAGAAAGCCTTATACAAGCATATAATACAATACAGGATCTTGTCTTTAAGAGTGCAGAAATTGAGACCTGAAAAAACTTAAAAGAATTGTTGACAGTAGTTATGAAATTTCTTATTTATGTACTCAAAAAAAGCTGATAAGCATTCATATATTGGTTTTATCTCACAGTCAAAGCTAAATAAGATACATACCTTGAATCATCTCTAATAAGAGTGACTTGGCTGCTATCTTTACAACATTTGGAAAAAGACGTGAAGGTAATACTAAGTGGCAGTTTTTATTTCATAGCCTCTTTGCTTGACAGAAAATTAGTTTCATTACCAATGCAGGAAACAGATAAGTGATTGAACTGGTGGAATCTCATTCAGTTCATGGTACCCAAATTCAGTGTCCTGATGTAACATCTTTGCAGAGTATTTGTAAAATATTAGTGAACAGCCTACAAAATGAACTAAAGAATATGCCAAGGTGTTGGGTTTTCAATCTTAAACCTCTGTAAAATTAGTGTGTCCAGAAAGGGACCTCAATAAACTATTCTGAATCTGTACCACTGTCAGTTGGGAAAACTGTGATGCTCTAAAGCAGGGGTGTGCAAAATATAGCCCACAAGCCAGATCCAGCACACCAGCTGACTGGATCTGGCCCACAGGCAGGCACGCACCAATTAATTGCATCTGGCCCTGCCAGTGGCTACCCCTGCTGTGCTCTGTATGGGGCCAAGCCTTGACTCTCTTGCCTGGGGTAGTACACGGACCACGAGGCCAAGAAGATCGTGATGGTGGACGTCACCATCCCCTTCGAGCACCGGCGCCAAGCCTTCACCGAGGCCCGGGCTCGCAAGCGGGAGAAGTACGCCCCGCTGGCCGACACCCTGAGGAGCCGCGGCTACGACGTGATGGTGGACGCGCTCATTGTGGGGACGCTCGGAGCCTGGGACCCCAGCAACGAGAGCGTCCTCCGCGCCTGCCGTGTTTCCCGCCGCTACGCCAAGCTGATGCGCTGCCTCATGGTGTCCGACACCATCCGCTGGTCCCGCGACATCTACGTGAAGCACATCACGGGCCACCGCCAGTACATTGACCCCTCCAGACCAGCCGCCGCCGGACCGGACCCGGAGGACACCGCCGCCTGAACCGCTCCCCCCACCGCTTCGCTCCGCGTCGAGAGGACTTCGCCACCACGGACGACCCCGCCCCACCCGAAGAGGACCCCCGCGATCGGACTCTATGGACTGAGACGCTCGCTCCGAGCCACTTCCTTCAACATCGCGGACCACTGTAACAGGTATGTGTGTATCTATCTCCTTTCCCTCTCAGCGTCGCGAACCCCCCTCCCCCTCCCCCTCCCCCTTCCACATCCCCCCACCCCGGGGCTTAGTTGGCTAACATTGTATGGTATGTAACCTAGTCGCATCCCCCTCCTCTCCCCCATCCCTCGATTGTTAGTCCCTCGCTCGGGTGCTCTGTATTTCCATCTCAACTTTGTCATCTTTTTCCTGGATTCCCCATCCAAAACATCTACTAATAAAAGTCAATCTGCTGTGCTCCCAGCTTCCTCTGCCAGAGGGCGCCAGCCCAGCCAGCACAGCTTCCAGTCAGAGCTGCTGCTGTCACTGCCCAGGGAACTGTTGGGCTCCCCCAGTCTCCAAGGACACCTTTTCCTGTCCCTGTTGCAGTGCTCTGGGCAGCAGGTAGGGAGGGGAAGCTGAAGTGTTGAGGGGAGCAGGGTGGGCTCTGCCTGAAGCTCACTTTGATTCTGCTCATGAATGGCTAGGCGGGTGAGCATGTGAATGGAGGGTAGGGATGAAGGAACTTGGCTGCTCATAAAGCCTCACCTGGCAGGCACGGGACAGACAGGTGGGGTGGCAGCAGGAGCCAGTGTGCAGTTGGTGCAGCTCTGCTGGACAGGAACATAGCAGGAAGCAGCAGTAGCAACTGGAGCCAACGCAGGCTCAGCTGCAGTCTCACCAGGCAGGTGTGGGATACAGACAGAGAGAGCCGGTGGTGCCAGGCTCAGCTCCCTGTCCCCACTTCCCTCTCCTAGGGGCTTCTCTTGCTGCCCAGCAGTGGCAGCTGCTTAACCCACCCTTTGCAGCACACTGTGAGCCAGGCAGGCAGTGCTGATCTCTCTCCCCACTGCCCACAGAGGGGCTGGGTTCAGTCACATCACAAAGAGCAGGTAAGGGGGGAGGAGCCCGCCACACATGCAATCTCAACCCACCCCCACACCATACCCACACACCCAACACTATCCCCCACACTCCAATCACTCACCCCACCATACCCACACCCCACCACATCCCACTATACATCCCACCCCCCACCATACCCACCCACACGCAACAGTCCCAACCCCCCCACACGCACATGCGCAAGTCCCACCCCCCCCACCTTATCAGCACCATACCCACACCCCCCAATCACACTCCCCCTCTTACCTTTCCACACACAATATACAAGCAAGCCTCACACCCCCTCCCAAAAGTACTTCCTGGACAAGGGAAGAGTCTCCCGGTGACAAAAGGTCAGGGGTTAAGGGGCAGGACTTCCACTCAGAAGATGGCAACCAGGAGGCGTGGCTCCTGTCCAGGGGTGGGACTACCCTTGTGGCTCTTGACACCTCATCAAAACTCATTAAGCCGCCCTCTAGCAGAAACAATTGTCCGCCCCTACTGTAAAGGAAGAGCAGTATTATCCTGAAGCTCAGGATGGCTATGGAGTAAAATGAAGGGGCAGTTATATCATGGGCAGACACCCTATGCTACTTTGAATTTAGCTAGCACAGGTAACAAGTGAAGATGGGGTAGCATGGGCTTCAAAGGCCACAGAAGTCCTCTAAACCTCCCTGGTTACCACTCCATGTTCAAATCAGTGCTACTGCATCTGGAATAAAGACCCACTGAAAATCTCTGAAATAATTCAGCACAGTTTGCAAGAACTTAGAGAGATGGCTGTGTCCCCCACTGCCCCCTTCAGCAATTCCTCATTCTTGGAGAAACTGAAGCACTAATTATTTGAAGAACATGTCCTGACAGCTTAAAGTTTATTATGCAAACACTAGACATTCTTTTTACAAGATGACTTTCCTCCTCTGGGGGCAACACACCATGTGGACTATACATTGCAGGGATGGGTCCTCAGGATCTCCCCGCCATCGTATGGGCAGCACCGGGAGCACAGACTTCCTCCCAGAATTCCTTCCTCCCTCTCATCAGTAGTGAACAGCTCCTCACTGAACAGGTTGCACAGCTATTGGGCAGACCCCAGACCCCTATTATACAGGCAGTGTGCCACACTTCCCCCTCCCCCCACCCCATAGGCTTCCTCCACTGTATGGCAGCAGAAGAGGCAGCTGCAGGGACCACCAGATGAACAACTCTATTCCAGACTTTACTGTTTTATTCTTTAAGATTCCTAGCTTCTACTGTAGCAGTCTTGCACCACAGCAATTTTGTGCCAGCCTGTACAAATACACAGCAAGAGAGTGAACACAAACAAAACCCCAACTCCTTTCCTATCTATATATATTTTCAAACTAGAAGTATAAACACAAATAAATATAAACACAGCACAAACCTGCTCTTTTTCAAGCATATCAGCTTTTCTCAGTATCTTCATTGCATAAATATGACCAGTGTCTTTCTTCTGAACAAGGCGTACCTGAAATAAAAGAAAAATGCATGTCATCTAACCCATTTACTGGGTGTTACCATCCACTGCATATTCAAGAGCTTATAAAGTTAACTAGCTTTTAAAAAGCATTAGGAAAACATAGGAAAAAAAATGGAGAAAAGTTAAATATTCAGTACTATGCATTTTTACATCATATTAAAAGTTGTGTTTCTAACTTTCAGCAATCAATAAGTGTTAGGTAGGATGTTCAATATTCTGATAAGTTAATAGCCAAACCGAATGCCAGATATTCAGTAAATAAAACTGCTCATTTTGGAAAGCAATCACCAATCACATACCTACATTTGTACATTTATCAAAATAGTTATTTCATAGTTACTCTGCAATAAACACACCATATGGACCTTTCTTATAATGCCCTTTTCCACTTCAGTTTAATCCACTTCCAAGCAAAGAAAACACAAACCTCCCCAAATGCTCCCCTTCCTATAACTTTCAGAGATTCAAAGTCATCCAAACCAAGTCTAGTCCTCTTTAGTCGCAGGAATTCTGTTTCTTTGCGAGCATGCTGTGACCTGCGTAGTTTTTTCTGTGAAAACACATCATTAAGAAGTTAAGTGTACAACTTTCATTGGAATATACATAGTTTAAAATGTCTGGAATACCCAAATACAGCTTAGACAACAACTGATCCACTACCTCTGATTAATGGCATATCTAGACCACTGTTTGCCTGTCTGTTCACAAACCAGTTTTTCCCCCTGCCCTCATTTGAGCAGTGAGCTGTTTGGCTTGGTGTGAGGGAACAGGGAAAAAGGAACCCTTTGTGGCCAAAACACAGTAAACAGACCAGCTTTTCTCAACCTTTTAAGTAGCAAGTACCCCTAACTTCTGAAAATGTTAATAAGTACCCCAACACTCAATTTTCCAGGGGATTTTATATTTACAGACTAATGTGTGCCATATGCTGGAAGAAGGGCTATGTATATAAAGCCGTGATAGGTCTGATCTGGTGTGAACAGGGTTACTACCTTTTATACCAGGAGTGCACAACTCAAGTATGTACCTGGGCTAGAGGTGATGTAGGCCAAAGCTAGAAGAGCTGAACCCAGTGCCATGCAAAGCATGGCACATCAAATTATTACTGGGAAATTTAAAATGTTTTGCCATGGTTTTGAGAGGAAAAGAGGGCGAGAGAGAGAAGAAAAGAGGGCAAGAGAGAGTGTTGGGGTACCCGTGTACCCCCTGCATGTGTCTCATGTACCCCCAGGGGTACGAGTACCACAGGTTGAGAAACTATGATCTAGACCAATCCCCACTTTCTGACTGTAACCAGCAACTTATGCTTTACAAAAAGGCATGAGAAGCATCACAGTAGACAGCTGTGGAGTAATCTGCCCCAATGAAGAGCTAATCCTAACAGACTTGATTACAGCAAACACAAAAAAAAAAAAAACCCTCCAAGAAATGCAGAAGCAGAAATTCTCCAGTTTGGACACAGGGAAAAATGGACAAAGACAGAAGTAAGAGAGAAATGAAGTAGTCTGAGAGTAGCAGGCATCCATTTTTACTATTGACATAAAAAAAAAATCTACTCATCTTATTCAGGCATCTAGATGCTTGTTTCAAAGTCCCAAACTATTTTGGCATCTAAATGAAAACCTTTGATGCTTTCTGAGAGAAGCTGAGCATTACTGCTTCCAGTGATATTAGTAAGCCTTCAACAGTCAATCCTAAAATAATGTTTTCATATAATTTTTTTTAATATCGCTTCAAGCCACAAGATGGCATTATATGCTCCCTTTCTCTCTACCTCACATTCCCCAAAAAGGTACATTAAAAGCACCAAAGTAATTTGAAGACTCTTATTTTATCATGATGGCCTCTTCGACAGTATAATACAAGAAACTATGACATGAAAGGGCACAGTAAAGAAATGTAAAAGGACAAATCACTGGTATGCAGCAGATTCAAGTCGTTCTTTGACATCTGTGTGAAACACAGATAAATCTCTTTGCACTGCAAAGCTGGTACAAGAGAAGGAAAAACTAGGATGTGGTGTTTTTAAAGATAAAACTTTGGCTTACTGAAGATACCACTACTGTGACAAATTCATCCCTTGTATGAATAGGCGCTTCCACAATAATACCTCAGCAAACAGGGGCAGCAAATGGCAAGCAGTTTTCAGGCAATTTGCTGGGAACAAGAAGAGGAAGAGGAAGGGGAAGAAGGGGAAGGGGAAGGGGAAGAGAAGCCAGGCACCAGATCTTGCCCAGGGATGGGGAAATGATCCAGAGCTGCCTGTGCCTCTAGGCTTGCTGAGTGTTTGTTTGGTGGGGTGTGTTTTTGGGGTGTATGCTCTGAGAAGCTAGGAGTGTTGCTAGCTGAGTGATTGCTGCCTGCGCCTGACAGATGCCTTAACAAGGGGGCAGAGCCAATCCAGGCCCAGTAGGGTATAAGAGAAGACTCCAAGTGACCAGGGAACCAATGAACAGCAGCAAACAGGGCAAGCAGTTTGCCTGTCTGTTCACAAACCAGTTTTTCCCCCTGCCCTCATTTGAGCAGTGAGCTGTTTGGCTTGTTGTGAGGGAACAGGGAAAAAGGAACCCTTTGTGGCCAAAAAACAGTAAACAGACCAGCTTTTAGGTGAGTTCACAAGGTAAGGTATGTTTGGAAGAAGGGCAGTAAGAAAGAGGCACATTAAAAAACTCAGGGAAATGGCTGGAGGACATTGAATGCCAGAGCCACTGCCATTGCCTCTGCTTGCACCTGTGAGGGCCAGGTGCAATCCACCAAGTGACTTGCATAAGTATCTGGGTGCAAGGGTGAAGGATTGCTAGGAAGAGACTGGATCCATCTGATGAAGAGAGGGAACAGCATTTTTGCAGACATGCTCCCTAACCTCATGAAGAGGGCTTTAAACCAGGTTAACTGGGGGCTGGAGACAAAAGTCCTGAGGTACATGGGCAAGTTGGTAACCTGGAGGAAAAGCAAGCAGGAGGGGGCAACAGGGGAGGTCTTCTCATTCTTCTGAGAAATCAAGGCAATCAACTAGTTACTTCAGGTGCCTGTACATGAATGCACAGAGCCTGGGAAACAAGCAGGAAGAATAGGAAGTCCGTGTACAGTCCCAGAACTGTGATGTGATTGGAATAACAGAGATTTAGTGGGATAGCTTGCATGACTGAACCACTGTCATGGATGCATATAAACTGATCAGGAAGTACAGGCAGGGGAGAAGAAGAGTTGCACTTGATGTAAGAGAGTCATATGATTGCTCAGACCTTCATTATGAAACTGGAGATAGGCTTATCAAAAGTCTCTGCGTTAGGGTCAGAGGGGAGAACAACAAGGGTGATGTTGCGGTGGGGGTCTGCTATAGGCCACCAGACCAGGAGGAAGTAGTGGATGAGACTTTCTTCAAACAGCTAGCAGAAGTTTCTCCGATCACAGGCCCTGGTCCTCATCAGGGACTTCAGTCACCCTGACATCTGCTGGGAGGGCAATACAGCCATGCACAGGCAATCCAGGAAGTTTTTGGAGAGCGCTGGGGACAACTTCCTGGCGCAAGCGCTGAAGCAGCCAACTAGAGGCCATGCTCTTTTTGACCTGCTGCTCTCAAACAGGGAAGAATTGGTGGGAAATGTACTAGGAGATAGCAACGTAAGCAGCAACGACCATGAGATGATTAAGTTCAGTAGCCTGAGGAAAGAAAGGATGGAGAGCAGCAGGGTAAGGACCCTGGACTTCAGCAAAGGAGAGTTTGACTCACTTGGGAAACTCATGGGCATGATCCCCTGGGAAGCCAGCCTGAGGGGGAGAAGCCTTACTGAGAGTGAAGAAACAAACCATCCTGATGTGCATGAAAACTAGCAAGTATGGCAGGAGACCAACTTGGCTTAGCAGGGAACTCTTCAGTAAGCTAAATCACAAAAAGGAAGCTTATAAATAGTGGAAATTTGGACCAACAACTAGGGAGGAGTATAAGAGTACTGCTTGGGCACAAAGGGATGAAGTCAGGAAGGCCAAAGTGCAACTAGCAAGAGATGTGAAGGGTAACATGAAGGGTTTCTACAAATATGTAGGTAACAAGAGAAAGGTCAGGGAAAAGGTGTGGGTCCCTTATTGAATGGGGAAGACAACCTAGTGACAGAGGATACAGAAAAGGCATAAGTACTTGATGCCTTTTTCACCTGTCTTCACAGGCGAGGTCAGCTCCCAGACTACTGCACCTGGCAGCAGTCTGGGGAGGAGGAGAGCAGCCAACAGTGGTGAAAGAACAGGTTAGGGATTATTTAGAAAAGCTGGACATGTACAAGCCCATAGGGCTGGGTGGGATGCACCTCAGGGTGCTGAGGGAGTTGGCTGATGTGACTGCAGAACCACTGGCCATCAATCTTTGAAAACTCATGGCAAAGTCCCGGATGACTAGAAAAGGGGAAACATAGTGCCCATATTTAAGAAAGGAAAAAAGATTCAGGGAACTATAGACCAGTCAGTCTCACCTCAGTCCCTGGAAAAATCATGGAGCAAATCCTCAAGGAATTTATTTCTAAGCACCTGGAGGACAAGAGAGTTATCAGGATTGGTCAGCATGGATTCACCAAGGGCAAGTCATGGCTAACCAACCTAACTGCCTTCTATGATGAGATGACTGGCTCTGTCAATGACAGGAGACCAGTGGATGTGGTATATCTTGATTTTAGCAAGGCTTTTGATATAGTCTTCCACAACATTCTTGCAGGCAAGCTAAGGAAGTACAGGCTGGATGAATGGACTGTAAGGTGGATAGAAAACTGGCTGAAGCATCAGGCTCAGAGGGTAGTAATCAATGGCTCATGTCTAGTTGGCAGATAGTATCAAGTAGAGTGCCCCAGGAGTTGGTCCTGAGGCCGGTTTTGTTCAATATCTTTATCAATGACCTGGAAGATGGCACAGAGTGCACCCTCAGCATGTATGCAAACGACACCAAGCTGGGGAGAGTAGTAGATATGCTAGAGGGTAGGGCTAGGATTCAGAGTGACTTAGACAAGTTCAAGGACTGGGCCAAAGGGAATCTCATGTGGGTCAATAAGGACAAGTGCAACGTTCTGCAGTTAGGACCGAACAAATCCCACGCACTGGGGGATTTGTTCCAATGCACTTAGGACTGAACAAATCCCACCGGATGGGGGCCGACTGGGTGGGCAGCAGCTCTGCAGAAAAGGGCCTGGGGGGGTTATAGTGGACAATAAGCTGAATATGAGACAACACTGTGCCCTTACTGCCAAGAGGCTAACAGGATATTGGGCTGCATTGGTAGGTATGTTGCCAGCAAGTCAAGGGAAGTGATTATTCCCCCTTATTTAGCACTGCTGAGACCACATCTGGAGTACTGTGTCTAGTTTTTGGCCCCCCACTACAGAAAGGATGTGGACAAATTGAAACGAGTCCAGCGGAGGGCAGGGACATCCCAAGTGAAGGTCCCACACTTTGAGGAGCCCTGCAGAGCTGGGAGGAGCAGCAGTGGTGCGGAGCTGGGTGTAATGATGGCTCCGCATCCAGCCACTTGCTACCTCTCACCCCTGCTGCAGCAGTTCTTTGGGTCAAGGGCTTGTGGGATCAGAGCAGGGGTGGGGCCCTGCATGGGCTGGTTTGCCCTGGCCCCTGCACCCTGCTCGGGTCAGCTCTGGCAGAGGGCAACAAAAATGGTGGGAGGGCTGAGGCACATGACTTATGAGGAGAGGTGGACGGAACTGGGCTTCTTTAGTCTAGGGAAGAGAAGACAGAGGGGATTTAATAGCAGCCTTCAAACTACCTGGAGGAGGGTTCACAAGAGGACTGTTCTCAGTAGTGGCAGATGACAGAACAAGGAACAACAGTCTCAAGTTGCAGCAAGGCAAGTTTAGGTTAGGTGTCAGGAAAAAATGTCTAAGAGGGTAGTAAAACACTGAAACAGGTTACCCAGACATTGTAGAATCTCCATCATTGGAGGCTTTTAAGACCTGACTAGACAAACCCCCATCTGGGATGTTTTAGTTGGGATGGTCCTGCTTTAAGCAGAGGGTTGAACTAGATGACCTCGTAAAGGTCCCTTCCAACCCTAATTATCTATGATTCTACTCCTATGTTTCAAATTAGGCATATGCATAAATACCTTGCTGAATCAGCATCTTAAAATGGATCAGAGCTACGCTTCATCTTTTGCCTATTTCTTCCAAGAGTTTGGGGCCCTTTTCTCTTTTCAAATGTCCAGCTGAGTTTCAAACTAACTTGTACCTCAAAAAACAAGCATTATGTACTTGCGTGCAATGTCATACTAGACCATAAAGCTTGGACACCTTATTTTAATATTTAAAGAAAGTTCACAATGGAAACCATTAATACGCTATCTGGTTACAACAGCAGCATTTAACTGATAGAATCTCTCTGTCTCTCTGGGTAATGTGGTAGTGGTAAGAGCCAAACTATGTATCTATTGACCACCAACCTGAATAATAATCATGAAAGACAGTGAAAACTATTAAATTAGTATTACCTCCTCATCCGCCAGGCCTTCTTCTTCCATGGCCACTTCCAGCTTTTTCTGCCTACATAGAAAAACATATGGATAAGCAATCTTTAATACATATATAATTCAGTTAAGAACATCAGTTCACTACACTCATCTCCCTACTGTATCTTTATTAGGAGTTGGAGAAGCGAAATCTAATAATGGCAGTTTGCAATATGACAGCATTTAGTGGACCCACTTCCTGGAAAAGTTATCCTGTAGAAGTTATCCTATTCTCTAGGCCACGGGCCTATTTCTGCCAACTCCCTGGTTATACATCTTGTATTTCCACAAGTACCCAGGCAGACACTCATGTCTACATGCCCCAACTGTATATTTTAGATGGTATAATTCTACTGCACCAGAGATCTGTGACATCCTACAGCCATAAAGACATGGCAAGGTCTTTCTCCCCAAGAGCAATCTAAATTTTGTAAACACTCACACAAATACATGATGCACCTTTTATCAAATGTGACCAGACCCTTTGGAACTTATTTTTATTTACATAGGCTTCATAATGACACCACAGATCTGAACATCCTGACATACAGTGCTCTAAACTGCTTCTTTCATGTCTGGTTTCATTAATTTCAGCAAGACTATATGATGAAATAAACTGATACAGGTGCTAATACTGTAGGATTCTACCATTAATAATGCATGTGTATATATTTGTTTTGACCCACTGATTTCATTTTTGAGAAATCTAGTAGAAGTCTCTCAGTAGGTAGTCTGCACTAGGTAGTCCTGTCTATCTGCCATCGAGTTGCTCACTTACGCTAAGTAACAAGGAAAGGTTTAAAGAGATGAAACACAATCAAAGATGAGGTTATTCTCTACTGAAAACTTCTGTTGTTACAGAAACAATTATTTCATTATTGACCACAATCTGAAACATAGTATTCATTATAATTCAGTATGTGGTAGTCTGACTTTTTATTTACTAGTCCTTCCGATGCTGCAGTGTACTAACAGACGGATATTAGGTGAAAGTCCACCTGATCCTAGCATCACACAGTTAAGGAACCTGTTTCAGTAGTTAATGGCTTGCAAAGGAGTGATGTGGCTATCAGTGTGCATCTGGCTGTTTTTGTCTTCCCAGTCTAAAATGTTGAGGGAAATGCCAGTTTTATGGTGACAGACTTTAAACATGTATATTAGTCTTAGTGCTACATAATAAAGAGAACATGCTCTCAAGCAGCTTGTGATTGAAAAATCAATACAAACTTCCAAGAAATACTTTGTACACAGACTAAAATGACTGGACAAACTCTATAAAAAGGAGAGTGAGTATAAAAGCCTTAGAGTGATAGAGAAGCCTGATGCAGTACCTTGTTTCTCTTTCTTCATGCTGTAAAATTAGGTTGCTGTAGAAGTTCTCCAGCGTAAGTTTAGCCACAGTCACTCTCTCCCGGGTGTGGTTGCTCATGGGAAAGGATGTTGTAGTCCCTGCAGTCATCGCCATAGTAACATGTACTAAAACAGAGCATATAAATTACTCAATAGAAGAAACTTTTTATTCCTACTCAAAAATGTGAGACTGTGTTCAATTCATGAGGAAAGCACTGCCCTTTATACAATAAAATCCATAAAGTTCCATATTGTAATATTATGGTAAACTGGTAGGAGGATGTGCTACCTACACAAAATAGCAGAAAACAAGTAATGCATTAGCAAAGCAAGGTGGAGAAACAGGCTGGCTCTGGGCAACTAAACGAGAAGCAGCTATCTACAATTTAAAAGAAATTCACCACTGGTTGACTCAAGTCCAGCCAGGTAAACCTAGAAGAGGACACAAGATGAATCCTAACGTAACATGTATGGCTGCAACCATCAAATGTTAAGGTCAAAGAAATGAAAGTCGATCCTACATGTTAAAAAGGCTAGAAATAAAAGTAAGTCAAGCATAAAAGTTTAATTATTGCCCATCTTACATTTAAGATAGATTAGATCCATCTTGCTTCTAAAGACCACTGAATATAATAGAGCACGAGAGTACTGGCACTTGTGATATTTTCTGATGTTATACAACTTTGATAATTTAGTGGAAAGGATTTTTTTTTCTATTAAAATATCCAGAAGAAACAGAAAATGTCCCCTCTTGCAACTGATGAGACACTTGGGGAGTTTTCCAGCCAAAATGCATTAGACAATTACCATGCTTGTCTGCTTCCCTCAGGCATATCTATATCTGTATCCATCATGCTCAGAAGCCGGTAAACTGCATACACCATGATGTCTGTACCTGCCTGGCCTCAAGGATGCGTTTGCAAGCCACCTTGGCACGTGCACCTGGTGTCAGGCATTGCGAGGGGACGTATGATCTTTGGAGGGGTCTGCGATCACCCCAGGGAAAGTCCAGAAACTCTCCTGCCACAACTTTCATCTAATCTTTAATGGTGGGTTCCCCTTCTGAGGACTCTCTCAGGTGGGAGAGAGTCCTCCTGGCGAGGTATCGTGGGGCTTAGTCTCCCCTACACTCCTTCCATACGCCAGCCTCCAGAACAAGGCAAGCAGTTTCCATGTGGTACACCCTCCAGTTGCGCCAGTCCTGCACATTCCTTGTGCTCCTGCAACAGAAGATTCGCCCTGACCTCTTGGTGTTTTCCTGTGGCCAGCTGGCCACCTGCCGTGGGTCTAAAGCAGTGCCTACCTCTCGGAGCGATGCTTGCACCCCGGCCACAGCAAGAGGAAAAAAAAAAGGAAAAACCAAAGGAAATGCCAAAAAAAAAGAACACCAAAAAAAAAAAAAGAACTTTAAGGAAATACGCTAGCCACCTCTTTCCTCACAGCCCTTGTGCCTTGGGCTTGAGCCATCCCGTGACATTGCTCTGGGTCCTCACTCCTGCTGATGACCTCTCTTCCTGCCAGCTCTTCAGCTGCACACTGGCGCTGCCTGAGCTTGGCGTGGAGAGCACCTCCGACTCCAGGCGTTTTACCCACTCTCCCCAAACCTCCGCTGGTGCCGGCTTTTATTTTGGCTGGGCAGCATTCCCCGGTGACATCAGCTGCCTGAGCCAGCCCCACCCAGAAGTAAGTGCAGCTTATAAACTGCACAGGTGGCTCTTCCTGGTGTGGCTCGTCCCACGCCTCCCAGCCTGAAATTGTTAAGTTTGCCCTGGTTTCAAGGCTTTCTCTGTGAGGGTGAGTCACCCTCATCCCCTGTCCTACCACGGGGGGGGGGGGGGGGTTCCCCATCCCCCAGTGGCTGTCTCCCCAAGACAATGTCATTTATGAAATTATGCTCATTTTGAAGCACTGCCGATAAATGTATTGTTTGGCCATTTTAAAAGTTTCTGTCAATGAGAACCTGCCCACACCCACACTTTTTCTTAATATCCTATTACTTGAAAATATGATGGTGGGAAAAAAAAATCTACCCAACTTTTAGCCATTTCTACTCATCATTATGTGCCAAGTCATCCCACTCAAATGGAAATCTTCTATATTACCTTCTATATTTCTGTGGAATACATGTGCTCTGGACAGGTTTCTCTGAAGATCCAAATTCATGAAGACAATGAAAAGTAAACCTACGGCAGACTATTTTTTTAGCTCAAGTACAGTATATCTGATATACCCAGGATACCAAAAGCACCCTTTTGGATCATTTTGAAGCACTGCCACCAAAAAGCACCGTTAACCCATGCCCAAAATAGATTAAGCTTCATTAATGGTATAAATACTACCCTGTAGTAACAGCAAATGACAGGAGATCTATCATTTGCAAGTCTGGTGTTCCCGACTGGACAAAACAATAGTGTAATTTCATTTCCTGTTCGTTTTCCCTATGCTTTGATGCACACAAATGCAGACATTATCAAACAGCGAGTCAAAGTCACTTGATTTTATTAAGCTCGAAGAAAGAAGATAACAATTCTGGCACTAAAACACTGAGCTATGCACAGCACAGTTAATTCCATCAAAAAGTAGGTCTAAAGAAGGGGAAGGAAAAAAAAGAGTTCCCATCTGGTTAATTAGTGAGTTCAAGGAAAGCTTTTAACAAATAAAAAAATAACAACAACAACAACAACAAAAATATCGTCATAGTATCAAATAGAGCCACCAACATGGGGGGAAATTAGTGTACTAGATGTCCTCTTTCAAATTCTCAGCTGTCTTCTGATCCTACACATTCTTCTGCGTAGTACTTTCTTCACATTGATGTTCAGAATGTGACAGTATAATTCAGGCAGCTACCCATTTCAGCAGAGGAAACAAAGCCACTGCAAAGCCAGCTCTTCAACTGGAGTGTTGATCTGATCCGGTGACGCACTGAGCTCCTTAGATTTCCACAATTAAGAGGTGAAGAAGAATTAGAGTCTTGCAGGGGAGAAGCACTTTACAAAATTATGCCATGAATTTTCACATATGTGCGTACGCGCACACACACACACACAAAACAAACCCTACACAGCCAAGGCAAAAAGAACACTTTAATATAAAAATAAAGTAAAATGTTTGACATTTGCAAACCACTGATATGGGGGGAAAAAAATATGAGAGACCTACTCAAAACTTTGACAGAAACACCACATTCACAAATCTTACTATATTAAAAAACAGACTGTTTTAAAAAAGCTGCCACTCATTTTTCTCGGAAGTGCCCTTAAAAACTTATTAGTTCACCCAAGAACATACTATTTACAAAAATGAATCATCCTCTTCCTGCAGCACCAGAATTGCATTAGATTTATGGGACTACAAAGAACACAGAATTTAAATCAATAAGTCATATTTGGCTGAAAAACTTCTAGCTTGGAAGCCAAAAGTTCCAAGCCCTTTTACACTGTCAGCTACTCTGGAAAAACAAATACCTGCCATAGATTCTTAATTTGGAGACGTTAGAACAACCTAACCGACATGCACCTCTATATTTAGTGCAAACAAGCATTACTGATTGGGAGAAAAGGAGACTTCTGATATAAACAAGCTGGTTTCCTCCTAGAAATATCTATATGTAAATGTTTTCGATCCGAGCCTTCAAGAGGCCAAGAAAAACAAAAACAAAAACCCTCTATGCATTCCTATGTAAAATCTCTGGGTTTATTTCAGGGGTAGGCAAAATACAGCCTGCGGGCTGCATCTGGCCATGAGGCCATTCTATCCGGCCTGTAAGGCCCTAAAAAATTTAGAAATTAATATTTCTCTCTTTGGCTCCTGTCAAAAATGACAGGAACCAGGGGCAGTAGGACCCAGGGGAAGCCCAGTGGACTCCCACAACAGCAGGGCCCACCTGGCTCTGCCCCCCCATCTGGAAGCCCCTGCAGGGGCTTCTGCCCTGGGACCACATGGCTGCCCCATGCCAGAACCACAGGTAAGGGGGAAGGGGGTAGGGGAGGTCCCCAGCAGGGAAGAAGCCTGGGGAAAAGTGGCCCGGGGAAAAGCTGAGCAGGGGCGAGAGTGGGGGGAAGTGGCCCCTCTCCTGCCCCATGGCTGGTGCCCCATCCTGCAGTCACTTGCAGCCCACCTGGAGCTGCCTGTGCCTGCTCAGGACAGCCTCGCAGGGGCTGGAAGCAGCTGCAGCAGGGAGCGCCAGCCATGGGGCGGGGGAGGAGCCGTTTCCCCCCCCCCCCACACACTCAATTTTTACCTGGGCTCCTTTCTGGTGCAGAGGAAAACAGTCCCTCCCCACCCTGTAGCTGGCACTCCCTGCTGCAGCCTCTCACAACCTGCGCAGGGCTGTCTGGAGCAGGCACAGGCAGCCCCAGGTGGGCTGTGAGTGCCTGTAGTGCAGGGCGCCAGCTATGGGGCGGGTGAGGGGCCCCTTTCTCCCCCTCCCCGTACTCAGTACCACCTTGTAACCCAGCTACACTGGCAGCCTGGGCCCTGCGCGGCTTCGGACTCGCCCGTCAGGGTTGCGCGTGGAGACAGAAGCTGCAGCCACCCCACTTGATGTGATGGGCAGTGTTTGCCACTGCTGCCTCTGGGCTGACCAGCACACAAGCTCCGGGCGGGCAGCAGCAGCCAACACTGCCCAGCACAGCAAGCGGGGGGGCCACAGCTGCTGCCACCGCATACAGCCCCAGTGGGCGAATCCAGAGCCAGCGTGGGGCCCAGGCTGACAGCGGGTTACAAGCTGGTGCTGAGCACAGGGAAAAGCAGCCCCTCGCTTGCCCCGTGGTCGGCACCCCGCGCTGTAGATGCTTGCAGCCCACGTGGGCTGGCTGTGCCTGCTCTAGACAGCTTTTTTTTTTTTCCTGTTTTTTTTGCGTGTGGGCTGCAAGTGGCTGTAGCAGGGAGTGCTGGGCATGAGCTGGGGGAGGGGCCACTTTTCCTTGTGCTCAGCACCAGCTTCTTCCCTGCCAGTGAGCAGGGGCCAGTGCCGGCAGGCCCCATAGCAGAGTGGCAGCAGAGTGGCAGAAGCACAGGGACCCAGCCGGCAGGGGCTCTATGGAGCCGGGCCAGCTCTCTCCTCTCCCTGCTGGTGCAGCCCAGCCTAGCTCCACAGACCCCTGCCAGCTTGTGCCCCACTTTGGGCCCCACCGGTGCTGGCCCTGGGACATTGGTCCCAAGACATTGGAACATTGGTCCCAAGATGGTGACCAGGGGGCAGGGCACTTGTCAAGGGGTGGTGCACCTGTCAAGGGGCAGGGCTAACCATGCGGCCCTCAACAGCCTGCCAAAACTGGGTAAGCGGCCCTCCACCCAAAATAATTGCCCGCCCCAACAGTGCTAACATTGCCGAATACCCTTGCAAAGATCTCAAGGGATCCCCCAGATGTGATGGCATCCTGGCTGAACATCACTCATTCTAGTCATTTGATGTCATACTTTCTCCTGACATCAGAGGCATCAACTAGTTTCAAAGAGGGGTGTCAGTAGAAAGGAAAAAAGTAAAGAAAAGATTAAAAATAATTGATAAAAGAACCACTCATAAGTAAATGCATGTAATTCAGTAAAGCTCTGAAAATCCCAGTTACTGACACTACATATAAGAACGACGTGTTAGCATTTCTGGACAGGAATCCATCTGACATTCATTTCTGTATGGTTGCTTGATAAGTAACAGACACTGCAGCAAAGCAACTGGTCAAATGCAGTGTCAAAACAATGCTACCCAGTTCTGTATCTATATTAGCGCTATCCAGGAAAGCAGCAAGGATGGGGCAAATTAAGACCTTCAGAACATGACCATCAGTTAAATGGGATGGGGACCATGAGATAAATCCTTCAACAGAACGGAAACAGAGAGAAGAGAATCACACCCCTTCCCCCCACTTCTAGATACACACATACATAATTGCATGATTTACATCAAAAAAGCAGTGATGTAACTATGATGAAGGGACAATCAAAGAATCAGCAATGCAGGGAAAGGGGGAGAAGCAGAAGCAGCCCAGACACAGTAAGCAGCTTGACAAACATTGAGTTAATTCCCACAGTTTTTTTCCATTTTAGTCTGTGCTTTAGCTGTGCTCAGTGCAGTGCATCCACCAGGTGAAGCCAAAGGCTAAGGGAAGTCAGTTTACATGACCCACCTTAAAGAGGAGCATCTTTCTACACTATAATTTGCTCCATGTGCAGAACTGGGCATTACGCGCCGCTCACCTCTATACCCTCATCTATCCTTTCCTTACATACACTTATGCCTTGCTAAGTATTCAGACTTGCTCATCACCAGTTTATAATTTCCTTCTAGGGAAATGTTTTAAAAATCCAGCATCAGTTTCAGTACAATCCAGGAAGTAGAAAAGAAATATATATTAACATTTTTAATTGCCATATTAAAAACTTAGAATGATATACAGACAAAAAACCACATTGCGCAAAAGTGTCTGTTAAATGCACCAATATTTTGTGAATTGCCAGGTCTTGAGAGTAACACTTTATAGTACCGGGGCGGGGGAAGATTCTTATTTTTAAGTGTTGCCAAACAAAACCTGATCAAAGTTCAGTGAAATCAACAGAAAGATTTCCATGATTTATTCTGGTGACTAGTTCACAGGCCAGTAAGACGTTTTCCAAGTACAGCTTCTGGGACAAAGGTCAGAAAGGAAAAAACTATAATATCCTTGTATAACTGGTAGTTTGCTTTAGCATCATCTTTTATAAGCCTCTATTCTACTTAATGATCCTGCCTTCAAGATGCAACTTCATACCTTTGCAGGTATAATAATAAATCAAGTGCTTCACATGCACATTTTTCTCTCAGTAATGCTGCCAAAACAGTTCTCTACCAAGATCTTTTCAACATATTTTTACTACTCTACTGGAGAAGGGAAAAATGAAACACAAGGCTACAGTAAGCAAGGGGAAGATTAATTAGCTATTATTTCTTTTACTTTTAAAAAGTTTCTTTTACTTTATTCATTCCCTCTGCTTCCTTTTAGTTTGCCCTTTGTTTCCCCAATAAGCAATTAGGGAGTTTGTTCACAAGTTTTACTACATTTTGTTACAGAATATATTACATTTGCTCACCTGTAGAGGAAGCCAAGTAACAGAGTTAGGTTAGCTGTCCCAGAACAGGCTTTCCTATTTAAAAACAAAAGGCATTCAGATGTTTTGACCATTATAAGTCATTCTTGCCCTCCCTGTGGAACAGCCATAATGAGTCATCCTTTATAAGCACTGCTTAAAGCAGATACAGCTCCATGACTGGTCTGGCCATACCAAAAGCACCAGACAATCCCAAGTCCTCAGACTGTGAGAAAAGCTGCTGAAGGTATTCTTAGATATGGAATGCAGCAGTGGAGTGGGTGCTCTTTTCCATCAGTCATTGTTTCTATGTTAGTGCAGACATTGAGAATGTTCAAAACATTGAGCATGCCTAGAAAACAGCGTGGAATTTAACTCACTGGACTCCACCCACATTTTATGCTCAGCACTCAACAAGTAATTTTTTGAGGACACACAACTGCAGCAAGCCATTGACACAATAGGCCAAATTAAGACTCGGTTTGTAAAATACTGCAATTTAGACCTCTGCCCCTTTCCACTAAAACAGATTTAGAGATAAAACTATATAAATTTTGCCTACCCAAGTGTAATAGTGTCAGCAGGCACATCTACACATGCATTAATGCTCTTTAGTTAATGTGATTAAATCTAGTACCTCTGGGCATTTTTACGTGGGCTCCGAGGGTGGCAGTAGCTCTCAGAGCCACCCTAAAGTGCCCAGAGCATCTTGTGTATCAGTGTCCCCACACTTCAAAATGGCGGCAGAGGTGCTTTATCTAAAGCTCGTTCAATGAGCCATCATTTTGAAGCATGAGGACACTGCCAAATAAGTTGCAGAGGCTGGCTGGCGTGCAGCAATTGCCATGCTCCAGCAGACTTGATTAACCAGAGCAAATTAATTGAGTCTCCTATGAGGCACCATAATTATAGCATATTGAAGCAGCCTCCACAGTCACGTATAGGCACCCTCCATTGTGAGGTACTAGGAAAATGAGCATTAGCCTGTCTTAATGAGCGTTAACTAAAAAGCAAAGTATTTAAGTGATACTTAATGCACCTTAGTCTATTTTAATGCACAGTCAAGCATCATTAAAAACCATGCTATTTAGTTAAATATGCGCTAAAATAGGCTAAGGTGCATTAAAGCACATGCGTAGATGCTTTAGGTCAGGCTGGGCATATATGTTATGATTTGATGCACCTAAAACAGGGGTCAGCAACCCCTGGCATGCATTCCGAGTATGGCAGGCAAGGCCATTTTGCTCGGCACACCTCCACCAGCCCCAGCTCTGGGTAGCTGCTGCCAACTATGGAGCCCAGGCTGCTCCCAGCAGGCAGCTGGGAAGCTGCAAGCCCTGCTGCAAGCACCCTGGGCTCCGTGGTTGGCAGCAGCTACCCAGAGCCGGGGCTGTGCAGGCAGGGTGCAAACAGCTGTGCCAGTCTCCAGCATCAGCTCTGTATTGGCACGTGCACACGCACCTCGGAGATGGTAGTGGGAAGGGCCTGAAGCAGTGCAACCCTGGTCTCTCCCCTGCTCCTGGCATGGATGACTGGGCTCCGGAGCCCTGCACAACTGTTTGTAGCCGCCCAGGCTCCAGAGCCCAGCCATTAGCTCTGTGCCGGGAGCTGGGGAGAGACAGGGGTTGCACTGCCTCAGGTCCCTCCCACCTCCTGCTCCGAGGCACACGTGCATGTGCTGGTACAGAGCTGATGCCAGAGCCTGGCACAGCTATTTGCAGCCTACCTGCTGCAGCAGCCCAGAGCCCAGGCTAGCTACAAGCAGCTGCTCTAGGCTCCAGAGCAGTCATCAGCTCTGTGCCAGCAGCAGGAGAGAGGCCAGGGCTGTGCTGCCTCAGGCCCCCACCCCCACCATCATCCCTCAGGCCCCCACCCCCACCACCATCTGCTATGAGGTGTGCGTGCAGCTGTTTATAGACTCCTGGCTGTAGCCAGCCCCAACTCTGGGTAGCTGCTGCCAACTATGGAGCCTGAGCCCACCTGATTCCTACCCACTTCAAGCCCAGCACTAGCCCAGCCCCCCTACTGGGATGAGGCTGGAGCTGCCCCTTCCCAGAAGCGCCACACCTTTGCGGGCTTAGCTGTGTGGAGTGGGGTAGGTGGTTGGGCTGATGGGCAGGCTCTGGGCTGGGGCCTCAGCTAGCCACACTGCATCCTGGGGGTTGGTTGCCCAGGGAAGCACAGGGGCTCCAGCAGGCCTAGAGCATTATTGCATCACACTTTGTCTAGTGGCCCAGCAGCCCGGCTCTGTGAACCCATGCATCTGGTTCTGTTAGTCTGTGTGCACACGTGTCTCTTCTGGATGTGTGCGTGCATGCGTCTGTTCTGGTTCTGTTTGTGCACATGTGGTACTGTGTGCATGTGTGGTTCTCTGCGTGCATGTGTGTGTATGTGCCTGGCTCTCTCTCTGCTCTCCTTTCTCTCTCTCTCTTCTTTCTCTCCAGAGTTAGGCTCCGGAGCAGCGGGAGATGCGTGGGTGAAAGCCCACTCTGCTCCCACTCTCCCAAAGCCCCCCAGAGACCCCCCCAGCAGCCAGGGAGCCCCCCGCTGACCCCCCAGCACATCCAGAGGTAAGTGGGGCCCATGGTGGGAGGGGGTTAACCCCTCAGTGAGTGGTAGGAGGCAGCTGAGTGGAGCCGGGCCGGGTCCCAGGCCCCTACTTGGCCCAGCCCCACAGGGAGCCACGTGAACAGTCTGCGCAAACAGGCACGCTTGTCTGCCAGTGCATGAGTTAGTGCAGAGTTCGTGCAGGAAGGCGTGTGGGAAGGCCCGAGGCCTTGCCTGCAAGCCCCTTAGGGTAGACAGACTCAGGCCTAGCCCGCCTAGCAACAGCATACTGCGGATGAGCATGTGCTGCACCTCAAGGATCCCCTCGGGCTCTGCAGTCCCTCCCCCGGCACCTCAGAGACGGCCACCCAGACGGAGCCCATGATTCCACGCTCCATGCAGATGGAGCCTCTGGCTCTCTGCTGCGGGGGCTGTCTATCCCCTTTTCAGGCTCTGGGACCAGGGAGCATGGCCACCTCCCCTTGCGGGGTCTGCTCCCTTTTGGGGTCTCTGGTGTGCCAGCTGGAGGAGCTCCAGGCCACAGTCCAGAGACTGCATGCCATCAGGGACTGTGAGCAGGAGATAGACTCCTACTGCCAGGCCCTTCTCCCCCAGGAGCCGGAGGGTAGACCACAGTCTCCCTCTAGGACAAAGGAGGACTCTGGGACCTCCCATTCCGTCCAGTCAGGGGCATGGACCAAGGTGGTCAAGGGCTCTAAGGCTCACCGCACCAAGGCCCCAGCCTTGCCGGAGCTTAGCAACAGGTACGCACCTCTTGCTGCTCCAGCAGAGCCTGTTGAGTTGCCAGCTCCCACAGGCAACACAGGCCCAACTGCAGCTACCACCCCCACTCTCCAAGACAAAACGTAAGGTGTTCGTTGTGGGAGACTCTATCCTGAGGGGGGCTGAGCAGGTAATCTGCCACCCCGACCCCTCAGCCCAGGAAGTCTGCCGCTTCCTGGGGGCCCACATCCGAGACATTGCGGAGAGGATCCCTAAGCTCCTCCAACCCACAGACCACTATCCCATGCTCCTTATTCATCTGGGCACCAATGACATGGCTTGGAGTGCTCCCAGTCGGGTGATGAAGCGCTACAGGGATTTGGAAGCGGGGCTAAAAGGTCTGGGGGGAGGGGTGGTGTTCTCTTCGATCCTCTCAGTCTTGGGTTATGGGCTGAGGAGGGAGAGGAGGATCCACGTAGTTAACCAAAGACTGCAGCGCTGGTGTCATTGGAAAGGCTTTGGCTTCCATGACCACAGCCCGCTCTTTGGTGAGAGAGGCAGCAAGCTGCTGGGAAGAGATGGCCTCCACCTCTCTCCCTTGGGGAGGAGGCTCTTCTCAGCCAGACTGCTCCACCAGGCTTTGAACTAAGCCCACTGGGGGACGGGAGGACTACCGCCACTGCTGGACCGCTGAGCAACCCTTGCAAAGCCAGCAGGCCAAGGAACTTAAGGGAGCCCAACCCTGCCCCAGCCCTGGTACAATCTGTGGGCAAAGCAAGAGCCCCCAAAGGGACACTTGCCTGCCTATACACGAATACCAGAAGCTTGGGGATAAGCAGGAGGAGCTCATCCTCCTGCTTAATGCAAATAATTATGATGTAATAGGGATAACGGAGACCTCATAGGACTCTACCCATGACTGCACCACGGGTATAGCTGGCTATACCCTGTATAGGAGGGATCGAGTAGATAAAAGGGGTGGGGGTGTAGCTCTCTATGTTAAGGAAAGCTATGCACGTCTCTGCAAGCTGATGTTGGCGACCAGGGTGGATACGTGGAGACTGTCTGGGTTAAAATCCAAGGGGAACATGGCACAGCGGACACAATGGTGGGAGTCTACTACAGACCGCCCACCCAAAGTCCTGACCATGGTTGTCATGGGTGACTTCAATTACCTGGACATCTCACGGGAGGATCACTCAGCAAAATCCGAGAGGTTGCAAAGCTTCCTATCATACATGGATGACCTCTACCTGACTCAAATAGTCTATGGGCCAAGGAGAGGTAAAGTGCTGCTTGACTTGGTACTGGCTACTGGGGATGACCCAATTGGCGACCTAATGATTGATGGGAAGCTGGGTGACAGCGACCACAAGCTGATCACCTTCACCATCCACAGTAAAGCTGACAAGTCAGTCAGCACCATGGAAGTCCTTGACTTCAGGAAAGCCGACTTTGACAAGCTCAGGAGGCTTTTCAGTGAGGCCCTAAGGGACCACGACTCCAGGGGAGGGGAGTTCAGGAAGAGTGGTTCCTCCTCAAGGGAGTGATCCTCAATGCACAATCTAATTCTATTCCATCTTGGAGGAAAGGCAGTAGGCGGGCACAGCAGCCCCCCTGGCTCTCCAGGGATCTAGCAGACCTCCTGAGGCTAAAAAGAAAGGCCTACAAAGGATGGAGGATGGGATTCACCTCCAAAGAGGAATATTCTGCACTGGTCCAGTCCTGCAGGGAGCAAACCAGGAAAGCCAAGGCTGCAACTGAACTCCAACTAGCTTTGAGTATCAAGGACAATAAAAAGTCCTTTTTCAGATATCTGGGGAGCTGGAGGAAAAGCAAGGCCAACATTGGACCCCTGCTGAACCAGATGGGACAACTGACAACTGATGCCCAGGAAGAAGCCAACTTATTAAATGGGTACTTTGCATCCGTCTGTCATCAGTCCCATGGGACGTCCGTGCCCACCACGGGACAGGGCTGTCCAGGTGAGGGAGATCCCCTGAGCTCCATTAATGCTGACCTCGTGAAGGAACACCTTGAGAAGCTAGACACCTTCAAGTCAGCCAGCCTTGACAATCTACACCCCAGGGTACTCAAGGAGCTGGTGAGCTTCATAGCCCAGCCTCTGGCACAGATCTTTGAGAACTCCTGCCGCTCTGGTGTACTGCCTGAAGACTAGAAGAAGGCCAACATGGTGCCTATCTTCAAGAAAGGGAGGAAAGTGGATCCGGCTAACTATAGGCCCATCAGCCTGACTTCTATCCCAGGGAAAATCTTAGAAAAGTTTATTAAAGAGGCCATCCTTAAGGGACTGGCCGATGCCAACATCCTGAGGGATAGCCAGCACGGGTTTGTTGCGGGTAGGTCTTGCTTGACCAATCTCATTTCCTTCTACGGCCAGGTGACCTATCACCTGGACGAGGGAGAAGAGATTGATGTCATATCTTGACTTCAAAAAAGCCTTCAATCTGGTATCCCATGATCACCTCTTGGCAAAACTGGCCAATTGTGGCCTTGGGTCCACCACAATCCGCTGGCTGGGAAATTGGCTTCGTGGTCGGACCCAGAGGGTGGTAACTGACGGAAGTCAACTGTCATGGTGCCCTGCGACCAGTGGGGTCTCCCAAGGCTCTGTCCTTGGACCCATATTGTTCAACATCTTCATTAATGATGCGGACACTGGAGTCAGAAGCAGACTGGCCAAGTTCGCCAATAACACCAAACTTTGGGGCAAAGCATCCATACCAGAAGACAGGAGGGCAATCCAGGCTGACCTGGACAGATGAGAACCTGATGGTGTTTAACACTGAAAAATGCAAGGTTCTCCACCTTGGGAGGAAAAACCTGCAGCATCCATATAGGCTCTGCAGCACTACGCTGGCTAGCACTACGAAAGAAAGACTTGGGGGTCATCATTGACCACAAAATAAAACATGTGGAGAAGCTTGAGAGATTCCAAAGAAGAGTCACATGCATGATCAGAGGTCAGGTAAACAGACCTTACGACAACAGGCTGAACGCCATGGGGCTCTTTAGCCTGGAAAAGCGCAAGCTCAGGGGTGATCTGATGGCCACCTATAAGTTTATCGGGGTGACCACCAGGATCTCGGGAAACGTTTGTTCACCAGAGCTCCCCAAGGGATGACAAGGTTGAACGGTCATAAACTACTACAAGACCATTTCAGGCTTGGAAGGAAAAATTTCTTTACTGTCCGAGCCCCCAAGGTCTGGAACAGCCTGCCATTGGAGGCGGTTCAGGCACCTACACTGAACACCTTCAGGAGTAAATTGGATGCTTATCTTGCTGGGATCCTATGACCCCAGCTGACTTCCTGCCCTTCGGGCAGGGGGGCTGGACTCGATCTTCTGAGGTCCCTTCCAGCCGTAATGTCTATGAAATCTTATTTCTCTTTCCCTGCCCCCCTCACTGCAACATGCTTAACAAAAAAAAAGTACACAAGAAAGGCAACATTTATGATTATTGAATATAATAATATGCAGTGCATCCTGCCGTGTACCATCCCCTTCCCCCCACCAACAGTTTTGTTTTTCTGTCATGCCGGCACCTTCCAAGATAGATATTGTGCTTTTTTCAGCACTCCAGCCAAAAAATGTTGCCTACCCCTGACCTAGAAGTAGCCACAGTTTAAACACAGAGTCATGTTAACTGGCAGTATTGATCTTGTTAAACCTAGGTTATCCTTCTGAAGTAAAAGGTAGAGGTTTGCTCTCACACAGTCACCTTACCCATTTTTTCTTAGTTAAATGACGTATTGGTTATACCATAATAATCTTAACTCAATTACAGTGGTGATAATCCATACCTGGGCTAGGTACTAGGGAGTAACTTAAAATGTGGTAGCTAACTTTAGATAAAAACAACACTGACACATCTTAATTGATATAGTTTTCCTATTCCAGATAACCTAGCTTTAAGAGTTGTGTTTGAACGCTAGGAGGACTAAGTAATACCTCCTTGTGCATCATCTTTCAATTTAGCTCAAGAAAATTAATCTTATTACCAGTTGTGCACTGAAATAAGCAGTAAGGAAATATTTCCAAATATGGAATTAAAAACGAATATTGGAATTCCATGGCACTTCTGGATTTCCTGCTATTCAACCAAGTACAGCAGCAAAAGCCTTCTGTGAGCAACAGCCTATGATTCAGTTCCATCTTATTTGCTTCTCATTAAAAGGAGGGTGATTTACAAACGCAAATTAATTTCCCCAACAAGAAGAGATACCGCAAAAATCAGATACTGGTAAAAATCGTGTTAAAAGGAAAAAGCAAACTTTCATCTTGCTCAAGAAAGTAAAGTAACACTTGACCACAACATTTCAACATTCTTCCATAGCTAACTAACATAACTCAGGTTACCTACAATTTCAGAAGGACAAAACTACCAATAAGGCTACTTACACACATCACCAGTACTTGACTGACCATTGAACAATGCAATTATGTTCCCTATATAACACCCTTAACAGTTCTGTTTCATTAACAGTTTAAATTCAGAGACTTCCCGTACCTAGTAAATTTGGTTGGTACTTAACAACATATAGTGACATTCTCCAGTCTTAGTAAACTTTGTCTTTTCATATAATCTGGCTTAGTTTCTCTACAAACTGCTCCTTAAAAACACTAGTTGACATTTATTAACTCTTTGACACTGCCCTCTACAACTGGTTTATAATATTAGGGAACACTGCAGATAAGCAACAGTAAGCAGTACAGAGAAGAAAGATACCAGTCCTGAGATAAAGGACATGGGGTATACAGAAAAGCCATAGCTGGGAAGAGAATAAAAAAAAAAAATCCTTATATATTCAGAAGTACAGAACACCAACATTTCAATTTACTTCCACTAGACCTGGCAAGAACCATGTAGCAATTACTCAAAAGTAAATACAATTTTGTGCAGTGGAACTGAACATTTCATAGAACTTCAGTTCACTGAATCTCTTTCCTCCTTTTTCTGTGCCACTTTTGGCTCTCTCCAACAAGCTCAAAATCTTTAAAGTGTTTGAAAATAACAGGTGGCTCTATCTACCAGGCAAGTATATCTACACATTCTTAACCTTAGGCAGGTGCTTAAGTCAAACTCCACTGAGCACAACACTATTGTAAAATGCCACTAGATACACTGGTACTTAACAGCACATGCCTAACTATTTTGCTATAAAATCTGGGCCATGAAACAAGAACAAAATAAAACAAAGTACTGAAAGGTCAGTCATAAAATGGTTACATCCTTAATTATTCTTGCTTTTTCTAATCCAAGATAATACTACATCATCTTTCTTTTGATCCTCTTTCAAAAGGAATGCACAACTCCAAAATAAAGAAATAAAGTGTGAACATTTATCTTAGGTAAGTGTGAAAACTTATCTTAAAATTAAGATTTGACTAGACTTATAATTAATTTTAAGATAAGTTTTCACACTAATTTATTAAAATAAAGTCTAGTCAGAGCTTATCTTTGAGCCTGACACTCCACCATGGAAAAAATACACATACATATACACATCTATATCTATACAACTGCCTGTGAAATCTGTGGACTCTCCATCACTGGAGGTGTCCAAGAAAAAAGGTAGACAGCTACCAGTCAGGGATAACAGGTGTCGCCATACCTATGTTCTACCATGGATATTTCCCATGCTTCTGGGCTTTCCTGGTTGGCCCTCGCCCCCTTTTTTACTACACATGTCAGGGTGTTTTTAAGTCTTCCTCAGAGGCACTGGGTGTTGGCTACAGCCAAGGCTGAGGATTTTGACCAGGATGTGCCAATACCTTTGCTGGTACTTAAAGCTGGAAGTTCCTGGCTAGAGGGTCTTGCCACTCCACTCAGGGTCAAACTGACTGCCATGTTTGGGGTCAGAAAGTAATTTTACCCCATGGTCAGATTGATTCAGACTATGGGGGAACTTGCTTTCCTCTGTAGCAGGGGACATGCCACTCTACCTGGGATCTCCCAAGCATATATTAACAACCTTTTATAGAAACAGGACATTGGCTCCCACGGTTTCCCTGCTTTACCAGTGGCAGGTTGGGCTACTTTGTCTTGTATTGGGTTAGGGTTAATGGTAGTTTTACTAGGAGTTTAGATTATGGATTTGTATAGGATGGTTTGGACAGGGATCACTGTGCCTCAAGCAGGGTGGAGGGGTGGACTAGATGACTTCTGGAGGTCCTTCCAGCCACAGTTCTGTAAAGATTCTATGATATATAAATCACCTAAAAGACAGAGAAATTTCTCCATACAATATTCTGACAGGGTCCTTGAAACCAATTCAGTTCTGCCTTTGGTCAAGTAGAACTCAAATCTGTTGATCTCCAGAGTAAGCTGCAAGGTCCTCCTACTTCCCAAGGAGTTTATGAAGGAAAGAAAAGAGGGCTGCAACTTCAAAAAGAGTTCTATGGGCCTTACTGCAATATTTATTTAAGTATAAAAAGTAAAGACAACAACTGGGCTTATTCATCTTTGAATGGCTGCATTTTCAATTTTTGTTCAAAGCCCCCTGGATCTTGGATAGGCATTTTTAAAATTCAATATACAAGAATAAATATAAAAAGAATTCATGATGCCTCTATTCCAGGGGGGAAAAAAGACCAGTAAACAGAAAGCAAAGCCTGACTAGCAGCCTTTTACTTAATTAAGTATGTGAATGTTCAAACAAGGTAAAAAAAAACACTATTCTATTAGATTCCTGAATTGTACCTTCAGAAATTTTGGTGATGGGTATGTCCAGAATGAGACATGCCACACCTCTGCCAAAGACTCTTAGAGTAACAAAGCTAGATCCACTGCTTCTTGGTTCAGGACCTAATGTACATCAAGCACATTCAGTGGATCTCAGCAAGAAGTTCCTTGAACCATACAAGCATAACCTGAATGTATTAAGCAGCATCACTAACATCTCATAAGTCATAAGTTTGTTCGCTGATCCTCTTCCCTGGTAGAGAATCACATGCAGTGGAGTATTTTGTTTTGGAATTGTATATAGATATACAAATGCTGCTGTGCAATTATGTTTGAAAAGGTCCCGTCAAAGTCATGACCCTTGCACTGAGAGGAGGGCGGTAAGGTTTTACTACTGTCCTTAGATCTTGTCGGAGTTCAGTCTGCAGTCTTGTCCTAACCCAGCAAAAGCTCTGTCATGTGGGTGGTGCCTTCCTTCACAGTGAAATACCAAGTGGCTAAGATTTCATTATCTTGTTTCCTACTTAAAACCACTGGTTTACCATGCCAAGTTGGGGTAGGGGCAAAGGCTTTGGGTATATTTCTGCAAAAGGAAAAAGGAGAGGGAGGAGCAGAGGAAATCTGCTTAGGTTTATTATAGCACCACAAGTATGCACGTTGCACAACAGTTAAAAAGATACCAACAGAATTTAGATTTCAAAGTCTTGGAGGAACATCAACAACTTTGCTGATAGAGGAGTTTGAGGCAGAGAGCAACTCCTGCCATGGGAGATTTTGTCCTGAATGTGGATATTTTATATAAAGGCAATGCATATACTCATATAATTTTGCCCTTCTCCAGTATCTTTAAAGGGGATCTCAAAATGTTTTTAAAATGATTGTCTCCCCATTTGTGTAGAATGGGTAAGTAACATTATTCCCAGTTAACAGATAAAGAAATAGATGAGTGAATGCAACTTCAGTAATTTGCAAGAAAACAAAAAAAAAACTATTGTTGATAAAAGTTTGCAAAAGGCACATGCTCATGGAGAGGCAAGTGTGGTAGACCTGTCTTTTATCCCAAGCAATCCAAATTGTTCAGTGAGTTGGGACCAAAAGAACATTTCCCATAAATACTAGCCAAAAGCTAAATTGTAGAAAGAACAGGATATTAAAAAAGGATTTCAGGTTGGATTTACTTCCAAGTTTCTTCCTAAGATGAGAGCAGGTTACATAAGGTTTGGTTCTAAAACCAACTTCTAATTATTAGTTTGGTTCAGCTCATTGAAAAGATTCAAGTGACAGCTAACTACAGATCTCAATGTCCAAAAGTGCAGGAGAACCAGAAGCCAGTAATCGTTGCTTGGGACTCTAGTTCCTAAGATATTACAAAAACTTTGACAATCCCCAAAATATTTGATGACAGCAGCAGGTTCTCACTAACTTATTATTAAATGAAAAATAAATTATGTTTAGTGAAAACTCCAGCTATAAACCTGAAGGCTACTAGACCCCCAATTCTCCTTCAGTTGCTAGTTGCATTGTTTTAATCAACATTTACCTGCTCAGTCTGAAAGCTCTGCAATGCTTTCAAAATCTTGAAAGCTTCACAAATATATTCCCAGGTCCCCAGACTGCATCAAAAAGTGAGGTATTCTTTTGCTTTTCACCATAGTGAGTAGGACAAAGCTGAGAATTATTAACAACTGTAGACCCTCTTCTACATGATGCAGCACATAGCATATTTCTCAATATTACTTCAGTGGTTTTGTACTATACATTGCTTATTCCTGCCATCAGTTTAGTAAACCAGATGATTCTCCTTGACAGCAGCTTCATTCCTGAGTGCAATACAAAGTCTACCCACAGACAGGATGGATCAAAGAGTACACTGACATATTATGTAAGTGCATGCTTTCTAGGCTGGCTTTTCTTATGTTCTGGTTATGCAGCCATCCTAGCATTTACTAATAACCTTGTGCTAATGAAAGCAGAGGGTGGATTAAATGCTCTTCAGTCATGGTAGAACAGCAGGAAAATTGACTACAGAGGGCCTTATGCTTATACCTTGTGCCTTACACTGTGTCAAGTCTACCACTGTCCTCAAAAGGAGATTTATTTGCAAAAGTAGAGCTAAAGAGCTTCCTTACTGGTTATTGCAGTTGGACAACACCTACTGCATAAACATGTGACTCCTGATCTTTGCCAATAATCTGAGAACCTCAAATCATGAAGATTTCAATACTTAGTCCTGTTTTGTGAACTGTGCATGTGTAAAGGAGAAGGACTTTCTTGTGGTTAAGATGCACAAAAGGGCATCAACTAATTGAAAAGCAGGGTGGATTTGATTAAATATCAAATCTGTTTAAAATCACTAGTCAGGAAGCTTCGATTTAATCACTGTTTGCTACAAAAAGTGCATTCTTGTTGTTTGATATACTTTATTCATTTAAATTCTTGAAAATTTGAACTTTTAGAGAAAGGTAAGGGCTTGACTGAGTAGGCAAACTTCCAGGGACAAGAGGACTCATGGGTGGATAATCAAGTCTGTTATCTCTTATCTCTGTATCCTGCTGTTAACAAGGATGCTGTTACTTTTGGAGACAAATCCACAGTTTGAAAACAGAAACTAAGCATCACAGAGATGTTTAAGGGGATCTTCTAGACTGAGCACTGAGTCCCATTGAGTTGATTTTCTTTAACCTTTACTAATCTATAGGAGGAGCCTCTGGGAACCCCATAAAATTGAGCCCATAATATAGTCCATGGCCTGTTGTGACCCATTTGTAAATTTCTAAAAAAGTTACATGAATATATAGTCTCAAACAGAATAATTCCTATTCCATGATATCTTTGAGCTTTAAACATATCTTAAATTAAAACCTTTATATAGGTTTTTTTTTTAAAAGCATCTTATCAAAAAATACAATTAAATAAAAAAAATTGAAATAAAATTCCATTTTTTATCTTTTTTAAATTGTTATTTTTTATCCACTTTCTTTAGTTCTAGTTTTCTCAAATATTTCCTGTGTACCTAACCAAAAATGAATGCCTCAGTTTCCTTTGTATGCCATTTCCCCATCTCAAAAGAATTTTACGAGACTTGATTAATACCTACAAACAGTTGAAAACTATTATAAAATAACTGGTGTTATTAATATATTTTAAATATACTCTTAAAATATAATATTTAAATCAGTCACAAAGGATGATCATTTTTCCCCCCATGAGGGACTGATCGAAGAGCTTTTCAGCCTTTATCCTACAATGGATTCCCATGGACGAACCCACCAGGTTCAATTGCATGGATTAAGCCTCTCTCTTATTCAATATGCATATATGATGTTATGGGGTGATACTATTACATACTTATGCACTGATTTTAACAGAGGTCCTGTGGCTTAGTTGATTAAACTGCTTGTCTAGAAGAAATCTTGGGGTTCAAATCCCACAAGTTTCCCACAAGTTTCTGGTTTATTTTAAAAGGAGATTAGACAGGAGTGATTTAGATAGAGATGATCTTGAGCAAGGTATTGGAGTGGCTGACCTCTTGAGGTCTCTTCCAGACCTTCCCTCCCTCCTCCAAGATTTTTGTAAATATAATGACAGTTTATTGTGACATTTGTACAGGTATCCTAAACCTGGGAATGAACCCTCATTTTGGTTTTATAAATTATAATAAAGAAAAAAAAGACGACAAAAAGAAAAAAACCTGGTCTTGATATTAACAATTTAATACAAGTGGCCAATTAGGTTTAACAAAGACAATTCACTTTACTGTTACATTTCACCTCATTCAAATGTTGCACAAGGTGTGTTGTGAATTCCTAGCTTAACATTTGACTGAATAACTCTAATCAATGTTTGCCTAGTTACTCATATGAAAATAAATATTAATGAGCTCTTTTCACTATCAGAATAAGCAAAGTTCAGGACTTTGTAGTCATCTTCATCCATCACCAACACAGTTATGGGAAAAGAAAGCTGGATTCAACTGAAGTTCATGCATCCTTACAGTTTGGAACTAAGTTCCTATGTCTGTAAAGAAAAGGAAGCTACTACAGTAGCAACCACCCAGAGGGAAAGGTTTATATTCTCTCCTCTCAATTCTACTAAAAACTGCAAAGGCCTTTGGTGGCCGCAAACAAGTTTCATATTATTCAGCAATATGGTTCTTCATAATCAGCAAGTAAAGTCAGAAAGGCAGTGAATTTCAACCACAGTTTGGGGCTTACTCTTATTTCTACAGCCAGTTTAACTACCTACTTGCTCACAAGAAGATAATGTTTTGCACTCCTTTGGCACCTTCCCTCCAGGATCTCACGACACTTTGAAAATATTAACAATCACCTTCTCTGTCAGATTTGTCAGTTATGTTTTCCCTATTTCATGAATGAGGAAACTGAGCTTGCAGGGCTAAAATCTCATAGCTATTACAACTCAGTGGATTTCAAGAAAGTAAATTAAGGGAAGATTTGGCCAGAGATAGCAACACTATTCAGGACATCTAAGGTACAGCTGGGCCTAGAACAAAAATGAAGAACTGGAAATTCAGATATTTAACAACAATAACTAACTGTCTATCTTTAGAGATGAAAGCATTTCACGTACTAGCTGAATTGTTGACCACCTCCCTCTCAAATGGAAAAAAAACCCCTCATTAACATAAATTAGATTAAAATATGGCAACTGTGGTAACTTGTACTTAGCTTGGACTGTTACTGCTTTCTCCCACACCAGACTGAAGAGTGCCTGAAGCCTGAAAATCGTCTATTCTCTCTCAAGTTGGTTAAAAAGATAAAATACCTCACCTCATCAAGAACTCTACTCCTCTTGTTTAACAGATGAGGAAACTGAGGGATAACAAAAAGTAGCAAAAAAATCACTGTGTAAAGCCATCATTCCCAAGTCCTACTTCATACCAAATATGGACACAGGGAAAGAAAATTACTGTGCCAGGACTTTTTCTTAGCCACAGGGCCATATTTGTCCATATTATATATGTGCAATGAACGAGTCTATTTTAAATGCTGTGAAAAAGAAAATGTAGAGCTTTGCTTGGAAAAAAAAAAAAAAAAAAAAAAGGTCATTCATCAACCACTGGCACAATGAAGGAAGAGTTGAGAAAGTTATTCTTTGGAATGGCCCCAGATGTCATCATCTGTTCTGAACTAAGCACTGAAATACGGTCAACTTCTGAGCATTTGGGAGAGATGATTATTTCTCTGGCAAAACATTCCTGTGTTCTGATAACAAAATGCATCTGACAAATGAAAAAACATGAAAAAAATCCACATTCAAGTATCTAACATTTGCCACAGACTAATAGCTAGGGAAAATATTCACTGACCATTGTGTAAAGTATCAGTACATTTAAATAGAGAGTAAGAGCCAGATTTGTCACTAGTACAATAGTATTAATGACAGAGAAGCTGCATCCAATTACATCTGTGCATGTATGCTGAGCCCAAAGGTATTAACAGCCGCTATTACGGAGCACATTCCGATGTTCTTCTGGAGGAAGTTAAAAAACATTGCAACTACATTGTGTACCCTGAATTAAGCTTTGTTTGTACCTGCAACGGAATTTTATCTAGATGATGCTAACTGATTTTATCTCCACCAAAATATTAACTGAAAAAGAAAAAAGTGCTCAAGGTCACAAGTGGACGCCAGCAATGTACTGCACATCCATTGGACAGCAAAGCTGGAACTTCACTGTGGCTTTGCCTATGCTGGATCTTTTCCTGTCAAATTTCTAATCTGTATTCATATGGATCCAGTCACAGCAGTGGGAATGCTGGTTGCATAAGGCTCTTGGTGCTATGCTCTGCACAGGTCTAGGTTGCAAAACAGTAAAAAGTGATGACAGGCACTAGCATTTTCCCTTACTGATTCTGGTAAAAACAATGGTAGCAAACTTTTCATATATGTGAACAGTTGCACTATAAAGAACTATTGCATTTTTTTTTAAAGTTATGACTGACCAGTAGGGCTTATGTAATATGGACCCCTAAGTGGATCAACAGTAGCACGGAGCTGAATCAAGAACCTCTCGATTTTAAAGCAGACTTCTGCTTGATCTACAAGACCCAAGTTATTAACTAAGGCTGTACACCTCCATCAACCCCCATCCCAGTCAACACTAGAGAGGGACAGAAGGCCTTAATGAGCAAGTGTGATTTATAGTTAAACCAAATTACAAGGGCCAATAAGGCTAGTGAAAGGGCTGGTGGCCTTCCCTCCACAACTTCCATGTTACTCCAGCTTTCTCACTGAAGAATGACATGAAGATTCAAAAAAAAAACCCAATGCAAAACCAGTCATTAGAAAGGGAGGCCACTGAAATCAATGGAAGTGAAGTCTACCTACAGTTCTAGAATTTTGACATTTCTAAAGTAGGCCATAAGGTTGGACACCTCATTGGTGGTGAAAAATACCATTAAAAATTTAAAATGTAAGCTTCAGCATATTGCTAAAAATATCCCTGAAACATTCTTAGCTTGTAAAATGCCAAAACTTTAAAGGCCTAATTATAATGTTGAAGCAAACTACCATTACAGATTTTTCAATTTAACATTTTTGGGCAGGGTTTGTTGCTGGCAGCAAGATAAAGTTTTCACTTCTTCCAGTTAGTGTTTGGCCAAGAGGCAACTGTTGTTTTATGGCATATTAAATTAGCTGAGGACCCCATTACAATCCACAGGAATTACAACAGCTTCTGTAAGAACTACCTCTCTTGCTGATGCCCTTTCAAAGGCCATGGACTGAATGAGCCAAAGAGAATAAATTATTTCTTCACTTCCATAGGTGTTTCTTTCAGAATATAATAATGTGCAATTACTTTACACT
Organism: Crocodylus siamensis; assembly: GCF_052110815.1. NCBI lineage: Eukaryota > Metazoa > Chordata > Crocodylia > Crocodylidae > Crocodylus > Crocodylus siamensis. The sequence continues at coordinate 125,925,901 of NC_143398.1, read as the reverse complement.
TTAAAAAAAACCCAACAACACTAAAAGCACGTTACAAGTCCTAGATTTTTAATTTTTTTTTTTCAAATAAATATGCATTACCTCTACTTCATAGTAGGGAAAACTCAGGTTCACTGACTTTCAAAATCACAATTCCAAAAAAAAAAACCCCACACAACACACCAAAAGCCATCCCCCCCTCCCCCCCCAAAAAAACCCAACCAAAAAACAACCTAAGACACCAACCAGAAATCCAACCCTACAAGCAACTACCCATCCTCCTTCCTTTGATGTACCTGGGTTAGACACACTGGCAGGTAGTAAAAATGTGCATCTTCCAATGCTGTACCTACATCATGACCAAACAAAGGACTTCAGGTCTCAAGGCAGCAAAATCCAGCAACATGGAGAAGTGTTAAAATTAATAAAGAAAACATATAAATATAAACCCTTTTTAAACAATTCATTCACTCAGTTGTGTGGGCTTCTAGTTGCTTATGATCTTGGAATGGTTATGGCTAAAGCGATATGCAAATAGATATCCAAATTCACAGCACCAAGAGAATATTTAACTTTGTTTTAGAGCATTGGATAAATTTTAAAAAGGGACCAGATGACATATTTAAGAACCGTTACCATTAACTGAAAATGAATTTACAAGTCTTTTCTAAGACAGACATTTTCCTTCCTCTCACTGGCTGAAATGGACTTTAGAAGTCTCTGTGAATTTAGGCTGCTTACAGACATAAACCCCTCTTCCTCACCCAAAACCCCCCAGCAATTTAGTTTCAGCTTGTGATGCCCCCACACCAAGCACAGCACATGCGCAGAAGAGGCACTAAGTTAATTTGATCTGGCCCATCCAACTTCTGTACAGACTGCACCAGTAGGGGGGTTTGGCACTTAACTGACTAGCTTATTGAATCAGCTTTAAATAAACGCGCCAAAAGCCCTGCTGAAAAGTGCATGATCTATATAGATGCTGGGGAGCCAGGTCAAATTAACATACTTCCTCTTCCAGTAAAATGCTGGGGGGGGGGGTTTCACATCTGTTGGCAGCCTTAGTTTCTTAAGAAGTAAACCAATTTTGAACACTACAATTCAGATAAATATTGGTGAAACTGAATCATCAGTATTAAGTTACCACGAATAGGTTACTTTAAGTGCCAAAAAGTAAATTTATCCCCTTGCTCCATCGCATTTAAGTAGTCACATGTAGTCAAAATTCAGAACAGAATTTCCCTTGTGAAGAACTCCTGTTGCAATCCATCCTTCACTGAAGTCAATAAAGCTTTGCCCCAAGTTGCAATGGGAGTGGTATCTATCTGGCCCTATAAATCAACAGAACCAACTTCTTTCTGGGCAGCAGTAATCCTTGCTGAACAACAAAGCATGGTCACTGAAGGGTTGGATGCGGGGGTAGAAAGAATTTTAGAAAACAAATTTTTAAGATATTTTATTTAGCTGAAAGATGCTAGGATGTTCAGGAACATCTTATTAATTGAAAATGCAGTGGATCAAAAAACAGTGACAGGTTTGAAATAAATGTACCAGTAGTGACTTACATATATGCAAATTACTATGACATGTACAGACAGACATGCAGGTGTTAAACAGAATGTTAACAGAAAAACCCAGTTGTATAATATCTGTTTTAGTTTGATCTTTTTGTTAATTGCTCCAAGGTTTAACATAGGCACTTGATAAACACACCCTTTAAAAATACTTCTATGCATGCTTATGCATAGCGCAAGCTATACAAATTGTTAGTTCAAAAAGGCACTGTTTAGAAGGGCTGTGCGAAACAGGTATGTTTTGATTCGGTTTCAGATCTGGACATTTCAGAAGACAGGGATTCATTTTGGTGTTTTGGATCACTGTCCTGTTTCATTTCGGCCAAATCCGTTTCAGAAATTCAGCTCCAACGAATCTCCTCCAAATCTGTTTTGAATGGGCTATAAGGGAAGCTTTGCACAGCCCTACCCAGCCAGGCAGGGTTTGGGGCCCCAGAGGGGAAGACGGGGCTGTCGGTGGCTTGTCTAAGGTAGGGGGAGGGCAGGCAAGGAGACCCCCACGGCGATTTCTCATCCCTGTCACACCAGGTTACGGGGCAGGAAAGCAGCACAGAGTGTCAAGCAAGCCTGCTGGGAGCAGAGATCCACATGGGGGGGGAGGGGGGAGGGGCTCCTTGCTGTTGCCAGGGCAGCATGGGTCAGGCAGCAGCATGGGGCTGCACGGTATAGGCAGGGGCAGCAAGGAGACCCCAGCACAGATCTCTGCTCCCTGTGGAGCCAGGTCACATGGCAGGAATTGCCCAGCCCCCAGTTCCATTCCCCCAGCTCTCCCAGGGAGTTCAGGTCCCCAAATATGCACCCCAGGTTTCAGCAGGTTTTCACTACAGGCTGGGGCCAGAGGCAGCACCACAGTCCTCCTGGCGCTCAGTGCAGGCTGCACCAAGTGGCTGCCACTGGCCCCAACATGCAGCAACAGCTTGCTGAAACCCCACGGGCAGATCAGGGGCCCACATGCCCCGGGAAGAGCTAGGCAAATGATCAGAGAGCTGGGGAATCTAACTGGAAGCTAGATGTCAATCAGAACAGTCCTTCCCCCACCCTCCCCTTTTCCCCTCCATCTTCTTAGTTTGTGTTTCCCTGAAAGCTGGATTCCAGAACATTTCTGAAATGTTCTGGAGCCTTCCAATTCATTTCAGAGCTGTTTCAGAGCCTTCCACTTTGATTCGGATTCGGTGTTTCGGGCACCAAAATGGCCTGAAACACCTCCGAAACAAAACAGCTGTTGAAATTTCACGCAGCCCTACTGTTTAGCTGTGGGAGTGAAGAGGAAGTTGAGATGTAGTTGATGCAGTGGTTCATTATGACTTGAAAAACGGTTGGTACTGAGGGAGACAGAGTACAATGGGCACTTTGTCTTATTCAGATAGGCTACACTAAGCTAGCTTTATGGTAATTTCCCATTGGCATATTTAATAAGTACAGACCTCAGCCCTGTGCTAGGTGCTCTACAGGCACGCTCAGTATCAGCAGCATTCAATCAACTTTGTAGTAGGTTTCCATAACAGAGCATGTGCTGCCTCTGGCAGGAATTCACCAACAGACAAAGTATTTAATGAGCTTTTCCTGGTCCAAGGGATCAGAAAAGAACTTCAATTTTCAAAGTACCTGTATTTTGAATTATCTGTATGCTAAAGTATGTGAAAAATCTATCTTTTCAGTTGGGAATTCACAATCGCTTCAAAGTATCCGATACCTTGAACTATCCAATACCAAACTAACAAGGTTTTACAGTAATCACTAAGTTATGTTGGTTAACTCATCTGGATTACTTTAAAGTGAGTTTAAAAGAGCAAAATTTGCCTCACTATCTATTGTCAAACACAGAACATATTTCATTCATACTTTACCCCATGGAGGAAAATACCAATAAAAAGCATAAACAGGTGGAGCAGTTATTGTTGGCTGGGCTCCACCCCAAATACACACACACATTTCTGTCTCTTTCTTTGTGTCTCCATACATAAATAAAGGAAACTACATATTGTCAGTAACTTCATCTTACAAACTAGACATGTTGACAAGATGATCACCACCCCTGAATACAAGGAAGCTGCACTCAAATAGAGATCACTGCATTTCAGACCAAAGTCTGGCCATCCAAGACAAATATGGAAGTAAATTAGCACTGCAATGAGCGTGCCTTATTAGTTTTGCAGTATCTGGAAAGGATTTGTTTTACCATTAATAGAAAAAAAAAGGTTACTTAACCTACCTCTCTACAGCAGAACTCAACCCTGCCTTGGCAGCACAGGAGGAGCAGCGAAACTGGAGAGGAGAGGGCATTGAGGATCCGTAATTGGGGAGGAAGTTCTCACCATGAAGCTATTCAAAAGCTGAACATCAACAGCTATTAGAGTGAACTGTAGACCTCTCTTTAGTACATTCAAAATAAGAGTACATATTTTTTCTTCTTACTTTATCCAGCAAAACATTTTGAAGACAAGCTTAAAACACTATGATGCTTTTCCCCCCCCCCCCATATAAAAACACATTCAGGTGATAGAAACAAACAAACAAAAAGTCTTAAACTGTGCTTAATGCAAGGAAATTACATTCATAAAAATTGAATAGAGGCACTGTCAAGTCAGATTTAAACAAAAATTCAGGATTAAAGAACAACCTTTCACAAAAGCCTGGCACAAATAAAAAGGTTCCCATTTTTTATTTTTTAAACAAAGTGAAAAATTCCTAGTGAAATAGTTTCTAAACAATTTACTCTTCCCTCAAAGTTTGTCATGCAAAAGCGTCGTGACTGTCCTAGTGCTTAAGAACTAAGAAGTTAAAATTACTAAAACTGGACTGTAAACAAAAGTAAATTGGGTCTTATGCTCTTTGCTCAGATGTTTAGTTTTTACCCATCTAAGCAATGAACATAAAAACAGCCTGCAAGAAAAGGTAACAAAGACAAAAATAAGGCTAAGATACTCACACCATACTCTGGCCACCTTACCTCAGAGCAATGCAATAAGTCTCAAACTGGGGGAGCCTGCAAGACGTTTGTACCACTCCAATGCAAGTCTCAATGAGGTGGATCCAGGGCACAAGCCCTGCAACAACAGCAGGGCTGCAACACTCAGTATCGCACAGATTGTGCCTAGCTAAGCAGACATAGCCGTGATATCCATTAGAAATCAGCCATTTAATTATGTTTAGTGTGTCATATAGAATTAATTGACATATTTTAGAAAACTGAAAATGACTGAATGTGACTGTATTTGTACAAATCTACTGAGTTTGATGCTCATATCCAGCAAAGATTTAGGCCCATTCTTAATTTTAAGCACATGAGTAGATCCACTAGAAATGACAAAGTTTCAAATTAATTAAAAGCAACTGAAAGTCAACCAAAATTAATAAATATGATAGATAAAATGTCAATACAGGATTTTTCCTTCAAAATGAAATTAAATTATATTGTGACATCTGCAAAGAAACACTGGCTAAATTCAGCTGCTTCCCAATAAGGAGGAAATTGCTCAGTACATGAGGTAAGATACTTCTGGGTTGGACAGACTGGCCCTGTTTCTAGGAGTTACTTAATGGGCTCACAGACACCAGGACAGTCTGAATTTTCCTGAGTTAACATGTTCACAAGTCCACGGTTTTATCCTGAAAATTCTAAAAATTACGTTTTATAAACCCTCAAATGGACAGCTCCAGACCTCTCTACATACTGTTACATATATTAAAAACAGATTCTAATCCCATTCATTTAGTCATTATCTTAAGTACCTTTAGCCTCATGGCTTGGAAACTCTAGACCTAACCCTGCATTTCCTTGCACACCTGAAGGTGTGTCCACACATGCAAGTACGTGCACTTACAGCAGCTCAAATAGAAGCAGTGAAAATCTGAGTCAGGGCTTTTTGCCTCAGTGCACATGCCCAGACATGCACTGTGGTGTGGGGCAATTTGTGCCACTCGGAGCAAAATCACCCTGCCTGGCTCCTTCTGGATCTGCAGCCAGGAGGAGCTAGAACCTGCAGCCAGCACCTGTGCTGTCCCCAGCAGTATAAGAAGCTGCCCTGTCAAGTAGCTCAGGGCTTACTAGCTCTCAGGAACTTCTGCGGCCCAGCCAATTGGTACCTGGGGACACTACCCCTTGTGCCAGCTGGACTGCTGAAGCAGCCCCAAGAGTTTCCTGCACCCTCTATCCACTGCAGCAGGCTGGCAGTGGGGGCTGCTGCCTGGCTGTGACCTGCTGCACACCTGCCAGACCTGGATGAGGACTGCAGAGCCAGTAGAGGCATCTGCCCCTCTGAACCAAGTGCCAGTGGGCTGTGTTACCTGTCAGCTCCATGTTCTTGGGGAACCCTGACACAGGACACAGACTGTCTGACTCACAAAGAATCGCACCCCCCCCCTTCCTCTACCTAAACAGAAATTGATTAAGATGCAGTGAGAGACACACCTAAAACCCTCCAGATAAGGGTGACAAAAGTGAAACAACTGCCCTAGGTCTCATTTGCATCTGAGATGGGAACAGATGACTATTCATTTACATAAGAGATGGAGAACAGAAAGCCTGAAGCAGAGACTGTAGTGAATTCTGGGATCAGCAAAGCAGGGAAGCACTGCCTGATGGGGAAGCTGTGTTCCAAATGCTAATCAACCCTCACATCCAGCTCAGCATTTATCAGACCAGTTCTAATTTGGCTTTACAAAGGACTCCCCCCCCCACACACACACACACACACCTCTAAGCAAAAGTAAGTGTATTAGGCATCTTGGGCCATACATTCCCCAGTCCCACTATGGGAGGCCTATGTAAACTTAATTGGCTACAACTCAGTTGCTGGGTTAGGGAATACTGAGGCAATAGACCGAGTCAGAGGGGGCATGGGCAACATTTGAACAATGGTACAGGGTTCATCACAGCGTCCAGCCTGTTGGAGCCCTGACCACAAGTGTTGTCATACTTTTCCTGAGACGACTGGTGAAAGTCCTCTCCACAACCGGTTATGAACACTCCAGTAAGTGCCTTAAGTCTGTTAAAAGACTATAGTAAGATCTGGAAAAGTCATGCTAAGCTGAGGCTTGTTCACAGCAAGTAAACATTCAAAACCCTGATGCTGCAATCTATTGTTTCTGAAGACACCAGGAGATATCCCATCAAGTATATCTGCTATCCATAGGAATGTCAAGCTGGCTCCCAAGTAGGTGTTTCCTGAGTATCAATCAAGTTCCTAAGATGTTCCAATCAGATAACCCTTTGTCAACAGAAAAGACAATTTGATTTACAATATTGAGAATGCCTGAAAGAAACTGAACTGGGGGTAAAAAAATCTGTAAAAGAAGCAGACTCGCTTTCTTCTGGAGAGGCTGCAGGAAGCAGATCATCTCCCTTCAAGGATCGTGCTGAGAACTTTGACCTGTCAGCTCTGCAACCCAAGTGCCTTGGACTGGTGAGATCCCAGCTCTCTCTCCAAACACAGATTTCTGAACTTGAACTTTATTAGTTAAGCTTGAGCTAAGTTTCCCCAAATACTTAGTGAAACCAGGGTATACTGTGACTGTTTCTGTTTGTTTTTCCTTTGTATGTCTATCACTACTAGTGTCAATATACATTTCATCTACTTAGCAATAAATAACTTTTATAGTCAAACTGGTGGTAATTGGGTATATTTTACCTTCTTTACTCCTCTTTTCCCCACTTGCTCTGCAGCAACGTCCCTCTTACCTAAGCTAAAGATCCCTGTGAAGCCCAGAAATACTGTGGGGTCTGCTCATCAAAAGGCTAAAAGATTGGGACGTGCTGAGTTTGAAACACATAAGGGGATCAGCTTGTACAGGCTGATTGACCCAGTTTGGCTCAGACGTGCCCTAATGAACTGAATGCTGGCCCATGAGGGTGTTGTCTGGACCCCCAGCCAGATTCAGAGGTATTCTGTTTAACTGTGGGCTTGTGTCTGACTGCAGTTATTGTTGCTCTGATGAACTGATTCTTGGCATATGAGGGTGTCAACCTGTCCATGCTGATCAATCCGGCCAAGTCAGAGCTGCCTCTGCCTCTGCCTCTGCCTCTGCCTCTGCCTCTGCCTCTGCCTCTGCCTCTGCCTCTGCCTCTGCCTCTGCCTCTGCCTGATTTGGGGACTGGAAGAACCCAGCCCCACTGAACTGAGTCCTGCAAGATAGCTCCATTGGGGGTGAGGGCTTGCAGAAGGGAGAGATACAGCTCCGGATAGAAACACAAGTAACACAAGCAGCACTTTGATAGAATTACCAAGACCCTAGCCCTAATAAATGAGCACACCCCAAATTAATGGGCAAATCTGGTAACAGCTATGGCTGCAGGACTGGCCATTGTGCAGCACTACTGCCATGTATGCCCCCTGCCTGGCCACCCAGGAAGCTATCACATGGAAGACGTTTCCAGTGTGGTGGCCTGCTTTGAACTACCAAAGCATGTCCTCCTGGACCCAACTGGCAGGAGGTCAGCCACCTTCAGCTGGGTCCAAGGTGCGAGCACTGAGCAGGCAAGGTGCTGCCTCTGGCCTCCCTAGCAGAAATTCTGGTGTTCCCTATTTGAAAAATGAAAAATCCCTGATAAAAAAAAAAAATCCTAAAGTCACTCTGTAAAATACCCCAAAATCCATGTTCTTCCACAATTGATACAAAAGACCACTATGAGACAGAGACAGCGATCAGTTTGGGCAATGTTTTATTGATATATTTAGAGTGTTAAAGCAATTCCAAAGCAAATCAGTGTATCACCATAGTAAAAAAAAAAGAGCCTCTATTCACTCCCAGAGCAGGAGTAGGAGTAGGAACTGAGGGGACTCTGGGGCCTCCTGGCAAAGCACTCCCGCACAGCACAGGGCAGTAGGGCCTGGCCTGGGGCTGCTGAAGCTGTCACCCAGCCCTGCTGTGCAGAGGGGGGGAAGAGAGGGGGACAAGTAACCCCCAATGGCAACTGGAACTGCCAGTGAGTGCTTGGGGGCGGGGGGGGGGGGGGGGGGGGGGGGGGGGGGGGGGGGGAGCGTTCCTTACCAGGCAGCCCCATGTAGGCTGCGAGCAGCTGCAGCGCAGGGTGCCAGCCACAGGGCAGGTGAGGGTCCACTTTTCCCCCTGTGCTCAGCACCAATTGTAACCCACCCCCACTGCCAGCCTGGGCCCCATGCCAGCTCTGAGCTCTCCTTTGGGGCTATGCCGCAACAGCAGTAGCTGCGGCCCCCCACTTGCTGCACCGGGCAGCGTTCGCTGCTGCTGCCCAGCATGTGAGCTCCAGGCGGGCAGCAGCAGCCAATGCTGCCCGATGCAGCAAATGGGGGTGGGGGGAGCACCGCAGATGCTGCTGCCGTGGTGCAGCCCAGATGGGTGAGCCTGGAGCCAGCATGGGGCCCAGGCTGGCAATGGGGTGGGTTACAAGCTTGTGCTGAGCACAGGGGAAAAGCAGCCCCTCACCCACCCCATGGTCAGCGCCCCACACTGCAGCTACTCACAGCCCATGTGGGGCTGCCTGTGCCTCATCAGGACAGCCCCGCGCAGGCTGCAAGTGGCTGCTGCAGGGAGCACGGGCCACAGGGCAGGCAAGGGGCACCTTTTCCTCATGCTCCACACCAGCTCCTTCCCTGCTGGTTAGCAGGGGGTCTGGGCTGTGCACTGCCCCTGCCTGTACTGCAGTACTGGGGGGACACTGGGAGTGAGCGGATGAGGGAGCAAGGCCCATGCCTGTGTCCCAGGGTCAGCACCAACAGAGCCCAGAGCAGGGCAGTAGGGGCCGGCTGGCAGGGGCTCCGTGGAGCCAGACCAGCTCCCCCCTTTCCCTGCTGGTGCAGCCTAGCCCAGCTCCACAGACCCCTGCCAGCCTGTACCCCGCTCTGGGCCCCACTGGTGCGGGCCCTGGGACATTGGTCCCAAGATGGTGACCAGGGCACCTGTCAAGGGGCAGGGCTACCCATGTGGCCCTCTACAGCTTGCCACAACTTGGTAAGTGGCTCCCCGCCAGAAATAATTGCCCTCCCGTGTCATAAGATTTGATAGCAGAATTCTAAGTGAGGAAGTCTCATTTTACTAAAAAACTTCCCTACTTACCCGTAATCAGAAATTCACAACTAGCTTGCTAGTTAGTGGGATGCAGCCAAGCTAAGGCAGGAAAGATGCATGAGAATTTACTTCGAATGGCATTTAAAACTAATTCTAAACAAAAAATGTTTACTTTTCCTTTCTTTTAGTAGATCTGAATGCAAGTTATTTCCTTCCTATTTTAGAACAGGTTTTTTCCCCCCTGAGATTTCAAAACCAAAAAGATTAATTAGTTTAAATAGCAAATAGGAAGGATAATTCAAGATAAGTGTTCTACAGGCACAAGAAAACTTTTCATTTAAAGAAATTATATATAGCCCATCAGCCATAAAGAACATCATGCCAGCTGTTCAATCAGAACATGTTCTCTCTGCAGCTGGCCAGCTAAATGCAAACAATGCCTAGTAACAGAGGTGTACATGCAGGATGTTACAGATTGGTGAAACTAGTGACTAAAAGGCCTTCTTTCTTTTCCCCTTACGTTCTTTTAGCCATGACAATTCACTGCTGCACACACAACACTTTCTAAGACATGCCCAGGAAAAAAAAAATCTCAGCATACAATTCCTAAAGCATGCATTTGCTACACAAATATCCGCAAATCAGGAGTCCCATAACACAACTAAATGGGAACTTGTGTCAACAGTTGGCTATTACAGGTCTTTAGAAAAAGCAACCTCATTCAGTTCTGTACAACTGCTAGCTATACAGCATAGAAGTGCATTTTTAGAAAATGAAAATCCCTAATTTTCACAGTTCAAGATTCTGGACACATAGGAAATTACATTTTTCAATACAGAATGCACACACAGCTCTTATGTTCTATTTTCCAACCATAAAAAGTGTTAAAACCACTTCTCTGACTACAGTATTTTTTTTCCTGCCCAGCTTTACCAAGCTCCCAGTAATACAAAGCAAAAGCTGTTAGCTCACAACCTCAAGAAACACCAACTGTCTCACAGTTGGATAATTTTAGTCAAAGAGCTAACACAAGCAGTCCACATAATACAGCAAAGCATGCTAAAATTAATGACCTTTTCAGGTGGAATGGACAATACTTTTATCATGAGACTGACATTTGGCTGAGTTGCAGTATTTTCCTTATAAAACTCCAGTGAGAGGGACAGGCTGGGACTGTTTCCACAGTGGCTTACTGTAACAAAACATTCCTCTGTGAAGGACTACATTTAAATCTTCAGTATCAGTCATGTGGAAGGCCCCAATCCTGTTTTGACTTCTGGTCCCCCACTTTTACCTTGCTAGTAAGGCTGGAAAACTTCCTCCCTTAGATACCTTCCCAGAAAGTCCTGGAAAGGAAGGTGGGGAAGAGAGAGACAATTGAAAGCCAATGTTTCCTGTCTTCTCCAATTGTGAAAAGTTCAGTTCAGGTTGTGCGAGTTCCCCTTCCCCCACTTAAGGAACTTACCTGACTGCTGAGGAACATCTTGCTAGAATGGTAAGGGGCATGTTTGTGCCTTCACCCAGCACCATCTTTGAATGCCCAGTTGGCATACACATCAACCTGATGAGTGGATTCACAACCTTAGTTCAGAGAAACAATAGGGAAATTGTGTGGCCACATAAGAGAAGACTGAGTGGGGATTTAATAGCGGCCCTCAACTACCTCAAGGGTGGGTTCAAAAGAGGATGGGGGTACACTGTTTTCAATGGTGACAGATGACAGAACAAGGAACAATAGTCTCAAGTTGCAGCAAGGGTAGTTTAAGTTAGATCAGTGGTCTCCAACCTTATGTCAGAGATCACCTTTGGAATTTGAAAGGAACCCAAAATGCAGATCAAAGCCTGAGCCTTAGTCCCACTCCCTCCCTCACCACTGGGACATGAATCTGCCCACCACACCCTCCCAATGGTGGTGAGATAGGGAGTGGGGCAGGGGCAAGCCCTGCACAGCCAGCCCTGCACTTGTGCCACAAGTGGCTTATCTGAGGGGTGTGGGCAGGGGGGTACGTGCTCCTGGAACACATTGGGCAGAGCAGGGCAGGCTGGGGCAGTCCTATGCTGTTCCCGGGGGGGCGGGTTTTGGTCGTGTTATGCTCAGGCTAGGCAACAGTAGCACTGGGAGTGGAGGTTTGGAGGGGCAATGGTGAATTTTGAGCTGCAGCTCCCCACCCCCAACAGCCCCTGTCCCAGCACCACCACCACTGCCTAGCCCAGGGGCAGGCAATTATTTCGGGTGGAGAACCACTTATTGAGTTTTGGCAGGCCATCAAGGGCTGTATGACAGGCAGCCAGGGGCAGCTAAATATTAAGTTTTAAAATTTTTTAGGGGCACCGTGGGCCAGATAAAATAGCCTGGCAGGCTGCATCTAGCCTGTGGGGTGCATCCCTGGCCTAGCCTGAGCGCAGCGTGACCAAAACACCCCCGCTGGGAAGAGTGCAGTGCTGTCCCGACCCAGCCTGCCGTATGTACAGATCCGGGGGCAAGCACCCCCCACTCTATGCTCCCCTGACAAGCTGCTCATGGCTGCATGCCGTGACCTGCCCCAGCTATGCAGGGCTTGCCTCTGCCCCACTCCCTAGCTTACAACTGCTGCAGCCACCCACACTGCCCTGCGTTTGGGAAGGGAGGCACATTACCGCCCCCCACCCCCCAATCTGTGCACAGCTGATGCACATAGTGTTGGGCCACTCCCAGGCCAGCTACAGTGGGGTTCAGGGAGCAAAGCCCAGCCCACAGTGGCAGCCACCTCTGCCACACACAGGTGGGGGAGGGCACGTCCTCCAGGGCCTCCACTGGGATGCACACAGCAGCAGGAGTCCCCGCCCCCCACCATGCCCCTGGACAAGCCACCCAGGCTTGATCCTCCCATCACTCAGCCAGCCAGAGCCCCACTCACCTTACAAGTCTCTGCCAAACTCTGTCCTCACCACAGGGGACTCAATCTGGTCCGCACCCCTTTTCTTCCCCCACTGACTGACCTCCTGAGCTGGGGGAGCACACGCATACATCTATAAAACCGGCTTACAAACCAACACAACATAGAGCAGCCTCAGAGAATAGAAAGCTGGTGTCTTCATTACACATGACCAAGAAAAGTCTTTAAAAGGAATACATGCCTTTTTGTCTGGTCAAAAGGTAATGTGGAAAAAATGTATTTTTGCTATTTCTTTAGAAGAAAATCTATCATTTAATCACAGCATATTGGGATTCATCTTTGCAAAGGTTCTGGATCTTCATTGTCATGCTGTAGATCAGGGGTTGGTAACCCCCCGGCACGCGTGCCGAGTGTGAGGCCATTTTCCTTGGCAGGCATTGGGGCCAGGGAGGCAGGAGCTGTTTGCAGTACCCAGCTGCATCCAACCCTGGCTCCGGGTAGCTACTGTCAGCAGGGAACCCGCGCTGCTTCCAGCAGGTGGCTGGGAGGCTGCAAGACCTGCTGGGAGCAGCCCAGGAACCATGGCTGCCTATCCCAGAGCCAGGGCTGGCTGCAGCCTGGAGGCTACATACAGCTGCTGCCTCCCTGCCCCTGCCCCAGCCCCAACAGATACCGTGCCAGCACCTGCTGCCTTCCCAGAGCCCAAGGCCAGGAGACAACTGGGGTGGGAGGACAGCAGCTGTTTGTAGCCTCCCAGCTGCAGCCGGCCCAGGCTCTAGGTAGCTGCTGATAGCCATGGAGCCTGGGCTGCTCCCAGCAGGCAGCTGGGAGGATGCAAGCACTCCATGGCTATCAGCAGCTGCCCAGAACCTGGGCTGGCTGCAAACAACTGCCGCCTCCCAGCCCTGGGCTCTGGGAAGGTAGCTGCTGTGCCAGGTTCCAATGCTGCTCTGCAGAAGCAACGATAAGAACACAACAGTGGGGAGCATCACCAGTATCTCCCGCCTCCCCGGAGCCTGGGGCTAGGTCTGGGGCTGTGAGGCAGCTGGGCCAGGGCTGGGAAGCAGTAGCTGTTTGCAGCTGGCCCAGGTTCTGGGTAGCTCTTGATAGCCACGGAGCCTGGGCTGGGGGACAGGAGCACAAGCAGGGCTTGGGGGCAGGGGCTTTGGGTAGAAGGCAAGGGGCACAAGGAGGGCATCCTGCCATGTACCCCCTGCCCTCGTTTTGTTTTTCTGGCATGCCAGCACCCCAACGCCTTCCAAAGTAGGCACTGTGCTTTTTTTTGGTACTCCAGCCAAAAAACATTGCCTACCCATACTGTAGATCACAGGCTCATAGGAACATAAGAGAGTCTGATCTAACAATTTGTGATACAGTGAAAGGTGAAGTTTTATTTTATACAGTTCTGCCCAATTGTGGAATTTCTTGAAGTATTTCCACTTTAGTCCATATTATACTGAACTTACTGAGCTATACTGGCTCACTTTTTCAATACTACCTATTATTTCATACTGTACTAACTCTTTAATAAAGAGCATTTTTGCCATCCTAAAACCTGATTAAATACGTGTGATCACATTATCAAGTGAACTCTTCTACTATTAACTCAAAATAAAAACAAACAGATTTTTTGAAGGTCAGAACAAAACCTTACAACGCAGTTTTATAAAGTGAATTCATTACCTTAAAAATCCACGTTCATTATTATATGCTTTATTCAAACTTGCATTCCATGTGTTAATCATTTGCATTAGAATTAGGAACCACCTAAGCATACATCTGCAGATTCTATCCTAAATTTATGACAGAAATTTCTGGTATCAAATCTACTGAGAAATTAGAAAACTAAGTGTCAAGTTAGCACATAGCTTCAATACATGCAAGCAGACTGTTAAAATATAAGGACTGATATTTCTTCAACAATTATTACTTTTTAAGTTCATTTAGGATATTAGTCTCTCAAAATGAGCCTTAGGGAATGACTACATTTCTTATATAATATAAAATACTGCAATCCCCAATTATAATGTTTCCTAAATTTTTCCAAATGTTTACAAGAGAGAAAGTAAGTGCTCGCTGTTCATTTTTCTGCCCTTTTTTCCCTACTGTTATTCTGGGAGAAAAATGTTCGTTTGTTTCCTCATGCAGATGTAGGCAACACTAGGAATGCCAGAAGTTACTCTGAAAAGCTACAGTGATAGCTTGATCTGGTATCCTGTCTGTAGCTATGACTAACATCTAATCCTTCACAGGAAGGCAAAAAAAAATCTCTTATCCCAAATAAAATTCACCTTGTCAAAATGAACAAGCGCTGGTTATTAAGAAAATATACTTCCCTGATATTCACCTTATATGCTGAAACATGAGATTTTATTACCCTCACCCTTATTTTAGCTCATCTAAGGTCATTGTTGATAGGGATGTACCTACTCAGTCCACAGTACATCTTGAAAACTTAAGCTTCTTTTTTAAATTACATACCAAACTCCCTAATTCTATGTGTTACAGTAATGCAATTACTACTGGTGATGACAACTCTGTTCCAATTCTGGCTGTACATTAAAAAGATCTTCCCTCATTCCCTACTTAAATAGACTCTTGCACACAAAATTGCTCATGTCAACTGCAATTACTCTAATATAGACAAAGCCTCTTCTGAGGGGCTGAAACCAAACAATACACATCAGCTCGCTCCCTGTGCGGTTGAATATAGTCAGAAACAAGTCTCTGTATTGTCATTTACATGCTTATTCTGTATATAGTTGGAATAATTTCAGAAGTTTGTCAAACAGTGTCACACTTGATCTCCCTACATTTGAGAGAATAAAGCATGTCCATTATCAAGACAAATATGGTCCAAAAAACAAAAAAACCCCAACAACTTAGGGACAGTTAAAAATAAAAACAAAACAATCCTAAACCAAACCCAAATCTTCCCTGCTGGATAAATTCCATTTGTCAGACAGATCAAATTTCACACACCCAAGAAGTTATATACTCTATTATCTCAAATACCATGCAATCACTAGCTCTAGAAAGCACAAGATCAGGTCTTCAGACATTAGCTAAGGGCTCACAATGGATACTGGGGTCTAAACTGCACACTCGTATTGCATTTTAAGCACATCAGTCAACCGCAAACAGCCACTGAAAATTAACAGGAGCTTTTTTCCACTAACTTCAGTTCCATCTGGATCAGGACACAAAAGAAAAAATACCACACCTCTGCCCTAAATATTTGTTTCCCATATCAACTAATGTTTTCCTGAAACAGAAATGCTATTCAAAGTTTGTTTTTAGAGATTTTGCTTTAAACTACCAAGTAAAAAAGACTTCAAGTGAACCCTCAACACAACAAGGCGCAATACAAGAGGGAAGGCTGCAGAATGAAAGAAAGTCATTTTTTCTTAATTCAAGATAACTTCAGGAAATCGGGACCACAAGTAGCACAAAATAAAACTAAATCATTTTAATTGCACAGGGTGCAATAAAATTTCTCAAACACAAGTATCCAGGCCAGAGTTCATTGTTGCTTAGAGAAAAATCACTAAAATACTTAACAATTTTTGTGACTGATTAAAACAAAACCTGACACTGTTTAACTACTTGCAATTCCATGGACTGAAGAGAGAAAACCAGTTATAAGTTTTCTGTCTGTTCAGAGACCTGCTTCATCAGCTAGGCACAACTCCTTGCTGGGGTGATTTGACCCCAGCAATCTTTCCTGCCCGGAGCAGGGGGCTGGACCTAATGATCTCATGAGGTCCCTTCCAGCCCCAAACTTTGGTGAATTTGTGTAAAGCATTAAGTCACTGGCATCAGGCCCATTTCTCCATGGGTTCTACCCCCATCAATGCAGTTTACAGCCAACACTGCAATGAGACACCAGGAGAAAGCCACATACAGCAGATCACGCATCATGGATCCGTTCAAAATTACACCCTCTATTAATGAGCAAGAAGCCAATTAACAAAAGCACCTGATCTCAATACTACCCCAACCATGGGAACAAACACATCAAGAAAAGGGTCTTGAACTTTAACTATGGGCAGGCTTGGGCTAAGCCAGCCAAAGAGGGCTTCCTGCTCAGGTGGGCACTGCAGCACTGGGAGCCTGGACAGGACTCTCCAGCAGGCACCTGCATTGCCATTCGAGCCATTTCCAGCCTATCCAGAGAAGCCCAGCGACCCGCCCGTTTCCATATGCGTTTCAGCCTCTCCTTCCTGGGAGAAGATGCCAGCAGCAGAAGGGGAGCCGACCGACAGAGAGATCTGTTCCCCCGAAAAGAAGAGAAGTTCTCTCCGTTACCTACCGGGCTCTTTTTGGGAAGGAAGCGCCTGGTCCACGGATCCCGCGGCGCCCGCTCGTGGAGGAACTTGCCCGCCCGCAGCCCGCGTCGGAGGAGGGGGAAGGGCAGGCGGGCGGGGGCGACAGGTGCTTCGAGCCGCCACGGGCGGCAGCACCGCACCCCTTCCCCGGCAGCTGAAGGGAGTAGGGGGATACACTCACCTCACCCCCGCCGCCAGTAGCTGCCGCCTACCCCCACCCCGCACACCGTCCACCGCCCGACCACAGGGAGGGAGGGAGAGGCGGCGCGCGCCTGGCGGACTGTTTACGCCCGGCTCTCGCGAGAGCGTGGCGCGAGCTGCTGATTGGCTGCAGGCGGCACGGGGGGCGGAGCTGCTCATGACGCACACCAGCCGGTGACCCTGGCTCCGCCCTCTCACGCCAGACTGGTCTCCTTTTTAGTGCCCCCGCGCGGTGCAGACGTTGGGCTTTTTGGTCCTCGTTGATCCAGTCTGGGCCTGTACCTCTGCCGAGTGCTGGGTCGCCCGCTGCAGCCTGGGACTGCCTGGGCTGAGTTGCGCTTGACAAGAAGGGTTTGAATGTGGGTGACTGATGGTAACAGCAGCCCCAAGGGCCCAGGCAGAAGAGTGCTATTCTCGCTCTCCTGGCTCCCGGACAGCAACTTGGGATCCTGTCAGGGCTGGCAGTCTGGGCACTGTTAGGTGTGCAAGCCTGGGCACGTCTACACATGCACATTTAGTGCACAGTAACCTAAGTTACTACGCAGTACAAGTGGGTGTCTACACATGCATGCCCATATTGCACAGTAACTATGGCAATGTACACCAACTAGTTTGAATGTAAATTTTACACCTCCATAATGCAGGTGTCAAATTTATGCCCAGTTAGGTACTGCACAGTAACGCATGTGTAGATGCCTTACTGCACAGTTGCACTGTGTGTGTGGTCTTATTTGGGACTAACTTCAGCCTAAAATCAGACCCCACACAGCATTAATGTGCAGTATATTTAATGTGATGTAAATGCACGTGACCCCCAAGCCGCAGGACCCACCCAGAGGCTTCAAATAGGACTCTGTAGCCTCAAGAAAAACCTCCTGCCCATTTGTGGGCTTTCTGAGGTCTTTGCAGCAGAAGAACTGCTCTTTTTTTATTATTGTCCATAGTTAAAAAACAGTGAAAACCAAGAGCCGGCATTTTCCCAAAGGTGCTTCAAGTCTTTCTGGGGGTGCCTTTAGGCTAACAAGGTTGAGGGCCATTGGAACAACACTATAGTGCCAGAGACCTGACTAGACAAGGTTCTTTGGGTAGAAGTGATATCTTTTATTAAACCAACTAAATAGTTGGAAAAATAATTTTTTGCAAGCTTTCAGGTACAAATCCCTGTCTTCAAGCATAGGGAAAGTCTGTTGGTGTTTGGCGGGGGGTCTCCTGGGTAGAACAGAAGCCAATATGCAAAATGCAGGTCTGTGAAAATGCAAATAGAATAGTTCAGCATTAGCAAAAGTCTATATAACATTCCCCTGGGGCAGATCTGTGACAGCAGTGCTTTACCAACCTGGGGGAAAGATTTTTAGGTCTTCGCAGCTAATACAGAGAAAGAGGAGGGAGGGGAGACAGAACAGCCTGGGTCATACGTGCTGAGTCTATCTACTGTGACTAGCTGTCCTTGGTAGTTAGGCAAGTTCCTCCTTGTGCCTCAGCTGCTAAGCTCCTCTAATACCATTACACTGGGGGCACTAGGAGGGCCAGCCTAAAAACTGATGGAGACTGGCTGTGACAATTAAGACAAAATTAATGCTCCCAGCATGATGTTACAATTCCTGACTCACCCCTGTTGCTGTTCTTGCAGCACAGCAAATGAAAAACACTGAAAGGTTGTTTTACCAGTGGAAAATTACCAAGTGTTGTGGTTTGTGTGGGGCCTTTTATTTAAAAACAAAAAAAAATTGCTAATAGGCCCGTGTTGAGTATCCCTCTGACTATTAACACTAGTTAAATTCAAGCAACCTTTTCCTATTTTAGGCAAATGATACATTATTTGCTAATCCAAAAATAGAATAAGAAGTATTCATAAATTTGTGGGATTTACATTTTTTTATTAAAAAAGGTATTTTAAATGATAAAGCCCTGCTTCCAATATCACTTTGAGTCACAGAGAAAAAAAAGTAATTCTCTTATTTGTTCCTCCTTCAAAAAATTATGCTATTGAGCTTCCCATTACAATGCCAGACTTGCTTTATTTAGCCCTACTATTTTTAGTGGCATAGGTCCATACCTCTAAAAAACTGTTAGCCCTGATCATGATCTTAGCTGAGGCCTACAGTTGCTTCTGTAATTAATGGCAATAAAACTATTAGTATGCATCTATGTTAGAGGATTAAGCCCCCAATTTAGAGATAGGGTTCCCTGTTACATAGGGGTTTTAATTTAAATTCTCAGGTTATTGAGCCCTCCATGTAAAAATTACATGTCTCTTCAATCACACTAAAGAGGGCAGTGTTATTTGGCTTAAGTGCAGACTTCCTCCAAAGCATCTTCAAAAGCTTTAGGAGATTCAGTGGAATTTAACAATTGGCTTGAGTCTTTGTATGTTTACCATGAATTAATAGGCACCAATTTATAATTTGGGCCCTGATCCTGTGAATTTAACTATGTGGCTAGACTTCATAGACCATGCACCAGTTCTCATTTATGGAACTGGGATCTTAAATACATTTACATGCCCAACCACACATGAAGGAGATAGGGCTCTGTGCACATATAAATCCCAGGGCTGAGGCTGGCAGGAATGAGTTCTCTAGCAAGCTGCTAGGGGAAGAAGCTCCTGCAGGGAAGATCTACCCAGGAATGCTGTGGCTGCTGGATAAACTGTTTACAGGGCTAAGGAGGCTCAGGAGTCTACAAGGTACCCAGGGCCAGGAGGCACTTAATACTCAAGGAGCAGTTTGGGATTTTAAAGAAGCAGAGTGTGGCTTGTATTGTTATAGCCCAGGGGCTCATATTTATGTTGTTGTTTTAGCTGGTGGACTGGACTGAGACTATTGAGAAGGAGGAGGCCTCAGGGGACATACTATGTTGTAGAGCCCTAGCATTGGAGAGGGCACAGAGACACGGCTGCAGCGAGATCAAAGCCAAATCAGAAGTGATAGTCTCTACATACCATCTGTGAGGCATGGGCCACCGTGGAGGGAAGGTTTGGAGTGGTGGATAGCGACCCCTGGTGTCAGGGTAGGAAATGGGCAGCCTCCCACCTGAGGAACATCATAATTATTGTTCCATCAATGAGTGACAGGTAAAAGGTGGGTGGTTAGCTCAGAAACAGAGGGTCAGACCAACATTGGACAGGCCTGGGGATAGCCCCCTGTCACATCCTACTTCTGAAACTGACTTTGTGTGGGTAGATCCCAATTGCTGGATCAGAGCCAAAGTGCTGTAGCAGCTTATTGGCAGAAATTAGTTTACTAAACTTTATGGGAAGCCCAACAGAAATGCTTTTGTACCTCACCAGTGAAGTATTAGTAGTAACTGCATTACTGTAACATATAAAATATAATTATTTTCTCTCTCTCTCTCATTAATGGTCTAAGTAAAAAAGTACTATATACTATTTATAAATATCTAATTATCTCGCATATTCACTTAAAATCATCTACAAGCTTCAGAGTTTATGCTTGTGAGAATTTATACACAGTACATACCAAAATTAATTAAACAAGAAAGCAACCCAATGCCCCATATGGTTATTACACTTTTCTTCTAAAATGTTTCAATCAAACTCTTTTCCTGTAATGATTTTGCTTTACCTCTAATTGAACAAGTGAATTGAAAGCCTGTATTTCTTCAAAATAACCCATCCTATAAATGTAAGATAATCCTTTGCAGCACAAGAGTTATGTCAATTATGCAGAGATTTGTTCAGTTTTTCCAGTGTCTCATTATGATTTTTTAGCTACTTTTGATGCTATTCTAATCCAAAGTATATCTTGATTTCCTGATCTCCTGACATGCTTAGAGTATCTGTCAATTTTTAATATTTGTAATATGCAGATATCCAGGAAAGATGCTATAATCCATTTTATTCCATTTAGTATACTGTAACAACATTCTCACTAGTCCACAACTCCAGAAAATAGCATTGATCTTTAGCTACATGATCACTACTTAGTTAATGGTGAATGCACTATTTTGAAATGGGGTACAAAAGAAAATTTAACTTTCCATGTTACAGTGTGCACATGCACAAAAGGGAATGAATACCTCAAACTCAGCTTTTCCTTTCAGTTGTGAGTTACTAAGGCATGGGTCAGCATGGCACATGAGGCCATTTTGCTTGGCATGCCACCACCAGCCCTGGCTCTGGGTAGCTGCTGCCAGCCATGGAGCCCGGGCTGCTCCCAGTAGGTGGGTGGGAGGCTGCAAGCACCCTGGGCTCCGTGCTTAGCAGCAGCTACCCAAAGCCAGGGCTGGCTGCAGCCTTGAGGCTGCAAACAGCTGCTCCAGGCTCTGGCATCAGCTCCATACTGGCAGGTGCATGCGTGCCTCTGAGCAGATGGTGAGGGAGGGGCCTGAGGTAGCGCAACCCCAGTCTCTCCCCCACTGCTGGCACAGAGCTGATGTCTGGGTCCTGGAGCCCAGCACAGCTGTTTGTAGCCAGCCTGGGCTCTGGGCAGCTGCAGCATGCAGAGGGTAAGCTGTCAGCTGCACTGGGCTCCACAGCCCCAGCATCAGCTCCATGCTGGTGATGACTGCACGCGCACCTCAGAGCGGACAGCGGGGGTGGGGTTGTGGTGCCTCTCTCTCATAGCAACATGCTTAACAAAAAAAGGACCACACAACAAAGGCAACAATTTATGATTATTAAATATACTAATATCCAGTGCGTCCTGCCATGTAACCCCTTGCCCTCATTTTGTTTTTCTGCCATGCGGGCACCTTCCAAGGTAGACATTGTGTTTTTTTCGGCACTCTGGCCAAAAAATGTTGCCTACCCCTGAGCTACGGCATACTTTGAATCTATCCTTGCAGAAACTTAAGTAAAAGGGTTACTACTGAAATGAGGAGTTCCAGTAACTTCTATAGGACTTCAAAAGTTACTCACTCAACCATTGGCATTATCAAGCCCTACTACTAGGAAAAACACCATTTTTTAAAATACATTTTTATCTAACATCCTAATTTGAGCATTACATATACTTTTTAAGAGTGATAACAGATATTCAAAATATTAAAAAGGTGCCTATCTAGTTGTTAAGATACATTTGAAAGACAATCTAACTCAGATCAGTAGTTAATCCAGAACTATTAACTACTGATCATTCAGCATTCCAGTGCCCCCCTAAAGTTTGGACTTCTGCCATTTGTCATTGTTTTCTGTGTTTTATTTGGTGATTGTATGGTAGAAGATGAACTATGCTGCCTGGTGAACTTTGGGTGTGTGGCGGAATGCCGGGCTAGCGGTTCCGGCACCGCTTAGGGGAGCTGCGGGCTTTGCGGAGCTGTGTGAGTGTGCAGCTTGTGGGGCGGGATTGGAGGTACCTTTATAGTCGCCCTCAAGGTTCGCCGAGTTGGCACAAGTAGACGACTTAGAGTAAGCTGTTAATGTTTCTTAATTTATAGGGTGTCCGTTGGTTCACGAGGTTCCAGAGCCAGCCCTTGCTCTCCAACAGTGGAACTAGTCCAAAGCTAGGTGCGGCTGCCAGCTCCATAGTCCCAGAACTGGTCAACGGCTCATTTAGATGGGATGTTAGTAATAGAAGTTATTACAGAGTAGATATAGGATAAAACAAAAAGATTTTATTCACTCACCTGGCCTCACCCTCTTATGAATAGGAGGGGAGGCCGGTTGGAATGAAGCTGCAGTAAATACAAGTATAGCGAGCGTAGATATGCTGTCTAAGCTACGATGAGAGGCAGTCGAGGAGCGGAGTCTCCGATGTTTCGTCAGTTACAGCATGCTGGATACAAAGGGGGTCTGTTGGTTCACGGGGTTCCAGAGCTAGCCCTTGCGTTCCAACAGTGGAGCTAGTCCAAAGGTAGGTGCAGCTGCCGGCTCCGTAGTCCCAGAACTGGTCAACAGCTCATGAGTGGGATATACGGTACAAAACTGTAACACGGTGAATCGTTGTTAGTTGTTGGATTTTCGAGGCCTTTGTCTTCGCTGGGGTACGCCCAGACGGAGAGGCTGAGGACCGGTCTATAGGGTGATCGGGCCTATAGAGTTTTCCGGTTGTCGTCTCTGCTGTTTTCTGTTTCTTTGCCTCTTTATAGATGTTGGTTGGACTGCCTCTGTGACACTAACTATGATATAAACTGAGCATACAGGGATAGGATAGTTTCTTTTACATAGTAATTGCTAGGCAGACTTTTTACACAAGTTTCATTTCTGCAAAAATAACATTTCTAGATAAGAAATAAAATCTACAAAATGCGCATGTGTAGCTTAATGCCAACAGAGAAAAATACGAAGCGCTCATTTAGCTTAATAGTTAAGACTTCAAGGTTACATAAATGCGAGTGTGCCACGCGGCAGTTATACAGAAGAAAAAAAATAAAACAGTTACAGGGTGGACAGCCAATGTTCTTAATTCATACAGCTTTTTATAGGGGGAGACAATATTCTCTTTCTGCCCTTCATATGTACACAGGTCCAGTTTCACCACAATTGGCACATGGAGTTTATTCATCTATACCAGCAATTTCATTTGCACCCAGAAATATTCATCCCAATAAAAAGCTAATTATACTTACACTAATGCTGTTAAGAATTGTAGCTTGAACTCAATTCAAAAAGTCTCCATAGGAACCCTGTTATTAGGAAACACTGAATGGGAGGGAGTTAGCTGGCACATTGCCAGCTGTCCTCAATATAACTTTTTACAAACCAACACCACCCACTTTTTGAAGAGTGTCAGCCTCACTCTTGTCCCTTCCAATTCTTGTTTACATGCAGGGTGTCAAACTGGATTGGTTCATAGTAGTTGTATTAACTAATACCTTTTGCAAGCTACAATCTTGTGCTCCAGATCCAAAGGATTATTTGAAAAAGAAACGTTTCTAGCACTAATATTTGTAAATTCTCACCACTCTCTAATCTGATGCAGCATCACTTTCCTGAGTCTGCACACAATCTGAAATGCCAACTAAGAGAGAAGTTTAAATTTCTCCAATTCACCTATGAAATTTTTAAATAATCATCTCTAGGCTTCAGAATTGGGTGTTAACAACTATTTCAGTTCACAGTAGAAATGGGACACAGGTCAACTGATGTTTTTGGAGGTCAAAACATTTTTTTCTTTCTCTGGAGGAAAGCAGAGAGCACTATTACAGTGAAGACGCACACAATCAACTGTAAGTAATGTTGTTTTGGTACATCAAGAATGTTGGGGTCGGTGCTTGAAAGCATGAAACTCATTTCCTCAGTTCAGCCCCTGGCTACAGAGATTCAATTAGGAATCAGTTTAAGGTTTCTTTCTAATGTGAAACCTGTAAATTGTTTTGTTTTCATTTCTCCCATGTGCCTTATGGTAAAGTCCTTTTCTCCCCCCAACTCAAGGCAAATGACAACATCACTTATATAACTAGCCTTTTAACTTTTAATCTACCACAACCACATGCTGAACTACATTGATCTAACCATAATATTCATTTGCAGGGAAGAAGGAAAAAGTGATTATAAGCTAACAAAATAATTACAAACTTTAAGTTTGATGCAACATAGACTACTAATGAGGAAAGAGCTGAGAGTGGAAAACCAATTCTCTTCCATTTCAGTTTTATTATGAGCTTGTATCTTCAAATTTTTAAAAATGGATTAATTGGCAACAGCCTGAAAAAAAAAAAAAAAACAGCATCTAATAAACACAAGCTGAAGATCTAAAAAAATATATAGCCTGAGCTCTACTATGTACCATTGGAGGGTCTCATGGTTTCCATTTACTGTCACAGATTCTTCTTGAGTGCTCCTTGTTTGCCTATAACTACAGTGTTTCTGTGCAAACTTTATGTAGTAAAAACATTATATAGTGCAAATTTTCCTATATTAGCTCAAATTCCTCTTGAGATTTCCCACTTACAAACCCCAAGCTATAGCTCACAGTGCATGGATGAAAACAGAGTAAGCCTGCTGTGTGAAATGTCTCTTAAAACAGTGACAAACACCAAATATGCAGAACTCCACCCTCACTCTCAACCTTTCTATAAATATCAGATCCTCTTTTCTTTTAAACAATGTCAGGCACAGGGAAAAATGGCAATAAACTGCCAGCAGGGTTGTAATAAAGCTGGAGGTGTTGAAGTAAACTTGAGTCTCTCCAAAGGGTATAGAATTTTCTTCCTCTGCAGTCATAGGCATCTTTTATTTTTGCTGGCTAAGATGATGGACATGTGGAAAATTTTACGTATTTCAGGTGACAGCCCGCTTCCCAAGGGGGGCAGTCGATATTTCTGCCTGCAGTAACATGCATAACTCCCCAATTTGATCATTTGCATTTCCTCATCTTCTAAGAGAACTAGTTTGTCCAAAAAGATTTCTTGTACAACAGAATATGATTCAAAGTACAACAGTTAATCAAAAGACAGCCCTGCCTTTAAGGACCATAGAAACAAACAACTTTCCAAAGCAGAAAGACTTGTGGGGAATTTTTTTTTCCAGATTCACAGTTTAAAGCAGTGGGAAAGTGCTATATATAGTGGAAGTATCCATACTTTTACATTAATACTTATAAAATTGTTCACAGTTGAGCTAGTAGTTGCTTGAAAATTTTCCATGTGCTACAATCAATATACATGTGGCCCCATTCCTGCCATCTGAACCCTGTACTCCTTCAGACTCTCCCAGCAAGTCTGTATAGGTATTTACTGACCTGATGCTATTGAAGAATCCGGACTGTCTTTTCCACTCTGGCAGTATAATGGCACACTCAAAATTAGGAGAACATCACAGCAGAAAGTGCTTTAAAAAAAACAAACACAAAAAAAACTTCTCCAAGAAATCAGGTCTCTTGACACCAAGAGACCTGTCATTCTAATGGAATGCAAACATTTAGCCATTTCTTTGTAAAGAAAGTATGTTTGATATAGAAACTATACTTTATAAGTTTCCTTATACCTACATTCTTTCTCTGAGATAGTGAATACAAACAAGTAAGGAAGCTTAAAAGCAATTTATGAAACTTGTTTCATTTGCTCAGCTAACATGAAAGTGGAGAGATCAGATCTCTGGCTGCTGGTATCAGCAGCTAAGATTTCCTTGATTATGGCTTCTAAAAGTTTCAATTAAGAGTTTACAGTTCCCAAGTGTCAGAAGTATGATCACACCTAACAATTTTTACTAGTTTCTTTCTTCCCACTTTGGGATTTTGATCCTCAGAAACAGAAGCTGTGAAAAGTCTAGAACCGCAAAAACAATCACAGATGCTATTTGAGGATCCCTCATAAGGATATCTGGAAGAGTTAGTTTCATTCTTTTTAGCCCTCTATCAGGGTGACTGAGAAGAGGATGAAAACCCCTGTTCTCCTTTCTATCTCTTTTTTTTTTTCTTCCCCCTCAGTATTGGGTGTTCAGGCCCCTCCACTAGTCATCCCTACTATGCCAGGAGTCCTCAAGGAATGAGATCAAAGGAGTGAGATTCTCCTACCTGCTTTGGCACATATTTTAAATGAACAAAAAATAATTTACTTACCTTGCCTGGTCCATCCTTCTACACTTTTTTTTTTTTCTTCTTCTCTCTTCCATTTCTTGTTATGTACACAACCTGCTTTTCTCCATAACTTTACTAATTTATGACAGATGTGAGGACCTCTGAAACTTTTCACCTTGATACATAGGGAACATTAAAACCTGATAAAGCTACTTTTTGTGAGGTTTTTTCCCCTGTTGCCCAGTAAACAAAAGAGAAGAATGACAAAAGACAATTGTAAACAGACCTGCACTAAGCTGTTGTTTGTATTTGTTAAGTGACTGTAGCCTAGGAAGCAGGTTCAAATTGTCAGATTGAAAGGGCTTCCCAAAAACAACTATAAGCATGGAGTTTTATATAAAACAATATATAAATTCAAAGAGATGGTCAGATTTGCAGGTCTTCATTTAAATGCTGTTTCTCCTCAAATTCCTCTCCTTATGCCTTCTCAACTCTATTCCCTTTGGGCAGGAGTTGATACGTCCACTGTGAGAATATGCAGGGGCAGGACACTGTTACTTAACAGTGGAACTTGTCCTTCTTTCTTTTCAATGACCTGGGTCTTCTGTTTGTACCCTGAAGCCACTCTCATGTCTTTCCCACTCCACTGTACCTCCTCAATCTCCAATTTCTGATCCAGATAGTCCTGGTTTTCCTCCGTTAGACTTGCTAAGTTCTAACATCCCTATCAAGTACTACTCATCCCCCTGCATCCACTCCTAGCCTACATGCCCTGCCTGTTCTACTCTTGCTCCTTCTGCTTCAGTTGCAAATGTGCTCGCCAGGATCTCTGTCCCAGTCTATGCCTTTCCCTTCTTCCCAGTCCAGCTTTTTTTCCATGTTCAAATAGGGCAGCTTCTCTTCCATGCTTCCAACAGGGTGCAAATATAGAGATCATGGGATGGACATGCCCCTTGCTTTCAGATCCAGTGCCTGCCCTACACTGGTCCAAAGCACCCATTACTGGGAAAGTCCAGCTAGGTCCTTGTGATGGTCTGTGGGTATGACCACATGCAGGAGCAGTGAAAACTTCAGGCATGCTCAGTGAAGATGGAATATCCAGCAATTTCAGTTGCTGAAGCCTAAGAAGTCTGTACTTGCTCGCATGCAAACTTTTTTTTTCCCCAAAGGCTTATGATGTGGTCAGTTTTGGACAAATTCTGACAGGGATAGCAAAAGGCACATTCCCAACACAAAAGACACTGTGCCTGCCAAATTTAAGTCCCTGCTCCAAGTCTTGGAAAGGCCCTAAGAATTTTATAACAAGGGCAGAACAATGTATAAGAATGTTTCAGAAAGTAACAACAATAATTAAAATAAAACAATTTTGCGTACAATGATCTCTACAGGACTACGTCACTTCTCTGTGTAGTCTTAAGTAATGGATGTGTTCAATAATTCCACCATCACTGTTCCTCACTGCTTTTTTTTTCCCCCCCTACTCATTGCACATAATCATTATATTTCAAAATTGTCATTACTTTCTGAAACGACCTTGTGTTTTTTCCTTAGCTTCACTTTCAGTACCCGCTGTTTTGGTTGAAATTTTGCAAGATCTCCACCCAGAGGCACACACTACTAATGTAAAATTTCAACCCAAATGGTTAAAATTTGGCTAAATGTTCAATAGAGCACAGGTTGTTACAATGGGAAGTGCTGGGCCATCCCAAGAAGGGGTGTTATCACTGGCTCCTCTACTATGCACATGTGCACATATAACCCCAAGAATGGGGCAAGCACCACCTCCCTTGGGAGACCAATCTGTAATGGGCTCCCAAGGGAGGTGATGCTCGCCCCATCCTTGAGGGTCTTCAAGAAGAGACTGGACAGGCACCTGGCTGGGATCACATGACCCCAGGGTTGGTGACTCTCCCGCTGAGGTCCCTCCTAACTCTATAAATCTATGAAGTGGGCAAAATGGTGGATCCAGCCTGGAAGAGCAGGCAGGGGTCAGTGGGTGCTCAGGAAGGCTGGAGGAGCAGGCAGGGGATGGGGTCTGGTGGGTGTCCCTCCACCTCCCCATCCCCTACTCCCTCCTTCAGCAACCCCCCACCCCTAACTTACCAGCATGGAGCCTGGGTCCAGCTCCCTGCAGTGGCAAGTGGGGACTGCCTGAATCGCAGAATCTCCAAATCTTTCTGCAAATCTTTTCTGAATTGATTCAGAGGCTTGGAATTGATTCAGGCCTCTTTACTGGTCTCCCAATTCGATTCAGATTCAGAGATTCATCTGCTGAATCGGCCCAAATCTCCTCCAAATTGAGTCAGTACCCAAAGCTTCACATAGCTCTAACAAGAAGCAGTAATTAACATGCTATAATAATTAATATCCCTATGCCTGTGCTGACATCAGTGAGGACAAGACAAACACCAGAAATAAGAGCAGCAAACATATCTTCATTGGAATATAAATAAATCACATGTGACTCTGCCTTCTCTTTTCTTGGGAACCTTTCCTCCAGAACCCAATTTTCTTAAAGGTGGGACCTCCAAACACTTGTTGTCTGAGGATGTGGTTAATTAAATAGGCCATCACCTGGATGTTTCAGGAGCTGTTAAGGAGTTAAAGCTGTAGGCTCAAAGATGCAACAAAGTGCAAAGCATTCTCGGTCTGATTTCCTAAGACACTTCTTTTTTTTTTTTTAAACATTCTAGACACAGTCCATTTAAACTAACAAAACCCTAGAAAGAAGTGAATTAATAATAGCATATATAATAATCTGGGGACCCAAATAAAAACCTTCCATAAATGTGGTTAAGGGATCATCAAGAAATTCAGGTGATAGAATTCATTACCACCAGAGTAAGGCATTTTAAGAAACATGTTAAGAGAAGTGGTTCAATTTTAATGCAGCAATACAAAAAGATTAACCCACTTGTCTATATGCGATTCGAATTCAATCCGACACTATTCATTACTTTCAAAGTAAGACCTTTTCAGGTAATATGTTAAGTCGTACCCAGCTAATACAGCTTGTATAAAACAACACTACTAACATTAGCTCTTCTGTCTCTTCATAATTAAGGTTCAATCTTACACTATTGAAGTCAATGGACACTTTTCTAATTGACTTTCCCTTTCTGTCCTGGATTTATTTATTTTTTTAAATAAAATGTATAATGAAGAAAGAGTGACATTTTCTGCTCATATATATGTCTTGCAGCTTCACTAAGGTCATACTGAAGACGGATTTGTTATTTACAAATTACTGCTTATCATCAAGTGGTTTTAGTAAACAAGTTTTCCCACTAAAATAAGTTGCACCTATTCTTTGAAATTATTCTTATTAATCATGGGAGAAGAAGAGTCTTGGTACATGTCTTATGTGTTGGTTTATATATGTTCTAACGACAGTGATTTTAATTAAAAATATGAGCAATTACATTTTAAAAAGAAAATGATGCTAAGTCTTTTGCCCAAAAGGATAGAGTTAGAAAGAAGAACAATCTGAATTTCAAACTTTGTTCTAATAGGGTTGTCACAGGACGGAGTCCCTAAGGATGGCAGTGTTACCCCTAAGGCCCCTTGTCCGTGCCAATTCAGCCCAATGGGCACACTCTGTTCTTTCCTGCCATGTCTTGATGTATTTTTGTAATACAGAGAGGCTGCCTTCACGTTCTGTTGGACACAGTCTTGATGCATTTCCCTGAACCCCATGGGTCCCATTTCAAAATAGGTGTCCCAGGACTATATACATGGCTTCAACCATCCCTTTACCACGCCCCAAACCTCGCAGATGTTACCAATATTGTCCTGTCTAGGCTTTGCTGTAATTGGCCCCCCTTGTCCTCTCTCTCTGGGCTCTCCGCAGCCCTGTCACTGTGCCTCACTGGTGCTGGGGTCTGTGCACCCTGAATGCCACACCCTCTCTGACACCAGGATCTGTGCACCCCAAATGCTGCACCCTCTCTGGCACCAGGGTCCCCACGCTGGAGTGGGTCCCCAATGAGGGCGCCTCCTTCCCCAAATAGCCTCACCCAAACCACCCGTGTTATAAACAGAAATTAGCATCAAGGCTATAACATAACTCAAGCCGCCCAGCTATAACATAATTTGAGCCACATGGGGCATGCTCTGTCCCTCAACGGTATCAGAAGCTACACTTGCAGTCAGGCCTCTCCCCTTTGCTTCCTCTGGGAGAGCTCCTTCCCCCTTGACTTCTGGCAGGGAACTACCTTCCTGGCCTCCACCCTGGGGTTTATATATGAGCCAGGCCCTGCCCCTTCTGGTCAGCTGAGCGCTGGCAGGTGTGGGCCAACTAACTCATTCTGGCTGCCCTAGTAACCAACAGCTGGGGCTCCCAACTCACTGCTAGGGCCCTCTCCCTAGCAGTTTCAGCCCTTTAAAGGAGAAGGGCACCTAAGTGCTCTGCAACAAGCGTATTGGAAATTACAGGGAGTTAAAATAACAAAAACATGGAAATAGTTGGCAGAGATCTTAACTTAAAAATATTGTATAATGAAAGCAAAGCTGATTATGTAAGAATGTTCCTGTCCTTAGGCCAAGATTCATTTAACGTTAACAGAATTTCTTTTCAGCTTTGTGTCCAAAATGCAGGACAAAACAATTAATGATGGCTTGAATAATCAGAGAAACCTAATTTCTTTGTGAACAAGACCAATTAGGTGAAGAAATTATCCACTTACTGCTCTAACTTACCTGTTTCTGGAAGTTCTTCCTACCATGCTGGCCTCCAGGTCATGAGTGCTTATAGGCATGGACATCCTCATGCAGAACCCTGCTGGTAGGGTACAAAATCAGTTAGCTGCTGTTGCCATGTTACACAGCACACAATATTAAAAAACTAAAAAATCACATTGGACACACAGCTGTCCATGTGTCAGCTGAGAAACAAATTTACAACACCCTTTCATAAGTACAAATGTCCTCCATATAGCACAGTATGTCTCAATGTGAATAAACATAAGCTGTCTTGGCTTGAATCAAAGCATTTTATTTTCACCAGGGGTCATTACCTTGGATTCTCAGTGTGGGTAGCCTACTGTCTTAAAAAAAATAAAGAGGACCAGTGTAAAATAACAATCTATAATTCAAAAAATTATGTCCTTCACATTTCCTTAGGACCTCAGACTTCAGCTCTTTGGGCTGAGACCAGACTGAGAAGTTTTCAGCCACAATGCAAGGTTTTGGGGAAAGTAAAAAAGAGAAGAAAAACAGGATTAAATCTGGACATCTTATGTAACAGTACCTAATTGAGTCAATACCACACTCAATGACCGTGACCAGGTGCTTATTACTTCTCTCACATTTAAGGAGGATGCAAAATATGAACTGGATTAAATAATTATTTTATTTAAGGTATTGTCCATAAAGTCTGGTAGCAGAGTGGTTAAGCCATCTCACGATGGTTCCAGAGCTGCAAGTTAAAGCCCACTCTGAACTGTTCCAGTTGACCCAGTTGCTACCTGTCACTCCTTTGCGTGTTGTTGGCTACAGAAACTAGCATGCCCAACCCACTGTAACCTACTGAATTGCTAAGTTAGGTTGAAATTTTGACTTAGGAAATTCAGAGCACCCACCAAATACTGAATAATCCCTGGCTAGAGAAGCTTAAACTCC
The DNA here is from genome assembly GCF_052110815.1 of Crocodylus siamensis. Taxonomy (NCBI): domain Eukaryota; kingdom Metazoa; phylum Chordata; order Crocodylia; family Crocodylidae; genus Crocodylus; species Crocodylus siamensis. Next base: position 125,893,919 of record NC_143398.1, on the reverse strand, counting down.
AAAACACAGAGAGGTTAAGAGGGAAACAAAATAGTCAAATTGTATGGTTGTCAACATGAGTCCAACAGAAAAGTCTCTTCAAGAGCCTATAGTACTGAACTATAGCAATACATGTGACTAAAAAAAATAGCTTGACAACACCCTTGCTGGGCAGTAAGGGAGTGAGATTCATTTCTCTTAGCAAAGAGATTACATAAATCAGGGCTGTCCAATTTTATGACCAGTGGCTGCATGCAGCATCAGTGTGTGGCCCACTGCATGGGCCACAAGCTGTGGGTGTGGCACCCAGGAATCCCTCCTATCACACAGATTCCCCTGGCAACACTCAGTCCAGCGCTGCTCTCTAGTGGCATGTGATCCCCCTACCAGACTGGATGTGCTGGTGGCACTTAGCTCTTCATCCCTTCTGGTAGCACATGGCCCCCTCACTGGATGGGCTGCACAGGTGACATGCAGACCCCTGGGCCCTGACCAGCCATGCAGCAGTGAGAAAGACTGTTGCCAGGGCTCACAGACTGCATGCCAAGCACTCATAACCTGCCAGTTGGATAGCCCTGCTATAAACCATTGCCTCCGCATTAACCCCCCATTCTAATTCAGCAAAATCTGAACGGTCGCAAAGCTTCCTATTGTCTGTGGATGACCTTTACCTGTCTCAATAAGTCTATGGGCCAACAAGAGGTAAAGTGCTGCTCAACCTGGTACTGGCTACTGGGGATGACCTAATCAGTGACCTAGTGATCGATGGGAAGCTGGATGACAGCGACCACGAGCTGATCACCTTCACCATCCGCCGTAAAGCTGGCAAGTCAGTCAGCAACATGGAAGTCCTTGACTTCAGGAAAGCTGACTTTGACAAGCTCAGGAAGCTTGTCAGTGAGGCCCTAAAGGACCATGACCCCAGAGGGAGGGGAGTCCAGGAAGAGTGGTTGCTCCTCAAGGGAGCAATCCTCAATGCACAAGCTAAGTCTATTCCATCTTGGAGGAAAGGCAGCAGGTGGGCACAGCAGCCCCCCTGGCTCTCCAGGGATCTAGCAGACCTCCTGCGGCTAAAAAGAAAGGCCTACAAAGGATGGAGGATGGGATTCACCTCCAAGGAGGAATATTCTGCACTGGTCCAGTCCTGCAGGGAGCAAACCAGGAACGCCAAGGCTGCAACTGAACTCTAACTAGCTTTGAGCATCAAGGACAAAAAAAAGTCCTTTTTGAGATATGTGGGGAGCCAGAGGAAAAGCAAAGCCAACATTGGACCCCTGCTGAACCAGATGAGACTAACAACCAGGAAAAAGCCAACCTATTAAATGGGTACTCTGCATCGGTCTTTCATCAGTCCCATGGGACATCCGTGCCCACCACGGGACAGGGCTGTCCAGGTGAGGAAGATCCCCTGCCCTCCATCAATGCTGACCTCGTGAAGGAACACCTTGAGAAGCTAGACACCTTCAAGTCAGCCGGCCTTGACAATCTACACCCCAGGGTACTCAAGGAGCTGGCGAGCTTCATAGCCCATCCTCTGGCATGGATCTTTCAGAACTCCTGGCGCTCTGATGTAGTGCCCGAAGACTAGAAGAAGGCCAGCGTGGTGCTTATCTTCAAGAAAGGGAGGGAAGTGGATCCAGCTAACTATAGGCCCATCAGCCTGACTTCTATCTCAGGGAAAATCTTAGAAAAGTTTATTAAAGAGGCCACTGGCCAATGCCAGCATCCTGAGGGATAGCCAGCATGGGGTTGTTGTGGGTAGGTCTTGTTTGACCAATCTTATTTCCTTCTATGACCAGGTGACCTATCACCTGGACAAGGGAGAAGAGATTGATGTCATATATCTTGACTTCAAAAAAGCCTTCAGTCTGGTATCCCATGATCACCTCTTGGCAAAACTGGCCAATTGTGGCCTTGGGTCCACCACGATCCGCTGGCTGGGAAATTGGCTCCGTGGTTGGACCCAGAGGGTGGTAATTGACAGAAGTCAATCGTCACAGTGCCCTGTGACCAGTAGGGTCTCCCAAGGCTCTGTCCTTGGACCCATATTGTTCAACATCTTCATTAATGATGTGGGCACTGGAGTCAGAAGCAGACTGGCCAAGTTCACCGATAACACCAAACTTTGGGGCAAAGCTTCCACACCAGAAGACAGGAGGGCAATCCAGGCTGACCTGGACAGGCTCAGCAAATGGGCAGATGAGAACCTGATGGTGTTTAACACCAAAAAATGCAAGGTTCTCCACCTTGGGAGGAAAAACCTGCAGCATCCATATAGGCTCTGCAGTGCTACGCTGGCTAGCACTACGAAAGAAAGAGACTTGGGGATCATCATTGACCACAAGATGAACATGAGCCTGCAATGCGATGCTGCAGCTAGTAAAGTGACCAAAACTCTGGCTTGCATCCATAGATGCTTCTCAAGCAAATCCTGAGGCATCATTCTCGCCTTGTACTCGGCGTTGGTGAGGCCGCAGCTGGAGTACTGCGTCCAGTTTTGGGCTCCACAATTCAAAAAGGATGTGGAGCATTGACTGCAGCACTGACGAATGTATGGTCACATGGGTGGCAAACTGGCTCCAGGGGCACACCCAGAGGGTGGTGCTGGACGGGTCGATGTCGACCTGGGAGGGTGTGGGCAGCAGAGTCCCCCAGGGCTCGGTCCTTGGGCCGGTGCTGTTCAACATCTTCATTAGCGACCTGGACAAGGGTGTGGAGAGCACCCTGTTCAAGTTTGCTGATGACACCAAGCTGTGGGGTAAAGTGAATACACCGGCAGGCAGGGACCGCATCCAGGCAGACCTGGATAGGTTAGAGAAGTGGGCGTACCTGAACAGGATGCGGTTCAACAAGGACAAGTGCAGGGTGCTGCACCTGGGGAGAGGGAACTAGAATTATGGTTATAGGTTAGGGGCTGACCCTCTCAGCAGCACAGAGGCAGAGAGGGATCTTGGAGTCAGGACTGATTCCAGGATGAATATGAGTCGCCAATGTGATGAAGCAATAGGCAGAGCCAACCGCACCATGTCATGCATCAACAGGGGCATCACTAACAGGTCCAGAGAGGTCTTGCTCCCCCTCTATGCAGCGCTGGTCAGGCCGCAGCTGGAGTACTGTGTCCAGTTCTGGGCGCTGCACTTCAAGAAGGACATGGAGAACCTGGAGAGGGTCCAGAGGAGGGCCACTCGTATGGTTGGGGGCCTCCATGGTCAGCCCTATAAGGAGACGCTGGGGGACCTGAATCTCTTCAGTCTCCACAAGAGGAGACTGAGGGGGGATCTTGTGGCTGCCTACAACCTTATCAGGGCCACCAGCAGGGACTTGGGGAAAGTCTGTTCATCAGGGCCCCCCTTGGAGTCACCAGGAAAAATGGTCACAAGCTGAGGGAGGATAGGTTTAGGTTAGATATTAGGAAGAACTACTTCACTGGAAGGGTGGCCAGAGCCTGGAATAGGCTTCCCAGAGAGGTGGTGCTCTCACCTTCCCTGGAAATCTTCAAGAGGAGACTGGATAGGCAACTGGCTGGGGTCTTATGAACCCTGCCACTCCCAGTGCTCCTTCCTGCCCATGGCAGGGGGTCGGAGTAGATGATCTGTCTAGGTCCCTTCTGACTCATTGATTCTGTGATTCTATGGAGAAGCTTGAGAGAGTCCAAAGAAGAGCCACGCACATGATCAGAGGTCAGGTAAACAGACCTTACGACGACAGGCTGAGAGAGCCATGGGGCTCTTTAGCCTGGAAAAGTGCAAGCTCAGGGGTGATCTGATGGCCACCTATAAGTTTATCAGGGGTGACCACCAGGATCTGGGGGAACGTTTGTTCACCAGAGCGCCCCAAGGGATAATGAGGTCAAACGGTTATAAACTACTGCAAGACCATTTCAGGCTGGACATAAGGAAGAATTTCTTTACTGTCCGAGCCCCCAAGGTCTGGAACAGCCTGCCATCGGAGGTGGTTCAGGCACCTACATTGAACACCTTCAGGAGTAAATTGGATGCTTATCTTGCTAGGATCCTATGACCCCAGCTGACTTCCTGCCCTTCAGGTGGGGGGCTGGACTCTATGATCTTCTGAGGTCCCTTCCAGCCCTAAAGTCTATGAAATCTATGAAATAATACCCACTTATTTGGCTCTGTGTCTTCAGGCCTTCAGATCTGAAGATAAAACAACACTGATGGGACTGTAAGACAATTATTTTTCCTCCTTGTGGGTGTTAGAGGCAGGGTGATTACTCCTTAAAAAATGGATAGAGTGGGAGTGAATGGCCCAGGAGCAACCATGGCACTAGGCACAGTTAAAGGAAAATTGATGCAAGAAACTTGTTGAAAAAAATGAATTGATGGAACAGGTCACTTAAATTAATCATGAGATCTGAACAGCAAACCAAGTGATGGACCATTTCAAGGGCTTAGTTATGGGGGGAATTGTCCTGGACTGCTGCATGCCAAAGGCTTGCTTTCAGGGCACACTTGCAGTTGCTTTGTGTGCTCCACCAAGGCAAGAAACCCCCCTCAGACAGAATGCAACACAGTCAAATGCCAGGACTTAAAGGGGGTATAAGAATGACAGCTGCTGCCACAGCCAACCTAGGCCCTGTCACTATGTCTGCAACTGCTGCTGTCTAGGGCATAGGCCAGCTGGTTTGCCTCTGACTCAATGTGGGGGAGAAAAGTTGCCTCAAGATTTTGCCCCACCTGTTGGAAAACTAATGTACACCTATTTATCTGGCTGTGAAGTGTAGATTGGTTCTTGAAGCATTCAGGGGGCAGGAGAACCCTGTCCTCACACTTGGTCCTGCTAAACAGGAAATGGGGTAAAGGAATTTACTGAGATTACCACCATGAGGCACAATTTCACTCTGCCAGGGAGCCCTGGTAGCTAACTTGTGCAGAATTCCTCTTGGAACTCTGGACAGGACAAGCTGGAAGAGGGAACCCTTTTATAAGGGCCACCCTTTTATAAGGGCTCTTTTCTTCCTCTCTATACCTACCTCTAAGAGGGTAGATCTGGTGAGGATTATTTTATACTCATTTTGAAGATGAGATAACATACAGCAAGAGGTATGGGGCCTGAGTCATGGGAGGTGCTATAACCTCCTGCTGAAGTGAGTGAAAACAGTGGCTTTGCAAATCTCAAACTCACATTGTGACGTATAACTTGACCCCACAGTAAACTGGAGGCAGAACATAGAAGAGAACCCAGGAATCCTGACAGTCAGTCTAAACACAATCAGTGGAGCTCATTCTTTTCATGGCAGAACCCTATGTTATTTCACTAAAAATATTTCAGGACCCTACTGTCACATGTCACTGCCTATCTCCCATCTAGCCATAAAACAAAGAAGGATGGTTTCAATCCCAGCTGGAAAACTCATGCACTAGATCCCTCAACATGCATTTAAATCAAGTGGCCTCTGAGGACTGTTTGACATATTCAGTAGTCTTAAAATGGGCACATAGAGTTAAATATTTGATCTTGTTCAGGGGCTTCTTGCCAAACTTGGGAACTGTCACTGGTGTTCAGTCTAGCAGAGTAACTCGGCTCTCTGTGGGAAAGTACTGTACATATTTTAGGAAAATCACATTGTGGACACGGTTTTGGTTAATCCTACCAATGTCTGCTCAGATAACTTGAAATGCAAGACTCCAGCAAAATTGATTTGCACAGGGACTGGAGATCATTTGGTCATTTGTAAGTTGTTCAGCTGTGCTTTCTTGGTATGGTTTGAAATAAAACCTATTTTCCTGTTCTCATGGTTTCTCCAAAAGAGTAAATGCATCACCCTGCAAAGTAAGGGGTTTTCCTTGACAATGTGTATAGCATTATACTGTTCCCTGCAGCTGAGGACTCACATTATTCATTATTCATCTATCTCTGGTCATCTCCACAAGGTGAAATCTTGGTAACTTGCCAACAGTACTTATCAACAGTACTCATCAAACCTACAAAGGTATCTGAGTTGCAAAGTGCAGATGGGCTTAAATATCCCTAAAGTTCAAGGTAATTCAGAGCCATTGTTTTTGTTCAATCTCATCTCTGTTTGAAATGATGAAGCCATGAGTCTTAGAGAAAAGGAGCTAACATAAGAACTTATTATATTCTAAACAAAAGAAAAGGAAAACTGAAAAAAAAATGACAGGCTCTCATTAACTCTGAAGGGGCAGTGCTGTAAAGTGGTTATCTCAGGGAACTAGAAGTCAAAACTATCTGATACTATTCTTGATTCCACCATTGATTATGATATGACCAGAGTCAAGTTGCATAGCCTGTCCTAGGAAAAAGTTAAGAAGCTGCATTTTGTGAGCCAACTGAACCAAACAAAAGAACAGGGTTACAGCCATAGATGGAACAAAGACATTAAAGAGAAAATAATATCTTTTAAAAATTGAACTGAGAACTGGCCTAAGACTCTGATTTTAGAAATCCCAAATTTTGAATTGTTGGCCTGAGACAGATATTTGTGACTGCTACAGCACCAATAAATTATTCTAGAGCATGTCATTAGTTTTTGTAGTAGAAGTTCCATTATTTTCCAGCCAGACTGGTGCTCCAGAAGAAGTCTTGAGATTAGGCTTTTTCCATATCTAAAGTATATAATTCAATTAGGAATAATAATAATAATTGTCTGCTACTTACAGGGACATTAAGAGGATTAGTTTGGTAATATTTGGAAGGCATTTTGAAGATAAAAGCACTATACAAATACTAAGTATCTGGATTATAGCTATGTTCCTGAACAATCGGCCAGATTTTCTCCCGTGTCCAATTTTTGTTGAAGCTAATTTAGAATCATTTTATTACCACCTTGCCAACCTAGTATGAATAGTATATAGCTAATGCAGCCACCACACAGTTGTGCAAAACTCTTGGGGACACATTTCTGAGGTACCATAACAACAGGTTATTTGTCTAAGACTATAATAACCATTGCAAAGAAGTCAGAGATGGAAAACCCTTTTAAAACTATCTTAGTTTCATAGTTGATAGGGTCAGAAGGGACCTAAGCAGATCATCAAATCTGCCCCCCTGCCATGGGCAGAAATGAATGCTGGGATTGAATGACCCCAGCTAGGTGATTATATAGCCTCCTTTTGCAGACCCCAAGGTAGGAGCGAGCATCACTTCCCTTGGAACTTTGTTCCATATCCTAGCCACCCTGACTGTGAAGTAGTGCCTCCTGATGTCTAGCCTGAACCTACTTTCCATCAACTTGTGGCTGTTATTCCTAGTTACTCCGGGTAGTGCTCAGGGGAATAGGTATCTTGTACCTTCCCTTAGATCATCTTATCAATAAGGGATTTTTCCTTCAGAAGTTACTTTCTACCACTTTATCCAATCTGATTCAAAATGACACAATCTATAGGACTTTTGTCTTCCCATTAGAGATGTTTCTACTTCTAATATACCTATCAAAAATTATTTCTTAGTTTTAGTCTACATTTTCCTTTGCTGATTTCTATTCTAGAACTTTTTATTTCCCTGTGATAGTCAAAAGAAGTTGTCAAATTCCTCTTAGCTTAATTCCAACACATTTTATCTGGACCCCTTTCTAGAAGTAGTGGTCACAAAAGGTATGCTGTCTTTTTAAAGATTCTTCACATCCCCACCAGCTCAGTAAAAGGTTGAGAAAGGGTTTACTTGCTAAAGAATATCCCTAACCAAAACAGGAAAACAAGGGTAGGAAAACAAAGCCACAGTTTGACGTAGCTTCCGGCACTCGGGAGCTAGGAGCAGTGGGGAGAGGAAGGACACAGGCACATGTGTGTCTTACACACACGTGTGCCCCCTTACCTGACCTGGAGTGGAGGCGAGAGCAGCAGAAGCGAACGGAGTAGGTGCGGAGGCAGCAGCAGCTTATCCCCCTAAGGTAAGTGGGGCAGAGGGACCAATGCAGCTGAGCCGGAAAGCCCCCCAGATCCCTCTTAGCTGAGCTGGTAGGGAGCCGCACGAACAGAGCGCGCAAACAGATGCGTGCTGTAAGAGCGCGCTGGCGTTTGCACCGGCGTTCATGCCGGAGGGGGAGCAGGAGGGGCCCAGAGGGTGACTCCTGTTAGCGTGGAGCAGAGGACCCAAACTCAGCTAGAAACTCAGCAACTCCTACGATGGTGTCAACACGGAGTGCTGCCAGGGCCCCTGCCTGGGGGGCACGGCCTTCCCGGGGCTTGTCTGAGGCCTCCACCCAGACGGAGCCCACGGGGGGGCTGGCGTCCCCTAACCCCCTGGCCTGTGGGAGCTGCCCAGCAAGGCCTGGGGGGGCAGGGACTGGGGACCCCCACACCTGTCCTGCAGGCGCCTGCCTTAGGGCCCTGGAGGCGCAGGTGAGGGAGCTCCAGGAGGAGGTTAGCAGGCTGAGGGGAATCGGAGAGGCAGAGAAGGAAATTGACAGATATTTTCTTTCCCTGCAGGGTTGTATGACCAAGGAGGATGCACCTCTAGATGAGCCCTCCACTGCTAAGTGGTAGATGGTCACCTCCTGTGCCAGGGCTGCTTGAAACATGGCAGCACCAGTTCCTCCAGTCCGGCTGGAGAACAGGTATGAAGCCCTGGCAGCCCAAGAGGAGGAGGAAGGAGAGGACAAAACCGAGGAGGAGGCAACTCCACGCTCACCGTGTCCCGTGCAAGCTGGAGGAGGCAAGAAGGCCAGGAGGAAGAAGCGTCGCGTGATCATCATGGTGACTCCATCCTGAGAGGTACGGAGGGCCCCATCTGTCGCCGGGACCCCTTGGCACGCAAGGTATACTGCCTACCTGCAGCGAGGATTCAGAACATGAAAGGGATGCTCCAAACTGTAATCCAGCCCACCGATTATTACCCTATGGTCCTAGTCCATGTGGGCACTAATGATGCGGCCAGTAGGAGCCCTGATTGCCTGATGGAGGACTACCACGCTCTGGGGTGCATGCTGAAGGAGATGGGCGCACAGGTGGTTTTCTCTTCTACCCTGCCAGTGAGTGGACAAGGCAGATGGCATGAAATGTGCATCGGGGAGACCAACTGGCGGCTACAGGAATGGTGCTTCAAGGAGGGCTTTGGCTTCCTCAGCCATGACCGGCACATCATGACGAGAGACATGCTGGGATGGGATGGGCTCCACCTTTCCCCTAAAGGTAAGCGCGTGTTCTCTTCTAGGTTGGCGGACCTCCTCTGGCGGGCTTTAAACTAGGCTCACTGGGGGAAGGGGAAGATGAGGGCGGAGGAAACATCAGACTGCCAGACCAAACAGCAACCACAACTACAGCCCAGCCCAGACCAACGAGCGAAGCGAATAAACAGGTAAGAGATAGGGGCCAGGGTAACGCTGGGACTAGGGGGTCAGGACACACATCCACAGGAGGCCTCAAATGCCTCTACACAAATGCTCATAGTATGGGTAACAAGCAGGAGGAACTCACCCTCCTGCTGGCTGACACCAGCCTGGACATAGTGGGGATTACGGAAACGTGGTGGGACTCAACGCATGATCGAGCGGTAAATGTCAAGGGCTATAGGCTGTACAGGAGGGACAGGATAGGAAAGAGAGGTGGGGGCGTGGCACTCTATATTAAGGAGGAATACACACCCTCGTCAATTAGCAAGGAGTCAGGGGAGGGGCACTCTGAAGTGCTTTGGGTTAGAGTACAAGGCAGTCGAGGGGAAAGAGACTTAATGGTGGGAGTCTACTACAGACCTCCCAACCAGGGAGAAGAGCTTGACCAGGAATTCTTGGGTCAGCTCACAGAGGTAGTGAAGGCTAAGGATGTGGTTGTCATGAGGGACCTGAACTTCCCAGACATCTGCTGGGAAGAACAGTCAGCCAGGTCTGAACGCTCACATAGGTTCTTGGCCAGAGTGCAGGACCTCCATCTAACCCAGGAGGTGCACAGCCTCACCAGGGGAGACGCCTTGTTGGACCTAGTGCTGGCCATGGGTGATGACCTGGTGAGGGGGCTGTGGGTGCTCGACCACCTGGACGACAGTGATCATCGCCTGCTGGAATTCACCATCCAGCGCAAGGTGGCAAAGGCATGCAGTAAGGCAGCGGCCCTAGATTTTAGGAGGGCAAACTTCAACGAGCTAAGGAGGATAGTTGGAGAAGTGCTGAGGTCCCGGAGGGGAGGGGAGCCAGGTGTCCAAGGAGAGTGCTCGCTCCTTAAGGAGACAATCCTCCAAGCCCAAAGGAAGGTAATCCCAATGAGGATCAAAGGGAGCAGGAGAGCACACAAGCCTCCGTGGCTCACCAAAAGCATCCGAGAATGTCTCCTTGCTAAAAAGGAGGCTTACACCCAATGGAAAGAAGGGGTCATCACCAGGTAGGACTATTCTGTAGTTGCTCGGGGATGTAGGGGGGTAGTTAGGGAGGCCAAGGCAGAGATGGAACTGGGACTAGCTTCCCAAATTAAGGACAATAAGAAGTCCTTTTTTAAATACATAGGGGGTAAAAAGAAGGTCCCAGGTAATGTGGGGCCCTTGCAGGACGCATTGGGAAATTTGGTCGTCACACCGGACGGCAAAGTTAACATGTTTAACGATTTCTTTGCCTCCGTCTTCCTAAGTAGGGACCAGAACAGCCACCTCCCTGCTGGGCCCCCCTCAGGCCCTGGGGGAGGCACACCTGGGCCACGGGTTAGCGAGGATTTAGTTAGGGAGCTTCTGGAGGGGTTGGACGTATTCAAGTCAGCTGGTCCAGACGATCTCCACCCTAGAGTTCTAAAGGAACTGGCCAAGGTCATTGCAAGTCCCCTGGCACAACTTTACGAGCACTTGTGGTGCTCTGGTGAGGTACCGGAGGACTGGAAGAGGGCCAATGTGCTTCCCATCTTCAAAAAAGGCAGGAAGGAGGACCCGGGAAACTATAGGCCGGTTAGTCTTACCTTGATCCTAGGCAAGCTGTTCGAGAAAATTATTCTGGCACACATCCAGGAGGGGCCAGCAGGGGACTGCATGCTTAGGGGCAACCGACATGGGTTCCTCAGTGGCAGGTCCTGTCAGACCAACCTGGTGGCCTTTTACGAGCAGATCATCAGATCATTAGATGCAGGGGTAGCAGTGGATATAGTCTTCTGGACTTCTGGAAGGCTTTTGACACTGTCTCTCACCCTGTTCTCATTAAGAAACTGGGGTGCTGTGGTGTAGACACCCACACAGTGAAATGGGTCGCCAACTGGCTGGTGGGCTGCACCCAGAGGGTGGTGGTGGATGGGTCCTTCTCAACCTGGAGGGACGTGGGCAGTGGGGTTCCGCAGGGCTCTGTCCTCGGGCCCGCACTGTTCAACATCTTCATCAGTGATTTGGACGAGGGTGTAAAAAGCACTTTGTTCAAATTTGCTGATGACACTAAGATGTGGGGGGACGTGGGCACACTAGAAGGATGCAACAGGCTACAATCAGACCTAGACAGGTTACAAGGGTGGGCGGATGAGAATAGGATGGGTTTCAACACAGACAAGTGCAAAGTGATGCACCTGGGGAGGAACAACCGGCACCATACCTACAAGTTAGGGAACTCCCCTCTTGTCAGCACGGAGGCGGAAAAGGATCTTGGGGTCATCATTGACTCCAAGATGAACATGGGCCGGCAGTGTGGGGATGCAGTCAGGAAAGCCAACCGCACCTTGTCATGCATCCACAGATGCATCTCGAACAAGTCCAAAGAGGTGATCCTCCCCCTCTATGTGGCACTGGTCAGGCCGCAGTTGGAGTACTGCGTCCAGTTCTGGGCGCCGCACTTCAAGAGGGATGTGGACAGCATGGAGAGGGTCCAGAGGAGGGCCACTCGCATGATCAGGGGACAACAGGGCAGGCCCTATGAGGAGAGGCTACGGGACCTGAACCTGTTCAGCCTCCAAAAGAGAAGGCTGAGAGGGGATCTTATGGCCTGTTACAAACTAGTCAGGGGGGGATCAGCAGGCATTGGGGGAGTCACTGTTCCCCCGAGCACCGCCAGGAGTGACAAGTAATAACGGTCACAAGCTGGCAGAGAGTAGGTTTAAGTTAGATATCAGGAGGTGCTACTTCGAGGTCAGGGCGGCTAGGGTCTGGAACCAACTTCCAAGAGAGGTGGTCCTGGCTCCTACCCTGGGGGTGTTTAAGAGGAGGTTGGATGAACATCTTGCTGGCGTCGTTTGACCCCAGTATTCTTTCCTGCCATGGCAGGGGGTCAGACTAGATGATCTGCTCAGGTCCCTTCCGACCCTAGAAACTATGAAACTATATTTCATATATTTATAGGTTCTAAGGTCAGATAAACCTATTTTAGTCTACTTACCTCACAATAAAAAGAAAACTGTGATTTTGTTGCCCCCCTTGGAATGTTACCTTTAAGAGAGATTCTATAACTGATACTATTTTTTTTATATATATATTTACTAATCTTGTCTAGGTCATCATCTGTCACCATAGATCTTGAATAGATTAGAATGGGATGTTCTGGATCAAATATAGCACAATGGAAATGTGCTGCAAGAAGACAAGCATCACAGAATTATAGAAGTTACAGTATTATGAGTCAGTATCCCCAGAGGAGGTCATAATAATGAAGTATCAGTGCTTTGCATTTTCTGCCATATTGGAACTAAAGTGTGGCAGCTGCATGACTAAGGCATTATACAAAAAATCCTGTGGTGACTGCAATATTTAAGCTGTAGAAGGAGTTTCCACTGCTTGCTCATGTTCACTGTACCTCAGTATGTCTCTTCCTTAGCCTTCCCAGTGTTAGAAAGGATGAAGCCATGAGCATTAACAATACTAGATCCTACTCTACATATTCAGTGTCTAATTGTGAACTTATTCTATGTATATCTGTAACATAGTACCATTTTAGGCTTAAAACTGAGACACTGAGGATCGGGCTGAGACTATTGGGAAAGGAGGAGGCCTTGTGTGGGTACCCCAGTGCTGACCAGGGGTAAAGGGGCAGTTTGGAGCCATACCTTCAGCCTGTAAGGCTGAGGGTGTCCTGTGAAGCATCCATTTTGAGCAGGACCCAAAAAGGGGTCCAAGAACCCACAGGGTCAGTGGGGTCCAGCAGGACCATGTACAAAACATAAACTTGAGGGCAGCCTCCCTATAGTATAATTACCAGCAAGACATGGCAGGTGAGGAAAAGGGTGCCTGTTAGGCAAGACTGGCATGGTTATGGAGGCCTAAGGGCATCACGGCCATCCCTGAGGACCTCATCCTGTGACACCCTACTACAAAGTCATGTTGTAAGTACATATCCTAAGGCACACAGATACTACACACCTGGATGAATTACAAACAGACAGACAGAACTGTACTTTGGATCCAAGGGAAAACAGATTAAGCCTTAGCACATCTTCAATTCATAGAAACATAGAAAATTAGGATTGGAAGGGACCTTCGGAGGTCATCTAGTCTAACCACCAGCTCAAAACAGAACCATCCCCAACTATATAATCCCAGCCAAGGGATGATACCCAGGCTTTAAAAACCTCCAAGGAAGGAGATTCCACAACATTTCTGTATAGTCTCTTCCAGCACTACAACCCTCCTAGTAACAAAGTTTTTTCCGATATCTAATTTAAACTTCTCTTGCTGCAACTTCAGACCTTTGCTCTTTGTACTGTCATCTGCCATCACTGAGAACAGTCTATCTCCATCCTCTTTGTAACTCCCCTGTTACAAAGGCCGTTATTAAAAAGGCTTCTCTTCTCCAGACTAAACAAACCCAGTTCCCTCAGCCTCTCCGCAGAAATGATGTTCTCCAGCACTCTAATCCTTTTTGTTGCCCTCTGCTGGACTCTCTAATTTGTCCACATCCTTTCTGCAGTGTGTGTGTGCGCGCGTGTGTGTGGGGGGGTGCAAAACTGGATGCAGAACTCTAGATGTGACCTCACCCGTACTAAATAGCAGGAAAGAATCACTTCCCTCAATCTCGTGGCAACACTTCTACTAATGTAGCTCAGTATACTGTTAGCCTTCTTGGTAACAAGGGCACACTGCTGGATCATATCAGCTTATTATCCACTGTAACCCACAGGTCCTTTTCTGCAGAACTGCTACTTAGCCAGTCAGTCTGCAGTCTATACCAGTGCATGGAATTGTTTCATCCTAAGTGCAGGACTTTGTTCTTATTGAACTGCATGAGACTTCTTTGGTCCAATTTGCTGAGGTCTCTCTGAATCCCTAGCCCTACCCTCCAGCATATCTACTACTCCCCCCTGCTTGGTGTCATCTGCAAACTTCCTGAGAGTGTGCTCCATCCCATCTTCCATATCGTTGATTCTTATGACTGTTTCCTTCTTTATATTTCCTTGATTCCTACAAATCCCCTTCAGTGAAGTTGTGTATGGAGAGAGAAAACTTAATTTAAGGAATACTTGTTCTTTTTGGTTCTGTTATGACTTGGGCTTGCTCATAGGAGTAAGTTGAAGTATTTTAACTATGTACATGATGAAGTTACCCTGAAGTACTGGAGGATGGGGCTACATTGTACAGCAGACACTTTGGTAGTAAGTGCCTGTGTTCATGTTCTTATCCTGCAGTAAATGAAAACCCATGATAGCTTTGCCTTTCTTTCTGGAAGACAGTTACTCAGAAGCAGCTGATAAATGGTAATGCTTATGGTTACTAGCTTGTGTGCCCATGTCCTTAAGATGTGATTTCAAATCAGTTTAGTTAAATTGCTGCAAAAAGCTGGCTGGACACATAAGCAATTTATTTTAGTTTAAGTAGTTTAGGAATTGATTTATGTTATACTGAATTAAGTGCGTGTCTAGAAGGCCATAAAAGTGTAACGTACAAATATGGAAACAAAGACAAACAGAACCAGTCTTCTGTTCCATATTTTAACCTCAGTTCTAAGTAAAATATTTGCTACTAAAATTAGAATCAGACAGATGGTACCTGCTGATGGGGTTAACTGAAAACTCAGACTAGCACCCAGGTGTACCAAGAGGTTCCCTTATGAAGTTTTCAAATAAACCTTCATCAGTTTTCAGGTGAACCAATTATGCTTTCATACGCAAAGCATGACAGATCTCAAAACCAAGTGAAACTTTCCGTTGATAAATGAGGCCTTACATGTACAAATACTTATTTGCCTGTTCTGTCGAGTATTTGAGTCCACTTCTGTGTGTATTGTCGCATGTAACCTAAGTTGCTCTATTTGGAAATCTGGCTATGTCTATCACATTCTTGCTCCCACAAACAGTCTTCTGAAGTGGCAGGGAAGATATGGAAGGAAGAGTCAAGTAAATTAAAAATGAGAGAACCAAAGGGACAAATGTATGAAAGGAGTCCCTTGTTCACAAAGTACAGTTAGCTTATATTTTTTGTGTTCCAGGGTCTGATGGTTTCGTATGTTTATTATACAAACAAACAGGAGTAGTTGGGGAACTTGCTCACTGGATGTTTTATAAAATGATGAGTATTTTAACATGAAGAAAAAAAACATATAAACCCATCATCTAAGTTAAATTCATTGTAGTCAGTGGATCTCCCTGAGGTGAGCAGTGAGTTTGGCCTAAGAAGTGTATCCAGTATCAGACTAAACTGGTATTCGCTAAATCTGTTTTTTATCTGGCAGAAGAAGTCTAAGTGAGGGAGGACTTTCAGTAGAAGTCTTCAGTTTCCTTGTTGCTTCATTCTCCCTTAATTTCCATTTCTTGGCCCAATAGGTCAAGTAAAAGCAGGAGCATAACAAGTGGTGAGTGACTGGAATGCCAGCCATGGGTGCCGACTCTGAGGGGATACATTCATGCCCAGCTGCTGCAGTTAGCTTTGCCCCTGCTGCCCAGGGCCCAGACGCTGGCTGTTATGCGTCTGTGTGAAAATGAACATCCAGAGTGAATCTGCTGCATGCTGTGTTCAACTAGAAAGTAAGTGAATAATACTGGAAGTTAAAGATGGAAACTGATTTACAGGAAGAGGGCTGAACTGTGTAATTTTGCAAGGCATATGGCAAATGGTGGGGTAAGGAATCAGCCTATGGGAGAGAACAAGAGCTGGGGTAGACACAGAACAGTCCGAGTTTTGTGTCCAAGTTTCCACATGTAACAGATTTTTGATAACCAGATATTTATTGAAGGTGAGTAAAACACACTGTTCATCACCTTACAGGCTGTTTGGAAGTACATTTTTTTTTCCAGTAACAGGACTTAGCAAGCTGGAGTTAGATTTGTCATACAAAACACCTTGGAACAAATGTGTAGTTCAACCATTTCCTTTTTAATTGCAGGTAAATAAAGGTGGACTCAGGGATGGAGTCTGCAAACTCTTACTTCAGCTGGTAACCCATGTCCATATAAAATGCCTTGGTGAATCTAGCTCTTCTTGAATAGCTGCAAATTGCTTTAGGTGGCAGTTCAAGCTTCATTCATAGTTCAAACAGCATATGATGGGGAAACATTTTATGCAGAGACACTAGTTTTAATTCTTGTTCTAGAAAATTAGCAAACACCATGCAGCTCAATGTGAATTTGCTGCATATCAATTTGCTTGTGGCTTTCAATAGTTCGGCCAATGGAAAACCAGGTTTCAATGCTGGGCATTTCAAATATGAAGGCCTGTGAACAGTTTCTGACAAAATAATTGTCAGCCTCTAGGGAGACAAACTAGAAGTTTGGGCAGCCCTAATTGATGGAGAAATTAAGTCTGCCTCCAGGCTATTTGGCATCTGGCTCTCAAGAAACTTCTTCATTAGGAAAAATTACAACACCTAATAGATCCTAGGTCATGTTTAGTACTGAACTCTTTTCTAGATCTGGCCAAAAGCATCACAATGGGAACTGATGAATGACAGACTTCTGCTGCTGTCAGAGGTGCTAAGCAGTTAAATTCTGCCCTGAGCTGTTTGAAAATATGTCCTTATGTATGTGGGGCCAGAAGAACTAATGGAACTTAAGATGGAAACTCAGTTTACAAATTTATTTAATGTCTGCCAAGACCTACCCATCAGAAATGGGTGTGTCCTGTATATTTAGAGTATTTTTTCCCCACTCCCCCACCAGCTGCTTCTTAATGCACCAACTTTTACTTGTACCTGCTCCTTAGACAAGCTGTTCTGTCTTGCATGGAAGGCTCCTTAGGGTGTGTACAGAAGTGGTCTGTGCATGATTTACAGTGCTGTGATTTAGAGCACTTTTTATAGCACTTTCAAGTTACAGCACTCTTAAGCATGACAGAAGTGCAGTGTTTGGTGGGAGGGAGGGCCTTCTAAGCCTCCCTCCACTTTCCAGGCTGGAGGCAGGGGGCACTCCACAGTCTCCTGGGGCTTCTCCACTGGTCAGAAATTTGACCAGTGTACAGAAGTTATTTAAAGTACTGTAGGTTGCTAAAAGTGCTGTAAAATACTTCAGATTTAATAACTCATTTAACAAGGGTTAATGTAAAGCACTGTACTCATTTTTAAACGTGCTGTAAAGCTGTGCACTTCTGTTAAGTTACAGCAATAAAGCATTTTAAATGGTGTAAAAGGAACTTCTTTAGTTCTTTTCCCTTTCATTTCTAATACACATGGGCAAAGCAAAGATCTGAACACAGATAAAAAGATCTACACTCTCCAAGGGGAACAGAAGACATCTAAACAAAACCTGGATGATTGAGAACCCTACTCATTCATCTTGAAGACATCCAGAACAGTGCTTTGGTACCCAGTTACTGAGACTGACGCATCAAAAGCAGCAAAATCAGACAGTGGATCATGAATGAAGAAATTAATGTAGAAAGAACTGCTTTGAGAAGAAGAAATAGTCAGCTACAGCATACCTGGGAGATTCAAAGACAGTAACTGCTGATGCAGAACCATCCTCTTATCTGGAAGGGGTTCAGTGGCTTGCAGTCACAAACAGCTCTATTTCTGTGATTTACTGGTATTTATCATAAGCAGGCTGCTGAGGAGCAGGGAGCTCAAAGCCTGAGCTGCTGGGGTGTCAGGCAAAGTGACAGGAAATTAGGCAAGCTTCCAATGTAAATCAGCCTAACAGCCAGACTTCCATCAGCAACCTGCTTGATTTTTCCATCAGAATTGCTTTGAAACTGACACATTTTTTGCAGAATGTTTCTCTTTTGACAAATTGGCATTTTCACACCGTCAGCAAATCTAATAAGTTCTAATGATCACATAATGATAATGGGATGCTTTCAATTAGCAGGGCCATTGACCATTTAAAATGCCAATGCAAGCCACTGCATGGACAGTAAAAGATGGAGGTTATCTAACATGAAAAGTTTAGCTGTTTGGGTTTTGAATGCTGATGTTGATATATTTTGTTTGAATTCTTAATAATTAACAGTTTGTCTAATGCCTAGATTAACTGTTGGTTTTGCTCCTGCTGGTAAATAAAACAGTCTGTGGTTACAGTAAATCAGAATGTATTGTTGTGAGTCTGTCAAATAAATGTGGAGAGTGAAATAAAAATGTTTGTCATGCCTGTGAACTCTTTTATTACTGCTAAGGGTAATCTGAATGGCTGATAAACCAAGACTGTAAGAAGCATTAGCTCTAAACACAGAAGACAACAAACATGCAATATGTAGGTCATTTCACTTTGCTAGACATAGTCAGTGCTCTCAGATTGAAGTACAGCACAAGGAAGGGCATAGTTAGTGACTGTAGGGAGCAACCAAAAAAAGGAAGATGGGACTTCCAGGTAAAAGGTAGCACCTGGTGCACATACCAGACCTTCACATTTCCTGTTGCATGAGTGGACATTAGGTAAATCAGAAAAACCTCAAGTAAAACAGGAGCTATAAAGTGAAGATAACACAATGAGATTTCAGTTAATTATATTTAATGAGCACACATTGCTTCTACTAGCTTTCTGATCTTGAGAACTCAACCCAGATGCTGTAAATCACATTAGATCTATTGTAGTCAAATCTGTTTCAGCTGAGAAACTTTTCCATCTAGTTCAACTGGAATTATAGGTGTTGATCATGCCTGGGGGGGCTGTTTCTACCCCTTTCTGCCAGTCTAAATGACTGTACAGTCTGTGGCACCAATGCTATTGTTGCATTCCAGTAATGTATGCCAATGGTCCCCTTCAATTTTAGTCATACGCATGTTTCAAGGACACCTCTAAGAACAGGTGACCCAAGCTGTGTAGTGTTGCATAGCTTTTACAGCCTGTGGGTCTCTGTAAGAACAGAGATTCATAGATATTAGGGTCAGAAGGGACCTCAGTAGGTCACTGAGTCCGACTCCCTGCACTGGGCAGGAAAGAGTGCCCTCTAGGTGCTTGTCCAGTCTCCTCTTAAAGACCCCCAAAGTAGGGGAGAGCACCACCACTCTTGGAAGCCCATTCCAGATTCTGGCAACCCTTACCATAAAGAAGTTCTTCCTGATGTCCAACCTAAATCGCCCACACAGTCAATTGGGTCGCCAACTGGCTGGAGGGCCACACCCAGAGGCTAGTAGTGGATGGGTCCTTCTCAACTTGGAAGCACATGGGCAGTGGGGTTCCACAGGGCTCGGTCCTCAGGCCCACACTGTTCAACATCTTCATCAGTGATTTGGACGAGGGTGTAAAAAGCACTCTGTTCAAATTTGCTGATGACAAGATGTGGGGGGATGTTGGCACGCTGGAAGGAAACATCAGGCTACAATCAGACCTAGACAGGCTACAAGGGTGGGCAGATGTGAATAGGATGGGATTCAACACAGACAAGTGCAAAGTGATGCACCTGGGGAGGAACAACCGGCACCATACCTACAGGTTGGGGAACTCCCCTCTCGTCAGCACGGAGGC
The DNA here is from genome assembly GCF_052110815.1 of Crocodylus siamensis. Taxonomy (NCBI): domain Eukaryota; kingdom Metazoa; phylum Chordata; order Crocodylia; family Crocodylidae; genus Crocodylus; species Crocodylus siamensis. Next base: position 125,874,252 of record NC_143398.1, on the reverse strand, counting down.
GGAAAAGGATCTTGGAGTCATCATTGACTCCAAGATGAACATGGGCTGGCAGTGTGGGGAGGCAGTCAGGAAGGCCAACCGTACCTTGTCATGCATCCACAGATGCATCTCGAGCAGGTCCAAAGAGGTGATCCTCCCCCTCTATGCAGCACTGGTCAGGCCGCAGCTGGAGTACTGCGTCCAGTTCTGGGCGCCGCACTTCAAGAGGGATGTGGACAGCATGGAGAGTGTCCAGAGGAGGGCCACTCGCATGATATGGGGACAACAGGGCAGGCCCTATGAGGAGAGGCTACAGGACCTGAACCTGTTCAGCCTCCAAAAGAGAAGGCTGAGGGGGGATCTAGTGGCCTGTTATAAACTAGTCAGGGGGGATCAGCAGGCATTGGGGGAGTCCCTGTTCCCCATGCACTGCCAGGAGTGACCAGGAATAACGGTCACAAGCTGGTAGAGAGCAGATTTAGGTTAGATATCAGGAAGTGCTACTTCACAGTCAGGGCGGCTAGGATCTGGAACCAACTTCGAAGAGAAGTGATGCTGGCTCCTGCCCTGGGGGTTTTTAAGAGGAGGTTGGATGAACATCTTGCTGGGGTCGTTTGACCCCAGTATTATTTCCTGCTATGGCGGGGGGTCGGACTAGATGATCTACTCAGGTCCCTTCCGACCCTAGAAACTATGAAACTATAAATCTGCTCTCTGTCAGTTTGTGGCCATTGTTCCTAGTTACTCCACCGGGTACCATAGTAAATACAGCATCTCCTATTTCCAGCTGCCCTCCCCTGATGAATTTATAGGCAGCCTTCTTTTACAAAGGCTGAAGAGATCTAGGTCCCTCAGTCTCTCCTTGTAGGGCCTGGCCTGCAGGCTTCTGACCATACAAGTGGCCCTCTTCTGAACCCTCCCAAGATTCTCCGCATCCCTTTTGAAGTGTGGTGCCCAAAACTGGATGCAGTACTCCAACTGCAGCCTGACTAGTGCCACATAGAGGGGAAGCATCACCTCCCTGGATCTGTTCATCATGCACCTATTAATGCATGATAGAGTACAGTTAGCCTTACTTACCACTTCATCACATAGATGACTTATGTTCACCTTGGAATCAACTATGACTCTAAGATCCCTTTCCACTGCTGCGCTGCTGAGAAGGTTATCCCCCAGCCTGTAAATGTGTTGGTGGTTCTTTTTTTCCTGGGTGCAGCACTTTGCACTTGTCTATGTTGAATTGCATCCTATTTCATGCTGCCCATTTTTCCAACCTGTCCAGATCTGACTGGATCCATTCCCTACTCTCTGGTGTGTTAACTTTGCCCCATAATTTGGTATCATTTGTGAACTTGGACAGAGTGCTGTCCACACCCTTGTCCAAGTCACTGATGAAGACATTGAATAGCACAGGTCCAAGGACCGAGCCTTGCGGAACTCCGTTGCCCTCATCTTTCCAGGTCGACATTGACCCATCCACCACCACTCTCTGGGTGCGACCCCTAAGCCAATTTGCCACCCACCTGACCATGTAATCATCTACATCACAGCCTGTCCATTTATTTATGAGAACAGAATGAGATACTGTATCGAAGGCCTTCTTAAAGTCTAGGTAGATGACATCTACCTCGACTGCTGCATCTAAGCATTTTGTGACCTAGTCATAAAAAGAAACAAGGTTAGTCAGGCAGGATCTACCCACAATGAAACTGTGCTGATTTCCTTTCAGCATTATTTCCCCTGCTGGGCTCCCACAAATGAGATCCTTAGTGATTTTTTCCAGAGTTTTCCCAAGGATAGAGGTGAGACTAACTGGCCTATAATTCCCTGGTTCTTCCCTCCTGCCTTCTTGAAAATAGGGACCACACTGACCTTTTTCCAGTCCTCTGGGACCTGACCGGAGCACCATAAGTGCTTGAACAGCCATGCCAACAGCTCTGCTATGACACTGGCCAATTTCTTCAGCACTCTTGGATGAAGTTTATCTGGGCCTGCTGATTTGAACACATCCAGCCGCTCCAGATGCCCCTTCACTAAGTCTGTGCTAACAGTTTTACTCCCTATATACCTGAAGGAGGACTTTTTGTTGTCCTTAATTTTTGTCGCCAGCCTAAGTTCTAATTCTGCTTTGGCCTTCCTAACTGATTCCCTGCAAGTGTGAGCCAGGGAGGTATACTCCTCCCTGGTAGCTAGCCACTGTTTCCACAGCCTGTATACCTCTTTCTTTGCCCTTAGGCTTTCCTGGACTTCCTTGTTCAGCCAAGAGGGCTTCTTTCCCCGCTTTGCCCCTTTTTATGCACAATGGGATTGTCTCCTTCTGCACCCATAGGCTCTGTCCCTTGGGGAACGACCACCCTTCCTGGACCCCCATTTCACCAATGCTCTTGAGCTTTAATGCCTCACTAACTAATCTCCTGAGCACACTGAAGTCAGCCTTTCAAAAGTCTAGCACTTCAGCCCTGCTAGTTAGTTTACTCACCCTTCGCCAGATAGTGAATTCAATCAATCAATGGTCACTATCCCCAGGTTACCTTGTACTTGAAGATCTTCCACCAGATCATCCCTTGTAGCTAGCACTGAGTCCAGCAAGGTGTTTCCCCTAGTGGGATCATATACCACCTGTGTTAGGTGGAGGTCCTGTATGCAGGTTAAGAACCTACATGAGCGGTTAGATTTGGCTGACTGCTTCTCCCAGCAGATGTCAGGGTAGTTCAGATTACCCATGACAACCACATCTCTCGAACGTACAGCCTCTGAGACCTGTCTGGAGAATTCCAGGTCTAGCTCATCTTCCTGGTGTGGCGGTCTATAGTAGACCCCCACTACAAAGTCCCTTTCCCCCCCAACCCCCTTGTATCTTGACCCACAGTACCTTGGTTTGGCCCTCCTCTGATCCCATCTTGATTATGTAGGCAGTCCAGCCCAATAATTAGGGCCAAAGACTGGAGCCAAAATATGATATGGGTCAAGTGTCAAGGTCAGGAACACAAAGGCAAAACAGAGTTCAGGAGCTACTTCAGGTGTCCTGTGCAGTCATAGCACAGCTGCTTAGGCTGTCCTTAGGTCTTGGGCCAAAGACAACAGGCAAACCTGCAGCCTGCACAGGCCCAGCTGGAGCTGGCTAGCTGATCAGGGTGCCTAGCACTGTACTTACTGGTCTCCACAGCAGCCTGGAAAACTTAACCCTTTAAGTCTCTGACAGAGATGTGTGATTTGTTTTACAGTTAGTCTTAAATTAGTTTTCTCCCAATCTCACCCTCTGATGCTTAGTACTAAATCCAAAGCATAGAAGTCTGACATCAGCTTAGGTTGCTAACATAAGGGAGCTGCTGACAGACATTTCTCATATAACCAGCAAGAAAACTGAAATTTAGGATGTATCAACATATCACAATGCCATGCAGATTAGACAAATCCTTCCAAGGATATAATTCAGTGCTTATTTTATCATGTTGTACGTAATTAGTTCAGATACATGTTTCTGTCTTCCACTGCCTTGGAATAAAAACACAAGGCCCCAGAGAGACCATACAAGATAGCTGTGATCAGAAGGAAATGACAAGTAGCTGGAAGCTACTAGATGAGTGGTCATCTATCTCATCTGCCAAATGGCCAGGAGTGTGGCAATGCCTAGCATCTACATTGTATATAACGGCACAGATGACTGCAGCATATGGCTTGCTGTTCTGCTGCCCCCAGTCAAGCTGTTTTGAGCCTGATTGAATGTGTGTAACTACATGCCATAAACATACCATTTGGTTTGACTAAGATGCTGTCACAGCTCCCTGCAGCTGACATCTTAAATCTACTGATGTGAAATAGTCTTCATGGACTCACCCACCTCCGAGTCATTTGCCTGCCTGTCTGTATGCTGAGATACAGACATAAGCAAGTGAGATCATTATTTTATCACTTTGTGTGATTATTTTTGTATAAGTAGGGCTGTGCACATGAAGATATCATGATATATAAATAACATGATGGTTCTCAGTGCTTCCAATAGGTTTGCATGCTTCCAGTGCTGGGTATGAAGCAGAACCTTCTTCCAAATCTTCTGCTTTGAGAGTTGTATTAGCCCAGTTCTGCAAAGTCTAATTTTTTTAGAAGTCAAAGACAGTTGTAATGACTTGTCCTCATATTTTTATTTTTATATCAGTTTTTGTTACTATAAAAATATTTATAAAGGAAAAAAAGAGACTTCAACGCTCAAACTTTATTATAATTTTCTTCTCTCCCTTTGTTCCATAAATTCATTGTGGGGTTTTTTTTGTGTTTTTTTGTTTTTTTACCCAAGTGGATCTATAAATGATGCTCTGTACTGTATTCACATGTACTCTCATCACTACAGCTCTTACACTGAAGTTTAGGCCAACCTGCTAATTACCAAGACACCATAACATGGATCTCTTGTTGATAACTCTGATGACTGCGATTCTTATTCAGAAGGATTCTTTCCCTTAGCCTGGTTTCTAGGCCAAAGGTCCCATGCACTGAACATAAAGCTTTTCTGTTAGTGCTTCCTCTTTCTCAGAAGGACAAGTTAGACTTAGATTTTCACCTTCATGGTGATACAAAATACTGAAAGCCAATTAGCACAGAATTCTTTGGTTGGCAAAGAAATAGCCACCTGGTGAAGGAAAATGGTGTAAGGAATGGATTGGGTGAAAAGGGGCATAACTGAAGTACGCTGCTGCTCTGGGAATTTCTGGCTACTACAACAGGCTCCTTAGATGCTACTGCAGCAAGATGTAACTTAGAACACTAGGTCTATTGTATGTAGAGGTGAGCATATGGTCATTTGTTTAAGGTCCAATAGGTATATGAGAGAAAATAAATATATATATTTAAATAAATATTAATATCTGCAGTTGAGCAAGGTAGGATTAAAACTCTAAGATTATCAAGTCAGAATAATACCCTAAACTTCAATCACCTCCATACATTCAGGATCTTAAATCTTCATAAACAAACAATGAAGTTTTATAACACCCTTGTGAGCAGGTAAGGAGTGTACCGAGATTGCCATACACTGAAATGAAGTCATCCCAGTGCATCATATAGCTGAAGCTTAAAAACACACAACAACACTGTACAAAATTCTAGAGGAATATGACATCAATTTGAAACTGGGTGGGGAAGAATTTTGCAGAGGCAATGAAACTACTACCTACAATAGAATCTAGCCAAGAGCTCAGGATGGATGCCTATTTTCTGCCAAAGATGACCCTAGGATCTTTAATGAACTCCAAATAACCAGGGCCTCAATTTTAAGATTATTCTAAAATATGGCTATCCAACTTTGACAAGGCTGGGGGCTGAACATGGTGCTGGCATGCAGCCCCTGGGTCACACACAACTATGGCCCTTCTGGGACTCCCCCTGACCAGTAGGCTGTGCCAGCAGCATGCAACCCTTCCACTCCCGTGCTGGGTGAGCTGCACATGTGGTGTGTGGTTCCCCAGGCCTCTCCCCTTCTGTGCGGCAGCAGTAGAGTCAGCCACACGTTAACCACTTGTAGGCCATAAGTGGCCCACAGATTGCCAGTTGGACAGCCCTGATCTAACAGATGAACACTGTAGTTCAGATCTTATTCTATTACTTGTCTAAAATAGTACTTAGTCACCTAAAATATGATCCTATTCCAACCTACTTAAATCCCTACAAAAACTGTTAAATGTAAAAGCTAGATGAGCGCTCCTGTTCCTCTGCTTTGTGACTTAGTTTTAAGGCTAAGTGGGATAAAAGTAGATATGTTAATGTATTCTGAGGGGACATGAGCAAGGTAGAGAAGGAGGACACTTAAACACTATTGCACCTGCTTGGCACCTAAGTGTGATTCTGTTCCAACCTGCTTGAGTACCTGCAAAAATATTATGGGTAGAATAGGAATCTACTAAGATGGAATAGGATCTGGCCATACAGAAGCGCTGTTCTGTCTAACAGCATACTGGGGTTTTAGTTCAGATTCAGGAGGGAGGAATGTCCCTTGCTTTTTTGCAACCCTCAGTTGTTTCCTGGAGGTCTCCCATCAAAACAAAACAGCAAACAACCCCATCACTAGCCCTATCTGGCTCTGGAAAGACCTGGAATCCTGACCATTCTATCACAGGACAGAGTAAGCAACAAATTTCTTCCCAGCAGGCACATCTACACATGCACTTTAATGCACATTAGCTTATCTTAATGTGCATTAAAGCATCACAAAAAACATGATATTTGGCTAATGTGCATTTTTCCAGTATCTCACAGTGGCGGTATTGGATTTAATGTGCATTTCCTAAAGCACACTAATGAATGTGTAGATGCACCCAGTGCATGGCATTGCACAGCAAAGCATGTTTTCATAGTTTCATAGTTGGTAGGGTCGGAAGGTACCTGAGCAGATCATCGAGTCCAACCCCCTGCCATGGCAGGAAAGAGTACTGGGGTCAAATGACCCCAGCGAGGTGTTCATCTAGCCTCCTGTTAAAGACCCCCAGGGTAGAAGCCAACACCACTTCTCTTGGAAGTTGGTTCCAGGTCCTAGCCGCCTTGACCACAAAGTAGCACCTCCTGATGTCTAGCCTAAATCTTCCCTCTACCAGCTTGTGACCATTATTCCTAGTCACTCCTGGTAGTGCTCAGGGGAACAGTGACTCCCCCAATGCCTGCTGATCCCCCCCTGACTAGTTTGTAACAGGCCACAAGATCCCCCCTCAGCCTTCTCTTGTGGAAGCTGAACAGATTCAGGTCTCGTAGCCTGTCCTCGTAAGGCCTGCCCTGCTGCCCCTTGATCATGCGAGTGGCCCTCCTCTGAACCCTCTCCATGTTGTCCACATCCCTCTTGAAGTGCGGCACCCAGAACTGGACACAGTACTCCAGCTGTGGTCTGACCAGTGCCACACAGAGGGGGAGGATCACCTCCTTGGACCTGCTTGAGATGCATCTGTAGATGCATGACAAAGTGTGGTTGGCCTTCCTAACTGCACCCCCACACTGCTGGCCCATGTTCATCTTGGCCTCAATGATGACTCCAAGATCCTTTTCTGCCTCTGCACTGACAAGGGAGCTCCCCAGCCTGTAGGTATCGTGCCGGTTGTTCCTCCCCAGGTGGAGCACCTTGCACTTGTCTGTGTTGAATCCCATCCTATTCTCATCCACCCACCCCTGTAACCTGTCTAGGTCTGATTGCAGCCTATTCCTCCCTTCTAGCATACCCACATCCCCCCACATCTTAGTGTCATCAGCAAATTTGAACAGGATGCTTTTTACCTCCTCATCCAAGTCACTGATGAAGATTTTGAACATTTAACATCTTCTTTTTATGTAACTATCACTGACCACAGTTGAAGACAAGAGCACATTAAGCAATCCATTAGAACTACCATTTTGGAAAAGACTGAGGCAATGAAATCATCTGCTGGCCCCTTTATCTGAGAAAGCAATCTTCTGAATAATGATTTCTCATTGCAACCTACTCATGCAGTGATGTTGCATTAATCATTAGGACATTAGGACATGGATAACAGCACCAGCATTGCCAAGCAAGATCCCATGCTAAACATGCAGCCAACTGAGAAAGAAAATATTTACTTTTGAATTGACTGAATTATATTCAAGGCAATCTGGGCATGCCGGCATGCTCTTCAGCACTGTTTTTTAAAACAATACAAAAGGAATGCATGCCTGCACCGTTACTTCCACCCAGATCTCTTGGCTTGGTTATGGCTCTTTCAACCCAAAACTCTGTCAGGAAATTTACTGAAACTAATTGATCCAAACTGACTAATTATCCATTAAACTGACCAGAAGTTTCTGCTTTGACTTAAGGGGCTTGGGGCCTGTGCCTACACACATATTCCTTCACTTCAATTAAAACAGTGTGCAACATTCCCTTTAGTAGAAATAAAAAAGCATATATTGGGAAGAGAAGGAAGGGAGATGATAAGGACTATCTGCCCCTACCCTCTGGGACAAATTTTGAAATAATTATGACATTTAGAAGAGAAGACTGATTAATTGCAAACAGATTAAAAAGGAAGCATGATCCTTTTTGTGATGGAGCCATGTTAGAACTCATAGGGGAGAAATGTTATCAAAGTTCAGTCATCATCAAGCAAAAAATATATTATGTATATGGTACAATAGATGGTTCTGGGATTACTGAGTTCTGTCACTGAGATGAAAAATGGTAAGAGCAGGAAAAATAATGTGAATAATACTAGATAACATGTAGAATTAAATATGAAGGAATGGGTAAACCAAGAGATTATACTGATTTAAAACTGAATAGGGAATTACTGTGTACCATATGATCATGGTAACTGTTTTATCTGTCAGCTTAACACCTCTCCATCCTCCCTCTGCCCCTGAAACTAAATGAGGGAAGTTTACCCATGAATACAGTAGACCTAAATTACTGGGATTTAGCTTCCATTTACCACTTGACTGGAGGAGACACACGAGGCAGTTAATGCAAAGCAACTGATACATAGTAAATCCTCACCTTTCAACACAGTGGGTGCATCTAAACAAGACACTTTACTGTGCAGTAGAGTAGTTTACTGTGCAGTAAATGTGCGCATCTACACATGCACACACTGCAGTAAACATCACTACTCTCAAGTAAACTTGCTACCTGCAAACGCAAGTAGCAGATTTACTTGCAAGTAGTTACTGTGTGTAAATGCCAACTGGGAGCAAATTTGCTCCTGATCAGCCCTGCCACAAAGGAGCCACCTCAACCTGGGGTTGAGAGCCACTCCTGCCCCAGGGCTAGGCTGGCTTTATAGAAAGCCCAGCCCCAGGCTCTTAAAAGCCTGCAGGCAGTCTGAACCCTGGGACACATGTTCAGGGAGCCTGGGACAACTGCTGGCCACTGCTCCTTCTGCACAAGCCACAGGCCAGCTCTGTCAGCCTGCCTGCACCCCAGCACTGCTCCCTGGCAGCATCATGTGGCTGCCAGGGCGCCATGCAGCGCCATGTGGCTGCCAGGGCCAAACTGTTCAGCTCCACAGAGAGCTACAGGCTTCTGCCAGGCCTACCAGCACCTGGACGTAGCTACAGCCAACTCCTAGCCACTGAGGCCAGCTCCAGCTGGCCACAGACAGGCCCCAGCAGCCTGCCCAGACCTTGTAGGTGCTGTGGGACATCACCTTGACACATGGCTGCCAGTCCCATGCTGTACTCCTGCCCTAGACACTGCAGGCAGCTGCCCAGGCTCTGCAGCACCAGGATAGCCACACAGAGACCGAGAGCTGGTGTGACAGCCATGATGGCATTGCTGCCAGTGCCAAATGCTGCCTCCTGGGGCCCCAACTGGTCACAGGAGGAGACTGATGACCTTGTGGCACTGTGGGGTGAGATGGAGGTATAGAGGCAGATTGTGTGGGGCAGGCGCTGTAACACACACGTGTATGGGGGCTGTTAGGCGGAATGCAGGAGTGCTGTTACCTCTCAGCTCCATGTTCTTGTGGAACCCTGACACAGGACGCAGACTGTCCGACTTACAAAGAATTTCTCCCGCCTCTTCTCTACCTAAACAAAGACTGATTAAGACACAGTGAGAGACACACCTAAAACCCTCCAGATAAGGGGACAAGAGTAAAACAACTGACCTAGGTCTCATTTGCATCCAAGATAGAACCAGATGACAACTCATTCACATGGGAGATGGAGAACAGAATGCCTGAAGCAGAGACTGCAGTGAATTCTGGGATCAGAGAAGCACGGGAGCACTACATGATGGGGAACCTGTGCTCCAAATGCTAATCAACCCATGCACCCTGCTCAGCATTTATCAGACCAGGCCTAATCTGGATTTACAAAGGACTTTCCCCCACCCCTCCCCTTCCCCCAACCCCACACCTCTAAGCAGAAGTAAAGTTTACCAGGCATCTCAGGCTGTACATTCCCCAGTCCCACTATGGGAGGCCTATTTAAACTTGATTGACTAAAACTCGGTTGCTGGGTTACAGAATGCTGAGGCAAAGAAACCAAGTCACAGGGGGTATGAGCAATGGTAAAGGGTTCATCACAGTGAACCCATTGGAGCCCTGACCACAAGTGTTGTCATACTTTTCCTGGGACGACTGGTGGAAGTCCTCCCCTCCCAAAGGTTATGAGCACTCCAATAATTGCCTTAAGTCTGTTAAAAGACTATAGTAAGATCTGGAAAAGTTATGCTAAGCTGAGGCTTGTTCACAAATGAACATCCAAAACCCTGTTGCTGCAAGCTACCTATTGTTTCTGAAGAAACCATGAGATACCCCATCAAGTATATCTGCTATCCATAGAAATTTCAAGCTGGGTCCCAATTGTCTGGTTACTCCCTAACCTTATCTGTTTCCTGATTATCAATCAGTTCCCTGAAATGTTCCAAACCAGATAATGCCTTGTCAATAGAAAAGACATTTTTTTTACACTATTGAGAATGCTTGAAAGAAGCTAAACTGAGGGTATAAAAATCTGTAAAAAGCAGCAGTGTGTGTGCTGACACCACCCACTTTCTTCTTGAGAGGCTAAAGGAGGCAGATCATCTCCCTTCAAGGATCGTGTTGAGAACTTTAACCCGTCAGCTTTGCAACCCGAGTGCCTTGGACTGGTGAGATCCCAATGCTCTCTCTTTTCTCTTTAGGCATAAAATCCTGAACCTGAACTGTATTAGTTAAGCTTGAGCTAGGTTTCCCCAAATATTTATTGAAACCAGGGTAATACTGTAATTGTTTGTGTTTGTTTTTCTTTGCATGTCTATTACTACTAGTGCCATTATATATTTCATGTACTTAGGAATAGATAACTTTTGTAGTCAAACTGGTAGTAACTGGGTAAAATTTATTTAGGATCAAACAGGAAGGCCACAGCAGAAGGGAGAAGAGAACCTATTTCTCTCTGACTCCTATTAATATTATATATTGCCGTATGTGGGGGGGTTGAAGACCTTACGGGGTGTGATATTGGTGAAGTGCTAGTCAGCCACAGTTGGGTTAAAAAAGGACATGTCTACATGTGGAGCAGGAAAACCAACCCTATGTACACAAAATGATCAAAGTACAACACCTAAGTTGGGATGAGATCCATTCAGGAGAGAGATCCAGCTGATTCATAGCAAGACTTCCCCTTCCGTCAGGAAGGCAAGGAAGTTTTCTCTCACCCCCAACAAGGTAGGCCCAGCAGTCTTCCCTTTCTCAGCTTCTCTCCCCAGGTGACTGTACTCTTTCAGTCTGAGAACCCCCACTGCCCTCCTGGAATGTGCTGTCCTCTCCCACTAGGAGGGAACAACACGTAATTATTAGCTGTGCAAGCTGTAGTCTCTCTCCAGGCCTGTCACTTCTCAAAGGCACTCCAGGTCAAAGCCTGATTCTGTCTTAGTCACTTATATAGTCCACATCACTGTAGTATCAGAACACCTTTAATTAATCTACATTCACAACACTGCTGGGAGGCAGGGATGTGCTGATACCGTCATTAAACAGATAGGGAACTGAGGCACAGAGAGACTAAGGTTCAGATCCAGCGATGTGTTTAGACACCTCAGTTCAATTTAGGCACTCAACTCCTCATTGATTTCACTGGGTAGTTTGGCTTGTAAACATTTTTGTGAACCTGGTTCTAAGAACTCCTCTACACATTATAGGTACTGCACAATTATTAGGTTAATTATGAAATTACCTTTAGACTGGCAACATGTGCAAAGTAGCTATCACATGATGAAAAACTCCAACCAGCTATAAAGTTAGACCTCAAAAATTCATAGTTTCCTAGTTTCATAGTAGTTAGGGGTCAGAAGGGACCTAAATAGATCATCTAGTCTAACCCCCCACCACTGGTTGGAGCACATGCTGGGATCACATGACCCCAGACAGGTGTTCATTCAACCTCTTTTTTAATTTACCCAAGGTAGGAGTGAGGACCACTTCCCTAGGAAGTTGGTTTCAGATCCTAGCTACCCTAACAGTGAAACAGTGCCTCCTAATCTCTAACCTGAACCTATTCTCCAGCAGCTTCTGGCCATTGTTCCTTGTCACCCCAGATGTTGCTGTGGGGAATAGGACCATTCTTATTTGCTGCTGATCTCCCCTAATGAGTTTGTAGGCAGCCACCAAATCCCCCCCTCAGCCTCCGCTTGCTGAGGTTGAACAGGTTCAGGTTTCTCAGCCTCTCCTCATAGGGCCTCCCCTGTTGCCCTCTAACCAAGTGGGTGGCCCTCCTCTGATCCTCAAGGCAGGCCACATCCTTCTTAAAGTGCGGTGCCCAGAACTGGACGCAGTACTCCAATTGAGGCCAGACCAATGTCATGTAGAGGGGGAGTATCACCTCTCTGGACCTCTTTGAGATGCATCTTTGGATGCACAAGGTGCGGTTGGCTTTGCTGGCTGCAGTCTGGCATTGGCAGCTCATGTTCATCTTGGAGTCAATAATGACTCCAAGATCCCTTTCTGCCTCTGTGCTCACAAGGGGGGAGCTCCCCAGCTTGTATGTATGCTGTGGATTCCTTCTCCCCAGGTGCAGCACCCTGCATTTATCTACATTGAAGCCCATCCTATTACCATCCGCCCACTTCTGTAGTCTGTCTAAGTCTAATTGCAGCCTCTCTCTCTCTTCAAGCGTGCCTACCTCTCCCCACTTCTTGGTGTCATTGGCAAACTTGGACAACGTGTTTTCCACTTCCTTGTCCAAGTCGCTGATGAAGATGTTGAATAGTGTAGGCCTCAGGACCGAGCCCTGGGGGACCCCACTGCTCACATCACGCCAGGTTGAGTACAACCTGTTCACCACCACTCTCTGGGTGCACCCCATCAGTCAATTTTTGACCCATCCAACTGTATCACAGTCACTTAATTTATTAATGAGAATGGGGCGAGAGACAGTGTCAAAGGCCTTCTTAAAGTCCAGAAAGACTACATCCATGGTGACACCATCATCCAGGATTTAGTTACCTGGTCATAAAAGGCCATCAGGTTGGTATGGCAGGACCTGCCTTTGATGAACCCCTGGGCATGATGGCTTTGATGGCTGCAGTCTGGCATTGGCAGCTTCATGTTCATGTCCCCCCTTGTGAGCACAAAGGCTGTTGATTTCCCCTGGGCATGATCTCCCCTGCTGGCCCCTCACAGATGTGATCCTTGAAAATTTTTTCAAGGATTTTCCCTAAGACCGATGTGAGGCTCATGGGCCTATAGTTTCCTGGGTCCTCTTTTCTCCCTTTCCTATAGATGGGGACCACATTAGCTAGTTTCCAATCTCCAGGCACCTGGCTCCAGGACCATAACCGCTCCTACAGCCGGGCCAAAGGCCCAGCAATGACCCCCGCCAGCTCCCTCAACACCCATGGGTGGAGGGCATCAATCTGTACCAACTTTATAGCTGGTTGTTACTGAGCTTTAATTTGCACATGTGAGACGGTTTCTCTCCCTTGCAGCTGGGAGCCCATCAGCTGACAGGGCTCCCAGCCACAGGGGTGCAACCCCCAAGTCCTGGGGATCAAGGCTGTGGGGAACTCCAAGGCTCCAAGAGGTGCATGAAACCGCTGGGCCCACACGGAGCTCTTGGTCCTGGCTGTGCCTCACGTGCAGCCAGGATCCAGAGCCCCACAGCTCATGGGGCTCTGGCTCCTGGCTACCATGAAGTGGAGCCAGGATCCAGAGTCCCATCAGCTGTGGGGACTCTCAGTCCCAGCTGCACATGGCCCCCACAGCTGAGAGCCCCCTCAGCAAAGTGGGTTCCTAGCTGCGGGTGCCTGCTTCTTGCAGATGCAAGGAGAGCCCAGGATCGGGTTCCCCTTGCACTGACAATAAGGCATTGGGTTCTAACATGCAATCCCACAATTGCGCCTCCTGCCATGCACATGTGACATGGCAGGAGGCACAATTGTGTGGATCATGCATTAGATCCAATAGCCCCTTTAGCTTCATATGTAGAGGGGGCATAAGTGACCATTCTAAAATCACACAGGACATCTGGGCAGAAAAGAGAATTTAATTCTAGTCTTCCAAGTCCTATGCTAATGCCACAGCCACTGAATCTTTCCTCTCAGTCTGTCTCCAGGATAGGTTTTAATGTCTTCTTGCCCCAGTATAGTGTTTTTAGTAATCATGTAGGCCAAAGGCCAACTCCATTGTTTTAGGCATGATACAAACAGAGCAGTAGACAATCCTTGTCCTAAAGAACTTATAGATTTATTCATCCCATCAAACTCTTATAAATAAGTGTTCCATTCAGCTTTAGGACTTGGCTTTACCAAATGCAAGAGATCCAGTACTGTGCACAACTCTGGAGATTTGTGGCAAAGCAGGTGAGTAAACCTTTGCCCTGACAAAACCTCTTGCCCTGACACAAAAAGATTTCTCAGGGGGCTCAATTCTCACAATTACATTTCAGGAGAGTGGATTTACATTTTCCAAAACTTCTCAGGTCAGTGATTCTCCTTGGACTGCCATGTGTTAATTTGCAGCAAAGTGTAAGTGAAAAATCCAATATCCTGTTCAAACAACAGGTTTTCCTGGTTTTATGAATATAAATACAACTGTGACCTTTAGACTGACAGAATATTGTAACATGTAATTATATGGCAGTGAAAAAAATCTTGCACTGGCTCAGATAGCTTATTGTTGCTTTTATGTACTTTACTTGGTAAAATACCTTTGTGACTTGTTTCTATGCTTCACAGCCATGCTGTAGTCCTCCCCTGAGCTTCTCATCTGTCAATGGCAGCACTCAAGAAAATGTTTATGCCTAACATTTGAATTATCAAACATCATAAACTAATACAAGATGTTTCAGGCTGGACATAAGGGAGAATTTCTTTACTGTCCGAGCCCCCAAGGTCTGGAACAGCCTGCCATTGGAGATGGTTCAAGCACCTACATTGAACACCTTCAAGAGCAAATTGGATGCTTATCTTGCTGGGATCCTATGACCCCAGCTGACTTCCTGCCCTTTGGGCAGGGGGCTGGACTTGATGATCTTCGGAGGTCCCTTCCAGCCCTAATGTCTATGAAATCTGCTTTGAAAATTACAGTGTACACAAACATGCAGATGGAACCAGGGTGTAGCTGTAGGTCATTTCAGATATAGACAAAGAATCATTTAGGCTTATTTACTTTTTTATAATGGCTTTATTTCCATCTCATGCCTCTTCAGTGCTAATCTAAAGAACAAACTAGTGTTTCAGTGCATTTTCTACTGGACATATGCCTGTGTCACAGGGTACTAAGGTGCCTGCTCCTAGAAGAGCAGAAACTGCTTGGGGAGAGCCCACAGAGACAGACAGAAGCTCAGGTGCAGGTTACCAGGGTAACAGGCTAGAGAGCAAATTAGCCTGCAGCTGCACTTGGTCAGCTGACCAGAAGGGGCAGGGCCATGGGCCCATATAAACCCCAGGCTAGAACTAAGGGAGGCAGTTTGCTGCTAGCGGCCAAGTGGGAAGGAGCCCTCCTAGAGGGAGCTAGGGGAAGAGGCCTGAGGGTGAGTCTAGCTTCTGGGAATCCCTAGGACAAAGTTTGACTCTTTTAAAGGGGTAGAGAACAATGGGAACTTATGTGTTATGTTACAGCCCAGGGGCTTATGTTTTGTTTGCCATTTCATAACAACTGGTGGTTTAGGTGAGGCTATTTGGGGAAGGGGGAGGCCTCATTGGGGGCCCACTGCAGTGTGGGGACCCCAGTGCCAGGCATTTTGGGGGCATAGGACCCAGCGCCAGAGAGGGCGCGGCCTTTGGGGTGCACAGACTCTGGTGCCAGCAAGGGCGTGGCACGAGGGGTGCAGAGACAAGGCTATGGAGAGCCCAGGCGCCAGTGAGGCACAGAGACAGGGCTGCAGAGAGGACAAGGGGGCCAAATCATAGCAAGGCCTAGACTGGACAATGTCGATGCTGTCTGTTAGGCTTGGCGTGTGGTAAAGGGGCAGTTGGAGCCACACATATAGCCCATAAGGCTGAGGTGTCCCCAGGACATCCATTTTGAAATGGGACCCATGGGGTTCAGGGAAGTCCAACAGGATTGTGCTCAAGTAGGCTTAAAGGCAGTCTCCCCATATTATATTTAAATCAAGATGTGACAGGGAAGAAAAGAGTGCCCATTAGGCTGAATTGGCACAGTCAAGGGGTCTTAGGAGATCACGGCCATCCTTGGAGAACCCATCCTGTGACAGCCTGCACCACAAACATTTCCATGGTAACTGAGAGCTTTGCCTAAGTACAGACATCCAGTTAAATTGCTCCTGAAAGAGTTTCTTCCAGAAAACTGAACACCTGTATACTTTCCCCTGGCTCCCAAGACTAGAGAGCTGGGACAAATGCTCCCTGCCTTCCTGAAATTAGGAGCCAAACCGTACAGATGTTCCTCTAGCCCCATTACTTCCAGTAGAAATGAAGGTTTGTAAGCAGCCTTTGAGGCCAAAATTTCTTCCAGCAGAAAAATAGCCTGGGAGCCAAACTGTACAGATGTTCTTCCAATCCCTTAGCTCGAGTGTTTCACAGGCAAGCTCTCCAGCCAGGGAGTACTAGAGGGCTGTTCCTTGGGCCATCCCCACCCTTAAGGGAGCAGGAGAACTGCCCCTACTCTTTGCACCCCTCTGGGCTGACCTAGGGGAGTGCAGGAAGCAAGGGGAAGTGCTCAGTTGCTACAACAAGGCTCCAGGAGCTCTGTGGCAAGGGCACAGCAGCCTGCCTTCCCTTATGCTGAGGCCTGACTCAGAACAGTGCAGGGAATGCAGAGGCATTTTGGTGCCAGGGCAAGCTTCTGAGTCTTGCTACCATGGCACAGTGTCCTGCTGCACTGCTCTGGGTCATATGCTCCTACTCGCATTAACAGATGCAGACAAAACAAGAACCAATGGCTGGGAGTTAAATTTGTAGAATTAGAAATATAGCACAATTTTTAACAGAGAGGAAAATTAACAATTGGAACAAATTAGCAATGGAAGTAATATATTTGAGGGCTTCAAGAAATGGAGAATTGAGACTGAATTACTTTCTGGAACCTATGCTTTAGTCCAACATAAATTAATCAGGCGCAACTGGATGAAGTTCTATGGCTTTTCCTATACAGAAGATCAGACTAGATGAACTTATTGGTATTTCTATCTTTGAAATATATTCATTTTAAGGTAAATGAACATAGTTGTGCATTTTTTTAAACCATTTTAAATAAAAACTCCCTTGAAGAAAATGACCATTCACTTTCTTCAGTGTTATTCAACAAAACTGTGCTTTCCAAAAAATAAATGTGGATGTGTCTATTTTCTGGAGTCCTCAACTTTGTGTACTTTTATGTATGGCATAATATTAAATTTGGTTGTTCAGTTTATTTTTAGGAAGCCTAAAATAGTTTTGTAAAATGTTCACTGTTTTTTATTTAGTAGTATTCAAGAATGGAGATTGATTAAATTGGTATCTGTATATATCCCCCAAATTTTGGAATGAAAAACTTTTAGCCTTAGAAAATAGAATTAATCTTTTTAACATTATACTTTAATATGGAAGTAAAAGAGGAAAAGAAGACATGCTTGTGGGTATATCTGGAAAGATCTTTTCCATACATGTAACTAGGAGTTTCATAGTTGTTAGGGTTGGAAGGGACTTCAATAGATTATTGAGTCCGACCCCCTGTCCTGCACAGAAAAGAGCGCTGGGGTCATATGACCCCAGCCATGTGCTTGTCCAGTCTCCTCTTAAAGACCCCCAAGATAGAGGAGAACACAAAGGGTGTGCAAAGCAGGCCCGATTTGATTCCGATTTGGCCCAAATCAGGGAGTGATTCGATTTGCTGATTTGGATCGCTGTCCCTGATTCGATTCGGCCAAGTCCAAATCTGAAGATTCGATGCTGATTTGGAGAATCAGAGATTTGGACATAGACACAGGTTTAAATGTTTTTTCTATGTACCTTGAGGTACCAGTGTGGCTTGTGAATGCTGCGATGCTGGGGCGCACATAGCGTCCCCCAGGAGTGAAGGGGAGCCCTCCACGTGCTTGGCAGAGAACCTGGAAGTGGACCAGAAGTATTTCTGGTCCAATTCTGGGTCTACTAGGGAGTGCATTGGGGGCCCCCCCAGCTTGGTGCATTGGGTGACCCCTCCCAGACCCAGAAGGCATCAGTCGCCAAACTGGAGGGTGTGGGGGGGCTCCCCTGCACACTCT
Source organism: Crocodylus siamensis (assembly GCF_052110815.1). Lineage (NCBI taxonomy): Eukaryota > Metazoa > Chordata > Crocodylia > Crocodylidae > Crocodylus > Crocodylus siamensis. The sequence continues at coordinate 125,856,156 of NC_143398.1, read as the reverse complement.
CTGGAGGACCTGGAAGTGGAACAGAAGTGCTTCTGGTCCACTTCCAGGTCTGCTGGCGAGCACACTGGGGAGCACTCTGCACTTCTATGGGACATTCCATGAGCCCCAGCATCACAGCATTCATGAGCCTTCTGGTACCTAGAGGTATGTAGAAAAAACATTTAAAGTTGTGTCTATGTCCGAATCACCAAATCTTTCCAAGTCTCTCAAAATCAATTGGGAGGGTTCCAATTCAATTCAGAGAGATTAAAGGTCCTCTGATTTGATTTGGCCACCAAACTGAGCTGAATCTCCACTGAATTGAATTGGGGACCAAAGCTTTGCACAGCCCTAGAGAACGTCACCTCCCTTGGAAGCCCATTCCAGATTCTGCAACCCTGGAGTTTGGAAGAGCCTACATGGAGATTTAACATGAAACATAATACATCCTTGGAAAGAAACTCTGGAAATTTTATGAAATGTTATCTTTCAAAATATGGAGAGCCTGGAGAGCCCCAATATTTAACTTAGTACTTGGAGAACATAGATGGCAAAAATTCTACAGTTTACTAGCTGGAACAAATTCTAGTATGTATGGGAAAAAGTGGTTTTGCTTCCCCTCAGAAAAGCTGTGCATATTCACCATAAAAATACCATTATTAGTAAAAAGCTCCCTGCGCTGTCTATCAAGGATATTGGATTGATTTATAGAGAAAAGTAATAATCTGTACAGGAGGCTGTACACAGCCACAAGTGACTTAGTGAGCCTAAATGCATTACCTAAGGTTCATAACCTCTGACTTGTCCTCGTGTCCCTGGGGACCCCATCTTTGGATCCTATAGAATGGCACATTAATGTTATTATGGAAACTAAAACCATGGGTGACTAACTCTTCTCTTGGGTTTCTAGGGCAGACTGTGGGTTTTCTCACATGTGCTAAGATACCCTAGAAACCAGAACTGGGCTGCACCTGTAAGCCTCAAATAGTGATCAGCTCAGATAGCATAATTCTGATAGCCTCTTTCCCTACATTATTTTAATGTCATATTTTGTTTAAAACATTTATGCTCATTTCCATAAAACTGACACAAAACAGAGCAGCTGTCATTCAGATTGGATTTTGGCATGAACTTGGAAATGGAAAATTCACTTACAGTAAAAGCCATGTTATCTGGCACTTTACAAGCCAGCATGCTCTATTAGCCAGCATGCTGGTTTTTAGGTAAAAGCGAAACTGGAAGTGCCCATCGTGGCACTTCCAGTTTTGCCGAGCCCCTGTGGCCTGGGGCAAAGCAACCTATGCTGCCAAGCTCCCAGAATAATGGTTCTTTCCCCCTTTCTCTTTTGACCCCCTCCCTGCCCCTCGCAGCAGGAGGGGCGGCAACTTGGTGGGAGGGGCGGCGGTGCACCAGACATGGCAAGAGAGGCGGCCTCTCAGGTAATCAGCATATTTTGTTACCTGGCACCCCCAATTCCCCATGGGTGCTGGATAACATAGCTCTTGCTGTAATTCCATCTTTTCCCAATGCCGCCTTTGTAATAATGTGAAAAAGGAACATCATGATATCATAATGATAAAAAGAGCAAAGGTGTTCAAAACTACATACAGCAAGCCCTTTCATGAGGAAAATTTTACATATAAATACATTAGCCAAATCAATATTTTTCTGAAAAAGGGGGCTCCGTTTCATTTCAGTTTCTTGATTCGGCCATTTTGGAGGAACAGTGATTCATTTCAGTGTTTCGGATCACTGTTTCATTTCAATTCAGCCAAATCTGTTTTGGAGTTTGGACACTGTTTTGGTGATTCGGCCATAAGCTATAATGGGAAATCACTAAAATGCCTATTACTTTGTCATTTCTTGCCTGGTTTGGATGAAAATAGCATGGATGGTAGCCCCTTCTGAGGCCATGAAGCCTGCCAGGTTTCAAGGAGATACATGCAGGGGTTTCTGGGAAACTGTACCTAAAACTGTTCAAAGCAAAACTCATGACGTGTGGGGGGCGGGGGGCACAGCAGAATGAAACCAGCAGGGATGGTAGCCAGTAACATGGGGCCTTCCAGTGTCAGTTAGATCTCTGGCCACCCACCTGTTTCTGGGACAACTGCTCACCCCTCTTTTTCCTGCCACACCTTGATGGAAAACTGATTCAGATGTTTCCCAGGTGGGAGGCTGCCCACTTAGGTGCCCTGGGGTGAAATCCATTTCGCAGCTCTGTACTTTCCCTACACTGTGGCCCATGCCTCACACATTGTATCTTTCACCCTCTCCAGCTGTAGTCCCCTCTCTGGGACCTTTGGCTCTCCCACCTGCAGGCCAGTTGGAATTCTGAGCCTCTTGCTCTGGGCATTCCTCGCAGTGGGACCCTGGCCCTTTGACCCCACTTTGGGTCCTGGCCCCAGCACGGACCAATCAAGGGTATCTCTGATATCTTTTATCAGACCAACTGAATAGTCGGAGAAATATATCTTAGCAAGCTTTCAGGTTTAAAAACCCTTTGTTAGGCCGGGGAAGCATCTGCAATTGGTGTATGCTCTTCCTGGATGGAAAGAATAGTAAAGAAGCCAGAGGCTGGCATGCAATGCAGGTATATTGAGTCCATGAGTTTTTGAACTTCACTTCATCAACTTCCTGGATACAAAAACTCATGGACTCAGTATAGACACTGGATTTATGACACACTATAACCTGTCTGACATCTGACTCCCCAGGTACCTCTCCACTTTTACCTGCTACAATCCCTTTCCCACCTCCTCACTCCCAGCCTATCCCTCACCCCCTGACACCTCAATTTACCTTCAATTTACATTTTCACTGACTGGCTTTCTTGCCTGCATTGCATGCCAGTATCTGGCTTCTTTATTATTTCTTTGCACTACCTGCCGATGCTGGGGTCTGGTGCTTCTGGAACCCAACATTGAAGCCATGCCCTTGGCTCGCATTGGCAGTGCCTGTGGTGGAGGAGACTGGCTATTGGATGAAGTGCTGGCATGGGACACTGGTTCCCCCTCTTCCATGTCCCCCCACCTCAGCCCTTCTGCCTCCCTGACTCTGTTCACCAGCACCTTCATCCAGTGATGCAGGGTTTTGCTGGCATACATGCTCTCCTTCACCCTTGGGTTGCACATGCCCACCAGCACGTGGACCGTACTGGACTGCAACAGATCCAGCCATTTCTTGATGCGCTCCTTCAGCTGTTTCACCAGTACCTGCACCCCTGGTGACAGTGGCTTGCCCCAGCCAGGAACATCGATCCCCTGGAACTTCTCCATTTCGTTCTAAAGCTGCCTCATTATGGGGATTACCTGGCTAAAGAGGGCATCATCAGCGCTGAGGCTTTCACTGGCCTTGAGGAACGGCTTAAGGACCACCAAGATCTGGGAGATGGTATCCCACTCAGCTTTGTTAAGGGGGCCACTAATCCCACTCTCCCCAAGCAAGGCCATCTCATGGAGGGACTTTTGTTGCTCGACCTGCCTTTCGAGCATTAGGTATGTGGAGCTCCACTAAGTCTCCACATCCTGCATGATTTTGTGCTGCAGGACACTAAGTTCTGTCTGTTTGTCCTGCAGCATCTTGCCCCCCTTGATGCTCTGGTAGAAGTGGTGTTTTGCTACCTTCTTGCATCTTGAAGTGAGCTGGCTAGTTGTGATGGCACCTTCACTGGCAGCCCTGCCCATGACTATAAGGTGGAACTTGTGTGCCACACAGTGGATGCCAACAAAGTTGGCATCATGAACTGCCTTGACCATATTAGCCCCATTGTCAGTGACCGTGAACCCACAGGTGAACTCGCCCTGCCCAACGAGCCACCCATACACCATGCAGTTCATGGCCCACATTATCTCCATTGCCATGTGGGACCCATCCAACACCTCCACTTGAAGGAGAGCCCACTAACAGCCTGACTGATTGCACCAGTGCCCTGTGTGGAAGAGGTAGGCATGATCTCCACCTCAGCTGCTCCAGATGTCCAAGTTGAAGTGTGCAGCTCCTCCCTCAAGTAGTCCCTGCATCATCAAAAAGAGAGGGCACCACCATCCTGCTGAAGGTGGTGTGTGAGGGCACCTGGTATGATGGGGCCACAAGCACCATGAGCCACCTGAACCCTGGCTGCTCAACTAAGGAGAAGGGCTGGCCATCCAGAGCAAGCATCTCCCCAAAGATCTGAGTGACCTTGCTCACCTTGCAAACGCACCCCCTTTGTCTCTGCCTTTCCCCCACTGGTCCAGGGTGGCCTACCTCTGCTTCTGGGGGATGGGAGCTTTGGAGCAAGAGCAGGACTTCCCTTTGGGCATGTTCCCACTGGTGCCAGGCTGAGGAAAAGCAAAGGGAAGGGGGGGATGCCTCCTGACACGCATCAGCATGCCTATGTTTCTGAAATGTTTTTTGTCTTTTCTGGTCCTGCATCAGCAGTGCAGGCAGATAGCATACTTGGGATCATCTGCCACCCCAGAATGATCCCACACTACACTACCCCCTTGCTTCTGGGGTGCAGGTGTAGATCCTTCCTTATCTCTCTCCTCAGCAGGCAGGCACAATGACAGGAGGAGCTGACTCATCTGAGCCACTTGCTTCCACAACCTCAACCTCCTCCGAGGCGCTTTCTGGAGAAGAACTGGCTCTAGGGGAACTTTGAGGGGTGTGGAGCAGAAACTCAGATTTCCCCTCCTTCCCTAGAACTTCTCTGCTATGGCACTGAGCTCCCCTGATTCCAGATTCAGCTCCTCCTCTGGCACTGGAAGGCTCAGGCTGGGAACTGAAATTGGGGTGGAGGAGACTGCCATGCTAGTGCTTGTCATGCTGGTGGTGATGGGGGTTATTATTATTGCTGGTGTTAGTGGAGGTGGGGCAGGTGCAGACACTGCTCCCACTATCAGCAGAAGCCTTATGGTTGCTAGGGAAGAGGGTGTGTCTAAGTTGGGGGGGGGAGGGACACTTGCAGCTCCCTACTCCCTCCCCCCAACTCCCTCTAGCCCCTCTTGCTCTCCTGCCAGAAGGCCTGGCACCTGCCTTTCCAGCATGCTTCATAATGTTTGCTGTGGTGAAAAATGTATGTGTGTGTGTGTAATATATCTTCTATGTGCCATATATTTCCTATCTGTAATATACTGGAAAGATGCATGCAATCCTTTCCAGGAAGAGAGAATAGAAAGAGACTGACTACTAGGAAGCCAGTCACTGCAGCTAGCCAGTACCTTTCACACGCTGTTGCTTCCAGACAGACAGCTTACAAAAGGCAGAGAAAGGCTTCACACAGAGCCTCATCTGCTGTCTCTCCATCCCTCCCCTAGAGCACTGGGATTGGAAGGGACCTCAGGGACAGACTGCAGACACTGGGCAGCTACAGATGTCAATATCAGAGCAGTCCTTCCCCTCCTTTTTCCCCTCCCTCTTCTGAGTTTCTGTTTCCCCACAAGCCCACCTCCAAATAATTATGAAACAGCCGAAACATTCCAAAACATTTTGGATGGTTTTGCTTAATTTCGGAGCCTTCCATTTCATTTTGGCTTTGGTGTTTTGGGGGCCAAAATGGGCCAAAACACCTCCAAAATGAAACAGCTGCCGAAATTTCACACAGCCCTACTGAATAGCTAGAATTCATAATGAAATAACAACTATTAATAAAAGAAAGCCAGGTGTAGAAGCTTATCCGTGAATTAAAGCAGAATTATAATTATTAATATATTTTTATTATACCCAAAAGTAAAAATAAGGCAGTGTGACAGGAGTACTACTATCGGAGCATCTTCGGGTATGGCTCTGCCTTCCTGTAATGGGCCAACCGCCTGCTTATTTGCCTGCCATGCCTTGATCTTATTCAATTAATAGATTGTTGTAATCAGTGGGAGGCTGCCCATTTCTATGCACCCTGATGACAGAGGGCGCTACCTACGGCTCCTTTTCCTCCCCTACACCGCAGCCCATGCCTCGCAGATGGTGCTGATGTAATCTGACCAGAGCCCTGTTATGTCTTGGCCCTCCTTTCTGCTCTCAGGGCTCCTTGCTGCCCCTTCTCTCTCGCTCTCAGGCTGGGGTCAGTGCGCCCCAAAGATGCTTCGCCCTCTCAGGCACCAGGACCCCATGCTACCGTGGAGTCCCTATGAGGCCTCCACCAACCCCTAATAGCCTCACCCAGTCCTCCGGTAAACAGTAAACACAAAGCCCCTGGGCTATAACGTAAAACTAAACCGTCCGGTTGAACAACATTTGATCCCTACTGGGAAAATACTCCAGCCAAACTGCAGATAAGCATCAACAGGTTCAGACACAAACAGGCTATATATATACACATGGCTTCCCCATAACTAATCACAGTCAAACTATCTTCTCCCTCCCCACTTTTAATGTGGTAGATAAGTAAGATGCAGCATGGTAAAGAGCATGATGTAGGTGAAGTGTAGCATGGAGTTTGAAAAAAATGTGGAGAAGCAGTCAAGCACAAAGATACAGGAAGGGTGGTAACTCAGATAAGAGCATGAGAGATTTTTCTTGTAGGAAGCAGGAATGGCAATGGCCTTGGTACAAAACTTCATTTAGATTTCTAGCAATCCAAACATTACGTCTAAAACATTGATAAAGCTTTGGAAAGTTCAACAATGCATCTCCTTTAACAAGTAATTCCCCCTCATGTTGCAATATACAATCACAAATGCAATACACAAAACTCTAGGTAAACTACCGCGGGAGAGACTTGAAACTGAGGAAAATCAATTTATAATCTGATTCAAAAGCATGTCAGATCACTAGGTAAACTAGCACTGGAGAGACCTACAACTGAGGAAAATCAATTCATGGCTTGATTTAAAAGCATGTCAAGGGAATTTCTGGGGAATTACTTTTTCTACTGACTTTAAAGGAGGAAATGAAAATAAATGTACAGCTTATAGGAGACAAAAGCTTTTAAAGACATTAAAAGGGTTTTATTCACATCACTGAGCTTAGACAAGGTTCCTGAATAGAAAAGTATGAGGTCAAGCAATAGCTCAACCCCACTTTCTCTCACAGACAGAGGGAAAGTCATTTCAGACCTACACAGACATTTTTATCATTACTTTAAAATTAAACATTTAGCTAGTTGTGAATCATGCAAGACTACAAACAGAATAATATGAGCTCCAGTGACTTTTTTATAACCCTGCAATAACAAATCTGCAATAAAAGACAATGACAACATACAAACTGTCCTGCTATTTTGTTGTTTCTGGTATTGTCCCTAAATATAACAGTGCCCTGCTCATGATTTCTACTTATAGGTGTAGCAGGATTACCTTTCAGAGCTTGGGTTGAGTCCCCAGCTTGAGATTTTGCTGTTTTGATTGGTGGAGCCCGTCCACCAATCAGGAGGAAGCAAAAAAGAGTGAAGTCATGCCCCTTTCTTGAGGGGAGGGAGAGAGGAGCTCCCTGGACCTGACTATAGACTGCAACACTGTCAGGTCTGGAAGACTTCAGGGGCAGAGCCCTGAAGAGTATAATAAAGAGCAGCGTGCCCAACATGAGGGAGAGATGTGCCGAGGGACAAAACGGAGTGAAGCTAGGAAGAGCTGGGAAAAGCTGCCCAGTGGGGCAGTTCCTGTTGCCCCTGAAGAGCTCCAGAAGATGGCCCATGGTGGTGGGGAAGCAGAGGTTGGCTCCAGCTCCAGTGCGCAGAGCAGTGCACAGGGATACAGTGCAGGCAGTGCTGCACAGAGCCAGGCCTTGGGAGCAAGGCGCTCATGCCTGCAACCCCTAGTGTGCAGCCAGGGTGTGGTGCAAATGCCGCTGCACAGAGCTGAATCCTGGGAGCCACGAGAGGCAGCAAGTGTTTACAACGCCCGGCAAGTGGCCAGGGCCTCGGTGCACAGGGATGGTGCATGGCGGAACCTAGACCCTGGGAACCAATAGCACAATTCTCAAAACACAATCCTTAAAGCAGCAGTTTTTAGAATGATGTATGGCATATCTGCTAGTACTTTGGGGTAATCAGTTGCTATAACGGCTTTGATATCTCTTAACTTCCTCAACCAGCCAAAAAAATAGATATACATTCTGGCTGGATTTGAGGAATCTCAATGCCTTTCTCCAGGGAAGCACTCTCTCAAAACACTAAAAGCTCTTATAAATATCTAGCATTGCCTACCACTGCATCATTAATACAGTTCCTTTGCTCAAGAGAGAAGTCTGTGCATCAATATTTCCCTTAACATCCTGAGACTGAAAACTTAATTTTCATTTCTGAGATATATTTCAACTCAATACACCTCATCTTGTACTGTTTTAGTAAATGGGATTTTATCACTGACATTACTTAGCGTGAAACTGGGCCTAAATGAAAAGCTTATTTCTTTCCTTAAAGTGCACAACCCTGAATGTGATGTTATCAGTTATATGTTATTCTAATCATGAAATGTAACTGCCTGTTGTAACTGTCAAGTAATTTAATTCTCTCTGTGCCCATCATAGTATCTTCCTATGGCACTGTTTGGATAAGAAGGCTCCATCCTATATTACATCCAAGACTTGTACCAAAGCTATCATGTGCTCCTGGCACTGCCTGAACTAGGGGCAGAAATCAGTCGCTCTCAAGGACGTGTGACTAACTACTCAAGTTCTCCTAAAATCTCCCATACTCTCCCAAATAGCAAATATTTCCTGGAGAATTGTACATAGTTTTTAATCCACCCTGCTCAGAACCACTGCTAAAAAATAAACCCCACAGAATTTAGCCTATAATGCTCCAGACTCACAAATGCAACAGTGTAAAATGTGGTTTGCTGGGCCACGGCCACTTCCAGTCCAACAGCCAACTGTGCTGTGGACCAGCAGCCAACCTGCCGTGGCCCACAGCCCAGGGATTAAGAACCCCTGCTCTAGAGGATAACAGGCAATTTGTAAAACAAAGCCCTAGTAAAGCCTTATTATTTCTTAAAAATACAGAGAGAATATGCTACATTATTAGAGAATTAGAAAGTCACGCTCAGCCATCAGCTTGCTTTCTTCCCTTCTGGGTGACCCCAAGTCGTGCAAGGAAGAAGAAACAAACAGAGGCAGACAAGCTATTAACAAACAATGCCTGGGCAAATCCCAAATGCTTAGCATTGTTACTCTACCTTCCCTGCCTTTTGAGTTAAGTTACTCTAACACACTTTGCTGAAGGATGGCACTACATATATAAAGCTACCCTTTTCACACAGACAGCTCTAAGCCTTCCTCAGGTTCCACCTGGCCATGTAAATAAACTGTAGCTTTGGGAGATTTAATCCCCTTTATGGTACTATGGTAGCACTGCAGAAGTGCTGCCATCTCATATTAGTATTTGGGATATAAGTGTTGGATATTCAAATGCCATACAAAGGAGGCATCACCATCTCCATTTCACAGATTAGGAAGCTGGAGCACAGAGAAGTGAAGAAACTTAGTCAGCAGGCCTGTGACATCTTGGAATTGGACCCAAAAGCAGCCAGTGCTCTAGGTCACTAAGCCACCCTCCATAAAGATCAGCTCCCCACCATATGGTGGGGGCCTAACTCTCACCTGCAACACAGCACCTTGCACAGTGTGGATCAGGCTAAACTTCCAGCTGTCAGAAAGTTTCATCTGTGGAAGTCCCAAAGGAACTACTAGTGGATCACACATACATACTGATCAGGGTAACAGATAGCTACTTACTGTTTTCCTGACTTTATTTTCATTGTATTACAAGTGAGCATTTCTATTAAGTTGTCAACACTTGCCAAACTACACAGACAAAAATGAAACACCTACATGACTGCCAATGTTCCTGGCACAAATTCCTGTGTGGATTTCTTTATGTTACTGACACAAGTATGCACTTTTAATGTAAAGCTGGCTGGGATATTAACATAACAGTTTTGTCCTGCTTGCTGCCTACTTTTACACTCAACCTTTTGAGTGAGGAAATTCCAGAATTAGCAGCTTTCTAGCACTAAAAGCATACAAAACTAGTGGCACCAAGTCCATACAGAGAACATCCAAATTAAGAGTCAGACTTTGGGTCTACTTGTAAGCTCTGTTTGCAGAACACAAATAGAGCCAATGCAAGTACTGATGTTAAGGCACACAAAAGGAAACAAACTGATTTAAGGTAATTCAGAATTCATTACTATGCCACTTCCAGTATATACACTGCAGTACTGAAGCACTTTTAAGCAAAAGTGCTATTCTCTAATTCAAAGAAGTTGACAGATTTCACTCAAAATTTCTGGTATACATACCGCTTGATTGGCATTTTAAAGTTGAAGGGGAAAAACCCTAGTCTTCATTTCCTATGTTCATGGATATTTACAAAAGATTATACTGTAGGGATTTATCATGTTACACAACCCATCCCACCACAGCATGCTCTTTTGTATGCAAGCTAACAGACCATGCTTCCTTTTCTTCTTCTGTTATTATCCAGGAGTTTGCAGGTCTCATAATAGCAAGTGACATCTGATTAAATCCTATACTTCCATTTTCGTAGTGCCTACAAGTAGAAAAGAGCTGTGTATTTGGTAAATTCTCTAAACAGATTGTTGCACACTTGCATGCAAGTCATGTTCATGCTATGCTCCTGTTTGATGTTTGTAAAAACAAACAACTACATTTTATATGTGGCTTCTAACATGCTGTCACTGTCCTCTACACTAGCAGCGTAAGTTCCAAATATACTGGAAAAGGCTTGCTTTATACATGTAGTCAATTTTAATTAGACAACTGAACAAATAACTTATGCACCTGTAATTAGCCCAATCAGCTCAGGGAAAGATTGTACAATGAACCTGTACCGGGGGGCAGTTTTCTTGCAACCTATATTTCCCTTTCCCCGAGGTCTTTCTCCCTTGAAATTATTTTTCACACAAGACAAAGATTCCACTGTCTTCATCGTTGTGCACAAAAGACGCCAGTTTATTTATTGTGGAGAAACTGGTAAGAGTATTTTGGAGCCTTCTTCTCTCATTTACAGTCACACAAGTACAAGCTACAGCAATTGCTTACAAAAGTTATTAGTTTAAAAAATAACTTATTTTCATTTCTTCAATTGCCAACTTCTGTCTCCTGTGGACATTTTTGCTTCTTTCCCCAACACTTCTGCTGTAATAAATGTCTCATTGTCTCTTTTACAATGAATATTTCTTTGCCATAACAACCAATCGTCAAAGTATCCGGAAGCAGACATGGAGCCAGTACCATACAATCTTTCTGCTGCCTGCAAGCAGCCATTAAGTAAGTCAAAAACCATAACTAGCCCACAGACTCATTTGTGAATCAGAAGTGAAAGGAAATACTAAGATTAACTGTCCATTTTAAGCTTTAAACAGAATACAGATGTCAAGAAAGCTTGTAAGAAGAGATTCAAACAGTCAGTATCACACAGTTTGAATGGCAATACATAGCATGTATAGCCATGTAGTTATGTTGACCTCGGAATGTCTAGTGGTTTCCTCTCTGCCTCTGGCAAGCTCATAGTTCTGTGCTTAAGACTTGCATAACAATGGGGAAAACCTACAATAGGACATCTGGAGTCTGGGCTATGCACAGAGTATTTTACCTTGTATAGCTCCTTTAAGGACTACATTTGCTTAATCTGATGAGCTGTTATCTTTATGAAGTCCGACATATCCTATGCATAAAAAAGTTAGATTTAAAAGAAATTAACATATTGAATTAAGAAGAAGTATATTAATGCACAGTTCTAGAACAAGCAGCAATCCTAGTTTATATGCCAGAATTGAGACTAGTACAAGATTTAAAACAGTTATATTTACCATAATCAGAACACTTAAATTCTCATAACAGTAAGGCTTGATATTACAGTACGTATCTGATGCAGAACTCTTTAGACATAGTTTTTTGTCCAGTTTTGCAGCAACATGCTGCCCCCTGCTGCTATAAGTCTGAAACAGGTTGGCTAGGAGTACCACTTCTTGTCTTCAACTGTGATTGAGCAATATCGGCTAGAGCACTCTGGATTTTTTCCAACAGCATATCCCCACGATAGACCACCTCTTCCAGGCGGGCAGCTGCTTCATGGTTCTCCTCCTCTAATCGATACAGACTAGCAGCCTTTAAATAAGAGAAAAGTTAGGGAGTGACCTTGAACTTCACACAAGACAGATTTTGCTTCAAGAGACAAGATGTTCACACTTTTTAGTGTTGAGAGAAAGATCCTACTTTTTAACCTCTGCATCAGTCACTATCTAAAGGCCAGCTGTATCTTCCATTATTACATCTGCCACCTAATAAACAAATGCTCCCACTCCAAGGAGTTATGTCATCAAAAAAAACCCAAACATGCTTGCTTGTCTCATATAATCGTTTTTAGGTACTCAAATTAGTTGCTCAATTACAGTTTAAACCAAAAGAAACAAACTAATAAACCACAGACTTGGAACCCTGCTCCACAATAAGAGAAGATGAAGAAAGTATAAGCAGAGCAAGCTTCTTAAGACCAAAAAGAACAGCATACAATCAGCAAAAATGTCTCATTCAAACCAAAACTATTTGAATTTTTATGTTATCCTGAACTTGATGAAGTTCCAGATGATTTTGAAACAAAATATATTTTAATGTTTTCAAAAGCTAGAGGCTTTTTTGCTGGGGAAAGGACATTTTTGACCAAAAATGCTCAAACTTATGCTACGTCTACTGAGTAAATGGAACAGATCAAAACTGAGTTTTTGGTGAATAAGGTATTCAGGCCAAAGTTTTTGCCCAACTCTAGGTAAAAGCAATTCAGATTGTGGCAGATGCTCATTTGTACAGCTTTCTTTTTTAGAATTACACTACCAATGCCTCTAACCAGGTGCATTAGATAGATGCTTGTAAGGCTAATGAATAAAGACTACTACAGATGCACCAGGGATTAGAATTCAGATTTCTGCTCAATTAACTCACATAAACGTAAGTAAAAAGGTGGATATTTGTATTAAAAAACACATAGCAATGGGCTAGATACCCGAGAAGAAAAAAGTTAGAAGAGTTAGTAATCAGGGAGAGAGGGTGGCAGCTCCTTCTACACAAAAGAAATCTAAATTTATCCTTAAAGGAAGAGTCTATTCAAAGAGACAGTATTAAAAGCCAGCTACTTCAAGCAATTTGACATGAATGGGGATTATATTAGCACCTTTTCAACATGAATAACCAGATTCTATACTGTTCTAGTGTGGCCAACTTTATCCTCCCCTAACACAGTCCATTAAAAAGTAGGAAGTGACAATGCATGAGCAACAGTTTAATCAGTTTAAAAGGGTGGAAGTGAAGTAGTAAGGCCATTTATGTTACACGATCTGTCCAGGACTAAACACTTTTCTGCTTTTAAAGAGGTGCCTTGGAACCCAATGACCACAGCACTGTCATTCTTAGCAAATGTAGTTTTCCCTAAAAATGAGGCCCAGACACTGGTCTAATGCCAGCTGAGGTAAGCCTGTTTACCCACTGGATCACCCCCTCCCCCCAGTCTCTGCAACACCTTGGCTTTCTAATGCAAGCTGTCACTACAACCAGGTGTGGTTTAACTATAGAACAGGGAAAGATCTTTAGTATGCTTGCTCTGCTGATTGAAACTATACTACTGCATTTAATCAGCAAAAGATGTGGCAATTACTATTTCTAGTCTGCTAGCCAAGTAACACTTCACAATACTTATGACAGTTTCTGTTCAACTCTTCATAAATTGCCAGGTTTAGATGCCTTCTGTAATTCACAAATATTCACTGCATTTTGCAGAAAAGCAGCCTGCTTAAAAATTTCTAGTTTCAGTTCTTGTATTTACCTCATCTTAGAATGAAGTCTTAGAAAGTAGCATGTACAGCTAATGCCTATTTTTGTATTAAAAAAATAAGATAAGGCATATAAAAGGGGACCCAAGCAGAAGGCACATGAGTCTATCTACAGCACTTATGTCCCTAAAATAAAAGGGGAAGCACCAGCAGGACAAGTTTGTTCTGAACCTAAGGAAAGTTTGCTGGTGCAGCAAGAAAGCAGAAGACTGCTTTGTGATACAGCTGGAGCAGACACACGGTAACCCTTTAGAAAGCCAGGGTCTAGATACACAAAATGGGCCACAAAGGCTTTAAAAGAGCAAAACTGAAGTGTTTTGCTCTTGCTGGGACTAAGTACAACCTGCTCCAAGAGAGCAAGTTGATACACAATTTTTGGGCATATTTAAAAGATAAAAATAGACAAATTGTCAACAATTGAAAATGCCAGGTAACTTCCTAAAGTAACTTTAGGTGGTAAGAACAGTTTCTTTGGCATTGTAAGAAAGGCAAGGCAAGTTTTACATATCTTAATGGTCCTGGATGCAAGTCTGCCCACCCTGTTCCAAGTTCACCTACACAACGTCATCTTTTCAGTATATTGCCTGAGATTTACAGGTTCTCTTTTGAAGAGCTGAAGTTCATTTTAAACAATATGCAAGATTACATCTTTTACATTATTTACTCTTTTGAGATGTGATTTAATGCGATTAAGAAGCATTTTTGCGGTGTTTCAGTATTTTGGATTTTAAATTTTCTTACCTGCAGAGCTGCTGTTGATTCTTCACTAGGTAACGAATCTATCAAAACATCTATATCCTTAGCGGTACGAGCAATCAGTGCTGCAAAGAGCTGGGCATATTCTATTAAAAATAAAGTAAGAAATACTCTAATATACTACTTTTAACTCTTTTCTTCAGGGTACCTGTAATAAGCTGGGGGTACATTTAAAGAACTTGAATCCATTTCAGACAAGCTGTATTTATTTCTAAAACCAAAGAAGGTTTCAAGCCTTAAGAACTTCCCCATACAAGGCAGTACATTAGGACAATTGAATCAGATTGAGCAGATAAAAGGCTAGAAATTCACAGTATTCACAAATAAAAGGCTAAAACATCAGATTAAATATAGTTGTATACATATAGTGCTCCCATAACTATATGAAGTAGGATTTGCCACTTCACTAACTGTTAGTTAACAAATGTTAAGGTGTGCAATAACAGCCTCTGTGCAATATAAACGCTTCATAAATATGACGGTGAAAAATTTAAAGAAACAGCTGGATTAAAAGTTTTACTGCTACTGCATAAGAATTTTAGCATGCTGAACTTAAATGCCTTTAAAAACTTAGCTGTCCATACTTTTAAAAGAATTTGCAGCTTAGAAAGGTATCTACCTTTGCTAGTGATAAGACTTAAATTCTGGTAAAGTATAGAATTCTTCTATTAGCTTTAAAAATTGAATTTCATAGTATTATCCATCCAGTTAACAAGTAAAACAAGACTACAGTTAAAAGGTTGTTAGGGAGATTTATAGTTTTTCCTGTTTACTTTGTGCATCTGACATATTTCAAGTCATAACCACTGTTTCCAAAAAAAAAAAAAAACCCAAAAAACAACAACAAAACACCAAACCACACAAAACAAAACCCAAAACCAATCACCAAACAATATGGAAGAGAATAAAAAGAAGCTGCACACAAGAAAAAAAAAAGGTGACTAAGAAAATACAACTAATACTCTGGTTAAAGATTTAATGCGCTTTAAAAAAACATTAAAACACATTTTACATGTTTAATCAAGTGTCATTTTGACAATGTTTGTTTCAATAGTCCTGTTCACAAGTTTTTGTCCCTTAAATGTAAAAAGTAGCACTCTGCAAACAGTATTTAAAAACCTTCTTGCTTTCAAGGACATCAATAAATATTAGGGAGAAGCAAGTCTAGCATCTTCAAGGTTGTGCAAGACATACTAGTCTAGCCAGTGGCCAGATTACCACATGCTACAGTAAGTAGAATTTGCTTTAGCTAGAGCTTAAAGGCAGATGTATCAAACACATCTACCCCTGCAGCCAGCCAAGCGTCTCTGAGCCAGTCTGTGGACTGAACTGGGACTCTCCCCCTCTCCCGCTGCCCACCCTTACCATGGAGTAGCGACAGTGCTGGGTCCAGCTTGTGCACCACATGCCAGCTGCTGGAACTGGCACAGGGTGGCCCCAGCACTGCAAGAAGGGCAGGAAGTCAGTCCAGGGTGCCGCCTGCAGCCCATGCCTCAGATTTCCTGTGCTGCCAGCAGCTCTGGGTCCAACCCAGGCACTGCAATGTCCAGGGGACCTTTTGCATAGTGAGGACAGGGACCAGCACATGCTGCATGCAGGGCTGTGCATGGTTCAGTTGCCCTGAACTGCAGCACAGCACCATTGTGCACTGTGATAGCCCCAGTTGGGACCCCCAAGGTCAAGCCTAACCTGATTTAGAACATAAAGCAAAAGGAGATTAATTTGAGAAGCATTGTTGGTTGTGCATCTAGATCAGAAGAGTTCCCACTTAAGAAACACATAAAACAAAATTAGGGCTGACCTAATCATTTAAACACTAAATATTTTAAACTGCCTCCCTGAAAGACAACTCTTACTTTGTCCTGCCATTACATATTTTAGAGCAGAGAATAGGATTGTTCCCAGATACCATCACACTGGTACTGTGGATAGTATGGCCATCAGGATGGTAGTTCTGCGATGGCTTAGTGAGGAATAACCCTGCCAAGGCTATGGGCTGGAAATGACAGCCTCTCAAGGTCCCTTCCAGCTGCCTTTCCTACAATTCTACCAACTCCAGACAGCGTCACTCACATTTGCGCTCTTGCAGGGACCCAGA
The DNA here is from genome assembly GCF_052110815.1 of Crocodylus siamensis. Taxonomy (NCBI): domain Eukaryota; kingdom Metazoa; phylum Chordata; order Crocodylia; family Crocodylidae; genus Crocodylus; species Crocodylus siamensis. Next base: position 125,839,560 of record NC_143398.1, on the reverse strand, counting down.
ACATATCTCATTTGGCTCCTGCCCTCACTGACCTCCGTGTGCACCAGTGAGCTGCCCCGCCAGTGCTGCCAGCCAGAAAGACTGCACAAGGAGATGCTTTTTACCTTCCGTGGGATTGGCTGGCTGGTCCTTGTTGAGGGTGGTCTGGATATTGTTGAATGAGGCAGGCGGGCCGCATTGCTGCAGCACCCCAATGGCATTGCAGAACTGGTCAGCGAGCTGCAAGGAGCATCACATGTCAGGCTCAGCCACGTCCAGTGAGCAAAGGCAAAGCCCCTACCCTCCTCACAACCCCAACCCCCACCCGGCCCTCCCCCCGGAACCCCCTCTCGCCTCCCTAAGATAGCGCCTCCCGACCCACGCCCACTGGTGGGGAGGGGGGGGAGAAGCGGGACCAGGAGCCACCCGGGTTTCAGCAGCCCCGCCGCGGCCCCTCACCGAATTCACCGCGTCCTGCAGCTGCGTGAGCCGATCCGCCATACTCCCGCCCCAGTACCCTGCCCGCCCATTGGTCATCGCCTAAACGCGACGGCGCAACCAATCGCAGCTCCTGATCTTAGGTGGGCAGGAAGGGAATGGGAGGGGGCGGGAAGTAGAAGTGGGGGCGGAGCCGTACCTGGTTCCTCTTCGGGCTTGTGGGTTTGGGTTTTACCAGGAGCGTGTCCCGGCTGCTGGGGACTTACGAGGTCTCATCAGGGGGTTCGGGCGCCGCAGGGACTGGGCCTGGGCAGGCCTGGGCAACTTCCTCAGAGGAGCGGGATCCTTTGGGGCTTGACGGAGGGGCCTGAGTTCCCTGCCTAGTAGCCATAAGGGGTCCCCTGCGATGCAAATAAGCAAACAGTCGGGGCAGGGTACTCTCCCGGGGGCTTGTATTGTTTCCAAAACCCGCCCCAAATCATGAGGCTGAAGTTGTTTGCTTATTCCAAGTTCCTTATTCCCAGTGCGAGGCTCCTTTTTCAAAGCTAATCTAGAACCAATAAAAGCTTGTTATTAATTAATTGCACATCCTAAAGAGAGCGAATTTCATCCTGTTGATGCCACTGGTGGACTGTCCCAAAGAACAGTTCCGCCTGGCCCAAAGTACAGTTTGGCCGTGCCAGGCTGCCAGCTGCCATGCCCACTATACTAAGTATAATAGTTTAAATAAAGAACTGGCTTTTGGGTTGGGATTATGGCTAGAAAATCTGCTTGGGCCACCCATCAGGATACCTCTGCATGACCAGGGGACTCCACCAAATAGGTAAGGGTTCTTTGGGACAATCCCCCAGTGGCATCAACAGGAAGTTTGTGGCGGCCCAAGAATTATTTTGCCCCATAATCCCATTCTAATCTGACCTTTATTTAGGGCTTTCTACTTGGCGTAGGATATTATTTTACATACAAATTAGTAAATATGCACAGTTAATGAAATTCTCTCTCTTTTGGATGTAAGTTTGATTTATAACAAGCTTTTATTGGGTCTAGATTAGCTTTGAAAAAGGAACCAGGAATAAGAATAGGGAACCGGGAATAAGGAACTGGAAGTAAGCAACCAACTGCAGCTTCATCCCCAAATCACTGTTTCTTACAGCAATATTTGCCTGATATCACTATTTCTTACACCATTTTCTACATTTTGTTTTTTTAATGCCTTGTGCCACATGCATGTGAGTCTGCCAACATGCCTGGGTGTGGGCATCTCTAGGAGCTTGAAAAGAGGGTGAAGTGCATCATCACATACAACACAACATGCTTCTCTCCAGGTAATAAACTAGGAGCTTTAGCAACAGGCTGGTGGCCCAGGGCTGTATTATGCTGTTTAAGATTGAAGCAAAAACAAACAGAACTTCACTGAAATGAGTTAAAAACAAACATGCAGGGCTGTGAAACAGGAGCTTCATGACCAGGAGCAGCTACCAGGTCATGGCTGGATGGACTGGCAGAACATCAAGGCCATTCAAAAGGAGAAGGTCATTAACACCTGTGGGACAAAGAGTTTAGCACCGATCAGTAGATTATAATGAGCCACAAAATCAGTGGACTCTTTCAGCACTGCCTGACTAGAAAGGTTGCTGCCATTGCCAGGCACTTGGTTTTAAACTTTGGGTAGGACATAAATCAAAGCAGTGGTGCAGGTGCAGCAGGGGAGCCTCCCTGGATCCTGTGTGTATGTATGGACACACATATGAGTGCTCGCAGGAGCAGGGCCCTAATCCAGAAGGCACTTGTCTTGAAAAATTAGGGCTGGAAGTGCCCTGAGGAGGTCATCTAGTCCAACTTCCTGTTCAAAGCAATTATAGTCACCAATTATATCATCCCAGGTAAGGCTTTGTCTAACCAGGTCTTAAAAACCTCCAAGGATGGAGATTCTACAACCTCTCTGGGTAACCTGTTCTAGTGCTTTGCTACCCTCTTAGTGAGAAATATTTTCCTCATATCTAACCTAAACTTCCCTTGCTGCAACTTGAGCCCATTCCTCCTTGTTCTGTCATCTGCCACCACTGAGAACAGTCTAGCTCCATCCTCCCTGGACCACCCTTCAGATAGCTGAAGGCTGCAATTACGTCCCCCTTCAGGTCTTCTCCAAACTACAGCCCAGTTCCAGCAGTCTTTCTTCAGAAGTCATGTGCCCCAGCCCCCTCACCATTTTTGTTGCCTTCTGCTGGACTCTCTGCAGTTTGTCTACATCCTTTCTGTAGCGGGGGCCCAAAATTGGACACCAGTGCTGAAGACAGAGGAATAATCACTTCATTCAATATGCTGGCAATGCTCCTAATGCAGCCCAGGATGCCACTAGCCTAAGCAATAAGGGCACACTGTTGTCTTATATTCAGGTTATTGTCCACTATAACCCCAGGTTCTTTTATCCTGCTGTTTAGCCAGTTGGTCCCCAGCCTGTACTGGTGCATGGGATTGTTCTGTCCTAACTGCAGGACTTTGCACCTGTCCATGTTGAACCTCATGAGATTTCTTTTGGCCCAATCCTTCAATTTGTCTAGGTCATTTTGAATCCTAGCCCTACCCTCCAACATATCTACTACTCTCCCTGGCTTGGTGCCATCTGCAAACCACTCCATCCCATCTTCCAGGTTATTGAAGATACTGAACAAAACTGGCTCCAGGATCAAGCCCTGGGGCACTTCACTTGATACCGGCTCTCAACTAGACTTCAAGCCATTAATTACTAGCCTTTCAACCCAACAGTCCAGCCATTTTTCTGTCTACCTTACAGTCCATTCATCCAGTCCATACTTCCTTAGCTTGCTGGTGAGATTATTGTGGGACACTGCATCAGAAGCTTTGCTAATGTCAAGGTATATCATGTCCACTGCTCTCCCTGCATCCATAGAGCCATCTTATCACAGAAGGCACTCAGGTTGGTCAGGCATGACTTGCCCTTGGTGAATCTGTGCTGTCTGTTCCTAATCACCTCTTTCTCCAAGTACTTAGAAATGGATTCTTTGAGGACTTGTTCCATGATTTTTCCAGGGATTAAGATGAGGCTGACTGGTCTGTAGTTCTCTGGATCCTCCTTCACTTTCTTAAAGATGGGCACTGTATTTGCCTTTTTCCAGTCATCTGGGACCTCTCCCGATTGCCACAAGTTTTCCAAGATAATTGCTAATGGCTCTGCAGTCACATTGGCGAACTCCCTCAACATCCTCAGGGGCATAGTGTGAAGACCCAGGGTCCAAGCATGGGTGTCACAGCACAGGCCTGAGGAGCGGCCGTGAACTCTCCTGGCGCCCCCTACCGTGCCAAGTTAGCATCCAAGCATCCTCATTCTCACTCACCATGTCTTTGCTGGTAATATTGTTAAAGGGAGGCTGCCTTTTTGTCCCCTTGGACATGGTGTTCTTACTTATCCTGGCCCCTAATGAACTGTATAGCTTGATCTTTGTTGCACCCAGCCTTATGGGCTATGCATGGCTCCTATCACCCCTCATACCACGCCCCAAGCCTCTCAGGTGATTGTTAGATCTAACTATCATTCTTGCGCTCGCGCCCACGCCCGCACTGGGGCCGTGCTTGCGCTCACGCCCACGCCCACACTGGGGCCGTGCTTGCGCTCTGGCACCAGGAACCCCCTTGCTACTGGGGAGTTCCTACGAGGCCTCCTCCAACCCCTACAGCCTCACCCAGTCCTCCAGTGTAACAACAAACAAAACCATCGGCCATTTGGCCCCAACTCAAACTCAGGCCTCCTGGCCAAAACATGAACCCTAAACCATCATGCTCTTCATCTTTCCCAAATCCCTACCAGGTGCTCCTCTGCCTGGTATCCTCACTCATAAGGTGCTCAGACCATCAGGCTCCTCAACTCAACCTGCTCCCACAAAGCTCCATCTTCCACAACTGCCAGAAAAGCACTGCCTGCTTGGCCTCAGCCTAGGCTGTTTATATAGGCCAGGCCCTGCCCCCTTCCGGTCAGCTGACCGACTGTGGTTACCCCAGGAACCGACACCTGCATCTCTTCCTAGGCACAGGGCACCAAAGTGCCCCTGAGACAGTGGGGAATGAAAGGGTATTGTTTACCAGGGCCCAGAGATCAAGGAGGGCCCGGCCCAGGCTGCAACCCTATTACCATGAGGAAAAAAACCCGAATGTTACATTGTAGGTCATGCTTGAGGATATGTATGGAAAGTTATGTACTATCTATATGGGGTCTCCACTGTGAGATTTGCTGAAGCCAATCAGAAGCAGAGCAACCAACATTCTGAACAGTGAGTTGCTGGCCAGCCCAAGGCCCTTCTGTAGAACAGAGAGAGTATGCTTGTGTAGTTAATTCTAGGACTTGTAGTTTGAGACACAGAGGGATTTATGCTTCCCTGTGTGACATGCTGTCTCAAGAACTACAAGTCCCAGAGTCCCTTCTGCATATAGATGAAGGAGGGAGGGACAAAGAACCATATAACCAGGGACATCCTAGTTATAAGGTTCAGTGATTTATTCTTCATATGAATGGATTCTCCGTGAATGTAGGAACCAAACTATATGTGCGTGTGTGTGTGTGTGTTTGTATATGTATTTATGTATGTATTAATGGGAGGGCAAGATTCTGTCTTCACTTCCTGCTGTCAATCCAAAATAAGTCAACTGAGGAAAAAAGGCGGTCATATTACTGCCATACTGTCATATTATATCACTGGGAATTGAGGTCAGATTCTAGTCTATATATCTTAAAAACAGATTTAAAATTAATCTAAATGGGATGCATCTCCACAAAATGAGAAATGTTGGAACAGTGCTTGTTGACAAGCAGAAATAAAAATACTTCTGTGGAGAAGTAAAATACTTCTGTGGAATGCTTCAGGATAGATTGCCCTGCTGTCATCTGACCTCATCAATTACAGAACAATTTAGGTGCTGAAGCAGTGTACACTGAAGTTAATGGGCACTCTTTTTGATTTAATGTGAAAAATAAAGCCATACTCTGGTCTCTTTAAAGCTAATGAGAACATTTACTTTACTGGGTTTTGTATAGAAAATCACTTAAATTCAAAAGGGTAAAACTGGAAGGAAAAATATATAAAAAACACGCTATGTGATCTAACAAAAATGGACATTTCCAGCTAACTTTTCGTTGAAACAAACACAAGGCAACATCCATGAGTGCAGAGGGGCAAAAAGTGATTCTTCCCTCAATGAGAAATGCGGGTTCAATGTCTGATAGATGTCCCATTCTGCTTGGTGGCAACAGTTAAGGTAGCCTAGAGTTAAAACATAACCCTAGCTCTAGTATCTAGTCTAAATAGTAACATAGTTGGAGAGAGAAGTTTGAAAACATGATCATACTATACTCTGAAAATTTCTGAACGGGCAAAGCAATTTAAAATCACGCAAACAAACAGTACTTATTATTTTTTTTAAAAGAAAAGATTGGTTTTTTAACCATTTTTTAACCAAACTCATGATTTTAGGATTGGCAAGACTGCTTTGTTTACAATATGGAGCCTTTACAGCCCTTATGGGTACAGAGACCTAGTAAAGATTCAGCATGTGTTGTGAGAGCAAGTTTTTCCAGGGGCACAGCTACACCACCTCCCAAAACCACAAAAGCAAAGCTGACAAAGTGCTCTTCTGTCAGCATAGCTGCACCCACACTGAGAGTTGTGCTGATGTAGCCATGTTGATAAGAGGTTGCTACATAGCTGGGCTGGTCAAACTTCGTAGTGTAGACTCAAGGGAAGCTAAAATGTGAAGTCCTTGAATCTTAGAAGCAGAGGATGAAGGAGACACTGTATGTCTTTCTGTCCATGTACCCATCAATATCAAATTGTTTCCTGCTATATACAAACTAATTTGTTTTCCAGTACAGTTTCAATACATTGCAGGCTTAAGAAATTCTTCCTGATATTCAGTGTACATCTTCTTCATTTTAATTTTTTCTAATCACTCATGTTAATACTCCCTTGTACAATTATAAACATTTTTTGTAGCCTTGGAGTTTACTGCCTTCAAATATTTGTAGCCTGCTATCACAAACCCTCCTGACTCATCACTGAACCATGCAAAACAGTTTCAAAATTGTCCCTCCTAAATCAATACCTCCAGGTCCAGGACAATTTTTCTCTTCTCTGAACTCCCTACTTTCTAAAACTATCTCCCCATCAGTGAGGCATACAGAAATCTATTCCCCGATGTGGAGATGATACCTAATTCTTAGATGGGTTGCAAAGATCAACTAGATGTTTTGTCTCACTGCTATACTATCTGGTTTTAAATGAATTAGGTTTAAGAAAGAAGGATTGATCATAGAATTCCTGTCCAGATTTTTAATATTTGCATTTAGTACATTTTTAACAGAAGAAAAATATATAGGATATATTGGAAAAATTAGGTTAGTTTCTACAGCATATGCTTTCAAAGGTACTTTTAACCTGTTTTGCTTTAATGTTAATCTTTCTAACATTATCATCATTCTTATTACTGTTATCTGGATTCACAAGGCCATTTTGGTCGGCGCACCACCGCCAACCCGGGCTTTAAGCAGCTGCTGCCAGCCACAGAGTCCAGGCTGCTCCCAGCAGGCAGCTCTGTGGGAGCAGACCGGCAGGCTGCAAACACCTACTCAGGGCTCCGGCATGTCGGCACTCTGGCACCTTGCAAGGTAGCCACTGTGGTTTTTTCAGTACTCCGGCCAAAAAACATTGCCTACCCCGGTCTATGCTATGGAGCCTCTGTTGGTGTAATGCTTCTGACAGAGCTCCATTTTGGCAGGAGTTTTTCTCTTGGCAATAGCTACATGGTAGCACAATAGCATCACTATCTCAGTTAGAGGGGGCATGCTTTTTCACCTTAGTCAGTTGCACAGGTTTGGTCTACAGTTTTGGTATAAAGTTTTGAGGGTCTAGTGTAGCTGTGTTAGCTAGGAATGCAACTAGATCACACCCCGTGGCCAACAGAGCTATACTCCAGTCGAGATGTAGAGTAGGAACAAAAGCAAGCTCTTGCCCGTTTAGCTTATGTCATTTGGGAATGTTATGTAGAAATACCCTTCTGCAGCATAAGGTGTGACTCCACTAAGAGGCACTGTTGACAAAGCTATGGCAGCATGGCTATAGCAGCAGTAGCTCTGTAATGTAGACCAGCCCCTACCTATGCAAGCAAAATGTCAGGGGTGTGAACCAAGTCAGTGCTGAATATTTTAATACTGTGCAATGTCTTAAAGATCTGATTCTAATGCTTTTAAAATGGGTGAGCCCATCCACCAGGATGCAGTGGTTGGATTCTGGAGGTAACTATGGGGGGAGGGGGGGCTGGTTAACCCAGAAGAACTTGGGTAATAGGAACACTATTGTGGGCACAGAAAAGAACCACAATAAGCCAGAGACCCATACAGAGAAGCAGCCCAATCTTGCATGCTTATCAAAGATTTACAATATCGAGTTGTGCTCACATTACATGCAGTGAAAATGTAAACTGTTCTAGTTAAACTAATTTGACCTATATCACTATTTAATCACAGAAGGAGCGCTTACACAAGGATTTGTACGTTTGAACAACCATAAAGCAATAAAAAATTGTGGCTCAGGTCCCTGAAAAATAATAATAATGTTTCCATCTGCCTTCCACATTGCTTGCCTGTTAGCATGCGCTTACCACAGACTAGAAACTTTTTTTTTTTTTTTTTAAACGAGAAAGGCCCAAGTCAACCCCCTACCTTTGGGCTTTTAAGGAACAAACCTCCATTGTGAGACTTGCAGTCAAACCATGAGAGCTGGCAACTGATTTAAACACTAGAAGATTAAAAAATAGTGCTGTTTTTTCCATACAAACAAAGCTGTTAGACTGGAAGCACCTCACAGTAACTCTCCCAGTGCCATGCTAACAGGGCACTGAGGGAGTAACCAGGATCCTTAGAATCTAGAATAATGCAGGTTAATGGTACTGCCTTGACCCAGTATAGCTTAGTACCATGGTTCTTGACCAGGGTGCTGTGGCACCCTGAGGTGCTTTGAGATCATTTTGAGGATGCCCTACAATGTTGTCATTGGCAATCCTTCAATTCAAGGATGATCTCTACTGCAAGTCATTGATAACTGATAAGCCTTGAAGTGACTTAAGAGTCCCATCCTTGAGCCACAGACCTGTCCACAGAAGTTGTAGGTTTTTCTGCAGGGGAGAGTAGGCTGTAGGCTAGGATTTCTCTCCTTTCCCCCCTCCATTCTTTCTCTTCTTCATCAAGGGCAAAACACTTTACCTTGAAATGGGATGCTGTTTGGTTGAGGTTACAGCACCACTGAAATTGATCAGCAGCCAATTTGTCAGGACTCATCCTGTCCTACTTCCAGCTCAGCTCCTGATGTTGGCATCCATTTTCTTGAAGTATGCTTTCAATATGTCTTTGTAGCATTTCCTCTGGCTACTGCAAGATCTCAGGCTGTTGGGAGTAGAGCACTTGTTTTGGAAGTTGGGACTTAGGCACGTCTGGTCCAGTGAAGTTAGTGCTTGAGGATCACCGACTCAATGTTGGTGACGCTTGCTTCAGCAAGGATGCTGGTGTTTGTGGAGCAATCTCTCCATTAGATGTGGAAGATTTTCCAGCAGCATCATTGGTGATACTTTTCCAGTCTCTTGAGATGACGATGGTAGGTCTCCCCGATTTTATATCTGTAGAGGAGAGTGAGGATGATGACTGCATTATAGACCAGGACCTTGGTCTTTTCCCAGAGAATAAAGACACACCAAAGCAATTTCCCAAAGGAGGCACTTGTGCACTGGATCTCTTCATCAGTGTTCGCTCTCTGAGAAAGGTGGCTACGGAGGTAGGGGAAATGATAAACTGCCTCTAGGGTCTTTCCCTTGATGGTGATTGGGGAGGTTATATTCATGGCCTGGGGCAGGCTGCTGGAGCACTTCATCCTTCTCAGTGTTAAACATGTTAGCATGCTTAGGTATGCTGGCACACCCAACACGAGTCACCAGAGAAACCAGAGGAATCCACAGTGCTGAAAACAGGCTGAGCGTTTTGCCACAGAAGAATGGCTATTATTGTGGGCAAACAACCAGTGACAACTCAGAGCCAGGGGAGGCATGTCAAGTATATCTGGGAGTACCAGGAGTCCAAAAAGAAAGGTGGAGAACTCTGGCTTGGTACCTACGAACAGGTGCCAGGGAGTGAGACATTTGCCTGAAACATAGAAAATGAGGGTTGGCAGGGACCCCCGGAGGTTATCTAGTCCAATGATTTTCAACCTTTATTGTTCCATGACATATTTATAAACATCAATGGCAACTTTCCACCCTGTGCCCCTCACTCCTGACCTGCTGCTCCCCGCCCCTCAGTTTGAGGGGTAGGGGGTGGCATTGTGGGGCCCCAAGCAGCCCTTTACATGCTGGAAGGGAAAAGCCACAGTTTCCCATGTGTTTCTCCTTAAAAGGAAAATCCATTGTTAAACTTTGTTGATCCATTTTCAAAGTTTTGGGTTTCAACCCACGGGGTGAGAAACATTGATCTAGTTCAACCCCTGCTCAAAGCAACAATAGCACTTCTATCTCAGTTAGAGGGGGCGTGTTTTTTTCACCTTAGTCAGTAGCATTATACTAACTATAAAGTTTTGCTGGCATAACTGTGTTAGGCAGGAATGCAACTAGATCACGTCCCTTGGCCAACTTTTAAATATATGCAAAAGAAAGAGCTAAGTTTTTCACGTTCCCGAAGTGTAGTTCCCGAAAAACACGAAAAATCATGAGAGTTGGCAATGCCACCCGGTCTTCCAAGGATGGCACTCCCACCACCTCCCTAGCTAACCTGTCCCAGTGCTTCACTATCCTCCTGAGAAAGTTTTCCCTCATATCTACCCCGAACTTCCCATCTGCTGTCCCCAGGGGTCCCGAGAAGAAACGCGGGGGAACACCCTGGGTTTGGTAGCTAGGACCGGGCGCCAGAGAGGCAGGGACTCCCTGCAGACCCGCAAGCAGCGCGCTGCAAGGCGACCAACGGCCGCGCTGCACCCTAAGGATTCATCCTATCCCCTGCACCAGAGGCTGATCAGGGCGGGGAGGAAGGCGGAGAGAGCGGGTGGGCGGGCGGAAGTGGCGGCCTGCGCCTGCCCGGAGTACGGGTAGAAATGGGGCCGGCCGGCGGCGGGGCGGCAGTGTGGGGATGGCCGTGCGGCGCCATGGGGTTGGTGCGGGTGTTGCTGCTCCTACTGCTGTGGGCACTCGCGTGCTGTGGGGGCGCCCTGTTCGTTTCCGGGGCAGGTAAGGCGGCTCGGGGGACCCGGGAATTCCGCCTGCTGCTGGGGCTGTCACGGGGAGAATCATGCGTGTCACGGCTCAGTCATGTGTGCCGTGAGCCAGCCCACAAGGGCTCCTTTGTGAGCCAGCCCCTGCCTGCACTGGGGAATCTTGCCTGGGTTCCCCCTAGCCTCTGGTGTTATGCTTGGGTTGAGGACATGTCCCTCCAGGGGCTGGCACCCCCCCCCCCCCCCCCCCCCGTGTCGCCTTGCAAGAAGACCATGATTTTAGCCCAAAGGTGGAGGAGCGAAGATGGTGTTGTGAGCAGCTTGATGTGTGAAAGGAAGCTTTGAATCAGCCCCTCCGTAGTCTGGGGGGTGGGAGCAAGCATGGGGAAAATGCTAGCCAGCAAATCTAGGATACCTGGTGTGTGAGATCTTGATTCCCTGGGAGCTTTCTTTCAGCTCCTCAGTAGCTGTGGCTGGCCTGAGAGAGGCAAAAATGACAACTGACAAATCAGAAGTACAAAACTCTTGGTTCCTCAATGATGCCATGCACTGTGGCTGGTCCCTGCTTCCATATCAGCTTGTCCTTTTGAAAGAATGGAGGTGGTGAAAAGTGGCCTTTTAAGCAAGGGCTAGAATTACTTGCACTGTGTTGATGGTCGGTGCCAACATGCAGACTCTTCTGAACCAGAGGACAGGCCTAGTTGAGTTGGATTGTCTCTACAGCAATTGTTTCCAGCTGTTTTTGGCACAAGGCACCCCTTAGTTTTCAATCATTTCTTGGCTATGGAAAAATGATACCAGGATGTCTTCCTATTGCACCCCCCCCCCCCAAAAAAAAAACCACAAAACCAAATAAACAAAAATCCTAAACCAACAGAACAAAACAACCCCCTCCCCAAAAACCACAGACCACAGCAGGAGTGGTTTTTAACACTGGAGTCTTGTTTGAAATCATTCTGTATATTTTAGTTTGGATTGGGATGATCCTGCCTCAGACAGGGAGTTGGGCTAAATGATTTCCACAGGTCTCTTCTAGCCCTACTTCTCTCTAATTCCCTATGCTTTTGTGAATCATGTTTGCCCACTTACCAGTGCTAATGTTGCATGAAATCCTGTGGGACCCCTTAAAGGATCTCAATGCACCCCACAGTGCCATAGCACCGTGGCTGAAAATTACTGCTCTTAAGATTAACATTTGTTTTAGGACCGTGAGTCTCACTGAGGCTGTCGCAGCATCCTAGTGTGCTTTGAGATGCTTTAAAAGGGTGATGGACAATACTAGATAGGCGTTTTCACAGTATAAACCCAGAGATTTCAAATTGGAATTCATAGTGTATTTCTGGTCTGTTGTGCTTTTTCTGAGTTCTTTGCAATAGAAGAATTGTTTTATTAATAAAGGTTAAAACTCATTTGCCTAGTAGGTATAGTGTTGGTGGCTGGGGGGTGTGGGGCGGGCTTTTTCTTTTCTTAAATTACCACAGCATTGATCTTGGCTTCATAGTCATGACTACTTTTTAAACTGTTGCACTGGCAGACAAATGTTCTAAATAGGGTTGTGCATTTGATCAAATGAAGTCTGGTCAATTCATATTGATCTAAAACTGTATTAAAAATTACCAATAGGTCTAAACAATACACAGAAAAACACAATTTTTTGCATTAAGAAATGTGTCAAAATGTTAAAATTGTAGTTTTCTCAACATAAATATAACAAATGTGGGTTGTGTTTTGGTTTTATGTTTGTTTGTTTTGTTTTTTAAAATTGCTGTAATCTTTGACTGGTCAAAAAATGTGCAGTCAATTGACAATGGTTGACCAGTCAATTGACAGGCTTGCCAACCCTAGTTTTAAACTCCTGGCTCTCAAGAGAACTTCCAGAACTGTTTAGCAGTGTTCTCACTGAAACCATGCAACTGCCTACAAAGGTTAGAGTCTGATTTCCATCATGGTTGTGTAGACTTGAGGCAATGCCACCTAAATCATTAGTTGGCTCTTGGTATATATAGTTTTAACTTCATTATCTTAGCTAACAGTCTACTGGCCAGTGGGTATTATGCCTTGTATTAACAACACATTGAGGTTTACAGGGCTTTCTTCAGCTCTTTAAAGCTACCTGACCTTCTGTGTAAAAGAGGTTAGGTGAGTAAAACTTGTATCCTTGGCAGTTCATGCCGAGAGGCTTGAGTCTATCTAGTTTCTTTTTATTACGGCTTGTAATCCCTCCTGCATCTCTAACTCTTTGCTATGCCACTCCTAGGTAAGTCTAATCATCTGATGCATGAGACTTCAGGCTCTTATAGTCCAGTGAGATGTTGCTCTTGACTGGAAAAGCACAGTTGCTTCATTTGACACACAGTCAATCTATCCTGCAGTTGAACTGAGTTTGTAGTATAGACAGGATCCAGCAGTGGCCTTTTATTAAAGATAAAGCTTGGCACAGGTTAGGGTTGTCCTATTTATGTGATGCAGATAGAGCCTGGGGAAAGAGTTGAAGTTCTGTTACAGCTCGAGTGAAGAAAAGAGGCCTTTCAGTGATTTATTTAAGTGCAGGAAATGACTGACATAAGGAAATGCTGCCACTAAAAGGGTTCTCAGTCTGGCACTTCAAAGGCTAAGGCCCTCCAGTTACTGAAATGAAATGGACCTTTCCTTGCTTTCATTTGGTTTCTTTTGTGAAAGCAAGTTGTCACTGCTGCCACTACTGCAGAATGTTATTGGTTAACTTGGCTAGGCTTCTTGTGACCATGTACTGAGGAAACAAATCTGCATCTGTATAATGAAGGGGCTTATGCAGCTTGCTTTGTAAGCCATGCCAGAAGATGCTTTGAAGCTCTGATTGGTATTCTTCCCTCCTAAAAGAAGGGTGTCCGAGTGCCTAGCTGCACTTGGACCTTCTCTAATTTAGAGAGGTTAATGGATGTATGTGTATGTTTACATGTAGCACTTAATTGTTGGCTAATCCTGGTTGGAGGGATACTGTCTGCAACTAGTTAACCTGTCTTTTGAGGCTATGAAGCTGTACCTATGCAATGTCTAAGCCAGGAGTGGGCAACCAGCCCACAGCACCACTAAAAAATTTAGAAAATTAATATTTATCTGTCCTTGGTTCCTGTCAAAAAATGACAGGAGCCAGGGGCAGTATGAACCAGGGGAAGCCCCAGCTGGCTCCTGCAACAGCAGGGCCCCCCACCCCACCCCAGCTGGAAGCCCCAGGAGGGGCTTCTGGCCTGGGACTAATGTGGCTGCACCAGCACTGGAACCTCAGGTGGGGGGGGGGGCAGGGGAGGACTGTGGGCAGGGAAGGAGCTGGTGCTGAGCATGGGGGAAAGTGGCCCCTCCCCTGTGCCATTTCCAGTGCTCCCTGTTGTAGGTGCTCACAGCCCATGCAGGACTGTTCTGAGCAGGTACAGGTGGCCCCACATGGGCTATGAGCGGCTGCAGTGCAGGCCCTGGCCATGGGGCAGGGGAGGGGCTGCTTGGCCCCATGCTCAGCACCAGCTTGTAACCTGCTCCCACTGCCAGTGTGGGCCCTGTTCTGGCTCTGGGCTCACCCATCGGGCCTGCTCGGCACAAAAGAAAGGTCTGGGCTGCGCCAGGCAGTATTTGCTGCTGCTGCCTGCCTGGAGCTCGTTCGCTGAGCAACGCAGAGGCAGCAGTGGTAAACACTCCCCAGCATGGCAGGCAGGGAGGCCACTTTCTTCTGTGCCAAGCAGCTGCTCCTACCACAGCGCATCCTCAGTAAGTGAGCCTGGAGCCAGCACAGGGCCCAGGCTGGCTGCGGGGATGGATAACAAGCCGGTGCTGAGTGCAGTGTGGAAAAGTGGCCCCTTGCCCGCTCTGTGGCCAGCGCCCCCTGCTACAGCTGCTTGCAGCCCACGTGGGGGCTTTTCCCCGAAGTTGGCACCAGCTCCATCCCTGTCAGCAAGCAGGGGGTTGGGACTGTGTGCTGCCCCCTGAATGTACCATGGGGCTGGGGGGGACACTGTGGGTGCGGGAATCAGTGAGGGCACACGGTCCTGGGGCCAGTGCCGGCGGGGCCCAGAGCAGGGCAGCAGGAATACAGGGTCCCGGCCAGCAGGGGCTCTATGGAACTGGGCCAGCTCCCTCCTCCCCCTGCAGCCCAGCTCAGCTCCACAGGCCGCTGCCAGCCTGCACCCTGCTCTGGGCCCCACTGGTGCCTGCCCTGAGACATTGATGATGACCAGGAGCAGGGCTACCCATGCAGCCCTTGATAGCTTGCCAAAACTGGGTAAGCGGCCTTCCACCCCAAACAATTGCCTGCCCTTGGTCTAAGCAGTGGTATCAAATGGTGTTGGTGTTGGACTCTTTCCCTTCTTCCATTCTTTTAGTTTGGCTAAGGTCTTAAATGCTTGTGGAGATGGTTCCTTATTGAGTATCCAGTCTCCTTGAGGCATCTTGCTTCCACAAAGAATGCTCCAAGTCCTAGCTCTCTTTTGTCTGTAAAGTCAATAATATAGTCATGTCTCCTTTTCCTTTTCCCTGTTTCCTTGCCCTCCAATGCAGAGAAATACAAATGGTTTAAATGTTTCCCTTTTGAGAAGGAACAGAACCATTCAGCTGTTGGAGGAATTAGTGTCCTTGTACTTATTTTAAAACAGCAGCAGCATTGCAAATTCAAAAATCCTATATTATCCCTCTATCTTCCTCCACCCCTCTTCAAAATTGAATACAATAACATTTGTCTAATTGTGAATTGTGTGAGTGTTTTCTGTCATTCTGGCTTGCTTGCTTTTTCTAAAGTTCTTTAAAAGTGAAACTTTCACAATCTAACTCTTCCTGTAACCATGAGGTCTAGGTCCTTTTTTATTATTATTCTTAAAGAGATTAAAATTTAACTTCCCCTAATTACAGTTCTTTGAGGTAGAGCACCAAATACTAAGAGACCTGTGAAGGACTTTAACAAAGAGAGACTTCTTTTAGAAGGCACAAGGAAATTTTGTCTTAATTCTAAATTTCTTCCTTTTTCTTTAAACTAAGCAGCTCGCAAACTTACTAGTCTAAAAAAAAATTAGTCAAAGGCTTCTCCTAATTACTTGCCTATGTGCTATTGAGGCTTACTAGCTAATAAATATTGCACTTAGTGTGTGTATTAGGGGTGCACCCAGAGATTTTTGGGACTGATGCAGATAGTTAAGGAGGCATATTGGCTGATACCGATCCGATGTCCAATACAGCTGCCTCCATCTGGTAAGTCCAACGTGGTGGAAGGGGTATTGGGGGGGAGAGGCAGATCAATGCCCCCCCACAGTGAGGGAGGGGGCAGGGGCAGATGCTGTCCAGGTGGGGGTGGGACCAGAGCTGCAGCTTGTGGGGGTGTGGGGTCAGGGTGGGAAGGCAGCTCCCACCACTGCTTGCACCCTAGGAGGGCATGGGGGAGGCAGGGTGAGGGATACATGTGTCCTCCGGATCTATGTGGGGTGGGGTGGGCTGTAGCCAGCGCTGCACGGGGCTCTTCTCAGTGGGGGCTGGGTTTGGAGCAGGTGCTAGCAGTGCTGGGCAGATGCTGCATCCACCCCAAATTTTGCTGCCACTCCACTCCTAGCACAGCCCTGGCTCAATTCCCCGCCTCCACCCATGTGCCGGGAAGAGCCAGGGCTGCGCCGGACAGCTGGCAGTGGTGGCACTGGGAGTAGAGGCGAAACGTGGGGTGGGTGGATGCAGCATCCTCCCATTGCCACTGGCACCTGCTCGGAGCCCAGCCCCTGCTGAGAGTAGTCCCACGCAGCTGCACCTGTAGCCTGCTCTGCTCCATGGAGATCTGGGGGCACGTGTTTTCCCCCCCCCCTCCCCCCCCCCCCAGCCCTGTACACTCCCACGGTGCAAGTAGTGGCAGGGGCTGCCTTCCCCATGAGCTGAGGCTCTGGCCCCCACCCCACCCTGCCTGGGCAGTGCCTGCCCCTGCCCCCTCCCTCACCATGGGGGGGCATTGATCTGCCCCCCCATGCCCCTTCCACCACACCAGACTTACCAGCTGGAGGCAGCTTTCCACACTGCTGGCTCTGCTCCTTGCTGCCTGAGTGCTGTGTTGCAGCTGTGCGCAGCACTTATCGGGCCAATATCTGATGCAGCCAGCTTTCTTTATATTGGTACCAATCCGATATTGGACCGATGTATCTGTGCTCCTCTAGTGTATATATTTACTTCCATGACTGAGTGTATCAGCTGTGCTCCACAATTGAAATGGCTCATTATGAGGGAGGAGAAGCACAATCGGTATAATGGACCAAAGTGCACATTAAACTACTTTGTGCAAGGTCTCAAGCTGGGCATAGCAGCATGCTGGGAATGTAATACAGTGGTGCTCAACTTTTCAGCTTTTTGAGCCAGACCCCACACAGGGTCAGTGCACTGCGTGGATCTCATGCTGCATGGGTCATGCTATCTGACCCACAGGGCTCCTCCTGGGTCCAAAGTTCTAGCAACAGGTAAGCAGCAATTAATGCCACCACTGCTCCCTTACTGTCAAATTCTTGGACCTGTGGGGAGTCCAGGAGGCCAGATGACGTGGCTCTATGGGCTGGAGATTGGGTATCCTTGATCTAACAGAATGTGGGGTTTTATATGTTCTGGTTTAGTGCCGTAATTGTAAGGGGTGTTGGTTGTAGCTGTGATGGTCTAAGGACATAGACACACAAAGTTCTTTGGGTAAATTTGATATCTGTTATTGTATCTGAAAGCTTGCAAAGAGGAATTTTTTCCAGCTATTTGAGTTGGCCTAATAAAAGATATCAGATTTACCCAAAGAACCTTTGTCTGTAATCATAAGGCTAACTCTTTTCTCAGTCCAAGCAGCTTTACCAGCTGCCTACAAATATTACTGTAGGTAATCTGACCTGGCATTTCTCTTCTGTGACAAGTGTGCCATTGCAGTTCATCTTAATTCCCTCAGTATCCTGCTGCTTGTGTTTTAAAAGGACCACTGCTGAGTCTGGTGCAGGCACCCAGCTTGCCTTAAGATACCACCCTCTGGAAAATGCACCAGTTTTCAGTACTGATAGCCAGAAGGGAGTTAAAGCTTAGAGGCTAGTACATAGCAGCTGCCTGAGCAGTAAGCAATGTAGTTCCCCATAGGAGCTGTGATACCAGAAGATGTTGAAACCCAGCTCAAATAAGACGCGTTGTGGGTGGTGTGAGGTCAGTGGGCAGGCCTCCTCAGTGTCCCAGACCATACTACCTGAGGATTAAGCAAGAAATGTGTAAGGAACCTGAGTTTCCTCCCATGGGCTTGCTTCCCTGTGGGAAGGGAACAGTGGTCTGTAACTGTGGGGGGTTTTGTTTGTTTGTTTGTTTGTTTGTTTGTTTGTTTGTTTGTTTGTTTGTTTGTTTGTTTGTTTGTTTGTTTGTTTGTTTGTTTGTTTGTTTGTTTGTTTGTTTGTTTGTTTGTTTGTTTGTTTGTTTGTTTGTTTGTGTTAATGAAAACAGCATGTTGTTGCCTGCTGTTTTAATAGGCTTGTACCCAGAACTAGTCATTCTGCAATTGGAAAGAGTTGTGTGAATGCAGCCTGATATGTAAGCAGTTTTGTTGGATAGTCTGTCCATGTTGAACCACGTCATTATTTTAATATAACAACACAAACAGATGCTGGCATTGACTGTTTCCTTGATGGTGAACCCGAAAGGAACTCCCATTCAGTGTCTACATTGTTTCTATATTGTAAATCTGGCTTTAAATGCCTAGACTGTCCTGTGTGGGGCGGCTTCGGAATATTGAGCTTATCCTCTTAAAATTGTTTGGGCTGTTCCAGCATATTGAGTTTGTCATCCTCTTTAAAATTCTTTGGGCTTATTTTAAATGACCACTTAACTTGATTAGCCTTAAATTAAGTAGAAATAGTCTTGTCACGATTGTAACAGATATAAAGCCCCTTCTTGCTCAATATGTATGCAGACTGCCTAGACATGATTCAGAACTGGAGTTAAAGCTAGTATATCTCCATCTATGCTGCAATGTGATATTGCTGCATGCAGTTAACTTCTTAATGGAAACTGGACTGCATTGCTGAGGTACTTTGGTCAGATTATGACTAGTGGTGAAAAAATCAAGCTTGACATACAGATCTTATGGGCATTTTGCACAAATAGTATTTACAAAGTGTCAAATATTCATAGAGAACTTGACATGGAGTCATTTAAAACAAGTGTAGAAACAGCTCGGGCTTGCTTATGAAAGGTAGTCTCTGCTCACTTGGAGTGAATGAAACAAGGGAGTTAGGTGGCATAGCAAGGAAATGGGCTATACGCACTCTACCAAAATGCAAGGAAACAATCTCTGCCCATGATTCTGCAGTGAGTTCTGAAGGTAAACTCCTGCTCCATCAGTCCAGAGCAAAGCAAGGGGTCCCAGAGAGACTGAAAGAAGAGGGATGCAACATCTTGTGGTGGTTTTTTTTTTTTGGCATGCACCTATTCTGGCAACTTTGTTCTACACTAGAATCTTTATGGTCCTATTTTAATATTAATGGCTATCAGGCAAGCAAATACAAATTATACTTGCTCCTGTGCCTACCTTTTACTCTGCTTTGTTAATCTTTAGCTCCCTCTCCAAATGTTCTGTGTAATTGTTTTACCATGTTTGTTCATTTTTTGTCTTTGGGCTACAAGTTGAATTTAACTTTTATTTGGTAATGACCAGAACCAACTGAGACAAAAGAGAGCCAAAAAATGCCCTTGAAGCAAGGTGGAGAATGGAATAGTTCTGGAGACCGAGTCTAAATAACCAGGATGATTATTTCCGAAGAAGGTTTCCTGCTTCATTTGTCCAGTGGATGTGGTACAAGTCAAGAGTGCTGGGTACTAGTCCCGGCTCTCCCACTGACCTGCAGAGTGAATTTGGACAAGCCACTTAATATGTTACACTGTTTCAGCCTTCCTCCATGCTCCCATTCTTGCTTGCATACCTTTGACATTCCCAAAGATGAAGAATTTCTCTTTAGTATGTATATGCATAATATCTACTGCAGTTAGAAGACCTGGCCACTGGGCCCTAGTTGCTACCATGATATTCATTAAGTTTAGGAAAGGTTGCATCCTAGTAGTCCATGTAGAGTAGTGATCTGTAGATGGAGGACTTCAATACTGATATGGTTATCATGATGACCACTTTGACTAATACCAAATTCTCAAAACTTCTAAGGCAGACATGGTTGTTGAGGTAAATCTTTTATTAGACCAACTAAAATTGTTGGAAAAAATCTTGTTTGCAAGCTTTTGGGTACAAGCACCTTCTTAAGGCAGAGGAAACATCTGCCCATGTCCTTAGATCAACACAGCTATAACCAACACCCATAAAATTCTACGAGTGTTTTTAAATTCAATTGATGAAAACAATTGCTTATGTTTCTTCCTCCACCTTCCACACATGATACCCAACTGAGAACCTGTGAAAGGTGAGGAACTGACAAAATAGGTATTTATGCCCACTACCCCCCACCACCTCTCCCAACTCCTTTGTTGTTGTAAGTACTGAATAAAAGCCAGTAATGCTTCACAAATGACTACTTAAAACCAACTTGAGGCCTACTTATTGGGATGTGAACTTGCTGATGGTCTGTAGGGAGCAGCAGAATCCTTGTATTGCCAACCTTGCCAGTTCACTGCTTTCTTTATTAAACCTCAGACCCAAAACAGAGTAGGGAAAACTCCAGTAGTTTCCTACACTGTGCCTTTTTATGCAAATTGCTGCAGGCCAAAATGAGTGCGACTGACAGACTAAGTATCATGAACATGTGTTGATAGAATATAGTTTAACTGTGAATATTAAAAAAAATCTCTTAATGAATGTCAAAGCCTCAGGGTAGTGTACAAAGGAAAGAACTGCATTATATTCCATCAAAGCTAGGATTCATCCACTTGATCTAACAAATTCAGACTGAGAGACTATACTTTTTTAGGAAATTGTGTACCTGAGTTGTTTGGAGTTTTTTTCCCCTAAAAAACCAAACAAACAAACCTGTTTCCCTTTTATAAATTCCTATGCTCTGGTAATTTGGTCTTGCCCTGCCTAGTTGCTTTCTTCTCTCTCGAAAAGATCTCTTCTAACACCTCTGGCTCAGGGAGCAGAAACTTCTTCTAAAGAAATATTATTAATGTAGGTTCTTTTTGCTGAAGACTTCTGCAGGGCATTCATTTAAATTTCAGTCCTTAATGGCAACTCCCTTGAAAGAAGTATCCTTCTTGCATATAGTAGTTTGCTTATCTTGGCAAATATCAGTGTTACACTGAATTATGCAGAAGGAAACTTTCACCTTTGATAGAACCAAAGGGGAAATTAAATTAATAAGTGTTAATATTTTTGTTTAATGGGGTGTAGGTTGTAGTTATGTTGGTCTAAGGACATAGGCAGACAAGGTTCTTTGGGTAAATCCGATATCTGAGTTGATTTAATAAAAGATAGTTTGAAAATTCTTCTTAGCAAGCTTCTGGATTTAAATAACCTTTGTCAGGCTGAGGAAGCATCTGCAGTTGGTGTGTGCCCTTCATTCCATCCATGCAGGTGAAGTAGTAGTGAACCTTGCAGTGGAAAAGGAGTAGGAGTTGTTGCCTGAAAGGAAATACAGAGGGGAGAGAATGTAAAGAAAAGAATGGGAAAAGAGGTTATAACTGGGATCCTGAACAGTAGGCCTGTTTTCCAGTGAGTGGTGCTGAATATACCAGTAAGATATCTCTCATCCAGGAAGAGCACACACCAACTGCAGGTGCTTCCTCAGACCGATGAAGGCTATTTATACCCGAAAGCCTGCTAAGAAGAATTTTTCCAACTATTTAAGTTGGTCTAATAAGATATCAGATTTACTCATAGACCCTTTTAGTCAAGAATTCATCTGTTGTACAACTTGTTGATGTGAAACTATTGAGCTGAGAGGAGTATGGAATACCGGGACCTGGCTCACAAACTATAAAGAGAACTGGAACTTGGCCTTCTCCACAGAATGAGCTTGTACATTTGTACAAACTCCACTTCCCACCTTGCCAAGATGAAAAGACAGGCTAACTGCATGTGTGTGGTATTAAAAACGGGCCAACTAGATGAATCACTCCAGAACTCTGGTCTGTATTTTAGTTAAATTTTGGAAGTCCAGTCACAAGTAGAGGCTTGGCAACATCTTAAATCTTTCTGAAGTAAGGTACTGTGTGAAATGGCTTTTCTACAACAGCTCCCTGCAGGGAGATGCACTTATTCTGGAACACTGGTGTCCATATCTGGCTTTACTTGTGAATGATTATTCGCACATATATTCACACTATTCGTTCCAAAACCGCTTTCATGTATACACATGCCCTTTAAACTTGTTAGAGCATGCCACCTCAGTATGAATAACTGGTATGGTATAATTGGTATTAATAAGCATCTGGTGGGAATGAAGCTGTGTGAAAGTAGTTCATGGGGAGAGCAGGAATGTACCACTCAGCTTTTTTAGCTGTTGCTGAAAAGGGGTTTGTTAGCTAGAGTGGCTCAAGAAAGCTGTGACTGTTTAAAGATGGAGACTGAAGACTGCAAGAAGAAAAAGGTTCTTTGAAGACTTTGTAAGACTTGACCTTATCTGGGCAAAACTAAATGGGGCTACTGTTGCAATGAACTAGATCATCTGAAAGCATATTTTAGATGCAGCTATTTATCAAATGCTGGTGGGGCTGTCTCACCAGTGACTTGCATATGTAAACTGTATTGGGTAAGGACATGCTTGTTTCTCCTGAATGTCATAGAATCAATGAATCAGAAGGGACCTAGACAGATCATCTAGTCCGACCCCCTGCCATGGGCAGGAAGGAGCACTGGGGGTGGGAGGGGTCATAAGACCCCAGCCAGGTGCCTATCCAGTCTCCTCTTGAAGATTTCCAGGGAAGGTGAGAGCACCACCTCTCTGGAAAGCCCATTCCAGGCTCTGGCCACCCTTACTGTGAAGCAGTTCTTCTTAATATCTAACCTAAACCTATCCTCCCTCAGCTTGTGGCCATTGTTCCTAATGACTCCAAGGGGGGCCCTGGTGAACAGACTTTCCCCGAGTCCCTGCTGGTGGCCCTGATAAGGTTGTAGGCAGCCACAAGATCCCCCCTCAGTCTCCTCTTGTGGAGACTGAAGAGATTCAGGTCCCTCAGCCTCTCCTCATAGGGCTGACCATGGAGGCCCCCAACCATACAAGTGGCTCTCCTATGGACCCTCTCCAGGTTCCCCACGTCCCTCTTGAAGTGTGGTGCCCAGAATTGGACACAGTACTCCAGCTGCGGCCTGACCAGTGCTGCATCGAGGGGGAGCAAGACCTCTCTGGACCTGTTAGTGATGCCCCTGTTGATGCATGACATGGTGCGGTTGGCTTTGCCTATTGCTTCCTCATATTGGCGACTCATA
Source organism: Crocodylus siamensis (assembly GCF_052110815.1). Classification (NCBI taxonomy): domain Eukaryota; kingdom Metazoa; phylum Chordata; order Crocodylia; family Crocodylidae; genus Crocodylus; species Crocodylus siamensis. Next base: position 125,816,523 of record NC_143398.1, on the reverse strand, counting down.
TTCATCCTGGAGTCAGTCCTGACTCCAAGATCCCTCTCTGCCTCTGTGCTGCTGAGAGGGTCAGCCCCTAACCTATAACCATAATGCTGGTTCCCTCTCCCCAGGTGCAGCACTCTGCACTTGGCCTTGTTGAACCGCATCCTGTTCAGATCCACCCACCTCTCTAACCTATCCAGGTCTGCCTGGATGCGGTCCCTGCCTGCTGGTGTATTCACTTTGTCCCACAGCTTGGTGTCATCAGTGAACTTGAACAGGGTGCTTTCCACACCTTCGTCCAGGTTGCTAATGAAGATGTTGGTCCCTAGGACCAAGCCCTGGGGGACTCTGTGCCCATACCCTCCCAGGTCGACATCGACCTGTCCACCACCACCCTCTGGGTGTGCCCCTGGAGCCAGTTTGCCACTGATGCAACTGTGCATTCGTCAATGCTGCAGTCCCCCAGCTTGCCCACCAGAACTGGGTGGGACACTGTGTCGAAGGCCTTCTGGAAGTCCAAGAAGATGACACCGACTTCCTCCTTCACATCTAAGCTCTTTGTTACCTGGTCATAGAAAGAGACCAGGTTAGTCAGGCAGGATCAGCCTGGCACAAACTCGTGTTGGTTACCCGTCAACTTTACTTCCCCTGCAGGGCTCTCACAAATGTGGCCCTTGATAATTTTTTCAAAGACCTTCCCCAGGATAGAAGTGAGTCTGACTGGCCTATAGTTGCCAGGCTCTTCCTTCCTCCCCTTCTTGAAAATGGGGATCACATTGGCCCTTTTCCAGCCCTCAGGGACTTGGCCTGAGCACCAGGAGTCCTCAAACAGCTGTGCCAATGGCTCCACAATGACATCAGCCAATTCCCTCAGCACCCACGGATGAAGGTCATCTGGGACCGCCGACTTGGATACGTCTAAGCCCTCCAGGTAATCCTTAACTAGGTCTGAACTAACAGTCAGGGGACTCGCATCCTTCCTGGGCCTCTCTACACTGTCACCCAAGAGCACCCCATTGTCAACAAAGAGGAACACGGAGGCAAAGAACTTGTTAAAGACTTCTGCCTTGTCTTGCACGTCTGTCACCATCTGCCCTGCCCTGCCCTGTAGGGGTCCAATGTTACCCTGAGACTTTCTTGCTACCTATATACTTGAAGAAGGACATTTTGTTATCCTTAATCCCAGAAGCTAATCTAAGTTCCAGTGCTGCGTTAACCTCCCTAACCAAATCTCTACAAGCTCGGGTCAGGGAGGTATACTCCTCCTTGGTCCCTGCCCCCTGCTTCCACCGCCATTACGCTTTTTTTTTCTTTGCCCTCAGGCCAGCCTGGATATCCGTGCTCAGCCATGAAGGTTTCTTGGACCCTTTTCCTGCCTTCCTGTGCAGAGGAATTGCGTCCTGCTGTGCCCCAAAGATAGCCTCCTTGAGGAAGGACCACCTCTTCTGGACCCCCATACTAGCTACACCCTGGGCTCCAAGTGCCTTCCTGACTACTGCCCTGAGCGCATTGAAGTTGGCTTTCCTAAAGTCAAGCATTTGCACTGTGCTAGTTGCCCTCCCCACCTTTCTCTGAATAGCAAACTGGATCATTTCATGATCACTGTCTCCTAGCTTCCCTTGTACTAGCACATCCCCCACCAGGTCGTCCCCAGAGGCTAACACCAGATCCAGTATGGCATTTTCCCTAGTGGGGACGAATACTTCCAGCACGAGGTGTAGGTCCTGTAGGCATGCCTGGAACCTTCGTGAGTGGCCGACTGCTCCTCCCAGTTGATGTCAGGGTAATTCATATGACCCACGACCACAACATCCTTTGCATGCACAGCCTCCCCAAGCTGCCTGGAAAATTCCAGATCCAGCTCTTCCTCCTGATGTGGTAGCCTGTAGTAACCCCCTACCACCAGATCCCGCTCCCCCCACCCTCCTTGAAGTTTGACCCACAGGGTCTCCGTTAAGTTTCCTCTGGTCCCATTTGGAAGGTAGAATTGGTATACTGTTCCCTTACATAGAGCGCAACCCCCCCCCCCCCCACCTTTTTTCCCCTTCCTGTCTCTTTTAAACAACCTATAGCTCTCTGTCTAATGCCCAGTCAAATGCTTCATCCCATCGTGTCTCCATTAGGCCAACCAGGTCGATTTTACTATTTGCAAGCAGGAGAGCAAACTCCTCTTGTTTGTTCCCCATGCTTCTTGCATTAGTGAAGAGACACCTTAATCCCACCCCCATGGGAGCCCTGGGCATTCCCCCTACCTGAGAGACAACTGGTCCCTTGGTATTTACCTGAGCTCTTACCTGGGCAGGTCCTACACTTAGTTGAATTTTTTTCCCTTTTCTATGGATCCCCATCCCCTGATGAACTTAGTTTAAAGCCTATTGGAGGAGGTCAGCTAGCCTGTTTTTAAAAAAAATAAAATAAAAAAAATTTACCTTTGGGGGAGAGATGGAGACCATCACACCCTAGGACACCCTCTGATCTGAAGTGTGGGTCGTGGTCCAGGAAGCCAAATCTGGTGTGACGACACCAACTCCAGAGGTGCCAGTTCACCTCATGCATGCAGGTGCTCTGCCACTGATGTCCGCTAACCGGGAGGAGTGACGAAAAGATCACCTGGGCCCCTGACTCTCTAAGCTTGGCCCCCAGAGCCCCGTAGTCATCCGTAATCCGGTCCGGACTATTCCAAGCCGCATCATTGGTTCCCGCGTGGTTGAGGACCACAGGATAGTAGTTGGAAGGCTGGATGAGGTCAGTGATCTTCCCTGTGATGTCCCCAATCTTGGCTACTGGGAGATGGTACACTTCTCACATTGGGGTCTGTGTGGTGGATAGGTCCTTCCGTTTCTCTGAGGAGGAAGTCCCCTATGACGATGACCCGACATCTCTTCTTCCGGGTCACTGGATGATGCTCAGTTGGTACAAATGATGGCTTGCTGGATGAGGGTGTGGCTTCCTCCCTTCCTCCTTCATCACGCCCAGTCTCCTCCAGCGCTGCCAGAGCCGCATACCTGTTCCCCAGTTGTACTGGAGTGACTGGCCCTGGAGGTGACCATCCTCCATTCATCTCCTGCAAACTCCTGGGTGGTGACAGCCTAAGGGGACGGGCCCTGCAGAGAGAAAGTACCTGTCAGTCTCATCCTCCATGGCCCTGATCCCCTGCAGCCTGCTCACCTCCGCCTGAAGGTCTCTCACCTGCCCCTCCGGTGCCGCAATCCTGTCACAGGTGAGAGAAGCCCCCGCCTCTGCATCCGTTGTCCCCCCCCCCGGCCCCCTGGCCAAGCCAGGCAGCCCCCACAGGCAGGTGGCCCCACCTATGTGTAAGCGTCGCTGGTCCCTGGGCCAGGAGGCAGCTGTGGGGCAGGAGCCCTGGCTGCACTCCATGTGACAACTGCCATGCTGTCACCCTCACTCACTTACCTGGAGATGACTGCTGCTGCTGTTGGCTCTTCAGCTGCCTGCGGCCTCTCTTACGTACCTCCCTGTGCAAACTCAGCGCGCCCCTAAAGAGCGCGGCTCCTGTCCGGTGTGGCTAAATAGGGTCAGGCAAGGAAAGAGTCCCCTGCCCAATCGCCAGCACCTAGCCCTGCTCACTCCTTTCCCCCAGCTTACCTTTTCGTTGCCACAGCTGTCCCTTAGCTGCCAATCGCTGCTGCTGCCGTCTCAAGGGTTGGGGGATACCAGGGGCACCATGTGCTCCCTCCGGTGAGCCGACTGCATTCCTCAATCTGTGCCCAGAATCCAGCCTTGGTATAGAGGTGCCACTGCAGCTGTCCAGAGTGTGAGACCTTCTCTATGGTCTCTAACCAGTAACTTTTCTCCAGGGTTTTAAGAGGCTGCCAGATCTTGTGAAGAGGTCTAACTATGGCTGTATATTCTGTGAGGGCAGGGTGAAGCTAGAAGAGCGCTGTTCTTCGGTTTGATGTGATTTGCTGCTGTTTGCTTTTTTTTTTAATCGCTGCTGGGGGTGGGGGACAAAGGGGTGGGAGGAGTCTTTAGCAGAGTGGCCTAGGTAGAATTGGTTGCAGAGGAAAGATGGAAGTAAGTAGCTCTAAGAAGAGATTTGTAGACATAGGCAAACAGGATGGAGTGTGTGCTGTGGAAGCAGGGTATAGTTTTGTCTTTGTGGGGAAACTCCCGTAGCTTATGAACACTCTTCACTAGTGCTGTTCCTTCAGCAGTACCACCCTTCAACAGTTATAGGGCATAATGGGCAATGTCAGCACTTTCTCTGTGAAGAAGTAGGTTGTGTATGTGCTTGTGCATGATAAAGTGGCTGTTCATTGCATTGCTTCATGTTAGGGGGAACTTTTGATATGGGCTGCACATCTTGATTTCTGACTGATAGTGGCCAAACCACGTAGTCTTTTTGTATACTTTTTTTTTTTTTTTGGTTTCAGTTGCAGCAGAAGTATGAGAAGAGGGAAGAGACCCAGGCTTACTTGCAGGATTTCAGAATAGTTGTTGTGTGCTGATTTCTCAATAAGAGTCTGGCAAGCTTTTTATAAAGTAATGAAGGTTCTGGGATATTTGTCTTAAGAGATGCTACCCAGGTTTTTAGCTCTGCTCTCCTCTTCCCTGACCACTACCTCCTTTTCTCCCTGTCCCCAGGAAAAGGGTTTCTGATCAAATAATATCAGATGTGCCCTTGCCTCTGCTGAACTCGTATTGTAGAAACAGTTAAGTCTCAGATCACAGGCACCAAGGAGAGAAAATCAGTTGCACCAAAATGGCTGAGTGGAGAGATGAAAACTGTTTGCCTTTCCTAGGAAACCTTGGGTGATACCCTGGGTCTGTGGATGTCTATAGCAAAACTTGCATGGAGCTTAGTCTTAAACTGTCTTGAGGCAGTGTGCACTGTCAATGCACTGTCTTGACTAGGACAGCAGATTTGTTACTTTGCTGTTATCTTGGCTTTCAATGCTATCTCTCTTGTATTTACTCTGTATTGAGTGCTGCTTGCCCTTAATTGCACTGGCTGGTTGCTCAGGACTGTTAGAATTGGAAGGGTAGTGGTGTTTTTGTGTCTGTTAAACTAGACTTCTTAGTGAGGACAATTCTCCTCCACTTTGCGTGCCAGGCTTTATTAAATTGTCTGTTCTTAAGGTGCAGATCTTTGTGTAGCTGGCTGACATTCCTGTCATCAGATGACAAAGAATATTTCTGGCCCTTTTGAACTTCAACTCTTCAATCTACTTAACTATACAGTAAAAAAGACTTTTATTTTAATACAGGTCTTCTTGAGATGTCTCTGGGAAAGTTTAGAAATGTCCTGCTTAATGAGACTAACCCAGTGGAAGCTGTAATAAGGAACATTGCAAGCAACGTGACTCTCATTATTTTTCAAGCTCATGCCCAGCAAAAAGATGTCACAGTATCCTTTGATAAGGTGGGTTTGAAGTGCAGTGTCCTGTGTGCATGTTAACTGTCAACTCTCATTAGGGGAGGAAGAGTAGCAATTAACTCTGGGACAAAGGGTGTTTTATCATTGCTGGAGAGAGCTGACCTTGTGCATTTGTGTGCATCTGCATGTACACCAGTTTACTCCTGAAAAGAAAATGGGAATCTTCCCTTGTCTAGTCTATCTCTTGGCTGCTTGCTATTTCTTCCTTGTGATATAAAGCCACTTGCTGTTAATGTTGATGAGTTTTTTGTCTTGTGTTCTCATGAAAATAATTGCTGTGTCTCATTTGGCTGTGGTGTTCTTGGTTTCCTAGATGTTTGTATTTATAGTAGAAACAGACTCTTTGTTTTTGCAATTTGCCTTTCTTATAAGGTTCTTTTACAAGAGCAAAATGACAGTTGAATCTTTGCTGCTGTTACTGGATATATTATCAACTCTGGGGTTTGGCGGAATTAATTTCTGAAGCTTACATGGTCCCCGAGTCTTCCACTTAGTTTATTATTTTAACTTCCAGTGCAACAAGAATGTGCATTTATAAGGTGTGGCCCAGTGCTACTGGGTTGGATCATCTGAAATTCAGGTGCTCTGTTGCAATGAGGATGTAAGTGGCTCCTGAAACAAAATGTACCTACAGTCTAGTTTCTATGTATTCCATTGCTTGGTGGTGGTTGTTGTTTTTTTAACCTAAACAAAATGGTATTACTTTTCAATGTAAAAATAAAGCAGTTGCTGGCTTAAGAGCTGACTTCATTGTTTGCAGTATGCAGATCAGTAATATGTATAGCCCACATCTATGCAACTTCAAGAAGGAGCTCCCTCTGCTCTGTCTTTGTGCTTATAGTACTGCCATGCTTACATGCATTCAACTTGCTCTTTTGATTTTTTTTGTTAGTTTCCCTCTACAAATAACTCTGCAACTGGAGCAGACAGAGGGTTAATTTCCATCCTTCGTCCTCAACAGAGCATATGTACGTGGTACCTACAGTCTCTTGAAGCTAACCAGGTGTTCAGCACAGCTGTTTCTATCCCATATACAGCAAGAGGTACTGTTCTTAATGCATTCTCTTTATGGGGTAGCAACAGGAGTTGAGGTACAGATCATTCTTTAGAAGGCCATATGTACTGCATTCTGTTCTGGGTGTAATGAATATACACAGATTTGCCAAATGCCAGAAATCTTAGCTTTGGCAACTCATTCTACCAAGGTTGATGTTCATGCTTAACTGACTTGCTAACCTTCTGAGCATGCAATCCACTTGATTGTGGAGCCTGCTGTACAGATCCCATCAATTTAAAGCTCTAGTCATGCAGACCGCTATGCATGTGTCTATTCCTTCAGTTCCCACTGCATGTTTTAGGATCTGAGTCTTGGACTTCGGGTTCTTTTGGAGACCTGAACATTAAGGCTGTAATAAGAGATGAATTTCAAAGCAGTAGCGAAAATGCTGCCTGGGGGAATGGGAAGAAGAGAGATGCTACCGCTCATAGTTCTCTTGTTTGTTTTTTAGACCCTATCCCTGGAGGTTGCAATCTTGAATTCAACTTGGAAGTTGATCCTAATATTTATTTGGAGTATAATTTAGTTGACACTCGCATCAAGTTTGCTCCAGCTAACCTGGGATCTACCAGGTGTGTGGTGTCGGTACATAACAAATGGTCTTCCTCATACTGCATCTGGGCAAGGCTATAAATGCTTCATAAATTCTAATGGAAGGGCTGTGGGCTTGACTTCTAGCAACAATTTCTGACCTCCAGTAAAAGAACTAAAGTATATGAGAGCAGGAAACAAAATACTTAGTGGAGTCCCAAATCTCTCTTCCTCCTATATGGAGGAAGGAAGTGAGGGGGTAAAATACTTGTAGCTCACCAGGATAAATGATTATTGGGATGATCAGTTGTTGTTTTTTTCCTGTGGTAAACGGCTATTATGTTCCAGAAATGGCTGTATTATAATATACATACCGCAACTCCTTACTTTATTACCATGAAAGCAGGGTACTTCTCTTCCGTAATATGCCTATCACCTGAAGTCCTAATCTTTCAAGTAATGGATTACTCTGGATAGCAGGTGGTAAAGATAAGGCCTGGTGAATTTGGTGCCTTTGTTAGAGCGAAGCCTTCCCCAAATCTTTTCTAAAGCTGCATACACTGGGTTCAGAGAACTGAATGGACCCTATTTGAGTTAATCTCCTGTAGATTAAAATAAAAAGAATATAATGGCAGAATTGTTTCAGCTGTTGCAGTAACTTGGAAACATAGTATGAACATTGCTTCCAGTGACTTGCAGGACTTGTTAGTCCTAAACAAGCTCCAGAGTAGTAACATACTCTTACTTGTCTTTAGAAATGCACAGTGAAATACAGTCCTTTCCCATTGTTACAAGTTGTCACTGTAATTTGGTGAATGATTGAAGTGCAAATTTTTCATCTAGAATTTCTCTGTAAAGAACCCCAAGTACCCCAAACTTTTAATGAAGTCCAGGCTGGGATCTAAATTTTGAAGTACCAGTTTTTCAGACCTGGTGTTCTGTTTCTTTCCATTGAATACCAGCTCCACATCTGGAGTCTTGAGGCACCTTTTTTCTGTACTCTGGGGGTGGACTGGTGTCTTTTTAAAGCTGCTTCAAGAGCTACTCTAATTAGTGTCGCAGTGTCTCGTGTGTCAGCATCCCCATGCTTCAAAATGGTGTTAGGGGTGCTTGAACTAAAGATCATTGAGCAAGCTTTAGTTCAAGTGCCCCCATTGCCATTTTGAAGTGCAGGGATGCTGATACATGTAACATGGGAGGCTGCTTTGACATGCTGGAATTGCAGTGCATCAGAGCAGCCTCTATGCTTGTGTACAGGCACCTTTTGGTTTGTCTATAGCCAGTAGAATTTTTTTTTTTTTTAATTCCAGAGGTGAGAGTCCTCCTTCATGTGATTCTGGTACTGGACAGAATTCTAGATGGCGACTACATTATGATATCTATCAGTATTTCTTGCCAGAGAATGATCTTTCAGAAATAACACTCATGAGCCACCTACGGAAGATGTCAGATGTGAAGAGCATCAAAGCTAATGGTGTGAAAGTAAGTTTTGCCAAAGGTTGCTCGCAAGTCAAACTATGGTTGCTCTGGCTCCAGATTCCTGCAGAGGGATAAATGGATGAGCAGAGTGATGTGCTGAAGCTACAGGCTCCTCTGCATTTGGATTCTTTTGCTGCTGGTCTGTATTCTGTGGTAGGTCCCAGGTCTTGGCTCCCTGGCTTTTAAATTGCCCCATGTGCAACTCAGCTGGCATTTAAAGCCTGCAGGGCTGTGAACTGGTATGGGGATAGCTTCCCCAGCCCTGTGCCTGTCCTTTGAGACTGTGTGCAATCCCTCCTATCACCACCCATCTGGGCAGTGGAGGTGGCCCTCCTTAAAGCCTCAGGACTGGGCTTGAGGGCTGTTTTCCTGAGGCTTTCTTCCTGATCTCCCATGGGTGCAAGGCTGCTTCCTGCCCTCCTCTGTGCCACCTGTCCGTTGACTGACTGGCTGGAGAGGCACGGGTGGAACTCTCCTGGGCTAGAATCATGCCAGGGCTCCAGCCCCAAACCTGCTGTACCTTTCCAGGTTCCTATGGCAGGAATGGCCCTGGGGCTGCAGGAGGGTTCCTGCCACAAGAATGCTCCTCCTGCTTCCCTCCCACTTTGCTGCCACCCCCCAGTCAATCATTTGATTGGTGGGATAGGGGTCAGGATCCCCACAGTTTTCCCTGACAACTTGTCTCTGGCCAGGCTGTTGGGGAAGCCCTGCTTTCTGTCAGGTTGGATGTCTGTACATTTCTCTGGCAAGGACAATTTGGATCAGGAGCAGGGAAATCTGCCTCACGGGTACCCCATCTAGTGTCTTGTGAAAGAGCCAGATTTTCTATAGCAAGTGATCTCTTGAATGTCTGTGCAACTCTTTGCCTGGAGAAGGGTTTTTACCCAGACAAATGAAACATCAGTACATAGCTGTAGTCTTCCCTCTGCATTTTTAAGTACTATTGGAGTCTGTGCTCAACAGAACTATGGTAGGGTTTTATTTGACAGATTTGGCAAACATTCTTACTCAGTGGTATGCAGTCAAGGGAGGAAATAGGAAGACCCCTTTGTAGGATAATAAAAGCAACCCTCAATTAATGGAAGCTTTGTTTGTTTGTTTCAGATGATTACCTTAACAACTAATGACAAAACTGATGCTTACTTTTCCTCACTTCCTGGACAAGGCGTCATCTACAACATCATTGTTTGGGATCCACTCTGGAATACTTCTGCAGCATATGTACCTGCTCATACATATGCTTGCAGCCTTGCTACCCCAGTGGATAACTGTCTTTCTCCCAGTAAGTCAAATAAGCTTGTACCAGTTCATATACACTCCCACTTTGGGAAAGTACCAAGATCTGAGCTAGGACTTCCATACATAACGACAGCCTTGCACGATACCATAAGATATTTTAGTCCCTGCCCCTCAGGAATTTTTTGATAAAGTGGAGGTGGTGACCTACTGTTCCTCAAAGATTGCACATGTGTGGCACACAAGTGCACACATAGCACTCATTGTCTAGGTCTCAGCTTGACAACTTGTTCTTGTGGTCAACCTATGTTCTTAGTCTTGTTGACCACATTACTGATGATGTGACAACTGTGACACATGGGCCAAAAAGGAAAGAGAATCCAGCTTCTTCCTATAACTGCACTACCTGGCAGGGTGACCAGGAATAAAGGTATTCAGTATTGCCAATCTGATTAAATGACTCCATGTAGGGAGTGAATCTCTTGAGTAAGAAGGTAGCATCTTTACACAACTATTCCTCTGATCATAACTGTTGACAAGGGAGATGACAGCAGGAAAATGAGGCCTAATTCTTCAGTGCCTCAAGCAAATTTTGAGCTTAGTTGCTGTGTGAAGTGCATTGATTGTAAGGGGAAAGCATAGGTACCACTTAAATTCCAATAGTGTCTTGCATCTGCCTTACAAGGGCATCAGTTTTGCCCAAACAGAAATGCAGTGGAGAGCAGAGCCTATAGTTTTTTGTTAATCTTGGCATATGAATATACTTTTTTCCCACATGCTATAACTTAAACAGCTGAGGTCATTCAGCCAAAGCATTCTGCAATTTGTGGGAGTAAGATGGTCTGTCTAAGGCTTTTCATGACCATTAAGAGAACCTGCTAAACTAGCTTCCTTCCTGTAAATCATTAAACACAAGAATATAACACAAAAACATCTAGAAAGTTCCCTCAAACTATTCCAAGCTAATAAGGAAGCTTACAGAAAGCAGAATTTCCTTCTGTATAAAGAACTTTTTGTCTCAGTAGAGGGGAGTTATGGTGATATACTCGTTTAACACATGACAGGAGCAAGTCTCCTCCTGAATGGCTGTTTATGCTGTAACTTTGTTTTTGCAGTATGGTTCAGTGTGGCTGTGGCTTGCCATGCAGTCTAGTTTCCAAAACTGGAAGGCTATCTGGATGGTAAAAGCTATCAATACCTTGCTAGCATAAGAATTTGTATTCATTTTAAATGAAATGTAAACTTGTACAGCTTAAAGCTAGGATTTCGGAGTTCCAATTCTGTTACTAATTCAATAGGTAGAAAAACCCACAGTCTGAGTTTTGGCACTGCTCAACTGCTATAAGTGTTGTGCTGATCAAAAGTATTGATAGGGTCTTATGCATCTGAACAGTCAATACTTGGTATCAACAGTGAGGTCTTGGCTTGTTTGTGTAATCAAACAAGTTTAAAAGTGTAAAAAATAAAATAAAAATCATCTTACCTGTTCATTTTGTTTCCTTATAGCCAAACTCCCTACCAAAATATTCTTCACCATTCTTGCTGTCCTTGGCCTCTTCATTTGTTTCTTTGGACACAGGTTCTGGAAAACAGGTACTGTTTGGCTTGTATGTGTTGGACAGAGTCAAGATTTCATGTGTGCCAACTACATAATTCACAAGCCTGGTCCATCATGCTGTCTCTTAACTATGAATTGCTGCATACATCACAGCAAGGTCTCTTCTAAATAACCATGCTAGTGGGATGATCATTTGTGTGCACTAAAACTCTGGCCTTGAGTAATAACAGAACAGGAAGTTGAAACTAGTGGGAGGTGGACTAGGATACCTGTTGGAAACTAGCTGAAGTTTTTAGTGTTTTGTAGGAGTGAGCTCATTTGCCAGTGCCAGATGCTTGAAAACCTGTTGTTTTTTGTTTCCCCGCCCCCCCCCCCCCCAATCTCTGCACATTGCTTAATGGGGATCCCAGTTAGTAGGTTTTGGTTTCTTCAACTGTTCTTGGAGTAGGTATAGTGTAGAAGGCTGTATGAAAGCATGCTAAACTACTCTTTTTTTTTTTTTATGTTTCTACTTCAGACTTGTTCTACATGGGCTTCATCTTCATGGGATTATTTTTCTTTGTATTAATTACGAGAGTGACTAACCTTGGTTATGATGGTGAGTAAAGACAAACTTGCAGTGTTTTGGGAGTAGTGAGGAAAAGAATATGATCATGATCTGAAAAGCCTATTGAAATCCATGGGGATTAGCAGGGTCTCCATTTTACAATGGGGAAAAAGCAGTGTGGACTAGTTGTGCGTGTGTCCGTGTGTGTGTGCGTGCATGCATGCATGCAGACTTGTTTGCCATCTCCTAGGAAACAAGCAAGGCCACTGAACTGAGTCTTAATGGCTATTGCCTAAGCGGTTCCAAAGAACCCAGAAATAACTGTCATTTCACAACCTGAAACCATATCTGTTACTGTTTAACTGCAGGACACCAGAAGCTTAAATTTGGATACAAATTTTAGAACTTGGGAAGGTAGTGGAAAAATTGCAACATTTCCCATCTTCCCCCTCCTTTTAGTCACCAGGCCACCCTTTATTGTAGTGGATTGGGCCTCAGGATCTGGGGTTAATTCCTGGCTCTGGTTCAGACTTCCTTTTTCAATCTGGCTGCATGTGGCCAGGCCATAGCATCTGAATTGCAGAAGAGCCTACCCCACTTTTAATCAAGCTTTTCATATCTGTAAAATGAGGTCTATATTTTTCTTTGCGTATGCCTCTGACGAGCTTACTCTTTATGTATAGAATCTAGAATAGGGCAGCCTTGATGCAGGAGGTGGGAAACCTAAGTCAGTGGTTCTCAACCTCTTTAGTCTCGAGATACTGCTGTCCATAACTTCAGAATTTCATGGCATTCCAGTTGAGAATCATTGAACTAGAATCTAAATTCAGAAAAGACATATGGAGGGATGCATTGAGGCTAAAAAGAACCACTGGCCTAGCTGTTCCAGCTAACAGTGGCAAGATGGAACCTGCTGTGCCCAGCTCTCTACTTTCTGTCATCAGTTTGTATCTGTAGTAGTAAGTTGGGCCCCCTTCTACTCAGCTGATCCTGTGGGATCTCATAAGCTGGTAATCATTCATGTGGCCCCTGCCACTGGCCCTGGGAGCATGGGAAGTTTGGAGGCAACTAACTGGGATGCAACAGCTTGGCTGTCACCCACTTGCATCAGAGCAGGCTGCTGGAAACATGGGGAAAGCTGACACAGTGACTGCCTGAGGACAGCTGCAGTCTTCAGAGAAGCAGCCATGGGTGCTTCTGGGGTAGCTGCAGTAGGCACACAGGGCTCCTTCAGGGAGGAGAATATTGGTCTCATACAAGGGCCAGGTGATGCATCACCCCAGCATGTTGCTGGACCCTGGTTGAGAATTTTTGTTCTAGGTACTGTTGGCATACACAGTAGGGCTGTGCAAAGCTTCAGAAACTGATTTGATTCGGCGACCAAATCTCCAAATCTGAATCAAATCAGGAGACTCTTTAATGTCTCCAAATTGAATTAGAAAGATTCATAAATGCAGTTCTAAATGTTTTGTCTATGTATCTCTAGGTACTAGGCAACTCGTGATGGGCAGATAAAGCATTCCACGAGAGCATGGGCGGGGGCGGTCTCCAGTATGCTTGGCAGCAGACCCGGAAGTGGACCAGAAGCACTTCCGGGTCTGTCGGGGAGCTGCCCCGTGCCTCCCCTCAGCTCGACGACTGATGCCTCTTCTGGGTCTGGGAGGCACATGGGGTCCTCCCCCATGGCCAATTGCCAAACTGGGGAGACGTGAGGGGGCTCCCTAGCATGCTTGGTGGCAGACCCAGAAGTGGACCAGAAGTACTTCGATCCGAATCAGATAGGGCCTGTTTCACACACCCTTAACGCACAAGCTTTCTCAACCTGATGCTTACCAAAGGCAGGAAGAAGAAACTGTGACAACAGAATCCAGGGCTGTTTACACTTGGAGGAACAAAAATCAAATGCAAAAGCAGCACATCTACAGCCAAGTACTTGCATTTGACCGCTGCAAATATTAAGGCCTTAAATTTTATACACTGAAATCTACAATGATGTTGCAGTGCATGGAAGCTTTGTAATGGCAGCCTTCTGAGTTGTAATGTCATCCAAAATAATGGATATTTGAAATCCTAGAAGCACTCTTCTTTTTCTCTTTTACAGTCTGCCTGATTCTGGCTGCTGTAGCTGGAATTGTTGGAGGACTTCTCCTGGTTGCTTATTGGTGGAGGTTTGGTTTTGTCCCACTCTGCATGGTGCTTGTTGGACTTATGCTGGGACTCCTCTTTTCATCCGTGATCTTCTTCACTCCACTAGGTATGCCCTCTGTTAATGTCTGAGGTTGGCTTTTCATATTTATCTGCTGATGCAGCTTTAATTCTAGAGGAGGGTGCCACCTTCTGGCTAGTCTACGGAGAGTGTCTCTAGAACTGGGAAGTAGGCATGTGAGCCGTCTCTCATCTTTAATGTTGGAAGGGCTGTGCTACACCTCTGCAGCTCTCCTGAAGTAAGCAGCACTGCAAGGACTCCTTAATAGTGTTCATAAGAGGGGAGAGGGGTAGAATCCCCTAGCCCTTCTAGTCTTCTCTATAAACATGTGGCAAAACTGCAAACAAGCCTGTATTATAGTTGGACCTGTCCCTAGGCAGCTTGCTGTTTCAGCAATTGAATGGGATGTCAGTTCTACCCCATGTGTGGATGAACACGCTACCTGTTCTACATGCCCTATCCTTTCACTCAAACTGTCTTGAGGCCAGTTGTAACAATGGAGAATCTGCCATATAGTAACAATGAGGGGAGTTTTGGCTGAAAATTCAGATACCTCTCTTTAATCCAGAATAGAATACCTTGATTTGAAACGCCAAATGCAGAACTTTGTTGATAGTCTTGTCCCCAAGGGAGTTGGATTCATGCTTCCAGCTGTACTCCGAAGCATCTAGTCTGACTACACTAACAGGTTTTTACTGTTGTTGCATCTCCCTAGTGAATCTGAAAGAAGATGTCACTAAAAGCATGTTTATAGTTGGATGACTGAACTGAAGTCCCTCTGGGTCAGCAGCATAAGCAATGCTTTGCTTAAACCTCCGGAGACTTAATTTAATCTTCAGCCTTACTCTGGCAGTGGAACTCAAGCAGCAGTTTCCCCTCTCTCTCCCCAGCTTTGGCCAGGGGGTTTAATGCAACCTGAAGAAGAGGCATGTCTGCATACTATAGGCTGTGCATGTCACTTAAATGAAGTATGAACATTGATCTCTGTGCAGTCCTGTAACAAAAGTGTGAGTGCTTTGCATGGGTGGAGAGATCTGCCTATTTGAATTCATTTTGAAGCAGAAACTCTGGGTCTGTAAATCCAGTTAGGCATCAAGAGTCTCCTTCAAATCTGGTAAAAGACTTTTCCTTACCCTAAATAAGAAGTTTTGCATATAAACGTTTCTTCTCGCTGATTTTGTTGTGCAGACTTACATTACCTACAGCTTATTGCACTAAACACATTAGATTGGTTATGGGCTGTTTTAAGACGAGTCTCTAAGAGTATTAGCACTGCATAGCACAGACAGGAAGGAATTTGGCATGTGAGTGCTACTGCCTGTAACTTCAGACGTAACTCAAGGGTCTTGGCTTGCCTTACTGAGGTTTTATAACATCATGTGTGTTGATATGAGATTTTCTTCTTCATGTTGTTGGGGCATTTTAATTTGAAAATAGATGTGATTTCATTGGGCACGCTTGTGGCTGACAAGTAGAATGGTGTCTTCACAGGAGATTACAGGGTTTTTCGTGACGATGCCGTGTTTTGGGTGACCTTTTCTTGCATAGCCTTGATGATTCCAGTAGTCTTTGTTGGCTGTCCAAGAATTGTAAGTATTTGCACAACGCTTTCTATAATTAGGATGGATGCATGATGACCTTCAGCAAATTTCAGTAAACCATCATGCAACTTTGTACAGCTCTCTAAAGAGCAAGGCTGCTGTGGCATGTGCTATGGAGAAAAAAACTCTTCATTTATTGTATTGGGATCCCATTATTTTGGGTGCTGTAGAAGCATTTAGAAATTTTATGCTGAAGAACTTCAATACATTGGACAAGACTTAATACATGGGGACCATTTGAGGGAGGCAGGAGGAGGTGGGCTGGAGAAAAGGGAGAAAGCAATGGCAATAAGAGGCTACAAGACTAGTGGTGCTTGCAGATTTCTTAAGTTGCATCTTTGTTTAAAATTTTATCATGAAGTTCCCTCCTATTATCTCCAAGGGAGAAATAATGCTCCTAATTGGAAAGTGCAGAATGATCTGATTTTTGTCTCTTGTAGCTGAACATACTGGCTTGTGGCATAGTAGGCTCTTACTCAGTGGTTTTAGCTATTGCTTGTTACCTGTACACGAGCCTTGCTTACATCACCCTGGACCTGCTCCGGAGAATTCTGAAGAATGACTTCAGCAGAGCTTATACTAATGTGCCCTTCCAAACAAATGGTAAGCAGTATTGCCATAAACCTGTAGGTCTGCTTGTAACTTTGCTTCAGAGAACTTACCATTTCCTACCCTAACCCCTATGATATTGGAGCACCTAGTGAATATGTAGCCATGTTTCTTTGCCCCTAGCTATCTTATGAATATACAAAGATCAGGTGACTCAGCAGTTTTGCATCTGCTCGCTGTCCTATAAAAGCTTGAGTTCCAGATGTTGCTATGTTTCCTTTTTTAAAGAAGATTTGTTATCTTTTTAACTGCCTATAAAAAGCTGTTCCTAATCTGGGTTAATAAATCATGGGGAGTAAGGCAGCAAAAGCCAGTCTTAAATTGCATTTAAGAAAAAAGGACTGGAAAGGACCTTCTTTACCACTAAGCTTAGTGGGCTGCTTTTGTAGGCACCAAATCCATATGATGCCCTTCACAAACTGAAGTACAGTACTGCATATCAAGAGCTTTAGCCCTCTTTTCCAAAATGATGCACAGAAATATTGTTCAGTGCACAAAAAGGTATTGAAATCTATCCAAGACATGAATTGGGGTGCCTTCTGCAGGGAGGTGGGGTGGTGAGACAGGAGGAGAGGAATCCTGTCTTGCTGGTGCCATTACAATGGAATTAATGTCTTCCTTCTCCCTTATAGATTTTATCATCCTGGCAGTCTGGGCAATGCTGGCACTTGGCGGAGTAACAGTGCAGCTTCGCCGAGAAAGAGGCGAGGTACCCTTCCCACCACACCCTTATCGGATCTGGAAGCGAGAAAGGGAGCGTAGGAGCACCAATATCCTGGATCCCAGCCACCATGTCCCTCCACTGAGAGAGAGGATCCATAACAAACTATTGCAGATTGGGGAACTCTTCCGGAAAGAGCAAGCAGCTGGGGAAAGAACTCCACTACTCCTTTGACTGACTGACCCAACACTGGTGACATCAGCTAAAAAGGGCTCTAAGAATTTACTGGGCTAAGGATGTTTGTGGACTGACATCCATCCAGCAGTGCTAGACTGTTCTTATTGCCTAGTGCTGCTTCAGAGACAGTGTGCTGGACATGGAAGATAAATGGTGTATTGGACACTAACCTATGCCACTTTTTTTTTTTGTTTGTTTTTTTTTAAATGGTTCACTTGCCCTACTCTACTATGCAACTCTTGCTGGCTGTAGAGAGCTTGTACTAAGGTTGGAGTACACAGAGTGCAATGACCAAGGTGTTTGTCTTGTCTTTTGAAATATTTAATGTGCAGGTACAACAAGACTAAGACTAAAAAAAATGTAAGAAAGTTCCTTGTGATCAAAATGTGCTGTGTCAGAATTCTACCCTTGTCTTGCAAAAATCCCATCCAAAATACTTATCTCTGTTCCTAATGAATGTACACATTCTGTGCTTAACATGCAAGGAAAGAACGATGCTGAAGCCTATACATTGAAGGAAGTACCTTTTTTAACTGCAGTGTCATTGCCTATTAAACCTTCAAAATGGGTACAAAACCCACATCTCTAAACACAAGAACTATTTTTTAACTGTTGTTGAACCATGATAAACTACCAAGAAACTTGTGAGTTTAAATTGCACTAGATTCATGCTTCTGTATTCCTGTGTGCCTAGATTCAAGAACTAGGCTCTTGATCTGGGAAGGAATAAGAGAAGCTCTTGCTGCCCTTGCTTTAAGCTGGTTTTGATATCACTTCTGTAGCAAGCTGTTCATCTGGTCTATGCCTAGTAGTACTGTACAGAGATGATGGCTGCTAATAGAACACAAAAGTTTTCCTGCCCTTTTACCTGCTTCCTGATGGTTTTTTTTCCTCTTCTTTTATTTGAGTTTCTTTTTTGTTATTCCTTGCCATGTGCAAGAAAGAATGGCCTTGTTTTAATTATCAGAAAGTGAAAGCATTGTTAACCTGCATTAATTATTAGACAACCTGATTTAGTACCTCCAGAAAAGAGAACCCCCTCCAGCATATCTTGAACTTTGAGACATGATTTCTAAAATCAATGCTTTTATTTTCCCTTGGGGGGGAGGGGGCCGTTGGGAAAGAGGTATGAACAGCTTACAGTGTTGACCTGAAACCTTGCTGGCTACAAATATGTAGCCTTTTCTTGCACTCTGCCTTCTCACCAGCATGCACTCAAATTAAAGTATTGTCTAAAAGGAGTTCTAGGACCACCTTACTACTCCACGGACCATGATTGTATTTCTCTACTTTAATCACTAAAAACTTGTATTTCCTCTGAACAGTGGAAAGGAGTGTCATAGTTGTAGATCACTTAAACACAGGACTTTCTCCTCCAGCCCCCCCTCCACTCCAAAAACTGTCCAACTGTCCTTCACTTTTTTTTGTGTGTGTACATAGTGATGTCACACTTCTTAAAGCTATCACCGCAGCATCTTACCTTCTAGGGCCCCATCTTGCTTATTCAAGTGGCTTTGTTTTCCTTTTTCCTCCATTGCCCTTATACCTCTACCATGTGTGTAGCAAATAGCATTGACCATTCTTGCTCCAACGAAAATCTTTACAGAATAATTTATAATGAAACCACCACTAACAGTACAATACGAAGTCACCCAAGCAAACTTCAGTTGTGAGCCACGCAACCTCCCAACTTGTTAATAAAGCCTTTTTTTCCTTTTTTTCTTTTTGAGGTCTTGATATCAAGACCATTTTAATACTAACAAGAACAATTTCAAAGGCCAACTTTTCTTAATTTTCACTCCATGGCATGTTCATCTTTAAGGCTGACCTGAGGTAAAGGTAAAGATCAAGTCTATTTTGATTGCTAAAGGCCAGATTCTCAAGTGGTAAAGCTAGGTGGAACTCAACAGCCATGTTGATCTCTACCTGCTGGGGATCTGACTCCAAATACACTGTTCCCCACAGCTCACCTAGGGGAAGGGGAGGCCTACCTCCATGTTATATACCAACCTGGTGCTTTTTGACTGCCTTATAGGGCTGATAATACAGAGCATAACTTTGCCACATACAGTGGCCAAAGTAGCAAACACTTATTTTGGTGTGTTACTACTCTGAAACATGTTTATCTTGTTTCTATAATTACCAAGCTCAGCATTGAGAGAGAGAGAAACAGATTTAACTCAAATATTTTCTATCTTTTTATAATAAAGATGTTTCAACAGGCTGTGGAATCAAAAGGGTCTGATCTTGAGATGCTTTGGGTATGCAGATGGCCTGAACCCATTCTGACTGCTGCATGCATCCCTGCATTCTGTGCATTTCTTGTGCAGCTTCAAAAGATGAGGTGGGATTGCATTCTTACAATTACAACTTGAGGTCCCAATTGAGATGACAGCTACTCAGTGCCGTATAAAACAGGAGTATGTGATTGGAACTGCTTACAACTTAATTGGACAATTCCTTGGAAAAAGGAGACTGAAAAGATTTCATAGATTTCATAGACATTAGGGCTGGAAGGGACCTCAGGAGATTGAGTCCAGCCCCCTGCCCAAAGGGCAGGAAGTCAGCTGGGGTCATAGCATCCCAGCAAGATAAGCATCCAATTTACTCTTGAAGGTGTTCAATGTAGGTGCTTGAACCACCCCCGCTGGCAGACTGTTCCAGACCTTGGGGGCTCGGACAGTAAAGAAATTCTTCCTTATGTCCAGCCTGAAACCGTCTTGCAGGAGTTTGTGACCGTTCGACCTCGTCATCCCTCGGGGTGCTCTGGTGAACAGACATTCCCCCAGATCCTGGTGGTCACCCCTGATAAACTTATAGGTGGCTATCAGATCACCCCTGAGCCTGCGCTTTTCCAGGCTAAAGAGTCCCATGTCTCTCAGCCTGTCATCGTAAGATCTGTTTTCCTGACCTCTGATCATGCATGTGGCTCTCCTCTGGACTCTCTCAAGCTTCTCCACATCCTTTTTGAATTGTGGAGCCCAAAACTGGACGCAGTACTCCAGCTGCGGCCTCACCAAGGCCGAGTACAAGGGGAGAATGATGTCCCGGGATTTGCTTGAGAAGCATCTATGGATGCACGCCAGCATTTTGGTCGCTTTACTAGCTGCAGCATCGCATTGCAGGCTCATGTTCATCTTGTGGTCAATGATGACCCCCAAGTCTTTTTCTTCTGTAGTGCTAACCAACGTAGCACTGCTGAGCCTATACGGGTGCTGCAGGTTTTTCCTCCCAAGGTGGAGAACCTTGCATTTTTCTGTGTTAAACACCATGAGGTTCTTGTCTGCCCATTTGCTGAGCTTGTCCAGGTCAGCCTGGATCACCTGCCTATCTTCACCTGCTTTGCCCCAAAGTTTGGTGTCATTGGCGAACTTGGCCAGTCCACTCCTGACTCCAATGTCTACATCATTAATGAAGATGTTGAACAGTATGGGTCCCAGGACAGAGCCTTGATCACAGGGCACCATGATGAGTGACTGCCATCAATCACAACCCTCTGGGTCTGACCACGAAGCCAATTTCCCAGCCAGCGGATCATGGTGGAGCCAAGGCCACAACTGGCCAGTTTGGCCAAGAGGTGATCATGGGATACCAGATCAAAAGCTTTTTTGAAGTCAAGATATATGACATCAATCTCTTCTCCCTTGTCCAGGTGATAGGTCATAGAAGGAAATAAGATTGGTCAAACAAGACCTACCCGCAACAAATCCGTGCTGGCTGTCCCTTAGAATGTTAGCCTGGGCCAGTCCCTCAAGGATGGCCTCCTTAATAAACTTTTCTAAGATCTTCCCCAGGATAGAAGTCAGGCTAATGGGCTGGATCCACTCTCCTCCCTTTCTTGAAGATCGGCACCACATTGGCCTTCTTCCAGTCTTCAGGCACTACACGAGAGCGCCAGGAGTTTTCAAAGATCCGTGCCAGGGGCTGGGCTATGACGCTTGCCAGCTCGTTGAGTATCCTGGGGTGCAGGTTGTCAGGGCCAGCTGACTTGAAGGTATCCAGTTTCTCAAGGTGTTCCTTCACAAAGTCAGCATTGATGGAGGGTAGGGGATTCCCTTCACCCAGATTTCCCTGTCCCATAGCAGGCATGGGCATCCCATGTGACTGATGAAAGACTGATGCAAAGTACCTATTTAATAGGTTGGCTTTTTCCTGGGCGTCAGTTGTCAGTTGCCCCATCTGGTTTAGCAGAGGTCCAACTTTGCCCTTGCTTTTCCTCCGGCTCCCCACATATCTGAAAAAGGACTTTTTGTTGTCCTTGATGCCTGAAGCTAGTTGGAGTTCAGTTGCAGCCTTGGCTGTAAACAATCTTTTTTAAAGATTGGAAATTTTAGTTTTTGATTTAAATAAACTCTACATTCTACTTCAGCAAGTTAAGGCAGAGCAGGGAATCTTAAGTCACTGGACCAGAAACACAGGTCTAACCTCTTCCAATCCAAGCTGTAGCCTGGAGCCATTGCTTGCCTGCCTAGGATAATGTATGCAATGACTGAACAGTCTATACCCAATTCCTGCGAAAAAGGCACTGAAGTGCTTCTACCACAGACCACTTATTTTTTGATCGTTAGGACACTCAGAAGTGGGTTAAAATCTCAGGAGGAGCTGAGCCTGAAGCTTCCCATATTGTAGGTGAGTGGTCTAATCTTTTTGAGTTCTTGGATAAAATATAAGCATCCCCTCCATCTGCAGAGGCTGA
Organism: Crocodylus siamensis; assembly: GCF_052110815.1. Taxonomy (NCBI): domain Eukaryota; kingdom Metazoa; phylum Chordata; order Crocodylia; family Crocodylidae; genus Crocodylus; species Crocodylus siamensis. Next base: position 125,794,731 of record NC_143398.1, on the reverse strand, counting down.
TGCAATGCAGTGATCTGACAACAATTACTAGTTATGCAGAGTAATGCCACCTTTTATCCATTCTGATAAAGCTTGAGGACCATACCTTGGGAAGGTTATACTTCAGTATGGTCAAAACCAATTACTTTTGAACTCTTCTATATGAAAAATGTAAGAGATAATAACTTGTGTACACAGCTTAAGACATACTAGCTAGTGCTGTGCTGTCTGCTGCCCATAAGACCCCCTTTGCCACAATACAGAATCCCTGAATTGATTCTTATATTATAATCTTTTTAAAATGTTCACTTTTCTAGCTCCCCTTCTGAAACCAAAACAAAGGACCCAACAGCTGTATGAAGTACTATAGGTATAAGCATGCTCATTTCTAGTGCCCCCTGCTGTGATAGAACTAAAGCACTAAGTCATGGGAGGTTTTTTTTTTGCTTAGGACAAAACCAAATGGATCAATTCAAGAACACTTGCATCTCTGGTTCCTTCCTTCTTTTGGAGGAGGGAGAGCTGGAATATAGCCAGTATTCTAGCCATCGTTAATCAAGGCTACTACTGGATAAGAGGTAAAAAAGGGTCCTGTTGGTAATGCCTTTGACAGGATTCAAATATCCCTGTAATCTGCTGTTCAAATAGATAAGGAGTACATTTTAGTATCAGCTTTCATTTAAGAAAACATTGTGGCACTCATGGCTGTAAAGCTAATGGTGAACAGACAAATACTAAACTTGAGCAGTAGCTAGAGCCAACTTGAAACAAAAGTTTAGTTATGAAAAAAAAAAAAGATGGGTGGCTCAATTCCGGAGCATCATAAACATCCAGTAAATGCACCTTTCCCAAACCCACTTTCACCATGTTGGATAAAATCTATTGCATATTAAAAAACTTAAAACAGTTTGCAAGGCTGATCTAACAGTTCACTAAAAATCCCTGGGAGCAGCTTCTGACCACAAATTGACTATGAATGCAGACTGTCCCTGTGAAATGTAACTAAATAATTAAAACTTCAGCCCTGGTACCAAGATCCTGTTAAGACTGTCAGTATCAACCACATTGCTGTTGTCCAACTGAGTTGTGCCTAAAACCTAGGCCTTTTTCTAGCAACTGATGCAGCATGAAATAAACTTGCTGTTCTTAAGCTTTGGAGAACCAGGTTGGCAAGGTAGAGAAAGCATGGCCTTCAAGGAGGGCTTTCTACCAGCAGTGGGTACACTCAATCATTGGGCAACTTGTAGGGAATTACTCAGTTCCCAACTCAGTGTGGGATACATATACAACAACTCACTGATTTGGCTTAAGACTTCAGGTCACACAGTTACAGGGCAGGCAGATGAGTGGAGATTCCTATACACCACTTTAAATTGCTGCTAGCAGCAGCAATTTAAGTTTGCCCCACTACCAAACTAAAGTTACTGTCAGTTTACGATAATTAAAAGAAACCCAAAAGCACTGACCAGCAGTAGAACAACAGACTTCCAGTAGTCCTGTTTTATATTCCTACATAGCTGTGTCTTTCCCCTTATGTTTTTTTTTTCTAGTTTAGGCTAACTACATCCTTTTGACAGTCTTAACTGTAGACTTTCCCTTAGTTTTCAACCTTTTTGCTATTGTAGTTTTAAGTTTATTTAATACAAGATATGGCCTTGTCCTAGTAGCAGTCCTGAAGACATTTGTGTTTAGCCAGTTATTTATAGAGCATAAGCATTCCCTCTTTTCTAGTTTTTCTATCATGACCTGAATACCATACCATCAATTAAACATATGTTAGCAGTTTTCTGCAATAGCATTGCCTTTATTTTTTTGGTCCTTCATTAAATCTTTTCTGCTTCACTAATATTACTGCCGAACTAGTATCTTCCTGGAACCACTAACATTGGGCTGCTGTTAAATGTGAATTAATTCTGTGCATTTTGAAATGGACATTAGGCACTATCAGCATAGCCAAATTCCATCTTAAGATTTATTGGTACATTCCAACTTACTTCTAGCTTGAATTACAAAACTAAATCCTGTACCCATCCAACATTTCTATATGGCATTACTTGTAAACAGGCCACATATTTTGATTATTAGTAACTGAAGTTATTTCTGTGCTGATATAGAAATAAAGAACCTTGAAATTTAACTTTTACTGGCTACCATAGACAGCAGAAGGCCAGGGCTAAGGGGGCCTAGCACCCCCCTCAAACTCCACTCCTCTAGCACCACATGGCTGCAGCACTGTACCCAAGCATCCCCGCACCCCCCCACAAATATTTCCTCCTGCCACTGCTGCTGGCTATGCAAAAAGCTACTGCATTATATTTAAGATGCAGAAATGATTCTTTGATATCTACAGGAAACTAGTTGTAAACTAGTCAGTTCAATTTCAAGCTGGACTTCAGATTTGCAGAAGCTGGCCAGCTTTATTATCCTGCAACATAACATGCTTACATGGGATTCAACAGAATGTGGTTTGATATTAATCACCAGGGATCCTGGTTTAACCTGATAAAAGAAAAATCACAAATTCTCCGATTAATTTTAACCATGGCTTTTGGGGCTTTTAAGGCTCCTCACAGCCCTCCTCAGCCCTGCTCATGCCCTTCATGACAGGCCCCCAGCCCTGCTCATGCCCTTCACCCCCCCCCACTGCAGCCCCCCAACCCAACTTTTAAAAGGCTGTAATTTGGTACCTGTCCTACAGTTGAGAAATGCTTCTCGAAAATAAACATTGCTTTTACTCATGGAGACAGTAAAGTTTTCAGTCAACTTTATTGATAAAATAAGTTTACTGTACAGTACACAATTCTAGCCATAAATTCATTTCAAGCATCTGCATTTCAAAAATAATGGGCATGTGATGAAAAATAGTCACTCCACAAGTGTGAGAGTTCTTTAAAACCCAAGAATGATTAGGTTTGTTTAGGGAAGGGAAGGGGAAAAATATCAAACATGTGAAGACAAACAGATAAGTTAAATCACATTTTTTATTTACAAAAACACTAAATCAAGCATTGTTTCATAATAGAGCAACCTGAAAAAAGTGCCACACATTTAAGACTTTTGCTATGCAACCCTGGAAATTGGATTTTAAAAAAATAAATATATAAAACAAAACCTCCTCTCCTGCATAAAATAAGTGACAGTACATACTAGTCAACTGCACGATGAACAATTCTCATCCTCCAGGTTTCAAAGTAAAAAGCCCTTTTAGGGATGACAGCAACAAACTTGTTCATTTTATGTGATTTTGCTTTTGGTTTTTAGAATATTTTATCGCTTTGCATCTGAGGTGCAAAACTGAATTCATGTATAGCATGCATGCGGCATTTGAGATTGTAGTAGTGGCCAAGCAGACTTTATGCTTGAGCTAGTACACTTGCATAAATTTTCCCTCATAGAACTGTTGTAACAACCAGCTTTGAAGTCATCAAACAGACATCCTATAATGTCTAGTTTTTCCTACCTATATTACTAAACCCAGAAACGAGCAAGGATGCCATCTCACTAAACACTCTAAAATGAGAGTCAGTGGTCTTTCCTATTGTTATAGGGTTTTGGTTGGTCTTTTTTTTAAATATGAGAGAAACTCTTGGGGAAGTTTGGAGTTTCATATATGGCTATTGTAAATTAGCTATTAAAAGGAACTCTCTCCTATTAGTTGAACAGTCAGTGGAACAACTAGTTTACAAGTTTACTATATTCACTGATCGAGTTATCAAATTCTGACAGGAAAAAATAATAATAATGAAAAATAAATAAATCAACAGCTGTGATAACCATCTCTTTCCCCGTCTTGCTCATTTTTAACCTTCAAAGTTATAGGAAGAGTTAACAGCACCAGTGTAATACATGTTGAATTATTTATAAATCAAGTTAGTAGGCATGGATAATTCAGGTCTGAAACATTTGTACTATGCTAAATATTTACCTACATGGGCTAGAAGGTCATTACATTATTGGAAAAATGTTTAAAAAAAAAAGATCGCTTGACATTTAAAGGATATCGCATTCTTTCAATTGAAATCCAATTTACTAAACTGAACTTGAGTAGCAGTCTAGCTGAATTAAAAATACTTTTACTAAGTGAGGTCTGAGTAGTCAAAATATTCAAACTTAGATACGGTTTACACACACACACAATCATTTTGGTGAAATCTCTTGTGAATGTGTTTATAGCCAGGGAAGCCATGCACAAGAAGTCTAAAAGGACATTTCTCTCTCTCTCTCTTTTTTTTTTTTTTTTTAAACACTTCCCTATAAGAGTAAGACAAACGTTTGAAAAGGGCAAAAGCAAGGTAGGTAGTTAACTTCACATACAGGTGTCCCAACACCCACAGCTCTTCTCCCACACTGATGCTAACAATTAGAATCAGGAGGTACCACCTTAATCCTCACACAAAGCAAGCATCCCCTGTTGTTGATGTCATTTAGTGAAATTCTCAGTAAGAAGGACACTTTTCCCTACAAATGGATTTGTACCTGGAAACTTTAGTTTTTAAAGTAACTTAGATAATCTCCCTCTTTTGTGAATACCAGAAACTTAAAAATGCAGATTATAGTAGCGTAGGAGATCAATTTTCTCAACAGTAGTTTTTTCCCCCCACAAGCTACGTGCCTGCCATCTTCAGCTTGCGCGTCTAAACTGCATCTTCCTGAATAACAATGGATAAATATCCAATCACAGAATGGAAAAGTGTGCTAGTTCTTTACAGTTTGGAACAACTGAATCCTTTCCCCACTACTCAAAAGGTGAATTACTAATACAGAATAAGGTGCTGTGCTCTCAATGTTACTAAAAAAAAAAAAGTTTAAAATTGCATCTAGTGACTACAAAAAGTGTATTTGAATAGAATTCCTTAGATACTACTGCATGGGTATCCAAAAAGAACTGCTCTTATGAAAGCAGAACATACTGCAGCTACAAGCAAAATTATAAATTTAAAATCTCAAAGTACAAGTACGCATGCTACTGATATTTTTTTGTTCCCAGTGGTACTAACCTGTATCATTTTAGGTTAAATATTTTCTAACTCATAAAAGGTGCGAGGGATTAGATTTTTAATAGGGATTTCTCAGCTGCCAAAAGAAACACTTCCACTGGTTTCACCTGGGGTTTAGATGGTGTCCTTTCCATTATCAATCTGTTGTGAAAGGCAGATCTGAAAATATTTACTTTACTAAAAATACTGAGAACAACTCAAAAGGGCTACTAGTTATTTTCATAACTCTTAGTCAAGACTCATGAAATCTTACCTTATTTAGACAGATACATCTTTTCATAAACAGTAAATTTAAATTAAATATGAATTTAGAGCTTGTCCTCCAAGTACTTATTGCAAAGTAATTTCAAATCTCAGTAATGGCATTAGCCAATTTCTCATCAGAATTAGGTTCAGGAAAAACTACTCTGGTGCTACTGATTTAAGATTCCAGTTTTAATGTACTTCACACAGTATAAAAAAACCCAAACAAATAGAAATCGGTGCCCTATTCAGTAACAAGTGCTTGACAAGTGACCCCTGATTTGTAAAGTGTGCAATTAAATTTTTTTTGACTTGACAGGATCTTCAGCTCTTCCTTAGGCTCAGATCACTACTCGTTACTAATGCTGACAAAGATGTACTTTCAGATGCATCATCTTTGTTCATATTCAGAAAGGACTCTCTGGTTATCTGAAGGATCTCTCTCAAGCCTTTATTTTCATGCTACAATGAGAGAGAGAGAGAGAGAGAGAGAGACAGACTTAACTCCTGTAAAATACTGGGACCACCTCCAACCCCGCCCAAACCAGAAAAACAATGTATTTGTTGTTAACAACACTTTTGAGATGCACGAAGTAGGTTTTAAAAGCTCCTATTCAAATGTCACATGAACTAGGACTAATTTTTTTGCTGTATGGAATATCTACCTTAAGTATCAGGAAAGAGTACAATACACCAAGGTGGATAAGAAAAGGATATCTAACTTAAAAAACTAAAAAGCTAAATAAAAGTGACAAGACTTGGATTTTCTCTCTCCACTCAATATGAACAGTTTTAAAACCACTTCCTGCAACAAAGGATTTTGCTAGTACTTAATAAAAAAGCAGCATTACCAGTCCCACACATTCAAAACTCATGATTTTTAAATCTGAAGACTTGCATTTTTGTTTGTGTGCATCCTATGGGGCCAAGAAAGCAGGTACTGCTTCTAAGCTTCTTTCTAAAGTCTTGAAGACTATAAACTATTTTTTTCTTCTGAAAAATGAAAGTCAAGATTCTCGTCTTTACTATTTTCCAGGAGCTGCAGCTTCAGGTAAAACATGAGACACTGAAAAACTCATTGCAAGATAAAAATCAGAAGGCACTACTGGGAAGGCATAACTAACTAGTCTTTCTTGTCCAAGTAAGTATACCAAAAGAGCAATGTGAAGGGAGAACTAGATTGGGATTTGGAAGGCAATTGTGCCAACAGAAGTACTTTTATAGAACAGAAGTTTATACTGAAAACCAAAAGAATCCTTTCCCATGCAAAATTAAATGTGGCAATGGGAAGTTAAAGGAGCCAAGTTATTGACTTTGCAAAAGGATTTTATAACGTACTAGTGGATGTTAAAATATGAATTCAGTGATAAATAGTTCCTTAGCTTTAAGCTAGATAGTATAGGACATTGTAAAAACTGATGGAAAAAATAAAATGGCTTTGTTAAAGCTTTGTATAGTCTGGACATTAAAGGAGAGATTAGGACTCAAAGCAGACAACTGGAGCAGTTGAAAGAAGATTTGGGGGAAGAAGGCCTGAACTAAAGACTGGAGAGGGTCCAGAGGAGGGCCACTCGTATGGTTAGGGACTTACAGGACAAGCCTGATGAGGAGAGACTTAGGGACCTGGACCTCTTCAGCCTCCGCAAGAGAAGGCTGAGAGGTGATCTATAAATTCATTAGGGGGATGCAGCAAGGGATCGGAGATGCTCTATTCACCAGGACGCCTCTTGGAGTAACAAGGAACAATGGTCACAAACTGACAGAGAGCAGATTTAGGCTAGATATCAGGAAAAACTTCACAATAAGGGTGGCCAAAATTTGGATTGGGCTTCCAAAGGGGGGGGAGGGGGGCAGGGTGCTCTCCCCTACCTTGGGGATCTTTAAAATAAGGTTGGATAGGCATCTGATTAGGGTCATCTGAGCCCAGCACTCTTTCCTGCCAAGGCAGGGGGGTCGAACTCAATGATCTGTTGATGTCCCTTCTGACCCTAGTATCTACGAATAAAAAATCCTGGGGCTGTCCCAGCGATCTACTAATGCTATTTTAGAGGAACACACAGGCAAGGACACAAGCTCCCTTTTTTAAAGATGGTGTATTTTGATAAAAACCTAGACACGGATATAGCTAAGAGTGATCCTCACTGCCCAGCTAAGCATAGTCTTTGTTGTGTATAGTCTCATATTTATATATTTACACAGAAACACAAGGAGTTTTACATCTCAGCACCTAGTATTGCAAACAAACAACCAAAATAATTTCAGGAAAAGTTTCTGGAATGTTTGAAAGTGTGTGAAATTAGATATAAATAAATGTATATATGAATATGTACATATCATTTTACATGCACACACACTTTCAAACATTCCAGACACTTTGCCCAAAATTATTTGTTGTTGTTTATCTGCAATAATAGGAGCTAAAGTGCAAGACAGAGTCAATAAAGTACAGGTATACAGGCAGTCCTCGACTTACGTTTCGAGTTACAACGTTTTGCACTTGCAAGGCGTCAATTTAGAAACATTGTTTCAACTTTATGACGTCAGTTTCGGCTTTACAACGCTTGATCCAATGCTATGCCCTGCCACGCCAGCGAACAATTTCGCTGCGTTGCTCATCTCCCTGGAGAACATCTGTCCAAACTTCCTTAGACACCTTCTTTAACAAAGCAGAGAAGACTCCAGAAAAACGTGCAGCCAAGACTCCTGAGAAGACTCCAGCCAAAAACCCTTCAAAAAGTCCAACCAAGAGCCTTTCAGAAAGTCCAGCAAAGTCATCTCAAAGAAGTCCTTCCAAATCAATGACTGCTATTTACAACATAAACACATTAATGTAGCTATATTACTCATCTATAATTTGATCAAGTACAAAATTCTGGGGTACTTTGGTGAAAATAGGGTATTGGGCCTTGGTTCAGGAACCAATCCCCCATTTATAACATTGTTTCTTGTAACTTGGAACAATTTTCTCATAACGTTTCAGCTAAAGACACGGTTTTCAGGAACCAATTGTGTCGCAAGTCCAAGGACTGCCTGTATTTCATTCCAGTGGGATGCAAGTTACAACAGCTAGTCAAAGACAGCCTTATACTAGAACAAACCATTGAACAAGGCAGCATGACTGCATTTCAGAACATTTGTGTCTAGGCATGTCACACAACTCTTTCCTAAAAATGCTACACAAAGACTAACTTCCTTTGGAAGTATAAGCTATAACAGATTTACCCTCATAACATATGGCAGTTTGGAAAAAGTCACAACTTGCTGTCAAAGCTTCTCTCATTACATACTTACTTCAAGCTGAACAATACGTTCCTGCTCTTTACAAGCCTGCTGTTCATCAATTTCAATGGCTTTTCTCATTACTGCTGCCATTTCTGTAATTTGGTCCACATGCACTTGTAGCTCCTAAGACCATAAAAAAATTTTTAAAAAGTTTTAATACTGCTCCCTGCATTAGCAAAACTATAAACTGAATAGTAACAGAATAGGGTGTTGGTAACTTATTCAGTTTGAGTTTGAGAAAGGCTGTTTAAACAGTGACTGGGAAAGAGATGCAATCTGAACAGCCTCAGCATGGACTGGAACCTAGACTTCCTTTGTCTGGCAAGTACCTCAACTATGAGGCTACAGAGCCATACTCCCCCTTGGGAAGGTACTTCCCAGCTCTGGCCCAGTGAGTCTTCCCACAGGACCACTTTGCAGAAAGAAATTCAATGGGCAAGGGAGGGAAGGAGTGGGAAGAATGTTTTAAGGGTGAAGACAACTCGGTGGTTAGGAAGCCGCCCCAGAAATCTGGGAGATATAGGTTTAACCACTTTAACTAAAAGGAGTTTTACTAAATCTAGTCTCGGTCCTTGGTGAGGACTGTAACGAGCAAATAAAAACTATATCTAGAGACATCCAAGTCATGAAAAAGGGCAAAAATTCAGGAAGATGCTCCTGCTTTCTGCATTACCTATGAGCAAGCTTAGGCAGCTCTCTACTCTGAAACCCTGCACTGTTGTTGTGCTCTCTCCCATGCACTGGATAGGGAGATACTGAGCTAAACTCAAGGCTGTGGATTCTAGTCTGGAGAAAGAAATCACTTCAGAGTTGAATACTGTAACTCAATGTCATGGCATCTTAAGTCCATGGATCTAGCCCCAAATAGCTGCAAAAATTTTTTTTATTTGCTTTTCTTTGCTAATTTTATTAAATTAAGTTTTCTAACAATTTTAACCCTTTAAAGTCCCCGCTAGCAGCAAAATGAGTTAAATTTCAGTTTGCAGCAAGTTTGTTAGCACATTTATTTAAAAAGACAATTACTAAACACTAAACATTTTGGTGAAATCAATATAAATTGTTGAATTTTGAATGCAAAATTGTTTTTCCCAAACACTTTCTGCAATCCATTAACTAGATCTCAGTAAGCAAGTGCTCAGGCTGATTGATGGGTGCCTCTTGGGAAAATGTTGTTCACTGGTAACAGCAAGATTAATTCCTTGGGCACCAAGTGTGGAGCAATTTTTACCGCACTGAAAAATTACTTTGTTTTTCTGTCTGTAAAGATTAGTGGAAAGTGCAGAATGAAATTCCAGGCAACTTAAATTAGAAATATTATCACCCCCCAGCACAAATCCTCCATGGGAAAGGGAGTTGAACCCAAAGTATTGCACGAAGCCTAAAGGAGTACTTGCCCTAACAGTATACTCTTGGGACAATTCAGAAGTAGAGACAGTTTGTTAGATACATCTAGAATCATTCTTCTGAATTAGACCTGTATACCAACACTTTCCTTCAAAAGAAATTCTACGTTCTAGTGAATTTTAGATTAGTGCCTAATATCTACATTTTAAAAACCTTTAAACCCACTTTTTGTGAAGTGATACAATACTAATATTCACATTTTAAATTTCTGATTGAACTATTCAGATATGTTCCATCTGAAGTTTGTCCCACAGAGGCTGCTACTTAAAGTTTCCAGTTAATCCTTGGGTTAAAAAAACCCCAAACAACAAAACAAAACTGCAGATAACAAAGAGGACTCTCACCATTTTATTTGTCAGTGAAACCAATTTGAAAAGGCTGGTTATTCTATTTACTTGTATGATCCAATCCACTATTTTTTCTGACGCAATATTTCTTAAGAGAACAAGTATTTACAAATTATTTAGGGAATAAAGACTGCACATTTAAGTCCCAATTCTGTAAGCTCTTATATACAAAATAATGTATATACAAGAAGTTAGTTTCATTGATTTCAAGAAAATATTATGCATTTGAAGTTAAATGAACAGGTAAATAGTCAGAGAAGCAGGGTCTTGTAGTTGGAAATCATTTTCCCAATATGGCAATTTCAACTCACTTAACAGGTATGTTATTATTTAAAAGACACAGTCAAAGATTATACAAATAAGTGTTTTGTTCTATTTTATAATTGTTACAAAATATTTAGGAAACCAGTCTAAGTTTCTAAAAGTGCTTTACTATGTTAAACGCAAGTCATAAGCTAAAATTTAACATTCTACAGCAGTGACGCTTAATGTTTTGGCCCCACAGGCCAGAAGAGTGGTGCAGGGTCAGTCCGTGGGCTGAATAAGATCCTGTGTGCCAAGACTGGGCCTGCACAGCCTCAGCCGTCTCAGGTGCACCAGGACTGGGCCCTACGGACCCCATGCTGTCCCTGTGCGCTGGGCTGGGTTGTACACTGACTTGGCACACCTGATCTAGCTCTAGGGCCCCAGATGCATGGGGAGCCCTGCAGGCTGGACTTTGGCACCAGGAGCTTTGTCTGGCCAGGCATTGAAAACTCCCTGTTCTACAGTATCTTCCACTTATTATGAAGTGATTTATTTGTTCAACCACAGTCATTTTCAAAAGACTACAATGTGATATTTTCTATACCTTCCAATTAATCTTTTAAAATAGTTATGTATCACCTTCTGCTAGTACATATTAAAAGGCTGAACCATACTTTTCTTTAAAAAAATGCCAAAGTAGACCAACATAACTAAGGCCAACAAATCCTCATATAAACCTTACCAAGAGCAGTTGTTGTTGTTGTTAATTTTAATAACTCTCTCCCCTTTACATTTTCTAGGGGCATCAAGCAGCTCACAAAGATATTGGCAACTTTAGTTTCACCCAAAATCCAAAAAAGCAAGGATTACTCCACAACACTTCTGATCAGTGCTAAGGAGGTGTTTTGGGGAGAATGGTAAGTCTGGTTATTCAATATTCAGAAGTTTGTTTTTCTTTTAATATTTAAGAACTAAGATTTTCTCGCTTTGGAATAAAAATCACTGAATACTGAACTAAATGACGCTCACCTTTCCTGTTCTAAAAAGGCAGGTTTGCCAGCCCAGCACTGATTACAAAAGCTATAAGTGTCATTAGTCCACATAGAGCTGGCTGTAAATTAATACTTGACTTTCACTTTTCAACCTGCAATATGGTACAGCAGTTTTCATTTTTGGTCTGGCCAAAAAAGCAAATTAAAAAAGACTGTGGTAATAATATGCTCTTTGGTGACTACTTAAATACATATCCCCAGCATCTAGTGGACAAAAAATCTGTTTGAACTACATTTTAGTAGAGTGCAATGTAAAACTTGAGAACTGTTAATAAACATTCTAACATAAAAAGGAAATAGAAAATGAAGGCATTTTATATTTTTTATTAGGACACATTACCTTGGAATGTTGCTCTTTTAACTTCATGATTACACTTGGGTCATCCTTTTTGCTGGCCATGAGCAACCTAAACATCTGCTCTCTATACTTGCTCATTATAAGTTCTAAAGCAGACTGATGCTCTTCAAGAGATGTACGTAGTTCTGCCAAAATAATTTAAAAAGTTAATTCAGATTTGAATAGGGGTGGACTAAAGATATACAAAGAATCCTTCAATTTGAGGAACCTGAAACAAACACTTAGTCAATGTGCCACCTCTCCTCCCTCTGTAACAGCAGTGCTCAGTCTTCTGGCCCTGAAGGCCAGCTAAGTGGTGTGGCACCAGCTCTGCACCCAGGATAAGGCCCACACTAGGCCCGGCAAGTATTCACTTTGGATTCAGCTGATTCAGAGAACAGCAGTTCAATTTGGAGATTAGAATCACTGTCGTTATTCAATTTGGCCGAATCAGATCCAAAAAATTTGGCATCGCTTTGGAGATTCGGCCATAGGCTAAACAGGTAGATGACATAGTTGCCTCCAGCTGGTAAGTTTGTTGGGGTGGTAGGGAAGAAAGGGGCATGGGGGAGGGAGAGATTGGGGCTGGGACAAGCTGCCCAGCCAGGGCAGGGGGGTGTTACTCAGGCAGGGGGGTGGGGCGCAGGTGTGGGATGCAAGTGTGACAACATTCAGAGCCGGGGCTCTGCCCTGCTGCCATGTGCCTAGCCAGCGCGCGCGGGGGCGGGGATTGATGTGTGTGTGGCTTGCTCCGAGCAGAATAGGGCAAGTGGCAGCAGGGCATAGCCCCTGCTCCCAGCACTGCTGTCCCTGCATCCTGTGCATCTCTGTGCCAGCTGGCAAGCAGCAGCAGCAGAGTCCCTGCTCCCAGCGCTGGGAACAGGAGCTATGCCCTGCTGCTGCTTGCCCCCTTCCGCCCAGAGTAAACTGTGCCTGCATCACACCCCCCTGCCCAGCACCAACTGGGCAAGAGGCAGCAGGGCAGAGCCCCTGTTCTCAGCACTGCCGTACCTGCATCAGTGCTGGGCGTGGGTGCCCTGTGCCGTTGCCCTTTGCCAGCTGGCATGGGGGCAGAGGGCCCACAAGTGCTGCCTCTGCTTGCCAGCCAGCACAAACGAGCAAGCACTGCCACTGCTTGACAGCCAGCGCAAGGGAGTAGGGGCTATGCCCTGCTGCTGCTTGCCCCCTTCCACCCAGAGCAAGCTGCGCCCACATCCGCTCCTCCTCCTCGGCTGAGCAAGTGGCAACAAGGTATAGCCCCCACTCTGTACACTGCTGTGCCCACATCCTGTGCCCCCCTCCTCAAGTCCCATGCCCCTGCCCCAGCTGGGAAGCTTGTCTCAGCCCCAATCCCAATCCCTCCCTCCCCCAACGCCAACAGATTTACCTGCTGGAGGCACCTGTGTCAGTTGCCTGTTTAATCTATGGCCAAATTGCCAAACCTTTTCCAATTCAATTTGGATGCTTCAAATTGATTCAGAGCTTATAATTCGTCTCCCGATTCAATTCAGAGATTCAGGTCCCCGAATTGGGCCAAATTTCCTCCAAATTGAACCAACTACTGAACCTTTGCACAGCCCAACCCCATACCATCCTATGCACCCAATCCTGCATATGAGGCCACGCTAGCCAGTCTTTGGGGCTTCCCACGGGCCTGGAAATTTGGCAGCAGTGCCACTGCTAAAATTTTCCAACCGGTACGAAACTCCATGGGTCAGGTGACCCAACACCAGAGATTGAGGACCACATATGGCAAGCTTCTCCAAGTGTATCTGCATTGATAACATTCTTGATCAGCTACAATTAGGGCTTTGAAAGCCTCTTTTAAGAGGAATAAAGTGGCTGGAACAGGGTGGCGACCTTATCTCTGTATGAGATATTTTATGTACAGCTCTATCTGGAAGCAAATTAGGCTACTGCTGGGCCTGTAACTTTGTGAAAAGTATGTCTACATAAAAATGTTAAACTACCAAAAATTTAAGATCAAGAATGGCAAAGCATTTTAATACATGGCGCCAGCTGTTAAGGCTTCTGAGAAGTCAGTTTTATGGTATCAGTGATAAATAGAAAAAATAAAGATTTTTTCTTGGCAGCAAACTAAATATACTAAATTTAATAGGAATGGATGATATTCATCTTTTTACCTGGTTTAAAAACTAAGAGCATTAGATCTCTGGAAAAAGTACAAGCAAAGCCATTTCATAATAAGGCAAAACACATTTGAATTTTTACTTACCATTTTGACAGAGCCAAACTTTCTATATGTCACAGTTTGCAACTACATTATGACTGATTTTATGTTAAGAAAAATCTAAAATCAGAAGGAAGAAGTTCTTGGGGACAACTTATGCTGATAAAACTAGAGACATACCAGTCCAAATTTCATGGGTTCAGGGCAACACTTTCCCCCCCTCCAAAAATAAAATATTAAACCTCACCTTTATTTTCCTGCTGCAGTTCTCTTATTTGTCTGTTTTCCTGCTGGATACCCATCACTAAGGTAGACCGAGGCCTATGTCTTGCTACCTCATTAAGCTCTTGAATTTCTTCTTGATACTAATTAGAGTTCAACAGTCATGTTAAAAAAATAATATGTATATGAATGTAAGCAATTATCAACAGTGACTAATATAATTTAAAATTTAGCATCTGGGTCCAATATTAACAACATTTGAGATACTTGTTATATAATTAAAGTAACAATTCATTGGAACTAATTTTAAGGATAGCTTTTTGTACAGAACATACTGCATATACCAAAATTGACTGCAAGAACAATGTCTCCTAACTGGTCTCCAAATTAAGAGTACAGTGACAGTATCTTGACCATGCTAAATTCACTTCAAATGGAACAATGCTACCTTCATCTAGAGTCATGAAAAATCTATACTTTTACTACCTTGCTAGGTCATATGACAGGATGATCTTTCTAATTAATACCAGAGAACCTTGTTTTACCCCATCATTTAGTAGAAGTTGAAGCTAGTGATACCCCTTCATTAGGAAACAGAAAATGAAAATTGTTACTCACTAGAAAAAAAAAAAATCAGTTGAACTAGCTATTTGACTCAGATGATGAGAGAGTAGAAAGATAACATGCAGCAAGAGAAAATAAGACTGCATGCTTATAAAAGTCTCAGTATGATTAATTTTGGATGTCTGAGCTAATAAAAGAATACGCACTTTGGGGAAGAGAAACCTACAGACATCATAATTTTGTACAAGTTTTATATAAAAAACAATTCTACAAACCCTTAAGCACATATTTAACTTTAAGCATATACATTGGTTACTTTAGTCCCAATCTTAAGAACAAAACTTGTTCACAGGATCACAGTAACCAACCTGAGAAAAGACTTGTTTCATTAAAGAGTTCATACTCATATGGCAGCCATCTAGAATGTCAATAGAAGAGGTATCTAAATTAGAGTGATCTAAGTTAACAGCATTCAAGATTACCCATATCACCATTAAGACTGACTAGCTGTTTCTTCACTTTTTAAAATGAGTCAGCAAATTAAAAACAAACCTGTTTCATTGCTTCTACCCGCTTGTTGAGAGCAGTAGTTTGTTCAATAAGAGTTTCTGCTGCATCATCATGCTCCCTTAGCCGCTCCACTAGTGCTTTGGCATCAGCTAGGGCTTTCTCAATTGTGCAACTCATTTCTAAAAAATTGTAAATATATCACTTTAAAAGCAAGCACTACTTATCATATAATAGTACAATCCTAGTTATACCTGCAATGTCCAAATTTTTAAACTTATTCTGTAGCTCTTGGATACATTCTCTCCCTCATCAGCAAAAAGGGAGAAATATTCAAAACCTTGTTTTCTTTTATGGAAACAAGAACATTTTGCAACTCTCATACCCCAACAACTGAGTAACTAGTGGTGCACTGATAGAGATTTTTGGGGCCAATACTGATCTATGATTTTGAAGGAAGCATACTGGCTGATACCAATCCAATTTCTGATACATCGTGGAGAGCCACCTCCAGCTGGTAAGTCTGTTGTGGTGAGGGAAGGGGTGTTGGGGGCAGTTCAACCCCCCCTCACCCCCTCCCCGAGGGAGGGGACAGGGGCAGGCGCTGCCCAGACAGGGCGAGGCATGGTGTGGGACAGACCCACAGCTCATTTTGGGGGGGGGGGGGGGAAGCAGCTTCCGTGGCTGCGCACACCACAGGAGGGTACAGGTGAGTGTGTGCCCCCTGGATCTGCATGGGGCAGGTGGGCTGCAGCTGTGCGCTAGAACCCCATGCCCCTTCCACCACAACAGATTTACCAGCTGGAAGCAGTTCTCCACACTGCTGGCTGTGCTCCTTGCCACCTGAGTGCTACACGCATGCACAGGCATTTATCAGCCAAGTTATCAGCCCCATTGGGCCGATTTCCAGTACAACCAATTTTCTTTATAATCAGTACCAATCCAATATCGGACCAATGTACTGGTGCATCTCTATGAGTAACCTTTAATTTTGAAAATTCAAGACCATGAGCCACGAACAAGAGCCAAAGGAAACTTCAAGGATCCAAGTTGTTGAGAAAGCATGCTTTATGCCTGGCCTGTGTGTGAGAAGCAGGAGTGGAGGAAAAGAAAAAGCAGCAGCAACATTGTAAAGGTTAATGGAAAAGATGACAATATTGAAAAATCTGAGTTTGTGTCATACCACACAACTGTTTTGAGATGGCAGCTACATATCTGGAAGGGGAAATCTAATGCTGTGAAAGATGCTGAGAGTCTTAGGTTTTTTTTTGTTTTGTTTTAATGAATTGCATGTATAGAAGAGACAGCTAAAATGACTAAAGTCACTTAAATGTTTTAAAAGATCAAGAGGAGATTTTAATTTAGGTCTAAATACAATGACCTCAGCTATCATTACATGGAAAACACTTAAACAACAGAAACTTTTTCAGCAGTTGAGAGCAAGACAGCAATTTAGGACAGGAAATGACTGTAGTTCATTCAATTAAAACATTATCTATAATTGCAGCAGGTGTGACCAAGCATGGGTTACAGCTAAGCCTGCAAAACATTTCCATCTACTCAAATGCCAGAATATTAGTTTCCTGACTGGTTGTGTTACATGGCTAGCCTAGGCACAGATTAAGTTTTGTTTCTTTTTTATTTTAAAAGATTTTGAAAGAGTCTTTTCAGACACACTTGAGTTCTCAGGCTGGCAGAATAACTGACACTTTTTCCATTCAAATAAAATATGTATTTTTTTTCTGAACAGTGGCAACAATAAAATAGCAAAGTTTGTATTTTGGCATTGCCACAGACCTCATTAGAGAAAAGTGCAATCCACCTGCCTTGGAGAACAGTCTAACAATTCAGAAAACTACTTCCGTAACTGCTTAGAGGACATTCACCAAGGGGGCGAATTCTCAAAAGCACAAAAGGCCAGTTAGCCAACAAACTGCCACTGAGAAAAAACACTTTAAGTTGAGTGTGTGTCTTAAGTTTCTGTGGGGGGGGAAGAGGAGGAAATCAGAGTCTTCAGTTTTAATTAGCTATGTAAAGGGTTTAATCATATAGATTTTTTTTTTAGTTTCTGTTTTCATTTTCTTTCTAGGAAAAAAAAACACATATACACATAGCTTTGCCAGCTTTCCCCAATGGTTGACTGAGCTGTGAAAAGCCAAGTTAGTCCAAGCTAAGTTTAAACACAGCTCTTTAATTCATTCCACAGATCTCCCTGAGACACACTGGAAAAATGCTTACACTAGCAAATTCATTTTTTCCAGAGCTTATATAGCTGTATTTTTGTCCATTGTCAATCACTGTCAATTATGGCACATTTTCTAATTCATTTGCCACTTTTTAGTAAGGTAATCAATTCTGCCCTACCTACATATCAAGAGAAAGAAAAGTTCCCTGAAGTTAGCAAAGCCTGTGCAACAAAGCCACACATCCTGCCTTGACAGAGCCCAACACATCCACCAGGAAGCCTGCACCATCCTACTGCAGGAACACAGAAGTCTAGTTACCAGTCTAGGCTGCACACTGCAAACAAAGAAGGTCTTACCATGAAATAGGCATACATCTCAGTCCACAGACAGGAACTTATTAATGAAATGTATATCCCCTCCCCAGTTTTATCTATCAATAAGCCCCCTGCCAGTTTTATTTATACAGCGACACCCACATCCAGCTTTATTTTATACGTGTGTGTATACATACATACATACACACACACACACACACACACATATATACACACACAGAGCTTTATTTATAGTTTTATACACGCACAAATTTCATACACATGGTTCTATGTGTGTATATGCACACACGTGTACAAAAGCTGTGTAAACATGCACACGTGTACAAAAGCTGTGTATTTACAAAACTGCATGTATACACAGAGCTTCTATACACCCGCTGTTGTGTGTGTATACACACACACACAGCTGCGTTTTAGTTTGTGTGCATGTACACCCACAGATACACACACCCACAGATACACATGCACACCGTTGTGTGTAATTACACACATGAAACTGCATGTGTGTATAATCACCTCTACCCCAAGTTTTGTCCGCCTATTTTATGTACACACACAGAGCTTAGTGTATACACAGTTGTATATACCCACACATATATACTCTCTCTTTGAAAGAGTCCAGAGAGCCACGCACACGATCAAAGAGCAGGAAAACAGGCCTTATGATGAGAGGCTGGAAGCATTGGGACTCTTCGGCCTGGAAAAGTGCAGGCTGGTGGGGGGGGGGGAAGGAATCTAGAGATAGCCTATAAGTATTTAAGGGGTGTTCACCAGAATGCCCCCAAGGATGACAAGGTCAAACTGTCACAAACTCCTCTGAGACCATTTCAGGCTGGACATAAGGAAGAACTTCTTTACTGTCTGAGGCCCCAAGGCCTGCAATGACTGTGACCAGAGGTGGTGCAAGCACCTACTCTGGACTCCTTTAAGAGACGTTTGGACGTTTATCCTGCTGGGATCCTTTGACTCGATGATCCTGGGAGGTCCCTTCCAACCCTAATGTTTATGAAGTCTATATATGCATATAAACACACACGCAGTTTTCTCTCTCTACACACACAGAGATTTCCAAACACACACTCTTCCCCCCCCCACCCACGGTCCGGTTCAGGCAGTCTCCCAGCCCAGACACACGCGGCTCCATCCCACAGCTGGGCTGTCCTGGCCCCGCGACAACCGGGCCTGCAGCGACATCAAATCCAAATCCGGGTCGCGACCCCCGCCCCCGCCGACTCACTCATGCCTGGTGGCGCCAGCAAAGCCTGGGCCAGGCCAGGCCGTGATCGGGGTCAGCGGCCGCGGGAGCCGCTCATACCGTGGCACCAGGCAGCTCCATAGGCAGGAGGGGTGGAGCTTCCGTGCACCCCGCCGCTCCCACTCAAACCGCAGTCGCCGCCGGAGCGCCACTTATCGCGAGACCTCCCACTCCTCGATTTTTTTTTTTTTTTTTTTTTTTTTTTTAAATAGCCGCTTCAAACACATTCCGCGAGACTTCGAAATCCCATACCCGCCTCCGGAGCGGTCAAATCTACTTGCTACGAAATCGCGCGAGAGGCCTAGGCCGAAGGGTCTAGGTCTCGCGAGACTGTTGGCGAGCTGAGGGGTAGGGGGCGCTGCTGGGGAGAGTGTAGTTACGGCCCTGGGGATCTCAGTGTCGCCGTGAAGGTGTCGGAGCGTTAACTGCTATTTCACACCGGCCTCTTCCCCCTCCCCGCGCAGCGCCTGTGGGGCAGGCTATGGAGGGCAGGCGCCTGGCCGCCCCGCCCCCCTTGTGAGCGACATTCCCCCCCTGCGAGTGGCCCCGGGACTTATGCACCAGAGGCGGATCCGGTCAAAAAGTAAGAGGGAGTGAAAGTCCCCCACAACTCTTTTTTGGTTGCAGCGCAGCCCGGGAGTGGGGGGCAACGGCGCATGCGCACTAGCGCCTCCCAGACAACTCCCCCCCGGAGCTAACGGTGGCCCCACCGTTTTAAGGGAAATTTAAAGGGGGTGTTGGATGCTTCGACTGAAGTATGGGGTGACGAGGCTCTTTGGGTGATGTGATAGCTTTTATCAGACCACCTAAATAGTTGGGAAAATTATTCTTTGCAAGCATTTGGGCACAAATGCCCTTCTTCAGGCCGAGGGAGAGTCTGGTGAAGCACCGAGTTTAATGCCTCAACTGATGAGAATTGTGGCTCGTGGTAGAGATGATATCTTTTATTAGATCATCTAGATTTCTTTAATTAAAAGATAGCTTTCGGGCACAAACACCTTTCTTCTGGCGTTGGAGAGAAGATTGTAAAAGGATCAAGTGATGGGAAAGTCTTGAAGCGTCTCCGCCCCTGGGTCAGGCTGCCAGGGGAATGTGTCGCTCTCTGTCTCTCTCTCTTGTTTTGATTTTTTAAAATAACAATTATTAGAGAGCATTGAGTCAAGTAGCCAACAAGGAAGGTTGCTGGGTGGACCAGGGACTGGCTTTGCAGACCCTCTGTGGTGCATGTTACGTGATAGTCCAGCATAAAACTTATTGAACAAGTTTTAGTTTAAAGTGCTCCACTGCCACTTTTCCGTGCAGGGATGCTGATATCTGTGAGGCTGGAGTCTGCTGGAGTGCAGTAATTACCATGCACTATAATTACAGTGTACCTTCTTTATGTGTATAGGCGCTCTTAGTGGTTAACAGGCTTGGTGATTGTGGACTAGCCCTGTTCCTGGTTTTCCATTGGTTAACTGATTAAGAAAAAGGTTACAGAAGACTTGAAACTTCTTTGTTACCTGCCTAGCACAAGTGATCCCAAATAGAAAGATCATATGTGTTACACCCAGAACAGAAAGGGACATGGGTGATTTTTTTTTTTAATTTTATTTTTTATTTTCTTCCTTCTAATCATTCTGGGTGCATGGAAGAGCTTGTTGTCAGAATAAATTGAAAAGTCAGAATAAATTGTATTGTTGTCAGAATAAATTGAAAAGTCAGATTACAAGAGACTCCAGGTTTGAATTCAAAATTGTATTGGTTTGCAAAACCTGTGTACAACTTTGTGGCCAGGATAATAATTTTAGCTCCCTGGGCATAACTGGATACAAACTTTGGGGAAAATGTAAGTATCTAAGGTCAGATGCACAATGTGGCATATTTAAGTATCTCATTGCCGCTTTAGACAACTTGTGTGCCTTTAATGTTGAAATTACAGCTGTGGCAAAAATCAAATTTTAGTTTGTCTGCACTGAAGAATGTCATAAATAGTGTCCATGTTAGATTCAAGAAATAAGCAGTATAAGCTAATCTATAATTGGAGAGAATAGTGATCTATAATGGAATCATAATCTCTCTGCCTAATAGAGATCTGTAATGGGAGAGAATCGTGTAGCATTCTGGTAGCACTCTTCAAGTTGCGCTCAGTTTTGTTGAAGCAGAAGCAGCCTTGTGTATGACTCTTAAAGGACAGGGTCAACTTGAAATATGGCCAACTTCCAACAATGACTTAAAAATAGGGTTCAGGAAATAATGTAATGCTTCCAAGTTCCTGTGGAGTATTTTTTACATTACAGTTGCATTTTCATACTATCTTAAAAGTTCTTCATGCCTATGTTGTGCAAAGACTGAGTCAACAAAAATTAATGTCTCTATAATACTGAAACAGAGGAACTGATAATTCACAAATATCAACTGCAAAATTTAACAGACTGGAGGAAAGCTTCTATGCTAGAAAGACTCAGTACGGTGGGTTCCCAGTACAGTGCTTGTGGGCTCAGTGGTGCCCTTTGAGGTTTATTTAGGTGCCTGCACACATTTTCACAATCAGTAAAAATCATTATTCCAACAAAAAATGCTGTAACTTCTGATTTTGAACTCAGAACAGCGACACTTCAAAATTATTTTCACGGGCTGTATACAACGGCTGCCAGAATGAGACCGAGTAGGGCTAACTGATGCAGTGATGGAGTGACGCTTACTATTCCCCTCCCAAATGACATATCCAGGAATTACCTTGATATTGGCTTGCTGCTTTTTCTTTTAAATTCGGATGTGCCCTTGGGCACGCAAACATTGGGAACCCCTGCTCTTAACTCATTTTAAGAAATTATGTTTTAAAGATAGATTTTAAATATAGAAGTAATTATCAATTCCTGTTAATTTTGTCTTCAATTCTTTGAGGTAGGAGTGAAAGAAATGTAATATCAGTATTTGCTTTCTTCACCACCTACGTCATTTTTTTCTTTTGTTGCATAAAAATGCTTTATTTGTAGACACAAATCTTGTATATCAGGTTTTTAGTTTAGACAGATTTTTTTTAAATTGCAAGTCATTAAGTATAGCCTTGCAAAGAGGAGTTTCATAGTAAGGTTACTGTTTGCATACCCAAGATACTTTATAAGCTTTACAATAATGTTGTAAATGTAGCAACTGATAAAACTACTGCAGGTTTTTTTTTGTCTAACTGCTGGATGTATTTTGTTGTTGTTTCAGGAAGAAAATGAAAATTTTCGCTGAGTCCCATAAAACTGTGTTTGTTGTAGATCATTGCCCCTATATGGCAGAATCTTGCAGACAACATGTCGAGTTTGACATGTTAGTGAAGAATCGGACCCAAGGAATTATACCTCTGGCTCCCATCTCAAAGTCATTATGGACCTGTTCAGTAGAATCATCTATGGAATACTGTAGAATAATGTATGATATATTTCCTTTCAAAAAACTGGTAAGTGCTTTTAGAAATACCAGTTATAGAGCCATATTATGATGGGATGTTTTCTCATTTTAATGTAAGCCATATAATATTTTTAAAGGTTTGGTCACAATAAAAACCAATACTGTTCAGTCATAAAAATTGGAAATTAAAAAAATCTAACTTTTTCACTATTTAAACTGTGGATTTTACTTTCTTATTTTATCTAGGAGAATAACAGTATTGGGTTTCACTGACAGTTATGGGCATTTTTATTTTCTGGATATTCTGCTTGACAGCTCAGAACTTTGGTTATAAGCAATATGTCGAAGTTTCCATGCAAACTGCAAATCTTGATCCCACCAAACCATTTTTTTTTTTTCAGAATCCTTAATAATCAGAATTTCCACAGCTGCTCCTCTACCCAGGACTTGTATTTAGCACATTCATTGTACCCAGCATGACCTCTCATCAATATTCCAGTGCATATAACATTAAATCCTATAACAGATCCATATAATTATCTTTTACAGAGTGGTTTTTTTTATTTTTAGATGAATGCACTTTGGCATTCCTGCTAATGAAAGGGGCTCAACACCTTTATATATGAAAGAGGTGTAGAATGCAATCTAGCATTATTACTTCAATACATTACAGTTAAAAATATAATTTTGAAACACAGTGTGGTCTTAGCTTGTTTATCTTACAATACAGTACTAAAGCAAAGCACAGTTAATAGAACATAGGTGAAAGATAGATGACAGAATGCACAATTCCTACACTTTTGCTTTTATATAGTAAACAACTTTTATTTCTTATGACACCTCTTCATTTCTGATAATCTTCTAGTTGTGTCAAAAAGGATGTTAGATTTAAACAGACTTAAATATTAGCACAAAGAAAATAGTTAATTAAAAATAAGCATACAGTTCTTTTATGTTAAAGCTTGAAAGATACTAGAAATAAGAGTTATTACATAAAATCAAGGCACTGATGTATCCAGTCTGGTATACAATCTGCAATAGTGAGCAATCCCATTTGATTTTTTTGGAGGGAAAATGCTTGATATTGTACCTAACTAACTCTGAATTATAAAATAGGGGAATTAATTTCTTATCTATTTTGTGGGTGTGTCTACACAAGATGCTACAAGTGCAGTAGATTCATTCCACTGTGCATGTCACACCAAAAGCAGTGCTAAGCACAGTAGAATAAGTCTACTGCCCATTGGCGTCACATAAAAGAAGTGTGCCAGCACTGCTGTGCAGTAATGCCAATCACTGAGAATTATTGCGCATTAATGCTCCGTAACGCATGTGTAGACGTACCCAGTGAGTAGCTCTTTTGTCTGCATTTGAGTAAAACTTCAGGTAATGTCCTGAAAATGTCAGTTGCTGTGGGAAAGACGTGAAATCAAAGCATATTCTGGTAGGGAGGTCAGTATTATTTGTCCAAATTGGTGATAGTTAGAATGCCAACTGAAGAGCACAGACCAACTGCAAATGCTTCCTCAGCCTGACAAAGGGTGTTTGTGCCCAAAAGCTTGCAAAGAAGATTTTTTTCCCAGCTATTTCAGTTGGGCTAATAAAAGGTATCAGATTTACCCAAAGAACTTCATCTGCCTATGTCCTTAGACCAACATGGCTACAACCTACACCCCAAAACTATTTCATCAAGCCCTTTTGAAACTTTTAACTGTTGTCATAAACTCATCTGACACGTCTGTGCTTACTGTGTTTAATTCTTTGTAGCTCTCTCTTGCTTAATTTAACAAAGTTGTCCTGTTGTTATGTAACAGAGAAATGGCGTTTTACCATTTTCACTAACCTCAGCCAGGCATTTAAACTTGCTCAATTCCTATGGTGGAGCTGCATGGTTTGCTTAATCAAGACATATATGATCAGCTAGTATCATAAATGACTTCTCTTGAAACTTTTTGCCTTCCCAGCAAATGTATGTAAAGTTGTCTGATCTGCCTTCAAATCCCACCAGTATACTTACCTCAATGACTTCCTTGTGACAGATTCCACAGGCTGATTCAATGTTGTATTTAATTAAACAACAGATGGTATATATTTCCTCAGTGATGATTCTTACTAATGAAAATGTAACTGAATTAGTAAGGAAGTTACCTCATAATATTTTTGTAATGGTAACTCAGGATTGAAATTGACTTCTTGTTTGTATTTTAACTTATGAAGTTAGCATTGCTACTGACTTTCTTAAAAAATTGACTTTGCATGATTTTTTTTTATACTCTGTCTTGTCATTCCACTGCTTCTGAATGCAAGATCTCTGGGGTGTACTCTGCTTACAATGTAGAGAAAATTGTAATTTATTGCAATAACCTGTTGATTTAATACAGTAGACATACATTTGACATAATAATGGTATACATTTGACATAAATGAAATGATGATGTCTGCTAATAAAGATTGACTGGAAAGACTAGGTGTTGGAAAAGTTGCCTTTTCAGATAGTCCTGATTATTGCATGAGGTAAGAGAATTCATTATGTTATCGTTGTCTTAGATTGTGTTTTGTAACTTTTTTAGGTGAATTTCATTGTAAGTGATTCTGGAGCTCATGTCTTAAATTCCTGGACACAAGAAGACCAAAACCTTCAGGAGGTATGACTAGTACTTGATACTCTGTTTTGTAGTTTGAATTAATGATCACATACAATTTTTTATTACAGCATAATACATGTTAATTTTGTCCGAGAAAGTGTTGGTCATTTTAGGAAGGATTTTAGTGGTGTTGTATCTTTCACAGAATAAGATTTTTTTGAGGACTGTTATTTTTCATCTTACTAGAATGGCAATAAAGACACCACCAGTTTGCATACATTTCACATGAAAGTTGCAAATCTATTCACCTGATCTTTTTTTTTTTTTTCTTAATACTGTTTATCATTTAAAAGTCACACACATATAACTGTAACAGATGGAAATAGATGAGTTGTAAGATTCATGTTGTAGCAAGCTCAAAAATCTCATAAGGAAGTTCAATAAAAAAACATGGAGGTTAAAAGAAGAAAATTTGACAAAATTATTAAAAGGTACTCAGTTTGAATTTTGATAAGTAAAAGACCTAAGGACTAGTGTTACCATCAAAAATAGCAATTTGTACATATTCTGGGTAAGAAAGGCACCTATATCGACACTTGGATCATAACCTGCATTCAGATAAGCCTCTCTCTTTCAGGCTGGTTGTATTGTTTAAAATGATAATGTGGAGAAGGAAGGTATTATAATGTTCAGATAAACTCTTTGAATTGCTACCAGCAAAACTACTTAAAATTATTGGTGTTAGCCCGTGAGGGTTTACATTTTGTTGGAAACCTTGAAAGGTCCAGAACCTTATAAGGTTTAAGCTTTGTCCAGGACTATAAAGAAAAAATACTTTCCTCTTTCTTATGTTAATACCAAAATCCTCTTGCCTTTCTCCTGTGGTCTTAAGACTTTTTGGACACTGCAGGCTAATTATGTTATTCCCAGTTACATAATGGGGAGGGGAACTGTTAATAGAGTAGTGAAAAGCTTCAGTGAAAATTGAAAATGGAACGTGAGGGTCTGATCCTTCAAGGTGCTGAACTAATGGTTTTAGTTGGAAATGATCATCTTAAACCCCTTGCAAGATTAGGCTCTTAAATATTGCAACATGACATAACCTATGTGTGTTTAATAGTACAAACTGTAATTTGCAGTGTTAATTTATATAAAGAAGAAAAAGGAAAAAAACAGTAAAAAGAAATACTCTATAAATATATGCCATACATCTAAATTTAACAATGCTATTGGAATCTTTAAATTTTGCTTTTATATTTGTTACGCTAATATTGTTTATTTGTAATTTTTTTTTTAATTGGATAAAGCTTGTAAATAACTTTAGACTTGACCTGGTTTGTCTGCTGAGCTAGCATGCTGTTTGCTTCTGATTTTGTTCAGAAACAAAACAGATTCCTTTTACAAAAACATACCTTTGGACAGAAACAGTACTGTCTGTTCAAAGGCAAAGATTTAAAAAAACTAGGAACCTGTAGTAGAAGATGGTAATAGAACCTGTCTTGCAGTAGGTACTGGCTTCTGTTTTAATTAATAAATAATGTATTTTTTGTGATCGTGCTGTCCAGAGAGTGTTGCCAACTAATATATCTACTACAAAAGAAAGCTCAGAGCTAAATATTTTTAGGAAGTTGGTTATGGGTCTGTAAAACCTGTCTCTCTGTGTCTTGTTTTTAAACCAGTTAATGGCAGCTCTAGCAGCTGTTGGACCACCTAATCCTCATGCAGACCCAGAATGCTGCAGCATACTTCATGGACTGGTTACAGCAGTAGAAGCACTCTGCAAAATTACAGAGTACCAACATGAAGCCCGAACTATGCTAATGGAGAATGCAGAGCGTGTTGGAAATAGAGGAAGAATAATCTGCATTACTAATGCCAAAAGGTTGGTATGGGCTAGAGGTGGGGCATTATTTCAGCTGGAGAGCCACTCGAACAAGTTTTGGTGAGCTGCACAGACCAAATTAATAGTGAAGATATTTTTTAAAAAGTAGATTAAAAAATCATTTGCTAAAAATAAAAGATCTCTTATAAAAAATTTCAGTTCTATTTAAAAAACTATTTGTTGGCCTGTTTTAATGTTTTTTTTGAGGCAGTTGTACAGTAGCTCAAAATTAGAGGTGCACCAACATTTTGGTGCCATATTGGATTGGCACCGATAAAAGGGAAATTAACATCATCAGCTATTGGCTTTTTTCAGCCAGCATAGCCAGTAATGTCACCGATAAATCTCATACACCTTCTTGCCGGGGGCTCCTGGATGTCCCATGTATGTGTGCAGGCATACGTGGCCAGGAATGCAGCCGGGCAGTGTGGAGAGCAGCAACCTGCAGTAAGTCTGTGGAAGAAAGGAGGTGAAAGGTCGCAGATTGAGGCTCCCACAGTAAGGGAGGGAGTGAGGCAGGGGTTGGAGCACTGCCTAGACAGGGCAGTGAATGGGGACTGGGGGTGGGAAGCAGGATGGAGCTGGGGGTGGCTTCCTGGTGCTGCGCAGGCCTCCAGGGAAGGCACCGGGGGGTGCATGTGCCCCCCAAGACTTGTGTTAAGGGTTAGGGCGGATGTGGGCTGCCTGCTATGGCCTCTCTGCCGTGCTGCCTTTGCCCCAGACCCATTCACTGCCCTGGCTGTGCAGCACCCCCAGCTCCTGCCCCACTCCCTCCCTCACTTTGAGGGCCTTGATCTGCCCCATGCCCCTTCCCTCCCCCATGCCCCTTCCCTTCCATAGGCTTGCCTACAGGGAAATACTCTCCACGCTGACCAGCTTCATTACTGTAAATCTGTAATTGGATTGATATTGGCCAATATGCCTGGTGAATAATCAGTTATTGGTATCAACCAAGAAAATCTTTATCAGTGCACCCCTACTCAAAATAAAGTCTTACTATGTATATTGAAAATTAGGTTAAAGAAAAACCAAAGAAACTCACTCAGTGGAGAGAACAAGCCTCTGATGTGCATTAACCAGAAAATCGAAGTCAAGCATCATCTCTGTTGCTTTGCTTTTTCTGCATTTGAGCAACCATCTCCTCAGTTTTCTTTGCTTTTTCTTCAGCTGACATGTTCTTATATTTGGATTCATACTTTCTCTCACAATGCCAATTCAAATTGTATTCTCTGAACACAGATGCACTTTCACAAATTAAGCATGTAGCTTTTCCACCCACATAGTTTAAAAAAAAATTAGAAATCTGTTCATTGTTGAATATTTGGCATTCAGTGTCTACCTTCTTTAATGAGCTCATTTTCAGCTCAGGCTCTGGGAAGGGCTGCTTCCACGCAGTGCCAGATTAGGCCGGAGCCATTGGGGTCTGAATGTGGCTCACCTGGGGCCTGCTGCATGGTGGTGCCAGCCAGGTGGGCAGGCAGGGCTGCTTCCACCCAACATCTGTGATATCAGCAGAGGCTGGAGCCAAAGCCACCACTTGCCTGTGGGGTGGATAGAATCATTGGCAGGCCGGATATGGCTGTATTTTGCCCACTCCTAATATTGTCATATGTGTTTAGGTTTGTAAATTACTCGTTTTAGAATTAAACCCATCGGATTCTAGTTTTTTCCTTTTCTAAATGCCACTTGGTATTCTTGCTTTGATGTATATAATGCCTTCAGTTGATCATTTTTGGGCCAATTCACCAATCCTCTCTTTCCTCACATAGTACTTCACTTGCAGAGGTCAACTAAACTTTAGCTGAAGTAGTCTAGTCAACTGTTTCTCAACTGGAGTAGGAAAGCATTGGTGGAAAGGTGTTCTTGAGAAGTGAGTTATTTAAAGCAGATGTGGGTGAGTTAGGAAGAGATGAACAGATGAAGAGTTGGTTATCTTCAGAAGAATAAAATCTGAGCTTTAACTTCTTGAGCTGTCTTCAAGCCCCACTCCTGTAACTTTTTGACGTCTGAAAGATTTTTAATGTATGCATTGTACAAGGAAAAAGAAGAGGTGTCTATGTTTGTATTAAGTAGAATTTTTATTGAATACTGCAAAACAGAATTCTACTGAAAAGTTTATTTGCTACTATATGAAGAGCAAAATTACTGCATTAGTGAAACAAACCCATCAAGAAAAGCTTTTCAAAATCCTCTTGACCAATGACTAATCTAGTGACCGATCAGCTACTATGTTTTTCCAGTGACAGCCATGTTCGGATGCTTGAAGAATGTGTCCAGGAAACGATTCATGAACATAACAAGCTTGCAGCTAATTCAGATCAGTGAGTATGAAGTTCACAAGCACTGTTTTTATCCTTCAGACTCTTGTTTTTATTTGCCTTTGTAGGAAGCGATGTACCTGTTTCACATAGATCTTATTGAAAACTTATTTTGATAAACAATTTGAATGCTGACTGGAAAAGATAGTCAGATGAGAAAGATAGTAAAATGTAACTCTAATCCAAGAATTTGAGTATTGACGTATTTACATGCATAATCATTCAGCACAAAACATGTTTCTTTAGATTGGTATCTCTTAAATAGGCAAGCTGTAAGAGAAGATAATTTAGTCTTGTCGTAGGGAACATCCCTAAATCAATAATGTATTTGGTGAGTTCCTGATGTTGATGGCGATTATTGTTTTCAGGGATGCATGCTGACGGCAGCACTAAATTCATTTTACATGGCTGTTACATTTAGACTGTAAAAGCTTAGGTGCTTAGAAATAGGTTTTTCGTTTTGCCTAATTTTCCTGTTGGAATTTTAGAGAGAAATTACTGATGAAAAAGTATGGGGTCACAATGTTAAATCACATTACACATCTCTCCCTTGGCTATTCAGCTTGTGTTATTTGGCTCGGGGACTGTGTATTACGCTGTACAGTGCAGAATAGAAGTAGTTTAGGTTCCCACTTCTTTTCTTTCCTCTAGGCACTTACATAATCCGTATAAATCATAATAATAAGAGATTCTAGCTCTCATCTATTTTTAATTTCAAACTTTACATTTTTACAATTTCACATGTATAGAAAAAATACAATAGACTCCAGAAAATTGGCTTTTAGTTTAAGTTCTGTGTTAGGGAAGTAAGGAGCAGTTATACACATACATTTGTCTGCTCCAACATGCCGGACATCCAGTGTGATTAATCAAGTCTGCTTGACACATGAGCTGACCTACTTTATGCTGCATTGCATGCATTTGTATAAATGGCAGCAGTGTGCTTTTGAACTAATACTCCTCCAATGTGTTAGTTCTAAAGCACACCACTGCCACTTTGTCAGCACTGACGTGCATTTTGTCATTTATACAAATGCACGTACCCTAGCTCTGGGTGCTTTTAAAAGTGCCCAGTGCTGTGGTGCAAGCACTTACAAACGCTCAAGGTGACTAAAGCAGGACACACAATGTATACAGTAAAAGGTTTGAATCATAAGACATGGATTCTTTTTCAGCTGCTATGTATGTTCGATGACCTCAGAAAAGTTGCACACAGCCCTGTGTTCTCTGTGGTACTGCAGCCATTGCGAGGCAAGGTTGTTCAACATTGTGTCTTAATTTTTATTTCCTGTTCTCTGACATACAATGGGTACTTCTTTATTTCATAGCTATTTGTTATATATTAGCAAAACATTTAGGAGCAGATCCTCAGTTGGTGTCAGTTACCATAGCTTTATGGACTTGGATTGAGCTGTAACAGTTTATGCCAGTGGTTCTCAACTATGGTGCTATGAATTTTTAATGTATACATTGTACAAGGAAAAAGAAGAGGTGTCTATGTTTGTATTAAGTAGAATTTTTATTGAATACTGCAAAACAAAATTCTACTGAAAAGTTTATTTGCTGCTATATGAAGAGCAAAATTACTGCATTAGTGAAACAAACCCATCAAGAAAAGCTTTTCAAAATCCTTTTGACCAATGACTAATCTAGTGACCTATCAGCTACTATGTTTTTCCAGTGACATGCTAATATTGTGTAGCATCCTTAAAAGGCTTTTGGGGGTACAAACAGCTATGCAATTCATAAAATAAACTCAGGCATTTCAGATTCTGATCTGTTCTGACCTTTCCGAGTTCTTTGTAATAGAAAAATTCCTCTATTGCTTTTCCATAGTCAAAAAAAGAGTAAAAGTTAAAACCTGGCATTTTCAGAGGTTTGCCTTTAGTCTAACAAGACTTGTGTCTAAAAAGGCTGAGAACTACTGATTTATGCTGATGATCGTGGAACAGTGGTGTTTTGTACCCCCAAAAGCCTCAGTTAGAAATACTGATGTTTCCTACTATAAATGATGTATTTTCTAAAGACATTAACATGCATCAAGTCCAGGCAAAAACGTAAGCAGAACATTTTATGTGCATC
This sequence comes from Crocodylus siamensis, assembly GCF_052110815.1. NCBI lineage: Eukaryota > Metazoa > Chordata > Crocodylia > Crocodylidae > Crocodylus > Crocodylus siamensis. The sequence goes on along the minus strand of NC_143398.1, from coordinate 125,763,336 downwards.
TCATGATTTTAGTTCTACCTTGATCAAGAGTTTGAACTAGTCTTGCACAATGTTGATCTAAATTCTGTAGTATACATCTTCAGCTATGTTACCAGCTTACTAACATGTGACTTCTTTTTTGGGGAAGTCTCATGCAAATCCAGAAGTGTGAATTGGTCTTAATCCACACTTACCCAGTTGGAGAAGATAGCCTTGTTTCAGATCGTCCTAAAAAAGAGGTAAGATGTTTCCAGTGCTTTAAAGGAAGGTCTCCAACATATTACTTATCATACAAGAATCTAGACAGATGGTACACCTGGATAACTTAACAATGTTTTGGCTATCTTTGAAGCTAAGATAAAGGAATCAGTGATATTAACCCCCCCTCCTGCCCCCCCAGTATCCTAAACATGTTGTTGTTATCATATAGTTTTATGATAATCCTACCCAGCTTTTGCAATCTCCATGACGCTAGGACCCCCCCCCCTTTTGTGTTTGCTTCCTACTTGATTTTGTGCTAATTCTTGACTGTGTGGTAGTTACCCGGTCTTTTGCAAACTGAACAATAAGTACTTTAAGGGCACCTTGAGAAAAAGTGTAATCCTGTTGTTGTGATTTCCTTTCTTTGAGAGGATCTAACGTTATAATGAAGAACAAGGCCTATGTGAAATATTATCTCTCTAGGCCCCCTTTTTTTGCAACATAAGCATATATTGCTGGCTACTAGAAGCCATACTAGATTAGTCGCTACAGAGTTTGTTGGCCTGTCTTGCTGTTAAATTTCATGAATTATTGTCACCATTTTTTTAAACATTTTAACTGTATGAATCTTTTACCACCAAACTTGAGCATAGCTCCTATTTCTGTTAAAGAAGCATTATTTTGAACATGGCAAATAAACTGCTTTGCATCCTTTTCCTGAAAGTTATTTATACCCAAATTCAAGACAACTTCTAATTTAAGGTGGCAGTGCCATAATTAGGTTCCAGACATGAAATGGTATACATTTGTTATAATTTTTAATTTGTAGAAAGGACAGTCATCTTAAATTTTGTCCCCCATCACCACTATGGCAGTGAAAGCAGAGATGGGGGCAGGCAGCCTGACTCCTACCCCTTGCTTCCCCTGCACCTTGCCCCCTCTTGCCACTTGGTCTCCTGCACCCTTTTGTGCCTGCCCTACCTGCTGCCTGTTGCTCCCCCTCCATGCTTGCTCCTGGTGCCTGTGCCCTTGGCTGCTTGCCCCTCTACCACCTGCCCCCCTGCTGCTGCTTAGGCAGCCATTTGCCCCTTTACTACCTGCCCCCAGGTCCTGAGCAGGCAAGGCTGGTTTTGACCCTACCCTGGGGCTAAGGCAGGGGTGGGCAAAATGTGGCCGGCGGGCCGCATTCGGCCTGCTAAGCCGTTCTATCTGGCCTGCAGGGCCCCTAAAAAATTTAGAAAATTAACATTTGTCTTCCCCTGGCTACCTGTCAAAGATGATAGGAGCCAGTGGCAATAGGACCCAGGGGAAGCCACATCAGGACCCCGCAACAGTGAGGTCTGCCTGGCCCTGCCCATCTCCCCCCTCCACACACACATACACTCTGCCTGTTAGAAGCCCCTTACCAGGCAGAGGCTTCTATCCTGGGACCATGGGGTTGTTCCTGTCTCCCTACACTGGAACAGGAAATTCAGGTAAGGGGTGGGGGACAGGCAGGGGAGAACTGCATGCTATCACCCCAGTCCTCCTGATGAGTCCTGCTGTTGTGGCCATACAGCCAGGAACCACGTGATTAGGAGCTGCCAGTGGGTAGGCAGGAAAGCAGTGGAAGCGAGCAGGTATGCGGGAGCACAGGGCCAGTGCTGGCGCCGCCCAGAGCAGCAGGGCGTGGGCTGGCAGGGGTCTGTGGAGCCAGGCTGGGCTGTGCCAACAAAGAGAGGGGAGCTGGCTTGCTTCCATAGAGCCCTTGCTGGCCAGGACCCTGCGCTCTTGCCATCCTGTTTTGGGCCCTGCTGGCGCTGTGTTCCCATATGCCCACTTGCTCCTACTCCCCCAACCCCAGCCCCACAGTACAGGTGGGGCCTAGCGCACATAGCACCAACCCCACGTGCCCTGCGCTCACCCATCTTGGGCTGATCTTTGGCAGTGTGGGACAAACTGCTACTCGGCATGGGGGAAAGCGGTCCCTCTCCCTCCATCTCCCCCATCTTCCTGGTGCAGCCGCTTGGAGCCCGCACAGAGCTATCCCGTATCTCCACCACATCACTGCTACCTCTGGGCTGCCCTATGTGACAGTGGTGGCAGTGCAGAGCAGACACAGGGCAGTCCTGTGTGGGCTCCAAGCGGTTGCACCAGGAAGCGCCGGCAGTGGGAGGGGCCACTTTTCTCCTGCGCTGAGCAGCAGTTTGTCCTGCACTGCTGCTGCTGAGCCTGGGCCCCATGCTGGCTCTTGGCTTGCCTGTTGGGGCTGAGCAGTAGGAGCTGGGCAGAAACTGCTGCTTGGCACAGTGGAAAGTGGCACCTCTTCCTTTTCACTGCTGGGCAGTTTTTGCTGTGGCCAGACGGTGCAGAGTGGGCAAGGGGCGTGCTGGGGCTGCACGCTGTTGGTGGTGATAGGGAGGCACTGCAGGGTGTTTGAGCTCTGGGCTGTTGTGGTGTGGGGGCAGATGTTGACTGGCTCGGGCGGCGGGGGGATGTGCAAGTCTCCTGTGCACAGTCCACATACCCTCAAACCCTTCTCGCAAATACCACAGCCGCACACACACACAGCTCCCCACAAACCCCACACCCACCCATACCCCCTGACATCCCTGCACACCCCACACACTATATAAGCATTTGAGCTATTATGCAATCACTTCTACATATACAGCACAAATGCACACAAATCAGGAAAAAAACTTTTTTTTTTATTAACTTAAAATATATTATTATTTTGGGTGTTTGATTCTTAGTGTATAGTTGGTTTCCCTCCCCTCCCCATTTTAAGATGGCAAACCTTCTTCCCCAAAGGAGTACTGGGCATGGGGAGGGATTTCTGGTGGCAGAGGCTAGGGGCAGGACTTCTTGTCTCAAGATGGTGACCAGGGGTGGGGCACCTGTCAAGGGGCGGGGCTACCCAAGCAGCCCTGGACAGCTTGCCAAAACTCAGTAAGTAGCCCTCTGCCCAAAATAATTGCCCATCCCTGGGCTAGGGCTAAAGGAGCTCTCTTGCTGTCTACCACGCTCCTCCGTTTCCCCCGCACTGTACAATTTCCCCTGCCCTCCTGCTGCCATGCACTCCCTTCTCTCCTATACAGTCCACCTTAAGTCACCCCAGCCAAGCAACAACAACAGCTGTGGCCCCCCTGGTACGGGGCAGGTAGCACCCCTGGGCCTGGGGTGGGGTCAGGGCTATAACTGCAGCTGCCAGCATCCCTTGCCATTGGTACTTGAATCTGAGACCAGGTTTTTCTTTGCGCCTCCATGTTGAATTGGGAGAAAAACCTTGTCTTAAATTTGCTTAAATACAATACTTATTCTTTGGAAACAGATGTATTGTAGGCAAATCCTTTTTTAGAATTTCATTCTGCTACCAGTAAATAAACATCATAGGAGTAAGTCTATATTAATATAGTACTTTTCCTCCTATAGAATAACACACTGGGCATGTTTACACGTTCGTTAATGTGCAGTAGTTACTGCGCATTTAGTTTAGTACTTGCTTAGTTTAGTATAGTTACTATGCAGTAGTGCCAGCGCATGGCTTTTTAGTGACACTTACTGCGCAGTAGACTAATGCTATTACACAGTAGCGTATTAACATTTTTTTTGCCTAGCACACTACTGTGCAGTGTTATTATGCTAGTGTGCATTAAGTGTCTTGCATAGACATGCATTTTTCTATATATGGTTAGGGATAGGGGTGCACCAATAGAAATTTTTGCGGCCAATACTGGTAGCCAATTTTTAAGGAGATGTACCAGCCAATATTGATCTGATTTCCAATACCCAGCCTGGCAGCGTGGAGGGCTGCCTGCAGCTGGTAAGTTTGGTGTGGGGGGAAGGAAGGGGGTGTGGAGGGGCAGATCAAGGCCCCCACTGTGAGGGGAGGTTTGGGGCTGGGGCAGGGGCTGGGGTAAGCACTGCCAGGGCAGGTAGGGGACAGTGCCATGCAACACCAACCTGAGCGAGGTCATGGGCAAATCAGCCCATGCGGGGCCCCTCCCCCACTCCGATCCCACATGCCTCTGACCTGAAGAAGCTGCTGCTACCAATCGGGGAGGGGTGTAGCGAGCAACTGGATGTAAAGGCAGCGGTGCAGAGTCTCTGCAGCTGCTCTGCCCAGCTCTGCGAGGGTTGGGGTGGTTGCCCCGATTTGTCCGCTCCCTAGGGACAGCCCTGGTGCCACGGCTTGTGCAGAAAGGGTGGGGAGCGGCTCCTGCCACTGTGCGCCACTTGTCAGAGAGCTACTGGTTCAGTGGCTAATTCGGCACTTGCTTGGCAACTCCCACTACTCCTCCAAGGAGGTCAGTGTGGGGTGTGTGCCTTCTGGTCTGCGCGGGGCAGGCTGGGGCTGAGGCTGCGCCAAGCTCTTCCTGGTGGGGCAAGGCTGCACTGGGAAGGGGTTACAATGAATTTGTGAGTGTAGTCCTGCCCCAGCCCACCCTGAAGACCTCAGTGCAGGTACAGCTACAGCCCCCCTCACCACAGGGGGCCTTGATCTGCCCCTCCACATCCCTGCCCCCCCCCCCACTTCCACAACACCAGAATTACCAGCTGGATACAGCTCTCCAAGCTGCCAACTGTGCTCCTCACTACCTGTGCTGCGCTGCGGCTGTGCACATGCAGAGGCCATTTATCAGCCAAATTATCGGCCTGATACAGCCAATTTCTGATATAGTAAATTTTCTTTATATCGGTGTCAATCTGATATTGGACTGATATATCAGTGCACCTCTAGTTAGGAAGCTAGTGACACTTTGGATATATTAAAAGATTCTGAGATGGATAGAGCAGACTCTTATTGTATCCTAAATTTTCTCTCTAAAATAGTTCTTAGGATATCATTACTTCAGAGGCACACATCAGTGTCACTAACGGAGGAAAATTAGACATGACTACCTCATAGTTCATTATATCAGTTCAGAAATACATCTATCTATCTATCTCAGAATATTTAAAAAAAATATTATCCCTGATCATAATAAAAAACATATATGAAATAACACTAGTCAGGTAGGTGCATTAAATGTTGCTTGGAAAACAAAGCTAGAGAGGACTTCAGGCTCTATGACAAAGCATTCACCAGACTGGGACTAGGACTAGGGACATCCTGGATTCCAGTCTTATGTGTGATACTGACTCCTGTTAACTGTGACCCTTCTAGCCAACAACTCATTGTGTTGAACACATTAAATTGACTGACTAAATTAAGATGGACTGAACTGTATATTGCAGTACCTCAGGTTACTTTATAAATATTTTTAATCTTTTTCTTTCTGAAGAAATATCATACACACCCAGTCTTATATTATGTTTGGTGCAACTCTTCTGTAGATTAAAGTTCTGAAAAACTGATCCACTTACACCATTCTTTCTGCATCTTTTTTTTTTTTTTTAAGCTTTCATCTGTCTTAACCAGTGAAGTGCATAGTGTCCGTGCTGGACGGCATCTTGCTACCAAACTGAATGTTTTAGTACAGCAACACTTTGATCTGGCTTCAACTACAATAACCAATATTCCTATGAAGGTAAGATTGTAGCTATAGCTTCATGTTAAGTAGCTACATCATCAACTTTTACTTTTTTTGGAAAATTTACTATTTATTTTAATAGTATTTTTATATTGTTTTTCTCTCCATATCATATTCTCTGTTTTTTTTTTTATTAGCCCACATTCAGTGTCTGTGACCAGGTTAGTAAATTTTTAAAAGGAGGATCACAGAACAAAATGTTGTATTGCTATATTGACAATTCATATTCAGCAATACAACTGTTATTTCTGTTCCGTTCGTTATTTTATATAACTATAATCTTGTTTGCCTCTGGTTATTTTTTTCTGTGATTCTTTTGTCTTTTTCTTGTTGTGTTCATTAGATATTCTTGAACCTTGTGCACTTCAGTGGCTAGGGAATCTTTTTCCTTTGTTTAATTTTCATGCCTACCCAACATAAAGGTGTCTGTAACTAACCAGAAGATAGTGGTTTTTAATTATAAATTGATGGAAGGCTTGAGGGTGGGTTTACAAGTGCAGCTAATAATGAAAGGTTTTAAATGCAGCTTTTTCTTTAGAAGCTACAGATGTTGCTAGTTGTTTACTTTTCTCTGAAATTAACTGATAGCCATCCCAGTGGCCATGAAGATAAATGCAGCTAAAAATCCTAAATGGCTTTTAATAAATAGGAGCCCCAGTTTAAATTGTATTTTGCTGCCAGACCTGAAGCACAGTAAGCCTGTTTATAAACAGATTGAAAGAATGCACAAAAAATGAAGTCCTAATATTTCTAGATAGTGCTTATACTCAAAAGTAAGAAAGAAAGAAAAGTACCAGTCTGTGGATTTCGTAGGTTAAAGAGGTGGTTTGGATGACCCTAGGGAAACTTTAACATGGATCACAGTGTAAATGTGATTTTATTTATTTATTTAGGTTTGCAAATACATTGTTTGTAATTTACTGACCTGTGTACTGCTAGTTAAGCCTCTTCATCCTGCCTTTGTGCTTTTTTTAGTACTAGAATATGTTGTGGGGGTTAAGTCAAATTGCAATTATTACTCTTCAGTTTTTTGGTAATCTGCTGTAGCTGTTTAAAGTTGCACTGTCCTTTGACAGAATAGTCATTTTTTAACTTTATATCTGCAATTCAAACTAAGATAGCTTTTATTCCTTAATTGCAAGAAGAACTATTGTAAGTGAATGCCTTTATTAGTTCAGGTTAAGAAAAAATTCTCAGATATGACAAATGACACTGCCAACTGCTTTTGTAATCAATGGATTTAATTACTGGCTTCTGCTTAGGAAGCTGAAACAGGTGTTTCAGTTTCTTTTACCTACAAGATACTAGAATCACACTCATACTCTCACACTTTGCTGTTACATTTTGCAAGAAAGAGGAAAGAAAAAACTATAATGCATGTCCCTGTCCTTTATCTATCTGTTTTGCAATGTGGATATTTATGGCATATTTATAAATTGGGGTATTGTAGTTTAAAAATATATAAAAACAGGGAACTACATCTTTAAATAGATGGATCAGAGAACAAATAATTTTGTCAGCATTATAATCTTTTATCCAGTGCACTTTGTAGCTTTATTTTCTATGGGAGTGAAAGAAAAAAATGAAGACTATCATTATTCAATAAATCTCTACTTAAAGCAATAAACAGGATTGTTTTTTCATTTCTTTTCCATGTAAAGGAAGAACAACATGCTAACACATCTGCCAATTATGATGTAGAGCTTCTCCATCACAAAGAAGCACACGTAGACTTTATAAAAAGTGGTAAGTAGGAAAAATCATATTGGAGAGGGTCTCTAATGAAAGTCATTAAAACTAAGTTAGGATCATATGAGAGCTTTAGATCATGGCTTTAAATTGATATAGACATTAAACTTTTACATTGAATTGGGCTAAAAAGTAGAAAAAAAGCAAGCTGCTTTATTAAAGTATTAGTTTTTTAAAGCTATTTGAGATGCAATGGAAAAATACTGACCTTTGAACATCAGCATAAATATGAATGTTTTAGGGAAGGAATCATGAAATAATGAAGAAAAAATAATAGAAGCATCAAACTAAGTTAGACATAGTACCTATGATGATATCATGTGCCTGTGGCCATACCAGAGGCTTTTTGAATTTGTTACTTGGGTGTAAGAATGCAGCTGCTGGGTTGAATGGGAACAGATTTTTAAACGAAAAGCAAGGTGTTTGTGAAGGTGGGAGAATTTCTGAGGTCATTCATAGATAAGTGCTTGTCGTTTGTCCAAAGCATGTCTGGCAGAAACTAAGCGGTGTCAAAAAGAAAGAGGATCTAATAAGACAGGTGAGAACAAAGAGTTCTTCCTTTTGTCTAGTTGGGTGGGCTGTTTACTGTACAGTGTCTGAACAGTTTCATAGTCTAAAACTTTTTAAGAATTGACAAAAGTGACTTTTTAAGAAATAGATAACCAGTTACATATGTTAAAAGCTCAATGGTGATTTTTCTATATATACCAGTAACTATACTGCATGTGAAAGAGAAACTGTTTAAAATAAATAACCGGTAACACAGGAAACAATAACTGTCAATTTCTGTACTGTTTGCTTCTATCCTGGTAAACTCATGGGCTTATAGGCACAATCAAATGTTTTATCTTTTTTAGATGGCAATAAGTATATGTTAATCTTAAAATCAACAGACCCATTCTATACATATTTTTTTGTTGAGAGAAATTTGTTTAATAATTATTTGCCATCTTAGATTTCCTATTGTACTTGAAGAACTTATCAATCTATTTCCTGATAGGATTGTATGGGTTGAATTGTAATGTACTGCTTACAGAGAACCTGTTAATTTAGGTTTAAACGATATAGAAATAAGTTTTATACAAGACCTGCTTTGTTCAACAGTGGTTTTAAAAAATTGTTAATACAAATTAGTGTGCTTGCTTGAAGTACCATATTTTCTTGCATGCAACATCACTCCCCCAACAACTCAAAACCTGTTGCTAGAGGTCGCAGTGTGCATTATATGCAAGTAATGTATTCAGAGTAGGTTCTGCCATTTACCTGCCTTTGTAGGAGGTGACTTACTATAGTCTAATAGAGCCCTTAGTTTTTACCAAAAAGTTTCCCTGGATGCCTGAATCTTGATAACTCTTGTCCTTATGTCTTAGTGGGATTCACAAACTAGACACCTCTCTGCCTGAGTCTCCTAACATGCTAATACCTCTGAATTCAATACAGAACATGGCTATTAGTCACTTTTGTTAAAAATCATGTCTGGAGGAGGAGGATATGGTAGTAGTAATGTCCACCTTTATGCAGTAGCCTACGAGTCAGAGCACTTACACAGAACGTCTGATATCTGTAGACACTACTCAGCCTTAAGGATTTAAGTTTTCATTTCTCGCATCCTTGAAAAGTGGCAAGGCTAGCCGGGAGCTGTCTTCATCTCCTTCTGAAGCAAAATCTATAAGGCCAGGTAAATCAAGGGAGAAGGACTGATCTTGAATCTGTAGCATAGTAGTGGTGGTGCTGCTGGAGTCCCTATTTTCAGGACTGCTTAATGCATTTATCCAGTGTCCCAGTGTTGGGAGAAATCCTGACTAGCATCCTGATTCTCCCAACCCCAGAGAGCCTCTTAATTCAAAGGCTCTGAATTTATGTTCCATTAATTACTTTCTGCACACTGACACCCCAGTGTTACATTTTGCCTGGTAGTCAAGGCACTCTCCTGGGAAAATAAGGTGTGGATTATGAGGGGGCCAAGGACCTATGGTTCCTTCTTCCTGAGTGAGTGCTGTAACCTTGAGGGTTATTATATAAAAGGTGGCTGCCACTGATTTCCACTTTTGCCCACACCTGTGACTGTGGTTAGGAGAAAAGTGTGAGCCAGATATCTGTGTCTAGAGTAGGGGTGGGCAAAGTCCAGACCACAGGCTGGATCGGGCCTGCAGTGGACTCCATTTTCCCAGCAGCCCCTGCCTGCACTGTTCCAGCCAGGGTCCTTAGAGACCCCAGGAGAGGCAGGGTTGCAATGGCCTGTGCTCCCAGGGTCTTCATGGAGACCAGCCCAAGCGACACTGGCAGGGTGAATGGCTGAGCAGGGAGTTGCTTTGGGGCTAGGGATGGGATTCTGTGGCAGTGACAGGACTGGGGCAAGAGCCATGATCCGATGCCCACACCTGTAATGAATGCGGGTTTTGCGGGCAGGGGCATGCAGGTAGTAGATCATGGTTTTGCCCCATCTCGAGCCTTGTGTTGTCACTACTGCAAGATCCTGGCCCCAGAACAGCTCCTCGCCCATCTGCTTGCCCTGCCAGCACCACTTGGGCTGTCTCCATGGAGACCCTCGGAGAACAAAGCTATCACAGCCCTGCTGCTCTTGGAGTCTGCATGGAGACTAGCCAGAGCAGCGCAGGCAGGCGCTACTGGGAAAGGAGTCTAGCCACTTGCCGCGTCCACCATTTTTCCCACCCTGGTCTAGAGAGACAGTTAAAGTCCAGGAAGGGGTGTTGGACTGTGAATTCCAATCTCACATATTCACCTAATTCTAGATCATAGGGAGGTGCCCAGATCTAAAATAAAGATGGTATTTCCCCCACACACCTTTTTTGAGTGAATCTTTTGGCTACTTCAGCTCAGTATGCTGCCTATTGTGAATCTCCTTCTTAGATGCTTAGTATTCTGTGTTGTATATAAGGAGCTTAGATGCTGAATTTGGTGTCATGAATTTCAATTCAGAACTTGGGTGCCTAAATGTTGTGTAGCAGTTCTAAGCATCGCTATGCACGGCACAGTCCCTATTTGGATTTGGCATTTAGTGTTTTTGAAAAATTATCCAAGAGCTATTGTAAAGTTTGTTGTTGGAAGTCTTAGGACAGACAGCTCTGCATCCTGTCCTGTTCTTCAGAATGTTTGTCAGTGCAACAAGGAACTGGCTGTTTCTTGGTTAGTAAAGTTGCTCACATTTTCCAGGATCCTTTCTAAGGATCAGGATTTCAGGAATTCAGGATTTATTCCTTTATCTTGGCATCCTTCAAGAAGCCTTTTGCTACTTGGACATAATTCAATTGTGTGGTTCAGTGGGGGCCAACCTTTTTGGCAGGGATGCCACAAATTAAACCCACACCCTCCCTAAATGCCATTCTAATCCCCTTCCCCACTTAATCTGCTGCTTTGCTTTTTGTTCCTTGCCCTGTATTCCCTGTCCAATCTACTGCTTTGTTTTCTGTTCCATGACCTGCACTCTCTGCCCAACCTGTTGCTCTGTTTTCTGCTCCCTGCCTTATCTGCTACTGTGCAGCTTGCCCCCTTCCTGACTTGCTGTGTGCCACACACACACAGGCTGCCTAGGCCAGTGCCACAGGTTGGTCACCCTTGGCATAGTTTACCATATAGATCATTTGACAGGTTATAATCCAATGTAATTTATAGTAGGTGTTATTTATCATATATCAGGATTTTAGTGTTTGGATTAATATGACGCTGGGAGCCTACTGCTTTACTTGCAGATGCATCTAAAATTTTTAGAACCAGATGAATCTAATTAACATACAAAAAATCACCTCTTTGATGTATCAATGGGTATGGTAGATAACATTTCATAAAAAATGTTCTGCTATAGATTTTTTTTTTGTTTGTTTGATTTCTTAGTTTGTCTTTGCTTCATACAGTTCGGCACAATTCTGAAGGCTGTTTAGTTTGGATAGTTTTGCCAGATGGAATGGTTAAGAAACAGGGTGCAAAGCTGTCCAAGTTCTAACTTTTAAATGATCTGTAAAATATTGAATGTACAGATATTGCATGGACAAATATGAGTTTTACCTAAAATAGCTATCTAAAGTAGTGAAGAAGAATAATCTACCATCTTAAAAAATAGTGAAAAATACAAATAAAATACTCCCCTCCCTAAATTTGGAATTTTGTGGGTGAAGGATGGGTGATTTTTTGTTTGTTTGTTTGTTTTTTAAGTTGGAAATTGTACACTGGCATGGGCTAATGTAAGGGTTACTCCCCCAAATTGCCTTCTAAAATTACTGTGCTCCAGATTTTAGGGAATAAGTGATTAAAAGCTGAGGGAGGAGAGAGATGCTAGGATGTACCATAATGCTTTTGGACTGGTCTGCTCTTGTATAACCCAGGTAGTATCTTTGTCTTCCCAACTTAAATAATAAAGTAACAGAATTCCTTTTCCTCTTCTTTTCTCCTCTACCCCCTTTTCTTTCTAGCTGTTACTTGCTCAGTAACATGCAGGGGTGTTTTTGTTTCTTTGCTTGCTTGTTTACTCTTTGTCTCTTCACATGAATCCATGGATTTTTCTGTGTAAAATTTAAGTGGGGTATATGCATACTTATTGGCAGGATTTTTGGAAGAAATATTTTCTGATGACGCTTGGTAAATACTTTCCTGCCTGAGTGCCCTCCCCTGCAGGTTCTTTTTGCAGTCTGAAGATGTATATTCTTACATCCTTTAACTGCTGTGCTTAGAAGTGTAACTCCCTGAAAATCACTGCTCTTTTTTTCTTTCTTGTAGTAGTGCTCAGTGTATTTATCTTTTTCCTCTTCTTTTTTGCATGTTTTTCACATGCCTCCATTTGCATCTAAAATTTCCAAGGCGTGCTACTCATTTAATAGCCAGAGAATATAATTTATCAACCAAAAACTGATATGAAGGAGTAATATTTCCATAGTCAATATTAACCAGTCCAAGTAAACCAAGTTTGTCTTCTTCCTTCTTTCCTAGCTGCTGAGAGGTTTGAGGTGCCAACAAACTTGGGTCCCTCAGTCCAGTAGATTTCTACCCTTTGGCTAAAAGAAGTCAAGTATATGATAAATGTGAAGCCCCTAAAAACCCTCTGATTCCTGGAGGGATCATTCTCTTCCCATACCACCCCAAATAATTTTTTCTCCTGCAAGGGTAGGCAAGGATAGATTAGTACTCTAGCTATTAATTTAACCTGTTTCATGTCTGTCTGTCTACCTGGACTTTCTTGTCCCCTTTCCAGCCATGTGCCAAATGAAACTCACTGGGGTTCTGAATATCTTTAGTAAAAGTTGTAAATAGTCTATTCATCAAAGTGCACCAAAATGAAGCTGTAACTCTCAGTAGCAGTATAGACTTTGCAGACAAAGACGATAGTATTTCCTCTAGGTTGCATTTGGAATATTTTCTCTGCAACCATAAAAGCTTGGATACTGCAGAAGTTAATTTCCCTTTACTGGAAAAATATTAGACAAGTTTACATGAGCAGGTGGCTTATTCAAATTCTGTCTATGGTAATACAGTAAAATCTCTGCTATTTGGCATTTAACTAACTGGAGTTTCTGGCCAGCTGGCCAGACACTGGGGGTGGGGAGAGGGCCAGGGGAAGGCTAGCACCCAGTGGCAGCTGCCACCATCCACCACCCTGCACTGCCGCTGCTCTGGGGAGGAGGGGAGTGGGCCTGGACCCCAAGCAGAAGGAGGGAAGGGGGGAGTGGGCCTGGATGGGTTGGGGCCCGCTTCCCTCCTCCCGTCATTTTTGACAGATAATTGGCTAGTTTTCACATAACTGGCAATCAATCCCCTTACCCCGGGGATGCTGAATAACAGAGATTTGACTGTGTATTATAAAGGGGAGACTTAGCAGCAGGTCCCATTTAAATTTCACTGACTCTGCTGACCATTATTCTCATTCTTTAAATCTTCATGCAAAATTCACAGAGGAAGTATGGTTTTTAGGAAGTGCAGACTAGCCCAAAGCATTAATTAGTGAGAAGTTGCTGTGATTCAGTGCTTATGAAGCATTGATATGCCTCTCTATTTTATAGCCTTCCTGTGGTTTGCTGCTGCCTGTCAGATTTAGCAACATATCTTAGCACATGTGGCCAGTAAAACATGTGAAGAGGTATTCATATTGGACTTAATAAGATAACAAATTGAATTGTGAGACCATTTTTGTCCAAAAGGAAAAAGAGGAAATCAAAATGTCAAATGTGCTCTATTAGAAGTGTTTTTAATTATAATTTTCATATGTGTTGTTTAAAATAAATTTAAAATAATAATAATAATGGTAGTTCAGGATTTTTGCGTGAAAGATCTTCCCTTTCCTTTGAGTGTCTGAGTGAGATTTTTAAAGCAAGCTGTTTCTCTTCATAAATAGATAATCATTGCAAATGAGGCTTTTTGGCTACCATCTTAAATAATATAATGCCTTCATAAGGCACAAGTTTTCATGACCTTCCATATAGCTGTTATGCTGTACAAGTTGAATATGTCTGCTTTCTCCCTGCAGTGAGGGGTTTTGAGTTTTGTTAAACTTCTGTGTTGAATAATAGTTTTTGTTATGTTCAAATTTCTGAAAAGAGCCTATTTTTAATTCTCATTCAGTCTAGAGTGGGGATTTTACAGTACCACCATATGCTTACTCTAAAGGTTACAGTTAGATTTTTATTTTATTTTATTGTTTGCATTCTAAAGTAATAAAAAAAATGAACACTGGTGATTTGATTTATTTTCTCTAACTTGATGTTACAGGTGATAATCACATAGGTGGTAATAGCAGAGAGGGCACATTTAAAGAAACAGTAACATTAAAGTGGTGTACACCCCGAACAAACAGTGTTGGTAGGTAATGTACTTTCTGTAAGCATTTGAGAGAAACTCCCATGTACCTAGGGGTTTTCCAGGGCTACCCAGACATAAGAAATGCCAGATGATTGTACTGCTGTTCCCTTTCCTTTCTGCTTCCTGCACCCACTGACTACAATATACTGCTAGCCAAGAGACCTCCAAAGAAACTGCAGACTGCATTTCATCGTGATTTGGCCAACAGTCGGTATTTTGTCGCATTGAATGTCCCTGACCTGGCTAGTGTGTAATTTATTTACACAGAAGGGGGAAAACCAGGATTTCCTCCCCCCCTTCTCCAATGGGTTGTATTTTTAGTACAGCAGAAAGGCTAGATGTTCAATCATTTTCTATTTCCTTCTCCATTATTCTTCTATGGTTTACTTTATCAGTACTAGAATATTATAATATTCTACCTGGCTCTGTAACTCTGAGATCCTGTGTATCTTTTTTTTTTTCTTCCTACCCCCCTCAAAAGCAACAACAAAAAACCCCCTTAAAACAAATTTCTGCAGCCAATGCAGATGATTCTGCAGGCCTACAGTCATTTAAGACCTTAGAATATGGTGGGCAAGACAGTAGCTTATGTCTGCATCCTCCCCTCTCCTCCATACTGTTTAGTCTATTCTTTTCAATCTTTTGGATCCACACTAAAAATATTCTTGCCTGTTTATTTTTCAGAATTACATTATTGCACTGGAGCATACAGAATTTCCCCTGTAGATGTAAATAGCCGACCATCGTCCTGCCTTACTAACTTTCTTCTTAATGGTAAATTGTTTTCTTGGCTAAACATTTTAAAGTTTAGCTATTGATGTTACTGATAGAACAGTTATTATTTAAAAATTTGTGCAGCAACTGCACTGTATACTTGCAGTGTTAAAAATTTATATATGCAGTGGTTATTATAGGGTCACATACCACCTGTTCTATGTAAAACCAATAATAAATGCAGTAAAAGACAAGCACCATGGTAATTTTACTGATAAGTGTGCCTAAATACAAATAGAATATGACATGCATATTAGACCTGTGTGAAGCGGCTAGTATTTGCTTTGGATTCAGATTTGGCTGCCACCAAATTGGCCGTATTGCTGAATCAGACTGGCTCTACCCCCCACCCACTCTTCCAGCCCTGTCAATGACTGCCCCACCCAGCCCTAGCTTCCTGGCTCTTTAATAAAAACAAAAAACCAGCACACACCAGCTGCTGCCAGGTAGGGGAGCGATCCCCACTGCCCCATGGTGCATGGGGGGGCTCTGTCACAAGCCCACATTCCCTGCCTGCTCTCCCAGCCCCAGAGTCCCAGCTCTTTAAAAAAAAGCCTGGCATTTACTAGCTGGGGGGTGATCCCTGCCGCATCCCACTGCCCATGCTGTGTGGGGGGCTCTACCACAAGCCCTGACAGCCACTGCAGCAGCTGGTGAATGCAGGGCTTTTTTTTAAAGATGCTGGAGCTAGGCGGGGCAGCCGTGGGGGATGGGGCCTGGTGGGGGTCCCCCATGGTCCACTTTCCCCTTCTGCAGCTCCCCTGCCCCCTACTTAACAGCACGGCGCTTCGTGTGGCATCGAGCAGGGACTCACCAAATCTTTTCTGAATCAATGCAGACCTTTTTATTGGTCTCCTGATTTGATTTGGTTTTGGAGTTTGGGCTGTCAAATCGGGCTGAATCTCCTCTCAATCAAATCACCACCCGAAACTTCGCATAGCCCTAATGTGTCTCCCTTGAAAAATGGAAGAAATAGGAAGCAGAAGAAAAGGAAAAGAGTTGTATCGTGATAAGTTATCACATTTTAACATCAATAAACCAGAAATAGTGAGTATGCGTTACTAGCTAGATTTTGAAAAACTGTGTTTTCTCATCAGAAAATAAGATGATAGGTTTTCTTGTCCTCATAAACAGCTTACAAGTAGTAAGCGTGTTAGTGCAAAATATGAATACATTTCTAATGAATTAGTATAGGATGGAGAGTTTGCTATCTGTTCTTACTTCCTCTGCCAACTCTCCTTCAAGAGACTAAAAACCTCTTTCTCCTTATTAATGCTGTAACTTATTTTTCAAGTATAAATTGCATCCAGTTCTGAGTAGGAGTAATAATATATAAGATTGTCAGCCTTCAGTAAAAATGGGTTAATCCTGGACTTTACAGTTGATCTAAGTAGCAGGTCATGGGTTTCTGACTTCTGTTTTTGTATACTGGAATGGCTTTTTGCTTGAATGAAATTGGCTGATTCCAGTGTAATTTGGTATGCCCAGGATTAGTTTAAACAGGCAGTTTATCAGTTAAACAGCTTCAGACTCCTGCCATAAATCATGTTGCCTGAAGTGGTAGGCATTTTAAATGTTGAAAGTAAATCCAAACTGTAGGCCTCTGCAGAATATGAATACATGTGCAAAATGTTAATTGTTTTGCCACTTCTCTTGCAAATAGCTTGCACAGTTATTTTAATGACAAGTGTTAGGTTATGTATTCTTGAAAATGTACTTAGAAGTACATTTTTTAAAAATGGAAGGTTTTTTTCCCCTACAGTTTTTCAAACGGGGGGTTGTGGAGAGGAAGAGCAAATAGATGTTTAAAAATATAATTCATACCTATTTTAATGTAATTAGCGTTGTCTGGTTTTTCTGACAACTGAGCCTACTGACTTGTTTTCAGTATTTGGAATTGAAAGTAACCAAAATATATTTCAAGAAAATAAGCTCTGTGACTCCCTGTTTTTTGTTTTCTTGTAACAAACAATACTCTTTAGAGGATAGAATTTTTCATTCCTAACTTAATTTTAGGGAACTTAAATAAAGCTATTTTTAATACCTCTACATTTGAAAATTATGCCCCCTTAAAAGAAAAAAGGATGCTTTTACGTTTAAATAATTAACACAGGGTAGCTACTTAAAATTGCCATGGGCTTGGTCTTCAGTGAGACGGTGTGTCGTGTTTAGGTTGCAGTTTGGTTTACAAAGATAAAACATAAGCTGTTGAAAACTGTAAGTTGATTATATACATTCTCATTCCTTTTTACAAATGTATCTTCCTAAAACCTAAATGTTATAAATATACAAAAAGAAATAAAAGTATTTGGTTGAAATCCTATCTATATCAAAATACAAAAACAGCATTAAGTTTCATAATAGCTCATTTAAAGGCAGGAATTAAAATCAAATAGGAAAGAGTTGTAGAACTCCTAATTCCAGTTTAGTAATATAGCTGTAGGTTAGTTTAACAGTTAGGGTTCACTGGGCAAGGTAAAATCATATATAAGTTGCAATTCATAATTAACTAAAATGATCTCAATTTTAATAGGTCGTTCTGTTTTGTTGGAACAGCCACGGAAATCAGGCTCTAAAGTAATTAGCCATATGCTTAGTAGCCATGGAGGAGAAATATTTTTGCACGTATTAAGCAGCTCTCGATCAATTTTAGAAGATCCCCCATCAATTAGTGAAGGATGTGGTGGTAGAGTTACAGACTACAGGATTACAGTAAGATTCTACTGATTGTTTTTGGTTTTATTTGTAATTCATCAGATTTTTAAGGGTGAAGGAAATGGGTTGAATCAGACATCCAGTACAATAAGGAAATGGGTCACTTGCCTAGGTTGCCTAACTCATCTGGGTCAGCCATTTTCAGTACATTACCACTGGTAGTCAGCCATCAAGTATGCATACACTTTATTGTCCCCCTTGCATCTGTACTTGTCTGTTTTAGGTTAAAAAAAAAATTCAAGATCTCATTAGTGACTTTTTTTTATAAAACTGTTGCGAAATGAACTAGGCCTATACAGGTCTCTGTCAGGATGGTTGTCACAATGGGGAGCTTGAGAATTGGCAGACAGAACATATTTAAAAGAACATTAGAGCTCTGAAATTCATTAGTACCCTTGTATTTGGAACTTAAGTCTTTCCTTTATTGTCTCATTTGAAAGCATATTGCACATTCTAAAATTTATTGAACCTTGAACAGTATGGATTTTGAACACTATGGGTGTTCATTTGAAGATTATGGATTGTCAGACTTTTCTTTAAATGTTTTCTGTATACATCCAAAGTAGAATTGCATCTGAATGCTGAACTTCTAGTCTTTAGACCTAAGTGCATTGGGTTTTTTTTCTGTTAAACTGTATTTATAAGGAAAGCTGTGAGAGGGCAGGGTAGATTTGTACTGTATAGGTTAACTGTGTCGGAGAGAGACCCTATTTACTCAAGTCCGAGATGAGTTCTTTTCCCCATTGAACATGGGGAAACCCAAGGCTCGTCTTAGACTCAAGTATCACACCACTCCAGCTGTGAACTACAGGGAGCAGCTGTGCAGGGAACCTGCCTTGGCTTGGGGCAGTGGTGGTGGCAGTTTCCTCCTTCCCTGCCTAGCTCTCTCCCCCTGTCTTCCCTGCTGGACAGGAGCAGGCTGGAAGGAGAAATCTGTGTACAGCTGTTCCTTGCAGCATGGGGTGGGAGCAGGTCAGAAACGGCTCTAGGGCTTCCCCCCCATTCCTGTGTCAGCTGGGAATTGGATGGCTGCAGCTGGGAGCTGTGGGGATTGGTTGTGCAGGGAGTCCATTGCGGTATGGGGGAGGAGCTTTGAGTGTTATGTAGGTTCCTTCTTCCAACTCCTACTTCCAACCAACAAGGGAGACTGGGGTGTGAGGGTAAGGACTATGCAAGGAGCAAGACCTGGAAGGAGGAACCTGTAAAACCCTCTATGATGTTTGACCCATTCAATGAAAGTTATTTTATTAGACAAAATCCTAATTTTATTTTATTTGGTCATCAGGATTTTGGTGAATTTATGAGGGAAAACAGATTAACTCCTTTTCTAGAACCCAGAGGAAGTCTTGAGATTCCTTTGGAACGAGCAAAAGATCAGTTAGAGAAACATACACGTTACTGGCCTATGATTATTTCTCAGACTACCATTTTCAACATGCAAGCTGTAAGTGACTTTGAATTTATTATTTTTTCTATTCTGTTCTAGAGCAAATTTCCAAAGTGTATTTTGGGAAGTGCTAATGTAAGGGGGGCAGATGGGAAGCTAATACATGGGGAGTATGCTACAGAAAAAAACAAATACTATAACAGTAGGTTAAAGGTTTAGCTTTTGCTTTTGATTAACTATGCTGTGGATAATTTATGATTATAACTCTAACTCAGGTGTGCTCTGCCCCTGGCTTAATGAGCCAGATCTGACTTGTGTCCCCAAGTCAGTTGGCCTGTGGGGCTCCCCATGGGTCAGGAAATTTGACAGCAGGTGAATGGTGGCACTGCAACCCCACTGCCAAATTTACAGACCCATGGGGAGTCCCAGGACCGTCATGCTGGATCAGACGGATAATCCCAGTGTGCAGGTAAGGGCGGCACAGGGCTGGGCCAGGCCCAGGGCACAATTCCAGCATATGGGGGCTGGGAGGAGGTGCCACCAGTCCCCTAGGACCCAATCCCAGCACACTGGGGCTAGAGGGGCAGTGCCTGCCCCCCAGGGACCAATTCTGGTGAAAGGGGGTGGCACTTGGGCCTCTGGGACCCAGTCTTGGCACTGGAGGAGGCAAGGCCCAATCCTAGCCCTTGGGGCTCAATCCCAGTGCACAGCGGCAGTGCCAGTTTCCGGGGTCCACTCCCAGTGTGTACATAGGGCAGGAAGGGGGCGGCGTTGGGACTCAGGCCTCAATCCTGGCACACTTAATCCAGCTCGTAGACCATCCCTACCAACTCATCTGGCCCATGGGACCAAAAGGTTGAGAACCACTGCTATAAGTAAAGGCAGAGGGAGACATAGAATTGACTTGGATGCAAAGGCTTTGGATTAAGAAAGAAAAGTTTATGATGAATGTATGTCAGGAGTTGTTTTCAATTTGGGGGCAAAGAATTTGATTTCAATAGCAGGTTCTACTGTGGGCTCTAGTTTTGATTTCTTAACACTTATGGGGGGGGTTTTGATAATTTTTGTTTTGCATTGCAGGTGGTGCCATTAGCCAGCGTGATTGTAAAAGAAGCCCTGACGGATGAGGATATACTGAATTGTCAGAAAACAATATACAACTTGGTAGATATGGAGAGGAAAAATGATCCATTGCCAATATCAACAGTTGGTACCCGGGGAAAGGGTCCAAAAAGGTTTAAGAATTATTTACTGTCTACTTTTACCTAAATAGTATCACAACTGCATGTGAAACTTTATTTTAAATGGGGTTATTAAAAGTGATTTAGAATCCAGTGAGCTAATATACGCACATGCACGCATGCACACACAATCAATTTTGTATATCGTTTGGTTGCATCTTTTAGAATGGTAATAATCATAATTATTTTATGATAAAGAAAAACTTCAGTGTAATTGGAAAGAGATTAGATCATATCTAATAAAGAAAAATGGCAAATATCATATTTGAGACACTTTTCAAAAGTAAAATAACTGTAAAACATTATCATTGTTGAAATTGGTTATTTACAAATGGAACTTGACTGTAAATCAAACTTGGAAGACTTCTGATATATGTTATCTATTCTTATAGTGACCTGCATTTCCTGTTCTTCAATTTTAATTATTTGCAGGACAAAAACCAAAGCAAAAAGTCACCACTGAAAGACTCCAGTCTTATCCACAGTCTGTAGAGTGATGTTATGACAATTCTCTATAGCAGGGGTGTCTACCTTACTTACTGGCCCTCTCAAGCTGGATGTTCTGCCTCCAGCAGTGGGGCAAGTGGTGGCAGCATTAACCCCTGCAGTTGTTGAAGCTGCCATTTTGGCATGGTTCCAGAACCCAGGGAGTTAACACTGCTGCCAGTAATTTCATGTCAAGAATGAAATAATATCGAGCAAATAGGACTTTAATCCAAGAAAAATGGAGAAACGGTTAAAAAAAAGGGGTGGGGAGGGAAGACAATCAACTAGTTATGCTCTTTTAATCTTGGTTTCTTTTTAATGTACAAATGACTTTACAGCCATGTGTGCGCATACATACACACTTGTGTGTATAAATAAGTAAAGATATACTTTTATGCCCTCTTGTAGGGATGAGCAGTACCGGATTATGTGGAATGAATTGGAGACCCTTGTTAGAGCACACATAAACAACTCTGATAAACACCAGCGTGTCTTGGAATGCCTGTTGGCTTGTAGGAGCAAGCCACCTGAAGAAGAGGAGCGCAAGAAACGGGGGAGAAAGAGAGAGGAAAAAGAGGACAAGTCAGAGAAATCAGGAAAAGATTATGAACCAGATAAGCCCTGGCAGGAATCAGAGAGGTGAGCTTTTGGGGGCAGGGTTTACATAATAATTATTTTCTGTGGCTATTTAGATGCCCTTCACATTTTAGGTAATCCAAGCTTATCTGTATGAAATAACCTTTCATGGTCAAGAAATCTTGATGTTCACTCAGACTTATTGTCCATGTGTTAAGGAACTGAAGACATTGATGTTCACTAATATGACTTGTATGATCAGTAACTGTCAGTTAATCTGTCTTTCACAAATCTATTATTCATTGATTTCTTTATTACTGTATTTACTTACACACATTACCCCATGCACCCTTTCCCCCATAAGTTAGCTTTCCAAAATTGTGGGGGGAGAGAGTGTCTTAATCAGGGAAGTTGGTTTCTGCACCTGAATGAAGCATGGATATGCTGGAATGGCTGCCAGGGGCTGTTCTTTTCTCACAGACAGCATGTTACAAGGATGCAGTCCACTCCCCAACATCGGAGCTAGAATGTTAACCTTCTCATAGCTGCTACCAAAGTGGATCCTCAGCTAAAAGCTACTGCCAGTTTTGTAGTGGCTGAGAGGGTTAAAACTAGCTCTTGTCTGAAATTGGAGGGAAGGAGGGGAGAGTGAGCTAAAGAGTAGCCTCTGTTCCTGTTCCAGGAGGTCAGCTTTTGGGCATGATTAGAAAAGTCTCCTTTTCTTTACTCTGCTTTCCCCAAACAAGGTGCATTTTGTATTTGGGGGATGTGGTATGAGAGAAAATATGATACCTATTTTTCCCCCCTTTAAATACTGTTCTAAAGTGGTCATGAAGTGGATGTTCCAAAAACCTGTTACTCAGCCCTAAGTTCAGTTTGCATATATGCTGATCTAAGTACTTGCAAGATGGCTGAGAGACGGTTTGGCCTCAGGTGCTGTCCATGCAGATAATGTTCAAGTCTTCCTGTGATCAAGTCCAGCATTGCAATTTCCTGTCTTTTGTAGAATGACACCAAAGTAGCGACCTGCATGTTAGTAATCTATTTTAGGCTCATCCTTGTCATTGTAGAGGCAGATGGGCCTGTGCTAGGAGTGGGTTTGGGTTGTCTTGATTGTTGACAACAACAAATCTGTAGAACAGTTCAATATCTGAACAATGAGCATTATATAAATAGCTATTTATATTAAATTGCTGTAGGTGATTCCTACTTCCTTCTGCCTACATTCAAAAGTAATGCTTAACCTGTAGCTTCCCTGTTATCTCTATCATAGCTCATCACTTGAAGCAAAATGTGTGTACAAGGATAGATGTAATGTGTGACCTTGAACTGCACTGGAAATCAAAAATATATTATGGTATGCTCTGTTCTCTTGCCTTTCCCCTCATTTTCATTTCTTCCCCCACCCAAACTAAAGGTTAAAAGGTGTATTAGATCGGGAAAAAGAGGAACTGGCTGAAGCTGAAATCATAAAAGACTCTCCTGATTCTCCTGAACCACCTAACAAAAAGCCTCTTGTTAGAATGGATGAAATGCCGCCAGTAGAAAAGGCAAAAGGTCGGTAATGAAAACGAATTTTAAGAGATGGCAGCTCTGGTAAAAATTGATCTGAATCATAAAATTTCCTACGTGGTTATCACAGTAACTAATCTTTTCTTAAGTGACCTAGAGGTGCATCTCTTCAATACAATATAACCTCTTAAATCTGGGTTTTAAAAATCTAGAATTCTCAGAAATCTGGCACTTTGGCGGCTGGCCCTGGAATAACAGCTTCATGCAGAACGGCAGCACAGAGTGGTGGATGCGGTGGCAGCTACCACGTGCAAGCTTCCTTCTCTGCATCTGGCCAGCTGGGCAGTGACCAGCCGCCACTACCCCCATGCTCCATGCACTTTATTTACATTTCAGAAATCTGGCATTTTCAAATATCCAGCAGGTGCTTGGTCCCAAGCATGCCAAATTTATGATATACTGTAATACTGCACATAAATTTATTTGCTCAGTGCTAAGTTGAGTTATTGCTAAGTTGTATGCAAAAGCATAAATATACCCAGTAGGATTTTCCAAAGATGAACACTAAACTAAAAAAAAAACAAACCAGTTTATTCATTGAAGAGTATGACAAATCCTGTATAGCGAAACGAGCAAGATCTTACTTTGAGCTGAACAGTTTTGGACAGTGTGGGGGTGAGAATTCTAGGAATGGATTCTTGTATTATGATAAAAAAACCCTGTATCCTTGATTGCTGTTGTTGAGGCCAGGTTGACAGGTTCTCAAATGGAAAAGTACCTTTTACCATGTGTAATCCCATTGATTTCAGTTTATTTATGCAGTAAGGCACTTCTCTGTGCTGAAGGCTGTTCTTGTTCCTGATCTAAAAAGTGAATTGTAGTCAAAGATCACTTTTTGCATAGAGGTGTCACTAAAGCAGAAAAAACACCAGGGTAAAATAGAGAAGAAGAAACAACCTATTGGAGACCATAAGCGGCAATTACTCTGGAAGAATTTGGATTGAGAGACTATTTTGTATCTAAAAAAGAACATTTCAATTAAAGCACTGACTGAAGTAGAACGGAGTGTATCAGACACAAGAGTCCAGTTACGGTGAATGAATGAGGCTTAGGAGAAAGCACCCAACTCTTCTGTCATCATTAGCTGCAGAAGAATTGAAGCTTGCGGATGTTTGAAGAGTTTAATTAGAGTTTGGAAAGGTGTCTTCTGACTCTCTTCATGCATATCTGTAATCTACTTTTCTACTATAAGTTACTAGATATTAATAAATAGAACATGATGACTCAGTTTTATATCGAAGTTCTAGTGACAGTGTTTTGGATGGCTGCAGTTTGGAAACGTGAAGCTACATCACCGTCTTAGAGATGGATGGAGTTGCCCTCAAGGAGAGATTCCCAATATTAAAAAAAAAAAAAAAAAAAATGGAGAGAATATTCTTGGTAGTCTTTACTGCTGTGCATTGTTTTTGGTTGTTTTGACTCAGGACTTTTTTGGACCAGTGAACCCTATTTGTGTCAGCTAAGCAACTGCATTTCGGAGATTGCAGCAGGTTCTGGAGCTGAAAGAAGTATAAGTGACCCCTTTTCTTTGCAGCTGAATGACAGTGAGGGTGCCCAGTTCCTGTGTTGGGACATCTGGAAGTGATAATGCCTTCTTTCATTCCTGTTTCCTGACAGCCCACTTCCACATAGAGCAATGAAAAAATTGAGGTCTAGTTTTATGCATTTAAGGTAAAGTCAGACTGATGTAGAACAGCTCCTATCTGCTTATGGCACATGAGGTCTGTCTACTCCATTTACCACTCTATCTAGGCACATAGCCTGGGCAGGGTGTGGAGTTATGACCAAGATTAGTGACCCCCCAATCTTACACTACCTAAATGTCTCCTCTTTGCAGCCAACATGTTCATCCTACCTATGTCGTAAACTCATGGGAGTAAAGACCAGGTTTCCCATTCGTGTTTGATGTGCTGTCCTGTGGCGCTGTATAGATAGTATAATTTGTTCATATACAGGGGTTGTATTTGGGACTCCATTAATCAGATTTCTTTTTGATTTTTTTCCATATGGAATTCTAGGGCCTATGTCCTTGCTGTCTCTGTGGAGTAATAGGATTAATACAGCTAATTCTAGGAAACATCAAGAATTTATTGGTCGTTTGAATTCTGTCAACAACAAAGCTGAGCTGTATCAACATCTCAAAGAGGACAATGGGTTTGTATTGCTAAATACACAATACTAAATATATTTTACTAACAGCTGAATGCTATATGGAGGACTAAGTTATCTACTAAGATGAGTCTTTACCTCATGCATTAAGTAAAATTTGGTTTGTTTTTTTTATTTTTATAGTTTGTGCTTTTAGTTGCTGAGCAAGACTGAATGTGACCTGTCTGTAATCTGTTTTAAGATTCCCTTCGTCCTTTTCCAGTGACTGCTATGTAGTACCACTCCTTAAATTTGGCAGAAGCAGAATTATGGACAAGCTCAGATCCCTTGTGTGCCAGGCTATCGCTCAATCCATCCTCCAAAACAGCATCTAATATCAAAAGCCACCAATTTGAACCTCATAGACAATAAACTTTTTGCATCTTGTGCCATACCTTAATAAAACAATGCTAATTTAATCCATATCCTGTATCTGTCCACAAGCTGAATTGCTGTGAAGTAATCATTGGAGTGTAGGCAGTCAGCGATTTGAACACGAGGATAAAAATAAAGGAAAAAGGATTGAGTTCCATGAGGGATTTGACACAAACCAACGAAGTGCAGAAGATTCAGAGAGGCTTATCCTCCTCGGTCACAAGTCTGCTCTTATCATTTAACAACCGCTGATATTGATAATAGACTGTCAGGCTTAACTGGGATTTTTATATGTGGACCTTACTGCACATATAGTACAGTTGTAATAGAAAGTTTGCTTTCTTTTAACATAGCAATTACTTAGAAATTTTTACTTAAATAAGTGGTGGGATACTGAAAAATTTAAAAGGACTACTTATATGAAATTAGTGATCTGCCTTTTAATTTTAATTATCTGAGTGACTTGCAAGCAGATTATACATCCAAACTAACCAGTCTCTTCAACCTTCTTGTATTTCAGCATGGAAACAACAGAAAATGGAAAAGGCAGCCGACAATGATTGTTGATTAATATTTTTTAAACGAGCTAAAGTTGGCCAAAATGCATAATTATTTTATGCTGAAATTGAAGTTGATATAGTTTCAGTAAGATTGTATAGTTCTGTTGCTTTGGTTTTTACATTTTTCTAATTTTATCCCTTTTCTATAAGATGTAAAATCTACATATTACATTAAATGACTGGTGTGAAAATGAGATTGTTCTTCAATTATCTTACATTGGATTTTAGGATAAAAGGTTGTCCTCACCACTGTACGCACAAATACACCCTTGAAATGTCACAGTATGTTTTCCAGGTCTTTTTTCTGGGAAATATTGGTAAAAATGTGAAAAGCTTACAACATTAAGATTTTTAGGGAGAAAAACAGAACTCTGAATTTGAACCTCTAGGTGCCTGACATGTTGCTATGTTTTAAGATGTATGCAAAATTTCCCAGGAGGCCAAAATCTTAAGAGAACAGCTCTAAAAAGAAAATGCAGACTTCTCATTTAGAGTCCATGCATGGAGAGGATGGCATTTCTAGATCAACACTTGGGCCAGCTGGGTGAGGGAAGGTTTTAAGATCTTCAGTAGAGTATAATGATGGGGTTGAGACTGTGAACTTTTAGACAAGATTATTTTCATTCGAGTAGCAGAGCTTTTCTAGTTGCTCTTTATCCTGAAATTATCAAAACACAGTAAAAATCCTTGCTTTTTAAACAAGGTGTAATTTAACATTGTTCTAATTGCTCAAAGAATTTCTCGCAATCTACTTCTGGCAATAGTTGGAATACAAGATTTTGAAGGCTAATTTCTCCTCTGAATGCACAGGCAATACTTGATGTGTGATCTCCATCAGTAGCTGTGGAATATCAAATTAGATGTTCTCCCTGAAACCATTTTTTTGATTCCACCTCAAGTTCTTGGATGGTGTGACTAGATCTGTTATTTTTGTTCCCCCTGTTGGAAAGTGGGGTCATTTCTTTATGGATGACTGAATGTCAGAGGGAAGAACTGAATACAAAATAAGGCCCAGTCTAGAGAATAGGATCCAGACCCATCCGTTTCCTTTTCTGTATCTGTGCAGCAAAAATTTCCTATCCTTGAGATAGATTAACCTTTTGCTTGATAACAGCTGTTAGAAGAAACTAAAGGTCCTACATATATATTATAGAGCAGGACTGATATTCTGTGTTTTACTTCAGGCTTTTCTTCTGAATAGGTAAGTATATTGTATAGGCATATTTTATCATTTGGGAGTTCTGAAGGCCATGCTTGATGACCACTGGATCAGAACACAAATGTCATTTGGGTACTCCTTCCTTAAAATTAGTTACTGACCCCGGGAAGCAGCTTATGTAGTTTCAAAGTCATTGTATAACAACTGAAATGGAATCGCGAATAAATGGTTTCCCTTCTGTATATGATGATTATTTTAGAGCCACTTGTAATGAAATAATTTACAAGGTCATAATATTACTCTGTAAATAAGGATGATTTTTGAGGTATTTTGTCTTACAGTCATATTTTATATTTGTATGGAGCTTGCTGAGGTCCTCAAAACTTCGTACAAGTAGCTGTATGCAAAACTGGTAGTCCACTGACCTCTGCAATGGAAGGGCAGTAGCCAAGAAGCATTAATTGCACGCAACGTACTGTATAACAGTGGTAGGAGGGAAAACTTTCCTCAAAGATGCTGGAGGAAACTCCCTTCCATTTACAAAAAGGACTTGGGGTTATTGAAAGTCCTCTTTGTATCAGGTAGGATCTCATTTTATAATAACCTGAAGACTACTTCAAAGACTCCTTATGCTTGAGAAGAAATTTTTAAAGACCACAGGTCCTCATTTATTCTACTTACCTGAAAACCAGCATATCTTGTATTGCACAGTTTGTTAGTACCACATTGATGCAGTGCTGATACAGAACAAAAAATATTGGTAGCAGAAACATCAAGCAGTAGACTTATCTGATCTGAAAGCAGGTAACTAACAAAGCTGGTATTTTGAACTTGAAATTGTGGCAGTGGTGAGGGGAGCGGGCTTGTGTTGCTTGCACAGTGGTGAGGGAAGAACGACTCGCATTGTATGAGGTCATGGATGTTGTGTTGCTCTGGAAAGGAGGGAGTGAGGGCTGGCACTACCCACATGACAACAGCTGCGGGGGGTGATACAGCAGTAAAGTGGCTGTGCACAGTGGGTGTCCTGCACAAGCTTACTTTCTCTTTCTCCTCTTGCTGTTTATTCAAACTGGGATAATAAGCTTACAACTTAATGTGGTTGCATAGGCTTGCACAGGGGCTTGATACATCTCCACAAAAATGAATGACATCATTCCTATTCATCTCAGTACAGGTTTGGGTTTCATGAAAACAGCTTGGCTGCTCCAAACCACATGGTGGTTCTAAATAAATCTGTTATGCCTAATGTCTGTTCTACCTACCAACCATAGCTTTAGACCAGTGATTCTGTGAGGCTGCCACAAGGTCTTTTGAAGGGTACCTTGAGGTGTGAGGAGATAAGCAGGTATGAGGAAGTAAGTGCAGGCTCAAATATGTCCCAGCCTGGCTGCTGCCCCACCCCCACCGTCCAGTCCTGCTGCAAGGAGGTAAGCACTGTAATAAATTAGTTTCTGAAATGAGTGCCACTTAAGTTACAAATTATGGAGGGGTGCTTTGAGTCAAATGAGGGATGTCTCACCCTAAAAAGATGGAGAACCACTGGCTTACACCCTCAGCTGCTGTAAAATAGTATTGCTATATTCACTTTGACTTTATCAATACACTGTTTTGTTCACAATTGGCTGTCTTGTAAGTATTTCTGTAGTCATCCTGAGGGGTGATTCAAAAAAGTGTGTGAATAACATCGACAATATTATCCTTAGTTAAAACAATCAGTTCATACAGCAGATCATTGTTCATTGTAAACTTTCTAATACTGTCATTTTCACCTTCTGTGCTCGTTTACTGTCAGCATTGGACACTGGCTATTTAGAGAAGAATATTGCTATTTCAGTTCTCTTCTGTGCCAGCAATTATGGTGCTGTTTTACAATGTCGTTAGCTCTGCAGGTAGGCTTTCAACAATGCATACTAGTACCAGCAATACGAGTGAATATGCCAATGAGGAAGAAAGAGACATTTTATTACCGGTGCCTACAGAAAGTAGCCAAATGTAAGTTGAGAAGACACCAAGTTTAGTTTTCATGTCTTATCTGTCCTTTAGGTGTCTCACGTGCACGCGCGTGCACACACCCACACCCACACACCCACACACACACTAAAGTCCTGTAGTATTTTGTACATCTTGTTGTGTAGCCTTGTCAGTGAATTTAAGTTTCTTCTGCTATAAAGTAGATGATATTTAATCATTTTCTATAACTGTATCAATCACACTTTATCCTTTTTAGATATTTCACTATGCTTTTAAGCTGAAGGCATCATTATTGTGCCAAAAGCAAAACCAAGGCAAAGAGCAGACTGCCCTCCTAGAGATTTATGGTCTATTTGATGGTGTGTTTAAAAAACAAAACAAAACAAAAAAAATATGCATTTCATTTTCAGAGCTATAAGTGGGTCATACATCCCTCACCTGTCAAGCTTTCCTATTCAAATTGCAATGTCA
The DNA here is from genome assembly GCF_052110815.1 of Crocodylus siamensis. Classification (NCBI taxonomy): domain Eukaryota; kingdom Metazoa; phylum Chordata; order Crocodylia; family Crocodylidae; genus Crocodylus; species Crocodylus siamensis. The sequence continues at coordinate 125,733,652 of NC_143398.1, read as the reverse complement.
GACAGTACATTCTGTGGATGTTTCTTTGTGAGAAATGCAGTGCTCTTATGGCATCTCAGAAGCACAAAAGAGAAAGCTGCTATTTAAGGGAAAATTTCTATAAGTTTAAAGTCAGGCCCTTGGATACCAGCACATCTGCTCTGAGGAGAACATTTGTGATGTAAAATATTCCTTTAAACAACAAGGACCCTCTAGTAAAAAAAAAAAAATAGGCTGAATACTTGAAAGAGCTACCCAATACTTGAAAGAGCTACTGGTAACCTGGTACAATCCAAAAAGAAGCCCCCCTGCAACCAAACAACCTTGGTACTTTGGTACCAGCCTACATGAACTGATCAAAAGAATCCTCAAACAACTTCAGACTTGATTAAAGATCAGGCCTTGAGAGAAATATTCCCTACTCCTCCACTCTTGGCTTTCAAACAACCCCCTAACCTTGCCATCATCAGAAGCAAACTCCCACTGTTCAACAGATGTAAAGTGGAACATAGCATTTTCTTAGCAAGAAATGCTTACTGTGTCAACACTGCTACTACAGTTAAAACCATTAGAATGCATGGATTCTAGATTTCCCACATTTCCCATTAATGTAATATTTCTAATATAATGCATCAAGTGCCCTCATGGCAGCTACGTGGGTGAAAGTCAACAGCAGCTATGTATCAGACTGAACTCTTACAGACATAAAATATAAAAGACAGACACATGTACACTATTAGGTACACATTTCTCACAGAACCACTACTCCATCTCTGAGCTCATTCATGCTCAAGGTAGAGGTACCCAATACATTTAAAAGGTGAACTTGGGGAATAAAAATTCATCGGGTGGCTGGACACTAGGAACCAAGGACTTAACACTAATATTGGATTTGTGGCACCTTGCAACCTACCTGATTCCTGAATTCCTCCCACACAGGCAATGATAATGACATAGATGGTAACCTTACTCCTTTTTGATGGGCATTGATATCCCAGTTATTAGCTGCTTTTCTTCCACAAGTTTTATTCTCCCTACTCAGTCAAGATGTATGTTCAAGAGGAGTGCAGAGAAAGTGCATCAAGAATGTCCTCAAAGCCAACTTGAAAAAATGCCACCTTGACAAGTCATGAGAGATTGCCCCAATTGGAGGAAGGGTCTGCTGCAAAGATCTCAGTATTTTGAAATCTTATGATGACAACAGAAGATGGAAAAGTGGGAGCGACAGAAAGAGCATGTCATGAACTGAATCGAATCTGGATCCACCCACCCTGCCTGGAAACACATGCCTGAGTTGCTGCAGGGTCTGAAGATTGGCCTCATCAGCCATCTTTTGATCCACAGATAAAAAAAATCATGAAAGACACTCATCCTCAACTGTGACGGATTGCTCAAGAAGAAGTTTGCCTGATATCCCTGGGAATTTCTCTCCCCCATCTTCCAACAAGTTTTTAGTATGGCTGTGCTGGCTTTTCTCCCATTCAACAGCTTGTCTTACTCTATCCTAGTGTCTTTCAAACTGTGTTCTGTGGCTCCCTGGTGTTCCACGATAGCTCATCAGGGGTTCCACAAAGAAATTGGGGGTAATGGCAAAGTGGGCTAGGATGTAATGCACTGCCATTGCCAAGCCAGGTCACCTGGCTTCATGTCATTCCTGAGGATAGGGGTATGAGCTCCATGGCAGAAGTGATCTGAACTATGCAGTTGGTCTAATAAAAGATATCACCTGAAAAAATCCTTTTCTCACAGAATTCTGAACTGTCACATCTGCTACATCACTCTAACATTACCATAATATGCAAGTTTAAAGCAATTTTCAAATTGGTATGTAGTCTAAAGATTTTGTGCATTAGTCTATTAAAATGTGTGAAGTTACCTCTTTTTATCCTTAACATTTTGGATGTCATAACATGAAGCAGAGCATTCTGACCTAGTTTTGACCTCAGTGCGGAGTGTAAGTCTGCACAGCTCTTGTAGTTTTGCCCTATGATGTTCCTTTCTAGAAAGGACTCCAGGATTGGACTAGATGACCTTCTGAGGTCCCTTTCAAACCTAATTTTCCATGATGCTATAATAAGACCCTCTTTTCCTTTTTTTTCTATCCAGTTTTGGAAAGACAGGTACTATCAACAAAAAAAAAGTGCAAGAATTTCTTGTGCCACCCAAGTGAGAGAAATCTACCATGTAAAATTGTCAATAGCATTGAAGTCCTGATTCTTAGCTTTATTGATTTTGAAATTTAGGCCATGGGATTATGACTGTTTACCATTGCCAGCGGCAGCACCCTCAACAATGTGCTTCCCTGTTTACCTGCTTCCATATTAACACTGTTGAGCCGTGTTGGTCTAAGGGCATAGGCAGACATGGGATTTACCCAAAGAACCTTATCTTTTATTAGACCAACTCAAGTAGTTGGAAAAATCTTCTTTGCAAGCTTTCGGGTATGGCTGTTTTGGGGAGCATGGATTTACCATATACCAGCCAGAAAGACGGGCTTAAGACCATGTGGAGGCATCTGAGGTCATAGCACTGGCACCTCTTGGACTACATCATTCAACATAGAGACCTGAGGGACGTGCTTGTCAGGAGGGCCATGAAGGGATCTGAAGATTGGTGGATGGCCTTGTGCACTCTGTGATTAACATCCACCTGGCACCAAGACACTGGAAGACCCAGAAGGCCACCCAAAGAGAGCTGAACATTTTAGCTCTGAAGGACCCTAGACAGTGGGAGGAGCTCCAGGCCCAGTTGTATGGTGAACTGAAGGAAGTCTCTAGTGCTGACGACATCTCCATGCAGGCACACTGAGAGCAACTCAAGTCTGTTGTCCAAGACGCCTGTGCCCAGACCATTGGGTTTACATCATGATGGAACCAGGACTGGTTTCGTAGATTTCATAGACATTTGGGCTGGACGGGACTCCGAAGGGTCATCAAGTCCAGCCCCTGCCCCAGGGGCAGGAAGTCAGCAGGGATCCCAGCAAGATAAGCATCCAAATGTGTATTGAAAGTGTTTGATGTCAACGATGCTCAGATTTACAATCTCCTTGAGTGAAAGCATGCAGCCTTCATCACCTAGCAAAGCCATCCACAAACTCAGTGAAAGACGGCAGTGTACCACCAGCTGAAGGCTGAGTTCCAGTGACGCATCTGTGACATGAAGAACAGCTGGTGGGTGGAGAAGACGCGTGTGATCCAGGGCTACACCAGCATGACATGCATAACTTCTTCCAGGCTACCAAGACAACCTACAGACCCCACTCCATTGGACAAAACCCCCTCCACAGGACAGCTTCCGGCTTCTCAAGGATGATGACACCATCCGTCTGCATTGGAAGGAGCATTTCGAACTCCTCCTTAACTGGGAGTCCACCGTATCAGAAGAGATCCTCCCAAGCTGTCCCGCAGCGCCCTGTGGTGGATTCCCTCAGTTATCCACCAACCATGGGAGAGTTGAAGCAGGCCATCAAACAGATGAAAACTAACAAAGCCTGCAGGCCAGATGGTATACCTGCAGAGGTCTACCATGCTGGTGGTTTTTGGCTCACATCACAACTGCACCAGCTTATCCTCCACCTTTGGGAGATCTCTGGGGATCTCAAGAATGTGACCATCATGACAATCCATAAGAAAGGGGGACAAATCTGACTGTGGGAACTACAGAGGATTTTTCTCTCCTGTTCATTGCAGGTAAGATCCTGGCCTGCCTGAACTGCCTTTGTCCTGTCACTGAGGAGATCCTTCCAGAAACCATTCCGACCGTCTCAGGGCACTGTGGACATGGTTTTCATTACCAGGCAGATCCAAGAAAAATGTTGGGAACAAAATCAAGAACTGTTCCTTGCCTTTATTGACTTCAGCAAGGCTTTCAGTTCCTCAAATTGTGAAGCTCTGTGGACCATCCTGCAACACCTTGGCTGCCCACTGAAGTTTGTCACCATGCTGAGGCTCCTGTATGACAATATGACTGCCACCATCCTGAGTGGAAGATGTGAAACCAATGCCTTCTGCATCTGGACTAGAGTCAAACAAGGTTGCGTAATCGCCCCCACCTGTTCACCTGACCGTCATCACTCACTTCATACGAGATGATCTACCATCCAGCGTCGGTATCCAGTATAGACTGCATGGGAAGCTTTTCAACCTTGGGTGCTTCTGAGCAAAAACAACTCGCCACCAAAGACATCCATGACCTTCAGTTTGCAGACAATTGCTGTATGATGGCTCACTCGGCACAAGATGTGCAAGCAACTCTAGTTCTCTTCAATGCTTAGTATAAAAGACTTGGCCTGTCCTTGAACGAAGGCAAAGGTTCTCCACCAACCCTCCCCAGGCCAGCTGAATATCCCTCACTCTATCTACATAGATGAGGAGGCTCTGGAATACATGGAGCACTTTCCATATCTCAGCAGCCACCTCTCTCAACAGGCTACCATTGATGAAGAAGTCCAGCACCAGGTCAACTACGCCAGTGCCGCTGCCTTCAAGCTGTGACAACATGTCTGAAAATAGAGATGTTTGGAAGCTGGCAAAGGTCCTGATATCTAAGGTTGTCGTGCTGGCCACTCTCTCTAGTGCAGTGAACCGTGGACCATCTACCAACACCACATTAAGATCATTGAGAGCTTTCACCAGCAGTGCTTATGTTGAATCCTGGGGATCAACTGAGAGGACCGCTGGACCAGCACAAGCATCCTCCATGAAGCTGCGTCCACCAGTATTGAAGCCTTGCTCTTGAGAAATCGACTCCAATAGACGGGTCACTGCATCCAGAATGCCAAGAACCGCCTCCCTCACCAGATTCTTTTGTCTCAGCTGTCCGTTAGCCAACGTTCAAATGGCAGCCAAAGGAAATGGTACAAAGACATGCTCAAGGTCGCCCTTGAGCACAGGCATTAACACCAATGGCCGGGAGGAGCAAAATGCTGACCGTTCAGCATGGCGCCACCTGGTCCACCAAGGCACACACCACTTAGAGGCCCAGCAACTCGACACCAAGGCAGAATGATGGCGGCAGAGAAAGGAGAAGGAGACCAACCCATAACATGCCTCCATTGCTGAAGAATGTGTGCATCCAGAATCAGGCTCCTCAGTCACCTGAGGACACTTCAAGCCTGGTGGAAGTCATCCTCAACTTCAAGGGACTGACAACGATGATGACCGCACCCAAGCTGCTTGCAGTCTCCTGGCTGGGCCCCTGCTGTCCCCCATGGAGCACAAGCTACTTGCAGCAGGCAGTGGGGAGGCTGTGAGAAGCTGCACTTGGATCTGTGGAGCCCTATCCTGGCTTGTTGCCAGTGGCAAGTGCACGTATGCCTTGAGGTGGATGGCGGGGAAGGGGCTGGGGTTGTACTGCCACAACAAGGACTGGGCCTCTTGTGGCTCCCCCACCATCCACCCCAAGGCATGTGTGCCAAGCAAAATGCATACGTGCCAGGGGTTGCCTACCCCAATCTAGAAAAATGTCCAGAGGTTGGTACTACAGGGGCTTCCAACTTTCTCTGCGACTAAGAGAAAATAATTAAGCACTATTGGCCAGATCCAGGAAAGCTGTAAGTACAGCTGAAATTTAGGTGCCCAGGTCTAAGAGAGCAGTTCTCAAAGATGAATATCTAATCCCATGGGTGTTTAGGGTTTTGCCAGTAATGTTATCTAGAAACCTAAAGTTGGACTAAAATGCGTGTCCAGAACTGCCTGCATCTTGGCTGATCCAATCATTTAGGAGCCTATCCCAAGCCTACAGCAATTTGTGATTCACAAACTAGGTATTTTCATGCTTATTTCAGAGCCTGTTGTGAGGGATGACATGTCTAAATATTCTGAGATCCTTGCAAAGAAGATGTAAAAGTTTTTTTCATTAATAGAGGGAAGAATCTTTGACAGAGCTGAAAAAGTCTATTTTGACCTGAAGAGAAAACATGAATTAAGATGTTTAGGTACAGCCTAGGCTGTGTTAGTGGGTGCTTATTGGCAATCCCTCTGTGTCTATATGTGCCTATAAAACAAACCACTAATCATTTAGTATTATAACCAAACCTATTTATTTACTTGGCATCTTGTTCTAATTGCAAATTTCTGTATTCTTGCATTGCTTTCACATGACTTCTGTGGCTTAAAATGCTTTGCTTTCTATTTCAAATTTGTAAAAGGCTAAGCACATACTTGTGCATGTTCTTCCTATCAGACACATGTGCCTCCTTCCTAGGTTTATTAATATAATCTGGATTCAAGATATCTTCCATAAATTATGCCTTGGTCTTTCTGCCCACTAATAACCAGATTTTAGTGGAACAGTTGATATTTTGGTGGTTGGAAAGATGGTAGAGACTGAGGTAGTTGTGAGGCAAAAGGAATTGCATTTGGCTTTGCAAGTTGTGGTTGGGAGGGAAGTGCTATGAAAGATGGCATCCAGGGCCATGGTCCAGTTGGAACTTCCTGTTCAAGTATGGGTGCTTTGCGAAGTTTGAGTGTATCCATTTCCAGGTCAGTGCAACTAACAGTTTGTTTCAAATGTAACTGAAGTGCTGTTTAAAGATCCATTGAATGGCTTTGCGGTGGCAAAACAGATCCCTCCATATAAAACATTCTCAATCATGTCAATTTTGTATTCTGGTGACATGGCTTCAGCAAAGTGTGGGCTAACACTTCTGTTAGGCACTCTTAGTTTATTCAGCACTTCCAGGATTTCATCTCTTGCACACCAATTCAACATTCTGTTGTCATTTGTACACAGAATGCTGTTGTACCAGGAGATTACCCAGGTCTGAGGTTGGTCAGTATAATGTTCTTGGGACCACTGGAGTTCAAATATTTAGAAAGCTTGTCGAAGAATAAACTGATCCTTTCTCTCCCACAGCAATGAGTGATAGCTATTTTTTGTTCTAATGGTATAAATATGGCATGGAATACTAGTGGGCTTCAAGAGTTCAATGGTGAAAGGCTCCCAGATAGTCAGTCCCTCTGAATCTGCAGCAGAGAGTACAAATTCCTGAGGGGAATACTGGAAATCAGTATCAAGTGGATAGCCATACATAGTTTGGTGGGATACATTAAACTGCAGCCAGCTTTCTGGCCCTGACGGTGAGCCATCAACTGTGTTTATTCCAAGGGTCAACTGAGTTGAGTTGCCATCTTCCTGATCAGAAAATGTTTCAGCAGGTATTGAAAAATGGAATTGGCATCCTATAGTTGCTGTTAGGAATTTGATTGCATTCCTGCCTTCTGGGAATGAATTTTTGACCTAAATAAAGAAATAAAATGAAAGTAAGTAAAAAAGGGATAAAAATAGGTTGACTGTAAGGGAGCAATGGCAAAGAAATGTTGTAAGAGTCATGGCGATACCTTCTTTAAGACTTTTTTTATGGTAAAGCCATCAACTCTGCTTCCCTAGCTGCTTTCTCCCTTGCATCCTTTCTTAAAGTCCACAAATTATGTCTGTTTCATGAAATATGTAATTCATGCCATATGTAAAATGCTTGTATCTAAGCTGAAACTGACACAGAGCCCTTTAGTTACTTCCATCTTAGCCACTTGTAAACTATATAGTTGATTTGGGGTTTCTATAACATCCATAATGTTTACTCTTCTCTTAGCTGAGGTTTACTTAATCCTCTCTGTGATAGTCGCACTGAAATATCACCAACCAGTGAAAACCTTAAATGTGTTATGTAGTATTTTGTTTTAGAAACTATTTGGGACTTCTCTGTATTGAGGGACATACTTCCTGAATACAGGCAGTCCTTGAGTTACAACATTTTTTGAGTTACAATGTTTTGCACTTGTACCGTTTCTAAATTGGCACCCTGTTTCAACTTTCTGACATCAGTTTTGACTTTACAACACTTGATCTGATGTGATGCCATGCCAGTGAACAAGTTGCTGTGTCGCCCATCTCCCTGGAGAACGTCTGTCCAAACTTCCTTGGACGCTTTCTTTAAGAAAGCAGACAAGGCTCCAGAAAAACCTGCAGCCAAGACTCCTGAGAAGACTCCAGCCAAGAACCCTTCAAAAAATCCAGCAGAGTCGCCTCAAATAAGTCCTTCCAAATCAATATGATTGCTATTTACAATATAAATACATTAATGTAGCTATATTACTCATCTATAATTAATTGATTGAGTACAAAATTCTAAGTTATTTTTGGTGAAAACAGGGTATTGGGCCTTGGTTCAATTCCCCATTTATAACATTGTTTCCTATGGGAAAGTCAGTTCCGAGTTGCAGCATTTTGTCTTAAGATGCCATTTTCAGGAACCAATTGTGTTGCAAGTCAGAGGACTGCTTGTACTTCAAATTTGGTATTCAGGGTACAGATTAACCACAAACTTAAATCCTCAATTTGAACTATTTTTCATTGTTTTGGGGTCCCTTTTCCAATGCCTTTTAATTGATATAATCTGACTTTAATTTTTGTCTATATTTTTTTGTACTTGCGTAACAGTAATCTGTTGTCCCATTTAAATGGGAGGAAAGCAGGTTTGGGATTTTTATTTAGTCTGTTTTAAATTGAGTGGTTTTTAAAAGGGACAACTTTATAAATATCTTGGACGGACTTTATACTTCAGTTCTGAGATGCATATAATTAATTGTTCTCTCTCAGCCACTCAACGTAGGTTCTACCATTAAGTGCATACTTCAATTGATGAAATTCTCAGGGGAACCCAGGATTCCCACATTGATGCATCCATTTCACTGCTGCTGTAATGTTGATATTAGTATGCTTTGACCAAAATTTTGCTCACTTGTTCTTTTTTGTTTTGCATGTAATTTTCAAAATGCGTCTATTTTAAAATACATCTATCTGAAGAAGAGTCCTGTGTTTGACCCTCTTGCAACTTTCAAGCTACTGGCTGAGCACTGTGGCTTGTGCCTGAAGCAGCAATTGAGCTGGTTCAAGGTAATCACTACAGCAGCTCTCTATCTTGATGAGCTTTGTGGTGTGGAAACAACACTTTATTATATACAGAAATTTATAGAACTACTTACAGTGAAGAAGTAACAGTCTTTTCACTGCCCTTGTACTGGTATGGTGCCTAGCCCTGTTGCTGTCCTGCCACACCAAGGAAGTTCCTGCTGCCTCATCCAGACTGTGACAGTGGCAGAAAGTGTGGCATCCCAGGAAACAATCTTTTCTATAGTTGGCCTTCCAAAAAAAAGGTCTTACTGGTGGTGTGTGATATGAGGAAGTAATTGCATGATTGAAAACTTAAGGAAAAAGTTAGACATTCAAATTCCATGATGGAATTGAAGGTGAAGGAGGAACTTCTGAGGCCTAGTGCAGGAAGCCAGAACTCTTAAGACTAGACAAAATATATGTTCTGATTTCTCTGTACAGTTTGTGTTTGAAAAAATGAGCTACTCTACACTTGGGAGAGAACAGTTTCCTATGTGTATCTCTTTCAGACTAATTATGTGTGTTACCTTGAGTGATGTCCTGAGGCATCTGAGACACAGAAGAAAGACGGTGAATCCACACAGTTCCCATAGATTCTAATGACTCATATATAGGGAATAGCAAGCTGTCTGTATCTTGGTAGAACAATGGGGGTGGAGTCTGTAGCAGCTCTGTGGAAATGACATGAGTATTTTGTTACAGTGTTGGGTAAGTGTTGTTTGAGGTTATTTAACTCCTCTGTCCTGACTTTCCCAACCTTAAAATGGGGATGAATGCAGAGGGGTTGTAAAACTCTGTTCACTCCTTAGTGTTTACAGAGTACGCTGAAAGGATAAGGAATATAAGGCATTAGTTATTTTACCTTGCAATGAGTTGATTACTTTGGTTTCCTTCTGAAAATATAGTCAACCTAAATAAAGTGGTGCAAGCACCTACTCTGGATACCTTTAAGAAACACTTGGATGCTTATCTTGCTGGGGTGATCTGACCTCAGCTGACTATCTGCCCCTTGGGGAGGCAGCTGGATCCGATGATCTCACAAGGTCCCTTCCAGCCCTAATATTTATGAAATCTCTCTTAGACCCTACCCCACTGGCAGGACATCTCTGATTTGGGTCAGAAAGATACTTTTGAAAAGTAACAAATAGCTGGTGCCTCTAAATGTGCTGCTGGTATAATCCTTCTGGTGTTATGTTACTCTGCTGCAAACTTTATGGTTGTTTATAAAAGTCTGAATAGTTGAAATTATAGTTTCATTATCAGTACATCCAAGTATGGATTATACAAAAAACATCCTGTTGTACAAATGAGAAGTGATATTAACTGTAGTAGCCACGGCTATTTCTGTGGTATAAGATATAGTGTTTGACATTTTATATGACTAGGGTAAACTCTCTGATGTTTGGCAAAATCATTCTTGTTTCAAGGCATCTGTCTGTATCAAAGTCCTTTGTGCTGCTAGGTAAAGCACTGAGAATAAATTTGTGTTATGAACATGATGTTCTCATAAGAACTAAATATAATTGTTAGTCTGGACAGCTCAAGCATGTCAAAGGCAGCAAAATCCACTGGCAGTGTAAACACTGGGGCAATTCCAGAATAGGATTGAACTGTCAGACTTGATTCATGAGAGACTCCACTGGGGAAAGTGCCACTTAAAACATCAGAATCAACTATTGAGGCAACAGCCATTGAGCTGTATTCTTTATCCCAAAGGGTTGTGTCCCTATGGATTACAGAAAGAACTGATGTTTTTACTTCAGTAAATGGAAGTCCTGAGGTCTGTGGTGCAGTCATAAAAACTTTCGACACCTGTTCATAGCCATTAAATTGTTTTTGACTTGCACTGCTACTGCGTGAGAAAAATATAAACACATCATCAATGGGAAGAGTAAAAACCAAATAGCATGGCTGGTTTTACTGAAGTTGCTGTGTGTGATGCTGACAGCTTTCCTGGAGAGAGAGCTTCAGTAAAGAGCATTTCAGGCTCTTGAATTTGAGTGTAAACGGAGGTGTTCTCCTCTTGGGTGCTGTAATCTGGCACTTCTGAGACTGACAGTTCTGGCAAAATTGTTTAAAGTCACCTTTCAATAGAAGACACTTTTGGCAAGATTAGAGGCCATTTGTAATATGTCCTTGTCATTAAAGAGTGAATAGATGTGGCAAACTGGATTTTACTGGCTGTTTCAGAGATGTCAAAAGGAAGGGCTGATTGCAAATGCTGCCTTGATGCCTCTACACAGTGAGTATGCATTCAACTTTATCGCATGAGGTTGTGGTTGCTTTAATACTAATGGCATGCTAGAAACAATATCATGCAGCGTCTCCAGTTCTTTTGATGGACTGGTTGCTGTAAGGATCAAAGAAGGGGAAAGTTCAGGAAAAATTGAGAAATCTTGAAAAATAAGAGAGAATAATGGGTCAATCAGAAATCTGTGACAGGTCTGTTTTTAAGATCCCTAAATACTCTTGGCTTGTTGCATGGATTTCACTCTGTGTTTTATAGCTTGTGATCACTGTGCTCCCTTCAAAGGAAAGTGATAAACTCTAAGCAGGCATCACTGCCATCTGTGAGTGTATGTAAATCAGTAGTGGAGGTGATGGATGACTGATAGTGTCCCCTCCAGTTTGTTGCATGGTTGAGTCTAGTCAGTTTCAATGTAGGAGTTGGTGTAATCTTTAATTATCTGTGTTGTCTTCTAGGATGGTTTTTTTTCCCTCTACTTCTCTTTTAAGTATTCTCCAGCCTGCTGTTTTGTATCCTATCAGGTGTGAGAAATCATGTGAATCCACATTGCGTCTTACAACTTGAACAAATTCAGAGAGCATTGCAAAACCACACCTCACAGCCCAGTAGAGTCCAACATACTGGCTCTCCATGAAGCTGACCTGTCTGATGTCTTCAGCCAGTACTGTTAGGTTTGCAAGCTTCCATTCAGCAAACCCCTTTGTGTACAGAGGTTCACTGAGGAGGGGTCTAGATGGAGATATTCTGCCATGGTGGCCAGAAAATAGAGGCGCTGTTGAAACTCCAGTGATTCCACTGCCACACGAAGGAAGATCTCAGCAGAGATGACAGAAACATCCCCTGCACATCTGCCAGAACTGAAGTTCAAAAAACATAAGAAGTCCTCTGCATCTAACCTCCCCCTTTTTATATGAAAATTCCTGTTTTGGTTTAAGACTGTAACCTTATGCACATAATTTATTTGGGAAAATTCACTTCTCTCCAAACTTCTTATCTGTGTAAACTTGGGCTCTTCGTTCCTTTCAGATGAACCTCATTTGAATGTGTATTTAGTTCTATGATCTTATCCTAGCCTCACAACAATCATCAATCACTGCACTTGCATTTTTCTTTTCTGGTGCTTTCAGCTATTGGTTCCTTTCTGTTTAAAGAACACTGTGGTGCTGCTTCAGTAATAGCTCTTTCCCCTCTTAGTTAATAAATAGGTTGCAAATATTTTTTTCTTCTGTGGCTTGGGGACATGACAAATAAATGTCCCTTTCCTTTCTATCTCTTAGCTCTTCACTACTGGCAATTTTAAGTCCCCATTATAATGTCTTCTTTCATTTCAGATGAAGCATGTCCCCAGTCCAGTGCCTACCATTGACTTCAGTGGGCTCTAATCTGATCCCATGCACTTTTCTACACAGGGGAAGTTAACATGAAGAAAACTAGAGTGTGAGTTTACACGATCTATTCTGCATAACCACCATATGAGTTCTAAATGGATGCATCAGGAGTACCTTTGTTCGAGTTGGATGCATCAGGAGTACCTTTGTTCGAGTTGGCTTTATTCCATTTTGAAAGCAAAACTACCTTGTATTTAGTACTCACTAAGAATAACAACCAAGAGACTTAGCATAGAACAGCATAGAACATTATAAACAAACTGTACATCTCCTTCCCTTGATTCAGTCAACCCCACCCCACCCCCATCCCTGATCCTTTTCTGCAGCTTCATTTTTCCTTAAAAGGCCCTGCTTTGGGGTAAATACATTGGCAATTTGTGGGGTTGGTGAAGTGCATTTGGAAGTTTTATTGACATGAAAGAATACTTACATATGGGACTTGGGCTGCTGTGTTTTGCTATTGGGTCTCTGTCCTGAACATGAAGGGTAAAATTTACACTGGCTCTTGATTTTGGAACACATGTGGCTCCATAGGCATCTACATTCAGGTGGTACTCTCCACTGTCCTCTCTCATGGGCACTCCTTGTAACATACTTGTCTTGGGACTGTATTCAAGCCATCTTGGCACATCTGCACCATTGGCTAATGTAATCTGTTCCACAAGAGGGCAGAAGATAAATTGTGTTCACAGGGCAGCTTTTTGGTATCTACTATATCTCAAAACTCTGCATAAAAATTCTGCTAAAAACACAATTATAAATTCTGCTAATAACCTGCCCATAGCTCTGTTAGAACACCTGGAAGCTGTTTATTTTTTGGCAATACTCCATATTTAAGAGCATGTAATTATAGTATCTTCATCAGCAAACATCAGAGACTGAGTATCTAAAAATGTTTGGGGTTTTTCTTCATTTTTAACACAAATCCAAGTAACAAGGTTAGGCTTTAAAATAGGCTTGTTAAAAATCTCCCTCTGTGGATGAGCTCCACAGTGAAACCATAATTAATTAGATATTACTGCAAAAATATAAGGTGCATAATACCCCCCAACCCTGTGATGGATTGCACTAAGGAGAGTCTTTAACAACAGCATTACCTTGTACTGAGTTATCTTTCCCTTAAAGACAAAAGCTGGGACTGGATAAGAGAATATTTGCCCTGTAAAAGTTACTGTGTCTGGGATTCTTTGGAGGATCTGTACTTCTTCACATGCATTGTTTGATTCCTTGGAAACCCCAGTACATATGTTTATGTAGAAAGATACCAATAAAAAGAGCAGAGGTAATGTTGCTAAAACTCGCCTCTCCATGGGCAAACAGGACCTGGTGATGGGAAACCTGCCATCAGTACCAATGTGTGGCATCCATACCCACTATGTGAAAATCTCCCCGAGGTAATCAGACACTTCATTTCAATTGAGAACTGTAGGGGGAAAATATATATGCACATCAAGTGAACCAGCTGCTTGTCCTGGATAAGAGAGGCTTTCAGAGCTTCATGTGACTTAAATAGCATTAATTAGGACCCACTTGTTTAATAAGTTTTTTGATGAATAATTTACAAACTGACACCCACCTTTAAAACCCCCCCACAATATTCACTATTATCTCTCAGTTCAGTTAAAGATCCATAACAAAAAACAGTGCCCTGCACAAACAGGCCTTTTATGTTTTTTTACCCAGTTTCCTCTAAACATGTTGTTGTGGCTGCAGCTGCTTCTGCTGCTCCTGCTTCTGCTTGTCGTGACAAAAGACCACTTAGTTTCTAGGAAAAGAAATACTAGACAAGGGCCTCCCAAGGGGGGCCTTCAACAGCTGTGTTAAAGAAATGCCCAGTACACAGAGCAGTAACCTAACCTGGCAGGTCTTTTCTTATAAAGGTAACAGAGAAAGGCAAGAGTATTGTAAACAAATTAATGCAGGACCACAGGCCACTCATGAGTTAATGTAACAAGAAGTTCTCACCCTTTGCAGAATGCTGGCATTCTGTGGATTGAAGATGTGCTAGTAGGGCATTTGACCTATTACATTTTAAACCCCTTGTACTCAGGAGGTAAAATAATAGCAACAATAATTAAAATCAGTTCCTGCTGATACAGGGCTACTACAGAGCTGTACATGGGTTTAAAGGACATCTTTTGCCTATCCAGAGAGAGTTATGATGTACTTGTTCTGTGTTGGCCAGGTCAACAAGGTTTAGAAGAGAGCATGTGCTGAAACCATTCTTAAATGGTACTTAATACTGTTAAAGCCTTTCGCTCTCCAGTGTAAAACTGTTCAGGAAATGCTGGTTCAAGCCATAGGGCTAAGTACAGACAGTCAAAAAGCCCAAGGCTGAATTGATTCAGTCTTTGCAGGTTAATTTAAGCTGCATAGATTAAATCAATAACCAAGTGAACAGGCATTCTCTTTTGATTCTGGAAATGCAGCCACATACCTGCAGTGGCTCAGGCCAGAACCTGGTGGGGTGCTAGAGCACGCCTTCCTGCTCAGCTGGAGGAGACAGCTTGGTCCAATGCTAGTTCACCTCTTCTTCAAGGAGCCCCTTCAAGGAGAATGGGGTTTGTTGGGGAGGTGCAATGTATCCTGGGATGCTAGGGGACTATGAGTTAACCTGAATCTGGGGGGTGGGATCTGGGACAGAAGTTCAATAAATAGATTTAATCTAAATCAGTTAAGTCTAGTACTACATCCATCTAGGTTTATCTTAACCAGTTTCAGCCATTTTGAAAGCAGTTTATGTGCCCTGAACTTCTGTTGTGTTACAGATTTTGAACCAGTTTTCCATCACTTATACCAGTTTATATGTAACTTCTGTCCCTAGCCTAGAAAGCTGATTCAGATGTTCATCCCTTTTGGATCTTTTGGATGAGTCCTTACAGCACAGGCAGTAAAATTTCTGTTTAAATATAGAATGTTTTCTTGAGAAAGGAGTTGCTGCATTTAACTCACTTTTTGTCATATCTTCCTCTAATAATCCTTAAAAAGCCTATGATATGTTTTGAAGCAATTTGCTTACATGGTAAGCTGGGTACTTGACCATTAGCTAGGACTGCTGTGCCACCTCTTCTAGTAGATTCATGTCCTGAGCACTTATTAAATATTACCATAGAACTGCATGTTACTCATTGGTATGTTATTCAGAAAAGGTAGGAAATGTGTAATTCTCTGTTGCTGCCAAATTGGGCTGAATCCAAACCAAATCCTTTTTGATTGGTCTTGGAACTGTGGAGCAGGACACAATTCTAAACCCACAAGCCTGCCTGAAATCCAGATATCAGGTGGTGTATATGAGCACTTTTCCTATTTTGGTCCATCTTTAATTTCCATTTAATTTGTGTCTTGACAGGCCTGTATCACCATTTTAGTCCTAAAGAAATGTGTTGTTCAGTTGTGATGCTACAGTTTGTGTAGGAGATTATAAACAACCAAAAAAAGAGAAAAAAGAGGGGGGGGGTAAAAAAAATGGAGCACATTTTATCCCTGTGTAGCGCCTGTCTGTAACTGCCTGTTGTCTTATTTTCAGATGGTGAACAATTGGGGAGAACAGCCGTTTAGTATACTGCTTAGCACAATGGAGCTCAAACTTTTTGGTGCTGCTTCAATACCATTAACAGCCAGCCTTGCCAACACTAATATTTTAAATCATATATCATATGATATTGGATAGTTTTTCTTGTCCTGCATGCTCCAGAAGCTCTAGGAGATTGCTTGAGAAACCCAGCTTCCTTTGAAAATGAAGCAAGCAGCTATTGCACATGATGCAAAGAAAAGCCTGAAAATGTGAGCTGAGTGAACTCTAAAGACTCAGAAATCAGAGGGTGAATATAGGGGGAAAAACAGTCTCAAAGTGTTTCAAAAGATTTGCACATGGGGCCTGACTCATGATTTTTAAATGTTTGGGTTAGGCAGTGCTAACAACCACAGATCTTACCTCCTGATAATTCAGCAGGCAGTTTCATCATGTTTGGCATTCCAGTTACATTTTGGAAGTCTCCTCATAGTGCTCTTCTCAGTCTAGTGATCTGCTCTGTAGAGAACAACTAAAAAAGTTGTTTGTCCTGTTCCTTTGACTTTCAGCATGTTCCAAGAAAGGCCACTGTGCTTGAGTTGCTTAGTAACACAGACAGATGCACGGGCAGGTTGGTGCTAATTCCTTTGCTAAATGTCTGAGATATTTTTGTTTAGATGGTTGTAATAACCATCTCAGATATTCTTGCAAGATAGAAGCCTAGTAACTATTGGTGGTGCAAAGGGCAGAGATCCATGAAACATACAAAGGAAAAATTATGTTTGGGGTTGTGTAGCGTGAAGATTCCTTTGTGTTCAAACCAGATGCAGCTCCCAGTGTTACAGAACCAGTCCTACTTATCATTATACACCCTCTAACCCTGGGGGTACCACACAATCATTTCCCAGTTATTTTTACTTTACCTTACCCTCATCAAAAGTTCCTATTGTTGGCAAGTCCTGCCGTGCCTGTATGATTTAAATTAACAAGAAATAACAAGGGAGAATACAAACTATCACTTCACGGGTTTGCGTTTTTCTTTTGTGTCTGACTGAAATTGAGTGGTATTCTCCAGCTGTTGCTTTTCCACTTGGCTATAAGCAGAAGCGCTTGATAGAAGCTGGCTAAGAGGCAGCCACCCTGGCTTAATGCATATTACAGAGCATGTCAGAAAGAGGCTTTGTGAGATGCTTCAAAAGAAGCAGAGTTCATTTCATTCACCTCTTTCCATTCTGAATGGAAAAAATGCCTATAATATTTGCTTTTTTTAAGTTTTGAGTCCTCTGCTTTCTCTATCCCTTCTTTTCTTTTGGTGAAAAATGGAATCGGGAGTTTGGGGGATACAAATGTAAAAAGAAAAAAATAAAGCAGATGAGGGGAAAACACAGTTAAAAAAATTCCTTTTTCCTCACATTTTTTTCCAGTAGAAAAGAAAATCAAAGTAAAAGTATTGCCTCCCTTTCTCTACCACACACACCCTGCCCTGTCCCCACATCTTTTCTAAGATTTGTCTACACATGAAATTTTATACCAGAATTAGCTTTCAATTTGTTTATTTTATTCCACTTTGTAAGGAGCTTAGACTAATAAAAAACCACTTTAAGAGTATCAACACTTACTATTTAGACTGTATCAGTTTACCTATACTGGCATAACAGATGCAACTTTTCCATGGAGATGAGCCCCAACTAGTTATCTTCCTTTTCCCATCTCTTCTAAGTGGGAAATAGGGAAGAGTTTAAAAAAAGACCTGAGAGAAACTCAGTGTTTTCCCAATGTTTTGAAATTGATTTAACATTTCTTAACTTTCTTTTTTCCCATTTTTTCCCTTTAAATTTTTTTAAAAGGAAAAGAAATAAATAAAAGGCTGTATTTAATGCAAAATTAGATTATACTTCATTTTTGATGAAAACCTATATTGATAAAATTCTTGATGAGAACCCTGTGGTATTCTTATGAATGAAAGTACACAAAGCACTTGGTGATGATTATACATAGGGCAGAGAACTATCACATTGTTTCAGGAGTTTGTTTGGCATAGGGAGGGAGTGTAGATAAGGAGAACTCAGGGTTCTTGTCCCAGTTCTTGCTAATTCTTTATATGACCTTGTACTTCACTTAAATGGGTAGAATGAGAGAGCACAAAGTTTCTTATAACAATGTAGTTGTATCAGTAGCCTTTAAAAAAATTCTCAGTATGTTGTGTTTCAAATTATTCTGAACAGTCACAGGGCAAACATAGCTGGAAACAACAAGCTTGCAGCAGCACAGTGCTACTTTCTTTTCTCTATCCCATTGAAAAGTGTGGAAGCCTGGACTGAACTGAGATTTATACAAAAAGTACAACAGGATGGAAGCCAGTGTACCAAGTTTCAACTTTGTGTGATTTTTCAGGGGGCAGTTTATGTATCAAACAATTAAAACAGAGCTTATAATAGATGTGCTGACAGAACCTTATTAATAGTGCCTAGTTCTACTGGGCTCTGCTTTTATTTTCATTTGGTGTTGCTGTCTTCTCCCACAACACTTTCAGACAGGTTGTTGTAATATCCTAGTGACATTTCTGTCTCACTTAATGGACTTGTTTAACCCTGATCTTAACAGATGCAACAATTCTGGACAGAACTGCACCCTCTGGCACCAGCTCTCAATTTAATTCAAAACAGTTTGCAAAATGCAGAGCTGGAACTTTTCCCTTCCGTTGGAATACAGAGGCTTTTATTTGTTGTGCTACAGTTCAATTTTTTTTAATGTGACAGCCCCTTCTGGTTGGAGGAAGTGAAATTATATTTCTCATGAGTTGATGTTTGTAGACCTTTCTGATGAACATTATAAATTAATTAATGAAAACAATAAGAAAATAAAAATTAGACAGCAAATTATTGGCTTATGATACCTTTGTCTGCGCTTGCCACTATTTCATGAGCCATCGGTATGCCCCAACTTTCTTTCCTGCCATGTCTTTGATGTTGTTATTATTATTATTAATAGTAAGTTTAGATATTGTTAGTCAGGCGGGTTATTTTGCTTTAGTTTGGTCTTACTGCAACCTTTTAATGGGGCTCACGTGCAGGTTGCATCTACAATTTAATTCGCTTATTTGTGTATACAACAAAACTTGAAGTTAGATATCCAGCCACAGTTTGGTTAAGATATTTACTTTTCTTTTTCTTTTACAAATTTGTTTAAGTTCCACACACAGTCAGACAAAAGATGTTCATTGCATACCTAACTTTGTAGTTCTTCATGCACAAAATGACTTTGCTCTTTAACAGTTAAAACACAAATGAACTGCACTTAGTATTAATTAACTGGCTCCCTCCCAGAATCTTCTTTCTTTCCTTTTATTTCATTCAATGTTTCCCCATTTGAAGAGAGATCTTATCTCTTTAGATCTCTCTGCATGAACTCTGTTTATCTTTACTAAAACCAGTCACCAATCTGCCTGCTCTTTTACCTGTAAGCTTGAATCTTCCTGATAACCAAACAAAACCAGTCTTTTAATATAAACAGAGTTTTAAAAAAATATATTTTTTTCTTTTTTTTTGTTACTGTTGCAGATGGAAGTCCCGAATCACTCGGAGCCTTTCCAGGAATCTGCCCCCTTGCTCCGTTCCCTCCAGAATTAAATGAGCACAATTAGCTTCTCCACAGCTCCTCTGAAGGATCCCTCCTCGTTCTCCTCTCTTCTCTTCACTCCTCACTCCCCTCTTTCCAGACCTAATGTGCCACTGCTCCCTTCTTCTCTCAGAGTTTCTGTCTTAATGAGGCAACAGCTCCGAAAGTGGCGCTCTGCGTTCTCCCCTGTCGTGGCCACACTCGCACTCACTTCTTTACAGGTGGTTTGCAAGGAGCATGGGGGAACTTGATTTCTGCCCCTCTTTCTCCCTTCGTCCCCGCTTTTTTTATTATGCATGTTAAAGCAGCAAAAAAAAAAAAAAGAGTCCTGAAAGAGTAAATAAAAGTTCAGGCTGTCTCTACATTTAAAAAGTTAGCTACATTGCAAAAGTTGAGAAAGTTGAACAACTGGAAAGGGGAAAGGGTTTTTAGACACATGCTCACTCTCCCTCTCTCCCTCTCATATGTTTTATTAACATGTGTCTTAACCATCAGTGACTAATTTAAAATGTAGATGCTTGAAAGCCTTTGCTGAAAGATCCATGATTAAGGTACAGTAGCTCACAATGTAGCAGGCTTACCTTTCAGAGCTTGGATTGAGTCCCAGGCTTGAGATCCTGCTGTTTTAATTGGTGGAGCCCATCCACTAATCAGGAGGCAGCAAAAGCAATAAAGTCATGCCCCTTTCCTGAGTGGGGGGGAGAAGAGCTCCCCTGGACCTGACTGAAGACTGTAAACTGTCAGGTCCAGAAGACTTCAGGGGCGGAGCCCTGGAGCGTATTAAAGGAACTGCGTGCCCAGCACGAGGGAGATGCGTCGGGGACAGAGAAGAGAGAAGAGCGGGGCTTAGAAGAGCTGAGGAGAGCTGCTCAGCAGGGCGAAGCAGTAGCCCAGAAAGAGCTCCTGAAGACTTCTATCAGTGTGGAGCAGTGGGTAGCTCTAGTGGTTAGGCTCTTGGTGTGCAGCACGGTGCACAGTGTCAAGACCCTAGGAGCTGTGTGAAGTGGCTTGGGTTTGCAACCTCTGGCATGCAGCCAGATACATGGTGCACAAAGTAGGATCTTTGGAGCCCCTTAGGCAGCTCAGGTCCACAACCCCCAGCATGAAGCTGGGAGCTTGGTGCAGGAGGTGCTGCACAGAGGGTGAGAGACACTGGGAGCCAATCAAGGTGGCTCGGGACAGCAGCTTGGTGCAGATGACGCTGTCCAGAGGGTCCAGGAGCAGACCAAGCCCTGGTGCTGCACAACCCCTCCAACCCCTAGCACAAGGCGAAGCGCCCACTACACACAGCAGTGCATGTGGCCCTAAGGAAGGCCAGCAGCAGCAGAGTCGGGCAGCAGGAAAACCCAGCAGGGAACAGAGCTTGACCTGGAGAATGAGAGGCAACTCTCTGGGACTGTGGTATAGTAAGTTACCCTGGAGAGAGGGTCCCAACAGGGGAGGGGGCCCCTAGGATTGCGAAGGGGCACCACATGGGCCACTCCTCGGTGATAGAGGGGGGAGCTTAGGAGTCTTTGGGGTCTCCCTCTCCTTTTCTTTCTCCCCACTTCCTTTCCTGTAGTGGTAACTTGGGAGTGGGGCCTCTGTCCTGTGGGGCACCCAGTAGTCTAAGGATTGCGGGTTATATTTGTAGACCGTGCCTTATAGTTTATGTGAATACATTGAAGCAATAGTTTGTATATTAATAGAGTTATAAGCAGGGATCCTGGTTTTCCATTTCCCACAGAAAAACGGAGAGAACCACGGATTTCCCCTTTTTATCAGAGAAGATGCAGATTTCTCCTTTTAGCAGAGAAACTCATGGATTCTCTGCTTTTGCAAATAGCTCTGCAGGCTGGTTGAGCTCCAGCCTGTAAGAGCTGTTTGCAAATAGGGTGGCAAACCCCCGGCCCTGCCCAGAGGGGGAAGGGTGGGTCCTGAGGCTCTCAGTCAGCCACAGCTCTGCTTGGCTCAGCTTCACTCTTCACTTTTGCAGCCTGAGATAAGTGGGGTTTGCAGGGGCCCCTCTGGCAGGGCTGGTGAGTCCAGGAGCTGGCCCTTCTGCCACTCAAGCAGGCAAAGCAGCGGGGGAGCTGGCTCCATGCTGCTTCTGCAGAAGCTGCCTGCTATTGGGGGCAGGGAGCTACAGACTTGGGTCCCTGGCCTCAGCCCTGGCAGCTGGGGGCCCCCTCTAGCAGGGCTGGGGGGCAGGGGCTGTGGGTGGAGGCAAGAGGCATGAGTAGGGTGGGGAGCTATTGTGGGGGCAATGAGGGGCACAAGCAGGGTTGGGATGGCTTTGAAGGCAAATGAGGGGCACCAGCAGGGTTGGGGGGCTCTGCAGGGGCTTGGCTGCCTTTCTGGAGCACGGCAGTACTTTCTGTCCTACTGGACTGCATCTAATAAATCCTCTGTGATACTACAAGAAGCAACCTGTCAGATTTGAGAGTGGGCTGGAACTTCTGTGGCAAAGATCAGTGAGCAGTAGCTGACTGATCCGGGCTATTCAAGCATTTTCAGCCAGACATGAGGAAAAATCTCAACAGAAGAAGCATCAGAGAAAAACAAGCAAACAAAATGTTGTGGCCCAAATCATTTTCTGCTGAATTTGGTACTAATTAAAGTAAAAGACTAGTAGCCACTAGAGCCAAACAAAACAGTAGGTGCTGCAAATTCTTTTCCAACACAGCTCTATCAGTTGACCTCAGTCTTGACCTGTGTCAAAACTAGGCACTGCAGTTCATCCCCATGAGTTCTGTGATTCATATCCTGTTCTTAAATAGAAAAATGAAACCACTAAAAATGTTGTGGCCTAAGCAATAAAGTAATTAGGGTGGAGCAACTGGGGCAGCTGCCCCAGGTGCCAACTTGGTTAGAGGGGAGAGCATGGAAGAATAAGGATTGCTGTTGTAGTCACACTGGCAGCGCCGCAGGATCTGGAAGTCACTGGTGCTTTCCACCCCCCATGTGTCTCACTGCCCTGGGCACCTGGGTGCATTGTTAAGCCACTGGGCCTAAGCTACCACTGATACTTGTTTTGTTTCCAAATACAAAGGCAAATGCAATAACACATTGCAGCTAGCCTTCTCATGGTAAGATCATGACTTCAGTTGCATAATTGCTTTTGGCTTGAAGCAAAATAATAGGAAAACATCTCTGTTTAGGTTAAGAGACTATTCTCACAAAAAGACAAAAGTAATTGCAGGAAATTTAGATTATCAAAAGTAGGAGGCTAGCAGCAGCTTCCTATCTTCATTCTAGGCACCAAAAAAGTCCAATTTCAGGAAAGCTAAGCACACAATTTTGTGGTCAGCTGAGTAGCTGGTTATTCAGAACTCCTGGAAATCAAACTACGTATCTAAAGACCTAAATATGGATTTAGAAGCCTAACCTTAGGAATAATCTTAGTGTAACCAAAATAGGAGGGAGTAAGGGAAGGAGGCAGGAAGTGTGTGTGTGTGTGTGGTATCAGTCACATAATGAACACTATTAAATTTTTTTCCAAGGAACTACCATGCTATCATGTCAGAGATACCACTATAAATTCATGTCTAGGTTTCTTTATATATCTTGTTTTTTAAACTATAAACACTTCAAGGCTGCCACTGTATTTGTATTAACATTTTTCTCTAGTGCCATTGTGGGCAACTTGGTAAATATTGCTCATTTACAAAAAGAGGAGCGGGGGCTGGCCTGCATCTCAGGAAGTCACATAGTTCAGCCCCCTGCTCAAGGTAGGATCATTCTCACCATGTGTTTTTCTAACCTGCACTTAGTCTTCCAAGGATGGAGATTTCACAACTTCTCTAGGTAATCTATCCCAATTAACCTCTTAATTAGGCTGGATACTAGGGAAAACTGCAACTCTCCCTTGTTGCAATTTAAGCCTGTTGCAACTTGTCCTGTTCCTAGTAGGCACACAGAATGGTTGATTACCATCCTCTTTATAACAACCATTTGTATTTGAAGACTTATACCGGATCTCCCCCTTGGTCTTCTTTTTTCTGGATTAAATAATTCCAGTTCTTCCAAACTTTAAGTTGTATGTCATGTTTTCTAAACTTCTAATAATTTTTGTTGCTCTTGTCTGGACTTGTTCTGATTTGTTGACATCTCTCGAAGTGTGGTGCTTCCTGTCACTTGCATGTGATAGTGCTGCTAATACATCCCAGTAGGCTTTTTTTTAGTAACAATAGCATACTGCTGACTCATTTAACTTAACAGCCAAGACCACTTAGCAGGCTACAGACCAGATCTTCTAAGTCCCTCAGTGCCTTTTTCCAGTGGGCCAGCTTGCTTCCTTCATTGCTCTAGCATTAGTTCTGCAGGAGGCTGAATTTGTGGGATAAGGCCACCAAAGATGTTGGCAGAGTGGATTCATAGTTTCACAGATGCTAGGGTTGGACGGGACCTCCATCAGATCATCAAGTCTGACGCCCTGCCCTGAGCAGGAAAGAGCCAGATGCTTATCCAGCCTTCTCTTAAAGACCCCCAAGGTAGGGGAGAGAAGCACCTCCCTTGGAAGCCCATTCCAAATTCTGGCCACCCTTACCATGAAGAAGTTGTTCCTGATGTCCAGCCTAAATCTGGTCTCTGTCAGTTTGTGATTGTTTTTCCTTGTTACTTGTTACCCCAGGAGGTGCACTGGTCCAATTCCTTGCTACCGCACCCCGCCCCCCCAAATGAATTTGTAGGAAGCCACAAGATCACCTCTCAGCCTTCTCTTTCCGAGGCTGAGGAGATCCAGGTCCCCTAGTCTCTCCTTATTAGGGCTTGGCCTGTAAACCCTTAACCATACAAGTGGCCTTTCTCTGGAACCTCTCTAGGTTATCCACATCCTTCTTAAAGTACACCGCCCAAAGCTGGACACAGTACTCCAACTGCAGTCTGACCAATGTCGCATAAAGGGGAAGTATCACCTCCTTAGATCTATTCATCATGCATCTGCTAATCCAGGATAAATTGCAGTTAGCTTTGCTGATGATTTTGTCACACTGACAAGTCATGTTCATCTTGGAGTCCTCTATGACTCTGAGATTCCTTTCTGCTTCTGTGCTGCTGAGAGGGGCATTCCCCAGCCAGTGAGTGTGCTCAATATTTTTATGCCTTAGGTGCAGCACTCTGCATTTGTCCTTGTTAAACTGCATCCTATTGTGTTCAACCCACTCTTCCAACCATGAGTGACTGGTACCTCCTGAATCTGGGGAGGCACCCTCAGAAGCCACCGACTGTCAGGAGGCACACCAGCCCTACTGACAGCATCAGTGTTGGCCTTCAGGGGGGCACATGGACCCCCTACAGGTCGCCTATGCTTCCAACCTGTCTAGGTCCACCTGCAGTCATTCCTTACCCTCCTGGTGTGTTCACTTCACCCCACAATTAAGCATGATCCGCAAATGTGGACAGAGTACATCTCACTTCCACGTCCAAGTAACTGATGAAGACATTGAAGAGTACAGGTCCAAGGACCAAGAGCCCTGTGAGACCCCACTGCTCACATCCTTCCAGGTCAATAATGACCCATCCACCACCAACCTCAAAGCTAACTTGCCACCCACTGGCCTGTGTAAACATCTAAATCACAGCCTCTTAATTTATTTATGACAATAGGGTAAGATACCGTACTGAAGGCCTTCCTAAAATCCAAGTAAATGATATCCACTTCTACTCCGGTGTCTAAGCATTTTGTTACCTGGTCATAAAAAGAAACCAGATTAGTTAGGCATGATTTATCTGCTATGAACTCATGCTGGTTGCCTTGCTGCATTCTTTTTCCTGCTGAACTCTCAAAAATATGATCCTTGATAATTTTTCCAAAGACTTTTCAAAGGGTAGAGGTGAGACTAACTGGCCTATAATTACTCAGATCCTCCTTCCTCCCTTTCTTGAAAATAGGGACCACATTGGCCCTTTTCCAGTCCTCTGGGACCTGACCCAAGCGCAATGAGTGCTCAAACAGCCGTGCTAGTGGTTCTGCTATGACACCAGCCAGTTCCTTCAGTACTCTCGGATGCAGCTCATCTGGGCCTGCTGACTTGAACACATCCAGCCTATACAAGTGACTCTGCACCAAGTCAGCGTCGACGGTTGGTGGGCTGGTGTCACTCTTATGTCCTTCTAAGAACCCTTTAGGAGACTTATCTTGAGCCCTGTTCAGAGACACTGAGGCAAAAAACTCATTGAAGAGCTCAGCTTTGTCCCCTCTGTCTATCACTAACTGCTCCTACTTGTTCAGTAGGGGTCCTATGCTGCCCTGAGCCTTTCTTTTACTCCCTGCATACCTAAAAAATGACTTTCTGTTGTCTTTAATTTCTGTTGGCAGCCTCAGCTCCATGGTTGCTTGGCCCTTCTAACTGCCTCCCTGCAAGTGTGGGTCAAGTAGGTATACTCCTCTTTGGTAGCTTCCTCTTGCTTCCACTGCTTACGTGCCTCTTTTTTTTGCCCTTCGGCTTCCCTAGATTTCTCTGTTTAGCCAAGAAGGCTTTTTAGCCCCTTTGCCACCTTTCCCTCACAATGGGATAGTTTCCCTCTGCACCCAAAGGATTGCTTCCTTTAAGAACGACCACCCATCCTAGAGTCCCATCTCGTCAATACTCCTATCCTGCAGTGCATCATTAGCTAAATTCCTGAGCACCCTGAAGTTAGCCTTCCTAAAGTCAAGCACTTCCACCCTACTAGTTATCTTACCCCACCCTATGCCATATGGGGAATTTGACTGATTAGTGGTCACTGTCCTCAAGGTGACCACAGATCTGCAGTTCCCCTATAGCCAACACCAAGTCCAGTAAGGCATTTCCCCTAGGGGGACCGTATTTGATTAGGGTATATGTATAATGCTCCTTAACATAGAAAGGAACCCTCCCCCCACCCTTCTATCCTACTCTGTCCCATGTGTACAACCTATAGCCCACCATGTGTACTGCTCAGTCATGGGTAGGGTCCCACCAGGTTTCCATTAGCCCCACTAAATCAAATTTATTGTTTGCAAGCAGAAGTGTGAGTTCTTCCTGCTTGTTCCCCATGCTCCTAGCATTTGTACAGAGGCACTTGAGCCCTCCGAATAGTGCCTTTGGTGTCCTCCTGTTCTGCTGTCCAATGGGCCCCTTAGTACTTACGTGGGAAGTTCTGGTGATGTCTTGATTGTTTATCCCCAAAGGTTTCTTCCATTTGTTGATAATGAGACAAAACGTCTTAGCTTGTGGTAGCCGCCTGGTACATTACTGACAGATTTACAATGGAACAGAGTTTCCTCTGTTTGTCTTGCAGTGACTGATCAGGCCTTGTGATTGTACAGCAGACTTCTTCCTTGGCTAATGCTTCCAGCTGGATTCAGACCACAGGAAATGATTTAGCCAAAGGCTTTCAGTGACAATTAACAGAATTCCTGCTGATAATTCCACCCCGCCCCCTCACAAGTGGGTTGTTTTGGGGTTTTTTACAACATAAAAGACTCTCAGTAGCTACAAAGTGATATTGTAGGTGATTATAATTCACATATTTGATGAATGCTTCACAAACAGGCTTTCATTTCTCTTTCTGTTTAAAGTCCTTATTATCTGCCATCTCCTTACTATTCCAGTCAGTGGCTACAGCAATAGTAACAGATCTAAGTGTTAACAGTCATGCTCCTGAGAGCAGTACAACTTTACTGACTTCCATGTTGGCTTGATACATCAGGTTGCTTATAATCTCTTGTGAGATTAACTGAAGAAAGAAGTGCAGTTTCTTCTAGGTGTCTCAACCTCTGTTTGTCTACTCAGGACTGCATGGTCTGAGTAGTAAGCAGCTGACTTTGTCAGAAAAGGATTGAGAGTTTTCATAAAGATTGTGTGGTATATAATGAAAGGAGCTTGAAGGAACAGAGTGAGGCTAACATTGGGTTATGAACAATGGAAATTAAAAAAAGATTTCTATGGCACTGCAGAGTATATATAGAGAAAGCTAGATGTTTACTTGTTATAATGGGATAGCAACATATAGTTGTCACAGAGCAGCATATGAACATCTGCTGTGACTGAAATTGGGGTCCAAATTTTTTAAAGTATGGGACTATTCAGATGTACATTTTTACATTTCCAATTAGAGAGAGAATCATCCAAAAAATAAAATCTCTGCTTAAGTGTGTGGTTTCAGTTTCTTTCATGTAAACATTTAAATTTACTTTCCAGTAGCAGTAGTTAAGAAACTGGGCAAGCAGGGAAATGACTGAGACAGTCCAACAAATTAATTACAGTTCTTGGAAGTAAAATGGAAGCAAAGTGGTCAAATAGGTCAAATGTACTTCTATATAAAATTTCTTAAGAGGTCTTAACTCTTGTTAGCTTAAAGGATGCATGAGCTTTTTGCTGGCCCTGTGTCTGGATTTGTATCTTGACCAACATTGCTTACACAGTATAACCTCCAAATAGGAAATTACTAGACATTTTTACCAACAGGATAAAATATTTAATTTAGGTTTGTAAGAATGATTGATTATAATTAATTTCTCATGTTGTAAGTAACACCTGATTAGGAAGTACTCTATGTAAAAAATAGCAGGACCTTTTGTCAGTACAGGCAAACTAGTCTTGTTCAGTTTCAAACCAAGGAGCACAGAAGGTTCAGATGTTTTGACTCTGCTTAACATAACTAGTATTGGGCTCATGTTCAGAGTAGATTAAACTAAGGGCTTTGTTAAGCAACAATTTTAGATGGCTCCTGGAGGTCTAAATCTCTAGATTGTCTACACATCAACACGGGAAATAAGTTTTACACACTGTTTAGGTGCCTTAAAGCTATACCACCCCAACCTAAGTTTATGTCTGATCTGTGTTACCTAGCTCATGTTACACAAATGTGTAGCCACTCTAGGCTACATTTTTAGTGCAAATACCCTTTACCTCCCCACCCCCATTGGCCCAAATAAGGTGGCATCCCCTGCCATCCCCCAACTCTGTCCCCTACCAGCCCTGGTTCGCCTGCTGCCCTCCCTCGCCTCCTGGATTGGGCCCACTGTCCCCCATCCCACTAGCACCTCAGATCCCCATTCACTCCCCCACCTTACTCTCAGCTGTTGTGCAGCCTGAGAGTAGGGGGGCAGGCAGGGAAGAGGAACCCACCTGCCTGGCTGTTGCCACCACCATTGCCATAGCTCCTGTCTGGACTGGGCTCAGCCTGGAGAAAAGCAGCAGCAGTAGCAGAGGTTGGGGGCTGGGCAGGTGGGTTCTCTTTTCCTGCCTTCCCCCCTGGACTGTGCTGGCAGGCAAAAGTAAGCCAGGTGGGTGGAGGGCAGGGGGAGCCAGGGGAAGGGGGAGGGGGCAGGGAGGGAACCCCAAGGAGTGGGGGAGAGCCATCAGCACTGATTGACCACTGCCTTTGGCCAGGATTGGGCCTACTGTCTACTGTCCTTCCCCTCCCCCTCCCCCTGCAGTCCCAACTTACTTGTTGCTGTCCCAGGAGGGTAGTCAGGGAAGTGAAACCTCCCTTCCTGGCCACCATTGTTGCTGTCACTCTCTGGGCTAGGTGGGTGGCCACAAGTAAGCTTGAGGGGGTACGGGTGAGCTGTGAGGATGGAGGGGGAGCTCCAGGGGTGGGGGGAACAAAGGGAGCCCAGGGTTGGGGGGAAGTCCTGAGGGGGGGTGGGAAATTCTTATCTTTGAGTCCTCCAGGCCCCTGCTGGTTCGAACATGTGACTGCTCCAAACTCATGCACTAAGGGCCTTGTTGCACATTGTACTCTAAGCTGCTCAAATGTTGATAGATGTTGATGCTAACCCGAGTTTGGAGCAGTCATACTTCAGGCCAGCAGGGGCCTGGAGGACTCCAAAGGTAAGAATGCCTTCCCCCCACACACCCTTTAGTTCTCCCCTGTTTCTGCTCCCCCTGCCCCTAGGGCTCCCCTCCTGCTCCTCAAAATCTCCCCACATGTGGCTGTCAGCACTGTCCCAGGGGAGCAGGCAGGGAATGAGAATTTGCCTGCCCAGCTGCTCCTGTTGCCACTGCCAGGCTGTTGCCCTTCTCTGGGCACAGCCCAAACAGTGGCAGAGGTGGTGGTGGCAGCAGTGGCTGCGGAGGTAGCATACCTATCACCAATTCAAGCACATACATTATACACCCCAAAAGTTAGACCCAGATAACCAATTCATAGATCATGCACACAATGATGTATATATACACACACACTCCCCAGTTCACACACATACAACCCACCTACACATACACACAGGTAAGTTCCTAACTTGGATGGTACAGTGTGCACGCATGCGCTTGGGGTACCTGGGATACTTGGGGGAAGGTTAAGGTGAGAGAGTGAGTTAAAGCATAAGGAATGAAAGTTGCCAGAACTGGGATTAGAACTGGTGGACTACAGAGAAGCTGGCTGAGGCTTGGGTTTACTTAAGGTAGACTGGGGCTGGAAACTGAGGCAGACAGCTGAGATGATGGGGAGGAGGCAGATAAGTGGTGGCAAGGAGGAGACAGCCAGGAAAGAAACTGAGGCAGAAACCTGGTTGCTCAGGGGAAAAGGAAAAGGCAGTGGGGCTAAGTCAGTGACAAAGAAACAAGGGGGTTGGAGGCAGAGAGGAGCTCAGGACAGGTGTTGGAGGTGGCAGTGAGCCAGAAGCAGGAGAGGGAGAAATGAGACAGAAGTTAGAGGGGTGAGGAGCAGAGATTGGAGCAGAGCCAAACCATAGTAAAGCAAAACCCAACTTAGGGGTCCAAATAACAGTTTTATTAAACAGACAATACACTACACAGCCCCATGAAGTTATTGGTTCACACGCGCACACATGCACTCACAATAGCAGCAGGAGAAAGAGACTCGGTGGAAGGGCTGGAGTCCAGGTAGGGAAGAGAAGCAGAGTCCAAGTCCAGGCTGGAAAGGCGTTCTTGTCCAGTAGGTGTTGTCCAGAGGGGGGTCCCCAGCAGGGCCTCTGGGTGGATAGGTGGTGTGGCATGATGCTGGTCCAGATGGAGAGGGTGTCCCACTGGGTCTGTCTTCACTGCCCCTTTTTGTAGGGGCAGACCTTGTGTGACCCTAGTGACAGGAGACATGCCCAGGCAAGGGTTAGTCCCTGGCATGCTGAGCATGTGTGCTCCATGCAGGGATGTGCAGTTTTGGGTGTCCGTAATGGTGGGGTACAATAGTAGAGTTGCTGGTTCTGTAGGGTCTTTTGTCTTTCAAATGCTAGGTTCTTGTCTCTGTTCCTGGGTGAGGTTTCATAGTTTCATAGTTTCTAGGGTTGGAAGGGACCACAGTAGATCATCTAGTCCGACACCCCGCCATGGCAGGAAATAATACTGGGGTCAAACGACCCCAGCAAGATGTTCATCCAACCTCCTCTTAAACACCCCCAGGGTAGGAGCCAGGTCCGTGATTCCTGCATGAATCAATGTGAGGTGATGGCCTGGTCATTGCAGGCCATTCAGTAGAGGCCTGCTACCATTGTATTTCAATCATTCCCAATCACTCTCATTCATCCGGGAACCAATTTACATGGGAGGGGTACATGACTCATACAGTTGTAACACAGGGGATGCCCAGGCAGAGGACACAAGATAGAGACTTGACATACAAAACGGAAACTTGACATTACTTTGGTTCACTTAAAAATACAGGCCTAAACCATACAATATCCATATGAAACAATAAAAATCAACATGAAAATGATAATAATGCAATATACAACAGTAAGAATCAATACAAACCTAATAATAATACAATGTAAAACAGTGGATATCCAAAACCAAAAACTTGCTGCCGAAATAAATATGTTAAAGCTTATCCTAAGTCTGAATTCGCTTATGGTTGTCTATAGGGAATAGAGAGGGAGACAAAGAAAAGCCAGAAATAATTGGGGAAGGGAAGGGAATGCATATCTTGTGTGTGTGTGTGTGTGTGTATGTATAAAAAAAAAGCAAAACCCTCAGTTTTTCATAAGTTAAGGGGATGGAAAGTTAAGGGGGTGGAGGTGGGTAATGAAATAGGAGGCTGAACAGAAATTGGTGTAGGGGAATGGCAGTGAAATGAAGTTGGTTACTGAAGGATAAAGTAGAAATTAAAAAAAAAAAAAAGAAGGCCTCATGTTTTAAATTGAGATTTGGAAATGGGGGGGTGCTGTTTGTGCTTTCTGGGATGGATGGGAGGTGAGAGCTGTGAGGGAAAATACTTTTGGGGGACATACTGCCCCTGCCCTGGCTCATGGGGATCCAATCCAACCCTCTATCTTGTTCCCTTCCACCTCCCTTGACCCCATTCTTGGACCCACCCATGTCCTACAACCTGGCTAGCTGGTATGTGCTTTGCAGGCTGTTTTACACAGGGTTGCAATCCTGGGGGTGGGAAGGTCACACCTCTCTGGGGCAGAAGAGAGAGTCGGCTTGGTGCCAGAACTGCCTCCTGGGCAGTAGAGTTCAGAGGTTGGAAAGTTTGTCCAAGAAGAACAGAAGGGTTGGGGTGGGGACACTGAATACTGGGATGCTAGAAGACTGCAACTTGGGCTGCTCATCTGTGAGGAGTGGCCACACATTAATGGAAAATGAACTGGGTAACATGGATCAGAGAGAACTCTGTCCTGGAGTAGCACAATTTTAAGTTGCCTAAAGTGTACTTGAAACTAGTTTCAGGTATTAATGTGTGAACAATTTGTGGGATAAGAGCTCCAGAAGCTGCACCAGCAGGAAGAGGAGGGATCTGGCTTGGCTCCATAGAGCCCCTGCCAGCTGGGACCCCGTGCTCCTGCCACCTTGCTCTGGGTCCCGCTGGCACAGCCCCACAGTACAGGCGGGGGGCAGTACACAACCCTGACCCCCTGCTCGCTGGTGCGGAAGAGGCTGGTGCTGAGCACGGGGAAAAGTGGCCCCTTGCCCGGTCCATGGCTGGCACTCCCTGCTGCAGGCACTTTAAACCAGTTTCTGATCACTTAAACCAGTTTATGTATAACTTCTGCCCTTAGCTCTAAAGGTTGCTTACAACTAGTTTCAGATGTTAATGTGTGGGCAATCCAGCGGTTAAGAGCTCCAAGAGCTGCCTAAAATTGCTTAGTGTGTAACAAAGTCCTAACACTGATCAACATTTGAGCAGTTCAAAGTGCGATATATAACAAAGCCCTAGATAGATCAAAAAAAGATTAAAGTAGGTGAATGTGAACAACAAAATAGACAGCATCACCCTAAAGAATACCAGCTGCAAACATGAACCTGTACCCATGTGTAAATGGGAAGGAGAATCTCATTCAAGTCGATCTTTGGTGAATTTTCCAGGCTGTTTTTTGAGGCTTGCAAAGCTAGTTTATTTTGAAACGTACTTTTCCTCCCTTCCAAATACCTAACTCTTTGTTTTTTGCTTTTATTTTTTTTTAACAGAAGTAACTTGATTAAATTGTTTTTTCCCTAGCTGAAATGGAAAACTCTGCTAGTATTGGAAAATTCTCCTCAAAATTAGACTGAATCTAGATACAATTTACATTGATTTGGGGTAAATTTACAGGGTTTGTTGTTGATTTTGATTGTTTGTTTTGTTTTTACTTTCCTCTTTCCTGCCTCCTCAGTTGATTGTTTCCATTTTAGATTTTCATTGCAGTATTGTCTGTCTTTTCACTGCTTCAGTGGCATTCATTCCCAGTGTCATCTCCTACCAAAAACATGATGTTAGTCGTGGCTAAAGTGAGGACATCCCTGAATCTCAGTACAGTAAAATCCCTGTCATCCAGCATTCTACAAGCCAGAATACTCTATTAACTGGAATTTCCGGCCGGCTGGCCAGATGTTAGGAGGAAATGGGGGGTGGGAAAAGCTTGCATGCAGTGGCCACCACCTCCACTGCCGCCCTGCACTGCCATCACTCTGCATACGGCTGCTACCACCCCCCACTCGGCTCCATGTGCAGCAGCTGCCACCCTCTCCCCTCCCGCTCCACATTATTTGCCTCGGATAACTGGAATTTTTCATAACCAGCACCCGGCATTCCCCATTTATGCCGGATAACAGGGATTTTACTGCAGAACCTGAAGAGAGGAGTTAGCAGAACCATGGTACAGTTGGCTGTACCCATTATTAAAGGGGGAGTAGAAACTTCCTTCCTTTCACCTTTGTCCTGCACAGCACGACTGTGATGTTATCTGAAGGCTCCTAGGCACAATATTATCATAATCAATCATTATAATTCATCATTATTGTTAGACCCCGACTCCATGTGGCGCCCAGTGACTAGGGAGATGACAATCCAATTACCCATGGTTCCTGTTACTCATTATCCAGAGCAAGCAGGGAGCAAACACCAGCGCACATTGCTCGCAACAACTTTATTCAGAACGGAGACGGCTTTGGACAAAGGTTCCTCACAGACACACAGCCTGTGAAGCTGCCCTGAACAATAGTTTTTTTTCCACATTTATACACTTTGGTTTATATTCATTAACATTCACTCTGTTTACTGATTGCTTCATTAGCATGGAATTGCCTATGCATTTCATTAATTTACATGTCTTTGCTATGAGCGCATGTCTAAGACCTTGACTTTTCTTCGGTCAATGGGCAGACTTTGACCAAAACCTAGAAGCTTCTGGAGGCTTCTTCACCAATCACCATTCTGCATATGTTCATCTCAGATTCTGTTACCAATTATGTGTTGTTTTCCACATTCCAGTATGTCTCAGGTTGTACCATCTTCCACATTCCTAAAATGTCACCTCATTCACAGCACAGACTTACTTGCTGCTTTTTTCAGAAAAATGGTGAACACGCTTAAAATGGTTACTTAGCAATGGCTGGCTGAGATATCATTTTGCCTTGTGGTCAGCAGTTCTGCAGCCTTTTATTTAGCTGCAAATCCAGTGCTCCCTAAGATCCAAATATTGTCACCCTAACAATTATTATTATTGGTTATTTGAAAGATTTGTTAATGTTAAGTTTGTGATTAAAACAGTAAAAAAAATGAAGATAATTAAACGTCTGTATGTGATAATCTTCTGCAAATCTCATTTCATTCTGAAAACTGCCAGTATTCCTTCTCCCCACTCAAATCCTGTGCCTGTATTCAGGCCAAACTCCTGTCCCTTTTGCACATTCTAAACATGTGTGCTACCTAAAAAACTAAATGAAGGTTTACTCAACACAGAACCCTTAGAATAACCTGATTCATAACTGATATTTGGGTCCAAATAGCTACATGCAGTATAGCAAAAGAGAATCAGCAGTAAATCTTTGAAAATAACTAGGGCAGAAGTCAAGGTTAGCAGTAAAAGCTGCAGTGGCTGAGCTAATTATTCCTAATTAATAAGTCATAAATCTCAGCCAGATTCCAGCACAATGATGAAGACTTTTGTCCCAGTTTGCAAAGATTGCCTAAGAGATCTGTGCTTCTTGGGTAGCCACACAGCTGCAGTGGAAATCACACTGTAATCAATTAAATAGATAATCCCTTTTTAAAGAACACTAATGATATTGCAAGCTTTTATTTGGCTTGATGCAGCTGCAAAGAAACAAGCTGGAAATATATTCAGTTGTTGCTCTCCAGATGTACTTAGAGTCATCATCCTTACTGCCAAATTCTAGATGTCTTTGGAGAAAACTGTTTAAAACTCTGGAAAAGCTTTTTTCTTTTGAATCGCATCATTTTATACCTCTGTGTGTTTGTATAAGACTAGTTGTCACAGAAATGCATACTCTATGCCTGTGTGTACACACGTGAATTCAAAGGGGGTGGCTTATAGGTATTTGCAGCAATGTAAAGTATTGGTAATTTTGGAAGATAATTGAATTAGTGCAAGGAGTGATTATTGCATTATCTTACCTCAAAAGCTGGTTCCTAAGGCACAGTGGCAGGCAGGGTGGGGAGGCTTACCTTGCCTGGATAATAATTCTTATTTAAATAACAAGAATGTAGATCCTGCAGTCTTTTTTAAAGCATTGGCTCAGGGCACTGAAATTTCTGTATCTTTCCATTTTTGTAATATTGCTCTATGACTGGGGTTTCAGGCTCAGAAGGATGGCTGTCTTTTTCAGACTTTTAGGTTGCTATGTTGAACTGATCTCTTCCTTGTGGCATTATTTAAACAGTTATTGAACTGCAGTCCCTGGAGTAGAATGGCTAACATCCTAAAGATGTAGAAAGGATGTGAACAAGCTGGAGAGAGTCCAGTGGAAGGCAACTAAAGTGGTTCAGGGGTTAGGTTATGTGACTTATAAGGAGAAGCTGAGGTAACTGGATTTATTTAGACTGGAGAAGAGAAGACTATGGGGGGATTTGATAGCAGCCTTTAACTACTTGAAGAGTGGTTTCAAAGAGGATGGAGCTAGACTGTTCTCTGTGGTGGCAGATGACAGAAAAAGGAGCAATGGTCTGAAGTTTCAGCAGGGAAATTTAGGTTGGATATTAGGAAAAACTCTCTCACTAGAAGGGTGGTGAGACACTGGAATGGGTTACCTAGAAAGGTGGTGGAATCTCCATCCTTGGAGGTTTTTAAGGCCTGGCTCGATAAAGCCCTGGCTGGAATTGATTTAGTTGGGGATAGTCCTGCTTTGAGCAGAGTTGGACTTCACTAGATGACCTCTTGAGGTCCTTTCCAACTCTAATTTTCCATGATTCTATGTATTGTACCTCAGTGAAGAGTTTACATAGTCAAAATCTATTTGCATATGACCAGAAGCAACACAGTTGAAATGAACAGGATTGCACTGGTGAAAATGAGAGTAAAATGTGGCACACCTGTTGTAAAGCAGTTTTGAATCCTTTGGAATGAAGGGTGTTCTGCAGATGTTGGAACATTTAATCAATTTACCCTGTAAGAATTAAGTGGTGGTAATCAGTTATCCTAATGAAAACTCTTTTTACCCACAGCAGCAAGACTGTGTTCAAACAACAGTTACTCTGTTTATTTTTGGGGGTTTTTAGATGGATTGACATGAAAGATTGGATATAAAGGAATGCTAGTGTTACTTTACTGCTTCATGTCAATTATCTTGCAGTGAACTGCATGACACATGTCACACTGAACCTGCTCAGACAAGGTAAAAAAGAAATGTAAAAGTCTACCCTCATCGAAATGAATGGGAATCTTGCCATTAATGTTGGAAAGAACAGGATTGGGGCCATACCACTGTAGGCTTCATGCAAAAGCAAATTACAGAGGGTGAAGTAGGGAGACCACCTTCATGTCCTGAATGAAGCATGTGCCCAT
Source organism: Crocodylus siamensis (assembly GCF_052110815.1). Taxonomy (NCBI): domain Eukaryota; kingdom Metazoa; phylum Chordata; order Crocodylia; family Crocodylidae; genus Crocodylus; species Crocodylus siamensis. The sequence continues at coordinate 125,696,885 of NC_143398.1, read as the reverse complement.
GATTTTGTGGTGATGAGTGTGTTTGTGTGAATAAACCAGTTCTTAAAGTTATTTGTACAAGATGGTTCTTTGAATGCTTGTGTTTCCTTACATATGAATCATATTTGATAGCAGAGAACTGAAAGCTAGAAAGCCTTTTTTTTGTGTGTGTTTCTATGCTAAAAAACATGAGTTTCCCCCTAAAACTCCTGTGCTGCCTCCAGGCAAAGGTCTCTGTGAAGATCTAATTATTGAACTGAGGTATGTGGAATTCCTAAAAGTTATGCTGAATATGTGCAATTCTTGCAGTAGTTCTGAAAATCTGAATTTGGGATTTAAACTTGGGCCTTTTTTCCCAGGACACCTAGAAGTTGCAAAATGACAGTCTTTGCAGGAAAGAGAGAATCTTTTGCTTTTTGCTAACTGCCACTCCTGAGACAATCAGAAAGGATAGCAAAACCAGAGGGAGGCATGTCCTGTTAACCTGAGCTGACAGGGTAGTTGTTTTGCTGCAATGCTGAATTGGAATGATTGAATTCAAAGAGCAGACAAACACATTTTTATTTTCCTAAGTGGATTCTTAACCCCCCTGCCCTCCCTCCCCCCCAAAAAACAAAGCATGCTAATGAGAAATCTACAGGACCCCTCTCCCCAACCTTAGCTTTGGAATGATTTCAAATTAATTCAACAACAATGGTGCATATCACATTTTCCCCTGATCTCTAGTCATTTTTACTCCATTTCGCTCTCACCTATTTTGCAGAACAGTGAGGACAAGCAATGCCCAGTACAGTAATTTTAATTTTAAATTATTTTAATTGTTATTTAAGGATTAATTACTGCCCCGTGGTTCCTATCCTGACTGCCTTCTCATATTTGAAGTGTTCTCTGCTCTCTTTCCCCAACACCTTCCACCAATCGTGTTTTGCTGTTGGCCAGAAGCAGCCCAGTGTTTGACTACATCTTGGACTTTTAGCAGGGAGTAGTTCTGTGGCTAAAATGGTAGGAGATGACAAAGCTGATCACTCGGAATTCATACTCTGATTATAAATTCATAATCTGATTATAAATTGTTATAATTGCACACAATAGTGCAACACACTGGGGCTCAGTGAGAAGTGCACCAAATAGGGACTCTGGAGGGCTGGTTTTAGTTCTGGTTCTGCCACTGGCTTCTTGAGCTTCCTCAAAGTCACTTCATCCTCACTTGCCTGTTTCTTCATCCCACATTAATATGGGGATAATGGTGCTTATTGCATTTGTTACGCACTTTGAGATCAGTGGACAATAACAGCTATTCCTGACTTGAATACTGGAGTGTTCAGGTTCTGGCCCATCTGAAATATGTAATTTTAAAATAAATGTATACATATGTAACCCAGGTGGTGGCCCAGTAGTTGCCACCCCTGCCCAATATCAGGGATGGTGTGGTGAGAGTGGGGCAGGGCTTCTGGCCAGCATCAATTTATTTTCCAGCTAGTCCCTGCTTCCCACAGAGCAGCCTGTGGTCCCAAGAAGGTCTAACACTTAACTGATTTAACTATTTACACTTTATTTACAAAACAAGAATAGGAAAGGTTATTTACAAGTGAACTTAAATGGCATAACCAGAATCACAACACAAACCAGAATGCATTAGTCAACCCTTGACTCAAGAACCCCAGGTAGGGTAACTGGCAGCTTTCAGCCACTGCTGAGATGCTACCACAAGGAAGCAAGGTGGTCACTCCCTGCAGCTCCCACAGGTTTCCCAATAAGCCACAGACTGCAACAGGTTAAGTTCTTCTGGACTGCAGCAAGCAAATTGTATCAAAACCCAACCCCCCAAAGAGGCTGAAGGGCAACCAAAAAGGCAAACAACACAGTAGGCTCCTGCAGCAGTCAGCATGATCCAAGCACAAAGCTCAGGGACTCCATCCAATGACAATCAGCTGCAGAATAAGGGACAGGACTGAGTCCCCATCTGGGGCAGTCAGTGGCAGAGGGTCAGCAGCACAGGCAGCTCCCAGGGGCCATTGCTCCAAATCCCTGCTCCAGATGACTGGCCGGGCACCCCACACACCTTGTGGCTTGCCAATCCCACTCTGAGCGCCAGCCTGCGCCCCGAGCTCCCAGGGACCCTCGTCCTGGCGCTTTGCCACTCCTCAGGATCCCGATGCCTTGCCTACTGCTGTCCCACTTCCCCAGGGAAGGTAAGGGGTTTCCTCAACTCACCGGCCCAGCTCCCTGCTCCGGATAAGGATGTCACCTGTGCTTCTGGCTGCTGCTTCTTCTCCGCAGTGGAGTGGGGGGGCTGACTGCTTCCTCTTGCCTCCAGGACACCCGGTACGTCCAGCACACTGCAGTGGGGCCTTGGGGCACCAGCTCTCTGCCCCAAGCCCTGGCCGCTGCTCCCTCTCTGCTGCAGGGCTGGAGGCATGGCCGACTGCCTCTGCCTTCTTCTCCCAGGGCCTTCAAGGCTCTTCAGAGGGGTCTCTGGTCTGCTGGGTCAGCTCACCCCAGCTCTTCTTAGGCCTCCTGCGTCATTCCCCAGAGTCACTTTCAGCAGCCGCCACATGCCAGTTTGGCTGATGCTTTTATCCCCTCCAGCAGTCCCTCCCTGGCCACCCCCCTTCCATGCGAATGAGGGGATTGAAACCCCCTTCTTTCAATTGGCTTCCCCTTCACTGCAGGGCAGGCTCCCCGGCTCCATCCTTGGGGTCGCTCAGAGTTCACCGGCACTGTTTCTAGCCCAGGGTAAGCATCTTAAGCCAATCTGGTGAGCCCACGTTGGCAGTCTGTTACACATAACTCCCCTCATATGCCACATCCAGACAAGCACGGCCATGTTGATGTAAAAATCACGGTTCGTTTCTTTGGAGGCTCATGAATAATAATCCTTTAGGCACACATTGTTGGTAACACAAAAGGTATATATTTGCAAATAGGGTCAGAGAAAGAAGACAAAAGACCACACTCTCTGCCCGCGGGGAACACTTCTCAGCAGGCTTTATCCCCTCTCTCCTGAGCACGTGTACAGAAGCAGGAACTCTTACAACTCATTTCCGGTTCATACAAACATATATGAAATGACGTCACGTCATCCGTCGCATGTGCATTATAATTAACTACTTAAGTATGCGGGGCGGATAGGCTTATATGCATTAGCTAATTGCGCTTGCTCAGAAAGTACTTCAGGTTACAAAAAGTTCAAACCCCAAGGACAGGATCATTAAAGATGGCAATTACTCTCATCTTGCCTGAGAAGTGTAGGGGGCATGAAAGGAAGTGTGATTTAGTGTAACAAAGAGATAGTAAATTTGCAGAACAAAGAGAGAGTGATACCTTAATACAAAGAGCCCTTAGTAGCTTCTCCTCCACCTCTCTCTCCCACCAGGGAGAGCTGACAGCTGTGCTGTTCTAACAACACTATTGATGAGAGCTGGCAGCTGTGCTGTTCTAACAACACTATTGATAATGCATTTTCAATAATGTGGTGCCGCAGACCTGTTTGTGGCACCACACACCACACATTAAAGTGTTTTCTGTGCTGCAAGGTAGCAGCATGGGGTTATTTTTGACTCCCAGAAATTCTATGGTGAAAGAAAAGTGGGGTACTGCACACAGGGCAGTACACACTGCCCAAAAAGAGAGCCTGGCCAGCTGGAGCTATGCTCCAGCTTCCAGCCAGGCTCTGAGCAGCAGGATAGCTGTGGCTGCAGCTCCCCAGAGCCCCAGGTAAGGCTGCTAAGGCCAACACAGTTGCTGGCCCCAACCTCCTGTGCCCTACCTGGGTACATGGCACAGGCATTCCCTGGGGACAATAGAAGTGGCACAAGGTGTGCCGGTGCTTCTTGTCCTCAGGGAAACAAATGTTCGCATTCATCTGGACAATGTTGCCAAGTTACTAACCCTGATAGTGCTTGCAAGTGGATTTTTTGCTCTAGCCTTTGTCTTTGTAACATTACAATACCCAGTTTGCCGTTACACAGATGTTAATCACCTGGGCATGTTATCTCCCTGTTTAATCAGCTGTTTGTTTGCCATTTGAGTACAAGAAATGCTTGTGTCCCTTTTGTTAGAAATAACTTGGATACAGCTCTGCCTAGGCACGTGAGCAAGAAGTACTGAATAGGTATACATAAACACAGAGGGAGCTATTTAATGTTCTTCATTTACCCTTAATACTTTCTGTGCTAAACAACCAGCTAGCTTTCCACAGAATGCAAAACTTACAAGCTTTCTCACCTCTCCAGCTTAGTCATCCCTGTTAATCTTTAACTTTTTTTTAGAAATAGGTCAAGTGGTTTCCTGCTCTCAGTGGCCTTCACCATGATTTGAATACTGGTTTCCATTGTGGGGATGTCTGTTTTTCATATTTATCCCATTGTGCATTGCTGGTCACCAGAACAGCTTTTCTGAAAACATAATGTTGAACAACTATTGTCAGAAACTCGGGCCCTTTGTAGTTACTTTGTCAAGGAAATTTAAAACTGTTCTCGGTACAGTTGACAAGTTTAACTTAGGTACTCTGCATTCTGAAAGCACAGCTAGAGAAATTCCCCAGTCTTTAGACTGTTCCCAGACAGATAAGTGTCTGTGTTGGAGGTGGACAGGTTCTATAATAAATTGGCCTGAATCCAAACCTGCACTAATACAGGATCAGGCCTTATGTGAATCCTATCAGTTTCCCATGACTACTTTATAGCATCTAAAAGGGATGAATGATAAAGGTTTAGAAGCACAGAAAATGAGGCTGTAAGTGACCACAAGAAGTCATCTGATGCAGTGGTTCTCAATCTTTTTTCATACCCATTTGTAAACATTGATGGCCAGTCTCAACCCAGTGCTCCTTACTCCTGACCCACTGCTCCCAAGCCCCAGACCCACAGTGTGTGGGGCAGGGAATGGGTTTGTGTTGGGGCAAAGGGAGCCCAAGGATCCCCTCCCAGGCTGTAACTGTGCATGCAAGGGAAAAGCCACGGTTTCCCATGTTTTTCTCCTTTAAAGGAGAATCCATTTTTAAAGTTTCTTGATCCATTTTTTAAATTTGTTTGCAACCCTTTCATATATTCTTGGACCCACTTTTTGGTCATGACCCATGGGTTGGAAAATGCTGATCTAATCATCCATACCCCTGCTCAAAGGAGGATCAACTGTCTAAACTGTTCATGACAGATGTTGTGTAACCTATCCATGAAAACTTTCAGCACCCACATTGATTTTTTTTTTTTAAGACTCGGGTCTGTACTTTTGTTGTGTGCTTGTACAGTGCCCAGTCTAATGGGCTGATCCATGAATTGGGTTCCAAGGTACAGTTGCAATACAAGTTAATATAAAAACTCATAGAATAACTTTATTAGTTTGGTTTATGTTGTTTTTTCTTGATGGTAACACAAAGTTATATAATGTGTGTGTATTTGTGTGTGGCATAACTTGGGGTGGGTGAACAGGGCAGCAGCCCTGGGCACCTGCTTAGGAGGGGCATCAGAATCACCGCCTGCTTCCATGGAGTCAATGCCCCAGCAGCAGAAGCAGCCCTGCAGCATTGCTTTTGCAGCAGCCAATGCTTAGCTGCCATGCTGCAGATGTAGGAGCAACAACTGCAGGAGTTTCTCTCCATTTAGTCTGTGGCCTGATACAGCCTAGCACTGCTTAACATGCGAGACTGTAGCCTGTTGCAATACAGCTGTAATTACTTAAAAGTATGCAAATATATATTAAATCATATCTGAAGTGAAATTGTGGGTGCAATATTGTGATCCTGTCACAGAAAAAAAGATATTGCCTCCATCCAGGACATGATGTTGAAACAGGGTATAAACCAGATGTAACAGTTGCATCTATATCAAAGAATATCATGACAAACTGTTGCAGCTTTAACCCTGTTTCATACAGGTCAAAATTAGAGTGATCTAGCACATTTTTATGGCTATAGGATCATGCTGATGAAACAGGTGCAATGCAACAGCCACTGTATATTCCTGAGCTGCAGCTTTCCCCTCCCTCTTTTTAAAATGTACAGTTAAAGTATACATTTGTCCATATCTACAGGTGCACATTTCCCATGTTCTATGTCACTTACATAATACAATGCATCTTAGCTTCATGCTATAGATACAGCACTGTTCAGGAAAGATGACCTTCACTACTGAAGAATTGTCTATGTCTCTGTCTATTTTGTTGTTTTGTCCTAAAACTAGAGTGACTTTGTCCTAGTTTGGCCAGAACAGTCCTGGGTTTTGTAAGCCAGTCCCAGCTAGTTGGTGAAAACCAAAATAAGGATACAGAGGCAGAGCAGTAGGAGCTATGAAATAGGAAGCCCTAGCAGACAGTAGAATTGCCCTAAAATAGGTTAGCTTGATTAGTGGAATGAGCATTGTTACTGCAGAGGTGATTGTGAACACTTGTGAAGTAAAGAACACGGGGTCATTAACAGGCCATTGACTCCCTGCAGCCTGCAAGCTGGTGGGGGGGGGGGGCAGGCTATAGTGTCCCATATTTCACATTGTCCCATGTGGTCATCCTACCTAAAAGTAAAAAAAAAAAAAAAAAATCTGATTTATGTACAGAAACCTTTAGAGCTTCAGTATCATTGTAGATTATTAATATAATGTTGCTTCTAGTCATTTCAGTTAAACTTTGCTATATATTAATATTTATTATATTATTAATATAATATATGTTGCTTCTAGTCATTTCAGTTAAACTTTGCTATGTAGAGAACTATCAAAAACCCTATACACTATTTATCCCCTTAAAATAGACCTTGAAAGACACATGGGGTTTTTCTGGTCTGTCTGTCCAGAGGAAATTTTACCATCCTTGTGTTACATGTAAGTAAGGGATCCTTGACCCCAACTTCTCCAAAAGTGTAAATACAACAGAATAAGGAAAATCTATTTGTTTCCTTACCAGTAAAGTAACTTACTTTGCTGGTGAGGGTTTTTTCCCCTTCTTTTTCTAGATTGATATAAGGAAATGATATAGGGCAGCAGTTCCCAATCTGTGGTACAGCTACCACCAATGGTACTCAGACAACCTGTCAGTGGTACACGTTAACAGCTTTATTATAATTACTTTATATGACAAATTTGCTGGTGGTACTTAAGGTTGCTCTTTAAATTGGTGGTGCGCAATCTGTCAGGGTTTGGGAACCACTGCTATAGGGCATGGGTGTTTTAAATAGTTCTATTTTATAGTTACCTACCTATAATTTAAATGTAAATTTTATACAACTTTGTCTATAAATATAGCTACCACTAAAACCCAGAGCAGTTTAACAAAGGACATTCAGGAAAAGTCAGCCCTCTGATTTACCTTGTTGTACAAATATTGAAATAGTGGTTTGTTTCTCAAGTTCATTAAGTGCACACCACATGTAATCCTTTAAATCCATGTGGTAAGGGAGCAGGAGGTGACATTTCTATGATACCTCTTGGCCTGCTTAAGGTGTTCCAGTGTGTTTAGGGCAGATTAGATTTTAGTCCTGGGATACAAGCCTACAAGGTCTACTGAAGACCTGAGGAAGGCCACGTGGTACCTGACAGCTTCTCTAATGTCTCTTGCAGCTGTAGGGTTGGTCCAATTAAATTATATCACCAGAAAAGCCTTGCCTGTCATATGTTTCCCTGCCCTCACAGCTACAACAGTAATTTAATCTCAAGTACTTAACTTGAATGCACAAATTTTGTAGGTTTTTTTCATGATTTAACCTTGCTGTTGTTAGCATAGTACCAACTGCTGAGATTTGTTACTTGGTATGGGATAAAGGTATTAATGGGAAGCATTCCTCTTAATGAATGAAGAAATCAGATATATCTGTGTGATTTTTATATGTGGCTTCTAAAAATTTCAGTTTAGAAGGTAGGCTTTAAAGAAAGGTGGTTGTTTCCAAACCAAAATTTTCTGGATTAGTTGGGGGAGATTAGATTTTAATCCCTGGACCTAAGTAAGGCCATAAGCAAATGTTGCCCAATGAAGTAGCTCAGCTGTGCTGGGATGTGTGCCGGGGACAGCAGATCTGCTTCTTTGGGCAAAACAGCCACCCGTTGTCTTACAGGGTCAGGTCCCTGCCACTCCAGAAGCCTGATCCTACAGGATGACTCTTGGGTTGTGCCTCTGCAAGTGGGGAAACCTGGGCTTCCCCTCTTACAGAAGTGCACCTAGGGATTCCAATTTTGGGCACACCTCTGCAAACAGGGAAACTTACAGGGGAATTCCTAGGGCCCGTAAGATTGGGCCCCCGAAGCTCCTTTTACCTTAAAACAAATAGATGCATGTAAGAAAATAGTGGCACAAATTTACACAGGAAGCCCTCACTATCTGCAGGCTCAGCATTCGCAGTTTAAGTTGTTCACAGATGTTGAACCCACATTTTAAATACGCTTACAGGAGCTTCTCTGGAGTTGTATGCTTGCTGCCGCCAGGCTCCCACCACTCCTGCCGGCACCACTGGGGCCATGCTCCACCCTCCCCCAGCCACCAGGGGGCACTGCATTCATGAATCCAGTGACTTATTTGCAGATCTGACCATTCGCAGGGAATGTGAGAACCTATCCCCCCCATGAATGGCAAGGGTCACCTGTATTACCTTTGGTTGTGGCCACACATTTGGGTGTTTGTGGTGTGACAACAGGTGTGGGTGTCTTTGCTTTTACTTCATGCTGCCATACAAAATTTTATGGTGGCATAGAGGTGATGTCTTCTTGCAGCCTGAGATTGTCCTCAGAGTTTTGGTGGAGTCAAGATCTGGAAAAGCTTGTTTTTCTAGCTTGATTGTGGCTAAAGTTTAATAGACAAAGTAGGACCAAAATGACAGAAATCTACTCTTGTGACGTGTTCCTGTTTGAGGATGAAACCAGCCTGGAATTTTGGTGCTGTCTGTTTGAAATGTTAACCTGTATTAAGTCCTGAAGTTAGGACTGATCTAGCTCAGCCTAGATCAGTTCCAAACCCCATCACTTGAGCCCATCTCTGGTACTAAATAATTCCCCTGTAATATCCTAAAATATGTTCATCTTGTCCTGGTCTGAAGGGCAGAACTGAACCAGTCTCTCTCCTTAGGGTATCCATCCCAAATTGAACCCTTGGCTTACCACGTAACTTCATCCCACAATCTACTGAGTCCAAGCTGGGGCAGCATCTGCCTACTAGCAGCCCACCTGGGTGCTGCCACCATGGAAGGAAGGACCGACCAGGGTTCCCTACAGCTTGGGGGCTGCTTGCCCTGCTGGCAGCTCATCCCTTGGCTGTGGGAGATGAAGGCAGGCTCTGTGAAAAAAAAAAGATCGGGCCCTTCACTGCTTCCATCTTCAGCCTGCCTCTCCTGCAGTTGTGGGGGTGGGGGGGTGAGCTGTCAAATGGCTGCAATATTACAAAATTATTATCTTGCAAAGTAAACCACATGCTGATGTGGTTTAGTTTGCAACGCAACAAACGGATTTAAATCATAAAAAGCCACTACACATGTACAGTGACACAAGTAAATCACAAAAATGACCAATTTTTGTCACGTGTGCAAGTGCTCCAGTGTGTTTCTACATCACATAGTATTATCTCAAGCCAAAATAAGGAACACATTTCATGCAGTAGCACGAAGGCACCAATGCAGCCTTCATGGAGGACTGCAGCACTAACAGCTTTGAAATATGAACTGGTTATGAGCAATACTGGTTAAAATATTTATTTCTTCTGTAGAAAAGTTCAATTTCTCTTGAAAACAAAGTATGTGTTCAGTCTCTGGCAACCAAAGATTCATGATTTTTTAGTTTTTAGGTTCTTAGTTTTCTTGCGGGGTGGGGGGCAGGAATATTGATTCAAGTAAGATACGATTTTGTTTACAAACAGTTTAGCCAAGGAGCTTTCAACAATATAAAGGTTTGCTGGGAAATTTTCAGTCAGGCCTAAGAAGGCCTTTATCTAGGCTTGCTAGTGTTCAGTTTGGGAAAGGGGAAAGAGGGGTTCTCTAGTTTGTAATTCAGTCCCTTACTAAACTGGAGTTACAGTACGCTCTGGTGATGTATCTTTTTGGAATTCTACTTGCCACTAATTCATATAAACTACAAGGCTATAACTAGGGTGGGGGGGAAGGGATTTCCTGCATGAAAATGTTTAGTTAATATTTTACTTCCCACCCCCTACTGAAACATAATATTTCAATGAGAAGAAAAAATTGCCAGTCAACCTTGAAAACCATCATCTTACTCCAATTATTACTTCCTTCCAACTCAACCTCAGAATAGAGACAGCAGATGAGCACAGATAGTAACAATGTAAGTCTACCCATACTCTTCAATCCTGAGCGAAAAAGCTCACTTCTGGGTGAAGAGGGCTATTCAACCTCCATTTTAGGAACACATTGCATCTACCACATTGTGGATACCCTGTAAATCACTCCGTTACATGATTATTACTGAATTCAAAGCTGGAAAGTTAATTACAGAGATCAAAGTATAAGGGTGCTGTAATTAAGGTCATGGTATTAAAAAAGTGTAGCTGGCTGTTCTTTTGTTTAGTTGATGGCTATGCATGGATCAGGATCATGGAGGAGGGCGGTACATCTGGAGTCACAAGCTGAAAAAATGAAAATATTTTCACTTTGTTCACTAAAAAGAGTTTTTTTTGTTGTTTTTGATTAAAGGGTTAAACACCACAGGTGGCAACATTTTAGAAATCCTTTGAAAGGGGGGACTGCTAAGAGGGAAAATTAAAACAATGTGGCTTTATATTTTATAAATAAATAGTTTATTTTACACAGCCAGGCAAAAGAAAAACCCTGAAAGTTACCCATGTTCCTCTGATGAACAGGTTTCTAGTAACTGACAGTGGACACTGCAAAGCTGAATGCAAACATAGTGCAACTATTGGCACTCATTTTGCATAGAAATAGTAACTTCATTTTTGTTTGCTTCCTGATGTCTTAACCCTGTGGTTGTAAGCCGATAGATGGCAATGGGGATACTTCCTGAATTCTCTAAATAAAACACAGGTTTTTTTTACTTGCCTTTTAAGAAAGGAACTTTTGTATTTTCTGCTTTAGATTTTTATATTTGGCTCTCTGAATAAACAACTTTAGTTGTTAAACTAGAAAAATATTTTAGAGTATTTTAACATACTGCAAGGAAGAACATCCTCACTTGAAGTGTTTAGAATACTTGTCAGAAGTTTATTTGCATATCAATTACATTATGGCATAGCTAGAATAACTTCTTTGTTTCATCTAAACCTCTCTAGCTTAGATGCTCAGCTCATAATTGACAGCAGCTCTCATTATTTCTGGGTTTGCCTCTTTCAGAAAATTACTACAGTAAAACATCAAGTGTCCAGATCCTAAAACAAAACACACTTATTGAAAACAGCAACATTTTAAACATAAAAATATCTACTCAACCTCAAAATGGAGACAGCTGATGAGCACAGATAGTAACAATGTAAGTTTACCCGTACTCCTCAATCCTGAGGCAGAAAGCTCACTTCTGGGTGAAGAGGGCTATTCATCTTCCATTCAAGACTTTGGCCAGTTCAGATTAAGCACACACAACTGGATTATCTTCAATTAAGGTAATTGTCAGAGATGACCTGGAACCACTGAACTTGATTAATACAGGTGATTGAATTGGGACTAGTTAGAAGATCCTGGCTCTCCCACAGGCCAGTTGAATGCCCTTGGGAAAGTTATGTCACCAGCCTGGGAAGAGCTGGGGTTATTTGAACTATTTCAGCCATGATTTCCTGGTGCTACCAAAAACCCTGTATATAGAATAACAAAGGTTTTGTATCCTATGTCCAACACTTCTTCCCCCTTTTGTAACCTTAATTAATTCCAAATAAGGATATTTATGTTATATGCTTCAGTGAATGCTTAATGGAATATTTATCACAATCAGGTTTATAATTTGACCCATGTTCTTCTTTTCAAGGAATTAATTTTACTTGATTCATAATCTTCTGCATTACATCAATACCAAGGTTATGATATTGAAAGATCAACTCCAAAGAGAAGAGTAGGGAGGGGGGGAAAATTAGCCCATGAATATATTTATAATTACCCAACTACTCAATTATAATTGCTCAGTTACCTCTTGCCCACGGCAGGAGAGAAGAATTGATGATTTTACAGGTTCCTTCAGGTCCTCCTTTCTATGGTTTTATGATTCTATAAAATGTATAAATCAAGAATCATGTACAATTTCATGCTGGTGTCAGTGATAGGCACAATCTGAGTTCAGGTGATGTTGGAAATGCATCTTTCTCTGATGTCCTTCCCATTTTTCCTTTGTAGCTGGAAATCAATACCTTCTGCTTCAACTAAAATGAACACCAGTGCTGGTTATTGTAAAAGGCTATTAAATTGGCCTGGTCTGCTGTCATTTGAATACTGTCACCTGAATTTATACTTTAAATAAGAGATGTACTGTGTGCATGTCTAGGAATCAAGCCCTTTCACTAATTTACAAATCCATTAAATACTATAAATCTGTCAGGCACTTTTTCAGTTTATGCAGGACAGAAATTAAGCTCAAATGCTTTCTTAAAACATCTTTCCAAGATTGGGTTGTGAAGGAGAAATTAGCATGTGAATATATTGGTATATTTTCATGCTGCCAAAGTTAAAAATGCAAAAAAAAAATCATGAAGTATAAAAATGTAACCGAGTTGTATGTATACATTCTGTACTTGGATACCTTTTTCTGGCACTAAAGTGAATAAACACCTGTTTTTCATGCCTAAATCCTTATTTGATCATCCAAATCCAAGATTTGGAAATCATGGTAAAGCTTGACCCTAGTGCAGCAGAACATTCATATTACCATTTTTAAAATAGGATTTATATTATCTATCCCTGTAAATGTCACTTACAGCTACTAATATGAAAATAGGTATGTGGATATGAAATTTGATTAAGAAAAGGCTCCTTGACCTCTACTGTATGTAAAAGGTGTGCCCTGAAGCATGGCTTGTTAGTAGTGACAGGTTTTGAATCTGGACACAATTTATTTTTATGTTTGGATCAAAAGATTATCAAAGATAACCATTGGAAAATCTGACTCAGCCACCTCACTTTCACCTTGAAGCTAATTGGCTAGCTAACAAACAGTTCCCTTACTCATGTGTTATCATGAAATCAACTACTACAGGACCGTTTCAGTCTGGACACAAGGAAGAATTTCTTTACTGTCCGAGCCCCCAAGGTCTGGAACAGCCTGCTATCGGAGGTGGTTCAAGCACCTACATTGAACACCTTCAAGAGCAAATTGGATGCTTATCTTGCTGGGATCCTATGACCCCAGCTGACTTCCTGCCCTTTGGGAGGGGGGCTGGACTCGATGATCTTCTGAGGTCCCTTCCAGCCCTAATGTCTATGAAATCTATGAAAATTTTGTATAAAACTTTTATTCTAGATAAATTAGGTAACATTCAATCACCATCTCGCACCATGTTTTGCTTTTCTTAATAGACTTATTACAATTATCTCATGCAATTATATTTTTGCAGCTCTTTGTAAAATTCTCATTCAAGATGAGAAATTACCGTTGTTTTTAATGTGCGGATTTAATACTTCTTCAATTGATTGGAAGGCCAGAAGAGACCTCAGAAAATCATCAGGTCCAGCTTCCTGCACCAAGCAGGAAAGATAACTGAGGGTCAGGTGACCCCAGCAAAGTGACTGTCTAGTCTTTTCTTGAAGATTTCCAGGGTAGGTGATTACACCATTTCTGGAGGGAGCTTATCCCATAGTTTGGACACCCTCGCTGTGAAGAAGTTTTTCCTTATGTTAAGCCTGAAATCAATCTTCCAGGAGTTTGTGGCCATTATTCATGGTTTTCCCCTCAGCTGCCCTGGTGAACAGTTGCTCACTGATACCTTGAGTAATCTGCTACCAGGTCCCCCCTCATCCTTCTTTTCCTCAGGCTGAAGAGTCCCAAATCCCTCAGCCTTCCCTGATATGGCTTGCCTTTTACAACTCTGATCATACAGGTGGCTCTTCTTTAGACTCTTTCAAGCTCAGTCACATCCTTGTTAAAGTGTGGTGTCCAGATCTGGATGCAGTACTCCAGCTATGGTCTCACCAGTGCTTGTTGAAAGGGTGATATTAACAGTCTTTAAGACAGAACATTTCTGTCCACAACTGAGAATGCAAATTTCTAGATCACTGTTCCCAGACAGTCCTAGGACTGAAAGACTAACACATTTTTAGAAGGAATCCAGCTTTTCATATGGATGGATGGATTAAAAAAATATAAATAGTTTCATTAATTTTATGCTTAAAGATAAGTATGTACTTAAGTAGTTTGCTGGATTTGGGCCTTCAGTCTTGATTTTTCTCCTTTTTCTTTTATTGGCATATTTTACAAATGTTGCTTTTTGCTACTCACCACTAGCTGTGGACACCAACACTAAAGAACTGGATAGACCCTGCCAGTTCATTTCAGGTCAGGTATGTCAATAAACAGCTGTGAGATGGTAGTCATAACTTTCAGCTTCTACCAGCCAGTACTAAATTTGATCAGGTGGCCAAAAGAGAGAGGGACAATGTCTCCACTTAGTATTTAATTGAAAGAGGCAACGCAGTTGGTATTCAGCAAATCTGGGAGCCACTTCTATCATATCTGCCTTGACTTTAGCTCAGTGCTTCTCAAGCTATCCGATGTGGCAGACCAGCAATTTTTTTTCCACCCCCCCCAGTGGGCCAGGGACCAGTGCCTGGTTCAGCCAGTGGCAGCAACTGCGTGCAGCAGTGCTACACAGATGTGCGAACAGCTGTTTCTCTTTCTTCACTTCACACAATGTGATGTCACCTGGAGTGTTGGAGCGCATGAACTGTGGCACTATGACATATCAGCGTTATGTTTCTGAAAATATATTTCTTTCTTTCCTGGCAACTTGCTGCGGACCAGCAACCGGTGGCTCACAGACAGGGACAGGTCCGTGGACCACCACTTTGAGAAGCACTGCTTTAGCCCATTAAGCACATCTTTAGCATTTTTTTTTAAAGAAATCTTAGTTGGCGCTCATTTTGTATTCTTAAAATACAGAATGTTCATACGTATGCCATTCCAGCAACTACAGTTTACTTTCTGGCAAGGCTATTACATGACAGTTTTCAGCCCAGAATCAGGACTGGATTAAACACATAGGCAAACTAGGCTTACGCCTAGGGCCCCAAGTTAAAGAGGAACCCAGTTGTGCTTATTTTACATAACATAATTACTGAATGAAAAAGGTAATATACATATACAGTATTAAGTAGGCCCCCATGAGTTTGTTTGCCTAGGGCCCATTAAAGGGTTGCCCTGCCCAGAATGAATGTTAATTGCTGTTAGGTCAGATTCTGAAGATCTTACTTGGGAAAGCTTTTCATTAAGTAAAGGAATTTGAGGATTCTGTCTGCACGTGTTACATTAGTTACTGAACTGAAATTTCTTCTCAGTTACAGATGAAGAACATGGTATAAATTAAATGATCTAGAGAGAGACTTGAAGTGCATTATAGTATTTTTGCTGCTGAGTCCCTAGTTTGAAATTGATTTTGGTCCCACTTTCATAAAGTGTGCAAGTCTGCCATATAAGTTCTTCATCCATTTTGAGTATAGGGGCATGGATAAAATCTCATTTAAGTACATATGGTGGTAATATTACGTATTCTACTCCTTTGTGGGCAACTTCTGTGTCATTTTTCAGCATCAAAGATGTGGCAGGTGAGAATTGAGGGTGCCCATTGCATTGGGCCAACTTGGCACGGCAAGGGGGCCTTGGGGAGATCATGGCCATCCTGCAGGACTCCATCCCACGATGGTGTGAAAGGTACATGGCAAAGAAGACAGACTCAGAATTTACTTGAAGCAGATAGCACTTTGCATTATCACAAGGGTTTACCTGTGGTTGTTTCAGGCCACTTAATGAGGAAGAGACTATGGAAATCATTGACAAGGAAAAAGTTAGATGTTTGTAAGGAGCAAGATTTGAAGGAGAGAAATGAGTAACTGATAATCAGCAGAGATTTTGGAACAAGGATTAAAGTGATGGAAAAGACAAAGATGAAGAATGGGAAAAGGAATCCTATATGGGAGGCTGCCTTTACATCCTCTTGGACACTGTTTGCTATACACTCTGACTCCATGGACTCCTGGTGGGTCCCCACTCCAAGATGGATGGCACAACAGGTGTTTCAGGGCACCCTAGCCTTATGGGCTATGCATGGCTCCAGCCACCTTTTTACCATGCCCCAAGCCTCACACATGGTACTAATGTTGTTTGGTCTGGGCCTCGTTGTAATTTGGTCCCCTTGTCCTCCCTGGGCTCTCCCTGGCTGTCTCACTCTGCACCCTCACTAGCACTCAGGGTCCGTGCACCCCAGTGCTGCACCCTTGCTGGTACTCAGAGTCCCCACACTGCTATGGGCCCCCTATGAGGCCTCCTTCTTCCCCTAATAGCCTCACCCAAGCCACCAGTCTTAAACAGTAAAGACAACACAAGACCCTGGGCTATAACATAAATTCCAGCCACCTGGCTATAACCTCATTCAAGCCACACCAGAGGCACTCCATCCCTCACCAGTATCAGATGCTGTACCTGCAGTCAGGCCTCACCCCTTTACTTGCTCTGAGAGAGCTCCTTCCCCCTCAACTGCTAACAGGAAGCTACCTTCCTGTCCTTAGCCCCGGGGTTTATATATGAGCCAGTCCCTGCCCCTTCCAGTCAGCTGACTGCTGACAGGTGTGGGCCACTAACTCATTCTGGCTCCCCGGGTAACCAACAGCTGGGGCTTCCAACGCACTGCTAGGGCTCTTCCCCTAGCAGTTTCAGCTTTTTAGAGGAGCAGGGCACCTTAATGTCCTGCGACACACACTATTGAATTGAAGGAACAAAGGAAAGTATCAAAGTCATTTAGTCTTATTAAAAATACACCTACATATGCACAGACATAAAACTCAAAATTATGATCATAGCTTTAAAATGTATAAAACAGAAAAAACGTACAGAAGGAAGTCACTCCATAGATATGAATGGTGGTGGGCAGGGGACTTGAAACCATATCAATTCCATTTCTTGTGCTGCTGGATGGGAAAGCTTTCTCATGGCTTCACTCTGTAGAGTTAGCTTTTCTGAAAGCAACAATTTATCCTCAGAAATAATGAGAGAATGCTGGCTTTTGTGGAGGTGGAAAGCTAAATATACAAAGGAGGCAACTTTCACATTGTTACTCATTTCCTCATGAACATCCCTCACCCAGGTTCATGTTGGTATCGCTTGCAGTTAACAGTTTGATCATGTTAGAGCTGGGTAAGATTTTTGTTTGGCTGAAAAAATGGAGTCTCGAGGCAACCAAGTAAGTTTGTGAATATGGGTTGAATTTGGTAAATCATTTGGGCTATGCATAAACGTAGAGGAAATAAGAAAGTTAGTCATTTTTTTTACTTTTTGAAATTAAACATCTTTTTGTTCCAATGATTTTTAAACTGTCAATCATTAAAAAACAAAAACAAAGCAAAATAAGATGAAATATTTTTGGTTGAATGAAACATGACCCAAAATGACTTTTTTGGTTTGGACTGAGAGGTGAAAAATCCATTATTCACTGGGCTTTATGTGTTATTTTTGTCACCACTAGGGTGCATATCACAGCTTGCACTGCATATGGTCATGCTTTATAATACCAATAGCCATGGAAGAAAATAACAACTTGGGGGCCTTGTCCTGCTCTAGTTTAATTCTCATGGGAAATATTTGCCTCACTGCTGACAGCAAAGTCAGGCCTTAAAGCTGCAGTTGTCTTTGTTGTGAGCTGAGTTTTCAGGGAAGTCTTTGATTCTCATTCAGAATTCTAATCATCCTGTGGAAACTTTCTAGGGCCAAAGATTACATTTATCCCCTTGGAGACTATCTTCTCAAAACAAAGGAAGGGATGTGTGTTGTTCTCATTCAGACAACTTGGTGATCCTAGGTTCCTAGGTTCGAGTGACCCTGAGGTCTGCATCAGATAAGGACCAAATTATGTAGTGATTTCACCCAGGGTACTGGAAGTGTAGCCACTTGGAAGATGTTGCAGAACTTGATGAAAAGAAACAGAGTGGGAAATACACGTGTGTGCATGTACACATACATGTGCATGTATATGGGCACATATGTATGGCTATAGGTATACATGTATATATGGCTGCATATGTGTATATATGTGGCTGTACGTGTGCATATATGCATGTGTGCATGTAGATGCGCACATACACGTTCCATGTTGCAGGGTTTTTGGTTGTAATGGTGTTGGTATAAGGACAGGCAAGCGAGGTTTGTTGAGTAGATATGATATCTTCTATTGGACTGAATAGACCAGTATTACTCAGTTGGTCTAATAAAAGATGCCACATCTATTCAAAGAACCTTGCCCGTGCACACAGACGCAGACATGCCACCCTGAGCCCGTGGCCTCGGCTCCGCGCTCCGCGGGGCAAGCCCGCCGCGGGTGCGGAGCGCGGCGCAGCTCAGCGCACCTTGCCCCCGCCCAACTGCTCAGCGCTGGGGCGAGCCGATTGGCTGCAGCTCGCCCGCCCCGCCCGGGACCGCAGCGCAGCGCCGCCGGTCGCCGCGAGCCGACGTGGGCCAGGGGTCGAGGGCGCCGGGGCTCGAGCGACATGGGCGGCGGGAGGAAACGGAGGAAGGAGGCGTGAGGGGCCGGTGTTGCCCTGCCTTGCGCTGCCGGGGACGGGGCTGGGGTGCGGATTCGCAGCCCGAGCCACTATGTCGGACAAGATGTCCAGCTTCCTCTACATCGGCGACATCGTGTCCCTCTACGCCGAGGGCTCAGTCAACGGCTTCATCAGCACGCTGGGGTAAGCGGGCCCCTGCCTCGCCGGGCGCAGGAAGCGGGCACAGGGCAGCGCGCCCGAGGGCGGGGCTGGGGCCGGGGAGGAAGTGAGTCAAGGGAAGAAAAAGAAAAGAAAAAAGTTTTTTTCTGAAGGACCCTGGCAAGTGGCGCGCGTCTCGGGGGCTCTGGGGAGGCTTCTTCTTCTTTTTTTCCCTTTCCTGTGCGCCGGCCAGAAGCCTTCCTTTTTCACACAACCTCGGGGCCCTTCAGATGCGGCTGCTCCAGAGAAGCAGCTTGGCCACCAGATCCTCCCTGAATCCCCCTTTTTCTGGGCTTTCCGAGTCCCAGAGCACACTGGCATGTATAGGGGTGTTAGTTGTAGTCGAGTTAGTGTAAGCATGTAGGTGCACAAGTTTTTTGGGTAAATCTTTTATTAGATCAACTAGATAGGCCTGACGTGTAGGGCCTGCGGGATTACTGGAGTGGACAGGCTGTGAGAGCAGATCCCAGGTCTGCCTTGGCTGCAGCACAGGCCCCTTCTCTACCATCCACCCCAAGGCGCATGTGCCAAGCACGGTGCCTTTGCCTGCTGTGCTCTGGAGTGTGTGCCAGGGGTTGCTGATCCCTGGCCTAGAGTCACCTGTGCTAGAGAACCACAATGAAGTTTTTCAGCTGACTCAGAAATATGGGAGCAGGGCTAGAAAGAGGAAAGGCCGGACGTTCTAGATGTATGCTGGTTTTTGAGAACATGCTTAAAGTTGAGTATCTGTTCAGAAACAGAAAAGACCATTTCTTGTGACTGATATGATACTTAAGAACATTTGTAGATTTCTGTCAAAAAGATGTACCGTTTCTGCTCCGTTAATTACACTCCCACTAATGTTTGCCTCAAGTGTCATAGTTTCATAGAAGTTAGGGACTGGAAGGGACCTCAGAGATCATCGGGTCCAGCCCCTGAGGTACACTAGGCCTTGATCCTTTAAACAGCAGTGTAGGTGCTTAACATCATTAAATGTGCATGTATGTCTTTTGACCACAGCAGAATGATTTGTGTGCTCCAAGTTGATCCTATGTGTTAGTTGCAGTATTTGAAGAACCCAAATTGTTAGGGCCTCATATGGAATAGTGCTCAGAGCTTGCAGCTTCTTTTAACCCAAGCTGAAGTATTGACACAAGACTATAAAACTGTACTTCAAAGTTGTACTGTTCTCTGGAGAATGCACTATTGGCTTCTTTTAGATGAATTGGAAAAAAAAAAATCCCAAATCAAAATATGGACACTTTGCAAATACCTCGGCCACAGAGGAATTTAGTTCTTCAAAAAACAAAATATTAAAAAAAAAAAAGGAATAAAGGGAATATGCCTGTTATTTTTAACTACAGCTGAAGAATTTGTTTTACGGCTATTCTTTTTTGTGTTTTGGGTTTTTTTGCCATTCTTGTAAAAGACTTGGAGGGGCAAATCTTTGAAAGTCTTGCTCATCTCTGCAATCAACTTGTTTAACACGCTTCAACTTCACATGTCTAATTTTATCTTTGTTTAGTGATTTGGTAGTGGTTTTGGTTTGCTTAAAGTCTATTCTATTTTTAACATCAATCAGATATTTTAATTTCATGGACCTGTTTTTCTCTGAACTACACCTCTTCAGAAAGTCATACTTAACTAGTCTTTCTTTCTGGAGCTTTTATTGGTGTGAGAGTTTTAGGTCAGCCTTTCAAATAAGTTTAAAAAACATCATCACAGAAAAACACAATGAATGACAATAATAATATGTGGCAATAAAATCAGCTTTTTAGTAGAATTATAATGATTGAGTGGCCTCAACTGGAAGATTCAAAACAGTTCTAGTGAGTTTGTGTAATTTAAAATAAGCATGTATCCTTACTGATTTTTATCAATGAAAGCGTCTCCTATATGGTATAAATTGTAAGTATGTAATTGATGTACATGGGGGCGGGGTGGGGCCAAAGTGGTTCTAAACCCAGTAGAGTGCCGGTCAGCGTAGTCTGCCTTTTAAAAATGTTAATTAAATGCAGGAAAGTATATTCATAACAATGGCTAAGTGTGTAAGCCACCAAAGAAATTCACTGCTAAGTGAATCTTATTCGCTGTTAATTAACAAATTTATGGTTAGGTACTGTATTGCAGAGTGTGCAACAGTAGGATTGTTTATATCCAAGACCTCTGTGACAGAGAGCTATAGGTCGAAATAAGGATAGAGTGAAAGTTTTAACAATGAAGTTCCAGGCTTTTGTGTCATTTTAGTTCTTTAATACTATTGGAAGTCAGTTAGTTTCCAAGGTCTTTCATACTTTTTATCTTCTTATTACCTCCTATTCTTTCTATTTATCCCTTTCATCAAATTGTAAACATCTTTCCATGATTTTATTCCTCTGTTTCTAAATATTCCTTTTTCTTTTCTACCTGTAACTCTTTGGTATTTGGTTCGCACCCCCTTTTGCTTTGGGATTTAAAATGACAGGAGTCACCATTTCAAAACCTCTGTTTTCTGCACCTTCAAATAATTGTATATGTGTTCCTGTTCTTATAAGCCCTTTCTTCTTTCTTAGGGCCACTAGTTTTTTAAACTGATTGTTTTTATTGGGCTTTTTGTCTTGTTGCTTTGTTCTGTTTTCCTCCTTCAGCACTATAAATACATTGAAATTGAGGCAGAGTAATTTTCTTCATCTCTGTGAGAAATAGCAGCATTATTTAAAAGTAGAAATATTTCTGCAATGACTTCATTTAGCCAAAGGTGCTCACATGGCTTCTGTTGTGATAGCATTTGAACTCCTTTCATGTATTAATTCCCACAGTATTCCCCTGTGTTAGGACACAACTATTTTATAGATGGGTAGCAAAGACTAAGGAACTTGCCCAAGGTCATGTCATCAGTCTGTGGTGGAGAAGGTAGTTTAAAGAAGGCTCCAGAGTCCCAGGTTCACAAACTAACAGTTGTCAAGAGATAGATTGCTCCTCTGCCTCATTCTCTTCCCCCACTCCATATGATGATCTCTTCACTTGGATGTGAAGGCTGTGGATTTGCTCATATCTGTGGCTCCTTCCCCTTTGTTTTGGGAGACGGGATCTATGTTTGAATGAAGAGGAAGGCAGGGGGACAAGCCAGGGCCACTGCCTTTGGTAACAGTCAAGGAAATCGCCTTTCTTCAAGATGTAGCTCCAAAATCAGGGCAGAGATGGCCTTGAAGCAAGTGTGAATTGGCTTGATTTCTGTGGGCCTGGTGGTTGATCCCCGTGGTTGCTGTGGATGCTGTTGGCCAGAAAAAGGACGCTGCAACACTACATAATATAGTCTGTACCAGTGGTTGCAATCACCCCTTTTGGACTGGTTGTAGAACGGGTAGGCAATGTTTTTTGGCCCAAGTGCTGAAAAACACCACAGTGCCTACCTTGGAAGGTGCCGGCATGCCAGAAAAACAAAATAAGGGCAGGCGGTACATGGCAGGATGCCCTGATTGTGCCTCTTGTCCCCCCAACTAAGGCCCCTGCCCCTTGCCTCCTGCCCAAAGCCCCTGCTGCCCCAGCTCGGGCTCTGTGGCTGTCAGCAGCTACCCTGGCTCTGGGGCCAGCTGCAGCTGGGAGGCTGCAAATGGCTGTGCCAGGCTCCAGAGCCCTGGCATCAGCTCCATACCAGCACGTGCACGTGTGCCTTGGAGTGGGCAGTGGGGGAGGGGCCTGAGGCAGCGCAGCCCCTGTCTCTCCCCCGCTCCTGGCACAGAGCTGGTGACTGGGCTCTGAAGCCTGGAGCAGCTGTTTGTAGCCAGCCCAGGCTCTGGGCAGCTGCAGCAAGCAGTGGTCATGCTGCAAACAGCTGCACCGGGCATCAGCTCCATGCTGGCAGCAACTGCATGGGCCCAGCTGTTTGCAGCCTGCCCACTGCTTGCTGCAGCTGCCCAGAGCCTAGGTTGGCTACAAAGAGCTGTGCTGGGCTCCGGAGACCTGCCATCACCTCTGTGCTGGGAGCAGGGGAGAGCCAGGGGTTGTGCTGCCTCGGGCCCCCCCCCACTAGCTGCTCTGAGGCATGCCTGCATGTGCCGGTACAGAGCTAGTACCAGGGCTTTGGAGCCTGGTGCAGCAGTTTGGAGCCTCCCAGCTGTAGCCGGCCCCAGCTCTGGGTAGCTGCTGCCAGCTGGGAGCCCAGGCTGGTCCCAGCAGGCAGCTGGGACGCTGCAAGCCCTGCTGGGAACAGCCCGGGCTCCGTCGCTGGCAGCAGCTACCCGGGGCTGGTCGTGGCATGCTGAGCAAAATGGCCTCATGTGTCATGCTCGGCACACATGCCAGGGGTTGCTGACCCCTGTTGTAGAAGATATGCAGGGGGAGTGAGACCAGCCCTGAAGATTTCTGGTAGGACCATGCTGTGGAAGGTAGACTGGTTTTGACCTTCTTCTTTGTTGTACTTGCAGGCCTTCTTTTTGTGCTTCAGGGCAAGACAGACCCTTTATATTGAGGTACTTCTAGGTTAGGGACATAAACCAGGATAAGTGATTGGAAACTGGTTCAAATCTGTGACACAACAGAAGTTCAGCACACATGAACCGCTTTCACAGTGGCCAGAACTGGGTTGAGGTAAACCTGGATGGATATATAGTATCAGACTTAACTGACTTAGGTTAAATTGGTTTATAGATCTTTTGTCCCAGATCCCCTCCAGATTCAAGTTAACTCACAGTTGCACAGTATCCCAGGATGCTTTATACTCTCCCCACAAATCCCACCCCCCCACTCCCTTGTAGGGTGGGTGAACTAACTTTGGCCCAAGCTGTCTGCTCCAGCCAAGTAGGGAGTGCTCTTGTGCCCCACTAGCATCTGGCCTGAGTGACTGCAGGCATGTGGCTGCATTTCCAGAATCAGAAATGAACACGTTCACTTGCTTATTGGTTCAATTTATGAAGCTTAGACTAGCTGGCAAAGATTGAATCGATTCTGCCTCAGGCTTTTTGACTATCTATACTTAACCCTAATGTCTGTGGGGATGAAGAGGAGCTGGCAGTGGAATTACTGCTGTCTTTGCTTGAATGGTTTGAGCCTTTCTCTTGTTACTTCCCTGACCACATAGCTCAGGGTGGATCAGAGTAGCCCAGTATTTTCAAAGGCTTGTTAAATCACTATAATATTTAGTCCATCAAGTAGCTTAACAAGAACTTCAAACCTAACTCAAGTACAGTGATTCTGAAGCAGAGAGGGAGTTCTATTTATTTTAAGCTGTCAACAGCTAATTGTTTCTTAAACAAAGCGAGAGTTGGGTAGTTCAATAAATAAAATATAAAAGTTCACAGCACCTCTCTAGGCAGGGGAGGTCTGTCACATAAACAGACATCACTCCTTAAATAGTTGACAGGACTTATTATGTCTGCCTGAGGGATGGAGTTTGTTAGCAGATGCTTAGTTTCATAATTTTTGTTTACTTCCTGAGGCATTGATTTGGCACACCCATTTTCCCCTGAAAACTTTATGTAAAAATATGTGTATAAAAGGATAAATGATTTAAATGCCAGGTGTAGGCAGAGTATTTGAACAACTCAAGATCTGAAATAGTCCCTTTATGGAATATTTTAGTAGTTAGAATATTTCATAAAATACTCTGGAATATATTAGGGGTGCGCTGATAGAGATTTTTAAGGCTGATATCGATAACCAATTTTTAAGAAGGCATACTGATCCGATTTCCGATATGCAGCCCAGCAGCTTGAAGAGTAGTGTCTGGCTGGTAAATCTGTTGTAGTGAAAGAGGAGGGGGAAGGAAAGAGGTGTGTGTGTGAGGGGAGCAGATTGAGGCCCTTGTGGTGTGGGAGGGAGTGGGAGTGGGAGTGGGGCTGGGGGAGGCGCTGCCCAGCCCAGCTGGGGCAAGGCGGAGTGGGGTGCGGGATGGCGCTGTGGCTTGTCTGGAGAGGGAGGGAAGTGAGGGGGCTTGCTGATCTGATATTGGTACTGATGTATCGGTGCACCTTTAGAATATATCCATAGAATATTCCAGTTGCACAGGGTACGAGAGATAGCACTCCCTCTGCAGCTGGAGGGGATTCAAACCCACCTTTCCTACCTTTGAGGAAAGAGCCTTAATGCCAGGCTATAGGGTAGGCTACACTACCCCATAGGTGGTAGGTGATTATATTCTCCATCCCTCCTTTTGAAGCTGTTCCACTTTTACAGCAAATAATTCAAGATTCATTGGCTTAGAGAGGGAGTAGAAGAGTAAACATGATGTGGTAGCTTAGGCATTAAGGTACTCAGCTGAGGGAAATATCTCCATTCTTTTATCTTAAACAGTCATTAGATGTAATACAGAAACTGTCTTGGGGGTGGGCATCAGAACTTAGGTCTCTTCCATTACAGGTCTGAATCCTTTCAGGCTGAGGGGGGAATTGAACCTGGACAGGGTCTAGGCCAGCAGTTCCTGAACTGTGAGTTGCAACCCAAACAGGGTTGTGAGAAATCAAATCACTTTAATCCAAGGGCGAGCAAAATATGGCCGGCCAGGCCCTTTCATTTGGCTTGTGAGTGCCCACCAGCTAATTGTATCTGGTCCAGTCAGTGTACCTCACTCCCACCCTCATGCATGGAAGGGCCCAGCCCAGGCATCATGCAGTTTCCAGGCAGGGCTGCTGATGCCACCACTACTGCAGCTGTTGGGGGACTGGCTTGGCTTCCCTGGCATCCCGTTGGCACCAGGTAGGAAATTGGCAGGGTGAGGGGGAGCTGCGGCTGGGTGGGAGCACACAGCATGGGGCCAGGCTGCGTTGCAGCAGAGTCTGCACCCAGGGAGGCAGTGGGAATGTGGAGCTTGGGTGAGCAGGATGTGAATGTGAGGGAGGGTGGGGGTGTGGAAACCCTTCTCGCACATTCCCCCTTATGGTGCACAGCCTGTGCTGCCAGCAGCAGCAGTTAGCGGGCACTTGTGGCCTGAACAGGTGCTGTTGCCCAGTGGCACATGGCTCCAGCCAGTGCTGCATGTCTTGGCAAGGAGCACAGCCAGGCCAGCCCACCTCTATTGTCTGGGGCTCTGCAAGGTGCACATGCAGCTCTGTGTCCTTGGGGGAAGTCCTGCATGACTGAGCCAGGTACCTTCTCTGCCCCTGGGTCTCCCAGGACCTTCCTGGCAGGTGGGTGGGGAAGGCAGCTGGCTCTACCATGTGGGGCTTCTTCTGGTGGCATGGAGCAGCACATGCACCATATGAAGACCCACATGATAGAGGCAGGCTGGCTTGGCTGTGCTCGTTGCCATCATACGCAGCACTGGCTGGAGCTGTGCAGTGCCTGTGAGGGCTCCAAGCACCCCGAGTGCCTGCTGCTGCTGCTGCCACTGGTGGTGGGGGCTTTATGCCATGGGGAGAAGTGTGCGGGGGTGTTCCCACATTCTCCCATCCTCTCATACCTCACAGACCCCACACACCCAGACCCTGCCCCCCCACCCCCCACATATACACCCACAACATAACTTATTGCCCCCCTACCCACAGCCACATCCCTTTACAAAAGTACTTTACAAACATAGATTTTCATATTTATATACTGTATTATATGTTGTTCTGTAATACAAGAACTTTAATATATACAGAATGTTGTTTTAATGATGTTTTGTTTTTGTTGGTGTCTGGGGTCCTGTGAATTTTCAAGTGTCAAAATGGGGTTGTATTGGAAAATAGTTTGGAAGCACTGGTCTAGGCCATTATATAATGGGTATTGGAGGTGGAACCAGCAGCTACTCTATGCTTCCCCCTGCAAGCAAGTCTTAAAAGAAGAGTGGACTCTGCTGAGTATTTTGAAAGAACGGGGTGCAGGGCTGTGGATAGATGTACCTCCCTGGGACCCTGAGATAAGGTACTTGGAGGGCAGGATTTAGGACTCACCTTAGTCTTCCTTTTTTTCCTGTTGTCTGACTCAGGGCAGTAGTATGTTGAGATTTTTAAGGCAGTTTCCTTCTCATCACACTGGCAGTGTTGGATCCCATTCTGAGTTACCTCTCCTTATTCACTATGTAGTGAGCTGTACATGCCTAACACAGGATTCTAGTCTGAGAGCCAGGCCCATGAATGATAGGTGTTGTGATGTCAGAATTTTAGGTGTTGAAGGCATTTGCTAGATATGTTCGTCAGGTTCCCACAAGCACAATCATAGTTAGACCAGATGTTTCCACCATTGTCCATTATGAGCAGGATTTGAATTACACTTTGACTCTTGTGGGGGTCTGTAAAAAATAAATAAATTGGGCTGCCCATCATGATGCCATATTAAAATCAGAGACCCTGCCACATTATGATTTTAAAATCTTAGAGGGGGGCTTTCATTTCTTATGGGGGGCTGGAGGGGACTCAGCCCCCCATGAGCTCCTCTGTAATTCAAACCTTGGTTATAATTATTTTGTTACCTAAAAAATGAAAAGGGAACACTTTGGGGTATATAAACCCAGAAGGCTGCCTTTTGGTTTAGTACAGCCAAAGTTGCCATTCCATGGGAAATCCTAACCTTTCAAAAGATTTTTGATTTGGGGCCACCAAGATGCTTTGTCTCATTACTATAGGTTTATTTACATTCATTTTGTTTTAATTATATGTTAACTGTAATATTTTAATATACTATACACATAAAAGTGTGAGTACTAGTTGTAATGGAAGTAACATTTAAGTCATTGTTGTAGTCAAAACTAAATATTTCAATTTTTCCTCATTTAAAATATGTACAATTGACCTGCTCAGACAGAAAAAAAAATCAGTTTTGATGAAATTGCTAATTTGCATGAAAAATGTTTCATTAACATTTTAGATTAAAGATTTAGATTAATACCACCTTTTGTATTTATAATTATTTTCACAGTATTTTCAACTGGGTTCTGCCTAGAGTTTGTGGCCTGACTGCTAGACAGAGTGCAGACATATAGTCGGAAATTGTCCTTGCTACTGGACCAGACAGAGAAGACTTTAAGAGGAAAAAAAAATATCTGTATGACTATCCTCATTCTATAGATAGGGAGCAGAGGCCCGGAAAAAATTAAATAAGGTGCCTCAGGTCACACACACAGTCTTTGGCAGAGCTTGACAATGTAGCCAGGTCTCTTAAATCTCAGTCCAGTGCCTTACCCTTAAAATGTGGGTCTCATGGTTAACAGAATAAAGCATATTATGGAAATGCGTTGTGAATGGAGAATTCTCTCTCACTGGTCTTTTGGTGCAATGGGAAAAAGTATGTTTGTGTGCATGGTGGGGTCATTGTGGTGGGTCAGTTTTGGGGGAAAACTGATGTCAGCTGCAGACCCCAGCAGGTGGACTGTATGGTTGATACATCTAGTCATCCCTGTTACACCAACATAATGCTCCTTGGTGTTGCTGCTGGCAGACACTTCATGCAACACCATTTTGGAACACATAGTTAAGAGTTGTCTTTCAGGAAGGACACCCTTAGAGATGGTGGGAGAGAGATTTACTCCTAAAGAAGAGAAAAAAAAATACTGGAATGTTTTAGCAAATACATATACTTTCTTAAGCTGGCTGTTTACATCATCTGGAACAGCTTCTGTTTGCTTTCAAAACGCAGGGACCACATTGTAACAGGGGGCCTACTGGGGCCAATCTCCGCGTGGCCCGCCCACCTGTTCTTAGGCAAACTGCCTGCCTTCTTGCCCACCACACCTAGGTCTTAATTGATTAATTAATAGATGTAATTAGGTGGAGGCTGCCCATTTTCTGCCGTGCTGCTAGGGGGCGCTATCTGTGGCTCCATTCCTCCCCTACACCGCAGCCCAGGCCTCGCAGATGACATCCTGATGTTCTCATATGCACCAGACCCCATGATGGGGCCCAGAATCCTGCTGTAGGACCCCCCAACTGAGTTCCTCCCTTCAGGCAGACTCTGCTGCCATCATACTGGGTTATATATCTCCCTGCCACCAGTCCCCCTTCGGGTGTGGTCCCCTCACTGGGACCTTTGGCTCACACTAGCCCCAGCCCACCTCCAGGCCAGTTGGGACCCCAGGCCCCTGGCTCTTGGGCGTCTGTCTCGATGGGCCTCCTTGACCTCCTGGTCCTGGCCCCCGCTTGGGCCAGTCAGGGGAAGCTCTGGCAGGCCTTGATGTATAACCCATACTCTTTTCCTGGGGTCCCCCTCTCTGGGTCCTCCTCCAGAGACATGGGGAGCCAGGGTTACCTCACACCACGGCTGGTGCCTCAGGGTCTCACAGGGGACTCTCATTCCCCCCTTGGGCCGCAGGTTGTGGTGCTATTACCAGTGTTATATTTGACCCAAACTCTGCTTCCCCACATTGGAGGACTTACTGGGGTCAGGACTCAGCTCTCTCTGGCTGAGCCCCCCTCTCCCTTCACAGGGCTCCACACACTGCCCCCCTCACACTGGAGGCTTGGGCTTGGGGCTTCCCTCCACAGGTGGGTTCAGGTGGCTATAGCCATGCCTCGCCCTCCAACTCTCCTCCTCAGGGTCTCAAACCGCCATGGGGCTCAGGCAGCCTTGGCCACACCCGGCCTTTAACTCTCCTCCTTGGGGCTTGCATCTCCACAACTACCTCTGATGTACACGACCCACCCAAAGGTGAGGGATAGGGATTAAGGCACCCTGACCTGCCTTTCACTGGGGTGATCACTGGCCTGGCATTTCCTGGGGACTCCCACACCACTGGGAGCCCCACCAGGCCACCCACTCCCAGCAGGGTGTAGTTTCTCCTACCATCCCCTACAGCTCCTCCCTTATCTCCAGATGAAACTCAGCAGCCCTCAGACCAGGCAATGTTCTTGCCTGCCCTCCAGCAGCCAAACTGCCTTGTTTATATAGGCAACCCTGAGCCTAAAATGGCTGCCCTCATTAGGCACCTGGAGGCTGTCAGCTCCAGGGCCTTAAAGTGGCAGGCACACATAGTGCCCTGCCACACACATCATTCTACATCTTTTGAAATGCCTAGGACAGGTTTCACTGAACTCTGTAAAACAGCTTTTTCATTATTTTGCTTGATTTGTCCGTGGGCTTCATGACAGACTACATTGTACTAATTTTCCTCTTTTATGAATTGTTGACACGTAAACACATAGTGTGAGTGAAGAAGCTGAACAAAGGTGACATGTAGTTAGAAATACAGGTATTCACAGAATTGCCCCCATAACTTACTTTACAGGACAGTTTTCATAGGGACAAGTAGCATATATACAAAATGGAGAAATGAGGTTCAGCTCTGCTACCTTGGGTCAGAGGACATTTCATTTTCCAGGCCCATTCTCCCATTGTCCTCCTTGCTGTTAAGGGTAGGGGCCCACCGATAAAGATTTTCTTGGCTGATACTGATAGCCAACTATTAACCAGCCACATTGGCTGATACTGATCCGATAACCGACCTACAGGAATGCAGCCGGGCAGTGTGGAGAGCAGGTCTCTGCAGGTAAGTCTGTGCAGGGGAAGGAGTGTGTGTGTGTGTGTGTGGGGGGGGCAGATCAAGGGCCCCACTGTGGGGGAGGGAGTGGGGCTGGGGGCCCTGCCCAGCCAGGTTGGTGCGTGGGACCCAGGGCTGGGGCAGGCAGCAGGACAGAGCCACAGGTGGCTTGTCCAGGGGATCAGTGTCCCAATGCTTAAAAACGGCAGCGGGAGCACTTGAACTAAAGCTCATTTGATAAGCTTTAGTTCCAAGTGCTGCCAACACCATTTTTAAGTGCAGGGGGTCCTTTTAAATGGAGCAGAACTGAGTGGGGTGAGGGCAGATGTGGGTTATCCTCTGTGGGTTTGGAGCGCTCTGCCCTACTGCCTTTGTCCTGTGAGCCCTGCACCGGTTGCACATCCCCTGCCCACCTGGCAGTGGGAGGCACAACTTGCTGCCCCCACTGCTGCCAGATGGACATGGTGTGCATGGCTGGCATGGGCCTCCCAGGGCAAAAGCAGTAGGGTGGAGAGCCCCAAGCCCACAGTGGATAGCCTGCACAGATCTGGGGGAGCACATGTCCCTGCCGTGCCTCCCCCGGAGGATGCACTCAATGGTGGGAGCCACTTCTCCTATGCCCCCTGGATGAACTCCCTGCAGCTCTGTCTTGCTGTCCACCCTGAGTCCCATGCACTGCCTTGGCAGGACAGCAACCCCAGCCCCTAACCCTGCTCTACTTCCTCCCTCCCTCATCATGGGGACCTTGATCTGCCCCTCACATGCTTCTTCTCCACTGCAGACTTACCTGCAGAGAACAGCTCTCCTTGCTTCTCAGCTGCATTCCTGGCCACGCAGAGGCTGTGCTCATGCATGTGGCACCCTCTGCATCTCACTGCTGGTAGCCCCAAACAGGACTCCTTGCTGGCTAGACTGCTGCCCTCCTGCAAGGGGAAACCTGCCATTTCTCAAGGGAACCCAGGCATCTGGGGTCTCTGGCCCTATGGGCAAGAGGGACCCCAGGTGTCTGGGGGTCCTGGCCAGAAGGCATAATTAATTATATTTATCGGTGAACATTATTGGCTACACCAGCCAAAAAATCTGATAGCTGATAATGTAAATTTCCCTTTTATTGGTGTCGATTCAATATGCAACTGATATACTGGTGCATCTCTAATTAAGGGTCAGCAACAAAGCTGATGGCACTTTTTGGTGTTGACATACCTGTATACACTAAGAGTATTTTTTCTGTCTGGTGGAGTAAAGTTACCAGAAATGTGTTCCTCTGTATGCTGTCTTAATAAAAATCTACTCTGATTTCTGTCATTGAATGTACTTCTAGGTAACTGAGAACAGCATTCAGCTCTCAGCTACACAGTGCACTTCTCTGATTATCCTTCTTAAGCATGAGCCATAATACAGACTGTATTTAATACTTGTATTGATTTTGCAATAAACTAACTGCACACAGAAATGTAGATGTATAAACAAAATGCAGTCTCTCACATGTCTGTCTTGCAATACAATACATAAGTCACAGCATATATAGCCCTCAATTATCTAATCTACAATGAGAGATACGGAATTCTATTTTAACTTAGTCATCCATAATTACTTAATTTAAATGCCCATTTGAAAGGTGCCATCTTCAGTGAAACTAAGAAAAAGCTTCATGTAAACTTTTTTATAAGAGCTGAACAGGTGCTAAACTACAGAGCTGGATTGTCTGTTGCAGAGGGTTTTGCTTGAGGCAGGCAGAGCACAGCCTCAGTGTAAAGAAACAAAGTTTTAAGAATTCAGCGGAAAGCACCTACCATAAGTGGGTGGTATCTGTATATATTCACTGTCCCTTTTTCATGGAACACATCATATGAGGAGAAGCATACAAGTAAATAGGAACTACAGGGAGAGACAAACAGCAGACAGTTAAGATAAATTTCAACTGTTAGCAGCATTCCAGAAATGAGAATTTAGAGAATTTAATGAGGATAAGTTGGCCTTGCCAACTCTGATAATTCTCAACAGGAGAGTGGAGTTATTAATCATCTTAAGGTTAGTCTAATGACTATATTTCACATCCTTTCAATGTGCAGAGGAATGAATTTACATAGAACAGGGGGTGGTAACTTTTTGCCAGGAGGGAGGAGAGTGGGAGCGGGGGGGGTTGGCATTTTAACAGAGCTTAACTCTGAGCATGGGCTGTTTCCAAGTTGGTGGCACTACAGTGCTACTACTGCCTCGGCTAGCTGCTGGGTGAGCAAAGCCCCCCCCCACTTCTGCCAATGAAACCTTCTGCCAGTGAAACCTGGCAGAACCTTCCTAGCTCCACCGGCTGCATGAAATGGCTCTAGAGGCCAGTTCTGGCCCGCAGGCTGTAGGTTGCTGACTGCTGATATAGAACACTTCTTATTTTCCTATATATACCATATTAAAGGGACCTCTTATGGGTGTCTGTTTTTTTGGGAGTCCAGGGTATTCTGTACTGTGGAAGGCTGAGCATTGTGGATCCAATTACAAACCAATTTCTACTTTCCTATTTTGGTCTTTTGGGAGGATTTAAAACCCTTTGTAGAAGATGATCTTTTTCTTATTTATGTTGTTAATATAGGGAAACGTATGTTCATATTGGGACCACTGTCTCTGCTGACAATAGGGACCGAACCACTGACCTCTTTTGCTTAAAAGTGTGATGTAATAAGTGGATGTCCTGGGGCCAGTCTAGATGTTGGCTCTCTGTCTTGTCTAGGGCAAACTGCTCACTTGCCACGCCTTTGATGCATCATTATGTTGTTCCCAGGGGGTAGGCTGCCCATTTAATTGCCCTGATGCCAAGGGTGCATACATGGCTCTGAATTTCCCCTTATACCATGTCCCATGCCTCTCAGGTTTGGCCATCACTCAGCCTCACTTGGCCTATCATACCACCCATACTGGGGCCTCCCTTTACACCACTCTGGGCTCTTAGCATCTAATTTTTTCTCAGGCTCCTTGCCCTGCTTTGGACCCTTTTGGTCACCCATGCCCCTACACTGGATGTCTCAATCCCATGCCTCCTGAACACCCGGCTCCTTTGTGAGCCTCTGGCTCCATTTAGTGGACCTAGGCCCTGTGCTTTTTCCCAGGGTGTACTCCCCTAGCCTTTCTCCTCCATGGGGTCACCTGCAAGGCAGTGGGGGCTGAGGTTTTCTGGTGCTCATACTCACCCTTCACTAGGGAGGCACAGGTGTGGCATTTCCTGGAAACTGCCCTGCCACAAGCAGCCCTACCACACCATCCTCCACAGCAAGGTGTAGTTTTAGGTCATGCCCCAGGGCCAGGAACCTCCTCCATCCCCAGAATTCCTGCTCTGTACCTCCAAGATGTTCTGGGAGCAGCCAGCTGGGTGACCTTGCTCCTTTGGCCCCTGCAGTAACTGCCTGCTCTGCTTTGGGGCCTAACCTCATACCCAGGCTCTCAGCCCTCTCCACCAATCAGGTGGCCTCCTGCTTACCATGTGACCGCCTGCTCCCACCTGTAGGCTGCTTACTGCTTGCTCAGACACTTTTGAGTGACAGGCACAACCTGTGCTCTGTCACATGTGAGTCTACAGTTTCAGCTACAAAGCAAGGTTTACCCCTGGGCTCCCACAGAAAGTGGGGAGGGTGTAACAGGCACTGAGCAGTGGGTTACCATTGCTTTACGAAGTTAGTTATTTCTTGCCTGATATGGAAAGAGCTGTATTGCTACCTAGCATGTTCACTGGTGGTGGATAGTGTAATGACCTTCAGGGACTGTTAGCTGTGAAATAAGCAGGGGTTACTCTGATGAATAAGCAGTCATGGACCAAACAGCAGAAACACCACCAGGATGTGGTGAGGACAGCAGATGGCAATGCTTTCCCTCCTGAAAAGGAACATATATCCTTTGATGGTGCTGTGATATGGCAAGTGCAGGTCGCCACTATAATAAGCCTGTCCATCACCCCCTTCTACAAGTCCTCAATGGTGGAGCAGGCAGAAGAAGGGGTTAGAATCTCAACAGCTGTGAAAGTGGATGAAGGCTGCAGCGGAATAAGATCCCCAGTTGTCTTGGTCTCCTTGCCATTGGATCAAGGTTCTGTTCTGTCAACAGCCTTGTGGAAGCTGATGTGCAGCAGCTTCTCCATGATAAAAGAAGTCATGCACAGGTGTCTTCCATGAAAACAAGCAATCATAGAAGACAGTCATCCTCAATTGTGAGGGATTGCCGAAGAAGAGTCCATAAAACGTTCAGGTGCACCAGTCCATAAATCAGACTCTAATTACTGGAACTGGCAGTGCCACCAATATTTATAAAACCTATTTTCAATAGTTTATAACATTACAGAATCTTGATCATGTGTGCCAGGGAGTTGGCTATGCCATTTGTGTGCCCAGGCTGAATTTTACATTGCAACTAAAATGGTCCATCCATCCTGACAACGTGATTAAGGAGAAATGTGTTGCTTTGATCAGCTCTGTGCTTTGGAGCAGTCTTGACATTTGCTGGTGCCCAATAGGGATTTTCCTATTGCTGTCCCTTTGAAAATCTGGTCAAGTTATAAGCATCTGAAAAATCTCAGTCAGCACATGCTGAGTAGTTACTTGTTTGCATTTGGCAGCTGAATTCCCTCAAAATTCTGTGTTGAGCATGCTTTCTGCCTGTAGAGCACATATGGGATACTTGGGGTTCCCATATGCTGAGCAACTGCACTTACCCCGTTCTCCCAGCATGCCTTTGTTCCATCCCAGAGTGCAGGCTTTACTCCAGGCTTTCTCTGGACTTGTTGCTCACTGTTGCTGGGTGGGAAGTACTGTGGTACTAGACATTAGAAAAAAAATGGCGAGATGATTCTCTTGTGCTCTCATGTTTCCCTTCTGCTGGTGACCAGGTGTAGTGGGAAGGAGGAGGAGGTGGCGAATGCAGTGGAATATAGAGATGTGCATGTGGGGCACAAGGGGAAGAGGTGGGAGATGGAAGGCAGGGAGGTTGGAGAGGGGGACATGACAGGAGCCTGGGACCGCTATACATTTCACAGCATTCAGGACATTTGCCTTGAAAAACTGGCAACTGGATTTCTCATCCTTCCTCTCATGCTGAAGTTCTGTCAGCGTGCTACTGGTGCCGTTTATTTCACTGAATCAAATGATAGAGTTCTGTGGTGCAGGTGTAATGGTCCAAAGAGCTGTTGGCCCAAGTTGGAAGGGGAGGGTAAACATAGTTCCACAAGATGGATTTTTTTTTTGTAGTTTTTACTTTAATGTAGGAACTTTAATGAAAGAGGTCAGCCATACATTAACACAAAGCTAAGATTGCTGTCAAGAACTTGAACATTAGGAAATACGAAAATTAAATTTACCAATGATCCTTAATTTGGTAATCCTGGCTCTGCCTTGTACACATGCATTATGGCTAGGGCAACTGTATGTCCTGTTTTAGGCGAGACAGCCCCAGATCTCAGAGGCTTGTCCCAGCTGGCTGTTTGGAATTATAATGGATATCCTAGAAAAGGACAGGTGTGGGGTGCAGTTTGGCTGTGAGTCAGAGCCGCATGGAGTGCCTTGCAGGCGGGCAGGCAGGCACCGCTGCTTTCATGGCATGCAGCCCTGCTCTGTCTGATTTGTGAGAGCGTGGTGGGGCAGAGGAAGTGTCCTGGATTTCTCAGGTGATGTCCCATATTCTGGGATATGGTCAGCCTAATTATGGCACATTCTAAAAAATTGCGTACTGTTTTTTCCAAAGATCTTTGCTTCCAGAGGTATGCAGGGTGTATGCCATCTCTTGGAATGAGATAGGGTTGTGCAGTGAAAGAGGCTACTACAGTCTATGTATGATGAGCTTTGGAGAGACTGGTTCATATAAACTTCCTTTAGCTTCATAGCCCAACACCACACTGCTGACTTTTATGTCAGATATATTTTGAAACAGGTAAAAACAAGCTCACATTTGTTTTTAATATTTGTTATTTTGGATTGGATTTACTATAACTTTACTGGCTAGAAAGAACAGGTTTCAGAAAAGGAACAGCCCTTTGATCTTTGACCTTCTGACAGATAAAATGAATATTGTGAAAATAAAGCCAAAACTAGAGTATTATTTGAATCGTATAGAAACATGATATGAACACAGGCCTAGGGTTCTTATCTTGATTTTCCTTTTAATGGCTTGTTTGACTTTGCAACAGTAGGATTTTTATGCTCTGCGTGATAGTCATCTGACTAGGGTGTCAAGGAGACCTAAGAGCATGCCTTTAAAGGAAAGAAAAATACCTTCTGAAATGTGTGATGAGCCCTAGATTTTCAGAATTGGCCATTTACAGTTAAAAC
The DNA here is from genome assembly GCF_052110815.1 of Crocodylus siamensis. Lineage (NCBI taxonomy): Eukaryota > Metazoa > Chordata > Crocodylia > Crocodylidae > Crocodylus > Crocodylus siamensis. The sequence goes on along the minus strand of NC_143398.1, from coordinate 125,660,434 downwards.
AATGCCTGAGGCTTAGTTATGTCCAGGAATCCAGGTTTTCCATTCACCATGGAAAGATGTGGTAAAACTCAGATTTTCTTCTTTAAAGGAGAAAAAATGCAGGAAACAGTGGGTTTCCCCTTGCAGGCTGGCAGAGTTCCAGCATGCAAGGGGCTGGAGGGAGCAGGAGGAGGGCAATCGGCAGGGATGCCATGTGCATGTGTTCAGCCCCTTCGTGGTGAAGGGACTGAACACTAGAATGCTAAAGGTTCAAAGACACAACTTAAGGACAAAAAATCTTGAATTTGCATGAATTTTAAGTCAAGCTCCTGATGTTGAGGGGCCCTGACTCCTGATATTTGAACACTTGGGGCTGGAAGTGTTGCTGTTTTACATGGCCTTGTTGATTGATAGTATTCTGAAAAGTGCTGTGTTCAGACTGCCAGTGTTCTCACACTGCTTCAGACTGACCAACCAACAATTGTACTTTGGCAAAATATTTTTTGTAGTAAAAGGCATTAACAAGTTTCAGAAAATAAGTAAAAATAAAGGAAATTGAAGAGGAAAACCGACTCATGTATTGCAAAGTATTGAAACGGAAATCCTGAAGCCACTAAGACGAGATATCTCCATGCATATGGTAGCAGTGTGATTAAAAACATAACCAAGACAGCAAAGTTGTCATTTTAATAATAGAATAAGTTCACTAAGGTGAGCTGTAAACCATTAAAAAGAAAGAGTTTCTGATCTTCTTTGTTGCTTAAATATGATGTAGAGTGAAAAGATTAACCGCTAATGAGAAGTATGTACTTTGATGTTTTGGACAAATTTCAGCTGGTGTTACTGTATTCTGCCAGTTGAGAGTCCACCATTTAGTTTCAATGAAATGCAGTATTCCCCACTTCCTGTCTTGAATGGTGTGTGATATTCCCTAGACTTTGCGTCAGTTATTCATGTTATCAAGTAAGAGAAGAATAAACCCAACATACACAATTTTTTTCAGCTACACCTCAGTGTGGACCCGGGGTAAATAAACAGTTCATTGTTCAAAGACCAGAGAATCTGCTACTTATTAAAAATTTAACAAGGAACTGAGTCTATTACTCTTCAGTTTAAACACAGTACTCAGTAAGCAAAGCTTAAAAGTAAAGCAGGTTTCTGAGGTAATAAATTGCTGACATAATAAAGATTTCTGGTTCTTTTTCTAGTGTGTTGCGATCACAAGTACCATTAAATTCTGTTCAGCGTTTAATTTCCAAATTTGCCTTGTACATTTGGAGTATCTTTTCTGAAAAAATACTGGCAACTCATTTCCTTCTGTACTTACCTATCAGAGACATGGGTTAGTAGTTCTGCTTCTCCTGCTAGATCAACAGGCATTACTAATATTTAATTTAGGACTTCACCTTGGCTTCAAATTGAAATTGTATTCATTGGGGAGCCACTTGACTTGGGTTAACAGTAAAATCAGTTTATTTGGTCTTACTTGTGGCATCCCAAAACAAAACAAGAACTTCAGTTTCTATAGTCAGGTTTTGGCAGATAGAAAGATTTTGTTTGCTTCGGCTGTATTGATAATTCTTACATTTGTAATTCTTTGTTTGCATGTGTTACTCATTGGCAGGTTGCTTTGAGTCTGGCTCTCAGTTACTTTATTTTTGCATGTGTAATCAATCCCTAGGAAAAGCATTACATGCAAAGTTCTCTGTTATACCTCCATATATCATTCATCTGTATAGCCAAGAAAATAGTACATTAGACTGGACATTTTCCCGTCCTGGGGCTATTATTATGAAGATCAACCAAGAATATAATTGGACATTAGGCAGTCCTGGGGCTAGCTTGAATAGCTCATGTGCAACACTTTTCAACTAAATATAATTTTAAAGGAGGTTGGTGTGATTTATCTACCTTTTAAAAAGAGGGAAACAAACCAAGAAATGGGGTAAATTGCCACACAAGTGACTGAGTCAGAAATTGAATTAAGGTTTTCTGAGTTGCAGATTGGTGCTCCTTCGCAATAAAAGTTTAATTGAGAATGTTTTGTGGGTTTCAGCTAGGTTTTAACTAAATTAAGATAGATAGTTCAGGCTGGAAGCTGCCACGTGTTTGTATTGGGATGACTACAAATGTAAAGTGAGGCTTTTTACTATCAATAAAAATGAGTTAACAGCAAGTTTATGTAATTGCCATCATTGTTACAGCAGGCTGCTGGGTAAAACCTCATTGAAGCTGGTGAGCATAACTGTTGCCCTTCATTTAGGATAAAAGTAAGAAATAACCCAGATCCTTTATGGAATTAGATAGCTGGAGTGATAGGTACATGTAGGGCTTGGTTAGATGTTAAACCACGTGCTGTAAAGTTGTGCAGCTGAATATACCTGTAAGAGAGAGAAGCAGCAGAAACACACAGAGAAGAAGCAAAGAAGTATAGGCACAGGCAGAGAGGCCTTGGTAGTGGGACTCTGAGATGAAAAAGCTAACAGATTTTTAGTGAATTCATAGCAGAAAGCAGGTTTTCTTTTATTACTGTCTCCCGTTGTTTTCAAGGAAAACAAACTTTGTAAATTCCTTGTAAATAAATGAGTTTGCATTTAAACAAACAAACCTGAACAACAGAATAAAATGAACAAAAACCAAGAATAACCCTCCATCTTTTCCCCTTTCCCCCCATGAAAAAAAATTCACAAATCCTGACTTCACCATTAGTTCATCATTAGTAGGACTTGGTTGTACGGGAAACATTATGGAGTTTGTTCTGAGATTGTTGTGATTTTAAAACTGCTGGATTTTTTGGGTCCTGTAAAAAACCTTGGCCAAAGAGAGCGAATTTCTATTGGGTAACTCTAGGTAGGATTAGAAAACTGGTGAGGGAGATGTTATACTTGGTTTGCAAATAAGACAGAAGCCTCTGTACAGCAGTATCTCTTGGGGCATCAGTGGAATTAATGAGCATTACTATTGATGGTTTTGGGCATCTTTCCAGTTCTGAGAATCTATATTGATTGGTAGTTGTGGACTACTCACAAAATAGCATGACATATACTCAGTAAGAAACGAAGAGGCTGTGAAAATAGCATAGGTTCTAGTAAATGAATTCTTTGCTAGATCTGAAGTCCTGGGTTAGTTGCACATAAAGAAGAAATTTTGAATCCAAAGTATTTTAGAAGCTTTATGAGATTCAAGGGGTACATAAAATTTACACCTTTCCACAATCTGAAAGGATGTGCTAAGGTTCGGTTGGATTTTGTGGAGTTCCAGCTGGTTACCTTTGTAGAACAGTGCAGAAGTGATTGGGATTAGTGTATCCCATTCCTTTTCAAAGATTTCATAGACATTAGGGCTGGAAGGGACCTTGGAAGATCATCGAGTCCAGTCCCCTACCCAAAGGGCAGGAAGTCAGCTGAGATCATAGGATCCCAGCAAGGTAAGCATCCAGTTTGCTCTTGAAGGTGTTCAGTGTAGGTGCTTGAACCACCTCTGGTGGCAGGCTGTTCCAGAAGGCTTATCCGACAGAAGGCAATAACAGTACGACATGTACCTCAGTGCTCCTCATGTTTGGCTGTGAATTAAACAAATCTTTTCATTTGGAGCTTCTGAAGAAGAACAGAGGAATTTGGGGTATTTGGATTATGAAGGGACTCTGATTCAAAATTGAAAAGGTTCATACCTTTGCTAAGGAAAATGTTAAAGAATAGTATCTGACAAAATAAAAAAGCTTTATGATATTAAATCATTGGGGGAAACCTGCGCAACTCATGCCAGGACCAGAAGTGCTCATGATGACTTGAGCCATGGAGAAGGCATGTAGCCACATTTAGTGCTAGCTTCTGATTTCAATTTCAGAAACAATGAGCTACAAGTGATCCACCTTCTTGTTTAGAAAAAGCAAACTGAAGGTAAAGGAAATTTTGGAAACAGTTTCTACTTGATTATCCATTCATAAATTAGTAGTTAGATGGGGCTGGGAGGCTTTGCTACAATTTAGAATTGGGCTCTGAAAGACCTTAATGTAATATGGAAGCAATGTCTTTTTCCCAGTCCTAAGAGCTTTTTGCTTTTGTGTTCTAATCTGTTCTAATCTGTTTTCTGCCGGAGCCAGATGTTCTTCATCTAAAAGTTGTTTTCATATTGCTTTTCTGATATGGTAGTAGTGGGAATGATTGCATCAGTGGAGAATGTGTGATATATAATGGAGCATCATCTGGTGTGGGCACCTATGTGCAAAGTATCTCTGAGTGCTTCCATGTAGATATTGGAGAGAAGGGTAAATAGTATGGGCATCTGAGACTTAGGAGGTGGGGCCTTTTACCATCGCTACTCTCTAGGTTCTGCTGCAAAGCATCATTGGAACTATGGTAGTGATGTGTCATATTTCTTGCCATGTCTTGTAGGTATGTTAGTAGTAACTTGCATTCTCCTGTGTCAAAGGCTGTGAAGAGGTCAAGCAGTATTAGCATAGAGATCTCACCTGTGTCCATGGCTCTGAGGAGATCATTGTTTAATGCTTCTAGAGCAGTTTGTGCACTTTGACCTGATTATGAGGCCTTGATTCAAGGTGCTGGCCATCATTATGTATTTTTGGAAGATGGTGATTGCTATTTTCTCATCTATTTGCCCAAGAATATTGGTTATAGGATGGTGGTTGGAGAATTTTTGAGTTGGATGAACTTTTGGATGAACTCTGAATATGCTATTAACTATTTCTGTTAGTAATGAGAAAAGTTGTTTTTTAGTGGCTTTTGGTAGTCAGAAAAGGCTTGAAATAGTTTCATAAGTTGATCTAATCAGCAGAGTATGTTGACAGATATTTGAAAGAGTTGATGTGTGCCTCAGTGATTGTAAAGAGATTGTAGGAAGGCAATTTTTACTCTCTTATTCAGTGACATAATCCTGAAAGTGTTATTCAGACTATGGTAAAGTACGTTTGGGAGGTACCATTGAACTGTGTCTCCGTGATGTAGGCACAGTCAGGTACTTGAGATAGTGGCTAGTTTGTTGAAAGCAGTTCTTAGTCTTTGTAAGAGGATAGTACAGAGTTGGCTTTACACCTAGTTATAAGGACATATATTTCTTTCAGTGCTTATACCTGTTTGATGATAGAGGAGTGACACCTGGGAGCCAGCTACATTTTTCTGATTTCACTGAGTTGATCTGCATTGGCTCTGCTTAAAGCAGTGATTCAAGGTGCCATGAGATACTTTTAAGGTGCTCTGGAATATTAAGTGTGCAAACACCTACACACAATGCACAGTACAAACCCAGAGATTTTAAATAGGAATTTAAAGTAGCAAAAGCATTCTGACCTGTTGTAGTCTTTGAGTTATTTGCAAGAGAAGAATTTGCTCTATTTGTTTTCTGTAGTCAAGAAAGAATGCCAGCCAAGATTTACACTTCCCCTGGTACCTGTGGAAGAGATTGATAACTCCCCTTTTCAGTCACCTTCTTAAAGAGGGAGGCTTGAGACCAACTGCTAACAGAAATATGCTTTACAAACCTTGGGATATTTGTGCATGATTAGCACTCTGCCCTCTGACAAGAAGGCACTGTTGATAGTAGCTATCAAATTGCTCTCTGTCAGTGAATAAGGTTATTCAAGATGATATCCTGCTTTCTTTGGGAGGAGAAGAGATTGTGTAACCATTACGCAAAGGTCTACTGCAGAGATAGCCAACTTGCTTTTGATTGTGCAATAAAATCTAGAAAGATTATGATAAAAAATTGAAGCTGATTTTGGGTGGGGTGGCAGGATTTTTTTCTCTCTCTTGCTCTTTCTTTTGGTACACATGAATGCATAGGGAATTGTAATCAGAGTCATGAGTAGATTTTTAATCTTGGTGCACCACATAGTTGGTTTGCTTCTTGTAATGTTGTGGAGCAGTCCAAAGAAGGGTGTGGAACAGTACAGAAAGATTAAAATGACCTTACTCTGCTGAATGTTGTTGCACAATATTCAATTGACTTCCGCAAGACTGTCTTTAATGAGGTTTGTGTATATTAAATTAGTTTGTTTAACCAGGTTAATGCTTTGGTTTGCAATTTTGGCTTGACTTCCTTTATAGCCAGTGTCCAGTAGCACTCTAGTCTTGTTGTTATCGTTAGATGTGGCTATGGGAACAAAGTAATGCGTATTTAACCCTCAGAAGCTAGGGGTTGAATGTAGTTGTCTGCCCTGGATATAAAGGAGCTGAATGAAGTAGGAAAAAATTGAATTTAATTATTTCTCAGAATTGTCACTGAAATGTGCCCCTTTTATTTTTCATTGAAAATTTTTGGATTCGTTGACCAAGAAGACTTAAGTTCTTGCTCCAGGAGTGGTTTCCCTTCCTTCCCCCTGCCCAAAGTTGGGGTCCTGTGCGGTCTATGATTGGGGTCATGTAGAACAAAGAATAAGAACTACTAACTTACCTCACGTTTTAACTCTTCTCTTGCCTCCCTCTTTACCCTAGTCTAGTAGCTCATTGCAAACCATTGATTCCTTTCCTCCTCCTTTCCCTCCCTTTGTTCTGAGTACTGCTCTTCCCCGCCCCCCCCCCCCCGTCAGCAGATGAAGAACCTCCTACTTTTCCTCCTCTGCAGCACAGTGCTTTGGGCTGTCTGCCACAATTTCTTTCTTGGCCGGCCCTTCTCAAGCAAAAAGCCTCTCCTTGATGGCTTCAAACCTGAGGGAGGACGTGTGGGCACCAGTTAGGAATGGAGGTTGTTTACAGCAAAAGGGTAGCCTAGAAAAGCAAGGTGGTTCCTTCCAGGGGCAGGTTAGACTCTGCATTGAGCATAAAAACAAATGTGCACTTTCTCTCTTCCTAGAGAACATCCTCCTGCAGCACCTCCTACTGGCCTGAGCTGAACTGTTGGCTTGGCCAGTGTTTTAGGAGGTAGTGATGGTGAACAGAGAAGAGGAAATTTAGTTTTTCCATGTATACAATGAAAGGAAATGTTGTAATAAACTGCATGAAACAAAAAAACTTTCCCAGCACATTACCTTATAACACTTTCTCTGTTCCAAGTCCTTGCTAGAAGACTCGTACAGATTACTAATTCATAAGGAAACCTTGAAAATGATTGAGTTTGGCTTAATGACAGCTTGCTTGTTGTGCTGCCAAGTGTATGTGGCTCAGGTTGCTTGGAGAGAGAGATGAGGAACTGATGCTTGGGTGCTGAGCATTGTTTTGCTGAGTGGCAGAGGCTACTGAAGTGGTTAAATAATGTGAAGCCAAGGGAAGTTCTCACTTCCCCAGCCCATGAGAAGGAGGAGCTGTGTGAAAGCCTTGCACATCTACTGCTGGGGAGAGGAAAGAAGGCTGTGTACTTCCTGTTTTTTCTGTTTAACTTGGGACCTGGTGGAGTCCACAACTGATGCTATATTTGCTATCATGAGTGAAGGAATAAGAAAATGCCCAATAGTGATGTATTGCAGGGACATGAGAGGAAAATGCCAGTACCTCCAAGTCCTGTTGCTCAGAAATTATGAGATCGATCCCACACTGACAACTTACATGACATTGTTTAAAAAAATAAGAGATTTAAAAAATGATGTAATTTGAGTGTGGGGTTTGTTTGTTTATTTTGCCTTTTGGTTTTAGAGCAGTTGGGATACCTTAAGGTGCTTTTCTACAAAACTGTGAAAGCTAGATTTAAAAAAACAACCAAAAACTGAGATTCTTTCTTATTCCCTTGACTACAAGAGCCAAAACAGTCTTCAGTTGATGTAAATGGACTTTGGATAAGGCACTCTTTCAGCTTCAAAACCTGTTTCCCTTTGACTTTAAAAATAGAAGTCGATAGAAGATGGAAGAGATGGAATAGGTGCATCTGTACTTTGGAACATACCATATTTACTTGATTCTAAGATGAAGTTCCCTCATTTAATATGGGGGGTGGAAGCCCCTCATCTTAGAATCACATATGAGGGTGTTGGGGGTGGGCAAGCAGCTGCTGTGGCTTGGGCTCTAGCCCTACCTGGGGTTGGGGCCATAGGTGCAGCTGATGCCTGGCTCTTCTACCTCCCCACTGCCTCGACACTCCCCCATCTCCCTGCCCTCCACACTTCTGCTGTTCTACCTGTCCCTCTCCCTCCCACACCCTTTTACCGTTGCTCTGTGCTAACAGGCTTCATTCAAACTGCAGCATGGGGCACTGAGCATGGTCCCAGCCTGGTCTATAGCATTGGTACACAGCCCACATAGCTGCTATGGGACTGAACTGGAGCTATGCTCCATGCCCCAGGGTAGAACAGGAATGGAGCCGATTGGCATGGAGCGAGGGGAAGGTAAACATAGGTTCATAGATGTAGGGTTGGAGGGGACCTGAGCAGATCATCAACTCCAACCCTCTTCGCTGGGCAGGAATGAATACTGGGCTGTCATGACCCCTGGTAATTTTAAGCTCATATGATCCCAGCTTAGGTATTTATCGAGCCTCCTTTTAAAAATCCCTAAGGTAGGAGCCAGCACCACTTCCCTTGGAAGCTGGTTCCAGATCCTGGCCGCCCTGACTGTGAAGTAGTGCCTCCTGATGTCTGGCCTGAACCTACTCTCAGTGAACTTGTGACTGTTATTTCTTGTCACTCTGCAAGATGCTCGGGGGAACAGGGTCTCACCCATTCCCCTCTGGTTCCCCTGGTAAGTTTATAGAAGGCCACTAGAACCCCTCTCAGCGTTCTATTGTGAAGACTGAACAGGTTCAGGTCCTGTAGCCTCCCCTCATAGGGCCTGCCCTGCTGCCCCCCAATCATGTGAGTGATCCTCCTCTGGACCTTCTGCATGCTGGCCATATCCCTCCTGAAGTACAGCGCCCAGAATTGGATGCAGTACTCCAACTGTGGCCTGACCAGTGCCGCATAGGGGGGCGGGATCACCTCCTTGAACCTGCTTGTGATGCATCTGTGGATGCATGACAAGGTGCGGTTAGCCTTGCTGCCTGTATCCTCACATTGGCGGCCCATGTTCATTTTAGAATTGATAATGACTCCAAGATTTCTTTCTGCCACTGTGCTTTTGAGAAGGGAGTTCCCCAGCCTATAGGTATGTATCCCAGCTGCCCGCAGAGGGAGGATTCGGGATTGAGAGAGCTTTGAGCATCAAGGACCATAAAAAGTCCTTTTTCAGATATGTGGGGAGCCAGAGAAAAAGCAAGGGCAACATTGGATCCCTGCTGAACCAGATGGGGCATCTGATAACTGACGCCCAGGAAAAAGCTAACCTATTAAATGGGTACTTTGCATTGGTCTTTCATCAGTCCCATGGGACACCCATGCCCGCTATGGGACAGGGAGGTCTGGGTGAGGGAGATCCCCTGTCCTCCATAAATGCTGACCTCGTGAAGGAACATCTTGAGAAGCTGGATACCTTCAAGTCGGCAGGCCTTGGCAATTACACCCCAGGGTACTCAAGGAGCTGGCGAGCATCATAACTCAGCCCCTGGCACGGATCTTTGAAAACTCCTGGCGCTCTGGTGTAGTGCCCGAAGACTGGAAGAAGGCAAATGTGGTGCCTGTCTTCAAGAAAGGGAGGAAAGTGGATCCGGCTAACTATAGGCCCATCAGCCTGACTTCTATCCTGGGGAAGATCTTAGAAAAGTTTATTAAAGAGGCCGTCCTTAATGGACTGGCCAACGCCAACATCCTAAGCGATAGCGAGCACAGGTTTGTTGCGGGTAGGTCTTGCTTGACCAATCTTATTTCCTTCTACGGCCAGGTGACCTATCACCTGGATGAGGGAGAAGAGATTGATGTCATATATCTTGACTTCAAAAAAGCCTTCAATCTGGTATCCCATGATCACCTCTTGGCAAAACTGGCCAATTGTGGCCTTGGCTCCACCATGATCCACTGGCTGGGAAATTGGCTCTGTGGTCGGACCCAGGGGGTAGTAATTGATGGCAGTCACTCATCATGGTGTCCTGTGACCAGTGGGGTCCCCCAAGGCTCTGTCCTTGGACCCATGTTGTTCAACATCTACATTAATGATGTGGGCATTGGAGTCAGGAGCAGACTAGCCAAGTTCACTGATGACACCAAACTTTGGAGCAAAGCATCCACGCCAGAAAACAGGTGGGTGATCCAGGCTGACCTGGACAGGCGTAGCAAATGGGTGGATGAGAACCTGATGGTGTTTAACACCGAAAAATGCAAGGTTCTCCACCTTGGTAGGAAAAACCTGCAGCATCCTTATAGGCTCAGCAGTGCTACGCTGGCTAGCACTACAGAAGAAAGAGACTTGGGGGTCATCATTGACCACAAGATGAACATGAGCCTTCAGTGTGATGCTACGGCTACTGAAGCAACCAGAACGCTGGCTTGCATCCATAGATACTTCTCAAGCAAATCCCGGGACGTCATTCTCCCCTTCTACTTGGCCTTGGTGAGGCTGGAGCTGGAGAACTGCGTCCAGTTTTGGGCTCCACAATTCAAAAAGGATGTGGAGAAGCTTGCGAGAGTCCAGAGAAGAGCCACACGCATAATCAGAGGTCAGGAAAACAGACCTTATGACGACAGGCTGAGAGCCATGGGGCTCTTTAGCCTGGAAAAGTGCAGGCTCAGGGGTGATCTGATGCTCAGGGGTGATCTGGTGCTCTGTAAGTTTATCAAGGGTGACCACCAGGACCTGGGGGAACATTTGTTCACCAGAGCGCCCCAAGGGATGACAAGGTGGAACGGTCATAAACTACTGTAAGATCATTTCAGGCTGGACATAAGGAAGAATTTCTTTACTGTCTGAGCCCCCAAGGTCTGGAACAGCCTGCCATCGGAGGTGGGTCAAGCACCTACATTGAACACCTTCAAGAGCAAATTGGATGTTTATCTTGCTGGGATCCTATGACCCCAGCTGACTTCCTGTCCTTCGGGCAGGGGTCTGGACTCGATGATCTTCCAAGGTCTCTTCCAGTCCAAATGTCTATGAAATCTATGAGTGGTTGGGAGTAAAAAGGTAAGAAAGGTTTATTGAGCTAACAAACATGCAACTACATGAAGCATAACAATACAACAATGACAGACAGTAAAATTCTGAGTCGGCAACTTATCAGCAGTTCCCTTTGCCTGGTATATGACAAGCCTCTCAAGATCCAGCAAAGTTAGGTGTCCCCAATCTGTGCTGTCCAAGGGGGTACTGGGAAAGACTCTGCTATTCAGTCTTTGGGCTCCTTAAAATTCGCTGGCCCACAAAATCCAGGTGAACTCCTTCTTATAGTTATAGCTTTTTCTACTACGTTGTGTGTCCCTTCTGTTGATTTTTGGATGTGCTACCAAATTTATAACTTTTGAACTATGCTGTTGGCTTACAGCCAATTACAGTTTTCATGCTGCAAACTTTCCTTATGTGATTAACCAATAGCAGTACAAGCCTTTGCGTTTGCCTTATGTGATTAATTTTAGCTGTGGCATCGCTAATGAAGTCAGCCTTAACTAGATTTTAAACTTTAATTAAACTCTTAGCTATGGCATACATTTTATAATGCATCAACAAATTACAGGAAACGCCTGGTCTGAACATCACAAAGCCTGGCAAGCACTTTACCACAAACAGTTTCCTTTAAACTTTTAACTTAGCTGTAAGCAACAGAAACCTGGTTCAACTGTCACAGGACGCTTTAGCAAGCATTTCTTTCAAGCAGACACAACTCTTCACTGCCAAGAGGCACAGACAGGTCCCTGCCACAGGTATACCACTGGTTTTTTCTGCCCAAGTACAATACCCTGCACTTGTCAGTATTGAGTCTCATCCTATTCACATTCGCCTACCCCTGTAAGTTGTCTAGGTCCAGTTGTATCCTGTCCCTCCCTTCTAGTGTGCCCACCTCAGCCCAAATCTTGGTGTCATCAGCAAATTTGAACAGGGTGCTTTTCACCCCCTCGTCCTAGTTGCTAATAAAAAAATTGAACAGTATAGGCCTGAGGACCGAGCCCTGGAGGACCCTACTGCCCACCTCCCTCCATATCGAATATGACCCATCCACCACCACTCTCTGGGTGTGGCCCCCTAGCCAATTTGCGACCCATCTGACTGTGTAGGCATCGATGTCACAGTCACCTAGCTTTTTAATAAGAATGGGGTGGGAGACAGTGTCAAAGGCCTTCCTGAAGTCCAGAAAGACTACATCCATTGTGACACCTGTGTCCAATGATTTTGTGACCTGATCGTAGAAGGCTATCAGGTTGGTCCAACAGGCCTGCTCTTAATGAACCCATGCTGGTTACCCTTGAGCATCCTCCCTCCTGCTGGTCCCTCACAGTTGTGCTCCTGGATAATTTTCTCAAAGAGCTTCCCAGAACCGAAGTAAGACTAATGGCCCTATAGTTGCCTGAGTCCTCCCTCCTCCGTTTTTTGAAAATGGGGACTACATTGGCCTTCCAGTCTTCTGGCACCTGGCCAGAGCACCACAAATGCTTGTAAAGCCGTGCCAGGAGCCCCGTGATGACCCCTGCCTTTTACCTCAGCACCGTAGGGTGGAGAGCGTCTGGACCTGCTGATTTGAACACATCCAGCTCCTCCAGAAGTTCCCTAATTCGGTCCTCCCTGACCCTAGGCCTGGCGGAGTCACTCCTGAGTTTGTCTTGAATCCTGGTGGGGGAGATGTCTTTGCTCAGAAAAATGGAGGCAAAGAATTTGTTAAAAAGGTCTGCTTTTTCATCTGGTGCAACCACCAGATTGCCAAGTGTATCCTGCAGGGGCCTTATGTTGCCTGATGCCTTCTTTTTTACTCCCTATTTATTTAGAAAAGGACTTTTTGTTTTCCTTGATCCTTGTTGCTAGCCCTAGTTCTGTCTCCACCTTAGCCTTCCTAACCGCCTCCCTACAGACTCACGTTATGGAGGTATAATTCTCTTTGGTGATAGCCCCCCCCTTCCCTTCTATTGGTTATATGCCTCCTTTTTGGCTTTCAGACATTCCTGAATGCCTTTGGTGAGCCAAGGAGGCTTTTGAGCACTCTTGCCCCCTTTGACTCGCGTTAAGACTGTCACCCCTTGGGCTTGGAAGATTGTCTCCTTAAGGAATGCCTACTCATCTTGGATGCCTAGTTACCCTACTCTCCGGGACCGCAGTGCCTCTCCTACCAATCTCCTCAACTCGTTGAAGTTGGCCCTCCTGAAGTCAAGGGCTACTGCCTTGCTGCAGGTGCTTGACACGCTGTGCTGGATGGCGAATTCCAGCAGGCGATGATGGTTATCACTCAGGTGGTCGAGAACCTGGAGTCCCCATTGCCTCTGGCCAGGACCAGGTCCAGCAGGGCATTCCTCCCAGTGGGACTGTGCACCTCCTCGGTTAGGTGGAGGTCTTGTATCTCATCAGGGAACCTATGTAAGCGGTCAGACCTGGCTGACTCTCCTCCCAGCAAATGTCTGGGTAGTTTCAGATCATCCATGACGACCACATCCCTTGACTTAACTGCCTCTGTGAGCTGACCTGAGAATTCCCGATCCAGCTCTTCCCAAGATTTTCCACAGTAAACAGGGAACAGAGGCTAGAGCAGTGGGGCAGGAGGGGAACCAGAGGGTAAATGCAGGGCCCAAGGCTTGGGGAGCAGGGCAGGCAGGGGGCAGGCACAAGCAGGGGGCAAGCTGCTTGACCTCCCCTTGCCAACTGCCACGTGGTTTCCTGCCACCCTGCAGTAGCAGGGTTGATGAATTAGATCTCCACCCCCAATAATTAGATTGTATTCCTGGAAAATTATAACAAATAATAACAAATTACAACAAATTTTTACATTTTCCAGGTATAGAATCTAATTATTGGGGGTGGGATTATCTTAAATTCAGGGGCATTGTAGATTTGAGTACAGTATGTTGGCAGAACAATATTTTCAGTATGTAATGATTCCTCAAGGAAGGGGTCAGACCTCTTTTAAAGGAGTTCCCAGACTTACTGCAACATGTGACTTTTTAAACATTTGAAACTTCTACTTTTTTTTATTTGGACTGTGACATCAGTATTGTGAAGGAGAGTTTATCTGCAGGTCTCAGTGTTGTCTCAGTTATAGTGCAATATATGGCAGACTGAAACTCACTGCAGTGTTCCCAGTCCCTTGTCCTGGGACAATGGGCGTTTGAAATGGAAACAGATGTCTGAATGATTGCATTTTGTCCTGGGAGATGCCAGTGCTAAATCCTCAACTTTAAGTTAGAATGCAGATTTCACAGTGTCAGGCTTCAGGTGAAGTATTAATTAACTTTGCCTTTTAGTAGAGCTAATTAGCTTGTATGCAGCTCCATAAGAAGAGAGCGACATTGCTTCTAGGTCTGTTTGTAGTGAACACAGAACATTGTAGCGTATTTCAGCATGGCATGTATGGCCTGATAATTGGGTGACACACACGTATCCAAATGTAATACACAGCTATACTACAGTGGATTCCAGCCTCTACTTATTGCTAGCTGTCCAGCTTTTAAGTTCCCTCCACCCCAGCCACTGCACCATATATCCATGCAGCCACTCTTCTCATCACTGCACTGGGCTCCCCGCATTGGTGCACCATGTGACTGTGTGGGCACTTCTCTTTGTGGCATGGGGTACCTGCCCCACTGCTGTAACAATGAAGGTAGTGGCAGGAACCCAGGGGTTGTGACTTAACCCCTTACAGGCTATATGGAACCCATGGGCTGCCAGTTGGACAGCCCTGACTTACTATATCATAGAAGTGCAGGCCTTGCACAAGATGTGATTCCTTACTTCATCTCCACCAAATAAACCCCAATCAGTGCCTTGAACTGATAAAGAACACCAAGTAGAAAATGATTATGTGTAGCTATCTATGGCCTCTTATGAGGCCAGGGTAAACAATAGCATGAAAGGTTGAAAACATTTTGACTTGGCTGAAAAGAATGCTGTTTAACTGGACGGCTTTAAAACAAAAAGCCAGATTAATTCCTACACAACAAAGCTCATAGTTAAGCTAAAATTAGTAGTTAATATAGTTCTTGTAAAACTGACAGTACAGCCATTTACCCAGTCTTCTGCATAGTTACCAGAGCCATAGCACTGGCTTTCAAGATGGCGGTAGAAACGCCTGTATGTAGTCAACATTAATGCCCTCATCACTGCTAGCATAAGTGAAGCAGATAGATGGGTAGCAAGAGAATTACCAAAAATTCTTAGGGCCAGGCCAGATCTGTTTCATATTTTAGGCCTCTAAGTAGTACTTAAGTAGTTTGTAGGTGCAATCTTATTGCATCCTGCTCAAGTCCTGAAGAATCATTAACATGTATACTTCTGTAATATGCCTTCATCTTAGTGTTACGGGTCTAAGGCAGAAAGGGGTGTAGGGGCACTTTCCTGGGAAGAAGATGCAGTTTTAAATCCCACTGGGCTGAGCCCTGCTCTTCTGCTTCCTAGGCAAGTGCCATAACCACTAGATAATTTGAAAAAGGTTGGGTGAAGCAGAAGGCCTTTTATCACCTTTTTTCTTTGGGTGATTTGGATCCTGACTTGATAAATGTCTGAGGTGCATTTCCTAGTGGCTTCTTGTAGGTGACTTCCTGCTCAGTGCTTACATGCTTTGGATGTGTATAAGGCTACACAGTGGAAAATGAGAGAATTACATACCTCCCTGGATAGAATAGGTTTGTTCTGAGGAGGCAAGACATGTTTTTTGGGTGAAGGCGACATAGGCTCAAACATCTATCTAGCTGGTAGCGTAGGATCTGGGCCTTGGTGTATGCAAGCTCTCGATAGTCACCATCAGTTCGAAATCTAGTCGATTTAAGAAATGAGTTGAAAACAGTTCTGAGTACAGAACCTATCAATATGTGTGGTTTTATAACAATATTTTCCTGGTTTTGAAAATATTATTTATCTCTTGTTGCTTTGTGAAAGACCCTAGCAACAGCAACAGCAACAGCACAAATTAACTTATTCAAACTGTGTTGACACTAGTCTTTTCCTCCCCTCCGTCTCTATATTTCCTACCTATTGTAGGGTCCTGGGAGCCCTAGTGTAGACAGCTGAGAGTTGAGTGCAGATTTGGAGGACCCAATAGTTAAAAATTCAGCAGTTGAGTTATCAAAAGCCTTTTTACGCTAGCATCACTGTCAGTGGCACAACGTCCCACTGGTGGGAAATTTTAAAAAGCAATCTAATGTGGATACAGCTTAACTATCTTCTGCACAGTTGCCAGGGCCAGTGAAATAGATTTCATATGAGGTACCATTAAATATAAAAAAGCAAGAATAAAATCCTTCTATTTTTTTTCCATAGTAGCCATCATGACCTCATAGGGATAACGGAGACCTGATAGGACTCCTCCTATGACTGGGCAGTAGGTACAGAAGGCTATACCCTCTACAGGAGAGACTGTGTTGGGAAGAGGGGTGAGGGTGTAGCACTCTACATCAAGGAGCGATACACTTTCCTTCAAACTGAGTTCATTAACTATGGAAGGCATCTTGAGACCCTCTGGGTTAAAATACAGGGGGGAAAATGGGGAAGGGGATCTACTTGTAGGAGTCTATTACAGACCTCCTAACCAAGAAGAATTGGATCTTGAATTCGATAGGGAACTGGTCGAGGGCACATGTTCCTGATGTATGATCATCATGGGAGACTTCAACCTCCCAGACCCCTTGTGGAAAGAACACATGGCTAAGTCTGACTGGTCGTGTAACTTTCTCAGCTGCATTGATGACCTGTACCTGACACGAGAGGTCTACAGGACAAGTAGAGGGGAGAGGCACTGCCGGATTTGGTTCTGGCCAAAGGGGATAATCTGGTGAGTGATCTGAGGATTGAGGGCAAGCTTGGTGATGGTGACCATGAACTGATTACTTTTTGTGTCCAACGCAATTTGGGCATATCCTTCAGTAAAACAGAAGTCCTCAACTTTGGGATGGCTGACTTTCACAAACTCAGGAGACTGGTCAGCCAGGTATTAAGGGACTATGGCACCCTGGGAAGGGGAGTCCATGAGGAATGGTTGTTCCTAAATAACTCAGTCCTCAAGTGCAAGGGAAGGCCATCCCATCCCACAGGAAATGCCACAGGAAGCCCCCTTGGCTTAACAGCGAACTTCTGGGTCTCCTGAAACTTAAAAGAGAAGCCTACACCAGGTGGAAAACTGGAATCATCACCAAGGAAGGCCACTCGGCACTAACCCGTACCTGTAGAGAGCGGTCCAGAAAAGCCAAACAGTAACCGAACTCAGGCTAGCCACTGGAAACAAGGATAACAAAAATTCGTTCTTCAGATGTGTGCAAAGTCAGAGGAAGAGCAAAAGAAACATTGGCCCCCTGCGAGATCAAATGGGACAGCTGACATCTGACACCCAAGAAAAGGCCAATCTCCGAAATGATTACTTTGCATCAGTTTTCCACCTGCCCAAGGGGGTCATGCTGCCAGACAGGATGCAAAGCATATAGGGCTCAGGAGATGGGCCCACAATTGACATAGATCAAGTGAAAGAAGACCTTGGGAGGCTTGAGGTCCATAAGACTGCAGGCCTGAATGGATTGCACCCAAGAGTCTTAAAAGAGCTGGTGGGCGTCATAGCATGCCCTATGGCCAAGATATTTGAAAGCTTTGTGGTGTTTGGGTGATGTACCGGAAGACTGGAAAAGAGCCTTTGTGGTCCCAATCTTCAAGAAAGTGAGCAAGGAAAACCCAGGGAATTACAGATCTATCAGGCTGACATCCACCCCTAGAAAGATCTTAGAGAAAATTATCAAGAGATCCATCTGCAACAGGCAAATGGAAGACAACCTACTGAATGCCAGCCAGCATAGTTTTATTACTGGAAGGTCTTGCCTGACCAATCTCATATCCTTCCATGACCAGGTGATGCATTGCCTGGACAAGGGAGATGAGGTTGATGTAATTTATTGGATTCCAGGAAAGCCTTTGACTTGGTCTCCCATGATGTCCTGATGACCAAGCTGGAGAACTGTGGCCTCAACCATCTCATGGTCCGATGGCTGGGGAAATGGCTCTGGGGTTGGACTCAAAGGGTACTAGTTGATGGGAACAAATCAATGTGGCACAAGGTTACCAGTGGAGTCCCCCAGGACTCAGTGCTCGGGCCAGTACTCTTCAATATCTGGATTTGGTGTCACATGCGGACTAGCAAAGTTCACAGATGACACTAAACTGTGGGGGAAAGCGGTTGTGCTGGAGGACCTGGATATGCTTGCAAAGTAGTCAGACCAAAGCCTGATGGCTTTCAACGTAGAGAAATACAGGTTACTCCACTTTGGGAGAAAAAACCAGCATCGTACTTAAAGGATTAGCAGTGCTATGCTCGCTAGCACCATGGCCGAAAGAGACTTGGAGTTCTTGATTGACCAGAAGATGAACATGAGCCATGAATGTGATGCCGTGACCGGCAAAGCAAACCAAACTCTGGCATGTGTCCACCAATGCATCTCAAGCAAAACCAGGAACGTAATCCTCCCACTTTACTTGGCCTTAGTGAGGCCACAGCTGGAGGACTGCATCCAGTTTTGGGCCCCCTTCTTCAGGAGGGATGTGGATAAGCTTGAGAGACTCCAGAGGAGACCCACCCATATGATCAAACGCCAAGAGAGCAAGCCTTATGAGGAGAGGCTGAAGGACATGGGACTGTTCAGCCTGGCAAAGAGAAGGCTCAGGGGGGACTTGGTGGCTGCCTGTAAGTATATAAGGGGGTGGTGCATGGGGATCTAGGAGAACAGTTGTTCACTAGGGTTCCCCAAGGGATAACTAGATCTAACGGCCACAAACTTCTAAAAGGCCAATTCAGACTCAATATAAAGAAAAGCTTATTTACAGTCTGAGTGTCCAAGGTCTGGAACAGACTCCCCCCAGAGGTGGTGGAAGCACCTACTCTGGACTCATTCAAAAGGTGTTTGGATGCTTGTCTTGCTGAGATCATTTGATTCCTGAAGACTGTTGGCCTCTGGCAGGGGGGCACTGGATTTGATAATCTCACGAGATCCGTTGCAGCCCCTAATGTTTATGAAATGTATGAAAATCATGGTCTTCACTGTTATTAAAAGAAGATTTTTTTTTTTACTTGACAAAATATGATTTTTAAGTTTACAGGTTCCACTACTTGGAAGCTGCTCTAAGATTTAATATGACTGGTGACTTCAGATTTTAAATTATTAAAAGTTGCAAGTAAGCCTGAAGCCTGAAAATGGTTTTTTCTTTAGTTCATCAATTCTTTAGTTCAGAATTGTGTTGGGCAGATTCTGCCACATGCATGTTTTACTCTTCCACTTAGTGTAGGAGTAGCACAGTCATTTACCTCATCTCCACAGTTGAAGCTCATCTCTGTTCTTCCAAAAGGACTGTTGTCTAGAACAGTTGGAAGTAGGAGACATGGATCTGGGGATAAATTTCTGTAAGTCAACCATGCAGAGGTACTGCGAGTCTAAATTAATATTTGCAAACTTGCTGCTGTTATTACAATATGCAATATACATGGTGGCTGGAGGTTCCATTGTGCTAGGCATTGTGCATATATTAAGATACTGCACTTGCTCCCAAAAGCTTATGGTTTCAATGGACAAGAATGAGGATCAACATTTTTCATTTCTCAGCTGGGGAAAGGAATGTTGAGTGACACTCTCAGTCTCCTAAGGACTGTTTTAGAATCTGGATTTGAAGCCATATTTTCTAAACCCCAGAGGATTAATGGCATCTTTCCTTCTTCATGCCTCTAGATCAGGGGTTTTCAGCCTTTTTGGGTCAGTGTAACCCCCAGTGGCTGGTCAAGAAGGAAGGAATCCTCTGGTGGCTGATCGGCGGGGCGGTCCCCCAGTAGCTGATTGGCGACTGGGAGGGGTCCCCCAGTGGCCGATTGGTGGACGTGCTGGTTGCAGAAGTGCTGGTGGTGGTGGTGGTGGCACCCGCTGATGACATCCCAAGTACCCCTGGTTGTAAACCCTTGCTCTAGATCAAGGGTGTCAAACTGACTTGGTTCCCCCTTGGCTGGATACAAACTAGAGTGCTCCTCAAGCACTCCATACCAACCTCTGGGTTGGGGAGAGTGACATCACAGATCTGGAAGGGTTAACGCAGTTAACCCCCCCACCCCATCACTGCCATACTCCTCAGTTGGGCTCTGTACCCCAAATTTCCACAATGGGCACCACACTTTCCCTGTCCCTGAATTCCCAACCCCTCCAGGGGCCATGTGGGTCAGATGACAGGGCTCTGTGACCTGGATCTGGCCCACAGGCCATGCATTTGACACCCCTGCCTTAGATCATTAGTTAAAAGCTGTAGTGGTGCTGCTTTTATTTATGGATTTTATTGTTTACATCTTTCCTGAGTTGGATACTTCCAACCCCCTTCACTGTATGAAGAGAGAGTTCCCAAATGTTTCCTGTTCAGGTTGCTCTTCAGTGCCAGAGACATGTAGCCTTGTTCAGCAAGCAGTTACAGGTTGGATGTAGGTGGGGGCACAGAGCTTTAAGAACTGCTCCCAGCTAGTGGGAGAGCAACTCTGAAGTGATACGGAATAGCCCCTCATGATGTGTCCCAGTAGAAAGCTGGCTTGCTTTACTTCAAGAACATGCTAATAAAGCCTTTCCAATTGCTCAGTTGTTTTTCTTTAGAAGGTAACTTATCCTCTAGTGCAAAAGAAAGAGGAAAGCAAAGAGAATTTGCAAGTACCTTGGTTGGGCCAATAACATTCTTAAATCTTTGTCACTGCAAGGCAAATGTATGCGTGTGAGGGGGAGGGAGTGGCGGCGGAGGGGGATGTTAAAATCTTTGTCAGCAAATTGGACCGTATGGGGGTTTTTTTGCTTTGCATAATTCTCATTAACATCAGTGAGATGCATATGAGTTGATGTATATCATCTGAGGATGAATAAACTGCTGTCAGTGGGTTCTTGCAAAGCAAGTTGTTGCCCTCAGAGGCAGAAGCAAATGCAGAAATCAGAAAGATCCCATATTTGTGATTGTTGGATACCTAAGGTCCCCTCACTGATCCTGTTGCCTGTGGAGTTTGCAGGGGGGGCAGTATGGTGAATGCCATTGTCACTTCAAGCCTTTGCCTGTGGAGCTTGCAGCCACAGGAGTCAGTGCAGTGGGAGCCTGAGATCATGATCCCAGGCTCCCCCAGAACTGGTGATGGGATCTAATACATGATTCCACAATTGTACCTCCTGCCATGCACATATTTTAACAGTTGTCTGTTTCATCAAAATGAGCCAGCCTTGGCTCAGACAGGTTGCCAAACTTGTGAACCTGTGCCTCTAGGGCATCAAAGTTTGTAAAAGGCCATTGTCTCAGGTATGTGGTCATAGATTGCTCTTCCTTCTGCTGTCAGGATGTGTTGTCCTTACCACATAAAAGAAAAATGAGCCAGTGATCGAACAAAAATTCTTTGCATCCTACAGCACATATTTCAAACACTTCAGAAAGAGCAGGAATGGTGTGCTCATACTCCCGTTGCAGCTCTTACAAAAATAAAGCACCACAGTAGTGCGTTAGTTTGTACAGCTGGATTTTCCAAGGAAGTTGTATGAGATTGGCAACTGGGTTCATAACTCCCTTAAACTCTCTTGAAAATTCCTACCTATGCGTATATATTGAGTGTGCATTTTGGCTTTAAAGAACTATCCAATTTTTAAAAACTTTTATAATCTGCATATCTTGGGAGAAACGTGTGACTTGCTAATACGAAAAAAATTGTAAGGTATAAGAGAGCTTTTATTTTCAAGCTAATTTCATATTCACAACAAACATAATTGTATTAAAATTATGCTAATTTATATTTAAAATAATATATTTAACATTCAGTATGCACAACCGCAAGATTGGATAGACAAAAGCATAAAGAAGAGGGAGGACAAACTTAAGACTGATGTGTATTTGACTCTTAAGGATAAGTAAATTAACATGCACTAAAAAATAACCCAGTAAAATGATTGTTTCAAATCCTCAACTGAATGATATTGTACTTGCTGAGTTCACTGCAGCTACCTAAATTTACACGAGGTGTTACTTGGTTTAAAGGCACTTGAATATTCTGAAGGATCCATGTCAAGCTGGGTTGGTTTGTTCCTTTAGGTCAGGGGCAGGCAATTACTTTGGGTGGAGGGCCACTTACCCAGTTTTGGCAAGCTGTTGAGGGCTGCATGGGTAGCCCCAAGCCTTGACTGGTGCCCTGTCCTGTGGTCACCATCTTGGGACCAATGTCCCAGTGTCTTGGAAGCAATGTCCTAGTATACTTCTACTTTGGAACCACGTCGTGGATTCATAAATGCGAGGGTCAGAAAGGACCTCAAGAGATCATCAAATCCGACCCCCTGCCTAGGCAGGAAAGAGTGCTGGGGTCAGATTTCATAGACATTAGGGCTGGAAGGGACCTTGGGAGATCATCGAGTCCAGCCCCCTGCCCAAAGGGCAGGAAGTCAGCTGGGGTCATAGGATCCCAGCAAGATAAGCATCCAATTTACTCTTGAAGGTGTTCAATGTAGGTGCTTGAACCACCTCTGCTGGCAGACTGTTCCAGACCTCGGGGGCTCGGACAGTAAAGAAATTCTTCCTTATGTCCAGCCTGAAACGGTCTTGCAGGAGTTTGTGACCGTTCGACCTCGTCATCCCTTGGGGCGCTCTGGTGAACAGACGTTCCCCCAGATCCTGGTGGTCACCCCTGATAAACTTATAGGTGGCCATCAGATCACCCCTGAGCCTGCGCTTTTCCAGGCTAAAGAGTCCCATGTCTCTCAGCCTGTCATCGTAAGATCTATTTTCCTGACCTCTGATCATGCGCGTGGCTCTCCTCTGGACTCTCTCAAGCTTCTCCACATCCTTTTTGAATTGTGGAGCCCAAAACTGGATGCAGTACTCCAGCTGCGGCCTCACCAAGGCCGCAGCCAGATGCCTATCCAGCCTTATCTTAAAGACCTGCAGGGAGGAGAGAGCCACCTCCCTTGGAAGCCCATTCCAAATTTTGGCCACCTTTACTGTCAAGAAGTTTTTCCTGATTATCTAGCTCTCTGTCAGTTTGTGACTATTGTTCCTTGTTACCCCAAGAGGCACCCTGGTGAACAGAGCATCTCTGATCCCTTGCTGCATCCCCCTAATGAATTTGTAGGTGGCTGCAAGATCACCTCTCAGCCTTCTCTTGCAGAGGCTGAAGAGGTCCAGGTCCCTCAGTCTCTTCTCGTAGGGCTTGTCCTGTAAGCCCCTAACCCAGGGGCAGGCAATTATTTTGGGCGGAGGGCCCTTACTAAGTTGTGGCAAGCCATTGAAGGGTGCATGACAGGCAGTTGGGGAAGATAAATATTAATTTTCTAAATTTTTTAGGGACCTCGCGGGCTGGATAGCATCCAGCCCATGGGCCGCATTTTTCCCATCCCTGCCCTAACCATACAAGAAGCCCTCCTCTGGACCCTCTCAAGTCTATCAACTTCCTTCTTGAAGTATGGCACTCAAACCTGGACACAGTACTCCAACTGCGGTCTGACCAATGCCGCATAGAGGGGAAATATCATTTCCTTGGTTCTATTTGTCATGCATCTGCTGATGCATGATAAAGTGCAGTTAGATTTGCTGATGATTTCATCACACTGACAACTCATGTTCATCTTGGAGTCCATTATGACTCTGAGATCCCTTTCCGCTTCTGTGCTGCTGAGAGGGTTACTTCCCAGCCAGTGTGCTGGATATTCCGACCCAGTAGGTGTGCTGGATATTTTTGCACCCTAGGTACAGCACTCTGCACTTGTCCTTGTTGTACTGCTTCCTATTGTGTACTGCCCACTTTTCTAACCTGTCCAGGTCTGCCTGCAATCACTCCCTACCCTCCGGTGTGTGCACTTCACCCCGCAATTTAGTATTGTCCAGAAACTTGGATAGAGTACACTTTACACCCACATCCAACTCACTGATGAAGATATTGAAGAGTACAGGTCCAAGGACAAACCCTGTGGGACCCCACTACCCACATCCTTCCAGGTCGATACTGACCCATTTACTACCACTCTCTGGGTACGACCACTGAGCCAATTTGCCACCCATCAAACCATGTAAGCATCTATGTCACAGCCTCTTAATTTGTTTATGAGAATAGGATGAGATACCGTTTTGAAGGCCTTGCTAAAATCCAAGAAAACATCCACCTCTACTCCTGCGTCTAAGCATTTTGTGACCCTGTCGTAAAACAAAACCAGATTGGTCAGACATGATCTACGTGCTACGAATCTATGTTGGTTTCCCTGCTGGATCATTTTTCTTGCTGGATTCCCACAAATATGATGCTTCATAATCTTTTCAAAGACTTTTCCAAGGATGGAGGTGAGACTGACTGGCTTATAATTACTCAGATCCTTCTTCCTAGGGACCACATTGCCCTTTTCTAGTCCTCTGGGACCTAGCCCAAGCACCACAAGCACCTAAACAGCCGTGCCAGTGGTTCTGCTATGACACCAGCCAATTCCTTCAGTTCTCTCAGATGCAGCTCATCTGGGCCTGCTAAATTAAACGCATCCAGTCCATTCAAGTGACTCTGCACCAAGTCAGCGTTGACAGTTGGTAGGCTGGTGTCCCTCTTATGCCCATCTAAGAACCCATTAGAAGACTTATCTTGAGCCCTGTTCAGGAACACATCTTAGATCTTAGATGCACATCTTGCTGGGGTCGTATGACCCCAGTATTCTTTCCTGCCATGGCAGGGGGTCAGACTAGATGATCTGCTCAGGTCCCTTCTGACCCGAGAAACTATAAAACACCGAGTCAAAAAACTCATTGAATAGCTCAGCCTTGTTCTCTCTGTCTATCACTAACTGCTCCTACTTGTTCAGTATGCTGCCCTGAACCTTTCTTTTATTCCCTACATACCTAAAAAATGATTTTTTGTTGTTTTTAATATCTGTTGCCAGCCTCAACTCTGTAGTTGCTCTGGCTTTTCTAACTGCCTCCCTGCAAGTGCCGGCGAAGTAGGTAGGCTCCTCCTTGGTAGCTTCTCCCTGCTTCCACTGCCTGTGTGCCTTCTTTTTTGCCCTTAGGCTTCCCTGGATTTCCGTGTTTAGCCAAGGAAGTTTTTTTGGCTCCTTCCCCCCTTTTCCCTTGTGCTGGGATAGTCTCCCTTTGCACCTGAAGGATTGCTTCCTTTAGGAATGACCACCCTTCCTGGACTCCCATCTCGCCAATACTCTTATCCTGCAGTGTGTCATTTACTAGACTCCTAAGCACCCTAAAGTAAGCCTTCCTAAAGTCAAGCACTTCTACCCTACTGGTTTTCTTACCCACCCTATGCCATATGGGGAATTTAATTGATTGGTGGTCAGTGTCCCCAAGGTGACCACAGATCTGTAGCTCCCCTATCAGGTCATCCCCCATAGCCAACACCAAGTCCAGTAAGGCATTCCCCCTAGTGGGATCGTACACCTCCTGCGTTAGGTTCTTAACCCGCATACAGGACCTTAACGTATGTGAATGTTTGGATTTGGCTGACTGCTCCTCCCAGCAGATATCAAGGTAGTTTAGGTCCCCCATGACAGCCGCGTCCCTAGACTGTATGGCCTCTGAGAGCTGCCTCAAGAATCCCAAGTCTAGCTTTTCCTCTTGGCGTGGCAGTCTGTAGCAGACCCCCATCACCAAGTCCCTTTCCCCTTGACCTCCATGTATCCTAACCCACAATGCCTGAACTTTCTTCTCCTCTGATCCCATTTTGATTAGGGTAGATGTATAATGTTTCTTTACATAGAGAGCAGCCCCGCTCCCTTTCCTCCCTACTCTGTCCCTTCTGTACAACCTGTAGCCCTCAATGTGTACTGCCCAGTCATGGATACGGTCCCACCAGGTTTCCGTTAGCCCTACTTAATCAAAGTTGTTATCTGCAAGCAGAAGTGCGAGTTCTTCCTGCTTGTTCCCCATGCTCCTAGCGTTAGTATAGAGGCACTTGAGCGCTCTGAATGGTGCCTTTGATGCCTCCCCATTCTGATGCACAGAAGGCCCCTTGGTACTTACCTGGGGTGTACTGCTGCATGTCTTGCAGTTTGTAGGTTCTAGAGTCTCTCCATTTCCTGCCTCCCTGTCCCCTGTTGTATTTAGTTTAAAGCCTGATGTAGGAGGTCAGCCAACCTGTAAGAAAAGAGACTCTTACATTTTGCAGAGAGATGAAGCCCCTTGTGTCCCAGGAGGCCCCTTGTGGTCCAGGACGCCAAAACCCGCACGATGGCACCGACTCCAGAGCCTCGGGTTGACTTCTCTGACACAGGTGACATGATGCCTACTGTGACCGCTGATCGGGTGGATCGATGAGAAGACCACC
This sequence comes from Crocodylus siamensis, assembly GCF_052110815.1. Lineage (NCBI taxonomy): Eukaryota > Metazoa > Chordata > Crocodylia > Crocodylidae > Crocodylus > Crocodylus siamensis. Next base: position 125,634,259 of record NC_143398.1, on the reverse strand, counting down.
TGCACCCCTGTCTTCCTAAGCCTGGTCCCCAGAGCCCTGTAGTCGCTCATGATATGGTCTGGATTACTCCTGACCGCATCATTTGTTCTCATGTGGATGAGGACCATGGGATAGTTGTTGGTGAGGTCAGGTAGTCTCTCTGTGATGTCTCTGATCCTGGCTCTGGGCAGGTAGCAGACCTCGCATGCCATAGGATTCAGATGACAGATGGGTCACTCTGTTCCTCTCAGCAAGGAGTCGCCCACAACGATGATGTGGCATCTCTTCTTCTGCTTACCTGGCTGGCCCTCAGCTTGCTTAGTGATGGCAACAGGCTCCTCTAGAGCACTTTTCCCCCACTGCATGCTGCTCCATTGCAGCCAGAGCCTCATACTTGTTCCCCAACTGCACTGGGGGAGCTGTCTCCATGATGAGAGGTCTGGCCCGAGGTGACTGTCCTCCACTCACCAGCATCTGCTTCAGGGCATTCCCTTGTAGCTTCTCCACCAGCTGTCTTGTCTTGCAGAGAATGAATGGTAGTCATCAATCTCTTCTTCAATTGCCCTGATCCCCTGAAGCTTGCTCATCTCTGCATAGAGTTCCCTCACCTGCCCCTCCAGGGTCTCAATTGGGCACATGTGGGACAGGTAAGGGTACCCCTGGCTCCCATGCTATCCCCAGGCCTCAGAGGTCCCTCCAGGCAACCCCTGCAGATGGGGGCCAGAATACTGCCGACCCATCCAAGGGGTCCATCTGGGTGGAGGCCTCAGAGGAGCTCCGGCCCAGAGGAAGCAGCAGGGCAGGGGCCCTGGCTGCACTCTGTGTCACCACCCCCATAGTAGCCCCCCTCCTTATTCACATACCTGAAGTCTCTGTCAGAAGCTCCCATGTATTTCTGCCCACGACTAGCCTGAGAACTGCCTGAAAACTGCTTTCCCTGTTGGCAGTCCCTGTTTGCTGGTTCCTTGGTGGCTTGGGGAGTCTCCTTTTATATGCTTCTGGGCCTAGGCTGACTCAGGCCCAGGCAGCAATCACAGAGGCAACAATCCACAGCGTCGGGTTATGCTGACCTCCGCCTCTGTCTCTTATTTGCCTGCTACATCTTTGATGGAACACGGACGTTCAGGAGGATGGGTGTTCTTGACTTGATCCGCTTGACCCAGTGGTGGTTCTTCTGCTGGGCTCCACCTCCCTACACCCTGCCCCTTTCCTCTCAAGTTGATAGTCACTATTCTCCACAGATGGCAAATGGAGAATGTTCTTGGTTTCTTTCTTTCCAGTCTTTAACTTGCAGTGTCTTGTTCTCCTTCTCAGCTGTTTTGGTCATTATATAACTGCTCTCGTCAGACCAAACAGTAATTATCCTGATGGACTCATTCCCATTTTTTCCCCTCCTGGTCCCCAGCTTTCTGATCCTGGCCTTCTCAATTGTCCCCCTTTGGGAATCAGGTCCAGCTTCTTTCTTAACTCCAAATCAAATCTCTGGGAAAGGATTTTCTTCTTTTCCTCTCCCCACTATTCTTTGGTATGAATTAAGAAAGGGCTTCTTAGCCATGGCCCTTTATCACCTCTACTATCTTATAAATCAAAATTTACAAGTCAATCCCTCAGATTTCTTCTCCCTCTTCCCAGGCATTATCTGCCATAGATTCCATACCTCTGCTCAGTCCTCCTCACCAGCAATATGGTATAAATCTTTTCTTTAGTCCGGTTGCCTCAGTTTCCCTCTTGTTTCTTACTGTTCTCAGCAGGCCAGCTCACTTTTCTCTTTCTCCTTTTCTCTCCTTCACTTGGCTCATTTATACCAACCATTTCCCCACAGAGTTCTCCTGCCCTGGGGTCCTAGCTCAGGTCTCTGTGGGGACAATCCTTAGCATCCCTCCCCTCTGTTCCAGCTTACTTGCCTTTTTGGGAGGGTTGATCCTTGATTGGGCTTGTCGTCCCAACAAGTTGTGAGGGCCTGGTGTGTCAGGTTTCTTCTTTGGAGTTCTTTTCTTTTGCAGGCTTCAGTGGTATTTTTCTTCACCGGGGTCACCAAATATCAAGTTCTTTTGGCGTTCTCCTTTTAAATTGCCCACTTCCCACTGTGGGCCAGTCAGGGTCAGTTCCCCAAAGCCCATGTCATCATGCTCTCAGGATGTCGGCAGCCTTGGTTCCCTGCACTCTGGTGCTGCGCCATGCATCTAGACCTGGACGGGTGAGTTTCTAGCCATCATGGCCAGTCCTACAGGAGCGTGACAGGGGCTAGGACCCAATCCTGCCACACAGAATTTATATTCTGTATTGCAAATGCTGTCTGACTGGGTAACCATAAATCCAGTTCTCTGCACCTCTGTAATTTAGGAATGCTAGTCCCAGTGATTAGACTTGGCTTCCTTGACCTCTAGGTAGGGCTTATGCTTCTAAGTAAGTAAGGGCTAGTTTTGGGAGGTAGCTATATAAATGTCTTTAAAAATCTGAACATTATGTGCTATTGGCAGTCTCACCTGCTACTATATACCTTTGATAATTGCATTTTATTTTGAACAAACAAGTTGTCCTTCAGTTTGTCCTTTTGAAGGGCTCAGTTGGCAAGATGTTACAAGTAAGGGTAATGCTGGAGTGTAAGCAGTCAAAGGTAGCCTAGATTTTTTTTTTATTCCATACTATGCGAGTGATTGGTTAAACAACCTTTAATATTGTGCTACAGAGGACCACATTTTCACATTTGACATTCTGAGTTAGCCTAAACCTTGCTTGAGGGATGACTGAGTAGATAAAGTAGAAGTTAGGTCATAATATTTTGTATTTTAGCCCTCTGGTGAAGTACCATATTTTCTCATATACAGTGTGCACAGGAATAAAATATGAAACTTGTTTTTGAAAGGCACAATGAATTAAAAAAAGTTCGTTCCATGTATAAGCAATTGAGTAACAGAGGGAGTCAGGCCTGCTCATTGTTGTGCTCCCTGAAAATCATTCAGATTTTACTTTCAATTTTGCCTGGTAAGCAGCAGAAACTGCTCTTACCATTTTTCCCAAAAAACAGCTCCTGGAAATTTCAGTGAGCATGGTATGTAAAAAATATGGTATGTGTTGTATGTAATAAAATATTTCCTTAGACATGCCTAAAATAAACTATTTGTAGATTAACACAAAGTATGTATTATTTTGTCAGATGCGTAAATGTACGAGAGCCGTGCCCTGTGTAGTTTAAATCTTCAGTCAAATACCATATGGGGGGACAGTAGTTCAAACTGCAAAAGTCATGTAGCACAGTTCATGAAGTAACATAATACGTATTAAATGATAATACACAGGAAATAGTAGGAATTTATTGTAGGAGTTGCAACTGTAACTCCTACAACAAATTGTAATTTATTGTAGGACTATAGTACAAGGGTTTCTTAGGTAAGTCCCAATTTGAAGCATTGGGATGAAATTCCTGGGTTTCCAAGTTAAACCATAAATTGATGACAAATAATATGCATTGTCAAGTAAAGTTAAGTTTAACTAAAATATTCCCTCATGGCTATGGCTGTGAGCAAGAACAATTTAGCAAATTTAAAGTTGATTATAGGTTATTTATTAATTTATGTTTATTTAGTTACTTTAAGTTATGTTGCTTAGTATCTTTTGAAATAAATACTTCCTCCTCAAAAAATGTAAACATACATTGTGGGATGTGCTTGGCATCTTTTCAGGAAAGATTTTGCAGCTTTGTTTGAAGGAAAGTGTACAGCATGTTCTCAGCATGTAAACTTCCCTACATGCAGTTTATCTGAGGACTGCAACTCTGGCAATGAACATGCCCTTGCAGTGTACAATTTTGTCAGGTTATGCCTACTCAGTGCTGCACAGATGTGTTGCTTGTAGAAGAGGCCACAGGGAACTTCTCATTCATTTTTGGCATATTCAGCATAGGAAACCCTGTTAGCACTCCCAGTAAGCCTAGGAGGGGACACCTAGATAACGTACTTCCCAGTGCAAAATAGTCACAAGAGAACAGTCAGACCATTGTGGGCTTCTCCAGCCACTCAGCCCTGTATGCAGTTGTCAGATATACACCCAATGCAGCAGTAATTATGGAGCGCATTATGTACTAGGGCAGTGCGAAGCTTTGATAGCCTATTTGATTCGGAGGAGATTTGGCCCAAATGACGGCTGAATCTCTGAATCTGAATCGAATCTGGAGACCCGTTAAAGGGTGCAAATTGAATCAGAAGTGTTTGAATCGATTTGGAGAGATTCAGAAGGCTTGCAGGAAACAAACTGAGAAGAGGGAGAGGGGTGGGGTGATCTTCCATATGGAGAAGGCTGAGTGCGGGGGAAAGACTGCTCTGATATGGACATCTGTAGCTGGCCAGTGACTGTGATCTTTCTCTGAGTTCCCTTCCAATCAAGTGCTCTGAGGGAGGGACATAGAAACAACATATAAAGCTGTGTCTGCAATGATCTGTGCCTTTTGTGAGCTGTGTCTCTCTTGGAGTGGCAGCATTTGAAAGGTTCTGGCTTGCTGGCTAGTCCCTTGCTAGCTAGTCTCTCTTCTTGTAAGTTGTATCCAATCCTTTCCTACTTACCCTTGCCTATAGTCTCTATTGTTATTCCTATCCATTTCTTTCAACTTATTGTTCCCTTAAAATCCTCTTATTTGTTCTTGTTATTCTGTCTTGATTCTTTCCCCCCACAAAAATAAATCTGTGTTTTCCCTGATGGTGTTCAGGAAAATGCAACATATATTACACACACACACGCATTTTGCAGCACACCAAACGTTATGAAGCGTGCTAGAAAGGCAGGTTTCAGGTCTTACGGCAGGTGAGGGAGAGGGGGCAGAGAGAGAGCTGCAATTTCCCCCTGCCCCCAAACAGAGATGTGTACCCTCTTTCCTGGCAGCGATGAGTCTTCTGCTGCTAGTGGGAGTAAGGAGGTGGTAGCAGTGCCTACACCTACACCACCACCACTAATCATCAGCAGCATGACATTCTCCATCCCAATTTCAGTTCCCAGCATGAGCCTTCCAGTGCCAGAGGCGGAGCTGGATCTGGAAGCAGAGGAGCTGATGGCCCTAGCGAAGGAGAGTCCAGAGAAGGAGGGGGAATCTGAGTTTGTGCTTCACACCCCTCAAAGTTCCCCTAGAGACAGGTCTCCTTCTCTGGAAGGCACTTTGGAGGAGGTTGTGGGGGCAGGTGGCTCAGCTTCTCCTGTTGTTGTGCCTCTTTCTGGTGAGGAGGGGGATAAGGCAGGATCCCCACTCTCAACCCAGAATTGGGTGGGTAGTGTAGTGTGGGATCATTTTGAAGTGGCAGGTGATCACAGGTATGCTACCTGCCAGCATTGCCAAAGACAGATCAGCTGGGGCAAGAAGGTGAAATTCTTTGCCATCACAGCGATGCTGCTGCAGCACCCCCTTGCCCTTGTTCCTTCTCAGCCTGGCACCAGTGTGAGCATGCCCAAAAAGAATCCCCACCTCTCACTCCAACGCCCACCTGTCACCGCCGGGCAGTGCTCAATACGTAAGGCTGCGGGTCTCGGTGTCCTCAAAGACCAGCCTGGGAACCACCAGGATCTGGGAGATGGTATCCCACTCTTGTTTTGTTAAGAGGGCTGTTGATCCCAGTCTCCCCAACCAGTATGTATCTATCCCAGTGGTCACCAACCAGTGGATCTTGATCTATCAGTAGATCGCAGAGCCTCTTGCGGTAGATCTCAGAGCCGCTTGGAGTCTATCCAAGGCTGGGGTGGGGGACTGAGTGCCTGTGTGCATGCACACGTGCATCCCCAACCCAACAGGTCAGTCTGTGAGGGAGGGAAGAGGCGGGGGCTAGATTGAGGTTCCTGCGGTGAGGGACAGTGCTGCAGAAGCAGGAGCAGGGGTAAGGTGAGTGGGGCCCCAACTGGGTGGGATTTACCTGTTGGGGAGGCGCACCCCCAAATAATTTGTTTGCACAGCCGCTGGGAGCGCAGCCCCGGAGTGGGAGGCCAGGAGAGCCAGGGCTGTGCTCTGCCACCTGCTACTGGGCAGAGCTTCTATAGGGCTCCACAGCCTGGTGGTGGGAGGTGGGCAGAGCCAGGGCTGCACTTTGCCTCCTACCACCAGGCTGAGCTCCATGGGGCTGTGGAGCTGCTCAGAGCACAGCCCTGGCTCTTCCCAGCCTCCCACCACTGTGCTAGATGACAGGAGGCTGCTGCTGCTGCCTGGGGCCAGCAACAGCATCAGTCTTCCGTCCCAGGCAGCAGCGGCAGCCTCCTGTCATCCGGTGCAGATCCAGGGACCTGCATCCCCAGGAGGAGTCTGGCACAGCCCCACAGCTCTCACAGGGGTGCGGGCCCCTGGTTCTGTGCGCCAGATGACAGGAGGCTACTGCTGCCGGCAAGTGTCACAAGTTTTTCTTTCTGAAGTTTGAGATGCAGTATCTGAGAAACCCCTGTACTTATCTCCTTAAAACTTGGCAGGCTTCGTGCCCTCAGAAGGAGCTACCATCCCTGCAATTTTCATCCAAAGCAGGCAAGAAATGACAAAGTTTTAGGTGTTTTCATGCTTCCCCATTATAGCCTGTGGGCGAAACATCTAAATGCTATGAAACAGTGAAATAGTTTCGACAAAATAAAACAGGACAGTGTTTTGAAATGAGATGAAACAAAACATCTTCGAAATGGTGAAACAGATGTCAAAACGAAATGATGGTATTTCACATAGCCCTATTGTGTTTCTATACTAGGGGTAGGGGAGAAAGGCAGGGGCTGTGTGTGGAATAAAGAGTGTTCATTCTGGGGAACAGATTTGGGGTAACAGTTTGTGCAGCGAGGGGGAAAGTTATGCGGATTGAAGGAAACTTCTTAGTGAGGTGGTGTTTTAGATAAGTGGTTTTCTACATGCAGGGGTTTGTGGAACAAAGGAGCTTCTCTTTGAAGGGCAGAATTTGAGGGAAGTTTCCCTTGAGATGCGTCTTAACTGTACTTTGTGAACTCACGTTGAACGTGGTCTGCCCTGGCTATTCTTGTGTTACATTGTTCAAATGCACGTGTTGCTGACACCCATAGTCACCAGTGTCCTCTTCTCATGGTGACGAGGCTTGTGCTGGGATTGAAAACAAATGAAAAGATGATATCACAAGATATAAGAGAGTGAAAGCTGAACCAGTGAAATGAGAGGACACTTGTAGGCTTGTAGTCTCTCTCAATTTGCTTATGCAGCTTTTTGAGGAATAAGGTATTCTTAATATAGGTAAGGGCAGGGGTAGGCAATGGTTTTTGGCTGGATTGCTGAAAAAAACACTATGAGTACCGTGGAAGGTGCTGGAGTGCCGGCATGCCAGAAAAATAAACAAATCTTCTGATACAACTGCAGGTGGGGACTGCAGTAAGGGACACAACCCTGCGCTGCCCCCATGCACACAGGAGAAATATGACCAGGGCAGTGTGGGGCTTGCAGTGGAAGGCAGCTTCCATGTGCAGCCCCTCTGTGTGCTGCTGCCCCAGGTTGTACACACTGCACTCCTGAGGGTCCAGGGGAGGGCAGCAAGGCTGGGAGCGCAGCATGTGTGGCAGCACACAGAGGGGCCGCACAGGAAAGCTGCCTGATGCTGCAAGCCCTGCATTGCCCAGGCTCCATAGCTATCAGCAGCTACTCGGAACCTGGGCAGGCTGCAGCCAGGAGGCTGCAAACAGCTGCTGCCACCCCGGCCCCGGCCCCAGCCCTAGCCCCATCCCCAGCCCCAGCTGTGTTCCCAGCCTCTGGCTCCGGGAAGGCAGCAGGTGCCGGTACTGTGCCCATCGGGGCCAGGGCCAGGGTGGGGAGGCTGGCAGTGGTGTGGTGAGCAAACTGGCCTTGCATGCCATGCTTGGCATGTGTGCCAGCGATTGCCAACCCCTGGGTAAGGGTATTGTACCTGCTCCATGGCATATTCCTAGGAATTTGAACAGTCAGACTTTCTGCTTGATGTTTATTCACTGTGTTGCCTGTGCACAAAATAAGGAAGGAGGTAATTTAATTTCTGTTTTTGACAGTGCAAGGTTATTAAAGAGTTGAAGCCAAATTTGTTCTGTACAGTTTGGTTAACATCATAGGTTTTATGTCAGGGATGAATTTGGCCTATTAGGGTTTAGAATATCTTAGGCGTTTAAACAGTCTCTTCTAAAAATGGAATATCTGCTAAGACTCTGTTATTTCCAAAATGCTAATTGTATTCCAGGGGCAGTTTACATGCACAGCATGGATACAAATAGAATAGTGTTTACAAACAACAAAAAGTCTTCAGTGGTTTAACTTTGTCCATACATTCCTTATGTTGTCTGTCATATTCCCGTAAAGGCTGTGCCTAAGTAACCTGGACACTGGTAGCCCTATGGATATTTCAAGGATGCTTCAGGATTACCTAGTTTGTGCTGCTTGCTTAGCATATATAATGTTTACCATGGTCAACCTTCCTCTCAACCTCATTAGCCTTTTATGTCCTTAATGTCACCCAGTGCTACTCCTCACCACTCATTCGTGTTTCTTGCAAGTGCACTTCTTCACACCTGCTGTTCCCTATACATATATGCTTACCTTGGGATTCCTTTATACATACATACACATCCCAGGTCCTACTTCAACATCTGCCCCTGTAAAACAAAACTTCCCTATGATATATCTTGGTACCAGACCCTCTTTTCCCAATACAGCAGCTCACCAGCAGGAAGTGCTGAAGGGAATTTCACCCCCAGGCTTCTGTCAGAATCCTAGAGGAGGGAGAACTTTTAGGGACTGTCCTATTCATGAGAGAGAAGTTGGAGACCCTTCACTCTAGACAAGAGATGAATATTAAGGGTGTACTGATAGAGAATTTGGGCCAATACTGATGGCCATTTTTTAATAAGCCATATCAGCTGATACTAATCTAATTCCAGTATATAGCTGGGCAGCATGGAGAGTGACATCTGGCTGGTAAGTCTGTTTTGGGGGGAGGGAGGGAGCATGGACGTGCAGATCGAGGTCACCATAGTGAGGGAGGGAGTGGGGCTGGGGCAGAGGCTGGCAATGCGTTCTGGAGTGGGGTGTGGGACCGAGTCATGAGCAGCTCATCTGGGAGGTGTGGGGGAGGGGGGGCAGCTCCCTCCATTGCACACACCCTGGGAAGGCATGAGGGGTGTGACCCTGGATCTGTGCACGGAGTGAGGGCAGGCTGCTGCTGCAAGCTGGGGCCAGGGGTGGCTCTGGGATCTTCCTGGCAAGGGTTGGGCTGGGCCAGGCTGCGCTTGGGGTGGGCGGCAGTGGCACTGGGAGGGTGCTATAAAGGGGGCTGCAGCCACTCCAAAATTCACTATAGCCCCTCCAACTCAGTCCTAGTACCACTGCTGCCTGCCCTGAGTGCAGCCCGGCCCAGCCCAGTCCCCAGTGGGAAGAGTCCAGTGCTGTCCACACCCTCAGCCCACAGTGGCAGCCTGCCCTCACCCTGTACACAGATCTGGGGGCACATGCCCCCCATGCCCTCCCGGGGTGTGTGTAGTGACAGGAACTGCCCCCCTCACACCCTGTAGATGAACTGATTGTGGCTCTGTCCTGCGCCCCACCCCACCTATGCACCCCACTCCCTCCCCTGCACTGGTTCCTCCCCCACCTTCACAACAAACTTACCAGCCAGACTCGGCTGCTCTCCATGCTGCTGGGCTGTGGTCCTGGCTGCCTGAGTGCTGTGCTGCAGCTGTGTGCATGCACAGGGCATTTATGGGTGGCATTGTCAGCTACATCAGCCAAAATGAATGCACCTCTAATGAATACAAGGGGAAATAATAGAGGTGTATAGAATAAGGAATGGTATTAAATTAGTGCAAGAGATTCCGTGAATTTGAAAGGTGGCAGATTTAGAACTGATAAAAGGAATTGTCTTTTCACACAATGGACAGTTAGGGAATACTTTGTCCCAAGTAGCTAAGAGTTTGGTAAGATTGAAAATGACCATAGATGGAGAATGAAGACATCTAGAGTTACGTTAGACAGAATTTAAACAAATGTACAGAAGGGTGTTCTTTAGAGCATAAACCAATCACTCACTTGGGATTATGAAGGAACTTTCCCTGCAGGCTGGTTATTCTGTAATTTCCTAGTGCAGGCTTGTTGCATCATGCACTGAAGCCTCTGGTACCATCAAGACATGCTGCTAGGCTAGACAGGTAACTCCCTTGATTTAGTGTGATAGTTTTCTGAGAGATTAGAAATTAACTCTGTTTTCCTTAAGCACAGGAAGAAGGTTGAGAAGAACTCTTTGAGACTTTTGCTTTTGGATGGTGGGAAGCATCCTGTATCTCTGAGGCCTATACATCTTTATTTTAAGTGGTTTCCATCTTTAATTATGGTATTCTACTTAATAGCATAATCTACAGTCATACAGTAGATAACTACTGATTTGAGAGGCTCAGTATATTAAAGGAACACTTGTGCTTCTGTTGAAGCTTGCAGGAAATATTCCACTCAGTGCAGTGCTGGCTGGACTGAATTAGACATCTTCCGGATACTGTTGCTTTCACAATCTGAGTCCATAATGGAGGGGTTATGAGAGAGGTCCATCATGGTTCTTATTATCTAGACTTCCCTAGCACTGGTGATATACCTTAAGCTATGCTGAATTACTGTACAACTTAATGATTACACTTAAAAAAAAATAAAGTGTGCAGCATTTATTCATAGGCATTGTACATAGAACAAAGACATTTATTATGCCCCCAAAGAGCTTACACAGAAAAAATCATACTAGAAATGTGCAGAAGTTTCCTTTGTCTTTCAGATGAAGCCAATGTGTACAGAAGTAAAAGGCAATCATGTTGTACCTACTGCGTATGTATCAGAATATGCAGTACAATGCACTATTGTCTTTAGTTATTAAACTATTTAAAACTTGTCAAAACTTCCATGTAATGGATAAAATAGTTTCTTTATACTTTGGATCAGGGGTGTCAAACCCAGATCAGGGTCACTGGGCCAGTCTGTGGGCCAGGTGGAACCATGCACCAGAGCCAAAGTGCAGGGCCAGTCTGCCAGGGTGCCACATGTATCCTGTGTTGACCCCTTGTGCTGCCTTCAGAGTAAGCCCCAGAACAGGGCTGGATGAGCTGTACATGCTGCATGTGACGTGGGGCTGGCCTGGGGTTCATGCTGGAGGTGGTGGCTTGATCCAAACCAACTCTAGAGTTCAGGGCTGGCCTGGTGTAGGTGCTACATATACTCATGTTCCAGACTAACACCCTGGCTAAGTACAGATCTTTGCAGGTTAGTTTAAGCTGTGTAGATTGAACCAATAAACAAGTGAGCAGACGGTCACTTTTGATTCTGGAAATACAGCCACATGCCTGCAGTGGCCCAGGTCACAAGCCCGGGGACAATAGAGCATGTCCCCCTGCTCGGCTGGAGCAGATAGCTTGGGCCAAGGCTAACCCACCTGCTCTGTGTGTGTGTGTGTGTGTGTGTGTGTGTGTGTGTGTGTGTGAAGGTGGGGGGTTGCAAGGGAGGTGCAAAGTATCCTGGAATGCTGGGGGACCACAAATTAACTTGAATCTGGAGGGGATCTGGGACGGAATTTCAGTAAACTGATTTAAACTAAATCAGTTAAGTTTGATACTACATCCATCCAGGTTTATCTCAAATTATTTTTGGTTATTTGAATGTGGTTTACGTGCACTGAATTTATGTTGTGTTACAGATTTGAACTGGTTTCTGACTACTTATACTTTGTGTAATTTCTGTCCCTAGCCCCTGCATTGTGTACAGGGCTCGCGTGTCAGACTGACTCCATATGCTGCATGTGTTGTGTGGGGTGTCAGTCCGAGACCCATGGGCCAGATCATAGGATACCATGGGCTGTACCTGACCTGGGAGCCATATGTTTGACACTTTTGATTTAGATCTTTATTTTAAATAGCTAACTCATTATACTCTGTAATGTAGCAACCTAGTCCTCTCCATGTCAAGATATTAAAAACCTGGATTGGCAATACCTGGCTCACTCATTGTTTAAAAACCAAATGCACCCTCCTAACAGGCTTTAGTAACAAACCAACACATGTTTTTTGTCTCCTAATTTATAAATGTTGGGTCATTCCATATTCAAAAGAGTAATTACTGTAAGTTTGGAGAGTATGCACTGTTTTTCCTACAAAACAAAGAACCTGGGTCCTTCTTCTAAGTGCAAAAAGAAACTCAGCTTTGACCATGGAGCTGTGGCCAGTGCTTCTGTAATAAGCATTCATAATAAGGAAATGATAACTGAACACTTTAAATGGATATATGAAAACCCTAGAGAGCTAAAGTGTAGAAAAGTTTCCATATATATAAAAGCTTAATCATAGTTTTGTGCTTTCTTTTGAAAGCTGTTTTGTTTGAGAGCTAGGCTAAGGTCAGATATCCAAAAAGCTTGAGGCTGAATTGATTCAATCCTTGCAAGTTAGTTTAAGCTCAAAGCTGAATAGATTCAATCTTTTCAGGTTAGTTAAAGTTGCGTAGAATGAACCAATAAGCAAGTGAACAGACATTTACTTTTGATTCTGGAAATGCAGCCACATGCTTGTAGTGGCCCAGGCTAGAAGCTGGGGAGGAAAGCATGCCTCCCTGCTTGACTGGAGCAGACAGCGTGGGTCAAGGCTAGCCTGCCTACCCTGTGAGGAGAGGGGCATTGCAGGGGAGATGCAAAGCATTCTGGGATGCTGGAGTACTGTGAGTTAACTGAATTAGGTTAAATCCATTTATTGAACTTCTCTCCCAGATCCCCTCCAGTTTCAAGTTAAATCTGATACTATATTCATCCAGGTTTATCTTAAACTGGTTTTGGCCATTTTGAAAGTGGTTTCTGTGCACTGAAGTTCTGTTGTGTTACAGATTTGAACCAGTTTCCAGTTGCTTGTAGTAGTTTATGTGTAATTTCTGTCTCTAGCCCTAGCTGTCAGAGGCTGAAGCACTGGACTGGGATTCAGGAGATCTGGATTTAATCCCTGGCTGCTGCAGACTCACCCCTGGCCACTTAGACAAATGAGAGGCATGTGTGCATGACACTTTAAAGCAGGCTAAATACTTTTGCACTGCTTTAATGGTGTTGATGTTTGCACACCTTGGTGGCATATTGTGCATTTATTTCAACTGCTGTAGCAAATTTGGTGGCCTAATGCGCCTTAAATGACTTGGAGTGTAGCAAACTACACCTCCTTTGAGAAGTTTTAGTTTGCTGCCCCTATGGCTGTAAAACGAAGTGTCGGGCTCCATGCAGCTCCACGGCTCTGCAAGAAGCCTGACAGCAGCCCAGGAAAGTATCTCTGCCCAAGAAAAGTGGTGAGCCTGATCTTTTTTTTTAGCCTCCCTGGAGCCTGCCTGCCTGCCTGAGCTGTGTGGAGGCATGGTGCTTCCCTCTGCAGCTATGGTGCCCTCTGGGACTGCCCAAGCCGGGTGCCTGCATGCAGGTGCCGCCTGGTGGGGGGCTGCTGCTGCCACAGAGTGAAGCACTGGTCCCCTCACAGCCCTGGGACCACTCCGCCTGCCATCTGCTCACCTTCCCTTCCCTACTAGAGAGGCAAGTAAGTCAGCGGGGTGTGTGCATGACACGGGGGTTTAATCAGCCCTAAATTGAAGCGGTGTTTTTTAAAACCCACCATTTCAATTTAGGGCCCCTGTTTTGTCTATACATACGGTTAATCTCTCTGGAGCATGCTTTCCGATGTGTTAAATTGAGTAATGTGGCTTTCTTTCCTTGCCTCCTGTTCTTCACTTTCTTCATCTACAAAAATGATAGATTAGTGGTTGATTTTGAATATTGGATTCTATAGACAGTTTCAAAGGGCAGAATAACAACATGTGTCTATAATAAAATATTGTAAATACTTTGACCCTTGTAAGTCAGTTAATGGGAGTCTGGTGATGGTTCCTGCTAGAGCAGAAGCTGCTTTGTGGTGGAGTAGGCCTTTAAATTTTGCTTACAAATTCCAGGGATTTTTCTGCAATTCAGGTTTAGGGACTCTGTTCAATGACTCAGGGGGCTGGGAAGCAGAGTTTTACTTCTTCAGACAGCTGCCCCTGTGGTTTTGCAGGCCTAGCGATTCCTTGCTCTTTAAATGAGCATTTTTCATGATTGGCTTTTTTTAAACTCCAGTCCCTACTTTCAGTCCTATTTATATTAAACCCTGATGAATCACTGACCCCTGGTAAAACATGGTTCTCTGTGCCACTAAATCTGTTTGCTGTTCCCTTTCTGTTCTTATAAGTATTTCTTCACTTCTTCCTAACAGATCTTCATACCTGCTCCTGAAGTTACTGTCAGAATTGTTTATGGATCCTTAGCTACTAATTCCATGCTTATTAGTGCTGTTTTTAATTCTTGCTTTTGGAAACAAAATACATTTGAGCAGATTGTTCTGCTCCTCTTTCCTAAATCTAGGAGCTTGTTAATGTAGCAAATTCATGTGTACTATCCTAATCCTACCAAATTGAATGCATGCAGAAACTGGCCTTTAATTTGATTGACCCATACATTGTTTTTTATGATGCATTCCCACTAAAGAGCTCACAAGGGCTACTATTAACTTGTGACAGTATGGCATCTTATACTTAAATGTTATTTTCCTGTATAATTGTTTTAAATAGACCCAGTATTTACAATATACTTCCTGAAGGAAATTTAAATTTATATTTAGGAAGTGTGGTGCCACGCTTAATGGGCTCTCTGTTAGTTGTCGTTTATGATCTTTTTTAATCTTCTTGTTTATTTAAGTTGTAACACATTATAAGCACCACTTAATCTTTTTTATTAATGGTATGAATTTATATTAAAATTGAGAATTGTAATCTGTGACCAAAGATTTAGATCTTCATATTACATACTTATGCCTATTTACAGGAAAAAGGGAAGGTGTGAAGTAGAAAACTGAAGTGTTAAGACTGAAAAATTAGGAGAGTATAGCAGGGTAACAATCCTGATCCCACAGTCCTTTAATTTAGTGGGAGTCTTGCATGCTAGTGTGCTATTAAATCAGGTCCAGTAGTAGGATACATGCACCGAGGACAACTTTGCCACTGCAGCCCTGGGTTCTATTCTATCATCAGTCACTGTAACAGCTCAGTTTATTGCCTGTCCCTCTTGTATGTAGAACAGGTGGCATTTGATTGCTGCTCTTAAGAGCACTACCTTGAGAAGGGATGCTGTCTAATGGCTAGGACAGTTGATTGAGAGGCATGATCCCTGCATTCTTATTTTGGCGCTTTCACTAAGGAGCTTTGGGACCTTGGGCAATTCATGTAAGATCTGAGCAATCAATAGAGAGGCGATAGGAGCAGTTGGTTCTCTCACATGGGGCATTGTGACATTCAGGTCATTCATGTTTCTATAGGGCCATTTATCTGAAGATCTCAGACCACTTGATAAATGCAAAGAATTATGCTCTCTTTACAGTTAGCCTGTAAATCTGAGACTTTAATTTCGATTCAGTTTACTCATGCATATGATGAACAGTGTTTCATGATGAATAATGATAAATGTTATTTTGTTTCTTTTTTGTGACAGAATTGCTCAGCTTCTTTTCACAGATCTTCCTCATTTTTTCCACCATAATGTATGTATAAGGCAATGTGTTTGGGTGCTTTAATATTTAGCATTTGCACTCAATTAACGTTTGACAGATATTGTAGTATTTTTATAGGGTACTTCCGTTCATCAGGTATCATCAGCATTTCATTCAACGTACGTGTCTTCCTGCTGCTTGTAACCTTTGAAATACCAGACCTGCTCAAGTGAACGCTGCCATTTGACCTCCAAGTACATGTGACCTGCAGAACCTACAAACTCTAATACTATCATATAAGCTTGAAATAGTAACATCTGTAGGGTTATTTATACTTGTAAAGGGTGTTTCATCCTCTACTCTTTTTCTTCCAGGAAGAGAATAGAGCTTCATTCTTGCTTGCACCTTGAGGTTTAGGAACGGGTACTGAGGAACAGCAAGTCACCACAGATCATATGGTCCAGTTATATATAAGCCAGTGTTTCCTAAACCTTGTGGGTTTACACCCTGCTGTAGTAAAATTGGGCCTTCCCACATCCCCTTAATTCAGCTGCTACTGCAGCTTGCTCCACCACTGACTCCCATTGCTGGCAGCAGTCAGAGGCATGGAGAAGAGTGGCAGGGAAAAGCAGTGGTGGTGGCTGAGTAGGGGGACACTTTTAGGAACACTTCATGCCTCTCCCAGAGGGTATGCTCCAGATTTGGGAAATGCTACTGTAAACTGGTTCACCTGGAGTGTCAAGGAGCTTCAACTGATTATTTTAAAGTGGGGGTCGTTAAGGTGCAGGGATCTCCATGCATGGAATAGCTTGCGGCACGGGGGCCCAAGTCAGCATGGTACTGCAAATGTAGCACTGCCTGTCTTTTCCTTCTTCTGTGTATGGTGCAATACTAACTGCCCAAAATGACTCTTCAAGGCTGTAGTTTATAGTCCACTGAGGTTGACTAGAGTCTTTCCATTGACTTGGGAGGACTTTGCATCAAGAGTCAGGAGCTTGGCTGTGAGAATCTCAGACAGAGTCCCGTTCCCCCCCCCCCCCCGCCCCCTTCCAGCTGAGGTAGACAATCTAATGTTCAGAATTAAGTTTTTCACACATAGTATTAATGTAAACATTGTTATGAAAGGGACTTTAACCCTATTGTAAACAGAGATAGTTCTCAATACCAGCTTTAAATGGGTGCTATAAAACAAAGCCTCTTCTATAAGGGGAGAGCACAGATACTTTAGAGGAAAAACAATGGTGTGTGAGATATTTTTCATATGATTGACTTGAAATGAAAATGTATGTAAATTGCTTTACCTATGTAGTATCATGGATATGTGTGTACAAGATCGGACATGCAGTTGCCTGTAATAGATGTATAATCATTTAAAATGTTTGTTTTTTTAGATTAGTGGATGATAGATGTGTGGTTCAGCCAGAGGCAGGGGACCTTGCTAACCCTCCCAAGAAGTTCAGAGGTAAGTTACTGAGGGGAGTTGTTTAATATGCAGGGGCTACAACTTGATGTGTAGTCCACAGAGACTGATCTACATTCCAGTCTTTTAGGCAAAGGTCTGGAGTACAAGGTAATGAGAGTTCCAAAATCTGCTGATGCTCTAGGTCTGGATTACTATGGAGCTTCAGTCTGCTAAGTGAAAAATAAGTGTGCAGTGTATGAACAGAAACAACATTAAGAATAGTTGGAAAATATGAGAAGAGGTGCAAGTTTAATTTATACTGGGTATATCTATGATGTACAATTAACACAGAATCAATGCTCTAAACATAGCATGGAGGAATAAACTCTGGCACATATTGCACCGCAGTTTTGCTCACAGGTGCAATGTTTGAACTTGTGCCCAGCATTGTAGCACATTGAGCTGGGCTGGAGCAGCCCCAGCTGGCAGGAGGCCCAGGGGTCAGCCTGCAAGCCCAGGCTCAATGTGCTGTGGAGGGGCTAGCTGGGTCATAAGGGTGCTCCAGTATGGGGCTAGTCAGCAGGCCACCCCTGCACTGAAGCACCCTCATGCCCCAGTTGGCCCCGCCAGCATCTACATGTATGCTGCTGTGCACTAAAGAACTCTGCCATAGGATAATACTTGTATTTACAAGTGCTAACCTGTGGCAGAGTTAATTTAGTTTCCTGTGGCCTAATAGAGTTGCACGTGAAGACATTGAGGTTTTACTGTGGAGCTAATTAGGCAACTCTGTGGTAAACATCTTACATACATGTATCCACTAAGGTCCATTTACACTGTTTTGACCATGAAATAGTGTCAAATTTCAAGCTAATTTAAGCTTCCAAAATACTGCAAAGAGGCACTTATTTTAAATGGGAACCAAGGCACAAGATATTTGGAACAACCAGAGCTGGGTTGATTTTAGTATTTGACAACAGTTTCTGAATTTTTTTTGCAAATATTTTCCTTAGTTTTTGTCCTGCTTTAACTATAATCCTTTTTTTCAACTTTTCTAAATGTACATTCCTAGTTTAATATTTTGGGGGTTTAAATGT
The DNA here is from genome assembly GCF_052110815.1 of Crocodylus siamensis. NCBI lineage: Eukaryota > Metazoa > Chordata > Crocodylia > Crocodylidae > Crocodylus > Crocodylus siamensis. The sequence goes on along the minus strand of NC_143398.1, from coordinate 125,616,286 downwards.
TTTTCTTTTGTTGTATTTGTGTGCCATTATAATATGCTGAAAGAATAGCACATGACAAAATGCAATAGCTACCCCTTTAACACATGTTATTTAAAACATTTTTGTTGCTGCCTGTCATCCATCCTAGTTCTGTGTGCATATGTAGGGAGAAAAAGAGAAGCTTTTAAGTCAGTATCCACACTTGAAATTACTTATGATTGCAGTGATCAGTGTAGCTGCACCAAAATGTATGTATGTGTGATATAGGTAGACAAGGTTCTTTGGGTGAATTTGATATCTTTTATTAGACTAACTTAAATAGTTGGAAATTTTTTTTTAGCTTTCAGATTTAAAAACCCTTCATTAGGCTGAGGAAGTCTCTGCAGTTGGTGTGTGCTCTTCCTGGATGGAATGAATAGTAAAGAAGCCAGAGGCTGGTATGCATGCAAGATAGGCAGTCAGTGAAGATGTAAATTGAGGAGTTGGTGGGGGGAAAAGGAGGGATGAATGTAGCAGCTAAATAGTGGAGAGGTACCTGGGGAGTCAGATGTCAGGTAGTTTAATGTGTCATAAATCCAATGTCTCTATTTAGCCCATGATTTTTTGTATCCAGGAGGTTAATGAAGTGAAGTTCATAAGCTCATCTCTGAGAAGTGTTTTGTAAATGCCTTTTGAGGATTAGAACTGAGAGTTTGGAGATAGAGTGGTTTTGTGAGAAATGTGTCCCCACAGGTAATTAGGTATTCTCGTCTTTGATAGATGTCTGGTTGTTTGGTCTCTCCTACGTATTTTTCATCAGGGCATTTGGTGCATTGTATGAGATATATTACGTTTCTGGAGGTGCAGCTGTATCCAGGGATGCTGATGGCTCTGTTGTGGGGTGTAGTAATTGTGGGGGTGGTAGAGATGTGTTGGCAGGTTTTGCAGTTCTTGTCATGGCATGGTCTGGATCCATTTGGTATGTTTTGGGCCTGAGGAAGTTTGCTTCTGGTAATGAGTTTAGTAAGGTTTGGTGCTTGTTTGAAGGCTAGGATGGGTGGTTCTGGGAAGATCTCTTTAAGAATAGGGTCTCTTTTTAGTATGGGTTGTAATTATTTGAGGATTTTCTGTATGGGTTCAAGGGAGGGGTGATATGTCATAACCAGCGGTGTGCAATTCGTGGGGGTTTTTCTTCTGTACTGCAGAAATTCTTCATGTGGTGTCTGGGTGGCTCTTTCAAACGTGCAATCTATCTCTATGGAGGGGTCACCTTTTTAAGATTGGTGAGATGGGAATCTTGGGAGTTCTCCTCAGTATAGATTCGGTGGTATCTGAGGGCTTGGCTCTATAACATAGCCTCTGTCGGATATAAGTTTCCATTGACTTCACAGGGCTGTGGAGCAGGTCTCTCTAATTAGGTAGAGAGCTGCAATTTGCATCCTTTGCAGTGGGAGAAACTGCTTGTTGCAAATTGTGGCTTCTGATGTCAATTCAAGAGATTTGTATTGGCAGAGTTGTTGTTATTTTACTTATAACTTCTATTGCAGTATTTCTATGTTGCATGTTAAATACTTTATTGTAAAGTGAATAACTCAAAAGTTAGGAAATAACAGATTTAAACTTGCTATGGCTTAATTCCTTCTAGATGCATCAGCATTAGAATCGTAGAAAGAAGGACTGGAAGGGACCTATAAGATCATCAAGTCCAGTCCCCTGCAATGGGCAAGAGGTAATTAGGCTCAAATGAGATCAATGAGGTATTTGTTCAGCCTCCTTTTAAAGATTGCCAGAGATGGTGACTGTACCACATCTGCTGGAAGTGTGTTCCAGATTCTATTTACTTGTACAGAAAAGAAATTTTTCCTTATGTCTGGCCAAAACTTTTCCTCGACTAGTGTGTGTCCATTAGTCAGCCTCTTCCCGGCGGGGAGGCTTTTCTGAAAAGTTGTTTACCTAGGTCCTGGTGTTCTCCCTTGACATATTTGTAGACACCTCTCAGCTTTCTTTTGATCAGGCTGAACAGTCCCAGATCCCAAAGTCTCTCCTCATAGGACCTGTTTCCCAGGCCCTTGATCATGCATGTGGCCCTTCTCTGCACCCTTTTGAGCTTGTCCGCGTCCTTCTTGAAGTGTGGTGCCCGGAACTGGATGCAGTACTCGGCGTTGGTTAGGCCACAGCTGGAATAGAGGGGCAGGAGAACCTCTCTGGATCTGTTGGTGACACATCTGCTGATGCACGCCAGAGTTCTATTTGCTTTGTTGGTGATTTTGTCACACTGGTGGCTCATATTAATCTTCCGGTTGATTGTTACTCCTGGGTCCGTTTTGTATGTGGTGCCAGCCAGTGGACCACCACTCATTGTATAGATTTGGTGAGGGTTCTTTCTAGTCAGATGAAGGACCCAGCATTTGTCCCTGTTGAACTTCATCTGGTTTTGTTCAGTCCATAGGACCTGTCTGTCGAGGTTGTCCTGAATCCTTGACCTGTCCTCTGATATGTGCCTGCTTATCCCTACAGTTTGGTAACATCCACAGACTTAATCATTGCATTTTTCACTCCCTTGTCCAAGTCATTAATATATTAAAAAGCATGGGCCCAAGCACTGATCCCTGGGGTACACCACTGGAGACAGCCCTCCAGGATGAGGCCAGTGCTTCAGTCAGGACTGGATCTAGTCTTTTAGTTAGGATCAAGTCTTTTAATTACACAGTGCCATGCTAGTTTTTTGCACATAAAAACTTGTCCTTACTCAGTGAATGAGTTATTTAGTAACTAGAATAATAGAATCATAGAAAATTGTGGTTGGAAGAGACCTGAGGAGGTCATCTAGTCCAACTCCATGCTTAAAGCAGGACCATCCACAACTAGATCATTCCAGCCAGGGCTTTGTCGAGCCAAGCTGTAAAAACCTCCAAGGATGGAGATTCCACCACTACCTCCTTAGATAACCCATTCCAGTGCTTCACCAGCTTCCTAGTGTGAATGTTTCTCTTAATATACAGCATAAACTTCCCTTGCTGCAACTTGAGACCATTGCTCCTTGTTCTGTCATCTGCCACCACTGAGAACAGTCTAGCTCCATCCTCTTTGGAACCACTCTTCAGGTACTTGAAGGCTGCTATTGAATTCCCCCCCAGTGTTCTCTTTCGCAGACTAAATAAACCCAGTTCCCTCAGCCTCTCCTCATAATAATTCTTTTATCTTCATTCATTGCCTGACTCCAGGCCTTTTTTTTTTTTGCATACAATTTAAGCCTTGCAGTGAATAATCATTTCCTCTGTGATATTTCTGTTGTTTTTTCACCACAGTAGCTGAGTGTTTCGTAAACATTAGACAATATATCCTCACTGCACCCTCTGAGATAAACCTCCCAGTTCGGCTGATGGGGAACTGAACTCAAAGACTTTTGAGGTTAACGTTTTTGGAAGAGGCCACTAATTTGTGTGTACTCAGTTTGTATTTTTTGGGGGGGGATGCTTAGCCTTTCTAGAGCACTTCAGTATGTTTAGACCACTTTTCCAATAGACTCCAGTTGCAGCTGTGAGCTCCCAGCACTCGTGCACATCTGAACACAGCTGTCTCACACTGGACAGGCAGGTAATGAGGAACACTCCATTAGTGGCGCACGGGGGACATTTTGATTTCAGTAAGTTGCCCAACATAATGTAGGAACTCTGTAGTAGAGGCAAGGATAGAATCCAGTTCTGCAAAGTGTCAGTCAATTTCCCTAGTTTGAGATCATCCCCCACTTTGTACGGCAACCGCCTGCCTCATTCACTACATTCTGACTTCTACAAGTGAGGCAGTGGTCCAACATACAACACATTCCTCCATCACTGAGAGCCCTGAGGCCTCACCCCACCCAAGTGAATCCTTACTACACAACATCCTATGGTAACTGTTAGCAGTATAACTGTGCTAACACAGACTGTAGCTGAGTAAACACTCAGGTGAGTTTTGCCACCTACACTGAAGGCCGTGATACCACAGCAGTGCTGCTAACAGTGCTCTAAGCTAGTAGTTTAAAGCTAGCTCATATATGTCCATGCAGGTTGCAGTAACTTGCAGCATAAACATGCCGATTGCCTGCCTATTGCTTTCTTCTGTTAACTCCCTAGGTGCTCTAGTGAAGGAGTCACTGAGAGCGTAGGAGAGGAAAGTTTCTTTGCTCAGAGTTTGTTGCTTGGCATCCCAGCTGTTTCTAGTATGCTACTTTACAGAGTGTTAAGCAAACACTTCTTTTATGCTTAAGGGACAGAAGATACACATACATCAGTTTAAACCTGTAAGAGAATATAGGTTTAGTGCACATAAACCAGTTTCAAAATGGCTGCTTCCCCTAGTGGGGTCTGTGCAGGCAAGGTGGTGGATTAAACCCTTCCCTAATTATAGCGTCCTACCAGGGCCTGGCCATGCCCTGTTGAAGGGAAGGGAGGGCTGCTCTAGCACCTTCTGGCTTCTAGCCTGAGCCACTGCATGTGCCTGCATTTGCTAAATCAAAAGTGAATGTCTATCCATTTGCAAATTGGTTCAGTCTAGACTAACTTGCAGAGATTGACTCAATTCAGGCTCGGGCTTTTTGAATGTCTGTTCCTAGCCAAAACGTTAAATAGGTGTTATCAAGAGTAAACAAACAGCTTTAAAAACCCCATTCAACTTCAAATTTCATCTTTGACTGGCTTCATTTTTGTGATGTCACTATTTCACTCATTCTCTGGTCTTCATATGAACTTCTGATGTAAAAAGCAAAGAAGGAAACTTTTTCTAAATAAATTTAAAAGTTCAATCTTTCTTCATACATCATGAAAAAGAAAAAAAAAAAAGACTGCATTTTTTTTCCATTGCAGTTACCATAAATCTGATTGCCTTCTCTACCTTTGAAAAACTAATTTTGATTTGTCAAAAGAGGTAAACCAGGGGCATATTCTATAAAATCTATGTAAGAGGAAGAGGACCTGGAGAGAGAGGTCATATAAATATTGTTGTTAGGGAGTCAGAAGGTATTAAGATTTAACAGGGTTGACAGATTTCCACAGTATAGTGAAGATTTATTTTATTTAAACAAGAAATTTTTATTTACTACTCTCAGACATCAAGAAGTGGAACATTATTGTGCTGAATACATCCCTCAGCAAGTGGGATCCTACAACCTAAACCAAACTAATAGTACATGTTAGCTTGTGAATGCACATGAAATCCAGCTGTCCAGAAGCTCAGTAAAACAGGCAGTGTTGGGTGGGAAAACAAGTGTGGCACGTTCCCTGCTCAGCTAGCAGTTATGATAAAGGAGCCTGAAAAGGAAAAATGGAAACCATGAATGATGCATGCCTCTGGTGGCTGGAGGGGCATGGCTGCGCTGGTGGCGGTGAGTGCATGGTGGCGGTAAGCATGGAGCTCCCGCAGATGCTTACAACGGCAGGGGAGGTGGTGGGGTGGCGAGCGCTGACCAGGGCTCAGTGACCACCCGCAGGCGCTGCTGGTCTTTTTGTAAGGGGTTCACTGCTACGCTCAGGAGGTGCACATGCACCTGCATGCACCCCCTATGCATCGCCCCAATGGAGATGGTGAAAAGAGAATGAAGAGGAGAATGTTAGAAGGACAAAGGGAAAAAGGAGGAAGGGGCAAGCTAAAGAGAAGAGATGGGAAGACAGGAGGGACCATAATGGCAGGAAGACTGAGAATAAGAGGAAGGAGAAAATACTTGGTGGGGGGTGGGGGTGGAGGGGTAGTAGAACAAACTATGCTGAAATTTGGAGAGAAAAGAAACACCCATCAGTGTACTCATAAATATTGCAATAAAATTTTTAGTTCCTCATGGAAAAGGGGATATAAACTGACAAGAAATTCAAATCAGTTTAAATAATTATATATTCAAATCAGCAAAGCCCATAGTGCTGCTTCTTAGTGCTGCCTTATTTGTACTATAATTGTGGTATATTATCAGTTGGAGGCTACAAGTATTTTCCATTGGAGAGAGTGATATATTTAGTTGTTTAAATCAGAATGTGTTGGCGATTTGCAGTTTAAGAAGGCTTGTACTTCTGCTGCTTAGAATATGAGCCCTCTCTGGAGAAACAAAATGCTTTTGGCTGGCAGTCTAGTACCCTTCATAAACCTGCCATGTGCTAAACACCTTCATTAATAGGCCAAGTGCCTTCAACTTCCATTACCTTCAATATGAAACAAGGGCAATCAGCCACAGCATGATTAGGCTTTACATTCAACAAAAAGACAAAAGACCTTTTTGACTGAGCAGGAGGCCTCAGGAAACACCTGAAGGCCTTAAATTACACTGGCATAAATCTTTACTGACATCTATAGTATAGATTCAGATTTATACCTGCATGAAGGTGAACAGCATTCAGCTCATGGTTTCTGTATATAGTCCCCAAATGAAAGGTATACCACAGCTTTTTTTCACTAGGCAATGCTCAGTTTCATGGGATGTTATGTAACAACCATGTTAACCACCATCCACCCTGAAAAAGAAAGCAAACATGCAATAAAAATGAAACTATGCTATTTTGGGCTACTTTTTCTGTACACTTTCAGCTCAGGTCTGCTTCCTAGTTCCTAATTTTCATCTCTGTGTGAACTCGATAAGGAAAGTACTAAACTGGCAGTTAGAAAATGCAACTACTTCCTTGTTAGTGGAGCAAAATTGATAAGACGTTTCTGAAAAAATAACAAACCAATCCCTACAATGCCAGTTTTTTAAAACGATTCTCCATTTCTAATAGCAGTTAGAAATCTGCCTCCCTTGTACCTTCTTCACTCTTAAGTCACGTTGAAACTTAGACTCTATACCAGGTAAAATATCATTAATGGTTAAAACTGTCCAGGCAGCAGTTTCTATAGTTAAGATGGCTCAAAACCTACATCCTTAGGAAAAAATGATGACTTTTTAGACTTCAGGCATGTGATGTGGTACAGTTCTACCACCCCCTTTGATTCCTGTTCCACACAAACTTTTAAACTAGCTGCCTGAGAAGGGCAGCAGCATTTTTATTCAGGCAGTGCTGAGAGAGTCAAATGACTTCATTGGTTATTATCATTATCCTGATTCCTGCCAGTCCTTCTCCACTTTAGGAGAAAAAAGAACATCCTTCTTTCCTTGTTAATGGTCTTGATGCTCTACTATTCAGACTATCCTTTTCTCTGCAATTTTGCTGTTTGATATCCATTCCTGGTAATAACTCACTTCTGTTTCGTAGCACAGAAGACTGTTTTCAGCTCTGCCTAAAAAACCTGTACTCAAGTGTGGTAAATAATATGAACTTGGGTGTAGAAATGAATGACAGTGTGGTATTGGAGGCACTGGCAAGACAAACAGGAAGGCTGGATTAAATTTTATGAATCTGAATAAGTGATGTACATTTAACTAATAACTTCAGGATTAATGAGACAGTATCTTTTAACTATTTTGACTTTTTTGCCCAATTTGTTGTGTGTTTTAAATGTTATATTTATGACCTAGCAAATTAGTGCATATTCCAGTGCTTATTTGTTTTTGCTTTGATCTCAGACAGAATGATATAGTGCTAACCCCTAGCATATTAGTAAAGTTTCTAGTTTCTCTTTTAACTGAAGAAAAATGTGTTGTGTCATATGTGATGATATGCCACATCATCTGCACCCCCTTTTCAAAATCCTGTATCTGCCCATGTAAATGGAATAAACAAGCAAACCAAAGCCCTCTTGTCCTCCGGGGAGCAATCATGGGAGGGGTAATTTCAGCTCTAGGCTTATCCCTGGCATGGCACAGCATGGCAGACTGCTCTCTCCCCCTAACGTTCTTAAGCCCTCCCTTAAGGGGCCAAGCACCCCCTTAACAGCATTGAATTTGTTCCCAGGAAATCTCATTTCCAGTCCTAGTGCTGCCACAGACCTGCCAAGTCAGACAAATCACTTCATTTGTCTTGTGCCTGTTTCCTCTTCTATCCTGTGTCTGTCTTGTTTCTTTAGAAATCCAGTTAGTTCTCTGGGGCAGAGAGTCTCTCACTATATATTTATATAGTGCTTAGCTCCATGAAGCATGATTTTAGCTGTAAGCTGGGTCATAAGACATAATCTGAGAAGACTGGACTTGACATTCCTGCCATTTTTTAAGGTAAAAATAAATGGGAAGAAAAAAAATAAGAAAAACCTAACAAAGACTTTCAATATTTCTTTCCTGCATCATAAAACATGAAAGACAAATGGGTGCGGGCTCAATTAAAAAAACAAAACAAAACATCATTTACAGGTCACTTTAAAGGGCAGTGGGTTAGGGCTCAGGAGTCATGAGTTCAATTCACAACTTTGTATGGCCCAAGTTACCTACTGTCCTCTTTCAGATGCTGTGGAAATAATTAAACTTTCCTTTCTTTGGAAGGCACTCAGCTGTGGTAGTGAGGAGGACTCCCAATGCTACACTCGCTGCTTTGTATATCTACTACAAGCATATGGCAAATATTGCCCCTAGTGTTTTCATGTAGAAGGACTGCTTTTTAGCTTGACAGCTAAGTAATTAACACAGAGTATTTCTGTACTTATTTAAATGCACTTCTGGCATCAAGCACGGTCTGAATATTGTGAATGTAGCTTGGAGGGTAATGATGGATGACAAGTCTCATTTAAAAAAAGTAGTAAGGTAGCATTACAATTTATTTACACTATCAAGTGACAGCTAAGAAAATTGAAGTGCAATTTCTTTCATTTTACTAGCAAAATTGGGTTAAATATTGAGGAAGTTTTTTTAATTGTTCTTGTAAGGCCTTGAATTGTACAAAATCCATTCAGACTCCAGAGTCCGTCTTTTCATCATAAACTGATATTTGCTGCAGTTAGTTTAAACTGCCATTTCTGCAAGGTGTCACTGGTAGGCCAGCTCTGAAAGAAATTGTTTTTCCCCTGAATTTTTGAGGTGCTTCCTTTCTGCTGCTACAGAACTCTCTCCTCTCTAGTAACCAGAATCTTTTGAGAATTTTAACTTTTCTTTCCTTTAATTACTCTGAAGTTTGTTTTTGGGAGGGGATATGCTTTCTTAATGGTCAGTTACAATTGATTTCACATTGGTTTATGACATACATTTCTCTGTGATTATATTAGTAAAGGCTTTATTATGTGGCTAATTTAGATGTTCTTATGGAAAATAATAGGTGACTTTTGCTTTAGGAGCCAAAGCACAGGTGCTTTTGCACTTGGTGTAGTTTTGATTATTATATAATGTTTTGTAGCTGGGTTTTTCCCCGTCTCAGTATTCATTTAAAATATTGTAAAAGTTCTTCAAACCGATATCACATACCCTATTTTATAAAATGTGGTATTCATTGTAAATACGTCTTTTAAAAAATAAAGCAAACATTACTGCAAGGTAGCAGAGTTTATTTTGCTGCTGCCTTGTGACTAAGGAGCAGCCATGCTGGGCTGAGATTAGGTAGCAAAACAGTGTGTGTTTTGGGTAAGTGCCAGCGAAAGGTTCACTGCTAGTGGTTTGAATACAAATCCAGTTTTTGAGATCTTGGATACCAGAGCAAAAGAGAACAAAGATATTGCAATCAGAGGTTCAAAATAATAATATCATGTGAGGGTCACCTTCTTGGCTGACACATCAGGAACCTCCAAAGCTAGAAAGCATGAGTTGCTAGAGCTCAAATTGGGGGCTGTGATTCTCTACGTAGGTCTTAAACAGGCTAGTAGCTACTGGCATGCACCTGTTGTCACGGATCATACCTCTTTAAGGGGAAGCTTGAGGACTCCCCTAGAGCCATGGTTCTCAACCTTTTTTGTACCAGGTCCTATTTTTAAACATTGACGGCTAATCCCGACCCATAGCCCTCTGGCTCTGCTGGTGCCCTCACTCCCAATGCTCAGTCCCCTGCCCCCCTGTGCCATGATGGTGTCCCTCAATCCCAGCCTGAAGCTCCCTTCAACCCCAGCCCTGTCGGAGGGGGCCCCTAGCTTTCTCTGTGCCTCTCGGGCCAGAACACGGTGACTAGCTTATGCAGGCAGCAGCGGAGTGAGTGTGGCCCTGGCATGGGCTGGAGGGGGAGACCTGTGGCACCCCTTCCTGCCTGGGGCTGGGGCTCCCATGCCACCCTAGGCAGCCTAGTTATAGCCTCTTCTTCCCCCTGAGGGGCCTGCCCCTGCAAGTACAGGCACTGGCCCTGGTGCCACTGGCCCAGCCATGCAGCTTCCCCATGCCTCCTTCCCACGCTGGAGGGGGAAGTTGCCTTCCCTCCCACCTCCCAGCCCTGATGCAGCCTTGACACCTGGCCAACTTCCTCCAGTGCCAGCAGGCACCTGTCTCCCCCTCCCACTCCCCGTACACTTACCTACATCCAGCTGCTGGGGTTGCGTCTATGACCCTGCCTGCATGCTGGCCACATGCATGTGCACATGTAGACTGCCTGCAGTCTCCCCAAGCAGCTCCTTGCAGGCTGCAGTGCTGCCAGTCTGCAAGGAAAACCCATGCTTTCCTGCATTTTTCTGTGACGTGTGCACAACCCTTTTAAATATTCCTGTGATCCATATTTGGGTTGCAACCCATAGGTTGAGAAACACTGCCCTAGAGGAAGTTTTTTTTTTTGGTCTTCCTTTCTTGAAGGACCACCTTGGAAACCAGTCTTGGCATGGCTTCACAAGGGGCAAGCCTCTGAAACCCTACCTCTTCTCTGTCCCTGGCCTCACTGGCAATCCATAAATTCTTCCTTTTGGTTAGCTCCTGGGAACTGGGGATGTTTTCTTCTTCAAAGGAGGGATTGGGGGCGGGGAGGGGGGAATCAGAGTGCCAGACAGCATAAGTGACTTCTCAGTTCCAAACAGACAGTCTTTGTGCCTCTGTATTTTCCTCTGTTCTTTGTGGGATTCCACTCTGTCCTTCCTGGAACTATTCCTTCCTCTCTACTGTCATCCCTGGGACTACTCCTTTCTCTCCAGCTTTGTCAGTCACACTCTCTTTTTCTCAGGCTGTCTGCCACCCTTGCAATAAAACTGTTATAAAACTGTAGTATTAACTTGGGATCAACACTCACCCAATAAAATGAAACATTAAAGCTCTGGTGAACGAATCAGAGAGCAATCTCTGCAGTTTGCTGCCAAGCTCAGACTGCCATCTGCCCCTGTAGTGAAAAGGGCATCTGAATATCCTATTTGTGAAACCATTTATAGCAAAACATGCTCCCACAGAGCCCCTCACAAAGTGTGCTTCACAAGAATTGCAGGCCATCACATCTGCAATATAGTCTTACTGGTGCTTTGTTACAATACCAGAGAACTAGCATTACCTAGGACTGTTTGTAGTTGAGTGAGCTACTTGTGTATTTTTTTTAAATAAGAATTTATTTTACTTCCATAGGAAATATAGGGTCAGCCTGAGCTGTGGATTCCTTTTCCCTCTTACATTCACGCTGTTCTTGATGCTTTTACTGTGTTTTGGTTTTAGTAGCTGTCCACTAGGGCTGTGCAAAATTTTGGTAGCTGATTCAATTTGGAGGAGATTTGGCCCAATTCGGGTACTGAATTTCCGAATCCTAATTGAACTGGGAAACCAGTTAAAAGCTCTGAATCAAAAGTGTTTGGAAAAGGTTTGGCCATTTTGGAGATTTGGCCATAGACTAAACAGGCAGCTGATACAGCTGTCTCCAGCTGGTAAGTCAGTTGGGAGAGGGGGAAGGGAAGGGGCATGGGGGAGGGAGGGATTGGGGCTGGGACAGGCTGCCCAGCTGGGGTGGGGGATGCGTTAGGAAGGGGGTGGGGGAGTGCAGGATGTGGGCATAGCAGTGCTGGGAGTGGGGGCTCTGCCTTGCTGCTGCTTGCCCAGTTGGGGCAGGGTGGGGGGTGGGATGTGGGCGCAGCTCACTCCAGGTGGAAGGGGGCAAGTGGCAGCAGGGCATGGGTCCTGCTCCCAGCACTGCTGTGCCTGCATCCCGCATTCTGCCACACTGGCTGGCAAGCGGTGGCAGGGCAGATCCCCTACTCCCAGTGCTGATGCAGGCACAGAAGTGCTGGTAGCAGGGGCTATGTCCTGCTGCTACCCAGAGCAATCTATGCCTGCATCACACCCCCCTGCACTGGCTGGGCAAGCAGCAGCAAGGCATAGGTCTCTGTGGCTCCCCCTGCTGGGGCAGAGTTGAGCACAGCTGGAGGAGCTGTGGGAGAAGCCTAAATGCTGAGCTATTGCATTTACCAGTGAAACTGAAATCAGAATCTGCCTCCGTAGCGCCTCCTGGAACAATCAAATCAACCTTTTTGGATTTGAGTCAAAATGTTTCAAAATTTAGCAAACCCCATTAAAGAAATTAATTTAAATATATTATTCATATTACAACATAAACATTATCATTCTGTTATCAGTTAATATGTTAGTAATTGATTTGATAGTGGCAGTCTGGAGATAAGTCTTGCTGTCACCAGGCAGAGCTATCCTAGTTACCTTTGTTTCTCAGGAGGCACGTTGGAACCAAACTGTCATGTAGGCTTGTGCACCTTTCAGCTACAGTTGCTTCTTGGAAAGGCCCTGCCATGCCTCCTGAAAACAGAGGAGTGTAGGGCAATTTTACCACATGGGAAATCCCAGGGTCAAAAAAACCCATACTGAAGAAAAAGTGGGATGGCGTGTGCTGCCGAAAACCAGAGCTTGGCCAGCTGGAGCCATGCTCTGGCTGCTAGCCAGGTTTCCTGCCATGTCTGCAGCCCTGGGAGGTCCCCAGGACTCCAGGTAAGGCTGCTGGGGCCAGCACAGTTGCTGGCCTCAGCCTCCTCTACCCCAAATGAGGTAACCTACTGCATGCCAAAGCACGCGTGGCACAGGCGTTCCCCAGGGACAGTTCCCCAGGGACAGTTTGTCCTGGGGGAAAAAAACATCTGAGCTCATCTGGACATGGCCTTGGATTTCACTCAGTCTCAAAGGAAAGCATCAGGAAATGCATTCTACTACAAACATGGTGTTTGGGAATTTCTGTATGTGCTGCTGTGGATTGACAGGTTGTACTCAGAAAAAGGATGGTGGTTAACTTAGGCAGTTAGGCCTGCGTGAATAGGGAACTATTTGATTTGGAGTTGGATTTGGCAGGTTCGGATGCCAGTGATTCGATTCGAAGCTGTGAATTGGTTTCCCGCTTCGATTTGGCTGAATTGGCTCCAAAGCTTTGGAGCCGATTCGGCCATAGGGTATAATGGGGAGTCAATGAAATATCTATAAGTTTGTTGTTTTTTTGTCTGATTTGGATGAACCTTGCAGGGATGGTAACCTTTGCTGAGAGCATGAAGCCTTCTAAGCTTCAAGGAGATAGGTGCAGGGGTTTGGGGGAAACTGCACCTCAAATTTGTGAAAGCAAAACTCATGTCACATGCGTGTGTTACTCCACAGCAGGGTGAAAACTGCAAGGGTCATGGCCCCTGCTGAGGCCACAAAGCCTGCCAGGTTTCAAGGAGATAGGGATAGGGGTTTGAGGGAAACTGTACCAGAAGCTGCAGACAAGCAAAGCTTGTGACATGGGTGACACTGTGTGTGTTAAGGCACAGCAGGGTGAAAGCTGCAGGCCTGATAGCCCCTGTTGAGGCCACAAAGTCTGTCAGCAGTTAAGGAGATGGGTGGAGGGGTTCTGGGGCCCTGCACCCCTAGCTGCTGACAGGCAATGCTCGTGACATGGGTGCTTGGGCAACTGACTGTCTCTGTCTTGGAGCAGAAGCAGTTCAGCTCTGTATTGATTATTTCCTCTCCTTAGTTTGTGGTTTTGTAGGTGTTTAATGCTTGCTCATTAACTCATTATCCAGTAGCTACTAGCTAGCTACTGTGTATTGAGCTGGTCCCTGAGTGAATCATGATTGATTGGTAACACAGTAGCTTAGCAGCCAGGCCTGCAGTAGTTCCATCCCCTGCCCCACACCAGTTCCCCAAGACAGACACAGTTGCACAAGCTATGTCATGAGTTTTGCCTGTCAGCAGCTGGAGGTGCAGGGCCCCAGAACCCAGAAGACCCTGCACCTATCTCGTTGACAGCTGGCAGGCTTTGTGGCCTCAGCAAGGGCTACCATCCCTGCAGTTTACAGCCCACTGTGGCTTAACATGCACACGTTTTGCTTTCACAACTTTGGGGTGCAGTTTCCCAGAAACCCCTGCACCTATCACCTTGAAACTCAGCAGAGGCTACCATACCTGCAAGTTTCATCTGAATCAGCCAACATACAACAATGTTACAGATATTTCATTGATTCTCCGTTATACCTTATGGCCGAATCCCTGAATCTTTTCTGAATCGATTTGGAAAGTCTAAAGCTTCCCGTGATTTGATTCGGATTCGTAGATTCAGTCTCCAAATCATCCGAATCATCTCCGAGTCTGAATCATGATCCGAAGCTTTGAACAACCCTATTAGGCAGTGTCATTGACTACTGGTTCAGTTCAGTGGTTAAAAGCAGGATTTAGCATTGCATTGCATTAGTTTCCCCAGGTTACAAATACTGACTTCTTTCTGATAGTACAAATAGAGATTAAGATAATAGTTAACTATGTTGCAGAAAATATGCAAACTAAATTTTCAGTATATTTAGTAGAGACACTTAGATGTTCAGCACAACAATAAAGTGTGTGCTAAGCTTGAGTTTTGGTCCTAGTTGTTAATGCTCAAGTACCTAAAATTTAGTCCTAACTGGCGTTATATGGGACTTCTGGAAAGTTGAGTGTTTTTTGAGAGGACTGTAGGGAGTTGCTGACAGGGGTTATTTTTAAATGATTTTTGATATTTGATCACTGTGCCTTTAACTGTGTGACCATCTAAGTCTAAGTTCAATAATAGATAAGTAAACAAAACACACTCATAGCTGGATTCTTGTTAGCTAAGGAACAGTTTGTACCACATAAGCACTACACAGTGTCCTTAAATTGGCCTGTGGAGAATTTACACTTTGACAGAAGTATCTGCTGGTGTAAAGAGGAGGAAGCACTTCTTCTGATTTCTGTACCAGCTGCAACCCCAGTTCAGACGTAAGAGGAGGGAGGGAGAATTCTGAAAGATGAGGCTGTGGCAGAGAGGAGCTTCCTCATTCCTTCAGACACTGAAGGTCCGATTACTGACCTCCTTTGCCCTCTCTGATCTGTTGTCTAAATCCATGCTACATTTATACAGATACATTTACAGGGTTGGATGGCTGAGTACCAGAGCGGCTAGCTCCCTACCACCGCGCTTCTCCTGCACCAAGGCAGAGAGCAAGGAGGAGAACTGAGGATCCCTAAAATTTACTTTCTCTTACATAGGATTAACCCTGAGAGGAAATAATCTGGCCATCAGTTAAAAAAAAAAAAATCTAGGTGTGGGATATTGTGTGCCTGCTATCTCTCACATTTTTTGAAAATCCAGGCCTTAGGTTAGTAAGAGGTTCAGAAATAAAGCCATAATTATTAATCATTTTGTTAGTTCCCAATACTGATTTTTCTCCAGCATTTTGTTTTTTAAATTATTATCAAGTGTAACTGAATGTGGGATTCTGTTACTAATGTGCCTACAATTCCATATCTTCCATCCCTCCAGGTAAAATTTTAATATTTTAAGCTTTCCCATTTTCTAAATGGAGAAACATTTGGATGAGTCTACTCGTACTGCTGCTAAAGAATACATCTTGCTTTGTCTGCTTTGTCATGTTGTCTGAGCTGATCAGATGGAAAACGGTTACTGGTTATGGAGGCAGCCTGGCAGTTTTGAGAGCAGGGTTCAATTTCATGCTCCATCAGAAACCTCTATTCTTGCTGGTGAAGCTGGGACATTCTGCCAAGAACGAGAGAATTGTTTGGCCAGGAGAGCAAGCAGTAGGAACCTGACTGGTGGTTAGGATACTTAGCTGAGAGGAGAAAGCCCTGGGGTTCTGGTCCTTGCTTTCAGGACTGTATGCACTTTATATTAGACAAAAAGAGGGATCCCTGCTGCCAGCTGAATGTCCTATCCACTAGGCCACAGGAGGGCTCCTTCGCCCAGTGTTCCCTCTAAGGTGCGCGCATGCGTGGCCATGCACAAGTAAAAATCTTGCCACACACAAACCTTTAAGGCTGTGCATCCGCCTGGAGAGGAGCTGGGTGCGGAGTGCGGTGGAGACACCAGGGCTGGTATGGGACACTTACCAAAGGTAAGCTCCTCACTCCCCATGCAGGGCAGGCAGTGGCTCCTCCCTGAGGCGAGGCAGGGATTGGGGTTGGGGGCTGGCGTGGGCTCCACTAGCTCTGGGGAACTGCTCTGCTCTCCTGCATCACCCCGGGGTGCGAGGAGGCACGTGGCATCAGGGCTGGGGAACGGAGCAGTTTCCTGGAGCCGGCGGAGCAGTTCCCTGGAGCCGGCAGAGCCTCATGCGGGGCAGGCAGTGGCTCCTCTCCGAGGTGAGGCAAGGCGGGGGCTGGGGCTGGGGCTGGCGCGGGCTCTGCTGGCTCCGGGGAACTGCTCCGCAGGCTTGCTGGCTCTGGGGAACTGCTCTGCTCCCGATCCCTGACGTCATGTGCCTCCTTGCTCCCCAAGGCGATGTGTGGGAGCGGAGCAGTTCTGAGGGACTCCTGCTGTTCCCCAGGAAAATAACCAGAATGAGATATCTGCAGTTTATATGGATGGTCAACCATCTTTCTAGATGTGGCACAGACTTCTGGAGTCTGTAGACCAGTGACCCTCAGCCAGGCTGCTCCAGCACCCTGGGATTTCTTGAGAGCCTTTCAAGGGTCCTGTGGGGTGCCACCCAATGTTAACACTGTTGGGTGTGCAAATATGATTCACAAAATAAACCTAGAGATTTCACATAGGAAGTCATAGTGTTAAAAACATTTTGGCTGATTACAGATGTCAACCCCGCCCCCAAAATGGCACTTAAATCTTGGTGTGCCCCTGCACCAAGCACAGTGCATGCCCGGAAGAAACACTGCATTCTGTTGATTGACTGTGTCCAGCCCATGACTGCCCCACAGCGCTGCTCTGGGCAGCAGTTAGCATGGAGAAGGGTGGTGGCTGAACCCTGCCCGCTCCCACCTGGACACTTACCTTGGGACACTTACTGGCGGACTGTGCTGCATCGAAAGGGGGAGGTGGGACTGAAGCACAATGTGTAAATGCTAAATTAATTCAGGTGTCTTTAGGGGCAGGTAGTAAGTAGGTTTTCCTGGATTAATTTTGTGGTTTAGGGCCAGGTTGTATTCCCTCTCTTAGGCATGTAAATGGATGTAGATACCACAGTATGATCATATTCCATATTTCTTGAGTTACTGAAAAGATATTAATGCATCAGGGCTGGGGAGACCTTCTTACTGCTTACTTGTGACTTATTCTCAAGGGTAAGATGATGGTGTGTTACAAAAGTAGGTGGATTTTCAGTGACTTGAATAGGGTGGAAGAGAATTGGACTTAGAGATACCCAAAGAATGTCTGTCCCTTAGACACCTAAAATTCATCTAAGTACTGCTTTAAGTACCCAAATAGCTTCTCTGCATCTAACCCTTCATCTTTTTGTTCAGCAGTACCCCATTTGTGACATGGGGCTAGCAATACTTTCCATGTTCTCAAGACAAATACATTAAAGGTGGTAAATTGCTCAGATTGTACTGGAAAAATGTCTGTGCAAGGTACATTATTGTCTGGGTCTGTGGAATGTTTCTTTATATGACTGTAAGGAATGAGAAAAGGGCATTTTATTAAGAACAGCAGAAAACTTTGGAATCAACCCTGCTGCTGTGGGATAATGAGCAGATATTGTTTGCAACCCTTAAATCTAACTCTCTAAATGATAGAACAAAAGTTGGAGATCAACTGTCATTACTCTGCTATTTATCCTGTTTTTTAACCAATTGAGGGAACTGGCCACAGTGTTAACATTCCTAATAGCTTGCATCTGACTGACTCTAGTTTTTTTTGTTTTAGTAGTACCAAAAGGACTGGGGTCCAGATGTTTGAAACCAAAAACCTAGGATGTTTATTTTTAGGGTTGCAGAAGTAACATGTTTTCAAATAATACAAACACAAGACCATGCCAAGGTAAAGAGTAGGGTGAAAAGGCATGCAGTTTGGCATATTGTTTGTGGACTACAGCTTGGTGTTGGGGTTGTAGGGAAGTTACATAATCACTCAGGAAGCTAGGAGCTGCAAGAGGATTTATAGTTGACTCAGCTGTTTTTTCACAGTTATGGTACAGAATAGAATCATAGAATCATTACTCTCAATCTGTTCCATCTAATCTAAGTTATGCCTGAACACAGTGGTAACACGATATTGCATAGAATAGCATCTAATACAGAAGGGAAGTGTCTGTCAACACTATTGATAGGTATTTTATCAATTTTCTGCAGACTGCCTTTTCAAGGTGTGTCCTATGAACCGGTATTCGGCACAAAAGCAGTACTGGAAAGCCAAACAGGCGAAGCAAGGAAACCACACAGAAGCAGCATTACTTAAGAAACTACAAGTAAGAGACAGCTGTATTTGTAGTTTTATCTTAATCTGCAGGCTCTAGACTAACAATATCATGCAACAACAATAGCAAATGCCTTGGGAATGACCAGAATGATTGGTCCATATGAGGACTTCCTTTATGTTCTCCTTTCCCTGCCCACTTGCCTCTTCAACTGGCTTTTATTTCCTCTCTTTGTCCTGCCTCAGAGGGTAAACTGCTTGGAGTGGGAGCAGTGTCTTTACTTGCTTTCAGGAACTTTTTTGGCATTATGTCTGCTTATTAAAGAACAAACTGAGTTAATGGGGATCAGGCCCTTATTAAAATTCAGTGGGTCATTTTAGATTTGAAATCTAGGAATTGAGCAGAGGGGCCATTTCCTATACCTTTAATACAAATGTCTCCAGTAAGGCTGTTTTTCTTATCTCTGGCACAAATCAGTAGCACCCAAAGTAGTGCAGAGCTCCCCCCTTTTCAGTTAAAAGTTTGATGATGAGGGTGCTTGGTGGTCTATGAGAAATGTTGAGATGTCGCAGTGCTTTGTACGTCCCAGAGTTTGGGAATCACAGGCCTTAATGATTTTTTCTTGCTTGCTTAGTATCACATGGACACATCTCTTGCACAAGACACAATGGTTGTGGGGAAGCAATTCTGTCACTGGAAAGGGATTGAATTGACAGCCTTAGAGGTTGGGTGAAACAGGTTGACCTGTTGACATGATGTTACACAAGAAAGGGGCATCATTCAGCACTACTACCTCAAGGCAAGGGGGAAAGACAAACAATGGGGAGGTAGGGTGCTTTGAATTAGGGAACTGGAAATTGGAACTCTGCACCCGATTCCTCTTGAACTTAAGCATTTGCCTTAGCTTCTGATTTTGTGACAAGTCTTATGTGAGCATATTAGTGTGCTAGTACTGAGCCCTTCTGAGGTTACTGGGACTTTTGGCAGCACAATTGTCTGCCAGCACATGGCACTGCAGAATCAGTGTTTCAAGCTTCTATAAAATAGGTATAATTTCAGCATGTACTTTGAAGTGTTTTTGAGAATCTTGGATGAAGGTACTATATACCTGGAATATATGTTAGCTGTGAAAGCTAACATAACTGGAGTGTAGGTTGTAGCCGTGTTGGTCTAAGGACATAGGTAGACAAGGTTCTTTGGGTGAATCTGATATCTTTTATTAGACCAACTTAAATAGTTGGAAAACAAGAAGCATTTAGGATTATAATATCTGTACCTTTTTGAAGCATTCTTTTTTAAAATATTGATTGCCTTACAAGAGAAAGTGAGGTGGAGAAGCAGCTCTACGTTTTTAAAATTTGGGATAAAATACAGCACTGAGAAATAATTTATATTTCTGAATATATTCTGGATAGTATAAAAACTTGAATGATTATACAGCATCTAGGTGATTTATAGTGAATAGCAGTCTATTGTAGAAAGAGACTGCATTTCAGTGGTTTGTATTTCTAGTGCAAATAAACTCTGCAGACTGAAGAAGGCCTTTTTTAATGTGGTGCCATTTCCTTTACTTGTTAACCATTCCAGCAGCTGCCTCCTATTATTGATCTCCTATTTAAACAAATAACGATTCCTTTGCAGCATGCAGCAGAACTAGAGCAGAAACAGAATGAAAGTGAGAACAGAAAGTTGTTGGGTGAAATCGTCAAATACAGCAATGTTATACAGGTAAATCACTGAAATACATCTGTCTTCTCTCAGGGGTGGAAAGAAAACAGTTGTTTCATGTCAGAGGGGACTGGAGACATGAAACTAACCATTGCAGTTCTGGTTGTCATAGAAGCAGGTAAACAAAACTTGGTAGAAGTTGTAATATTGTATTTGTGTTTCTTGTTTTAAAGATTACCAGAACTATTGCATATTTGTTGTCTAATTTATTTGCAATAACATGCATTTCAGCATGCGGTTTTTGTTGCTTCCATCTGGAATAGGGATGTAAATATACATATTTTATTTCCACTATATATGTCAGTATAATCGTTGAAAAGTTGCTGTGCAACTTAAACCAAATAACTGGCATCATTTTTTCTTTGTGACATAAATGTGAGAGCTTATATTCTCAAGCAGTATAAGACATGGGGTTGAATAATCTCATTAACAGGTGTCCTTTATGCATAGAATATAATATACCATATAATCTCATCACTAATGTTTTCTTCTGTTCCTTTTTGTGTGTTAGATACAGTAACAGCTTTTTCAGTAGACTTTGATAGTGATTTCTGAATTGATTTTTGTCTTTATTTCCCTTTATGAAAGGGATGAACAATAGCTATAATGCTTTGAAACAATCCCCTTTCCTGACTAGGAGAAGGAAGATAAGAAGAATCCTAATTATTTGTTTTATCCACAGTTACTGCACATAAAAAGCAACAAATACCTCACGGTCAATAAGAGATTACCAGCTCTGTTGGAGAAGAATGCTATGCGGGTCTCACTGGATACTGCAGGGAATGAGGGGTCCTGGTTTTACATCCAGCCATTTTGGAAACTGAGGAGTGAAGGAGACAATGTAGGTGAAAATAGTGGGCATAAGATAAGTTGTTTGGGAGAAAACAGAGAATTTCAGGAAAAATTTTACTTAAGTACTGGTGTCAATCAGGTCCCTCAAAGAAATGGGACATTTATTTTTCAATAATGTCTTTGCTTAATATACATTGTATAAACATAGAATGTCACATCAAATTACATAGTGAAAATAATGGTTTGATTGTGCTCTCTAGAATATTGCATAACAGGAAATAATTTCTGTTTGTGTAAATGGTGTAACTGACTTCTGCAATGCTGTGCTGATTTTTACCACCTGAGAATTTGTCTATTGTGTATGGGAGTGGTGGGGTTGTGAGAAAAGAGCCATTAGATTCTGAAATGAACTTACAAACTTTAAAAACATTCAGTGTAAAAGGCAACAGGACATATTTCTAGCAAGTATGCTGCATTTCTTCAATATGTTCAGCTGCTTGTGTCCTCTTAAAGTAGAGCTATGTATATGAGAGGTATAGGGAGAAAGCCAGTCACTTCTTCAGCTTTTTCTGAATGCAGTGAATAAAACTCTGGCCTTTCTATGTAGGGCTTATTTTAGAGGACTGGACTGGACCCCCAAGTTGGTGTTTTTTTCCTCTCTCCCCTGCCTTGTGGGAAAAAAATGGCCTTTGCAACCCTCATGCAGGGAACCATAAGCTGCAGCTAGCTCCTGAGCTCAGCAACAAATACACCCCTAACCAAAGGATTTCAGCCCCCTGTTTTTCAGGGCTTCTGATTGTACTTCTGAATAATACAAGTACACCCAATGAGTCCTATTCCATCCCCAGTGACCCAGGGTCTTGTGCAGCCACCTGTCTTCTCCATTCAGGGTGAAACTCCAAGAACTATTTAGCTGGGAATTGAGACAAACCTTTCTGTGTCTTTCTCTTTCCTAGCTTGCTGCAAGCTATCCATCAGACTTGCATAGGAAGTCAGGCCTTTTGCCTTGATCCGGGACTCCTGCATGAGCATACCTACTGCTTACAGCTCTCCCTCACACAGGCTCTGAGTCTCTCCTGTTTCCAAACACTCCTGTGCTGAGCTGGAAATGCTTCCTTATGTGCCCCGCCAAGCAGACACATCGTACAGTTTTCTGACTCCTCTTCAGATGAGTCTCATCACCATCTCTATTACCTATGAGTGTCAAACCAGACTGGCAAGTCCTTAGCCTTTTCCTCCAGGCTGCCCTTTTAGGAACAGGGAGCCGTGCTACTGGGAGGATGTAAGAACACTGCAGGAACTCTCCACTTGTCCCAGTAGCAACATCCCTTCCTGTCTGTCATGCAGCAGGCAGTAGGGGTGTGCAAAATAGGCCTTATTTGATTCAGATTTGGCCCGAATTGGGGACAGAGATTCAATTAGTTGATTCAGATCACTGTGCCTGATTCTATTCGGCTGAATCCAAATCTGAAGATTAGATGCTGATTTGGAAAATCAGTGATTTGGCTGTAGACAAGGTTTAAATGTTTTTTCTACATGCCTTGAGGTACCAGGTGCAGCTTGTGAATGCTGTGATGCTGGGGCGGATGGAGTGTCCCACAGGAGTGCAGGGGGTAGGGGCCCTGTGTGCTTGGTGGTGAACCTGGAGGTACTTCTGGTCCACTTCCAGGTCTGCTGCTGAGATCCTGGCTCGGTGATCGGCATTGAGGGGACCCCATGTGCCCTCCCAGACCCAGGAGGCGCCAGCCCCCTGCGCACTCCCCAGCGGTCCCAGAAGTGGCCTGGAAGTGCTTCTGGTCCACTTCTGGGTCTGCTGCGAAGCGTGCTGGGGAGCCCCCCATGCTCCTGTAGGACGCTCCATCCGCCCCAGCATTTCAGCATTCACAAGCTGCCTGGTCCCTTGAGGTATGTAGGAAAAACATTTAAAGCTGTGTCTATATCTGAATCGTCAAATCTTTCTGAATCTCTCCAAATGGATTCGGAGGGTTCTGATTTGAGAGATTAAACGGTCCCTTGATTCGATTTGGATTCGGAGAGTCAACCAACGAATTGGGCCAAATCAGTGACCGAAGCTTTGCACAGCCCTAGCAGGCAGGATCTTTTGTGCACCCATTCCTTCCTGTATTGGGTAGCAAATGCTTACCACTTGCTTGCTCCTTTATCAGACAATTTATGTAGTGCTTTTCTTTCAAACCACTTGGCACTGCATAAACAAGGCCCATTTGAAAGGTAATCCAGTGGATGAGTTAAAGACAGACTTTTGGTTAAACTGCTTTCATTCCCCTTGATCTTAGTATCTAGATTGAATGTTGTGTCCAACTTTATTTGGACAAAATATGTTTTTATAATTTAATTTTCTGTGTTAAAAAAAGCAAAATATCTTTAATAACATACACTTTAGAAAATCTTTATAACTAGTTCTTAAAACTTCAGGATATTATCTGGATGATTCTCACTTACATCAGATAGTCTAAGACAAATTGTGCAAATACAGATTAATGACAGGCTATCATGTCTCAACAAAGGAAGCTATGGTTCATTGTGGGACCAGTACACCTATTTATAATACATTCCCCTGGGAGCTGCTGGAGTGTATGAGATTTGTAACATAGCTCACTATGCCTGCTTAAAATTGTGAGATTTACTTTTCTTTTTATTCTAAAAGGAGGAACTTTCTTTATAAATGATAAAAAATACATCTCTGGAGCATTTTTATAGGTGGCTGGTTGAATCATTCAGACAGTCTATGGCTTGGGTTCATTATAACATCCAATTAGTTATGCAAGTCAAAAAATAATGAAAGGGCATTACTGTGATTTTACAGTAACTGATAGGAATTCTGGGCCAATTTCTGACATCCTTAGCTGAGCAAAACGACATCTTACATCAGTAGGATTTTTTGATTGATTGAGGCTAGAACCTATCTCTGTAGAAGTGACTAGCTAAACTCCCTGTAACTTCATCTCAAGCAGGATTTACTCAGTATTGACTGTGGATTTTTGGTCCTCTGCCACTTCTAATTTGCTTAACATTAGATTTGGTGATATGCCAAGAGTTGTGAAGATGCTCAGGTACCCAGCAACCTGCAGGATGGTTGAACCTAACATGCACAGGACAGGCTTAAACTTGGGCTGTACAGGCCTGTTTGGGACTTTGGGGTACCCACCCCAGTTAGCTAGCCAGTGCTGAAGTCCCTGTTGCTGCACTTTTACCGGTAATTGTACACATGCAAGTGATATTAAGGCTCCTGGTTATGCCTATGACTGTTGTAGTCACAATTCCTGGTCACAGTATATCTGCAGAGATATCTAGGTGTCATTACTCTAGATTTGTATTGGACCTTGAGGTTGCTCTGAATTATGCCACCAGTACTAGCCCTCCTAGATGCTACTTCACTAGCCCATGGTTTCAAGAGTGTAACAGGTTCTGGTCCTGCCTCCTATGGCTAGCATGTCCTCTGCACCAGAGGGTGGGCAGGAAGGAATTGTTATTTCCCTATGCAAGAGAAACCCCATCTGCCTTTTAGGGATATTACAGCTCTCTTTTTCATTTTTTTTTCTTATTAGAATAAATTGAAGCTGGCCCAAGGTAGCCATGCAGAAGAATAAGTTGTCCTTTTGTTGCTCTCTGTGGTTTTATTTCTTCAGAGTCTGGGGGTGGGGGTGGAAAAGCAGTGTCTATGGAATCACTTCTGTAGAGGTGGGAAGCAAAATGACGGCAGCATGGACTGTCACTCAGTCTGTCAGTATGTCAGCCAGTATAGCTGAGCCAGCACAGATGAGAAGGTGCTGGTGTGGACTTGAAGAAGGCAGGTGGGAGGTTGAGGCTGGCATTGTGAAATCAAGTCACAATTTCTTTCCCATTGTGTGTTGAGGGCATCAGAGTTGTGTCTCTCTCCTCAATCCTGTCCCTCTTCAGTCTCCTCAAAGACCTTTGTTTAAATGGGATGCTTAGAAGTGTGTATTTCTCAGTCCTGTTATTGTTATAATACAGCTGTATTTTCAGTGGAGTTTGAAGTCCTGACTCAACTCTGCAGGATGCAAGCCTGGTGATTTATTTTGATAAATGAATTGTGTGGTCTTAACTTCATATATTGCTGTAAGTAAAGTCTATCTGAAGCATGGCATGCAGGAATGTATTGTATACATAATGCACTGTAAATGCACCTTTTTGTCATTATCCTGGATTTCTTTAATTAATTTCTTTTTTTTCTGAGATATGATAGGATTTTATATGTATTCTGAGCATGATGGCACCATTTTAAAATCGATGTCTATTTAACTCTTGTTAAAGAATGTGAAACCTATTTTTTTCACCCCCTTCAAAAATGTGCTGTATTCATCTGTGTTAATTTCAGTGATGTTCCACAAAAGATGAATTTGGCTCAGTGTGTTCATGGCAAATGTTGATCAATGCAGAAATCATCTGTATGCATTTGTGTTCTGAAGAAGCATGGCTCATGCAGCATTTCACCTGGCAGTTTTTAGATCACGGTTTTTATTAGGCACTTAGTAGTTTTTACGTGCATGTGTCTATATGTGTGCTTAGACATACTGTGAATTCTGTAGCCAAATCCAAGCACCAGCACCAAAGTTTTAGCAGAGCTAATGGTGTTACTCTGTTTGAATTTATTTCCTTCCTCAGGTATGAGCTGAATTCTTAAGACACTTCACTACAATTTTAGGTTGGAGACTATTTTTAATGATTTCTTCAGAACTAACTTCCATTTGCAGTTTAGGCAATGCAAAGGGGCTGCAATCTGACTCTAGCTGGTCATCAGGGAATTCCCCTAGTCTGGGGTAGGAGAATCTTTTTGTTGGCATATCTGATCCCCATGCCAAACAGCAGCCCCTTTGTTTTGTGAATTTCAAGGCAGAGGGAAGGGTATGCTTACACTTCTCTGATTTTCAAATGGTGAATAATCCCTACGGAAACGGCCAGTAGACATAATTTATAGTACCCCTGAGGCTAGTTTAATTCATTCCAGATCTGAGACCATAGTAGTTATAGATTTTGGTGCAGGAAAATCTTGGCTGTTGTGGAATCAAATATTTATATATATATTTTGGGAAATGGTGATTCAGGGCAAGAGATGTAGATGTATCCTGGTGCCAAACTCCAGATTATTTTCAGGGTTTGTTTGCTGTTTGGCTCATAGTACTTGGGAGTGGAGATCAGTTAGAGCCACTTCTATCTGGATTTAGTTGCTTCTACAGAACTGGAATTTATAGGCCCCCAGGACTATTTTTCACCCCCAAGTCATTGTTGAATAATTGAGTAGTAAGTTCATTGAGATTGATGAGATTTATTAGTGTGAAATCTTGAAACCTGCCAAATTGCATAATCTGACTGACTGGAAAGGGTTCCCTGATCCATGAGTTAGCTGCACCATAATTTGGCCAAGTGATCTGAGCATGCTGAATCAAATTTTAAAAAAATGTAGTATGACTTTGTTTCATTGGATAATTATATATGTCTAAATAGTCATTTATTTCTGACCTCCAGGTTGTTGTGGGGGACAAAGTTGTACTGATGCCAGTCAATGCAGGACAGCCTCTGCATGCCAGCAGTATAGAGCTTTTGGATAACCCAGGCTGCAAGGAGGTGAGTTCCACATAAGAGGTGTAGCTGCCATGGCAGAATGTGGTATTCCCTGCCCCATCATAAGCTAAAAGCCAACAACATACACCAGCCTCAGCTCTGCTGACACTACCACTGAGAAAATGGATGGTCCACTTGCTAATCTAAATGAAAACCAAAGTGTGTTTATTCAAGGCAAAATTTTGCATGGCAACAGGTGCCTCCTGAAGGCTCTTGAGTATCTGAGGGCATGTGCACGCTACATTCATGAACTCTCAAGGTGGGATGTTCCCTAGCATGCTCCCCTCTCATTTCCCCTCACTTCGTGTGTGCCAAACCTACAAATCCAGCAGTGAAACTGCTTTGGGAATGTCCTCGCCTCAGGTGTTCTGAAGACCTTGGTCTCTGTTGTTCTTGAGAGCGGTTTTGGGGAATGCCCACAAGGAACCTTTCTGAGTTTGGTGCATGTGAACTGGACCAGGAGGGTAGAAGATTCTTGGGAGCAATCAATATCAGGAGTACCAGGGACTCACTGATTGTAGCAGACCCCAAAGACCTGGTTCCTTAGTAAACACTGCAACCAGATGTAAATGTTTGCAAGACTGGACCCTAACAGAACATAACATTTTGCCTGCTGGATAGCCTTCATTGTCACTGTTCAGTTATCACGTTGAATGTGATAGCAAGCTTGGGGCCTGCTTTCATGGTTCTGCACAAATGATGGTCTCTACCTCAAAGATTTTACTGCTACCATTTACATATTAAAGTGAGTAAAACATTGTTAAGAGATCAAAGAGCTTCCAAACCTTTAGTTATATACATATATTTTTACAACAGGTAAATGCTGTAAATTGCAATACAAGCTGGAAAATAACTTTGTTCATGAAATACAGTAGCTACCGAGATGATGTACTTAAAGGAGTAAGTATAAATTACATATTTTTAAACTTTAATTTCAAGATTCATAGCTATTATGACATCGTCAGGTTAACTGTTCCTAAGTGAAATATTGCAAACAGCAAGAACTAGAAAACTCTCTCTAAAGCAAAAACTGGATATCCTGCATTTTAACAGATTATTGTCACTACCTCATAATGTATACCACCACCTCCTGCAATTTTCTGAGCTGTAATTGTTAGAAAGTGGCTACTCCTGGCACCCCAGCAGGGGGGATATGTACACTACAGTGATAGACAAGAGCAACAACTGAGAGCAGTCTTGTGAAATGCCTTGAAAGGATGAAGCTTGTATCTGATACAGTAGAAAAGAGGGATATAATTAGGGGGATTTGGAGACGAGGGCTATGATGGGTGGCTATTTTCTTTGAGGGAATGAGAGGCCACGCAATTAGCAGAAAGGTCAGAGGCCTGGATGTTGCAGTTTTTAAGATGGAAAATGATAAAGTGGGAATGAGAATTAGAATTGTCTGAGCAGAGAGGAGAGGTGGAATCGTAAAAAGGTTGTGGGAGATGAAGTGGGATGAAGTTGACTTGGCCTGGGTGTATGGAACAAGGGGAAGGAAGGAGTCCAAGCTGGCATTCCAGAGATGAGAGAGAGCCTTGATTCTCCATTGCCTGGCAGTTGGCATAATTATTTCCTCCTCTTTTCCATCCATGTATAATGCAACTGGATCAGAACTCTAGCATATTCTAAAAACCTGAAGACGTAAGAAGTAACAGCGTGGAAGACAGTGGAGAATTGCACCTGTCACTTTGGCTTTAGTTATGAGAGAGGTAAGGTAGAGGAGAAAAGTCTCCCTGAGAGCATTACCCTCTCTCAACTGGTTGTTCCCTGATAGAACAACCAGTTAGGCAGAAGGAGAGTTGAGAAGGGGTAGTACTGCAGAGTATAGGAGGCTAAAAAGTGAAAGAGGAGAGCCTGTGTGATAATAGCTGGAGCAGCTGAGATTTCAAGAAGGATGAGAAAGGCAGTGGAAGCCTCATGAGCTGGCGAGGTCCCTGGTAAACATGATTCTTCAGCATGGGAGCATGAGCACGCAGCCTTTTGCAAACAACGCCTTGTGCAGGAATAGCTGGGGCATTGTTTCCTTGGCAGAATGCAGGGCCAAAGTTGTCAGGAGGAGTGAAACAGAAACTCAATTAAAACAGTTTCCTAAAATTTGAAAATCAGCATGAAGTTGTGACCACAGGTGTATTCTCATTGTCTTTTCATTGTCAGCACTATTCTTTGAAGTAGGGTTTTTTTTAATTGTATTACCATTTTATATATTTTCTCTCAGCATACATTTTCAAATTCTAGCCTGTTCATTTTCTGTGAAACTGAAAAGTGACCTCCCTCAGCAACAGGAGAAAAAAGTAAATGGAACCCACTTCCAGCAGCCCACGTTCCCATTGATTCTTATGGTGTTGTTGGACCTGTTCCAGTTTTACTTGGTTCACAGCCTGACCTAGAGAATCTCATTGCTTTGTTTTCCATTTAGTAACCCTTGCCTTTCATATTCTTCCAGGGAGATGTTGTTAGACTGTTTCATGCAGAGCAAGAGAAGTTTCTGACTTGTGATGAATATGAGAAGAATCAATATATATTTCTTCGTACAACATTGCGTCAGTCAGCCACTTCTGCAACAAGTTCCAAAGCGTTGTGGGAAATAGAGGTAGTTTTTGTCTATTATAAATATTTTAGGATACAAAGACCAGTGTTCAGTAAAAATAACATTCATCATAACATGAATAATTCATGGTCATTTGTTATCATCATACACCTCCCAGTAGCTAGTATTATCTTATGAAGCAGTTTAGGTTGAATGAACATTTATGAGATGCTTTTTTTGCAATGAATAGGCATGGGGAGAGGGTGTTTTCTTTCTTTATATGTCTGTCCTAAACAAGGCTGGCACATCCTATACTGTGAAACCTGCAGCTGCAGGGGCCCCCACAGCTAAGCTATCTGGCTTCTTTGTGGCAGGGGGCCCCAAAACTATTTCTTGCAGGGGGCTCCAAAAAATTGTGGGCCAGCACTGGTCCTGAAATAAAAGGAAAAAGGGTCAAATCCAGAACTGGTGTAAATGGTGCAAATTTTATCCAAGCCATAGATATGACTTGAATCCTTGGGATCTTTTGAGGCCAAAACTTAAGGTACTTAAGGAATACCTCAGTGATTTTGCAGCCATGGAGCAGGGTTGATTTGGATTACTTTTAGTGATTTAGACACTTACTAAAAAGGACTTTGGGGAATTATGTCTACAAGACAGATTCAGATTTGGCCATGAGAGTCTACATGACCATGTATTTTGTTAAATGTACACACTTTGCTGAATACAGATACCTTGCCAGTATATATTAGAACTTTTATTTTTTTTTACTTGAATCACAAAGCTCCTTTTTCCCAGGATCCAGAATCCTGGACAGATATTATTCACTGAAAACACACAGTTCATTACTCTAGCAAACTTCTATTTTTTGTCTGGGTAAGGACTTCGGTGGTGTGCCTTGCATAGGCAGGGGTCACCTGACCTGTGATTGGGAGAACAGAAATACCTGATTGGAAGGCAGTTAGAAAGATCAGTCAAGGACATACAAAGAAGAATATCCTTCTCAGTTCAAATCAAAGTGAGGTTGTTGAGTCAGTCATTACTTACTTTGGTGAAGTTTATATAGAGTTCTGGAATTTTTTGTGAGAGCTGACGAAATAAAGGGATTAAATTTTGGTTTCCTTAATGCCTGTACAAATATAGAATAACTGCATTCGCTCCATCCAGTTCACTGAGCAGAATTTGGCCTGTAATGTTTGCATTGGCAGATGAATTAAAATATGAAACATGGAAGGAAGTACACTTCCTGGCGCACAGTGAGATATAAATATAAACAGCTGTTATCTGTGGCAGTTAAGTGGTAATGCATAGGATTTCTCTTGCTTGTAGAATATTTCTAATCATGTAGTTTACATAAATGTATATTGACTCTTGTCAGGAACAGCTGGAGTATAATTAGTATCTCAACATAATTAAGGGTTACTCTGAATCCACAAAGTGACTTACCAATGACCTAGGTATTTAAGTATGATCCTCAAGCTTCTTGGTATGATTGTCCATCTGTATTTCTGCCGGTAGGTTGTACATCATGATCCATGCCGGGGAGGAGCAGGACAATGGAATAGCTTGTTCAGATTTAAACATCTAGCAACTGGGAACTACTTAGCTGCAGAGGTAAGAACAGCATCTAAATGATAAGTGACATCATGTGACAAAACTGCAAGAGAGCACTGCATGCCATGCAACTAAGTACTAGACATTCTGCTAATTCAGAGCTGCTAAGGTATTACTAAGAAATGATTTCTATATGGCAGGACAAATATAAGCTGGTTTCAACTGTGCCGTTCAGGCTTCTGTCATCACTGTACCAGTGCATCCGCTTTACCAGTGCACATCACTGTTTTTGATTTAGCAGAGTTGGATTGATTTATCTTTCTGCTCTTGCTTCTGCTTTATCTGGGGAGCTTTTTGAGATGAATCAGAGTACTCATTTTTGCTGACCCAACCAGCTATATATAGATTAAAGCTTTCTGAGTTCAACTAAACATAGGGTAATTACTAAGGCTGATCAAAGAAATCAGGGCAGGAATAGAAGCAAAACTACTGGATTCTCTTCTGATGTGAGAGAGTCATTTATTTTTTTACAGGCTTTTTGATTTTCTTGTCATCTTTTTTTTTTTTTAATAAAAAGTTTTCCTTCATGCTGTCATGGCACGGGGCCCTAGGAGCGGTGATGATCTCTCCAATGCCCCCTACTGTGCCAAGTTGGTGATCAAGCACCCTCGTTCTTGCCCGCCACATCTTTGATGTTATCTAATTTTATAATGGAGGCTACCTTTTGTCCCCTTGGACACGGTGCTCTTGTTTATCCTGGCCCCTGTTCTGTATGGACTGACTTGGTGCACCCCAGCCTTATGGGCTATGCGTGGCTCCAACCTCCCCTGTACCATGCCCCAAGCCTCGCAGATGTCTCGGACGTTATCTGGTTGGTTTTCCTTTCCGCGCCCACCCACTGGCACCCCCGGGCTTGTCACGCAGCTGGTGCCCACTCGTTGGCGCCCCCCGGGCTTGTCACGCAGCCGGCGCCCACTCGTTGGCGCCCCCGGGCTTGTCACGCAGCCGGCACCCTCCCTGGGGCTTTGCCTTGTGATTGGGCTTCTCTTCCTGTGTGCCCTCCCTGGGGCATCTATTCCTATACGCCCTCCCTAGGGCTTAACACAAGCACCCTCTGGGCTTCTTGCCGGTGCCCACTCTGGTGCTCCTCACAATTCGGGCTCAGGTGGCCGTAGCCGTGCCTGGCCCCTAAATCTGCCGGGCCCCTTTCGCAGGGCTGGGGTCAATGCCCCCTCAATATCATGCCCTCCCTGGCACCGGGGTCCCCACACCGCCATGGAGCCCCACTGAGGCCTCCTCCAACTCCTACTAACCTCACCTGGTCCTCCAGTTTTATAAAACTACAAACAGAAAACTCAAGCCCCTGGGCTACAACATAAACTCTAAGCAACCTGGCTAACCCTCATTCAACTCCCTACCAGGGCTTCCTCCACCTGGTATCCTTGACCAGAAACTGCTCGGGCCATCAGGCTTCCCTA
The DNA here is from genome assembly GCF_052110815.1 of Crocodylus siamensis. Lineage (NCBI taxonomy): Eukaryota > Metazoa > Chordata > Crocodylia > Crocodylidae > Crocodylus > Crocodylus siamensis. The sequence continues at coordinate 125,584,288 of NC_143398.1, read as the reverse complement.
CTCTGCTTGCTCCCACAGAGCTCCTTCTTCCTCGGCTGCCAGAGGGGAACTGCTTCCCTGGCCTCGGCCTGGATCACCTTTATATAGGTCAGGCCCTGCCCCCTTCTGGTCAGCTGACCAACTGCGGTTGCCCCGGCAACCGGCACCTGTATCTCTTCATAGGAGCAGGGCACCAGAGTGCCCCTGCGACACATGCTAATGAAAATCAGGAGCTGGATCTTTGGCTGCTGTGAAGTCAGTAGCACTCTGTCAGCTGACACCAGCTAGACGCGATCTGTTAAAGCTTGTCTATATTTGGTCTTAGCCAAGAAGGCTGAGATGCTGATGGAACCTACCACAAGCCTAGGTTAGTGCAGTCCATCTGAATAAAATATAGAACCCATTGTGTTCAGTCCCCCTCAGCACCAGTTCTTTCTCAACTCACGGTGAGCCTCAACATTACACACATTTTAACTTTCTCTTCTCTCCCACAGCTGAACAGCACCTTTCTTTCCCATTTCCTAATATTTGTTTCTTTACCATCCTTAAATGTCTGTCAGACTTCATGAAACATCTGTGTAAATTAGAGGCTGTATTTTCTCCTCTCTCCACCTGTCGCATGTGATTGGTGTGGCCCCATCCTCTATGAGGGATGACCCCAGGCAGCCCCGTGGGTCATTTTCATATAAATTTTTGGAGGATCCCAGGGCTCATGACAAGAACACCTAGTTCTAGTAATGAGTGGAGGTGCTAATTATCATATGGATTCATTGTGGGGTACACACATACTGAATGGTGTTGAGCTGTGAGGTCACCATGGTTTTAAATGCTGTTCAGTCTCTTGGGGCTTGGCCCAGTAAACTGTGTGGAAATTCCTGAGCCTTTTGGCTTTGGACAAATATCATGCACAGTTTGTATTATTTATAGGTTAGTATAGAAGTGCTGCTCAAAAAGTGTGTTGTGAAACATCTGTGCTTAACCGTGTAGGAGTTTTCAAAACAAGAAAAAACATTAATTCTGGATGAACAAAGTCTGTAAGTACCCATAGTAATTTGCCGATATGCAGATTACTACAGGTATGTTTATTTCAAAGTCAGTGTTTTGTGGTCTCTTATGTTCCAAATTTTCCCCTCAGTTCCATGTGCTCAGGGAACAGAGCCTGAACAGGGGTGGGAAAGGGGCTGCAGGTGGAAGAAGTTGGTGTGGGGCAGAGCCAAAGGGGTCACCTGACTCCCAGCCATTATTTTCCCTGCTGTTGATGTGAGAGGGGGACAAATTCAAGACAAACCTCTGATAATTAAATTTTATACCTGAAAAATTATTTTAAAAACATAATTTTTCCATCTATAGAATCTAATTGTTGGGGGGGGGTGTCATCTTAAATTCATGGTCATCTTAGATTCAAGTAAATATGGTAATTGTCCTTAAAATGGTGTATAGGGAAGATCTTGAGAATAATTGAGAAGCTTCTTGAATTATTATCCTCAATATCTAGTTGGGAGAAGGTATCACATGGGGTCTGTCCTGTGTCTGGTTTTGTTTAAGATCTTTATTAATGATTTGGATGACAGGATTGAATGCAACTTTTGGATAACACCAAATTGGGTGGAGTTGCAGATACTTTGGAGGGTCAGGGCTATGATCCAGAATTACCTAGATAAACTGGAGAAAAGGTCTATAATCAATCAGATGTAATTCACTAAGGACTGGTGCAATGTTTGGTACTTGGGACAGAATAATTGTGTGCACAAATACAGACTGGAGAATGACTAGCTAGGCTACAGTATGGTAGAGAAGGACCGGGAGGTTCCAGGGGACCAGAATCTGAATATGAGCCAAATGTGCTCTTGTTGGAAAAAAAACAACCAGACAAAAACAACCGGCAATAGCATGCTGGGTACATTAACCCAAGAGGTAGAAGGAGGGTGGCACAGCAGGTCTTCTTGAATTTGCCAAGTTCCCCAAATTTCCCTCCCACCTATGCCCAGTATTTCTAGGTGGCTGCTTCTAATAAATGATCTCTGATTGGCTGTATTTAAATGTATTTGTTAAACTGAAACTTTTGGAACTGGACTGAACCAGATCTCTTGTGGACTTGGAAGGTGGCAGTTAGTTGGGATTTATATACTTAGATAGAGGGAGGGTTTCTTATCTCCTTTCCTTCCCCATTGTGGAATGTTGTTCCTGTTTCTTTTTTACCTTGCTTTATGATTTCTCTGACAAGGCTGTTTTTGTTTTTACAAATGCTCTAAGTATTTTAACAAAATATATAGCAAAATAACATCTTTTACATTTGGTTACATCAACCACCACTGCTACTGTTTTAAGATAAAGCTATGATATAGTGTATATGGATTATTTAATGTATGGTCTTCCCTTATCTCCTTTCAGGCCTTATGCTTTGTTAATTGTGTTTGATGCCTTCCTTTACTTGCTAACCAATTTAGCTGTCACAGCTGCAAAGGTTCACACTACAGTTACTCAGAAACAGGCTTTGGGCCTTCTGCAACTTAGCCCAGGCCCCTTGAAATTGGTTATGGCCGGCAACAAATCTCCATCCCTGGAAATTTTCAAGAGCAAATTTTCAAAAGCAGGTTGGACAGACACTTGGCTCAGATGTTTTAGTCAGGGATGATCCTGCTTTGAGTGGGGTGCTGAACTAAATGATCTTTTGAGGTCCCTTCCACTCCTATTACGTACCTATGACCCTAAGTGTATCTATTGGAGTAAACAGTTATGAGTTTATTAATCACAGCTGGTATGTATTAGGCCTTGTTTATGCTTTAAGGTGTGTACGTCTCTAATGAAATGTGTGGTTTTTATACTGAAGCTATGGACAAATGTACTTTTTTAATTGCTTTAAAAGGGGGGCAGTGGGCTTCCACATGGGAATGCAGATCAGCTATTGCAATATAAGTGTTATATTTGCAGATTCCTGTAGTTATACAAGTCATTGTAACTTTAACCCTGAATGAAACAGGCTTGAAGTGTCAGTAGCTTTCCTACATTTGGATCGATACAGAAGTACAGAGATATAACACACATACTGGTGCTTTAGCTCCCCAATCCTGTTACAGCAGGTGTAGCATCTCTAGTGGGCATGGTGAGTACTGTACCATCCCCCTTTACTGGAGCGCCCCCTCAACTCTCCTGCCACGAGTTGTTGTTGGGTGAAAGAAAGGGTTCAGTGGTGTTCCTCTTTTTGTGTGACCTGGTGACGGAGGTACTCATGTTCACACTGTGATGTTCCTCAGGGCTCTGCCTCCCCAATACCCTGTCCACTCGCCAACTGCTTGGGCATTGGTCTCGTTCCGCCATTCCCTGTAAGCCCCTTTACTAAGGGGTTTGGTGTCAGCTTCAGCACCGGACAGTTGCCTGGATGTTAAGGCATCTGGAGCCCCAGATCCTGGTGCCAGAGGTCTGGGCTCCTGTTCTCTCTCTCTCTCTCCTTGATGCTCCTATAGACTCTGAAATACAGGCAGTTGGGGATTGATCATCCCTAGCCTAGTGCAGGGACGCAGGTGCAGCGCCTGCAGCAATGCTCCCGCCAGCCACCTGAGTCACCGCCTGCCCGGCGTGCTCTCTTCTGGCTTTCTCTCTCTCTCCTCTCTGCCTGGCAGCTTCCGGCGGGGTTTTTAAACTTTCTGTGGCAGCTTCCCCAGCCACTGCAATTAGCCTGGTGCTCCCCCACCTTGGGCTCAGCTGTTAAAAGAGCCAGCGTAATGCCGGCTCGCACAGCCACGGCTCCTGTTCTGGCTCTGACCGTGCTCCAGAAGGTAAGTTTCCTGAGGTGTGGGGGGTCTGTTTGTTCCCTGTGGGGGCTCTCGGGGTTTCCCCCAGCCCCCTTGGTGTCTGTAGGGGCTTCTCGCCACCACAGAAGGCGTCAAATTCAGAGTCAGGCCAGACCTGGATTATCAGATACAATCTCATTTCTAGTTCTTTCCTAACCAGAATTGAGAATGCTAGGATAGATCCCCAAGGCATACAATTACCAGTCATTAGGACTGTGTGAAATTTCAGCAGCTGTTTCATTTCAGAGGTGTTGTGGCCCATTTTGGTGCCCAAAACACCAAATCCAAAACGAAACGGAAAGCTCCGAAACATCTCCAAAACAAAATAAAACCATCTGAAATATTTCAGAATGTTTTGGATGTTTTGGCATATTTCAGAGGTGGGCTTGTGGGGAAACAGAAACTCAGAAGAAGGAGGGGGAAGAAAGAGGGGGGGAAGGACTGCTCTGTTCTTGATATCTGTAGCTGGCTAGTGTCTTCCAATCCCAGTGCTCTGGAGGAGGGACAGAGAAACAATATACAAGCCTCTGTGTGAAGCCCTTCTCTGCCTTTTGTGAGCTCTGTCTGGAAGCAACAGCGTGTGAAAGGTACTGGCTGGCTGCAGTGGCTGGCTTCCCAGTAGTCGGTCTCTTGCTAGTCTCTCTTCTTGGAAAGGATTGGATACACCTTTCCAATATATTACAGATAGAAGATATATTGTACGTAGAAGATATATTACTCTCTCTCTCTAAACACACTAAATGCATATGTAACAGAGAGCCATCTTGGGGCCAATTTGCCTTTGGCCCACCCACCTGTTTCTGGACCAACTGCCTGCCTTCTTGCCTGCCATGCCTTGATATTAATTAATTAATTGTTGCTAATTAAGCAGGAGGTTGCCCATTTCCTTGCCCCAATGCCAGGGGACACTATCTGTGGCTTTGTACCTCCCCTACACTGCAGCCTATGCTTCGCAGATGGCATCCAGAGTTCTTACAGTTACCGGCCCCATGTTGGGCCTCAGACTACTCCAATCAGGACCCCTCTAAGATCCCTCCACTCAGGTGGCCTACCCCACCTTCATTCAGTCTGTCTAGTCCCCTGAAACTATTTTCCCCTCGGGTGTGGTCCTCCCGGGACCTTTGGCCATACAGGCCATGGCCTCACCTCCAAGGCCAGTCAGAAACCCTGGGCCCTCCTATCTCTGGGTGTGACTCGTGGTGGGCCCCTGGCCCTTTTGACCATCCTGGTCTTGGCCCCAGCATTGACAAGTTGAGGGTAGTCTCTCTATCAGGTCTGAGTCTCTAGCTCTGCTCTCTCCCCTGGGGTCTGCCCTCTGGGCCCTAGTAGCAGATGACCCACCTGGTTGTGGGAGCTGTGGTTAAGGCACCCTGACCTGCTAGGGTGGTAACTGGCCTGGCATTTCCTGGGGCCTCCCATGCCACTGAGAGCCCCACCGGGTCACCCACTCCCAGCAGGGTGCAGTTTTAGGTTATGCCCAGGACTAGGAGCCTCCTGACCATCCCCTACAGCTCCTAACTTACCTCCAGGATGTTCCAGCAGCCTTGCAGCCAGGTGATGTTGCTGCCTCCTTGCCAGCAGCCAAATGCCCTGCTTATATAGGCAGCCCTGAATCTAAGATGGCTGCCGCAATCAGGCACCTGCTGGCTACTCGGCTCAGATCTTAAAGTGGCAGGCATGAACAGTGCCATGCCACAGCATACAAGATTGAATTTTATTAGTAGATGCCTAGAATTATGAATCCAAAAAGATGACAAAGCCAGTAGGGAAATACAGATCGCCTGAGCGAGGGACTAACATAAGAGGGATGTGGGTGAGGGGTGGAAATACAACTAGGTCACAGAAAATACAATGTTAGCCAAACATTATGAAGCATGCTGGAAGGGCAGGTGCCAGGTCTTCTGGCAGGGGAGTGAGAGAGGCTAGAGGGGGTAGGGAGAGAGCTGTAAGTCCCGTCTCCCTCCCAAACTTAGATGCACCCTCTTCCCTAGCAGCCATGAGGCTTCTGTTGCTAGGGGCAGCAAGGAGTTGGGAGCAGTGTCTGCACCTGCCCCACCTCCACTAACACCAGCAATAATAATAATCCCCATCACCACCAGCATAACAAGCACCAGCATGGCAGTCTCCTCCACCCCAATTTCAGTTCCCAGCCTGAGCCTTCCAGTGCCAGAGGATGAGTTGGATCTGGAAACCGGAGCTCAGTGCCATAGCCAGAGAAGTTCTAGGGAAGGAGGGGGAATTTGAGTTTTTGTTCCACACCCCAAAAAGTTCCCCTAGAACCAGGTCTCCTTCTTCGGAAAGCCCCTCAAAGGAGATTGAGGTTGTGGAGGCAAGTGGCTCAGATGAGTCAGGTCCTCCTCCTGTTGTGCCTCTGCCTGCTGAGGAGGGAGATAAGGCAGGATCTGCACCCACACCCCAGAAGTGAGGGGGTAGCGTAGTGTCATTGGAAGTGGCAGATGATCCCACGTATGTTATCTGCCTGCACTGCCAATGCAAGACCAGCTGGGGCAAGGATGAGAAATACTTCAGCACCACAGGGATTCTGATGCATATCAGGAAGCACCACCCCCTTGCCCTTACTCCTCCTCAGCCCAGCACCAATGGGAGCATGCTCAAAGGGAAGTCCCCCTCTCGAACCAAAGCCCCTGCCCCCCAGAAGCAGAGGCAGGCCACCCTGGACCAGTGGGGGAAAGGTGGAGACAAGGTGGGGTGCATTTCCAAGGTGAGCGAGGTCACCCAGAGGGAGATGCTTGCTTTGGATATCCAGCCCTTCTCCTTAGTTGAGCAGCCAGGGTTCAGGCGACTCATGGTGCTCATGGCCCCATCATACCATGTGCCCACATACATCACCTTCATCACATTGGTGGTGCTCTCCCTTTGTGTGCCCTCCCTTTGAGGGAGGAACTGCACCCTGCCAAGGTTGGGAGGCCTGGTGGGACTGCGGGCAGTGCGGCAGCCCCCAAGAAATGCGAGGTCTGCAAACCACTGTGGTGAATGGTGAGTAGGAGGCGCCTTATAACCTCCAGCCACCACACATGCAGAGTCCTGGGAAGGGAAAGCCCAGACCTATAAGGTCTCTGAGAGGCCTGAGGCTTGCTGGTTGCAGTGGAGTTGTGAGGCTCCAGATGAGCTTAGCTGCTTGGGATGCCATCTGTGAGGCATGGGCTGCAGTATAGGGTAGGTATGGAGCTGCAGAATGGATGTCACCCCTAGAAATCAGGGGCCTAAACGCTTAGCCCAAAAGCTTAGCAAGCTTTCGCGTTTAAAACCCTTTGTCAGGCTGATGAAGCATCTGCAGTTAGTGTGTATGCTCTTCCTGGATGGAAGGAATAGTAAATAAGCCAGAGGCCTGCATGCAATTCAGGCAAGAAAGTCAGTCAGTGAAAATGTAAATTGAGGTGTCAGGGGGTGAGGGACAAGCTGGGTGCAGGGAGGAAGGAGGATGTAGTAGGTACAAGTGGAGAGGTACCTTGGGGAGTCAGATGTCGGGCAGATTATAGTGTGTCATAAATCCCATATCTATATTGAGTCCATGAGTTTCTGTATCTAGGAGGTTGATGAAGTGAAGTTCATAGGTTCATCTGGCTTCTTTACTATTCCTTCTTTCCAGGAAGAGCACACACCAACTGCAGATGCTTCCTCAGCTGGATGAAGGGTTTTTAAATTCAAAAGCCTTGCTAAGATAAATTTCTCCAACTATTCAGTTGGTCTAATAAAAGATATCAGAGGTACCCTTGACTGGTCCATGCTGGGGCCAGGGACCAAAGTGGGGTCAAAGGGTCAGGGGCCCACTGCAAGGAATGCGCAGAGCAAGAGGCGAGCAATTCCGACTGGCCTGGAGGCGGGGCCAGGGCCTAAGGGGGAGCCAAAGGACCTAGAGAGGGAACCACAGCTGGAGGGGGTGAAGGATGCAATGTGCGAGGCATGGGGCTCAGTGTAGGGGAGGTACAGAGCTGCAGAATGTATTTCACCCCAGGACATCTAAATGGGCAGCCTCCTGCCTAGGAAATATCTGAATCAGTTTTCCATCAAGGCGTGGCATGAAAAAGAGGGTTGGGCAGTTGGTTCAGGAACAGGTGGGCGGGTGGAAATCTAACCGGCACCAGGAAGGCCCCCTGTTACAGGCTACCATCCCTGCTGGTTTCATCCTGTTCTGCCTAAACACATACACACGTGTCATGAGTTTTGCTTTGAACAGTTTGAGATGCAGTTTCACAGAAACCCTTGTACCCTATCTCCTTGAAACCTGGCAGAAGGGGCTACCATTCCTGCAATTTTCATCTGAATCAGGCAAAAAATGACAAAGTTATAGGCATTTTAGTGATTCCCCATTATAGCTTATGGCTGAATCACCGAAACTGTCAGAACTCCAAAACAGGTTTGGCCGAATTGAAATGGAACAGTGATCCAAAACACCAAAATGAATCACTTTCCCTCTGAAATGGCCGTGTCCAAAACCGAAATGAAACATAGCTGTTTCACACAGCCCTACTAGTCATCTATTTACTTCAAGAACCGTTGTAGTTTCTAGCCTTTTGACTTGTTCTAGTTCATACTGTGGACAGTGTAACTGAAAAGCTGGCAAACTCAGGAACCCTGTCTGTGCTAATGCCTTGAAAGCTTAGCTGGCCAGTTTATCTTCATTGCACTGTAGAGGTGTGTGCCCTGAGCACAGTTTGTTCTACAGCTGTCCGTCTTGTCTGAAGCCAATTGGCTCTGTTATATATTTATTATTTATATTACATTAGCAGCCTGATATCACTGGCATGTTGTACTGGGTACACATAAAGAGACAGTCTTGTCCTGAAGAGCTTACAGACTAAGTAGAATACAGTGAAAGAAGAAAGGTTTTTCACTGGTCTTTGGGAATAAAGACCTGAAATGTAGAGACTTCAAGTCCAGCTTCAACTGTGCAGGTGGGCTGTCTGGCACCCCTTTCATCTAAGACCAATTGTTGAAAGTTTTTAGGGATGACATCTTGAATCCTCAGGTAAATTGGGGTGGTACTTCCTGCTTGCTGCTTACAGGTGTAAACCCCACCCCTTCTACCAATGGTGCTTTACCTAAAACTCAGCATACACCCCTGCTGAGTGCACTGCATGCCCAGAAGAGGCATTATGTTAGTTGGACCTGTGTAGGTTGGGTGCTGTGGTGATACATTTTTAAATCTAAAGCTGATTGAGTCATCTTTGGATAAAAGCACCGAAAAGCGCCATTGAAATGCCTGATCTATACAGACACGTCAGTGCTGGGTCGAACTAATGTTCTGCTGCTGTTTTTGGTAAAGCACTTTTTTCCACCCCCACGTCTGTCAGCAGCCAACATGCTGTATCTGAGTTAAGGACCTTTACACCTTTGTATTGATTCCCATGGGGGAATCTTTGGCAGTCAGGCTGTCAATATAGAGAATAGCCTAGACACAGTGCAGTAAAAGCTGGAAAAGAGTTTTGGCTGAAGAAAGGTTAGTTATTGTAACTTAAGAGTGGCATTAACTGCTGTGTCTATGAAGTGTGAAATGCCTGTTAACAATGATACTAAAGCTAATGCTGTAATAAAAACCTATGAACTATCTTTTGTTCAGCTCACATCTGAGGCATAATGCACCAGCCAGACATCGAGGTCAGAGACTTATAAACAGGCAAGCATGTGTGTGACCTAGTGTGTGTGACCTAACTTTAAATCAATTGGGCAGAGCTGGCTGAGTATTTATTTGTACTGTTACAGTAGATTTCATGGATTTCATAGATTTCATAGACATTAGGCTGGAAGGGACCTCGGGAGATCATCGAGTCCAGCCCCCTGCCCAAAGGGCAGGAAGTCAGCTGGGGTCATAGGATCCCAGCAAGATAAGCATCCAATTTGCTCTTGAAGGTGTTCAATGTAGGTGCTTGAACTACCTCTGCTGGCAGACTGTTCCAGACCTTGGGGGCTTGGACAGTAAAGAAATTCTTCCTTATGTCCAGCCTGAAACGGCCTTGCAGGAGTTTGTGACCGTTCGACCTCGTCATCCCTTGGGGCACTCTGGTGAACAGACGTTCCCCCAGATCCTGGTGGTCACCCCTGATAAACTTATAGGTGGCCATCAGATCACCCCTGAGCCTGCGCTTTTCCAGGCTAAAGAGTCCCATGTCTCTCAGCCTGTCATCGTAAGATCTGTTTTCCTGACCTCTGATCATGCGCGTGGCTCTCCTCTGGACTCTCTCAAGCTTCTCCACATCCTTTTTGAATTGTGGAGCCCAAAACTGGACGCAGTACTCCAGCTGCGGCCTCACCAAGGCCGAGTACAAGGCGAGAATGACGTCCCGGGATTTGCTCGAGAAGCATCTATGGATGCACGCCAGCATTTTGGTCGCTTTACTAGCCGCAGCATCGCATTGCAGGCTCATGTTTATCTTGTGGTCAATGATGACCCCCAAGTCTTTTTCTTCTGTAGTGCTAACCAACGTAGCACTGCCGAGCCTATAAGGGTGCTGCAGGTTTTTCCTCCCAAGGTGGAGAACCTTGCATTTTTCGGTGTTAAACACCATGAGGTTCTTGTCTGCCCATTTGCTGAGCTTGTCCAGGTCAGCCTGGATCACCCGCCTATCTTCTGGCGTGGATGCTTTGCCCCAAAGTTTGGTGTCATCGGCGAACTTGGCCAGTCCACTCCTGACTCCAATGTCCACATCGTTAATGAAGATGTTGAACAGTATGGGTCCCAGGACAGAGCCTTGGGGGACCCCACTGGTCACAGGGCACCATGATGAGTGACTGCTCATCATGAGTAATGGGAGATTACTTGTTGCAGGGAATATCAACAGCATCACCCATTGCCATTACATATTTTTATTTAAGCTTCTATGATAAAAGATAGCTAGGGTGCAATAATAAGTACAAATAATGATGAACAGTTTAAAATTTTTATTGTAGCCTACTGTTACATGTTATATCACAACTATGCCATTGTAAATAAGGATTAATTGCTTTTTACACTCAGCTTTTAATTGCTGCACCCTTCCGTATATCTGCTGGATGAGTCCTATACTGGTTTTGATAGCAGAGTTTACGTGGGAAGAAATGGCTTGCTAAGTGATTTGGCACTGGGAATTCTGAACCCACTATCGCAAACTGTGGAACCCTGAAATTTAACCAGAATTGAACCAGGTTCTCAGCTGGAAAGCCCACAATGGAAATCCTGACCCCTTTGAAGTCAACAGGAATTTTGTCAGTGATTTTAGGATTTTATTCCAGAGAACTGAGCCACATCCTTGGCTGAATTCAGTGGAGCTGGGCCACCCACTCAGACCCAAACCACAGGGTTTGATTCCGATATACACAGAATCAGGAGTGGTTAAGAGAAAATTCTATTACAGGCATTTTTTTCCTAGCACTGGTAATAACACAAGTTCTGCAATTGATTTTTTTCTTTTAATGTTAAAGATGGTTTATGAGGTTAGTTGAAAAATTAGAGCACTTCAAAGAATTGAAGATTTTCCTAGTATTTTGTCTTTCCAATGCATATGTCCAGACTAGAATGCTACCAAATATGTCTCTGTTGACATGGTGCGCTAAACATGAACAACCTTACAGGTGTTTCAGGTTGGACCCATACAGCATGGATTGTCTTATGACCAAGCCTAGCCTTTTCAGTCTTTTCAGTATTCTAATCACTTGGATAAAAACCTCTTTGAACTGAGTGGTGGCTTATTGATTGCACTCAGCTAAAAACATATCTCCAAACAAAATGTGTGTGTGTGTGTGAGTGTGTGTGTGTATGAGGACCTGTGCTTACAAAACTGGAAAACCCTATACTGAAAAAAAAACAACACTGGGTTTATAAGGACATTAAGTGTGCAGAGCAATAAAAGCAGGTAATTCAAGATTTATCATTTTGTAGATAAGCTGGAGATGTTAAACATCATGATCATAAATATGCATGCAAATATTGACTCATGGGCGGTCCCAGTGATGTTTTTGTAGATAACCGTGTAAACAGCAATACAATGTTGATAAAACAGTAAATCCAGATGTAATACTGAGATGATGCCATGTTAGAAAAGTTCATGATTATTCTATTTTACTTAGGCCAGAACTTTCCACCAGTAGAAAACTTTCTGAGAGGAATCATACAGTTGTTTAGACTGTAGCTGGCCCCTCTCTCCCACTCCTCTTGCCTTCCAAAGACTAGGAAAGGCATGGGAGCCAGTGCCTGCTTTACTCTTTCCAGTCCCCAAATGTGGGGAGCCGGGGGGAAGGAAGCAACAAGGGAAAACTCCTTCTGTCTTTCCCAAACTATGGGTGGGTAATATTTACCAGGGAGTGGCTGGGGAACAGCTTCCCCCATTCCACTCCTGGTCAGACAGTGCCCAGCTTGGGGAAGGGCCTGGGGACTTTGCCTTGCTGTTCCTTTTTCCTCCTGCTGGAGCAAAGCCCCAGACTGAGGACTTGCTCCTCTTTGCTTCCTGTCTCAGGGATCAGAATGGAGGGTGCAGTGGGGCAACCCTCTCTCCTTCTCACTTTGGGACTCCAGACTGAGAACTAGGCAGGGGACAACACTGCTCCATCTGCCAGGCTCCTGTGCACTGGAAGCTGAATGGACTGAAACCCACGGTGAAGCCCCCAGCTGCTCCACACACCTAGGACTCCAGCGTGAGGAGCAGGCAGGTGCTTTGCCTTGTTACCTTGGGGAGAGCCTCCCTAAGACCAGCACTTGACCCTTTCAGCTTCTCCTTGCTCATTGTTCTGCCCAGCTGGGCAGCATGGGTGGAAATTTAAAATCCTACTGGGTTTTGGGGGGCTTTTCCTGAGCCTTCTTCCTAGCCTCATTGGCTTTCAAATCACTGCTCCTGATGCACATCTAGACAGTGCAGGAGGCAGGGGGGAGCCAGTGGGGTTGGCAAAGCCCCATGCCTTGTTCTGAAATAGGGGCTGCAAGGAGTAGTGGATGATGCTCCCTCATCTCCTGGGCTGGTCTGGGAGGCAAAGGGAGGAGTGGGGCAAAGCTTTGGTGCCTGGGAGCCAAGTGGGCAGAGCAATGTAGCAAAGGCCCCTGCTTGGTTCTTACACCAGAGTCCCCAGAGTGCAAGGAGCTGGCAAGGACCAGCTGATGACTACTCTTCTCCTTCCCATCCTTTCTGTAGGTGCAGGCAAGAGCATCTGCCCTCATGCCTTCTCTAGGCTGGGGTGACCCTAGTTTTGGGAAGACACAGGGGCCATTTCCAAGGTCCCTGGAGGGGGAGTGAAGCTGGGAGAGAGTTTACAAACTTTTATTTTCCCAGGAGAAACTGTCCTTGGACTGACTTCTCCCTTTTTGGAATCACCTTTTTTTTGTCTCAGAACTTTCCCAGACTATGGGTCTGGGAGAAAGTGTGTGAAGATTTGTAAGCTTTTGGTTTCTACTGGGAGAAGCATGATTCTCCTGCTTGAAACTAAAAGTCTGTACTTGGCCTTCACTGAACAGATGAATGCTATGAGGTATCTTTGAAAGATCTGGGAGTGAATTGACCATGGTAAATGTGTCCTTAACTTGTGCTATGACTATATTTTAGTCGTGCTAAGATAAGTTACAAAGAGAAAATGGTAGCCTGAATTTTGAATTTTATAGGGATCATAGAAATTAGAAACAACTGGCTAAATCACAAATATATACTCCTACCAGTGCAGGGTATAGTTTTCAAAGTATTACTTTAGTTATATTCCAGTGGTGCTTAGGGATCTCAAAGTAGATCAGGTCCCTTCTGTTTTAGGTATTGTACACATTCATGGTAAGAATCTGTCTGTGCCTCAAAGAGTTTTAGTCTCTGCCCTGAGGAGTTCTTAGTCTAAGGTAAACAAGAGTGGCAGAGGGACAGCAGAGGTGAAGTGATGTGCATGCATTTCAGGGGCAGAACCCCAAGTTGAAAACTATGCCTAACCTGCTTCTGGGGTACTAATGATTGCGCGGCCTAGAGCCTGGCCCCAGAAATGAGGCAATGAAATTGGCTTTGAGAGTGCTCCTACTGCTTCAGTTGAGCTCGCTGTCTCAAATGAGTTTGAGTGTGCTGGTGGGAGATATCCCTAGGGCAGCTTTATTGCCTCCCTTCTGGTTTTGGTGTGCATGGGGTGGGAAAGGCTGGGCAGGGCCAGGTGGAAAACAAGCATTGTAGAAGCAGTGTAAACCTGTTCTCAGTCCAAGGCTCCATTCACTGAAAAAACTGTTTCTCAAATAGAGGTCCTGATTCAGCAGAGCTCTTAAGCATATGCTTATCTTTGAATTTGAAGTCAGTGGGGCTTGAGCACTTGCTTAAGGGACCAGAGGATCCATCAGGTATTAAACTGATGTAATTGCTGCCTGATTGATTGTATCACCCTCACTAATTTGTGTTCTGTTTGATGGTAGGGCTGTGTTGCTGCTTTGATATTTCTGAGTCTCTTTTTAGTTATGCTTCTGCTATGTTCTTAGATGTCATTAAGCCTGAGTGTCTTAACAAAAAAAAGTATTACTCCTTTGTTGCTATTGCCGTTTTGCATTTAAGTCAGAACCTCAACATTGTAAGTTCCCATATTTTGATTTTATTTCTGTGGTAAGGTAATAGAGGGACAAACAATTACATGCTGCTCAGGGGCACGCTAAAATAATTCCATCAAGATAATGGAATTATACCAGAGATGAACCTGGCCCATATTTCTGACTTGATATTGAGTTTTTTTGCATCGTGTAACCTGATCCTTACGTACACACACGTGTACCCATGAGGAACTCTGCTGACTTCTTTCGTGCATTGTACAGGCATTTGAATCTGTGCACTTGGACCAGATTACAAGGTCTGGGCATTGAAATGAAAGTTTCACAACCAGCTTTTGAACAAGGAGCTGGAGCATCCCTCTTACAAATCCCAAGTCATGCAAAGCATAGTTGGTTTTGGGGTCATTTATGAACTTGAAACTCAAACCAGGTTTGTCACAACGTTACTTGTGGTTTGAGCTAGTTAGTCCAATTTATGGGATTGTAGGTAAACATGATAAAAATAAAAAACAGTGGTTTGGGGGTTTGTATGAATCTGTAAAGAGAAAGTCCAGTCTAAACCACAGAATTCTGCCCAGCTGTCTTATAAACTACTTGTCAGCAACGCACTCACTAGGCCAATAAAAAGTGCCCACATTTTTCATCTCTTTTTCAGGTTCTCTCTGTGAGCTTTCACTCTAAATTTCTATCAAAGCTGTGTGTCCAGTTTGTTTGAGAGAAGTGGTCAACAGGAGTTAACTTGCTTCAAGGTCTTGAAAATTGCACTCATTTTCATATTTATTTTTCCTTCTTTTTGTTTTATGTGCGTCTCAGTTGGCCTGAAAAGACCACGAAGTTGGTGACCTTTATTTGGAAGGAGAGGGCTAAACCAGGCCTGGTATAACTAATCCTGGTGTAACAACTCCAGAAGAGGATTGAGGTCCTTCCAAACCTGGCTTCTAGTACAGATATCCAAAACTCACTTTTGTCTGTATTCCCTCTACACTGGATGGGTAAAGCTAGGCACCTCAGAAGAGTAGTCTAAAAACATCTGCACAGGGAGTGGAGAGCTGCCTACTGCTGACCAATAAGAAACTCTTAAGCACAATAGGAAACATTGGAGCTTATGCATCTCTGACTTGCATATGTGGCAGCAAAGGAGGGACTTCTATCTGTGTAGAATCCAGAGCCCAGAACCAACCCTTGCAGTTTGATGCTTGCAAGTGATCTTTGAAATAACTGATTAGGGCTCATACTTTTGAAAATACTGGTGGTAGTGGTGCTGGTACTCAGTGCCTATATAATAGTTGAGTGGTTAGGGCACTTATCTGGGAAGAGAGAGAGCTGGAATTGCTTCTCTCCTCAGCATGAAGGGATTCAAACCCAGATTCCCTGCCTCCAAGGAGAGTCCCCTAACCACCAGACCAGTGGTTCTCAAACTTTTTTTTTCACAGACCACTTGAAAATTGCTGAGGGTCTCAGCGGACCACTTAATAAGCTTTTTTTTTTTTTGTTCTACAAATCAAAGCACACAACTCATATTTTAATATCAGTAGTCTTGCCTTTCTAATGCAATGGATGTGCCTGTGTTTTGAGCAAAGTTCTGGGAAGTTGGGTGTAATGTTTCTCAGGTTTAGCCTTAGGTCACCTTTCTGTGGACCACCTGAATGGAGCTTGTGGACCAGTGGTGGTCTGCGGGCCACAGTCTGAGAACCTCTACACTAGATCATAATGTTGGCTAGGTGGGGACGCTCTTCAACCTCCTGTTGAAGCTGGGTCCTGGCCAACCTCTTCCTGGCTCTAGCCAAGCTGGCCATCTATAGGACCAGGAAGGAGGCTATGGCCAGGGGGAATCCTGGCGAATGTGGGGCGGTCTTCCTGGCACTCCTCCAGTCATGTCTCCAGGCAGAGTTTCACTGGTTTGTGTCTACAGGCTCCCTCAACTCATTCAAGTGGCAGAGGGTGTGGGCTGGTGTGATCTGCTCAGTGTCCCCTTCTGAATCCTTTATTATTAACCTGTGACCTCACTCCCATTCCTGTTTTCATTTTTGTTCAAGTTTTTGTTTCAAGTAATTGGTTTTGAAACTTTTTTGTTTCAAGTAATTGGTTGCTTTGTCCCCAGTGGATTCCCTTCTTAACAGAGGCTTATAGAGTTTTGGGATGTGTCAAAGTCCATGACCCTTGGCACATCAAATAGGCCTGCTGAACCTGGGCCATGGTACAGGAAAGAATGCAAAATCATGGGCCCAAAAGGAGAAGAAGAGAGAACCTGACCTTGTAGCCTAGTTGTTAGGGCATTTAGGTTTTAGGGAGGAGTCCTGGATTTTGGACTCTGCTTCGTAAACCATTTATATAATTGACATTGGATACATTGCAAATTTGGATTTAGCACCTGGAGTCTGCCAAAGTTCCAGTGTAAATACTCAAATTCTTTGGAACTGGTCCACAATTACTAGGGTTAAGTATGATAGCGAGAAACACTTTCCCCTTCCCCAACTCTGTTATTAGGTCCTGGAAATCAACAGCACAAGATTTGGTGTAAGAGGATTTTAAACAGGTTAATTATTTTTATGAATAATACTCGCGGTGAACATTAGCTGGGATAAAAGCATAAAAGGCATATTGGCCTTTAAGCTTTAGAATATAATCAAAGATTAACAGTTTGGAGTAGAGAAGAAACTCTTTGTCACTGACTCATATTCTGGAGTTGGCCTTTCTACATTTTCTTGAACCTTCTTCTGAAACATATGGTACAGTCTGCCATTTGGCTCATTGTACTGGTCTGGATGGTCCATTAAGGCAGTTCTTGAGAGAATGTAATGAAGCTTACTAGTTCTGGCTTCTTCCAGTCCAGCTGTTGGCCATGAGACTTTGAATTTGTCAGGGACCCTCATGGTCAAGTGCAAGAGAAGACCAGTCTTTATCAGTGACTTTTTTGCTGCTTTTCCTCCCCAGCCAGTTTATTTTCCAGTGTGGCAGACAAGTGAATCTTTAGAGACTATGGTAACAGACATTTAGGAAAGGCTTATGCATATATTAGTATTTAGGAGAGCTAGTCATGAATTCTTCAAAGTCCTCCCTTCCCTCTAGTAAACAGTATGAAAATAATCCTTCCATTTAAACATCAGCCTCTGCATAGCAGTGTTAAGTACAAGCAGTCCTCGACTTACAATGTTTTGCACTCACAACGTTTATAAATTGACACCCCATTTCAACTTTACAATGCCAGTTTTGACTTTACAGTGCTTGATCCAATGCGACGCCACACCAGTGAACAAGTTCACTGCGTCACACATCTCCCTGGAGAACATCTGTCCAAACTTCCTTGGACACTTTCTTTAAGAAAGCAGGCAAAACTCCAGAAATACCTGCAGCCAAGATTCCTGAGAAGGCTCCAGCCAAGAGCCCTTCAAAAAGTCCAACCAAAAGCCTTTCAAAAAGTCCAGCAAAGTCACTTCAGAGAAGTCCTTCCAAATCAATATGATTGCTATTTACAATATGAATACATTAATGTAGCTATATTACTCATCTATAATTGTTTGAGTACAAAATTCTGGGGTATTTTTGGTGAAAATAGGGTATTGGGCCTTGGTTCAGGAACGAATCCCCCATTTATAACATTGTTTCTTATGAGAAAATTGGTTCTGAGTTACAACATTTCGACTTAAGATATGGTTTTCAGGAACCAATTGTGACATAAGTCCAAGGACTGTCTGTATCTTTTTTCTTAAGCTGCCTGTGATAAACTGCCACTAGATGGCAGTATACCCCAATCCTGAGCTCATCAGGCAACTGTGGGCCTGTAGAATCCTTATTTTTTCATTTAGTTTCATGGCACTGTAAAACTCAGTTACCTGGAGGTTGCTTCCAGATCGAGTCTATAGATTGCGTGGGTTTTTTTTTTTAATATTCTTGTTAAGTCAATATAATGTTCTGATAATTTGTATCTGCTGGGCTATGTGATCAAAGGGAGTGAGAGCCAGCCTGCCAGCATTACCAAGTGAGCTCAGCACTATGGTTTTTAATTTTTTTTTTAACTGCCTCACGGGAACAAGGTAAAAAAATGAATACAGAATGGATGAAGGATAATTTATAGTTATGCCTTTAAAGATGAAAGAAAGAAAGAAACTGAAGAAAGAATGGATTACTGATTTACAAAGCCAGTCTGACCTGTTCTGCACAGCTCCTGCAGACTTGATTATACAACTTTAAAGGGAAAGTTATCATTTACTTCGTTAGTTGAGTTTTAATTTCCATTATTTCTAACTTTTAACTAAGCATCAAAAAACCTTCTGCCAAGCATTAAAGGCTGTATTTTCAAGGGTGTTTAAGTGCCTAAATATGCAAAAATGTCTAGTGGGATTTTAAAAAACGTCTAAGCAGGTTAGGTACCGAAGTTTCATTGATTTCCAAAATACCTTTGAACATCTTAACCAGAGAGCAAAGGCTTTTTCCAATGTGCATAGCCAAGTAGTTCTGTGTAGTGAACTGAGTGTCAGTTTTTTTACCAGGTTTTTGCTATCCAGGAGGCCTGTGTGAAGCGGCTAGTATTTGATTTGGATTCAGCCGATTTGGGGAACAGTGATTCGATTTAGTGATTTGAATCACTGTCAAAAATCAATTCAGCTAAATCTGATTTGGAGATTCAGCTGCTGCCGAATCAGCCACATCTCTGAATTGGACAGGCCCCAGTCCCTGCCCACTTTCCCAGCCCCGTCAATGGGCCGCACCTGGCCTCAGCTCCCAGCTCTTAAGAGAAAAAAAAAAAGCAAAAAAAAGTCCTGCACTCACCAGTTCCTGTGAGGTGGGGGGCAATCCCTGCTGCACCCCACTGCCCTGCGCTGCATGGGGGCTCTGCCATGAGCCCCCTGATGCCCCACCTGCTCTCCTAGCCCCCTGCCATGGCTGCCCCACCTAACCCCAGCTCCCAGTTCCTTTAAAAAAAAAGAAGCCTGAGACTTACAGGCTCCTGCCAGGCAGGGGGCGATCTCTATTGTCCCGCGCTGGGGGGGAGGGTGGCCACAAGCCCCCAGAGACCCCAACAGCCTCTGCATCAGCTGGTGTGTGCTGGGCTTTTTTTTTAAAGAACCAGGAGCTGGGGCTGGGTGGGGCAGCCATGGGGGGGCGCTGGGGGAGCAGGCAAGGGATGGGGCCTGGTGGGGGTCCCCCCATGGTCCCCTCCTCCCCTGCCCCTTACTTAGTGTTACAGCTCCATGCAGCAAGGAGGGGCTTCCCAAATCTCCGAAGCTCTTCGGATCTTTTATGAATCAATTTGGAGAGCTTTGAATTGATTTGGACCTTTTTATTGGTCTCCTGATTCTATTCAGATTCAAAATGATAGAACTTTGAAGGGAAAAATGGCCAAATCTCCTCTGAATCCAATCAGTACCCGAAGCTATCAAGGTCAGAGTTGGCATTTCATTGTTGGTTGTGTAGATGCATGCTGTGGGATGAATTGCTTTTTAGAAACATAAGCCATTACATTTATTGTTATTTAATTAGTAGAATAACCAGTGTTATTATAGCAAATAAAGTATTTGCTGGGTTTGTCCTTTCCTGCATTTTGCTTCCTTTCTAGGACAACAGAATCTTAATAGGGGGCTTTTCTACCAAGCTTTTCTTAAAGGCTACCTGCAAAAGATGTGTAAAAATTGTACACATGCTCCTTTCTGTTTTCTGAATTTTGTATAAAGGATTTTTTTAAAGGATTTTTTCCTCTGTAACTTTTGCTATACAAATACCAGCATTGTCGAATCCAGTCTTTCTTGTTCTCAGAGGACCTCTGGAAATAGAGGTTATTTATTGTAAGAGCTTAACCTCTTGAAGAACTAAGGTTTTTCCATCTGATGTTCAGCTTGAGTCCCCAGTGCTGTTCTAGTTGACTTGGGGTATTGCCCCAGAGTCCAGAATTTATGAACTTAAGATGTGCCATACTGGGTCAGGCCAATGGTCCTTCTAGCTGAGTATCCTGTCTCTGACGATGGCAGGAGTGGATGGTTTGGAGCACTGAACTGAGGATATCTAGAGTGATCTATCCCTGTTCATTACCTTACTTGGCACCTACCATCATTGGTTTATGCAGGTCTGTAAGTGCCCTGACTGTTCTGTTTAATAGCTATTAATAGATCTGTTGTCCATGAATTTGTCTTGTTTCTTTTTGAACCTGTTGGTACTATCTGCGTGTACAAACTCTTGTTGTACTGTGTTCCACAAGTTAATTACGTGCTGCACAAGTGCTTATTCTTGTTATTTTTAAACCTGTCTCATGTTAATTTCCATGGGTGCCCCCGAGTTCGAGTACAAAAAATACAAGAGGGTTTTTAAGTTGTTTTTGCTTCTCATCCCTCCTGTGCTGAGTGAAATGTGGGTGAGGCAGAGAATCAGACTCTGCTGGACAGGTTGCATTTGGACATATTGGCAGGAGAGAGAGCTATGATTTTTTGCAGCTCTTGTATGCCCCTCATCTTACATCTGGAGATTTGGGCATCTCAGAGGCTCTCTTCAGCTGCTGGTTCTCCCTCCCTCTCAGATGCCCTTGATATGCTTTCTTCCTCTTACTCGGGGGTGGGCAAAATGCGGCCCAGGGGCTGGGTGCAGCCTGCCAGTCCAGTCTGTCTGGCCTGTGGGGCCCCTAAAAAAAAATGTAGAAAATTTAATATTTATCTGCCCTGGGCTGCCTGTCATGCAGTGCTCGATGGCTTGCCAAAACTCAGTAAACAGCCCTCTGCCCAAAATAATTGCCCGCTCCTGCTCTTACTCCAGGGATGGATGAAATGCTGGCGTAGGATATGTCAATGGTGATTCTGATTCCAGCTTTCTACTGTCAGATTGTTTACCTGTATAAGGGAATTCCCCACTGGTATTCTCTGTCCATTTAATGCCACTTTTGCAGTAGAAGGTGGCCTTAGACTGAAGCAGCTAGCCCTGAGTGTCTATCCCCTGGAAACTATTCTGATTTGCTCTGTGTTTCTTTTAGGCAGTGCCTTCAATCCAGCACTTTGGCTTACAAGTGAAAGCAGGGCTTATAAACAAAAATATGATCCCTAATAAAAGACTTTGAAAATTTAAACCTACTGCAGAGGAAGATTATCTAGAATATCCTGTCTAATAACTAATCAGGAACACGGTGTCAAATACTGCAGCAGTGTTGCATAAGATATAGCTAAGGATAAACATAACCAACTTTTCTCCTGAAAGTTAATATAATAGTGAAAGTCCTCTGAATGCCTGTGAAATCTCTGAAAGTGTGCACAAGTCCTTTGGATGTATTGAAAGCTAATCAGTGTACCATTAACAATGAACAAAGCAAGCCTAATGAAGATGAAAGATTTGAGAAGGTTTTTTGGGGTTTGTTTTTTTTGCATGTTGCCCCTGTTGATTGGGTACAGTGTGCTAACAGGCTGGTTATCAAACAAAATGGAAATTGTTTTATTTTTGAATAGCTGCTTTCATTCTTCTTCTGTCAGTGTTTTCATTATTAGTCCCTGTTTTAGCCCATCCATCAAAATTCTCATTTAGTTGAAATTTGGCAACCTAATTATTTCCCTGGGTAGACATTTTAAATGCCCTTTCCTTTTTAAATAAAATTTGGTTAAAATCAGCATGCCTTTTTTTCCTCTTTCTTTTCTTAATTAGAGAACATCCAGAAATAGCCCTTTCAGTCACTTTAACTGCAGTATCCTGACTGGAAAAGCAGCATCACTTCTAAATGTGAAATTTGGAAGCCACACATCTATAATCTGAACTGATATATATTATTAAATTGCAGGACTTCAAAACACATTTTATCAGAGATGCAGAAAAATGGGAACAACGTTTTCTTGGGAAATCAGTGCAGTTAATAATCTCCCCAAGAGAGGATGCAAGATGAATTCTCACCTAGCTAAAACTTAAGAACGCTATTTTGACTATAGTCCAATCTAATGAATATTCATTGGTCAGAGATAACTTGAGACTTTTTATCACTAAGCCTCTCTCTCACTAAGCCTTACTCTTAAGAGAGTAGCCATTTCATCTGGTAACAGTAATAGGCTGTTACCCTCTGTGGACTAGCTGTTAGAGTGCCAGCTCTGTGACCGCATGCATGTGTGAATCTAGAATATAATCCACGGTGCTGTTCTGTGGAAAAAGGCTAGAGCTTTCTAACATGCTGAGAGTTTAGTGGATGGAAGTAGGCTAGGTAATGTGTAAACAGGGCTGGTTAATCTTTAACTTCTGGCCAAAGAGCTTTCTTTGTGACTGTTGTGCAACTGCTTGTAGCTCATGTGAGGCACAGAGACCTAGTTATGCCCTTGTGAGGTGAATGCATCCTTGCATCCATGGCATTTCCTGGACCAGTGGTTAGGTTTAGAGAAAAGTGCCATCAGTTTACTATATAATGAAAAGTTTTCTTGTCCTTATTAACCAGTCTTCAGTAATTGGATGCCTGACCTCCAGACTATCATTTTGTTTTATGGTTTTTTTTCTCCCTTTCCTGCAGAAGCAAAAAATGCCTATGTCTAAGTTTGTTGAAAAACAAGGAGGGGAAGCTTAGAATGGCTGAATTGTTTTGCATTAGAAAAGGAGCTGTTGGAAATGTACTTAAAAATTGCACATAATGAAGCTATTACAATAATGACTTTTACAGTCCCACTTCTCTGAGTGCTGTAATTCACAATGCATGGTATTTTTGCTGTATGTTGGCTGCAGACACCTTCCTGTGCTGTTTTATTGAAACACAGTGCTGCAATAACAGAGCAACTGTAAGAGGTCCAATGACCTGAAAAAGCCTGATGGCCGATTACCTCAAATAAGGTCCATTTTAGCTATGCATGCTTTTTTACATTCTAAATAATCTGCAAAGAAATTCTGGACCCCAGTAATAGCAGAGAACATTTTACTAGTATTTTATTTGCAAGGCTGCCTTTGTTCACTAGGCTGTTTGAAGATTGTTGATGGGGCCTTACATAAATCAGGAAAAGCAATATATTTTGACGTGTTAACACTGTCACTGTGTCCTTAGCTCACTCTGTTGTGCTTGGGTATTGTAGAGGACTTGGAACAGGTGTGATGTGACATACAACGCTACATGATTTATGCTTCTGTAGCTAGAGAATACAACATAAGATAATGGCTTATAGCTTGATTTTTTTCAGAGATGTTCAGTACCTAGAACTCAAGCTGGAATGAATGAGGACTGTAGGTGCCTAGCTCCTCTGAAAATCAAACCAGTAAAATGTTTTGGTGGTTAAGGTCAGATCTTCAAAGCTTACCCTAGGAAAACTTTGTGTTTTTTATTATTTTTTTGTGGTAGTGGTAAGCGAAAGGAAGCATATCTGCTTTTATTTGAGTCTTCTATTTCATTTGGTCTTATTTCACAAGTGAATTATTTTGAACAGTTGAAAATAAAACAGTCTGTTCAGTGTGTGTGTTTTTTTTTTTTAAAGTAGGCAAGTGGGGGAGGGGGATATTTTCCTGGATGTTGTTGTTAAAGACATAATATTTTGTGCACAAATAGCTCAAGGATGGTAGGCAGAGAACAGCATCCAAAGATGTCAGTGGGACTATGCAGATTCATGTCAGCTGAGAGTCTAGCCCTGTATGCAGAGTTCTCCATGCTTACTTTAGTAGCAAAACAATGACTAAGCCAGTTTGCTTTTTTTTAAAGAAAATTGTAAACTCACTTCTGATTGCAAGATGAAATTATGTCCTCAGTTATACCTGTGCACCTCCACTGAAGAGGGGAGCTTGCCTAGCTATAATTGAGGAGCAGAAGATGGCTTGAGAATATTTGATAGTAGACAAAATAGAAGGAACACAGCTTGGCTTTCACAGCCAGGTGTGTTTACAGAATTGTCATTTAATTAAAATTATTTTAAGTTGTTTGTTGAGTAAATTTAACCTGGAGGAATTGTGAAAACTTAGAAAGAATCCTGGAGTAGAACAATACTATTTAGTCTTTTGTATTTTTCTTGTGTGTTCAACTGACTTCTGCATTCTCCTATTCCTGTTTCTGAGAGGTATTTTGGAGTTGTAGTGGGAACATTCTGGGATTGTCATAGGGAGTAAAAGCCTGAATCAGGATCTGGGATGAGCATTAGATAAGGCAGGAGAATTACCTGAGGCAGATTTGCGAGCATTTCACACTGGTTGAAAGAAAGACTGAAGTCAGACAGAACATGAGAGCGGTCATTTGGCCAGTAAACTTTCAAGACATTAGACCAGCATAATTATGCTGTAGGAAAAAGCTATTTGGGGTAATTTCTGTGTGTTCCTAATACAAAACAGAAGAGGCAGTTAGAATTTTCCTCTCCCCCTCAGGCTCAGGCAGCTGGGGTAATGGCAATAGGGAAGCTTGGCTTTACAGATGGAGTAGTTTGAAAAATATAGTGCCAATACAATGTTTCGTAACTCAATAGAAGCATGTTGGTGATGGTTTCTGTGAAATACATATGGCATGTACAAAATGCATGATGACGTGGTAGATCATTTACTTAAGTTGTACAACTGATGGGGGGCTTTGCCATGTTGATAATTCAGCACTCAAGACCAGTAAAACCACAATACATATCTATAACATGTGCACACACATGCACACTCCTGGTTTTATATAGTTAACAATACCATCCCTACCCTCACAGTATTTCTTAGGTATTTCCTATACCTAAGAATATAAGAATATATATAAGAGTGCTGCAAATATCGAGGCAAAATTGTTTCATTATCTAAATCAAATCTCAAAAGATTTCATGTGCAACCTCTGTGGTCATGTTTGTTTATTTATCTGGGTATATATCTATTTACATAAGCCATTGTATTCTTGTCTACATATTTCCTCTGCTAAAAAAATACTATTAAACACTGTTAAATGATGATGCTTTCTTTTTATTACTGTATAGCATCTTCTTTTCAAGTTTCTTGTACCACTTTAGAGTAGATGATGAATTAAGCTTCACAGTCCTGTAGTGGCATAAGAAAAAAGCATGCTGTCTAGCAATAGTGGCTAAAGCAGAGCTACAGAGTAGTCAAACATGTATCCATAGTAGTAACGATCTTCCTGTAAAATCCTAGCAGAAAGAAGGCACTGTAGATTCTTCCTTCGTGTAGGTCAGTGGTTCTCAACTTTTTTAGGCTCAGGGTACCTACCACTTGTTAGTCTAAAGTTACCCCTACTGAGACTCGAGGTACCCTTCAGAAATGGTCAGCTCTTACTTTTTACTCTGTTTTTGACTATGGAAAAATAATATGGCAATTTTTCTATGGCAAAGAACTCAGAAAGACCACAACAGGTTAGACTTTTTTTAATACTACAGATTCTTATTTGAAAATGTTGGGTTTATCTTATGAATCTTATTTACCCACGTAACAATGCTAATATTGCTCATCACCCCATGTAACCCAGAAAGGTTCTGAAGGCACCCCAGAGGGCCACGATCCCCTGGCTGAGAATCACTTGTGATGTAGGGAGTTGAGGTCTATCCCAGAAGTGAGGAGAACAGTGGGATGATTTCATGTGCCTTGTCTTTGCTAGGATTTTTGATTGAGATAACTCTTTAGAGTTAAAGATCTTGATGGAGAAATGCATATTTCTTTTTCATTGAATTTATAGCCAAAGAGTTACCTGCACTGTCAGGACCCTGAAAATTCTGACTGTTAGACACTGGCTCAAACAGGTTCTTCCAGAGATTGATTATATAATAGATGACTGAGCCAAATAAGGATATTCTGTGAGTTTTTCAAATCTGATTAAACAAAATTATATATTTTTTCCTAGCTTAATCCACATTATCCAGAGGGCAGTAATGAAGGAAAGGTCCAGGTAAGCAGAATACTTTCTTTAAATGTAATATAGAAGAGTTTATTATGTTACTATCCTAGTATAAAATGTAAAGGCCCCTCATGGGAAGTGTATGCTTTGTTTTTTGTTTTGTTTTTTTACCTGTATGTATAGCAGGGGCAGGCAGTTGTTTTGGGCAGAGGGCTGCTTACCCAGTTTTGGGTAGCACCAAAGCTGTCAAGGGCTGCATGACAGCTGCGCCACTTGACAGGTGCCCCGCACCCTGGTCACCATCTTGGGACCAGTGTCCCAATGTCTTGGGACCAATGTCTCAGGGCCAGCACTGGTGGGGCCCAGAGCAGGGCGCAGGCTGGTAGGGGCCTGTGGAGCTGGGCTGCACCAGCAGGGAGAGGGGGGAACTGGCCCGGTTCCACTGAGCCCCTGCCAGCCAGGACCCTGTACTCCTGCCGCCCTTCTGGCCCCAGGACACCGGTGTGGGCCCCGTGTACCCCCAGCTCCGTGGTGTAGGTGGGGGGGCAGGGCACAGCCCCGACCCCTGCTCACTGGCAAGGGATGAGCTGGTGCTGAGTGTGGGGAAAAGTGGCCTCTCCCCTGCCCAATGGCCAGCGCTCCCTGCTGCAGCCACTCGCAGCCTGTGTGGGGATGACCTGAGCATAGTTTCATAGTTTCTAGGGTCAGAAGGGACCTGAGCAGATCCATCTAGTCCGACCCCCTGCCATGGCAGGAAAGAATACTGGGGTCAAATGACCCCAGCAAGATGTTCATCTAACCTCCTCTTAAACACCCCCAGGGTAGGAGCCTGCACCACTTCTCTTGGAAGCTGGTTCCAGACCCTAGCCACCCTGACCGTGAAGTAGCGCCTCCTGATATCTAACCTGAACCTACCCTCTGCCAGCTTGTGACTGTTATTCCTGGTCACTCCTGGTGGTGCTCGGGGGAACAGTGACTCCCCCAATGCCTGCTGATCCCCCCTGACTAGTTTATAACAGGCCACAAGATCCCCCCTCAGCCTTCTCTTTTGGAGGCTGAACAGGTTCAGGTCCCGTAGCCTCTCCTCATAGGGCCTGCCCTGTTGTCCCCTGATCATACGAGTGGCCCTCCTCTGGACCCTCTCCATGCTGTCGACATCCCTCTTGAAGTGTGGCACCCAGAACTGGACGCAATACTCCAGCTGCGGCCTGACCAGTGCCGCATAGAGGGGGAGGATCACCTCTTTGGACCTACTCAAGATGCATCTGTGGATGCATGCCAAGGTGCGGTTGGCCTTCCTTACTGCCTCTCCACACTGCCGGCCCATGTTCATCTTGGAGTCAGTGATGACCCCCAGATCCTTTTCCGCCTCCATGCTGACAAGAGGGGAGTTCCCCAACCTGTAGGTATGGTGCCGGTTGTTCCTCCCGAGGTGCATCACCTTGCACTTGTCTGTGTTGAATCCCATCCTATTCTCGTCCGCCCACCCTTGTAACCTGTCTAGGTCTGATTGTAGCCTGTTGCATCCTTCCAATGTTCCCACGTCCCCCCACATCTTAGTGTCATCAGCAAACTTGAACAGGGTGCTTTTTACCCCCTCATCCAAATCGCTGATGAAGATGTTGAACAGTGCGGGCCCGAGGACCGAGCCCTGCGGAACCCCACTGCCCACGTCCTTCCAGGTTGAGAAGGACCCATCCACCACCACCCTCTGGGTGCAGCCCACCAGCCAGTTGGCGACCCATTTCACTGTGTGGGTATCTACACCACAGCCTCCCAGTTTCTTAATGAGAACAGGGTGAGGGACAGTGTCAAAAGGCTTCCGGAAGTCTAGGAAGATTATAATCCACTGCTACCCCTGCATCTAATGATCTGGTGATCTGATCGTAAAAGGCCACCAGGTTGGTCTGACAGGACCTGCCACTGATGAACCCATGTTGGTTACCCCTAAGCATGCAGTCCCCTGCTGGCCCCTCCTGGATGTGTGCCAACATAATTTTCTCAAACAGCTTGCCTAGGATTGAGGTAAGACTAACCGGCCTATAGTTTCCCGGGTCCTCCTTCCTGCCTTTTTTGAAGATGGGGACCACGTTGGCCCTCTTCCAGTCCTCCGGTACCTCACCAGAGCACCACGAGTGCTCGTAAAGTTGTGCCAGGGGACTTGCAATGACCTTGGCCAGTTCCTTTAGAACTCTAGGGTGGAGATCATCCGGGCCGGCTGACTTGAATACGTCCAGTCCCTCCAGAAGCTCCCCAACTAAATCCTCGCTAACCCGTGGCCCAGGTGTGCCTCCCCCGGGGCCCAAGGGGGGCCCAGCAGGGAGGTGGCTGTTCTGGTCCCTACTTAGGAAGACGGAGGCAAAGAAATCGTTAAACATGTTAGCTTTGCTGTCTGGTGTGACGACCAAGTTTCCCATGGCGTCCTGCAAGGGCCCCATATTACCCGGGACTTTCTATTTACCCCCTATGTATTTAAAAAAGGACTTCTTATTGTCCTTAATCTGGGAAGCTAGCCCCAGTTCCATCTCTGCCGTGGCCTTCCTAACTACCCCCCTACATCCCCGAGCAACTACAGAATAGTCCCCCCTGGTGATGACCCCTTCTTTCCATTGGGTATAAGCCTCCTTTTTAGCAAGGAGACATTCTCGGATGCTTTTGGTGAGCCACGGAGGCTTGTGTGCTCTCCTGCTCCCTTTGATCCTCGTTGGGATTACCTTCCTTTGGGCTTGGAGGATCGTCTCCTTAAGGAGCGAGCACTCTCCTTGGTCACCTGGCTCCCCTCCCCTCCGGGACCTCAGCTCTTCCCCAACTACCCTCCTTAGCTCGTTGAAGTCTGCCCTCCTAAAATCTAGGACCGCTGTCTTACTGCATGCCTTTGCCACCTTGCGCTGGATGGTGAATTCCAGCAGGCGATGATCACTGTCGTCCAGGTGGTCGAGCACCCACAGCCCCCTCACCAGGTCATCACCCGTGGCCAGCACTAGGTCCAACAAGGCGTCCCCCCTGGTTGGGCTGTGCACCTCCTGGGTTAGATGGAGGTCCTGCACTCTGGCCAAGAACCTACGTGAGCGTTCAGACCTGGCTGTCTGGGAAATTCAGGTCCCTCATGACTACCACATCCTTAGCCTTCACTACCTCTGTGAGCTGACCCAAGAATTCCTGGTCAAGCTCTTCTCCCTGGTTGGGAGGTCTGTAGTAGACTCCCACCATTAAGTCCCTTTTCCCCTCGACTGCCTTGTACTCTAGCCCCCCCGTGGGGTTCGTCTGGGTGGAGGCCTCAGACAAGCCCCGGGAAGGCCGCGCCCCCTGGGCAGGGGCCCTGGTAGCACTCTGTGTCGACACCATCGTAGGAGTTTCTAGCTGAGTTTGGGTCCTCTGGCCCGTGCTAACATGAGTCGGCCTCTGGCCCCCTCCTGCTCCCCCTTCGGTGTGAACGCTGATGCAAACGCTGGCACGCTCTTACAGACCGCGCCTGTTTGCGCGCTCTGTTCGCGCGGCTCCCTACCGGCTCAGCTAAGAGGGATCCAGGGGGCTTCCCCTCCGGATCCGGCTCAGCTGCGTTGGCCCCTCTGCCCCACTTACCTTAGGGGGATCAGCTGCTGCTGCCCCCCGCTGCTGCTCCGTTTGGATGTGTATTCCTCCTTAATATAGAGCGCCACGCCCCCACCTCTCTTTCCTATCCTGTCCCTCCTGTACAGCCTATAGCCCTTGACATTGACTGCCCAATCATGCATTTAGTCCCACCATGTTTCCGTAATCCCCACTGTGTCTGGGCTGGTGTCAGCCAGCAGGAGGGTGAGTTCCTCCTGCTTGTTGCCCATACTACGAGCAGACACAGAAAGGCCCATGCAGGCTGAAGATGGCTGCAGCACGGGGTGATGGCCATGGGGTGGGCAAGGGGCCATTTTTCCTGTGCTTAGCACCAATTTGTAACCTGCCCCCACGGCTAGCCAGGACCCTGCGCTGGCTCTGGGCTCGTTCATTGGGGCTGCGCCGTGGCAGGAGTAGCTGCGGCTTCCCCACTTGCTGCACTGGGCAGTGTTTGCCACTGCCATCTCTGGGCTGCTTAGTGTGTGAGCTCTGGGCAGGCAGCAGCAGCAAACACCATCCAGCGTGGCAACCAGGGAGGCCGCAGGTGCTGCTGCTGCATGCAGCCCTGACAGGTGAGCCGAGAGCTGGTGTGGGACCCAGGTTGGCAGCAGGGGCAGGTTACAAACTGGTGCTGAGCATGGGAAAAGTGGCCCTTTGCCTGCCCTGTGGCCGGCGCCCTGCGCTGCAGCCACTTGCAGCCCACCTGGGGCTGCCTGTGCCTGCTCAGGACAGCTCTACACAGGCTGCAAGCGGTTGCAGCATGGAGCACGGGCCACGGGGTAGATGAGGGGCCGCTTTTCTCCGGGGTCCTTCTTTGCCCAGGGTCCTCCCTTGCCCTTTCCCCCGCCCTTACCTGAGGTTCTGGTGCAGTGAAGTCACATGGTCCCAGGCCAGAAGCCCCTGCAGGGGCTTCCGGCTGGTAGGGTGGGGCCGGGTGGGTCCTGCTGTTGTGGAAGCCTGCTGGGCTTCCTCTGAGTCCTACTGACCTTGGCTTCTGTCATTTTTGATTATTAATTTTTAAAAATTTTTAGGGGCCCTGCGGGCCAGATAGAATGGCCTCTCAGGCCGAATCTTGCCTGCAGGTCATAGAATCATAGAATCAATGAATCAATGAGTCGGAAGGGACCTAGACAGATCATCTAGGTTGACCCCCTGCCATGGGCAGGAAGGAGCACTGGGGGTGGCAGGGGTCATAAGACCCCAGCCAGGGGCCTGTCCAGTCTCCTCTTGAAGATTTCCAGGGAAGGTGAGAGCACCACCTCTCTGGGAAGCCTGTTCCAGGCTCTGGCCTCCCTTACAGTGAAGTAGTTGAAGTAGTCATATTTTGCCCACCCCTGATATATAGAGTCTCAGTGTCTTGGCACTTCCTTTTAAGCCATTACCTAGTGAGGGAAGGCTTAATTCATTAATGCTTTGTTGAGTGCATTGAATAGAAAGTACTGAAGGGATGCAGAGGTGAGAGTAGTGCTGGGGCCTTGTTACACCTTATGGTTTAAGCCACACACAGTTTAATCAGCTTAATGTTGTTTGGCATAATAGAGCAGTTAGATCTTAAGGTAAAAAAACCATCTTTGACTGTTCTTCACCTGCACAGCTGTGACCTTGCACTAGAGACTTGGTGAGCAGGGGCAGGACTAGGAGCCTATGTGAAATGTTTCTTGGGTGGCTTTTACTCTGGGTCTCCTTAATTGTGGTCCTGTTCTCTAAACATTGCACCACGCTGCTTACTCTGTGTTTGTTTTGGGATAAATATAGAAGTCCAGAGGATCTTTTCTATTTCAAACATATAGAACCTTCAGAAATCCTAAGTATTTTTTTTTGTTATTTGTTTTTGGTTTCTTGCAGATCATTTGTTTAAGAAAGAACAATCAAATGCACAAATCTGTAATAGGAATGGCAGCAGCAAGGGATTTGTAGGGTTATAGTAATCTGCAAATTGAATGAGGAGTCTAAGAATTGGGCTCCTCAGCACTCAAGCAGCACCTGGCTGGCTGGCAGCCCAAGTAGGGAGGTGCAGGAGGTGGGCTCTGGAGAAAAAAGGATCACACCTCTTGGAACTCAGGTGGCATCTGGCCGACTGGCAGATGGGGCAGGGGTGGAATGGGAGGAGAAGGCCTAGAGATATTATGGGGGGGGGGAGGTTGGGCTCTGAAAGAAAAAGAATCTGGCCCCTCAGAGCTCATGTGGCTGGCGGGCAACCTGCATGGGGGTGATGCAGACAGTCAGGCTCTGGAGATGAAAAGCACCAGGCCCCTTGGAGCTAAGGTGGTATGGGGGAGCTGTGGAGAAAAAGGGATTTTTTTGCCCATGTGGAAGCTGAGATTCTCTTGCAATCAGACTGGCAGTTGGCAACACTTCCAGGTGTTTGGCTTTACTGGCTTTACTGGTAACTCAGCAGTAATAACTAGGGATGGCCAGAAAATAAGAATTTTGTTTCATAAAAAGTTTGCAAGTTTCAACAGTTGTTTCTCTTTTGGATCAAACAAAAATAGACTATTTTAGGGGCTTTTTTTCATAGAGCAAGACAACCACCCTAATATATCCCAGTGGTTAGAGCCTTCATCAGAAATGGCAGGAAGTAATTTTTACATCCCTGCTCTATTGGCTACAAGGTCTGAGTCTTGTAATCATTCCTGATGGGGCTGTTTCATTTTGTATGTATAATTAGATGTTTACTGGGGCTGAGAGAGAGAGAGAGAGAGAAGAGACCCAGGTCTAAGACCCTGTTCCAAGTAAGGCAGAACAAGAATCTGAGCATAAGTTTCTCACTTAACCACTGCACTTTTGGCTATTTGGGATGTCCTCTTTGGTTTGACCAGCGGAACTGTCCCCACAAAAAGCTCATTAAAGCCTGTAAGTTTCCATGAAAAGTTCCAGTTTCGACAAATCAGCAATTTCTTAAGGAAAAAAAACTTTTTGTGGAAAACTTCCTGACTGAGTTACTAACTCCCATTTCTTGGTATATTTCATGTTCTTTCTAAAGCCTCAGCTATTTCAGTATTTTATCTAGTAACAGTGTAATGTGTAATTTCCAGACAGTCTTCAGTGAAAGTACTGCAATCCATAACTTCAGTCTCTTGTGTGTGCCTCAATCACAGGGCTACAGAACCATATTTCTTTTACCAGTCCTTCCTCCAGTGAATCTTGAATTATTTTCTATAAAGTGGAAGTGGAACAGCTTCAAGAAAAGGACTAGAGAGTGGTCCTAGTCCCAGCCTAACCTTTTTGTCTGGTGGTTAGGGTATTATCCTGGGGAGTGGGTGATGTGGGCCAAGATGGAAATCAAGGGATCTAAATCTAGTTCTATTAGTATGAAGTTTGATCCAGTAGGTGTGCAATGTCTTCAGAACACCCCTAGTGGGTGTGCCTGGTTTATGAGCCCTGATTGGGCTTATGTGTTAGTTAAGTATAGAGTTGCTCAGCTTTGTTAAGACTAGCTGCTTCTGGGTATGCCCAACACTAGAATTTACGTACCTGAGGAACTTCCTGTCAAAAACTGAGGCACCGTGCAATGTAGGCTGATTCTAGAATCACAGTTTTTGCAGAGTAGTCAAATTCTGCTAGTGCTTAACTGACTTACTGATTCTGTACCTAAGTGACCTAGGGATCTAAAATGATTTTAGCTTTCAGGTGCTCAACTGTCTTGGAAAGTCAATAGGATTTAGGCTCTCAAGTGCTTAAGTCACTTTAGAAAATGGAACTTAAATTCCTTAGTCACTTAGCCTCATGTTTAACAATTTAGCCATAGGCTTTTTTGAAATTCCCAGCTAGATTGCTTTGGAAAGAGACATTTAAACATGCTGTTTTGTCTTCTGGCAAAATTAGACTTTACAATGCATCAGTTACTATACTTGTTACATTTTTTCCCTTCCAAAATCTGAAAGTCTATCTTACAGAAAGACATGAAGGTCTTTGTCGTAATTTAGAAGGCTTTACCAAATGCTGACTTCTCCAGCTTTTGAAGATTATAAAGTTATAATGTATAGTACATCAAAAACTCAGCACTCTATGCTTCAGTTCCCATTAAGTCCAACACTGGTGTATTTACGCTGTAAAGAAGTATATTATTTCCAGTCACACAAACATACAGCATCCACAGGTACACTATAAACAGTGGGAAAATGTCAGAACAGCTGGGTACCTGGAATTCATTAGTTCTTTTCCTCTAAAAAGCTGTATTTGGAAGGGTAATTTAAGTCTCTCACAGATGAATCTTCAGGAAATAGTGCTAACTGACAGTATTTTCAAACTGGCATTTAGTGTTGTGACTTCTTTGGACCACTTTAATGTTAATTTATTTTTGTTAAAATAAACAGGGCATATCTGCCATGGAACCATAGGCCCAGATCTTTAGCTGGCATAATTTGGTGTAGCAACATTGACTTCAGTTGAGTTAAACTGGTTTGTCCCAACTGAAGCTCTGTTTCAAAGAGTGTTTTTTCACATACACATCCTGGCTGCATATATGCAGTACATCTAAAGGTTTTTACTGCTGTATAGCTAAATTTTCTTTTTGGCTTACAGAATCTAAGTTTGTTTAAAAACTTACTCTCTTAATTAAAATGTCACTGTGTAACGTAAGTGGTGCAGTTTAAACAAGTGGAACATTTTTTTAAAAGGCTCAGTTAGGAATTAATTTGGCAATAAATTATCCAGCAAGCAGAATTTAAAATAAAGTGTGTTCCAGTTTAAAATGGCAGTGTCTGTGCTTATGTAAAGCCAGCAGTCAGACCACTCGAAAGGCTCTGCACTTGTAGGGGGAGGAGGAGAGACACCAATGCTGGCACATTATTATTATTCCGCTGCTGCACACCGGTCTGATTCAGCTCTGAAAACGCATGCATTGTTTCTACAGAATGTCTCTGGCTCCTAACAACAGAATTGCAACGTGATGTCTTTGCTAAAAATGCGATGACTCACAAATGAGTCAACAGTGAAGGTGTTACAGCAGGCAAACTGTCTGCCAGGGTTTAGTAACACGTAGGAGCAAGGCTAGCCATTAATTTATTCAAATTTGCTTTTCATACAGAATTTTTTTTAACTCACCTAACCTATGGAGCTCTGTTTACATTACTGCAATATGAAAAGATTGGTTTTTACAAGAACTTACTAAACTGGGCTAACATTTTGATATACTACATTGTGCTGGATTTAACAGGCATTTCAAAAGTCTGTTTTCTATTAAATTTAATTTCTGCTTGTAAGGGGAGGAGGAGTCTGTAGTGCAGCTTAATATATTCATACAGGAATAGGGCATTATCCTTGTCTGTCTCTATGCCACAAGAGGTGGTAATACCGATTGGGATTGTAGGTAGGGTTTGCATTCTAACAGAACTGATCTTCCAGGTCTGTCTGTCACACTGTTTCTCTGCATTTAACATTGATTGCTCTTCCCTAAGCAAATCTGCATGCAAATCTCCAGAATTTTAGATAGGATCCAAGTATGGGAGTGAGTTGTAGCTGGGTAGTGTAGATCCTGGGGTTCAGTGGAGGGTCAGCCCATACTAATGGCCCTGATGAAAGGTGGTCTTCTGGGCTCTTGGAAGTGTCTGGATATTGGGAAGGACAAATCTGGTTTTGCCCAGTTATGTCACCTTTGATTTGACTCCAATATCTGGCTCCAGTTACATTACATTTTCCTTTCGTTTTTACGTAATTGATGGATTAAGTCAATGGTAATCCACTAGTTATGGCATTTACAGTATTTTTAGGGTTTGCAGTAACTGCCTTTAAAAATCTACACAGTGTGCTGAGATGCAAGTGTTTCCTAGGCTTCATGCTGCTCCTCCTGTATGACAGACACTGTTACCCATGGGCCAAGAGCACCACCTATACAAAAAAAAAAATCTCACTATGACCTTCACTCACTGAAACCTGCCTCTCCTTTGGGTACTGCTCCTGTAGCTACTCTGTCCTCCCACACCCAGAAGAAACCCAGCAGGGGTGATGAGCTTTCCCTCTTCCACATCTGCCCTTTCAAGCCCCTGCCCTTTCCCAGCCATCTCCCTAGCTCACCTCTAATATCCATCTGCCCTACAGTTCCTCTTTGAGTACCTTCTGCTGTGACATGGGCCTCTAGCCCTCATTTTCTGCAAGTTTAACCCCCACATTGATGTCCTATGAAAATTCTTTGCCTCCTTGCCCAAAACCTTGACCAGCTCTCCCAGCCTACTGGGATGGCTTCTTAATCTTATTCTCATTCATTCTCCAGTCCCTCAGGCTTCACATTTGCTTTGTCCAATTGCCACATCCTTTCTCTTCCTTTCACTGCACCAAAATCGAGTTTTTTGTCCTTACCTTCAAGGCCCTTGATATTTCTGCCCCTCTCTGCTTGTTCCTTCTTTCATTCCAGGGATGCCAGTTTCTCACATGAACATCCATGCCTATTTCCATAAGACCTCTTATGCATGAAACGTTGTTTCTGAGAAACTCCATAAAATTACAACCTTCTCTTTTGCTTGCAAAGAAGAATTTTTCCAACTATTTGAGTTGGTCTAATAAAAGATATCATCTTTACCCAAAGAACCCTGTCAACCTTGTGTTTCAAATGTTTCTCAAGGACCCATCCTCCAGTTAACAGTGCCTAGATGGAAGGCAGATGGGGATAGCTGACTCGTTAGCTTTTTTGAATAACCACAACAAAAGCCCTGCAAGTAAGTGCGTAGGTGGGTGTATGCACACATACACATAGATATGTGCTCTGTATTTGATGACCTCTGTGTCTCTTACATCACTTGTCTTAAAGTGGGGACTCCTCAGGGTAAGGATCATTTTTGCATGTTGTGCCCGCCGGGCTTTATTCACTCCGAGGGTACGGCCCTACAGTTGTCGCCAAGCCTTAGGGCCCTTGAGGGCAATGCGGTTGTTCTTTCCCCGCGTCGCCAACCCTGCTCTTGCCTGCCACATCTTGGTGTACCATCAATGGCGGGGGGTCACCTAGCGGGTCCTTCGCTGCCCGGGTCCAACCCGGCGGATGCACACGGGGCTCCACCACCCCTGCCTCACGCCACCTTCCTGAGCCGACCCAGTGGAGTCACGTGGCCTGTCTCGCCCGTCCACCTTCTTCCCTTGCCCCTATCCCTTATACGTATTGGGTCAAGCCCCGCTGAGTATAGAGTCGGCTCCCAACCCCTATCCCTGGGACTCTAAGCCAAGCCTATCCCGGCGCCCGTGGTCCCGGTGGCGACCCCGCCCTGATCACGACCCTCTTTCGGGATCCTCGTCACCCTTCCGAGCCGGGCATTCACCTGGTCCCAACACATCCTCTGCAGCTGCTCCCCCTCGCTGACGTCCCGTTCGGGCCCCTCTCGGCCGTTGCTGGCTTCCTCTCCCTGGCTCTCCTCGTTCCTGCTCCCTGCTCTCCTCTGGACGCTGTCGGGCCCCACACTCCTCTGCCACCGATGGATTCCCCACTCTGGGGCCATCCACCCCTTCCGCTGCAGCCGCTGCCGTTTTTAGCTTCACCGGCCAGCGTCTGGTGCCGACGTCACTGGCCAGCTGCAGCTGTACGTAAAGCCGGCTCACAAACCGCGTGGGTTCCCTGGGAGCGTCATCTCCTACCGCAGGGGAGTTGCAGGTGTCACCCCGGTCTCCAGGACACATGTATTTTTATAGCATGTAGCATTCTGGAACCTTAATCTTAGCTGGGACTCCAGACTTATTAGACCAAAGCTAAATAACTTCTCTCAGGTTTTTTGGAGCCCAGTTACATTGGGTTCCCTAAATCCCTGAATTTTTTCAGGCATGCAGTATCAGGCAAATAAGTATGTTCCAGGCACTACTTTAGTTTATGATAAATAGCGCAGTCTTTCCTATTGTAGTAACCATTTCTTGTGTAGATGCCAGGTCTGATTTGATGAAAAACCAGTAATGCATGCCATGTATTGATGGATGGAATAGAACACTTTGTACCAAATTCTGTTCTCATTTGCCCTAAAAAGATCCCATCAGATCAGTGCAATTACATAGGGGTTGCGGGGGAGGGGTTGTCCAGGATTGTGGAATTAACTGTCAGGGACTAGGGACCATCACAAACTTCGCTCCAAGTGCAAAACATATGACTTTGAGCTTGCCTTCTCTAACATACATATATAGCAACATTTGTGTGGGTGTATTATACATAAATACACGTTTATGCATATGCATATGCATGTGATACACATATAGTTACTGTCCCACTAGGACAGGGGCGGGCAATTATTTTGGTCAGAGGGCCACTTACTAAGTTTCGGCAAGCCATCGAGGGTTATGTGACAGGCAGCCCAGGGCAGATTAATATTAATTTTCTAAATTTTTTAGGAGCCCCGCAGGCTGGATAGAATGGCCTGGCAGGCCGCATCTGGCCCCTGGGTTTGATTTTTGCCTACCCCTGCACTAGGAGATACTCAGTTGCTATCGTAATTAGTGCGGGGTATGAGAACCTATACAGAAGAGAAGGCCAATGTGGTGCCAATTCTCAAGAAAGGGAAGAAAGTAGATCTGGGGAACTACAGGCCCATCAGCCTGACCTCTATCCTGGGGATGATCTTGGGAAAAATCATCAAAGAGAACATTCTTGACAAACTGGCTGATGGCAACATCCTGAGGGATAGCCAGCACGAGTTTGTTGCAGGTAGATCTTGCCTGACTAATCTCATCTCCTTCTACTACCAGGTGACATATCACTCAGACAAGGGAGAAGAGATTGATGTCATATATCTTGACTTTAAAGAAGTTTTTGATCTGGTGTCCCATGATCATCTCATAGAAAAACTGGCCAATTGTGGCCTCGGCTACATCACAGTCCACTGGCTGGGGAATTGGCTCTGAGGTTGGATCCAGAGAGTGGTAGTTGATGGAAGTCAATCATCATGGTGCTCCGTGGCCAGTGAGGTCCCCCAAGGCTCTGTCCTTGGGACTATACTCTTTAACATCTTCATTAATGATGTGGACATTGGTGTCAGAAGTAGACTCGCTAAGTTCGCTGTTGACACCAAACTTCGGGGTAAAGCATCCTCACCCGTGGACAGGATGGTGACCCAGGCCAACCTTGACAGGTTCAGAAAATGGGCAGATGAAAACCTGATGGTGTTCAACACTGAAAAATGCAAGGTACTCCACCTTGGAAAGAAAAACCCGCTGCATGCTTACAGGCTTGACAGTGCTATGCTTGCTAGCACCATGGCCAAAAGGGACTTGGGGGTCATGATTGACCACAAGATGAATATGAGCCACCGATGTGTGATGTTGCAGCTGGTAAAGCAAGCAAAACTCTGGCTTGCATCCACAGATACTTCTCTAGCAAATCCCAGGATGTCATCCTCCTGCTGTAAATGGCCTTGGTGAAGCCACAGCTGGAGTACTGCATCCAATTCTGGGCTCCACAATTCAAAAAGGATGTGGAGAAGCTTGAGAGAGTCCAGAGGAGAGCCATGTGCATGATCAAGTGGCAGGAAAACAGGCCTTATGATGAGAGGCTGAGAGCTATGGGGCTCTTCAGTCTGGAAAAGCGCAGGCTCAGGGGTGACCTGGTGGCTACCTACAAGTATATAAGGGGTATACATCATGACCTGGGGGAAAGCCTGTTCACCAGAGTGCCCCAAAGGATGACGGGTCAAACGGTCACAAACTCCTCCAAGACTGTTTCAGGCTGGACATAAGGAAGAACTTCTTTATTGTCCAAGCCCCTAAGGCCTGGAACAGGCTGCTACCAGAGGTGGTGCAAGCACCTACTCTGGACTCCATTAAGGGACATTTGGACGCCTAGCTTGCTGGGATCCTGTGACCCCAGCTGACTTCCTACCCCTGGAGCAGAGAGCTGGATTCAGTGATCTTCCAAGGTCCCTTCCATCTCTAATGTCTATGAAATCTATGAACATGAGTCATCAGTGTGATGAAATCATCAGCAAAGCTAACCGCACTTTATCATGCATCAGCAGATTCATGACAAATAGAACCAAGGAGGTGATACTTTCCTTTTATGTGGCATTGGTTAGACCACAGTTGGAGTACTGCGTCCAGTTTTGGGCTCTGTACTTTGAGAAGGATGTGGATAACCTTGAGAGGGTTCATAGGAGGGCCATGTGTATGGTTAAGGGTTTACAGGTCAAGCCCTATGAAGAGAGACTAAGGGACCTGGATCTCTTCAGCCTCCAAAAGAGAAGGCTGAGAGTGATCTTGTGGCTACCTTTAAATTCATTAGTGGGGCACACCAACTAATTGGAGATGCTCTAATCACCAGAGCCTCTTTGGGTAACAAGGAACAATGGGCACAAACTGACAGAGAGCAGATTTAGGCGAGATATCAGGAAAAACTTCTTCACAGTAAGGGTGGCCAAAATTTGGAATGGGCTTCCAAGGGAGGTGGTGCTTTCCCCTACCTTGGGGGTCTTTAAGAGAAGGCTGGATAGGCATCTGGCTGGGGTCATCTTCATCAGTGACTTGGATGAGGGGTTAAAAAGCAACCTGTTCAAATCTGCTGATGACACTAAGATGTGGGGGGATGTGGGTACACTAGAAGGGAGGAATAGGTTGCAATCGGACCTAGACAGGTAACAGGGGTGGGTGGACGAGAATAGGATGGGATTCAACACTGACAAGTGCAAGGTGATGCATCTGTGGAGGAAGAACCAGCAGCATACCTACAGGCTGGGGAACTCTCTTTTCATCAGTGCAGAGGCAGAAAAGGATCTTGGAGTCATCACTGATGCCAAGATGAACATGGGCTGGCAGTGTGGGGATGCAGTCAGGAAGGCCAACCGCACCTTGTCATGCATCCACAGATGCATCTCAAGCAGGTCCAGGGGGGTGATACTCCCCCTCTATGCGGCACTGGTCAGGCCGCAGTTGGAGTACTGTGTCCAGTTCTGGGTGCCGCACTTCAAGAGGGATGTGGACAACATGGAGAGGGTCCAGAGGAGGGCCACTCGCGTGATCAGGGGGCAGCAGGGCAGGCCTTACAAGGAGAGGCTACGGGACCTGAACCTGTTTAGCCTCCACAAGAGAAGGCTGAGGGGGGATCTAGTGGCCTGTTACAAACTAGTCAGAGGGGACCAGCAGGCATTGGGGGAGAGTCCTTGTTCCCCTGAGCACTACTAGGAGTGACTAGAAACAACAGTCACAAGCTGGCAGAGGGTAAATTCAGATTAGACATCAGGAGGCGCTACTTCACTGTCAGGGTGGCTATGATTCCGGAACCAACTTCCAAGTGAAGTGGTGCTGGCTCCTACCCTGGGGGTCTTTAAGAAAAGACTTGACAATCGCCTTGCTGGGGCTGTTTGACCCCAGTACTCTTTTCTGCCATGGCAGGGGGTCGGACTTGATGATCTGCTCAGGTCTCTTCTGACCCTACTAACTATGAAACTATGGCATCATGTGTTGTCTTTCTTGTCTGAAAGACAAATGTAGAAACATACATGAATATACAGAATCCTTTCCTATAGTAATATGTTCAGTTTGGAAATTGAGATTAAGATTGATTGGGACAAATCAGAAGAGGGAAGGATTAGGTTCAGGTAAATATTCAGAAGTCTGGATACCCTGTCAGACTACCTAGGCTGTATTCTCTTCTCACACATGTGTGAACCTATGGAATTAAACAGGTTTTCATGTGTATAAATGGAGCAGAATTTGGTCTATATCAGAGGTGTCAAACTCATTCTGTGCCCCAGGCTGACTGTGGAGTACAGGGCTCTTCATGGGCTGGATTCAGATGTAGTGGCAGGGTAAGCAGTGGGGGTAGAGGTTGATGCAGCTGTTACTTGCCCCTGCCCCAACAGGGCTCTGTGCCCCAGATTTCAGTGGCAGGACCCCTACTGCTTGCCCTGGCCTGACATTCCCAGCCCTTCTTCTACCAATCATAGATTTATAGATTCATAGGCTGGAAAGGACTTCAAAAGATCATCGGGTTCAGTCCCCTGCACTAAGCAGGAAAGACAGGTGGGGTCAGGTGACCCCAGCAAGATGGCTATCCAGTCTCCTCTTGAAGATTTCCAGGGTAGGCGATTGCACCACCTCTGGAAGGAGCTTATTCCACCTTCTGGACACCCTACCTGTGAAGAAATTTTCCCTAATATTGAGCTTGAAATGGTCTTCCAGGAATTTGTGGCCATTACTCCTGGTTCTCCCCAAGGGGTGCCCTAGTGAACAGTTGCCCACTAAGCCCTTGATGTACTCCCCTGACATAGCGGTAAACTGCTACCAAGTCCCCTCTCAGCCCCTCTCTTTTTCAGGCTGAAGAGTCCCAGGTCCCTCAGCCTTTCCTTGTATGGCTTGCCATGCAAGCTTCTAATCATTGGAGTGACCCTTCTCTGGACTCTCTCAAGTTGTACCACGTCCTTATTAAAGTGCAGTGCCCAGAACTGGATGCAGTACTCCAGCTGGGGTCTCACCAGTGCTGAATAGAGCAGGAGAATCACCTCCTTGGTTTTGCTGGAGATGCATCGATTGATACATGCCAGAGTATTACTTGCCCTGCTGGCAACAGAGTCACATTGCTGGCTCATATTCATTTTGTGGCCTATTATTACCCCCAGGTTCCTTT
Source organism: Crocodylus siamensis (assembly GCF_052110815.1). Lineage (NCBI taxonomy): Eukaryota > Metazoa > Chordata > Crocodylia > Crocodylidae > Crocodylus > Crocodylus siamensis. Next base: position 125,542,199 of record NC_143398.1, on the reverse strand, counting down.
CATTCGTAGTGCTCACCAGGTTGGCATTGCCAAGCCCGTAGGTGTGCAGGGGATTGTTCATCCTGAGGTAGAGTAGTTTACATTTCTCAGTGTTGAACTTCATCTAGTTCTGACTCTCCCAACTTGTTAGTCTGCCTAGATCCGCCTGTATTTGAAGCCTAACTTCAAGTGTGACCATGCGTCCCCATAACTTGGTGTCGTCCACGAACTTGCCCAGTGAGCTCTTCACCCCCTCATCCAAAACATGGATGAAGATGGTCAAAAGTACAGGACCAAGCACTGACCCCTGTGGGACACCACTGCCTGCTTTTTGCCAAGATGACACAGATTCATTTATTAGGACTCTCTGGTCATGTCCAGATGAGCCCTCACGTGCCTCTTGCAGCATCTCAAACCCCTTTGAGACGCAGCAAGAGGCACATGCAGGAAAGAGAAAATGTTTCTTGTGCTGCAGATTTGCAGCGTGGGGGCAAAATTAGACGAAGAGAAAAAGAGTGGGGCAGGCAGCTGGGGGGTGGATCCTCCACAGATATGCTCTGGTAGCAGCCAGAGTGTCTCTGTGGTTGGCCCTTGCCCTGGTGCTGAAGCAGTGTGCCAGCTGCAGGGAGCTGGACCCAGGCTCCAGTGCAAGTAAGTAAGGGGTGGGGGGAAAGGAGGAGGGGACCATGGGGGACTCCGGCTGGCCCCACCTGCTCCCCCAGTCCCTTGAGCCCTGCCCTGCACCACCCCCTGCCTGCTCCCTATTCCCCCTGATCCCTGCCCCGCCCAGCCCTGATTCCTGCCCAACCTGGCCCCCACCTCCAGGCCCACCCTGATCACTGCTCCTCCCCATCCCAGCATCCTGGCTATTAACCCCCCCCCAAAAAAACCCCAAAAAACTCACTGGCAGTAGCAGCTGCTGTTGGAGTTACTGGGCCCCCCTCACACAATGTGGGGTGGGTGACAACCCCAGTGGCTCCAGTCTGGGACCTGCTGCCCCCTGCTGCCTGGGGGGCTTTGCCAGGAGGCCCCAGAGCCCCCACAGCCTCTGTTATTGCTGTGAGTAGAGGCTTTGTTGTTTTTTTTAAGGTGCTGGAGGCTGTGGTAGGGAGTGGCCATGAGGGATGCTGGGGTTGCAAGTGGGGGATGGGGCTTGGCAGGGAAGACATTATGGGGTGTGGGGGAGCGGGTGGGAGTGGGGCTGGGTGGGGCAGCCATGGGGGGGCTGCAGAAGCTGGCGGGGGATGGGGCCAAGCAGGGCAGCAGTCTGGGGGGCTGGGGCAGCAAGTGGGGATGGGTCATGTGAGCCCAGCAGGAGGGGGTGGTAGCTCCTGTAGGGGCCATTTGGCTCCTGTTGGGGGGGCTGTAGTTCCTGGGGGGTGGGAAGCAAAACATATAGGTATTTAGAATTCACTTTATTATGTTGATAGAGACACTGGTAGACTTCCAAACTGCTTTAACACTGTAGGTATATCAATACAACATTGCCCAATTGCTCACTGCCTCTCTCTCTCTCTCTCTCTCTCTCTCTCTCTCTCTATATATATATATATATATATATATATATATATAGTGGTCTTTTGTTTTAATTGTGGAGGAACATGGATTTTTGGGGTATTTTACAGAGTGACTTTGGGATTTTTTTATCAGGAATTTTTCAGTGTTCAAATAGGAAATACTAGAATTTCAGTGGCAGGACCTTGCCTGCTCAGAGCTGGCACCTTGGACCCGGCTGGAGGTGGTTGACCTCCTAGTCAGTTGTAGCCAGGAGGACGTGCTTTGACAGTTCAAAGCAGGCTACCACACCCAGAACATCTTCCTGGTAATAGATGCCCAGACTGCTGCAGTGGGTAGGGGGTGCAGGGAACTCTCAGGGCTGCTTCAGCAGTCCAGCTGGCACAAGGGGTAGTGTCACCAGCTTCCAATTGGCTGGGTCCCAGAAGCTCCTGAGAACAAGTAGCCTTGACTTACTTGAAAGGGCATCTTTTTGTACTGCTGGGGCCAGGACAGGGCAGCTTTTTATACTGCTGGGGACAACACAGGTTCTGGCCCTGGGCTCTAGCTCCCCCTGGCTGCAGATCCAGGAGGAGGCAGGCAGGGTTATTTTGCACCAAGTGGCACAATTTGCCCCACACCGAAGTGCATGTCTGGGCACATGCGCTGAGGTAAAAAGCCCCAGCGCAAATTTGCACCACTTGTATTTGAGCTGCTGCATGTGTGTGTGCTTGCATTTGTGGATGTGCCCTCTGGGTCCTACCCCACAGCCAGCTTTGTACCCATCTAACCATCTCACAGATTAGCCCACTATCTTCCAATATTATCATGAGAGCATCATGGGATACCAGATCAAAGGGGAAGCCAAGGTATACAATATCTACCACTTGTCCGTCATCCAGGTGGCGAGTCACCTGATCGTAAAAGGAGATGAGGTTGGTTAGACAAGACTTGCGCGCGACTAAGCCATGCTGGCTGTCATTCAGAATCCTACCTTCTGGAAGCCTATCACACATAGACTCCTTAATTAATTTTTTCCAGGATTTTCCCTAGGATAGATGTTAGGCTAATTGCCCCATAGTTACCTGGGTTCTCCCTCCTCCCCTTCTTGAAAATGGGTATAACATTGGCCCTCTTCCAGTCCTCAGGAACCTCTATGAATCTGTGATCGGGCTAAATCAAAAGAAGTTTGTATGACCTGAGACACCAGGTCATACAGAACAGCTCTGTAGGCTAGATCCAGTCTGTAGGTCACTGGTTTGACACCCCTGGTCTTTAGGTTCACTTCTGGTTGGAAATCTTGAGAGGAGATTTTCATTTGATGCTGGTTTCTGGTTTGAGTTATGCTAGAAACAACACAAGAATGTCATCTCTTGGGGTGTATTTGTACTGCCATTTCAGGTCTTGTGTGGAGCTCATAAATGAAAAGGTGCCTGAAACCTATATGCAGGGTGGAAGAGAGACTCATCCAGGCTTTTCATGTTACAGAAAGGTCAATTTTGAATGGATGATTTTGTCTGATATTCTGTGTGGGGGGGAGCGGAATTTTTTTATTTTAATTTTATAATTAATGGCCAAGAGTATGCTTGACTTTGTATAAGACACTGAATATAATGAACCTTTCTGACAATTCAATAAGCAGCAGATGAGCCAATGAAAAGTCAGGGTCTGTTTGTTGCTGCGGTATTTTTCCTTCAGATGAAGTAGTGGGATGAAGAGTTAGTTTGCAGGCCTTGCAGAGGAAGTGTATTCTTAAGAATGATTTGAAAAGTGCCCTATGCACAGAGATTAGAAGGGAAACTAGTCTTATTTGAACTGGTTCACTCTTCTCTAATTGTGATGCTTAATCAATGGGCCATAGGAGTAATCAAAGCATTGTCCTTGATTATTTCTTTCTGTATAAGTCTAATCAAATGACAAATGCAAAACAAGTGTCATTTTTGCATTGCTTAATACATTCATTTTTTGCTCAGTGGCATGCTATAAATCATGTTAATCGCATTTCAGCTCTCTAGCGTCTGATTTTTTTTCTTGTCTCTCCTCTCCTTGGCTCTCCTTTTTCCCTCTCCCTGATATATATATTGAGCTCATGATGTGTCCAGGATTGTTAATCTGTTAATTGGTTGTAAATCTTTGATCTGACCCTGTAGTCTAAAAAACCAGGAGTGGACTTTACTTATACCTGTAATCTCATAGATTGCATTGGTGCTACAGACATGTATATGGATGACTTCTTTTAGCAAAGGTTTTCATGTTGAAGCTTTGAGAATTTAGCCATCTGGTGCCTAAAGATACAGATACACGCTGAGTGGGATTAGTCCTTCTACTTTTAATGGGAGATATCCTGTTTAGATGTATTATAAATCTCCATGAATGACTGGTGCCTCCCAAGACTTGGGGGGGCACCACGGCAGCAAGCGGGGACTGCCCGCAGCCATCAGTGTCATTGTCAGTGAGCGGTGAGAGGGGATCGCCTGCAGCTGCTAGTGTTGGTGTTGTTGTGGGTGAGTGGAGACTGCGGTGGCGGGGCAGGGGGTGACTGCAAGTGGCAACCACCCGCAGAAGCTGGCGGCAGCTTCGGCAGCAGCCAGTCTCAGGGGGGCACATGCCCCACCCATAACCCCCCATGTGTCGTCTATGTAAATCTCTGTAGGTGCCTATCTGCATCAGGAGGGACCTACATACCTTTGTCAAACTGGCCTTTCAATGCCAGGGCCCCATCTTGTTTGGTGGCCCTCAGTTCCAACTGCAGACAAGGGGAGTTGGAGATGCTTAGGACCAGGCAATGTCCAGCTTCAAACATGTTGTCTGTCAGTCCATGTTGAGAAGTTTAATAGGCTCAGATGGCAGTACTCCTTGTGGTGACAGGTTGGTTTGAGTGGGGCTCTGTCTTGGTCAGTCTCACTTCCAGTGCCAGCGTTATGACCATTGGTGGGGGAAAGAGAACAAACTCTTAAAAAAAAGCATTTGGATTATTTTTTTTCTCTCTCTCTGTCTCTCTAAAACTAGATTTTCCTCCCATTTCTTTTTTTATTGTTGGCTGTCTGCAAACTAGAGCTGTGTAGCTGCATTTGTTGGGTCTGCAATAACAGCAGGTTTTTGAAGCTGCTGATGTCAAATAATAACGTAAATAGGACTATTGTCTCAATTGCTTGTGACTTGTGTTTGTTATAATGATTATCTAGACCCCATGGCCCTGGGGCAAAGTGCATCCTTTGTGTTACAGTCCAAAGCTGGCCCTAGCACATCCTTGCTGGAACATAAAAATAATATTCAGGTGTGTTACTTGTCCACAAAATAATTGGAGAATTTATAATGGGTCCTGATACAAGCAAATAACCCATGTGCCTAATCAGCAGAGAGATGGCGACCTTCCTGCTTCAAAGAAGAAACGCCAAGCAGGGGAGAAGATTATGTATACTTTGGTCTCTGTACCACATGGAAATGACATTGCATCTCTCTTTGAACTGGATGCCACCACTCTTCAGAGAGCTGATTGCCTGGTTCCAAGGTAAAACAAAGTAAAAAAAATAAAAAAAGGTAGTGCTGCACTGACCAGGCTTCTCTCTAGTGATATACTGGTGGGTAAAGCAGAACAATCAAACAGAAACTAGCATTATTCTTCATTTAAAATTGAGGAGTGTTCACAGATAAACAAGAGATATATAAAACATGATCCTGCAGCTATGATTGGATAAAATAATTGTAAGGACAGAACATGTAAGACCTAAAGGGAGTCTGTCAGGATAAAAATAATAGGCCAGATGTTGCACTGAATATAACTGAGAGCAGAGTTGAGCTCAGCACACTGCTTGGAAAAACAGGACTGGTGATAGATCATTCACAGTAAATAATTTATTCGATGACTTTTGCTTGTCTCCCTGGCAGATCACAATAACTTTTTAAATGTATTTTTGTTAAAATTTATTCAAAAATAGCTTTTTGAATGTTTTACTGTGGGGATTAATTGTGAATATTTGAAATTTAAACCATTGCTTAGCTACAGTTGTCCAGGTAAGTCACATGGTGCAGTCACTTTGGGGCAAATTGTTGTCTGTTGATTTAAAATTTGATTCCTAAGTATGTGGATGTAACATTAAAGTTTATTTTCTGTGTTCATTTTTTTGCCAGCACAGTTCACTGGTCTGAATATTCAGACTTTGAATATGAAATAAGGTATTCAGACTTTGTCAAAGAGAATTAATTTTAACAGTAGAAGTAATATTCCCTGAAAAAATGATTGCATTAATTTCTTAGTGGTACCTTATGACTGCATCACAAGTTATTAAACTGAAATATTTTTTAAAAGTCCAGTATTTGCTTTTTGTGAACTTGATTAATAGTGGAGGGCTGTAAGATGATACAAATATTTACTCATGTTAGCATGAGCTTGCAAAATCTAACCATTAGCCTAGGAAACCTTATTTGTCAGTTTTACTTTTCTGGCATGTTATATTTTGGTAAACATATTGGTTGAGATTCATTAAAATCTTTTTACTTGGACTAGACTTTATAAATAAAATGTTTTCTTTGGGGCTCAATTAATCTCTTTCTTAGTGTCTCTGAAAATGTCTGGCACAAAACCAGTGCATCCTTCTTTCTCCAGCCTTGTTGTTTTGTTTGGTTTTTCTCTAGGAACTCTTATGTGAGACTGAGGCACTTATGCACTAATACCTGGGTGACCAGCACTAGCATTCCAATAGACACAGATGAAGAGAGACCTGTAATGTTGAAGGTAAATATTGGTGAACGTGTATGAATTTACCAAATTCATTTCTAAAACTTTCTGTCAATGATTTAACATCCTTGTGATTTACTTAGTGAAAGGTGGAGAATTGCTTATCCAAATTAAAGTGTGCTTAAATAATATTACAGATTGGGACGTGCCAAACAAAAGAAGACAAGGAAGCTTTTGCCATTATTTCAGTTCCTCTGTCTGAGGTCAGAGACTTGGATTTTGCCAATGATGCCAACAAAGTGTTAGCTTCAACTGTTAAAAAGTTGGAGAATGGAACAATAACACAAAATGAAAGGAGGTTAGTAATCTTCTGTGCTTCCCTCCCTCCACCCATCTCCCTTCCCAGTCAGTACCATGCACAGGAAGTATATACTATGGCAATGGATGTGGGGGTTACATTTGGACAAGTAAGTAGTTGGGTGAGATGGGGGTAGGGGGTGAGCGTTTGAGCTCAGGTCTCATATTCTCTTCTCTGTCACTGACTTCTGCTAAGACACTGGATGAGTCACTAAAGTTGTGTCTGCACAGCAAACCCAGCAGTAGCACCCTCAAGTGGACTGCTTTGTTTAGTGAGGGCTTCCTCCTAAACCAGAAGCAGGGCAGCTGTGACCATGTAGTTCCAGAAGTCAGCATTGCCCCGAGTGTTAATGATGCTAAGTAAGCCTGCCTTAAGTGCTGCCTGGATACAGCTTCCAGTTGAGAAGGCTGCCAGTGTGGAGCGCACAGCTTACTTGAGGAGGGTATCACTGCCAGGCACAGTACGTTTATAGTGAAAACATAGCATACCTTGATTCCCCATTTTGAAAATTGGCATAGATTCATAGATATTAGAGCTGGAAGGGACCTCATAAGGTCAACAAGTCCAGCCCCCTGCCCAAGGGCAAGAAGTCAGCAGGGGTCAGAGGATCCCAGCAAGATAGACATCTCAGTGTCTCTTGAAGGTGTTCAAAGCAGGTGCTTGAACCACCTCATGATAGTGCTTCTTGGTCTCACAGGGACCTTTTAAGCACTGAACACAGATAAGGAGGAAGAATAGGCAAATGTAAATTTATAATTTGAGTTTCTACCCTAAACTGCTTAAATTGTATAATAATTGAATCCTCTGGGCCTGATTCTTTATTTGCAGTAAGCCCATTGAAGCCACAGCCAGTGTAAAGGAACCTTAGAGTAGTGGTAATTCAGGTCCCTTTACCTTTCTAAAGCAATATAAAGGGGCCTTAGCATAACTGGGAAGCTGGCCCAACATCTACTCCTCTCTTTTTCTCAGCCCTCCTTTTATCTTCCCTAATTCCCTAGTCACTTCTTCTTCATACTACTACTGTAGTTAAAGTATCTGCCCTTCCCACTCATCCACGCTTCAACTGCAGCTGTTCTAGAGTGTCTGCCCTTCACATCTGCCCATGAATTAAGGGATTTTGTTGTATGTTGTAGCCAAATGTATCACACTGCTGGTGATGTACTTTACTATTTATTTTCAGCTGTCTGTGGTAAAATTGAATATTAGACAGCATCTCTGATACTATTAATTTGTAACTTTCATTCTACTGTGGATCATGCACAACTTTTTGCTGAAAATGTTAATTATTTTTGGCAATAAAATCGAATGTTTGTAGATTATCAAATCAAGAGCTTTTTTGTCAGTAATGATTGGAACAGATTGTTTGGTGGTAGATTGAAGATTTATCCTGATGTGCACTGCTCTAATGGTCCAAATGAAGTGTCCTCCTATTAGCTTTGCTGTGTTGTCATGATTCAGCATCATCAAGCAATGAGGCTATTGGTGTGATACAATGTTGAAAATATTTCAAAGCAGTTTCAGTACCTAATCATTACTTCTGTATCCCTGCTTTTTTAAAATGAATAGAATCATATTATCACAGATAAGTAGGGCTGAAAGGGGGACCTCAGAAGGTCATCTACTGCAGCCCCCTGATGGAGGGCAGAATTATATCCAACTAAACCATGCTGTCAAAGTGTTTGTCTAAGCTACTCTTAAACTTCCAAGGATGGAGATTTCACAGCCTCCCTGGGTAACCAGTTCCAATGCTTAACCACTCTCCTAGTAAGAAAGTTCTTCCTAGTATTCAACCCAAATTTTCCTTGGTGCAATTTAAGACTGTTGCTCATCATGTTGTTCCCTGTGGCCATAAAGAATAGTCTATCTCCATCTTCTTTATAACTTCCCTACAAGTACTTGAAGACTGTTATGAACCCCCTTCTCCATCTCCATTCATTCTTTTCTTCTCCAGACTAAATAAACACAGTTTTTCTGGTTTTCCTTATAAGTCATGTTTGCCAACCCCCTAATGATTTTTTCATGCTCTCTGTTGGACTCTTCCTAATTTGTTGAAGCATGGGGTCCAAAACTGGACACAGGATTCCGAATGAGGCCTCATCAGTGCTGAATAGAATGGAGGACTTGCTTCCCTTGACTTGCAAGTGTCACTTATATTAATACAGCCCACTATGCTATTAACCCTTTTTCTGTAACAAGAACACACTGTTGGCTCGTATTCAGCTTAATAGTGTTTTTCGTTTCCACTTACTCCACCATGTTCTGGCTTAGATGCATAGTGATCCCACAAGTTTTGTCTTGTTGCTCAGTCCCACACCATCTGTTTGGAAAGCACCCTTATGTTGTGAGTCTTGCTCTACTCAATCATAGCTACACATGGGCTATGATTTTGTGTTGATCAGTAGGTTAGCCACACTGTTGCTATTTTTATTAATGACAGTTGTGTGCCAGAATTCCTTAGCTGGCTTTGAAACTCTCCACCAAAGATCCAAATGTGACTCTAGTAGCAGACTAGTTTGTAGCCCAGACTGGATCCTGGCCAAATTCATGACCCCTCTTGAGGTCAGTGAAGTTAAATAGGCTTTACTGGGTACAACTACATGAGGCGTTACTGCGCAGTAGCTGGTTGCTACCATGCAGTAGCATTGCTGGATGCGACAGTATTGCACAGTGGTAATGAGCTCGTTGTTACTGTGCTGTAGCATCACGAAAAATCATGCGGGGATGGTACTGAACAATAACGCTAGTTACTGTGCAATCATTTAGTACTTGCATAAGTAAATGACTAAATGGCTGCTCAGTAAAAACTGTGCAGTCCGCTGCTCATGTAGATGCAGCCACTGAACAAAATCTGGCCTTCTGTGTGCTGACAGCTTTCCCCCACCCTTTGTTTTCCCTGGTTTATTTATTAGTTCTAGGGTAAGAGCTTGTGGCTTTGTAGAGGTTCTGCAGGAAAACTGCTGGTTCTTCTCAAAGATGTTCCTTAAAGTGAGTACAGTGACCATTTTGATTTCAGAGTTGCAGGTGCAATGTCATGATATTATTTGCTTGCTTCTCCCAGGAATGAGAGCCATCCTTTGGTAGCAGCAGAGACATTCTTTATTAGAGCACATCCTAGTTCTCACTAAAGCTCATTCAGCCTAGTAAGGACAGCAAGACAGACTGCCTTTTTTTCAAATCCATTTTCAATGCTTCTTTTGATCAATGCTGTCAGGGGCTGGTATTTCATAGTTTTCATAGACATTAGGGCTGGAAGGGACCTCGGGAGATCGAGTCCAGCCCCCCGCCCAAAGGGCAGGAAGTCAGCTGGGGTCATAGCATCCCAGCAAGATAAGCATCCAATTTGCTCTTGAAGGTGTTCAATGTAGGTGCTTGAACCACCTCCAATGGCAGGCTGTTCCAGACCTTGGGGGCTCAGGCAGTAAAGAAATTCTTCCTTATGTCCAGCCTGAAACGGTCTCACAGTAGTTTATGACCGTTCGACCTTGTTATCCCTTGGGGCGCTCTGGTGAACAAACGTTCCCCCAGATCCTGGTGGTCACCCCTGATAAACTTATAGGTGGCCATCAGATCACCCCGAGCCTGTGCTTTTTTAGGTTAAAGAGCCCCATGGCTCTCAGCCTGTTGTCGTAAGGTCTCTTTTCCTGACCTTTGATCATGTGCGTGGCTCTTCTCTGGACTCTCTCAAGCTTCTCCACATCCTTTTTGAATTGTGGAGCCCAAAACTGGACGCAGTACTCCAGCTGCGGCCTCACCAAGGCCAAGTACAAGGGGAGAATGACGTCCCGGGATTTGCTTGAGAAGCATCTATGGATGCAAGCCAGCGTTTTGGTCGCTTTACTAGCCGCAGCATCGCAGGATAGTATTGGAGCAGCATCGTATTGGAGCAGGATGCTCCCATCTCTCTCCACTGAGTGCATCAAATTTAAATTGGACTTGTGTTTAGCTTTTGCCTGGAGAACGCTAGGTAGACTGAGTGTGAGAGCATCTTACTACTGTCACTGGACCTTGAAGCCAGCTGGTGTTTTTGTCCTGTGTACATTTCATATTTCTGAATACTGTTTGTCAACTCAACTTGCTGCCCTGTTTGCTGCTGTTGCTGTTTAATGCCTTGGTAAACATCTCTGTGATGGATTTAAGCCTCTGCTATTCAAGGCCTTGAATCCTTAAGTGCATGTCAAACTTGGCTTTACAATGACTGAAGTTCTGTTGTGCAAAATAAAGCCTATTTTAAAATGTGATTTGCTCTTTTATTGAATCCAGCAAAGAATGGAAGGGTAGAGTTATGATTTTGTTTCTCTTTCTAGGTTTGTAACCAAGCTGCTGGAAGATCTCATTTTCTTTGTTGCTGATATACCTAATAATGGGCAGGAAGTTTTGGATGTGGTTGTCACCAAGCCAAACCGAGAAAGGCAGAAGTTAATGAGGGAACAAAATATCTTAGCCCAGGTGCGTTAGGGGTATTAGCAGTATTTTTAGATTTATGCATACGAGTGAGCTGCTTGTGTAATTAAGTAGGCTACATCATGCTTATGGGGTTGAAATTACTGGGCTCATCTATTTGTTCTCTGAATAAAGGAGGGGCAATTAAAATGTTATGTATAAATGGCAAATTCTATTTTCAGTGATATCCATACAACTCCACTGAATCCCACGGCTCTGTCTGAGAACAAATTCTTGACCAAAGGTGGTGAAGTTGAAACAGATTTGCAATTTAGTCCCTGACTTGAGTGCATGCCACAATTTATATCAACCAGGCGTTATATTCTTTGTAAAGGTGCTTGAATAAACATGGTAAAAAGGATAAAGATGCGGAATAAGAGCCAAAAATGTCTTCCTTTTTGTCTCTTAATTTGTACCAGTGAAGGCATTTATGATGATGTCAGTGATCATTGTTTGCTTGGGGATATCAGTCAGCAGGCTGGGGAGAACATGGCAAGTTATTTAATGTCTGAGGTTGACAGTGCCACCCAACATATTCCATTTTAGGTCGTTAACAAGAGTGGCACCCTCTTTCTTATTGGATTTAAATTACACCTGTGGCTTTCTGTGTACATAGCCTCCAGCATGGCTAATTAAAGACATCTTTGTTCTCACCCTTCTTGGTTCTGAACAGATATTTGGGATTCTCAAAGCTCCTTTTAAGGACAAAGGAGGAGAAGGATCAATGCTGAGACTTGAAGATCTTGGTGACCAGAGATATGCGCCATACAAATATGTGTTAAGGCTATGTTACAGGGTACTCAGACATTCCCAGCAGGACTATAGGAAAAATCAGGTCAGTGATCTTATTTTTTTTCCACTCAGATTACTGCATAACTGTACTCTGGGTCTGATCCTGCACACAGAGCATGTTTGGAGTCTTAGGTGCTCTAATGAGAGAGGGTGGGTTGGCTCTGTATGTGTAGCAAATCATGTTACAAAACAAGGAATTCTTATACTAAGCAGAAGTGAAGTTGTGGCTGAGGAACTTTGACAAGAGATCAGCAATCAGGTTTGAGTGCTACAGGTTTAACTTTTCTGGGATGCTACCTGCTTATCACTCCATTAGCTGCATGTGAGACTGGGACCCCTGCTTCCTGGCCTTCTGCTGCATTATTAAAATGGGGCCCTTGTACTCCATGTTAGAGAGAAGGAAGGTTCTGTTAACATTTGAATTCCTCTTGCTGGCAATTCTGTGGAGCAAGGAGTGGTAGTAGTCTTTGAAACAGGGTTTGTTCCATTATCCTGCCCAGCCTGCTACCATAGGAGGCTGTTTGCAAGCAATAGAGAGTTCAGACCACTACAGTGGATGCTTTTACAAGCCACAGAAGGAAATAAATTGCTGCCTCTGTAGGGGTGGATGGACAAAAGAGAAGGGGTTGAAAAGACTATCAGTATCTGGGACTTTTTTAGTTGCTTTCTAAAGCTGTGCAAAATATTTCAGTTCCTAAAAATATGAAGACTGTTCCTTCAAAATATGTTTCAAGTCTTCCATTATTTTCGGTAGAAGTGTTGACAGTCCCTGGACAATTATGTTTTTTTTTCTTGGATTACCATCATCCCTACAGTCTAGATTCCCTTTAGTGCATGCCACTGGAAAGGTTTTGAGAGTTAGTTTGATTGTTAATTAACAAAGATATCCCTGATCCTAAAACAAGCATTGTTTCTTTCACACTGTTTAACAGATCATCCTGGGGCTTTTTGTTTTTCAGGAATATATTGCTAAGAACTTCTGTGTCATGCAGTCCCAGATTGGCTATGATATTCTGGCAGAAGACACCATCACAGCTTTGTTACACAACAACAGAAAGCTATTAGAGAAACACATCACGGCAAAGGAAATAGAGACATTTGTTAGTTTACTCAGGAGGAACCGAGAGCCAAGGTTTGAAGTAGTCTGCAGAACTTTCTTCTTGTGTATTGGTAGCCTTTTATTTCTGTCAGAGATGTTATCTGCCTTTTGTTTATCTTGTTGTCTTTTACTTGTGGTTAATTATTTGCTTGGACCTGGCAGACAAAAAGATGTTTTGTTTATAAAGTCACACGGAAGAGAGAGCAGAGATACCTGCAAGTCTGGAATTTGACTATTTCCACTTGCCAAAATGTGACTGGTTGGAAAACAGTGTTTCCAGTTCATAAGAAAATTTCATTTATTTAAAAACTTCTTTCTGTTAGAATCTGACTGAAATAAAAAAAAAGTTTTTAAATTTCCTACAAGCTGGAAGTTCTCTGGACTCTATAGCTGCTCAGTGAAACTATTATTAATCTTAGTTTTACTACGTGGGGAAGCAGTGACATTGGCAAGAATGCCATAAGTTTACTAAGCAGTTGCAGGGGATGCCAGGGTCCCTTGGTGTCCAGTACTTCCAAGGTCCTCAGCTCACCATCAGACTGCCCCAGGGATGCTGAACTTTCAAGGTACCCAGACCTGGGCCAAGAATCTACTCAAGTTTTGGTACACTGTTCGGGATTTGGCAGAAGCCTGTCAAACTGAGGATGTGTCCAACAAAATAAGGCTCAACTGATAAGTAGTTTCAAATGAAATTTTGCTGGAAAATTTCTGACTAATTCTAGTCGGAAGATAAAATGGATGAATGGAGTGCTTAATGAAAAGAAATCTCAATATTTTTGGTAAATATAAGAAATTTAATATGGTGAGAGCCAATTTATACCTTTGGTAACTGTGGATATCATTTTTATGGAAGGGATTTATAATATACCTGGAGGCTCTCTCTCTACCGATTTTGTTATTCTGCTCAAGTGTGCAGTCATGTCACCTTAAACTGTGATCTTATCATATCTCCCAAACCAAGCTGTGTTGGGGTTGGCCAGTTTTGGGGAAGGAGACCACATTGCTACTCACCAGATTCCCATCCTGGAATTGAAAGGGAAAGGGGCTAGGGAAGTATTAAGGGGCTTGTTTACTTTTTAAATTCATTATATCATGGAACTTTTTTGTAAGAGCAGAGATCTTTATCTTGTTGCATGAATGAGTAAATGTACTGGTTTTATGCAAAAATGGCACCGATCTTTAAGCCAGGGTGCCAGAATAATTCACATTGGAAGGATACACTTTGCAATCAAAGAATACACTTTGGAATCACCTAGTTAAGGGGTTGGGCATATAGGATTTACTCATAGGCTTCTGTGGCACTTCTTACTTCCATGAGTAAGAATTGCAATAGTAGACCCTAAAACACAAATGAGTTACGAAAAAGGAAACCTACTTCAACATCAGCTCTTGCTAGGCAACTTTTCCCAAAGCCCAAGTAATTCTCTTTTGCCTATTTCGATTTCTGTAGCATTTACAATCATATTTGGCAGTTTCTTTAGTAAAAATATTGTATGCCATTCCTGAGCATCGTTAATTACTTGCTACCAGAGAACTGAGTTACCTGCTACCATACAACTCGCTGTTTAAGTGGTGAATGAACTGACTCCTGAATATAAGATGTTTTCTTATATTTGTGAACTTACATTCCACAATTCACAGAGCTTTTTGGAGAGGAAGTGTGACCCATGCTAACACAGTGTTGATTTTGTCTTTCTATACTGGGTAGAAAGTTTGAGGCAGCCAGTGGCTTCATACTAATGGACCCAAGTCCTAGCAGTGGTGGAGAGTTTCATATTTTTAGGAAAAGCTTCAGATGGAGAAATTTATTTCTGTTGTGATCTGTGTAATGGTTCGTCCTGCATTTTGTTGTATTTGCCGTTTCCCCCTATCTAGGTTCTTGGATTATCTATCAGACCTATGCGTTTCTAACACAACCGCAATACCAGTAACTCAGGAGCTTATCTGCAAGTTTATGCTGAGTCCGGGAAATGCTGACATTCTCATTCAAACCAAGTAAGCATCTACCACCAAGACACTTTTTATTACTGCATTGCCTCTATTGCTACATGTATTGGCAGCTACAGTATGCATTATTTATTTGAAGGCTGGTTTCAGCGCAGATAGACAATCCCTTGGAATGTTCAGTCATCCCCGATGATATTGACGAGGAAGAAGTTTGGTTGTATTGGATTGACAGCAATAAAGAACCTCATGGCAAAGCTATCAGACATCTTGCTCAGGAGGCTAAGGAAGGCACAAAAGCTGATTTGGAAGTTCTTACTTATTACAGGTATTCCATTTTTAGAAGGAAGATGATACTATGCTAGATGGAGAATCCGATGCGTTTCTTATTAAAGCCATCTGCCACTCTTTTAAATGGGAGTAAGGTGTGGGGCCTTTGGTTTGGTCGGAAATGGGGTCTAAGTTTATGTTTCAATTACGTTTTGTATGAAGGATCACAATCTACACCATGTTTTCGAAATAGGCACTGAAGCTTCCACCCTTTTGACAGATCTCCATGTGTAGAAATTCTGTGGTTTCATCTCCTCGCTTTTCCATGCAGGTTATATGTTTTAGTTTACACAATAGCTAGTGCAGTGACAGCCACTTTGTATTCTTGTAGACAAGGTGTACTGGGAGCAGATGCCCAGAAGCAATTAGAACTGAGCACTATGAAGACTTGCAGATACCAGACACTCAAAGCCACGGTCATGAAACAAAACCTTTAATGGATTGAAGACAAATAGCTCAAAGGCTTCATCCTGCCATCATTCTGTGTTGAGTTCCTTTGAACTCCAGTGGGAGTCGAGTATAAAAATTGTTGGGGATAGGAGCCTAATACTAATGTTTGTGATGGCAAGGTAGCCTCTTCATTAGCGAAGCCACTGTGTGATTTCTAGTATGTTGCATTGGGTGGGCAGAGATCAGGCTCACAAGATTAGATTCTTTGAATGCCACAGAGCAAGGTACCAGAGAAATCAAATGTACTGTTGAACTTGCACCTTTATTTTTTTTATTTCAGGTACCAGTTAAACCTCTTCGCAAGAATGTGCCTTGACCGCCAATACCTAGCCATAAACCAGATTTCTACTCAGTTGTCAGTAGATTTGATCCTGCGATGCGTGTCTGATGAAAGCCTTCCATATGACCTACGGGCTTCTTTTTGTCGTCTTATGCTACACATGCATGTAGACAGAGATCCACAGGAAACTGTAGTTCCTGTCAAATATGCCAGATTATGGACTGAAATTCCTACCAAGATCACAATACATGAGTAAGTTAAAAAAAAAATCACCGATGTATTTTAAACGGATCAAATTTGTGTTGAGCAAAACTGTTAGAGGCTGTTTATTTTAATGTGGTGCATGTAACAGAGCATAGGAATGCCCTGTTATTTGCAGGGGCCTGAACAGCAGCAAGGCAGCCTTCAGCTGGCTGCAATCCCGGTTAGGCACAACTGCCTGATTGGGAACAGGGACTGCTGCTAGCAGCTGGGAAAACAACAACCCAGCTAGGGCTGTTGCTTGTGACACCTTGGAGGTAAGGGCAGGAGTTATGGGGATGGCTGGAGGCTCTTGGTCCTGGGGCATGACCTAAAACTACACCCTGCTGGGGTTGGATGGTGTGGTGGGGCTGCTTGTGGCAGGGCAGTATCCAGGAAATGTCACACCTGGTGCCTCCTAAATGAAGGGTGAGTATAGAGTGCCAGAAAGCCTCAGCCCCCACTGCCTTGTGGGTGACCCTGTGGAGGGGAAAGGCTAGGGGAGCACACCCCAAACAACAAAGCAAGAGCCTAGACTCATGGTGATCTCTGAGGTAGGACCCCAGGTCAGGAAGGGACCTGGGGTAGCGCCCAGACTCACCACAAACTCTGAGGCTGCACCAGGAGTGAGGATCCAGGGGGTTGAGGCCCTGAGCCTTTGGGGAGCTATACAAGAAGCTCCTGGGGTGAATGGATTAGGGATTGTTGAGGTCCAGTATAGGGCAGGGGATGTTTAGGGATACTGAGAAACCCAGTGTGGGGCGTATGGGGCTTGGAGCCCTGAAAGGGAATGAGGCTTGGAGCCCAGAGTTACTGGCAGGGCTTGGAGTCCTGAATTGATAGGGGGCTGGGAGACCTGAGTAGAACTGGGCTGGGAGCCTGAGGAGCAGTAAAGGGTTGGGAGCCGAAGTGATTCAGTGGCCGGGGTTTAGGCCAGAGAAGCAGGCCAGATGCTACGCCACACAGACCAAGGCCAGGTATGAGACCATGGATGTCATCTGTGAGGCATGGGACACAGTAAGGGAAGGGCGGAGCTGTGTGTAATGCCTTTGGCATCAGGGCAAGTAAATGGGCAGCCTCCTGCCTTGTTAAGATCTATCAAACATTATCATCAAGGCATGGCATGCAAGGTAGGCAGGCATAATGCTTAGAGACAAGTGGGTGGGCCTACGTTTAGACTGGCCCTGGGACACCCACTTCTTACAGTGTGCATGTGAGAATATGGTTTGTTGTTGAAGACAAACCACTAGGTTCTGTTAATTCTGGAGACTTAAAAGCATTTCATTTTTAATAAGAACATTTTTAAGTGCATCATTATAGGGGAAACTGGGAAAAACAGAATGGCCTTTACTCACAACTGCTAAGCTGGAAACCATTAAATTGTGATTAATATTGTACCCTTGCTAAGCTGAATCCTAGTTTTACACTCAGACCTTGGTTGTGGTTTTAAAGTCATCTAACTGAATGTCAGGTGCTGTGGGAACACATTGCACCAAAAGCCATTCACTGAGGCATTAGCTTCAATTCAGTAAAGTACTTAACGTGTGCTAGTTTTAAGTATGGGTGGAGTCCCTTTGATTTTATGGGAACTGTCCACTACTTAATTGTTGACAAAGCTAACCTATTTAATAATTTCTTTGCCCCCATTTTTCTGAGCAGTGACCAGGTCATCCCCCCCACTGGGATCCCCGGTGGTCCCAGGGGAGGCACAGCCAGGCCCACGGTCAGAGATGGCCTAATCAGGGAACTTCTGGTGGGACTGGACATGTTCAAATCAGCAGGTCCTGATGACCTCCACCCTAGACTGCTGCGGGAATTAGCAGAGGTCATTGCAGGACCCCTGGAACAGCTTTACAAGCACTTGTGGTGCCCTGGCGAGGTGCCAGAGGGCTGGAAAAGGGCCAATGTAGTCCCCATTTTCAAAAAAGGGAGGAAGAAGTACCCTGGAAATTATAGGCCTGTTAGTCTTACCTTGGTCCTAGAGAAGCTTTTTGAGAAAATTTTCTAGGTGCACATCTGCGAGGGGCAAGCAGGAGTGTATGCTTAGGGGCAACCTCTCATTAGAGGCAGGTCCTGTCAGACCAACCTGGTGGCTATCTATGACCAGGTCACAAAATCTTTGGATGCAGGTGTTGTGGTGGACGTAGTCCCCTAGGGCTCAGTTCTTGGGCCCGTAACTGTTCAACATCTTCATCAGCAACTTGGACAAGGGGGTGAAAAGCACCTTGTTCAAATTTACAGATGACACTAAGATGTGGGGAGAAGTGGGCATGCTAGAAGGGAGGGACAGGTTGCAATTAGATCTGGACAGGTTACAGGGGTGGGCAGATGGGAATAAGATGGGATTCAATACTGACAAGTGCAGGGTACTGCACCTGGGGAGGAAGAACCAACCTACAGGCTGGGGAACTCCCTTGTCATCAGCACAGAGGCAGAAAAGGATCTTGGAGTCATGATAGACTCCAAGATGAACATGGGTCACCAATGTGGGGACGCAGTCAGGAAGGCTAACTGCACCTTGTCATGCATCCACAGATGCATCACGAGCAGGTCCAAGGAGGTGATCCTCCCCCTCTATATGACATTGGTCAGGCCGCAGTTGGAGTACTGAGTCTGGGTCTGGGCGCCGCACTTCAAGAGGGATGTGGACAACATGGAGAGGGTCCGGAGGAGGGCCACTTGCATGATCAGGGGGCAGCAGGGCAGGCCCTACGAGAGACTACGGGACTTGAACCTGTTCAGCCTCCCCAAGAGAAGGCTGAGAAGGGATATGGTGGCCATCTATAAACTGGCCACGGGAGACCAGCAGGCAGCGGGAGAGTCCCTGTTCCCCTGAGCACTATTGGGAGTAACAAGGAATAATGGCCATAATTTGACAGAGAGTAGGTTCAGACTAGGTATCAGGAGGCACTACTTCAGTCGGGGGGGCTAGGATCTGGAACCAACGTCCAAGGGAAGTGATGCTCACTCCTACCCTGGGGGGTCTTCAGAAGGAGGCTAGATTATCACCTAGCCAGAGTCTCGTTTGACCCCAGCATTCTTTCCTGCCCATGGCAGGGGGTTGGACTTGGTGAACCGCTCGGGTCCCTTCCAACCCTGCCAACTATGAAACTGTAATTGATTTGATGCATCAGGGCCTGAGAGGCACAATATTTCTAAAACGTAATAACATAACAACTGTAATTTACTGGGTCATACCATTAATCCATCTTGCCCAGTGTGCTATGTAGCACATTGGCAAAGAGTGGATGCTGAAAGGGAGAGTGAACTGGGTATGACCAGGATTTTTCCCCTGTTCCTTTCCTACTTGCAGCCTCCAGCATTTGAGGTTTAGGAAGTTTTAATTCAGAGGCTGTGTACCCCTAACTCCCATGTTTAATAGCTATGGATGCACTTTTCCTCAAAGACTTTGTCTGATTTATCCAATCTCTTTTTGAATCTGGTTAAGTTGCCAGCTTCTACAATGTCTTGTAGCAGTGAATTCCAAACTTTAATTTTTTAAGGGTTTTTGAACCCAAAAGCTTGCTTAATAATTGTTTTCCAGCTATTTAAGTTGGTCTAATAAAGGGTATCAGATTCACACAAAGAACCTTGTCAAACTGTAATTATATACTGGGTGAAAAAGAACTTTCTTTTGTTAGTTTTAAACTTGCTACCTGTTAGCTTCATTTTATGACACTTAGTTTTTGTATTGTGAAAAGTAAATAAAAGATCCCTATTTACTTTTTCTTCACCATTTAGTATTCTGTAAACACTTATCATGTCTCCCCTCAGGTGCCTCTTTTCTAAACTGAATAGGCCTGGCCTCTTTACACTCTCCTCTCCATAAACAGTAATCATCCTTGTTGCCTTTGTGTACCTTCTCTAGTTCTTCTGTATCTTTTCAAGATGTGGGGACCAGACCTGGACACAATATTCAATGTGTCACAGTATCACCATGAATTTATAAAGGGGCATGATGATACTGTTAGTTTTGTTTACAATTCCCTTCTTAATAATTCTTAACAACTTGTTTGCATTTTTGATGGCTGCTGAGTGCTGAACTGATATTTTTAGCGAACTGTCCACAATGCCTTCCAGGTCTCTTTCCAGTATGGTAACAGGTAATGTATAACCCATCATAGTGTAGGTATAGTTCAGGTTATTTTTGCCCGGGTGCACTTACCTACGTTGAATTTTTGTCTGCCATTTAGTTGCCTGTTCAACAATAGTGCAAGATCCTTCTGTAGTTCCTCACGGTCCACCTTGGTTTTCATCATTTAGAATAATGTTGTGGCATTAGCAAATTTGGCAACCTCACTAGTCACCTCATTTTTCCAGACCAATTATGAACATGTTAAATAACCAGTCCCAACACAGATCCCTGGGAGACCCTGTTATTTACTTCTATCCATCCTGAAAACTGACCACTTACACTCACTCTTTGTTTTCTGTCCTTAAGCCAATTTCTAATCCACAGGTAGACCTTTCCTGTAATGCTATGACTACCTACGTTCATTAAGAGTCCAGATATACTATGTCAGATATACTATATTATACATTCATCAAAGTCCATATATACTATGTCAGCTGGATCACTTTGATTCATTTGCTTATTTCTAGTGGAGAGGGAGCCATATGGACACCAAGGCAACAGAAACTGCTGCATCCTTTCAGCTGGATTGTTTACTTGCCAGAACAATTTGGCTTTATGGTACAAAGAAAGGAGTTGATCAGAAGCTAATTTCTTTCATTTCTTCTGCTACCACTAATGTAGTAGAGTCCTTTCATATCTGTGGAAAAAATGGAGAGGAGTATTTGGGGGGGGGAATGGGGGAAGAGCAGGGATTGCATCCTTTTCCTGCTATTCCTACAAACCTGTGCTCATTTAACTGCCATCTAACCCTTTTCTCTACAAAGAACTTGAAATAGTTTTACAGCATCAGAGTGATTTCTCAGTTTAAGTGGCAATTTACCATATAAGTGGAAGAGTAACTTTGCTCTTCTCAATATTTTGCCTTATAGGTATGATTCTTTCACAGATTATTCAAGAAATGAAATGAAAAGGAAATTTGCTCTGACTATGGAATTTGTAGAAGAGTACTTGAAAGAAGTTGTAAATCAGCCATTTCCTTTTGGGGACAAAGAGAAAAACAAACTTACATTTGAGGTACCTACAGTTATTTTTGTCCTAATTTAGTACACCAAAGCACTAGTTATTAACTCTGTGTCTTCTAATATAAATGCTTCTTATTTAAGTATAAGTTTGGGGTATCAAATATTTTTATTTGGGTATCAAATGCATCTTTATGCCAACCTCATTAGTTTCACTGTTCTTATTTTCACTGTTGTTATGATATAATCTACTGTTGCAGTGTGCTGTTAAATAGTTGCAGTGTTTCTCCTACCAGAGGTGCCTGCCTTTCTGGGGCAGGGGAGGTGATTTATATGTGTGTATGGATGTATTCTCTCTCATTCTCGCTGACTTAAGGTGAGCTGAGATCCCTATAAAGGATATATTATACATGTCTAATCTGGTATTTTCTTAGTATTCAAAAAACACCTCTCAAAGGTTATTTTAAAGGTCCAGCTCCAACTGAGCTCAAGATTTGTCCCTCTCTACTGCTCCTGCTCATCCAGCATTGCCTTTCTCCATACTTACTATAATTTCATCATTGTTGCTTCAAGATCCATCATCTCTAAGAGTGCCTACTCTTTGAAAAACCCTTCTTCAATCTTTCGGCTTCATGGATCTTCAATCATATTTCTTTCCTCAAGTGAAACTCTTTCTTTCCAACTCTGGATAAATCTTCTGGTGTTTTCTCCCCTTTCTGTTTTAGTTTATGTAAGACATTATATTATTTTACTTGGAATAACATGTGATGAAACTGACTTGGGTCCAAACCACTAAAGTGAATGGAAAGCAAAACTCGCTTTGAATTGACCACCCTTTGGACTGGAGGTTCCACAGAAGATGTTATTGTACAAAATATAATGATCACTTATATTATTGATGTTTCCTTCATTATTTTTTTCTTTCTCCTTAGGTGGTACATCTGGCTCGAAACCTCATATATTTTGGCTTTTATAGTTTCAGTGAGCTGCTCAGACTTACTAGGACCCTACTAGCTATTCTAGATATTGTTCAGGTTCCTATGTCATCATACTTCGAAAGACTAAGCAAATTTCAGGATGGAGGTGAGCAAAGAGGTAGCAAGTTCATTAAATTGCATAATTCATTTTTTGGTGGCAAAAGTAATCTGGATGAAATGTCACTGATTGATTTAGAGGTTTTCTTTGTGAGTCCATCCATCTAGATCACAAGCCAAGGGTCAGAACAACCTAGTTCTGGTCTGACTTGGGCCAGGAGGTTTTGGCAGCATAGCAGTGGGGTTGGGGCTTTGCTCTTGCTGTCACCTCTTCTCCCCACTCCCTGAAGCCCTAGATGCAGCATGGATGTAGCTTCCAGCTGGAAGGGAGCTTCACTGGGGCTAGGCAGCTGGAAGTAGGGCTGCTGCCCTTCTCTATTCCAGTTCCCCTCCTGTCTCCCAGTTGTGGCATGGGCTTCCAGCTGCCCAGCTATGGCACATCTCCTTGCTCCCCAGCCCCAGCATGGGTGCTGGCACAGGCAAAACATGCCAGGTCTGCAAGTCAGATCCTGTTGCTGTGCGGGCTAGGTTCAGCCTGTGGGCCATATGTTACTGAACCCTGATCTAGAGGTACAGCAGATGGATGTGTTTCAGAATGTGAAACTACTTGGCCCAGCCCCCCAGGGAGAGAGAAGAGAAGGAGGGGGTACTCACCAGTCCCCCTCCTGTAGGGCAGGGCCCCCCAAATCCCAGGCAGGGCCCCCCTGACCTGAGAAACCAGCATCTCCCGACGGCAGGCCCACTGCGCATGCGCGTAGTTTAAAAGGGCCTGCCAAATGGGGGGGGAAAAAAAACCCCAAAAAAACCACACTCAGGTAGGCTCCGGAGCGGTGAGAGATGCGCGGGTGAAGCCCGCTGCGCCCCTGCTCCCCCGAAGCCCCCCAGACACCCCGTCAGCAGCCGCCGAGCCCCCTGCCGACCCCCAGCACAGCCAGAGGTAAGCGGGCTCGTGGTGGGAAGGGGTTAACTCCTCGCTTGCTGGGAGGAGGCCTCTGCCTGGTGCCAGGGCCGGTCAAGCCCCTGCCCAGGCCCCTACTTGGCCCAGCCCCCCAGGGAGCCACGCGAACAGGCTGCGCAAACAGGCGCTCGAGTTAGCGCGGAGTTCGCGTGGGAGAGGGCACGGGAGGGCACGAGACCCTGCCTGCGACCCTCCCCCCGGCCATAGCCAGCCCCAGCCGTAGCCAGCCTACCAGAGGCATGACACGGATGGGCACGCGCCGCACCCCGAGGGTCCCCTCGGGCTCTGTGGCCCCTCCATCGGGCACCTCAGAGACGGCCGCCCAGACGGAGCCCATGGTTCGGGCTCCACGCAGATGGAGCCCCTGGCTCTTGGCTGCAGGGGCTGCCTGTCCCTTTTTCAGGCTCTGGGGCCCGGGAGCATGGCCACCTCCCCTTGCAGGGTCTGCTCCCTACTGGGGTCTCTGGCGCGCCAGCTGGAGGAGCTCCAGGCCACAGGCCAGAGACTGCGTGCCATCAGGGACTGCGAGCAGGAGATAGACTCCTACTGCCAGGCCCTTCTCCCCCGGGAGCCGCAGGGGAGAGCTCCGTCTCCCTCCACGACTAAGGAGGACTCTGGGACCTCCCGCTCTGCCCAGTCAGGGTCATGGACCAAGGTGGTCAAGGGCCTGAAGGCTCGCTGCACCAAGGGCCCTCCCTCGCCGGAGCTTAGAAACACGTTCGCACCTCTTGCAGCCCCAGCAGAGACTGCTCAGTTGCCGGCTCCCGCAGGCAACCCAGGCTCAACCGCAGCTACTGGCCCCGCTCTCCCCAAGACAAAGCGAAAGGTGTTTGTTGTGGGAGACTCCATCCTGTGGGGCACTGAAGGGGCAATCTGCCGCCCCGACCCCTTAGCCCGGGAAGTCTGCTGCTTCCTGGGGGCCCGCATCCGAGACATTGCGGAGAGGATCCCGCAGCTCCTCCGGCCCACAGACCACTACCCCATGCTCCATATTCACGTGGGCACCAATGACACGGCTCGGAGCACCCCCAGCCAGGTCATGAGGCGCTACGGGGAGTTGGGAGCAGGGCTTAGGGGTCTGGGAGCTCAGATGGTGTTTTTGTCGATCCTCCCAGTCTCGGGCTATGGGCTGAGGAGGGAGAAGAGGATCCATGTAGTGAACCAAAGACTGC
Organism: Crocodylus siamensis; assembly: GCF_052110815.1. Lineage (NCBI taxonomy): Eukaryota > Metazoa > Chordata > Crocodylia > Crocodylidae > Crocodylus > Crocodylus siamensis. The sequence goes on along the minus strand of NC_143398.1, from coordinate 125,517,857 downwards.
GAAGCTGGTGTCATTGGGAAGGCCTTGGCTTCCATGACCACAGCCCGCTCTTTGGCGAGAGAGGCAGCGAGCTGCTGGGAAGAGATGGCCTCCACCTCTGTCCCCTGGGGAGGAGGCTCTTCTCAGCCAGGCTGGCTGACCTGCTCCACCGGGCTTTAAACTAAGCCCGCTGGGGGATGGGGGGACTACTGCCACTGCTGGCCCGCTGAGCAACCCTTGCAAAGCCAGCGGACCAAGCCACTTAAGGGAGCCCACCCCCGCCTCAGCCCTGGCACAATCTGTGGGCAAGGCAAGAGCCCCCAAGGGGACACTTGCCTGCCTGTACACTAACGGCAGAGCCTGGGCAACAAGCAGGACGAGCTCGTCCTGCTCAGTGCAAAGAAATGTGATGTCATTGGGATAACAGAGACCTGGTGGGACTCCACCCATGACTGGACCACGGGTATAGAGGGCTATAACCTGTACAGGAGGGATCATGTTGACAAAAGGGGCGGGGGTGTAGCTCTCTATGTGAAGGAAAGCTACATGTCCCTGCAAGCTGATGTTGGCAACCGGCATGGACAGCTAGAGACCCTCTGGGTAAAAATTCATGGGGAATACGGCACAGGGGACACAACGGTGGGAGTCTACTACAGACCTCCCACTCAAAGTCCTGAGTTTGACCAGGAGTTCACCCGGGAACTGACTGAGGCCGCTTGCTCCAGGACCTTGGTTGTCATGGGTGACTTCAATTATCCGGACATCTCATGGGAAGATCACTCAGCAAAATCCGAGCGGTCGCAAAGCTTTCTCTCATGCGTGGATGACCTCTACCTGACTCAAGAAGTCTATGGGCCAACGAGAGGCAAAGCGCTGCTCGACCTGGTACTGGCTACGGGGGACGACCTAATCGGCGACCTAGTGATCGATGGGAAGCTGGATGACAGCGACCACGAGCTGATCACCTTCACCATCCGCCGTAAAGCTGGCAAGTCAGTCAGCAGCACAGAAGTCCTTGACTTCAGAAAAGCCGACTTTGACAAGCTCAAGAGGTTTGTCGGTCAGGCCCTCAGGGACCATGACCCCAGGGAGATGGGAGTTCAAGAAGAGTGGTTGCTCCTCAAGGAAGCGATCCTCAACGCACAAACTAAATCTATTCCAACACGGAGGAAAGGCAGCAAGAAGGCACAGCAGCCCCCCTGGCTCTCCAGGGACCTAGCGGGCCTCCTGTGGCTTAAAAGGAAAGCCTACAAAGGATGGAGGATGGGATTCACCTCCAAGGAGGATTACTCCACGCTGGTCCGGTCCTGCAGGGAGCAAACCAGGAAAGCCAAGGCTGCAACTGAACTCCAACTAGCTTCAAGCATCAAGGACAACAAAAAGTCCTTTTTCAGATATGTGGGGAGCCGGAGGAAAAGCAAGGGCAATGTTGGACCCCCGCTAAACCAGATGGGGCAACTGACAACTGACGCCCAGGAAAAAGCCAGCCTATTAAATAGGTACTTTGTGTCAGTCTTTCATCAGTCCCATGGGACGCCCATGCCTGCTATGGGACAGGGAAATCTGGGTGAGGGGGATCCCCTACCCTCCATAAATGCTGACCTCATGAAGGAACACCTTGAGAAGCTGGATACCTTCAAGTCAGCCGGCCCTGACAATCTGCACCCCAGGGTACTCAAGGAGCTGGCGAGCGTCATAGCCCAGCCCCTGGCACGGATCTTTGAAAACTCCTGGCGCTCTGGTGTAGTGCCCAAAGACTGGAAGAAGGCCAATGTGGTGCCGATGTTCAAGAAAGGGAGGAGAGTGGATCCAGCTAACTACAGGCCCATTAGCCTGACTTCTATCCTGGGGAAGATCTTAGAAAAGTTTATTAAAGAGGCCATCCTTAATGGACTGGCCAACGCCAACATCCTAAGGGATAGCGAGCACAGGTTTGTTGCAGGTAGGTCTTGCTTGACCAATCTCATTTCCTTCTATGACCAGGTGACCTATCATCTGGACAAGGGAGAAGAGATTGATGTTATATATCTTGAATTCAAAAAAGCTTTTGATCTGGTATCCCATGATCACCTCTTGGCCAAACTGGCCAGTTGTGGCCTTGGGTCCACCACGATCCGCTGGCTGGGAAATTGGCTCCGTGGTTGGACCCAGAGGGTTGTGATTGATGGCAGTCACTCATCATGGTGCCCTGTGACCAGTGGGGTCCCTCAAGGCTCTGTCCTTGGACCCATACTGTTCAACATCTTCATTAACGATGTGGACATTGAAGTCAGGAGTGGACTGGCCAAGTTCACCGATGACACCAAACTTTGGAGCAAAGCATCCATGCCAGAAGACAGGCGGGTGATCCAGGCTGACCTGGACAAGCTCAGCAAATGGGCAGACGAGAACCTCATGGTGTTTAACACGAAAAATGCAAGGTTCTCCACCTTGGGAGGAAAAACCTGCAGCACCCTTATAGGCTCGGCAGTGCTACGTTGGTTAGCACTACAGAAGAAAGAGACTTGGGGGTCGTCATTGACCACAAGATGAACATGAGCCTGCAATGCGATGCTGCGGCTAATAAAGTGACCAAAACGCTGGCTTGCATCAATAGATGCTTCTCGAGCAAATCCCAGGACGTCATTCTCGCCTTGTACTCGGCCTTGGTGAGGCCGCAGCTGGAGTACTGCGTCCAGTTTTGGGCTCCACAATTCCAAAAGGATGTGGAGAAGCTTGAGAGAGTCCAGAGGAGAGCCACGCGCATGATCAGAAGTCAGGAAAACAGATCTTATGATGACAGGCTGAGAGACATGGGACTCTTTAGCCCGGAAAAGCACAGGCTCAGGGGTGATCTGATGGCCACCTATAAGTTTATCAAGGGTGACCACCAGGTTCTGGGGGAACGTTTGTTCACCAGAGCGCCCCAAGGAATGACGAGGTCAAACAGTCACAAACTCCTGCAAGACCGTTTCAGGCTGGACATAAGGAAGAATTTCTTTACTGTCCGAGCCCCCAAGGTCTGGAATAGTCTGCCAGCGGAGGTGGTTCAAGCACCTACATTGAACACCTTCAAGAGTAAATTGGATGCTTATCTTGCTCGGATGCTATGACCCCAGCTGACTTCCTGCCCTTTGGGCAGGGGGCTGGACTCGATGATCTCCCGAGGTCCCTTCCAGCCCTAATGTCTATGAAATCTATGAAATCTATAAAAAATGATCAATTAAATGAAAATTGTATTGACTGATTTACTGACATGTGCTGCTGCACTTTTGTATATTTGGAACCTGGTTGTTCTAAATCAGGTTTCAGTACTCAGTATCCAATGAATTAATGAGGAACCAGGAACCTGACCTGGGGCTCAGCTCTCAACAAATGGAGAGGCAGTATTTGTCTGGGCAAAGTACCAGCAGTTGCTTGTGTCTACAACTGGCATTTATCAGTTTTTGAGGAACATGCTTTTCTACCTCTGAGCACGGTGCTTTGCTGGCTGTAGTTAATCATGGAAATAACACATGGAAAAAAATTTGTTAGGCCAGTGCTTCTATCCTTCTGTCAATACAAGTTTCTTTCCTGTTGCACTCTTTGTTTCCTTAAACAATGGGCCTTCTGTACTTCCTTCAGAAGACTGTTTCAGAGTCTGAAATTTAATTTTTCGTGTTCTTAAATTCATCCATTACTCCTACATCAGTCCCTTACCTGTGTGCCACTCTAAAGAATATCTCTTCTTCCATAACTTTACACTCTTCATTTATGTATAGAGAGTTATTGTGTGTTAAAATTGGCTTTAATAAGTGTGCAGAGACCTGGCCGAAACAATCCCAGAGCGTTTAGGGCTGAATTATATTTTCCTTTGTGTGCCTAAATGGCATCTGGGTATGTACCTGAGTGGTTTAGGCCCTCCCTCTGTACTATGGATGCATGCTTAGTAGGCTTTGCATTGGTTAGACATGTACATGCCTGAGTGTAAATGTGGGAAAAGGAAGCGGGGGAGACCTTCCCATGTTTTTTCCCTAAAAGGTGAGTGGTTAGACACTTGTGCTATCCTCCAATCTAGCCCCAGTGTTTAGCTTCCAATCTTGATGAAGGTTTGAACCAAAGTCTTTTGACTTAACAGCAGAGGTCTCTTAACAGCCCTGCTAAGGAGCAGATATTGCCCAGGCCCCTCTCCCATACTCCTGGAATAGCAAGCCTTGTGGCTAGGGGAAAGACAGTAGCTTTGAGAGAACCAGTTTTACAAACTGCCTGTGCAGCAGTTCAGAAGAAGTGGGTCTTGGGACAGGATATTGTTTCACCTAATGAATGACAAAAGTACAGCTTGCATCCCACTCTGAGTTACTTGACTTGTGTGTAGTAGTGGTTCCATTGCTTATGCTGGATGTGTGAGTGCCCTCATAAATGCTCCGGAGATGTGTAGATGTCTCCCTGTCCCTATAATGAGAAGGCACTTATAATCCAGAGGGCAGGTAACTCATAGCTGCAGGCTGCACATTGGTTGTCAACTAGAAACAGAATTCTGCTCCTAGGGATTACAGCTGATCACAAAAGGAACACATATCAGTATTGTGTCATGTTGCCATGAACGAACCAAACACCACACTTGTATATATGAATGTGAGTATCAATGTAAGATATGGGAACCAAGCCCTCTACTCTAGCAAGCACTGGTAAGCCCTGACTGTGAAGCTGTGTCTTGTTTTGGGCACTATACTTAAAGAAAGATATGGACCAGTTGGAGAGAGTCTGGAGGAGAGCAACAAAAATGATCAGAAGTCTAGGAAACATGACCTGTAAGGAAAGACTGAAGGAAATAAGCTTGTTTAGCGTAGAAGTCTGAGGTGAGACGTGATAGTTTTCAAATATGTAAAGAGATTCCTGTAAAGAGTAAGGTAATATATTGTCCTTAATGACCATTGGGGAAACAGCAAGATGTAATTGCCTTAAGTAGCAACATGGGACAAACATGGGAAAACTCTTTTGCTTGTTCTTTGGCTAGGAAACTTGTCGCTTTGGAGACAGTTCCTTGCAATTCAGAGTTGTGTCAGCATGCTCTGCATCCTTAAATGAGATGAGGGGCAAGCCTGACCTGCATATGCACAATAAAATTTTACTGCACTTAGTTTGTCTGAAATGGCTTATGGGGCATGGTAGAGGTCCCATACAACCTTTTCTAGTAGGGAGGTGGGTTTTTTCCAGATGACCATTTTTTCCATCTTCCCTCTGCCCTTTCTTCTAACTTGTGTGATTTGGAACATACAAGTGACACGTTTCAAAGCTGATATGCAGAATGGTACTGATTTGTGTAGCAGGTGCCCACAGGCATCTATGCAACCACCTCTCATTCATGTGGGATGCATATGCTTTTGGCTTAGCTATAGACTAAGTGAGATCCTCTGGGTGCATATATTACAGAGATACATACTCCAAGAGTGATTTGCCACTGGCTCTCAAGTATTCAAAAGTGTCCAGTTCCCATAATTCCACTTCTGAAGATCTTATAAATGTGTTAGTTAAGCAAAAATGAGGGTGCTTTTCCTTTAAAAATAGTCAGTTAACCTTAGTTGCAATTTAAAATGAGAAAGGGAAAAAAGGAAAGAAGTGCTAGTTATTGTAGTTGTTGACATTCTGAAGACAGTTGGTGTGGCTGAAATGTCAACTATCTATAATTTTTCCATAATGTTGTGCCTTGCTATAGTCTGCTACTGTAGGAATGAATCAGACCTTGCTTCAGAATCAAAGGCAATGTACACCAGCTGAGGATCTGGCCTCTGTTCTTTTTCTCTTCTGTTCTCATATAAATTTATGAAGCTCACATACATTTTGACCCGTTATTTTTGGCAAGGAAAGTACCGTTGCAGGTCACTGAATTTATGCTTCTAAAAGTCAGGATCAAGCAGTCGCCAACTAGATTTTGACATGACGGACCCTTTGTTTTTGTATTATATCAGCACTATATACTGAATGTTAAGGAGTTCTACAAAGGACAAACTGTTATGGCTGAGATGCAGTGGATTAGCTAGTGTGTAGTTCCAGAAAAATGTCTTTTTTTTCAGGTTTTTTCCACATGGTTCTGTATGCCCATTGATATATAGGGATTCCCATGTTTCTGTTACAACCATAAGTCTCTCTTTCCAACCAAGGAAGAATTGCCAGACCGCAGCAGAATCCTGCCAACAGTTCAGCTAGCTGATTTTAAACTCAGTCCTTTATTTTAAACTCAGTCTTCCGCTGTTTTCTTCCTGTTAATCTCATTCATGCTGGTGGGAGTCTTGCTTATGTGAGGGCTTCTGAAAAGGCTTACATATGAGCTGGGCATACTGTTCTAATGACACTTTTATTCCTATTGCCTCAGGGAAGAAATAACTCTCATGGATATCCATTTTCACTGCTCTGAATAACACTCAGGTATTTCTGCTGATACAAAATGGATATGAACTGTGCCAGCTAAGTAGCCTTTTACTTTGCTCTGAAGACTACAGCAGACACAACATTGGAGAATCAGGCTTCAATAACCAAAATGTAACTGTCTTTCATAAAAGGGAGAGGAATTATTACTTGGCTTCAGCCATAGGTTTAGGTTATGATTTATAATTTAAAGTCATCATTTTTATGGTTTCCCTTCCCCTGTATATGTATCCCCTCTCTCTATCTGTTACAAAACTGAAGTAGTTTGGTTCATCTATCATTTTTTATTTATGCTTGTCCAGACTCTTAATTCCTACTTTTAATTTATAATAATCATTTCTTAGCTTATTAAATAAAAGGTCCAAGTCACAATAGAAAGTAATCTAACCTGCATTTCATGGCTGTTGGAAGAGATTGATTTAAAAAAAAATCCATATAGATTTTTCAGTTAAGTGTTTTTTTAATTCATAAATATATTTATAAATATTAAGAGAAAACTGTGTCTTGTCCTGTTCATGGCAGAGGAACCAGAGGGCCAGTAATGAGAGATGGGCAATTCTCATCCTCTCTGCTCAGGGGAAGGAAAGTTCTACTCCCCCTTTGTACCTGTGGGAGCTCACATCTCCACAGGTGCTGGAGTTCTAGTCATGCCCTTCTCAATGACCTATGCAGCGTGTGTGTTCTCATCACAAATTGCCTTGCACACAGGTATTGCCTTTGAGTGTACAGCAGTGGTATCCAACCTTTTTAAATAGGGGATCACCTTTGGCATTTAAAAGCAACCCAAGATCTACCATATGCCACTGCCACAACCCCCCCTCCTCAGCCCAGCAGGTAAGTCTGTGGGGAGGGAAAGCGGGGGGCGGGGGGGCAGGTAGGCAGAAAAAACGATTTGGGGGCACGTCTCCCCAGCAGGAAAGTCCCACCTGGCCAGCGCCCCACTCAACTTAGCCCTGCTCCTGCCTCTGCAACACTGGCCTTCAATGTGGGGGCCTCAATCTAGCCCCTGCCTCTTCCTTCCCCCACAGACTGACCTGCTAGGGTGGGGCAATTGGATTTCTACCTGGGTTTGGATCTCTATACATTAATTTTAATCATGGACTTATTGTACGTTTCCATCATTTGAGGTTAAATTTCTCCCAACTGATGCCTGTTTTGGGGCTTGCTTGAAATAAATTGGTGATTTTTGGTTCTGTTACAGGTGGGAATTGCAGTAGTGTAACTGAGGGATGGGGGGCAGGGGATGACTGGAGCAGCAGCTTTGGGTGCCACCTTTGTGAGGGGGTATAGAAATAGCCATGCCCACAATGGCAACTGATTGTGCTGCTGTGATCAGCACCATAGCAGTCAGCACTGCCTTGAGCATCACATGGCTGCCTTGGGTGTGGAGTTGCCTGGCTATGCCTCTGGGGCATTGTCTTGCATCACAAAAATCTGTGCCTCAGATTTTCAGCAGTGACTAATAATTTGGGGTTCCTTAATTGTTGGGCACAAGTTGCAGGGCCTGAATTCTACAAGCTTTTAATTCTAGCACTTTTGAAGTATGGTAACTGGACAACCAAAAACTGACTCACATTACAATCCACCTTTAGGAATTGTTGCATACCAACAGAAAGCTTGATTCTGATACTTTGCCTCAGGCTGAATAGTGAATTACTCCTCAAGCAACCTGTGGAACTACTCACTGGGCATGTCTACACATGCATTTGATCCAGGTTCAGTTTACCTGGGAGTAAACTTCTGGATTAAATAGTCCTAGGCAGGTGTTTACACATGCAGAGACTAGGGAGGAGATTTGCTGCTTTTAGCACCAAACTTCCTGCAGCCCTGCAATGGGTCTCTGCTACCACCGTGGGAGAGCTCCAGGTTCCGGCTGCAGCTGCCAGCAGCCAATAGCCCTCTTCAGAAGCCAGCCCTGCTCATTGTTCCCTGGCCAGCCACTTCTCTGCCCGGGAGCGCTGTGTGCAGCACAGGGGCGGCATCTGGCAGCTCTCTCATTGCCCATTCTACCTCCATGCATTATGGCTGCTCTAGGCCCTGCCCATAGCAGAAACAACCAGTGCCCTAGGCTTCTGCTGGCCAGTGCACTGGCCCTGCTGGCCTACTGCCTGGCTCATGGCTGTCTCGCCTTGGTTCCCCCTCCATGCGGCAACTCATGGTCTGAGGTCATTCTGTACAAGTAGAATTTAAACAAGCTTACACTGAAGCAATATTAAGGGTCTTGCTTGGAACCACAAAAGCAAGGGCATGGGGAGTGAAGGCTCCTGCTTCAGCTGGAAGTTACCTGCTTGCAGTAGCATAATTGAAGAGGGGTGGTGAGCAGGGCAGTAGCGTTTGCAAGGTTGGGGGTGGGCACACCAAAATAGCCGCTGCCACTGTTGGTGGCTGGTCATGTTGCTGCCACCAATGCTGTTGAAATGTCCTATTATGCCTCTGTGTGCTTACACAGGGTTCTACTGGGTCAGGCCCTCCTGTGAGGCGAAGCCATTCCTCAGCTGCCACTTACTTTTTGTGGAGGTTTTTGTCTCTCACTTTGTTGTGCTCCTGGTGAAAATAAGGAAATTAACAATTATCTGGATGCAAGTTTCCTAAATGATACCAAAACCCTGTAGATTGTTTTACACAGGAAACCCCCTTCTACAAAGAGAACCCTGTGTTATTAGCTAGATTATTTATCTCTTTTTTGTATTTTGCTTATCTGTATGTGAGAAATGTCTCATGTTTGCAAAAATCTTTTTATCAACATGACTGAACAGTGTGTCTATCTGTTACTGACAGGTTAATGAGCAGTTGTTGGAACAATGAACCCAAGTGTGTTTGTCTTCATCCGGTCATTAAATACCAAATTTCTAAAGTTCCAGCAGCTCCTATTTAGGCACCAGGACAATTTCCATAAATGGTAAACATCTAGGAACTCCTGTTTTTAATGGGAATTTCTTGTTTTGAAATCCTAGGAAAATATGCCCACTTTTTAAACACCTATGAGAGAGCTGATCACTCTTGAAAGCCTCATTCCAACTGTGAGTGCCTCAGCACTTTTGAAAATCTAGCCCTGTGAGTCCAAGTTTACTTCCATAACAGTCAGAGGAGGTTTGCCTGTCAGTGTCAAAAGAGACAAAATTGGTCTCATTATGAGTAGAAACAGGAAGAGATGTATATAAGCAGTGGGATTAAACATTAAACAACCTGGTTTGATATTTTACAGTGAATCATGTGTTTGTCAAAATACAAATGTATTTTACCAATACATATTATGAGGCTACAATTTTTTAAAGTATCTTTGTCACTGGATGCTTAACAATTGCTGCATTTTGGTTCCTATCCCCTACAGCCCATTTTCTCTTTAACTTCTCTTGTTCTGGATAGGCTTCAGTACTAGGTCTTTTCTTGGCTTCCCTGGGACCATTCTTGTGCACAGGGTCTCTGTTTTTTGTCCTTTTACAGAAATGGGGTCTTGGAATTCAGTTACCCGTAGCCCTTGGGACCCATACTAATTCTCCATGGGCATCACTGTTAGTTAGAAATGCCATTTCCTGGACCTCCAACCTGGCGAGCATGGCTTTCTCTCTCCAAGGTTATGTGTTGTTTGCTTTAATTGTGACACAGACTTTGCAAAGGTTGTAAAGCGAATTACATTTTTCTTTAGTTAGTAGAAGAAATGGATCTTAAATCAGTAAAACACCTGACTGCATTCCCTGCTTTAGTTACCTCACAACTCTTGAACTTTCTCTGAGGCAGGATCAGAATTCATTAAGATAGTCAGGACTGTACATGGCTTCCTGAATCATGGAGTCTCTTTTTACCCCTGCGGTGTTCCCTTTTCTTTATAATGGCAGAGAGAGGACCATTCGCCTTTTAAGGTGACCCTATATGACCTCCTCTGTCATGGTCAGTGTCCCACCAGTTAATCTGAAAATCTGGTTTGCTCTGGTAAATTGCCATCCCTTTGTCCAAGGTTGCTCTATTTGAATGGTTGATCATCAAAGTTTAATGAACCTTATTGTTATCACTGTACTTAGGTGCAAGCCTTTGTCTTGTAAACCTTATGTGGGTCTTACCTCAATATAGAGGCAAAAAGTTCCAGAGAGAAAAAGAACCTCCCATCTTTAAAGTGGTATTTTCAGTCTGATGCAGGCATGCAAAGAGCCTCAAGTATCCCAGGGTTCATAAGATGTACATGGAAAGATTGTCTGTATTAACATGATCCTCAATAGTGTTATTTTACTACTTTTAAGATACGATAGGAACCAGATGATGATTCCTTATATTGAATGTTACCTCATACCATTTTAGTCCATTGCTATCCATGGGACTACTTATAGAATGAGGTTTTTTTTCTGTCCAAGAAAGACATAACAATCTGTTCCTAAAGGATAGGTAGGTAGGGGTTAGTTGATGGATGTGAGCTGACTCTGGACACACTTCATGTTTTACCTCAGCTAGGTACAACATGGGCACCTGCACTGTTTGTGAGCTTCTTCATGCTGACCTGTGCCACCTCTATATCCTCCCTGGTGTACTTCACACTCCATATCAATCCTTGGCTTCATCACTGAGACTGCTAACAAGGGTACCTAGGAGTGGTCCTGCTTATTCTGGTGGTCTGCTTATTCTGTTATGGATACTTGTCCACTGAGAACAGGACTGAAGCCATCAAATAGCTTTTACTTGGGAACAGTTTTATGGTAATACATGTCTTACCAGTTCCTTTGGTTGGTAGTATTCCTCCCAGTATATACCATGCCGATTAATATCCATGCCATGTTACAAAGCAGGTTTCTCTTTTTTACTTTTATTTTGCTTGTACCGTTTTTCACATCAGTAAATGACTTATCAGAAAGTTGATTTGCATAGAAAATGAGGTGACATGTTATCCCCCGTGTTGATTGTATGGTTTGTTTGTTTGTTTTTTAAATAATTCACTCCCCTTAAATCTCTCTTTTCCCAGAGAGGCTGGAGTGTTGTCAATCATACTAAATTGTACGAGATTGTGTGCTACAGTTTTGTGACAGAAACTGGTATTCATTAGGAAGTTGTGATCACTATAATAAAATGTAATGAAAAGGAAAATGCACAGTTATCTCTCTAAAACACAACAAGCATTATTTTCCTCTCATTTTAGTACCTGTCAATCTGTAACTTCTTTAAATGAGTACCAATGCCTACATAGATTCCACTCTTTCACTGGCCAAGCCTGAGAGGCCCTACTCTGAAGTAAATGGTGTTCCTCTGTTTGCTTGTCTCCATGTCTACACCAGATAACTTTTGAATGCAGCATCTCATCAGCTCCAGAATTTCAGGGAATATACTTGGCAGCAGTGTTGGGGGGGGGGGGAACCAAAACTGGGAAAATAAGAGTTGTATTGTTTCCCTTTCTTCTGTTTAGCACAGCCATGGTTTTACACGTGTTTGCAGTTGTCTGGAAAGAACTGCTTGATGGCACACATTATTATTGCCTTTAGCAGAGCAGTCTATCCCACCTCATTTCTGTCCATTCTCCCAGTGGAGTTTAACATGTTGACACACTGAGTAACTTCTCTCCTAGAGAGAAGGGAGACAAATAATGATGGGGGAAGGGTGAAATTTAGATGTGTACACAATTCCTGACAAGGAGGGGAGAATAGGAGAGCCAGTCCCGGGGAAATGGAAAGGCAAAGAGACTCCAACTTGGGAAGAATGTGGGAATGGAGCTAAGGGAGGAATTGAGGCAAGAATAAACCATATCACAGAAGAAGGAAGAGTGGGGATTATGGTGCGAGGGGAACCAGATGTACACACAAGGTGCTGGTGTTGCAAGGAGAGAATTTGAGTATTGGGGAGGATTCAGGTAATCTCACATTGCTACTGATATGAAGAAGAAAATGGGGGTCCCTGTTTTGGGAGAAGAGGGGGTAGGAGTATACAGTCTTGTATAGAGGGAGATTGCGGAGCCCTAATCAAATGGCAGGTTAGGGTCACAGAGCCCTGCGTAAGGGGAGCAGTGACAGAGAAATTGCAGGGAGTGCCTAACAGAGAGAGGGTGGAGTGGTGACAGGCAGGGAATTTGTCAGGGGAATGAAAAGATGCAATGAAGGCCAGGGCAGTGTACCCCAACCTCGTTCCTGTCTTGCACAAAATGCCTCCCAAGAGACCTCTGCTCTGCACCTTGACAGATTTTTCCCAGTTAATGATAGCTGATTTGGTAGATTGATGTATTGTTAGTTTTATTTACATTGGGCCCTGTCCCCCATTGTGTTAGGTGCTGTAATACATTCAGTGAAACACAGACCCTGCCCCACAGAGAGTACAAGAATAGACAAGAAGCAAAGCCTGGGAGGGAAGTACGTAAGGTCAGGGAGGTGAAATGACTTGCTGGGAGTAGAACAACTGGACCGTGCTGTTTGTAAGTAGGTGCATACCTATCCTTGGTTCGAACTCAGCAGACCTGACTTATCGTTTCATTTTTCTAAAGTGTGGAATGCCACGTAGATTACTGTTTCATTTTTTTCAATACCTCTAACATCAAGTTTTCCCTCCACTCTTCATGGGTGTTAAAGATCCTATGACTGTTCCTAACAGCAGGTGTTTTGTCCAGTGTCTTTTGCCCTTTTTAGCTGTCTTCCTGTTATATACCATGTATGTTATTTGACTGTCATGCTCCACCATAAAACTGGTTGTGTGTTTTAGTGGTACTCTGCATTTGTATTTAGTTCAATATTTTGCTTCTTTCAAGACAAAAAGTATAATTATTTGTTCTAAGTTCAGTTTCATTTTTACTCCAGTAATTGTCTCCTCAAAACCTGCCGTGTTAATATAAAATATTAATTCCCAATATAATGTAATTTGCTGTGATGTTGTATGAAACTGATTTACCTGTTACACCTTGTCTTACCAATATTATTGACAGAAATAAAATTATATTGATAAAGAGGGTCGTAATCTGTTTCAGCTATAAATACTAAAATTGATTAGTATGTAGCAGGGTTTTTTCCCCACTAAAAGCCTTCCAGCTTTATTAGTAAAATATTATTGTAAATGATTATATTAATAAGTAGTGCCTTAACCCCTTTAGCTTATGTTTCTTTAGCTATTTATTTCAGTCACACAGAGGTTAATGTTCAAGGAGTGTTAGAGGAACGTTGGTGAAAGTAATGTATTTTTCCTTTATTAATATCTTGCTTGTGAAGTTGCCTCCACAGTCTTTATTTCCCCTATTCCTATTCTCTGGGCAAGGGGAAAACTGTGAAGGAGCAGGTTTATTTCTTTTTTGGCTCCCACCATCATTCCATCCGATTGCCTCACAGTCTTTAATATTCTAGGACAGGGATTGGCAGCCCCTGACTTGTGTTCTGAGCATGGCACGCGAGACCATTTTGCTTGGCACACCATGGCCAGCCCTGGCTCTGGGTAGCTGCTGCCAGCGATGGAGCCTGGGCTGCAGCTTGGGCTCCCAACTGGCAGCAGATACCCAGAGCCAGGGCCAGCTGCAGCCAGGAGGCTCCAAACAGCTGCACCAGGTTTTGGAGCCCCGACATCAGCTCTGTACTGGTGCGTGTATCTGCGTGTCAGAGTGGGTGGTGGGGTGGGGGCCTGAGGCAGCGCAACCCTGGGCTCTCCCCTGCTCCTGGCACAGAGCTGGTGACTGGGCTCTGGAGCCTGGCACAGCTGTTTGTAGCCAGCCCGGGCTCTGGGCAGCTGCAGCAATCAGGGCAGGCTGCAAGCAGCTGTGCCAGGTACCACAGCTCCGGCATCAGCTCCATACTTGTGGTGACTGCACGCGCACCTTAGGGCAGACAGCAGGAAAGTGCAACCTGCCCTGAGGTGCCCATGCAGTCGTCGCCAGCATGGAGCTGATGCTGGAGCTGTGGAGCCTGGCGAAGCTGTTTGCAGCCTGCCCACTGCTTGCTGCAGCTGCCCAGAGCCCAGGTGGGCTACAAACAGCTGTGCCGGGCTGCGGAGCCCAGTCACCAGCTCTGTGCTGGAAGCGGGAGAGAAACTGGGGCTGTGCTGCCTTGGGCCCCTCCCCCCACCTCCTGCTCCAACATGCAGGTGCACACACTGGTACAGAGCTGATGCTGAGGCTCCAGAGCCTGGCACAGCCATTTGGAGCCTCCCAGCTGCAGCTGGCCCTGGCTCTGGGTAGCTGCTGCTAGCTGGGAGCCCAGGCTGCTCCCAGCAGGCAGCTGGAACACTGCAAGGACTTCTGGGAGCAGCCTGGGGCCCAGCAGCTACCCAGAGCTGGGGTGGATGCTGACAGCCACAGAGTCCAGGCTGGGGGGGCAAGGGGCAGCAGGGCTCGGGGGCAGGGGCTTTGGGTAGGGGGCAAGGGGCACAAGCAGGGCTTCCTGCCATGTACCCCCTGCTATCATTTTGTTTTTCTGGCATACCGGCATTCCGGCACCTTCCAAGGTAGGCATGTGGTGTTTTTTGGCACTCTGGCCAAAAAACGTTGCCTACCCCTGTTCTAGGACTTGCAATATTTCTGTTAGTCGGGGAAGCGCTGTGGTCCTCATTTCACAGGTGTGGCATTGAGGCATAGAGAGATTGGTATGCTTATGGTAATAGTAACCTTTTTAGACTCGAGACACCCTGGGATAGACCTGAGGCAACCTTTGGAAAATGCTAGCTTTTTTTTTTTTTTCCCCTCTAATTTTGACTACAGGAAAATAATTGAGCAATTCTTCTGTTGCATAGAACTCAGAAAACCTACAACAGGTCAGAATGTTTTTAACACCAGGGTGTATTAAAAACTCAGGGTGTATCTTGTGAATCATGGTTTCACACTTAACAGTACTAATCTTTTGTGACATGCTGTGACACCCTTGGAAAAAATCTCAAGGTACCCTAGCATGTTGTGGCACCCTGTTTGGGAGCCACTGGCCTTTGGTCACATAGTAAGGCTCACAGAAAGGTTGCAAGAACTGGCGTTGGGTGTTTCATATTCCAATCTAGTCTCCTTTTACTGGACCATCTCTCTTCACACCACCAGCATAACCCTGGGGATTGGGCATAGTCTTGGTTCTTAGTCCTCATTATAACCATGTAAACTAGTGGTGCTCAACCTATCTATCCCTGCAGCTGGATGAGTGGAGCAGACCTGGTCTGCAGGCTAGGTCTAGTGTGGGGTCAGCACATGGCATTAGTCTGCAGGTGAGATCTGGCTGTGAAGCAACCCTGCACATTGGCCCAATCCAGCATACCTGGATCCTGCTACATGCTATCCTGATCTTGCTGCTGGCTAGGCTGATCTCACATGTCCAGATGTGGCCATTCATCAGCCTGAGTCCTTCTGCAGAGTCATGTTACTTAGCCTACAGAGCTTTTCAGAGGTCCAGAAATTTGGCCCCTGGGGAGTGGCAATTAACACTGCCACCCTGCTGCCAAATTTCTGGATCTGTGGGGAGACCCACGAGGTAGATAACATGACTGCAGGCTGGGAGCTGAGCACCCCTGATCAAAACTGTTGTTGGAGAAATTACTCCATCTCATCCAAAAGAGGAACCAGGACTCATACTGTGAATGAGTAACAATCTGATTCTTTATCTCGTCCTGAGCCAGCACAACTATGGGCTGCCATTGAGCAGCGTTCATGGAAAAACACAAGTTTAGTTTTCTAGTGCACAGTGCCTAGGACTTCCCTATTGCAGCAGTATTTTTCACAGAGTTGGCATGACCATTATTTACAGGGAGTTTCCAAACAGAAATTGCAAACTTGTATGACAACTATTTACCTAAAATGGCCTCGGTTTTGAATGGGGTGTTGGGCACTTCCACCTCCTTTTGAAATCATTGAAAAATATCCCTCATGATTTGCCATATTAGAGAGAAACTGGGCCTTATGTAGAAGAAGACCAGTGTCTTGTCCTTCCCTAAAGTTGTGCGTCTTAGTGTCTACTTTGTTATACCAGTTGTACCGTGGCATGATACTATTGATTCAGTTATTTTTATATAGAATTTGTGAACTTTCCAAATACCAGTGAAGTTACCAAACACAACCCCATGACTTCCTGGAGAATGGAATTATGAAATCTGTTGATATTGGAGAACATTGAATCTCCATTTACAGTGTTCAAGAAATGCTGTGGTATGTCAGGAAGGGGCTTCATAGCTTGTGGGTTTTGAAGTGTGACCTATAGAGTGTGTTAGGGCCTTACAATACTGCTGTTTGTCTGTCTGCCACCTCCATGCAGCTTAAAGAGCAAGATGGTATGAATGAGATGGTCCATTTCACAGTTTGACAGTAAACACGCTGTAGACACAGTTTAACAGAAGCAAGTCTAAAGGTCAAGGGGGCTAATTCTCCATGTTAGAAACCAATTTTACACTGGTATAACTGCGTTAGAAACCATGCAGAGAAACATTGTGTAGGCAGCTTGGCATATTCTGACATGTTTTGTGCAGTTTAAAGAAAGACTTTGTTGGGTTTGCAATTCTCAGCAGCACATCTTAGAAGAATATTTGGTCTGATTTTGACCACTTTGTGCATATGTACATGTAGACAGTTAAGAGAATCAGTCTGGGTATCAGCCTGATATTAGCACTTAGCACTTAGTTTGACCTCAAGCTTTTTTCCTCCTAACATCATTCAAAGTCAAAAATATTTTTTCCCTTTTGTGTAGATTCAAAGTATTATTTTCGAAAGGCCAGTTCAGGCTGATTGTGCACTGAATGCTGAGCAGGACATGAAACATGACACTAATCTCTTGAGTTCCCTTTGAAAAAACAAATTATTTGTGTGTCTGTCTTTGTAAGTCTGGGTTAATGGCTTTTTCTCTTCTTGCATACAGTAGTTAAGCGCTGTGAATTGTAGAGGGAAGAGCACAAGGGGAGGGTATTGTTAGCAAGCTAAAATATGATTGTGGCCTTTTATAACAAATTATACAGGAAGAGGGTCACTGCAGTGTGTAGAACTTGACAGTTGCAAGGTGATTAAAGTATACATGAGACATTCAAGAACTCTCTAAACCTTCACCTGGAGAATGATATCTTTTCAGTTCTTTTGTGTACTGTGGGGATTCTTGGTTTCTCTTATTTCTTCTCTGAAGTAAGGGTCTTTCCATCATTCCATTTTCTTGCTCCAGTAGTTTATTTCTGTGAATTACTTAGAAAGAGACCAGTTCAACCTGGTTAGAGCCATTATGCCTTTTCCTAAAGCAAGAACCTTTGGGTGCATATTTCTCTTCAGGCTCCTCCTGCTCTTCCTTCCTGTCCAAGGTGAATCCTAGCATTCATTTACAGAGCTTTTGTTCATGTCAAAATTTAAGGTAGAGAAGACACAGCACGGTCTGTGTGAACAAATGGCAGGGTCTGATTCAGTCCCAGCGGAGCCAATAGAATTGACTTCAGCAAGTGTTTGTTGTGTCTTGAGGGCTACGTTGAACTAAGGAAAATAATGAATTTCTTTCCAGAAGTTGCTGATAGAAGGAGCTATATCTCCAGAGGTATTTTACCTTTCAGGTCTGGCCCTAAGACCTGTCCTTTTCCTAGGATTTTTTTGATATGGGAGAGATGAAAAAATGGAAGCAGAGTCTTAGTTTGTTACAAGGTGGAAACTGTCATGTTTCAAACATTTGGTTAAACTTGTAGACTGCCCAATTTCTTTGAATGTGTATACCGTCTCAGTGTTGTGTATGGGCATGTTTCAAATAACCCAAAATCAATATTTCCACCAAAAGTTATGTTCTGTGAAGTTCACAATGCATTTTCATTTATACAGAAAGCCTGAGGTATAAGCCAAGTCATTATTTTTTATCTCTACTGAACAGTTACAAAAATACACATATAGCTATAAATGTACACAATAACTAAATGATTGGTATGAGAGACAAAGGGTATTGTGGGGTTTAGCAGACCAACTGTATGGTTGGGAGAGACTTAGACAAGCTTTTGAATGCAGTGCATTCTTCAGGTTTGAGGGAGAAGCATGCACAGTAAAAATTAAAAACATTCCACCTAGGTTGTGGATTTTCCATTGTAAGTGGTAAATTTGGATATCCTTCATATTTGGGGAGTGCTGTAATGATGTAACCATGATGGCTCAGGGAATATGAGGCAAAGATTTTTGTGGGTGATATCTTTTATTGGACCAACTGCATGATTAGGATGGACTTAGACAAGCTTTCTAATGCTATACATTCTTCTTCAAATAACAGGTACACCAAAGGTTTAAAAACAGTCTGCCAGTTGATTAAGTGACTGAATAGCTAATGGGGTTGGTAACAGGGTACAGCATACAGAGATTTTTCCATCCTTAGGTTGTTGCTTGAAGTCCAGATCATATCTTCAGAGAAGAAAAGTCCTTTCTTTCTGAGGGTCTGACTGTCTTATTTAAAATAACTTGGTGGTTGCAGTAAGTTCTACATAACTAGAATCATCAGTATAGCGGGCAGCCCTTGAAGCAATCTTTAGGAGGAGAGCCATCAGTGGAAATTTGCATGGCAGCTGAACAGTTCACTTTTCTCTGCAAAAAGGCTTATAAACTCATTCATGGGGGTATTTGGAATGATGTGCTTCCTATCTCATCCTTTGGCCTTGTAAGTGAGTGAATCCCCTTGTGGAAGTTTCTCTGGTTGCAAAACTGATGGACATTTTGGCTTAACTCCTTCCCTGTGTTGGGGTTTCACCTGCAAAGAGAGAACTCAGTCCTTAGTAAATGTGCTAATATTGTCAAGGTTTTTGATTGCACAAATGGTTTTTGTTTCTAGTTTGAGAGTGATTGTCACTGATTATGTGATTTTTAAAAATTTTTTTTGCCTGCATAGGAAACAACGTTATGAGGACTATCCATGGTGTGGGAGAGATGATGACACAAATGGTGCTGAGCAGAGGATCTATCTTTCCTATCAGCACTCCTGATGTGCCACCAAGCATCCACCCAAGCAAGCAAGCCAGTACCACGGAAAGTGAAGATGTGATTGTGATGGACACCAAATTAAAAATCATTGAGATTCTACAGGTAAAAAACATGATTGAAAATTATGTGGTGGCCAGTTATTTTTTCTATCTTTACCTTTTCCTTTAAGCCAAATTCTGCCACCCAACCTTATTCATGTTGAGGACACATTACTGTAAAGTAGGACTTGGGTGTGAGGAAGGGTGTTTCTTAAGGGCCCTGACATGTGCAGCTCCCTGCTGTAACTCATGGAGCTTCACAGAAAGTGCCATGAGTTAGAGCAACCTCCCCCGACCCAACAGACCTGTGGCTTGGGAGGGGAGGGGTCAGGAATTGAGGTCCACTTTGGAACTGATCCAGTGGAAGAGCCTGCCTGCAGCCAATCTCCCTTAGCCCTGCCCCCTTCCCCACCAGCTCTAGTGTTGTCTGTAGGAAGGGAGGGGGAAGGAATTGTGGGCTGGGGTTTACCCAGATGGAGCCAGATGGCTTGGCTCCAATCCACCCACATCCCCTCCAGCTCAAGTTGGGCAAACCCCAGCCCACAGCTCCCTCCCCCTCTCTTTTTACCCTTCCCTTCATGCAGACAGTACTGGGAATGGGGCTGGGCTGGGTTGATGTAACCCACCCCCAATCACATACAGGGATTGACAAAATTTCCCTAAGGTATTCCACTCAGGAGTGCTTTCATCTGAGCCCTCATTAGATGAGGGCTATTTTGTTGTGCAATCTGCCACTTTTAAAGCGCTCTTCAGCCATGTACATGTGTCACAGCATGATTGTAGAGTGCTTTCAGGGGACTGATCACGTGACAAATGTGATTTTTGTTAGCACCCTAAGTGACTATGGGTAGCAAAATTCTGCTGTCATTCATGTTAGTCTACAGGTGGTGCCACTGAAGAAAACAGACTGTACAGGCTCAGCCTTTGCTGATTATGAATAAGGGTGGCAGAATCTGGATCTTTAGTGCCTTAAATTTAACCCAGAAACATTCTCTAAAAACAGAGGTCATGCTTGTAATCTCATTTACATTGGCTTTACACCAATATAACTTCACTGAGTTTAGTAGGATTCTCCCTTATTTACATTAGTTGAACTAAGAGCAGAATTGGTCCCAAACACATTGGAAATAGACACTCAAGCCTTCCACAGATTTTCACGGGGGAATTGAGACCACTATTTGGCCCAATGTACTGTTATTCTAGCTGAATCAGTGAGGGATCTGATGCCAACATACACTCTTAAAATTGTCAGCTTATGCTGCTGTTAAGGCCATGGACAGGCAGTATATTTGTAGCACTGAATGAGTGCTTGTAGCATAGCAAAACATGTGCTATATATAGCACTATGAAGATGCAGGAAGTGTTTCAAGATATTGTGGGTGATTATCTTTATTTGTACCGACTGTATGGTTGGTATAGACATAGGCAAGCTTTCTGGTATATTGTTACCCTTGCTCAGGCCTCAGTATCACCTCAATACTACAACATATCAGTACTTTCAAACAGAAGCTTCTTAGCAGTGTTATGTAGCATTATGTGTAATGCCTGTACATTTACTTGTAGTACTACAGGGGTCTCTAGGACCCCCAGCATCCCACAGTACGCTGCTCTCTTCCCAAAGGGGGCGAGGAAGGGAGGGAGAGTGGCTGGCTCCTTGATTGTCTGCTTAGCTGCACTTGAACAGTCTTGGCTCTGTCTGGGACTCTTTAAGCATATATGGGGGTGGGGTGGCTGTAGCTGCATAAAAAGTCCTGGACAGAACTGACATTCTAAGTGGAGGGGAGAAGTCTCTCATTCTAACCCTAACCCCTGTCTTCACTTGCCATTGCATGCTGTGGCAATCAGTTGGTGAGAGGGTGTTAGGGTTAGGGTGCGGGAATTCATGCTGCCACCGTAAGAGCCCTGGCATGAGCTGGCGCCCTGGCATTGGCAGTAGGGGTGAGGAGAGTGGTATTCTTACTCCTGCCACCCCTACAGGTTGGGGAGTAGGGGGAGCTGTCTTTGGTACTGCTGCTTTTTAGCAGCTGGGAGCTGATCATTGATAGCCTGCCCCCTTTTCCTGTCAGGGGGGAGGGAGGCTTTCAGTGACTGGGCTCCTCTGGGGTGGCAGAGCAATAGGAATAGCGTACTGTTCTCCTCAGCTGGAGAGCTCACTTTTTTGCGACAATTTTATAGCTCTTCAGACTTTGCGGATCTCCAGATAAGGGGCAGGAATGACTGCATGTCCCCAAGCACTACAGTTTTGTAGTGTTTCCAAGTGCCAAAACAGTGCAAATAAATATCTGTCCATAATCTAAGTTGTATGTCATGCAAGCATCATTATTCTGTGGGTTAAATCTCACTTCCTACCCACACGTGCATGCACATGTACATGCATACATATTCTATTCGTTTTTCATTATTTTTTATAAATTATTTTTTATAAATTTGTTACTTTTGAAGAGTTTCATTTGCTCTGGATGTTTATAAAAAGTACTTTTGTTCCTTTAATTACCAGATACCTGAAAGACTATCAGTTGTTAGGTTATCCTTACTGTAGCATGCATTTATCCCTAATGTTGATGGACTGTATCTGCATTTATCCCTAATGTTGATGGACTGTATCTGAATAAATGAGGGCTTGATGGTTTGGACCTTTACCACCTCAAGAACAGCTGTGGGAAGGAATTCCCACTCAAGAGAGATGTTTCCAATTCCCAACTGTCTTCTGGGTCTGCGGAATGTAGTATTGTTTTTTAGGGAGCAGATTATTTTCCCTTTTCTGACTGGGTTCTCTTCTTGACACTTGGGAGGGCAAAACTAGGGCTTCACTGTAGTCTTGCAAACATTCCACTCGCACGCTCACAGGAGGAAGAAACAGGGATACAGTCTGACTTATCCCTGTCTATCGCTTAGGGCTCCTAGAGACATGCAGGGAGGCTGCTCCACGTGCTGTAAATCCAGTGTGCCAGGGCAGACTTGATTAATTGGAAATTAACATGCTCTAGCAGCCCTGTGTGTTGTGTGTATCAGTGTCCCCGTGCTGAAAAATGGTGGCAGAGTGCTTTAAATTAAAGCTCGTTCAATGAGTTTAGTTTAAAGCATCCCACCATCATTTTTCAGTGCGGGGACTCTGATACACGTGATGCTCACACACGATGCTCGGGTGCTTTTAATTAGCCAGCTTGCTAATTAAAGTGCCCTCCTGCCTCCTGGAGCATAAATGCCCTTACTGTGCATCAGAGCTGGTCCAGCAAGGAAGTATGTGGAATTGGAGAGGTCTTATTCCCAATTCCTTACTTTTTCATGGCTGTATAACACCAGGGTGCACTCTTGTCATATCTTACACATTCAGCAAAGACTGCTGTATGTAACAATATAGGCATAAGGAGGGTAATCCGGTTCAGAGTCTGGGGTAAAAAAAACATTGGATCCAGACCCTACTGCCCTTGCCTATCTGAATAGTCTTGAAGGTTCATATTCTGATTACAGTTCTCCCCTGGGATTAAAGCAATGAGCATGTTGTGTTTATTTAAAAAGGAAACTTGGAAATGGGTTCTGTTTTTCATTTACATTTGTATTATCCTCAAGATATTCTTCAAATCAAAAATGAACAGTAGCCAAACTCTGAGCACTGTTATTTTACATTATAAAGTAAGTAAGTACTGAGGCTTATCCATAATCCTGCATAGTTGGTGCATTTACACATGCACTTTACTGTGAAGTTGACTAATTAGTTCCACAGTAAAGCATCACAGTCTCTACATGTGCACTGGTATTAGGGTGCAGTAATTTAATTAACTCCATTGAAATGCACGTGTAGACAGTAACAAGGGCTGGCTGGGGTATGAGGGTGCTAAAGTATGGGGGGCTGTCTGCTGCCTAGCTCTGCACTTTAGCACCCTCGTGCCCCAGCCAGCCCTGCTACCACTCAGAGCCTAGGGCTGTCTACCCCACCCCTCCCAGACCCTCTGTCAGTCTGGGGCTACTCTACCCTAGCTCAAACTGCTGTGCTACACATGTAAACAGTATGCCCGGGAGCAGTTTTCTCTAGTGCAAACTGCTCTGGAGTTTATAACATTGTCTTAATGACGTGTAGATGAACCAAGTTAGTAGGACAGAGATTAGTACTATCATAATTTACTGAGTATTTAGGTTTCCAGTACTTTCGGCCTCAATCTGACCTCTGACTCAAGTGAATAAAAGAGCAGTTTTTGCTGGCATGTATGCCAGTGTAGTAGTACTGTAGTTGAATTCATGAGGGACTTGACACCAGGTTGTGCTTTTAGATAGAAATCTCATGCTATTCTAAGTTATGCAACAAACAAACTATTACTCTACAACAGCCATTTCCTACTGACAGACAGATTTCTAGAATTTTTCATTATGTTTTGTAAACTGCTGCTTTGCTGGTTCAGTTTGTCATTTTTGTTACATTGGAAGATTACAAGGTGAAGGGTTCATGTTACTTAAATTCTCCATTCCTCCAAGATTAGAATAATTGAATAATAGCAAATTAGGGTTGGAAGGGATCTCAGGAGGTCATCTAGTTCACCCCCCTGCTCAAAGTAGGGCCGTCCCCAACTATGTCATCTCAGCCAAGGCTTTGTCTGCTTGGGTCTTAAAAACCTCTAAAGATGGAGATTTCACTACCTCTCTAGCTAACCTGTTCCAGTGCTTTACTACCCTCCTAGTGAGCAAGTCTTTCCTAATATCTAAAACTTCCCTTGCTGCAACTTGAGTCCATTGCTCTTTGTTATGCCACCACTGAGAACATTCTAGGTCCATCCTCTTTGTAACCCCCTCTTTAGGGAGCTGAAGGCTGTTATTAAATCTCCCCTCAGTCTCTCTCTTCCAGACTAAATAAGCCCAGTTCCCTCCGCCTCTCCTAATAAACCATGTTTTCCAATCTGCTAACCATTTTTATTGCTCTGTTGGATTCTTTCCAATTTGTCCACATCCCTTCTGTGGTGGGGGACCCAAAACTGGACATGGTACTCTAGCTGTGGCCTTACCAGTGCTGAATAGAGGGGAATAATCACTTCCTTCGATCTGCTGGCAACATTTCTTCTGATGCAGCCCAGTATGCTGTTAGCCTTCTTTGTAACAAGGCCACACTATTGGCTAATATTCAGCTTACTGTCCACTGTAACCCCCAGGTCCTTTCCTGCAGAACTGCTGCTTAGCCAGTCTGTCTCCCAGTCTGTACCCATGCATGGACTTGTTCTGCCCTAAGTGCAGGGATTTGTACTTTTCCTTATTGAACTTCATGAGATTTCTTTTGGTCCAATCCTCCAGTTTGTTGTTTTGCATCCTAGCCCTACCCTCCAGCATATTTACACTTCCCCCAGCCTGGTGTTTTCTGCAAACTTGCTGAGGACGCACTTCATCCCATCTTTTAGATTGTTAATGAAGATATTGAACAAAACCATGCACTCCATGTGACAGTGGTTACCAACTAGACATCAAGCCATTGATTGCTACCCTTTGAGCCTGATGATCTAGCCAGTTTTCTGCTCACCTTACAGTCCATTCATCCAACCTGTACTTCTGTAGCTCGCTTGCGAGACTATTGTGGGAGATCATATCAAAAGCCCTGCTAAAGTCAAGGTACATCACATCCACTGCCCTTCCTGCATCCACAGAACCAGTCATTCTAATATTATAAAAGACTAAGTCTGTCCGTCTGTCTGTCCATAACACTTTATTCATGCTCTGATTAGCTGAAAGAAATAGCCAATCAGAATGCTCTAAGTGTGGGGGAGTGCCACCATGATTCCGAAGCAGTGCTGGCCTTCCGCCACCCCCCATGCTCCCTGCAGGAGGCAGAACAGCAGCAACATGGGGTGTTAAGTGGTGGCACTTCATCCCAGCCCTTGCCCTTGGTGTATCCATGTTGACTGTTTCTAAACACCTTCTTCTCCAAGTGCTTAAAGATGGATTCCTTGAGGACCTGCTCCATGATTTTTCCAAGGACTGAAGTGAGGCCAACAGGTCTGCAGTTCCCCAGATCTTTCTTCTTTCCTTTCATGAAGATGGGCAATATATTTGTCCTTTTCCAGTTCCCTGGGAAATCTCCCAAGTTTTCGAAGATTAAGGCCAGTCACATTGACCAACTCCCTTAGCACCCTTGGGTACCATGTGTCTGGCCCCATGGACTTGTACACATCCAGTTTTTCTAAATAGTCCCTAGCCTGTTCTTTTGCCACTGTTGGCTGCTGCCCTCCTCCCCAGATTGTGCTGCCTGGTTCCGTAATTTAGGAGCTGACCTTACCTGTGAAGACTGAGGTAAAAAAGAGACATTGAGTACTTTAGCTTTTTCCACATCATCTGTCACTAGGTTCCCTCCCCCATTCAGAAAGGGACCCACACTTTCTCTTATCTTTCTCTTGTTACTGACATAGTTGTAGAAACTCTTCTTGTTACCTTTCATGTCCCTTGCTAGCTGCAACTCCAGTTGTGCTTTGGCTTTTCTGATTTCATCCCTTCATACCCAAGCAATACTTTTATACTCCTCCCTAATAGTTTGCCCACATTTCCATTTCTCATAAGCTCCATTTTTGTATTTTGGCTCATTGAAGAATTCCCTGCTTAGCCAAGCTGGTCTTCTGCCATACTTGCTAGCCTTCCTTTGTATCGGGATGGTTCATTGCTTTGTCCTTACTAAGGTTTCTTTAAAGTACAGTAACACAGATGAATGACATTATTTGGTAGATAACATGGACTTAAGATATGAATTTCTTACATTTTATTTTTGCAAATACATGCAACTTGGGCACCATAGCCCAAACGAGGAATCCCTCTTCTTTCTTTTGTTAGTTTGTTTTTGAAGAAAATAAATAATTTATGAATCTGATTCTTTTTATTGTGTTTTTTATGGCACAGCTTTCCCAGTTACACTAAAGAGAAGGATGAACAGAGTTTCCTTTTCACATTTCTTTGTAACATGAGATTTTAAGAACTAAAATGTTATTTGGATTTGTAAAGCTTGTATGACTTCAACTAGATAGGTATTTATGTCTTTGAAACCAGAATATGACCCTTGGTATTTTAACAGATAAGCAGAACTCCCTAAGTTTGATTCATTGCCTTGCCCTTACAAGTTCCAAATTGTCCATAGCTCAGGAGTAGATATTCAACATTTAGAATGGAATCCAGTCTTCAAAGGCAACTCTATTACTGTTCTGTAACAGCTGTAAGGAGGACACATGAGAGATGAACCACTATAACACCCCAAGTAGTCCCCACAATCCTCAATCTTTTGCTGGCTACTCTAGCAAATGCTATTTCTGCCCTAAGTGGAAACTGAATCTCTTGTGATCCCTCTTTCTCTCTACAGTTGTCAGCTTGCCTAGGTTCAACCTGGAATGTCATGGGCCATTATTGTGAAGGGTCTTGGAGCTCTGTTCCCCATTCTCAGCATAACTTCCTTTCCCTACCACCCAGGGGCTTTAAGAGCCAAATTTAAGGAAAAATTTAGCTTAATGTTCTGATGAAACTTTAGAAGGACCCACCTGGTTCAGGGATAACAGGTTTAGGGTGAATTCCCAGAGTTCCTGGACAAATTTGAACTGTTGTGGTATTTAGTGGAAGCTGAAATGTCTCAGGATGGGATGGGGAACCAGTCCTGAGAAAGAAATCACCGGTTTACCAATATTGTTTATCAAATGGACAAGTATGCTTTACACCACTTGAAAAAAATGACTTCCTCCCACTGCATATATGGAAATAGGCTGTCAAACAAAAGGGAAGAGTATCTTATTTTAAATTCTTGTCTTGTAGTTTATCCTTAGTGTTAGACTGGACTATAGAATATCCTACATGCTGTCTATCTACAAGAGAGAGTTTGGAGAAAACAGTGAAAATGTTGATAGCTCCTCAGTCTCTCCCCCAGACTCACCAGGGATCGTTTCAGGTAACTGTTGCTATTGTTTTGCAATTTAAAATAACTGTCCTTTTAATAAGCAATAAACTGAACAGTTCCAGAAAAATTCAAATCACTACAAGATGAAAGCTTGTGGGAGATTGGATAATGTAAGGGGCATCTTTACTACCCTTCTCTCCTTTAATTAAATATAATTATTTGTTCCTATGATGGTGAGGGTTTATTTATTTATACCATTCTCAAAGCTATCAGAGGTGGCATAACAAATGAGGATGAGAGCAGACTCTGGAGGATGGGGTGGAGATGGCCACATTTTCACACTGGGTTTTTTTTTCCTTTTTTCTTGTCTTGCATGCCTAGCAACAGAACCCAAGTCCTTGGGAGGCAAATGAGGTAAGGGTGGTACAGTAATGAATTAGTGTTTAAAGCTCAGGGAGATGTCAGCTAGTGATCTGTATGAGGAGTTAATGGTGTGTGGATGCAAAAAGAATCCTCATGAGTCAGGAATGATAAACAAACTGCAAGCAAAATAATTACCTGGATAAATATTTTTCTGCAAGAATAATGCTTCCACATTTTGGCATTATTTTTTTTTTACTTGGGTGGTTATTTCTGCCAAAGTAGATGTGGAAGATTAACATTTTAAGGGAGTAATATTTTTTGTTCTGTGTCTATACAGCAACAAGCACCTGGTCCATGACTGGGGCTGGTACTGCTGAAATACAAATAACAGATAATTAGGGCCCTCCTGATTCTGGAAGAAGAGCCAATAACTGATTCAGAGGAATTTTCTCCTGGCTGAGAAGTTCATGGTTAGGCCATTAGTTTGCAGCATGTACTGAAAGAGGAAAAACAGTTTCTTTATCTGCACAAACTAAATTATGGTCCGTGTGGTTCTTTGCAGCTATTGTTCCTGACATAGATGAAATTGCAGCTCAGGCTGAAACCATGTTTGCTGGCAGGTATACTCTCTGAAGGTTATACTTTTGTCTGTATGTGCTCTTTCTATCATATTTTAACTTCTAATTGATTATTTTTTTGTATTCGTTATGTTACTTCATATCTCTGCCTCTCTTTTGGCATTTCCTGTTGTCATATAAGATGATCTCAGTAAGAGGAGGTTGTGGGTGTACTAGTTTCTGGTGAAGCACAGAGGTTTGATATGCCAGTACCATAAAGTTCAAGTCTGGCTTTCAAAAATTTCTCAGTTTGTGTTTGGATCTGGTGTGGGCAACAGGGGGACTTGGATTAGATTCTTTTCATCTGTCTTTGGTGATCAGAAGAGCTTGGATCCATGTTTTTGACTTATTCCCTAACTCTATTAAGGCCTGTCTATAGGGGAAAGATGTAGTTAAAATGATAAGGTGTTAATTAAAGCACAATATTTGTACCACTATAACACTGGATGTGTGGACACTCTTATTTCTGTATTAAATAGCCCTTTTCTGGTTTAGGTTATGGAACCTTGGAAGTGATTTAAGGTGCACTGGAAAAAAAAGGATGAATAAAAATGTATGCATAGAAGAGTTATAACAACATACCTATGTTGGTTTAACTATATACATATAATTATAATTACACCGCTAAAAAAAAAAAAAAAAAGTACCCCATTTAGACAAGCCCATAGATTTGGAAGTTTTTCCCAGAGCTAAGTAAAAGGTGAAAGATACATGAACTAGGCATTGTGATCTTTCCTCAGTCAATCCCTTATGTGTTCTCAGTCTTTACCAGCAAGAGGAATGCCTCCAGTCCTGTCCCTGATCTTCTATAATATAAAACAACACCCAGCCCTTGGCACTTGCTTCTTTAAAATGAGCACCGAGAGTGACTGGCTTCTTGGAAACGTTACTTCTGCTTTCATATGTTAAGTGTAAATCTGCTTGTTGTCATTCTAGATTATAAATATGATTCCAGAATTATGATACCTTTGGCAATTTTGTACCATTTTGAGCTTATTTTTCTTAAACAATTTTTTAATAGGAGTGAAAAGGAAAGGAGTCACAAAAAAAAAGACGGGTACATTCATGTCTGGTGTAGCTCCCTTGCCATCAACAGCTTTGTGCCAAGGATGAATCTGATGCAATGTAGCCAAAGATATAAATTAATGCGTTCACAATATGGAGTTTATTCACAATGGCTGACAAATTTTGTACATGTTTATTTCTAGCCTATAGTATCCATCCTGTTACAAGATTCCTGTAAAGATAATAGTGCTGAGATGGGTGGTTTTTAATTTTTCTCACAGTTTGTCCTTTCTGGTTATAAAAGCTATGGCAAACAAAGAGAGTGGCTTTTGTTTACTTTTGTCATAATTCATTGTGGTTTTTTTTTTCTTTCAGAAAAGAAAAAAATCCTGTAGAGCTGGATGATGAGGGCGGCAGAACATTTTTGCGGGTTCTCATTCACCTTATTATGCACGACTATCCTCCTTTGCTATCGGGGGCCCTTCACCTGCTATTTAAACACTTCAGTCAAAGAGCAGAAGTTCTGCAAGCATTTAAACAGGTGGAGCTGCAATAGCTTTACATGTATTGATGCAATAGCATTACTGTAGGAAAGAAAGAAACTCTCTCCAAAGGCATCTGCTATCACTTAAGTTGCCAACTATAATATGAGAACGTTCCCTTCTGAGAATTCAAAGATCATATTCAACCCCTTCTCTCTGTGGAAGCAGCAAGTCCTCAGTGAGCTGGTAATAAGTTGCCTCTATTTAAGCACCCCAAAATCAAGACATCTGGGATTGTAGCCAGTATTCAAAATTGAGGTCTAAGTGACTTGTTCAGGGTCACAGAGAACAGGAAGTAAGGACAAAACCATGCTTGTGTTTGGCTACTTTTTTTCTGTCTCCTAGTTAACATTATATTTAAATGTTTCACGTGTTAAAAATAGGGTATAGATTAGGACTGTGCAAAGCTTCGGTTGCTGATTCAATTCAACAGAGATTTGGCCCGATTCGGTGGTCTAATCTCCAAATCCTCATTGAATCAAGAGACCCTTTTATCCATCTGAATTGAATTGGAACCCTCTGAATTGAACTGGAACCCTCCGAATCGATTCAGAGAGATTTGATGATTCAAATATAGACACAGCATTAAGTGTTTTTTTTTCTACATACCTCAAGATACCAGGCAGCTTGTCAACACTGAGATGGTGGGGCAGATAGGGCATCCCACAGGAGCATGGAGGGGAGGGGGGGCATCCCACAGCACGCTCGGCAATAGACCCGGAAGTGGACCAGAACCACTTCTGCTCCACTTCCAGGTCCTCTGGGGAGCATGCAGAGGCAGCCTCCCGCATCCCCCAAGCTCGGCGACTGGTGCATCCTGGGTCTGGGGGGGTCACCCGGGGTCCCCCTGTAGCTGATCACAGAGCCGGGGGGGCATGATGGGGCCCCCCTGTGTGCACGGAGGTAGATCTGGAAGTGGACTGAAAGTACAAGCATGCAGGGGGCCCCCCCCGTGCTCCTGTGGGACGCTCCATCCGCCACACCATCACAGCGTTCACAAGCTGTGCCTTATACCTTGAGGTATGTAGAAAAAGCATTTAAAGCTGTGTCTGTGGCTGAATCGCTGATTCTTCAAATCAACATCGAATCTTCAGACTCGGATTCGGCCATATTGAATTGGGGCAATGATTCCAATCAACTAATCAAATCACTGTCCCTGATTCAGGCTGAATCTGAATTGAATATAGCCTGTTTTGCACACCCCGGTATACATCCTGATGTAATGGGGTGCAATAATGACATATTCTAGTTGTAGGGACCTGTAACTTACATTTTTAGATCATTTGATGCTTATTCGAAACATTTATGTTTTCTCATTCTTATGTAAGAAGTTGAGGTTTTTTGTGTCTGAAACCAGACAAATGATTAGTAGCTGGAAAGCCTTTGTTTAATATTGTTGCAGAGTTGCATAATGGCCTCCCACCAGGATATTAAAGTGGGGCCATGCTGATTAGGTGCATAAATAGCTGCTATTCCCAGTTAAGTGAGGGCTGAGTTGCTAACATGTTTCTATAAAGGTAAGAAAAGTCTAATTGTCAAATAAACAAAAAAACCTGTGGAGAAAGTAGAATACGAATACTAGGAGATGAGCAGCTCTCATAAATTGTTCAGAATAACAGAGCTCTAACAGGGCTAAGAGAAAATCAGATGTGATCTTTAAATTACATTATAAAATAGTGAACATTTTTTGCAAACAATTATTTTTTTATATGTTGTTAATGTTCCTGTCTGCCAGATGGCAACATTCATAAAATTCCTTTGATGTCAGTTTGATTTCTTAAGGATAATCTTTGATTTACTATAGGGAACATTGTTTAGGTTTTGGTTAATAATAATCTAGCGGAGAAAGCCAATAGCATTGTAAGGAAAAGGATTTTACAGATCTTTCTAAATCATTAGGAGTTAGGAGAAAGAGAAGAGATATTAAATATTATGGGTGGAAAATTAGAATACTAGATTCATCTTGGAAAAATGCAAACTAAGATCTGAGAGGAAATTATATGGAACCTGGGAAGTACTGGGGAAGTTTCTTTGTCATGAGCCAAAGGAGGAGGAAAGAAAAATCAGTCAAATATTTTATTTTTCAAATTTAGTTAAAATGTTGGTGAAAATTTTCATTGGCATTTCGATCTTTGGAAATACTGACTGCATTTAGAGCTCTTTATTTCTTGTGATATCAGTTCTGTCTTCCTGCAAAATATTGTTTAGACTGGATAAACCATTTCTCATTTTAATATCTGAGGACCATAATATTTGCATCATTGTTAGTTCTTCCACAGTGCTTGGGGATTTATACATATGTGTTTATACTGAAAAAGATTTTGTAGTGTGACGTGGAAGAAAGTAGAATGTTCTAAATACTGTAGCCATTTTTCCTTGGGCAAACAAAATCTTAAGTGACATTAAATATAGTGCATCTTAACAACTTTGTTGAATTTGAACTGAAAAGACAAATATGACAAATTTCAATTCAAAAAGCAAAGTTTTGAGTTGTTTCAAGTGATAATTTACTTGAAGTTTCAAGGTCAAGTGAAAATGGATGTGTAGAATGGAACCGTAAAACAAATTTGACTACAATAGTTGCTGTACATCTTGCTGTATTATTGTTGCATAATACATATTTCCAGGTCCAGTTGCTGGTGTCTAATCAGGATGTGGATAACTACAAGCAAATCAAAACTGATCTTGACCAATTGCGATTAACTGTAGAAAAATCTGAATTATGGGTTGAAAAAAGCAGCAGCTACGAGAGTGGAGAACTGGGCGAGGGTCAGGCAAAAGGTGGTGAAGAGCCAATTGAGGTTTGTCTTTAAATTCCTAGCCTGCCAATGTTTCAGTGTTATAATGCAGGTTTGTTTGTTTGTTTTTTTTAACTAATCATTTGCGTATGTTTCACACTGTCAACCTGGTGGTACTAGCAAGCCAGTGATGCCTGGTATCTTGGAGGGACCTTAAGACTAAGGAGAAAAAAAAGACAAAACTTTTCTATGAGTTTTCAGATTTCTTTCCTGTTGTTTTCAATAGAGTTTTATCATCTCACAGATGGTCTCCTATTTGGTCTAGCAACAGAGCCATGGTGTTTGTATGTTTGACATCATTGTGTTGCTCTGGAGGTAATTCAGAGATCACATATTTACTCTTATGATGACTTTATTGGAAGACCGAATCAGAAGAGAGGAGAGACAGTCCCTCTGTTATGCTGGCAGTGAAAGAGTGTGACCAATGCCAGACTTCCAAACCTTATGAAACTTGTCACTAAAATCACAGAAATGGCTTAAAATCAGGCCATAAATATAAAACTATAAAGGTCAGGTGTCTTTTTATGTACTGTCCATTTCTTAAATTTTAGAGTGCACTTAGATTATATTTTCAAACATTTCTCTGCAGCCGTAAGGGCTAGAAGCTTAATTTTTTAAAGAAAGATGAGGTTTTCATGAGTTTGGTAAGTGCAGCTACTGGAAAGTAAGAAAAATGCCAAATATTGTGACCCTTGCAATAAAATTGTGAGTGTTAGTAACACTGGAAACAAGAGAAGGGCATGCAGTCTCAGTAACAGCATTATCACCCTCTGTGAAGGTCCACAGCAGGGCTTGGCTGTACATGACACTTCATGACACTGCCCTCCATATTCTTCTTTCTCTACAGAGAATTCCCCAGCAGGTGATAGCAGGGCAGTAGGGCTGTAGGTTCAGCTGAAGTTGTACTGCCAGTGGTCTGAAGAGATGCAGAAGCCACAAAGGACGCTAATCTCAAGGGGGATCTTCTTTTCCTGTTTGCGTTGGGAAGAGGCCGAGTCCTTTTTTATTCTTATAGGGGGAAGGCTGTAAACCCTGAGAGAAGAAAGTTGAAGAAACTAGCTGGAACAAATTCTTCGCTGGTATAACTCAGATGGAGTTAATGGAGTAGTACCATGGAGGAATTTAGTTTTGTTGGGTTCTAGTGTGTGGATTTTTCTATCTCCTCCTCAGCATCAGGAAGAAAATGGCTCTTTATATATTTAATGAAAGGAAAATATTACAAGGACAAGCAGGACGGAAAACTATCAGAATTTTGCAAGTGTGATAAGATCCTTCTGTTCTTAAAAATAGCTGTTTTGGCAAAGATACCAGAGGACAGAAAATGGAACTTAAACTTTAAGCAGAAACATCTGGATGGAGTGTTTTTGCTGTTTTCCCATGAGGAAGCAGTGGATCTTTATGAATTAACAATGATCCAGGTGATGCACATTATTATCTCTGACAGCTGAGAGTGTATTGGATCAGGGTAGTAATATGTAATCTGTACAACTGCTCTGATTTGTCTGCTGGTGTGAACCTATGTGATTCCATCATAGAGATATGGTGTTAGACCAGCTGCGGGTCTGATCCATTATATTAATCGTACTAAGTGAGTCTTTGATATGCAGTAAATATACTTACCAATCAACACTACTGCTGTAATAAATATGTCTCTGGAAACTACAGCATCTGGCAAAGTAGGCTGTTGTCTATGAAAGCTTATGCCGCTCTCAACCAGTCTCTGAGGTCGTGCCCTGTCTTAAGTAGGAGTTTTTGTGCTGCTTTCATTTATGCTAAATATCTCATAAGTAGCTCTACTAACTAGAGGTGTACTGATAAAGATTTTCTCGGCTGATAACAGTGGCCAATTATTAACCAGCCATATCAGCCGATACTGATCCGATCGCTGATTTACAGGAATATAGCTTAGCAGCTTGGAGAGCAATGTCCTGCCATTAAGTCTGTGGGATGGAAGGGATTTGGGTGTGGGGGAGGACAGATCGAGGCTCCACGGTGAGGGAGGGAATGGGATAGGGGGAGGAGCAGGTGCTGCCCAGCCAGGGCTCTGAATGTGGCCCTGGGACTGGGATGGAGCAATGGGTGGCTTGCCTGGGGACTGCGGGGGGTGGGAGTGGGGGGCAAAGCTCCCCGCTGCTGTGTGCACCTCCAAGGGAGGCATGGGGGGCATATGCCCCCCCAGATTTGTGTGTGTGGTGAGGGCAGGCTGCCTGCTGTGGGCTTGGGGCCAGGAGCTGTGCTGGCCTCTTCTTGCTGGGCGGGCTGGGCTGGGGCTAAGCTCAGAGTATGTGGGGGCAGGGTGTGGTGGGTGGTGGTGGTGATGGGAGGAGTGGCCACAGGGAATTTTGGGTGACTACAGCCCACCCCATAACCACTCCTCTCCATGCCGTCACTGCATGCTCAGAGCCCAGCCCTGGCCCAGTCCCCTTGCTGGAAAGAGGCTGGCACAGCCTGTGGCCCCAGACCTGCGGCAGGCAGCCCATGCTCGCCCTGCACACAAATCCAGTGGGTGGGGCCACATGCCCCCCCATGTTTCCCCAGGGATGTGTGCAGTGGTGGAGAGCAGTGTCCACTACAAGCCCCCTCGTGCTCCTGACAAGCTGGCCACAGCCCTGTCCTGGCCCACAGGTCACCTTCACTGCCCTGGCTAGGCAGCGCCTAGCCCTGCCCCTGCCCCACTCCCTCCCTCACTGTGGGGGCCTCCATCTCTCCCCCCCATGCCCTTTCCCTTCCCCCACCCTTTCACCCCACCACAGACGTACTGGCTGGACACTGCTCTCCAAGCTGCCCAGCTGCATTCCTGGTCATGTGTATCCTGTGGATGCGTATGTGCTGCAACATTTATCAGTGACATTATAGTCTATGCTGGCCAAAAAAAGCCGATTGCTGATAATGTTAATTTTCCTTTTTTCAGTACCAATCCGATATACAACTGCTACATTCATGCATCTCTATTCTACCATTCTTGGGACTGCTTTAGGAGTAAGGTATCATGCAGATTGAGTAAGAGGGGCAAAATTTGGCCCCAATTTGGAGGATGGAGGAATGGAATCTGTAATGGATGCACATGATATCCTAAAGTTGTCTATGAATTTTATGAAGAAAGCTAGCAGCCACGTTTAGAAATTTCTACTCTAGGACTATAGACCTATAATTCAGAATTGAGCCTAGCTCAGTGCAAGCTTTGTGACTTCTGTGCCCTCTATGGGAAGGCATGACAGAGTATCTATCACAGGACATAACAAGACAAGATGCACAACCATGTGCCTCTCATGTCCCAGCAGTGTGATTATCTCCTGATAACTACATGCCTGGAACACTCTTATGGGTTCAATAAACAGTTTTTTATTTTGTTAAGTGAAAGGATAGATTCAGCAGTTTCATGCTGATCAGCGCTTCCAGATAAAACATATACTTCACAAGGATTTTAAAACTTCAGTGATTGAGGAAGAATGCTGATAAATGTCCCAGGTAAATTAATCTTGGTTAACCACCAGTCCCAGGGCAGAGGAGAGTGGTTAATTATAGCAAAAAGCCCAAAATATCTTCCAAAGTATTGCTTCAAACAGTGAGGAAGAGGCAGCATGCATACTAACAAACCCTAAACAAATAATCCGTTGTTGTCACAGATCAATGCAAACATGCTGAACAACAGTGCTGCCATTGTTACAAACAGCCACAAAGGACTGAACCAGTACAGCTGCCTCGTGCCTCTGTGGAAATTAAGACTGGATGGAATTTATTGAAACCCCTAATCTTAGCAACTAGCTAGAGAAAACACAGGGAGATGTTTCAGAAAGTATAAAAGTTCAAATGTGTGCATGTGCACTGGTGAGCATATTTTAATCTCACTTTTCACAAAAACGTTAGGATATTGGCAGACAGAAGAAAACTTGGGAGCCCATTTGCTTCATTGTCTTTGGTGAGACTACAATAATTTTCGTTCCCAATGACAAGACTGAGTCGTGGCATTAGAACTCCAAAGTTTTTTTTCACTGAATTTAATGCTCTCTGTAACAGGGCCTACTCTTTTAAGCCCTCATACTTCTAGATTAGAAAGACCAAACATGCCTGGTGGAGTGAAGAACATTTCCAATTCATTGTTCAAACCTAAGGGCCACATTTTCTCCTTTTAAATCCCTTTCCACATCACCCAGAGGTGTGAGTTAAAGTATCACCTTTACTTGAAGAACTCTACTGCTGGAAGCAGGGTGATACCAGATCAATCTCCATATACCTCTTGTTCCTTAGCTTTTGAAGAAAACTGATTTTTCTCCATGAGAAAGGCTGCCTTCACCATCGTCATTTTCAGAATTGGTCTGTCGCAGCTTTCTTACATTCCCTTCATTTCAGTCTATACTTTAGCTGCATTAGATATGTATGTGGATGGAAAAATCTTTCAGTTACAGGTATTCCTATGACCTCAGTCCTATATTATTAAACCATTTTAGGATTAGAGTTTCATAGAATCCCTGTGCGGAAGGCAGTGCTATGCATCATAAAGATTTTAGGCACGAAGAGACCAAGCAACTTGTCTAAGATTATGCAGGAAGCTTGCGATAGAGGAAGAAATCGAACCTGGGTCATTAGCCAGCTCTTGAACCATTAGACTGTCCTTTTCTTTTCTCAGTCTGTCTGTTGTTGCTCTTCTCATTTATTTGTTGTTAAATGTACTTGGTTGATGTTTAATAAATTGTTTAAAAAGCCTTCTTCTTTTTGTTTTTAAATTGTAGGAACCAAATATTTTAAGCCCAGTACAGGATGGAACCAAAAAACCACAGATTGACAGCAATAAGAGTAATAATTACAACATTGTTAAGGAGGTTGGTATATGTACAAGTATATTGCACATGCTGGTGCAAGGCATTAATATTTGTTGCTAGAACATGTAATCTCCTTTATCACATTTTGTTTCGGGGGGTTATTTTTTTTTTTAGATTTTGATTCGACTCAGCAAACTTTGTGTCCAGAATAAAAAATGTCGAATTCAGCAGCAACGGTTGTTGAAAAATATGGGAGCCCACTCAGTCGTACTGGATCTTCTCCAGATACCCTATGAACAGGTTATACTGAAAATTACTTTACTGGGAAGGGGAGGAATGCACAAAGTAAACGGTTATAAAAGGGTCTGACCCACAGACAGATTTTTATAGTCTTAAATGAGCTACAAAGCAGACTCCAAGTGATTATGCAATTTTCTTATTTAAGAATAGTAAATCTTGAACAATTTTTAAATCTGACTGTCTAAATAAAGAATAAAAACAGCATTTATCTTCACAGGTGCTCAAAAAAGCTGTGATATTTTCCCATATTTAGAATAAGCAGTTTAGTCACTGCAAGCTGGAAATCATTGACCTAATGTATCCTCCGGCAGCATGTCCAGCACTCTCAGGGGAGTGCTCTGCTTGGTACTTTAGAGACATAATGGGCATATCTGTATCTATGACTCAAGCCTTGTAAAGCCTCTATCTTGGCAAAGCTGTTATTGTCTCTAGTGGCTGTTTTAGAATTGAAGTGGCCCAGATTTACTCACCTGAGCATCCAAATGAATGGATTTGTTGTCTTTAGCTAGATCCAGCTCAGTCAAATTAGGTAGATTTGGCACTGGCACTGAAAAGAGATGGAACCCGTTTATGGTCTTCTTTTATATTTTCCTGTG
Source organism: Crocodylus siamensis (assembly GCF_052110815.1). Taxonomy (NCBI): domain Eukaryota; kingdom Metazoa; phylum Chordata; order Crocodylia; family Crocodylidae; genus Crocodylus; species Crocodylus siamensis. The sequence continues at coordinate 125,479,800 of NC_143398.1, read as the reverse complement.
TCTGACACTCTAATGTTGTGATTTTGATGCTTGGTTCAGTTCTCCTCAGGGCGATAGTGAGCTGTTCATAGAGCAGACTCACCACATTCTTGTTAATGTGTTATGCTACAAGTTTGGAAAATGGGTGCTGAAAGCTAGGGAAGAAAATACATATTTAACTATGAAAGTGGCTTGATTTGCAGATGTGCTGAACAGTCATTAGAATGAATAGAATAGGACCAATTTTTGAAAACCAGGCCACTGTGTAGGATCTGAAATAAGGAATTAAGAGATTAACAGTGAACACTCACTGGAAGATCTTGTCTTTAGCTTTATCATCTTTAATATAGTTATTATAAAGCAGCGGTTCCCAACCCCAGGTCACGACCCAAATGAGGGTTCCAGGGGCAATGCCAGCGGTGCTGCACAGAAAAGATGAGCCACATCATGTGCTGGGAGCTCCTCCCCCCCAGCCACTTTTTTTGCTCCCAGCAGCGGGTCTCAGGAAAAAAAGGTTGGGACGCACTGTTATAAAGTCTACTGAATGAGCCAAAATTAAGTTAGGCTGCACACAGATGTCACCTTTATGCTGGCATAAACATTTTTATGGTGGCACAAAACTGAAGAGAGCAGTTGTCTTAGCCCTTTGTTGCACCACAAATGCCCAAATTTGTGTGAGCATGATAATTCCTAGTCATAGTTCATGCCACCTTTCTGCAGCTGACATCTGTTTGCTTATGGTGGGAGAATATGGGCTCTGCAGGACTGTGTGTGATCTCTCCACCATGGGGAGAGGCTGCCAGGGCTTCAGGAGGCTGATCCTGTGCTCCCTGGGAATCCCACTGCAGCAGAATTCCTAGGGTATGTGTCTGCAAACTCAGATGGAGGGAACCTCTTGCAGGAGATTCCCACCATGCATGTATTTGGAGCATACAACTTCAAGTGGGAGAACCCCTATGGAGATTCCCGTGCTTGCAGTCGTACACCCCTAGTTGGGGTGTGACACCCATGGTCATTGTCCTGCAGTATTGGGCCCCTGAAGCTCCAGGCATGGTAGGGGCCCAGTAAAGTGGGGCAACAGCCCCAGTGATATCTGTAGATGCTGATGAAATGAATTGGCTGTTCTGGGACACATCCCAGCTGAGCTGATCCCGCTTCAAAGACAACATCTATTTATACTCGCAGTTCACCTCCAAACACAGAAAAGGGTCACAGTATATTTGAGCTGGACCTGGTGGTCTTATTAGTCCAGGTCATGAGCACCCTGGGCTAAAGAAGGTCAAGATGGGGAGTAGTGGGAAATGCAATGTCTGTTGTGATTTCTTAGTGACTCCCTGAATTTAGCAAAGGTGCTGCCATTGGTGGGCTCTGGAAGAAACTGGTCAGCCATTCTTGCTGAAGGGAAAGTATCTACTTTTTAAGATTCAGGAAGCTGGAGGACAATTAGTTCATTAATTGCCATGTCTTTTAGCAAGTATGTTTGTCTCATCTGATGCATTTGACTTTTTTCATCTGTAGACTGATGAGAAGATGAACGAAATTATGAACCTAGCTCACATTTTTCTGCAGAATTTCTGTCGAGGAAATCCTCAGAATCAGGTTCTTCTCCACAAAAACCTCAATTTGTTCCTAACACCTGGAGTAAGTATTTCATTGGACAATAACTTACAATTGAAAATAAATTAACCTGAATTTTACTTGCTGGCATTCGTAAAGCCAAATACAGCAATAGAGAAATGATTTCTTTTGTTTCTTCTCCATTAGTTTTACCTTCCCTCTCTCTTCTTCTTTCTTTTTCTTTTGTTTCTTTTTTCATTGTTTTAAAGAGACCAAATTCTAAATTGGAAAGGAACCGTGCAGCTACAGTTTTCTGTAAGCTGCCTGAAAAAGGTCCAATGTTTTATTTTCGTGACGTTATATCACATGCGGCTGGATTCTGATCTTACTGACACTACTGTAATTCTAGTGAAGTCTGTGGAGCTACTACACTCATATACAACCTCTCTGAGATCAAATTCAAGCCTGCAGCCTTTAACTAGTGATATTTTCTCCCTTTCTACCTAAAACTTGATCTTCCTTTTTATTTTCCTGCTAAATCACTTTCACGTACTTCTGGTCTCTTTCCTGAAGTTCCCTAACTTTTTGATTTGTTTCATTGTTTTTATTGGTGAATGATGTATTGTTGTTATACAAAATTACAGTCTTTCCAGCTTGCTGGATGGGAGACCTGCTGAGCAGAGTGCCCTTGTGTTAGAAATAATATAAGAGCGTTAGAAGTGTAGACACTTGACTGAATACAATGGCCTGAGTATTTCCCACCACCATGACCTTTTAAAATTTTTGTGTGAACTTCATGCTGTTGAAGGGTGCTGGGCTGAGAATTCTGGAGACCAAGGACCTGATTCTCATTGATGCTAAACTCCCTTAGCCAGAATATGGGTCTTCAAGCGGGCATTAATTTAATATTTCTTGGTGTTTGGTAGATGGTCCTGGTTTGGAGTCAAGGATGATTGGCTTCTATGGGTGGACTTCAGTAAGCTAAGGAGAATAGTTGGGGAGGCACTGAGGTCCTGGAGGGGAGGGGAGTCAGGTGTCCAAGAAGAGTGGTCGCTTCTTAAGGAGACGATCCTCCAAGCCCAAAGGGAGGTAATCTCAACACAGATCAAAGGGGACAGGAGGGTGCAAAAACCCCCATGGCTCACCAAAAGTATCTGGGAACATCTAGCCAAAAGGGAGGTGTGCACCCAATGAAAGGGAGGGGCCATCACCAGGGAGGACTATACTGCAGTTGCTCAGGGCTGCAGGGGGGCGGTCAGGAAGGCCAAAGCAGAGATGGAACTGGGACTAGCTACATGGATCAAGGACAACAAGAAGGTCTTTTTTAAATACATAGGGGGCAAAAAGAAGGTACCGGGTAACGTGGGGCCCCTGCAAGACACGTTAGGAAACCTTGTCGTCACACCAGATGACAAAGCTAACCTATTTAACAACTACTTTGCCTCCATTTTCCTGAGCAGGGACTGGATCAGCCCCCCACTGGGACCCCCTCAGGGCCCAGGGGAGGTCCACCCCGTCCAAGGGTCAGTGAGGATCTAGTCAGGGAATGTATGGAGGGACTGGATGTATTTAAATCAGCTGGTCCTGATGAGCTCCACCCCAGAGTGCTGAGGGAATTAGATGAGGTCAGTCCAGGACCCCTGGCACAGCTTTACAAGCACTCATGGTGCTCTGGTGTGGTGCCAGAGGACTGGAAGAGGGCCAGTGTGGTTCCCATCTTCAAAAAAGGGAGGAAGGAGGACCCAGGAAACTATAGGCCAGTTAGTCTTACCTCGAGCCTGGGTAAGCTTCTTGAGAGAATTATCCTGGCACGTGTCCACGAGGGGCCAGCGGGGGAGATTATGCTTAGGGCTAACCAACATGGGTTCATTAGAGGCAGGTCCTGTCAGACCAACCTGGTGGCCTTCTATGACCAGGTCACCAAATCCTTAGATGCAGGGGTAGCAGTGGACATAGACTTTCTGGACTTTAGGAAGGCCTTCTTCGACATGGTCTCTCACCCCATTCTCATTAAAAAACTAGGGGACTGTGGTGTCAACACCTACATAGTCAAATGAGTCACTAACTGGGTCATTATTGATGCCAAGATGAACATGGGCCGGCAGCGTGGGGATGCAGTCAGGAAGGCCAAACATACCTTGTCATGCACCCACAGATGCATTTCGAGCAGGTCCAAGGAGGTGTTCCTCCCCCTCTGTGCAACACTGGTCAGGCCGCAGTTGGAGTACTGTGTCCAGTTCAGGGCATGAAGAGGGACGTGGACAACATGGAGAGGGTCCAGAGGAGGGCCACTCACATGATCAGGGGGCAGCAGGGCAGGCCCTACAAGGAGAGGCCACAGGACCTAAACCTGTTCAGCCTCCAAAAGAGAAGGCTGAGGGGGGATCTAGTGGCCTGTTACAAACTAGTCAGAGGGGACCAGCAGGCATTGGGGGGGAGTCCCTGTTCCCCTGGGCACTACCAGGAGTGACTAGAAATAACGGTCGCAAGCTGGCAGAGAGTAGATTCAGACTAGACATCAGGAGGCGCTATACCACTGTCTGGGCGGCTAGGATATGGACCCAACTTCCAAGCAAAGTAGTGCTGGCTCCTACCCTGGGGGTCTTTAAGAGGAGGCTAGATGAACACCTTGCTGGGGTCGTTTGACCCCAGTACTTTTTCCTGCCATGGCAGGGGGTCGGACTTGATGATCTGATCAGGTCCCTTCTGACCCTACCAACTATGAAACATAATTGTCTTCCCCACACGGAAATGCATATCTGAGCTTCAGTAGAGTGTGTTGATCCGACAATGGCTGATGGATAGGTCACATGAGCCATCTTCAAACACACAGATAAGACAATCCTGGAAGACAATTATCCTTGACTGTGAGGGACTGTGGAAGAAGAAGAATTTAATATGTGACTGCTACAAGACCTCTTTGAACTTTTAAGTAGCATAAGGCAGTGCAGCTGTAAGTGAGGATCAGGCCTTCAAGCTTCTGTTTATCCATAGATAGGGACCACTTAATTTGTGATGAGACAATGCCATTTTTGTGCCTTTGTCCTAGCACAAAGAGCCAATTTCATGAAAAGCCCACTCCTTGGTGCTGATTGGCAGAGAGACCCTGGCCCTGCAATCTACTGATTGGTAGAGAGGTCACAGGGAGGGAGGGAGTGGAGGGGGCAGCGATCATCTTGACTTTTGGCTGCCCTTTGTCTGGCAAAGACCCTGAGTGCTGACTGGTGGAGAGGCCCCACGGGGGAGGAGGGAGCCACTATCTTGTCTCCTGCCACCGTTTTGTCTGCTGCCCCCTTTATGCCGCTCTGGCAGCTGGTGCTTTCCTTTCTCAGGCAGGTTGCAAGGCCTAACTGGGTGCGGAAAACTTAATAAAAACTTTTATTAAGTTTTTTTCCCCCCTGGATTTCATAGGCAACACTGGATTCAAGGTTTCCATGAAATCCGCAAAACTGCAATTTAGGTAGGTCCCTAGCCATAGAGCATGTACAAATTGGCTTTTCCCACGGTGCTCCACAAATGAGCCTTCACCCTGACCTGCTGATTTCCATTGCTCTTGACTCTTCCAGTATTCTTTCTCATAACATCATATAAATTTTATTTGCTGTTCTTATCAGGCTATTTGATTTAAATCTGTTTAGCTTCTTGAAGCTGAAACCATGCGGCATATCTTCATGAACAATTACCATCTGTGCAATGAAATTAGTGAGAGAGTAGTGCAACACTTTGTACACTGTATAGAGACACATGGACGTCACGTGGAATACCTGCGTTTTCTGCAGACGATTGTAAAAGCAGATGGCAAATATGTGAAGAAATGCCAGGATATGGTAATGACAGAGGTATGTTAACTGTTCATATTATATCTGCTTAGCACATATACTAATATTCTGAGGTTGCCTTCCTCTACTCTTAATGCCAACAAGACATGCTGGCATTATGGATTTAGAATTTGAAATGTTATCATGAATAATGAATATTTTAGCATACATATTTTTGAATTGCATCTAATTTGGTAAGGCCATCTGTATAAGTACTAGCTGTAAAACTTGAGTGCTGTGGTGGTGGCATAGAGAGTTCTGTTTTGAAGTAAGAGCCCTGGAATGCCTGTTTTTCTTACTCAGGCCTTCATTCTGCTTCATTGTATCTTAGCTCCCCATCCACACAGCCATATTTACTACCTTGTGGCACTTTATTACAATAATCCTATGTGCAGCTTGGTCCAAACTGTATTACAATCACTTTTTGGGATCCTATTATAGTCCCAGGTATGAGATTCTGATCTCACTTCCATAGATTAATTCTGGAGCATCTGTGTTGAAGCCATTGGATTATTTTAGAATAGGGGTGTTAGACCTTCATCCACCCCCTGGGATCAGATAAGTTTCTGGGTCAGTCCGTGGGCCAGATTGAGAGCGACTCCCTTTGGTGCAGACAGCACTGGGTTCAGCCCGCACATTGCATGCCAAGTGAGGCCCAGAGCAGGGCTGGAGGCAGTGCACAAAGCCAGTTTAGTGTAGGCACCATGTCCAGGCACACCCTGAACTGATCCCCCGTCATACTGCTTGCAGTGCCCGTGGTGTTGCATCCAGCTCGTGTGCCACGTGCAGTTGTGGAGTCAGTTTAGAGACCCATGGGCCAGATCATATGGCTTCATTGGCCACTTGTTTGACACTCTGTCCTAGAATAAGTAAGTTTAGAATTGGCATGGTAAATTTCACCGTGTAGTCTTTTAGGGCCAAATCCTGTTGTCACTGAAGTTAATGAGAAAGCGCCCATTTGACTCCACTTTGACCACTGCAGGTAGGTTTTGGTAGGATCAATGCCCAAGTGCCATTTTCATTCCTTTGCGAAGCACTTTTTTTTCCTTCTAGAAAAAGAAACTTGAAGACAAAAACAGAGATGAACTAAAGTCAGGAGTTAAAGAGGTCTGAAACTTATACAAAATTTTCTTCACAATAAGGAGGAGGAAAAATTGTTATTAAGAAAATAAAACTTCTTCCTACATGGGTAACCTTTAATGAATTGCATTTCAACCTTTTCAGTTTGACTGAGGTGTTTAACATATTATATCAATTACAAGACTTTGATTTACATAATTCAAGCAATTCTTGTGCATTAGTGCTCTCAGATTTTTTTATTTTACTCTCAGTTTCTTGTAGGTTTTTAGCTTCTAATCAAACATAATTTTTGCTTTTTCATTTTAAATATATTTTTGTTAATGATCTATAATAGCACAGAGATAAATTGCTGTATTACATCTTCAAGCTGAATACATGATGGAAGTAGAAATGAACTTAGTTGTGATATTTAGATCATAAGTCCTTCAGGAATTAGTAAGCAAAGTTTTTGTGTAAAAACACAAAACAAAACAAAAAAACCCAAAAAAGGAATCATCTTAAGTAGTAACCTGTAAGAGAGTTATACAATTACAGTTAAGCAGTTATTAGTTATAGAGTAATGATTTAAACAAGCAAATATGGGTATTATTCCGGAAAGAGGAAGCACAGGATCTAACAGTTTTGATGCAACTGGTTCACTTTGTGATATAACACTAGTGACATAACTAGTTCCTCAGTCTCCCTATCTCTAAGATAGAAGTTAGAATGTTTGACTTTTTAGAAGTTACAGTTTTTGGCTATTTTTTAGGCTTTTTAGTGTTTTATATTAGGAGAGTGCCAGGAGGTTCTGGACATATAGCTTTATCTTAGTGTTAAAAAGGAGAACTAGGACTTTATCCAGCTCATTGCAACAACTGTTTTCTATGATGTTCCAGAATGCCTTGTAAAGTCTCAGTAATTAATTTAAAACTGACATTAACCTCCATGTTTTTTCAACATATTTTAACTGGTTAGTTTAGACATACTCATGTATCTGTTGCCTTTTCTTAGTTACTATTTTCACTGAAATCAGTGGGAATTTTATCTGATTTATGTTGGGTACTTTTTCTTTGGTGAGGATTTTCAGGTACATTTTCCTGGATACTCAGTTTTCCTATTCAAATGATCTTTATGTCAGTGGAGAAATTGTGGAAAACTTGGAAAAACAGATTTTTTTTCTTTCATTGCTTTTTAATGATAATCAGTTTGTTCTGCTTGCACTGTAAATACTGATGTAGAACTTGGAATTTTGCATGTGCTGTTTTTACTTTCAGACGTAGAGGTTCCTCACAGTCCCCACAACTAATCTTGCATTCTGTTGCCTTTCCAACTTCTTGTTTCATACATTCAATATGTTATGTTTGCATAAGATTTAGTCCTCATTCTTCAGCAGTGGAGCAGTCTGCGTGTGCAGCATAGGGGATACATTGCTTTTTGTTTTGACCAGCAAATAACTCGGGGCCAGATTGTGCCTATATTGTATATATCTAAGCCATTTTTGGATAGTATGAAGAGTATTCTTCCTTCCTTTTGTATTCCCTATGTAAGGACTAGGTACTACACAAGGCTGAACTATAGAAAAACAGTTTCATGGAAAATTTTAAAAGTTGGTTCCATTTCCCAAGGTTTTACACAGAACATTTTAAAAAAAAAAAAAGAAAAATAATATTTTTAGTAATTTGAATATTCAGAATTTCAGATTTTAAATAATTGTTTCCCCTTTTATCTTTCCTTTGTGCCGTGGAGTGCAATAAAATAAGATTGATGTTGTTATTTCCCCTCCTTATACTTTTTCATAATTTCTTCTTTTATTGCTGCAAATATTCCAGAAATTGAAGGAATTTTGAAAAGTGGAGTAGAAAGAGGAATAAGTATAAAAGGAAAGTTAACCCATGGGGGGGGGGCAGGAATCCTAGATACCATTCACTCTATTGTATCTATTTATAAAAAGGAAAAAAAGTGACAAATGGAAAAAAAAATCCCCAAAAATCAGAGCAGTCAGAATGCTTGTAATTTTTCAGTATTGGAAAAATTTGGGAAAATGGGTGAGATGGGTGTTTTTCAGAAGTTTTCTGCATTTGCATAACTTTCATCCTCTCTATGACCCCAAACATTGTCAAGTGAAAGTTTAAGCATATCTATCAGGCAGTCACTGCCATTGGATTTAGTGAGATTATGATTTCATCCATGCCCTTCTGAACATTTGCTCAGAACAGATATGGGCCTATTCCTACAAATGCTGCCAAGCAAGTTATTTAGTACTACCAGAGCTGCCTGGGGGCTATTCCTTTCCAACTCTCCTAGGAATACACTATACCCAAAGGGGACAGAGAGAATGCAGGACTCTGGGCACTCTACACTGGTCTTCAGAGAAATATACATCTGTGATTGGTATACTGCTCTATTCCCTCCATTCAAACCTTGCTGCACCATGCTATTTCTAACTCTGGGATGTATCCAAATGGCACATCTGAGCCCAAGGATGAAATATTTCCTTGTGTTGTTCCACCATCGGCTATTTATTGCTGCACCACGTACTTCCATTTAAAAGGAGTCACTGCCATTGCAATAATAATGCGGGTGCACTAATTTCAATCTGTGTTATGGAGGTAAGGGAAGGACAGTCTATCTTTCAGGCAGTGTATGAAGACTCAGAAGTCCTGGTTTAAATTCTTGTTGCTGGTTTACATCCATAGATTTCCTGTGTGAGTTCTGACATAACATTTAATTTGTTCCTCAGTTCCTTTTCTGTAAACCATAGATAACAACGTGCCCTTATCTCATGTGTATTGAGAGATTAGACTAGGTACTGTTTAGTAGGTGCTTAAATAATAGAAGTGCTGAGGCCTGTATCCATATTTAACAGACAGATTGACAGACATCTGGACTGAGTTTGTTGAAATCCTTCTGCATCAGCTGACTTTGACTTTGGTGGAGTTATTCCAGTTTTGCATCAATGCAACTAAGATCAGAATCTGGCCCTAAATCTCCACTTTACGTGTGCATTTCATTAGTCAGATTCTATTTTTCTAAGGCTGTCTGTATTGCCAAAGAGTAATTTTGCATATTGCAAGAGAGAACAAATCATTTGTATCCAGTGTGGAGCACTTGAACAACTGGGGAAACTTCTATATTATCATTTCAGCTGATAAATGGAGGTGAAGATGTGTTGATATTTTACAATGATAGAGCATCATTTCCAGTTCTCCTTCAAATGATGTGCTCAGAGCGAGACCGAGCAGATGAGAGTGGACCTTTGGCTTACCACATCACACTAGTGGAGTTGCTAGCAGCATGTACAGAAGGGAAGAATGTTTATACAGAGATCAAGTGTAATTCACTCCTGCCATTGGATGATATAGTGAGAGTGGTGACCCACGATGACTGCATACCAGAGGTAAGCCTGAGTATTCAGTGACACCACTGAAAATCCTTGCCTCTTGAAATAACAACACATTTACACAGCTTCTGAAAACCAATTGTTTGAATATGTGCCCAGAAAACAGTCTCACTGGTTCAGCTAGGCTGTATGTTAAGCTGCATCAATGAGAAAATAAATGAGAACCTTTCTGAAAGCGAGCTGTTTAGTGGTAAGCTCTGTCTCTCTGTTGTTAAGACCCTAAGCTCTTTTTCTTTTGCCCCACCTAGAACAGGCAGGATGTAGTCTCTGACTGTGGCTGGTAGGTTCTTCTGCTGCTCTTGGTGACTGAATTTGCCTTGTTAAATATATCACCATTGCATGGATAGGCTAGAAAAATAGGCTTTGAAATTTTCCCCCTGTTGTAGTTAAGGGGGCTAGAGACAGAAATTACATACAAACCAGTTTAAGTGATCAGAAACCGGTTTAAACTAGGGCTGACATTAAAGAACTTAATCGGAATTAATTGCGAGATTAAAAAAATAGTTGTAATCAATTACAATTTTAATCATAGAGTTAAACAATGGTCAGCACCACCCACCCAACAGCCTGGAGCCCACGCACCCTGTGGTTCCTCAAAGCTACCACCAACAGTACACAGCCCCAGCCCCAACCCTGGCCCACCCTGTGCCTGCTCCAGACTTGTCCCGGCCAGAGAAGACCAGCTGGAACCCATGTGAACAACCCCAACCCTGGTCTGCCTTGCACTTGATCCAGACTCACCTGCCCCTGCTGAGCAGCAGCAGTGGTCAGGCAGGACCCCATTTTTTTTCTGGGCCATGGGGGCAGGGCTCTTCTCAGCCAGCTAAGCTTCTATCACATTTCCCTTATAATTTAACCTGCATATTTCTAAGCACCATCATCCTTCTTGTAAGAAAAATATATCATTTGGATTTGGATATATTGTGGATATGAGAAACTTTGCATCTCCACAAAATTCAGTTAATAATTACTAGGTCTGTGAGAAGTTTTGGTTGCTGATTCGATTCAGAGGAGATTTGGCCTAATTTGGTGGCCAAATCTCTGAATCAGAATTGAATCAGGAGACCCATTAATCTCTCCGAATCGAATTGTAAGCCTCTGATTTGTTTTGGAGAGATTTGACAATTTGACTGTAGACACAGCTTTATATGTTTTTTCTACATACTTTGAGGTATGAGGCATGGCTTATGAACACTGACATGGTGGGATGGATGGAGCATCCCATGGGAGCATGGTGGGATCCCCCGCGTGCTCGGTGGTGGACCCAGAAGTGAACCAGAAGTACATCTGGTCCATTTTCAGGTCTGTCACTGAGCATGCGGGCCCCACCCCCTGCGCTCATCTCAGCATTCACAAGCCATGCCTGGTACCTCGAGGTATGTAGAAAAAACATATAAAGCTGTGCATATGGCCGAATTGCTGATTCTCCGGATCAGAATTGAATCTTCAGATTCGGATTCATTCAGATTGAATCAGGACAGCGATTTGAATCAGCAAATCGAATCACTGTCCCCCAAATTGGGCTGAATCGGAATCCAAATTGAACACAGCCCGCTTCACACAAACCTAATAATAGTAATTACCTACATGCAATGCATGCTGCCAGTGACTATCTGAGGAGGCCCCAGAAAAAAAATAGCTAGAATGAGAAAGCAAGGAAGGTGGCAAAAAGCAGCCTTTATCTTCTGCTAAATGGTTGTGTAAAGCGTCCTTTTCTGAAGCTTTCATAGAGGCTGAAGTTCTAGGTTATTTTGGTTAATCTCCCTAAAATTTTAATTCCTACTTGTCTTTATAGGAGGAGCTCACAGTCATTAAGAAAGTCTGGTATTTTCCATTAATGCCCCATGTTTTCAGTTGGTTTTATGTTTGACAAAACTTGTCAAAGAGAATACATTTTTCCAACCTTTTTCTCTACCTCAGGCTGCAATATTTAGAAGGCTTTGGCAAAAGTGGCCCAAAGGTCTGAAAGAAAAGAGGTAGTTTTTCCAATGTTACTTTTTTCCAGTCATTTCTTTGAAAATTCTAACCAGAGTTTGGACCAGGAGCTTGAATGTGGCAGACAGTTGCCATATGGTCAGAGAAGTGTATATATTTTTTCTGTTCCTATTTTAACATCCTAAACTTCAGAAAAATCATGATTTGCAAGTATGTGTTCAATTTTTTTCAGGGACTTTGGCAGTAACATTACATCTTCACTGTGCATGCTTCATTATGGCATAGATCCTTGATATGTCAACTGCTCTGAGAATGTCCGAGATGCAGAGCGGAGTTCCACTTAGGAGGATTATGAAACAGGAGTAGCAGCAGCTGGCATCTTCCCTTGGGCCTAGGGAAATTGTACTGAGTGTCAGGAAGAGATCCTGACTTCCAGTCTTAAGTCTTTTACCAAGTTATATTTTTATTCTTGTGTATTTTACACCCCTTTTATTAAGCCTTAGCAACCGGGCAAATACCATTTCCTTTCCCCCCCAAATCACAAAATGGAGTAACAGTGAGGTTGAACAAAGCCACTTGTGGCAGAATAGAGTATGGGGCCTTATGCCTGCAATGTCTCTCATAACAGATACGGTACAAAATGGGACTAATAGAAATTACAGCTATTAGCTGCTCTAATGTGAAGAACCCTTCCCATTTGCCTCTTGCTTTATCCATCACCCAGAATTAGGGAAATGCTTTGGCCATTCCTATTGCAATCCATAGCACTGAAGGGCTATGAGCTAAGGGCACTCTAGGTCTTCATGTGCTAGCTTAATGCTACCATTTTGTGTAGGGATTTGTTTCAGACACTATTCTGCCTTTTGTTTTCAGGTATTGATCTAGGACTCTGGAGAACTGGGTAGTAGTTCTAACTGCTACAGACTTCATATGTGATATTTGGCAGGGCTGCCATAATGCATATGCACAAGGGAGTTGAATTACAGTTGCTCAGGCAACCTTAATTCTCACATTGGCTAATTTTTAAGTCCCTGACCTTTGTAATATTAATTTTTTTTTTTAGTGGTTTTTAAAATGCTACTATATAGGGAAATAATCTGCTCGCACATCTCAATCCTTTCCACGTAGACATTTATTCAGGACATTAACAGGTCTCTTGCATTTTGTACCGGAGGGTTATTTCTTTCAAAATTGCCCTAGAACTAGAGAAAAAGCTCCCTCTTCTGTTGTAATGTTCGGAGGCTAAAACACAAATACTGTTGTTGCTGTTACTGTTTCTTAATATTGGTAGAATCATTGTGCTTGCTCAGTGCCTTTTGTGGATGTAAGACCGCTTTCTTTATTCCATTTTTACGCTGTTTTTATACTTGCTGCTGTTGCAGGTGAAAATTGCATATGTGAACTTTGTTAATCACTGTTACGTGGACACTGAGGTGGAAATGAAGGAAATTTATGCCAGTAACCACATTTGGAAATTATTTGAGAACTTTCTTGTTGATATGGCAAGGGTAAGTTTTATGAGGCATTAAATATTACAGTACGCACATTTATGACAGCTGAACTGGCAATAACTTCTCTGCTTGAACGTCATATGTTTTATTAACCATTTTTTTTCAGATGCAAGAGAGAATGAAACAAATTAAGTCTTATTTAATAGTTCATAATTTCTGTCACATTTGCCTTATACTTTAACCTACATATTTCTAGCACCATCATCCTTCTTGTAAGAAAAATATATCATTTGGATATATTGTGTGTTTGTGAAACTGTTCATCTCTGCAAAATTCAATTAATAATTACTATATGTCTGCACTCCTTCCTCACAGTGTGGCTCATAGGTCAAGAGATTATATCTATTTCTAATGTTACTTTTTCCTTACCATCTTGGTTCTTATTGGCTGACTCATTCTACTGCCATCATTCCTAACCTCTCTCACATTCAGATTTTGATACAGCAGCTATCCATAACACTGTACTCTTTAGGTTCATAATTTTTTCATCATTAAAGAGTCTGCGTGATCAGGCTATGTGATGTCATTGCTGGACATTTGCTTCCTTGTGCCTTGCCCAAATGAATTTCTTGGTGTCACTTGGAATGACTTTTAACTATATCCTAGATTGTCATGACTGATGTCCTCTGCTCATGAGAGATTAGGAAGATAGAATATTAGCAGTGTTTTGCAGATTTGGGAAGATTACAATGCCCTAACAGAGACAAGAGAGAATTTTATGCTACCTAGTGGTTATAGTTATGTTGAGCATCCCTTTTCTGAAAGTCTTTCACAAAGGAATAACAGTCTCCTACTAATTCTAGCTAATACAGTTTAATTCAAGTGACAGACGAGCAGGTTTTTAATATTGAAGGTGCTGGATTCGGTTTTTGATCCTGAGCAATGGTTTGGAAGTGGGAGTTGTTACACTGTTGAAATGTATCTTTGTACTGGATTCTTGGCTTTGTCCCATACGTATTTCCTTAATTTTTATGAGCACTAAGTTCTCACTCATTGCATTTTTACTTTTGTTTAAATTAAAAAAGAGAAAGAAAGAAAGGGAAAGGACCTCAATTAAATTCTGCTGTGGGCATTTACAACAAAGTGGTAGTGTATCATAAAATACTTTCTTGGAAACATATCAGAAGAAAATAGCACACTCCTTTAGTTTGATGTTTTATAGCCCAAAGAAAAGTAAGTTCAGATAGCTATACAGTTCTGTAGGTGCTGGTCCTGTTCATTTCGTTGTGAAATAGAAAACTAGAAATGCTTCTCCCCCCCCCTTGTTTCAGGGGGCAGGCTAATTCAAGAATGTCTGTGCTCTTCTGTCTTTTGGTGAAAGCCATTTTCATCAGTAATGAGACCTCTTCAAACCCTATGCTACTGCTGTTTTGCTTCTGTAGCTGTTTCCTGCAGTGGAGGCCCTTCTGGGCAATTCAGGCTCACTAGAGAAAAAGATCAGAAACCTAGTTGGAGTGGGGATTCTTGGTTTTAACTTCACAGTTTTATGGCCCGCAGCATTTTTTCTTGTTTAATCCCTTTCTCATAGAAGGGTTGCCCTTGTTTGACATGGCACAGTAATGACCCTCTAATCGCAGCACCTACAAACCTCCCTTTGCATTAGTTCTGTAATAGGGCCATGTTCATTGCCCTTGTGTAGCTGAGACATGCACAGAAAGGCACTGTTCCTTATGCAGTTTTGCTTCACTGATCCAGAGATGCTTCAGTGGAACAGACCACTGATCAGGTTGAATGATGCCAAATGCTAGAGAGGTATCTTGATGCTTGTGACCAAGCTCATTTTTCCCTTGCCTTCTAATAAGAGAAAGTTAGACTCCAGGTCTGTGGAGGTGAATAGTGAGTGTATTATTAATGCAGTAGGATGCCTGGCTTACCAACTGTTTTTTTATGTGCTGCTTTTTCTGAATAAGAATGGCAGAAGTGCACTTTTATTTTGCTGTCCTGCAAAGCCCTCTGGGTAGCTAGTTGTCTAATTAGTTCCTTTCATGGCCCAGTTAGCAGCTCCTTTTCTTTTTCCCCTCAGCTAAAAGAACACATCAGAAGAGCTCTCTTCTGTTCTACTCTTTAGCTGAGCCCTCTGGGTAGCCAGATCTGCTAGATTATTGAGTGTATTTGTTCAGGTCTGGGTTGTTTTTTTTTGGGTGGTGGCAATTCCGAGTTCACACGTTGTAAATACATCAGCTTTATGGCGCTATGAGAATTGATAGGATGCTTTTAGCTTCATGAATGGATGTTACAATAACTTTCTAAGCATTTAGAAAAAGATCTCTTTGATCCTCTGTGTTCCAGTGAGCTAAAAGAGCTGCTATTGGGGGGAAAATGCTTTTCTTTTAGCTGCTATGGAATGGCTATCAGTGGTGAGTCTGGGAGCTTTGTGTCTGTTATTAGAGAGTGCTAAGGTAGAAGATGGACAGAGTTATCCTCAGGCTGGATTTTGAGATAGTTACCAGTTTTATTAGTTTCAGGATCCACTAAAGAGATACTTAGTCCTTAAGTGCAACACATCCTCATCACTGAAGTACGTCACAATGTAGGTGCTAGGAAGGCTGTTGGTGACACTGGTTGCCAAATGCATCTGCCCTTAATAAAAAAAAGACAGATTGGTTTGCCTCATTTTTATATTAATGACTTCTATCAACCTCCTTTTCTTTTCACCTGAGGGGGGAGGATTGTGTACCAGGTACGGTGGGTGCAGTTTAGCAAGATGCTTCCCTCATCTGCATGTGGCCCATTCTGTAAACCATCAATTGCATTCTGAAAAGGATTAAAGAAGGAGCTGGAATCTGACAGCTGCAAAGTCACTGCTGGCTTTCTTTGCTGAATCTCTAAAGCATTATTCATGTGAATTTGGGTCCCAAAGCCTCTTAAGGGTTTTTTAAACACCGCTTCCTTAATCCTCAGCTTCATTTCATGCATTTCAGGTTTTTCCTTCTGTTGGGAAACATCTTTGTCTTTCCCAAAGGGTGAAGGGATAAAAGCAGGGAAGGAAGGGCCATCATTATGTTACAGAGCAGTGGGTTTTTTAGACATATTGGGAGAGGGTAGAGTTCCATGCCCCTTGCCCCCAACATGATTTTC
Source organism: Crocodylus siamensis (assembly GCF_052110815.1). Lineage (NCBI taxonomy): Eukaryota > Metazoa > Chordata > Crocodylia > Crocodylidae > Crocodylus > Crocodylus siamensis. The sequence goes on along the minus strand of NC_143398.1, from coordinate 125,463,463 downwards.
TGCTTTTCAGACAGGTGAGGAATAACTCTTAAGAGCAATATGCAGTTTAGTTTTGTAAGTTTTTTAATTCACCACGCTAGCACTGTACAGTCCTGTTTTCCTGCTGGTATTGCAAACATGAAGCCTCAGAGCTACTGGTTCCAGCAGAAATCAGCATGCAGATTAATTCAAGGCAGAAGAACATCAAGAGGTTTTTAGTTCTGTGAACTTTTCAAAAAGTTTTGATTCATAACTGAATCTTTATTTACCTCCACAAGTGTTGTTGGAGAAATGTCACCAGTGGGCTTATTTTCTCAGTTTTATGGCATAGCAACTGTTGCTTTTCTGTCTACTGAGGGCACAGACAGAAGTGCAGCTCCCCGATGTAACTGAGAATGCTTTGCAAGAAGCAGTGTGAGTTGCAAATGATCCCCCGGACTAAACAGTTCACTGTTAGTTCCACGGGTGAGGGGAATCTATCTCAGGGGTGGGCAAAATATGGCCCGTGAGCCAAATGCAGCATGCAAGGCCATTCTATCCGGCCTGCGGGGCCCCTAAAAAATTTTGAAAATTATTATTTATCTGCCCTTAGTTCCTGTAAAAAATGACAGGAACCAAGAGCAGTAGGACCCAGAGGAAGCCTGGTGGCTTCCACAACAGCAGGCCCCCTCCCTTCCCCTGCCCCCAGCTGGGAGCCCCAGCCGGGGCTTCTGGCCTGGGGCCACATGGCTGTCCTGCACTGGAACTGCAGGTAAGGGCGGGGGTGGGGAGGGCAGGGAAGGAGTCTGGCAATATGTGGCCTGGGGAAAAGCTGAGTGCAGGGAAGCAGCCCCTTCCCCATCCTGCAGCCGGTGCTGCAGCCACTTGCAGCCTGTGCCTACTCCAGACAGCCCCTCATTGTTGCAAGTGGCTGCAGCAGGGAGCACCGGCCATGGGACGGGCTGCTTCCCCCCCACCCCCTGTGCTCAACTTTTCCCCGGGCTCCTTCCCGGCATGGAGGAAAGCAGCCCTTCCCTGCCCCATGGCCAGCCCTCCCTGCTGCAGCTGCTCCCAGCCCGTGTGGGGCTGTGTGGAACAGGCACAGGCAGCCCCAGGTGGGCTGCAAGTGGCTGCAGCATGGGGCACTGGCCATGGGACAGGCAAGGGGCCACTATTCTGCCCCCCCTGTACTCAGCACCACCTTTTAACCGGGTCTCACAGCCAGCCTGGGCCCCATGCTGGCTCCGGGCTTGCCCGTTGGGGCTACGTGCAGCTGCTGTCGCTGTCGGGTTCCCGACAGGCGAACCCGGAGCCAGTGCGGGGCCCAGGCTGGTGGTGAGGCCGGGTTACAAGCTGGTGCTGAGCGCAGGAGAGGGGAGAAGCAGCCCCTCACCTGCCCTGTGCCCAGTGCCCCGTGCTGCAGCCACTTGCAGCCCATGTGGGGCTGCCTGTGCCTGCTCCAGATGGCCCTGCATGGGCTGCGAGCAGCTGCAGCATGGAGCATTGGCCATGGGTTGGGCGAGGGGCCAATTTTCCTTGTGCTCAGCACCAGCTTCTTCCCTGCTGGTAAGCAGGGGTTGGCACTGTGTGCTGCCCCCTGCCTGTACCGCAGGGCTGGGGGGCACTGGGAGTGAGTGGGCAGGGAGCCAGTGGGAGCACAGGGCCCACACTGGTCTAGAGCAGGGCAGCAAAAGTACAGGGTCCTGGCTGGCAGGGGCTCTGTGGAGCCAGGCCAGTTCCCCCCTCTCCCTGCTAGTGCAGTCCAACCCAGCTCCACAGACCCCTGCCAGCCTGTGTCCCGCTTTGGGCCCACTGGTGCTGGCCCTGGGACATTGGTCCCAAGATGGTGATCAGGGGGTGGAGCACCTGTCAAGGGGCAGGGCTACCCATGCGGCCTTTAACAGCCTGCCAAAACTGGGTAAGCGGCCCTCCACCCAAAATAATTGCTCACCCCAATCTGTCTAGTTTCCCCTACCAGTGGCCCTTCCTCCTTCCCAGACTGTCCTTGTTTTCAGAATGGGAGGGGGGAAAGGGAGCAGAGGGAACTTGTCTAGGTTTTCTCAGCCAGAGCTGGAGGATGGAGTGGGTAAATTGTAGCCCCCCCACGCCCCTAGCCTCCAACAGGGGCTAAAATAAATCCCAGACTGAATTCCCTCTGCTCCGTTTTCCTCTTCCCATTCTGAAAATAGCGACAGGCTGGGAGGCAATGCAGGCAGAAATTATGGAAGATGCTCTGTTTTGAAACATTTGGTCAGATCAGGCAAACATTGTCACTTCTGTCTATGCCCATAATCCTTTCCCTTTTCTGGTAGGGGGACTCTTTCTTAACTACCTTATAATAACAGGTTGTTGTGTCCATCTGTAAGGTGTTTGAGTTAGAGGAGCTTGGCTTAGCACCTCCCCACCCCGTAGCTGTCCCTCCCAACACTTCCCCTGTACAAGCCCCCCACACCTTGTCCTACGCAGCTAAGCCCATCCCACTCCTGCCTGCAGCTCATGGCGCCTCTCTTTAAGTTAAAAAAAGTTTGTTTGGCCAGAAGATGTATAGTGCAGTCCCCCCCGATTTCCTGCTAGCCCACCTCAGCCCCCGCACTGGGAAGAGGCTGGTGCTGTCCCTTGCAAAAGGTCTTTGTGTTCTGAAGATCTGTATATCCCAGCTCAGTCCAGAAAAGATCACTGATGCTGTCAGTTACCTTCCTTTAAATACTTTTTGGTTACACCAGAGTTCCCAGAGGACAAGGACCAAGAGTTGCTGTTGAAGTGGAAAGTAGAGAAAATGTTGGCTTGGAGAGCTGGATGCTCTTTTCTGTGGACTTCTCTCTGTGATCTTGACTTTTCTCTGTGATCTCTGTGCTAGCTTCTTTGTCCTTGTTCCCCACCTATAAAATAGGGTGATAATACTTCCCTCCCTCACAAGGGGCCTAGATTCTTGAGTATTCTTGAGTATATGTCAAGAGCTCACCTGCTACCTTGGTGGTTATCATGGAGTTTGTCTACACATGTGTAAATCTGCTGTCACGTTCACCCCTGCAGCATCTCTGGAGTGACTGTATATGAGTGTAAATGAAAGCAGTATTTTCCTCTTTATTTCTTTCTAAATACTATTAAGATTCCCCCCCTTGTTTAGAGGTGATTGAGACTGAAGTGTGGGGGGATTGCCATGTGCATTTTCCTTAGGCCTGGGTTTCTTGTAAAGTCTTCCTGCTTCACAAGTGTTGTGCTTATTCCATGAGAACATTCTGAAAGGTGTGTTCCTGGGAAGAATTATGAAATGAGTCAAATGATCCTTCCTTCCCACCACACCTTTTCAGTTTTCACCATTAAAAAATGTATATGATAAAAGAAACCCCATGCTGTTGCATTAGAATGTTTCCTTCAAGGATGCTGTATTCAAGTTCAAACTTACTGTGTTCTCCAACAGCTCCATAAGGGACCTAATGAGTTCTTCATCTTAAACATCTAAGTCACTTCCAGTGTTCCTTTTCTACCCAATTCTTTTTCTTCCTTCCCTTTTGTTTGTCTTATGTCCTTCACAACTCTGTGATATTAAGAATTTAGGCTGTTTGTGTCTTACTGGGTCTTTTTTTTTGTAATTTACACCTATGGAGGCTGCTGCTGGCCTCTGCTGACTGAACAGGTCACAGAGATCTTGCTTCCTCCAGTGTCAGGGCTCACTATGCTTACTTCCCACTGGCCCACCTCTTTTTAAATCTCTTTTTCTGAATAAGCTCCACCTCTCCCATCTAACAAAAGCTATTGGATGCAGAGAAAAGTTTGGCATTGTTCAGTCTTGCAACATTTTTACCTTCCCTTACTAAAGTCACCCGTGCTAGGGAGAGGAATGATTCATTTTCTTCTTCATCTGTCTAAATATATAAGGCAGCATGCGGTATGTTGATAGGAGGGAGTGAGCCAGTTCAGTCCAGCAAACTCTTTTTGCTTTGTGGTGGGGGAAAAGAGTAGGCAGCTAAACTGAAAATGCTGTTTCAGGAAAGGTACAGATCAGGATAAGATGTGGAGTGTGAAGGAACAGAGGGTGCTCCAGTGTGCAATAATTACAGCACATCAGAGCAAATTAATTACCATGCTTCAGAAGAGTCCAGTGTCACATGTATCAGCATCCCTGCACTGAAAAGTGTCAGGTAGGGTGCTTTAAATAAGGCTCGTTTGAGGAGCTTTAGTTAAAACACCCCCGCTGCCATTTTTCAGTGTGGGGACACTGATACCCATGTTGCTCCAGGCACCTTAATTAGAGTGGCTATTGAGCCTCGCTAATTAAAGTGCCCCCCTTCGCTCCCAGAGCATGTGTATAAATGCTAAACTCAGTACAATTTGACCACAAGGTAGTTACCTTGATTTTATATATTTTGTATGAAGATCCATATTTTGGAAATAGGGTTAATTATCTATACATTATATAGATAAATGTCAATTGAAATGTTAAATGTCATATGGTCTCAAGTAAACAAAAGCTAAGGGTAGTTGTTTTGTTTTGTTCTGTTTTTTGCTCATCTCTTCAGGTTTGCAATACAACTACAGATCGGAAACATGCAGACACATTTCTGGAGAAGTATGTCACTGAGCCAGTAATGAACATTGTGAGCGGCTTCTTCAATTCTCCATTTTCAGATAACAGCACCAGCCTCCAGGTAAGAACGAGAGAGACTCTTAAAAATATGTAATTCAGACCATTCCTGAGTCTCCTGCCTGCTAAAATTTTATTTCTCCCTTTACTTTTTGTTCCCTTTCTTGTATCTTACATTAACAGTGTAACTCTCTCTAAATTTGCCATTCACAAATTTAGGATCTTAATCCAATGAAAGGGCTCGTACAGATTTGTACAGAGCTTTTTCACTTGACTTTTGTGTCTTCAGTGAGACTTTGCATGAGTGATCCTTTGGTGGGATCAAAGCCTTCATTTTATCCTTTTAACACAGAAACATTAGTGCCTAAGATGGAAAGGTCTCCTGAGAGCTCGTGTGTCTTTCTGAATTAGTCTGGAAAGTACCATCCTTGCTTGCCTTCTGTCCTAACACCACACTGCACATTGGACATTGGTGAGAATTTTACTTGCATAAGGACTGCGTGATTTGATATTACCAAACCAGTTTCTTTTTTGTTTTTTCTTTTTTGCTTGTCCTGATGAGTGATAAGGGTTTAATTGAATTATAGATAAAGCACACAGGGCCTAAAAACCATGCATGTAGTTTATGGTCTATCAAACCCTAGGGCAGTTGTGAAGAGCCTTTAAAATGTAACATTCATTGTTTACCTTTGTTTTCAGACACATCAGCCAGTTTTTATTCAACTGCTGCAGTCTGCTTTCAGAATTTACAACTGTACGTGGCCAAACCCAGCACAGAAAGCCTCCGTGGAGTCATGTATTAAAACTTTGGCTGAAGTGGGTAGGTGCCAAGTTTTGTTTAATTGTTCTATGCTGAGGTTTAAAGTAAAAGGACGCCTATACACGAGTGTGGAGACTGCTCCTACATGTTGGAATTCCAGTGTGTTGGAGAAGACTTGATTAATCAAGTCAGCTGAAATGTGGCAGTTGCTGTGCTCCAGCAGCCTCCTGCGTCTTGTGTATTAGCCTCCCTGCACTTAAAAATGGCAGTGGAGGCACTTTATCTACAGCTCTTAAAACAAGCCTTAATTCAAGTGATCCCACCACTATTTTTAAGCACAGGGACACTTGTACATGAGACACGGCAGCACCTTAATCAGAGCTGCTCTCGGAACCACTCTAATTAAAGCGCCACCTCCCTAGCCCCTGGAGCATGTGTAAAAGTGCCCAAAGCTACTTGGGGTTGAAGACTTGTTTTTCTGGATGTCACATCATGAGAAAATTTTGCCATAATTTTAACGTAGTTTAATCTTAAATCTCCTGTCTCTTGATGATAGTTGTTTTCCTCATGTATACCCTTTTCAAGCCAATCTCATTAAACATGGTGACTGTTTAGGAGAGTGAGGCTCTTCAGAGCTGTTAAGTGAAGGTAGAATTTGACCCTTAGCAGAGAGCAATGTTTTCTATAACAGTGGAACTTGGATTCTATGCAGGGTCCTTATCTCCTGGTCTCCCTCCCTCCCTCCCCCCTCACTCCCATCACCCAAAACGATACATGAGGTATCTTTATTTCTAAGGGTGCTGCTTCTCTGGTCAGCTGCATGGGTTCATAGCAGTGCTCCAGCTGAGTGAAGGAATGGTGCCCTTTGAAGTAAAAATTACATCATCAATTGGCTCAGGGGACTTTTCTGAATTTGACAACCCATGGCAAACTAAGCAGGTTGTAAACCATCCCTGTATGAAAAATCTAGGTTCCCCTGTATGAAAGTATGACTTAACCTTACACAGAAATTATCTCAAACTGTGTAAAACCATAGACATGTCTTACCGTTTTTTGAAGTAAATTTTGTCATGTGAGACAAGCTGTAAGGGAAGGGCTGGTACACAGTAGTTGCACCCTGGCTCCCCAATTCACCCAAGAGAGGAATTGTGGGTTGGGGTGCCAGAATTTCTGCCTACCTTTTTCATTACTTCTGGGAAACATTTGTTTATTTTTCGCCCGAATCCTGGGCTGGCTCAGTGGTTCTGGCTAGTGAATATTCGATTGAGTACCACATGGACCTACTCATAGTACTTCCCTGCTGACTCTTCACCATTCTGCTTTAGACAAAGACTAGATGAGTGCCTTTGGTTGCTTTTTTACTCTCACACATAAGGGTGAATTCTTTCCATTCTGCCAGGGCACAGAATGCCCATCACAATCTTGCCCCTAAACTGATTATGTATCTTACCGGATACACTGAGCTGGAATTCATTAAAGCAGACCATGCCACTCTGATTTGCTTTGAAGCCAGTGGGACAGCTCTGTATGAGTAAGTGCTCAGGAGTGAGAAGTATAAGCATTCTATCTGTCTGGCCCTCACTGAATTCTATAATCTCTAATAAGTAAATACTTCAGAAAATATGAGAATTTATCAAATTTATCAAAGCAGACTTTAAACAACTCTTTGGCATGATTGAATCCTAAAAAACACCATACTGTCATATAGCTAATACCAGCAAAAGTTCATTCCAAAGTTTAAATGTCTGCAAAATCACAATTTTAGAGGCTTCTGCTTTGACATAGGAAAGATTATTCAATATAGATATGCTTCTAAAAGTGAGTCACTTTGATGGAAAATGTCCTAATTGTGAAGTAAAATACTACTTAGCAGGTGCATCTACACATGCATTTGAGCCGGACTCAATTTACTTGGCTGTAAATTTAGGTAGGTTAAATGCTCCTGGGCAGGTGTCTACACATGTAGGGACTAGGGAGCAGATTTGCAGCTCTTAGCACCAAACTTCCTGTAGCCCTGCAATGGGCTTCTGCTGCCACCAGGGAAGCTCTAGGCTCCGGCTGCAGCTGGCAGCAGTCAGCAGTCCTCTTCAAAAGCCAGCCCTGGTCGCTGCTCTCTGGCCAGCTGCTTCCCTGCCCAGGAGCAGCACGCTCAGTGCAGAGGCAGCATATGGCAGCTCTCTCCTTGCCCACTCTGCTTCCCTGCACCATGGCTGCTTCAGCCTGTGCCCCTGGCAGTGATGATTAGTGCCCTGGACTTCTGCTGGCTGCAATGTTGGTCTTGCTGGCCCACTGCACTGCTCACCATACCAAGCACTGCCTGGCCCACGGCCATCTAGGCCCTCCTGGCTCCCCTGCATGCAGCGATTGTTTGCCTGGCTGCAGTGCACTGACCCAGGGTCACCACTGCTGTGCTCATGTCTGATGAGGAGTTTCTGAATGCCATCACTGGGCCATTGTTGCCCTTCTGGGCCTCTAGCTTCACTGTCTCTGGGCTCACTGGACCAGCCAGGGCTGGTGGTGGCACATCATCTAGCATGCCTGGGATGAAGAGCAGTGGTTGAAGGCCTTCTGCATGACCTAGGCCACCTTCTGGGACAGCTCTGCATGACGTAGGCCACCTTCTGGGACCTTGTGGGGCAGCTCTGGCCTGACACCACCATGCAACTGCCCCTCCCTGCAGACACCCTCCTGTTTCCTTGCCCTGCTCAAGCTGGCCACGCCTGCCAGCCTGTGGTATGTTGGCCACCTGTTTGGTGTGGGCAAAGGCACTACTGGGGAGGCCTTCCTGGAGCTGTGTGGTGCCTTCCAGGACGTGCTGGGGGATGCTCTGCTCTGCGTGCACAACCCCCAGGCAGTGGTGGTGGGGTTCCATGCCCTGGGCTTCCCCCAGTGCATCTGTCACAGGGACACTGAGGTGTACTGTGCCTTAAGTAAAGAAGGTGGGCTGCTGTCAATCAGCAGGGCAGCCCCAGGTGCTGATTGCTGTGGCAACCAAGTAGGTCATGTGACCAGAAGGGGGCAGGGCCGGGCCCTGTATGAGCAGCTCAGGCTGGAGCCTGAGAGCAGTTCCCCTCCGGCCACTACATGAGCAGGAGCTCTGCGGTGAAGACCTGAGCAGCAGAGCCTACGGTGGCAGTTTGACCGCTGCAATGATGCGAGGGGAGAGAGAGAGCCCTGAGAAAGGTATTGGTGAGAGCCAGCGTTGTGTGTGGTTTGTGTTATAAGCCGGTGGGCTTTTTGCTTGTGTTGTAGCCGTGTGGCTCACAGTTTTGTTATGACTACACCGGAGGACTGGGTGAGGCTGTAGGGGTGTGAGGAGGCCTCACGGGGGCTCCCCAGTAGCTTGGGGGTTCCCGGTGCCCAGCGGGGGCACAGTGAGTAGTGCCGCAGGGGCACATTGTGACGAGTGCCGCAGAGGTGCTCGGCATGGCCGCGAGAGGCGCGGCAAAGGCTCTAGAGAGGGCGAGAAGTGCAGGAAGCGCGGCAAAGGCTCTAGAGAGGGCGAGAAGCACGGGGAAGCGCGGCAAAGGCCCTAGAGAGGGCGAGAAGCGTGGGAAGCGCGGCTTAGGCCCCAGAGAGGGGTGACAGGCCCTAGGCCACCCCAAGGCGGGCGGCAGGTACTTTTGATAGGCACTCAGGACGGGTGCGACCGAAGGGGGTTCCAGAGGGCTTCCGCGGCAAGAGGGGAGCCGAAGGAACCAGAGGGGCCAGGTAAGGCTCCGGCCGCCTGAGCCTAACTGGACTTACAGAAACGGACTACCATTAGTGACAGGATTCAGAAGGGGGCCAGGCAAGGCTTGGGTCGCCTGAGCCCAATTGGATGGTTCTTATTCGTAGGACTTGGAGTGGGGACAGGTAAGGCTCAGGTCGCCTGAGCCCATCAAAGTTAAATACCCAATGCGGATTGTGGGTTAGGCCCAAGGATGCCCAGAGAAAGGGGCGCTGGTGGCGGGCTGAGCCCAGGGGGCGCTAGGTAGGGCGCTAGTGGCAGGTCAAGCCCAGGGGCACCAGAGAAAGCGGGCACTGGTTGTAGACCAGGCCCAGGGGTGCCAGCGGCAAGCCAAGCCCAGGGGGCGCCAGGTAGAGTACTGGTTACGGGTTCAGCCCAAGGGGGCGCCAGACAGGGCGGAGAAGGTTAAGGACCAGACAACGTCCGGGAAGAACTGCGAGGCTTGGGGCGTGCTAAAGGGGAGGTAAGGAGGCACGCATAGCCCTTAAGGCAGGGGTGTGCAGAGGCACCCATACAGAAGAGGGGTAGTAATATTCATACCGTTCACCAGGGAAAAAAGCATCTTCCCATCTGAACCAATTATCATCAAAGACGTGGCGGGCGAGAACCAGAGGGTGCTGAGTATGCCTTAGGTGACGGTAGGAGGTGCTAGGGAGTTCACGGCCGCTCCTAGGCCCCACCCCCTGACAGCATCGTGACGCTTGATGGGACCCACATCCCCATCACCTGCCTGCTGCATGGAGACTTGCTTCTGGGTAGTGTCTACATGTTTGTTACTGTGCAGTAACTAATCCCTAGTGTTCCGTGTTCTCAGTTTTTACTGATTTTTTTTTTTCACTGAAATTCACTGAAATTATTTTTTTTTTAAGTCATTCAGTTTTTACTGATTTATACCCATTTTTCAGTTCAAATCCCAATGGCCCATTCCCAACTCATGCTGGTTAATAGGGATTTGAACTGAAAAATGGGTGTTGCCAGTAAGCTAAAAGTGCTGCTGTGCCAGTTACCTGAGACACAGGTTTCCAGTTGGATGCAGGGGGGCCATGCCCCTCCTTCCGCCTCTTCCCTAGTCCCAGCCTTACTCCCTCCCTCCCTCACCACTGATCTTTCCCTGATTTTAAATGTTTTTTTTCCTTTTCTTTTTTTTATCCTGGTTTTATTCCAGTTTTTATGTTTTGAAAATAAACCCTGAAACATTCCCAGATTTAAAAAAAAACCAAAAACCAAGAATTTGGAACACTACTAAACCCATGTAAATTTGCTACCTACATTTGCATGTGTAGACATGCATGCTTACTGTGCAGTAAACTAGGCTACTGCATATTTAGGCATCTTGTGTGGACACTCCCAACATAAATAAGAATGGGGTGGAGGCAGAATCGGTATGTTAGATGCTTGATAGAAGATCTAGTTGCTATAACTTTAAAGAAAGTTGCAATAAATAAGAGTAAAACAATATGTGATGGTCTCTTGGCCATTGGTATGTTTATAGCATTGCTACAATTGACTGTATATTTAGATTTTGGAATTGTTTTACAGTGGTGAGGCCGCAGCTGGAGTACTGCGTCCAGTTTTGGGCTCCACAATTCAAAAAGGATGTGGAGAAGCTTGAGAGAGTCCAGAGGAGAGCCACGCGCATGATCAGAGGTCAGGAAAACAGATCTTACGATGACAGGCTGAGAGCCATGGGACTCTTTAGCCTGGAAAAGCGCAGGCTCAGGGGTGATCTGATGGCCACCTATAAGTTTATCAGGGGTGACCACCAGGATGTGGGGGAACATCTGTTCACCAGAGCGCCCCATGGGATGACGAGGTCGAACGGTCACAAACTCCTGCAAGACCGTTTCAGGCTGGACATAAGGAAGAATTTCTTTACTGTCCGAGCCCCCAAGGTCTGGAACAGTCTGCCAGCGGAGGTGGTTCAAGCACCTACATTGAACACCTTCAAGAGTAAATTGGATGCTTATCTTGCTGGGATGCTATGACCCCAGCTGACTTCCTGCCCTTTGGGCAGGGGGCTGGACTCGATGATCTCCCGAGGTCCCTTCCAGCCCTAATGTCTATGAAATCTATGAAATCTATGAAAAACATATTAGCCAAAATACCTCATTAACATTTTGTGTGAATTAGTCTAGCCATTACCCTAAACTTAACAACATTCAATCATTTTATTTGTTGTGCAAATGATTTAATTATGGCTCCATCTGGCAGAAGTATTATAAAAGTTTAAGATGTTCTGCGTTCCTTTCCTTATTGATTTTACAGTTTCAAATAAAAGTCACAACCTTACGATTCTTTATTTATATGAGTAATGCATACTTCTTTTTACCTTTTGCATTCTTGGAATAAGCCCATTAGTGTTAGGAACTTATTTCCTTTACAAGGAAAGGACTAGGTGCATGGAGTATTTTTTGAGTCCTTAAGCACCCTGTGGCTACTCCTGGACACATGTGGGTTATTATGTAATAGAATGCTAGATCTCTAGCCCACAGAGATCAGTGTGCTATTTGGTATGTACACATACATCCTTATTCATAGACAGAAGTGACTGCAAGTCACCGCAAGATACTGGAATTAACTTTAAATTAGCTAGCTTGTAGAAAAATGGCCATGGCAGCATGGAGCTCTGTACAGGTTAATTCACTTGGGTTCTTGGCAGAATACACAGATGCATAGAAGCCGGAGTGTCTTTTTGTTACCAGTGCCCTGCTATCTGATGGCAAGGTTATATGCTGCAAGAAATAGATTTGATGTAGACCATGAGTTTTCTTTATAGGCAGCTTCATTCCATGTCTCATGGATTCCTTGTATTCTGTCATTTTATTTTTCTTCCTTCTTTTTTTCATATTTTTGTATGTACTGGAGATGATTAAAATAGATTTCATAGATTTCATAGACATTAGGGCTGGAAGGGACCTTGTGAGATCATTGGGTCTAGCCCCCTGCCCAAAGGGCAGGAAGTCAGCTGGGGTCAGATCACCCCAGCAAGATAATCATCCAAATGCTTCTTGAATGTGTTCAGAATAGGTGTTGGCACCACTTCTGTGGGGAATCTATGTCGGACTCTGGAGACAAGGACAGTAAAGAAGGTTTTCCTTATGTCCAGTCTAAAATGGTTTTCCAGCAGTTTGTGACCATTGGACCTTGTCTTCCCTTGGGGTGCCCTGGTGAATAGATGTTCTCCCAGATCCTGATGCACACCCTTGATATACTTATAGGCTGCTACCAAGTCCCCCCTGAGCCTATGCTTTTCCAAGCTGAAGAGTCCCATGCCTCTGTCTCTCCTCATAAGGCCTGCTCTCTTGACCTCTGATTATGTGCGTGGCTCTCCTTTGGACTCTCTCAAGCTTCTCCACCTCCTTCCTAAAGTGTGGAGCCCAGAACTGGACTCCAGCTGCAGTCTTACCAAGGTTGAGTAAAGTGGGAGGATGACATCTTGGGTCTTGCTTGAGATGCATCGGTACAGGCAAGCCAGGGTTTTATTTGCTTTGCTGGCTGCAATATTGCATTAATGGCTCATATTCATCTTGTGTTCAGTTGTGACCCCCAAATCTCTTTTGGTTGTAGTGCTAGTGAGTGTAGCACTGCCAAGCCTATAGGTATGATGAGGGTTCTTTTTCCTGAGATGGAGCACTTTGCATTTCTCTATATTGAAAGTCATCAGGTTTTGATCTGCCCACTTTGTGAGCCTGTCTAAATTGGCCTGAATCCCCAGCCTATTCTCTAGTATGACCATACTTCCCCATAATTTGGTGTCATCTGCAAACTTAGCCAGTCTAAATCCAGGTCATTTATGAATATGTTAAAGAGTACTGGTCTGAGTACTGAACCCTGAGAGACTCATCTGGTCACCATGCGCCATGTTGACTCAGTTTCATCCACTGATATTCTCTGAGTCCGACCACGGAGCCAGTTCCCCAGCCATCAGAACGTATAGTTGTCGAGGCTGCAGTTCCCCAATTTTGTCATAAGGACATCATGGGATCCCAGAGACCAAAGCAAGGCTTTTTTGAAATCCAAGCAAATGACACCAGCTATTCTTCTCCTGTCCAGGTGATGTGTCACCTGGTCATAAAATGAGATGAGGTTGGTCAGGCATGATCTACTGTGACCAACTCACTTCGAATACCTGTTCATGTGCTGCCTTAGCACGTGCACCTGGTGGTGGGCATGGTGAGGGTTCATGTGGCCACTGGGCTCATGGGACCTTGATCACCCTGGTGAAGGCCCCTAAACTGCCATGACTTTGAATGTATTTCTAGTGCAGGGGTCTTCTTTTGCGGGTCCCTCGGGGTCGGTCACTCTTCCCAGCAGATATTTGTGGGGCTCCACATCCCCTACACCCCTTCCTTATGCCAACCTCTGGCAGGTCACCTGATTTTAATGCAGCCATCCCTCTGGTTTAGATGACCTTTGATCCTCATGCCCTCTTCGGGATTGGTTATTAACTTTGTTTCTTTGATAGGCTACAGGCCTACTGGATACACCCATCTTGTCTATCTTCCCTGCTGTCGACAGCTACTTGCTGAGCCTCATAATCACCCTGGTGGTGCAGTGTTGGCCAGATCCCCCTCAAGGCAGACCTACCCACTGAACACCCAAAGAAAAAAGACAGACCACAACAGCAACAGAAAAGACTATATACAGACCAGGGGCAACTAAAGAGAAAAAAGAACTTAAAGAAAAGGATAAGAGGGTGGATAGAAGAGAAGAAATCAGGATATGCTGTTCCTTCCCTCTTTCAGCCATAGAACCTAAGCCAGGTGGCGTCCCCCAGTGCTGCTCCGCTCCACACTTTTGTCGTGGCATCTTCTGTCCTTCCTCCCTCCATGTCTTCATGCTTGTGAGAACCCAGAGTAGGAAGCCTCCGCTGTCTCTGGGTTTGCTACAGCTCCTTTGGGAGTGAGGTCACCTCCTGGATGCCGGTGCTCCTCATGACCCGTGCGGGGTTTATTCCCTGCTACTTGGGGTGCTTCTCCCCAAGCATAATCCTCCCCTTCGCACCGGGGCTGCTTGCCACCGATGCAAAGAGCCTCTGCAGTTTCCGCTGCTGCTCTCTGATCTGGATCCTTTTCTTTCATGCTGGCGCTGCTTGTCGCCGATGTGGAGAGCCTACTCAGCTGCCTCTCCCACTCTCCCTGTTTTTCTTTCGGCACTCCCTTTTATCTTTGCCGGTTGGTGATTTCTCCTGACGTCACCTGGTGGCTCCAGCTGTATATAGGTGTGGCTCGTGAACCTCACGGGCTCTGCTCTTTGTTCCTTCGGTGTCTGGCATCCTGTGGCTGGTAAGTGGTTTGGGTTTTTTTGGGGGAGGGGGTGTTTCATGGGGTGTGTAGCCCCCGTCCCAGGGTCCCCTGAGAGTAGGGGCTCTAGCTCTCCTGTGGTTGTGCCCCTGGGACACCTACCCATAACAAAGCCATGTTGGCTGTCTCTCAGGATGACATTTTCTGTTAGCCTGCTGTTGATGGATTCTTTAATAATTTTTTCCATGATCTTCCAAGGGATTGAGGTCAAGCTGATTGGCTTGTAGTTCCCTGGATCTTCCTGTCTTGAAGATAGGTACCACATTGGCCCCCTTCCAATCTTTAGGAACTTCTCCTGAGTGCCACGAGTTCTCAAATATCCTTGTCATTGGACGCGCTAGCCAGCTCTTTTAGCACTCTTGGGTGCATTCATCAGGGCTTGCTAAATAGCTTGTTAGATCTTGCTATTTTAAACCATAAGTCCAGTGAGGCATAGGACCAGATTTTCACTGAGGAGGACATTTCAAAGACATTTCCTCTTGCTTCAGCTTTTAACACATGTGTAGACCATAACAAACTCCTTTCGATTCCCTGAAGTGCAATGGCTACTCAGGGCTAGTTCTGCCAATGGCTGCTACTTCTTTGTCCATGGCAGAGCTGGGCTGCCCCTGAAGGTCCTCATTCTGCAATCTTCTGAAGGGCTTTCTGAAGCAGAATCCTATGGGCAGGACTGTATCACTTGTGCATCAACCTCCATTTAAATCCATCCCTTAAAAGCACAATCTGACACATAGTGCACGGTTTTCTTGACAAGCAAGGAAATATGTATTTGGAATATAAAAAAGGCATTTAACATTATCATCAACAATAACAGTAATACTAATTGACAATGATATTATGGAATTATACTAATTTAGCAAATTACATCTATTTTTATCTGGCACTTTATGCTGTAATTGCAAAAAATGAAATTGAGAAGGAAGAACTTTCAGCTAGGTGAATAACTCGGAGCAAAGTTGGGAAGAAACTGAGTTTTTCAGCAATGTGCCTGTACATAAATTCAGCTGGAGAGCTGAGATTTACACGTGCTGTGATGTTTAGTATTTGTAGATATGGTATTAAATCCTGCTTGAATTCCCTACATGACTAGTCCCACTTTGCCCTAAATGATGCCTGTGCAGCCTAGATGGAAGCTGTACATTTGTATGAGATTAGCTAAAACCATAATTTGGCCCCCTGGGCTCCAGAGGAAGTAGCTTTATGAGTAAGTGAAACAGAATGAGATGAATTCTGCCCTGGCCTAATTTTGGCACAATTTCATCAAACAATGGACCAAATCCCACTTATTTTGTTAATCCAAGGAGTTCTGCTGACTTGAAGTACTCATGTGAATGAACATTCCTTATGGCAGCAAAGGTAGGTCCATTGGGGTTGCAGAGAACATAAGTCATTGCATTTAGCTTAAATCCATCTAGATTTACAAGTGCTCAGCACCTGCAATGGAACCTGAATATTCCAGCATTTAGGTTCTTAAATAAAGACTAGATTTTGAATAGTGCCTAGCTCACCAAAGCTGCTTCTGTCATGCTTATTTGTGTTGCCCCACTAGGCATTTGCATTCTTTGCAAAAACTGCCCTCAGTTATGAGTGCTGAGCCCTTTTGAAAAGCTGGCACCTAGTAACTATGCACTGTTCTGCTTTACCTATCTCCTAGTCCATCAACATAAAATTGTGCCCAGTGTCCATATGAGGAAATAGGAAGATGTAGGTTCTTTCATTGTTACAAATAAGATAGCTCTTTTCTCTATACCTTTCTTAATAGCAGCATATAAGGAGTAGAATTGGATTTAAGATATGTATCTGTGAGCACTCTCCATTCTGATTTTTTTTTCTTGGGAGTTTGACAGCTTTAATGTTAGGACCTTCATGTTTCACAGTAGGGTTTTAAAAAACTCTAGACAGATTTTGCCTGTATCAGACAGAGGTGTATTGGACAGATTTACAGCAGGAACCAAAGATTTTTGATGGAAAATAAATGCAGTATAGAGTTGTAAGAACAAACATGATTTTTTGTGGTAGCCTTGGATTTAGAAATGAATCTCAGCAGGCAGAAAGATCATGCACAGATTTCCCCAGATATCAAAGATCCATGTAATAACACACTTGAAAAGACCTGTTTCAGAGTAAGTTTAAGAAAAGTACATTCTGCTCAATGCTTACTAGGTATGTCACTGGCAGTATTGCCTCAAGAGCTTAAGATCATTACATGTGTCTTCTAATGGGCACTGCAAGAATGTACATTATCTTCCAGGTCAACAAAAGGATAGGTTGCAAAAGCTAATTTCTTGTAGTCCTGATACTTCAACTCCACTTGACCACCAGGGAAAAACTTCATAAGTTTTCAAGCTTTACTTAGTTCTTTGTCTCCAGGCAGAGTTGCCTGCTTCCAGTTCTTTCAGAAGTGTTGAGGCTTGCCTCCTTTAGCAGACCCTCCCAGGCTCCATGGGACTAGGAACACAAAGGTAGCAAAAGGTTTCCATTTTTTCTTTCACAGTAAAAGACTAGCTACATCGATATTACTAAAAGTATTATAAATATTATAAAATACTGAATATAAAATAACCTGTGTGTTGTGTTCACATGGACTTTTGAGACGGGTTCTACAGCATTATATCCCATTATATGCATGATTATATTCTGGATTGGCATATAATAATGAGGGAAGTCTGGTTTGTTTTTTTTCCTGTGCTATTACGTATTATTCAATGTTTAGCTAATATTTAATATTAATTTAATGTATAGCATACTAGATTAGTAGAAACATTAATTATTCAAGTAGTTCCCCCCAACCCATGCCAAACAAGTTATAAACTAAATGTTTTTAAAAAATCCTCTGATCTCAAAAATGAGACACTATTCAGGAAAAAAGGAACCATTGAATTAATTTCAGGTATATTAATTCCTAATATATTTTATGTATTATGTTTCATAAACCCTAAAAGAGTTGGGGGAGAGCTTATCATGAACTTTTGTGTTTTAAATAAGCTAATGACATTTAGTCTTTCCATATATTGCAACAGAGGTTTTGTCAGTAGTTATTTTGTCATCATTCCCAAAAATACTTATGTAAAGAAAGGCATGCACAGGTTATACAGCCCAATCCAGTGTCAGTAGCAAAACCTGCTTTGAATTCAATGGGATCAGATCAGGCTGCTAATCTCAAAGTTAAAAAGTATTCCAGGGTTCCTTTCAAACAGCTGACATAGCTGCGTAGTGAAGCAATGAATGTTAATGCTTTACACCTCCAGCACAATTTCCTTGCCATTACAAGATCAAAGAACCTCAATCTATTGCGTTACATGCTAGCTAAATCTAAAGATATTATTCCCACCATCTATATAGTATCTATTAGTTTTTTCCATTTGATTTTTTTTAATTACCCATCTACACACAAAGGAATCCATTACATTAACACTACAGGCTCTTTATATAAGAGTTTTACATTGCATAGAAGGTCTCTGCTCGTGTCCTACAAAAATCCTGGTTAAAATTGTATTATAAAGATGGCATATCTGTGCCATAATCTGTCATAGAACCATAGAGAAGTAGGGTTGGAAGGGACCTCCAGAGATCATGTAGTCCAGGGGTGGGTAAAATTCGGCCCGCAGGCCAGATTCAACCCGCAAGGCCATTCTATCCAGCCTGCTGGGCCCCTAAAAAATTTAGAAAATTAATATCTATCTGCCCTTGGTTCCTGTCAAAAATGGTAGGTTACATATCGTTATCTCTTTAGGATGATTGTGTGTGTTTAAATGCCCATACACACAGACTTTTCTAAAACAATTCCTTTCCTCCAGCAGACTTCATTTTACTTCTCACTTCAGTTTTGTCCTTTTTTTCCATTTTATGAAAAATTAATCTTTCATACTCTGTTTTTAGTTCAAATAAAATGATTATAAAATTACTCCTTTGACAGCAAGAAGAATACATTTCCAATGAACCACATATTTTATTCTATTTTAACTGTTTATGTTTCTATTATTGCAAAAAAATTCAGTGATAATATTTTATGGACTGATAAATATTTTAACTTCAGTTTCAGTTGAAAAAAAAATCTTTGTTAGTGAAAGGTATGAGATTGGCAAGTTTATGCCTTGTCAACACAAAGCTTTATTTTCCTGAAGAACTCTTACCATTGCTAGCAGTACTGTCTTTCCAACAACATTTATTTATTAAGCAGTCAGTAATTTATTAAGGAGCTAGAAGGGCTGATTTATGAAGGAAGAGTCATTTAACTAAATATTAATATAAATATGAATCACTATCAAAGGACTAAGTGGACAGGGTAGGAGAATATGACAGCTGACTATATGCAGCTAATGAATGTCATCAGCAACAATGGAGCACAATTTTTAGGGTGGTAAAAAGGTGGGGTTATAAATACTGTAAAAGATAACGGAATGAAACTGAAGTCAGGAGAATGTAGGTGGAATATCAGAAAAACATACAGTAAGATCAGTCAGTCAGTCTGAAAAAAGTCACTGGTGAAACCCTCTTTTTTGAAAGACCGAACTGGCACTGGGATAGACATCGTGGGAACAAGTGGGAATGTGCATTTCCCTGGGGTCACATAGCAGCAGCACACATTGTGTCACTGCTACTTGTCTGTGGGGAACATCTGTGCCATTTGTGTTCTGGCATGCAGCAAGTTACCCCAGATGGAGAAGGGGAGGCTGGGGCAGCAACCGTGCTGGTTCTAGCAACCTTATCTGGGGTCCTGGGGACATTGGGGAGCTGCAGACCTGCAGCATTCCTGCAGCAGGGAGCCTGGCTGGCAGCTGGAACATGGCTGCAGCCAGCCAGGCTCTGATTTTGGGCAGCACACACACACTGCTACAACATGGGCTGCCCTGCCTTTTTTTAATGTGTTTTTTTTTAAACCCTGGAAACTCCCGCCGTCAAGAAAATCCCTTGCGCTGCAATGTAGCAGTGCGGGGAGCACGTGCACGTGCAGTGTGTGGCACTACAGATGGATCTGCGGTGCCACATACCACACATCTGCTCTAATCTGGGTGTGTCCCATGAGTGTGTCCAGACGAGTGTGCATGTGCAGTTTGTGGCATCTCATACCTGATTGTAGTCCTGCGAACCACATGTGGCAAATGTGCAACTGGGCATTGTGCTGCAGATTTGCAGTGCGGTGCCAAAATGTTGATACTGGGAGATCCCGGCATAAAAAACCCTCTGCCAAAAGCAGCATGGCTGCTGACCGGCCTCTGTGAGGCTGGATCAGTGCCACCGCTGCCTTGGGAGGGCTCCAGGATCCTAAGTAAGGCTGTGCACCTGTGCTGGCCCCAGCCTCCTACCTACCCAACCTGGGACAATTTAGTATGCATCAGAGGGCACGTGCAGGGGCATGCCTTAGCACACAAAGTAGCTGCACAATGCGTGCCAATGTTTTCTGTGCCCGTGGAAGTGCATGCCTCTACATGTGGAGATGTTCCCCATGGGTGCAAACAGACATTGCTTTTGTGCCACCATAATAGTTGTTGTAGCAGCACAATAGGAAAGCAAAGAGACATCTACCATTAGTCATGCCATAAATGCCCAAATTTGTGGCCCCAACAAAAGGTGGTAATTTCTGCAACTTTATTGTGTCGTCTGGTAGCTTTATGGAGGAAGAACACAGGTAGCCTGAAGCTGCCTGTGCTCGCCAGCTGCCCCAGACAGGTACTTGTGGGACTCAGTGGTTCCAATCCTGCACGCCCCAGGAATTCTTGCACAGGATTGGGCCCATCAAGCTTCAAGAGCACCTGTCCAGCTTTTTCCTCTTACAGAGATACACCCTGGGAATTTCTAGGTGTGCCTTTGCTAGTGAGGAACGCATCGTTATTGTCCCATGAGATCAAGGGCATGATAGTGGGGGAAGTGTGTTTTTCTCAATGAAGTCGATCAGCTGTGCCAGGACATATCACAGCACAGCTGATTTCTTCATTTGGCAATGTCTTTTTATAACCCTATGGTAGGAAGAATCTTTCAGCAGTGGGGCAATGGAATATGTCATTCTGTAGTATGCCTTTTCTGATTCCAATTATGAGATTTTTTTGGAAAACCAAAGTGTACTTTTTCTAATATAGACTCCAGTGGGCCAAGTTCTGCCTTGTTAATGGGTATGGTGTAGTACTTTGTTGACTTCATTGTAATGAAGCATACTTACATTTAAGAGGCTGACTTATCTATTTCTTTCTAATGATTAGTGAAAGGCTCAATCTTTATTTTGAGTCTCAGTCTCCCTGTATATCCAGCAGTTTGCAGAAAGTAGGAGAGGAGAGATGGTAGAGACACTGTGTTCACAAGAAATCCCTTCAGTACAGAGCAGAAATTCACATGATGGCTCAGCTAATTGTGCTCTCTGGTCTTGGTACTGGTTAGTGAGTCTTCTGTGAATAGGTCTGGGAACTTGTCATGCTTCAAGCAGGCCAAGTGTTTTCCAACTTCAGTTCATTCGAGACAAAATTCAGCCCGTGGTGGAAGATTTGAAAATTTAGGAGGTAGGTAATCCTTTGCTTAACTCTCTTCACCATCATTAGTTTCACTAACTAAGCAAAAGTTCTAGTCCATGATGGTAAGATTCTGACCGGATACTTAAGTGACATAGTTGTGCGGCATTTTTTCCTCCTGACATACCAGTCAAATCAAGGACGCAATTTAACTGCTTTGGCCCCATCTTCTTTAGATTATAGGCCTACTTTGCAAGTTGTTTTCCTGCCTTGCAAAACTATTCCAAAGTGGAGCAAAAATAAAACTTGCTCTTAAATTTTTTATTTTCTTACTTTAAGGAAAATTGAGACATTTTGAAGAGAGAAGCAACCTACAACACCTAAATTAAAAATAAATATTTATGTTACATTTGTTCATCACCTTTCTGAAATGTAAAAATATGTTTCATGTTGTTTTAAATAATGAAATATGAAACAAATGAAAGATAAACTTTCTACAAGCTACAAGGGAATGAGAAGACAAAGCCTTTGTTTATAGCTTAGACTGCAACAGTGCCTCTTGACAGTCATTACAAATCTTAATTACAAATAGAATTATACATATAAGAACTGTTCAAAACAAAGGAGCATTTTTTCTGCGTTTCTGTGTGATACTTTTAATTAGCTGCAATCCTCTGAACAATCATAGTCCTTGACTGCTACTTAGACACTGATAGAAATCAGTAACTTAAAAAAATATGTATAGGGATGCAGAACTCTGGGTCTTCCTGCACAGTATGCCCCGCTGTTGCTAAATTTATTCCGGGAAATATTGGAATTCAACATACATAACATTTAATTGAGAAATAAGAGTTGTCCTGCAACATTCTGGTGATTGACATAAGGACACAATAAATTAGATTAATAGACCACAGCTACCGACCAACACTAGCATATCCTTAGTGGATTTCTGTAATAAAGTAAGCAGCAACAGTGCAAATACATTGTGAGAAATAATCCAGTAGAATAACATGTAGAAACAATAATTAGAAATAATGGCCAATCATACATTGTGTTTTTCTCTTAACAATCATGGCCCCCACCTGCAAAACAAATAGAAGCTGGGAGGGAGCAGCAGGGCTGCCATGTGGAAATAGCTTCTTTTGACACTGGCAGTGATGGGCTTTGCAGCTGTTGGGAAATGCATCTGCCCATTTTTAGCTGAATACCACTCTTTAATTCCCCTAAGCAAGCCCTTTAAAAAAAGTATCTATCAGAACTAGAAAACTGTTCAGCTTGGACAGTTGTACCTCCTGTACCAGGTAGATTCTGCTGCCTGTTCTCCAGGCATCGCTATCAGGATATTCTTGCAGAATCCTCTTCAAGACAATAGAATTCTGCCCTAATGGGGACACGGAAGGCTGAGCATTCTTGCTTCTGCTTAGGGGATCATTGGCACAAAATCAAGTTTTGTGTTAGGACATGAGTTTATTCCAAGTGCTGCTGTTGCAGTACAGGACTTGTGGGCTCAGAAAGGTCCTGTGAGCATGAGCCTTTAGGCAGTGAAATACCTGCCCACTGTTGTTGTGTTTATCTCAAACACAGTATCTTATACTGACATTTAAGTGTGCCACTTTAGTGTACTGCAGGAGGGAGATGTGTAGTAAATACAAATTTCTTTTGTGGAAGAGAAACTATCAAAGCAAATCAAAACTAACTATGGCAGCATCTGGTGAAGTGATCTTGGGATCCTGAAAGATTATCCCTGATTTAGTTAGTTGATAAGGTGCAAATTTACCCTGCCTTTTACAGCTTTAAACCCATTGTAAAAAGACCTTTCAGTACACAAATTGAACAAGATACCAAGTTAATTGTTGATATCTTGTAGAAGTTGTTGCAAGACTTTCTGTACTCTTTCTCATACTTTCTCAATCTGGAAATCAGTTTTTTCTCCTGGATTTGCCAAAGGCACAGTTTTTCAGCTGCTTATTAATTATCATTTTTAATTATCATTTTTATTGCCGTTAGCAGCTAGGAACCCAAACAGTGAATGAGGATTCTGTAATATCTTGAAGCCTGTGATTCATGGACACACTGCGTCTAGGAGGATTTACTCTGTCGGACACTATTGGCCTAAGCATTGTACATTATGATAACATGCAGGATAGGAGAATGAGAAGAAAGTTGAAGCTAGATCCCCTTATGTTTATCTGTTTTTGTGTATGCTTGTACTTACTTGGTTTATCAAGTTCTTTCAGTAGAATTACATAAAACTTACTGATTTTACTGCTTTTACTAATATTTCTGTAACTATAATGTGGTTTGAAATCATTCTTTTTAAAGCAGAAAAATATCTGTATGGCCTTGGACGCACAATACATTTGTTGCACTATGTTGGCCCTTGTAGTGCTACAAAAAGTAAAGGACCAGATGCTTATGCTGTCTGTGTCACTACAGAAATAGTGGATCTCCCTCAAAGGAGTTCCTGTTTTAAACAGCAACTTCTGTGTAGCATAACCGTTTGTAGTGCCACATGTAACCTGTGGACAGTTATAAGGGGTCTATCTGACCCTCAGCATCCCAGAGTATTTTATTACCTTTCCTCCTCTTCAAAGGGAAGAGAGGAATAGCATCTTGTTCCTTGGCAGCATATAGGAAGTAGAGCTGCAGCTATGGTACTTCGTAGTGCTACAAGTGAATAAGCTAAGGCCTATCTGTGATATATAAGTAATCTTGGACCAAGTCCCCAGCTGGTGTAACTCTTTAACTCAAAATATTGCTGCACTGCTTTATGTCATTGTGGGATTTAGCTCCTTATTCTTAAAAGGCTAAATTCTGACCCCTTTCAAGTCAGTGGCAAAAAACTCTCGTTAACTTTGGTCAGGTCAGGAATTCACTTAGGATGGTTTGCAAAGGATCCTAAAGCTTCCGTCATTTTGTAAATATCTTCTGCTTAAAGCAAAGAACCGGGGCACTGCAATTCCAGTGGATTTGGACAGCCAAGTAAATACCCTGTTCATGAAGAGTCACTCTAATATGGTCCAGAGAGCAGCCATGGGATGGAGAATGTCTGCCCGCAGTGGACCTCGTTTCAAAGAAGCTCTTGGAGGACCTTCCTGGGATTACAGGAATATCATTGAAAAACTGCAGGTATGGTGGCAAATGCTTTATATTGAGCATGTGACAGTGCATTTTTATGAATAAGTTATGCATAGAAAACTAAGCAGAAAACAAAGTAATTAATTGCAGTCTTAGTGCTGCATTGTGACTAGCACCAATAAAGGTGAGATGTACTCAACCAAAAACTCCACTGTGCCTCTTTTCAGAGGACAGCCAGTATATTGGGCCTTCTTTTTCCATGACCTGATCCAATCCCTGAGGAATCTATAAGAGTCTTCCCCAAGGGATTATTATAATTACCATGGAACATGGAAAGCAAAGCATACCTCTTTTCTCACGGTAATCCCTGCTATTTCAGGTGTGAAGAGGAGAAGCATAGTGAAGGAGCCAGCTCTATCCTCTTGGATCATCTTGTAGTATGAACTATACTTGTTGTAGGGACATTCTGTGCTCAAGGAGCTTATATTATAAGACAAGAGACCACAGGTGAATACAGACAAATGAAGGGAATAGTGCAGGGAAATGATAAGAGAGTTTTGTTTGACATAACAGATGGCATTTTTAACATACCAGCTTCCTGAGCATCGTTAACATTTCTGTAGGCACAATGAGAAAGGAGGGTTTTGGAAGGGGGCAATGAGGAGGGTTTTCATGAGGAGTTGTTCCTCAGTTTGAGGAGCAACATGGAAGGAAGCATTCAGGAGCTTATTTGAAAAATTAAGAAGTGGGCAATGAAAGCTGTCATTATGAGCCAGTCAGAGGCAGGACCAAAAATGTCCATCAGATCTATTACTCGCATAACATTATGAAACTCGGCAGGTAAAGCATTCCAGGTATTACCTGACCAGCTGTATTTATTACCAACTTTCTCCTCCTCCTTTATTCTACAGGATGTAGTGTCTGCCTTGGAGCACCAGTTCACTCCCATGATGCAGGCTGAATTCTCAGTGCTCGTTGATGTACTGCACAGCCCAGAGCTGCTATTTCCTGAGGGGAGTGATGCTAGGATAAGGTGTGGTGCATTCATGTCGAAGTAAGTGGTATGCAGAGTCCTCCTCCTTCCTTTACATTTTCAAAAGTGTTTAAGGCCCCTTTTCCATTAAGTTACTTGGGTACTTAGGAAGTGCAGATTTCACCCTATGCTGATTAGTTTTGTTATTTAGTTTCTCTGCCTGTAGCAGTAGTGGGGTGTTCTGTGCAATATATGATTCAAATTTAAACCATTATGGTCTGCTAAAGCTAATACCGTCCCAGGACATTTACGTTTTCCTAATTTCTGTTTGTATTAAATTGTTTCCAAGTACATTTCGGTATAAGATTTTGCATAATCATTTTGGGTAGTCAGAGCTATACTTCGAGATAAAGTAAATAAATCCTTTGATTTTTATTTTAAATTGTAAACTCTGCATAGCTCTTTTTAAAGTGCATTTAGCTGGCATCCCTACATGCTTTGAAATTTTAAGAGGTTTTATTTGCAGTTTGAGTATTGGAATATAGAGCCTTTCAATTTTACTTAATTGTTCCTCTAGTGAGATGCCCTACCTGCCCCTGAGGAACTCTGTAATTTAAAGCGAGGTAACTTAGGGCACCATACAAATTTGGCAGCTTTCCTTATTCCTCAGCTTTTTGCATATTTTGCACTAGTAACATAACTTAATTTTGTACCGTTTTTCCCTTTCTGTTCAAAATGCCATTGAAAGTCAGTGAGAGCTTTGATTAAATAGAGGTTGGAAGATATGGTATGCAATAAATATGTATTTTTACAGAGAACTCCTGTTGTGTAGGGAGTTGTGTATTGTTCTGCAATACTTTATCAGTACCATTATTAATAGGTAGTCATTTAAAATTATTATTAATATCATATAACTTGTGGCTTTTTCATATTTCTTGGGCTTGGCTAGCATTTGAGTGGACAATTTCTGTTGAAAACCCACCATATTGCAGGAAGTGATGCTAATTCTGAACTCACCAGTATGCTAGGGGATACAGACAATTTTCACCTTGATAGCTAGGTTCAGCTGTAAGGTTGTCCTCAGGGCAATACCTGCCAACCATCTGTAAGGTAAACCCCTTAGTTTGTTCACTGGTGGCATTATAACCCAACCCTTGAAGCTCTGCTAAACTTCCAGACATGAGGTTGATCTTGTCAACAAATTACCTAAATTGTCTTGTAAAGTTGCTGTGTGTCCTTAAACAAGTGTTGTGTTCCATCCAGAGGTCTGCATTTCTATGCTGAACAAAGCAATTCCAGTGTAAGGTTTATGAAATGTATTTGGATTCTTTTGGATGGAAGCCATACTGAAATTGTAAAATATGGATGATTGCTCCTACAGGGTTGAAAGTTTATACAGTAAATGCTGGGCACCTCTGGTATTGCAGTAGTTTTAAATAAAGAGAAAACAAAATGGCAGAATTTAGATCTGTGGCTGGACTTTGAACTCCCTTACAGTGTGGATGCATTTGGATGTATCATTCTGCCCAGTACTTTGACACCAACGATTAAATTGAACACAGAACTCCAAACACCTTGAACAGCTAACAGAGGCCCAATTTCATTATCTGTCTGTTTTTATTTCCCTGAGGAAAGATATAGCAACAGGGAGTTTTTGCATAAAGCAAATGTTGGAGGGTTTGAAGACAATATGCAGTATTCTTTGAGGTGTAATCTTTTACTTCAAGGTTGATTAATCACACAAAGAAGCTAATGGAGAAAGAAGAAAAGCTCTGCATTAAAATTCTTCAGACATTACGAGAAATGCTAGACAAGAAAACTAACTTTGCGGAAGAGGTAAGACTGCCATTTTATTACTAAAAAGTAGAACCAACACAGTGTAAAATATTGACCCCTTGGATTTCAACAGGCTTTTGTGTGACTCAGTTGTTACCTATGTCGGAAATAATACATTGCCTGAAAAATATAACGGTTACCTCATGGAAAGTGTAACCTTTGATTCCCGTTTTCCTGCTACTCCTCAAGGCCCATTGCATATTCTGTGTCTTTTTTTTTAGCCAGTATTTGGGATGAACAGTAATTGCCTCAGCCTTGTGCACTATGATAGTTTTTGTTGCTTCCCTGGTGGTCTCTCAAGAGGTCAGGAAGTTAAAACTTTTATTGTGACCTTACCTCACAACAAAGACTCAAAATATCTAAGTAAATCAACAAAGAGAAAACATAGAGAAGATCAAAAGAGACACTGCATAACATGTAGGCCCCCTCCATATGTTACTGGGGTTGTGCAGTTAACCGGTTAACTGCACAATTACCTTGAGATCAGCTACACGTGCAAAGTAGGTATCATACAATAAAAAGCTCCAACCAGCTATAAAGTTAAACCTTGAAAATGTGTACTGAATGTGTATTAAGATGGTTACTACTGAGCTTTAATTTAAACATGTAGCAGAGCCTCCCCTGTAGCTAGGAGTCCCATCAGCTGACCGGGCTCCCAGCCTCAGGGTTCCAGTCCCCAAGTCCTAGGGATCATGTCTGTGTGATCCCCAAGGCTCTGGGGCACATGAAACTGCAAGGTCAACACAGAGGTCTTGGTCCTGGCTGTGCGCTTCATCCACAGCCAGGACCAAGGATCCTGCAGCTCATGGGGCTCTGGGTCATGCCTGTGCCTCACATACAGCTGGAACCTAGAGCTCTGTAAGCTGCGGGACCCACAGCCTCATGAGCTGCAGGTCCCAGAACCCCCATCAGCTCAGCAAAGTGGGCTCCCAGCCGTGGGTGCCAGCTTCTTGCAGATGAAGACAGAGGCCCAGGATCAGGCTCCCCATACACCGACAATAAAGTGCAATTGATTCTAATATGCAGTTATGTGGATCATGTGTTAGATCCAATCATGCCTTTCTCTCCATGTGTAGGCTGGGCCATAGTCCTATATCACTGTTTGGCAAGAGTCAAGGTTGATAAGGATGTGCTACATATAGCATGAGTAGCAAGCCTGTATTGATCTAGAACAGGGGTGTCAAAAATAAGACTGTGGGTTGGATGTGACCCATGGAGGTGGGCCATCTGGCCTGCAGAGCTTCTTGTGGGCTGGACCACCCATCTCTATGAGCTGGATTCAGCCTGCAGGCCTCCATGCTGTGGTTCTTGAAGCCTCTTTAGCAGCAATGTTAATCCTCTCAGCTACTGAAGATGCTGTTCCAGTGCTGCTCTGGAACCCAGGGAATTACCACTGTTAGTTTCCTTACATGCTAATGAAATTGGGGTTTTTAGTTACCCTGGCAGCTAAGATGAGTAGCAGGGAAAGGGAGGGGGCAAATGACGACAAGTGACAGTGGAGCTGTGTTGACATAGTGGGTCCGACAGCTGCAAGGATTAATGCTACTGTTGCTCATGGGTTGTCCACCATGTGGGAAGCCCTGACATCCAGATTCCACATGCAGTGCCAAATGAGTTTGACACCCCTGATTTTGTCTATATTGGTTTAATTATATCCCCAGACTCTTAGCCTGTCCAAGATGGGCTCATAGTTTCAAGGTCCACTTCTGCTTTCTTCCTAGACCTGAGCCCTTTATAGTCTGTAAACATTTTTTATACTAAATGTGAGATGGGACTAGGTTCTGGGAGGAAACATGTAACATCTATGTCTTCCACTTCCTCTGTACAATGTCCAGTTTTTTTCCCATATTTACTAATGTCTCCCGTTGTCAAGCTCTGGAGCTGTTTCTGAATTTCTTCTCCCAAAACCAAGCATTTCAAATGCTGCTTTGATCTTGACCACTCTTTAGGGTCATACTATCAGTTGTTTATAGATAGATATTTGAGACTCAGTCAAAAACAATATGTCTGGAAAAGTTCTGCCTGATATCTCTATGGTTCAACAGGTCAGTGCATTTGACGGTTAACCAAAACACTGATAGTCTGAGGATTCTCAGGGATGTTGGTTGTGAAGTGCAGCTTGTAGGTAAAATTGAAGTAATGCTGGATTGAGGATTCCTTAGGTGCAGTTGGTAAGTGTGTGGTACTTGTAGAGCAGGCTGGGGAAACGGGGTGCCAAGGTTGTGAGTTCAAACTTTATCTGTATTACTGGATTTGGGGATTGTTTGAACACAGCAATCTTGTACTGAGCAGGGATTTGATCCCTTCCAGCCCTAGTTTCTATGATTCTGTTCCCTACTGTCAGTATTTGTTAGCATACTTAGAATTCTTTCTTAATAGTAATTCTTTATATTTTTATAATTCTTAATATTATTTTTCTATTAAATACAAGTCAGAGTAATTAATGTCACATTAAATCATGTATATATCCTCATAATCACCACCTGTAGTCAAGTATACCTCTGGGGATCTTGTTAAATTAAGCAAAAACTGCTGGATGACTGCCTCATGTAGGAAATTACTTCTCATCCTCTACAACATGAGACATTGAGTTTCAGAGGGGGTAGTAGTCATCCGTTTTACAGTACCTCGGAAAATGAACCACAGTCAATACATAGTATATAATTTAATTTTGAACACAGCTCTCCTAATCAAGGGGAAAAGGTTTTGTGTCAGTGTTGTCAGATGCTTTGATAAGCCAGTAGTACTTGAGTTCTCTTTCATTATAGATAAACCAGGCATTAGAATTATAGTATATTCCCAGTGTACAAATTTGGGTTATTTTTAATTTTCTTATTTTGATTTCAATACATGGACATAAAAAATATTTTGTCCAGGCTTCAGGCTCCCTACAAGACAGTTAAAAATAAATAAAAAAATCTCCAGGCAAATCAACACAAAGGTGGGCAATAGCAAAGCAGTGACCTTTTTCTGCACAAAAGCAACCCATCCACAAAGAGTGAACTTACCTTTTCTTCACCTCCTGCAAAGAATTTTGCTCGAAGAGGAATGTACTCAGTCCTTGGCAGACAACAGGTTTTCTCAGGACCATAACAAAAGTTTCACAGCTGACTTGGATGTTGTTATTTCATTTCAATAAGCTTTTGGGGTACACCTTGCCCTGAAATCACAGGTAAAAACAAATATCCTTTTTGACTTGCTCCAATGAGAAATCAGTTTTGGTCTTTCCAAAATAAACATCTACCTGTCAAAAGATCAGGGAAAGGAAAGACAATGCTTTATTTAGACCTCTTCAGTAACTGTTTGTCTGATCAGATGAACCTTGCACCTACTCTGGGGGCTGGTCAGCTGAGACTGAGACAAACCACTAGAGGGAGTAAGTCTCATAGCTAGGGGTCATACAAGAAGACAGCCTTGTCTTCTGTTCTTAAGAGTGCTCAGCTGAGGCAGTCAGCAGAAGCACCTTGGGTGACCTTTTGTTTTCTGGATGATGGCTATAGTCAATGCTAATAGCTTTAGGAAAAAAAAAGACTGGTTTCCCCTTCGTGCTGCTTTTTCTGAAATCCCATGCATTTTGTATTTGAGAAGCATAGCATACAAATAAAAAAATGACCTACTGTGTGGTTTTGCTAGTGCTTCCCTAAGTTGCTCCTTTTGTGAGTCACCACCTATGGTATGGACTACAGAAATGATAAAAATAGCTTAGCGAAGTGCTTTTGATGCATGCTTCCAGCTTTTCCTGAAACATTACATCACCAAATGCAGTTCTGCTCTATTATGTAATCCAAATCTTTAAAAAAGAAGAAATGTATAAACTCAGTTTATAATATTCATAAGTCATACTCTATTTTGTGTGATGCATTTCGCACAAACAATAAATTTGCAGTTACAATTTAGTATAGAAATTCTTGTGATCAAGTAGGGAGAAAATAAGGCTATCTAGCTATCAATTTATCAGTCCTTATACCTGGATGCTTCAGTCTTTTATATATATTCATCCATACTTTATCCCTTGAATAGGCTACCATTATCTCCATTTTACAGATTTTGGCTCTTAAGGCAGTCAGCTCTGGCAATACTAAGCAGAC
The DNA here is from genome assembly GCF_052110815.1 of Crocodylus siamensis. Taxonomy (NCBI): domain Eukaryota; kingdom Metazoa; phylum Chordata; order Crocodylia; family Crocodylidae; genus Crocodylus; species Crocodylus siamensis. The sequence goes on along the minus strand of NC_143398.1, from coordinate 125,432,712 downwards.
CTTAATTATCTTTAAAAATAGAGTCCAATGTGACCATCTTTATCAACTTTTTTTTAGGGAAAAAATAAAATCTTTCCCTAGAAAAATGGATTTCTTATTCCTCCTAGCAGAGAGGAAGTGGTTGTTCACATGCATTCACTACTAGAAGATGAGTAAAACATAGCAAGGTTGTGTAATATGTTTTTGTATTTAAAAATGGGAGCAGGGATAGTTTAGGGCATGGTTTCCCAAAAGAGAGGACATGCTTTCTAATAGTTTCATAGTTAGTAGGGTTGGAAGGGACCTGAGCAGGTCATCAAGTCCAACCTCCTGCCATGACAGGAAAGAGTACTGGGGTCAAACGACCCCGGCAAGGTGAATGTCTAGCCTTATCTTAAAGACCCCCAGGGTAGGAGCCAGCACCACTTCGCTTAGAAGTTGGTTCCAGATCCTAGCCACCCTGACAGTGAAGTAGCACCTCCTAATGTCTAATCAGAATTTACCCTCTACCAGCTTCTGTCCTTTATTTCTAGTCACTCCTAGTAGTGCTCGGGGGAACAGGTCCCCGATCAGCCTGCTGATCCCCTCTGACTAATTTGTAAACAGCCACTGGATCTCCCCTCAGCCTTCTCTTGTGGAGGCTGAACAGGTTCAGGTCTCATAGCCTCGCCTTGTAGGACCTGCCCTACTGCCCCCGATCATGTGAGTGGCCCTCCTCTGGACCCTCTCCATGTTGTCCACATCCCTCTTGAAGTGCAGCACCCAGAACTGGACGCAGTACTCCAGCTGCGGCCTGACCAGTGCTGCATAGAGGGGGCGTATCACCTCCCTGGACCTGCTTGAGATGCATCTGTGGATGCATGACAAGGTGCGGTTGGCCTTCCTGACTGCCTCCCCACACTGCCAGCCCATGCTCATCTTGGCGTCAATGATGACTCCAAGATCCTTTACTGCCTCTGCACTGATGAGAAGGGAGTTCCCTCCTGTACGTATGGTGCTGGCTCTTCCTCCGCAGGTGCATCACCTTGCACTTGTTGGTGTTGAATCCCATCCTATTCTCATCCACCCACCCCTGTAACCTGTCTAGGTCTGATTGTAGCCTATTCCTTCCTTGTAGTATGCCCACATCCCCCCACATCTTAGTGTCATCAGCAAATTTGAACAGGGTGCTTTTTACCTTCTCGTCCAAGTCACTGGTGAAGATGAACAGTGCGGGCCCAAGGACTGAGCCCTGGGGGACCCCATTGCTCACATTCCTCTGTGTTGAAAATGACCCATCCACTACCACTCTCTGGGTATGGACCTCCAGCCAGTTGGCGACCCACTTGACTGTAGGTGTCAACACCACAGTCCCCCAGTTTTTTAATGAGAATGGGGTGAAAGAGTGAATGGGGTGAAGGTCTTCTTAAAGTCCAAAAAGACTGTGTCCACTGCTACCCCTGCATCTAAGGATTTGGTGACCTGGTCCTAGAAGGCCGCCAGGTTGGCCATCAGGACCTGCCTCTAATGAACCTGTGTTGGTTGCCCCTAAGCATAATCTCCCTGTTGGCCCCTTGTGGACATGTGCCAGGATAATTCTCTCAAAAAGCTTACCCAGGCTCGAGATAAGACTAACTGGCCTATAGTTTCCTGGATCCTCCTTCCTCCCGTTTTTGAAGATGGGAACCATGTTGGCCCTCGTTCAGTCCTCTGGCACCATACCAGAGCACCACAAGTGCTCGTAAAGCCGAGAGATATCATAGAAAATATGTAAATTGAAGATGACTAAGGCTTTAATAACATGTGACACGGTTGTGGAGGGAGTTGCATGCAAAGGCTGGTCTAAGGAATTAGAGAAGCACTGGAGTTTAAAGCCTCTTGGTTATTGATTTGATTCTGATAAGTGGTGACTGGTAACTATTACCACATCTCTAACATTTGGTATTAAATCCTAGCACAACTCTTAGTGAATAGATATCTATTATAAAAACTGTTATTTCTGACTGGGCATGGAGACTAATCCATGCCTTCAGCCCTGCAACCCGGCTCTCTTATAGGCCCTGGGCAGACATGACACTTAAGACACGATTAACTAATCACATCCTAATGTGCTACCTAACCACACGTTCAATCAGTTAATAGTATGACAAAAAAGCAAAACATTTTTTGTGTAATAATTAGGGCTGTCAAATGATTAAAAAATTAGATTGTGATTAGTTGTGTGATTAAAAAAATTAATCGCAATTAATTGATTTTAATTGCACAGTTAAAATCCCAAAATTATGCAGAGAAAGCTCAGCTGGGTTGACTTGGGGTGAGTGAGCTAACAGGGAGAAATTCTTGTATGCAGCCTGACTAGCTCAGTTGGTAGAGCATAAGACTCTTAATCTCAGGGTTGTGGGTTCAAGCCCCATGTTGGGTGGACAGGCCCTTTGTTCCCACACATAGCTTTGGAGCCACCAATAGTGGCTGTGTGGCAGTGTTCCTGCCTACCATGTGGGAGATCTGGGTTCAAGTCCTAGCTCAGGTGACTTGGGGTGAGGGACATAACAAGAAGTAAGTCTTCTTGCAGTGGAAAGGGGTTGTTTGGGTTTTCTCCCCCTCCAGGTACTAAGGCCCTATATTTCCTTGTCACTTGACATTTACTTGCATGATCAGGGGACAGCAGGGCAGGCCCTATGAGGATAGGCTACAGGTCCTGAACCTGTTCAGCCTCCATAAGAGAAGGCTGAGGGGGCCTGTTATAAACTAGTCAGAGGGGATCAGCAGGCATTGGAGGAGTCCCTGTTCCCCCAAGCACTGCCAGGAGTGACCGTCACAATAACGGTCACAAGCTGGCGGAGGGTAGATTTAGGCTGGATATCAGGAGGCACTACTTCACGATCAGGGTGGCTAAGATCTGGAACCAACTTCCAAGAGAAGTGGTGCAGGCTCCTACCCTGGGGGTTTTTAAGAGGAGGCTAGATGAACACCTTGCTGGGGTCATTTGACCCCAGTACTCTTTCCTGCCATGGCAGGGGGTCAGACTAAATGATCTACTCAGGTCCCTTCCAACCCTAGAAACTATGAAAAAACTCAAAATAATGAAGGCACTTTGTATGGTTGGGGGGCTGTGGGTGTGTATGGGGGGTTTGGCGCCTGGGGGGGGTCCCCACATGCCTTGGCAGGATGAGGGGTACTGTGGGTCAGGAGTGAGGAAAAACAGTAGAGCTAGGGAGGCTGTGGTTTGGGAGTGAGGGGCAGGGGGAGAGGAAAGTCTGTGCAGGTGTGAGGTGGGGGGAGAGGGATGGGATTGGTGGGGCAGATCGAGGCCCTCTCAGTGAGGGAGGGAGTGGGGCAGGGGCAGGTGCTGGGGTGAATGGGGTGCCGGGGTGGGCCGTGGAATGGAGCCATGGGTGGTTCAGCCAAGGGGCATGGGGAGGGCACACAGCTCCTTGCTACTGTGCTTACCCCTGGGGGAGGCATTGGAGTCATGTGCCCACCCCCCTGGATTTGTGTGTGGGGCAAAGACGGGCTGTGGGCTGGGGCTCTGTGCCCTGCTGCCTTTGCCTCAGGAGCTGCACATTGCCACGTTGTGCCTTCTGCTGCCAGGTGGGCAGGGGACATGGCACAGGCAGTGTGCAGCTCCCGTGGTAAAGTCAGCAGGGTGTAGAGCCCCAGCCCACAGCAGAGAGCCTGCCTCTACCCCACACACAAATCTGGAGGGCATGTGTCTTCCCTGGGGGTGTGTGTCAGGGAGCTGCCCTCTCCCCAGACCTCTCCCTATACCCTTGGATGAGCCTCCCGTGATTCTATCCCATGACCCACCCTGGCCCTGGGGCCTCATTCACCCCAGTCCCTGCCCCACTCCCTCACCGTGGGGGCCTTGATCTTCACCCCTATTCCTTTCTTCTTCCCCTACGCTTCCCCCTCCACAAACTTACTGGCACAGCGCTGCTCTGCACTTAGCATGCATGTTGTGGCTGCTTCTCTGTGTGTGTGTGTGTCTGTGTGCACGCCTCCCTTCCTGCTGCAGCCACCTGGAGCCCATGCCTAGGCTGCCCTGCTGGGCAGTCTGGAGGTGGCGGAATGGAACCTGGGCACGGGCTCCAAAACCACGTGTGTGATTAACGCGTTAAAAAAATTAACCCAAGAACCGATTAACACATTAATCACGTGCCTTAACCATGGTTAATTGACAGCTTTAGTAATAATTTTTGGAGTTCTTTCTAAAGGTAACAGGCCTTGTTTCCAGAGGCCTGATAATCTATTTTGCTATTCAGAGAAAGGTGGGGAGGGTAACTAGCACAGCGCAAATGCTCGACTTTAGGAAAGCCGACTTCGATGTGCTCAGGGCAGTAGTCAGGGAGGCACTCTGAGCCCAGGGGGTAGCTAGTGTGGGGGTCCAGGAAAGGTGGTCCTTCCTCAAGGAGGCTATCCGTGGGGCGCAGCAGGATGCAATTCCTCTGCACAGGAAGGCAGGAAAAGGGTCCAGGAAACCTTCATGGCTGAGCGCGGATATCCAGGCTGGCCTGAGGGCAAGGGAAATTGAGTACTGCTGGTGGAAGCAAGGGACAGGGACAAAGGAGGAGTACACCTCCCTGACCTGAGTTTGTAGGGATTTGGTAAGGAAGGCTAAAGCAGCACTAGATCTTAGATTAGCTTCTGGGATTAAGGATAACAAAAAATCCTTCTTCAAGTATATAGGTAGCAAGAAGAAGTATCGGGGTAACATTGGGCCACTACGAGGCAGGGCAGAGCAGTTGGTGACGGACGCGCGAGAGAAGGCAGAACTCTTCAACAAGTTCTTTGCCTCTGTGTTCCTGTCTGCTGACAATGGGGTGCTGGCGTAGAGAGGCCCAGGAAGGATGCGAGTCCCCCGACTGTTAGTTCAGACCTAGTTAAGGATTACCTGGAGGGCTTACATGTGTCCAAGTCGGTGGGCCTGGATGACCTTCATCCGTGGGTGCTGAGGGAATTGGCTGGTGTTATCACAAAACCATTGGCATGGCTGTTTGAGGACTCCTGGTGCTCAGGCCAAGTGCCTGAGGACTGGAAAAGGGCCAATGTGGTCCCTATTTTCAAGCAGGGGAGGAAGGAAGAGCCTGGCAACTACAGGCCAGTCAGCCTCGCTTCTATTGTGGGGAAAGTCTTTGAAAAAATTATCAAGGGCCACATTTGTGAGAGCCCTGCAGGGGAAGTGATGTTGACGGGTAACCAGCATGGGTTCATGCAAGGCCGATCCTGCCTGACTAACCTGGTTTCAGGTAACAAAGAGCTTAGATGTGAAGGAGGAAGTCAATGTCATCTTCCTGGACTTCCAGAAGGCCTTCAACACAGTGTCCTACCCAATTCTGGTGGGCAAGCTGAAGGACTGCAGCACTGACGAATGCATAGTCGCATCAGTGGCAAACTGGCTTCAGGGGCGAACCCAGAGGGTGGTGGTGGACGGGTCGATGTCGACCTGGGAGGGTGTGGGTAGCAGAGTCCCCCAGGGCTCGGTCCTTGGGCCGGTGCTGTTCGACATCTTCATTAGCGACCTGGACGAGGGTGTGGAGAGTACCCTGTTCAAGTTTGCTGATGACACCAAGCTGTGGGGTAAAGTGAATACACCAGCAGGCAGGGACCGCATCCAGGCAGACCTGGATAGGTTAGAGAAGTGGCCAGATCTGAACAGGATGTGGTTCAACAAGGACAAGTGCAGAGTGCTGCACTTGGGGAGAGGGAACCAGCATTATGGTTATAGGTTAAGGGCTGACCCTCTCAGTAGCACAGAGGCAGAGAGGGATCTTGGAGTCGGGATTGACTCCAGGATGAATATGAGTTGCCAAAGCGATGAAGCAATAGGCAGAGCCAACCGTACCATGTCATGCATCAACAGGAGCATCCTAACAGGTCCAGAGAGGTCTTGCTCCCCCTCGATGCAGCGCTGGTCAGCCTGCAGCTGGAGTACTGTGTCCAGTTCTGGGCACCGCACTTCAAGAGGGATGTGGGGAACCTGGAGAGGGTCCATAGGAGGGTCACCCATATGGTTGGGGGCTTCTGTGGGGGCCTCCGTGGCCAGCCCTATGAGGAGAGACTGAGGGACCTGAATCTCTTCAGTCTCCACAAGAGGAGACTGAGGGGGGCATCTTGTGGCTGCCTACAACCTTATCAGGGGCCAGCAGCAGGGACTCGGGGAAAGTCTGTTCACCAGGGTCCCCCTTGGAGTCACCAGGAACAATGGCCACAAGCTGAGGGAGGATAGGTTTAGGTTAGGTATTAGGAAGAACTACTTCATTGTAAGGGTGGCCAGAGGCTGGAATGGGCTTCCCAGAGAGGTGGTGCTCTCACCTTCCCTGGAAATCTTCAAGAGGAGACTGGATAGGCACCTGGCTGGGGCCTTATGACCCCTCCCACCCCCAGTGTCATTCCTGCCCATGGCAGGGGGTCAGACTAGATGATCTGTCTAGGTCCCTGCCAACTCATTGATTCTATGCTTACTCTTTGCTGCCCTAGGGGAACAGGCAGGGAAGGGTTAACCTCAAGCAAGTTAAGCCTTCCCTGCCTCCTCCCTTGGGGCAGACAGCATATGTAGTCACAAGTAAGGTGGGGGGAGGTGAAGGAGAGGCAGCGGCAGGGGTGGGGGGGAGATAGTGGTGCCGTGTACTCGATCTGGGCCAGCAGGAGAATGAGGTGGGTGGGGTATTTTTACACTAATGTGCAATGTAAAGTAGCTACACCTTAGTGTAACACAGCTGGGTAACACAGATCAGAGATAATCTTGCCCTGGAATGGTACAACTTTGAGCCACCTAGGAAGCGCTTAAAAACTAGTTGTAGGTGTTTATGTGCTGACAATCCAGGTGTTAGGAGCTCCAGGAGCACCCCAAAACTACCATGCAACCAAGCCCTTAGTGTCAATGTATTGTGTTACACAAGGCCAGATATTAAACACCTTCAGACCCTTAGAGTGCAGTAATTTCTCATTATCCACAAATGCTGGCACTTTAAAAGGAAAAGAAAAAAAAAAACCCTACTGGGTGCATCTACATGTGCATCTATTAATGCAATGTGATAAACTCTAATGCAGTTCGTGCCAGACAAAACTGCTCCTGGGTGCAGTGTCTGCATGTATGCCTGGAACTGCAGCACTTTGAGCTGGGGTGAAGCTGGCAGATGTCCTGGGGGTTGGGGAAAAGAGGGTCAGCCCCAGGCTCTGGGTGGTGTCTGGTGGTGGCAGGGCTGGTTAGGGCACAAGGGTGCTAAAAAGTGTGGGGCTAGGTAACAGGCAAGCCCCACACTTTAGTACTGTTGTACCCCAACCAGCTCCTGTCACTGTCTACACATGTGTTTCATTGCATGTAATTACTCTGCCATGGCGGAGTTAATTAATTTACTACACCCGAATACTGGTGCCTGTGTAGATGATGATGCTCTACTGTGGAACTAATTAGTCATCTCCACAGTTAAGTGCACGTGTAGATGCACCTGCTGAGAAACAAATCAGCACAGTTCTACTTTTTTTGTGTAGGTTCCAAGTTGTAACAGTTAAATAAACCAATATTATAAAGCATGTGATATCATTAGTATTGTTAGCCATGATGTCTTGGGCCTGAGGCTGTCAAACACTGAATCATGCTGTTGTTGCATGTTTCTGGCACAGTGACGTATAAATAGAACTGTAGTATTCTGCAGTAACTTCCACAGACTCTGCAGTATCATTATTATACTATGAAATAGTTTGGATCATCACAGTAGGATATTATAGTAATTTAATTACAAGGGGAATACCCTAAATGTCCCACTAGAATTTGTTCATTTGCTTATTTGTTAATATTTCATTAACACTTGTTATTTGCACATTAAAATATAACCTTTTAGGTCATCTACATGACTTTAAAAAACTGAACAAAACAAAACTATATTGCTGTAACAGGTGGCAATAATGGATACTTACCCTGTTTCCCATCCTGACACACTGTTTAAAACATCCCCATCAAGACCAAATAAATGTTTGAACAAATTAATAAGGTTTGCATTGTCCTCAGACAATCAATCAACAAATACAATAGGCTCTGCAGGATCACAGGGAAGGCAAGTGCCACAGAAAGGAACTTTGTGTTAAGAATGCAAACTGAGGAATTGTCAGTAGAAGTATTTCTGCTCATCTCACTGCTAAGAATGCACAAGGAGAAAGGCATTCTGATACTGTAGATAACTAGGGCCATTGAATTGTATCCAGAAAACCATAAAAGAGTGCTCTACCTACTTGGTAACAAGTTGTAAGGTGTTCACTGTGGTCTCCTTCACAGACGGTCTCAAGTGATACATCTCAAAAGAAATTTTCAGATTAAGCACCCCACACAGTGGGGTCATTAAGTGCCTTCAAAGGGCAATTCAGAAAGCCCAGAGATACTTAATGGTAGCAAATGGGAAATGCTAAAGCAGAGATGCATCTAAACTCCTGCCTCTCTCAGGAATGCAGGCCATAAATCAAGTTATCCCTTATACATCTTCATTTGTTTGGATCCTCACCCACTTCTGAGGATAGCCACAGATCAGGTTTTTTTGAGTGCTTGACCAGGAAACAGGAGATTTGGGTTTTAAGCTTCCTTGCCCTGTGGGGAGTTGAATGTGTATTGTTCACTTCTAAGCAGAGAGCCCTAAACACTGTTATAGTCTGGTGGGTTAAGTGGGGGCACCCTCTGCCCTCTAATTGAAGCCAAATTATTGGCAAGCCAAAAAAATGTAAGAGTCATGGAGCTAGAAGGAGAACAAGCAAGAATTCTGGGTTCAACTCACTTTAGGGTGATGGCAGATGTGGAATCCAGCTCTTCCGTTTTCTGGCAAATGCTCTAGCTATATGGCTGTGTGTGAGGGAGTGGGGCCTAGGAGCAGCCGTGAACTCCCTAGTGCCCCCTACCATCACTCAAGGCTGGACTCAGCACCCTCGGATTCTTGCCCACCACGACTTTGATCTTAAATGAGTTTTAAATGGGAGGCTGCCTTTATCTCCCTGGTGAATGGTACGTATGGCCCTGCCCCTACTCCAAGATGGGGTACCTCTCTGCACCCCTCCCTTAAGGGGTATGCGTGGGACATTGTGCGGCGCCCCTTGGGCTTAAATCGCCCACCTCTGGGCTTTTGCGCCCTTCTCAGGGCCTCTACTGTGCCTCTGGCGCCTCTCGCCCCTCTCGGGTCTCTGCCACCCTATCCGCGGCCATTGCCCCCCTTCTGGGCCCACACCTGCGCTCCTCGCACGCGCGTTCTGCCCCCTCTGGAGCCTTGCCCTCTCTAGGGCCCACGCCGCGCTCTCCGCGGCCGTTGCCCTGCCTCTGGGCCTGCGCCGTGCTCTCTGCACGCGCTCTCTGCCCCCTCTGGAGCCTTGCCCTCTCTAGAGCCCACGCCGCTCTCTCCGTGGCTGTTGCCCTGCCTCTGGGCCAGCACCGCGCTCTCTGTCCCCTCTGGGGCCTTGCCCTTTCTAGGGCCCACACCGCGCTCTCTGCACCTGTTGCCCTGCCTCTGGGCCTGCGCCGTGCTCTCTGCACACGCTCTCTGCCCACTCTGGGGCCTTGCCCTTTCTAGGACCCACGCCGCACTCCCCGCGGCGGTTGCCCTCCTACTGGGCCTATACCACGCTCTTCGCGCTTGGGGCTCAGGTGGCCACAGCTATGCCTGGCCCCCTTGACCCTTCTCTGGGTCCTTTGCCCCACTGGGAAACACTGCGCCTCTCTCTGGCACAAACACCGTGCCCCTCCGGCACAAACTGTAGTGCCCCACTAGCACCGTGCCCTTACTGGGCACCAGGAACCCCCAAGCTGCTGGGGAGCTCCCGTGAGGCCTCCCGGTCCTCTGGTGTAACTATAACCAAAACGCCAGCCACCTGGCTTCAACATAAAACACAGAGCCTCCTGCTCATAACATAAACACTGCGCCCCCCCCCCAGGGCCTCCAACCATATCTCTCATCAAGGTGCTCTCATCCCCAGCATCATCACAGCCAGTTAGCACCACAATGTTGTCACTACCAATTCAGGCTGCTCAGCTCAGCCGCCGAGCCGCCGAGCCCCTGCCCCTGCCCCTGCCCCTGCCCCTGCCCCTGCCCCTGCCCCTGCCCCTGCCCCTGCCCCTGCCCCTGCCCCTGCCCCTGCCCCTGCCCCTGCCCCTGCCCCTGCCCCTGCCCCTGCCCCTGCCAGAAAGGGACTGCTAGTCAGGCTCCGGCCTGGGCTATTTATAAAGGCCCGGCCCTGCCCCCTTCTGGCCACCTGACTGGCTGGTTGCTCTAGCAACCCGCAGCTGCACTGCCCTGTTGATTGGCAGCTCTGACAATCAGCACCTGAGCTGCCCTGGTGACTGACAGCTCACCTTATCTCCTTCTCAGGCACGGAGCACCCCAGTGCCTCTGTGACACTATGGAACAGAAGGTGGGCATCACCACCATTGTGTGCTGAATTCAGCGCTATTGATGCAAGATAGGCTTCTGGCAGATGTTAATGGATTTTTACAACTGGCTTGAGTAATTTTATGCCCCATTCCCCAAATCACACAACCTGCCATACCACATGTGCATGTCAGGTGCAGCAGTTTGGGAAACAAAGACATAGAATTCCTTCAACCCCATCTGCACAGTGTTGGGGGGCACCTGCAGCTGGGGAGTAGGCAGCTCCCTGTTCTCTAGCTGCACCCCATGGATGTGGAACCAGGAGCTCCCCACTACTTCACAAGTGCCTAGTTATGTAAAAAAGTGGGTATGCAGATGGGGTTCCCAGCTACACACTACCTTTTTTTCTTTTTTTTTAATTTAAAGATCTGAGACACAGTGGATCTGAAATTGATGAGTTTTCCCCTGCTGTTGGGCTTACAGCAGACCATTTAAAGACTGGCACAGCCAGGAGCCCTGGGTGAATGCCCACCTGCTTTTTTATGTTACCAGGCTCCAAAAGCCTGATTGGGGGGAGAAGTTTCCTGAGGTCAGACTCAGGGTGCCCCCCACAGAACAGCTGAGGACGGGTGAGCTGCCCCTTTCCCTGCTGCACAGTGCTGGTTTAAAGAAAAACCCACACAAGCAGTGGGGGAGGGGGAAATCTCCTTCATCTCCAAATGCCAGCTCTGGGTGGTGCTTTCTCTCTCTGTACACAAAACCTTGATTTTTTTGCTTTCTCTGAAGTTGTAAATTTAGTGACGTTATAGGATGCCATGTGGAATATCTTTCTCAGGGCTGAGGAAACATATGGTTGTAAACACATTTCTTCCTAACTTCTCAACAAGATGCATTCCATCACATTTTCTGCTTCTCAGAATGCGTGAAGCTGTGAGCCATAAAAGTTTCAGAAATGCTGATCTCCAAATTGCACTGATAAATTCCTTATTTATTTGGATCTAAGATAACCAAACCCAGGGAACAAAACCTGGGACTCAGTCACAGATGTTTTGCAGTCCTCCAGGATCAGAAGTAGTTTATACACCCAGTTTCAGTTAGCATAGCTCCCTTAGTGCTGTATTGTGGGCAGGTTAGTTAGCTCTACTGAGGCACAGTGTAAGAGGGTCTAAGACGGAAGTCCCAGTGCTAGGTAAACCTGGGATATGGATACAGAGAGCATTAGGGCCACAGCAGTAGAGGGTTTAGCATGCCGGGGGTAGATAAGAGTAATTAGAGCTGCCGCTGCACTTAAAAGATGGAACCGGAGGATCAGTACTTCATCCTCGGGGCACCAGAGAGGAGAGGAGCAGCCATGGTGAGCGGTGGAGCAGTGAAGGTAATCACAAGATGGAGGAGTGGAGGATCCATAGCTAACAGGTGAGAAAAGGGATACTTACCCGGAGGTTCGTGGATGGCTTGTGTGACTGACAGAACCCACAGGGAGACCAGGGAACAACGTTCAGGGCAAACCCCAGAGGATGGGTAACCCCAGCGATCGAGGAAGCCATCAGGGGAGACATCACTTAACAGGGTGGTGGGTTGCCACTTCCCTACTAATGAGACAGTTAGGGTGCTGATGAGATACTGTATCCAAACTAAAATAAAGATTAGCACCTTGGTAATTAACTTCTCGGTGGTCTGTTGTGCCTTGTCTCACTCAGGAGTTAACATCTAACCCTTTTCCCCCTATTTCAAAGTCGTGGCAGATGAGCTCTGAGGGGAAATAGAGAAGTAGACACACTCCCACACAGTTTATTAGGTTGGGCATAGCACTGCACAAGAGCAGTTATCTTTCCAACCTCCTAAACTGAAGCAATATAGTTGTGTTCACATGGTGGCAGGCAGCATCTTTCTGTGTATCAGAAGACAAAGAAAGACATTGGCTGGCCCTGCAAGTTTATTTTGGTGGAGGAGTGGGTGTTGGCCAATTTAGGAGCAGTTTTTCAAATCCAGGGCAAAAGTTTAATTTTAAGGTGTTTTAGGGAAACTGGGACACAGCCCTGAAGTTCAGGACTTGCCTGGAAAATTTGCCGTGTTGCTTTATTTACATCTTCTGTGCATGTATGTATTAGGGCTGTGCAGAACAGCACCATGCCGCTTCGACTTCCATTTCGACGAAACAGTGTTTCATTTCAAGTTTTGATTAGTTTAAAAAGCACTGTTCGATTTCATTCCATCAAAACTACTTTGCTGTTTTGATGCTGTTTCAGCGTTTCGCCCACCCAGCACTGGGAAGATTGGTGGTGCTGCTGGCTGAGGCCAGCGGCACCAGCCTCCTGTCATCCAGCAGGCAGATCAGGGGCCTGCAGCCCCAGGAGGAGTCTGGCACAGCCTGCGCAGCCCTCCTGGGGGTGTGGGCAAGCCCCCAATCTGCCTGCTGGATGACAGGAAGCTGGTGGTGTCAGCTGGGGCAACCCTCCTCAGGCTGGCTCTGGTACGGGACCTGGGGCATATCAGCTCATGCTCATCCCCTGTCCCGGGATCGGGGCGGCAGTGGGACCCTACACGAGCTGATATGCCCTGGGGCCTATACTGGAGCTGGTCCAAGGAGGGTATGGGGCCCAGGGCAAATCAGGTCATGTGGGGACCTGCCCCCGGCTTGGGGGCAGGTCCCTGCATGAGCTGATTTGCCTGGGGCCTGCCTGCCACGGGCCCCAGGAGGTAGCACCAGTCTCCTGTGATCTGGGAGGTAGATCCGGGGCCTGCACCAGTGGGAGCTGTCCAGCATAGCCCCTGCAGCCATCTCGGAGCTGTGGGTGGGCCCTGATTTGCCTGCTGGCCCTGATCTGCCTGGATGACAGGAGGCTGGTGCCGCTGGCTGGCACCATCAGCAGCGCCGATCTTCCTGGTGGTGGGTATGGACTGCGCGTAGAGCCATCCCAGGTGGCAGGAGCAGCCTCCTGTCATCCGGCAGGCCGATTGACACCCCCTGCACTCCCTGGAGAGCTGTGGGGCTCTGCCGACTCCTCCCAGGTGTGCGAGGGGCCCCAATCTGCCTGCTGAATGACAGGAGGCTGGTGCTGCTGGCTGGGACCTGGGCTGGGTGCAGCCTGTGCCAGGAAGATCGGTGCTGCTGCTGGCCCCAGCCGGCAGCACCAGCCTCCTGTCATCTGGCAGGCAGATTTGGGGGCTTGCCCACACCCCTGGGAGGGCTGTGCAAGTTATATTGGACTCCACTCGAGGGTGCGGGCCCCCAATCTGCCTGCTGGATGACAGGAGGCTGGTGCTGCTGGTTGGGCCCAGTGACTGCACAGATCTTCCCGGCACTGGGTGCGGGTGCCGGTCCCAGTTTGGCAACAGCAGCCTCTTGTCATCTGGCAGGCAGATCAGGGGCCCGCACCCCTGGGAGGAGTCTGGCACAGCCCTGCAGCACTTCCGGGGGTGTGGGTGGGCCCCAGTTTGCCTGCCGTGTGATAGGAGGCTGCTATTGTCGGCTGGGACTGGTGCTGAAGCCAAGTAAACCTGACTTTGAAACTCAAAACGTTTCAAAACTTTCGAAACATTATGAATGCCCTTGTTTCATTTTGAAGCTGTTTTGAAGACTTTTGTTTCATTTCAATTTCACTGTTTTGAGCTCAAAATGCATCAAAACAGCTTTGAAACGAAACACCGGAAGAAATTTTGCACAGCCCTAGTATGCATCTATATATCTGTCATTTATCTTGTGGTAGCTTATATAGCTTATACACACATACCTGTGCATGTGCATATGCATGCACACGTGTGCGTGCACACACCACCCCTTCCTCCTCATACACACACACACACGCACACACACTTTATTAAGTGCGTTGCTTTATTTGGGTCCACCTTTGCTCCACGCTCTAAGATGGGATGCTCAACCTCTGGTTCACAGGCCACCTGCGGCCTATGGCACCATGTCGTCTTGCTTGTGAGGCTCCCCACAGCTCTGGAAATTTGGCAGTGGGGCAGTGGTGCCACTGGTCACCTTCTGCCAAATCTCCAGATCTGTGGGGAGCCCTGGGCCCTGCGCACTAGATTGGGCACTTGATCCCCAGTACACAGGGTGGGCAGGAATGGTGCTGGATCCCAGGGCTCAATCCTGGATTCTTGGGACCCAATCCTGGTGAATGGAGGGGGGAAGGAGGGGGAAATATTGGGCTTCTAAGGGCTCAGTCCTGATTTGTGTGGTAAGGGGGGAGGGTGGGGGTGGCACAAAGCTCTGTTTGACCTGTCTGTCTGCAGATTGGCCCCACGCCATTCATCTGGCCCATGGGGCCAAAAGGTTGAGGACCACTGCTTGAAGACCATTGTTTCTGTGTAATATAAATTGGAATGGGGGAACCTATTAATGGGATTATGACACAGCACCACCACTGCCCAGTCTTACCTGCAGGGGTTAAAGCCTGGGAAGAGGACTCCATGCCTCCTCTTCCCAGTCCTCCATGTAGGGCTACAGCCTGCAGAGTTCTGCGTGGGCCAGAGGATAAGGCACTGGGGCTGGATCTGGGCTTTGGGCTGGGAGTTGAGCACCCCTGTCCTAGAAGAGGGATTAGTGGGGGAAGGCTAAGTAAAAGATGCTCCATGATGCATTTGGGTCATGGACAGGCATTCTGTGTTTAATGAAAAATATACCCTTATAGTGCTTCAAAAAGCATGTTTAGAGCTGTTCAAGCACGTTGTTGCAGAAAAACATGCAATAAAATGTTAGCTGTTTCCAGCATCAAGTTTGTGGTAGCTCAGTGATATATCGCTCTGTGTAACAAACACCTGTCCGGTTAACACACAGGACCACAGGGCATGACTCAGTCCTCCAGCATGGCAGGGTTCCTCACCTCACACCCACCGTATGCCAAAGAGTCTATCATGCTAAACTCTGCTGCCCCAAAGAGGCAGAGCTGGGCTCACAGATCATCATACAGATTTGCTGCTCAGCACTGTCTTTCTTTATGAAAAGGATAAAATCCTTTCTGCCCAAAAAACACTGCAAGAATCCACCTCCCATGCCCACAACAACATCTTTGCATTATCTACAAGGCAAGGAAGGGCATGGAACAGGAACGTAGAGTGGTTGAACTCATGTCTGGGTACCTCAAAGCTGGCTCTTGGCTTTTACAATTGCTAAGTGTCATGGCCAGAATGAAGGAGAAACTCCTCTTCAGCACCTCTCCTGAATCAGAGGGAATGTTGAAGCCCTGCAGGGCAGAGCCATGGGCAGTGTGGCCTGGAGATCCATATGTGCTTCGTACAGTTATCAACTGCTATAATTTCTGAAAAGCCATGGTCAGGCCAAAGGGGAAACCCATAAGCTCCTCTCCTGACATGGAAGAAGAATCAGAATAGGTGTTGCTTGTGAGCTTTGTGTGGTGACCAGTTGCTGTTATTCAGAAATGCCATGGTTGGGACAAAATCTCTTGTGATTCCCACCGGATGTGGTTCTCTAGGCAGTGAACGGGCATTTTTCCTCTGTGTTCAGCTGTGCTCAGGAACCTCTGTAGATGGGGAGCCATGCAAAGCACATTGGGGTCACTGGACACTGGCCCTCTGGCAATGGAATATTGGCAGGACGTGTTCTTGACATGCTCTGTGGCACTTGAATACCATATGTGCATGTTTTTGTGGTGCTACAAATTTCCCAAAAGTTCTCAGCAAATACATCCTGAAATTTGGTATAATCATGATTTTACCTGTATGGTACAAAAGTAAAATAGAGAGAACCTCTTCCTGGCTTGCTAACCATCAGAAGTTTATGGAACTCATTTTTGCAATGGTTACCACTAAGATGGTCCACATTTACCAACAGTTAGCTTGCTATGGTATTTGACTGACTATAGTTATTTCCTAAGGCCCCAGGTAGAGGTGACACTTAAGACATAATTACCCAATTAATTGAACCTTAAAGAGTAAACTAGCCATAAGTGCAAGGCATTGATGATGCCATAAAACAGAAAATTAGCCACAGAATATGTGTAATAACTTTGTGGCCAGTTTTCATTGGACAGAAGTGGGATTCAAGCCCTGGGGTCATCCTTGCTAGCAAGGATCAGCTGATGGGGACCACTTCAGGGCTCTAACCTGGGTGGTTCTGATCTGCTGTCAACTAGCAGGGATTGCTTGGGGATTTGAGCCCCAGAGCCGTCCCTGCCAGCCAATGATCATTTGATGAGGACTACCCCAGAGCTCAGCCAGGTTCTAGCCCCAGAACAGTCCTAATCCTGCCCAGGATCAGCTGATCAGGACTGATCCTGGTCTGCCATCAACTGGCAGGGACCACATGAGGATTTGAACCCTGGGGTGATCGCTGCCAGGTGACAGTCAACTGTTTGGTACCACCCTAGGGCTTCAATCCACATGTTATCCATGCCAGTTGATGATCATCTGATCAGGATTGCCCTGGGGCTCAAGCCCCAGAGTGGTCCTGGTTAGCTGATTGTTGGTAGAATTTGGACTGATAAATTTATCAGCTGGCAGAGACCACCCTGGGGCTCAAATTCTGGGGTGGTCCCTGCCAGCTGATAGCAGATCACAGATCAGAACTGCCCCAGGACAGTTCTGATCTTCTGATAAACAACTGATCATCATCTGGCTCTGGGGACCATGCAAGGGCTCAGACTGGTTCTTTGGATATCTGGAGCTAGCAGATGATCAGCTGGTTTTTGGGTACCCAACTGCTGCTGCAGGGGGGAGCCCAGGCTTATGATCCTGGGCTTGCCCTGCACTGGCAATATTGTGCAATTGCGGGATCTGGTCCCTGATCCCATAATCGTGCCTCTTGGCATGCATGTGTGGCATGACAGGAGGTGAGATTATTGGGATTGCAAATCAGATCCCATCACGCCTTCAAATGAACATCTGTCAGGGGCCTGAGTGACAGTTGTAGAGATACACTGCAGTACCTCAGAGGCCACGATACGGCAACTGTGGATGTTTTTAAAAATGTCTACTGTTGGTGGTTGAGGATCAGTTCTCTCTGTCTCTGAGCAGATGGATTCACAGAATAGTCAAATGTCTGCAGCACACTGAGGGAATGTCTGCTTTAATTCTGAATTTCATTGAGTGGGAGGGAGCGAGGGGGAGGTTAGTTCTGTTTTCTTTTGTTGTTGGTGGTGACTGTCACAAATTTTATGTTGTTTTATTTAATATGTTAGAGCAACAGTCCGGTTTGTACTTCACAGTTCTACCAGCTAAAGCAGTGAGTGGAATTCAATGCATTGTATTAAGGATGGCCAATGAATATTTATGATGGTCTTAGGGAGCCAGTAATAAAAATGAAATCGGCATGATGCCACTAGATCCAAATCTTTGAACTGTGTTTTAAGGGAAAATATAATCAAACACAAGATAATGGACTTACTATAATGGAATGGTTAGTTCTGTTAAGCTATAGCAGTATGAATAGTTAAGCCTTTTCTGTTTTACAGAAACCCCTTTAGCCTGAGAGTTATGACTCAGCGGTATACTTCAGGAATCATGTTTCCTTTCCATAGAAAACTTCAGTTTATAATACTTTTTGATTTAGCAAATCAAAAACTAAAAATACTAAACAGTTATCCCTTTTAGATGTCAGTGCAAGTTGTGTCAAGTAAACAGAGGAATGGGAAGGAGCAGTTTCCTTCTGCACACCCCTTTCCTTTGCTTCTGTTCTCCAGAGACTAACTTGCAAACACATGGGTGAGATGGAGGCTAAGAGTGGGTAGAGATTTGCCTCTATGTTTCACTCAATGTCCAGAGTGACTAATCAAATACTAGGACAAAATGAACTTCTCCTTTTTTAATGGCTGCAGAAACTTACTCAATTCCTATACCCCCAGCTCCACACCAGAGCAGGGTTGCTCCTGGCATCCATACTGATCCTGATATCTCATTCTATTCATAGATGAATAGGTGGAAATGGAAACTTACTTTTTTTTTATTTGTTTCATACCAATGTGATTTTAAAGGGGTTTGATTTAAATAAGTAAATTTTGCAAGGGATCAGTCCCAGTGTGCTTCAATATTTAGTTTTTTTCTCCCTCCCCTATTTTAAGTAATAGAAGGTATATGCTGTATGAAACTTTGGAAAGCAGCTATTATACGAACATAGTAACTACTCTGATGGGGATGTTTTAGCTGATCAGGATTTTACCCAGTATGCTTGGCCTCAGTGGAATGCCTGAGTGATACTGCCAACTGGATGTGTCAGAGCTGCTTTGTCTTCAGCCCCACAAAGACAGAACCCTGGCAGGTGGTTTCTCTCTCTTATTTGTGTCCTGTCTAATTTAGTACTGCCAGCCCCAGACATTCAAAACCACAAGTCAGGCCCCTAAAAATCATGAGATTGGGTTAAAAAATCATTAAATGCTAACAACCAATCATATATTTGGAGTTCTTTTCATTTGTGTTCTGCTCCTTGAATCATTAATGTGCACAGTTTTCAAGCATTGTTCACAAGCACTGGGGTGGGTGTGCTAATTTTTTTTGGCAGTTCTTCCCCCCACTGCCAACCCTCACTGCTAATTTAAATGAATGCTGAGTGTCTTATGTTATCACCTGATACTCAGAACTGGGTCTTACAGAAAAAATACCAAATTTCATCAGACATATCACAAACTTGCAAGTTGGCCCTGCTGTGTATTGAGGGGACCAGTTGGGAGATGGTGAGCTATGTTTGGGAACTTGGCATCATTTTAACCATAGATCTTTCTGTGGAAGGCCATGGGTTGGTGAAAGTATTTTTTAATGCTTTGAATTGTGCAGTTTGCACAGGTTATGCCCTGTTTATTTTGTGACAGCCTTTCATGATCACCACATATCCTTGTGTTTGTGAGGTCTGATTACAACCTTTTCTTCCTATTATGGTTTCACCCTCACTCATGACTTATTGTGAATGCAGCAGTGCAGTTGCTGTCTACCTTGAACGATCATGAGCATATTATATGCTGACTGCTTGGTTTGTGCTTGGTGCCTGTGAAATGTTGGTTTGTCTTTAAATCAGTACTGTTGTCAGATAAGAAGCTTGCAGGCTGTTTCTACTTCCTGTCACCCCCTAAGAACCCAAGGAGCTGTAATTTGCATTGGGTAAAAGAGTGTGTCCTAAGAATCGCTTCTGACGGAATTTTTCACAATGTTGTCTCTGAGGATATGTCTGCAGTACCTCTGTGCCAGGTCTGGGAACCCTACTTCCCAATGGATCCCAAGGTTTGTGGAGTTGAAGCAATGTAGCAGTGACTGTGAACACATATCCCCATGCTGCTTCTGGGCTCTCTGTCTTGGGTGTCCTTATTGAGCCTTGCTCTAGGCTTCTCCAAGGTGGCTACATTGCCTTCTGTCCGGGATCTGGCATGTATAGAGCAAGAGCAGGTGGGTGTAGGTTGTGCTTTTATGAAGTGCTCTCAGGATCAGTATGGAGACCCTGTAAATAACCTCATAAAATAACTGGTGGCTGAAATGGTGTTCCCTTACACTGCTTTCCTTAGGTTCATTATCCTTTCTTTTTACTTTGCCCCCTCTTACATATTACATTTATGTATTAATGTATTAATTACAGCATAAATGTCAAGGGAGCTATGTACACACCTAATTTAAGGCACGATAAAATGGCAAACCAGCCATAAAAATGTTTTACATAGAATGTACATATAATGCAGAATATTTGTATGACATCTTAAATGGAATGTGTGGGCCAGAGCTGACAATAATCTGATAGTTGGCCCAGGACCATACTAGGGCTAGTTGGAGACCCTGATATGGTCCTGGGGCTGGAGCTAACAATCAGCTGATTGTTGGCCCCAGCCCCTGACCTTGCCAAAGCAGGTCCGATGCTATGATCCCAGGCTCTCCCTACACTGTCAAGTAGAATGGTGTGATTAATATCTGATTCCTGATCACAAAATTGTGCCTCCTGCCTGGCATGTGTGACATGGCAAGAGGCATGATTGAGAGGATTGGGATCAGATCCCATGGTGCCTTTAAATAAATGTGTGTTGGGGCCTTTATCTTCCCCTTTTCAGCAATAAACTCTTTCTTTCTGTCTCTTTAGTTGACCTCAGTGGGCACATCCCAATGAGCAGGAATGTGCGTTTCCTCAGGGACAAGTAGCAGAGGCACATATTTGTTCCTGGAGATGCCCTTGCATGTGCGCTCTGGTGTGTAGCAGATTGCCCTGGGTGGGGTATGGGAGGCTGGAGCCAGCACCTGAGCTGGCCCCAGCAGCTTTACCTGGGGTCCTGGGAGCCTACCAGAGTGGTGGCAGTCTGGGTGTGCGGCGTCTGCCTGGCAGCTGGAGTGTGGCTCTGGCCGGCCAGGCTCTGATTTTGGTCAGTACATGCTGCAGACACATGCACTACACTGCATTTTTGGTAGGGTGTTTTTTGACACCAGGATCTCCTGGTGTCAAAACCCCCCGTGTTGCACTGTAAATTAGCAGTGCAACAAATGTTTGTAGATGTGGCACACGTGGTTTGTGGCACCCCAGGCAGGTTTGCAGCACTGCAGTCTGCATATGCACACTCCTGGGGATGTACCCAGTGATGTTGTGTGCTTTTCTAATTTTCCTTCCCTGAGCTTTCCTTTCAGCCACTCTTAGGGTGGCTCTGTATGAAGCTTAGACAATCCTCATCCCAACCCTCTCGGTAGAGAAATGGCTGTCTTATTCTCAAATGACCCCATGAAAAGGGAATGGTGTGCTCAGAGGTTGGGTAGGCAGCTATTACTTCCCCTTCATCCCAGATCTGCTCAGCAAGGAAGATAAGACTGTGATAGAAGGATCCCTCAGCAGGCTTTCGTCTCTAAATTGGACCACCATCAACAACTTCCCTTTTTTTAGATCAGTAAGTTAAGTACATGGAATTTAAAGTATTTCTGAAAATAGGTAAACTCTACATTCTACTGAATGAAATAACTTCCTTCACTTTCAAATTTGCCATTGCCAACTATTTTCCCCATACATTTTCTTCCTTTTCTCTTTGTTTTGCCAATTTTTTGACTGAAGAAAGTCTTTTTTTTTTTTTTTTTTTAAACCAGGAAAGAATTCATTTAAGAGAGACTGGTTTCTTTTGAGCTAGCCAGCAGTTATAATTTCTCTGTATGTAAGTTCACACTTTGATCACTTTGGGGGTCTTTTGCAATTCATTTCCATGAAGCCTAGTTTTATGGCTGAGCTAGATGGGGCACTGCCCCATTCAAAAACAATGAGGTAATAAAATCATAGGAAATTGGATGCACTTTCTTCAAAATCCTATGCATCATTCAAAGTAACTTTCCGCATTGCCAGATGACACGGGAAATTCTAGAACAGTTTGTTTCTCAAACTGGGGTATTCAGTGAGCCACAAAAGGGAACCAAAGAGGAAAGCAGAAATGAAAAGGAAAAATAAATAGAGGAAACAGAAAAAAAATTAAAAGAAAAAATGAGGAACAGCTCCTCATTGTCTCTTAGATTGTTAGAAAATTAACAGTGTGGATGTGGTGACATAAAAATGTTATGTTTTTTATTATCCTTAGATGGAATCTTAGGGACACAGCTGTATAACAAACGTTAAAATGAGTGCTCAACCCCCAAAAAGGAAAAAACCTGGTTTTGCCCCAAACTGTATAGTGCGCATGTTCATATTCCAGTAGGGGTCTCCAAAGAATAGCAATAAGGGAAGAAAAACTAATAGTCTGGCAGCCAGATCAATGCACAAAGAGGCTGTTCCAGAAGTATCCTTAATAAATGAGCACATGTGCAGCTAAATGACACTGCATCCACCTGAGATCTGACCAGCAGGCACCATGGGAAATCTCTTTTTATTGGTGGATATGTATATTTCTCCACTGCCTTTCTGACTCGATAAAATTATGGGCTTAGCTTGTCCCTCATTATATTTTTTCTAAGTTGTTAAAGAATGAGACACAGTGGAAGATAGGACTAGTAGAGAACTGTGTCTGTTTTCCCTCAGGCTGAAGTAGCCTTATTTGAATAGCCCTGTGTCCTCAAGGAAACACAGGCCTAATAGTCTTACAGGTACTCAACCCAGCACAGGCACTTGGGGCACTTCCCCAAGTTGAGGGCCAAAAAGGAAAGTCTCCCTTAGTCCGCAGACCTAAGGGGCCTCCTAGGCATAATTTAGACCCCCCCCCCCAATAAGTCTCCTACACCAGTCACAAAGGAGAACTTTATTGATTACAGGGGTCGGGTGAAAATAGGGTACAAGATAGAACAATATCATAGAAATCCCATAGACCGAAACAGTCTGGCTGAGGTAGCCTTTTGATCATGCATCTGAGTTACTTCCAGCTATATATCTAACCAGATCTCAAGTAGCTTACTCACAAGCATCATCCAGAGGCTGTTGGAGATTCTCTCTGGAGGCAGGCTGTTCCTAGGTCATGAGCTATGGGGGAGAGAGCCAGTTTCAGATGGTAAAGCTCCTCTCTAAGTCTGAGTCCCCTGCATGGCTGCTGCCCCTTCCTCCTGGGCAGTCTTAACTTATATAGCCCTTGTGACCTCATTCACCTGGTCCAATGGAGGCCAGCACCTGTTGGCTGTCGGTCAGCCAATTTGAAATACATCACTAGTTGCTGGGCAGACTCCAGCCCCTCACCCAGGTAGCTGATACCAGTCACGTAGGCAGAGGGAGCAGGTTTCCCCCCTCCCTCAGGAATGTATCCATCTCAGGTTACCTAAAGAGATAGGGTAAAGGTGTGTCTCCTCTGCTGGGCCCATCCTAATCACATTGTCACAGGGCAGAGATTTTGGGGAGAAACAAAGGTGGCTTCCTGCCACAGCTTCCTGCCACAGGAGGCACTTCCTGCTCTGGTTTTCCCTTCAGAGGGTCAAATGAGCTTCCTTAGTTGTGCTTTCTTGAAATGGATTCCAAGCCTTCCATATGGCAATAGGCCACTTGGCATGGCTTTTCCCTTCCCCCTTTTCCCCTTTAATTTAAGGATACTGAGTGCTCCTGGATTTTGTGAGTTTGGGATTCATTGAAAAAATGGTATGAAGTCCAAATAATCTCTAATTTGAATGAGTTTGGCTCTGGATTATCTGCATAAATGCTTCCAAACTTGGCTCCCATTGGAAAAAAACAGCCTGTGCTTTTTTTTTTCTTTCTTTTTGTGAAATGCTGGCTTTTATGGAAAGACTCACTTCTGATTGTGTGGCACAGGCTTCAAAGAATCTGCCTACAGATTTGGCATGATTTGAAATGCCCATTCTCCTAGAGGAAGAATTTAGCATGGCACTAGGTTTAAAAACCTGTAACTGAAGTGAGTTTCAATGAGCCAACAAGAAAACATAGGGACGTGTATAAATTCTCCCTCTTCCCCATTGCAGGAGCATATGGAGCAGACTAGATGGACTGACAGGTCCCAATGTGTTAGGACGCAAGTAGTCCAAAGCATCCCTGAGCTCAGATGCTTGTTAGCTACTCATATTGCACAGTCTGGGCCACACACTTTTTTCATACTTGGACATGTCTGCAGTTGGTAGAAAATGGTAGTCTTAGATCAGGAGCTGGCAATCTTTTGCTGCCATGGAGTGGAGTTTGAGACCCATCCCTGTGCTGCAGGCCACAAATCTCTACCTCCTAGAGCACACACACCAACTGTATAGCATCCACCTTTGCCACTCATCTCCATTCCCTCTGCAGTGAGGTTGAGCACAATCACAGAGGAGAAGCGGTAAGGGCTGCAAAACGGGACTCTAGAGGGGTGAGTGGCACTGGACAGAGCACAGCTGTGTGCTGTCTGATCTCCCATGCTGCCCTGGGCTTGGTCAGACCTTTGTGGGCTGGAACCAACTAATTTGTGGGCCAAATCTGGTCCATGAGCTGTGCATTGCTGACCTCTGTCTTAAATGGTAGTCCTTAATTTTTACAGGGCAAAGAGAATATTGGATCCTTAGTATTTTTTTAAAATATTGAACAGGAGATACTAGTGGCTGTTGAAAATCTCCTAAGGCAAAGTCGTCGCTGTATTGCATAGGTGCATGAAAGGCAAGAGGTCTCTGGCCCTTACCTCAGAGCATCCATTTAGCTGAAAACTGGGATTACAGTCTGGCATTCCTGGGAGCAGTAAACTGGAGGAACAGATATCTTGCCCTCTGGTGCTCCCTTGTTCCCCAAGTGTGTAGTCAGCTGGCTTATGGGCTTGCCCAGATTCCCAGACCCCTGTGCAGGTGCTGTAGCAGGCACAAACTGCCCAAGGCAAGTGCATGCTGTTTCTCTCTGGCAGAGCAGTATGTTGTGCTGCATAGTGCATTCCCTGCAGACTTTCCTGAGCCATCCTTCCTGCATCAGCAGGATGGCGCAGAAACCCTATACAAGGTAGGTCAGCCGCTTGCTGCTTTCCCCTGTGGTGCTCTTGGTGAACAAAGGGCAAGATTTTGCCCTTAACGTTATATATCTCTTAGCCTGCTCTAATCTTTTTGCCTTGTGAGTGATTTAATGAACTGTTTTGACTGGTTAGAGAAATAGCCCTGCTCTCATTTGCTGCTGTGAAGGTCCCAAAACATGTGACTGTACATGTGAACGCTGTGTGCAGATTGAAGCTGCAGGGCATGATTGGAGGAGACACCGACTGCCAAGTCGATGAGGCAGCTGAGAGTGCAGTCCTTCTCAGCCAACAACAGCGTGTGATTATGTAACGCCTGTAGTGTCTGGCACTGTGCTCCGATGGAGATGCATCACGTGTTGTGCAATGCTTTTGGCCCTGGAATTCAATTAGATTGCTTTGAACGATCGTGAGTCTGCATGAGATAAGCTTTTACTGTTATACACTAGAAAGCAAATGGGTTGATTAGCTGCACATGAATTGATAAATTGCTGTTATAATTCCAGCAAGGATATTTGCATTGCGTATACATCATCATGCCACTAAGAGCCGAAATGAAGCATTATGTAACCTGGCTGAACAACAACAGCCACAACAAAAGGAAGCAAACAACAATCTCTCCCCCTTCATCCCCACCACAAAGATCAGAAAATAAAACGTTTTGTGACAGACAATTACTCAGAGGAATTTGGGTCCTCATACATTATACCATTGCATTTCAAAGTAGTTTCATGGGCCGGGGGAGCTGATTCTCCACTGGGTTTGGTGTACGATTGACAGTTTGGTACTTGTCATGTTGACAGTTTTGGCAAGGAATGTGAGTTTGCAAACACTAAAGTTTTTGAATTCAGGTGGCCTGTTAGCACTTTTCATAAATTATTTTATATATGAGGCTCCCTGGTGGCAGTACGGATTGTTATCTACATGAAATTGCAAACATTTTTACCAGTAAACTTCTTACCTTCTAACAAAGGACACCAAAGAGAGAATGTACTGTGACTGCAGAGAAAATGAAAGTAACCAGAGCAGTTTAAAATAAAAAGTGATTTTATTAATAAACAGCTGAAGAACAAAAAGTAGATTTAGGTTAGATATTAGGAATACATTTTTCACAGTAAGGGTAGCCAGAGTCTGGAACGGGCTGCCAAGCGAGGTGGTGCTGTCACCTAACTTGGAGGTCTTCAGGAGGAGGCAATCACCGGGCTGGGATCGTCTGACCTCGGTCCTCTTTCCTGCCAGGGGCAGGGGGTCGGACACGATGATCCATTGGGTCCCTTCCGACTCTATAATCTATGACAGAGCTGATGGCACAAAGGAGCAATATTTCTCCTTCCCACCTTACCTTCCGTACTCTCTTTTCAAATAATTTTTTGAAATTTCAGTGTGCAACCCCTGAGAGAAGCTAATGTTCATTGTCTGGCCCTGGGAAGGAGCAATGTAGTTGCCTGAGAGCTGAGAAGAAACTGAAGGCTCTGAAATGTTAAGCAATATGAAATCCTTTCTGCCTTTCCAGGGCCACAATATAGAGTTTATGTGCAGCCAATTTTCATGGCAGCCAAGATGCACTTTTCTTTTCTTAACATTTTTTTTTACCAGGCATCACAGAAAATTGCTCTGTTCCCTTTGCAAAGCTGTGCTTATAACAAAAACTACTGTTGCTTGATGAGACAGGATTGGGCGTACTGATTTCATAGATTTCATAGACATTTGGGCTGGAAGGCACCCCGGAGATCAAGTCCAGCCCCCTACCCCAGGGGCAGGAAGTCAGCAGGGATCATAGGATCCCAGCAAGATAAGCATCCAAATGTGTCTTGAAGGCGTTCAAAGTGGGTGCTTAAACCGCCTCCGGCGGCAGTCTATTCCAAAACTTGGGGGCTGGCCAGTGAAGAAGTTCTTTCTTATGTCCAGCCTGAATCTGTTGCGGCAGAGTTTGTGACCGTTCGATCTTGTCATCCCTTGGGGCACTCTGGTGAACAGACGTTCCCCCAGATCCTGATGAGCATCCCTGATAAACTTAAAGGTGGCCACCAGATCACCCTGAGCCTGCGCTTTTCCAGGCTGAAGATGATCTTGCATTTGGAGACATTTCACTAAAGCAGTTCTGTAATTCCTTACTTTACTTGACTGTGTTTACTGTATATTTAACTGCTCTTCTTCCTATGAGTAACTGTTATTAAGGAGTTCATTAAATCATATTTTTGATGTTTCACAAGATTCTTCCATTTAGTTAACGTTTCTCTACTAATCATTTCCTTTTCTGTTCATTTCTACAAGTCTAGTTTAACACCCTAGGTTTAAACATATACTGCACTGTAACTAATACTTACATAAGTCTAACTTGCAAAGAGCTGAGAAGAGATTTCTGGGTTTATCTTCCTACTGTTTTTTAATAGTACATATAAGTGTACATATATTTTTGTGGATAATCCAGCTCTGTTAAAAAAAGAGAGAAGCATATTGTGGCTTTAGGAGAATAAATAATGTAAATTATGCTTCTACAAATGTCATATGCTACATTTCTGTTAACTGGCAAGTCTTAAATTTAACTCCCAGATTGTGTAACTGTGTTTGCTAATGAGTGGATACTGAGTTGATTTAATGAGTTGGTGATGCAGTGACTGCTC
Organism: Crocodylus siamensis; assembly: GCF_052110815.1. Lineage (NCBI taxonomy): Eukaryota > Metazoa > Chordata > Crocodylia > Crocodylidae > Crocodylus > Crocodylus siamensis. The sequence goes on along the minus strand of NC_143398.1, from coordinate 125,405,499 downwards.
ATTATCATCAGAGAATTTAACTTGCTGCAGCAACTCAGAAAATAAATGACTATAGTTCAGATTGGACTAAACCGTCAGCAGGTAGAGTTTTTCCCCTCTGTTTATCATGTGACAATACAGTTATCATTGTGTTTTGTTAGATTGGACTTTTATACATGCTATTCGGAATCTTTTTGCCACTGTTATTTCTAGTAAGAGGAACATTTCTGAGGGCTGGCTATGTGAGCCCAATTCCTATCCCTCTGCAGGCTCCCAGTGGCCCAGGAGTAGAGGCAGCATCTCAGTAGGCAATCAGTTTCACAGGTTTTGACAGGTAGAGAATAACAAGATGCTTCTTCTCAGAACAAGCCACCACTGCTTGGGTAGAGGGAAGGGTGTAAATTAGCAGGACTCCCAGTATTATATAAATATCTGTTAGATATACAGAACAATGCTTTTTAGACTAATTAGTAGCTATACATTATAGAATTATATGCATTATACAATTAGTAGGTACACAAAATGTAACCATAGTGGTGTTACATGATATTCTAGTAAAGTACCAAAGTGGTTCTAGATAGGCCAGGTGGGGGTCAAGTCTTGGCAGGTATGCCCAAGACTTTAGCATGTGTGACTTCAGCCTAATGAAGAATTCTGAATGTTTTCTAATACTGTTTATAAAATGGACATAAAATACCTTCTTATTTGCTTTGTAAGTTATAGTTGCTTTGATTATGCCTACAGAATCCATGATTTAAAAGATTCTACAAAAGTGCAGTGTATTAATAATAATCCTGTAGCTGACTATATTTTTATTAATATTAAATATTCCATAAGGAAAGGCAGGAAGTCACTGTCATCTTTCTTCTCCCTGATGATAAGATGTTTATGTAAGCTTCTTAAAACAAAGGTTTTTTATGTTTACAGTATATTATTCCAATGTAGATAGCATTAATTAATTGAGATCACATTTGCTTGTCTCTAGTGCAATTTGAATCTGGCTCTGCATCTAATAATCCTTTGCCTACTACAGGATTTTAACACAGTGCAAGTTTTAACACAGCACAGATTTTAACACATGGGTGTATGTAATGAAACTTTAAGCATGTGCGCTGAATTTTGGAAATGTGCACCCTGTTAAGAACAAAATTGCCAACCTACAGAGCATTTTAAAAATAGAACAAGTCCACCAGGAATTCAATTACAGATGCCTACCGGCTGCTTCATCTGCCTGGGACTAGCATTTCTAGCTACTCTGTTCCTCTGGATGTTTTGTGCGTGGGAACAGGCATGTGATGTGACTGATGAACAGACATAGAGAATGGCAAGAGTGGCACTCAGCTGTGGACCCCCTTCCCCACCTGCTGCTTGGGCTATACTTTCACAGTCACGATTTGCACTGTGCAGTTGTTATACAATGTGGATGCTGACTGTGTGGCTACTGCTGGGACTAGCACTTTATTCTTATGCTATGTGCACTAACTCTTTATTTAGGCCCTGCAGTAGTGTATCTTACACAAAAATATAAGAATCCAAGCTTCTTGGATCTGTATTCCAACTGAGTTCACAGACATACATTATATCCTACATTTTCTAAAACACAAGTATAGACTCCTGAGTAAAACTACAGACTTCGTTTCTTTGTAGTAGTGTGTGCAGATTTTAGTTTTCTTGATTCTCCATACATGGAACGGACTTCTTTTAATAAAATCCATACACAGTTGAGGCATTGTTTTCAAACTAGAAGTGCAGAGTTGGAAAAATCTGTGCTTACTTACAAATTACATGTACTGCCTTTTGTCATCACTATCCATTGGAGCTAGCTGCAGCTGATTCAGCTGTTCAGTTTCAGGGAAGAAATTCCTGTAATATTATTTAGATGTAATCCTCTTTCTTGAATTATCCTGTGTTGCCCCAGAGACTCTGTGTGTGTGTGTGTGTGTGTGTGTGCGTGCGTGCGTGTGTGTGTGTGTGCGTGCGCCTGCACGCCCACGCGTGCCCATCACCTTGAGTGCTTTCTCTTCAATCTCTTCAGAGCCAAATTCCACTGGCTCTGTCTATGTTACTCGCTTGGGTATCATTTTAGTTTTAATTGGAAAGAGTATGGTTTGAGTGTTTTTGTGGTAGAAATTCATTTAAAAATTCATATGGGGAGTGGGGAAGAGAAATAATTCCGTGATACAGAACAACAATCCTCCAGTGGCCCAGTTATAGCATTTCTTGTTAAAGTACAATAGACTTGTTTTGCTATCACATAGGAAATGCAAAGATTATGTGGCTAAGTGTATCATATTATGACCAACAAGGCTCTTTGGGTAAATGTGATATCTTTTATTAGACCAAATAAATAGTTGGACAAATTGTTCTTTGCAAGCTTTTGGGCACAAACACCCTTCTTGAGGCACAAGGAGAGTCTGGCATTGTTTTGTATTTTCCTGGATGGAATAGAAGCCAAAATGTTGTATTATGACATACAGTTCTCTACTCAAAGAGCAGCCCTATCAAAATCTAGGGAGCTACGCATGGAATAAGATACTGTTCATAATGTGATCAACATGATCGCAGAATCTTTCTGCCAGATGGGGGAACTTCAGGTTTGGTTGCATTTCATCATGGATTTTAATTTTGAAGTATAAATCCAAATATAGGCTAAGTAACTAAAAGCCTAATCCAGTACTTGATGAAGTCAACACCTGTTGGCTTCAACTGGGATTTGAAACAGGCCTTTAGTCTCCAGTAAGTTAAGCACAGAGTTCTTGTTCAGAAACAGGATTGTTTTTTCTTTCAAAGATTTAAATTGGCCTAAAGCTGAAGCCTCCAAATTTTCCCTAAAAATACCCTCAGTTCTCAGTAGTTGGCTAATAAATGACATGAAGCCAATGTCTGAGAAGTGGAACTGCACATAGCAAGTCACTGGAGCTGACACGTTTCAAAGAGTTGTAGCTGGTTATATAAGACACTAGAGATTGTTTGATGTGATGCTATTTCCAGACCAAGCTGGAATTGCATGTGCCAGGGCTGCAGGCTGCCAGGCAGAAAACCAGCAATTTACCCACAACATAATTATCACCTACAGCAAGGCTAGCAGCTTATAAATAAGGAGTGGGATTATTTTTCAAAGAAAACACCAACTAGTGAAAGGTTTCCTGTAAATCAATCCTATTGTCTTCATTAGAGGGGCTAGCACTGATGATAAATCTCAGCCAGTGGTGGGCTTAATTAAATATTGTAAAAACCTTCTGTTTAATGTTAAAATTATGACACAGAAAGAGTCCAGGAAATCAGGTGACACTTCCTCTTTACAACTCATGTAGTGGCACAGTGTGATGTTTAGAAATGTACCACAGTGTCTGCTTGAAGATGAAAATTGTTTGTAGTTTTAGTCTCCTGGCCTTTTCTCATTCCCAAACCTGTTGTTATTAAAATTAATTTTCTTGCAATTTTGTTGGTCTACTTAAAATCTAATCCAGGGTAAAGAATCAATTTTAAAATAAAATATTTTTACAAAACAAAGACAAATGTTCTCCTGCCCATTTTACTAAATTATATTATTTTTACATTAGAAATCTAATTTAGTTGTCACCCTTTTGGTGTGAGCTTTGGAAGTAGATGTTGTAGGCCAGGTTGTTTTTTGTGGTGAAAGGATCATGGCAAAGGAAACAGTCAGGCAGATAGGGCTCTGTCTAGTAGCCACTGGGAACAGTGAGATTTTCATTGACTTTAGTGGGCTGGGTACAGCATACACTCTAGCCACATCTTTCCTACTCCCTGTACGGACTGCATTGGTTTATGCTTCCTGGTGATTTGCACCCCCTTTTGTGTCACTTGAGCAGGACTAAAGGGATGAACTTGACCAAGTTTGCCCTCTTTTCCTAAAGTAAGGTAGGAATGTGGAGAAGCTTGAGAGAGTCCAGAGGAGAGCCACGCGCATGATCAGAGGTCAGGAAAACAGATCTTACGATGACAGGCTGAGAGCCATGGGACTCTTTAGCCTGGAAAAGCGCAGGCTCAGGGGTGATCTGATGGCCACCTATAAGTTTATCAGGGGTGACCACCAGGATCTGGGGGAACGTCTGTTCACCAGAGCGCCCCAAGGGATGACGAGGTCGAACGGTCACAAACTCCTGCAAGACCGTTTCAGGCTGGACATAAGGAAGAATTTCTTTACTGTCCGAGCCCCCAAGGTCTGGAACAGTCTGCCAGCGGAGGTGGTTCAAGCACCTACATTGAACACCTTCAAGAGTAAATTGGATGCTTATCTTGCTGGGATCCTATGACCCCAGCTGACTTCCTGCCCTTTGGGCAGGGGGCTGGACTCGATGATCTCCCGAGGTCCCTTCCAGCCCTAATGTCTATGAAATCTATGAAATCTATGAATGTTATAATTACAATGGTCCAGGAAAATCAAGAGAATCGAGGGTTTTTTAGTGATTTCTTTTATTGGTCCAACTTTATAATTGGGAGAGATGTTGGGCAAGCTTTAGGGTACAAAGTGCCATTTGTCAGGTTTCTTCTTCAGCTGCAAGTGATCTGAAGGAGGGCACTGTCTGTTCAAAAGCTTGTCTAAAATCACTCCTAACTATCTAGTTGCTTTCCTAAAAAAGACCACTAAAAACCTTGCTTCTTACCTGAAGTAAATTCTTTTATTGTATCAATCTCCATCTCACAACATCCCATAAGCAGTAATGATTAATTGTCTGCACTTTCATTTAGTCGTCTTCTGGTCCTTATATCCTGTTGCAGGGGTGGGCAAAATGCAGCCCGCACGCAGGCCATTTCATCTGGCCTGCGGAGCCCCTAAAAAATTTAGAAAATTAAGATGTATCTGCCTCTGGCTGCCTGTCATGTGGCCCTCGATAGCTTCCCAAAACTCAGTAAGCGGCCCTTCACCTGAAATAATTGCCCACCCCTATGACCTATCACAGCACTGTAATATGAGGCTTGCAAACATTGATAAGGAATGTTTAACAAGAAACCAGTAACTAGCTTCAATATAAACTTTTCCTAAGCTACCCCTTTAAGTACTGTATTTACTCAAATCCAAGAGGAGGTTGTTTTCCCCATTCAGTGGGCGGGGGGGAAGCCCCTTGACTGGGATCTGAGTACAGGCATTGGGGCTGGAGCTGCTGCCGTTGCAACCACTGCTGCCTGACTGGGTGGGGGCTGGAGTAACCATATGGTCAGAGCTGGAGCTGGAGCTGGAGCCATGATGAGATAAGCAGTAGCTGGGGTGGAAGGGGTAGGGAAGAGGCAGTCATGGTGGGGCGCAGGTGGGCACATTGGGGTGGAAGGTGCCAGGAGGTACAGGCCTCATGAGGAGGGGAAGGAGGTGCTAGGCACATAGGTGGGAAGGGGCAAGTGGTAGTGGCAAGGTGTGTGGGATTGCACAGGCAACAGCGAGAAAAGTTGCTTGGAAGGCATGTAGGCATCACAAGGGGAGCAGGCAGCAGGGGAGACACATGGGTCAAGTTCCAGGGGACAGTAGTGGAGGTCAGGCCACTTGACTCCCCTGCCACCAGCCCTCCACTGCCTCTTCCCCTACCATTGCTTGCCCCAGTGCAGCAGTGGGATGACAAATTTAAGATAACCCTCCAAAAATTAGATTTTATACGTGAAAATTTATAACAAATTTATAAATTTCTCATTTATAGAGCCTAATTGCTAGGGGGCTGTCTTTGAGGTTGTGTTGGATTCAGGTACTGTGTTTATCTGTATCCAAAATGACCCTGAATTTAAGATAACCCTTCAATACTTAGGTCGGAGACATGAAAAATGTATACATTTGTTACAATTTTCCATGTATAGAATATAATTATTGGAGTGTCATCTTAAAAGTCATCCTCCCTCCACTCATTACTGCAGTGGGAAAAGCAGTGGTGGGTCAAACAGCTTGACCATTTTCCTCTTCTCCCCCATTGCCTGTCCCTGTACCACCTCTCCCCCCACCTGTCTCTGCTTGCAGCCTCTGTCTCCCCGACCTCACTGCTTACCCCTGCTCCAGCTCTGCCTGGCTCCATCTCTGCTCCAGCATGGGGGCATGGACCATGTGTTTGCTCTGGCCTCAGTCTAGCCTGGGAGCAGCTGCCAATGGGAATGGAGTCTTCTGGTGATGGAGCAAGAGTAAGCAGCAGGGTGTTGGGAGAGGGGAAGTGGCTTCGGGGAGCTGAGGCTGCATGGGGATGCAGGCAATGGGGCAGAGGTGCTGGGGATGCAGGCAGCAGCTGTAGTTCCAGCTTTGGGTCTGGCTCCACCCCCAGTTTGAGCTGCAGCAGCCACCTACTGCCCCCGCCTCCCTATTGCCTTGTACTCAGTTTATCTTGGAATCAAATAACTATGGTAAATAAGGTAAGCATCACAGGCTAAACTTCACCTCAAGCTTAACTGAGCTTAATTTTGTGCCTGCAACCTGTGAATGCAACTTGTATGCATTCACAGGTGAATTGAATTTCTCCTTATCTGGACTGAAGGTACAGTCAGTTATGTAGACATTTAAGTGGCCAACATTATTTCTGCACCTAAGTTTAGGCATCGAACAGACAGCATTATGCTAAACTGTGTAATTCTGTGATAAACAGGGATTCTGGTTTTCTCTGTTTTAAAAGCTGCAAATTCTCTGATAAAAAATAACAAAGTATTCATCTTTGAAAACTCATGGTGATTGGGAGAGCTCCCGGATGTTTGGAAAAGGGTAAACATAATACCTACATTGGCCAGCTTGCAAGGGGAAACCCATGGTTTCCTGCATTGTTCTCCTTTAAAGGGTAAAATCTGTAATTGTAATTTTTCTCCTTTAAAGGAAAAAGTCTGTTTTTCTCTATTTAAGGAGAAGATCCATATTTTTCTGCAGCAAACAGAAAACCTGGATCCCTGGTAATAAAGTCTGTCTGAGATTTGGATGAAGAGAAAATAGTTTTGCTCATGAGCCCTTGTTTGGGTTTCACAGCACATAAACCAGACCTAAAAGATAAATTAATTCCATGCTAACACTGCCTTTCAATGTTCTTGCAGCTGATCATGTTAGCACATCTATATTTCTCTGGGAACAAGTTCAGCTGCAAGAAGTTATTAGACAAAATTGGAGAGGATTCCATGACTCCTCATTACACTTGCAGTGTTGGAAGGCTCTCCAAAAAGTGAAATGAGATCACGTCATTGGATTAGGAAATACTCCATAGCTACACACATCTGTGGTTTATTGGGTACATATATTGAACTTCCATGTTTACTTCTTTGTTTGTAAACAGAAACACTGCAAGTGCTGTGTTGTTTAAATGCCACACATTGCCAGAGGGAACTGACATATGCAGTATTACTGCACATACATTGATCATTCAATTGGAAAAAGAATAATAGTAATGTTAATGCAAACTGTGTTTAGTCAGATTTAAACAGTGTGGGTGCCCAAAAGCCCAGGGACTGGCGTAGAGTCATGATTCTTCACTGGATCAACTCACTATCCAGCTCTGTGAATTTGTAATTTAGTAGGTATCTTTTCAGGGGGTGTCCTATGATGGCTCACACTGGGAAGAGGAGATAAATGCATTGTCTGGCTGAAAAGTTATTGAATATTTTGAACTCTGTGTCAAACAGTTTGGTGATGGGGGAGGGATGTGGTGTGTAAATAGCCTTTCTTATCTGATCCACTGACATAAAACATGCCTTTTTCACTCTGAGCAGCCACCTGCTAATTGGAATGGTATTTAGGTGAGGAGATAATCTTGTCTGATGGCTTCTTGAGCTGACAACATTGATGTCCTCTCTTGAATATGGCCCAAAGGTTGCTGAAGGCATTGTGCAACCTGGCTTGCACTTCAGGTAGTCTTGGTATCCTCCCACATATTTAATTACAAGGGAACCCAGATGCTTGATGACATTGTATTAATATTAAATTGTTGGCCTTTTAATTTAGCGAAATGACATACAGTACAGTTAACCCTGAAGTAGGAAGTTCTGAGAGAAACTGTCCCCAAGGAAAGTTTTTACTAATCCATGGAAGAAACATTTTAACTTTGGGTGCATCTCCTTTTTCCTGCAAATATTAACCTAATATAGGCAACCCTTTTAACATAGGGCTTAAGAGCTGTATCCAGAGAGGGACTCCACACCAGCAACTCCTTTGTGTTCAGTAGCAGCCATGGATATGTGTTCGCTACAGTGGATGGATGCACATTACGATCTGGAAGATGGGATGGATTGCACCCTCAGCAAGTTCACAGATGACAGCAAGCTGGGGAGTGTAGTAGATACACTGGAGAGTAGGGCTAGGATTCAGAGTGACCTCACCAAATTGGAGGATTGGGCCAAAAGAAATGTCATGAGGTTCAACAAGGGCAAGTGTGAAATGCTGCACTTAGGATAGAAGAATCCATGCACCGCTACAGCCTGGGGACTGACTGGCTGGGCAGCAGCTCTGCAAAAAAGGACCCGGGAGTTCCAGTAAACAATAAGATGAATATGAGTCAGCAGTGTGCCCTTATTGCTAAGAAGGCTAACAGCATACTGGGCTGTATTAGTAGAAGCAATGCCAGCAGATCTAGGGAAAGAATTATTCCACTCCATGCTGCACTAGTGGGGCCACATCTGGAGTACTGTATCCAGTTTTGGGCCCCCCCACTATAGAAAATATGTGGGCAAATTGGAGAGAGTCCAGTGGAGGGCAACAAAAATAGTTCAGGGGCTGGGGCACGTAATTTAGGAGAGGCTGAGGGAACTGGGCTTATTTAGTCTAGAAAAGAGAAGATTGAGAAGAGATTTGATAGCAACCTTTAACTAAGGGTTTCTGACAAGTTCAAGAGCATCAGCTTGAGGTGCCACCAAGGCATTTTCACTTCCTATTTTCTGGGGATGATGGCCTTGGAACAGGAGTGGATGGGTGAGTGCCTATTCTCTTGGCAGTGAGACAGAGCATTGTGTTGCTGCAATGTAGATACACTGTAGGAATACTGAGCATCTTGCAGGAACAGACTTCAAGTAAGACCTGCAAGAACTGACAGGTTCCTGTTAACTCTGCTTTTATCTTTTGCCTACAATATGAGATTCCTACTCACATGTCAGAAAACAAATCACAATAGTTATCTCAGAATTCATCATTATTTTGCAACATTTTTATGAGGCTAGTACTCTAATGCACTGAAATTGTTTGTAATGTTTAGCTTACATACTTAAACTAGTGAAGTATCCATGGTAACCATCTAGCCTCTACACAGTACCCTCATCTGCCTTCCTACATAGGTCAGAGCACACACATTCCCAGATGCTGACTCAATTTATTGTGCCTTAAGCATTAGGCAATTTTTAACAGGGACCGGGCTTTGAATTGATATATACAATTTCATATTTAATCAGTGATTTGAGCCTTTGTATTTTGTTAGCAAATGTAACATCCAAAGTCTATGCCCTTTTAAATAAATATGTCTGTTGCCCAGACCCATTCAAATTAAACACAAATTTATGTTACAAATATCATCAAGGATATTCCAGCAAAGAAATTCAAACTTAAAGGTGTCAGTATGCCCTTCAAGGGTCCCATAACTTTCCTAAACAAACATTTAAACAACAGAACTTCATCCATGGCCTCTGTCACTTCTGCTATAAGATAGCAGCATCGGCATCCTGTGCCTGGAAGGCCCAGACATGAGGTTGCCCTTGCTTAGCATCTGGTGGCAGAGGTGGTCAGTATCTAAGACAGCATGATGACAGGTGCAGATGGCTAATTTAACATCAGCCTGGTCTTCTGTATCTCTGCCATTAGATACTAAGTGGGTGGAGCCCAGGGGCAGCCTCCCCCCCCACTCTTGCCCATGTCTGACTGGCTTCCCTCAGTGCTGAAGGTTTTAAATTCCTCTAGGATTAGAACCCAGAAATTACTCTATGGGTGTTTATACATGTGCTTGGGGAGGCATGCATTTAAATAGAGCAGTGTATCAGCATCCCTGTGCTTCAAAATGGTGGTGAGGTTGCTTTATCTTAAGCTTGTTGAATGAGGCTTAAATAAAGTGCTCCTGCCACCATTTTGAAGCACGGGGATACTGATACACAAGATGCGGGAGGTTGCTGGAAATACAGTAATTGCTATGCTCCAGCAGACTCAATTAATTAATTGAGTCTTCTCTGAGGCACTGGAATTACAGTGTGTCAGAGCAGCCTCCCTGCTCATGTATAGGCACCCTATGTGACTCTCTTTTATTTCCTTCTGAATTGTTATTGATATCTATCTAGCAAGGTATCTGTGAGTAAATGGCAGTTTGTTCCCATTATAATCTCAGTGAGCTTTTTTCTGTTGTGTATCATCTGTAGCATACAGGCCTGCCAAAGCTCCAGTATAAAGTAGAATGGGAAAGTAGAATCCAGTAAAGTAGAATGCAGTATGAAGTAGGCATTGTCCAGCCTGTCCCTGTCTCTCTTTGCTTCATCTACCCCACGTTGCTCTGTCAGTCATTCCTCTTCTCACTTTCTGCCTTCTGAAATATGTAGTCAGGGTGGGCAGAAGGAATGTTTCATGCCCAAGTGAGCAAGCAAGAAGAGTAATAGGAATTGGATTTACTAAGAGAGGAGCTTTGGGTTTTAGAAGTGTGGCACTAACACACCACTGATACACTTGAAGAAAAGGGAGGAGCAGGGATTTAATCTGGGCAAGGGGAAAAAGGAAAACGAGAGCAAAGCAGGAGAAACACTATCCAAATCCCCATTCAGTCTTGTGCAACATCCTTCTTGGACCTTGTAAATCTGTCTAGTCTCTGGCTGGAACTTGGCAGCCGTAGATATCATAAGAATATTAATACTCACACATACATGTATCGCACTTTTTAGAAAAGAGAAAGGCATTAAATATGTAGGAAAGTGTGTGTGTACCAGTGACACTAAACCTTTTGTGGTCAAAAAGCCATTTCATCATCAAATGGACTTAGAGACAGAAAAAAAACTTAGTACCTATTGGAAATTAATGGGTGTCATTGCAAAGTTGTAATTAATCAAAAGAACTAAATAAAAGTGACAACCTGGGCAGTGTTGTTTATGGCTGACTACGAGCTTTGGTGTTCATAGTGTGTCACCAGCTCTGAGAAGGCTCTGTTGCTGCCATTCAAAGACATTCTTCATCATGTTGCAGTGACTAGGGGCCCTATGTGTTTTGGACTTGTAAATGGAAATGTAACATCTGACAAGATTGGAGAGTTACCTGTTTGAGCAGCTGTGTGTGGGTACTAGGGCAACTTTATTTCCAGTTGTCATGCATCATCACCAGCATGTTATAGGAGTATCTGATTCAAATCTGGAAAGAAAGTCAGAGGCTGGGATGTAGAAAGCTGCATGTGTCTCAGAAAGGAAGGGTTGAATCCTTCTGCTTCTGTTTACTTTTGACACAGTCCTGAAGAGGAAGTATGTACAGAAGATGTATGCGAGGAGATTTTGTTTAAATATTTGCTAGCTTGTTAAAAAAGGAGATATCTTTGCCCATGCGTGATGGTAGTTTTTCTTCTGATTTTGCTGTACCTAGGTGTTCCAACCTGTGTAGTTCAGGGGAGTAGTGTTGTGTTCTGAATTCGCTGAGGGGAATTTCAATCACTTTTTGACACTGTCCTGTATTGTGAGAGTCCCATAGGTCTGAAACCCTACAAACAGAACTGTTAACATTCCTTATATCGAGTAAGAACATGACAGTGGCCGGACTGGATCAGATTTGAAGTCTCCTTAGTCCAGTGTCCTGCCTCTGACACTGACTAGCACCAGGTTTTTCAGATAGCAGCCTCTCAGTAGGCAGAAGTGAGGTTCTCGCTCTCCTATTGAGATCCCAGGCTAATCCTTAACAATAAGACCTTGAAATATCTTTCTTCCAATATTCATTTTTGGTAATGCTGACTTGTGAATCTGCATCTTTTTTGAGTTTTGCTAAATTCTTGGCCTCAGTGTCTTTTTATGGGAATGAATTCCACAGTCAAATAATGTTGTGAAAAGTATTTATTAGTTTTGAATTTCTTGACTTTTAATTCCACTGAATGTGTCCTCCTCCTTCTGCTTTTTTTTGTTATTTTGTACATCGCTATGATGTACTCTCATTCTTCTCCTTTGCAAAGTAAGCAATCCCAAACTTTTCTATTCCTCTTTGGCTGGGAGAATGTGTCTGTTTGCCCATTTTCATCAGCTTTCTGAACCCCTTGTTCTTTCATCATATCATTTCTGAGATGAGGTGACCAGTGCTGCACACACACATTACATATGAAACTGCTGTTTATCTAAATGACAGCACTGTACTTTTTCAGTATTATTTCCCACTCCCTTTTAGGCTTTAGCTAGGTTCTTCAGAGTGGTAGTCTTACTACATGCTGTTGGGATACTATATTAACATTAACAGCTTTTGTTAAAAAATCATGACAAAAAGAATTATACGGTAAGTTAGGGAGTCTCTCCGAAAAGCTAGACGTTGGATAGTATTTTTTAAAGCATAATTGGGTGAACTGTAAGTAACACATGTTCTAACTTCTAGTTCATTGTACTAGAAAGTTCATCTTGGCTTTTGTTGTGTGTCAGAGAGAACTAACAATGGGGTGTTGTGATGCATTGCATTTATCACAGAGATGATGTAAGTGATGATGTTAATATCTTTAAAATACTAGGGGCAGTTTCTTTCTTTATAATATAGTGTTTTCATCCTTTTCTTAATTCCATGGTCAATGTGTGCTGTACATAACATCTTCAAATCTAACAACATGCAGCTTCTTAGGTACACTCTCTATAAACAGAAGCATCACAATGATCATATACATCATGTACATCTCTTTGGAAGCAGCAGGAATCTGGGCATTATAAATATAACAACCCCATAATAAATGTGCATGTTATGATAAAGCAGCTACTGTACATGTGCAGCAGTCTTATTCCTATCACAAATAACTCAGCAGTTTTAACGAATATTAAATACTGAAAGGGGAATTTAGTATTATGGACTAACAGCTTGCATATTAAATTTTATATAAACATGAATCTGTCTTTAGCTGTGGAAATGCAAAAAGCTGAAACTGTTGGATGAAAACATGTATTTTCTCCACACCTATCCTAACTCAGAACAGCTGGTTTAATTTAAACCAAATTTCATTAATTTCTTTAACAAATTCTTGGACTTGTAAAATTGCCTTTTTCATTTTTGTTTTCTGATCCTATGAAACATGGCATTTAGAAACTGTTGTCACTTCTAAACTACCAACATTGATAAAAGACTTGAATTTTAGCTTGACAGATAATATACTTCGGAATATTATTAAAAACAGAATGTTACTTGGTTTAACATTTCAATTTTATTCTGCAAATTTGGTTAATAGAAAAGGGTTATGAAACCTCTCCTTTTAGATTTATACTATGGTGACTCAGAATTATTTCCATGATACCGTTCAGAAGTCTTTATTAGGTTTATTTGTGTAAAGTGATGAAATGCTAGGATTCAAGAATAGGAAGCTATTATTGGCCTCTAACTTAGAAGGAAAGGATGAAAACTGTTTTGCAGAGACTTCCAAACATGGCACTTTTGCTAGTAAAAATACCTTTAAAAGTTTAACTCTTCTGGCATTTGAAAATGAAGTTCCATTACTAGCACCTCAGCGGTGCCAGGAGAGGAAATCTGCAAGGCCATATCATTGATGAGGGGCAAAGGCATATCACAAAACATTCTGATTGCCTTTTCCTTGTCACTCAGCACCCTCCCTTACCCATGTCTTCAGTGGGAGCAGAGATAGGTCAGCAGATCTTAAGTTCTGAACCTAGAAGTGCAACCAATGTTCTGTTCCCCGCCCAGCTCAAACAGGTGTATACATACCATACATACATCTGATAAACACAGAAGAAAGAGGCTTATGACTTGTAAAGTATTTCCCTCTGTTGTACTGTGCAAATGATAACCAGTCTATTGTACTTGATTTTCTTTTGAACTTGAGGGCATGTGCCACATTTTATCTGGGGGTGTATATTTATGTTTTGCCTTTTTGTCTAACACTAGCTGCTTGTGTCGCTCTTGAATTGCACAGGCCCGAGTGTCACTTGATTACCCTATAATTCTCTGGTGTCATCAAATCACAGTTGCTGGGCCCAATGACTTGCTGTACCTGTGTTGTTTTACAGGCCACTGCTTGATGAGGAGAAATGGTGTTTGCTACCTTTGAGACTGAAACCATATATCCCTCCTCATGTAGAGATTTTTAGAAGAACCAGATTTTTGACCGAGTCATGCTTCAGTGAGGTTCCAAGCTTTTGTCAGTACATAGGATCAATGTTTCGTTTTGAGGCTGTTCCTTGATTCAGACACAGTAGCATAACCACCAAAAATCAAAACCATGAATTAAGTCCCTAACACGTGAGAAGTTGTTTAAAATTTGTGGGTTTTGTTTTAAAGGAAGAATACCTGTGGGGGGGGTGTCGATCTTTTACTTTGCTTTTTGGTCCTTTTTGGGCCAGATCAGTTGCTAGGTACAGCTCGTTCCCCTCCCTTTTTTCATTCTGATGTTCTTCCTGGGCTGAAGGCTGCAGTGAAATCAGGATAGGAACTAAATATATTTCAGGTAGGGATCTCTCACCTCTGCTAAAGAATTACAGTGATATTCTGGTTTCTTTGTGCAATGCAGAAGGAAGAAGGAAGGGAGCAGGAGTAAAATCCTGTGCCTAGGAGCAGCATGTACAGTATATACTGTACTGCTTTTAATTTTTTTCACAGCATATATATAAACAGTGGCTCACATGGTTGGGTCTGAATGTGACATGTTCCCACACACCATGTGCTTGGGATTCTGTTAGTAACAGTGGCAACTTATAGCTGCCAGAGCCCTGGACTAGCACAAGATTGATTTCCTTTAACTGTTATAGCGTGGTTATTTTTGCAGTGTGGATAGGAGATCCTTAATACATTTATGTAACTGTTTTGGCCAGTCATTCTCCCCCTTAAAATAGTCTAAGAGTTTCTCAGAGTATCTTGCTGTGCATTCTGTCACCAGTGTTCTGAGTACATATCCTTTAGGCTCTCAAAATAAGTTGGGAGCTATGCTAAGTATAAAGCACCTAAGAATGAAGATAGTTGCTCTGTGGGATTTTCATAAACACCTAGATGCTGAGCACACATTGAAATCAATAGGAGTTTAGCATCTGGGCACTTTTGACAGTCCCACTGTGTAACTATCAGAATCTTTAGGTAAGGACACCATTGGCAATCTTGTCCCATGTAACTTTTGAAAATATTATACAGGGACTCTAACCAGTTACAGAAACCATGGTTTACAATTGTAGTGTGGACTGGGTCTCAATGGGTGCATCTACATGTGTGCTTTAATACGCAGTAGACTTTTTTGCTGCGCGTTAAGTGTCATGTAAAAAAACTGTGACATTATGTTAATGTGCAGTAAAATAGTCTCTGTGCATGAAGCACCACAAAAAAAGCATCACATTAGTGCAGCCTAATGTACATTAATTTAGTACCTCATATTAGAGGTACTAACTTTAATATGCACTAGCAAAGGTGCATTAATGCACATGTAGACATGCCCAATGAGTATTGCAGACCTA
The DNA here is from genome assembly GCF_052110815.1 of Crocodylus siamensis. Lineage (NCBI taxonomy): Eukaryota > Metazoa > Chordata > Crocodylia > Crocodylidae > Crocodylus > Crocodylus siamensis. The sequence continues at coordinate 125,389,983 of NC_143398.1, read as the reverse complement.
CGTATTTATAAAATGTTCTGAAATGTATCGTAAACAGTGAACAGCTTGGTTCTTTAAGGCCTCAGTACTATTTTGAGATGAAGGGCCAGATCCTATTCTACCTGTAAGGCTCCTAAGTGTGATCCTAATTCCACTCGGCTATGTAGAATTACTATAGCTGAAATGAAATGAATCATGGACTATAAATATTTAGAAAGCATTAATCTTTAGAACTGTGTGAAACTTCTTCAATGAAACTCCAAACCATAAAAAACTCACTTGGTTTAGCATTTAGTTATTGTTCATTCCTGGAGCTCATTCCAAGTTCATCAAGAGTTTTGCAGACGTTAATGAACCTGTGCTTTGAAAGAGCAAAAGTGAATTAGAAAACCTTGCAGAGTGAAAGCTGGGTCACGGAGACTTTGAACCCATGAGACCTACTTCTGAATGAATGTTTGTACAGATCCCTAAAAATTGAAACTGATAAGTTATGTGAAAGTACCCTTTGAGCTACTTTGCATATGCAGATGAAAATCATAATGTATTTGATTCAAAACAGAGTGGGCAGTAAGCACTCTGATGCTTCCATTGCTAAACATCCATAATCCAGTGGGCCAGGTATCTATAGAATTTCAGTATTCAAGTTCAATAGAATAGCAGCACAGTAAAACAGAATCATGCAATGAAAACACTTTTTAGCCACTCCTGTTATTTTTCCTTAACAGTAATCTACAGTAATCATACTTTTAAAATGTCAAAGCATAATAGTGCTCATAAGTATGCATGTGGAAATTAAGTGTCTGTCTTGATAAACATTAGCATTTCTGTGGCCCTTAGAAGTAAATTTTACTAGCAAGGCATGGTGGGTTCCACATACAAACCTGTTACCAAATAATAGGATTTATGTGCATAACTCCTTATATGTCGCTTTGAGAGTTTACCCCCTGGAATATACGAGTTAGATGATTTTAACTTTAAAAAAAAATTATACGTTTCAAATCTAACCTATTTCAAAAGAAGCTACAGACCTAAATGTTAATGACTATATCTTTGTCAGATGTCATTGTTTTCTTGTGGTCATTAGACACTTGGGAGAATATCAAATATGAACTCAGTACTTTGTTGTCTGGAGGGTAGGTTTAAAAAACAATGGAATGGGTGCAAAATTGAACACGACTCTTATGGCTGGCTGCGTATGTAAGTCATGAAATTGAATCACCAAATAGTCATATGATGGGCATTAGTAATGGCATTGTAAATTACATAATATGATTATGTAAAACTCATAATCTATAATGTCAAACTCTTATTTTGGAAGAACTTTTTGCAACCAACTCTGTCTCAGTGTTGAGATTTATCTATCCCTTGTTATATATTCTGTGTGGCTATATTTATAGTGAAGAAAATAGCTCTTTCACTATTTATTTTTAATATTATTTTTCTTGTGCCAGTCATTTTAGTTTATATCATTAACTCCAGGATTTAGGCATTTTTCTGAATATCTAGTGTCTGCAGAATTGGACTAATACCAGGGTAGAACTAGCTTTTCTTGCCATATATCTAGTATTCCCTTCTGTGCCTGGACTGGAAATACAAAGGCAGCAGAACTTGTTTTGCAGTATTTTGGCACTTAGGCTTCCGTTTTTTTAGCTGGAGTTTAGAAGTGAAGAGGGAAGGAAAAAATAAGAGTGTTTTTAAAAATGTTAACTTAATGTTTTGTAGACCACAGCACTTCGGTTTGAATTCAGTTATAGTTTTGAGAGAAGGGAAGATGATGTTTATGAATTGATTAATTCAACCCTATAAAAGCCATAACCTCAGTTTTATCTTTTAAGTATGTATGACATAGGCAACTTGATTAATATGAGTGGGATTAACAACAGATTTGCATAGGACTGGAACCATAGTACATGTGAAATGTGGGATATCCCCTGCTAATGAGAGACAGCTGAGAGGTGTGGGTGACCAGTTCTTCAGTTGTTCTTCCCTAAGAGAAATCTATCTTAAAATCTGGAACATATTTTGGTTTTTCTTTTTACCGTTATGCAAAATCTTTTGCCAAGGCAAAGCTTGGGCTTGTTTCTTCTCTTGCTAAAGAAACTGCCAAAACTCCCATTGACTTTAATGGAACCTGGACCAGCCTCCAGATATACATGCCTAGCTTTTTAAAAGTCTTTTAAAGACTTTTTTCCCCCATAGAGAATGATACCCTAGGTATGCTCTCGTTTGTTTACCTAATTAATTAATGACAACATTTGTTGTCAGTGGAAACATATCAGGAGTGACCATTCAGGTATGGATGGAAACATTTCCTAGTATGTAAATAGAAGTTGTATATAGCTGGAATTACAGTGAAATTAAAAGTTTTCCCCTCTTTTACCGGAAGAGGATTACCTCAAGAGACCAGTATTGGGGAATCACTGCCTAAGGATGGGGTCCTCTGTGCCTCAATGACATTTGTCTGCCTGTCCCCACCAAAAGAAAATGCTAGCTGCTTGGATCTGGAGTTCCTCCTAGATCTTGCCTGCCATGACTTTGATGTTTCTCTAGGTTCCGGGGGGGATGATGTTTGCCCCAGTCTGACCTTGGCTGCAGGTGTCTCCAGTTGAATTTGGCTTCAAAAAGACAATGAAGACAAAAAAAAAGGAATGAAAACTGTCCGGCAGGCTTAGCTTCTGCCTTGCCTGCAGCCTGCCGGCACTTGTGGCTTCTGGCGCACAGCTTATTGCAGCTTCATCAGCTGATTGAAACGCTGCCATGATAACTAATGGATCACAGCAGAAATTAACCCCACTATGATTTGTGAGCTCCTCTGAGCTCCCAGACTGACTGGTCTGTCACCTTGTTCCTTGGGTCTCTTTGAGCTAGGTGTTCAGCTGTTCCATCCCTTTTTGCCCGGACTGCCTGGCTGGAATAGCTCCCAGAGCACCCAGAGAGCCAATCTGGTACACATGGCAAGTTAATAAAGCCGGCTTTGGATGTGCTAGGAGTTCCCTCTGCAGCGTGGTGATCTTCTCCTCAGGTAACTTGTGGTTGGGGCCATTGGGCTCCCGTGAAGAGGTGCTGTCAGCCTTTCCATAACCAGGAGTCAGAACTCTCGAGTATGATGTGATGCTTTGCTGTTTCCATGTTGTGTGTGTCATTGGACATCTTGTTGCCTCAATTTACCCATTTTTGAAACTGGTAATGATGTATGCCTATCTACCTTCCATGAGAGCTGTGAATCATAATTTAATTAGAAAGTATAAATCTTTTAGATGCTCAGGTGAAAGGTGTTAGACAGACAAATACAAAGTCTTATTATTGTGTGCGTGTGCACATAAAAGAACAGTTTTAAGACTGAAAAGCCAAGATGATATCTGACAAGTTAGGTGTGGCAAAGTGGGTTTCCCTCAGGCCAGCCATCGCTGGCCTCCTACCTGCTTCTGGGCACACTGCCCACCTGTCTCACCTGCCACGACTTGTTGGAAAAATTAATAAGTTGTTAAATAAGGCGGGAGGCCGCCCATTTCTTGCCCTGATGCTAGGGAGGCACTATCTTCGGCTCCATTCCTCCCCTACACCACAGCTCAAGCCTCGCAGATGGCATCCAGATGTTAACAGTCACACCAGCTCCACACTAGGCTCCAAAATCCTCCTTGCAGGACCCTCCTTTGATCCCTCTGCTCAGGCGTCCTACACTGCCTTCTTTTGGGCTGCCGAGCTCCTTGTAGCTGGCTCCCCTCTCAGGCATGGTTCCCACTCTGGACCTTTGGCCATACACAGGCCCTGGCCTCACGTCCATGGCCAGGTGGGGTCCCAGGTCCATGACTCTGGGTGCCCCTCATGGTGGACGCCTGGCCCTTTTAACCATCTTGGTCCTGGCCCCAGCATGGACCAGTCAAGGGGGCACTCTACTTCCGGCCTCACTAGCCCCACATTCTCTCCGGGTCCACCTTCCCGGTGTGGGGAACTGTGGTACCTCACACCATGACTGGTGCCGCAGGGTCTCACAGGAGACTCTCACTCCCCCTCTTCTCCCCCCCCGGGCAGCAGGTCATGATGCTACTTCAGATCTTACATTCGACCCACACTCAGCCTGCCAGCAGTGGAGGACTTACCGGGGTCAGGACTTGCCTCACTCTCTCTCTGGGGCTGAGCCCCTTTTGCTCGGCCTCAGTCATCTGAAGACTTACCTGGGCCTGCTCCCCTTTCTTGGGGCTCCACATCACTCCCCCCTCACTTGGGGCTCCAGATCTCCGCCCCTTACCTGGAGCTATCCGCCTCACTGGGGGTCCACAGCTCTGCCCCCTCACTTGGGACTACCGCACCACCGCTCACTTGGGGCTACAGATCTTGACCCCCTTCACTGGGGCTGCTCCCTTACTGGGGTCCTAATTTCCACCCTGTCTCACTTGGGGCTCCAGACCCTCCCCTTCACTGGGGCCATGGGTGGGGTATGGAGGGGGGTTGCTTCCTGGTGGGCTCAGGTGGCCGTAGCCATGCCCAGCCCCAACTTTCCCTCTCAGGGTCTTGCACCCTCACAGCCATGTGTGGCCCCAACTACCTCTGATAGTACGCAAACCCACCCAAAGGTGAGAGCTAGGGTTAAGGTGCCCCTACCCACCTTTCACCAGGGTGATAACTGGCCTGGCATTTCCTGGGGGCTCCTGCGCCACTGAGAGCCCCACCAGGCCACCCAGTCCTGGCAGGGTACAGTGTTAGGTCATGCCCAGGACCAGGAGCCTCCTGAGCATCCCCTACAGCTCCTCCCTTACCTCCAGATGATACTAGCAGCCCTGCAGTCAGGCAGTGTTGTTGCCTGGCCCTCCAGTAGAAAAAATGCCCTGTTTATATGGGCAGCCCTGGATCCAAAATAGCTGCCCTCATCAGGCACCTGCCGGCTGTTAGCTTCAGGCCCTTAAAGTAGCAGGCACCTACAGTGCCCTGCCACATTAGGTAACAGCAGAGGCTAGCTGTGTAACATTCATTTAGACCTTTGTGCATATGCATTAGGATACAGTTTTTAACTATACGAGCACTTACTGCAGTTTCCATAGGATTCTTGACTCATTCACTGTATAATGTGGATGGCACTTAATCGGTGGACGGCTCTTCACAACTGTTTTCTCCTTGTGGTTCAGTATGTGGCCTGCTTGCTCTTTAACTCTGTGCTCCAAAGGTAGGATTATTAATTTCTTCCTGGGCTCTTCTGTTTTTGGCCAGTTATCCTCCTGCTTCTCTGCAAATATTAATTCATTCACTTTGACAACAGCCCTGTGAAGCGAGAGGGTAGTATCATCTTCACTTGACAAATTGGGAACACAGCCATAGAGAAATTAGGGTGAAAACTATTAACTGATTTTTGGGTGCCCCGTGCAAGACACACAGGGCCAAATATTTAGAGTGCTTAGCATTCTAAGGCACTATTAGGCCTCTGCGAAGTGGCTAGTATTCAATTTGGATTTAGCCGATTCGAGGGACAATCATTCAATTTGGTGATTCAAATTACTGTCCTGAATCAATTCAGCCGAACCTGCCAAATCTCCAAATTGGGCAGGCCCATCCTCCCCCAGCCTGGAAATGACTGTCTCGCTTGCCCCAGCTCCCGGCTCTTTGGAAAAAAAAGCCCTGGATCACCAGGTGCTACCAGGTGGGGGGGCAACCCCCGCTGCCCGTACTGCTCCACACTGCATAGGGGGTTCTGCATGAGCCCCCGAACCCTCCCTTGCTCTCCCAGCCCCCCTCTATGGGTGTCCCGCCTGGGCCAGCTCCAGCCCTCTAAGAAACAAAAAACCCCAAGGAAAGCCCTGCACTCACTGCTCCTGCCATCAGGGGGTGACCCCTGCCACGTGGGGGGCTCTGCATGAGCCCCCCGAGGCCACTGCAGGAGCAGTGAGTCCCAGGGCTTTTCTCCATTTTTTTGTTTTTTTTCTTAAAAGGCTGGAGCTGGCCCAGGCGTGGCACCCGTGGGGGGGCTGGGGAGTGAGGGGGGTGTCGGGGGGATTGTGCAGAGCCCCGTAGGGGCTGGCAGGGGTCCCCCCATAGTTTCCCTCCGCTCCAAGTACTTACCAGCTCCCTGCTGCAGCCACCAGGGACTGCCCAAATCATCAAAGCTCTCTGAATTTTTTCCGAAGATTCAGAGAGCTTTGAATCCATTCAGACCTTTAAATTGGTCCCCTGATTCAATTCGGAGATTTGGCCACTGAATCAGGCTGAATCTCTTTGGAATTGACCTACCACCTGAAGCTTTGCACAGCCCTAGTTGTTACCTTTCATTCATGTTTTCACTGTGAGAAAATAATAGAGCAATTCTTCTATTACCTTAGGCAGACCATAGTTTCGTAGTTTTTAGGGTCGGAAGGGACCTGAGTAGATCATTTAGTCTGACCCCCTGCCATGGCAGAAAAGAGTACTGGGGTCAAATGACCCCAGCAAGGTGTACATTTAACCTCCTCTTAAAGACCCCCAGGGTAGGAGCCAGCACCACTTCTCTTGGAAGTTGGTTCCAGATCCTAGCCGCCCTGACTGTCAAGTAGCGCCTCCTGATATCTAGCCTAAATCTACCCTCTGCCAGCTTGTGACCGTTATTCCTGGTCACTCCTGGCAGTGCTCAGGGGAACAGGGACTTCCCCAGTGCCTGCTGGTCCCCTCTGACTAGTTCGTAACAGGCCACTAGACCCCACCTTAGCCTTCTCTTTTGGAGGCTGAACAGGTTCAGGTCCCATAGCCTCTCCTCGTAAGGCCTGCCCTGCTGCCCCCTGATCACGCGAGTGGCCCTCCTCTGGACCCTCTTCATGTTGTCCACATCCCTCTTGAAGTGCGGCACCCAGAACTGGATCCAGTACTCCAGCTGCGGCCTGACCAGTGCGACAGAGGGGGAGGATCACCTCCTTGGACCTGCCTGAGACGCATCTGTGGATGCATGACAAGGTGCGGTTGGCCTTCCTGACTGCATCCCCACACTGCCGGCCCATGTTCATCTTGGCATCAATGATGACTCCAAGATCCTTTTCCACCTCTGTACTGACAAGAAGGGAGTTCCCCAACCTGTAGGTATGGTGCCAGTTGTTCCTCCCCAAGTGCATCACTTTGCACTTGTCAGTGTTGAATCCCATCCTGTTCTCATCTGCCCACCCCTATAACCTGTCTAGGTCTGATTGCATCCTATTCCTCCCATCTAGTGTGCCCACATCCCCCCACATCTTAGTGTCATCAGCAACTTTGAATAGGGTGCTTTTTACCCCCTCGTCCAAGTCACTGATGAAGATGTTGAACAGTGTGGGCCCGAGGACTGAGCCCTGCGGAACCCCAATGCCCACATCCGTCCAAGTCGAAAATGACCCATTCACCACCACTGTCTGGGTGCGGCCCTCCAGCCAGTTGGCAACCCAATTGACTGTGTGGGTGTCAACACCACAGTCCCCCAGTTTCTTAATGAGAACGGGGTGAGAGTCAGTGTCGAAGGCCTTCCGAAAGTCCAGGAAGACTATGTCCACTGCTACCCCTGCATCTAATGATTTGGTGATCTGATCATAGAAGGCCACCAGGTTAGTCTGACAGGACCTGCCTCTAAATGAACCTGTGTTAGTTGCCCCTAAGCATGACCTTCCCTGCTGGCCCCTCATGGATATATGCCAGAATAAGTTTCTCAAAAAGCTTGCCCAGGATCGAGGTAAGACTAACTGGCCTATAGTTTCCCGGGTCCTCCTTCTTCCCCTTTTTGAAGATGGGAACCACACTGGTCCTCTTCCAGTCCTCTGGCACCACACCAGAGCACCACGAGTGCTTGTAAAGCCGTGCCAGGGGTCCTGCAATGACCTCAGCCAATTCCTTTAGTACTCTAGGGTGGAGATCGTCTGGACCGGCTGACTTGAATATGTCCAGTCCCTCTAGAAGTTCCCTAACTAGTTCCTCCCTAACCCTTGGCCTAGGTGTGCCTCCCCTGGGGCCTGAGGAAGGCCCAGCGGGGTGGGGTGGGGGTGACTGTTCTGGTCCCTGCTTAGGAAAATGGAAGCAAAGAAATCATTAAATATGTTGGCTTTGTCGTCTGGTGTGACGACCAAATTTCCTAACGTGTCCTGCAGGGGCCCCACATTACCCGGAACCTTCTTTTTACCCCTTATGTATTTAAAGAAGGACTTCTTACTGTCCTTAATCTGGGAAGCTAGTCCCAGTTCCATCTCTGCCTTGGCCTTCCTGACTGCCCCCCTACATCCCCGAGCAACTGCAGTATAGTCATCCCTGGTGATGGCCCCTCCTTTCCATTGGGTGTATGCATCCCTTTTAGCTAGGAGACATTCCCAGATGCTTTTGGTGAGCCATGGGGGCTTGTGTGCCCTCCTGCTCCCTTTGATCCGCGTTGGGATTATCTCCCTTTGGGCTTGGAGGATTGTCTCCTGAAGGAGTGACCACTGTCCTTGGACACCTGGTTCCCCTCACCTCTGGGACCTCAGTGCTTCCCTGACTATTTTCCTTAGCTCATTGTAGTTTGCCCTCCTGAAATCTAGGGCTGCTGCCTTGCTGCAGGCCTTTGCCACCTTGCACTGGATGGTGAATTCCAGCAGGCGATGATCACTGTCACCCAGGTGGTCAAGCACCCGCAGCCCCCTCACCAGGTCATCTCCCATGGCCAGCACCAGGTCCAACAAGGCCCTGGTGGGTCTGTGCACCTCCTGGGTTAGATGGAGGTCTTGCATTCTGGCTAGGAACCTACGTGAGGGATCAGTTCTGGCTGACTGTTCTTCCCAGCAGATGTCTGGGAAGTTCAGGTCCCCCATGACTACCGCATCCTTAGACTTTACTACCTCCATGAGCTGACCTAAGAATTTCTGGTCGAGCTCTTCCCCTTGTTTGGGAGGTCTGTAGTAGACCCCCACTGTTAAGTTTCTTTTCCCTCGACTGCCTTGTATTCTAACCCAAAGCACTTCAGAGTGCCCTTCCTCTGATTCTTTGTTAATTGATGAGGATGGGTATTCCTCCTTAATGTAGAGTGCCATGACCCCACCTTTCCTTCCTATCCTGTCCCTCCTGTACAGCCTATAGCCCTTGACATTCACCGCCCAGTCATACGTTGAGTCCCACCACGTTTCAGTGATTCCCACTATGTCCGGGTTGGTGTCAGTAGGAAGGTGCTTGTTTCCCATACTACAAGCGTTTGTGTAGAGGCGTTTGAGGCCTCCTGTGGATGTGTGCACGGGCCCCCTAATCACAGCATTGCACTGGCCCCCGTTGCTTACCTGTGTATATGTTTCGCTCGTTGGTCTATGCTGGGCTGTACTTGTGGGTGTTGCTTGGTCTGGTAGTCCAGTGATTCCTCCACTCTCGTCTTCCCCTTCCCCCAGCGAGCCTAGTTTAAAGCCCACTGGAGGAGGTCCGCCAACCTAGAAGAAAACACACCCTTACCTTTAGGGGAAAGGTGTTGTCCATCCCATCCTAGCATGTCTCTTGTCGTGATGTGCCGGTCATGGTTAATGAAGCCAAAGCCCGCCTCGAGTCACCATTCCCGAAGCCACCAGTTGGTCTCTGCGATGCACGTTCCATGCCGTCTTCCATGTCCACTCACTGGTAGGATAGAAGAGAAAACCACCTGTGCGCTTACCTCCTTTAGCATGCACCCCAGAGCGTGGTAGTCCTCCATCAGGCAATCAGGCCTTCTCCTGGCTGCATCGTTAGTACCCACATGGACTAGGACCATGGGGTAGTCATTGGTGGGCTGAATCACAGTTTGGATCATCCCTTTCACGTCCTGAATCTTTGCTCCAGGTAGGCAGTAGACCTCACGTGCTGAGGGGTCCTGGCAATAGATGGGGCCCTCTGTACCTCTCAGGATGGAGTTGCCTATGACGATCACATGACGCTTTCTCCTCCTGGCCTGCTTATCTCCTTTGGCCTGCTCGGGACGTGGAGAGCATGGAGTTGCCTCCTCCCCAGTTTCCTCCTCTCCTTCCTTCTCCTCCAGAGTTGCCAGGGCCTCGTACCTGTTCTCTAGCCAGGCTGGAGGAACTGGTACTGCTGTGTTATGAGCAGCCTTAGTTCGGTAGGTGACCGTCTGCCTCTTAGCAGTGGAGGGCACTTCTTGAGGTGCATCTTCCTTGGGTGCATAACCCTGCAGGGAAAGAAAATATCTGTCAATTTCTTCCTCTGCCTCCCTGATTCCCCTCCGCCTGCTAACCTTGTCCTGGAGCTCCCTCACCTGCGCCTCCAGGGCCCTAAGGCGGCTGCCTGCAGGACAGGTGTGGGGGTCTCCAGTCCCTCCCCTCCCAGGCCTTGCTGGGCAACTCCCGCAGGCCAGGGGGTGGGGGGACGCCAGCCCCCCCGTGAGCTCTGTCTGGGTGGAGGCCTCAGACAAGCCCCGGGAAGGCCGTGCCCTGGCAGCACTCTGTGTCAACACCATCGTAGGAGTTGCTGCCTGTTTCTGGCTGAATGCAGTGCCTTTGCCCTGTGCTAGCAGGAGTCTCCCTCCTCGCCCTTCCTGCTCACCCGCCGATGCGAACGCTGACGCAAACGCCGGCATGCTCTTACAGAACGCGTCTGTTTGCGCGCTCTGTTTGCGCGCTCTGTTTGTGCGGCTCGGGAGCGTGGCTCCCTACTGGCTCAGTTAAGAGGGATCCAGGGGTCTTCCCCTCCGGATCTGGCTCAGCTGCGCTGGTCTCTCTGCCCCACTTACCTTAGGGGGATCAGCTGCTGCTGCCCCCGCTGCTGCTGTGTTCGCCTCTGCTGCTGCTGCTGCATTCGGCTCTGCTCCGGGTCCGGTAAGGGGGCATACGTGCGTGCGGGACACACGTGTGCCTGGATCCCTCCTCTCCCTGCTGTTCCTGGCTCCCGAGTGCTGGGAGCTACGTCAAACTGCGGCTTTTAAAGGCCACGATTTGAATTTCCCGCCACTGCCCCAACAGCCAATGAGGTGCTCTGGTCTCACCAGAAGTGCCTGTCAGCGATCCCGCCCCCTACGCTCCCCAGCTGGAGGGATCCGATGCCTCCTGAGCCTGCTTCCCGAGGGTTTACCCCCGGGGGTGCTCCTTGGCTTGGGGGGACAGTCCCCCCTAGCCCTTCCCTGTTTGTATGCTCTGTTTGCATAATAGGTTAGAATGATTTTGACGCTAGATTCCTATTTGAAATCTCTTGGATTATCTTGTGAATTGAGTGTAAGTACTTGCACACTTAATGGCACTAATAACATACGGCTCCCTTTAAAGGGTCTTGTGGTACCCTGCTAAGAATCAGTTACAGAGAATCTGCCATCATACATGTTAAGGCACTTTAACTTCAACTCACTCTTACTGCTATGAAATTGCATGCCATTTTTAGGTTGAATTTCTCTAACTTCAACTTCCAGCTATTGGATTATGTGAGCAAGATGAGTCCTCACTATCAGACCTATTCTCCACATGTATGTCACTAAACTGCATAATCAAGTCACTTGCAAGCTCTTCTCTTCAGTAGGCTAAATGGGTCGGGCTAAATAGGTTGAGCTTCATAATGCTTGCCATATAACTGAAGATTAACTCTGGTGGCACCACTTTGAACGTCTTCCTTATTTTCACATACTTTGTGGAATTGTGAACACCAGAACTGGATACAGTATTTTAGTAGCAGTCTTACTGCTCCTGACTTCAGAGACAGGATCACTTTTCTAATTCTTTTGATATTCCCCTTTATACATTTAATCACTGTATTAGTCCAGGGGTCAGCAACACCCAGCACGCATGCCGAGCATGGCATGCAAGGCCATTTTGCTTGGCACACCACCTTCAGCCTGGGGTCTAAGCAGCTGCTGCCAGCCACAGAGCCCAGGCTGCTCCTAGCAGGCACCTGGGAGGCTGCAAGCCCTGCTGCAAGCAGTCTGGGCTCCGTGGGCCGACTGCAGCTGGGAGGCTGCAAACAGCTGCTCTGGGCACTCTGGCACCTTCAAAGACAGGCATTGTGGTTTTTTTGGAACTTCAGCCAAAAAACGTTGCCTACTCCTGTGTTAGCCCATTTTCTTATGCTGGGAGCTCATCTAGGGTGGTTATTCCCAGACTTCCAAATCCTCCTTTGAATCATAGCTTTACAAAGCAGTTTCCTATCCTGTAAACCTACAGAGCCTACATCCTTCATCCCTCCTGCAGCAAAAAAAAAATATTTTGAAGTTCCTACTCTTATTTTACTGAGATTATAGTAGGAAGGCATTTATAAATGAATCTTGTAGTGTTAACCGTTTTCTGTCTCAGTGGTAACTAGTATACTAAAATACAAACCAACAGGAATACCGTTTGGTTGTACTTACTTTATTGTATTAAAAATATTTTTCCCAATTGGAAACTGCTTGTCAATCAGTAGGGGTATTTTTAGAACACACACACACACACACACACCCCCACACCCCCCCCACACCCCTCTGTTGCTTTTCTATGTTCTCAATTCATATTCTAGGTTTCATAAAAGACAATGTGGTGGTATTCATGGATAACAATAAGACTATTATATTGTTGTTTCGTTGTGTTTTTTTCAAAGCTACTCTGTCTATTCTAGTCATTCTGTATGTATTGAGAGTCAGCTGAGTGATGTTCACATACCATTTCCATACACTAATAAGTGCTGTAGAAGAAATTCTATTTTAACCAGCAGTTTGGCAGAATTTGGCCTGTGAAATTTGAAGAAATACAACAGTGTGAAGATATTGCTGTACTGTCTGTTGTATTCTAGTTTTTGGACTCTGCTCCAGTACTAGGAGGTCTGATAATATTTGTTGCAAACTTAATTTAGCTTGCATTTGTAATCATTTGCTTTCAGGCAATATGAAGCCTGTAACCTGTCCTGAGAACGAATATCCTTTGTGGAGACATCAATTCCATGAAATGGCTGGCTGTCTCCCTTGCCTTGGCAACAATTTGTTACATCAGCAAGATAGTTTTGTTTGTGACTTGTCCATTTTGGAATGCCCATAAAAGCACACCTTACAAAATAAGTAGAGGTGTGTTTAGCCAAGTTAGTCTGAAGTCAGGCAAAAGGCCAGGCAAGGCAGCGCCTTAGAGACCAGAGGCAGATTTTGGGGAGGGGCAGGGGAGTGCAGTGGTCTTAACATAATGAAACTATTCTTTCTTTTGCAACTATGCTATCTGCTAGCTCAGGGGTTTTCAATCTTTTTTTAACAAGTGTACCTCTCTGTCTCAAAGTTTGAGTTCATCTACTCCCTTTTTTTTTTAATTGTTTTTAATGTTACCAATTATGTTCCTGGCTGCCACCTGCCCCGACTGCAGCTGTTGCCCAACTGCTCCTCTGGGAAGAGCCCAGTGCTGCCCCGGCCCCAGCCCACATTGCAGCCTGCCCTTACCCTGCGCACAGATCTCGTGGTACACACCACCCAAGTCCTCCTGGGGTGCATGCTGCAGCAGGAGCTGTCCACCCCCTACACTCTCCAGATGAGCTGCTCGCGGATCCGTCCTGTGCCCTGCCCTGGCTGTACAACACCTGCCCCTGCCCCAGCCCCGCTCCCTTCCTTGCTGTGGGGGTCTTGATCTGCGCCCCCCATGCCTCCTCCCTCACAACAGACTTAATTGTCAGATCCAGTTGCTGTCCACACTGCCAGGCTGTGTTCCTGGCCATCTGTGGCTGTGCTGCAGTGGCGCGCATGCACAGGGTATTTGTTGGCCACGTTATCAGCCACATCAGCTAAAAAAAGCCAATTGCCAATACCTGTACCTTCATTCTGCATATCCCCTCTGACCTTTTGAAGTACCCCTAGAGGTAGGCATACCCCTGGTTGACAATCACTGCGTTAGCTGTTCGTAGTAATGTAGCTCCTATTTCATAGCCCTGCAGACTACTTTTAGCTCTAGCTAAAAACATTAACTCAAGCATGGAAATAATTTTCACTGAAGTATTGGATGAGCTGTTAAGATGCTCAAGAAGGCTAGATTTTGTTTTATATATCTGAAAGATGTAAATTTAATTATAATGACTACAGAACTAAAGACACATTTTTTGATAATTTTTGCCTAGTTTGTTGTGTTTTTAATAAATAATGCATCATATAGCAAATTAGCAAATGAACATGCCAATAAAATTATATATTGGTTTTGATTCATTCTTAAACAGAATAATAGAGCCCTAGACCCCCTAGCACATTACTAAAAAGCTTCTAGTTTCTTTTTATCTGGAGAAAAATAAGTGTTGTACTATATAGAATCATAGAAAATTAGGGTTGGAAGGGACCTCAGGAAGTCATCTAGTCTAACCCCCTGCTCAAAGCAGGACCATCCTCAACTAGATCATCTTAGCTAAGGTTTTGTCTAGCTGGGTCTTAAAAATCTCCAAGGATATCCACTGTAACCCCAGATCCTTTTCTTCAGAGCTGCCGCCCAGCCAGTCAGCCCTCCAGCCTGTACTGGTGCATGGGATTGTTCTGTCCTAAGTTCAGGACTTCTCACTTGGCTTTTTTGAACTTCATGAGATTCATTTTGGCCCAGTCCTCCAATTTGTCTAAGTCATTCTGAATCCTAGCCCTACCCCCCAGCTTAGCATCATCTGCCAACTTGCTGAATGCCATCTTCATTGATGAAGATCTTGAACAAAACCGGCTCCAGGACCCACCCCTGGGTCACTCTACTTGATATCAGCTGCCAGCTAGACATCAAGCATTAATTACTATCCTCTGAACCTGATGATTCAGCAGTTTTCCATTCATGTTACAGTCCATTCATCCAGCCCGTGCTTTCTTAGCTTGCCTGTGAGAATATTGTAGGAGACTGTATCAAAAGCCTAGCTAAAATCAAGGTATACCATTTCTACTGGTCTCCCCACATCCACAGAGCCAGTCATCTCATCATAGAAGGCAATAATGTTGGTCAGGTGATGATGCATATGTGATGATACACTGCCCCATCTGGACCCCTCTTTCAAAAACTAGATCCACCCATGTTAGAGATTAGCTGGTTCAGAGAGTCATGAGCCTTCATAGGTCTAATATCTAATTCAGTGGGCTATTACCTATAAAAGCTCATGCTTCCGAAGCAGTTAATTTGTTAAGGTGCCACCCTGTTCTACCTTCTGGCTTACAAACATAGTTTTACCAGTACAATTTGTGACTATTAAGGCCCCTATCTTATAGTTCAGGGGTTGTCAACTGTGGGTACTTGGGCAGGCCCTAGGGTCTATGTGCAGGCAGGGGGACCCACTCACCACCCTGCACGATTGCCTCCCAGGAACAGAGCCAAGGGGTGTGGGGGGCAAGGGCAGGGCACACCTCTGCCAGCTGCAAAAGTGCTACCCAACCAGCTGGATGTGGGGGGTGGGGTTAAAGGTTGCAAGTGGCAGCTGCTGCCACTCCATGTCTCTTGCAAAAGATGGCCACCGTTTCGAAGTAGCCTAAATTATCCTTTAAAAAACTGTTGATTTGGGACTTAAAATGGGACAGTGGGAAGGTATGTCTGCAGAATCCAAAAGTAAAAGGCTTTGTCTTGGGAGAATTCTGATCTCTAATTTTAGGCATATTTTATAGCAAAGTTCAATAATTACTCAGGGATGCATTCTAGGAGCTTATAGAAATTCTTGAAATTATGAGTATCTCAGAATTTCCTGGGCCCAATTGATACTGTAGAGAAACAGCCTGCTCTTTGCATTGTTAGCTAATTTTATAAGAGAATCAATATTGTTGAGGAGTCATGTGGCTACTAAAGATCAGAAATGTGGTATAGAAAATACATGGGGAGATTGAAGAGCCTAAAACTGAAAAGGGTATGGGTAAAGTTCTGTTCTGCATTTTTAACACTGCTGTCATACAATCCAGAGATTTCTTGGTATTCTTCCTTTTCAGGCAACCATGCCCTTGATTTCTGGCATTTTTCAGAGAACATTGGGAGCTACTGGGGCTTTGTTATACATTACACTGTGAGCCACACAAATATTGATTAGTGTTAGTGCTAGCTCAAATTTGGAGCAGCTGTGCATGTTCAGGCTGGCAGGGACCTGGAGGACTGGCTGGTAAGAATCTCCCTGCTCCCATTTCAGGCTTTACCCTCCCCCTTGCCCCACAGGGCTCCTCCAGTTCCCCCAACCTTGTTTACTTGTAGCTGCCTGCTCTGCCTATCCTGGGGAATAGCAGGGGAGGGTTAACCCGTGTCTCTGGCTGCTATTGCTGCTGGGCTGCTGCTTTTCTCCAAGCTGAGCTGGCTCAGAGAACAGCAGCAGTGGCATCAGCTGAGCAGACAGGTTAGCCCTATCCTGCCTACATCCCTGGGATAGACAATGTGGGCAGCCACAAGTAAGTGGGTAGAGAGGCAGTGAATAGGGATCTGGAGCTGATGGGGGAGGGCAGTGGACTTGATCTGCACCAGCAGGGCAGGGGAGTTAGGTGGGGTGTTTACACTATGGTGTGGCTTACAGTGGCTGTATCTTAGCATAACACAAGATGGGTAATGGAGATCAGAGATAATCCTGACCTGGTGTGGTGTAACTTTGAGTTTCCTAATGAGTGCTTAAAATTAGTTTCAGGTGTTAAATATGTGGACAGTCCAGGGGGTTAAGAGCTCCTGGCGCTGCCCAAAATTACCTTATAACAAGGCCTCAAGAGAGAATGAAAAACGGCAGAGCAGGAGTTCTAATAATGAAGGGGTAGTGGTTTGTCCTAAGAAATGAGAGTCCACTGTTTTGTGATATTGTTTGTGGATGTCAGGGGATGACACTAATCATGAGTAGGCAAGGCCAGGAAGCAAGGGTCAAAACCAGAGTTATAAAGCAGGCTAGGAGTCCATGAACTGTAAGGGACTGGGATGTGGGTGATTACTGAACTAAAGATATGAGTCTGTGGACTCAGGAGCTGAAAGCAGGGGTTCAGACTACAGTCACTAACCAGGGGGTCTGAAGCAAATTGTTGTGGTTTTAAAGGATTGAGACGTGTGATTGTCAAACTAAAATTGTGAGCCATGAGTCAGCAGTCCGAAACCAAGGAGGTGATGGTCAGGGGTAGGGACATGAGCTGGAGTTAGGAACAAGGAGCCATCAGGTAGGAAACTGGGAGCCAGGGATCAGAAATTAGACAGAGGAGCACCCCAACTAGACAGAGTGGCCTGAGGAATACTGAGAGGTCATCTGGAGGCAGCCACATCCATGTGGGTAGTTAGGGCCAGCTTGGGGTAGTTAGGCCACTGGCAGTCAGACCCCTGCTTGTAATCGGGGCCAGCTGGGGACCAAAGCCTGCCTGCTGCCCTGACTCCTGACAATGGGGAGGAAGTCTTAGGGTTACATAGCTGATTTAAGAAGCAACTTCATAGTGCTGTTGCTCCTGTTGCCTTGTGGAAGATAAGGCTCAGGAAAAAAGGTATGAACAAGAGACATAACTACAAAGACTGAAGAACTATGTCATCCTAAATTATTAGTCGAATAATTTTTGTACCAATTCTGTATGTTTGTATCTAAATTTATTTATTTGAAATTCTGTACCTAGTACCTATATAATACGTATTGCATGGGCTTAAACATTATACAATAAAGAATGTTTTGATTGAATAATACAGCCTATGACTTCTGGCATTGTTTTGTAAAAACGATCTATAAGTGACTTTAGGCATTCCTTCCTGTAACTGTATTGTGACTTTTATTATAGCCTTCTCCATCAGAAATATGCTGTAGAGGTCATTGTCTAGGCTTTTCTTTTAAGATGGGTTATTAGTCACGTCTCTCCATTTAGAGGCTATTGCCCACTTTATGGCATTTAAGTGTTTTCATACATACGGTCTATTTTGGATTAGGTTATGTTCTGGGGGGGTTTGGGAGGAGAGGAAGGTGTGCCATAATGCCTGTGAATGACCAAAAATATGAATGAGGAGAAACAATTTTTATTGTCTAGGAAACTTCATGGTCTAGAAAACTGTTGCTATTTTGTGCTGGCTGTCTACGTGTATAGAGTATTGCATGCTGGAACTTGCTTGGTGCTGATATCCCCATTGTACTTAAGGTGTATGTAGCTAGAAGGTTTTTCAGACACCTGTGATTACTGTTAGAAGTGCCTGTTAATGAGGGAACAGGAACTAGGTTAGAACAAAGGTGAGCCTCCTCAGCTATTCTGAAAGGTTAGCTGGAATTCATTTCCTGGTTCTCTGCCTCCTGTAGTAGTCACAGGAGTATGTCAACTGGGAAGTTAGGTGTGCTATTATTATGCAAGCCCTGCTGGATGCCCAGAACTTCTCATGATGCATATATTTTCAAAAAAAAACTTGTGAAAACTAAAGGCCATGTCCTGTGGTACCTGTTAAAGTGCCTAAGTGGATTTAGGCATCTAAGTGTGATCCTGAGTCTGCCACAAATAGTGAAAATTAATTTTTGTGGCATACTCATGTATTTTTCTTAAGACTAAGTCACATAAAGCAGCAAAGTGGAGGCTAATGCACCTACCACTTCTGTTAAGTATTTTTTAGAGAATCCAGTAGGGTGAATTTAGTTCACGCTTACATATGTAAGTCCACTTAGGCATTTAATAGGTGGAATAGGATATAGACCTTAGTTCTCATAAGAAGATATAGCTAACTTTATTTCTACCGCATTGCATCCTCTCTTTTCCTGTGGTAGTCCTGGTCAGATTGGGGGTTTGCCAGAGCCACTGCTTTTGCATAATTCTGGAGCCCATGGGGTGAAAGCCTATGTTTGCCTTTTTCCTCTATCTTTCTGCTCTTTTCTCCCCCTTTCCCTCCTCCCCTCTGAATTCAGAAGCAGTAGAGGGGATGACCAATGCTGGTGCTCAGCCCCTGTTTTCACATAGCTCTGGAGCCCAGGAGATAAGCGGTGCTGCAGCTTGTCCCTCTTTTCTCTTGTCTCTGAATTATGCAGGGAGAAAGGGTGGGGAGGAGCAGCAACTTACCCCCTGGGATCTGGGGATGTGTGAAAACGGGGGCTCCATCCAAAGGCTGAGCTGACCAGCTGGTGAGCTCATAGATCCTGGCATGAGCTGTGCTGATATGCCCAGAGAGATTACTGCATCTGCACCTCACAGCTGAAGGGGGAAGCAACTACACCATCACATACCCACCTGTGATCTGCCCCCGATAATGGGTGGATGGGGGAAGGAGGAGACAAAGAGAAGATGCTGGGGTCTGTCTCCATGGATCCCATTGTAAAATATGGACTCCATACACCATGATTAAAGAAACTGAAGTAGCTGCTTGTGGTTGAGTTAAAGATGTTAAATAAATCTATCGGAAAATAGTTTAGAACTCCTCCATAAGACTTATTAGATAAGGCCAGGGATCGGCAAGCTGTGGCCTTTTGATCTGGTCCATGGATGTGGGGCTTCAGCAGTGATGCTTTCCCTGTGCCAGCAGTGGATGCTTTTCCTGCATTGGTGCAGGGAAAGTGCCCACTGCTACTGCTTTTCCCTGCCTCTGCATGAAGAAAGGGCCCACCTCTGCTGCTTTTCTGTGGTGGATGCAGGGAAAAGTGGTGGTGGATGCTTTCCCCAAGCTGGTGATGGAGAAAAGCAGCAGTGGCAGGGTGGTCCTAGTGCAGGAGTGGGCAATTATTTAAGCTGGAGGACTGCTTAATGAGTTTTGTTGTGCTGTTGAGGGCTGCAAGGGTAGCTCCACCCCTTGACAGGTGCCCCACCTCCTGGTCACCATCTTGGGACCAGAAGTCCTGCCCCTGGTTTGTGACCTTTGCCACCAGAAGTCCCTCCCCTTGTGAGGCCCTCCTGCCCCCCCAGGAGTACAGGGCTGGCGGCAGCATAGAGTGCACGTCCGGGGGGGCAGCGGGAGTGCGGAGCTCAAGTGGGCAGGGTGTGGATGTGAGGGAGGGTGGGGGGTGTGGGGACCTGCCCACACACATTCCCCCCATGGCACACAGCCCCTACTCCTAGAGGCAACAGCAGGAGGTGGGGGCACTCGGGATGTCTGTGGCCCACACAGACACTGCTGCCCAGCAGTGTGCAGCTCCAGCAGCGCTGCATGTGGTGCCTGCATGGCAGATAGGGACAAAGGTAGCTGGCTCCATTGCGCAGGGCTTCCTTTGGTGGCGTGTGGGTGCTGGGAGCTTCATGTGTGCCGTGCGGAATCCCGTGCAAAAGAGGCAGGCTGGCCTGGCTGTACTTCTTGCCACCACATGCAGTGCTGGCCCCCTGCCCCCACCATCTCTGTTTCCTTACCTGGTACCCTGAGTGAATGTGATACTGGGGAAAATGAGCAGGTCCCCCAGTGGCTACAGCAGTGGCAGCAGCTGCCTCCGCTGGAAGATGTGTGCTGCCTGGGCTGGGCCCTTCCGTCTACGAGGGTGAGAACAAGGCATGCAGGCTTGATGGGGTACAGTGAGTTGGTGGGTGCCTGTGGGATGGATGAAATTGCCTGGCAGGCTGGATTTTTGCCTGCCCCTGTCCTAGTGCCTAGCCATCTGTTCAGTTTCTGATCTGAACTGCATCAATCCAGTTTACAGCCTTTAAAGATTGCTAACCTATAGATAAGGCCAGAGTTCTCTGGCCATAGTTCTCCACCACTTAGGCACGTACTCTTGATTATCTAAAGAGTTATTACAATATGTTATTGTGCCAAGCAGTGAATTCTCCAAAAGGAAGAAATTGACCACTACTGTAACTTCTCATGCTCATTTTTCATCCTTCTTTTAAAGGGCAACACTTTAAGGAAAATCCTTCTAAATCGTTACTTTAAAGGAGACTATGGAAGTGGCATGAATGGGCCTCTGTCTGGCAGCTACAGCAAAACTGCACAAGTGGGAGGTAAATAAACAAAGATCATTTAAGAAAAACAAAAATAATGTCACCATGTTTTCTAATAAGGCACACAGTAAAAGCCCCAGGAATTTAGCCAGTACATAGTTTAAACACAAGTTGACCAGTTGGCAGAGGAGTAACCAAAGCTTTCTAAGTTGCTTGCACCTGCTTCTGACAGGTTGGGTTTGGCAACCCTGACAGATAAAATATAAGACTGTACAGTTCAGCCCACTTGGAGATTGGCTGTGTGTGTGAACCTATGCCAGCAAGTTTGCAACTGGCAGCTGAAACAAAGCACAGGAGTTGTACACATCTGTCCTCCTATACCTCAAAACTCCTGGGAAGGACCCTTAGCTTTGCAGAGCTTTTGCTATCGAAGCAGAGGGTCATTGCTGGATTTAATCTGAAGATTCACGGGGTATAGTTTGCATGTTTGCGTACAGACAGTAGCAATCTGAGCAAGGCCCGAGGCAGCATCTATGCCTAAACCAGATCACAGTGCCCCCTAATATTACTATTGCAGCCTTTAGCATGCGTGTACCAGTTTTTGTAGCCATTTTTTTCAGATGCTGTCCAGATACCTATAGACATTTCCAGACATTGGCCCTACAGAAACATTTGCAGTCCAAGTACTTTGTAGAGCAAATTTTCCTTTTGGTTATAACCGTATGACCAAATGTAGTCACAATAGACTGTGTATGAGGAAGAGTAGAGTCTGACCCTGTTCACTGATACTGTGTTTTTATAGTGTATGTTTATACAAGTAATTCATTTATAAGTGCTAGGATAATGATCATACATGCTTGCTGTTTACCTATAACATGCATGATTCTTAAATGTATATAAGCCAGATGAAAACTTAAAATGTACTTAGAGTTGATAAGGCATCATTCAGACAGTTATACTGCTAATTATGAAGTTATGTCACTATGTTATAAATAAGGGTAATTAAAATCACAAAATATAATTTAAATACGCACCAAATTAAACAGACAAGGTTTTTTGGGTAAATCTGATATTTTTTTATTAGACTAACTCAAATAATTGGACAAATTCTTCTTTGGACGCTTGCAAAAACCTTTCATCAGGCAAAGGAAATGTCTGCAGTTGGTCTGTGCTCTTCTGGCTGCTTTACTACTCTAGCCAGGAGGCCAGTATGTGTGCAAGAAAGCCAGTCAGCTAAAATGTAAATTTGGGTAGTCAATAGGTAAGAGACAGGTGAGGAAGGGGAGGGGAATGAATGTAGTTGTAGTCAATGGATGAGAGATGGGGTAGAGGGGAGGGGGATGGGAATGAATATAGCTGGTAAAAAGTAGAGAGGTTACTTGGGGAGTCATATGTTAGGCAGGTTATAATGTGTCATAAATCCAATGTTTATATTTAGTCCATGGTTTTTTGTATCCAGTATATTGATGAAATGAAGTTCATAGGCTTGGCTATGAAAGGTGTTTTCTAAATTCCCTTTGAGGATTAGATCTAAGAGAGTGGAGAGAGAGTTTTCTTGTGAGAAATGTATTGCCACAGGTAATTGGGTATTTTTGTCTTTAATAGATTGGCTTTGATAGTCTGTGGCTGTAAATTACAGCTTTTTTGGTGTGTTTAGGGAGGAATGCCCTTGTTGAGTGAAGGCCGTTTTGAGATTTCTGAGGTGACAATCATGGGTGTTCGCCACAGAACCACACCCAAAGAGCGAGTTTTGTCCAACATGCAACCAACTTCTTAAGAAAATTTAAAAACATAGACCATAATTACAGCAATACTCTCCTAAGCCACCAGGAACATTACCAGCTTCTATACCAACATCCCACACCAGGATGGCGTCCAAACCTGCCTTACATATCTACAAGAGCAACGTTACAACTCAAACCCAAAGATAACTTATACACTTCGCCCACACACACAACAACTTCACTCTGAATAATCAACACTTCCTGCAGACCATGGGCACAGCTCTGGGCACCAAAATGTCCTCACCGTATGCCAACCTTTTCATGAGCCACCTGGAAGAAAAATTTCTCAAGGACTGCACCATCAAATCCTTGCTATACTTAAGATATATTTATGACATCTTTATCATTTGGACTGAAAACTTGCAATCTCTGATTTTCGTTAAAAATTCAACAAGCATCTCCCCCCTGCGCCCCCCCCCCCCAATCAGACTGTCTCTGGAATACTCCAACACCAACATTTCCTTTTTAGACACGATGGTCACTATCCAGAATGGTAAAATACAGACCACCGTATACAAGAAACCCATGGACCAAAATACATATCTGCACAGAACCAGCGATCACCCTAAACACATCAAGCTGTAATATACAACCAAGCCATCTGATACCACTGAATTTGCACTGAGGAGAACACTCATGATTGTCACCTCAGAAATCTCAAAAGGGCTTTCACTCAACAAGAACGCTTCTTCAGCGAGATGGATTGCACTTTTGAAAGAGCCACCCAGATACCACATGAAGAATTGCTGCAGTATAGAAGAACACCTTCCCCCCCACATAAATGGCACACCACTGGTTATGACATATTGTCCCTCCCTGAAACCTATACAGAAAATCCTCAAACAATTGCAGCCCATACAAGGAGACCCAGTTCTTAAGAGATCTACCCAGAACTGCCCATGCTAGCCTTTAAACAAGCACCAAACCACCAGAAGCAAACTTTCTACAGCTCAAAACACACTGAATGGATCCAGGCTGTATCATGACAAGAAATGTAAAACCTGCCAACACATCCCCACCACTCCCACAATTACTATACCCCACAACAAAACTATCAGCGTTCCTGGATCTTACACCTGCACTTCCAGAAATGTAATGTATCTCATCCAGTGTACTAAATGTGTCACAATAGAAAATATGTAGGAGAAACCAAACAACAACTGTGTACCAGCATGAACGCATACCAAAAACCTATCAAAGACAAAAATACCCAGTTACCTGTGGGGATACATTTCTCACAAGAAAAGCACTCTCTCTCCAGCCTCTCAGTTCTAATCCTCAAAGGGAATTTATAACATGCCTAACATCTGACTCCACAGATAACCTTTCCACTTTTTACCAGCTATATTCATTCCTCTTCCCCACCTCCACTTGTCACTTCCTCTGCCTGACTACAGGTATTTGTACCTGAAATCTTGCAGACAAGACCAAGAAGCACTCCAGCAAACTAAAGAGGACAGACCTTCCCAATGCTTCTGTGCGCTTGTCCACACACACAAGTTCTACTGTTTTAACTATGCCAGTGGAGCTAAAGTAATGCAACTGCTTCCTTCCCCCCCCCCATTATGATGTAGTTGTACCTGTATAAAAGTGCTTATACAATTAGATCTTCTTTCCAACCCATGAGGGGAAGGAAATGCATGTTAGTTTAAATCAGTTGTGTTCAACCTCTGTCCTGTGGGCCAGTTTCAGCCCATATCCCCACAGGTCTGGAAATTTGGCAGT
The DNA here is from genome assembly GCF_052110815.1 of Crocodylus siamensis. Classification (NCBI taxonomy): domain Eukaryota; kingdom Metazoa; phylum Chordata; order Crocodylia; family Crocodylidae; genus Crocodylus; species Crocodylus siamensis. The sequence goes on along the minus strand of NC_143398.1, from coordinate 125,365,881 downwards.
GGGGGAGTGGTAGCCGTGTTAATTGCTACTGCCCTGTTGCCAAATTTCCAGACCTGTGGGGAGCCCCATGGGTCAAGATGAGGTGGCCCTATGTGCTAGATCATGCCAGCATTCAGCTGGTTCACATGGGTTCAGTCCCTGGCAGGATCCAGGGATGTGAGGCCAAGTTGGCACACAGGATTGCACCCATGAACCATCCACATGTGCAGGATCCAGCCCGTGGACTGGCCCTGTGCCACTTACTTGACCCATAAGCAGGGGTGGTGCTAGGGGGGAGCCACCCCAGAATTACCTTGCACCCCCACCATAAGCACCCCTTCCAACACCATCCCTGTTCAAGCCCCCTGCCTCCCCCCACCAGACCACTGGTGCCCACCCTGCACAGCTGAGCCTGCAGCGTTCCCTGGTTGGCCCAGCCTATGGGACCCGTTTCCCACCTTTGTCTGCACAAGCCCTACAACTTTGTTTAGCCCATTTCAGCCCCTACACTGGGAAGAGGCTGGTGCCATCCCTGCCCACAAGGCTGGCTAGGTTGGGCACCCCTGGTATTAATTAAATCTACTTTAAATTCATACTTAGAGTTAATTCAGATTAATTTAACTGAGCATCCCCATGACAACAAGCCCTAGGAGGACTGTACAATTATAAACAGACTAGGGCTTGCTTGAATGCAAGTATTTCAGTAGAAGATCCAACCCCTCTCTGAAACAGATTTGCAGTACAAAATCAGGGTATAGGCTAGGTTTTAGATAATACTACTCCAAAAATACCAGAAAAATATTTTGCCCCTTTTTATTAATACATAAAAATGTAAAAGTGGAAGCAAGGCTGATTTGTGCCTACAAAACCTTTTGTAGGTTATGTTTAAGTTATGCAACAATAGAATAAGAAAAAGAACAAGTCACTTAGGCTTCATTTTCTTTATTGTCAGAACGTCTCTAACAGAACAGTGGTTTGGATCTTATGTGATTTCTTGCTTGCTTATTTTTTTGTTCCTGGAACTCAACCTTATTCATGCAAAACTATTATTTGAATTGGTGAGAGCTTTGCCTTGGTAAGAATTTCAGGATTGGAGTGGCTATTGCTACTGAAAACCAAACATTTCAGAAATTGATATCCACTAAATAAATTACTTATTTTAATATACAAACACAGACATACCATACAAATATGCATGACATTTATTTATCTTACTTACAGGTGGATTTTCAGGACAAGATTCAGATAAGTCTGGGGTATCGATGTCTGATATTCAGTGCCTTCTGGACAAAGAGGGTGCATCAGAACTGGTTATAGATGTTATAGTAAATACCAAAAATGACAGAATTTTCTCAGAAGGCATTTCGCTTGGCATTGCATTGCTTGAAGGTGGAAATACACAAACACAGGTATTTACTTATCTTATTTACTTCCTCATTTATCACTTTTCAAAAATACTTAGTCTGGAGACAAATGTAAATAACCTTTTTGCAGTGAGTTCTGTGAAGTGTTCCTCTTCTCAAACAGTGTATCATTATAATACTGCTTTGATATGATGCATACTGTAGAGTAGGGCTGTGCAAAGCTTTGGGTGGTGATTCGATTCAGAGGAGATCCAGCCCTATTCAGTGGCTAAATCTCTGAATCGAATCAGGGGACCAATTTAAAGGTCTGAATCAATTCAGACCTTTGGAAAAGATTCGGACAACTTTGATGATTTGGGCAGTCCCTGGTGGCTGCAGCAGGGAAATGCAGCTGACTCTGATCTGGTAAGTACTAGGGGTAGAAGAGGTAGGGCTGGGGGAGGGCGGAGGGGACCATGAGGGGACCCCCGCTCCCCCAGCCCTTCCCTGCTCCAGCTCAGTACTTTAAAGAAAAGGTCTGGTGCTCACTGGGTGCTGCTGGCACTCAACCAGTTGTACCTCACTATATCAGGCTTATAAGAATTTTATAGTGGATAACGTCAAAAGCCTCAGTAAACTGAAGACACACCTCCTGATCCTCAAGGTCAGTTACCCTGTCAAAGAAGGAAAGTAGCTTGGTTTGACATGACCTGTTCTTGATACACCCATGTTGCCTATTTTTTTTCAATTAATTTGTTGTCTTGTGGATGTTGTATTGTTTAATCATTTGTTCATGAATCTTTCTAGGAATCAAAATTAGGCTGACCAGTAGGGCTGTGTGACGCTTCGGGTGGTGATCCAGTTCAGAGGAGATTTGGCTCCTTTTGGTGGCTGAGTCTCCAAATCCGAATTGAATCAGGGGACCAATTTAAAGGTCCGAATCAGTTCAAAGCTCTCTGAATCTTTGAAAAAGATTTGGAGAGCTTTGATGATTTGGGCAGTCCCCGGTGGCTGCAGCAGGGAGCTGCAGCTGACTCTGAGTTAGTAAGTTCTAGGGGCAGGGGAGGGGGCCCCTAGTCTGCCCCTCCCCACTTCAACTCTGTACTTTAAAGAAAAGCCCTGGTGCTCACTGGGTGCTGCCAGGTGGGGGGGGCAATCTCTGCTGTCTCCCACTGCCCCCACACTGCATGGAGGGCTCTGCCATGAGCCCCCAGTTCCCCCATCGGTGACCCACCCAGGCCAGATTCAGCCCTTTAAGAAAAAAAAAGAAAAATAAACCAAGAAAAGCCCCGGGGACTCACTGCTCCTGCAGCAGCCTTGGGGCTTAGGGGGCTTATGCAGAGCCCCCCATGTGGCATAGGGCAGTGGGGGGCAACAAGGATTGTCCCCTACTGGCAGGAGCAGTGAGTCCTGGAGTTTTTTTGGGTTTTTTTTTTCTTAAAGGATTGGAACTGGCTCATGCGGGCCCGTGGTGGGGCTGGGGGAATAAGGGGGGGGGGTTGGGGGGCTCATTTAGAGCCTCCCATGCAGCATGGGGCAGTGGGGGGCAGTAGGGATTGCCCCCTGCCTGGCAGCACCCGGTGAGCTGGGGCTTTTTTTTCTCCAAGCTGGGGCAGCCATTGCTGGGCTGGGAGAGGGGTGGGGGATGGGCCTGGCCTGGCTGATTTGGAGATTCAGCTTCTGCCAAATCTCTGAATCAGATTCGGCCGAATTGAATCAGGACAGTCATTCAAATCACTGAATCGGGACAGTGATTCAAATCACTGAATCGCATCACTGCCTGCTGAATCTGAAGTGAATACTAGCCACTTTGCACAGGCCTACTGTAGACTTCCAACGTGGGGGAAAACCCCCCACTTTTCAACTGTGTCTATACAATATAGTGCTTTTTAAATTTGCTTTTTATGATCATATCGGTATTATCTCTAGTTACGTCATGTTTCACTTTTAAATATAAGAACTTTAAAGAGTTTTAAAAAATGAATCTTGCCCCCAAGCTCATAATAGCAGTAGCATTAAGTTATGTTCTGAACAGGTTTAAGGGCATTTCTTCAAAACATCAAAAACAGTGTTAATGTAAATGTTAGTAGTTTAAAAAGATCAATATTTCATTTTGTAAGCAATATATAAGTTACAATTCTGAACTAAAGAATCTAATTTGTGTAGGTTTATATTGTAGAAGTATATTCACTTGGTGAATGAATCAGTCTTGCAGTCACCAGTATTTGATCTTTTATAATATGGTAATTATTGATAATGCAGAGATTACTTATTTTGCTGAAAAAATAAACTTCTCTTTCTTTAAATGCATGATATCTAAAAAACCCATTTTCCCCCCAGTACTCCTCTTATCAGCAATTGAAGGAGCAAAAAAAGTCAGAAAAATTCTTTAAAGTTCTATATGACCACATGAAAGTTGCTCAGCAGGAAATACGATCAACTGTGACAGTCAACACAATTGATTTGGGAAGCAAGAAAAAGGATGATGATAATGACCCAACCATATCTGTTCCAAAAAAAAGAGGTAAAGAGGCATTTTTGTAAAACAGAGGATAGGAAATTTATTTTATATAGGATCTGCGTGCAAAGAATCACTAATACTGTCCCTGCATTTCAGAGCTCTGGACTCTTCTGGACTCCTGAAATAACAACAGCTTGTCAGAAAATGAGCTTTCTAAATACTGTTTCTGCTAATTGCAGGTTTCGTTTAATTAGAGGCTAGATCCTCACTGGTTTAAACCACCATCATTCTGTAGAAGTGGAGCTGCTGAAACACCACTGGAACAATGGATCTGACACTATATTTTTTTATGTGCGCAAACATAAAGCTGCCACTAATAGGGCTGTTTCACAAGACTTGTTGAAGAATGAGAATTGAATCCCTGGCCTGTGGTTCTTCTAATTTTTTATTTTACATGGAAGAAAGATGGTGACTGGGGGTGGGGCAGGTAGGGTTGGTAGGAGAGTTGCTGGGGTCCAGGAGGGTTTGGCGGAGCTTCATGGGGTCTGCATGGGGGCTTGAGGGGAAGGCGGGGGGGAGCTCTTGTCCTCACCCCTGGGAACTGGGGCTATTTTTAGCTCCCTGCCCCCCGCCCCCATGAACCTACCCTCCTCCTCTCCCCCCACTCTGACCTACTTCCTCAGCTCCTGGCATTGGTGAACACTGATAAAACCAGCACTGGGAGCAGCTTGTGGGATGGGGAGTTTGATGGGCTTGGGGTAGGGCAAAAATAGCCCAGTGCCAAAGAGGGGGCAGGAAAAGCACAGTTCTGAGGCTAGAGCCAGCTGCTGGGTTTCCCAGCCCTGGGGAAACTGGGTGGGAACTGGGTGTAGAGATGTTCAGTTAGATTGGTATCGCTGACCTGAGCTAAGTTAGACTACCTCAGAGATGCACTTAACTTAGATTGAGTCAGCCATTTTTAAACTGATCTAACTGTCCTGAACTTCTGTACAGTTCATACTTAGATGCACCTAACTGGAGTAAGGTCTGCACCTGGGCTAACTAAGTTAGATTAGGTGGTCATTTGTAGCTCAATCTAACCTCCCTCTAACCTCCCCAAATGTCTGTATGCAGCCACAGTTATTATTATAGACATTGTTTGTTTGTTTGTTAGTTGGTTTGTTTGAACATTATTTGGCTCCTACCGTGGGGGTCTTTAAGAGGAGGCTTGATGCCTACCTAGCTGGGATAATTTGAGCCCAGTTTTTTCTCTTGCCCAAGCAGGGGGTTGGACTTGAAGATCTACAAGGTCCCTTCTGACCCTACTTCTATGATTCTATGAAGGGGAAAAACCTTCAGAAAACATGGAATTTATCTTCTTTATTTCCAGTAAGGGATATGACACTGCATCTCAAAGAAGGTATGAAGGGCCAGTTAACAGAAGCATCCTGTGCAACATCCAAAGCTTATTCTGTGTATAGGAGAGAAATGGACCCAGAGGTTGATCTTATGGGTGCAGGAACAGACGCTGCAAATGCAGAAGAAAAGTCTGCTGATGAAGCGATAATGAGTCCTGCTATTGCTATCATGCAGCCAATACTGAGATTCCTTCAGTTGTTATGTGAGAACCACAACCGAGAGCTCCAGGTAAACTTGGGTTGAACTGAGATGACACTAATCATACAAAGGCAAGATCTATCACTGGGGCTCCATGAAGGAAGAAAGGCATATGCTTGTGGATCCCACTGCAGGTTCAGTGCCTAAAACTGTTCTTCTCTGGATCCAAAAGTATAAAATCTTTGTTATTTCTTTTTTGACATAGTCATTTTCAAGGGCTAAATGTGCTCAGTCTGATTATCTTGATGCACAATTTTAAAGCAGTTTCTACCTGCAAAGGTGATGCAAGTGGGCATTAGTGTAAATGAGAATCAGGCTCCACTCATGTTCCACTGCAATAATACACTGTGGTAAAAGATGGCATTTTATAGAATTTTTTTTGTTTGGTTTCTATATCCATGCCTAGGGTCTCAATCTTAGCATGCTCAAGACCAGTATCTTCTGTTCTGTGTGCACTAGGCCCCCACTGATGGGAAGCAATGTAATCTTGCTTGCCTGGTATCAGGAGTAGGAAAACGCACTGCCTTGTGGCATGTCCTATTACCCACTCCAGTGCCCACATGGATGCGGTTACACTGCTTCTGGTTGCAATGTAGTAAATGCAGAGCATAGTGGCATGTTTGAATGTGCTGCTGCTGGGCATGGTCACATTGGTGCAAGTGCACAGTTAAGGAGCCATAAACTGTATGTTCGTGCATCAGTAATTAAGTGGCCATTCTTCAGTAATGGTTTGCGTATACTAAAAGTGTGTAACTTTTTAGTTACTCCTTTCTTCAGTTTTAGTCTACTTTGTAGATCTTATTAAGGGCTAGGTGTCAAATCAACATTAAGAGACCGATAGTTTTAAAATTCTCAAATTTTTATTCAATAAGACCTGGGATCTGAATTAATAAATACTGAGCCTACAAGTGTTGTTTAGTTTATCTAAAAATCTACAAATTGACTTCCGTGTCACTGACCTGGGATTTTTTGTTTTTTACATGGTTTTCTCTTTAAGAAAGGAAGCTAATGCCAAAATAACAATGCAATGTGAAGATTGTAAACTATAATGAAAAAATCAGGAAATTCTGACTATAAGATTGAATGTGTAGTCTGAATGTTGAGGGGTTGGAAAGCTGGGCTGGATCCAGTGCTGACAAATGATACCTTGAGAAGAAAATATCTAAGATAACCTGTGGTTGCATGCCAAAAGGCTGTCTGTTTGACCTTAAATTCCTCTGTTTTCTTTTCAGAACTTTTTGAGACATCAGAACAATAAAACAAATTACAACCTTGTTTGTGAGACCCTCCAGTTCTTAGATTGTATTTGTGGAAGTACAACAGGTGGACTAGGCCTCCTGGGGCTATATATCAATGAGAGGAATGTTGCGCTTGTGAACCAAACTCTTGAGAGTTTGACTGAATACTGCCAAGGCCCATGCCATGAAAATCAGGTAGCTGAAATAAACCTGTCTTGACACAGAATTTATCTGAATATCTATGTACATACCATAACCCTTTCCTTTTTTTAATATTTCATACTGCTTCACATAATATGGCTTGCTTCAGCACATTTGAAGTCTTTATAAGCATTGAGAAACCCTGTGTACATCTACATGAGATGTTTAATGTGCAGTAGACCAATTGTACTGTGTATTCATGCATCAAGGCAAAAGCCCTACTAATGCATTTATGTGTAGTGGAATTAGTCTACCGTGCATTAAGTGTTACAAAAAGACCATGTGCCTTTGCTCCAGCACAGTAACGCCAGCTTCTGCACATTTATGTAGTACCTCATATTAGAGCTACTAAACTTAATGCACTGTAGCAAAGATACATTAATACAGGTGTAGACTCACTCCCTTGTAAACACACTTCCCTCAAAACCAGGGTTTGTTTCAGCTCCTCTGATGTAGCCAGGGTGAAATACTGGCCCCACTATGACTGGTCAGAGGATGTATATACGCTGCCTCAGTTCCCTGCTAGGGAATACTTAAGTGAACTATAGCATGCACTGTCTCCAGAAACAGAGGTAGTGTGATGCTGGGCCCATGCCAAGAACATGTTGGAAGAGAAAAAGTTATTAGAATATGCTAGGCATGCCATGAAAGCTTTTATATTACTTCCCATTTAGGAGGCAGTACAGGATTCCTGAGAGATGGTACAGGATTCCTCACTGCGGCACTCTCTCTTGCAGTAATGTGTTCTATACCAGGGTTTCTTAACCAGTGGGACTTCCAGTTTCACCCCCCACTCCCCTCCCTGCTCATCAACTGGTGGGACCAGGATTTTTTGACCTTGTGTAGGTGCAAAAGTTTGACAACTGCTGCTTTAGACTGCAAGTTTCTAAAACGTGCTGCCTTTACTTCATATAACTGGCCTGAAGTGTAACTCAGTGTTCTGCTGTATTTGCAAAACCAGCATTTTGAAGCTGGCTAATGAAATTAAATATAATTCTTTAATTCTTTAATCAGAAGTCAGGGATTTTATGAAATATGTTCAAGGTTGGGGAAGTATGAGGTGTATGTTGCTATATAATATATTCAGGGACTACTTTAAAGTGTGTACTCTGTTCACACAAATTTAGGTACTTAACCGTGTGTACTTAATTACATGAGTAGACCTGGTGAAATAAGTAGGACTTCTCATAGTCATACTTCTCATAGACATAGTGTTGACATGTTAATCCTAGAGACATGGTTACAGTATATGTATATTGGACTAGCAGTGAAAAAACTTGCTACAGACAGAATAACAAAGACAAAATATGGTTTATGACACTAACAATGGTAAAATGTTAGATAACACACCTATCATTAGTATTTTTGTTACTTCATAGTATATATCTTAGGGAATAGCAAAATGCTTTTTTCACCACTCAAGGCAATCAAACACCTTTTGTTAATATTCAAAAAATCTTAAATGAGCTAAAGTTTAAATAACTGCATTTCCTTAACAATTCTGAGGTATATCCTTTCATGGGGCAGACAATTTGAAACTACAGTGATAATTACAAAGCTGTAAAAGGTGGGAGAGCCTCTTTTCAAGGTAACTTTTAGACTAAGTTCACAAAAGAAAACTAATAATGAAAATAAATGATTATTTAATCTTCATTTCCATGGCCTGCTGTGAAGTAACTGAGGAATGGAGTCATGCTTGTTTCCAGCAGCTGAGGATGCAGTTGTGCATATTTCAGAGACAAGTTTCCATGCTGTCATTTCCATTTTATTTTTTTAAACTTTCCTACTTTAATTGATATAAAAATACCACAGGTTATTTAGCTGGATAATGTTATGGCTTAATAAAGCCAGCATTGTAGTTGTGAAATGTTCAGAAAGAAATTTTGGCTATAGTTAAAAATGTTGGACTCTGTTGAAAAAGAAGAGACATGTACCCATAGGGGTATATAGAAAAACTGCTTGTGTGAAGTCGAATCATACAATCACATACCCAAATGCAAGTATTTATCTGCATATGCAAGTTAAATATTGTTTGTATAAATCCAGGCTTTGCATGCAGTTTTTGCATATTTCATCATTATATATACCTACAATTCAGAAACCATGGCCTAGTTCTTCACTTTCAGGCACAGACCATGAAATATAACTAAGAGAAATAGCCAATTTGGTTTGAAGAAAACTTCAATGCGTGGCTGATGATTAGGGTGACCATATGTCCTGGTTGGGCCAAGGACAGCCCCAAATTTGAAAGGCCAGTCCCAGTCAAGTGGTAAAAATTAAAATGAATGTTCTGGGCACAGGGTAGGGAAGCAGACAGCAAAATTGCCCTAAAGTAGATTAGCTTGGTTAGTCGAATGACTATTAAAAAGGGGAGAGGATTGTTAACACCTGTGAAGTAAAGATCATTGGGCCCTTAGCTGCCTGAATACCAGAGCTGTACCATGCTGCTCCATCCCTGCCCCCACCCATGCCTCTGCCTGCAGCAGTGCTGCTGATTTGAGGGAGTGGAAAGGGGGCAGTGTCCTGGATTTCACATTGTCTCAGACGGTCACCCTACTTGATAATGCATATGAGGGCAGCTCTTGCACTTACCAGAGGGTGTGATTTATCATGGTTGGTCCAAAACAGGTGTATCCTCACCATGCTCCCTTTCCTCCAGTCATACTCTATGCCAACAAAGGGGTGTGGATGGAGTGTGATATGCTGGCTCTACACTACTGAAGTCTTCTCCTCCACTATAGTGATCCTCTTGAGGCTTGCTTTAGGGCCACTTTGCATTGGCTCTGAGGTTCAGTGGTTCACAGTGCAGGTTGAATCTGGACCCTTGTTTTGTGCTTACGTATATGTGTCTCTCCTATTTCTAGACATGCATTGCCACCCATGAATCTAATGGAATTGACATTATAATTGCACTGATTCTGAATGACATAAACCCCCTTGGCAAATACTGTATGGACCTAGTGCTTCAGCTGAAGGTATAGTAAACATTAACTTACTTATCCAGAGTTAAGTAGTTGTAGGGAAAAATGCCTATGCAGGAGCTCTAGGTAAGCTGACACTTCTTTATCTTACCACAGCAAAACATACTGAGCAGCATTAGAAAACAAACCTTGCAAATTTAACTTGGTTCTGCTCAGGATAACCAGTGAATCAATCTCAAAACCATCATGGATATCAGTAAATCAGCTACTGCCATCATGCCTTTGAATGTAGTTTTATCTTTCTTTAAGATCCCAGTCCAACAGAAACTTGTATCTAATATGAAGTATCTAAACCCCAGATATAAAAAAAAATCCTTAGACTGTTAAATGCTGTGCTCTTCAAGTAGTGTAACAAAGCAGGCATTTCTATATATTGGACTCTAAAAATGGTACAAACGGGAGAAAAAGTATGTATCAGCAGGCCTGCAATTAAAGTGCCAAATACTGTCAAAAGCAAAGTTAAATTAGTGTATTTTAATTTTCTCCTTAGTTGTGTGCATGCACAGGCACTTGTGTGTTTGCAGGTGTGTAAGTGGTGGTGTTTTTGCTTTGTTTGTATCCCTTAGGGAAATGTGTAGATCCCTAGATTAGCATGACATTGTCTTCCTTTATAGAGCACAGATTGCCTAGTGATTTTTTTGTTATTTTCCTGCCATCAGAATGATCATTTTCTGTTGTAGATGTGTAAATCTCCACTGTAACAGAGAAGTAGTTCATTGTGGCTACATTACATCATACTGGTGACATGTCTGATAATAGTATTGTAATTATATCAAAGGGATTTTAATAACTGTGATAACATTGGGAAATCAATCCGCACCCCTTTCCAGTAAAACATGTAAGAGGTATGTGAAGCGGGCTATATTCGATTCGGATTTGGATTCAGCCCAAATCAGGGACAGTGATTCGATTCCTTTATTTGGATCACTGTCCCTGATTCGATTCAGCCAAATCCGAATCTGAAGATTCGATGCTGATTTGGAGAATCAGCAATTCGGACACAGACACAGCTTTAAATATTTTTTTGTGCTAGCACGTCTTGTGGGCGCTGTAATGCTGGGGCACGCAGAACATCTCGCATATGCTGGGGAATGCACAGGGGGGCCACTGCCCGCACCCCTCAGCTAGGTGATTGGCTGTGGAGGGACCCTCGGTGCCTCCCCCAGACTCAGGTGGCACCGATCGCCAAACTGTGGAAGTGTGGTGGGGCCCCCTGCACGCTTCCCAGCAGACCCGAAAGTGGACCGGAAGTGCTCCTAGTCCACTACTTCTGGATTTGCTGCTGAGCGTGCTGGGGAGCACCCTGCACTTCTGTGGGACACTCCATGCCCCTCCCCCCCAATCACAGCATTCACAAGCTGCCTGCTACCTGGAGGTATGTAGATAAAACATTTAAAGCCGTGACTGTGTCCAAGTCACCAAACCTTTCTGAATCTCTCCGAATTGATTTGGACGGTTCTGATTTGATTTGAAGAGATTAAAGGGTCCTCTGATTTGATTTGGGTTCACAGATTTGACTACCGAATTGGGCCAAATCTCCACTGAATCAAATCAGGGACCAAAGCTTCACACAGCCCTAGTAAGCACATCTTTAAGCACAAAAATATTTCCACTGAAATCAAAATTCCAGTTAGTTCCTGTAAAATTGAAGAGCTACATCCACTCCTGTACAGTTTTGATTGCCATTTAATTATTGTGCTAGACATTTATAAAGCAACATTTTGTAAACAAATATATAAAGGAAAAAATAATTTGTCATATCTTCAGTAGGCGTTGCCTCAAAGATCAGCTGGGCCCATTTTGTGTAATTCTGTAGATAACATGTTATTACTCAAATAGAATATGTTTGATGAGAAAAGTTGTGACATCAAAGACTGAGACTGCGGCCCTGATTTTTCTGTTCAAGAATTGGATCTAAATGATTAAATCATCTGTCTTGCGCAGATTGACATTCATGGCAAAACTACTAATAACATTTAACTATTGTTACATTATTATATTATTATATTATTCCTTGGAGAATTTGTGCATTTTTTGTGCAATCCTAAGGTTGCAAAATACAGGTTTTGGATATTACAATAAACATCGTGCATGCATGCACACACAAAAGCCTGTATTAAGAAATCTCCGTGGCCCTTGATCTGCCTGCCAGATCATAGCATGCTGCTCCTGCTTCCCAGCTCCTGCTTGTCAGAAGTTTGAGATGCAGTTTTCTAGAAATCTCTGCACCTATGTCTGTGAAACTTGGCAGTCTTCATGGCCTCAGAAGGGGCTACCATCCCTGCAAGTTGCATTGGAATCAGGCAAGAAATGACAAAGTTATTACAGGCAGTTTTGTGCTTCTCCATTATAGCCTATGGGCAAAACGCTGATACAGCATCAAAACAGCGAAAACATTTTGATGAAACAAAATGGAACAGTGCTCTCAAAATGAAATGAAACTCAAAACAAAACACTGTTTCGTCAAAATGGAAGGCGAAGCAGAACGCCAGAATAAATCTCTCTCATGTCCTTGGGGCCACTAACCTGCCAAATTTTAAGCCCTGTAGTTAAAAAATACATTTCTTAGCTCCATAGCTACCCAAAGGAAAGGTCACCAAAATTACTTAGCATGGGCAAAATAACATATTTTCCTCTATCTCATTCTCAGAAATTTTTATCCAGAGTGGGAAATTAAGTGGACTTAATATTTAGCAGAGTTATAAGTCAATGAAAACAGGTTCATATATCAAGAAGGGCCAGATAATTGTAATAATGGACACGCTACCAGTTTCACTTATAATATGGTGCCACAATGTATCTTAAAATAATCATGCAAAGGTGCTACTGAAATCAGATGTACTGCCCATTCTGCTCAGTCCCCCTCAGCACTGACTCTTTTTCAACTCATGGTGAACAACTTCAGATACACTTTGACTTCCTCTGTACTTCCACAGCGGAACAGCCTTCTTTCCCATTTCCAATTATTCCTATTTCTTCATCAGGCTTAGATGTCTGGCAAACATCTCCAAACATCTGTGCAGATAAGAGGCTCTGTTGCCCTTTCTCTTAGCCTGTTGTGTAACTGGTGTCGCCCTGCCCTCCTGGGGTGAAGCCAGACCAGGTGGCCCTAAGCATCATCTGCATATTCAGTTTTGAAGGGTCCTACAACTTGTGACAAAAACACCCAGGTCCAGTTATGAGTTGGGGCTAATTAGCATAGGGATCCAACGTTGAGGAGGTATCTGAAGCACACATGCATACTGAGCAGTACTGGGTTCTGGGGTCACCATGGCTTGAAATGCTGTTGACTCTGCTGGACCCCAGCTCAATGAAATATATAATAAATCATGAGCCTTTTTGGTTTTGGACTAGTGTCATGCATAGTTTGTACTGTGTATAAGTAGGTAAAAAAGTATTGTTCAAAAGTATGTTTATGGAAAACCTATGCTGAAACTTGCAGCAGTTTGCAAAAAAAAGTTAAATGCATCAATTCTGGATGAAGTCTTACAAGTATGCATAATAGTTTGCATATATGCAGATTATGAAAGGTATGGGGTTTTTTTCAAAGTCAAGGTTTTCTGGTCCCTTGCTTCAAATTAGCCTCTGCTTGCCCCTCACTTCCATGTACTTGGGGAATGAACAGCCTGAGCAAGGTCTGACAGTAAGGGGTGGGGGAAGGGGATGCACAGGGAAGAGGTTGGGGGGGGGGCATAGGGAAGGGGGCCACTTGACCACCCCAGCCATTTTCCCTGCTGCAAGAGTGGGAGGGGGCTGAATTAAAGACAGACCTCTGATAATTAGAGTATATACTTGGACAAGTATAACAAATTTATAATTTTGCTATATATCAAATCTAATTATGGAGAGGTGTCTTAAATTTAGGGTTGTCTTAGATTTGAGTAAATATGGTATTTATGGTTAAGATGCTAGTGAAAAGCAAATAGTAGTAAAAAGTATATCTTTCTACATTCCCCTCAGGAATACAAGAATATGCTGAATACTTGGTTGTCAAATAAAGTTTTCAGATTATGGAATGTATGTAACCAGTTTATTTTATAGCCTTTGAGATAATCACTAATAATGCCCGGGAAAAAAAAAGGAAAGGGAACCTGCATTATAGACAAAACCTTTTGTATAATACCATTTGTAATTACCTCTGCTGTGAATTGTTTTAACAAAATACCGTTATAAAAAGTGCTAGGTGAGCAATAAAAACAGGAAATAGAACATCATTTATTGTGCACAATACAGACCAAAGTGTTGTAGTTCAGTCAGATACTTTTCAATATTTAAAATACCCCTTTCGTGATATTCTATACAGTTAGATTTGCAGTATGGTGACATTAAATTGGGGAAAAACTATTAAATATATCCATAAAACAAAAGATGAAAGTCATTTAAAATCTTGTCCACCAAAAAAGTGGTCCTAGCAATCTCAATTAAAACAAATGCAAGGATCGTTAATCCATGAAATAGATTTTAAATTTGCATTATCTTGGTTTTGTGTTCCTAGAACAATGCCTCCAAGCTTTTGCTGGCTATTATGGAAAGCAGGCATGACAGTGAGAATGCTGAAAGAATCCTTTTTAACATGAGACCAAGGGAACTGGTAAGAATATTTTGAATATACATTTTTTTTTGGCTGAATTAAAACAAACCTATCATCAAAACATTTTTAAATGTTTTGCATCTAAGTTGAAGGGTATTGGCACCATAAAGTAACACAGTGTATCAGGCTAGTACTAATTCACAAAAAGGTCTTTCCAACGATCAAGTGTGCATGATTTCAGTCTTTACAACTTCATTATTTTTATCCATTCCAAGCACTTTCCTGTAATTGTTTCCTAAGTAAATTATCATTAAATTACTTCACTTTCACTGTCTTCAAGTACTCTGAGAAATTAGGGACCAGGTGGCCCTATATAAATTTTTGAAGACGGTTGGGGGTAATTAGCATAGGGATCCTTTGTTGGAGAGGTATCTAAAGTACATGCACAGTATGCGATACAGAGTAAGAAGAAAAATATTTGCCACACAGGCCAAAAATAAATATATATATTGGAACATTTCTTGGTATATTTTTGAATGCAGATAATATTTGCATTAGTTCCCATAACTCTAAATAATGATTGCAAGTTTGGGTGAGTTGTTGTTCCCATCCAAATTTGACCTTTTAGCTGCGGTGACTTGGAAAACAGACTAAGACCGTTTTGCCTAGGCAAAGTCCATTGATATGGTGGGGCTTGGCGGAGGTATAGAGAATCATACGTGAATGGCATTGCTGGAGGACAGCTAACAAAGAAACAATTCATTGTTTTCTTTCTAAAATTGTTTCCTTGGAATCCCTGACCCTTCCAATATCTGGTACCTAATCCATAGCCTTCTTTCTCTTGGGTTTTCTTTTTTCTCTTCAACTCCTTGGAGAATTAGTGAGTTTGTTGCAACATGCTTCTGGCTAGAAACAGGTTGTAAGTGGCATACGTTACAGGTCTCAATAGCAAGGGATTGCCAGCAGCATCAGTGACCTTTCTTTAAACATGCAGCTGTCAAACGCCCTTTTACAACGCCCAGAATTTGTGTAGCTTCCTCACTGATGCCAAAGTTTTGTGGGGAAAGGAGTGTTGCCATTTTGAACTTCATAGATTTGTGTATGAACTAGGATTTTTTTCAAAGGATTTCCCATTTTGCATTAGATCCATTTAGTATCTTGCTTCTAGCACAAGTTGTTACCAAAAGAAAAAAATATCCCAGAATTGTGCAATGTTCTACATAATGAGGAGAATTATTTCCTGGCTCTTGCAGGAGATTCATTGACAGACATATGCTCTGAAGCATATGATTTTGATCTTGATGATTATTGTTAGGATCTTATATCAGTTTTTGCTGTCTGGACTTTTTTTGTCTTTTGTCCCATGAACGCTGTAGCAGGGCACTAAGGTGCCTGCTACTTGAGGAGCAGGAATGGCCACCCAGGTGTCGGTTGCCAGGGCAACCGGGAAGAGCTAGGGGCCCACACCTGTTGAGTCAGCTGACCAGAAGGGGCAGGGCTGACTTCTATAAAGCACAGGCTGGAGGCTGGGAGAGGGGGTCTCAGCTGGTGGCCAAGGAGAAGGAGTGCTGCCTAACTAAGCAAAGGGGAAAGGCCTGAACGCGAGCAGTTTGTTATGCTGGTGAAGGATGGAGCACCTGCAGAGTGTGACTCAGAGGAGGTTAGCTGAGTGGTTTAGCTTTTGTGTTATAGCCCAGGGGCTTGTGTTATTGTTTGCTGTTGTCTACCAGGGGACCAGGTGAGGCTATAAGGGAATGAAGGAGGCCTCATAGGGAAACCACGACAGTGTGGGAGTCCCAGTCCCCCGAGAGTGGGCAGTGCGAGAAGCCCCGAGAGAGAGTGGGCAGCGAGAAGGCATCCAATAAGACCAAAGAACGTCTGGTACATCCACAAGGCTTGGGGTGGTTGGAGCCATGCATAGCCCATAAGGCTGGGTGCACCTGAGCCCCATTCCAGAAAATGGACCGGTATAGCACAGGAGAACCGTAGCCAAGAAGACTAAAGGTAGCCTCCCCATAATACACGGAAGACCAAACACGTGGTGGGCGAGATTGCAAGGTGCGGATAGGCAGCTTGGTGTGGTAGAGAGGGTAACTAGGGGGGAGCATGGCGACCCCGAGGTTCCTGTCCTGTCACAAATGCTTTTCTCTACATGTCTCACTAGTGAGTGTTTAAAAAAGGGTTTACCAATTAAATAAGACCCTCCTTGAAGTTAATAACAACATTGCCATTGGTTTAAGTGTTTTCAGGATTTCATCCTCTCCATTTGTATGATGTTCATAGGATCATAGGAAACAAGGGCTGGAAGGGACCTCATCAGGTCATCTAGTCCAGTCCTAAGCTTAAGGTAGGATCATCCCTGACTACATTATTGTAGTCAAGTGTCTGTCTAACTTGCTCTTGAAAATGTTCTGGTGTGTCTGTAATACCAGTTTGTTGTTGTTTGAAATTTACAAAGTGTGCACTTGATCCCATCATTCCAAAACATTAAGGAAGATATTTAAACAATACTGGCCCCAGGACAGACCCTTGGAGAATCCCGCTTGATACCTCTGCCCAACTAGACATTGAACCTTGATTACTGTGCCTTGAGAGGGATGATTTGATCAGTTATGTATTCACCTTACAGTATTTCCAAGCTGTCCACATCCTTCTGGAAGTATAGGGCCCAAAGCTGGACACAGTACTCCAGGTGAGGTCTTACCAGTGCTGAAGAGTTCTGAAGTATCACTCCCTTTGATTTGCAAAGTGACACTGTTGTTGATGCAACCCAGCATGCTCTTGGTCTGGGTTTTTTGGTGGTGGTTTTTTTCTGCTTCAGCAGCAGGAGCACACTGTTGGTTCATATTCATTTTATGGTCCACTGTAATCCCCAGGTCCTCCCCTACAGTACTGCTGCCTAATCAGTCATTTCCCAGTCTGTATTTGTGCATACAGTTATTCTGTTCCAAGTGCAGGACTCTGCACTTGTCCTTGTTGAATCTCATCTACTTGGTTGCAGACCATTTCTTCCAGCCTATTCAGGTCATTCTGGTTCCTAGCCCTAGTTTCTGGTGTGTCTGTAATACCAGTTTGTTGTTGTTTGAAATTTACAAAGTGTGCACTTGATCCCATCATTCCAAAACATTAAGGAAGATATTTAAACAATACTGGCCCCAGGACGGACCCTTGGAGAATCGCTCTTGATACCTCCGCCCAACTAGACATTGAACCTTGATTACTGCGCCTTGAGGGGGATGATTTGATCAGTTATGTATTCACCTTACAGTATTTCCATCTAATTCATGTTTCCTTAGCTTTTTAATGAGAATGTGGTTTGAGACAGTTTAGACAATAGCTCTGCTTGTATGAAGCTCTCTTGGTGTACAAGTTAAACTTAAGGCCATGGGACAATGATAGGGGCCTATTAGGGTGGTTGGCAAATGAAACTGGAATGCTCATCATTGCCCATGTTACCATATACAAGCACAGATCCAGTGACTTCATCCTGCCTCAGCCAGGCATGACGGTCCTTCCAGATCACCTTATCTGAAAAGAATGCAGGACCCCTAACTGGCTCATAACAAGGTCTAGAAGAATGAATGGAATTCTTCTTTCCCACATAACTCCATTAAAGGGTCTCACTCATCTCATGTGGCCTGAAGCATCTGAAAATCTTACAATCTGTGATGTACTTATCCTCACTGGCCCCTGTATAGCAGGGAAGAGCTGTTATGCCCATTTTACAGAAGGAGAATCAAGGTGCAGAGACACCAAGAAACTTTTCCAGGATCATGCAGAAACCTTGAGATAGTCTCCTGAACCCCAAGCTAATGCCCTAATTATTAGATCATCATTCTGAAATGACATAAAGCATCTTCTGTGTCTAGACCAGTGTCACCTAAAATAAGCATTTCAAGCACCAGACAACAATTATACTGCACACTTCACAGCCTGTTTTAAACTGCTGAAGAGAAAAACAATGAAGGTTAAGATAAGAATAAACCAAATAACTTCTGAATCTTTTCTTCGTTCAAAAAGTGCTTTTCAGTGTACATATGCAGCTCAAAGGACTCCAGGGGACCTGTCCAAACGTAATCTGTAGGCAGTACGCAATTTCCATGGAATTTAAGTAGGTTCATGTCCATTTGTTTTTATTTGTTTCTAAGGTGGATGTAATGAAGAATGCTTACAATCAAGGTCTAGAGTGTGACCACGAGGAGGAGAATGGTGATGACAGTATTTCCCCAAAAGATGTTGGTCATAATATCTATATATTGGCACATCAGGTATGCCTTTTGTTATCAATTATAGAAGTCCTGAAAGTGTGGGAAGATGTTCTTAAACTCTACCTCAGACCTCTGTGTATTAAAAATGTGAATTTCCTGTGTAACATCTGTAGGGTCAGAATTCTGTCTGGCATAAGCTTGTCTAGAGTGTTTTTAGAGGTGAGTATCCAAGTCTTACATACTGTGTGTGTGGGAGTGGGCAGAGTATAACAACTCAGAGTGCAGCAGGTACTGTATATTCAACATGACTCATGTCACTTTAGGAGTTTTCAGCCCAGATATAACAAATAGTTATATTAATGAAAAGATAAATTGAATCAGATTAATTTTATTATTTTTATTCCTAGCTTCTATTGTTGTATTAAATAAATGTGCATGGAAATACTAAGTTTATTTTTGATCTGTTAGATCTTTCTGGCAATGTCAGTAGTTAGGCTTTTTGGCTAATTTTTTCCTTTTGTATTATGTAACAGTTTCACTGTTTTTTCTGATTCTACCTATTTCCTAAACTATAAAGTTGACTATGGGTAATGTTTTTGTTGTATGGGACATTTACATTTCAGAATATTAGATCTTGATGTTAAAATAATGATTGTATTCTATGTCTTAAATGGCTGTACAACTTTATGGAACACATTTTATAACTAAAGAGGTACGCCCAGATAATATTGGCCGTTTCATATAAAGGAACATATCTTTTTCATGGTTTTTATTAAGCTCGTACAGATAAAAAGAAAATAACAAGGAAATGTGTTGCAAATAAAGTGTCAGAAAACAACAGAAAAAATTAAGTTACTATCACAAATTTGAATAACGCCAAATGGAAGGAAAAAAAACAGTTTGTAACTGCACTAATAATAATATGAGAAATAAAGATGATTCACTGAAGTATATGCTCTGTGTGTGTGTGCATGTGTATACACGTCTGTTTTTATATATGTATATACACACACACACATTTGTGTGCCTATGGTAAAACGAGTTTACTGTTTAATAAGTGAATCTTGATCTTATTACATTACTATGGCTAAATTCTAGCCCTGTGTGCAGAAGTTCTATCAGAGATAATAGGATTTTTTGTGGAAAAATATTCCTGCATAGTATATGACCATTTTCCCTAGTGAAAAGTAACCACAAAACAGGAACAAATCAAAATGGGACTTTTTCATATATACTTTGAGATGTCTTTGCTCTGCTGTGAATTGTTATACAAGATTCAGAACAATAGAAAATAACTTGCTGAGAGCTGAACATAGGTCATATGTACCATAAGCCTGCTAGAATAAATCTAAAGAGGTGTCATAATCACTATTCAGGGTAAGTTGGAGGTATGATTACAGTATATGTAGATATACCCAAGCTGGCAATTGGTTTCAGCTGCCAAGTATCTACCCAGGTTCCTGTATGGGGTTGTGCAGTCAGTGCTGTAGCTTCACTGTTGTGGGTACCTGAGCTAGTCGCATGCTATGCTTGTCTACCTGTCCTGGTGGCAAGTGTAGGCATTAGGCCTGTGTGAAGTAGAAAGTATTCACTTCAGATTTGGATTTGGCGATTTGGAGGAACAGTGATTCAATTTGGCTGAATCCGAAGATATTTGGCACTGAATCTTATTCAGCCATAGACTATACAGGTAGGCAGTGCTGGTGGGAGCAGCTGGGAGAGGAGCTGAATGAGCTCACAGCAGCCCCAGGGGAAACTGTGGCTCATCTGGCTGCTCCCCCAGCTGCCCCCTTCCAGGGCGAGGCAGGCAGTTGCTGGCAGCCTCGGGAGAAGCTGCAGGGGCTGGGGGGAATGATCGGGGAGCTGGGGGATCGAACTGGGAGCTCAGGCATCTAATCCGGAGCTGGAGAGAATGATTGGGGGCTGGGAGAATGAACAGGGGCTTCCCCCCAGCTCCTGGTTCCATCTCCCAGCTTCCAGTTGTTCCCCCAGCTCCCCGATCATTCCCCCCAGCCCCCATGGCTTCTCCCAGGGCTGCTGGCTCAAGCCACAGCTCATCTGGCTGCTCCCCTGGGTGTCCCCGTGCTGGGGCGAGGCAGGCAGTGCTGGCAGCCCTGGGAGAAGCTGTGGGAACTGGGGAATCAAACTGGGAGCTAGGGAATTGAACCAGGAGCTGGGGGGAAGCTTCTGTTTGTTCCCCTCATCCCCTGATCATTCCTCCCAGCTCCCGGTTCAATCCCCCAGCTCCTGGTTTGATCCCCCATTTCCCATTCATTCCCCTGCTTCCCCGATCATTCCCTCCAGTCCTCATGGCTTCTTCTGGGGCTGCCAGCACTGCCTGCCTCACCCCAGCAGGGGGAGAGCATCCAGGGGAGCAGCTGGACAAGCTGTGGCTTCTCCCGGGGGTGCCGTCAAGCCAGGGCTCGTCTGGCTGCTCCCCCAGCAGTTCTCGCCAGCTCTGCCTGCTTGTATAGTCTATGACCGAATCTCTGAATCTCTCTGAATTGATTCGGAGGCTTTTGATTCAATTCAGAGAGATTAATGGGTCTCCTGATTTGATTCAGATTTGGAAATTTGGTCACTGAATCAGGCGGAATCTCCTCCGAATCGAATCAGCTACCGAAGCTTTGCATAGTCCTACTAGATGTAGCCTGACGTACCGAGGCCTGATACCTGGTGAGGTATATTTAAGGCTTTGTCAGCTGTTTGCAGTGTCCTTCCCAGTCCTAAAGAAGTAAATAACTTTGCTTGTGGTAAAAATCTCTATCTTTCTGTAAAAATGACTGATTCCCTTCTCTCTGTCTGAGTGTCAAGTAAATACATCTTTTTACAATATCCATGCAATCATGCAGAACATCAGACCACAGCACAGCAGAAGGTTGGCAGGCTTGATCATTCTATATGGGAACTTTTTCTCTCCTTTCTTAATGAAAAGCTATGGGTTTTAGCACATCACCAGTAACCTTTGAACCTTTCCACATGTGCCCTTGTACTCACTCTGGGCTGGGCAGGGTATGAACTTTGGTCCCTCATGAATTAAACCATTGTTGCTTAGTTCTTTTCCTGGCTCCATTCTCTAAACTCCCTCTAATGCTGTGCTACGTCTCAGTAGCTTATTGGTAGTTCAGCCCTGCACACTGTTTAGCTGACTTCATTTACATAATATTTCTTTGCTCCTTACATAGTTCATTTTTTACTATTTTCATAACTTGCATGGTTATAGCTTTTGTACCACTCCAGAGCAGCGGATGCTAGTATAAAGTTCCTCTTTTTGTTATTACAGCCTCATGCACAAACAGTTTATTTTGGGGCACCCAGACTTTCGTTTTTTGTCGTTGCACTTTTTAAGGGCTGTAGTGGGTTCTGCATTTTGCTACTGCTACATCCTTCCCTGCCCTTCCTGTGGTTGGTTTTACCAGAAGCAAAAGCTTTCTTGTAAGCATCTGACGTGCATAGAAATATATAAATGTCACAGAGGAAGCTGAGGACTATGTTATGACCTCTTAACACTGGAGGGCTGGGCACAGAAGGTCCATGAAAGCATGGGACATTGTACAGTATTTACCATGCAACATAGTTACTCATCATTCTCCTTCTCCTTGCTTTTCCCTCTCTTGTATGTTTTTCCTTCTTATCTCTTCATCCTCCTCCAGTCTGCCATATGCCCACCTAGTCTCCCTCCAGTGACTTCAGTCTTCTTCTCACATTACTGCTTCCCACTCTTCCTGTCCCGTCTGTTATGAGCAGTCTGCAGTCTGGTTTGGAGGTGATGGTTCATTTCAGCTGCAGGTTTTTTGTAGCCCATACCAGTGCAGAGTCATGACACAAATCGGTGCTTGATATCATGTGCTAGAAAAAAAGCCCACTGTCACCAAATGGACAGCATGCATGATTTATCTCACAAGAATCTACTGCGGCTAAACATGCTATTTGTCTCCGTCCATTCAGACACCATGCCTGCAGCCAACCTTTGAGCTTTACTCAGTCACTTCTTTCTTAAGTTTCTCCAACAGTTTAGGGTGACTACCAATAGCTTTTTGTTGCAAGGTGTATTATTTTGTTCCAGTATCTCAATTAAGGGAAATCTATGTAGCACTTTAATAACATTTTATTAAAATGTAGATCATGCTAAACCAAGGGCATACTCTGTCTTGTGAAGTTAATGAGGTACTCATGAATAAAATGCATAGGGTGATGTCTCTTTAGTCTTCGTAAAGACTTGTGATGCAGTATCACACCAAAATTGATCCGAATACTCAGCTTTGGTTTGGTCTGTAAACTGGGGACCTAGTTGTTTAAATGAGGAAGAACGTCAGAAGGGATGGCACAGAGAAACCTTCCTAATTTTCAAATTACTGCTTGAGCTTGCAGAACTTGTTGTTAAAAAAGGAATTTTTTTTCAATAGGTCATGAGATGAACAAACTTTGCTAAGGGAGTCATCTGGAATTGTGTTTCTCAACCACCTACAACGTGAAAGAAAAAAAGAAAAATTGTGACTCCATTACATTTACTATAAATGTAAAAGTAAAACATGGATCAATGATAGCAAGGTCAGGCCTGTCTAATTTAGGTGTGTGTGTTTCATAAGCTTGGTGGAGAATACATAGAAATTAGGGCTGGAAGGAATCTTAAAAGATCATCAAGTCCAACCTCCCCGCTCTGGGCAGGAACACTGTTGAGATCAAATGATCCCAGCAAAGTGTCTGTCCCATTTCCTCTTGAAGGCTGCAACCAGCGGGCCTTCCCCAGCCACCCTAGGGCGGCTCTGCTCTCCTTGTAGTTGTCTCCACCCCTTCCATGCCTGTTCGTCACTGGGGTAGTTCTTCCTCCCACACCACCAACCCCGCTCTCGCCTGCCATGACTTTAATAGATTTCATAGACATCAGGGCTGGAAGGGACCTCGGGAGATCATCGAGTCCAGCCCCCTGCCCAAAGGGCAGGAAGTCAGCTGGGGTCATAGGATCCCAGCAAGATAAGCATCCAATTTACTCTTGAAGGTGTTCAATGTAGGTGCTTGAACCACCTCCGCTGGCAGACTATTCCAGACCTTGGGGGCTCGGACAGTAAAGAAATTCTTCCTTATGTCCAGCCTGAAACGGTCTTGCAGGAGTTTGTGACTGTTCGACCTCGTCATCCCTTGGGGCGCTCTGGTGAACAAACATTCCCCCACATCCTGGTGGTCACCCTTGATAAACTTATAGGTGGCCATCAGATCACCCCTGAGCCTACGCTTTTCCAGGCTAAAGAGTCCCATGGCTCTC
Source organism: Crocodylus siamensis (assembly GCF_052110815.1). Classification (NCBI taxonomy): domain Eukaryota; kingdom Metazoa; phylum Chordata; order Crocodylia; family Crocodylidae; genus Crocodylus; species Crocodylus siamensis. Next base: position 125,342,080 of record NC_143398.1, on the reverse strand, counting down.
AGCCTGTCATCGTAAGATCTGTTTTCCTGACCTCTGATCATGCGCGTGGCTCTCCTCTGGACTCTCTCAAGCTTCTCCACATCCTTTTTGAATTGTGGAGCCCAAAACTGGACGCAGTACTCCAGCTGCGGCCTCACCAAGGCCGAGTACAAGGGGAGAATGACGTCCCGGGATTTGCTCGAGAAGCATCTATGGATGCAAGCCAGCGTTCTGGTCGCTTTACTAGCCGCAGCATTGCATTGGAGGCTCATGTTCATCTTGTGGTCAATGATGACCCCCAAGTCTCTTTCTTCTGTAGTGCTATCCAACTATCCGCCGAGCCTATAAGGATGCTGCAGGTTTTTCCTCCCAAGGTGGAGAACCTTGCATTTTTCGTGTTAAACACCATGAGGTTCTTGTCTGCCCATTTGCTGAGCTTGTCCAGGTCAGCCTGGATCACCCGCCTATCGTCTGGCGTGGATGCTTTGCCCCAAAGTTTGGTGTCATCGGCGAACTTGGCCAGTCTACTCCTGACTCCAGTGTCCACATCATTAATGAAGATGTTGAACAGTATGGGTCCAAGGACAGAGCCTTGAGGGACCCCACTGGTCACAGGGCACCACGATGAGTGACTGTCATCAATCACAACCCTCTGGGTCCAACCACGAAGCCAATTTCCCAGCCAGCGGATCGTGGTGGAGCCAAGGTCACAACTGGGCAGTTTCGCCAAGAGGTGATCATGGGATACCAGATCAAAAGCTTTTTTTGAAGTCAAGATATATGACATCAATCTCTTCTCCCCGGTCCAGGTGATAGGTCACCCGGTCATAGAAGGAAATGAGATTGGTCAAGCAAGACCTACCCGCAACAAACCCGTGCTGGCTATCCCTTAGGATGTTAGCCTGGGCCAGTCCCTCAAGGATGGCCTCCTTAATAAACTTTTCTAAGATCTTCCCCAGGATAGAAGTCAGGCTAATGGGCCTGTAGTTAGCCAGATCCACTCTCCTCCCTTTCTTGAAGATCAGCACCACATTGGCCTTCTTCTAGTCTTCGGGCACTACACCAGAGCGCCAGGAGTTTTCAAAGTTCCGTGTCAGGGGCTGGGCTATGACGCTCACCAGCTCCTTGAGTACCCTGGGGTGCAGATTATCAGGGCCAGCTGACTTGAAGGCATCCAGGTTCTCAAGGTGTTCCTTCACGAGGTCAGTATGTATGGAGGGTAGGGGATCCCCATCACCCGGATCTCCCTGTCCCATAGCAGGCATGGGCGATGAAAGACTGACGCAAAGTACCTATTTAATAGGTTGGCTTTTTCCTGGGCGTCAGTTGTCAGTTGCCCCATCTGGTTCAGCAGGGGTCCAGCGTTGCCCTTGCTTTTCCTCCGGCTCCCCACATATCTGAAAAAGGACTTTTTGTTGTCCTTGATGCTTGAAGCTAGTTGGAGTTCAGTTGCAGCCTTGGCTTTCCTGGTTTGCTCCCTGCAGGACCGGACCAGCGCAGAATAATCCTCCTTGGAGGTGAATCCTGTCCTCCATCCTTTTTAGGCTTTCCTTTTTAGCCGCAGGAGGTCCGCTATGTCCCTGGAGAGCCAGGAGGGCTGCTGTGCCTTCTTGCTGCCTTTCCTCCGTGTTGGAATAGATTTAGCTTGTGCATTGAGGATCACTTCCTTGAGAAGCAACCACTCTTCTTGAACTCCCATCTCTCTGGGGTCATGGTCCCTAAGGGCCTGACCAACAAGCCTCTTGAGCTTGTCAAAGTCTGCTTTTCTGAAGTCAAGGACTTCTGTGTTGCTGACTGACTTGCCAGCTTTACGGCGGATGGTGAAGGTGATCAGCTCGTGGTCACTGTCACCCAGCTTCCCATCGATCGCTAGGTCGCCGATTAGGTCGTCCCCCATAGCCAGTACCAGGTCGAGCAGCGTTTTGCCTCTCGTTGGCCCATAGACTTCTTGAGTCAGGTAGAGATCCAGTAGATATCTGACTATGTAGGGTAAGTGTGTGTAAGGGGCAGGCACTGGTTCATCCTTTGTTTTAAAACAGTTAGCAGTCCTTTTGTGACCTCCCACTCCTGGGAATTGCAACCCATCAGCTGAGAGGACTGATCTAGGTATCATTCATATTAAAATCATGCTGAGAGACTCCAACTTGAGCAATTCATTTAAGCAAAGGCTTTATTTTAAGCATATGCTTAAGTTACTAGCTATATGGGAGCTAGGGAGAAAATAATTATGCAACCACCACAATGGCTTTTTTGAGCAGATTATAACTTCCTAGAAAACGAGGACAACTGGAGACCCTCTGGGTTAAAATGCATGGGGACGTGGCACAGGGGACACAATTGTCTACTACAGACCTCCTAATCAGGAACAAGAGCTTGACCAGGAATTCACCAGGGAACTGGCTGAGACTGCACGCTCTTGGTGCATGGTTGTCATGGGAGACTTCAACTACCCAGACATCTCATGGGAAGAGCACTCAGCCAAATCTGAATGGTCACAAAACTTCCTCATGTGCATGGACGAGCTCTACCTGACTCAAGAAGTCTTTGGACCAACAAGAGGTAAAGTGCTGCTGGACCTGGTACTGGCCAAAGGGGATGATCTAGTCAGCGACCTAAGAATCGAAGGAAAGTTGGGAGACGGGGACCATGAGTTGATCACTTTTACTATCCATCACAAAGCTGCCAAGTCAGTCAGCAATGCAGAAGTCCTCAACTTTAGGAAAGCTGACTTTGACAAGCTCAGGAGGCTTGTTGACGAGACGCTACGGGGTCATGACTTGACAGGGAGGGGAGTCCAAGATGAGTGGTTGCTCCTTAAGGGAGCAATCCTGAAAGTACAGGGGATGTCCATCCCATCTCGAAGGAAAGGTAGCAAAAGGGCACAGCAACCTCCTTGGCTCAGCAGGGAACTTGTGAACCTCCTATGTCTAAAAAGGCTTATGAAGGATAGAAGACAGGAATTGCTATAAAGGACAAGTATTCTGCACTGGTCCGCACCTGTAGGGAGTGAACCAGGAATGCCAAGGCTGCAGTCTAACTCACAACTGGCCACACATACCAAGGACAATAAAAAGTTCTTTTTCAGCTATGTGCAGAGTCAGAAGAAAAGCAAGGGTAACACTGGACCCCTTCTAAACCAAATGGGACAACTGACAGCCGACACCCAGGAAAAAGCCAGCCTGCTTAATGGGTACTTTTGCATCAGCTTTTCACCAACCCAAAGGGACCACCCTGCCTAACAAGATGTGGGATGGCCAGGCTGAGGGTGAATTTATATGCAGCATCAGTGTAGGCCTTGTAAAGGAACACCTTGAGAGGCTGGGCACCTTCTAGTCACCTGGTCCTGACAGCCTGCACCCCAGAGTACTTAAGGAGCTGGCAGGCATCATAGCCCAGCCATTGGCAAGGATATTTGAGCTCTTGTGGTGCTCAGGTGAAGTACTTGAAGGTTGGAAGAAGGCCAGTGTGGTACCTATTTTCAAGAAAAGGAGGAAAGTAGATCTGGGGAACTACAGGCCAATCAGCTTGACCTCAATCCCTGGAATGGTTTTGGAAAAAATTATTAGAGAGACCATTCTAGACAAGTTGGCTGATGGCAACATTCTGAGGGACAGCCAGCATGGGTTTGTTGCAGGTAGGTCTTGCCTGACCAATCTCATTTGCTTCTATGACCAGGTGACCTATCACCTGGACAAGGGAGAAGAGATTGACGTTATATATCTGGACTTTAAAAAAGCCTTTGATCTGGTGTCTCATTATCTCCTCATGGAAAAGTTAGCCAACTGCAGCCTCAGTTACATCACAGTCCAGTGGCTGGGAAATTGGCTCCAGGGTCAGACCCAGAGAGTAATAGTCCATGGAAGTGAATCACCAGGGCACTCCGTGACCAGTGGTGTCGCCGAAGGCTCTGTCCTTGGACCTGTATTCTTCAACATCTTTGTTAACAGTGTGGACACTGGTGTCAGAAGCGGACTGCTAAGTAGAGTGGCGAGGATAGGCTGGTGATCCAGGCTGACCTTCATAGGCTTAGAAAGTGGGCGGATAAAAACCTAAAGACTCAACATGGATAAATGCAAGGTATTCCATCTTGCAGGGGGAGGGGGCACCTGCATCACGCTTATAGGCTCGACAGTGCTACCCTTGCTAGCACCATGGTCAAAAGGGACTTTGGGGGTCATGACTGACCACAAGATGAATATGAGCCACGAATGCAATGTTGCAGCTAGTAAAGTGAACAAAACTCTGGCTTGCTTCCATAGATGCTTCTCAAGCAAATCTCAGGATGTCATCCTTCTGCTGTACTCAGCCTTGGTGAGGCTGCAGCTGGAGCACTGTATCCAATTTTGGGCTCCACAATTCGAGAATGATGTGGAGAAGCTTGAGACAGTCCAGAGGAGAGCCATGTCCATGGTCAGAGGGCATGAGAACAGGCCTTATGAAAAGAGGCTAAGAGCCATGGCACTCTTCAGCCTGGAAAAGCACAAGCTCAGGGGTGACCTGGTGGCAGCCTGTAAGTATATAAAGGGTGTACATCAGGATCTGGGGGAATGCCTGTTCACCAGAGCACCCCAAGGGATGACAAAGTCCAACAGTCATAAACTCCTCCAAGACCATTTTCGGCTGGACTTAAGAAAAGATGTCATTACTGTCCAAGCCCCCAAGGCCTGAAATAGACTCCCTCCAGAGGTGGTGCAAGTACCTACTCTGGCCACTCTTAAGAATCGTTTTGATGCTTATCTTGCTGGAATCCTTTGACCCCAGCTGACTTCCTGCCCCTGGGGCAGGGGGCTGGACTCGATGATCTTCCGAGGTCCCTTCCAGCCCTAATGTCTATAAAATCTATGAAATCAGGAGAGTTTTTAGTAAGGTTAAATTAAAAGTTCACTTAAATATCAAGGGAGAGCCAAAGCAACTGATGTAAATACAACAGTCTCCTGATGGCATCGGGACAGTATGAAAAATAGTTTTCCTCTTCCCCTTAGCTTTAGAAGAAATTAACACTGCTTGTTAGTCATGCAGGTATATGGCATAAACAAGCATAAGCTTGAGCCAAGCTATTTCCAAATAGTCTGGTTCAGTTGGAAGTTCCCTTTCAATAATAAGATCTTAAAATAAAAAGAGAGAAAAGAAGCCAGTTTTTACTGTGAATCATAAGGTTCTTTCTGGATGCCCTACTAAGTATACAGGAACAACTGGTGATCATGCAGTGGTAGAGTAGTAGGAGTATGCATAAAGAATGTTTATTAAATAGGTAATTAAAATGTTAATAATTATTGATGGCATGGATTTATACTCCGAGAATAATAGTGCCCTTCGGGCTATTAAAAAAGAGAGTTAATAATTTTGCCAGGTAAAATAGGATTGGTTAGATAATGAGACCTGGATATAATACATTCATTAAGGAGAGTAGGAGTTGAAACTCTGGTTATCTGCACGGTTAAAAATGTAAGCAGTGCAAAGGCACATAAAATCTTGTCCTATGACAGCCTACATATGCATTATGAAAAAATGTATTTCCTTGACTGTAGCAAGGGACAGCACCATGTTTTTGGTTATGTTTTTACAAAGCCTAGAACTAAGGGGTTGAGGTCTGAAAGGTGTGATACAAATATATAAATAAAAGTAAGAATTGAGAATAATTCTGATTCACCTAGAAAGTTTGCCTTTTCTAGTGTATTCCTTCTGAGGACCTTTAAAATGGTAATTAATTATACTTTCCTGGTGCTCCAGTGAGTTAGCAGGTTTTACTCATATTACAGACAAAGAAACTGAGACCTATCTATACTACCTTCATGCCATTCTAGGGAGCATTGCTTGGGAGCACTTCATGCTCCCTGGTTTCTGCTCTGCACATCCAAATTCCAGAACTGAAGCCCTAAAGTTGCCTTAGATCACATTGTGTGTGCACCTAGCACTGCTCTTAAGCTCTGCGTCTCAAGCACACTTACGGGTTTGCAGTCTGCCCTATTCTAAGGTGGCAATGTGACCTCTTATGTGGAGCATGAGAAAGTGTTTCACAGTGGGACTCCTGGGTGAAGCAAGAAGCTGGCTTAGCCATGGCCCGAGACCCAGATAGGCTGGGTCCAGATGGGAACAAGAGGTAGGTGACCTGATTCCCAGGTCTTTGCTTTAAGTACTGGATTGGTTTCTTCCCATGGTAACTCAGCACCAGTTAATTAACAAAGGAGGAAAACTGACATATAGAACATCTTTGACAAATCAAAAAATAAACTTTCCTGGAACAAATTACTACCTTAAGGCTCTTTAAAAGTTAAGCTATATATGTTTTAAAATAAATTCCTGTGCTGCTAATAATGCAGATCGTTAAAGTTGGAAGAAATTTAATTGTATGATAAAAGCTGCTGTATGTAGGGAAAGGGCAGTGGAAAAGGGAGGTATTATCAGGCCTGATGTTTATACTGAGTGAGTATTCTTATTTTCAGGGCACAGAGAAGCTGCTGGCTTTCCTTTGGTTGGTTTTGTAGTTTCATAGTAGCTAGGATCAGGAGGGGCCGGATCAGATCATCTAGCCTGACCTCCTGCCACAGGCAGGAATGAATGCTGGGTTCACAAGACCCCAGACAAGTGATAGTTTCATAGTAGCTAGAGTCGGAAGGGACCTAGGTAGATCATCTAGTCCGACCCCCTGCCTTGGCAGGAAAGAGCACCGGGGTCAGATGACCCCGGCAAGGTGCTCATCTAACTTCCTTTTAAAAATCCCCAGGCTAGGAGCCTGCACCACTTCCCCTGGAAGCTGGTTCCAGGCCCTAGCCGCCCTGACTGTGAAGTAGCGCCTCCTAATATCTAATCTAAACTTACCCTCCGCCAGCTTGTGACCGTTATTCCTGGTCACTCCTGGCAGCGCACGGGGGAACAGGGACTCCCCCAATACCTGCTGATCCCCCCTGACCAGTTTGTAGCAGGCCACAAGGTCCCCCCTTAACCTTCTCTTGTGGAGGCTAAACAGGTTCAGGTCCCGTAGCCTCTCCTCATAAGGCCTGCCCTGCTGACCCTTGATCATACGAGTGGCCCTCCTCTGAACTCTTTCCATATCATACGAGTGGCCCTCCTCTGAACTCTTTCCATATTTATCATCTAATCTCTTTTTGAATTTGCCCAAGGTAAGGGCGAGGACCACTTCCCTAGGAAGTTGGTTCCAGATTTTGGCTACCCTAACAATAAAATATTGTCTCCAGCCTTAAGCCACAACTGGCTTGAGATGTACCTTTGGATGCATGACAAGGTATGGCTGGCTGCAGTCTGGCATTGGCGGCTCATGTTCATCTTGGGGTCATCTTGGACTCCAAGATCACTTTCCGCCTCTGTGCTTTCAAGAGGGGAACTCCCCAGCCTGTATGTATACTGTGGATTCCTTCTCCCAAGGTGCAGCACCCTGCATTTGCCTGTGTTGAACCCCATCCTGTTCTCATCTGCTCACTTTTGTAGTCTGTCTAAATCTAGTTGCAGCCTCTCCCTTCAAATGTATCCACCTCAGCCCACATCTTAGTGTCATCAGCAAACCTGGACAGCCTTGAACCCTCTTGTCCAAGTTGTTAATGAAGATGTTAAACAGTGCAGGCCTGAGAACTGACCCCTTGGATACCCCACTGATCACATCTCACCAGTTTGAGTACAACCCGTCCACCACTACTCTCTGAGTGTGCCCCATCAGCCAATTTTTTAGCCATCCAACTGTGCAGGCATCAATGCCACAGTCACTTAACTTATTGATGAGGATGGGGTGAGAGACAGTGTCAAAGACCTTCTTAAAGTCTAAAAAGACTGTGTCCATGGCATCACCATCATCCAAGGATTTAGTTACCTGGTCTTAAAAGGCAATCAGGTTGGTCAGGCAGGACTTGCCTTTGATGAACCTATGCTGATTGCCCCTGACCATGATCTCCCCTGCAGGCCCCCCACAGATGTGCTCCTTGATGATTCTCCTCAAGATCTTCCCAAGCACCGAGGTGAAGCTTAGAAGCCTATAGTTACTTGGGTCCTCCTTCCTCCCTTTATTGAAAATTGGGACCACATTAGCTAGTTTCCAACCCTTCAGCGCCTGGCCAGATGACCACAAATGCTCATACAGCCGGGCCAAGGGCTCCGCGATGATCCCTGCCAGCTCCCTCAACACCCTTGGGTGGAGGGTATCTAGACCTGCGGATTTTAAAATGTCCAGCTCTTCCAGAAGATCCCTAACTACATCTGCGCTGACCGAAGGTCTGACAGAGCTATCCCCCAGATATTGTCCCTGCTTCTGGTAGGAGGGATGTCCTGGTCCCTGTTCAAGAAAACAGAAGCAAAGAAACTGTTAAAAATATCAGCCTTCTTGTCTGGGGCAGCAGGTGGCAGTTGACATAGGAACTAATTGGATCAGCTGACCGCCAGGGGGTGAGGCTTGGCCTTCATAAGGAGGGAAGGCTGAGGCCAGACACAGTTCCCCTTGGGCAGGGGCAGCGGCAGCGGCAGCGGCAGCCTGAGTTGATGGTTGCAGCCTGACCACTCTGACTGGCTGCAATGATGCAGGGATAGAGAGAACCCTGGCGGAGGTATGGGAGAGAGCCAGCATAGAGCGGAGTTGGCATTATAAGCTCGGGGGGCTTATGATGCGTTATAGCTGGCTGGCATATAGTTTTGTTGAGTTGTGATTATTACACCGGAGGACCGGGTGAGGCTGTAGGGGTGTGAGGAGGCCTCACGGGAGCTCCCCAATAATCTGGAGGTTCCTGGTGCCCAGCGTGGCACACCGGACGGTGCCAGGCGGGCACAACTGTTGGCGCCAGTGGGGCACGTGTTGGGGGGTGTTGACCCCGCCCTACTAGGGCAAGTGACCCAGACGGTGGTCCAGGGGGGCCAGGCACAGCTGCGGCCACCTGAGCCCCAACCGGGTGTAGGACACAGAAGAAGGGTCAGGGGCCAGGCACGGCTACAGGCCACCTGAGCTCAAGCGTGAGAGGTGCGACATAGGCCTGAAGAGGCGGGTCTGGGGGCCAGGTAAGGCTAAGGCCGCCTAAGCCCCAACCCTGAGAAGCCCGAGTTGGGAACAGAAGGCCCCAGTGCGGGCAGGCGCGAGGAGCGCGAGCAAAGGCCCCAAGGCGGGGCAGCGGAGCACAAGAGGCGCGACCACAGGCCTGAGTGCAGGCATAGAAGGCTCAAGTGCGGGCAGCGAGCGCAAGGAGTGCGGGCAAGGGCCCCAGTGGGGGCATAGGAGGCCCCAGTGCGGGCAACGAGGGCAAGGAGCGTGAGTAAGGGCCGCAGGGCTGCAGAGCACAAGAGGCGCGATTACAGGCCTGAGTGCGGGCGCGGAGCTCGAGAGGCGCGACCACAGGCCCGAGTGCAGGCATAGAGACCGTGGGGAGTGCGGGGTGCAGGCCAGTACACGAGTGGCTGCGGAACATAAGGGAGGCAGGCCTGAGTGGGGCACTGTCTGTGAGATACGAAGCCCCGAGAGGGGAATAAGCCCATTGGGAAGTCCGGGCTGGGCAAGAAGGGGTGCAGTCAGAGAGACGCCTCAGGAGGGGGCACGTTATTGAGTAGGCCCCGGGAAAGGACCAGCACAGGGACTAGAACCAAAGTCCTGGTATAGTAAGACCGGCCCCGTGCCAAGAAGGGCAGGAAGGCAGCCTCCCTAATTGAACCAATAAGATCAAAGACGTGGCGGGCAAGATAGAGGGTGCATTCAAAGCCCAGGTTGGCACGGTAGGCAAGGGCACTAGGGGAGGTCACGGCACCCCTAGGGGCCGTCCTGCCACACTGGCATAGCCACAAGATTACCATTTGAGTCTTGCAGGGGTCCTGCATTGCCTGGTGCCCTCTCCTGGCTCCCAGTGTACTTGAAAAAGGACATTGTTGTTGTCCTTAATCCTGGATGGTAGCCTGAGTTCCATCCCTGCCTTGGCCTTCCTAATAGCCCTCCTACACTCACGGGCCGAGGAGGAGTACTCCTCCTTGGTGATAGCTCCTTCCTTCCACTGGTTGTATGCTCCCCTTTTAGTCCTCAGGCATTCCTGAATGCCTTTGCTGAGCCAACGGGGTTTCTGAGCACTCTTACCTCCCTTGCTTCTCTCAGCGACTGTTACCCTTTGGGCCTGGAGGATCATCCCCTTAAGGTACGACCATCCCTCATGGACTCCCATTTCTTCTACCTTCTGGGCCCTCGGTGGCTCCCCCACTAATCTCCGAAGCTCATTGAAGTTGGCCCTTCTGAAGTCAAGGGCTTTAGTCTTGTTGTAAGCCCTTGACACCCTGCGCTGAATAGTGAATTCTAGCAGGTAATGATCGCTATTACTCAGGTGGACAAGGACCTGCAGTCCCCTCACCAGGTCATCCCCAGTGGCCAGGACCTGTGCACCTCCTGGATAAGGTGAAGGTGCTGTAATGCAGCCAGGAACCTATGTGAGCCGTCAGACCTGGCTGTCCGCTCCTCCCAGCAAATATCTAGGTAGCTTAGGTCACCCATGACAATAACATCCCTTGACCTAACCACCTCTATAAGCTGACTGGAGAAGTCCTGGTCCAGGCTCTTCTCCCTGGTTGGGTGGTCTGTAGTAGACACGTACTGTAAGGTCCCTTTCACCATACCCCCTTGTAGTTTGACCCACAGTGTCTCTGCCTGACCCTCCTCTAACCTGAAGCTAATGCTTGATGATGTGAGGTGCTCTTTGACATAGAGCGCAACCCCCCCACTTCCTCTCTGTCCTGTCACTTCTATATAGGGTGTATCCCCGAATGCCCACTGCCCAGTCGTGGGTGGGGTCCCACCAGGTTTCTGTGAACCCTACTAAGTCTGGATTCTTAGTCACAATCAGGAGGCACAGTTTCTCCTGCTTGTTCCCCATACTATGAGCATTAGTGTAGAGGCACTTGAGGCCTCCTGAGGGTGCACGCGCCTCCCCCCCCACTCACAGGACAGTTGTGGCCCCCTGCTTCCAGGATGTTGTTGCTTACCTGGGCATCCCTTTCTCTTGTCACCCTGAATACTGGTGAAGCATCCTCTCCACTCGGAGTGGCCCCTTCCCCTGGTGAAGCTAGTTTAAAGCCCGCCATATGAGATCAGCCAGCCTAGAAGAAAAAATGTTTGCCCTTAGGGGAGAGATGTAGCCCATCCCATGTTGTATCTGTAAGTTTTGGCAGCAGTATCTGGAATCATGGGTAGACCTTTTCTTGACAATATTAGAAATTAAATTAAATGAAAACACTTGTATCCATTCTGTTAGGCATATAATTTATGATAGGACACAGGGAAGTTATATGTTAAAGTGATAGATCTGAACAGGATTTCTATGATTTAATTGCTGGGGAAGCTAATTGGCACTGATTCAGGTGTGAGGTAAGAGCATTCACTAGGCCTTTGTCTTGGCATAAGAATGTAGGACTTCAAAACTGGCTGGTTAGGCAAAAATGCACTGTTTCTTAGGAAGGAAGTGTGACCCTGGTCACAGAAAAATCTGTGGAGAAACTGACTGCTTAGAAGAACTGCTGCTGAAGATAAAAAGGGATTGCTTAATCAAGTCCCAGCAATTCCTGCCACAAGGAAATGGATTTCATTTTGGAAGCTGTATTGGGCAAAAGTTACAGCACTGTGGGTTCTCTAATTCCCTTTAACTGTTTGGCACATTAACAGCAGGGCAACACCAAGGGAAAGGTGTGGATAGAAATCATATGAAGGAGATGTAGCTCCAAGGCATGTTCTTTCTCCCTCCCTCTGGTAGCGTAGTATAGTTGCCTGCATTTCCTCCGTAAAATCTGCGTCATGAGAAAAAAACACCTCCTGGCCTTGTTGAGGTTTTCTGCTCCTTCGATGCAAAGAATTTTCCTTATACCTCATTGCTCCTTGGGCTTTCAGCACTTATGTTTCAGCAAGAACGTCACAGAAGTCTTGGCTGCTGACAGCATGGCTGGAACATACTGAACAATGGCACTTCCAGCCTTTCTGGCCAGCACTGTTATTTTTGTATGTATGCTCACTGCTGATGGCCACCCTCATTGGCTGCCACAATAGCATCCCTGTCGTCTTTCTGCTGGCAGAGACTTTGTATTGAATCTGACTCATTAAATATTAATAATGGTTTTATTTATTTGACTGTTAATAAACCTGGAATCACTTTATATTCAAAGGAGGTGTGTGTGATGTATGGGAGTGGGAACTCTGGAAAAAAGGTGGAAGTACAAAGGAGCTGGTCTCACTTGGTGTAAAGGGGTATAGCCGCACTGAAGTAAGGAAGGCTACAGTGATTCGCACCAGGGGAAGCTTTGATCTTTTAGGCAATACATATTACCCACTTCATATTGCAGTGTCTGTTTCAAATGTTACAGGACCATGTGAGGGTTCTCAGGCAGCCCTCCACCACTTTTTTCAGTATAACTGTTTCACTTCTGATCTTTTACCTTCCTTTTGTGTTTAGGTTGTAATCTCTTTGGAGTGGGGATTGCGTCTCATTGAGTGTTTGTGCAATGGCTAACACTGGGGCCCTGATCTTGGCTGGGACAGCTATATGATGAATTGCTACAAGGCATGGGCTAGAATAGGAACAATACTATCTAGGAGGTGCTCCTGTCCTGTGAGCTGAATTTTATCCAGTATTCCTGAACTTCTGTGAAAGAGGTACTCCCTTCCTGCAGGACAAGTGGGATTTTAAGGTTCAGATACTCTGTCATGGCTTTGCTGAGCTCACAGTTTTCTTTCTGAGGAGAAAAGTATTAGCTGACAAGCAATGCCACAACAAAGGACTAATGGGAACTGGTCCCAGGGACCATGGCTGTCAGGGGACGCATCTCCTTGGCTGCCAGACCTGAAACTTCTTCTAGAACTTTTAGCCTCTACATGTTGTTTTGTAGTTATCATCCTGATGAGACAGGCTATGGCACCAAAATGACACTGGCTAATTAAATGTCAGTAGAATCAGAAGCAGTTGCAAGGCTTTTACACTTAGATTGCCAAGATTGAAACAAAAACCAGTGACGCACATCACCCTCCTTACAGTTCATTAGGGTGGTATATAACTCTACCTTCAGCCAGTTACAGTGTATACATTCAGTATGGAGTCTGCAACAGGGGCTTGACACTAATGAGCCCCTGAAAGATTACACAAATGTCTGTGGCTTCTGTTCAGTTGTAAGTAAAATTCTTGGCAACTTGTCCAGCAACATTTTCTTTTTCCATGTTGTTGCTTTCTGAGTATTTGCCCCATTGTCCCACAGTGTAGACCCTGATGTTTCTAATAAAGGGAATTCAGTAATACGACCTTCACTACACTTGAGGGATCCCCTTAACTTCAGCAGCATTCTTCAGATTTGCACGTTTGCATTAGTGGTTTCATTTGTAGGATTGGGTCCAAAGTTGGTTCTCTGTTTTCATTTCCCCATAAAATTTAATAAGGGTAATATCAGTTAATATTGGGTAAGTCTTCTGTTTAGGGATTGTCTACTCCATTAACGTGTGGATGGCCTTGTGGCCGTGATAAGTTGTTTTGTGCGTTTTTCCCTATGTATCTCTAACTTCTCTAATTCTGTTTCCATATGCGTTGTGGTTTTTAAAGTCTTTGAAACTTGGAAATACATTTTACTGTAGAATAGGGGTTTATAAGTCAAACGTTTGCAAAATCTTTGTGTTAATATGTGGTTCTGCTCTGAAATGTGGCTTTGGCAGGATGCCAGTCTCCTGTCTGAGAGATTTGCAGCTCTTTGAGCATAGCTGCAATTCTGCCTGTTCTTCTTTATGACAGAAATACATTAGCGTTACTCTTTATTGCTTTCATGGCCAAGACAGCTCTGGGAAAATGAGCTAGAGGCTCCTTTGGCTCCCACATCACCAACAGGATTGTAACCAAATTTCCTATTGCAAGACCAGCTGTTCATGTGGCTAGGTACTCAACTGGTATAAACTGTGATATTCCTGTTGAAAACAGTCAAGCTGCACTGCTTTACATTTGCTGGGAATTGCCTTTGAATTCTGGTCCTTCAAATTCTGAGGGTAACAGTGAACTGAAGTCAGCATTTGACCTGAAGAATGTTTATTACTAGTAACGATGCATGGAATAGAAAATGCACAACTAGACTTCCAGCTTACAGGATGAGTTTTTAGAGATAAAACTTAAGGAGGAGGGAAATCATTTTATTTGTAAACTGAACAAATATAACACAATAAATGTAAAACTGTACAGTGCCAACTTTGCAGTCAATTTCCAAAGAAGACTGCATTCTAAGTCTCTAGTTCCCATATATTATCCTCACAGAAATACATGTTGTATATTGCATGAAATATAACTGTGTACATATTTTATATTCTAGCAGACACCCCCTGATTAATAGAAAATATGTAACACAAAATATTGATTTGTAACTGCCCTTCTGTAGATGAAATCTTAATCAAAGGCAGAGCTTGGACTTTTGTAGTAAAGGTGAACTGTAAAGGACATTTACAAAATTGTGTTTCTTGTTCAAAATGCCTCTTTGTGGTCTTCATCATTAGCAACCCCTCACAGTCAAGAATGATTGCCTTATCTGTGGGTCTGAAGGTGACTGACAAAGCCAATCCAGGATTGACAGATTTTTGGGTACCTTGGGCATGTGTTTCTGTGCTCTGGATTCTTGGTTCAGCCTGCAACATACTGTTTCTGCTGCCCCTGCTTTTCTGTCTCCTGTTGTCATTGTGACATTTCAAAATAGCGATATCCTTGCAGCAGACTCTTCCTCCACTTGGGTAGGTGATCATCTCCCATAGGCTGGTGTTGATTTTGTATTTTTTTTTTCAAGTTTTCCTTGAGGATGTCCTTGAAGCACTTTCTCTGCCCTCCTCTTCAGTGTACGCCTTGACTGATCTGGGGGAATAAAACTTGCCTCAGGAATCTGGAGTTGGACATCTGAATTACTTGGCCAGCTCAGTGAAGTTGTTAAATGATCATCACCTTGATTCTCATGGTGTTTGCTTGCAAGAGGATGCTAATGTTCATGCATCCATCTTCCCACTGAATTCAAAGCATCTTCTGCAGACAGCACTGATAGTACTTCTCCAGAAATTTCAAGTGTCTCCTGTATGTTGTCCACATGTCATCTCCATATAGGAAAACAAGAATCACGATTGCTTGCTAAACCATGAGCTTGATTTTGAATCTGGTGCACTGCATATTTGAGGTGATGTTGGATTTTTCATGGATGTCGGCCTTCTGTAAGAGATGGTTTCTGAGATGCAGCAAATACTCTGTTCTCCAGAGTCTCATCATAAATCTGAATGACCAGAGCTGGGCACTGCTCATTAAGAGCGTGTTATGGAAGACCTTATTCTTCTGAATGTTTAGTGTCAATCCCATTTTCTTGTATGCCTCAGTAAAGACATTGATTGCCTGAAGATCTGTTTCTAAGTGAGTACACACTACAGCATCATCAGCATACTGGAGCTCAGTGATTGAGGTTGGAGCAGTCTTGGTTTTGGCTTGGAGCCAGCTGAGATTAAACAGTTTACCAACCACTTGGTAGTTTAGCTCCACTGGAAGTCTGTTGGTGGTCAGATGTAATATAAGGGATATCAAGAAGAGTGTTGGGGAGATGACACAACTGGAAAAATCCAGTGAACAGTGAAGACCATGTCAGTTTTGTCTCTTGATGCGCTAAATACACACTGAAATTCTGGGAAGAGCTCGTTAGCAAGTGGAAGGAGATGTTCTCACAGTTATATTTCCTGTGGACATCAGGCGATCTGTCTGTAATTTCAACAGTCAGACCTGTCCCCTTTTTTGAAGATTGTCATGATCATGGCATCCCTGAGGTCATCTGGGATTTTCTCATCATTCCAGATCCTTAAGATGAGGACTTGGAGCTGTGAAGTAGGCTCCTCTCCTCTCTGTCCCAAGATTTTGGCAGGGATTCCTTCTGCTTCAGATCCCTTCTCATTCTTCATGTGCTCGATGGTTTTCTTCACCTTGTCAAGGGTTGGAGGGGTTTTGAGATCATATCTGACTGGGTGTTGTGGGATGGAATTGAGAACTGTCTTGTCAGCAACAGTGTGTCAATTGGGAAGGTCTTCAAAGTGTTCTTTCCAAAGGGTGTTGGTGGCTCCCCTTTCTTTGATCAGGTCTCCTCCATCCTTAGGTCTCAAGCATTCCTGAGTACTTGGACCATATGTGGCTTTGGTGGCAATAGAGAAACTGTGCATATCATGGATGTCAGTGAGAAGTCGAATCTCCTTTGCCTTGTTTTCCCATCATCTGTTCTTCATATTGCAGGTCCTGCTTTGAACCTCTGCCTTGGCTTGTTGGTGATTCAGTTTCTTTTGCTTGGAGTTAGTCATTCTGCCAAGCACAAAAGGCCTTGTGCTTGCAGTTGATCAACTCTTGGATTTCCCAGTCATTCTCATCAAACCAGCTGACATTCTTCCATTGTTGTTGATTGGGATTCACCAGTTTTTCATTGAGGTGCTGGTGGAAGAGGTCTTGCTTGATTAGGTCTTTTAGTCCTTCAATGTTGACCTTCAGTCGGCATTGCTTCTGCTGCAGCTGTTGTTTGTAGGCCATTCTGAGTAACATAACTGAGCAGGTGAGTTGGCAATGAGTCCGACAATTGTCAGCTCCTAGCAAGCTCAAGTAATGTGCACATCTTTGTGATCCTGGACATGAATGATGATGCAGTCAATCAAGTGCCAATGCTTAAATTATGGGTGTTACCGTAAGGTCTTGTACCAGTTTTTCTGATGGAACAGGGTGTTGATGATGGTATGGTTCTGTGCATTTGATCAAGAGCAGGATGCCACTGGAGTTGACCTTTCCCATTCCTTGCTGATGGTTCAGTTCCAGAGGTTTGAGTCCCTTTTGACTCTGGCATTGAAATTTCCAAGCAGAATAAGCTGGTCTCCCTCTGGAACATAAGAAAGGATTTGATCAAGTTTGGTATAGAATTCCTCCTTGATTTTGGCAGCAACACCAAAAATTGGGGCATATGCACTGATGACAATGGGATATTGGCACCCTGCCAATTTGACATGGAGAGTCATGATGTGCTCATTAATTCTGATAGGGAAGTTGTTGAGTTGGTTTGAGTTCATGCTTAAAGGCAAAGCCAACTCTGTGAAGTTGGTGTTCTTCTTTCTGTTTACTCTTCCAGAAGAGAGTATTGCTGTCTCTCTTTGTTCTTTGAGCTGCCCATCTCTCATTTACCAGGTCTTACTTAGTCAGTGCAACAATGTCACCTGAGTTCTTGAGCTGTGATTGCTCTGGGTGTTCATTGTTAGGATCGTCCATGAGGGTCTCCATGTTTCGGGTCCCAACATTGATTGTGTATCTTCATTGATTTCCACCTCAGTAAAGGTGATTCCACTGGAGACAGTTATCCAGTCAAAAAAGTAGGCAGACTATGTTTAGGGTACCATTTTTAGCCCTCTCCCCATGTGGAGTGAGTAGAGCAGATCCTCAAGAAGGCTGCTTAGCTGCAGTTACAGCTGCTGAATTGCACTCCTGCCTTCTGCAGGTGCTAGATGACTTTCTTGTAACTGCTGCCTTCATGCCAGCTTATGACTAGGAGCTTCCAGGCCTTGCTCCTGTCATCACTAGCTGGTTGCCAGGGGGCTTGAAACATGTGCTAAAGCCATTTTAATGGAAGATGTCTGTGCTTGATTTCTTTTATCATGGAGAAACTGCCACACATGAGCTTCCACACAGTTCTTGACAGAACAGGTCCTTGATTCAGTGGCAAGAAATCCAAGACAGGTGGAGATCTCATTCTGCTGAAGCCTTCAACTGCCTTTGCAGCCACTGAAATTCTAACATCATCTTCTGACTGCACCACTACTGTTACCCACCTTATCCACAGTTGGCGAGTAGTGGCATGAGCAGGGAATGTTAGCTGTGAAATAAGCGGGGGGTAACTCTGATGAATAAGCAGTCATGGACCAAGCAGCAGAAGCACCACCAGGATGTGGTGGGGACAGCAGATGGCAATGCTCTCCCTCCCGAAACATCAGACCACATCGTTAAGTAGGAAAAGATGGTTGCATACAAATGCTGACAGGTGTAAAGTCTTTGCAGAGCTCAGTTGCACGTTCCCCACTTTAATCCCACTTGGCTTTTACTCAAAATTTCAGTCAAGCCATACATACTTTTCTTTGGGTTAAGAAATGCTTATTTAGGAGGATGCAGCACTGAGAGGATTGGCCATATAATTTGGAGGACTCTAAAGAAGAGCACAACCCTACACTAGAAGAGTCAGTCTTTGAATTGCTAGGTACCTCATCTGGTCTCCTTGCTAGAAAAAGGAAGGCAGTTTGTTAGTAAATTTTCCCCCCTCTGCTCTGGTCTCCCTTCTGGAGGAGGAGGGCAGAGTCAGACCAGGTATACAGCTATGTTCCCCTCTTCCCTAAAATAGCAGGGTCACTCTGCTTGGTTATATGCTTGCCTTTTCTTTTTTTTAGAAATCACTTATTAGACGGCGTTAGATAAAGCTTTTGCAGAGAGATGCTACTGGCTAGTCAGCCATCACTCTGAATAAGACTAAAACTCAAGGAAGAAAGTACTTTTGTGCAAAAAAGAAATCAAGAATTCATGAAAAGCATATAACAACACTTTATCTCCAGTGTATCATCCTACTGTGCCAGTAGTCTTTAAGAGGATGACAGGTCTTCCTGTTCGGCAGACATAGGATCTGTGCATAAGACATTGTCAACCAGGAGAGAAAATGTCTGAATGCAGTTTTCATTGGGGCCTGGAGCTGTACAATGCTGTGATCCTTCAGATGAGCTCATAATCTCCACATGAGCTCAGTAGCCACAAGGAAAGGGGAGCCATGTTGGAATGGCAGGCTGTTTCAAGTGGAGTTCCACAGGGATCTGTCCTGGGCCCAGTGCTAATTTAACAGGTGTATTAATGATTTGAATGTTAAAATAAAGAGGTTATTGAGCAAATTTGCAGACAGCATGACACTGGGAAGGATTGTAAACACACCAGAGGACAAGAGCACAATTCAGAAGGATTTGACAGGTTGGAAAGCTGGGCTGGAGTTAGCAGGATGAATGTCCATGCTGACAAATCCAAGGTGCTACATCTCAGGAAGAATAATCAAGAATATGTAAACAAGATGGGTAACAGCTGGCTGGATGGCAGCACCACAGAGAAGGGCCTCAGAGTCTTGATAGATCAATCACAGATTCAGTATGTGTCTGCAGCTTGACACAGCTGCACAAAAAGCAAATGTGATTTTGGGCTGCATCAATAGGAGCATTAAGTACAATATCCTGGAGGTGACAGCACCTCTACTCAGCACTAATTAGGCCTAATTCAGAGCATTGTGTGTAGTTTTGGGCTCCACATTTTAAAAAAGACATGGAAAACCTAGAGAGGCTCCAGAGGCAGGTGACAGAAATGATAAAGGGCTTGGAAGGCAAGCCATACAAAGAGCGGTTGATGGAGTTAGGCATTTTCAGCTTGCAGAAAACATGTGTAAGAGGGGATATGGTAGCAGTCTTCAAATATCTAAAAGGCTGCCATAAAGAAGAGAGAGAATACCTTTTCTTTTTGAAAGCAGGATGCATACTAAGGGCTTGAAGTTATGGCAAAGCAGGTTTAGACTGGATATCAGGAAAAAATGTCTTCACTGTTAGAACAGTGGGGCCAATGGAATAGATCGCCTAGGGAAGTTGTAGAACCTCTGTTGTTGGTATTCAAGAATTCATAGATTCATAGATTGTTAGGGGCTGGAAGGGACCTTGTAGATCATTAGGTCCAGTCCCCCTGCACTAGGCAGGAAAAGACAACTGGGGTCAGGGAGACCATCCAGTCTCCTTTTGAAGATTTTCAGGGTAGGTGACTGCACTACCACTGGAGGAAGTTTATTCCACAGTCTGGACACCCTGACTGTGAAGGAGTTTTTCCTGGAATTGAGCCTGAAGTGGCCTTCCAGGAGTTTGTATCTATTGCTCCTGGTCTTCCCCAGGGTTGTCCTCCTGAGCCATTCTTGATGTACTCCCCTGATGTAGTGGTAAGCCACTACCAAGTCCCCTTTTGGCCTACTTTTCTATAGATTGAAGAGGCCCAAGTCCCTCAGCCTCTCTTTGTATGGCTTGTCTTGCAAGCCCCTGATTATACGGCTGGCTCTTCTCTGGGCCCTCTAGTGCAGTTCCTAGAACTGGACACAGCACTCCTGCAGTCTCACCAGTCCGGAGTACAGTGGGAGTTTCACTTCCTTAGTTTTGTATGAAATGCAACAGTTAATGCATGCCAGCATGTTGTTTGCTCTGCTGGCCACAGCATTGCACTGCCGGCTTATATTCATGCAATGATCGATCACTACCCCAGGTGTCTTTCGGCTGTGGTGCAAGTCAAATTGTCACCACCGATCCTGTAGGTATGTTGGGGATTGTTTGCCCCCAGATGGAGCACCTCACACTTCTGAGTGTTGAACTTCATCTGGTTTTGGTCCACCCAACTCTCCAGCCTTTCCAGATCCACTTGTCTCTGCAGCCTATCTTCTGGCATAACCATGCTCCCTCATAACTTGGTGTCATCTACAAACCTGACCAGCAAGCTTTTCACCCCCACATCCAAATCATTGATAAAGATGTTGAAAAGCACCAGTCTAAGCATGGACCCCTGAGGGACACCACCGGCCACTTCTCGCTAGGATGACACCGATCCATTCATGAGAACTTTCTGGGTCCTACCATGCAGCCAGTTTTCCATCCAGTGAACTGTTGAGCAGTTAAGAGGTTGGATAAGCATTGGTTAGGGATGATCTAGAACTAGCTATGACTGTGCTAAGCTATGGGTATTTCCCATGCCTTTGACACAGTGTCACACCCAATTCGTATCAGTAAACTAAACAGTTGCAATGTAGATTATTACACAGAACAGTGGGTAGAAAATTGGCTTATGGGACACACCCAGAGAGTGGTGGTGGACAGGTCGGTTTCTACCTGGAGGAATGTGGGCAGTGGAGTCCCCCAAGGCTCTATCCTGGGACTGGTACTATTCAATATTTTCATTAGTGATTTGGACAGGGTGCTTTCTACTCCCTAGTCCAAGTTTGCTGACAACACCAAACTGTGGGGGGAGGTACACAAACTAGACAGCAGGGAGCAAATCCAGGCTGATTTGGACAGGCTGGGGAAATGGGCCAAACAGAATAGGATCTAGTTTAACAAGGGTAAGTGTCATGTGTTGTACCTGGGGAGAGAATCATCAACACTCCTACAGCCTGAGAGGTACCACTCTAAGTAGCACAACTGCAGAAATGGATATCAGAGTCGTAGTTGACTCCAAAATGAACATGAGTCACCTGTGTGATGAGGTAATAAGTAAAGCTAACTGCACCCTTTCTTGCATAAGTAGGTGCACCACAAACAGGTCTAGGGAGGTGAAACTTCCCCTCTATACAGCACTGGTGAGGCCGCAGCTGGAGTACTGCATCCAGTTTTGGGCACCACACTTCAGGAGGAATGTGGATGGCCTGGAGAGGGTTCAGAGGAGGGCCACTCATCTGATTAAAGGCCTACAGAAAAAACCCTATGTGGACCTATTGGGAGACCTGAACCTCTTCAGCCTCCGCAAGAGGAGGCCAAGAGGCGATCTCGTGGCTGCCTACAAACTCATCGGGTTGAGGGGGACACTCAGCAAGAATAGGGGATACAATATTTACCAGGGCTCCTGACGGGGTAACTAGAAATAATGGCCACTAACTGGAAGAAAGGAAATTCAGGTTGGACATCAGGAAAAAATTCTTTACAGTGAGGGCTGCCAAAATATGGAATGCACTTCCAAGGGAGGTGGTGCTGCTCCCTTCCTTGGAGGTGTTTAAAAGGAGATAGGACAGATACCTGGCTGGGGTCATCTGACCCCAGCACTCATTCCTGCCCAGGGCAGGGGGTCAGACTCAATGATCTAAAAGGTCCCTTCCGACCCTGACATCTATGAAACTATGCTTCTGGGCTTTCCAGGTTGCTTCACAGGGCTGGGAAGTAATTTTTTTCCATTTCCTGTTACTATATTTTGGGCAGGGAGGGCGGGGGGTGGGAGGGGATTTCCACCTTCCTCAGAAACACCGGGTCCTGACTACAGCCAGAACTGGGGATTTTGACTGAGGTGTGCTAATGGTCTTGCAGGATTTTGACTGAAGTGTGCTAATGGTCTTGCAGGAACTAGAACCTGGAGGTTCCTGGCAAGAGGGTGTTGCTCCTCCACTCAGGATCAGATTGATCTCCATATTTGGGGTCAGGAAAGAATTTTACCCCTTCAATTAATACAAAACATGGTGGGGGAGGGGGGTTTGCCTTCCTCCGTAGTGAGAGATCCAGCTCCCTTTCCTTTGGATCTTTTGAATGTATTTAAAAAACCCTTTCAGCAGTAGGACACTGTCCCCCTGTCCCTCTGCTTTACCTGACAGGTTAGGATGCTATGATTTGTGGCTATGTAACAGGTTGAAAGGGCAGCTTTAGTAATAGGTTAGATATGATTTGTACGGGATGGTTTGGATGATCTTGCTTCAGGCAGGGATGTGGATTAGATGTTCTCCAGTGATCGCTTCCAGGCCTACTTTACTAAGATTCTATATTCTGGGGCCTTTGGTTCACCTCCCTATCACAGAGATTATAGATGACTGGGATTTGATTTCTTGCTATGATTGAAGTCAAGATTGGTAAAGTAAGGGGTCTCCTCTTTGCATTATCCTATATCAACCTCCCTTCACTCACTCTTCTCCATTATCTCATACATTTTTACCATCTTGCATCCTTATCTACTCCTTTGCTCACCATATCCACAGACAATAGGATGATAATTAGAGATGGCTGTTGTCCTGTGTTCTTGTATTTCCATTTCCTTCCCAAATGAGTTTTCTTTTGTCATGATTTTTTTTTTACCTTATAGGCATGAAAATAGTTTTCCCACTGGCTTTTATACAAACAACCTAGGCCAGAAAAAAAAGTTATGAACAAGACCAGTTGAAATTAGGTTTGCACTGAAATGTTTGCATAAAGTTTTTCCTGCTATTTCTCAAGGGGCATAAAAGAAGCAGAGCAAAAGTAACCATGGGATGGTCAGAGAGTTAGTGATTAAGAATAGGAATTTGCATTAACCTACAGTGGCCTTTTTTCCTGTAATGCTGTCAATCCTTAAAAAAGTTTTAATGTCTCCTAATTATTATCCCATTTTCCAAATGTAGAAAATGAGGCACCGGGAAGTAAGAGCCTGTCAAAGATTAAATATGAGTCTATGGAAAAGTCAGTAGTATGATCCACAGTGCCTCCTGAACCCCCAGGGCTCTCCTCAGATTGCAGACCATCAGGGAAGGTTAGCTCTTTACTCTTTCAGGTACTGTGTACAGTATAATCATCTAAATGAAATCAGTGAATACTTGATTCAAGAGTCTCCCATTGCTCGATTTCTGCTGTTCCTCATGTTTGTTAACAGATTGTTTGCTTTGTGGTAAAGTGCAAAGGTGCTGCTCTGTAAAACTGTAATGACTTTTGGAAAGGAAGCTGCTCTGTGCATAGTAGAAAGCTCTATTCAAGTTTGATTGGAACATGGGGATCTGAGAAGTCATTATTATTGTTGTTATAGCCCTTTAGAATAAAAAATTCTGCTTAGTTATAGTTATGATGACATTTTACTCTCATTTTCTTCTTTTTTTCTGTAGTCACCAATGGGCTTTTTCTGTCCCACATGCAATGAACTGGTACATAACAGGCACCTCTACTCTTCCGTTCCCTGCACTGTGCACCTCATTTTCTGTCTCCTGTTCTCTTTTGCTTCCTTCTCATCTTGTTTTCTGCTCTCTTGGCTGTTTTTTCAGTCCTTTATCTCTTGGGTTTTTTTACTGTCCTGCTGCCTCTTTTTTCCTCAATCCTTTGCTAAGCAGAAAATGAAAGGGTCCTTGCTTTAACAGAGAAAACTGTCAGGGGTGATTCGGTCTTGTGCAGCCAGATGCCTAGATTTCAGCTGGAGGCATCATAGAAAGTGTTCATGTTTTACTAAAAAAAATAGTAAAAACAAAACAAAACAAAAATTCAATTCTGGAATACCTTTTTCATAAGCTTTTTTTCAATAAGCATTTCTTCTGAAAGACAATCTTGTATTGCAAACCAGTAAAGGATAATTATTCTGTGGTGGATAACGTTAGAGTAACTGTTTTCAAAGAAATCTTGATTTAAAAAGCAAAGACCCTGGGAGAAACACATACTTTGTCAATGCTAAAAAAATGCTTCTCATGTTTTTCCACATCACTGATCATGTTTGGAATCTACATGGACAAGAGAATCTGATTTTATAAACATTTTGTGAAGAATTAAAAGAAATACCATGTCAAGTGTTTAGTTTTGTCATTTGTCTCTACCATTTCTGTACTGATGTAATCTTTACTTCTGATCTCTCCTAAACCTTTCAGTAGTACACATTTTGTACTAAGATTTTTGTCAGTGTTTTCCAGTCTTTCAGAAACCAAGAACTCTTCAGCATAATAACCAATGATCCTTCCTGCAACTTGTTAACGCTTTAGTCAGCATCAGTTAGACAGCTTTTTCTTTTTCTTTTTTGGAATCACTGATTTTCGTCATAACATGATACTGTGTCTCCCCTTCACGTGCTTTGACAAACAGTGAAATAGTGAACAAGTTGACATTTAAATTAATATCACTAGCGTCTCAGTTGAAACAATGCAACAGTTTAAATCTCAGAGCTGTTGTATCAGACTCTGCAAATTCCAGCATTAGGTCAATGGTCAGGTTTCTCAGTGCACTGCCCCTCTACCTACTCTTCTTTTGTTGCCTCCCAGGAAAACGTATCCTATACTTTGGAAATTTATTTCATTACAAACACATGGATGAAAAATACTTATTTGATCACACTCCTTTGTCTGGTCATCTACAATATATTACTAATGCTTTGTGCCACAACTTTATATCAAAATAAAGCTTTCTTTTCTTTAGAGTCTCACTTTTGTCACTTTCATTATTATAGCTTTGATCCTGAAAAGGCTCTGCAACAGGCAAAAGAGTCTGCTGGCAGGGAGCACATTTCACATCTGATCTCTAAATTCTTTCTATCACAAATGCAGAGGCATGGAAGTAGAGCTGTAGAAAGAGTTCTGTTTGCTGAAGTAACAGTTCTATGGTATCTTACCATTATTCTGTCTCCTATTTTTAGTTCCTAACTCGCATTGGACCATGGCAGATAATTGTTCTTGCTGTAAGGTTATTCATTTTGTTATTATAAACTTTATTATCTTGTACTTTGGTACTATGAATGCATTTAATTATATCACTGTTTCCTCATACTGTTATTTATGGCAACACCAAATCTATTATTCAGGGCATTTGGCTCATTCCAGGCTTATGTTGGGCC
The DNA here is from genome assembly GCF_052110815.1 of Crocodylus siamensis. NCBI lineage: Eukaryota > Metazoa > Chordata > Crocodylia > Crocodylidae > Crocodylus > Crocodylus siamensis. The sequence continues at coordinate 125,316,788 of NC_143398.1, read as the reverse complement.
TTGCCATCTGTGGATATCCACCACTATTTAATGGACAGTAGGCTGCAAACTGTCTCTGTAAATAAAACGGTAGGTAATAAAAAAACACAGTTTGCAGTAGTTGAATTTCCCCTAATTTTAATCAGAGGTCAGTCTAGCTGGTGCACTTCCTGCCTCACCTTGTCTGCATTTGCGATCTGAACTGGTACAGCTCTGTAGGCTGCTATACCTTGACTGCTAAGTCACAGATATCATCAGTAGTGTGTATTACCTGAGTAGCAATAGCACCTGGGAGATTTAATCCAGGAGCAGTACCTACTTCAGCTGGTGCAACCATGCAAGCACAGAACAAAAAAGTAGTTCCTGCACTAACAGTTTGACACCTGACAGATTACATAAAATATAGTAAAGTCCTGGCCAGGTTTTCAGAGAATGCAGCTCTTCAGCTCTTAACATGAACATGAGCTGATAAGGAAATATACTAAAAAATTTAATTGGTTTTGAGACTGCTTCTTTCAAAATCACCAGTGATCTGCTATTTTCTTAATGTGCCCAACATTTTGATCTAGATCCATTCCAGGCTACAATTAATGGTAGATTGTTATAAAACAATCAATTATGTCATAATACAGAGAGGAGGGAATAGAAAGTCCCTTCTAATCCAAATAATTTTGTGATGAATCTGAACTTCAGTTACTGGTACAGATCAAAGGCTACATTTACAATATAAAGTATGAAAAGATAGAAACACATAAAATTAAAGGAAGGTCTGCTTCACCTGGTTGGCAAAAGCTTGTGTAAGTTCTAATTTATTTAGAAATTAAACTTTTCTTTATGGAAATAGGCATTTCTTCATCTATAGAATGGATGGTGGTAGCATATTTGATGTTGCAAAACAACATCATTTTTAACACCAGGAAACCAGCGCTAAGAAACTGTAAACAAATTTCCGACTGGCTTTCTATTATAGAGATTGGAAGAAAATGGTCCATATGCAGAAAAAGTTCCTCTATATTATAGAAAGATGAAAATTGGCTTATATTTGCCTCTACTGAGATTCATTCATCACTTAAAGCAGTATACGCATGCTCTCTCTCTCTCCAGTTTTGTTCACTTTATCTCAAAGAAAACATAGATGAAAATAGAAGGCTTTTAATAATACACAGTGAACATGATCACAATCATGGTGAGATGTCTGTATGAGGAGAGATGGAAGGGATGGGGTTGTTCAGTTTAGAGAGACAAATGTAAGAGGACATGACAGTGGGATACAGAATGATATGCTGTATAATGAAGTTGACCTGTGTGCTTTTATTTCCCTTTTCTTGTTGTGTATGAACATGGGGATATATTTAAGAATATTAATATTGATTGAAGAAGTGTTTTAAACAAATACATAATTAGCCAGGGGCTAATTATAGAATCAGAGAAGGCCACCCCTCCACTCTTCTTTCCAACCCAATCCTTCCTGTAGAGCCTGTAGCCCTCTTTATCCACTGCCTAGTCATATGTGACTGCTAGAATTGACCATTGCCACTCCTTATACCACTGATCTTATAGCCTTGGCATTTAGTTGGAGTTCCAAATTATACTCCATGGGGATCATTACTAGTTCTGAACCTTAGTTGTATCTGTGTGAGCAGTAAGGTTAGCTCTGTCACTGAGTCCAGCCTTTTGTGACTCACTGAATAGACACCAGACTGGGACTCAAGAGACCTGTTCCTGGCTCTGTCATTAGTTTTACTAGGTGACCAAAGATCAGTTCTTTACTCTGTGTCAGTTTCTGCATCCATAAAATGGGGATAATAGTACTGTTGTCTTCTTGTAAAATGCTTTGAAGTGTATATATACAAACACTGTATCTAAGCTAGATGGCATTCTGGTTGTTTCGGTAATTGACTGTCTTCCTTAGCAATGCATCAGGTGTTTTTTTTTTATTAAGTCTGTGTTTCTCATTGTGCTGGGACTTATACTGTAACTTCATGAAATTCTTCACTGTTGTGTTTCAATAAAAACCCACTTGTGTTTAAGAAGCCCTTAATATCAAACAAGGCATACATTTTTTTTATAGATTCTATACACTTTATAGGAATAATTTTGTCTAATGCTGAAATGCAGCCTGCTCTGGGGTAGTAATATATCAGTTATTAAACATGGCCAGCCACCCCACACAACTGCATATTGCAATATATTTCATTTATTTAAAATCATGGAGGAAATGAAGATTAGCGGAATGTAATTACATAATTTGGAAAAATGAGACTAACAGAGGTAGGCTGATTTTACAGAAAAACTTAATTGAGTAGGTCTTTTACCCAACCTTTGGATATCTGAGCAAAATCCTTCAATACGATGTCTGTTCTTCTGGCAAAGTTGGCATTCTTAAATCTGAGCTGCAGACTCGCTCCTGGCTTTATAACACTAAATTTATATTGTTCTCATCAAATTACATTTTTCTCATTGTCTATGCAAAGAGTCCCAGTGGGTTGAGCAAGGGTATGTGTGTGTTAAGCAGAGATGGTAAACCTGAAGATGCAGCAACAGGAAATAAATTGGATATTTTTCTTTTTCTAGTTGGCTCGACACAATAAAACATTACAGCAGATGCTGAAGCCAGGGTCTGATCCAGATGAAGGGGATGAAGCCTTGAAATACTATGCCAATCACACAGCGCAGATTGAGGTAAAAAGTTGCTCACTGAAAAGAAAATATTGTAGCTCGAGGCACATTTATTTCCTACTGTGTATATAGTTTCCTTTTAGATTTCTTCTGAACAACAAAGTTTATTTAAATGGTGTAGATTATTTCTGAAAGGAAAAAAGCTGAATAACGTGATATTGGGTGGTGCGGAGAAATAAGGGCCCACACATACTTTCGGGTTGGCTTGCTACATTTCAAACAATTGTTTTATAGTAGCATCCCTACATGATACGGAACATTTTTTGTCAAGGAAATAATGACTGTGAATAGCAGCAGTGTCTTAGTGACAAAAATAACCTTCCATAGAGCATCACTCAAATAAATGAATCCTACTTTTAAAGCCAATGAAGTTTACTGATCACATGAAAACTTTGGCTGCAACGCAAATAAGTTTTTGGAATGGTGTGGTGGTTCTTAAAAGTTGTGTTTAAAAGAGCAAGGCTGGTCTGGTTAATCATCTCCTTTCCATACTGTAAAATACATCCACATATTGATAGATATTTTGTGCCTTTGGCAATAGAAGAAGGGGTGTAGTTCAAGGCTGGCAGTTGTAAGGGAATTCATACAACAGGTTCATCTGGCAGCCCTTTGGAGACTATTCACCTAAGGCAAAATGGGTTAATAAGGGTGATCACAGTATGGTGTGGTTGTACATAGGCTCACACATGTCAAACACCTCTCAGGGCCTGGTTTTTATTTAAAAAAAAAATCACAATTCAACATCAACTTAAATAAAACCAGTCCTCTTCAGCTGTTTTTAAATTCCTTCCAGGCTCTGCTGAGCCTAGAAAGTCCTTTCCAATCCTGGTTCCTAATACCCACCATTTCCAAAAGCCTTTTTTGGGGAGCCCACTACCAAGGCGATTTCTGACCCTGGGCCTCCTGTAGAGGTCTCAGTCTGTAGAGAAGGTCACGTAACTTTCTTTTTCTTTAAGTCTCTCACCTGATAAACCTCAGGTTGCCCTTTTATTCCACCCCAGCAGCCAGTCCAGTTCCTAGTCACATGCTCCCCCCACAACTCCTGGATTTAGAGGTAAATTAGTCACAGGTAAAACCTCTAGAGTTCTCTGAAAGGGCCAGCTCTCTTTGAGCATTTACAGCATGAAAATATGTATTAACAGGCAGACACAAATATGTGTCACCCATCTTTTAGGTAAAAGTATGTAAAAAAAATTCTTTTAAAAAGTAAACTGTTTCAGTAGCAGGCCTGGGCCCATTGCAGAGTTCTAGATGTATTCTGCTTCTGATCATTATCCAGCTTGTTCAGTTTGAAAGTATTTTTTTTCTAACTTCTTGCTCTACAAACATGGGATCTAAGAGCCAAGATGGGTTTTCTGCCCATTACTTCACACAGACTCCACAGACAGAATCAGGAAAGAATTTTGATGATGATGCACTGAGGTGGAATAGAATCCAGCTCATTCTCAGATAACTCTGTTGGTTCCAAAATGCTAATAATAGCAAAGCCTTGGCTTCGTTAAATAAGTATCCAATTCTCATGAATTTTAGCTGCTATGTGTAACGGGGCTGGTTGCATGTAGTCACCTCCATAATATACATCATTATAGCAATAGGTACCGACTACAAAGTGAAGTTCTGTATTAAAATGTTCAGTAGTTAGATGTACATATTTGTTACCAGTTCAAAGTTAAAACATCCACAAAATTTGAGCATGTTTGGATCCCATTTTTTTCCTTGAGGCATATCACTAACCTTTTTTTAGGCAGTGTTTGAGAACAAAAGCACAGTTTTATTATAAATTGTATGTTTAGGTATTTTCATCCACTGTTTTACTGTAAGTAACATATTATTGAGCTTAATTATACATTACCTTGTAATTAAAAGGAAGCTCCAAGTAATAAGGGAATCATGAACTGTTTGAAAAGTCTCTGTACCTGAACAATACACACATTTGTATTCACAGATTGTTCGTCATGATAGGACTATGGAACAAATAGTTTTTCCTGTCCCAAATATCTGTGAATTCCTCACTCGAGAATCTAAAAGTCGTGTACTCAATACAACAGAGAGAGATGAACAAGGGAGCAAAGTGAATGACTTCTTTCAGCAGACAGAGGATCTGTACAATGAAATGAAATGGCAGAAAAAAATTAGAAGTAAGTACTAGAGTTTTAAGAACTGGGTTGTAGTATTTCAAACCTGTAAATCACCCATGCAGATATTTTCCATTTTAATTTATTTTTCTTTTCTGTCACCCTGATTTTACAGTAAGATTTTTTTTTCTGAGCCTTAGAGCTCAGATCACTAGAAACACTTGCAAGACACCAAAAGGAGACATAAATATGGAAAAATCACTAATTAAAACAATATTTTAAATATGATTGCTTGAGCCCTAACAGCTAAATTAAGTGATGGACTAAAAGTGAATAACTCCATTAACCTCAAAAGAGTTGCATCCACTTAGGCTAAGGGAAATATTGGCCCCCAATATTAAAAAATAAAGGAAAAAATATTACCTCATACTTGAAGTTTGCAGGTCACTAACTGAGCATTGAAAAGCTTGGGAATGTTTTATTGAGAATATCTACAACCAGCCCTTCAGCTGGTATAAAGCTGCTTGCAACTGTCATTCTGCTGGAGGGCACAGATCTTGCTGGGGTTGTTTAGAGAAGGGCATGGCCAGAACATCCAGGGGATGCAATTAGTTGTTGCATTGAATTGACTGGTTCAATGGGTGCCTCTTTTAGAAGCCACATATAGGAGTTAAAAACTGCTCCCTGCTGTTGTATTTCACAGAGGATACAGAAGATAGTCTGCTGGCTGTCGTGTCATAGGCTCTGAGCCCCTCCTCTGTCACAGTAGCCTCTACTAGCTGCATATTGCTGCCACGTGCACGTGTGGGGGTGAATCAAACCTACTAACTAATTATGCTTCACAACACTCCTGAGAGATAAAGAAGTGATATATATGGGGAGGGAGAGAGAAAAAGATTGCTTCACCTATCATGAAAATGGAGATGCCTCTGAGGTAGGATGCAGCAGCTGTTTAAGGACTCATGGCAACATTACACTACTGATTGGGAAGGAAGCAAAGAATACCATATACAGTCAACACAGCAGGGGTTTGGTTAGCCAGAGAGGAATGATTTAATTTGAAGCTTCTGCTGCTATGAAAACATTGGCTTCAGTTTTTGTTTCATTTCCCAGAGTGTAATTTGTAGATGATATGTCTATTTTCAGAAACAGTGAAAAGATTTCATTGTAAAATTCAGTCCTACTTATGTTGATGTCTGTGTGAGCCCTTGTTTACATAGAGAAATAAACCGTGGTTACAGAATACGCTATTCTAGAATAGCTCCCCGTGCACGCATTTTATTCTGGAATAATTACTCTGCTAACAATGCAGAACTGGGTTAGTTAAAACATACAGTAACACACATGCACACAAGGCTAGCCCCATTCTAACTAGGGGAACTGACTTGTACAGTGCAAAAGCAGATATGTTTTGGTTTTTTATTCAGAAAGTAATTCCCCTTCATTTCTTCTCATTTGTGAAGTATGTAATGAGAATACAATATAATATAATGAAAAAACAATACAAATTCAAGTAGTGTTCCTTCTCTAACCCAGTGTCTGAGTCACTGTTATCACACAGTGCTGTTTTGCTTGAAACTAGAGTATGTTATGCGCAACATCTTAAAATTCCAGAAGTCAGCAGCACAAGTTTATCACAAGTGAAATATGGATGTTTAGTCTGAACTGACTCTAACTGTGGTTAATTAGAACTGAATTGGCCCCGAGACAAACACATTTAGTTTGAAAAGTTTTTCTGTTTTACAGAAGTCAACTGTACCCTCATTTACAGGGAAAAAGTCTGAGAGCATCTGCAGGCCAACAGGAAGCAGAAAGGTGTAGGAAACCCAAGGATGCATCTTTCCTGTTTACAGGAAATTCAGAGGACAGTAGGACTAGAAGGGACCTCACAAGGTCATCTGGTTTAGCCCCCTACTCAAGGTAGGGTCATCCCTGACTAGACCATCTCAGCCAAGTGTCAGTTTAACCTGCTCTTGAAAACTTCCAAGGATGGAGATTCCAAAACTTGTCTAATTAGCTTGTTCCAATGCTTAACCAACCATGTAGTCAAAAAGTTCCTCCTAATCTCCAACCTAAATGTCATCTGCTGCATTTTGAGGTCATTGCTCCTAGCCCTGTCCCCTAAAGCCACAGAGAAAAGGCTATCTCTATCTACAGATCTTTAAATAGTTAATAGAAATCTATGATCTTCAAATAGCTAAGTGACAGAAAGGAACCAACTCATGACCCAGTCAGAAAACCAGCCCACTCCTTTGTCCTTGGGGTAACCACCTGCCTCTTTCTCCTGCCATGCCTTGATGTCCAACTTTTTTTATGTTAAGAGGTGGGAGGCAGTCCTTCAATCTGCCCTGATGTCAAGGGCCTGACGTACATGCTTCAACCACCCCTACACATGTCCCATGCCTCGCAGAGGACCAGACCAAACTTGGTGCACAATTAGGCCCCTTGCTTACTGCCCCGTTCTGGCCCACACATGTACCACCCCATCTCGCCAGGGCCTCTTTCATTCCCCCTGCTCTCACCAGGGCTCTCACATCGCCTGCCATGGGTTTCTCTCATACCACCCCCTTGGGCCACACACACCCCACCCTTGCTTCCTTTAAGTGACCCCAGAGGGCCATCAGGCTTATCTCTTCTCATCTTGACCAGCAGGTATGCAGCCTTTTGAGCATCTCCCACTACCATCAGCTGAGCAAATGCTAGGCGACTTGCAGAACTGTGGGCCAACTTTGCGCCCACTCCCCTCACTGGGCCAATACTCTACTCCTTCTTCTCTGGGGCCACACTCTTCACCCCCTCCCAGGTCCTCTTAACTCCTCCCTCTCCCAGGGTCACACTACTCCGCCCTCTCATTGGGCATGGGATTGAACACCCTCATAGGCACTGGTGAGCCTGGCCCATGACTCTGGTTAACACACCGACCCTAAGGTGGGGGCAAGGGTTTAGGTGCTCCAACCCACCTTACACTGGGGTGGTTCTCAAGCCTGGCATTTAAGTGGCCCTGCCCCACCACAGTCAGGACCACCAGGCCTTGCTGTCCCAGCAGGGTTCAGTTTCAGGTCATGTCCAGGACCAGTGAGGCCTCCTCCTTCCGCATAGCCTCACCCTTACTTCCGAAGTTTTCCAGGAGCAGCTCAGCCCAGTGTTGCCTCCTGGGTTTCTCCAACCAGACTGTTCTGCTCTTATACCAGAGCTCTCCAACATGGCTACCCTAGTCAGACACCTGGCGGCTGGCTGCTCCGGCCTTTAAAGTGACAGAGCACTGAAGCTGCTCTGTCACAAGCTAGGCACCATATTTGTAAATACAACTGTTTAAATGCTTTTGTTTTAAATATTGATTTATATAGCAAGGAGTTGTCATTCTATACATCGTATGCTAGACTGATACAGAACAGACTTAGATCGTGCAGGAGGTACTCGTCCCCACTAGGGAAAACGCCATACTGGATCTGGTGTTAGCCTCTAGGGACGACCTGGTGGGAGATGTGCTAGTATAAGGGAGCCTAGGGGACAGTGATCATGAAATGATCCAGTTTGCTATTCAGAGAAAGGTGGGGAGGGTAACTAGCACAGCGCAAATACTTGACTTTAGGAAAGCCAACTTTGATATGCTCAGGGCAGTAGTCAGGGAGGCACTCAGAGCCCAGGGTGTAGCTAGTATGGGGGTCCAGGAAAGGTGGTCCTTCCTCAAGGAGGCTGTCCTTGGGGTGCAGCAGGATGCAATTCCACTGCTCAGGAAGGTGAGAAAAGGGTCCAAGAAACCTTCATGGCTGAGCGCGGATATCCAGGCTGGCCTGAGGGCAAAGAAAAAAGCGTATTGGCAGTGGAAGCAGGGGTCAGGGGTCAGTACACCTCCCTGACCTGAGCTTGTAGGGATTTGGTAAGGAAGGCTAAAGCAGTACTGGAGCTTAAATTAGCTTCTGGGATTAAGGATAACAAAAAATCCTTCTTCAAGTATACAGGTAGCAAGAAGAAGTCTCGGGGTAACATTGGACCCCTACGGGGCGGGGCAGGGCAGGACAGGACAGGACAGGGCAGGGCAGGAAAATGGTGATGGATGCGCAAGAGAAGACAGAACTCTTTAACAAGTTCTTTGCTTCCATGTTCCTGTCTGCTGACAATGGGCTGCTCTCTGGTGATAGCATAGAGAGGCCCAGGAAGGATGCAAGTCTCCCATTAGTTTAGACCTAGTTAAGGATTACCTGGAGGGCTTAGATGTATCCAAGTCAGCGGTCCTGGATGACCTTCATCCGCAGGTGCTGAGGGAATTGGCTGGTGTCATTGTGGAGCCATTGGCATGGCTGTTTGAGGACTCGTGGTGCTTGGGCCAAGTCCCTGAGGACTGGAAAAGGGCCAGTGTGGTCCCTATTTTCAAGCAGGGGAGGAAGGAAGAGCCTGGCAACTACAGGCCAGTCAGTCAGCCTCACTTCTATCCTGGGGAAGGTCTTTGAAAAAATTATCAAGGGCCACATTTGTGAGAGCCCTGCAGGGGAAGTGATGTTGAGGGGAAACAAACATGGGTTTGTGCCAGGCCGATCCTGCCTGACTAACCTGGTCTCTTTTTATGACCAGGTAACAAAGAGCTTAGATGTGAAGGAGGAAGTTGATGTCATCTTCTTGGACTTCCAGAAGGCCTTCAACACAGTGTCCTACCCAATTCTGGTGGGCAAGCTGAGAGACTGCGGCATTGACGAATGCACAGTCACATGGGTGGCATACTGGCTCCAGGGGCGAACCCAGAGGGTGGTGGTGGAAGGGTCGAAGTCGACCTGGGAGGGTGTGGGCAGCAGAGTCCCCCAGGGCTCGGTCCTTGGGCCGGTGCTGTTCAACATCTTCATTAGCAACCTGGACAAGGGTGTGGAGAGCACCCTGTTCAAGTTTGCTGATGACACCACGCTGTGGGGTTAAGTGAATACACCAGCAGGCAGGGACCGCATCCAGGCAGACCTGGATAGGTTAGAGAAGTGGGCGGATCTGAACAGGATGTGGTTCAACAAGGACAAGTGCAGAGTGCTGCACCTGGGGAGAAGGAACCAGCATTATGGTTATAGGTTAGGGGCTGACCCTCTCGGCAGCACAGAGGCAGAGAGGGATCTTGGAGTCAGGATTGACTCCAGGATGAATATGAGTCGCCAATGCGACGAAGCAATAGGCAGAGCCAACCACACCACGTCATGCATCAACAGGGGCATCACTAACAGGTCCAGAGAGGTCTTGCTCCCCCTCTATGCAGCGCTGGTCAGGCTGCAGCTGGAGTACTGTGTCCAGTTCTGGGTGCCGCACTTCAAGAGGGACGTGGGGAACCTGGAGAGGGTCCATAGGAGAGCCACTTGTATGGTTGGGGGCCTCCATGGTCAGCCCTATGAGGAGAGGCTGAGGGACCTGAATCTCTTCAGTCTCCACAAGAGGAGACTGAGGGGGGATCTTGTGGCTGCCTACAACCTTATCAGGGGCCAGCAGCAGGGACTCGGGGAAAGTCTGTTCACCAGGGCCCCCCTTGGAGTCACCAGGAACAATGGCCACAAGCTGAGGGAGGATAGGTTTTGGTTAGATATTAGGAAGAACTACTTCACTGTAAGGGTGGCCAGAGGCTGGAATGGGCTTCCCAGAGAGGTGATGCCTCTCACCTTCCCTGGAAATCTTCAAGAGGAGACTGGATAGGCACCTGGCTGGGGTCTTACGACCCCTCCCATCCCCAGTGTCATTCCTGCCCATGGCAGGGGGTCAGACTAGATGATCTGTCTAGGTCCCTTCTGACTCATTGATTCTGTGATTCTATGTATTTCTGGCTTTTTCACTGACTTGTTCAGCGACTTGGGCAGATCACTCACCTGTCTCTTCTCTCTCCAATGCATTGTCAGTCTTGCCTAGTTAGCTGGTAAGCTCTTGGGGATAGGGACTCTTTCTATGCATTTGTACAGCACCTAACACAATAGGTTCCTGACTTAAGTTGCGGCATTCTAAGCACTTTAAAAATGTAGTAGAAAATGATTTAGTTAGTGTTAGGTTGTATCACACGTGATATATTTAGATTCTCCAGATCCATATATTTGATCATTTTAAAGGTTAATTCGTCCCGTCTCCTTCAGGTAAATTGAGTTGTTGATCTTTGTGGGGAGAAAAACATAGTCTTGAGGTCTCTGAGGACATAGAAGTCCATTCTAATTTCGACTGGGGGGGGGGAATGCGTTTTAATTTTCTAGGAAAAATTCTTTCTCTCCACCCACTGATATGTGCAGAGTACTGATTGCTGTGAAATCACCTGGATTGCCTTCTCCCACCAAATGCAAACTCCCATTATTAAGGCAGTTATTTGAAATGAAGTGTTCTGGGGTTCTTCTGGATTAAAAGTGCTGTGAAAATGCAATAATATGACCATTAAACTATTTAAAATGTCTGTTTTTTATCCGATTTAGTGATTACTTTTTTTTTAACCATTTACTTAATTTTTCTTCCTTAAGTCACCTGCCTTGTTTTCTTGGAGCTGTTACTCATTAAACTCATGTACGTTCTTTTCATTTTCAATACTGCTTTGCTCTTCCTCCTAGATAATCCGGCCCTGTTCTGGTTCTCTAGACATATCTCTCTCTGGGGGAGCATTTCGTTCAACCTGGCTGTGTTCATCAACTTAGCAGTTGCTCTCTTCTACCCCTTTGGAGATGATGGAGATGAAGGCAAGTGCTATTCCATCCTTCTTTTTCCTTTTTCTTTTTTTCTTTTGTTTTTTTAATTGTAAACATTTTTAGCTCTCAGGATCCTGGCAGACATTGCATTTATTGTGCAATTAGCATGCTAATAACATAATAAATTGCAACATACCACACATTCAACCAATTCATGGTGCAATAAAAGGGCAAACCAGCCCCAACCAAAGTTGTTGTAGAATGGGTAATGTCATATTTGGTATCAGTCCCTAGAAGAGGAAGGTGACTTTGAGCAGAATAGCAGAAAAGTCCCAAAGGGCTTCTGGCACTATGCAAATCAATACATTCATATTAAGAATAGAAAAAAATGCAATACAGGCAAAGTAACCAGAAGTTCATGTAAAAAAATGGACTTTCTTTCCCCCCAACCTTATATTTTTTTTATAAAAGTGAAAGATTTTACTTAACCTCTAAGACCGTAGCCAGTTAAAGGTCTGCACTCCTTTGAAAGACTCAGAAAATGTTGAGTGGCCAGGTAGAAGGGCCAGACAGGGAATGGGGTGATACAAAATCCATTTAGTTTGCCAGTTTGCAACTGCTTTGCTCACTGGCAAAATATAACACATCAGTGGCAAAATATAAGCATACAAGATGAAAAAGGAATGACATATTTAAAGTGAGTAATTATGGCTCCGCTTCATCATAGATCTTAGGAACTACAAGGTGATTCAGCCTTAGATACCCCACTAAAATTACTTTCCCATATATTTTTATATGGAAGGACAAGGACTTTGGTTATGTCAGGAAACATGTCCTTGTTTATCAGTGGAAAAACACAGGAGACTATGTTGAAATACAGTTGTGTTCAGCAATAATGTAAACATTTTCTGCACAAAGTTTAATATTTTTTAATAATATTTGGCTAAGAAAGAAATATAAGAGATTACTTTCTGACTGACTGTTGTGTGTGTGTGTGTGTGCAATTATTATATTACACTGCTAGTCCCATATACTTTTAGTGGAGTATCTAAGGCTGGATTATTCTGTATATTCACTAATATAGTCCAGCAAATCAATGTACAATATAAACAGGAAGTAACATGCTTAATAGGAATAAAGGGGACTGGATGACTTGGGAGATTGGTAATAAGCTAGAGAACCATTCACCTCAGGGTCACTGGGTCAGGTACAGCCCAGTTAGTAATGTGATTGAAAGTCACCCCCAACTGATGACCTACGTGAACTAAGTTGATGGAAGCAGTCCAGTTTCTAGCAGATACACGTGCTCTTCACAAATATCACTGCCACAAATTGGCACTAGCAGGCAGTGCCATAGCAAGGAATTTCGCCATCCGGGGCAAGCATGCACAGATTGGGGGGGGGACCCCCCCATGCTCGCCCAGGAGTGCATGCAGTGGTGGGAGCTACCTCCACTTTCCCGCACTCCCCCCGGACAAGCTGCTCATGACTATGTCCCGTGCCCTGCCCTGGGTGGGCAGCACCTTCCCCAGTCCCAGCCCCCATCCTCCCTCACCGGGGGGGCCCTCAATCTGCTCCCCCCATTCCCCTTCTCTCCCCCTGCCCCTTTTCCTCCACAAAAGACTCACCAGCTGGAATGGTGCTCTCTAAGCTGCTGGGCTGGCCACGTGCACATTGCAGATTTCATAGATTTCATAGACATTAGGGCTGGAAGGGACCTCGGGAGATCATCGAGTCCAGCCCCCTACCCAAAGGGCAGGAAGTCAGCTGGGGTCATAGGATCCCAGCAAGATAAGCATCCAATTTACTCTTGAAGGTGTTCAATGTAGGTGCTTGAACCACCTCCGCTGGCAGATTGTTCCAGACCTTGGGGGCTCGGACAGTAAAGAAATTCTTTCTTATGTCCAGCCTGAAACGGTCTTGCAGGAGTTTGTGACCGTTCGACCTCGTCATCCCTCGGGGCACTCTGGTGAACAAATGTTCCCCCAGATCCTGGTGGTCACCCCAATAAACTTATAGGTGGCCATCAGATCACCCCTGAGCCTATGCTTTTCCAAGCTAAAGAGTCCCATGGCTCTCAGCCTGTCATCGTAAGATCTGTTTTCCTGACCTCTGATCATGCATGTAGCTCTCCTCTGGACTCTCTCAAGCTTCTCCACATCCTTTTTGAATTGTGGAGCCCAAAACTGGACGCAGTACTCCAGCTGCGGCCTCACCAAGGCCAAGTACAAGGGGAGAATGACGTCCCCGGATTTGCTCGAGAAGCATCTATGGATGCAAGCCAGCGTTTTGGTTGCTTTACTAGCCACAGCATCGCATTGGAGGCTCATGTTCATCTTGTGGTCAATGATGACCCCCTAGTCTCTTTCTTCTGTAGTGCTGTCCAACATAGCACTGCCGAGCCTATAAGGTTGCTGCAGGTTTTTCCTCCCAAGGTGGAGAACCTTGCATTTTTTGGTGTTAAACACCATGAGGTTCTCGTCCGCCCATTTGCTGAGCTTGTCCAGGTCAGCCTGGATCACCTGCCTATCTTTTGGGGTGGATGCTTTGCCCCAAAGTTTGGTGTCATCGGCGAACTTGGCCAGTCCACTCCTGACTCCAATGTCCACATCATTAATGAAGATGTTGAACAGTATGGGTCCCAGGACAGAGCCTTGAGGGACCCCACTGGTCACAGGGCACCACGATGAGTGACTGCCATTGATTACAACCCTCTGGGTCCGACCACGGAGCCAGTTTCCCAGCCAGCGGATCATGGTGGAGCCAATGCCACAACTGGGCAGTTTCGCCAAGAGGTGATCATGGGATACCAGATCAAAGGCTTTTTTGAAGTCAAGATATATGACATCAATCACTTCTCCCTTGTCCAGGTGATAGGTCACCCGGTCATAGAAGGAAATGAGATTGGTCAAACAAGACCTACCCGCAACAAACCCGTGCTGGCTATCCCTTAGGATGTTAGCCTGGGCCAGTCCATCAAGGATGGCCTCCTTAATAAACTTTTCTAAGATCTTCCCCAGGATAGAAGTCAGGCTAACTTCCCTCCTCCCTTTCTTGAAGATCGGCACCACATTGGCCTTCTTCCAGTCTTTGGGCACTACACCAGAGCGCCAGGAGTTTTCAAAGATCCGTGCCAGGGGCTGGGCTATGACGCTCACCAGCTCCTTGAGTACCCTGGGGTGCAGATTGTCAGGGCCGGCTGACTTGAAGGTATCCAGCTTCTCAAGGTGTTCCTTCACGAGGTCAGCATTGATGGAGGGTAGGGAATTCCCATCACCCGGATCTCCCTGTCCCTTAGCAGGCATGGGCGTCCCATGGGACTGATGAAAGACTGACGCAAAGTACCTATTTAATAGGTTGGCTTTTTCCTGGGCGTCAGTTGTCAGTTGCCCCATCTGGTTCAGCAGGGTTCCAACATTGCCCTTGCTTTTCCTCCGGCTCCCCACATATCTGAAAAAGGACTTTTTGTTGTCCTTGATGCTTGAAGCTAGTTGGAGTTCAGTTGCAGCCTTGGCTTTCCTGGTTTGCTCCCTGCAGGACCGGACCAGTGTAGAATAATCCTCCTTGGAGGTGAATCCCGTCCTCCATCCTTTGTAGGCTTTCCTTTTTAGCCGCAGGAGGTCCGCTATGTCCCTGGAGAGCCAGGAGGGCTGCTGTGCCTTCTTGCTGCCTTTCCTCTGTGTTGGAATAGATTTAGCTTGTGCATTGAGGATCGCTTCCTTGAGAAGCAACCACTCTTCTTGAACTCCCATCTCCCTGGGGTCACGGTCCCTGAGGGCCTGACCGACAAGCCTTTTGAGCTTGTGAAAGTCGGCTTTTCTGAAGTCAAGGACTTCTGTGTTGCTGACTGACTTGCCAGCTTTATGGCGGATGGTGAAGGTGATCAGCTCGTGGTCACTGTCACCCAGCTTCCCATCGATCACTAGGTCGCCAATTAGGTCGTCCCCCATAGCCAGTACCAGGTCGAGCAGTGCTTTGCCTCTCGTTGGCCCATAGACTTCTTCAGATACATGCATACATACAGTATTTATCAGCCACATCAGCCAAAATTTTTCAAAATGTTTATAACAAAATATTTACTCATGACTTACCTGTTGCCACCCCATCACTTCGGTGCCTGCAGCAGTTGTCCTGTTTGCCTCTCCCTTGCTACGGTACTGCTAGCAGACATTCTTGTTGGCTGGCTAAATAGAGAGGTAAAGGATTAGAAGGGCGCAGCATGGAGACTTTTCTATCCTTTTACCCCCTGAGATGGTCAGAGTGCAAGCACATCAGAAGCACTCTGGAGAGAAACTTGCGATATGGTGACTTATGCTTGTTTTAGCAAGGGAAGATTTACCATCCTTAGTACTCTCAATTTCATAAATACCAATTAATTTAAAATACATGCACATCTGATCATAAAATGAAGAAACAAAGAGTTAAAAACAAACCTTTTAAACTAATAAGTATTTGCCTAATCTGAGAATTTTACAGTGTGTTAAATGCTCTGGTCTAACACCAACATGTTTTAAAACTCATTTTGTGCTGCAGGTTTGCATAGTCTTAGTTTAAGAAGCCCAATAATCCAGTGATTTCAGTGATAGTGCAATTCAGCATTCTAAATCCAATCATTCCTAGCACTCATAGATGTAATAGAGGTTTATAAACAATAAACATAGGTGTGAGCAAAAGGGATTAGAAAAGTCATAAGGCAGACAGGCTCTTTTCCTCCTGCACTCCCCTGTCCAATGGAACTCAAGAGGCAGTTTGTTTCACTATCTCTCTCCGACCCCTCTTCTTCCTGAGTAAAATCAGCCTGTATTCACGTGTCTGAGGTGCTTGAGCTGATTTAATCATCCCAAGAATGCTGCCTTTTAGCATAGTTCTGCAATTCTTGCATCATATGACCCAAGTGAAATCACTTTCCTGATGGGCTCCTTGCCTCCACTGTGCATGTCTGTACATGTTATTGATGCAAGTTTCATTAAATGAAATCTATTGACCTTGAGGAAGGGAAGAAGAATGACTTGATAAAAAACATGTGGAGTGCTTTGGACCTAGAGTTTTTTGGAGACCTGAAAATCAAGTTTGGATTTTTTTTAAGGGTCCACTTGAAGTTTCTCCATTCTGGTTGGAATTAAAAATTTATATGGAGCTGAGCTTGATCTAGTTGCCAAAATATAAATACCCTGAGCTCTGAAAGTTTTCTAATCCCACAATTTTATAATCCTAGTGATATCACGGACCCCTGTATCTGCTGCCAGATAGATATGCATGGTTTCATTGCTGAGCTGGTTATGATCTTCCTCTCCATATACCTTTCCCCAGACAGCACTATCTTTCCCAGGCTAGCTATGTTCTTGGCAGCATGAGAAGTTAGCGTAGTAGTGACACAGCTCCAAATAGCTGAACATTCATGTTGGGGCATAGTGGAATTTTTTGTATTTAGACAATCACAAAAATAGTAGTGAAGTATCCTGATGAGCTCTGGAGAAAAGATCCAACTGGCAAAACTTTACATCAGATGGGTAAACCATCTCATCTGAAAAATGCTCAGATTTAATGGCAGCTTTATTATTTACTCCTGTTATTACCTGTGTATAATTAATTAGAATATGGCAACAGTATCTCCTGCTATGATCAGGGTAAGTTACAGCCAGAAATAATATTGCACAAGTTGTTCTATTTGTTAGATAAATTAGCAAAAGAATGAACTGTAATGCAAAACTGATTTTCCAAAATTTCTTTTTCTTCCCTGTGTAGGTACACTTTCTCCATTGTTTTCAGTCCTCCTCTGGATAGCAGTGGCAGTCTGTACAGCAGTGCTGTTTTTCTTCTCCAAGCCTGTTGGTATTCGACCATTTCTAGTATCTGTAATTCTGAGGTCTATATACACAATAGGGCTTGGGCCAACATTGATACTTCTTGGTGCTGCTAATGTAAGTACAGAAGTTGCCTTTAATAACTCTTCAGTTTGCCCTTAGATAATGTTATCATGGTGTTGGCATTAATCCTTAGCTGCTCTATAATTAAGGAAAGGAATACCTGAGAAATTCTTCAAATAATAGCAGAATTTTGTTTAGTTACAGTGGTAGGCAAAGAGTTTTTAAAGGGGTATGTCTTCTGGTATAAATTCTGGAGGGGAAAGTGTAGAATCAAGAGCTCTATAATAAACAATAGACTGCATGGTATCTGACAAATATGCAAGACAACTCCATTCACTTTAATGCAGCTGTTCTCAATGTACAGCATGCCGGGGTACAGACATTACATTTTTACTGGTCAGAAAGTGGTCTATATCCATAACAGAACCGAAGTTTGATATGCAAACCAGTCTATACCTGTAACAGAATAGAAGCTTGGCACATAGATTGGTTTAAAAATGGTGGAGCCTGGTCTAAGATTTGCTTCTGCTACTAAAGGGCAAATGTGTGTTCTAGGCCTGTGAGAAACAGCTAGTATTCACTTTGGATTCGGCTGATTCAGGGGACAGTGATTTTATTCAATGATTTGAATCACTGTCCCAAAACGATTCAGCTGAATTTGATTCAGAGATTCAGTCACCACCAGATCGGCCGAATCTCCGAATCAAACAGGCCTCATCCACTGCCCGCTCTCCCAGCCCCGTCAATGGCTGCCCTGCCCGGTCCCAGCATCCCAGCTCTTTAAAAAAAAAAAAAAAAAAAAAGCCCCACACTTCACCAGCTCCTCCCAGGCCAGGGGCAGGGCGGGGTGGGGGGGCAGCAGTGGCCACAATGCCCACTGCCCCGTGCTGTGTGGGGGGCTCTGCCATGAGGCCTCAGAAGCCCCAACAGCTGCTGCAGCATCTGGTGAGTGCAGGGCTTTTCTTTTTCTTAAAGAGCCGGGACACTGGGACCCGGCAAGGCAGTCATTGACAGGGCTGAGAGAGTGAGTGGGGGTTGGAGGGCACTCAGGGGGTCTGGGGGAGCAGGCAGGGGATGGGTCTTGGCTGGGGTCCCCCCATGGTCCCCTCCCCCCTCTTTCAGCCCCCCCGCCCACTACTTCATTTTGCCGGAATCTGGGTCCAGCTCTTTGTGGCAGCGAGTGGGGACTGTCCAAATCTCTGAAGCTCTCCAAAGCTCTCCAAATCTTTTCCGAATCGATTCAGAGAGCTTCAAATCAATTTGGACCTTTTTATTGGTCTCCTGATTTCATTTGGGTTCAGAGATTCAGATCCTGAATCAGGCCAAATCTCCTCCAAATCAAATCAGCACCCAAAGCTTCACACAGCCCTAGTGCGTTCTGTTTGCTACTGATGTATACTACACCACTTACAGAAAACTGGGTAGCTTAGCTTGATCCTGCCTTGGGCTTTTGAATGTTTGTACTTAACCCATATGCTCAAAATATATCACAATCAAAAACTGGCTCTGTATGCAATACTAAGATATAGTACCTTTAATCTGAGTGTATATTATATACAGCACGGACTTGATCCTTTACCTAGTGGAGGAAATGGGAGATTTACTGCATTGGGATTGGATCAAACTTCAGGACTTCATTTCTCAAAATAAACCTTGATTTTTTTGCTGTAGTTTAAGAAATCTCACTTCCCTGGTTTCCTTTTGAAGTCAAAAGCATAGGCCCATGTTTGTTGCATACATCTGATGCCATAATATATGCACTGTAGGTGAGGGAACCCTTTTGAGCTGTTGTCTTAACTAAACAAAACTATCTCAGATGTTGCAGGCCAGCCTAGTGTTCTATATATTACATCTAGACACTAACATTATTTAGCTGCATAATCAAAGTGGCACAGGAACTGATGTTGTTTCAGGTACTACACATGTCATGAATGGCATAACAGGTTGTTGTGTGTGGGGTCCATATGAGGAACTGGAATGAAATGAAAAGCTAAGAAAATGTTTGTGCCAGTGGCTTTGGCACAACTGCTAGTGCAGTTTCCAGTTTTCTCTTGACTTATGAGTAAGCTGTTTAATAAGGGGCCATATTTTTTCTTTGTGCTTATGCAGATCCTAACACAGTGGAGTTTTGGCCCATGACTAGGGCTTGTAGGTACGATGATGCAAGTAATATATAATATTATTTCAATGTAGTGATTCTAACCTTGTCATCCCCCACAGCTTTGTAACAAAATAGTATTTTTGGTGAGTTTTGTTGGAAACCGTGGAACATTCACACGTGGCTACAGAGCAGTCATTATGGACATGGCCTTCCTCTATCATGTAGCCTATGTCTTGGTCTGCATGCTGGGTCTCTGCGTGCATGAATTCTTCTACAGTTTCTTGGTAAGTATGTGTCTTTGTGTGGGGAAAACTGAAAAAATAGAAATTACTATTAAACATGCAGCTGTCTGATTTCTTCCGTACAGTCATGCCAAATTGTAAGTATTTTTAGCAAACTGTTGTGCTGCTACCTCTTAGGAATACTCTTTTCGTTCGAATTCATTTCCTTTAGGACTTAGTATCTGTGAAAGCCTATATGATCCTTTCCAAAAAAATATCAAACAGCCTGCTCTTTGCCCCGGCCATTGCCAACATTACATGTGTATGCGGTACTCGTTCCCCTACTCCATGTCTCCATCTTGTCTATTTATATTCTAAGTGGCTGAGTATAGACACTGTCTACTACTGCACCACAGTGTGATTTCAGTGCTGGTACCATGAGGTCCTGATTTCACTTTGTCTGTAAATGCTGCCATAGTAAATATGATTAAAAACAACAACTTGTTTCACTGTTGGTGAGGGGTTGGGTGCATCTGCCATCTACCTGCAGGTTCAGCATTTTAGATGTGTACTTCTTTCAGTTCTTTCAAGTTCAGTTACTTGCATAAAATTCCTTTTATAATAGGACACAGGTGAATTCAAAGTAACTCTATATAAAACATAATCTTGAAAGTCATCTAACTGTTCCCTTCAAGATGAACACCCTTAAAAACCCTTTTTGCTGTTCTTAAGTAGTTTTTAATCACTTTCATTTTATTCCGTAGTGCACAAACCTTCTGGAGAGATTATATACAATCTTGTGCAGTTAAATGGCTTTTACTTTCCATTATACTCAGTATAGTATTCCTTTCAGTTTCCTGAACAATCAAGATTATGTCCAATAATTACTGTGTTTTGTTCAGAGCTTGCTTTCTAAACTACAGTTACCAGGCTTCCATCCTTACTATGGCAAAATTCCTGTTGGAGTCAGGATTTCATAGGCTAAATCTGTGCTGACCAACACTTGTCCAGGTGTTATTGAAATCAACAGAAGTGATGCTATGCCTATAATGAGGCTCTGTTTGATAAATTCTCAAGATTTGACACTGGCTCTCTGGGTGAAATCCTTGGCCCTACTGAAGTCAGTTGCAAAACTGTCATTGATTTCAGTCAGGGCAGGATTTTACTCGGTGTGTTAGCCACAGGACTCCCTTTAAAATTAGCAGGAATCTCTCACTAATTGATGCCTGGCTTAAAAATGTATATCCCCGGAGAATCTATTATTCCTTCAATGCGCTTAAGGAGATCTCTATCTTGGGATATAGTTCACAGTGTGAAAAAGCTTAAGAAATGCTAATATGCAACTAAGTTTTTTCGGTGGCTGTTTTTGAGTGACAAATGTCCATGATTCCTTGTAATTGTAAACATTCCCTAATTGCTTACACAAATTCACTTGGTAGCAGAAACCTTATTTCTTATTTCAACCTTAGAAACTCTTATTTTTGTTTCTCATTTTAAGCTTAATCCAGAATGGAATGAAAAATAGTTTTCTTTCCTTTTTTTTCTTCATTATAAATTCCCTCGCAAGGGTGTGGATTTCAGAAAATTATGCAATGTGACTAATACAGTTTACTATGGGCCATCTTGATAAATGATTATGCACCATTTTATATCTGATTTGTGTGTTTTGATATAGAACTATACATATTGGAGGTAAAGCCCAAGGAGCTATAAAACGTGAATAGCACTGTAAAATAAAAAGACTATTTTAATGCATTTATTATCATTATTATTACCATATTTACTCAGATATAAGAGAGCTCCTCATCTTACATTTACATACAAGGAAACCTCCTTAAATATATTGTCTGTTTTTAAAATGCTGCCATAATCAGCATATGCTCAGTAATAGAAGTCAAGTATGAAGCTGATTAAGTGCAGTCCACACTGATCATGAGTGTAAAATACATAGCCCATGCTGGGCAAACATACTGATTGGGAACCTACCACAAGCATAGAATAGTATAACTTATCTAATAAGTTATATGGTAGTGCCCATTCCTCTCATTCCCACTCAGCACCAACTCTTTTTCAAGTCAGGGTCAGCCACTACAGTGAATACATTTCAACTTCCTCTCCTCTCCTGCAGCAGACTCTTCTAGTCTTTCTTATTTCCAGTGATTCCTGTTTCTTCACCAGCCTTAAACGTCTGGCAAACATCATGAAACAGGGCCCCAAACAGTTAATCCAGAATCCCTTTGTTGCTCCCTCTCTCAGCCTGTCATATATGATTAATATGTCCCTACCCTCCATGAGGTAGAGCTGGACCTGTGCCTCATCTGATTATACATTTTTGGAGGATCCAAGGACTTGTGACAAGAACACCCACTTCCAGTCATGAATGGGGGGCTAATTAGCACATAGATCCTTTAGGGGTGATATGTGGAATATAGGTGCATACTTGGGCAGTGCAGAGGGGTGGGATTATTATGGCTTGAAATGCTGTTGACTCTGCTGGGGCCTAGCCCAATTAATTATATGGTAAATCATGAGGCTTTGGGCTAATATGCGTAGTTTGTGCTATATATAAGTAGGCTGAAACTTGAAGCAATTTCAAAAACGGTAAACTGCATCAATTCTGGATGAACTAAGTCTATATGTACCCATAGTAATTTGCCTGTATGTTTATTTCAAGGTCAGTCTTTTCATATTTGCCCCTTACTTCCATATGCTCAGGGAGACCAGAGCCTGACTGTAAGGGGGGAAGAGGATGTAGAAGTTGGGGGCCAGAGGGCTACCTAACCCCTGCCCCCCACACGCACACACATTTATTTTCCCTACTATAGCAGTGGGAGGGGAACAAATTTTAGGGAAATCTCCAGTATTTAGATTCCATACCTAGAAAATTGTAACACATTCATACATTTTGCATATATTAAATCTAATTATTGATGTGTTGTCTTATATTCAGGGTCATCTTGTAGTCAAGTAAATATGGTATTAATTGTATCTTTAGGGTTTTGACATTAAAATCAGGAAAGCACGTGGTGCCAGATAAATGAGAATATACTTTTCAAATGTTATATATAGATAAGAATGTACTTTTCAAATGTTACATGATTAATTTTCCTTTTTTGTTACAATGTTTGCAGCCCTGATGCTGCAATTGCCTTCATAAATGAGTAAATTTAACTATGAGTCCTATAAGCTTGTAGGAACTACTCAGCCAGTTCCAGCCAATCCAAATTACTCCTGTGCAAATGCAGGATTGGGAGCTCAGATCTGTGTGTGTGTGTGTGTGTGTGTGTGTGTGTGTGTGTGTACGCATGTAAGTGAGGGGGCCAACCTGGAAAATATGAATTTACATTTAGACTTCTCCGTAACCTAGAGATGTTCAAATCTGGGATTTGGTCTGTCCTACTGCAGATATAGTAATCAATTTCAACAACAAATTGGGTGTTGATTCTGGATATTGCCAGTCTAGACCAGGCCCGTACCCAACATATTTTATTCCTCTAAATTTTGGGTGTTACTTTAAGATGCACTAATAAAGTTTAAAATCATATGCCACGTTCTCTCTCCATGTAGGCATGCGGAGTGCCCACTGCAATCAATAGAAGTTTTATACTCATGTATCTGGTGTCAGAATAGGCCTTAGGTTTAATTCCCAAGCTGGGGTTGTGTTCTCATGTCACATTTCTATATTGCATTACCTTTATTCATCTATCCCTGTCTTGTTTTTTCCCTAGCTGTTTGATTTGGTGTACAGAGAGGAGACTTTGCTTAATGTTATAAAAAGTGTTACACGAAATGGTCGCTCCATTATCCTCACTGCAGTGCTAGCTCTTATCCTAGTCTACCTCTTCTCAATCATTGGTTTCCTGTTCTTAAAGGATGACTTTACCATGGAGGTAGACAGACTGAAAAACAGAACTCCTGCTGCAGGTATGGCTTTCACCTTCACATCAACATCCTTCTCAAATTTCCTTCTCAACAACAAATGTGATTGCTTTTTTTTTCCTATTTTCTCTTCAAATTCATGTTGCATTTTTAAAAAAATGTTATACACTTTTCACTCATTAGGAAAGTCATAGAATGTTAAATACAGCCTTTTAATTGAGCCATAAATATAGGATGTATTGCTTTATGTGCCTTATGCATTATGACAGTGTATACAACTATAACAAGTTTAGTAAATGTATGGATTTGATTTAAAAAAATTACCAAATATATAATCTACCTCTCCTCATAGGAATCTTTCTGGAACTTTTGTTAAGGCAATTGAAGTTCAATATATAGTACATTTAAGGCAAAACTCTGGCCCTGTTGAAATCTGGGGGAATTTTTCCAGTAACTTCAGTGAAGTTAGGGTTCATCTGTGGAGAATAAGAGCCATCTTGTGATTAATTCACCAAACACCTTATACCTACTAAAACTCACTCAGTAGCTCATAGGTCCCTGCCCATTCTTTATATACTCTGTATGCCAGTCAAATATTTGTGACTTTATTATTTCAAAACCGAATGCATTCAAACAAAGCTCTAAGCTCTTTCAGGACTCTGCATATGTCAAAAGTGAAGTATTAATAAATCTATTTTGTTGATATATGTGAGCCAAAAGGAAAACATCTAACAAATTTCTTGAGCTCTCCTTGTTTTTTACTTTTGGAGAACATAATAAAGCTGTGTTGGCTTACATTAACTTTAAAAGTCATGCAAATGTTTTAGCTTAGACCAAGAATTTGAAGTTTCATTTCAAAAGGCAGTTGTGGCCACTGTCGGAGACACAGTTGGCCAGTGGTCTGATCCAGGGTGGCAGTTCCTGTGTTTCTGCATGTCTTTTGTTGGGTACTTTATAGATTTTTCTGACCTGGAACATTTTCTCTGGCTTTCTGCACTGAGCATCTAGTCAAAAAAATATACTGGTGATACTGGATGATAGGTTAATTGGATGCAGTAAAACCTCATTAATTCAATATTGGATATTTCAAAGTGTTAGGTACCTTGAAGCTATTTTCACTCCCCAGCCAAAAGGATGAGTTTTTGTATGCCTTACCACGTGGATAATCTGAAATACATCTACTTTGAAGTTCCAAACTGTTTTCTGGTCCCTTGGACCAGGAAAACCTCATTAATTCAAAATGCAGGGAACCAAAAAATACCAACTTTAAATACCGTAAATGGGTTTAAAATAAACATACCGATAGCTCACCTAAGGCAGTCTTTACTAACTGATAAGAACCAAGTGAGGAGTTACCTCAGGGATTAAATAAGCAGATTTAATGGGAGGTAGCACAAGGAGTTCCTAATGTAGACCAGCAGAAATGACTTGGGGGCCCTGTTCCTTTTGCTTGGATCAGTCGAAGCATGGAGCTGTCCTGCCAACTCACCCAAATTGCACCAAACTCCCCACAGATCTGGCATCTCTGATCCCATGAAACCCCTCCTGATCCTGCCAACCACCACTGTCCCTGATCATTCATCTAGCTGGGGCTGCTGCCCCTACCTCCCATCTGTATGAAGACTACCCTGCACCATAGCACTTGCTGTCCCAAACCCTGGCTGGCCCACATACTCCCACCCCCTTGGGAACTCCTGGGCCAACCCCCAGTTGTCCCAAACTGCAGTTTTTCATGCTAAAGACCAGGATGCAGTTCTGGTGGGTAGCACTATGTGATAAGAGCCTGGTAGGTGATGACCAGGAGGGTGCTGCATCCCTCCTGCCTTGCAGTACGAGGCCACCTCACAGAGGGGTGGCCAGGCATGGGGACCCACCTCTGCAGGCAGTACGCAGCAGGCCTGAGGACCTCCCTATCATGGGAATCTCTGGAGGCTGGGAGTGCCCAAGGAGGCAGGAGCACACAGAGCAGCTGGGGCTCAAAACACCAAGCACCAGGGTACAGATGAGTCTGCCAGGCCAGGAGGCGGAGGCAGCAGCCCCAGCTGCATCCATGATTGGGAGTGGGATTAAGGGTTGTCAGGTTCAGATGGGTTTCATGGGATCAGGGGATGCCAGATCCATTGGGGGTTTGGTGGGATTGGGAAGGGTTGGCAGAACAGTTCCTCACGTAGACGGATCTAAGCAAAGAAAAAGGACCCCTAGATCATTGCTGCTGGTCTACATTAGGAACTCCTTGTGGTACATCCCATGGGACAGGTCCACACATGCAAGCATGTGTGCTTGCAGCAGCTCAAATAGAAGCAGTGCAAATTTGAGCCGAGGCTTTTTGCTTCAGCGCATGTGCGCAGACATGCACTGTGTTGTGGAGCAAATTGTGCAATTTGGGGTAAAATATGCCTGCCTGGCTCCTCCTGCATCTGCAGCCATGGGGTGCTAGAGCCGAGGGCCAGCACCTGTGCTGTCCCCAGCAGTATAAAAAGCTGCCCTGACAAGTAGCTCAGGGCTACTTGCTCTCAGGAGCTTCTGGGGTCCAGCCAATTGGTACCTGGGGACACTACCCCTTGTGGCCCAGAGAGTTCCCTCTGCCCACTGCAGCAGTCTGGCATTTGGGGCTGCTGCCTGGCTGTGACCTGCTGTGCACCTGCCAGACACAGATGGGAACTGCAGACCCAGTAGAAGCATCTGCCCCTCTGGGCCAGCTGCCAATGGACTGCGGTTGCAGGGTTGACCTACTGCCATTTGTGCCCCCTGCCCGGCCATCTGGGCAGCTATGGTGGCCTGCTTTGAACTGTCAAAGCATGTCCTCATGGCCCCATTTGGCCAGGAGGTCAGCCACCTCCAGCTGGGTCCAAGGTGCCAGCTCTGAGCAGGCAGGGTCCTGCCACTGGCCTCCATAGCAGGAATTCTGGTGTTCCCTATTGGAAAACTAAAAAATCCCTGATTAAAAAAAAATCCCAAAGTCACTCTCTAAAATACCCCCAAATCTACGTTCCTCCACAAGTAAAACAAAAGACTGCTGTAAAGAGAGAGTGAGACAGAGACAGCGATCAGTTGGACAATGTTTTATTGATATATCTACAGTGTTAAAGCTAGTCTATTATCATAATAATAAAGTGAACTCTAAATACATGTTTCATGAATTCATGAATACATATTTTGCTGCCCTCCCACAGGGCAATCACTCTCACACAAGGAGTTCATCCCCCACACTAGGGCTTCAGCCCCCCAACAGGGGATTTGGCCCCCCAACAGAGGGTTCAGCCCCCGCATAAAGGCTTTGGTCCCCCAACAGGCGATTCAGTCCCCCAACAGGGGTTTGTCCCCCCACACAAGGGATGCAGCCCCCCAAAGGGGGTTCAGCCCCCACGCAAGGGGTTTGTCCCCCACGCAAAGGGTTCATCCCCCAATAGGGGGTTTGGCCCCCACACAAGGGGTACAGCCCCCCCATGGGGGCCAAATGGCCCTCATAGGGGCTATCACTTCCCCTGCAAGGCCCATGTGACCCACCCCAGCACCCTGATTGCTGCCCCACCAGTTGCTGCAGCCCCCCAATGGCTGCCCCACAGAGCCCCACAGGGGGAGTGGCTGGCCCCAACAGAGGTCAGGGGCCTTGGGGGAGCTGGTGGGGGGAGGGGGGGAGGCTGGGAAGGGCAGTCAGCCAGGTCTGACTGCTCATGTAGGTTCTTAGAAAGAGTGCAGGACCTCCATCTAACCCAGGAGGTGCACACCCCCACCAGGGGAGACGCCTTGTTGGACCTAGTGCTGGCCACGAGTGATGACGTGGTGAGGGGGCTGTGGGTGCTTGACCACCTGGGCGACAGTGATCATCACCTGCTGGAATTCACCATCCAGCGCAAGGTGGCAAAGGCCTGCAGTAAGGCAGCAGCCCTAGATTTCAGGAGGGCAAACTTGAAAGAGCTAAGGATGGTAGTTGTGGAAGCGCTGAGGTCCCAGAGGGGAGGGGAGCCAGGTGTCCAAGGAGAGTGGTCGCTCCTTGAGGAGACAATCCTCCAAGCCCAAAGGAAGGTAATTCCAACGAGGATCAAAGGGAGCAGGAGGGCACACAAGCCTCCATGGCTCACCAAGAGCATCCGCAAATGTCTCCTTGCCAAAAGGGTGGCGTACACCCAATGGAAAGAAGGGGACATCACCAGGGACGACTATATTGCAGTCGCTCGGAGATGTAGGGGGGAAGGCCAAGGCAGAGATGGAATTAGGGCTAGCTTCCCAGATTAAGGACAATAAGAAGTCCTTCTTTAAATACATAGGGGGTAAAAAGAAGGTTCCGGGTAATGTGGGGCCCCTGCAGGACACGTTGGGAAATTTGGTCATCACACCAGACAACAAAGCTAACATGTTTAATGATTTTTTTGCCTCCGTCTTCCTAAGTAGAGACCAGAACAGTCACCTCCCTGCTGGGCCCTCCTTGGGGCCAAGGGTTAGGGAGGAACTAGTTAGGGAACTTCTGGAGGGACTGGACGTATTCAAGTCAGCTGGTCTAGACGATCTCCACCCTAGAGTTCTAAAGGAATTGGCTGAGGTCATTGCAGGACCTCTGGCACGGCTTTACGAGCACTCATGGTGCTCTGGTATGGTGCCAGAGGACTGGAAGAGGACCAACATGGTTCCCATCTTCAAAAAGGGGAAGAAGGAGGACCTGGGAAATTATAGGCCAGTTAGTCTTACCTCGATCCTTGTCAAGCTGTTTGAGAAAATTATTCTGGCACACATCCACAAGGGGCCAGCAGGGGAGGTCATCCTTAGGGGCAACCAACATGGGTTCATCAGTGGCAGGTCCAGTCAGACCAACCTGGTGGCCTTTTATGATCAGATCACCAAATCATTAGATGCAGGGGTAGCAGCAGACATAGTCTTCCTGGACTTCCGGAAGGCTATCGACACTGTCTGTCACCCCGTCCTCATCAAGAAACTGGGGAACTGCGGTGTCAGCACCCACACAGTCAAATGGGTCGCCAACTGGCTGGAGGGCTGCACCCAGAGGGTGGTAGTGGATGGGTCCTTCTCAGCCTGGAAGGAAGTGGGCAGTGGGGTTCCGCAGGGCTCGGTCCTCGGGCCCGAACTGTTCAACATCTTCATCGGTGACTTGGACGAGGGGGTGAAAAGCACCCTGTTCAGATTTGCTGATGACACTAAGATGTGGGGGGATGTGGGCACACTAGAAGGTAGCATCAGGCTACAATCGGATCTAGACAGGTTACAAGGGTTGGCAGACGAGAATAGGATAAGATTCAACACCGACAAGTGCAAAGTGATGCACCTGGGGAGGAACAACCGGCACCATACCTACAGGTTGGGGAACTCCCCTCTCGTCAGCACGGAAGCGGAAAAGGATCTTGGAGTCATCATTGATGCCAAGGTGAACATGGCCTGGCAGTGTGGGGAGGCAGTCAGGAAGGCCAACCGTACCTTATCATGAATTCACAGATGCATCTCAGGCAGGTCCAAGGAGATGATCCTCCCCCTCTATGTGGCGCTGGTCAGGCCGCAGCTGGAGTACTGCGTCCAGTTCTGGGTGCCGCACTTCAAGAGGGATGTGGACAGCATGGAGAGGGTCCAGAGGAGGGCCACTTGCATGATCAGGGGACAGCAGGCCAGGCCCTGTGAGGAGAGGCTGAGGGACCTGAACCTGTTCAGCCTCCAAAAGACAAGGCTGAGGGGAGATCTAGTGGCCTGTTATAAACTAGTCAGGGGGGGATCAGCAGGCATTGGGGGAGTGTTCCCCGAGCACTGCCAGGTTCCCCGAGCACTGCCAGGAGTGACCAGGAATAACGGTCACAAGCTGGTGGAGGGTAGATTTAGGCTGGATATCAGGAGGCGCTACTTGACAGTCAGGGTGGCTAGGATCTGGAACCAACTTCCAAGAGAAGTGGTGCAGGCTCCTACCCCGGGGGTTTTTAAGAAGAGGCTAAATGAACACCTTGCTGGGGTTGTTTGACCCCCAGTACTCTTTCCTGCCATGGCAGGGGGTCAGACTAGAAGATCTACTCAGGTCCCTTCCGACCCTAGAAACTATGAAACTAGAGGTCTTGGGGGAGGCTGGCGGGGGGAGGGGCTGGCCATGGCAAGGGGAGGGGGCCTCGGGGGGGCTGGCAGGGGGAGGGGCTGTCTGCGGCAGGGAGAGGGGGCCTTGGGAGGGGCTGGCTGCGGCAGGGGGAGGGGCTGGCCATGGCAAGGGGAGGGGGCCTCGGGGGGGCTGGCAGGGGGAGGGGCTGTCTGCGGCAGGGAGAGGGGGCCTCGGGAGGGGCTGGCTGCGGCAGGGGGAGGGGCTGGCCATGGCAAGGGGAGGGGGCCTCGGGGGGGCTGGCAGGGGGAGGGGCTGTCTGCGGCAGGGAGAGGGGGCCTCGGGAGGGGCTGGCTGCGGCAGGGGGAGGGGCTGGCCACGGCAAGGGGAGGAGAGCTGGCGGGGGGAGAGGCCGGCCGTGGCAGGGGTTGGGGGCCTCGGGGGGCGTTAGCAGGGGGAAGGGCTGGCCATGGCAGGGGTCTGGGGCCTCGGGGGGAGGACTGATGGAGAGAGGGGCTGGCTGCAGCAGGGATTGGGAGCCTTAGGAGGTTGGCGGGGGGAGGGGCCAGCTGCGGCCGGGGTCAGGGGCCTGGGGGAGTGGGTGGAGCCATTGGGGCCTGGCCGGGTGAGGGGGGCAACCATAGAGACACTCTGGCAGCCAGAACATCTCCATGGAGGACCCACCCTCCAGTTGTCTCACCTTCGATTTTTTTAGACCCCTGGATGTCCATTTTTTTGTTTCATTTTTTTGTTCCCGCACATGCCTGTTGCCCTGCCTCAAAGGGGTTTGAGGAAGGGCAAGAGGCACGTGCATGCTTGTGTGGATGCACCCTTGAAGTCTGCTTAATTAGTCACTTTGTTCTGATCAGTTAGTGAGGCCCACACATGAATAAACTAAGTCTGTATGTACCTATAGTCATTTGGATACATGCAAATCACTACTGGCACATTTCATAGATTTCATAGATTTCATAGACATTAGGGCTGGAAGGGACCTCGGGAGATCATCGAGTCCAGCCCCCCGCCCAAAGGGCAGGAAGTCAGCTGGGGTCATAGGATCCCAGCAAGATAAGCATCCAATTTGCTCTTGAAGCTGTTCAATGTAGGTGCTTGAACCACCTCCGCTGGCAGACTGTTCCAGACCTTGGGGGCTCGGACAGTAAAGAAATTCTTCCTTATGTCCAGCCTGAAACGGTCTTGCAGGAGTTTGTGACCGTTCGACCTCGTCATCCCTCGGGGCGCTCTGGTGAACAGACGTTCCCCCAGATCCTGGTCACCCCTGATAAACTTATAGGTGGCCATCAGATCACCCCTGAGCCTGCGCTTTTCCAGGCTAAAGAGTCCCATGGCTCTCAGCCTGTCATCGTAAGATCTGTTTTCCTGACCTCTGATCATGCGCGTGGCTCTCCTCTGGACTCTCTCAAGCTTCTCCACATCCTTTTTGAATTGTGGAGCCCAAAACTGGACGCAGTACTCCAGCTGCGGCCTCACCAAGGCCGAGTACAAGGGGAGAATGACGTCCCCGGATTTGCTCAAGAAGCATCTACGGATGCACGCCAGCATTTTGGTCGCGTTACTAGCTGCAGCATCGCATTGGAGGCTCATGTTCATCTTGTGGTCAATGATGACCCCCAAGTCTTTTTCTCCTGTAGTGCTAACCAACGTAGCACTGCCGAGCCTATAAGGGTGCTGCATGTTTTTCCTCCCAAGGTGGAGAACCTTGCATTTTTTGGTGTTAAACACCATGAGGTTCTCATCCGCCCATTTGCTGAGCTTGTCCAGGTCAGCCTGGATCACCCGCCTATCTTCTGGCGTGGATGCTTTGCCCCAAAGTTTGGTGTCATCGGCGAACTTGGCCAGTCCACTCCTGACTCCAAACCCGTTTATTTTAGAGTTGGTATTTTTGGTCTCCTGCATTTCAAATTAATGAGGTTTCACTGTACAAAAAAATGCATTTATAAAGTTACGTTAATTAACTACCCTGATAAGAAAAAAGCGAAGAATGTGTATGTGGACAAACGGACACATTAGCCACCGTAAAAGGGCTCATGAGTGCACAGGAACTGTTATGCTCTAAACGTTCCATCTTCATGATCCTGTAGGGACACAAATGAGCTAAATTGCCCGACTTTCACTTTGAATGTATGTGAGTTAAAGTTTGTGTGTGTGGTTTTGTTAGCTTTATATTGCTGCAGAATCATATGGGTGTAGAAGTTGCACCGCTAACAGCTTGTATTGGTATGGTTTGATATCAGTATGATTGTTACAACTATCCATTTACTACGTCTGTGCTGCATGCTTAACTCCTAGTTTACCTCAGACCAGTATTTAAACTGTTGGTTTTGTCATAATTTTTGCTGCTTATTTTTTAGCAGCCCTTATCTGAAACGCAGTAAATTGACTATGACACACACAATAAAATTGGTTTCTGATGAAATCAAGCTGATATATGTGCTTATCCACTTTAGGAATGTTAAATTAGTATTTTACTCAAACCCACACATATTTACAAATGAATATCAAACTGTGTTTTTATCCTTGAAAACTCTTAAATAGTCTACATTGAGGAAAACTGAGTATCAGCTCAGTGTCCTCATCAGCTTTTGTGAATAATTTATATCATGGTTTGAAAACTGACATTATTTTCATATCTGACAGTTGTTTTTTGTATTGGATATATTTTTTCTAGAAGGAGGAGCATTTGGTGTAGATTCATTAAATTAGGGAGATGCAATTAGGGAGTTGTGATGTAAGGTTAATATAAAACTGTGTTTTTCTTCCTTTTGATAGTCTTGAGTTGTTGATCCTGCATTATTTCTGAAGTGGTCTGATTCATTCCTCTCCTTTAATTTTTTTTTTCATTCAGTGATTCCCTTCAAAAGATCTGAGATTTTAAATTGTATTTCAGTAGAACTCCTATACCTAATATATGTGCTTTGTAGCAAATGTCCTTCTGTCAATAAATCACTTTTTATTTTATCAGGCCCAGGAGAAGTTCCTACCACAACCCTAACATCAATGCTGAAAACATGTACAAAAGAGAACTGTTCTACTTCAATACCAATTACCAATCTGGGTTAGTATACAAGCTCCTCAGAACTGATAAGGTAAAATAGAGGAATTTGTAATGTAATATATCATAGAAGAGACTTTTCACATGGAAAGGAATAGCCATGGTAATGCATTAACATTTGTACTGCTATATAAGCCCTTGACATGCTGCAAAAAATGACCATATAGCTGTTCAAGCTGTTTTTGTAGGACTGTGAAGATGGGGAAAGGACAACAAAATCGTACCTCTTTCAAAAAGGAACTTGGTAGTAGTATATTGTGTAGTACCCTATGTTATGTCTGTTTAGTTATATATGGCAGTTTAGGGGTCTGTAGGACTCCCCTGCATCCCACAGTGCTCTGAGCATACAGAGCGGATGGCTCCCTGAAAGCTCACCCAGGTGGTGGAGATCATGCCTTTGAGGTGACTTTGTAGTTCTCCAGCCAGCATATACTACCACGGTGCCATATATTTGTAGAAAGAATGTTCAGCTCACAGTTTGCTGGGTAATGAGGTTATACTGATAGCATCTCTTTAAAGGAGTTTGATTTTCTGTGTTTTGTTCCTTTTGCACTATATTCATACAGGGCAAAGTCTTGTTTTGCCTTTATGCACCTAAGTGGCACTTCTGTAGCTGCATAATGGCAATGTTTGGTAACAAGCGCAGGGGGCTACACTTTAGCCACCTAGCCAGCCAAGTAGTTAACACTACCGTGTACCTAACCATGATATCCATGTACCTAACCTAGGTAAGTCCTGAAACGTTAGCTCCAGAAAAATTAAATTGTGGGCAGGGGAGAGGGTCCCTAGCCTTTAACTCTAGCCCTAACTTTGTTTTTGCCTCTAGTGGCTTTTCTACACCCTGTGTTTAATGTAAATTGGATAAAGATAAAAAGCAGTAAGAGACTTTTATACCCTTTTGGGGATGTGAGTCCCTCCCTTCCAGCACAAGTGTCTATCTGACTACCTTTCTGTCTGGTTGGAGTTATATAAATCAGCACTGATATAAAATATTATCTGCAATTTGAGGTTTTGGCTTCTGGAAGCCATTCAGTTCAGTCTATCAAAGGCATCTCAGTGCCCCAAATATGATATTTTTAAAGCAGTTTCTTAAATACATTATTTCAGTTAGCCATGAAAGCAGAAAATTTATATTTATAAAACTGTGTTATTTCTGAAAATTTCATGTTGCAATCATCATGTAGAATAGAGAGAAACGCTACCCTTAAGACAGGGCAGTCACACAGCTTGAATGAGTTCCCTCCCTAAAGAGAAAAAGGGAAGAGGAGGAGCAGAAAAAGGGTAGGCCATGATTCTGATCCTCCTTTTACCTGCCGGCCAGCAGGGCATGGGGAGAGAATACACACTGCCCTCTTTAACGGGCTGCTGATACTGCTAATGCAATATGGGAGTGTTGGGAAGGATTCTGCCTAAGTCAGAATTCCTCTAGGAATTTGTTACAAAAAGCCCTTCTGCATGCTCACACACTTATGATACAATCTAAGAGCATGTAGCTTGACTAACAACACACAACAATCCTGTGATAGGTATAGGGATTAAAGCCAAGTATCCAGCTTGCTATAGCCCAGTCATGTACCTATGGAAGTCAGTGGGAGGCTTTTCATTTGCTGTGCTCCAGCCAAAAGTTCCCTGCTATAATGACTCATATATAAACCAGCCCCTCTTTAATAACTCATAATGCTAGCTGTCACATGAGGATGGAACAGAATGAATACACAAGAGACAGCCCTTCACCAAATGCACCTCCAATTTCCCTTATACATACCTTCTTTATATATCAGCTGCGCACTTAAGGGCCCATTGAGAAAGCTGCCTCATGGAATCTAGTGGGAGTACTCTTAAAGCTTGCAGTGTTGATGTTATAGGGGTTACCTGTAGGTGAACCAATCAGGATCCTCACCACCTCTTACCAGATTAAGTATGTACACTATCAAACACTATAATGTAACTTCAAACCTGAGCTAAATTGTAGCTGTGGAGTGAAAATCAAAGTACTGCTGCAGTCACTTTTTTAATAAACAGATTGTTGCTGTGCTGGGACTAGTCAGTCAGTGCTTTGATTTGCAAACCTTTCCTTGTGTTTGTAGGTGAAGAAGAGGAAGAAGATGGAATTGAGAGGACCTGTGACACTCTGCTCATGTGCATTGTTACTGTGTTAAACCAAGGGCTGAGAAATGGTGGTGGTGTGGGGGATGTACTGAGAAAGCCTTCCAAAGATGTAAGTGTTTGTCTAACTGAAGACTTTTATGTCCGGTGAGCACCAAAGCAACTTTTAAGGAACATAGGCAATACTTTAGTATTGAATAGATGCTTTATCAATACATACCAGCTGGAATACTCAATGGGAACAGGTAAACTCAGTGCAATGATTTTACATAAGGAAGGGAACTCCAGGTGTCAGTTACCTTCCTGGAAATTCAGAGCATATCACAGTCTTACAAGCACTGCTAAGAAGTACTGCCAAATTGGATCAGGTTTCTATTTATAGTAGGAAGCATAAATGAAAACTTTTGAAAGGAGTTGATTGATGACTATGTGTTGGGACTCTCAGTTGTAACACATGAAGTTTAGAGTTAACTGAGATATAATCTAGCATCTGCACTGGAATGGATCCCATTATTTACTCAGCTAAGAATCATACTGTGCTAACTTTTAAGTCAAAACAGGATTTCACATGTAACAATGACTTTCCAAAAGTTTACCACAAATTCAATACATTTAAGAATATTTGTAACTAGCCAATTGCCTGTCAAGAATGAGGGAGGTGGGGAGGGGGCTGGGATGAAGTGCTGCCACCTAACGCTCCATGCTGCCGCTGTTCTGCCTCTTGCAACAAGCACTGCTGGCCTTGATTCCCTCATCCTCTGTCCAGTCCTCAGTATGGCTTTGGAATCATGGTGGCGCTCCCCGCACTTGGAACACTGTGATTGGCTGTTTCCATCATCCAATCAGTGTGTGAAAAAAGCGTTATGGACAGACAGACAGACTTAGGCTTTTATAATATTAAAATGTCAGTGGATATATACAAGGAAACAACTACCCAGTGGCTTGTGCTCTGCACTGTAAAGGCTGCTGTTAAAGGCACAGGTATGATCTCATGCTTTCCAGGCAGCAAGATTTTGAAAGAACTACAGGAGAGCATTTGCCTTTTTTGGCTTTTATTTGTATTAGTCATAGTAACTTAGAGCCTGATCCATAGTCTACTGGCATAAGGAGCCACTCCATTGACATGTTTGAGCTTTAGAAAAGGTACTTTATATTTAGCAATTATAGTCTATATTCAAAGCACTTCATGAAGGAAAGTATCATTATCCTCATTTTACATCTGAGACACAGAGAGATTGTGACTTGCTCAAGTTCATCTGGTAAATCAGTGACACTGTGAGGAACAGAACACATGGTTTATGACTTCTAGACTTGAGCTTTTTAAATTGGCTGCTGTTTCTTGCCAGCCATGATGTAAGAGAGGAGTTGATGAGATACCTGCCCAACCTTCCTCAGAAGGAAGATGACTGCAGTATGGAAATGTGAAGCTGTGATGAGACAGGGGAAAGATGGGAAATGTTGCCACTACTAGAAAAATACAGAAGACCTAAAGGAGGTGTATGTAAAACCAGTTTCTGATTAGGTAGTCATAAGATTTATCCCTTGGCTTTGATTAGGCTACTTATGTAAAACAAACAGAATTTGCACAAAGCACAGAACTAGGCATTTGGACTTTGTTTTACTTTAGCTCAGGGTTTGGCAGCCTATGGCCCATAATGAGGTTGGATCTGGCCTGTGAAGATTCAGTCCAACCCAAGGCAGCATAGGGGATTGGAGTCCCACAACTGCACTGCGCTACCCACCCCCTTTGCAGCCCTCCCTGCTGCTGTCTTATGCCTACTCTTACCTTCACATAGAATTTGTCCTTGTCCATTGGCACTGTGGCCAAGGAGTGGCAGTGAGGGAAGCATAGGTAGCTTTAGCACTTCAGAGAACAAAGCTTTGTGGCCCACAGTGTAGGGTGGGTGTGGGGGGTGTCAGGTTGGAATTGATAGCCTTCATTGGTAAAAGGTTCCTTACTTCTGCTGTAGTTCATGTTATGAAAAGGTATGTTCTTGTTTAATATGTGTGCTCTTTGTATATCCTGTTGGACCTTTGTTGATGTTTCAGGAACCCTTGTTTGCTGCACGAGTTGTCTATGATCTCCTATTTTATTTCATTGTCATCATTATTGTTCTGAACCTCATCTTTGGAGTCATCATTGATACATTTGCTGATCTCAGGAGTGAAAAACAGAAAAAAGAGGAAATACTTAAGACAACCTGTTTTATCTGCGGTAGGTGTTACAAAACTGGAGGCATTGGATGGCAAAAGTATTAGTAAGAAATATTCCTCAGTAAATATAAGGGTGAGCTTAAAGAGCACTTATCCTCTGGGAAAAAAAATCCTGTAGGGACAACAAAGTCTGATTCTACATGTATTCCTTTTCAGCAGCAAACAAAGTTAACAAGTCAAAAGATGACTTCAAGCAGGCAGCTCTGAATTCCACTTGGGATCTGAGAGTCAAGCTGCCTTTGTCCCACTTTTCACATCATTACCAGTAAATGAAGATTGAGCTCAGCTGTTGTCTTTGCTGGTGAACAGAGGCAGATGAAAATACAGCTTGCTCTTGCATGACAGCCTGAGCTCCAAAGTTTTAAATGTAGCCAAACCTGAGCATTTGTTAAGGCTCTAAACTTGGGGACGACGAGCGGGTGTGGGGGGCTTAGAACAACTGAAGATGAGGTGTTGTCATTGTAGAGACCCATTTCTGATTGTGCTTCATCTTTGCTGGGGCAGACAAGTATAAATCATATCCTTCACACTCTAAAAGGTGATCTTGTGAAGGTTGGAAACATTTGCAGGTCAGTGATGTTTCTACAGCTGTCCAGGGGGTCCATACAGTGTGGAGTGGCTTTAATCTCTGCTTAAGGCATTAGAAGAGTCAGAGAGCAAAGTTGCAAAAAGGATGAGACAGTGCATACCTGTCCTTCCTGACTATGTTCCTCCCCCATGTTCTTCCTTATTGGTATTTCTAGGTTAGTTCATGACTAGTTGCAAAAAAGCATTTTTTTGTGACTAGAGCACTGATTCTTTTAGAAATTTACCTATATGGCTAACTTAAGGCAACTTAAAGCACACATTGCAGAGATTTGCCTATATAACTAACTTAAGGCATACCAGCTGTCCTACTGATGGGACAGTAGGACTACTCACATGTTTAAACACTAAGCACCTGCATAAATCTTTTCAAGATCAGGACCGAGACTACCTGCTACATGCTAATTTATGCAGCTTGTTTCTGTAGTCCCTTTTTGTAGGATAAGAGCCAGAGGTCATAAAACTCTTTATCGTCTTCAGATGGAAGATTGTAAAACTATAACATTTATTATATTGTTGTTGGTATTAAGAGAGAATATCATAAAAGAGCGTAAATGCTGGGTCAGAAGAATTCTTCTAGAAATGCACTTATGTTTGGAGGCTTTGTGTGGTAGTTACTGTATGTAAATAGATTTTTAAAATTAACAACCTTCC
The DNA here is from genome assembly GCF_052110815.1 of Crocodylus siamensis. NCBI lineage: Eukaryota > Metazoa > Chordata > Crocodylia > Crocodylidae > Crocodylus > Crocodylus siamensis. Next base: position 125,278,710 of record NC_143398.1, on the reverse strand, counting down.
TTAACAGATCGAGGATGTTTTTAAGTTTATTTTTACACTGGCAACAAAATACCTGTTGATGGGGTGGCTCATCAGATCATGTTTTGTGTCTTTTGCAGGCCTTGAGAGAGACAAGTTTGATAACAAGACAGTCTCATTTGAGGAGCACATTAAGTCAGAGCACAATATGTGGCATTATTTGTATTTTATAGTCCTCGTCAAAGTTAAAGACCCAACCGAATACACTGGTCCTGAAAGCTACGTGGCTCAGATGATTGCTGTAAGTCAATTTGTGTGTGAGCTTTATGCAACTGCCATATTCCTTGCAGTTATAGCAGAGATTTTTCCCTTAACAATAGGAAGTATTCATCTGTATTTTTAAAGACCTTTTTCCATGTCTGCGGCAACGTGTGACAAAGTACAATCTCAAATGTAATGAAAAAGATGAAGGCACAGGCCACAGTCACTACTTTGGCTCCCATGCTGTCATGCTCTGTAGGTTCCTCTGGCTCATTAGCCAAACCAGACTCAGAAGAGCATGGATCACAACATCTGCTACTGCTGCTTTGTCCAGTATTGCTGGGCTGCTGTCCAGAAGAATAATAGCTCCTGTTGAGCAGCAGAACTTAGGGTCAGTACTGAGAACTAGCTCTTGCTTTTACTACTGCTCTGAACAAACTATTGAAAAGGCCAAGAAGAGCTGCTATTCAGAGTTTTGGAGCTAGAAGAACCACGTCATTGTGCCTTACCTAATGGCAGCAACTGTGTAGATTCAAAGGGACAGATTTACTAGAGCTGGGGCAGAGAAATGTGAATTATTCCTGCCCCATCTTGGCAAGCAAGCAGTATTTATTGGGAAGGAGAAAAAGCTATGTTGTCTGTCCTACCATTCTTTGGGTGATTTCCATCAGGGAAACCAGGTTAAATTTATCGTAGAGGATTTAGAAGATTGTCACCAGAGGCAGCTGTATAGGAGTTGTGCTGAAGTGGTACGTAAGGAGCTATTGTCCCCCAGCATTGGCTCTCCATGAGATTCCCAGGAGACATTTTATTGCTGGAACCTCCAACAGCTCTATGGTAGCAAAACCCAGCAAATGTGAGTAACCAAAGATAAGCATGTTTTCTTTCCCAGAAGAGGAGTGACATGGTGTGTATCAGACCCCAGAGATGTGTTTTTTATGTTCTTCTGTTCTTTATCAGACTTTTAACTTGACTTGCTGTCAGGATCACTGGCTAACTGCATTCAGTACTTTAGCTCCCAGTCCCTCAAAGAGCTTAAGCACATGCACTTTAAGCAGTTGAGATATTGGAAGCAGTGACATGGTTAAAGAAAGGTTCATGCTTATCTGTTCCTCTGGAATGAAGCATGGCTGCACACTGTACATATTGTAGATATTGCCATCTCAATATGATATGGGAATGGAGGCAACAATGACAGAGGAACAGCCAACATACATGGGAATTTTACGTTGTTGGCTGTCTAGGCCATCTTAGAGCTGGTATAGTGATAGGAAATATCATCCCTGCAGTTTTACAGCTGGGTGAAAATATAGTGAAACAAGCAAAACATAGGAGGTGTATTCACTATTCTACATGGGTAAATCATGATGGCAGAATCCCTCAAAGTTGTCCTCTGATGTGCAGAACTGTTTCCATCTTATCTCAGTGCTTTGAATCGCAGAAATGACAATAAAGCAGATTTCTATGAGTTTTCTCTCCTGTACAGTTCTCCTCTTTCCACTCCAATATTTTTATGCTTTTAAAACTTGAAATTGTTACATATGAATATTTATTCTAGTGTGGGTATTAATATTCATAATAAGTATATGACTCCTCTGGTGCTGGCAGTTGGACTTTTCTGATGCATACACTATTGCATTTTACATTAGCACTGATGGTGGGAGCAACAGCCTTGAGTGTGTAAAATATTAACAGACACCAAACCACCTGAAGTGTTGAACCATTCAGTTTGAGAACCTCACTCCTGTGTGTCAATGTTCTGATGATGACCTAGGTTGCTTGTAGGACCTCAAGGTTTTGAGTGTATATTTTTGAAATGAGGAAGTCTCTCGTTTTTCATGGGGCAAATCTACATTCTGAAGGGTGGGTTGGTTCATGCCAGTGTCTGCATAGTACTAATAATGGGAAAGTGGTATGTATAGACCAAGACCTAGAAGGAAAATGTAAGGGGTGCATTAGAGGGAAACATGTTTACATGAGAGGTGGGTAGAAATAGTGTATTTAATAAGTTTACCTTCCCAAACTTAGGAAGTCTGGCAGGAATTTAAAAAAATTATGTATGGAGCAACTAAAAGGACCAAATGAGCTGAAAGTATTTGGAAATAGTGAAGTCAACTGGAAGAGACTTAAACACTGTTTCCCTCTATGTCTGTCTGCAAGCAAGGAATGGTAGGAAAAAGGAAGACAGTCAGAAGGTAGCCTTATTTCAGGCAGGAGCAAGTAGGGGTGCACCAATAAACATTTTCTTGCTGATACTGATAGCTGATTATTAGCCACCCATAGCGACCAATACCAATCTGATGAATGATTTATAGGAATGCAGCCTGGCAGTGTGGAGAGCAGTGGCCTGCAAGTAAGTGTGTGGAGGAGAAGGGTTGTGGGGGAGGTAAGGGATGTAGAGGGGAGCAGCTAAAGGCCCCCACAGTGAGGGAGAGAGTGGGACCAGGGACTGGGGGCGCTGCCCAGCCAGGGTGGTGAATGGAACCCGGGGTGGGGAGCAGGATGGAGCCATGGGTGGCTTGTCCAGGGGATCAGTATCCTAGTGCTTAAAAATGCCAGCAGTGGCACTAAACTAAAGCTTGTCAAATGAGCTTTAGTTCAAGTGCTGCAGCCACCATTTTAAAGCGTGAGGATGCTTTTAACTGGAGCAGAGCTGAGTGGGGCAAAGGTGAATGCTGGCTGCCTGCTGTGGACACAGGGCTCTCCATTCTGCTGCCTGTGCCCCAGGGGCCTTGCATTGGCTGCACATCCCCTGCCTGCCTGGCAGTGGGAGGCACAGTTTGCTGCCTCCATTGCTGCCAGGTGGGCAGTGGATGCATGACTGATGCAGAACTCTCAGGGCAAAGGCAGCGGAGTGGAGAGCCCCAAGCCTACCCCACACACAAATATGGGGGGACCCCCATCACCACCAGGCTTCTCCTGGGGGGTGTATGCAGTGGCAGGGAGTCACCTCCACCCTCCATGCCCCCTGAACAAGCTGCTCACAGCTCTGTCTGGCTCCCTGACCCAGCCCCAGGTCCCATTCACCTCCCTGGCTGGGCAAAGCCCCTGCCCCACTCCATCTTTCACTGTGGGGATCTCGATCTGCCCCTCCACCCCTCCTATGTCCCTTCCCCTACACAAACTTATCTGCAGGGCACTGTTCTCCATGCTGTCTGTCTACATGCATGTGTGCAGCTGTGCACGTGCCATCTGGGAGCCCAGGCCAGAAGGCATATTGTATTTATCAGTGACATAATTAGCTACACTGGCCAAACCAAGCTGATAATGTTAATTTTCCTTTTATCAGTGCCGATCCGATATGGCACCGATATATCAGTGCACCTCAGTAGCAAGCTATCATGCACTTGCTATATATGTCATTTTTCAGTTAACTTGGACAGAAAAGGCTGCCTGTGAAACTGCATTTTTCAGAATGTTGGGGTGTTCTGGACCTTATGCAGAGCTGAAACAAATGAACATCTGATACTAGGTATAGAAGAAGGTACAGGCCACCTGAGGGAACAAAGGGAAACTATATGAAGAGTTTGTGACTGATTTAAAACTGAAGAGCCAGTCTGAAAATATTAGTGTGCTAACAGTCTCTGACAACAAATCAGACTATGAATGAGATCTGTGGCAAAACATTTAGAGAGAGGCTATTGGGAGACCACAAATTAACTCTTGTTAAGGTAGCTGGAATTCCCCAAACAGTGCAAGATGTCAGGTTCAGAATGAAGCTCATCGAGGGGAAATAATGCCTCAGTGCTGTTGGTGTAACTGAAAACCTAGAATACCCAAAGAAAAGAGGCTTCAGGCAGAAAGGCAGGAGCCACTCAAAATGAATGTGAAGCAAGAACAGTGCATGGTCTGGCATTCAGGTCAATGCCAGTCACATAAACATGTATACAAAAATTCAGTGGATTATACCGCTTGGTATACACCATGGACAAAGGGGAAGATGACAGCAGGACTAACTCAGATGAAGTTTTAATGGGAACGATGGACATCGTGGTAGCAGAAGATGAATGGACTGCCAGTCTGAAGACAAATGGGACATTTGTTAATGCTAAATTGGAGGCTGGTACCAATGTTTTGCCAGACCTTGTATTTACTAACCTAAAAATAAAAAGCTACAGGTAGTGCAGTATAAACAGGTAAATCTCATAGACATTAGGGCTGGAACGGACCTCGGGAGATCGAGTCCAGCCCCCTGCCCAAAGGGCAGGAAGTCAGCTGGGGTCATAGGATCCCAGCAAGATAAGCATCCAATTTACCCTTGAAGGTGTTCAATGTAGGTGCTTGAACCACCTTCGCTGGCAGACTGTTCCAGACCTTGGGGGCTCAGACAGTAAAGAAATTCTTTCTCATGTCCAGCCTGAAACAGTCTTGCAGGAGTTTGTGACCATTCGACCTCGTCATCCCTTGGGGCGCTCTGGTGAACAAACATTCCCCCAGATCCTGGTGGTCACCCCTGATAAACTTATAGGTCGCCATCAGATCACCCCTGAGCCTATGCTTTTCCAGGCTAAAGAGTCCCATGGCTCTCAGCCTGTCATCGTAAGATCTGTTTTCCTGACCTCTGATAATGCGCATGGCTCTCCTCTGGACTCTCTCAAGCTTCTCCACATCCTTTTTGAATTGTGGAGCCCAAAACTGGACACAGTACTCCAGCTGCGGCCTCACCAAAGCCGAGTACAAGGGGAGAATGACGTCCCGGGATTTGCTCGAGAAGCATCTATGGATGCAAGCCAGCGTTTTGGTCGCTTTACTAGCTGCAGCATTGCATTGCAGGCTCATGTTCATCTTGTGGTCAATGATGACCCCCAAGTCTCTTTCTTCTGTAGTGCTAACCAACGTAGCACTGCCGAGCCTATAAGGGTGCTGCATGTTTTTCCTCCCAAGGTGGAGAACCTTGCATTTTTCGATGTTAAACACCGTCAGGTTCTCGTCTGCCCATTTGCTGAGCTTGTCCAGGTCAGCCTATATCACCGGCTTATCTTCTGGCGTGGATGCTTTGCCCCAAAGTCTGGTGTCATCGGCGAACTTGGCCAGTCCACTCCTGACTCCAAACATTAATGAAGATGTTGAACAGTATGGGTCCCAGGACAGAGCCTTGAGGGACCCCACTGGTCACAGGGCACCACGATGAGTGACTGCCATTGATTACAACCCTCTGGGTCCGACCACGGAGCCAGTTTCCCAGCCAGCGGATCGTGGTGGAGCCAAAGCCACAACTGGCCAGTTTGGCCAAGAGGTGATCATGGGATACCAGATCAAAAGCTTTTTTGAAGTCAAGATATATGACATCAATCTCTTCTCCCCGGTCCAGGTGATAGGTCACCTGGTCATAGAAGGAAATGAGATTGTTCAAACAAGACCTACCCGCAACAAACCCGTGCTGGCTATCCCTTAGAATGTTAGCCTGAGCCAGTCCATCAAGGATGGCCTCCTTAATAAACTTTTCTAAGATCTTCCCCAGGATAGAAGTCAGGCTAATGGGCCTGTAGTTAGCCGGATCCACTCTCCTCCCTTTCTTGAAGATCGGCACCACATTGGCCTTCTTCCAGTCTTCGGGCACTACACCAGAGCGCCAGGAGTTTTCAAAGATCCGTGCCAGGGGCTGGGCTATGACGCTTGCCAGCTCCTTGAGTACCCTGGGGTGCAGATTGTCAGGGCCGGCTGACTTGAAGGTATCCAGCTTCTCAAGGTGTTCCTTCACGAGGTTAGTATTTATGGAGGGTAGGGGATCCCCATCACTCGGATCTCCCTGTCCCATAGCAGGCATGGGCGTCCCATGGGACTGATGAAAGACTGACGCAAAGTACCTATTTAATAGGTTGGCTTTTTCCTGGGCGTCAGTTGTCAGTTGCCCCATCTGGTTCAGCAGGGTTCCAACATTGCCCTTGCTTTTCCTCCGGCTCCCCACATATCTGAAAAAGGACTTTTTGTTGTCCTTGATGCCTGAAGCTAGTTGGAGTTCAGTTGCAGCCTTGGCTTTCCTGGTTTGCTCCCTGCAGGACCGGACCAGTGCAGAATAATCCTCCTTGAAGGTGAATCCTGTCCTCCATCCTTTGTAGGCTTTCCTTTTTAGCCGTAGGAGGTCCGCTATGTCCCTGGAGAGCCAGGAGGGCTGCTGTGCCTTCTTGCTGCCTTTCCTCCGTGTTGGAATAGATTTAGCTTGTGCATTGAGGATCGCTTCCTTGAGAAGCAACCACTCTTCTTGAACTCCCATCTCCCTGGGGTCACGGTCCCTGAGGGCCTGACCGACAAGCCTTTTGAGCTTGTGAAAGTCGGCTTTTCTGAAGTCAAGGACTTCTGTGTTGCTGACTGACTTGCCAGCTTTACGGCGGATGGTGAAGGTGATCAGCTCGTGGTCACCCAGCTTCCCATCGATCACTAGGTCACCGATTAGGTCGTCCCCTGTAGCCAGTACCAGGTCGAGCAGCACTTTGCCTCTCGTTGGCCCATAGACTTCTTGAGTCAGGTAGAGGTCATCCACGCACAAGAGAAAGCTTTGTGACCACTCGGATTTAGCTGAGCGATCTTCCCACGAGATGTCCGGGTAATTGAAGTCACCCATGACAACCAAGGTCCTGGAGCAAACGGCCTCAGTCAGTTCCTGGGCGAACTCCTGGTCAAGCTCAGGACTTTGAGTGGGAGGTCTGTAATAGACTCCCACCATTGTGTCCCCTGTGCCGTATTCCCCGTGAATTTTTACCCAGAGGGTCTCTAGCTGTCCATGCCGGTCGCCAACATCAGCTTGCAGGGACATGTAGCTTTCCTTCACATAGAGAGCTACACCCTTTTGTCAACACGATCCCTCCTGTACAGGGTATAGCCCTCTATACCCGTGGTCCAGTCATGGATGGAGTCCCACCAGGTCTCCGTTATCCCAATGACATCATAATTCTTTGCACTGAGCAGGAGGACGAGCTCGTCCTGCTTGTTACCCAGGCTCCTGGCATTAGTGTACAGGCAGGCAAGTGTGCCCTTGGGGGCTCTTGCCTTGCCCACAGATTGTGCCAGGGCTGGGGCAGGGGTGGGCTCCCTTAAGTGCCTTGGTCTGCTGGCTTTGCAAGGGTCGCTCAGCGGGCCAGCAGTGGCAGTAGTCCCCCCACCCCCCAGCGGGCTTAATTTAAAGCCCAGTGGAGCAGGTCAGCCAGCCTGGCTGAGAAGAGCCTCCTCCCCAGGGGAGAGAGGTGGAGGCCATCTCTTCCCAGCAGCTTGCTGCCTCTCTCGCCAAAGAGCGGGCTGTTGGTCATGGAAGCCAAAGCCTTCCCGATGACACCAGCGCCGCAGTCTTTGGTTCACTGCGTGGATCCTCCCCTCCCTCCTCAGCCCATAGCCCAAGACTGGGAGGATCGACAAAAACACCACCTGAGCTCCCAGACCCCTAAGCCCCGCTCCCAACTCCCCGTAGCGCCTCATGACCTGGCTGGGGGTGCTCCGAGCCGTGTCATTGGTGCCTACGTGAATAAGAAGCATGGGGTAGTGGTCTGTGGGCCGGAGGAGCTGCGGGATCCTCTCCGCAATGTCTCGGATGCGGGCCCCCGGGAAGCATCAGACTTCCCAGGCTAAGGGGTCAGGGCGGCAGATTGCCCCCTCAGTGCCCCTCAGGATGGGGGCAAATTATTGTTCCATTACACACAATTCCTGCAGGAAGCATTCCTTATTACAACTAATAAGAAAGCAATACAATCACTAATGAAGCTATACAGATATATCTCACCTTTATAGTATGGACACTGTAGTTTTGTTGAGTGTTCTGTGCATTCATAACATCTACCAGATTTCACTGTAATAGTCTCTGAATATTCCATGACCTTGCATCTGTCAAAGCAGGCATTTACTGCAATCGCCATTACATTGAAGAATAAGGCCTGCAGTTTATACTCCCAACACTTCATCCACGTATTTGGGAGCTGCAGATAGATAGCAGATGCAAAAATTTTGGCTGACTAGACATTGCATTTGATTCTGCAAATCAGCTAGATCCACATTAAAACTACCTCACTTACGGGATTAAAAATCAGCTAGATCTTCATTAAAACTGCCTGTGTCTATAAATGGAGAATGGGCTTTAGAAAATGTTGGTATTGAGGCTTTTGTTTTGCATGTACGCTGTCCACAGTTCTTAGCAAGTCCCATAATGGTTTTGTTAGCTCTTTTGCTACATGTCAAAACTGCATAATTGCAATACCTAATTAGATTATTTCTTATTTACACTAATTATGTAATTGGATGTAATTGGTGCAATTACATAACTCCTCAATCAGCTGAAAACTGTTCTAAAAACAGAGATGGTGTGAGCATTCAAAAGCACACAGGAAGAATGGTTATCTTCTGTCAGACCATCTCCCTAACATGAGGGAATCCACAATAGAATAGGCCCCATTCTGCTTTCACTGTAATTAATGGGAGTTTTGGGGTTTTTACACCTAATATAATGGGACCCTCCCACAAAAGTGGTAATGTCTGTACCCACCCCCTGCCCCAAGCTGTTGTGCAATGGCAGTACATGCTTGCCTTCAGATTTAAAAAGTAACCTTAAATTCAACCATCCAGCTGCCATAGTGCTTCATCCCAGCAGGCAGCTAAGACACTTCTGGGCCAGCCTTGAGCCCTAGCCTTAGAGGGAGCAGTGAAAAGGAAAATTCCTGAAATATGAATAGATGGAGGAAAATAAAATAAGGGTCTGGAGGCAGGGAGCTGAGGCACAGGATTGCTAATGAAGAAAGGAGGGGAAAGGCTTTTTTTTTTTTTTACTCGTCTTAATGTCTTTTAAAGGTGTAATTCTTTCTGCCTCTCACTGTTTAATGAATGTAACACAATAATATATGTTAAAAAGCTTTTGTTTTTCCCTTAAATTTGTAGCAAGCGGTATCTGCCTTTGGGTTTAAAATGAAACTTCCTTGTGGGCAGAAATATTCAAATCTTTGATTGACATAGTTTATATATGAGTAATCCTGCCTTGAGCAGGAGGTTGAATTATATCAGCAGGGACAAATCTTTTTGGCAGGTGTGCCACAAATCAGCCTTGAATCCTCCCTGATCCCTTTCCCCTGCCTGATCTGATGCTTTGCTTTCTGCTCCCAGCCCTGTGCTCCCTGCCTGATCTACTGCTTGGATATCCTTCTTCCTTCCCTGTGCTCCCTACCCAGTTAACTGCTTTGCTTTCTGCTTCCTGCTCTATCTGTCACTGTGCTGCCTGTCCCCTCCTGTGGGAGTTTATCTATGCCACAGGTTGGATTCTGTGACTTCCAGGACTTTATATCCTGTAATCCATCACTTTTTGCAGCTCATGAGGCAGCTGTATTTCCTTCTAATTCTGAACACCAATCGATAGATATTTTTAATACATCCTGAGCGCCTCTACACATCCGCCAGACTCTGCAGTTGTTACCGCGCAGTCATTTAGTACAGGTAGTCCTTGGACTCATGACACAATTGGTTCCTGAAACCCGCATCTTAAGTCAAAACATTGTAACTCGGAACCAATTTTCTCATAAGAAACAATGTTATAAATGGGGGATTGGTTCCTGTACAAAGATACCCCAGAATTTTGTACTCGATCATTTATAGATGATTAATATAGTTACATGAATATATTTATACTGTAAATAGCAATCATACTGATTTGGAAGGACTTCTTTGAGGTGACTTTGGACTTTTTGAAGGGTTCTTGGGTGGAGTCTTCTCAGGAGTCTTGGCTGCAGGTTATTTTGGAGTCTTGTCTGCTTTCTTAAAGAAAGTGTCCAAGGAAGTTTGGACAGATGTTCTCCAGGGACATGAGCATTGTAAAGTTGAAGCAGGGTATCAATTTATAAACACTGTAAGTGTAAAACGTTGTAACTCGAAACGTTGTAACTTGAGGACTGCCTGTACTTAAGTTGCTTAAGCTTGCTAAAGTAACTGGTGTTACTGTTATAGTCCCAATGCCACACAGTTTTTTCCCCATGCTCATGCACAGTTGCACTGGCGTTATGGTTTGTTGGTATGGTGACATAGCATCTTGTGTAGGTGCAACCACTGTGATTATACAGCTCAACCTAGTGGATGAAGCAGAGCCATAAATATGATCTAAACCAAAGATCTAATGCAGTCTAACTCTGATACTGCAACTAAGGTCAGAAAGACACTTTGGTTCTACCTGGAGAAGTTGTATTTTTAAGTTCTCATAATTACAAAAAGTTCTAGTTCAACTCTTAAGTTCTTGATCCAACAGTGCATTGACTTTTGGGTGCTTGAAGTTAAATACGTACCTCAGCGTTCTGCTGCACTGGGGCCTAGGACTTGGGACTTTGTGATGCTCCCATTGTTATGACTGCTGACTTTTAGTTTAAAAAACACTAGCCTTCCTCCAAAAAGAATAACAGATGTTACCAAATTAGAAGTTGTAAGAATGAGATGTATGTACATATCATTAAACCATTCAACATTTTGCTTAATTACTTTTTTAAAGTCTTATACATGTCACATTATGAGTAATTACTTGCCATAGCAATTATACCAAATAGCACAAAAGCCTGATGCTAAATAAGACCTGAGGTCTCACTGACAGGTTAATTTCCTAGGAAATAGTGTTGGTTTTGTTTGCATTTTAGGTTTTCATAAAATAAGCAGGTGAAGATATGTGGGTAATTGACTGACTTACCACTCCTGTTTAGTAGTGCTCAAAACAAGAATAATCACATGGCATTACATGGTTTTGCATAGAACTAGACCTGACAATGATGTGTTAGGGTTCTGAGAGTTGAAGCATATCTCATTTCTCTGTTGCTAGAATAACATTCACAAAGGATCTCTAGACTGAAGAGTGGCAATGGGTCCAAAAATGGCAGGGACAGAAATGACTTTGTCGGAAGATTGGTCCCCATTGTAACCCTAGTTTAGGGTCATAGCTCCTGTCAACCCATGAAGAAGAGTATGGGTTCTTTTTGCAGGGGTTGTTTGGTCTGTTGCTTGTACCACTCTCTTTTCATACAACAACCTGTGCTTCCTCCTCTTCCACTCAAGGGGCTCAACATCTGTCAGGATTACCCCACAGCTGTCTTCAGTGGAGCCACAAGTAGCTCTTCTGGCCTTGCTGGCCCTTATCAGCTCTGCTTCGCTAAGCAATGGGTTGATTAGACGTGGGGCCTTCAGAGCAGACCACAGGATAGCATGGGACGGATTACATAGGAATCACCATTCCTCTTGTCAAAAACATGTTGTTTTAGTTACTAGAGGTCACACAAATTACCCTCAGAAATGCAAAATTAATTATCCCCATGGTGCTGAAATAGTAAACAAGGCCTGATCTTGCTTGCTTTGAAGTAGATTGCTAAAATCAGGGCCAGCTACAATTATCACATATTTCTTCAACTGGCTAGTTCATGGAGTGGGGTTCTTCTGTCCCTTGTATTATGGCATAATCTAAAATCAAACCAGGATATTTTTTTTGCCTTATAAAACTGCCTTCCCCCTAGAAAACTGTGATACAACTGCAGGACACAGGATAAATCTGTAACATGTCGGAAATTAAACAGTTCTGAGATTTTTCAAGATGTGGAAGTAGTGGTTTAACACAATCCAGGAACAACCTTTTTGGTCTTGTATAACATGGCACAGTTTCAGACTGTTTTATTTCCTCTGAGTTTGAAAGATGTTAACACCTGCCTAGTCATCCATATGCTAAAGGGCTGCGAGGGGCTGCATGCTATAAAGAAGGGGGCTGGTATGAAAAGGAATCTGGAAAGATTGGGGTGCTTAATTTGTAGGTTTAAAAAACCCCAAACCCTCCTTGTTTCCCCCCTTCCCTGCTCTTCCCTGCACAGGGTCCACAGGGGTCTGTAAACTCAAGCAGGTTCTTTGAAGCTTGTGCATTGTCACTACTGAGAGATGTGGTTAGCAGCATTAATCTGAAGTCAAGTAGAAGGCAGAGTATATTTGCACCTTATAGACTAATCAAAGTAGATGTATAGCACATGCTTTCCTGAGCTGAAGCTCTGATGAAGTGAGCTTCAACTCACAAAAGCTCACGTCTCTCTCACCCTCTCTCTCTCTCTCTCTCCCTCCTTTGGTTAGTCTGACGTGCAAATCTACCCTGCTTCATCATCACTGCTGTCAGGCAGAGGTGCTGGAGTTAAGACTCTTTCAAATGAAATGAAACTGCCTCTGAGTACAACAATCCCAACTTTAAGCTGAGCCCAGGAGGGCCACTTAGATGCACACTTTGCCCATTTGCTCTGCCTGTGCCCATGTCATATTCCAGAAATTAGGCTGAGCAACCCTGATGACACACTGATAAGCAGTCTTGAGAGAGCATCTGAGAATAGTGCTAAGCATGTGCTCAGGCAACTATAAAGTAGCTCCGTGGCCTTGTTTCTGGGATTTGGTATGCACAGAAGGGGAGCAAGGGGGCTGGAAGTGCTTTTTTGGTAGTGCTCCCAGGCTTGGCATGGGCAGAACATAGATAAGCCATATGAACTTGATATGGGACCTTGTCTTCTCCTTTCTAGGTCTGCCAGAGTGCACATCTGATAACTTTGAGATGTGTAATAAAACCTATCTTTTACCTATTCAGCATTGGTAATTGTAATCCAAATCCAGTTGAGGCTGCATATCAAAGTGTGTGTCTTGACTGTATCTTTGCCTTAACAAACAGAACTCACCATTTGGGTCAAGAGATGTGCCAGAGTACATAAGACTTGCCAGAGAGGAAAGCTTGACTGTAAGATCCCAGGATAATTTTTTATGGCTGACAATAATAAAAAACATTCTTCTTCTTGTGAACTGAGCACGGTTGATGTGGGAAGTGTGCGAGAGGTAACAGTTAGGGAATACTTCAATGCATTGCAGTGCAGCAATTGTTACATTTTATCACAGTTGCCCTAAGATGAGAACCCCATTAAGGTAGGCTTTCCATCTCACCTGCTTGAAAGACCATCCATTCAAAATATACATGACAGACAAGTGGTGGGAGAAAAGACAGTATTAACTCCATGCCATGGGTAACTGAGGGATTACAAAGTTGTTGCTGGTCATTCAGGAAGTTTATGGAATAGCTGAGAATTGAACCTCATATTAAAGATATATTACAGTAACTGAAAAGTGGCCTGTTCAAAATGTGATGAGATCTCATGGACATTTGAAATGGGGAAAGACCACCAGTTTTGGTTTCTGAACCATTCCATAGTTCAAAAATAGTAAGATTTGTGGTGATTGTTTCAGACCAGCACCCCATACTAGTGGCATATATTTCCTGGAGTTCTTATTAGATCAGATTCTTTATTTTCTGTATCTCTTGTAAAGGAAATATCCTCAGAACCTTATTTCTTTGGTTGGAGAAGCTTACTGAATTTGTATAACTTTTGTGTCTCATTGCGTCATTTATCTTTCAGGATCTGTATTATGAGTTTTGTGTCAGATTTTTCTATTTGGTTGCAAGGCTTGTTCACAAAATCTCCTTTTGGCTCAGTGGATGTATGTATGATAAAAAGCTAAGATTACATCATCTTTAATAAAGATGGAGATATATAGCATGAAGAAATCAGATTAGCTATAGAGAAAAAAATCAATCGGTTGGCAAATTGTATCTGTGGAACAAAGTGCAAAATGTTTGTTTCATTCAGTATTTATCGAACAAAGTTGTTGAGAAGATGGTTAAAATGCTGTATAGAAAAACAAGAACCATTTTGTTCAATTTAAATGACACTGATGTACTTTTTACATCGTGAAATCTTGCAATATTACCAACAACAATCCCTGATATAGTACTTTACACAATTGCCTCAGAGGGCATTTTGAGATGAAAGTATACATCAGAGATTGTAAATTGGCTACATCCAATTTATATGTAATGGAACCCACTACAGTCATCCTACAAAATTCAATAGATCAGAAATTGTATTACAGGTTTCTGAATTTGGGGTAGTAGTAGCTTTAATGAATCTCTAAGACAACCAGACAACTTTAAATCATATTTAATGAACCCCCTATATATTTTTTTCACACGTGATGAAAAAGTCTTGTATCCTCTTTGTACTGTTGAGTACTGCAAATATGAAACCAAACAGTTGTTCTCTTGGCAAAAATGCATTTTAATTTTAACGAAATATATTTGAACCTTAGTTAAAAAAAACTGGCCAGTTCAATATATTCTTATACTGACAAGCAAGAAAGAACTACGTAGAAATATAATGCTAGCAGCTAGAACTTAACAGCTTGTTTTTGTTTTATTGATCTACTATTGCAGCATCTGAAACAGAACACAGTAGCAGATAACTTGAGCGAATAGATGCTTAACCTCCAGGGCCAAGTTATGCCAGTTTCTGAGCAACTCCGAAAGTTAGTGGGAATTGAGAACACTCTGTATCTCCCAGCAAGCAGCCAGTGGATTGCAAGATCTGCCTCTGTTGCAGACATATTAAATAAAACTGTAAGAGGTGCTTTGAGGCCTGAATTTGTATTCAGTCAATTAATGGGGTATGTTACAAATGAGAATGTGAACTATGTGCAAGTGTTGGGAAGTGCCTTGTACACAGTGTTGAAATGCATTTGAGTATAGTGTAAGGCAGGGGCGGGCAATTATTTCAGGCAGAAATAATTGCCAGGCAGAGAGCCGCTTACCAAGTTTTGGCAAGCTGTCGAGGGCTGCATGGGTAGCCCCGCCCCTTGACAGATGCCCCACCCCTTGGTCACCATCTTGGGACCGGAAGTCCAACCCTAACGTCTGACATTTGCTCTGGAAGTCCCTCCCTTTGCCCCTGAAAGTACTCCTTTGGAGAAGATGGTTTGCCAGCTTAGGGGGGAAAAAAACAAATTTCATACTAAAAATTAAACATCCATAATAATATATTTTAATTAAATTTAAAAATATATTTTTGGCCTGATTTGCTGTATATGCAGAAGTGATTGCATATGGGGATTTATGAGGATGTGGGTATGGGAGCCATGTCGTGCAGAGTGGCCAGCTGGCAAATGGGCAGGAAAATCGGGAAGTGGTGAGGGGGAGTGGAAGCAAGCAGGAACATAGGGCCTGCACCAATGTCCCAGGGCCAGGACCAGTGGGGCCCAGACTGGGATGGTAGAAGCATGGGGTGTGGGCTGGCAGGGGTCTGTAGAGCCAGGCTGGGATGCACCAGCAGGGAGAGGGGGGAGCTGACCTGACTCCATAGAGCACCTGCTGGCCAGGACCCCGGACTCCTGCTGCCTTGCTCTGGGCCCTGGCAGTGTGGGGCCTCAGGGCACCGGTGCAGGCTCTGCGCTCCCATATGGCTGCTGCTGTGCGGCAGCAGTGGCCATGTGGAGCAGTCCCAGGGCAGCACAGAGGCAGCAGTGAAGCAGCCAAGCATGGTGCAAGTTCTGTCCGGGCAGCCGCAGCAAACACTGCCTGGTAGCAGCGAGTGGAGGGGCCACTTTCCTCCACGCTAAGCAGTTGTTTCTGGGGAATGAACTGGTGCTTAGCATGGAGGAAAAGTGGCTGCTCCCCCTCCCCATGGCTGGTGTCCCATGGTGCAGCTGCTCAGAGTGGTGGTGACATGGCGAAGTTGCAGGACAGCTGCGAGTGGCTGTAGTAGGAAGTGCCGTCCCAGGGGAGGAGGGGGTCAGTTTTCCCCTGCGCTGAGCACTAGCTCATTCCCCACTACTGCTGCTCAGTCCAGACAGGCATCCACGGGGTTAGGGCTGTGTACTGCTGCACGCTGCTCTCCACCCGTACTGCAGGGCTGGGGCGAGAGCACTGGGAGTGAGCGGGTGCACAGGAGCTAACGGCAGCCAGGCAGGAGTGCAGGGCTTGCGTTAGTGCCCTGGGGCCAGCACTGGTGGGGCCCAGAGTGGGGCGGTGGGAGTGTGGAGTCCTGGCCAGCAGCGGCTCTATGGAGCTGGGTCAGCTTTCCACTCTCCCTGCTGGTGCAGCCCAGCTCAACTCCACAGAACCCTGTGAGCCCATACCTCATGCACCTACTGCCCTACTCTGGTTCCCACCAGCACTGTCCCCAAGACATTGATGCAGGTCCTGCACTCCCACATGCTGATCATTTCCACTCCTCCCCCGCTGCCGCTTTCCTGCCAGCCTGCTGACTCCCAGCTGCATGGCCAGACCATGGGGCTCAGCAGGAGCTGACCCAGCTCCAAGGACTGGGGCGATCCCTGCAGTCCTCCCCTGCCTCCTCCCCCTCACTTCTTACCTGAATTTCCTGTGCCAGTGCAGCCGTGAACAGCCAGGCCAGAAGCCTCTGCTAGGCATGGGCTTCCAGCTGGGGGGGCAGGTCCAGGCAGGTCCTGCTGTTTCAGGAGCTTGCCATGGCTTCCCCTAGGTCCTACTGCCCCTAGCACCTGTTATCTTTGTCAGGAGCCAGGGGCAGATAAATATTAATTTTCTAAATTTTTTAGAGGCCCCGCAAACCAGATAGAATGGCCTGGAGGGCTGGATCCAGTCCTCAGGCCATATTTTGCCCACCCCTGGTGTAGGGTTTGCCATTTAATTTGGCATCATTTTCAAAAAAGCAGCTTTGAAGTAAACACAGATATTTTTTCCCTTCTGATTCGTTACACTATAGTATGTGCCCGTTCGTTATTTTTAAAAATTACTATAATGCTAGAAACAAGTTAAATCTAATAAAAAAGTTGTTAGTAACTTAAAAGGAAAATGTATTATATTAAGGACCCGTAGCAAAAATGCTTTTCAATTGAAAGGGACCTGAAGCCCAACATTTTAAATGCACAGTCAGGGATTATCCCAACACAGAGTAATCTCACTGCAGTCATTACACTAGTGTAAAATCTATGTGATTGAGAATGGAATCAGGCCCTTAGTATCTGACAAATAAGTCTCCAGCTGTGTTTTTAAATTACCCAGAGAGTCTGCTTCACCAAATTGAAGCTAAAGGTAGAAAATGCATAGCGTGGGTAAAATGCAAGCTGACAGTGCAAGAGTATTAAGGTTAAGCATAAAATAATATATAAAATTCAACAAGTAATAATCCAAAACATATTTAAAAAATTATTTGGACTGAAAGTGGTTACATTTTTTAAGGTTAATAGTGGGGTTTTAAACCTGATCAAGGTTCAGCTATGCCAAATCAATACTTCCACTGACACTATGAAACTAATTGGCAAACTTTGGTACTCTCAGCATAGAGGCCAAGTGCTGAACGAAAACACACAAATTAAAATATCTTCCTGTCCCTAACTGATGGTCTTTCCAGAGCAGAGGAATAACCTATTGGTATGCAGCATGCTTGCACTTTCATGCTTCTTACTATTATATGGGTCAGATGTGGGATTTAGTATCCTGAGGTCTCCTTCTGGCACCGTTTGTGAGCACTATGTCAATGAAAATGGATATTAAAGCAAACAAACAAGAGAACAGAAAAGGAGAGGAGGGTATTTAGTATAATAGTACAGGTCATTTGGTAATGTGCAGGAATGGTGTGAGACTGAACAAGCGACATAATTGTCACAAGAATTAGAACTATAGCAATCCTAGAGCAGCAGCAGCCAATCTAACACACAGTGTATTCACTAAAATGTTGTATTCAAAATTGGGAGAAGTAAATGTTAAATTAATTAAGACCACATGATTTAACAACAGGCCTGAAATGAGTTGTGAAGGAACTCGGTATGCTTTTGTAGTGAGACTTGCCTCTCATCTTTTCTTCCCCAGTGATAAAGCTGAAATCAAAATGGTGTCAGTAGAGAGCTCTGACTTTAAGAACATGTGCATTTAATGGCAGAATATTGAAACCATAGCCATGTAAATTCCAGAGGTGAACCAGAGATGCATTTGTTTCAAATCTCTATCTCACCATAGTAAATTTCTGCTTAGTAGTGACAATTATGTCCAAATTCAGACTGTGATTTACTGTTTTGTATCAGCAACACCTGTTTTTTAAAAAAGGCAAGAACATTTGTTTTGTCATGTCTATACCAGATGTTGTAACTTTTTGTTACAAGACCCAGAGATTATGTAAGAATTATTTAATCAATTTAAAGAAATACTCTTATTCCTTAAAGTATGTCACCATTAACAATATACAGATATAAGGAACGCAAATGTAACTTCATTTTTCAAATCTGCCTGTAATTAAGGGAGTGAATATTAAGTGTCAAATTCAGGGCTTAAATTATGTTACTGAAAACTATGAAAATCACACAGGTGAGTATCAATCCTCAGGTTTAAAGCGGAGATAAGATGGTAGGGACGAATGGAGGTAGCAGAAAGATGAGAAATGAATCCTGTGGGAATGTGCTGCAGCAGAAGGAAAATATAAGGAGATGATAGAAATAAAATGAGGGGGAGATGAGTCAACATAAAGTCTGGGAAGTTTTTTCTGCATAAAAATTTACATCACTTCATCTGCCTCTACTCCAGTATAATTAAAAAGATGCAGCTTTACAAAGTGTGGGTACATTGTGTCACTGCAAATGTGATCATACTAGTATAACTATTTGTGGATCAGAGCAATAAAAATTACTGCATCTTCATACCAAAGTCCACTTGGACAGTTATACTGGTATAATTACACAAGTATTACTAGTACATTTGAAGCTAAAAATAGATGACCAATTTACCCTGTAACAAAGCCTTTATTTTGGGATCCTACACATGTACAAGCCATTGTCCCACCATAAATACTTATGAAGTACCTGTACTCCATGCCCCCCTTCCCCCCGCCAGATTACAGTTAATTCAAGTTAATTGCCATTCAGTCTACATGTGTAAATAATTGTCCTGGGAATCAAAGAATCAAAGCCTGGAACAATCAGCCCAGAGAGAAACCATCTGTTTTTAGCCTAACTGACGTGATTAAATCAGTATAAAATTAAGTGCTGGCCTGGCTAGTGGAGTTTGTACTAAGGCAAGGAAGATGGGTATTTTGGAGTTGTGCACCTCTCAGTTAAAGAGTATTGTGGGGAGTAGGGGCATGTGGGCTGCAGATGAACCCCTCATGGACTCCATGTGTCTTATGGGTTGCTAACAGCCCTGGGCTAGAACATAAACTTATTGGGTTAGGGCAAATGACTGGAGCAGTCATGAGGTGAAGATGAGGAGCCGATAACTTAAATACAATATTTACCCCTAACAGTCACATGTATCATAGTTTAGGTCAATGGCCAGGATTGGTCAGTGGTTTAGGTCAATGGCTGTGATTGCCTGCATTTTGAGGAGCTGAACCTCATGCATCTTAAAAGGATCTGTTTTTCAGAAATCCCTGGGCACTGCCTTTTGCAGATATGTACCTTGTCTGGACTATTTTATGTTTGTTATCCTTACTTCCTTTTCATGTCCCTGTGACAAAATCTTTAGCAGAATTCATGGATTCACTGGAATATGACAGGGCCGTGCCATGAGTGCTTCTGCTATGGCCTCAAATTTGCAACCTCTTGGCTGTCAATTGTGTACCATAGGGTGCCTATACACATGCAGGGATGCTGCTTCAACGCACTGTAATTAATCGAGTCTGCTGGAATGTGGTAATTACTGTGCTCCAGCAGACTCTAGCATCCTGTGCATTAGCATCCTGACGCTGAAAAATAGTGACAGGGGTACGTTAACAGAAGTTCATCCAACTAGCTTTAGTTAGTGCCACCGCTACCATTTTTCAGTGCAGGGATGCTGATACATGTGGTGCTCCAGGCGCTTTAATTAGAACTGTTCTGAAAGCCACTCTAATTAAAGCCTCCCACCCCAGAGCACCCTTAGTGCTCATACCACCTCAGCTTCTTAAATATACCACTTTTCAGTATCACTGGGAAGAAGACCAAACTGAAACACTGCAAAAATGTATACAGTAAACTTGCCTGAATATCCATCATGCATTGCATATATTTCAGAATTAAGTCTATCTACTTGACTAAAGTGCACAGAAAGCACTCCGTCAGGTTCAAATGACAGCCAATGCATCAATGAAGCTACTAAAGCAGACTGCAATTCCATGTTTCAGTTCCAACCCTCCTCTGGTGGCAAAAAGATTTCTATCTTTTTTCATGATCTGTGAAGTTATGGGATGGATCAGCCCAATGTAGGCTCTGCCAGACATATTAGTCTTCTTAGTACATAAAGATTTATCTGTAATTGCTAAGATTTATTTTTATTTTCTGTGAGTTATCATTCTGGATGCATATAGATTTGTAACAATTCCTAATTCCCATCCCTATATTCTTATACAGAGCAAATTGCTTATCAAACTTGGTCTTAACATTAAAGTGTCAAACAGGATTTGCAGAAAGCTATTTTGGTTTGTAGTTTAGGATGAACGTTTATCAAATTGTTGAATCATGCACTGAGCCAAATTATTGTCTGTGATTAAATCACAAAATGGTTATTGCACTGTGTAATCTAAAGTGCAAGATAGTTTAAATCTTTAAAATTCCTTTTTAAGATGTCTGTAGGAGCTATATAACTAAAGGTTTTCAGGACACAAGCCTGCCCTTAGAAGGAAGAAGGTGCTTCAGTTGGGAATTCAGCAACTCACTCTGAGCTAAGTGGGGAATGGACTCGCTGATCTCTACTTCAGAGATATGTAATCATTTTTCAGTCAATAGTGCCTGAGGCTGAAGCTAAGCATATTTATTCAAGGTGTCTCATTCTGGCATTAAAATGAGAGAATGAGCTGCCTGCTAATTCTTATACTTGAAAGGACAATCTGAGAGCAGCATTGGTGTGTATTTGTGTTCTTGATAAAAGTCTAGGTCCCAGGTGGACACCTGAGCCATGAACAGTTTTTATGATTACTGTATCCAAGAAATATTCCTGATTGTAAATATAGACTAAAGGAAAGGTCACATTGTTGCCCTGTTGAAGTCAATGGCAAAACACTCTTTGACCTCAGGGGCAGCATTATAGAGGGCTGTTTGATGGCATATAAGGTTAGATGGAAGAGAGCTTTCCATACTGAATGCCATAAGAGGCTAACGCAGTCTTTGCTCATGTAAAAAAGGACCTCTTCAATATCAGATAAGTGGCATTTCTGACTAGTACATATTGAGCATGTATAGAGATTTCATGGATAGTCCTTTGAACTCTTAGTCCTTTGCATCCCTGACATACAATCATGTCATCATGGATCTGAAGTAGGATACTAACAATTGTGTTTCCTGCCATGCCACCTGCATGGCAGGAAGTGTGATTGTGGGATCCTGCATCAGATCCCACTGTGCCCTGTCAGCTGACTGGAGCTCCAACCTGGGGGAATGCACCAGGCTCTCCTGTAGCTAGGAGTTGATTGGAGTTCCTAGCTGGGAGAGTGCATGGTGTGCTCCCCAGCTAGGAGCACCAATCAGCTGAGGGGCCTCCCAGCCTCAGGAGCACAGGAGAGTTTTGAAAGGCTCCTATGTGCTCCAGAGACATTGGCCACATATTCAGTTAAAGGTGTGATAGGAATCAGCTGCAAAGTTATAGCATATATTTTATGTAATAATTTTGTAGCTTATTCCTCATTTTATCACACCATTAATTGGTTGAACTTGTGGCCACCTTACTACTTAAGATGTGATAAACTAGTTAATCATGTCTTCAGTGTACCTCTGTCAGGAGTCTTAGAGGCTAGGGCCAGACATTTAAAGATCCTGAGCCTGAATTGATTCTATCTTTGCAGGTTAGTCTAACCTGGCTAGGCTGAACTGGTTTGAAACTAGACAGGCATTCTCTCTGAACTGAGGAAATTCAGGCACATGCCTGCAGTGGCTCAGGCTAGAAACCGGGGGGTGCTAGAGCAGCCCTCCCTTCCCTTCTGCAGGGAGCTGAGCTGAGGGGGCCATGGCCAAGCCCTGGCAGGACTCTCTCATTAGGGTTGTCTTCCTGCGTGATCCCAGGGTTTTCCCTGCTGGCTGCTCAAGGGGTGGGAGTTTTGCCATCCCCCAGTCCCTGACTAGCACTCTGAGGCAAGGGGGGAGGGGTGAAGTGCATGCATCTGTTGATGATGTGGAGCTTTTCAGTCTCTCTCCCTGCTTTGTTATACTGTCTGCAGCAAACTGACAGGTGAGCAAGCCAGCTGGGGGGGGCTGATAACAGTCTTTATCACCCAATTAGCAAAACAATAGCCTCTCTCCATATTACTTCAAACTTTTTAAACAGCTTACTGGCTGGCCTGTTGTTTAGCTCCAAAAGCAGTCATTGTTCTGTCTGCCTGTCCCAGTGAAATTGGAGAAAGATGCACACAGACACTTCTCAGCATTAGCTAGCATACCACATGCTGTTTACAGTCCCTGCAGTGGCAAAGAGGAGGAAGAGATCTCTGCTTAAGCAGTGAACGGGGGACAGGAGGGTGGGAGCATGGGGAAGCCAGCAGACCCTACTGTGCCTGCAAGTCTGTGCCAAGCTACAGCCAGGAAGCAGAGGGGAGGGGTCAGCTCTTCTGTGGAGCAGAGTCTTGTCCAGCCAGGAGAGCGTGCCAGGATGCTGTGGGACTCTGATTTAACTTAAACCAGCACGGGATCTGGGACAGACATTGGATAAACCAGTTTGACCCAAATCAGTTAAGTCTGATACTACATATAACCAGGTTTATCTCAGACTGGTTTCAGCCATTTTCAGACTGGTTTATGGGCAATGAGCATCTGCTCTGTTATAGGTTTAAACCAGTTTCTGATCACTTAAATCGGTTTATGTGTAATGTCTGTCCCTAGCCAGAGAGACCTTTTTCTAAGGATCTCAAAATGCTTTTCAGGTAGTGACTACCACAGTAACCCTGTAAAGTAATAAATAACTATTGGGATGACTGTTATACAAATGGGGCTAAATGATATATACAAATCATGGGCACAGCAAGCATCAGAACCTTAGGCTGTGCCTCCCAGACTGATGCTGAAGTCTGGGAACCATGACCCAAGACAAGACCCAAACAAGTCATAGCCACAACTCTTTGAGGTTAGGTGGGTGCGTGGTTTTGAAATGCTATCCTTTTTTCTTGTAACGTGGGCTCATGGTCTGGGAATAGGTTGAGAACCACTGCATTAGACCTCGCAAGTTATTGTAGTCTTGCCCTCTATACAGCTGTGACATGAGTTTCCGAGATCATGGTTATGGCAAAGTCATTCCATTGGTTTCATTCTGTTGGTTCTTTCCCTGTCCTACTCTTTGACCTGTTATCTAGTTACTCTTTCTCTGTTATCTAGTAATCTGTTTTTCAAAAGCTTCAGTCCCTGCTGGTTGCAACTGATCTGTCTCTTTGCTAGCCTGCTCACCCAGCACCTCCAAAATAAATGTCTCCTGCAAATTACTTGGGAGACAGGGATTCAGTTCATTATGAGAGCTCAATTGAAGCCAGTTGGCTGCACAGGCAGAACAGGGATGGCTCAAGAAAGATTTTTACCTGAGTATAGAAACTCTGGACAAATCCTGGCTCTCTTGCTTCTGTTTGTCCTCAGGCAAAGCTCCCACTGAAGTCTGAAAATGGGCAACATTTTATACAATTGATAGCTGAGGCCCCAACACTACCTTCCCTCAGAAAAACCCGCAGGAGGGAAAAATACTACACAGAAACCTCTATCAGGGAAGGTGTTCAGAATTTCTTCTTCTCTCTAAGAGGAAGATTTCGAGTGTGGACCAGCAAGTAACGCAACCTCTAAGCCTCATGGGTGTGCAATCAAAATTTGTAAATCCCAGCAAGATAGAGGTGTTCACCGGAGCAGAGCAGCTGTAATTTCTGTTGCCAGCACCATTGCTGTTGCCTAGAGGAGAGGTGGGAATGGAGGGGAGGGATGAGGGTGAACTGAACCACTGCATAAAATGTCCATTTTGTTTCTCTGCATCCTCCTTGTCCAGCACTACCTATTTTTTTTTCCAGCTGAGCTAAATCACCAGTGGTGAGGAGACTTGAGCTATTTTCTGTCTGTACAGTGTACTGGCTCTGTGCTATGTGTGGGGAGGTTGCTGAGAAGCATACACCATCCACTTGCTCCTGCTCCACATACACCAGTTCCCCAAAATGGGGACATGTAGCTACCTGAGAACCTGCCCAATGCATCTCAGAGGCTCTCTGTTTCACCCATTCTCAGGTCTGCTCTAAAATGGCTACCTTGCCTTATTTCTGGAATTTGGTGTGCACAGAAAAGGAGCAGGTGGAAGAGGGGTTCTTCACAGAGATGCTCCCAGGCATAGTACAGAGGCAGTATAGACAGGTACAAAGTTTTCCTTTCTGGCTGGCATTTTGCCCCAAGAACCCAGTACCTGGGCTTACACTTGGACTGTAAGTTCTGATGGTCTTTTCTTCCTGTGTTTGGATGGCATTCAGCACATTCTGGTCCTAGTCCATTACTGTGGTTCCTAATCACTAGTACAGTACAAACAAAAAATTCAACCCTTGATGTTTCAACCACTCTTTCATTCTTATTACTGTATCCTGATGCTGTCCAGCCACATATAACTGTTTAGAAGTTTCCAACCATACAGTCTAACCAATCTGAGTTTGACTTCACTAGACACTGGTAACCTTGAGTTCATCCATTGTCATTTGTAGGTTGATCCCCAAGATGAGCATGAGTATGCGCAGCCTGGAATACGTGTTTGTAGAGAGTCCACACTAGGATTTACAAACATGAATGACTTCGTTAATTGGTGGTCAGTTAGAGCTGGGGTGTCCAATCTGTGGCTTGTGTGCCACAGGTGGCACAGGCAGCCTTGTATGTGTGGCACACAACAGAACAGGGAGGGGGCCGGCAGCAGAGCGTCAGATAAGGGAGGGAGCAGAAAACAGCAGCAGATTGGACAAGGAACCCAGAATGAAGCAGAAAGTAGAGTAGCAGATTGGGAAGAGAAAGGGGGTCAGTGTGGTACTTAAAGAGGGGTGCAGGCTTCATTTGTGGCACACCTGCCAAAAATGTCAGCCTCCTACTAAATTAGAGCATGTGAATGTACTCTACTAGGGTATTCTGTACTAGGAATAGGAGTGTTTTTAAAAGTAAAGTTAAGACATGACAAATGCTCAGCATTCATCATGGCTCCATTGACTTGATGGAAAGACCTGATTTTACCTTTAGTGTAGAGAGGGCAAGATTATGGTTTTAATATGAACTACCTGGTCAAGGTGATCAAAAGCTGAACACATCAGCATTTCAGTTTCAGGACAAAGGTTTGTGATTTTATAAACTTGCTATTTATCTCAAGTTAATTGCCAAGAAATTAATCTGATTAGGAAATAGCTTAAGCAAGTGCCTTTAGCATAGAGTGGAAGAAAAGGGCAACATCCATACCCTGGAGCTTATTTTCATGCTACTCTGTAATAAAACTTTGCAATTCACAGTGCAAACAGAAAATGAGCTAATATTGACTGACAGAAGTAAACAGTTCAGCACGGGAATTCAATAAACGTGCATTATCATGAGATTATCAGCACACTCAAAGTGTATATTTACAAATTAAAGATAGCTTGCTGAAATAAAATGGTTCTACTATTCTGAAGTATTCCAAATCCATTGAGTATTTTGTGTGACAAAAAGTACACAGTTTGACTGGATTACAGCTGTTAACCTTCATATGCAGTCTTGAGCCTCCTCTGTTTACAGCACTCTGAACTGCTAAGTGAGAGATCTGTGTTCAGTTGTTTGACCCACTGTGTCTTGGCTGCCATGACATGCTGTATAAGTCAGCAGTTTCATTCCACAGGAGTCTCCACTCCACACAAATCCATCAGCAGGTTCATATTTTTCTAAAACGTTGTCCAAATTCTTGATCCTCAACAACCTTTTAGCAAACTCCAGTCAAATTTCTTCATTTGTAATTAGGGGCATGGTCAGCTGGAATGGGGGTAGATATGAGAGCTTGTCAGAGCTTTCTGAGACAGGAAATGATGGTGGCTTTAAGCCCACCTTCCCTGACTTGGGGTCCTGGAGGCTGAAATAGCCCACCATGTAATTGGGAGTTCCTCTGAGTTATGTCATCTTCTAGACACCTCTATGGGTTGTGCTCCAGCCTCATCTGTCCCTGCCTCCATTCATTCCTCTCTGCAGAACACAAAATCCCCTATGGAGAGGGTAAGGGAAACAGGTGGCACTGGGGATGTAAAGAGAGGCAGACCAATTGGCACTAGTATCAGAAACAAATGTATGTTATGCCCTTGTGCCGAAAAGGATCAAAAATGAAAATCTCACACTAATTTAAAATCCAATAAATCCGTCAAAAAACACCCTCCAGGTTGTGTTTTGGTGGAGTGATGGGAAAAGACAGAAACAAAAGCAACAGCAGGTGTTTTGCAGCCTTTTATAACCTTGTTTACACAGCGAAATAAGACTACCAAAGCTAGCAGAAGGCACCTTATAGACTAGCTGAATAAGGTGTAGGCCTGTGTGAGTTGGCAGCGATCTGATCTGGCTTTGGATCTGGCCGCTTCAGATGGCAGCAATCCGATCCGGAGCTCCAGATCAGTTTGCCACTCTGATCTGGCCGAAGTGGCTGCAAAGCTTCAGAGATCCAGCTATAGGCTATAATGGGGGATCAGTGAAATATCTATAACTTTGTTGTTTTATCTCTGATTTGGGTGCAACTTGCAGGGGTGGTAGCCCCTGGTGAAGCCACAAAGCATGCTAAATTTCAAGAAGATGGGTGCATGGGTTTGGGGGGAGCTGTACCCCAAGCTGCCGACAGGCAAAACTCGTGACACAAATGACCCTGTGTGTTGAGGCACAGTGAACTGAAAACTGCAGGGGTTGTGGCCTCTGTTCAAGCCACAAAGCCTGCCAAGTTTCAAGAAGACTGGTGCGGGAGTTGAGGGGAACTGTACCTCAAGCTGCTGGCAGGCAAAACTCATGATGTGGGTGGGTGCTTGCGCGACTGCGTCTGTCTTGGGGCACAGGGGGCTGCAACTTAGTGCAGGCCTGGGTGCTGGGCCCTGCCAGGCCACAAAGCCTGCCAGCTATGTGTGTCTCGCTGGGGGAGTCTATTGTCCGGGGCCCTGCACTCCAAGCTGCTGACAGGCAGAACTCGTGATGTGGTGGGTGACATTGTGTGCATGTGTGTTAAGGTGTGCCCTTCCTGGTGCTGGGGCCTCTGCACAACATGGCAGTGTGCCCCAGTAAGGTCATCTCCTCCCCTACAGCCTCATGCCCAGTCCTCTACTTTACCTGACAACAGGTAAAATAACTTAGCTGGCTCAACACCAGTAGCAGCAGCATCAAAAGTACCCAAGCGAAACCGTCACAGAGCCTGTCGTTTTATAAAGGAATTGACAGCAAGAAGTAAAGATGTTGTGTTGTGTTGGACCCATGATGTTAGTGCAGTTCATAGTGCAGTTCATAGGCCCAGCTCTGAAAAGTGGTTTGTACATTTAAACAAGCACCTAATCTCATCACCAGAACTGAAGCCAACTTCCTACAGTTCAAAACACAAAACCTGCCAAGTATCTCCAGTATCCCCACAAACTGCACACCAGAATCTATCAAAGACAACAAAACCCTGTGGGGGCATATTCCTCACAAAAAAACCAATGCCTCCAGTCTCTCAGGGCTGATCCTGAGAAGGAACAAATTACAATGCAAACCACTTTTCAGAGCTGGGCCTATGAACCGCACTTCATCAGCCTCCTAGGTAGTAGGTACAGAAGCTCATGGACTCAGTATACACAGTGGAGTTCTGGCACACTGCAACCTGCTGGACATCTGACACCCCAGGCACCTCTGCACTTTTACCTGCTTTGCTACAACCCCCGTTCCCCACTACCTTCCCACCCCAGCCTGTCCCTCACCCCCTGATGCCTCCATTTCCATTTTCACTGACTGGCTTTCTTGCCTGCATTGTGGGCCACGCCAGCCTCTGGCTTCTTTACTATTCTTTCCATCCAGGACCAACTGCAGGTACTCCCTCAGCCTGACAAAGGGGTTTTCAACCCTAAAGCTGGCATCTTGGGCAAGTAAGCTGAGCTCACCAGGAACCTCACAACTGCACTGCAACCAGCAAGCTTCAGGCCTGTCAAAGACATGATGGGTCTGGGCGTTCCCCAGCCTGGACTTTGTGTGTGCATGCGTTAGCTGGAGGTTGTGGCGCCTCCTACCTGCCTTTCACCAGGGGATCATTGGTCCTGACATTTACGGGGCTGCTGCACTGCCAGCAGTCCCACCAGGCCTCCCCACCCTGGCAGGGTGTAGTTTTAGTGGTTATGCCCAGGACCTGGAGCCTCCTCCTTGCCATAGCCCCAATCCCATACCTCCAAGTTCGTCCTGGCAGGGGAATGAGCTCAGCAGGGACATGTTCTTCTCCTCCTGGGTTGTGATCCAGTTAGTGCCCCCTTCAGCTGAGAGTGGGGCATTACTCAGCTTTTAAAAAACAAAAAAGGAAATTGGTGCAGATGGAGTGAGGAAGGTGGCACTCAGTCCATCTGCAGGTAGAGTTTGGGGAACCCCAGCAGCAGCAGGTTTACCTTTAGGAACACCAGCTGCTCCACCAAAGCAGGATCTAAGCAGGTGCGGTGAGGTGTCACAACATCCCCAGTAATGCTGAACACCCTCTCGCTTGGAACACTGGTTGGTGGACAGGACGGGTGTTTCCAGGCAACCGTGGCCAAAGCCTGCCACATCTGGCTGTGGCTTGCCCGGTAGGCCAAGGGGTCACGGTAGCTCCAAATCCTCACCGAGATAGGTAGCCTCCAAAGCTTCGGCGCTACCTGCCTGAGGCTGGGGTGTGGTGCCTTTGGACCCGAGCATTGAAGCCATGCCCACGGCCCACATTAGCAGTGGCTGGCATGGAGGAGACCGGCTGCTGCTGGTGCTGGGAGTGCTGGCACGGGAAAGTGGATCCCCCTCTTCCACATTCCCTTGCTCTGCACTTCGGCCTCCCTGACTTTGTTCACCAGCACCTGTGTCCAGGGATTAAGGGTTTTGGGGCTGCCAGTGCACATGCTCCCCTTCACCCTCAGGTTACACATGCCTGCCATCATGTGGACTGTACTGGACCGCAAGGGATCCAGCCGTCTCCTGATGCCCTCTTTCAGCTGCTTCACCAGTGCCTGGATGTCTGGTGATGGTGGCTTGTCCCAGCCAGGAATGTTGATCCCCTGAAAGCTCTCCATTTGGCTCTGAAGTTCCCTCACTACAGGGATCACTTGGCTAAGGAGGGCATTGCCAGCACTGAGGGTCTTGGTGGCCTCAAGGAAGGGTTTGAGGACCAGCAAGATCTGGGAGATGATACCCCACTCAGCTCTGTTCAGGGGGACGCTGATCCCAATCTCCCTAAGCAAGACCATCTGATGGATGGCCTTCTGTTGCTCCACCAACCTTCGGAGCATCAGGTATGTGGAGTTCCACTGAGTTGCCACATCCTGCATGATTTTGTGCTGCGGGATGCTCAGCTCTGCCTGTTTCTCCTGCAGCATCTTGCCCTCCTTGATGCTGCGGTGGGAGTAGCCCACCACCTTCCTGCAAATCGAAATCAGCTGGCTTGTAGCAGTACTGGTGGTGGCGCCGTCACCGGCAGCCCTGTCCCACTCCAAGGTATCCCTCACTATTAGGTTCAGCCTGTGTGCCACACAGCAGATGCCAGCAAAGTTGGCATCACGGACAGCCTTCACCATATTGGCCCCATTGTCGGTGACCATGAACCCGTGGGTGAGCTCGGCCTGCTCAGTGAGTTGCCCTGCATCATGCAGTTCATGGTCACCATGATTTCCCTTGCTGTGTTGGACTCATCCAGTACCTCGGCTTGCAGTAGAGCCCACCGA
This sequence comes from Crocodylus siamensis, assembly GCF_052110815.1. Taxonomy (NCBI): domain Eukaryota; kingdom Metazoa; phylum Chordata; order Crocodylia; family Crocodylidae; genus Crocodylus; species Crocodylus siamensis. The sequence goes on along the minus strand of NC_143398.1, from coordinate 125,248,879 downwards.
TGGCCTGAATGATTGCATCAATGCCCTGTGAAGGAGAGGTAGGCGTGATCGCTACCCTGGCTGCTCCAGATGTCAGAGGTGAAGTGCAAAGCTACCTGCGGTCCTACCTTGTGCAGTTCCTCCCTCAAGTACTCCCTGCATGCCTCATACAGGGAGGGCACCACCGCGCTCCTAAAGGTGGTGTGTGTGGGCACTTTGTAAAATGGGGCCAGAAGTGCTACGAACCGTCTGAACCCTGGCAGCTCAACTAGGGAGAAGGGCTGGCTATCCAGAGCAAGCTCTCCCCAATGCTCTGGGTGATCTCGCTCACCTTGGGAACGCGCCCTGCTTTCTGTTCACCTTTCCCCCACTGGTCCAGGTTGGCCTGCCTCTGGTTTGGGGGGAAGGGAGCTTTGGAGCGAGCGGGGGACTTCCCTTTTGGCACACTCGCACTGGTGCCAGGCTGAGCAGGAAGAACAGCATCGCCATGGTGGAGAAGTGTCTCACATCCTTGTCACAGCTCACATGCCTTCAGCGTTGGTGGCAGATGCCAAACGTGGGATCATCTGCCACCTCAAAATGATCCCACACTACACTACTTTCCGGCTTCTGGGTTGAGGGCGAGTATCCTGCCTTTTCCCCCTTCTCAGTAGGCTGAGGCTGAACAGCAGGAGGAGCTGCCTCAGCTGAGCCACTTGCCTCCACAACCTCAGTCTCCTCCAAGGTGCTGCTTTCCGGAGGAGACCTGGGTCTAGGGGAAACTTGAGGGGTGTGGAGCACAAACTCTGATTCCCCCTCAGTCCCCAGAAGTGCTTGAGCCAGAGTGCTCAGCATCACTGGTTCCAGCTCCAGCTCCTCCTTTGGGAGTGGGAGGCTCACGCTGAGAGCTGAAATTGGGTGGTGGAGACAGCGATTCCACTGCTGGTACCCACTTCTGAACTGAGCGTAGGTGGTATAGGTGCAGGGACATTAGGTGCAGACACTGCTCCCACCTCCTGGCTTCTGCTGGCAGCACTGATGCCATGGCTGCTTATAAAGAGAATGCATCTGTGTTTGGGATGGGGTGGCTTGCAGCTCTAGCTCTCCCCCTACCCGCTCTCTCCCCTGCCAGAAGACCTGGCATCTGCCTTTCCAGCACACTTCATACTGATCTTTCCTGTGCTGCAAAAGGTCTCTGTGTGTGTGTGAATCCTTTTGTATTGTGCATTTTATTCCCCCTGTTGCATTGATTGTTTGCTTCAGTGTTAAGGGTTATGTAAAAATTGTGTGCTGCCTGTCTGTCTTCTGCTATGAATATCTGATTTTCTCTATATTGTCTGTATATCTGTGTGTCTGTGTGTGTGCATGCAAGCAATCTGTGCCTACCTGCACAGTGATAGATCACACTGGCAGGGAAAACACACCTTTCTTTTTTCAAAGTTAAAAAAAAAAAGAAGCAAATATAGTAATACTAATAATAATTGAATAGAATAGATTAGAATATCTAAGCTAAGCTAAGGTAAATCCTACCCACTCCTTTGTAACAAGAAAAAGGAGCAGGCAAGTTCAACTAGTACTGAGCCAGCAAGCCACAATGCCTCAGTCTGAGCATTTCTCTGTCACACATTTGCTGACAAGGAACAAGGTGGGAAAAAACACAGCATGCCTCCAAACAGAGGCTTTTATGCTGTTTCTAGTCCCACCCCACAGACACTGTCATTGGAAAGGCAGCCAGGGAGAAATAGATTTCATAGATTTCATAGACATTAGGGCTGGAAGGGACCTCAGGAGATCATCGAGTCCAGCCCCCTGCCCAAAGGGCAGGAAGTCAGCTGGGGTCATAGCATCCCAGCAAAATAAGCATCCAATTTGCTCTTGAAGCTGTTCAATGTAGGTGCTTGAACCACCTCCGCTGGCAGACTGTTCCAGACCTTGGGGGCTCGGACAGTAAAGAAATTCTTCCTTATGTCCAGCCTGAAACGGTCTTGCAGGAGTTTGTGACCATTCGACCTCATCATCCCTCGGGGCGCTCTGGTGAACAGACGTTCCCCCAGATCCTGGTGGTCACCCCTGATAAACTTATAGGTGGCCATCAGATCACCCCTGAGCCTGCGCTTTTCCAGGCTAAAGAGTCCCATGGCTCTCAGCCTGTCATCATAAGATCTGTTTTCCTGACCTCTGATCATGCGCGTGGCTCTCCTCTGGACTCTCTCAAGCTTCTCCACATCCTTTTTGAATTGTGGAGCCCAAAACTGGACGCAGTACTCCAGCTGCGGCCTCACCAAGGCCGAGTACAAGGGGAGAATGACGTCCCGGGATTTGCTCGAGAAGCATCTATGGATGCACGCCAGCATTTTGGTCGCTTTACTAGCCACAGCATCGCATTGCAGGCTCATGTTCATCTTGTGGTCAATGATGACCCCCAAGTCTTTTTCTTCTGTAGTGCTAACCAACGTAGCACTGCCGAGCCTATAAGGGTGCTGCAGGTTTTTCCTCCCAAGGTGGAGAACCTTGCATTTATCGGTGTTAAACACCATGAGGTTCTCGTCTGCCCATTTGCTGAGCTTGTCTAGGTCAGCCTATCTTCTGGCATGGATGCTTTGCCCCAAAGTTTGGTGTCATCGGCGAACTTGGCCAGTCCACTCCTGACTCCAGTGTCCACATCGTTAATGAAGATGTTGAACAGTATGGGTCCAAGGACAGAGCCTTGAGGGACCCCACTGGTCACAGGGCACCATGATGAGTGACTGCCATCAATCACAACCCTCTGGGTCCGACCACGAAGCCAATTTCCCAGCCAGCGGATTGTGGTGGACCCAAGGCCACAACTGGCCAGTTTGGCCAAGAGGTGATCATGGGATACCAGATCAAAAGCTTTTTTGAAGTCAAGATATATGACATCAATCTCTTCTCCCTTGTCCAGGTGATAGGTCACCTGGTCATAGAAGGAAATGAGATTGGTCAAACAAGACCTACCTGCAACAAACCCATGCTGGCTGTCCCTTAGAATGTTAGCCTGGGCCAGTCCATCAAGGATGGCCTCCTTAATAAACTTTTCTAAGATCTTCCCCAGGATAGAAGTCAGGCTAATGTGCCTGTAGTTAGCCGGATCCACTCTCCTCCCTTTTTTGAAGATCAGCACCACATTGGCCTTCTTCCAGTCTTCGGGCACTACACCAGAGCGCCAGGAGTTTTCAAAGATCCATGCCAGGGGCTGGGCTATGACGCTCGCCAGCTCCTTGAGTACCCTGGGGTGCAGATTATCAGGGCCGGCTGACTTGAAGGTATCCAGCTTCTCAAGGTGTTCCTTCACGAGGTCAGCATTGATGGAGGGTAGGGGATCCCCATCACCCGGATCTCCCTGTCCCATAGCAGGCATGGGCATCCTGTGTGACTGATGAAAGACTGACACAAAGTACCTATTTAATAGGTTGGCTTTTTCCTGGGTGTCAGTTGTCAGTTGCCCCATCTGGTTTAGCAGGGGTCCAAATCCTTCTCACTGGCCACCTACAGGTGTCAGTCTCCCCCCCACACACACACTCTCCCTCCCCCTTCTACTCTCCCTCCCTTTTCTAACTGTAAGTCAAGCTGTCCGAAGCATCTGAAGCACATCCAAAGTGCTTTGGATGCTCCAAACTGCTTTGGATAGCTTGCCTGAGCCCACGCTTCTATCTGGACATGCTGCCATCCAAAGTGGCACCGGATCTGAAGTGCGATCTGAAGACTTGCACAGCCCTAATAAGGTGTTTGGGATGGTTGGATATCTCCTCTCAGTACTGACTGTTATGTCTGAGTGTTTCTGTATTCTGTTTGCTCATTCTGCAAGCCTAGCATTGATCTATTCCTGATTGTTGTATAGAACGCTGATAAGGTGGTTCCTCAGTTTCCAAGAGGGAGTTAGAATAGGCTACTTGTTACATAGAATGGAGTGGATTGGTCACCTGGAGTCTCTTGGTTATGATATTCATTTGGTTGCATCTGGTCAGAAAGAAGATACCCAAGCAAGTTTCTTGGGTAGATTGATTGTAGCCATTTGGCTAAGTGTGGTGCTATCCGCATGTGTTAGTCTGAAGTCAGGCAGAAGACGGTAGAAATGCCTTCTGCCTGACTTCAGACTAACACAGCTAATTATCTATTTCTAGAGAAGACGGTGTCATGGTATTAAGAGAGCCCAGTTTAGTTGAGAAAGGATGGCATGATGACGGTTAAAGAAGGACCTTAGCAGAAGGGGGTCCTAACCTAAAACCACATGTTGCCTTCAGGAATCATAGAAAATTAGGGTTGGAAGGGGCCTCACGAAGTCATCTAGTACAACCCCCTGCTCAAAACAGGATCAGCCCTAACTATATCATCCCAGACGGCTTTGTCTACCTGGGTCTTAAACTCTAAAGATGGAGATTTCACAACCTCTCAAGGTAGTCTGATCCAGTACTTTACTACCCTCCTTGTGAGAGAGTTTTTGTTATGTAACCTAAACTTCCCTTGCTGCAACTTGACAGCATTGCTCCTTGTTCCATCATCTGCCACCACTGAGAACAGTCTAGCTCCATCCTCTCTGGAACCACCCTTCAGGTAACTGAAGGCTGTTACTAAATCCCTCCTCCCCACCAGTCTTCTTTTCTCCAGACTAAATGAGTTCTTCTCTTAAGTCATTCCCCAGCCCTCCAACCAGTTCTCCAGCCATTTTCATTGCCCCCTGTTGGACTCTCCAATTTGTCCACATCCTTTCTGTTGTAGGAGAGGGGTGGGGGTCCATAACTGGGCACACTACTCCAGATGTGGCTTCACCAGTGCTGAATAAAGTGAAATAATCACTTCCCTTGATCTACTGGCAACGCTTCTACTAATGCAGCTCAGTATGCTCATAGCCTTCTTCGCAATAAGAGTACACTGTTGACTTAAATTCAGCTTATTGTCCATTGTAACACCTAGGTCCTTTTCGGCAGAGCTGCTGATTAGTCAGTGAGTCCCCAGTCTTTTATTCTTTTTTTTTGGAAAAAGGACAGCTAACTCTGGGGATGGATGAACTGAGAATTGTCACAGTTAAAGTATCAGTCTCTAGTGATTGAGTTAAAGCAGGTTTTGTAGGTGAGAGATGTAACATACCTGTGGATTAGGCATAGGAGATCATGTACTGCTCAACAGCCCATGAGTTATATAAATACTCATTTTATCACCATTGTTTGGAATTGAGCTGAAATAAATATGTGGCTGCTATATAAATTAAAATATACTGTATTGCGCCAGAACATCTCTGGGAAGGAAAAACCACCATGAGCATAGCCAGTAATGCCAATGCATTTGTGAAGTGGTTTGGGTGGGCAAGCTAGTGGTGACCTGATAGGAGACAGAACCCCAAACTATTGCATATCTTCTTTTCAGAGATGCTGAGTGTCTTTAACATTGCATCTGCAATAGCTTATACTAATATTGTCTTGTGTTTGGTAATTTAAGATTCTTCGATCCAACAACACTATACTTGTTGCAGATATTGCAGTTTTCCAGAAATATTCCAGTTCCAGGGGAATTTGCTTCACTGATGTTCATTGCAGCCCTCTTTAATTTCTTTTTGGTGACTGATGTAGCAAAATAATTTACTGGCAGGTCTTTTGGTGAAAATAGTTGCTGAGCCAGCAATCATGCATAACCTTATCTTAAAATCCTTGCCTATATCTGTGCTTACAATTAAGCATGGGCTGAAGTGCTATGTGAGATTGTGGCCAGAAGAAACTTTATACAAATACTGGAAAATATTCATGGAAAGTAAAGGCTAATCATCAATACATGCACCAGAAATAAGATTCCAACCATTACATTTATCCAGTCAGGGAAAAAACACCCTCCATGTGATCTTTGTATTCAATTACAGCTCACCAGGAGAACCAGTAAAAGCAGGTTTTGATTTGAATGAGTTATGACCCCCTGAAAACTGCATTGTTCATAAGCCCAGTAAATTGGCATAATGAGATCACTGTGCTTATAGTGTGTGCAGCTCGAAAAGGCCTCATTACACAGGCATGCCTGGCTGGCTGAATTGCACACTGGTAAATGTAACGAAGGTACACAGTCTAATGCTGTGTGTGTGTTGCAGTTCTGGTGTGACAGGAGTACAGCATGCACAGCTGGAGAGAAACTCATTAGAAGCCTCAGGTGAAAGAGGGTGAGGGAGCCTACAGGACTTGAAGTTTAGTTTTAGTTTTCCTGGTGCAACCAAAATAAAAGTAGACTGACAAAGTCTGTGGCTATGCTTCCCTTCATTTCATTTATCCCCTTCAGCACTCTTTACAAACCAAAACTAAACAATACCAGTAGGACAGTTTTTGTCTCCAGGGCTCCTGCTATCTCTTAAAGTAAACATCCCTGTTGAGGGAAGTAGCCATGTGGAGAGGCTCTGAGCCACCCTGCTGGCACATGGGAGTCTGGAAGAAACATGCTGCAAAGTAAAACATGCACACTACCGAAACTATGGGTACTTGCTGGCAAGCATATCGCACATGATCTCACTACACCCCTTAGCATGAAAGTCAGAGTTCCCCCATTGCAAAATGCCACCAAGTAAGAGACAAAAGGATTTTTGTGGGTGATACCTTTTAGTGGACCAACTTTATAGTTGGGAGGGACATAGACAAGCTTCTGGGTACCAGAGAGGAAAGGTAAAGGGGTGCCTGAAAATGATTTATGTCTCTCCCAACTATGTAGTTGGTCCAATAAAAGATAACACCCATAAAAATCCTTGCCCCTCACATTTTTCCTGGACCATCACCGCTATATCACTGCAGAGCTACCACCAAATAAGAGAACAGGTTCTCTTATCAAAGTTGTAATCCTGTCACAGAGCTCCATGATCCCATTTCCCAGACCATCTATACAAGATAGGATTCCTGCTCTCATAACTGTATCTGTCTTGTATTCCCTTATTCACAGTACCTCTGCTGTGACCATGTATACACACTGGGTCTGTGAACTGGATAGGCAAACTGGATAGGATTCAACTCAGCGTTTGGTTCAGTGGAGGTTTAGCTATTGACTTCAGGAGACTCAGGAGCTCATTGTTGGTGTTTCCTTGCAGATAGAGAAACAATTTAGTAAATAGGATATTGTAACATAATTTCCGATTTTATCATTTCTTAGACCATGTCCATGGTTGCCCCAGCTGTGCCTGGCACCAATACTGAGAAGCACACTTACTACTTACCCCACTTGCCCTTCTCAGTATATACCAAAGCCCAGAAAATAGGTACTAAAACCAGCTTGGACCTCCCATGAGCCCATGCTTCTCCACTACTTTTGGTCTCTCTGTCTCAGGACTGTGTCCTAGCTTTTCTTTAGGGCTGTGCTCAGCTGACAAAATCAATTCCTTTCTGGGATTTTGTGCATGTTGAACAGGACTGAATAAATGTGGCACCCTTCTTAACTACAGTTCCAGCACAGTGCAGAGGTGGTATCTGTGTTAATCTCAGTTGCTGTATGCGTCTTACTCATGGGTTTCATTCTTGAATTTCAGGCTCATACCATTAGATAAAGGCCTTGATTAACGTTTTAAAAAATACATATCTATATACACACACAGGAGAAGAATTTGGACTGGTTCCCTCGGATGAGAGCCATGTCCCTCGTTAGCAATGAGGGTGACAATGAGCAAAATGAGATTAGAAACCTGCAAGAAAAGCTGGAGTCCACCATGAGCCTTGTGAAACAGTTGTCTGGCCAGCTGGCTGAGCTCAAGGAACAGGTAAGTAATTCTGAGCAGGTAAAAAAAAAACAATTGTGTGCATATGAGTTTCTGTCAGGTAATGGCCACAACGCTTTAAAAAGGGCCTGTCTGAATAAGGTTTTACTCAACAAAGCTTTTAGAGCCAATGCACAGGTACCATTCTGGAAAGAGATTTAATTCTATTCATCACACTAAAAAACAGGTAAGCAAAAACATTCAGTTTTGTAACCCTACTAGTGGGGATGGGGGAGGAGAATTCAATTGCTAGGCAAAGGCCCCCTCTACCCAATAAAAAGCTCCAACCAGCTATAAAGTTAGACTTTGAACATGTGTACTAACTTCATAGCTGGTTGCTATCCAGCTTTAATTTGCACATGTAGCAGGGTCTCTCCTGTTAGCTGATAGGTCTCCCAGCTGCAGGGGTGCACCATGCCCAGTGTGAAATCCCCAAGCCCTAGGGATCACAGCAGCCACAATCCCCAGTGTTGGGATTTCACAAACTCCCAAGCCGTAGGGATTTCAGCAGCCCCTATCCCCAGGGTCCATGGCACCCTCTGCACCAGCAATATGGTGCAGTGGGATCTAACGTGCAATTACGTAAATCACACATTAGATCCCTTCATGCCTTTACCTATACGTGTAGAGGGGGCCAATGTGAATGAAAAAATGGTGGGTTCATCCTACTATAGGGAATAGCTGTAGATAAGGTGAAATCCATCCAGAATGCTCCTGGTCAAAGAATGTTTTCCTAGCCCGTGTCTTTAGCCATATTCCTCTCTCTGTGTTACCCCCACCCCACCCCACCCTGGGTCCCCTTTTCTATATTGCATGAAACCTGAGTTTCTTCTCTTCCCTGCCATGCCCTTTCGCAGGCCATCCTCACCCTCCTTTTCATCTCATTCAGTGATAGGAAGTGAATGTTTGCTTCCTGGAGGCCCATGATGCCAGCTTCCTTACTTGCTCCTTAGTTTTGTGGCCAAACAGCTTCATCTTTTCTCCCTCATGCTTGGGAGTATCTCCCCATAAACATCTCCCTTCTAACCTTCCTTCACATCCCTATTTAAAACTCCCATGACATGATACCTACAAAAAGACTTGACAAAGGCTGGGTGCTGTGGTACTGAGACCACTGACTTTTATATGGATCAGTACTGTCCCATTTTTTTCCTGCACCTTCCCTTTCCCTCCCCCCTGCTTCTTGCTTCTCTCCCCACCCCTCCCCCAGAATCCACCTATTCCCTTTTGTTTTTTACTTACCTTTTAAGGTCTCTGGGGAAGGTGCTGTCTCCATTCTGTGTTTGTACAGCATTTGACACAGAGGGGTCTTTATTGGTGACAGGGACTCCTTAGTGCTATTGTAGGACAAATAAGAAATAATAACATAGCCTAAAATTTGCCACCAAAAATGAAGATGAAATGTTCATACTCAGTATGAGTCAAATCCCATTCTTCAAAGGAATCCCTTTCTTGTAATTTTTAATGATGAAAAAATCCACTCTCTGTTATTTTGCTTATGTGTACCTTGCAACTATGCTCTTCTAATGCTGTTGCACTGTGATTGTATGTGCTGGTGCTAAATAATAGTAAAAAACCTCATCTCTTATCTCCCTTTCCACCTTAGATGACAGAACAAAGGAAAAATAAGCAGAGGCTGGGCTTTCTTGGATCAAACACACCCCATGTGAATCATCACATGCCACCACACTGATACCATGGGGAGAAACTGTGACTAGCCTTTCATCAGTATTCTTGCTTTATTACAGAATAAAAAGCTGAGATTGAGAGGAGTGAACAGTGCCTATTGTTACAAAGTTGAAAACAACTGAGTGCCAAGATGTTAAGTGGTTTAGCTCTGGGAACAATTTGTAACTGTTTTTTATGGTTGAAAGGGACCAGAACCTAAAATGCAAGAGATACAAGAGAATTTGTCTGTATTCATTCTTCAGGCCCAACTCTGCAGGGTTTACACTCTTTGCAATTCAATTGGCTCGAATGGTGACTGTATGCAATGCAAGTCAGGGCAGTATTTGGTTGTGTTCTTAGTACTGTTTTAAGATTTCTGCTCAAAGTAATGGAATACTGAGGCAAGGAGGAAATAGCTTATTAGCACACATGCGACAGTCTTCTTCAGAATCAGTAGAAGTCATTTCTTGTCTTACTTGCCAAACAGCAACATTAGTTATATTTGATTGGCATTTACTATTTTTAAATTACCATAAATATGTCAGCAGGAAAAGTAATAACATTGCAGCAAGTTAACTTCTATTACAGTGGGGAAAAAACCCTGAAAAGACTTTAAAAAAAAAAGAATTTGCAAAGAGAAACATCAATGCTTTTGAATTTTAGCTGTCACCATGCAATTTCTTATTTATAACATGGAGTACAATGGATCCACAGCTGTGGGAACTTTACGCACAGAACATTGGCAACATAACTGGAAATGATTTCTTTCTCCTGGATTCAGATGTTCTCTATTAATATGGCTGCAAGAGGAGAATTCACATACTGCAGTGTGTAATAATGTTTTAAATTCAAGCTCCAAAGAAGGATTTAGAAAAATGTATATATGTTAAAAGGTGTATTGGAGATTTTCTTTTCTGGAAAATCTTAGACAGGATTGACTAGGGGGAATTGTCATTGGTATTATTACCTTCTGTAAGCAGCCAGTAGGTAGTATTTAACTTAAGTAAATCAGCACCACATCTCACTATCTCCACTCAGTCCTACTTTCAATAGGAATTTTTCTCGAGGTAAGAATTAGTCTCACATGTGCATGTTACGGCCATTGACCTTGGTGGGAAACAGGATCTGGCCCTTAGTTAAAGACATCTGGGGTATCCATCTGACTCATAGGTGTGCATTTGTCAGCTATATTGTTGCAATGATTTTTAAGAGAAATTTACAGTTTGTTAAAAGCCAAAAAACATTTAGGGGAAAGGTTTACAAGTCACAAAGGCAAGTTAAATTCCTGACTCCTATGGATTATAGGAGTTGGCTACCTAACTGCTTTCTACTTTAATTTTTAAGAAGAACCTCTTAGGTTTGGGTATTAGTCAAGGATTTGAAGAAATATTCATCAGAACTGTTTGAGATTTTTTTTTCACTGCAGAAAATTTTGGTGAAAACAAACAAAAAATGATAGTGTCGGAGTGATGTTGTAGCCATGGTGGTACAGGAAATGTGAAAGGCAAAAAATGTTGTTTTTAAGTGAAATATTTTGTCAAAAGATTATTTTTTGTTACTGATCACAGCTGAACACAAACATTCTCAATTCTGGAATAACACAAACAAAATGTCAGCTTTTCCCCTGAAAATTCCCATTTCGACATTATTTGTCACAGGTTTCATTTTCATGAAGACCTTTTTGACTAACTCCAGTGTTTATGACATTTACTTCAAAATAAATTGGCAATATTATTTTTGTATTATAAAAAACAGGTCAGGAAGCAGCTAGCAGATCTGAGACCAAGAGAAGAGATATTTTTTTCTGAATGAAAACCAGATCTCTTTATGGCTATCCTTGGAAGCCATATCTTATACATAGCATAATGAGGTTGGTGGAAGAAAGGGAGATTTGAGAGCTGATTCTGTTTTCATTAGGTTTCTCCTTGGCTTTAATAGATGGGGGGCACTTCAAGAAATTCAGTCTGAGTTGGAGCCAGAGCCTTGTGTATGTTAGAAAGGAAAGCTTGATATCTGGTGTGAGTTTACTTTGACAGGCTGTAGATCCTTATATGGTTTTGATCCTGAGAGTTGCCAAACATATAGAGGATCACATTGTGCCTTTTCCCCTTTACAAAATGTCATCCCAATTCAGGCCCAGCCTACATACTCCCCCTTCACATACACCACGTGGGTAAGAAAGTGTTGCTTAAAAGGGATGCCACTAGGGCAACAGAAGATGATGATCATGGCCTAAATAGTTTGCTGCATCCCTTCCTCCACCAGTTCAGAACCATTGCATAGCCAGTGTTCCAGTTGGTTCACAGGGAGGGAAGAATCCATGTGAGCTAGATTGAGGCCAAGTTGAGTTAAAATCTATCTACAGAGTATGCTCTCATTCACAACTGAAATTAAGTGTTTGGCATTAGGTTCCTTTCCACCTGCTACAGCCTCTTGTAGAAGAAATAGGGTGCAAGGGCAGTATGGGTCTTGAGGTGCAATGTTCCTAGGCAAGAGAAAGCCCTCAAGCAAAGCATGGCAGTGAATGATTTGGGATCTAGAGAGTTGGAGACCTCCTTGAATCTTTAGACTCTACAGAGGTGTGAGGCTGAACATTCTCATCTGTCCTGAATAGCACCTTGAAGAGAATCTTCAATAGAATCTTGATGAGCCTCTTGGAATTTTGGGAGTCCAGAGTTCCAGAATTCTAGGACATATGAATAGGTTCCTATCATTGCACAAGCAGTGTGTCAGAGACCTTGTTGAGACTGGAGTTTTAGCCTCCAAAGAAGCTGTACTGGTGCTAAGGCCTACTAGAGTTGCAGTCCACCAGTGTCACCCATGGCTTGTTTGAAACTAGTGTATAACTTGTTTGACTGGGATGTCATGCCAGTGATTTGCATTCACTCTAGGTTTTTGCATGACTATATCAGTGACCATAGCCCTGGTGCAGGCAAAGCCGGATTTACTCGTTTGCTGTGGTGTGAAATCTGTGCAGTTGCACGTGGCTGTCAAAATTGGTATAAGTAACTATTGCCTCAGGCCTTATAGCTCTTATTAATTTACTTTATACAGTTCATCAAATCTAATGTTGAATAATAGTGATTCCCTTTACTCACACTCACATTACTTTTGGTAGTATATAGCAATTGTTGCAACTACAATATGTTAACGATTGTAATTTGTGGAGGGAGGAAGCATTGGATAATACTGGAAGTAGCTGGCACTTTTGTTGTTTACAGCTGGAAAACCAACTGAACCACTGCACGTAAAGGGAGGTTCCTGCTGTATGAGCTGGAAAACTTGAGAATAGACTTATTTGTGCTGTTGATTTGTGCACTAAATTCCTGATAGCCGTTCCAAGCTATTCTTTCTCTTTCTGTCCTCGGACTGCTTGTAACGTTCACCTTCAGCTCAAGAACTCAGCTATTACAGCACTGCTGTTTAGAAGAAATCTAAGGCTTCAAAAACAAGATGTAATAGATGCCAATTAATGTTTGTCATGGTGCCTTTCTGATATTTATAGCTTCAGAGACAGACCTCCTGAATCAATAACAGTGGAAAATGCAACTCGCACAGATTGTAAATAGTTTTCACTTCTGTCTTTTGGCATGTTAGCTGATTTTTGCCAGAAATTAAGGTCCAGTCCTGCAGCCCTTACTCATGTGAGTAATCTTTATTGACACAGCTATTACCATTACCTTCACCACAGGACTTTTTACATGAGCAACAGTTGCAGGACAAGGTTCCAAATATTTAAAAGTTCTAAAAAAAATTCTCATCAGTGAATTTATGAAAAGTAACAAGGGAGAAATCACTGTTTTATATACATATTTGTATGTATATCTTTGTTTAATGCAGTTAAGATATCCTAGTGCTATGCAAGTATCATCAGTAACACTTGTGTATTTATATGAAATGATTGAAAAGAATATAAACACCTAAGAGCCTTTAATGCCTTAGAGGGATTATAACTATAAACTACTTTGCAGTTAAAATCTATGAAAGCAAATATGTCCATTGCTGCTGAATGTAACTTTTAATAAAAAATGCCATTTTATATTTAGTCGTTTCCTTTTGGTCTGTTGCAGAACTATGTGCAAATGTGTGGCTGAATTAAAATAGTCTTAGAATAGATGAGGTGTTTATGATGCATGAGTGACTAGGCTATTACAACAACCCTACCATGTATATGTATTAGTTTTTCTACATCACAGATCTTCTTGTGATGAAGAAGACTCCAAGCCAGCAAGGCAATTAAGTGCTTGCTTTAACTTGAAGAATAAGAGTAGCCCTAGTAAAATCAAAGGCAAGATTGGCATTTAGACACTTAAAGAAGCAGAAAGGCATTCAGGTTGAGTTAAGGGCCTAATCTGCTGGGTTGGTTTGGAAAAACTCACTCACCATCTATATATACATGTAGCACCTAAATGCCTTTGAAAATGTGGCTGAGTATGGCAATGATTAAGCATGCTATTAAAGGGTCTGCTGGATCAGAGCCTACACTTCTGTATGGGCCTTGTTACACCTTACATGTGAGCCACACAAAAATTGATTTCTGTTAGCACTAGCTTGCATTTGGAGCAGTCACACTTCAGGCCATCAGGGGCCTGGAGGACTGAAAGGTAAGAAATCTCCCATTCCAGGCTTCCCCCTACCTCCCCGGTGCTCCCCTGGTTCCCCCACGTATGGGATTCCCTCCCTCCACCCCTCGAGGAAGTTTCCTTCCCCCCTCCCTAGGGCATTGCTTACTTGTGGCAACCTGTGCTGTCTGTCCCAGGGGAGCAGGCAGGGAAGAGTTAATCTTCCTGCCCAGCCACTACTGTTTCCAGTTGTTGTTTTTCTATCCCAGAGATCAGCAGCAATGGTGTTGGCTGGGTAGGCAGGTTAACCACCCTGCCTGCTCCCCAGGACAGACAGCATGAGCAACCACAAGTAAGTGGGGGGAGGGGAGGGGGAAGCAATAAGGAGGGATCTAGGGTGCTGGGGATGGGCAGGAAGCTGTGGGCCTGATCTGGGTGAGCACAGGGAAAGGAGCGGGGTGGGTTTACACTAAGGTGTAGCCTAGCATGACTACACCCTAGTGTAACATGAGCTGGCTAGCATGGATCAGAAATAATCCTGCCCTGGAGCGGTATAACTTTGAGCCACTTGATAAATGAGTGCTTAAAACCACTTTACGGCATTAATGTGTGGACAATCCAGGGGTTAAGAGCTCCAGGAGCAGCTCAAAATTACCATGTAACAAGCCTTTATCATGAAGGAAAAGGTCACTTTTGAGATTTAATTGGCACTTTCCCTGGGAATGTCAGCAGGGAGGTCACAGAAGGACTGGGCCATAATACAGAACTACCTTCATCATTAGCTGCAGTTCTTCCAGATCATGAAGAATATTACCTCAGCCTAAAGGGAAGCTTGGTCTCAAAGTCAGCTGGAACAGAGGATGCCCAGATCAGACCCTTAGCAAACATCATTCTCCAAGGTCATCTTTCTGGAGGTGCCTTCCATTAACACTGAAAGCCAGTTGAAGTATGAAAAATAATATTGTATTTCCATCAGTCTTAAGTATTTCCAAGAATAAATTTCTGGTTATTCATATGCAGACAAGGTTCTTTGGGTAGATGTGATATCTTTTATTAGGCCAACTCAAATAGTTGAAAAAATTCTTCTTAGCAAACTTTCGGGTGCAAACACCCTTTGTCAGTCTGAGGAAGCATCTGCAGCTGCTCTGTGCTCTTCCTGGATGTGGTTGTAAAGCAACGAGAGACTATGTATACAAGAAAGTAAATATGGGTTTCTTGCCTCTGGCTGCTTTATCAACACAGCTACAACCTACACTCCTGGTTATTCATATGGGAGATTTGCTGTCTCATACACATCATGTTCTTGTTCTTGACTTTTTTAATTGTGGGAAACCATCCTTCAAATCATAAGAAAACAAAAGTTAGTTTAAAGGTCCCTTAGGGTACTGACTGGTGGAAGTAGTCTAATGTAATCTACCTGTAGGTTTTATATATTTAACTTTCTGTAGAATGGTGATTTTTCAGTTTGACATTCATTCCCTCTACATAAGTTCTTGAAGTCAGAAATTGGGAAATAGAGCAGTGTATTTCCTCTAAGAAAATAGGCTAAGTAAGTACCCAGAGAGCTGCCCTTAAATAAAATTATATTCATTTACCAGGAAGAGATGATTTGCAAAAGAAGTGTGGCAGAGGAAATACAGCCTGCAAGTGATTCTTGTTCCAAACTTGTTTTAGAATTTTGCTCTTCATCAAAAAAATGAGATTTCTTAATTATGACAACATATGGCAAAGTGCTATTGGATTTAATAAAGCATGATAGTCTTTCTGTTAAAGTTTTTACATTAGCCTATAGAACTATTGATTATTTATGGGCCAAGATTTATCTATTTTTGAAACAGTTGACCCAAAAGGTATCTGTTTAATTCAGTATATGTAACTAACTTCCTTAATTTCAGTGACATGGGCTTCTTCAGTGGTTTCACCCAGATTAATGCCGAATTAGGGTCCTTGGCTTAGTCAGATACTGTGCCAAAGGTATCTGCAGGCTTGGGTGTTATCTTTGTAATAAGAATGCCTGTCCTGCAGTGACTACAACAAAGCTTATGGTCAAGTAAAGAAAACTAAAATTGAAATCTGCTGACCTTTTTTCTGTCCCAAAACTCTGATAAGAACAACTGACCATATGACAACTGAATGTTTTATCCACTTCTCTCACAAAATCACCTTAAATAAGCCTGAAACAACTAAAAAGAAAATCAAGCTCAAGGAATTTTAAAAATTCTAATATTATAAAAGCCTAAGTCTGTCTGTGTCTGTAATGCTTTATTTGCACTCTGATTGGCTGACGGAAACAGCCAATCAAAGTACTCCAAGCATGGGGGAGCGCCACCATGATTCCGAAGCTGCGCTAAGGACTGGACAGAGGGTGGGGGAGCTGAGCCTAGCACTGCTGGCCTTGGCTCCCCCACCTCAGTCCCTGCAGGAGGCAGAACAGCAGCAGCATGGGGCGTTAGGTGGCGGTGCTCCATCCCAGCCCCCTCCCCACACCTTGCCCCCCATCACTCTTGATGGGCAGTTGGCTAGTCAATCCATATTTTCTATGTTGTTTATATGCTACACTTTCCTGGATTTCAGGCAGGAAGTTACAAGGCGCAGGATAAATAGCCTTTACAATTTGGCAATTTCAGTTTCTCAATAGCTGTAAACAGCCAACAACTAGAAAGAATGCTTACTCTATTACCTCCCTCTCAGTACATCTTGAGAAATCATTCTATTCAGAATTCACAGAATGGAACACTAATATTGAGAAATTAAAGATAAATAGGCAGGAGCTGTTGAGTTAAGTTGGACGTTCAGCTACTTGTGCATGCATCCTGAAATGTTTCCATTCCTTCCTTTGACTTGTCCTTGTCTGACAAGGTATTTAGCAGAATTCACAGATTTGTTGGAATCTGACAGAGTTGCACTGTGAGCACTTCTGCTACATCCACAAACTTGCGACCTCTACATTGGCAACTGTGCACCTTAGTGCCCATGCCACCTCATGTTTCTGTTTAAAGTGCCATAAATAATTTTCTGTCAATGACCATATGAAAAATATAGTTCAGTGCAAATGGAACGTTCTTAACCTGGTTCTTCATGCAGGAAGCTATAAGATAATACTGACAAGCTTCAGACTTGGCTTGATTTTTAAACCTAAGCGAGATCTCTTACAAATGCAAAACCTGAAGAAGCTCCAAGTACAAAGAGAAGCACCTTTCCCTGCTGCTAAAAATGCCAACGAGGAACTTTGGAAACCTACCGTAAGGACAGGCCAGTGTAGGCCCTCCAAAGAAGACTGTAATAGTGCCAATTAAGCACTGCTGACTCTTTTTCAAGTCATGGTGAGCCACTGCATTGCATACATTTTTACTCCTACAGCTGACCTATGCCTTTCTTTCCTATTTCCAAGGATTCCTGTTTCTTTACCAGTCTTAAATTCCTGGCAAACATTATGAAACAGGCCCCCAAACAATTCACCCAGAATCCCTCTGTCACCCCTTCTCTCATCCTGACATGTATGATTAGTGTGGCCCTAACCTCCATGAGCAATACCAAGCTGGCCTATGCCTCGTCTGCACATACACTTTTGGAGTATCCCCAGACTTGTGACAAGAACACCCAGTTCCAGTCATAAGTGGTAGCTAATTAGCATGTGGATCCTTTGTGTGTGTGTTGGGGGAATGGTATCTGGAGTATACATATATATTGATTAGCACCGAGCTGTGGGGTCAGTTTTGAATGTTTTGAAATGATGTTGACTGGTGGGGCCCAGCCCAATGATCTATGTGTTAAGTCATAAGCCTTTTGGCTTCAGACTGATAGCATTTATATTTGGTATTAGTATCATGCATAATCCATTTGGCTAAGATCAAGTGCAGTTTTACCTTCCTGGCTGAAAAAGCAACTGGAAAAGGTGGAGTGGATGGTTTAAAAACAGATCACCTGAGCAGAGTGTTGGCACAAGGAAAAAGAAAAGAACTATGAGAAAGGACTGGCAGAAGAAGATTCCTGGTAAGTGTTTGGACCCTGTCTGAATACTGGACCAGACCTTTAAAGGTGGACATGATCCAACTGGATTTTAGCTGTAGAAGATCTTGAAAGTGAACCCTAGAGATCTGGTCAGGCTAGCAACTTTGCCTGGAGGGCTGGAATGGGCTGGCTTGTACTGGGACTTCATATTCCAAGACCTCCTGAGCTTTAAGGCTTTCTGGAAGATGCCCAAGAGGAAGAGAGAGGGCCCAGGGCTTCAGTTATTTGACTTTGGAGGCCTGGAGGGGAACTGGGAGTGTATAGTGATTGTAAAGATGTTTAACCTGGCAATGAAGGAAGACAGCTTAATGAGCTGGCTCATCAGGTACTGTAAAAAGGTGGGTGAGGTCAAAAAGATACAGGACCCCAATGGGATCTGGACTGGGGCTTGGCAGGCTTGTTTACTGCTAGGGGAGGGACCTAGAAAACCCTGGGGGAGTAAACTGTTTCCCACCAGCAATAGCCCTGGGGGAAAACAGGGAGTTTATGATTTACCATGGCCAGCCAAAACTTTTCAGGAGATGTGAAGAAGGAGATTTAGCTTTTGTCTGCCCTTACACCATATGCTCAATATGCAGGAAGAAGGGCCACGTAGCAAAAGAAGGGCTGTGTTCTGCTTCTGCCGCCTGTCCTTTGCAAACAGAGCAAGGCAGCAAAGAAAGAAGGAAAACAGAACAGGAGGAAGGGAAATGAGGCATCTGTGGAAGAGACTGCAGAGCCTGAGGAGGAGGTGAAAGAATCAGAAGAGAAGGGTAATGAGAGCCGAAAGAATCAGAAGAGAAGGGTAATGAGAGCCAAAGAAAGAGGGGAAGGAGAAGGATGAAACTCTCCCCCCAACCACAGAGCTGTAAGTCAAGAAGAAAGAATAGAAATAGGAACAAAATGCAGGAAAGGGACCCCTGAAAAAGGAAGGAGAGGAAAAGAGCAGCTGGGAGGTAGGAAGGTAAGAGAAGGAGGAAAAGGAAGGAATGGCCAGAAGTTAGAAGAGAAAGAGAAGGGAAGAGGAGGAGAAACCAAATGAAGGAGATGAAGGGTAGAAGGGAAAGAAGCAGAGCCCTGGCCAAAGACCTCTGCCAGTCACAGTAATGCCAACTGTCGCGAAACCATCATAAGACTTGGAATTTCAGTAAAAATAACTCTGACTCTCAATCTCCTGATCCAGCCCTTAGATCCTTGGATTTTATCACCTACTAAGTGGAGGGAAAGTGATGGGGAGTGTGGGGGGAGATTGAGGCCCCTGCAGTGAGGGAGGGAGTGAGATAGGGGCAGGGGTGAATTGGGCCCTGAGGCTGGGTTGGGTCTTCCAGAGGCGTGAGGTTGGGATGGGCAGAGGTGGGCTGCCTGCTGTGGGCTGGGGCCCTGTACCCTTCTGCCTTGCCCCGGGAGCTCAGCCATGCTCCCCCAGTTTGCTTCCTGCTGCTGGGTAGCCAGGGGATGTGCTGCATGGCCAGTGAGCCCCACGTCCCTCCCCACCTGGCGGGCAGCATGGCATCGTGTTGCTGAGCTCCTGGGGCAAGGTAGCAGGGTGCAGAGCCACAGCAGGCATCCCACCTCTGCCCTGTGGGGAGCATGTGGCCACATGCCTCCCCCAGGGGTGTGCATTCCTGCAGGAAGCCACACCCCTCCCCTGCACCTCTGGGCACCCTACCCCATCCCTGGGGACCCCTTCACCCCTACCCCTTTCCCACTCCCTCCCTCACCGTGGGTGCCTCAATCTGTCCCCCCATACCCCTTTCCTCTTGCCCCTCTCCCTCTTACCCCTTTCCCTGCACTTACCAGCTGGGTGCTGCTCCTTTCCACCTCTGTGTTTCCATAAACGTTTCTCAAAAGGGCTTTGAGAATCTTCACTGGTAGGTGCTGTGAAATACAAAATATTAATATACAGAGAGAAAATATGTTTCAGAGGAAGAAGAAATGTACAATCCGTTTCTTTATCTTTACAGCAAGGTCCATCTGTTTTTTTCCCCTTGGTCTGCAGGGTTAAGGATGAATCTGGGGAATCTTCTGGTGGTTTGGTTGGTTGGGTTTATTAAATGCTCATGGTGTTGTGGGAGTACCATTATCAGAAGCTGATTAACAGTCTGGCTGGCAAGTTTGGATGTCAGCTCAACCGGATGGTATTGGCTCAACAGAGAGCTTACTGGGTGTGAGCTATGTAGGAAGTTAAGCTACTTTTCTATAAGCTCTCCTACTGTACTTTGATACAATTGTCTGGGGTGCCTCATTTGGAATGAGTGTCCTTCTACATGGTGAGAATGATTCTAAATAAAGAAAAGAAATACAAACTGAGCTGGAAAATTACTGAGTATAAGGTGTCTTGCAAAATTGTCTGTGTTTCCTGTCTTGGGATGGCTTAGAAATACCACAAGGCTAGCTTCACTCATAGTAATACAATACTTCTGCTTCTGGATTTAGCGGAAAGCAGGAGGTGGAGTAGTGTATAGGAATGGCCAAGAAAAAAAGCAAAGCAAAAGCAAAGCAAACTTACTTTTAATCTGGAAAAAAATCGTTGATGTTTAGGACCAAAAAGATCATTATGATCATCTACTGTGCCCTTTATTGCACAGGCCACTGTACTAAACCCAGCAACTACAGTTTGAACTATAACATATTTTAGAATGACACTCAATCTTGATTTTGAATCTGTCAATAGATGGAGAATTAACAATGGCCCCATGTAAATTCAGATTATTCATAGATTCATAGATTGTTAGCGGCTGGAAGGGACCTTGCAGATCATCAGGTCCAGCCCACCCCTGCTCTAGGCAGGAAGACAACTGGGGTCAAGTGACCCCAGGGAGGTGACTGTCCAGTCTTCTCTTGAAAACCTCCAGACTGTACCACCTCTGGAGGTAGTTTATTCCACAGTCTGTTCACCCTGACTGTGAAGGAGTTTTTCCTGATATTAAGCCTGAAGCAGCCTTCCAGGAGTTTATATCCATTGGTCCTGGTCTTCCCCAGGGCTGCCCTAGTGAACAGTTGTTCCCCGAGCTCTTGATGTATTCCTCTGATATAGCAGTCCCCTCTAAACCTCTTCTTTAGGCTAAAGAGGCCTAGGTCCTTCAGCCTTTCTTCATATGGCTTGCTTTGCAAGTCCCTGATCATATGAGTGGCTTTTCTCTGGACCCTCTCAAGTTTTTCCATGTCCTTATTGTAGTGCAGCGCCCAGAACTCCAACTGCAGTATCACCAGCACTGAGTACAGTGGGAATATCACTTCCTTAGTTTTACATGAGATGCATCAGTTGGGACTGAGTTAACATCAGAAATACTATTCCTCTTTTTGATTTTTAAGCCAATGATGCTGGTATCAAGAGGTGGCTTTACTTGTCCTCTGCAAGTTTAGCTCAAAGGATCTGAGACATTCCAAGCCTATTAATCCAACATTCTCTGGTTCTCATGTTCTCTTGTAGTAAGACTAATGCATAATAACCGGATCTATTTTTGGTTCAAACATACAAAAGAAAACAAAGCTCTGAATGACAAATTCTCTAAAATAGTCATTTTTAAAGATACCTTTTCACTATCTTTTATTATATACCAAAATATCTAGGTAGATCTCAGCAAAGGGGATTTCCTTGGATAAGTAGCAAACATCATAATTGCTTGCATGTGATGGGTGTTTGGTGGCAGGCATATACTGAGTTTCTGATGAGCTCACTTTGCTCCACAATAAATGCCACTGAAGTCAATGGAGGAATCTAGCCTTTGGTTAGGAAATAAAGATATGAGATCTACCCCATCAATAAACACACCAATACAACTAGAACTAATTAGCACCCTATTGGGAACCTTGACAGGAAAGTCAAGGATGGACTGCCCATGGGGATTTCTCTGGTTTTTCATGGCTGGAGATGATCCCCCTGTATTGGGGCTTAAACACACAACAGAATATACAAAACCACTGTACCCGCTGAGAATGATGCATCATTAATTTCTTTTATAAGTATAACCTCAGTCCCAGAGAATTTTACTTGTCTTAGCCTTTTGAAATAAACCGTGGTATCCATGCTGCAAAGTCGGTGATCTTCATTTTTAAAAGAATTTGGTAAACCCTTTCTTCCTCTGACTCTTAGATCAAATTTCAGAATGGCAGCATTAGAGAATTATGCACAGCTATTATTTCATAGATTTCATAGGCATTAGGGCTGAAAGGGACCATGGAAGATCATTGAGTCCAGCCCCCTTCCCGAAGGGCAGGAAGTCAGCTGGGGGTCATAGGATCCCAGCAAGATAAGCATCCAATTTACTCTTGAAGCTGTTCAATGTAGGTGCTTGAACCATCTCTGATGGCAGGCTATTCCAGACCTTGGGGGCTCGGACAGTAAAGAAATTCTTCCTTATGTCCAGCCTAAAATCATCTTGCAGTAGTTTATGACCGTTCGACCTTGTCATCCCTTGGGGCGCTCTGGTGAACAAACATTCCCCCAGATCCTGGTGGTCACCCCTGATAAACTTATAGGTGGCCATCAGATCACCCCTGAGCCTGTGCTTTTCCAGGCTAAAGAGCCCCATGGCTCTCAGCCTGTCGTCGTAAGGTCTGTTTTCCTGACCTCTGATCATGCGTGTGGCTCTTCTTTGGAGTCTCTCAAGGTTCTCCACATCCTTTTTGAATTGTGGAGCCCAAAACTGGATATAGTACTCCAGCCGCAACCTCACCAAGGCTGAGTACAAGGGGAGAATGACGTCCCGGGATTTGCTTGAGAAGCATCTATGGATGCAAGCCAACGTTTTGGTCGCTTTACTAGCTGCAGCATCACATTGCAGATGACAGGAATGCTTCTGCTTTCACTCCCTCATATCTGCCTGACTGATGCCAATGACTGGTGTCCCCATGACTCCACATCAGGATTCAGTAGAATTACAATCTGTGTGAATGAAAGCAGAACTATGTTCAACATCTTCGATGAAGGCAGCAAGCTGCCACACTTGACCTTGGATGTGCCAGAGAGTTCTCAACCCTCATAGAAATTACCAGCTTCAGCCCCTACAGAAGATTTTTTCATACTGAAAACCTGAAATAAGCCACAAAATGAGGTATGAGTCTGTTGTATTTTATCAGAAATATGATATACAGGCAGTTCTTGGACTTATGACCCAACTGGATCAGGAAAACCATGTTTTAAGTCGAAACATTGTAACTCGGAACCAATTTTCTCATAAGAAGCGATAAACCGCTTTTATAAATGGGGGATTCGTTCCTGAACCAAGGCCTGATACCCTATTTTCACCAAAAATACCCCAGAATTTTGTACTCAATCAATTATAGATGAGTAAGATCAATTATAGATGAGTAATATAGCCACATTAATGTATTTATTTTGTAAATAGCAATCTTATTGATTTGGAAGGACTTCTTTGAGGTGACTTTGCTGGACTTTTTGAAGGGCTCTTGGCTGGAGTCTTCTCAGGTGTCTTGGATGCAGGTTTTTCTGGAGTCTTGTCTGCTTTCTTAAAGGAAGTGTCCAAGGAAGTTTGGACAGATGTTCTTCAGGGAGATGAGTGACACAGCGAACTTGTTCACTCGCGTGGCATTGCATTGGATCAAGCATTGTAAGTCAAAACTGACATCATAAAGTTGAAAGAGGGTATCAATTTATAAACTTAAGGGCAAAATGTTGTAACTCAAAACATTGTAAGTCGAGGACTGCCTGCATTTGTTTATTTTTATCACAGTATCACCTAGCCCTGCATTAGAATGGGGTACAAATGGAAGGCTGAGAAGCATGGAAACTGAATTGTAAATTAAGATGAACCCAAGGAAAATAGTCTTAAAATTAAATTTGACAAAGTAGGAAACAGATGAGGCCCTCATCCTGGTAGAAAACGTATGTGTGTTTTGGACAAGTGGCTTTATATTTTTGTTAGTAGAAACACATCCTACCAGCAGGATGACTGTATTTGGCAAAAAACATAGTTGTGGTCTTAGACACACCTGGTAGCAGTTTGAAGGAAAATATCATCCTGGAACTTTGAGCACAAATTCAGAAGGAAAATAAAAAACAACATACACCAGTGAGAGGCGCATCAGGGACCACAAAACTCATTAACTCGTGCCATATTATACTATAATAAACTTGTCAATTTCACTTCCTGCTATGTTAGGATGGCCAGTTCCTTTCTTTCAAAACACCACTAAACATTTTCCAAATCTCAAGGCATAGTTTGTCAAATCTCATGACATTTAAGCCAAATAAATTTGTGCTTGTTTTTTGCCTGAAGTTGGAGCATTTAGAATTCACATTTTTGACCTTTCCTATATAACCAAGATGGATAGACCATTCCTTTGCAGGAAAGCAGTTGTGCCAGTGAGCAAGCAAGCAGAAGTTCTCAGGCAACAACCTGACTACAGCTGCTGGCACTTAAGGAAAAAACACCCAGAACTGAGAGTGTTGGCATGTCAATGAGATTCAGATTACTTGGTAGCAAGGAGTGTCTTTTCTTGTATGTTTGCATGAGCCTTAGCAAAATGGGGCTAAGATCAAGGCCAACATCATACTGAATTAGGTGCTTTGCACAGAAAAATACAAAATTTTTTAATTCTAGGACAGACAAAGGGTAACCGTTTGGATAGTTGAAAAACTGAAGCAGACTGACTACAGACTACATTTTTAAGGTATTTAGGTTACTGAAGATGCTGATAAGCATCTAATGGAATTTTCATAACCATCTAAGCAGGCTAGGCACCTACCTCCCACTAATTTCTATCTTAAAAGCACCTAAAAATCTTGGAAAACCTGTCTCTAAGGCGTAGATTTTTTAGAAGTATTTAGGTATCTAATTGTTTGACTGGAGTGGGAGTTCGGCACCTCAATATCTTTAACAATCTGGCCCGAAATGTGTTGCCTGACGGCCACCTCCCCTCCCTGCCCCCGCCAAAACCCCTAAACCAAAAAGCACTGGCACAGCTGGAAACTAAATTCCAATCTCCTGAATTCCAATCTTCGAATCTCCAATCTGCACTGGTCCAGTCCTGCAGGGAGCAGACCAGGAAAGCCAAGGCTGCAACTGAACTCCAACTAGCTTCAAGCATCAAGGACAATAAAAAGTTCTTTTTCAGTTATGTGGGGAGCCGGAGGAAAAGCAAGGGCAACATTGGACCCCTGCTGAACCAGGTGGGACAACTGACGCCCAGGAAAAAGCCAACCTATTAAAAAAGTACTTTGCGTCGGTCTTTCATCAGTCCCATGGGACACCTATGCGCGCTATGGGAGAGGGAGGTCCAGGTGAGGGAGATCCCCTGCCCTCCATCAATGCTAACCTCATGAAGGAACACCTTGAGAGGCTGGATACCTTCAAGTCAGCTGGCCCTGATAATCTACACCCCAGGGTACTCAAGGAGCTGGCGAGCATCATAGCTCAGCCTCTGGCACAGATCTTTGAGAACTCCTGGCACTCTGGTGTAGTGCCCGAAGACTGGACGAAGGCCAATGTGGTGCCTATCTTCAGGAAAGGGACAAAAGTGGATCTGGCTCACTATAGGCCCATCAGCCTGACTTCTATCCCAGGGAAGATCTCAGAAAAATTTATTAAAGAAGCCATCCTTAATGGACTGGCCGACGCCAACATCCTAAGGGACAGCCAGCATGGGTTGGTTGCAGGTAGGTCTTGCTTGACCAATCTCATTTCCCTTTACGACCAGGTGACCTATCACCTGGACAAGGGAGAAGAGATTGATGTCATATATCTTGATTTCAAAAAATCCTTTGATCTAGTAGTATCCCATGATCACCTCTTGGTGAAACTGGCAGTTGTGGCCTTGGGTCCACCACGATCCACTGGCTGGGAAATTGGCTCCATGGTCGGACCCAGAGGGTGGTAATTGACGGAAGTCAATCATCATGGTGCCCTGTGACCAATGGGGTCCCCCAAGGCTCTGTCCTTGGACCCATATTGTTCAACATCTTCATTAATACCACCAGTATCTGGGAGAATGTTTGTTCACCAGAGCGCCCCAAGGGATGACAAGGTCGAACAGTCATAAACTCCTGCAAGACAATTTCAGGCTGGACATAAGGAAGAATTTCTTTACTGTCCAAGCCCCCAAGGTCTGGAACAGCCTGCCATCAGAGGTGGTTCAAGCACCTACATTAAACACTTTCAAGAGTAAACTGGATGTTTATCTTGCTGGGATCCTATGACCCCAGCTGACTTCCTGCCCTTCGGGTGCGGGGCTGGACTCGATCTTCTGAGATCCCTTCCAGCCCTAATGTCTATGAAATCTATGAGTACTATGAGTACTATATGAAGAATAGCTGTGAGGTTGCAGCAGCAGAGCTCTGTAGCGATAGTAGACAATGCTTCTTAGTTAAATTAAAGTTTTTGTCTAGAGTTGGCTTAAAGTACAGCTGTCTTCAAGGAAATGCATATTCCCCACTGCCTCCAAGCTGCCATCAATTCTGCTGAGGCATGAGTACACAGGTTGTTTGCCCCCCTTTCCCAACCCACTTCCAGCTCTTTCTCTGCTTCCACTTGTGAGATGTCTGTTCAAGCAGGACTACACACCATTGAGGCTTTCACCCAGGTCCTGGTTGGTGCTGTGCAAACTGCTGCTTGCCAGGGTCAGCCAGGTGGAGGAGTGCCTGCAATATGAGTGGTACCTTCTGGTGGTGTCCTTCAGGGAGAAGGCAAGAGAACTACAGGAGGAGACAGCAAGGCTCTGAAGCATCCTCCACCATGAAGACATCGTCAATTCCATGCTGGAGGAAACTTCCAGGTCTGTGGAGGAAGGACTGCCAGAGGTGCTGCTAGAAAAGGAGGGCATTGACTCCCAGGAAGGTGGAAACTGGAAGCTTATGACTTCTGGCAGGAAGAAGTCATCATCCCCACCTGCAGTGGTTTGCCTGGAGAACAGATATGGAGTGCTAGTAAGAGAGGAAGAGGAGCACATTTCGTTGGTGGAAGAGGCTAGGCCAGGAATCCCCGAGGTGGGGAGGATCAAGATGACTGCTATGAAGAGGAAGTTATAGATGGTGGTGGTTGGAGATTCCCTTCTGCAGGGGATGGAGTGATGCATCTGCCAGCCTGACCTGACTTCCTGGGAGGTCTGCTACTTGCCTAGAACCAGGATGTGAAATGTCATGGAAGTATTACTAAGACTCATCCAACCCTCAGACTACTACTCCATTCTTCTTATCCATGTGGGCACCAGTGATGTTGCCAGGGGTGACCCTGACCAGATCAAGAGTGACTACAGGGCTCTGGGTACAAGAGTGAAGGGGATAGGTGAAGGGCATAGGTGTGTTCTCAATTTTTCCAGTTAAGGGGAAGGTCCTGAGCAGGAGCAGATGCATTCTGCAGATCAGTGCATGGCTGTGCCAGGTGCTGTTGCCAGCAGGGATTTGGATTCTTCAACCATGGGATGTTGTTCCAAAAAGGACTGCTAGGAAGAGATGGGATCCACCTGACAAAGGGAGGGAAGAGCATCTTTGCAGACCGGCTTGCTAACCTAGTGTGGAGGGCTTTCAGCTAGGTTCACAGGGGGATGCAGCTTTTTCCTTTCAAGACAACAGAAGTTCCAAATTATGTTCAAATGTGAGTATGATCAAATATAACCTTTTTAATTATGACAAATACATTAAACCTTGTGTGACAGGGGTGCCACTTTCGGAGCCTCTCTGGACACGCGGATGGACAATGGATAATTGGAATTAGCAGGAAGCTGCCCATTTGTGTGCGCCCCGATGATGGGGGGTGCTGTCTGCGGCTCCTTTTCCTCCCCTACACCGCAGCCCAAGCCTCGCCGATAGTGCTGGTGTAATCTATCCTGGGCCATGTTTTTATGCCACGGCCCATTGTCTGCCTTCGGGGCTCCTTGCCACCCCTTCTCCCTCTCGGGGCTCCTCATCGTCCCTCCTCACTCTGAGCTCCTCGCTGCCCCCTGGCTCCGGGGCTCCTCACTGGTGCCCCTTCTGGTGCCTCCGGGCTTGTCGCGCAACCTGCACCCCTTTACTGGCGCCTCTGGGCTGGTCATGCACCTGGCAACGCCCCCACTGGGCCCTGTCTTGCGCTTCCCACGCTTCTTGCCCCCTCTGAGGCCTGTGTCGCGCTTCTTGCGCTTGTGCCGCGCTTCCTCGCCCTCTCAGGGCCTATGCCATGCTTCTCGCCTTCTTGGGTCTATACCACGCCTCTCGTGCTCCCTCGCCCTCTTGGGGCCTATGCCACACTTCCCATGCTGCGCTGCGCCGCGCCTCTCGCGCTCGGGGCTCAGGTGGCCCGTAGCCGTGCCTGGCCCCCTGACCCTTTCTCCGGGTCATGTGCTCTACTGGGCAACCGCCTTGCAGACTGGGGTCCCAACCCCACACACCGAGTCCTTCTCCAGCGCTCTCCTGCCATGCCCACTGTGGCACCAAACGCCGTGCCACCCTGACACCACTCGCTGTGCCCCTAATGGACACCAGGAACCCCCAAACTACTGGGGAGCCCCGTGAGGCCTCCTCACTCCTCTACAGCCTCACCCGGTCCTCCAGTATAACTGTAACTAAACCATGAGCGAAACGGCTATAACACAAACCCTAGAAGCCTCCTGGCTTGTAACCCAAAGTCCACACTCACTCAGCTCTTCACCAGACCCCATCTCATCATGTGGCCAGTCAGGGTAGCCAGGCTGTAACCCTGGACTCTGTCTGATCAGCTCTCCTGCCGAGCTCCTGCTCCTGCGACTGCCAGGAGGGAACTGCCTCTGGCCTCAGCCTTCTCTGTTTATAAAGGCCAGGCCCTGCCCCCTGGTGGTCAGCTGACCCACTCAGTTACCATGGTAACTCTCACCTGCTGCCCTGCTGAGTGGCAGCTGAGCCCATTCACTACCATTCAATAGCAGGCACCCTAGTGCCCTGCTACACCTTGAAATGCTGTAACAAAAATCTATATGTAACAAGATGGCTTCAAATAATTATCTGCCCTCTGCTTTGATAATATATGTATAAAGTCAGTAGGCAGATAATTATCATAGAAAATAAAACCTCAAACAACAATTCAATTCAATCCCCTTTCCACCTGGTTCACTTATTTTCCAACAGAAGCTCTAAAATGAGAATAATTTCAAAATACTGAGCAATAAATATTGGAGGCATTCCCAGTTTCCAACCTAGAGAACTAAAGTGGACACATGATTCCTCTGTGGTAGCTGTTGAAAGCAATGTACATTAAAACTTCCCTGTCTTCTGCCCCTACCAAAGAGGTTAAAAGCCTTATATCTGGATTCCTGTATATCATGTCACCCTGCAACTAGGGCTGTGCAAAGGTTTGGTCCGCGATTCAATTCAGAGAAGATTTGGCCTGATTCAGAGGCCAAATCTCCAAATCCGAATCAAATTGAGAGAAGCTTAAAACTTTGTGAATCGACTTGGAGCCTCCAAATTGATTCAGAAAAGATTCAGAGATTTGTAGATTTGGAGATGGTCTTTCAGGGGAACTGAAACTGAGAAAGAGGGATGGGGAGCAGGGGGGGCGGGGAAAGACTGACTTGAGCTGTCCGGTGACTGTGATCTCTCCCTGTGTCCCCTTCCAATCACAGTGTCTGGGGGAGGGCCATAGAAACAGCATATAAACCTCTGTTTGCCGTCTTTCTGTGCCTTTTGGGAGCTGTTTCTGACTGACTTGGCTCCTACTACTTTTTCGTCTTGGAAAGGATAGGATATAGCTTAGGTTACTAACTAGAATCCCTCTACTTATCTATTTCTTTCCATTTATATTTCTTCTTGGGTTTTTTTTCAAAACTCAAGCTGTTTTCCCTGGCAGTGTGATCCCTCACTGTGCAGGGAAGCACACATTACACACACTCACACACATACACCATAGAAGAAGAAGTCAGATATTATTACAACACAGAAGTCACACATTCATAGAAGAAGAAGAGATTGTATTTATTAATACTATTAGTTATAGTTAGTTACATACAGATTAAAAAAAAACCACAAAAGAAGAAGTCAGACACTCAGTTTTAGAAGCAGAAGAGAATAGATATTTTAGGTACACTACACGACAACACCGAACAGTAAACAAAACAACACAGAAGTCACAGATTCAGATTAATATAACAGAAGTCAGGGAGAGTTACAGAAGAAAACAACAGATTGTATATAGTTATTAATAATTATACCTAATACAATCACATTACAGAAATCACAGAGCTCAGATATGCATTCACACAAGTTAGAGAGTCATAGAAGAAGAGGAGAATAGATATTTTAGGTACACTGCACAACACAGAACAGTAAACAAAACTCAACACAGAAGAAGTCAGGCACAGTCATTCATATACCAGAGAAGAAGACGACATACATTCTACTATTAGTTACACACACAGACACATTTTCCAGAACAGGAAAGATAAATATGAAGCGTGCTGGAAAGGCAGGTGCCGGGTCTTCTGGCAGGGGAAGAAGAGGGCCTAGAGGGGGTAGGGAGAGAGTTCCACCCCCCCACCCCCCAAGCATAGATGCATACTCTTTCCTGGCAGCCATGAGTTGGAAGCAGTACTTGTCCCTGCACCTGTACCACCTCCTCTAAGCCCAGAAATGGGCACCAGCATCAGAATGACAGTCTCTTCCACCCCAATTTCATCTCCCAGCGTGAGGCTCCCACTGCCAGAGGAGGAGCTGGATCTGGAACCAGGGGACCTGAGTGCCCTAGCTAAAGGAATTCTGGGGCCTGAGGGTAGATCTGAGTTTGTGCCCTCAGATTCCCCTAGACTCAGGTCTCCTCCAGAAAGCACCTCGGTTGAGGTTCAGGTTGTGGAGGCTCAGGCAAGTGGCTAAGCTGAGTCAGCTCCTCCTGCTGTCGTGCCTCAGCCTTCTGAGGAGGGGTTTAAGGCAGGATCCCCACCCTTAACCCAGAAGCAGGAGTGTGGAGTAGTTTGTGATCATTTTGAGGTAGCAGATGATCCCAGGTTTGCTATCTGCCAGCACTGAGGAAGCCAGATCAGCTGGGGCAAGACGGTGAAACACTTTACCACCACAGTGATGATGCTGCATCTCAAGAGGCAGCACCCCTTTACCCTTCTTCCTCCTCAGCCTGACACCAGTGGGAGCATGCCCAAAGGGAAGTCCCCCACATGCTCCAAAGCCTCCGTCCCCCCAAAACAGAGGCAGGCCACCCTGGAACAGTGGGGGAAAGCCACAGACAAAGTGGGGGTGTATTGCAAAGGCAAGGAAGATGACCCAGAGCACTGGGGAGATGCTGGCTGTCAGTGGCCAGCCCTTCTCTTTAATTGGGTGGCCAGGGTTCAGGTGGCTCATGGCACTTGTGACTCCATCTTACCAAGTGCCTGCACGTACCACCTTTAGCAGGATGGTGGTGCCCTCCCTGTATGAGGCATGCAGGGAGTACTAGAGGGAGGAACTGCGCTAAGCAGGTCTGCAGGTAGCCTTGTGTTTCACCTCTGACAACTGGAGCAGCTGGGATGTCAGTCATGCCTACCTCCCTCACAAGACACTGGTCAGGCCATTGGTGGGCTTTCCTTCAAGCCGAGGTGCTGGATGAGTCCCACACGGTAAGGGAGATCATGGTAGCTATGAACCGCATGGTACAGGGGTAGCTCATTGGGCAGGGTGAGCTCACCTGCGGGTTCATGGTCACCAACAATGGGGCCAATATGGTCAAGGCCATCTGTGATGCCAACTCTGTTGGCATCCACTGTGTGGCACACAGGCTGCACATCATAGTCAGGAACACCTTGGAGGGAGACAGGGCTACCTGTGATGGCACCTTCATTACCACCCAGCTCATTTCCAAATGCAGGAAGGTGGCAGACTACTTCCACTGCAGCATCATGGAAGTGGGGCATGATGCTGCAGGAGAAATAGGCAGAGCTGAGCATCCTGCAGCACAAAATCATGCAGGATGTGAATACCTGATGGTTGAGAGGCTGGTGGAGAAAAAGAAAAAAGAAAAAGAAGGCCAACCATGAGATGGCCTTGCTCAGGGATATTGGGATCAGCAGCCCCCTGAACAGAGCTCAGTGGGATACCATCTCCCAGATCTTGCTGGTCCTTAAGCCCTTCCTCGAGGCCACTGAGACCCTCAGGGCTGGCAGTGCCCTCCTTAGCCAGGTGATCCCCATAGTGAAGGAACTTGAGAACCAAATGGGGAAGTTTCAGGGGATCAATGTTCCTGGCTAGGGCAAGCCAGTTTCACCAGATGTACAGGAACTGGTGAGGCAGCTGAAAGAGGTCATCAGGAGATGGCTGGATCCCTTATGGTCTAGTACGGTCCTCATGCTGGCAGGCATGTGCAACCTGAGAGTCAAGGGAAGCATGTGCACTGGCAGCACCAAAACCCTTTGACGCAGGTGCTGGTCAACAGAGTCAGGGAGGCAGAAGGGCAGAGACATGGGGATGTGGAAGAGGGGGATCCACTTTTCCGTGCCAGCACTCCCAGCACCAGCCAGCGTCCTCCATGCCAGCCACTGCCAAACTGGGCCAAAGGCATGGCTTCAATGCTGGGGTCCAGATGCACCAGACCCCAACCTTGGGCAGGTAGCACCAGGGATTCTGTGGCTACCTATCTCACTGAGGACGTGGAACCACTGAATTGTGACCCTTTGGCCTACTGGGCAAGCTGCAGCCAGATGTGGCTGGATCTGGCCACGGTTGCCTGGGAACACCCGTCCTGTCCACCGACCAGTGTTCTGAGTGAGAGGGTGGTGACACCCCACCTCACCTGCTTGGATCCTGGTTTGGTGGAGCAGCTGGTGTTCTTGAAGGTGAACCTTCTGTTTGTGGGGTTTCCCAAACTCCACCTGCAGATGGATTGAGTTCCACCCCCCTCACTCTGTCTGCACCTATTTCCATTTGATTTTTTTATACCCTCTCAGAGCTGGAGGGGGCATTCACTGCATCACCAGCCAGCAGGTGAAGAACATGTCCCTGCTGTGCTCCCATGCCAGAATGAACTTGGAGGTATGGGCTGGGGCCATGGGGAAGGAGGAGACCTCAGGTCCTGGACATGACCACTAAAACTGCACTCTGCCAGGGTAGGGGAGGCCTGGTGGGACTGCTGGCAGTGTGGCAGCCCCATAAATGCCAGAACTGAGGATCCGTCTGGTGAAAGATGGGTAGCAGGCTCCATAACCTCCAGCTACCATGCACATGCACACCGTCGTGGCTGGGGAAAGACCAGACCCATCATGTCTTTGACAGGTCTGAGGATGTCTGCTTGCAGTGGAGTTGTGAGGGTCCTGGTGGTGAGCTCAGCTTAGCTGCCTAGGATGCCAGCCGTTGGGTTAAAAAACCCCTTGTCAGGATGAGGAAGTACTTGCAGTTGGTCTGTGTGCTGTTCCTGGATGGAAGGAATAGTAAAGAAGCCAGAGGCTGGCCTGGCCCGCAATGCAGGCAAGAAAGCCAGTCAGTGAAAATGGAAATGGAGGCCTGAGGGGTGAGGGACAGGCTGGGGTGGGGGATGTAGCAGCCCAGGTAAAAGTAGAGAGGTACCTGGGGAGTCAGATGTCCAGCAGGTTGCAGCGTGCCAGAGCTCTACTGTCTGTACTGAGTCCATACGTTTCTATACCTACTACCTAGGAGGCTGATGAAGTGAAGTTCACCGGCCCAGCTCTGAAAAGTGGTTTGTAGAGTGTTCCCTCAGAATCAGGCCTGAGAGACTGGAGACAGGGTGTTTTTTTGTGAGGAACGTGCCCCCACAGGTAGTTGGGTATTCTTGTCTTTGATAGAGTCTGGTGTGCAATTTATTGGCAGGTTTTGTGTTTTGAGCTGTAGGAAGTTGGCTTCAGTTCTGGTGATGAGGTTAGGTGCTTGTTTGAATTTACAAACCACTATTCAGAGCTGGGCCTATGAACTTCACTTCATCAGCCTCCTAGGTAGTAGGTACAGAAACTCACAGACTCAATATACACAGTGGAGTTCTGACACACTACAACCTGCCGGACATCTGACTCCCCAGGCACCTCTGCACTTTTTCTGTGCTGCTAAATCCCCCTTTCCCTCCCCCACCCCCACCCCAGCCTGTCCCTCACCCCCGATGCCTCCATTTCCTTCTTCACTGACTGGCTTTCTTGCCTGTATTGCAGGCCAGGCCAGCCTCTGGCTTCTTTACGATTCCTTCCATCCAGGACCAGCACACACAGAAACCAAATTCGGGTGCTTCCTCAGTCTGACAAAGGGTTTTTCAACCCAAAAGCTTGCTAAGATATATTTCTCTAACTAATCAGTTGGTCTACTAAAAGACACGAGATTGACCCAAAGGTCCTTGTCTGCCAGTGCCATGTCCTTAGATCAACACCCCAGCACCTGTCCCCGGTCAGCTGACTGGAAGGACGCAGGGCCCTGTGCAGTGGGCAGATCTAAGCCCCAGGGCTGGGGCTGGCAGTTTTCTGGCAGCTGCTGGAGATGAAGGTCCTGCAGGAGAGGAAAAAATGGCTCTAGTCTGTGACAGTTTGGCTGCCTGACATGCTGCTGGTGCTACTGTGCTGCAGTGCACTGCAGTGCTTACCTGTTGTTCCTTAAAGTGGTGGACCAGACTGAGGCTGTAAGGGAGGAGGAGACCTCACTGGGGCATACTACCGTGACATGTATATGCCACAGTGCCAGTGACACACAGTGACACCTATGTCATGAGTTCCACCTGTCAGCAGCCAAAGGTGCAGGGTCCCAGAAGATAGAACCCCCTGGACCTATCTCCCTGAAAGCCAGGAGACCTGCAGTTTTCACCCCCTGTGCCTTAACACAGACAGTCAGTCAGTCAGTCAGTCACACAATCACTCATGTCATGAGTTTTGCTTAACAGCAGCCTGAGGTACAGTTTCCCAGAAACCCTGCACCTATCTCCTTGAAACCTAGCAGGCTTCTTGGCCTCAGCAAGGGCTAGCATGCCTGCAGTTTTCACCCCACTGTGGCTTAACACACACGTAACATGAGTTTTGCTTTTAAGATTTGAGGTGCAGTTTCCCAGAAACCCCTACACCTATCTTGTTGAGGCTTGGCATACTTTATGCCAGTTTAATCAAAATCATCCAAAAAATGACAAAGTTATAGGTATTTCAGTGATTCCCTATTATACTGTATGGCTGAATCTCCAAATTGGTGCTGAATCTTCCAAAGCTGATTCAGCTGAATTGATTCAGAACAGCGATCCAAATCTCTGAATTAAATCACTGGCCACTGAATCAGCCGAATCCGAATCCAAATTTAATACTTCCCTATTCACACAGGCCTACCTGCAACTATGTACCCTACCTTTAAAGGGGCCAGAGTCATAACAGGTATGCTGGGCTGTGCACACCTGCCACAAGACCACACACCTTTGTTGCAGCAACTAACATGAAATGCCATGTTGCATACATTGATTGCTGTTTATGGAAAATCTTGTGGCAATGGTTTAAACTGCTAATTAGAATTGCTGTGTTTTTCCTCCTCTGTCTCTCTTTCTCTGTTTGCTTTATCTATTGGTTGTTAACTCAATATAGAGGTTGAATATATGGATTGAAAGCTCCCTGGGGTGGGGCTTGCCCCTTTTTTATATATGTCTGCAATATGTTATGCCTGTATACTCTTGTAACAATATATGATCCAGTCTTGTAATCTTTGATGAGGCACCATTGAGACAGAAGCTGGGAAGCCCAGAGGCTGAAAATATCTCCTAATGCCTAGTTTGAGTGGCTCATACAAGACCAGGGGTTGGGAGCACCTCAAAATATGTGAAGGCCTTAAGACCAACCTGAAGGTTCAGTGTTGCCTCAATGCAGCTGCAGTCTACTTCTGCTTCAGTGTTGTGTAGAACCTCGTACTCAAAAGAGTAGTCCTTAGAAAGGCAATTCCTAACCAAGAATTGCTAAAAAAAAAACACAGATTTGCAGGATGGAGCACATTTTAAGCTAAGCACAAAGCCCTTTATGGGAATATTTATGCCTCTACAAACAGGCATTACAAACACAGCCTCTTATTGAGCTCTGTAGTAATTAATGCCTTTGACTTCAGGTGGTTCAAGTCCATCTTTATTAAGTCCTGTGTTGCTGTTGTTGCTTCCAGTGTCTCACATAATGAAACAAATGCTTGGCTGAGGTTAGGACCCCTCTAGATGTTCAAGTACAGGTGTGATAGAATCTGTTGTATGATTCACACAGTCGGACTTCCTGGATCTGCAACTGGATGTTAGTTCATGTTTGTTTCAATATACACTTGAGACTGTATATGTTCACATAGTTGAGTTCTGCTGACTATGTAGTTCATTTGGATCTCATAGTAACAACTTCTGGGTTGCATTCCCATGGTGTCATCTCTGTGGTGTTTTTACTTTTCCATTTCCATTATATATTTATTAAACTGACATTAAGTATGTTCATTGGTGTCTAAATATGAAATCTTTTTCCAGGTTGTTAAAGAAGCCTTTTTATTTCTGTAAGTAATTGCCAAGAGAACAATCACTGATTTGCTTTCTAGTGTTCAAATATTTTAAAGCTCTTTGCAAACAATGAGGTCTTGAAGAAAGGAGGGAGGTTATACATATAAGTGGGGATGGAGGCCAACCCATTTTAGGGATTTAAAAGAACTCTTAATACAGTTTTAGGAGAGATGCATTTGTTTAGGTTATGGACATCTGTTGAATATTAGTCTGTTCCAATGGCATATTGCAAGGGTTGTGTTTTTGGGGTTTTGTTTTTTACATAACCTAATTATTCAAGATTATTTGCATGCAGAGTAGGTAGTCAACAATTTGCAGACTGTTCTGGAGTCTTACTGTCAAAGAAAGTAAAGTACTGGCTTTTATTTTGTAGTATGTTATTGGCCATTTTTTCCAAAATAAAGTAATTAAGATTTTTCTATAACATAATATGCACTGTTACTAAATACAGTAAATCCTCATAAATCCGAATATAAAAAGTCTGGAATTCTCAAAAATTCTGCACTTTTTAAAAATACACTATATCACGGAGTAGTGGCGGCAGGTCCGCAGGTCCTGCAGTAGTGTAGGGGAAAGCCTGCACGCGGCAGGTGTCACCACCATTCACCACCTCATACTTCCGCTCTGCGTGCAGCTGCTACTCTGGGACCAGCTGCCACTACCCCCTCCTCACCCTGCTCTGCAACCAGCCACCACTCCAGTTTAAAAAATCCAGAATTTTCAAACTTCCGGCAAGTGCTTGTGCTGGATTTATGACTTTATACTGTAGTTGTTAGGCTTCATTTTTCTGTGCCATGCAGGCTAAATCCTTGTGAAATGCCAAATACCGTATCTGCATTGTGTAATTCCTATTGACCTGTTATATATTTATGTGTTTGTTGTGTAGTTGCACCAAGGCAATCAGGGCCCCATTGTGCTAGGAGGTCTACCCACACCAGCCTCTTCCCCAAAAAGCAGACAATAGATAAAGCAGGAAAGGCAACATTATCATTTCCATTTTACGGATGGTGGCATCCAGAAGCTAAGGGACTTGCTCAAGACCACACAGGAATTAAATTCAATGTGAGGAGTCATGGTTTCATGGCTGAACCATGAGACCATCTTACCTGTGATATATCTAGGTCAAATCCTTGGCCTTTGCCAGGGCCTCCTCTTCAAAATGCTGAGGTCTTTCACTCCCACTGAAATCACTGGCAGG
This sequence comes from Crocodylus siamensis, assembly GCF_052110815.1. Lineage (NCBI taxonomy): Eukaryota > Metazoa > Chordata > Crocodylia > Crocodylidae > Crocodylus > Crocodylus siamensis. The sequence continues at coordinate 125,211,400 of NC_143398.1, read as the reverse complement.
TGAAGATAATCGGCCCCCTCTAGGAGGCAATCAGCACCATTTAGAACTCACGCTCCATTAGTTCCAAAGCTGAACTCTCATTTATGTCCAGGGTAAGTATGTTTGTCTTGCTTCAGTTCCCATGGAATGCCATTTTCACCAGTGGGAGTAGGACTCGGCTGTGTACAGGATTTAACCCTTTCTGTTTCACTCTGTGTATTTGTCTGAATCAAAATCGCAATTAGAAATGATCACCCATGTTGTATGTCAGTGCCTCACACAGATGAACATAGGAATCCAAATGAAAGAAACTGGACCACCATCTAACCTAGCACTCTGCTTCTGACAATGGCCAGTACAAGCTCCTTCTGAGGTCAATGTAAGAACCCTGCAGGAGATAACTCTGGCGTATCACAGGGTAAACTTTTTCCTAATCACCAATAGTTAGAGGTTAGCTTATGCCCTAAAGCATAATAGTTTAAATATTCCTTTCCAGCACTTTTTTGGTGGAACCCTGGCTATTATCAATCTGATTGTAATACTAATATTTGCAAGATGCACACAATAGCCGCTAAAGGCACGTCGGTCATATTTATATAACAGATGCAGCTCATGGGTGTTATCATTCAGAGATATATACTGAGAAACATAGCACTTTAAGAATTGCTGTGCTAGTATAGCAAATGCCAAGGGCAAAACTCAAATGAATCCAAAGGAAACAATTGGAGCAAGATTATCACACAATGTAAGATCTTCTTTCACTAACAAGTCAGTTAAACATTTTGTTTAATCCACTTATTTTCCCCCAAATAGTTTCTCTGTTGAAACTCTTTGCCATGGAAATAATCTGGTTGGGAATATTTTTTTCCAGTCAAGACCATCCAGTCAGGATGTTTAAACAGGGAACCCAATTCCTGATGTAAAAGACCGTTTTGCAGTTTCACTTTGAAAGAGCCCTGTGAGTATGAATAACCCTCAGGAAACTCTGCAAGTTACTGAAAGGCCTAGTCTAACGTCCATTGAAATTGAAGAGGGTCTTTCTACTGCCTTAAAAAGCATAATTGGATCAGTCCCCAAGGGCTCTGTCCTCAAAGGTATTGTAACAGACTGCCAAGTGGGCTCACCAGATTGGCTTGAGATGCTTACCCTGGGCTAGAAACAGTGCCGGTGAACTCTGAGCAACCCCAAGGATGAGCCGGGGAGCCTGCCCTGCAGTGAAGGGGAAGCCAATTGAAAGAAGCGGGTTTCAATCCCCTCATTCGCATGGAAGGGGGATGGCCAGGGAGGGACTGCTGGAGGGGATAAAAGCATCAGCCAAACTGGCATGTGGCGGCTGCTGACAGTGACTCCGGGGAATGACGCAGGAGGCCTAAGAAGAGCTGGGGTGAGCTGACCCAGCAGGGGGAGCAGAGAGACCCCTCTGAAGAGCCTTGAAGGCCCTGGGAGAAGAAGGCAGAGGCAGTCGGCCGTGCCTCCAGCCCTGCAGCAGAGAGGGAGCAGCGGCCAGGGCTTGGGGCAGAGAGCTGGTGCCCCAAGGCCCCACTGCAGTGTGCTGGATGTACCGGGTGTCCTGGAGGCAAGAGGAAGCAGTCGGCCCCCCCACTCCACTGCGGAGAAGAAGCAGCAGCCAGAAGCGCAGGTGACATCCTTATCCGGAGCAGGGAGCTGGGCCGGTGAGTTGAGGAAACCCCTTACCTTCCCTGGGGAAGTGGGACAGCAGTAGGCAAGGCATCGGGATCCTGAGGAGTGGCAAAGTGCCAGGACGAAGGTTCCTGGGAGCTCGGGGCGCAGGCTGGCGCTCAGAGTGGGATTGGCAAGCCACAAGGTGTGTGGGGTGCCCAGCCAGTCATCTGGAGCAGGGATTTGGAGCAATGGCCCCTGGGAGCTGCCTGCGCTGCTGACCCTCTGCCACTGACTGCCCCAGATGGGGACTCAGTCCTGTCCCTTATTCTGCAGCTGATTGTCATCGGATGGAGTCCCTGAGCTTTGTGCTTGGATCATGCTGACTGCTGCAGGAGCCTACTGTGTTGTTTGCCTTTTTGGTTGCCCTTCAGCCTCTTTGGGGGGTTGGGTTTTGATACAATTTGCTTGCTGCAGACCAGAAGAACTTAACCTGTTGCAGTCTGTGGCTTATTGGGAAACCTGTGGGAGCTGCAGGGAGTGACCACCTTGCTTCCTTGTGGTAGCATCTCAGCAGTGGCTGAAAGCTGCCAGTTACCCTACCTGGGGTTCTTGAGTCAAGGGTTGACTAATGCATTCTGGTTTGTGTTGTGATTCTGGTTATGCCATTTAAGTTCACTTGTAAATAACCTTTCCTATTCTTGTTTTGTAAATAAAGTGTAAATAGTTAAATCAGTTAAGTGTTAGACCTTCTTGGGACCACAGGCTGCTCTGTGGGAAGCAGGACCAGCTGGAAAATAAATTGGTGCTGGCCAGAAGCCCTGCCCCACTCTCACCACACCATCCCTGATATTGGGCAGGGGTGGCAACTCTTGGGCCACCACCTGGGTTACAGTATGTACCAAAGCTTTTCAACAATGAACATTTCAAAGCCTAACACCTAGGCACCTTCTTGTTCAGTGGAATCTTCAGCCCTGAATCAGGTGCCAGCTTGCTCATCAGGAATGTGCATGGGGAGAGATACGTGCCTAAAGAAAGCTCAGCTGGTAACTTCCTAAGCTACCCAGGAAGGCAAAATAAAGAGGTGGGACTTGGCCATCTATTCTGGCTTGATAGGCACTTCCCTCCATACAGCATCCCCAGCTGTGAGCATCTCCTGGACTCAGGTGCTGAAACCCAGTTTGCCAGCCTATTGAAAACAAAAGATACAGCCCAGAAGAGTGAAAAAGGCTGGTGGTGAGAATATTTTGTGGGGAGTTGCATTCAATTCTGTGTTCTGCCTGATTGGAACAGGGACTTGTGAGCCCAGGTCCTCTATATTCCAGCTAAATGCCCTAACCACTGGGTTATTCTGGGGTGAGCGCACACAACTATTCTTCTCTACAGCTGTCTTTTGCCTGAGCTGGAGAATGTCTAGCTTGAAAATCCCAATAGGTTTAAGCTTGAGCTTCAAGCAGCTTATCAGTTATGGGGCAGAACTGGGGCTGAAGCAGATTTGTGTATGTCCACGTGGTTTAGAGGTGAGGTTTTGGATAGCGGATGTCTGAAGCATTCAAATGAATTGAATTCACCATTAAAGACAGTCAAAGAATATTTCGTAACCAAATATTTTGGACAAATTGTGTTATGTTTTAAGTCAATGTATTAGAAGATTTATGGATTATATGAATATGAATAGAACAGAATGATAATTTTAGCCTCAATATAGGGGAAGTTGGTGAGAAAAGAGGAAAACCAATCTGCCTGCCATATCCTACCCTGTTCATTGCCCAGTGGAAGCAGAGAAGCAGAGGGTGAACACATTATATTGTTTCAAAGGATGTAGCCTGAGTTACAATATGATTGCCTGTTTCCCTTGTAGGCTCAAAAACATCCCACCCGGATTTCCCATTGGGGCACTTTACCTCTTTATCCTCTGATTAAAAGTAGTAGAAAAAGAGCCTCAGCTTAGCCCATGAATTAAATGATTCAGCCACTCATATAAACATTTCAGATCAGATCCTCAGCTGGTATAAATCATCATAGTTCCTGTGATGTCAGTGGAGTTTTGCCAGTTGATACCTTTTGAGAATTTGGCCCTGCCTGGTTTCTCTGAATTGCATATGGATATGTTTGAATTTCATCTGGTTGTGTCTGGAAATTTGTTTTAAATGAACTTTCAAAGAATACATAAAAATGGAGCATAGGAGGCTTGGCAACTGCCCTCTGCTGGAAGAAACCAAATCCCCACACAGAAATGATGATTTAGAGAATATTTAGGCATTAGCATTTCCTCTGAGGTTCTGACAAAGTCAATTTCCCTGTGATTTCTGGTTGCAGGGCTTTTTAGAGTATGTATGTGTATGTTTGCACGTGTGCTGTGAGGTTTTTTGGGGTTTTTTTTGCTAAATCTGGTTCAGCTGGATGCTGCCAGATGGTACAAAAGCTTACCGGAATTTCATTTTCAAATAAACCACAAACTTGGATGAGCTAATGTTGTTCCACATAAAAAGCCACAAAATTTGACAAAGTGATGTTGTTTCAAGTAGAGAACATGTCAAGATAGAGAGAGCCATCCAACCTCCTCTGAGAGAGTTCTCATACTGAAGCTATACACTCCTACTCATTCCTTTAGAAAGTGTTTACTTGCAAGCCTAGGGAAAGCTGCACTGTAGAAAGGTTCAAAAAGTTTTCCACAGCTGATGTCTGCTCTGAAGAACATTGACTGCGTAAGATATGTACCACCTCTAGTTATAATAATGTTGTTTTATTTTCAATGTTCGTCAAAGGTTAACAGCTCCTGAAGTCCTTGTTATGCTCAGGACAGGTACAACACAGGCAATGGAAAAGAAGGCATCCAACTGATACATCTCCACCATGTTCAACAGGGGCTTCTCACAGAGGCGAGAGGAAATCCAGAATGCTGCCATTCTTGGAATCTTTGAAACTGGAGTCTAACAATAATAGTACCTTTTGGGAAGTGGACCCTTGTCCATTGGAAACTGCACTGAGACTGGTTACTCATTTTATATGAGGCAGACTTTCAAGTTTTAGGGCTGTGTGAAATTTCACTGACTGTTTCATTTTGACACTGTTTCAACTCGTTTTAAGCTTGAAACAGAGAAATCAAAACAAAATAGAGGGCTTTGAAACAGCCTTGAAACAAAACGAGGCCAGTCGAAATGTTTCAAAACATTTCAAAATGTTTTGCGTTTTGAAGCTGAAGCTGGACTTGCCTGCAGGGAAATGGAAAGTAGGGAGAGGGAGGGGGAAGAGGGGTGGAAGGAGTGCTCTCATTATCGACTGTGTAGCTGGCCAGTGAGTGTCATCTTTCCCTGAGGTCCCTTCCAATCCCAGTGCTCTGGGGGTGGGATATAAAAACAGCATAAAAGGCAGCATTGTTTGAACTGCCCTGCTTTCTGCCTTGGTGTCACTTACTGAGTTGTGTGTTCCAGCAGCTCAGCATCAGACAACTACAGCTAGCAGCACTAATCTTGTAAAGGATTCCCTACTTCCTACGCTAGGCTATTCTAGCAAAAGGGATTTCAGAATACCTTTTTCTTCTAGGTGATTTTATTTTATTATTATATTTATTGATTTATTCTTTTGAATTTTATACTTATATTGGATAGGGTTACTATAGAATTTAATTTATATAGGAAGGGAAATACATTTGTATTTTATTTCTATACATTTAAAGGTTTGCAGCATACATCATACATTATAGAACTTACGTAGGAAGAAAGATATATTTATAGTTGTTTTTATACATTCATTCTTTGTACCACACCTACATTTTTGAATTTATAGAGGGAGAAAGAGATATTTCTATTTGTTTGTATTCATTTCTTCACTGTACCACACCTTCATTTTTGAAGTTATATAGGAAGACAGTCCTATTTCTATTGGTTTTATACATTTCTTCAGTGCACTACACCTTCATTTTTGAAGTTATATAGGGAGAAAGACCTATTTCTATCGGTTTAATACATTTCTTCGTTGTGCCACACCTTCATTTTTGAGGTTATATAGGGAAAAAGACCTAGTTCTATCAGTTTAATACATTTCTTCACTGTGCCACACATACATTTTTAAATTTATATAGGAACGCAAATATATTTATATATTTGTAGAAAAGAAAGACATAAAACACACTATGAAGCATGGTGGAAAGGCAGGTGGCTAGCCCTATCTCCTCAGGGAGATGTGGAAGAGGGGGTAGAGGGAGAGCTGTAAGTTCCTTACCTCCCACCAAACTGAGACACAGCTTCTTTCTTCCAGCTAGAAGGGATCAGGCTGCTACAAGCAGCAAGGAGAGGGGAGCAGTGCCAGTGCCACTGCCTGTGACTGAGAATGGACCCCCTCCATGAGCACCAGCCATAACCCCCATCCCACCACCACCATGACAACAACAAGCAGCAGCAGCAGCCCAAGGATGGCAGCCTACTCCATCCCTGTTTCATTTCCCATGCTGAGCCTTCCAGTGCCAGAGGAAGAGCTGGTGCTGGATCTGAATCTCAGTGCCCTACCAAGGGAAATTCAGGGGAAGGAGGGGGAATCAGCTGAGTTTGTGCTCAACACCCCTCAAGTTTTCCCTAAAACCAGGTCTCCTTCCCCAGAAGGCATTTCAGAGGAGGTTGACATACAGATAGAGGCAAATGGCTCACTGAGTCTTCTTTTCCTCTTGCTGTGCCTCTGCCTGCTGAGTAGCAGGAAGGTACAGCAGCATCCACACATGGACCTCAACCCCAGAAGCAAGCGGGTAGTGTGGTCTGGGATCATTTTGAGCTGGCAGATGATCCCAGGTATGCTATCTGCCTGTACTGCCAAGCCAAAACCAGCTGAGACAAGGGAACAAAACATATGAGCACCATGGTGATGATGATGAATCTCCACAGGCACCATCCCCTTGCCCTTGCTCATTCTCAGCCTGGCACCAGTGGGAGCATCCCTAAAGGGAAGTCCCCCTCTCACTCAAAAGCTCCCGTCCCCCCAGAGCAGAGGCAGGCTACTCTGGAACAGTGGGGGAAAGGTGGACAGAAAGCAGGGCATGTTGTAAGGGTAAGCGAGATCACCCAGAGCACTGGGGGGGATGCTTGCTGTCAATGGCCAGCCCTTCTGCTTAGTTGAGTGGCCAGGGTTCAGGTGGCTTATGGTACTCATGGCCCCATAATACCAAGTGCCTGCATGCACCACCTTCAGTATGAGGCATGTAGTGACTACTTGAGGGAGAAGCTGCACAAGGCAGGTCTTCAGGTGACCTTACACTTCACCTCGGACATCTGGAGCAGTCAGGGTGGCAATCACATCTACCTCTCCCTCACAGGGCACTGGTCAGGCCTTCGGTGGGCTCTTCTTCAAGCCGAGGTGATGGATAAGTCCCACATGGCAACAGAGATAATAGGGGCCATGGACCACTTGGTGCAGGGGTGGCTCATTGAGCAGTGTTCATGGTCACTGACAATGGGGCCAATATGGTCAAGATGGTCCATGGTGCCAAATTTGTTGGCATCCACTGTGTGGCACACAAGTAGCACCTTGTTGTCAGGGATGCCTTGGAGGGGACAAGGCTGCCGGTGATAGTGCCAGCACCACCAGCCAGCTCATTTCAAAATGCAGGCAGGTGGCAGGCTACTTCCATTGGAGCATCAAGGGGGGCAAGATGCTGCGGGACAAACAAACAAAGCTATACATCCTGCAGCACAAAATCATGCAGGATGTGGAGACCTGGTGGAACTCCACACACCTGATGCTCAAGAGGCTGGTGGATCAACAGAAGGCCATCCATAAGATGGCCTTGCTTGGGGAGATTGGGATCAGTGGCCCCCTGAACAGAGCTCAGTGGGATACCATCTCCCAAATTTCAGTGGTCCTCAAGCCCTTCCTGAAGGCCACCAAGACCCTCAGTGCTGGCAATGCCCTCCTTAGCCAAGTGATCCCTGTAGTGAGGGAACTTCAGAGCCAAATGGAGAGCTTTCAGGGGATCAACATTCCTGGCTGGGACAAGCCACCATCACCAGACATCCAGGCACTGGTGAGGCGGCTGAAGGAGGGCATCAGGAGACAGCTGGATCCCTTGCAGTCCAGTACAGTCCACATGCTGGCTGCCATGTGTGACCCAAGGGTGAAGGGCAGTGTATGCAGCAGCCTAACCATGACTCAGCGGATGCAGGTGCTGATGAAGAGAGTCAAGGAGGCAGAATGGTGGAGGCGGGGGGATGTGGAAGAGCTGCACTGTCGCATGCTAGCATGCCATCCAGCAGCCAGCCTCTTCATCCACCATAGGCACTGCCAATGTGGGCCAAGGGCATGGCTTCTATGGTAAGGTGGAATTCTGACACAGTGCAACCTGCTGGACATCTGACTCCCCAAGTACCTCTGCAATTTTACCTGCGCTGCTACATACCCCTTCCACCCCCACCCCCTCTCCCTCACCTGCCTGTCTCTTACCCCCTAATGCCTCCATTTCCTTTTTCACTGACTGGCTTTCTTGCCTGCATTGCATGCCAGGCCAGCCTCTGGTGTCTTTACTATTCCTTACATCCAGGACCTGCAGACACGACAACTGCAGTTGCTTCCTCAGCCTGACAAAGGGTTTTTCAACCCAAAGGCTTGCTAAGATATATTTCTCTAACTATACATTTGGCCTAGTAAAAAGACACCAGATTGTCTTACCTGTTGCCATTTAAAGTGGTGGACCAGAGTGAATCTGTAGGAAAGGAGGAGACCTCATTGTATACACACACACGTGCACATACACACACACGCATGTGCGCGCACACACATACAGAGTGTCACATAGTGAGGGTACACCTTAACAGAAATGCTGGAGAAGAAGCAGCTCCTACTTGAGAGGAAAGAAAGGGCTCTCTGACAGTTTGGCTACCTGAGATGCTTCTGATGCTACTGTGCTAGTGCTCAGTCACTAAGTTATTTTACCTGGTGCCATTTAAAGTAGTGGACTGGACTGAGGCAGTAGGGGAGGAAGAGTCCTCATTTGGGCACACTAGCATGTTGTGTAGATGCCCCACTGCCAGTGAGGGTGCACCTTAACACACAGTGTCACCCACCCATGTCACGAGTTTTGCCTGTCAGCAGCCTGAGGTGCAGGGTCCCAGAACTCAGAACCTGCTGCACCTATCTTTTTTAAACTTGGCAGGTCCATGGTCTCAGCAGGGGCTACCATCCCTGCAGTTTTCACACCCCTGGGCCTTAACACACATACTCTGTCACTCAGGTATCCCATGATCTTGGTGAAACTGGCCAATTGTGGCCTTGGGTCCACCACGATCCGCTGGCTGGGAAATTGGCTCCACGGTCAGACCCAGAGGGTGGTAATTGATGGAAGTCAATCATCATGGTGTCCTGTGACCAGTGGGGTCCCCCAAGGCTCTGTCCTTGGACCCATATCGTTCAACATCTTCATTAATGATGTGGACATTGGAGTCAGAAGTGGACTGGCCAAGTTCACCGATGGCACCAAACTTTGGGGCAAAGCATCCACACCAGAAGATAGGCAGGTGATCCAGGCTGACCTGGACAGGCTCAGCAAGTGGGCAGATGAGAACCTGATGGTGTTTAACATTGAAAAATGTTCTCCACCTTGGGAGGAAAAACCTGCAGCATCCTTATAGGCTTGGCAGTGCTACGCTGGCTAGCACTATGGAAGAAAGAGACTTGGGGGTCATCATTGACCACAAGATGAGCATGAGCCTGCAATGCAATGCTGTGGTTAGTAAAGCAACCAAAACTCTGGCTTGCATCCATAGATGCTTCTCAAGCAAATCCTGGGACATCATTCTCCCCTTTGTGAAGCTGCAGCTGGAGTACTGCGTCCAGTTTTGGGCTCCACAATTCTAAAAGGATGTGGAGAAGCTTGAGAGAGTCCAGAGGAGAGCCATGCACATGATCAGAGGTCAGGAAAACAGACCTTATGACGACAGGCTGAGAGCCATGGGGCTCTTTAGCCTGGAAAAGCACAGGCTCAGGGGTGATCTGATGGCCACCTATAAGTTTATCAGGGGTGACCACCAGGATCTGGGGGAATGTCCAAGAACTGCCTGTATATCATATTTCTGATAAAATACAACAGACTCATACCTCATTTTGTGGCTTATTTCAGGTTTTCAGTATGAAAAAATCTTCTGTAGGGGCTGAAGCTGGTAATTTCTATGAGGGTTGAGAACTCTCTGGCACATCCAAGGTCAAGTGTGGCAGCTTGCTGCCTTCATCGAAGATGTTGAACATAGTTCTGCTTTCATTCACACAGATTGTAATTCTACTGAATCCTGATGTGGAGTCATGGGGACACCAGTCATTGGCATCAGTCAGGCAGATATGAGGGAGTGAAAGCAGAAGCATTCCTGTCATCTGCAATGTGATGCTGCAGCTAGTAAAGCGACCAAAACGTTGGCTTGCATCCATAGATGCTTCTCAAGCAAATCCCGGGACGTCATTCTCCCCTTGTACTCGGCTTTGGTGAGGTTGCGGCTGGAGTACTATATCCAGTTTTGGGCTCCACAATTCAAAAAGGAAGTGGAGAAGCTTGAGAGACTCCAAAGAAGAGCCACACGCATGATCAGAGATCAGGAAAACAGACCATACGACGACAGGCTGAGAGCCATGGGGCTCTTTAGCCTGGAAAAGCACAGGCTCAGGGGTGATCTGATGGCCACCTATAAGTTTATCAGGGGTGACCACCAGGATCTGGGGGAATGTTTGTTCACCAGAGTGCCCCAAGGGATGATGAGGTTGAACGGTCATAAACTACTACAAGACTGTTTCAGGCTGGACATAAGCAAGAATTGCTTTACTGTCCGAGCCCCCAAAGTCTGGAACAGCCTGCCATCGGCGGTGGCTCAAGCACCTACATTGAACACCTTCAAGAATAAATTGGATGCTTATCTTGCTGGGATCCTATGACCCCAGCTGACTTCCTGCCCTTCAGGCGGGGGGCTGGACTCGATGACCTATGAAATCTATGTCATGAGTTTTGCTTGTCAGCAGCTTGAGGTACAGTTTCCCAGAACCCCCTACACCTATCTCCTTGAAGCTTGGCAGGCTTTTTAGCCTCATCAAGGACTGCCATCCCTGCAGTATTAACACCACTGTGACTTAACACACACACACGACATCAGTTTTGCCTGTTAGCAGCCAGAGGTGCTGTTTTCCAGAAACCCCTGCACCTATCTCCTTGAAGCTTGGGAGGCTTCATGCCCTCAGAAGGGGCTACCATCCCTGCAAGTTTCATCCAAATCAGGCATGAAATGACAAAGTATAGGCTGTTTTATGCTTCCCCATTATAACCTATGGGCAAAACAGCATTGGAACAGCAGAACTGTTTTGATCAAATGAAATGGAACAGCAGTTTTGAATCGAAATGAAATTCAAATGAAACACTGTTCTGTCAAAATGTTGAAATACAAGTAGAAACGCAATGGTGCTGTTTCACACAGCCCTATCAGCTTTCAACATCAATTATTTTAGGCTGGACATGAATGTTCATTCAACAAGCTTGATTCAACAAACTTAGCACCAGTGAGTTTGATATACGAAAGGGATTGCTTAAACAAAGCAATGGTGAAAGCTGCAGTGCCTGATTTTGAGTAATTTAGTTGCCTATTAGAATCTATTGCCTTGAATTTGTCTCTAGGTTCCCCATATATGGTGTTATGGGAGAGTTTGGCATTTGTAGACTGACTGGAATGTCACCTAGAGGTATAATGACAGTTGGGCACATGGGGCTGCTGCTACATGGGGACAACGGCCACTTCCATTTGCTGCCACACCACTAGTGTGACTGTGCAGCAATGGCAGCCATTTTTTTCCCATTCCTCTTTCCCCCTACCACAAGCTGGCACCCATGGCATCTGCTCTGATTGCCTTATACCACTGGTGCTGCCTAAGTTTGCCAATATGAAACGATGTGGAAAGAGTATGTAAGTTAGGTCCTAAACCCCCTAAACCCTGTATATTGCACTGGAGTTTATTGCTTCTGGGTGCTGCATTTACACGTTTGCCTGGGACTGCAGGACATTGAGTTGAATCGAAGCAACCCTAGTTAGCAGGGGATGCAGAGGGTCAGCTTGCCAGCCTGGGGCTGCTCTGCCTTGGTTCAGTGTGCTGCGGAGGGGCCGGCTGGCGCATGAGGGTGCTTCAGTGGGAGCCTAGCCATCAGGCAGCCCCCCCCCATTGTCTGTGAGGCAGCTATCACCTCTGCTGCTTGGATTCTTAAACAGCGTGTCATAACCTGCTGCTGTGAACTGGCCCTGAGGGCACCTCTACCTGTCAATTTTTCATACCTATCTTCAACTGTTCTCAAGCCTTGCTGTGCATTTTAGCTTAGCCCAGACCCAAGAGAACATTTTTTTTGACTAAGCATGGTCTCTTGATGTATGCAAAATCTTTTGAAGGGATCCCTTCAACAATTCTTTCCTGCTAAGTTCTATCATATCTGGCTCTCTTTCATGCCCCAGGGTGAATGACCAGATATAATTTGCAGCTGGGTTACCTGGGGACAGCCTTTGGCATGAGTCCAGAACTTCTGCCTCTGGAGCCTTAGGGGCATAGTTTAACACTTCTGCATTCTTCCCTTTAATTTAAAGGATGATTAACAAATGATGATTCCCAGTGCTTAACTGAGACAGGTGAGCTTTGATGAAAAATAGCCTCACTGAAACTCAGTGGATTTCACCAGGAACTTTTAGAAGAAGTGGTGGAAGTTAAATAAATACATTAAAAAATATCAGTTAGTTAAAACATCTGCCTTTATATTGGAAATGTAATACAAATTATGACTCTGATTTTGTAAATATTTACCCATGCACATAGAAACAAACCCTCAAAAGTCAGTTGGGACAACGGAGTTGCCACAGAGTTAGCTTGAGAAGCACTCTGCAGAAGAGCGAGCTATTTACTATTAAAGCATAGTTTTCCTTTCTGTAAGCAAGGAGCTGGTCTCAGTGGTCTAGGAGACTCTTTCCAGTCCTATGTTTAAGCACAGGTGGGAGTTTAACCTGGAAGGACAGTGTAAATGATGAATCAGCAAGGATAGAGTGTGTAGGGTCCCTCCTGCAGGCATGAACCACTCCCAGAGGCTTACTGAAGACCATTGCATTCTGAAATATTAGACCCCAAAGCATAGCAGCCAGGGTCTGCACTCAGTGAAGCAGTGGTGTCAGAGGCCAGACCAGCTGTGGAGGCAGCTGGTGCTACTTCATCCCTTCTAAGTGGGCATGAGAGTGTCCACATCAATCATTATACTACTGATTAGATTTTTAAAAAATCTTTTTCTCACTCCTAAGGAAACTTCTTTTTTATCAGTGAAGACATGATGCTGTTCATATTTTTCTTCCTCTTTAACTTTCCAAGCCTTTGGGATAGATTATGTTTCAATTACTTCTTTATAAATAACTCTGTATTTCACACTTACCTGTTAATTTTCTGCCCTAGTTAGAATCAATATAGCAGATAATTATCTGTCAGAGCATTTATACATCACTGGAAGGTGATTAACAAGAAAGTGTATTTTAAAAAAATTGTTCTAAGTGAATTAAATGAAAATGAGAGGTGGAAGATGGATGGTGAGTATATATATCCCTTTTTACCCACAAAAGATAGACCCTTGCAAGCAGTAGCTACTTAAATCCTTAGCACAACCCTGCCTATGCTGACCTAGAATGATCCCCTCCCATTGAGATGATTTTGTTTTCCAGCTGATCTGACTATGTCATCCAGACTCAAAGCCCTTCCTTTGCTCCCTTTAAATGTTAGCAACCAGTGAGGCCATCTTATCCCATCTATCTCCAACATTGCAAGACAGATTTTTGTCTCAGTGGTTCTTTTGATGCACCTTACTTTGATGCTTCCTTGCTGTCTTTCCATTGGTTTCTATGTATCTGTGGCCTGGAACCATCTCTCTTCTGAAATCACAATCCCCTTTTCCTGTCAAATTCCTCTTTCAAATCTCTCTTCTTTTGCTGGCTCTTCACCTTTGACCCTTATTCTATGTTTCCTGTCATGCAGCCAACTTTGACATCTCTGTTTCCCCTATTACATGACTGTAAATGAATACCTTGGATGCAAAATGCACCCATGCCACTGGTAACTTGTCCTCCCCTCCCTCTCATTTGTTTCTTTTACCTCTCGCAGTATATCATATACCTATACTGTGAGCTCTCTCGCTGGCAGGGCCTTATCACTCATTTATACCTTGCTTAGCATTTTCCTTGATAAATGACTTCTAAGGTCTATTATCATGGAAGCAATTATTAATTAATATGTTAATGGAGAGGCCTGTACAGTCCTGTTGGGTCTTGGCCTTTCCACTGAGCCAGCTCACAAAAGTCCCAATTGCATGTTATTTCAGTAATGTGGTTGTTTGAACACAGGGAAATAGGTTGAGGTAATGGACATGTCACATGAGTCATGGCATAGGGGCAGGTAATGGCTGGTAATACCACTCCGGGGGTCTTTTTTCATTCTTTCAGAGAACAAAGACCACCATGAGACAGTCAGCTTGTATCAGGGTCTTTTGCAAGTTCTGTAAGTTCTGCTGAAGCTCTTAATACAAAGTGTGTAAGTGCAGATTATTTGCATAGTCCATCTTCAGTGGAATGACTTTCCCCTATACTGCCTAGGGTGATTGGGAGGCTCTGTCATGACTTGTGATTTCCAGGATGAGATATTCTCCTGTAGAGGAAACCTGTGTGCAAATAACTCTCTTGAACCTAAAGAACAAGTTTTTCTGTCATTTAGGGGAAAGTCACCTTTCTGCATGGCCCTATATTCAATTTCAAAGTTAAATGCAGGGTCTTGGTGAAATGTAACTGCTGCACAGGACCCTATGCAGGTCTTCTGCTCAAAACCAAATTCTGCTCTCAATGCTTTATTTCAATTTTCTATTTGACTGCATCCATGGTATAAGCCAGGGCTGTTCAGCTACTGGCCCAAGTGTTGCATGCAGCCTATGAGGGGTTAAGTTGTGGCCCCCAAGCTCTCACTCAGGCACCATTTCCCACATTGCTCCACAGGTTGTGCAGGTAGGAATTGATAGGAATTGAGACTCTTGCGGGCCGGAGTTGGAAGTGGGCACATCATGCACATGCCAGGGTGCCGTATAGGTGCTGAGAGCAGCCACACAGAGCATGGCCTGGTGGCCCAGAGCCTGGTGGCCCTCTGGTGTGGCCTGCTGGGCAAGTGGCCCCTGGGTGCTAGCCCTGGTGTAAGTGTTCTTGTCCTTGTCTCCCTGCCCATTCTACTATTTTTCTTTGCTCCCAACTGAGTACCTGCAGCCAGCTTCCTACACCCATCTAGAGCCCCACCAGGGATCCAGCTGTGGGACTGGGGCCCTTCTGTTGTAGTATGTCCCATATTTCATGCATGAGACAATGCTCTGAAAGAACTACAAACTACTCGTGTCCCTATTCTTTTTTGTGGTAAAGTGAAATCTAGGATAAGAAGGGGAGAATCACTAAATGATAGCTGACAATTTACAAAGCATTGTCATTTCCTGTTTAAACCACCTCCCTCCCACTCCACTCTTTGCCATGGTGCCTGGGGTGCTAGACAGCAGCACAATAACATTTTTATCCTAAAAAGGGGGGAGTGTGGGGAAGCAAATAAAATCAGACAAATAAATAAATAACAACATCCATTTGAATAATCTGGGGCAAAGTAAATACATGGGTGGCAGAGAACAGATTCAGGTGGATTTAGACAGGTTGGAAAAATGGGCAGAACAGAACAGGATTCAGTTTAACAAAGATAAGTGCAAAATGCTGCACCTAGGGAGAAAGAATTGTCAACACACATACAGACTGGCAGATGACCTTCTAAGTAGCACAGTGGCAGAAAGGGATCTCAGAGTCATAGTAGACTCCAAGATGAATATGAGTCGTCAATGTGACGAAGTGATAAGTAAAGCTAACCGCACTCTATCATGCATTAGCAGATGCATCACAAACAGGTCTAACTGCATCCAGTTTTGGGTGTCGCACTTCAAGAAGGATGTGGATAACCTTGAGAGGGTCCAGAGGAGGGCTACTCCTATGGTTAGGGGCTTGCAGGTAAGGCCCGACGAGGCGAGATTGAGGGACCAGGATCTCTTCAGCCTCTGCAAAAGAAGGCTAAGAAGTGATCTTATGGCCATCTACAAATTCATTGGGGGAAGTGGGGGGCAGCAAGAAATAAGAGATGCTCTGTTTACCAGGGCACCCCTTAGGGTAACTAGAAACAATAGCCACAAACTGACAGAACAGATTTAGATGGGACATCAGGAAGAACTTCTTCATGGTAAGAGTTACCAGAATCTGAAATGGGCTTCCAAGGAAGGTGATGCTCTCCCCTACCCTGGAAGTCTTTAAGAGGAGAATGGCACTTGGCTGGGGTCATTTGACCCCAGCACTCTTTCCTGCCCAGGGCAGGGGTCAGACTCAATGATCTACTGAGGTCCCTTCCGACCCAAAAAATCTATGAAAACTATGAATCTATGAAGGATCTGGATGCTCAGCAGGTGCATGTTAGCTAAGCCATATTGATGACAGTGGAGCTATGCTGTATTGTAATGTATTTATTATTTGTAATAATACAGTTCATATAACGACCCCAAGCAGGATTGGGCCATCATTCTGCTGCACAAACAGATAGCACAGTTCTGTTCAATGTTTCTCTAACTGAAAGGTGGACCTGAGATGCAAACTTAAACTGTATATTATTTAAGGATCTCAGGGTTATGTTCAGCTCATGATAGCTTTCAGAACTGTGGAATTCAGAGGCTGGATTCCAACCCAGAGAAGATTCAGATCTGGGGTGTTTTTTCTAAGGCAATCTCTGCCTAAGGGAAAGTTGCACTGGAGTGAATCAGGGCTTACAAAGTGTCATCAACTCTTGGCAGTCTCACAATATTTAGTGTTTTCTAAAGTCTCTCAGCTCATAAAGTCATGGGATTGCATGAGAACTCAGCTGCCATTCAAATTAGTCTCTAGCCTTCCAGATTGTGAAGAAAATCCTGGGCACTTAAACTCTCCAAACTCAAAAGGAAGAAAGGAAATAACTCTCATGGCTTTGAAGCTGAACTGGTTTGTGGGTGGGTAAAGGAACAGCTTAATCATTCTGACAATATTTCTTTCACCAGTGCAAATGTGAAAACTGTTCACTGGTAGATAGGGCTTATTCAGCTGTATTTAAGCCATCTTCAGTAAGGATCCTTGTGAGGATGAGCTTGCTGTTTCTGTTGGCTAAATCTGACAATGACTAAGTATTCAGCTTGCCATCCAAAGGACACCACACCCTCATTTAGGTTGCAGACTTCCATTATATAAGGGGGAGGAGGCCTGCAGCTGGTTCTTGGAGTGAGGCTGAACACTTTTCCAAGTGGAATCCCCTGCCAGGAGCAAGTCACTCCTGCTTCATCACATACCCCAGCAATATGGAACATGTATAAAAGAAACTCACGAGGAAGTGTAGTCTCTGAGGGAATCTCTATGGAGCTGGCTGGCACTCAAGCTCTACATCAGACTCAATATATAATTCTCTACCTCATGACTAGACACTGTTAGTAATAAACATCCCTACCAAATAGATCTGATATCATCTCTTGCTGTGTTGCACTAGGTGAGAGCACCCAGCTTTAAATGCCAGGTAAAGAGAAGTGAAGTCATCTCCAAGCCGAACTTGCATGCCCAGGTAAAACCACATAACAGGTCCACTTGCAGGATTACAAAGGGTCAGTCTGAGGCAGTTTCCTCATTGTGTTACATAATATTATGACCAAACTAGTGTAGCAAATGCTACTGACTTCCATACAGTTTTCTCTCCATTGCTCTAGTCACTCAACTGCAAAGATTTTGAATATGCAGTCCTTTTAGCTGACCAGTCATTCCTACGTTCTCTTCTGTGTATCTTCTTTGGTTTAGAAAGTGGCTGTTCTTGACCTACTTAATTTGCATCCAGACTGGGTTTACAAATCAGCAAGCACTTACATGAAATATTTTTCATATGAGTAATTTCATTGATGTCATTGGTACTACTCAGGTGAGCAAAGCAAGGCCTGTGTATGAATGAGCATTTTGCAGGATCTATTTCATTGGCACTAAGCGACATGGCAGCGGGGAGCTGTAGGAACCACAGTTTTATTAAACATGCAGAAAGACCAGGATTATACACTCTGGTATAAGTGTTCCATTGTCTACATAGCAGCAGCCTGTCCCTCTTTCAAAGTCCAAAGCCTTTGATCCCTTGCTAATTTAGGTGCATTTTGAAACTGGATCCTTGTTCACTTATTCTGTTTCTCGTATTATAGGACTGAGATATGGACCCTGGTGGTTTTCAATCTGAACAGGAAACAAAGGTATTTAAGGAAGGTCTGAAACAAGAGATTCAAATACAAATGAATGCTCTAGCCTGATGTGAAATGAATAGACTTGAATAGCAGGATCCATTGTCAGCCCATCTCTAGTTTGGATATCTTTAAAGCACTTGTTAAAAATTACTATAGAATAGCAGAAGTATCCTCCCAGTTTGGCAGTGAATTTTGATAGCTACTCTTTGAGAAGGGTTTTTCAACCAGTTGTACCTCTCTTTGGAGTGATTGATTATATCAGGGTTATAAGAATTTTATAGTGGATAATGACAAAAGCCTTAGTAAACTGAAGAAACACCTTCTGATCCTCAAGGTCAGTTACCCTGTCAAAGAAGGAAAGTAGCTTGGTTTGACATGACTTGTTCTTGATACACCCATGTTGCCTGTTTCTTTTCAATCAATGTGTTGTCTTGTGGATGTTCTATTGTTTAATCATTTGTTCACAAATCTTTCCAGGAATCAAAATTAGGCTGACCAGTAGGGCTGTGCGAAGCTTCGGGTGGTGATTTGATTTGGAGGAGATTCAGCCCGATTCAGTGGCTGAATCTCCAAATCTGAATCGAATTAGGGGACCAATTTAAAGGTCCAAATCGATTCAAAGCTCTCCAAATTTAGAAAAACACCCTGGCTCACTGGGTGTTGCCAGGCGGGGGCGGGCAATCGCCCGCTGCCCCCCTACTGCATGGGGAACTCTGCATGAACCCCCCAACCTTCCACCTTGCTCACCCAGCCCCACCATGGGTACCCCACCCAGGCGAGCTCTGGCCCTTTAAGGAAAAAAAAAAAGCTGAGAAAAGCCCTCGACTCACCAAGTGGCCTTGGGGCTTCAGGGGCTTTTGTAGAGCCCCCCATGTGGTGCGGGGCAACAGGGAGCAGCAGGAATTGCCCCCCTGCTGGCAGGAGTGGTGAATGCAGGGGTGTTCTCATTTTTTTTTTCTTAAAGGGCCAGAGCTGGCCCACATGAGGCACCCGTGGGGGGACGGGGGGAGTGAGGGGAGGTTCGGGGGGCTTATGCAGAGCCCCCCATGCAGCGTGAGGCAATAGGGGGCAGTGGCTATCACCCCACACCCAGCAACATCCACTGAGTCGGGGCTTTTTTTAACAAGTGCCGGGAGCTGAGTCAGGTGGGACAGCCATTGCCAGCTGGGAGAGGGGTGGGGGATGGGCCTGCCTGAGTCAGAGATTCAGCTGAATCAAATCAGGACAGAGATTCGAATCACTGAATCAAATCACTGTCCCCCGAATTGGCTTTATCCAAAGCAAATACTAACTGTTTCGCACAGGCCTACTGACCTATCTATAATCCCCCAGTTCTAGTCCCTGAGTTATTTTATTAGATAAGATACTCTTAATGGAACAAATATTAAAGAATATAACAATTATAGTTTGTAATAGATACAGAAAAGTTAGGTAACATTTAAAAAAGAGAACACATATATAGAGCTTGGACCTCTCCTACCATTACAATCATAGGAGATGTATAGTCACCATACAGGATGAGACCAACTGTTAAGGTATGTTGGTAGTTCACCTCACATAACATAAATACCAGTTTTTGAGACTACAACATACATACACACACACATATAAACTGTGAATAGATGATTTCATTTCTAAATACACATTTCAGCCCTTAGCATGAAAAAGTGAACTTTAATTAATTCTTTCAAGTGGTAAACTGCACTGGAGTGAGTACAGTAATTTACAATGTTGACATCAAAGTAATGGAAGTTTCAGTATGTGCACTTCATTTTTATAGTGAAGCCAGAGAGGAAGCTTGGCTTTAGCCTCAAATGTTCACTTTTTCAAAAACATGTATTCAAGCTCCAATAAGCTTCCTAATGATAATGTGAAGGTGGGCAAGAACTGGAACAGGCTACCTAGAGAAATTGTAGAATTGCCATCTCTAGAAATTTTCAAAAGGAGGTTGGACAGACATTTGGCTGGGATGGTTTAGTCATCCTGCCTTGAACAGGGGGCTGGACAAGATGACTTTGTGAAGTCCCTCCCAGCCCTACTTTCCTAAGATCTTATATATACTGCACCATATACTGAGATATTTATGTTATGTGAGGTGAACTATTAACATACCTTAACAGTTGGTCTCTCATCCTGTATGGCGACTATACATCTCCTATGATTGTAATGGTAGCAGAGGTTCAAGCTCTATATATGTGTTTTCTTTTTTAAATGTTACCTAACTTTTCTGTATCTATTACAAACTATAATTGTTACATTTTTTAATATTTGTTCCATTAAGCGCATCTTATCTAATAAAATAACTCAGGGACTAGAGCAGGGGTCAGCAACCCCCGGCACATGTGCCAAGCATGGCACGCAAGGCCATTTTGCTTGGTACACCATGGTGAGCCCAGGCTCTAAGCAGCTGCTGCCAGCCAGAGAGCCCAAGCTGCTCCCAGCAGGTGGCTGGGAGGCTGCAAGCCCTGCTGCAAGCAGACCAGGCTCTGTGCATCGGCTGCAGCCGGGAGGCTGCAAACAGCTGCTCTGGGCTCCAGCATGTTGGCACTCCAGGACCTTCCAAGGCAGACATTGTGGTTTTTTCGGCACTCCAGCCAAAGAATGTTGCCTATACCTGGACAAGAGAATAGGTCCACAAGCAGAAGTGTGGTCCTCTCACATGTAAAAGCTCTTGATCAACATATATTAGGCAAGGAATGGTATCCTAACAGTTTAGTAGATCCTAAGACTTTTATATTTTCAAAACTGGCTAGCAATTCTATGTACTTCAAGTTTGAAGTGCCTCAGTTTGCAACAATTTGGAAGAGATCTTATTCTTAGAAACTGCTGAGTGCTCCTTCTCTGAAAATTGACCTTCTCTAAGTTGTCACAATTTGGGAGCTGAAAATCACTAGTTACTTTTGGAAATTAACTCCAGGAATTTTGCCATATATCATCTCAACTGCAAGCAATTGTATAGTTTAGTTGCAATAAGAACATCCAACACCCAGTCTTGTTAGCACTGTACACAAGCATTTCCTACTGAAAGCAATGGCAACTCACAGCTACAGCAGGATAGGGCTCCAGGATAATGAAGCTGTCACACTATCACTGTCATCTGGAGAATGCATTGGTCTATTGTTTGGATTGATCACTGTCATGAAACCTATGTTAGCTATCTCAGGACACCAGCTGAACAACTGTTTCTTCTCTTACCTTCTGTGGCATACTGCAGGAAATATTACAAAGTTGGACTATAGCATTTGGATAAAACTAATAGTCTTGCTCTATTTCTTTGTGCTCCATTTCCTTAGTTCAGTGTTTGCTACTAGCCCTGAGGTTGGTGGAAAAAGCCAGAAGAAAAGGTAGAGTATCAGCCCCTCCACTCACTATTTAATTAAACACAAAGTGTTTCTAAATTCCTTGTTATTAAAATTTATCATAATCACTGAAATTGAACTGATCTGTCAGGGTGCATTTCACATTCATTTCACTTGGAAATAGGCATTTGGTCACTCATTTATATTCTGGAGAAACTAGCAGTGTCATCAGTGTCAACACATACAGCATTGCTTTATTTCTGTTAGAGAACGTGACCACACATGTGCATGCCAGTTCTCATGCATCATTTACCCTAACCCATGTGGTCAATGACTCAAACAAAGATCCTGGGTCTCAGAAGATAACATTTGGCTTGACCACAACAAAACAGTGGTCAGCATTTCTTTACTGCTTGCTAATAAGATGTTATAAGCAGAAAATCGATGCATTTAAAGAACAAAGATCTTCCTCACTTGAACGCTCAGATATCCAGGTTCACACTTAGCAGTGATTCAGTTCTTCTCTGAATAAAAGTAATAGGTACCCATCTAATTCCATATCTCTGTTACTTATAACTACTTATGTTATAAGCACTGGGAGTAGAGCAGACAGGATTTTAAAGCTCTAGCTCACTTTTCACCATTGTTACTGTGTCTCTGTGACTGAATGCTGAAAACAAGCTGGCTGCTTGCACCCTCTGGGCCAGTTCCTCTATTGGTGTCAATCAGCATGGTTCTTCTGATGTCAAAGAAGCTCTGCTGTTTCATACAGCTGAGAGCCTGGGTCCCCTGATTCTATTCAAGAAAGGTCTCCAACACTGCAAAGGTATGTTAAAAATCCAACTTCCTCTTCTTTCTCTCCTCCATAACCCAACTATCTTGTTTCATTTGTTTGCTTTTCAGTACATATCCCATCCACTTGAATGTGTGCTGAGCTGCCCAGATTATCACAATACAGGGGTAGAGAGGTGCACAAAGGTGGTTTAAAACAAACTCCCTCCTCACCCCCAAAAAGATTGTATCAGGTGCTTCTGGACTGCTTGTAAAACCATACAGACTTTCCTATCCAATTTCCTTCTTAATTTGCTTAAGGTTTGTTGAAAGAAAGCTTCTGGTTCTTCATGTCATTATCTCTACCTTTCTTTGAATAGAGCTAATTGAGTGACAGCGAGTCCAATGGAACAAGTTAAATTTGAACCTGTGCTGTTTTCTCCTAACCACTGGACTGTCCTTGAGCCAGTTTTTTTAAATTCAAATAATAGTTGTTAGCTACAAAAAGGAGCCAACATATTTTTCCTCAACCCAATAGGCATTTGCCAATGACAAATACTACAGAAGCTCATACATGACAAAACAAATACTACAGAAACTCATGGATATCTATATCTCTGGAGAGAGAGATATATATATATATATATATAGATATATATAGCCAGAACAAAGCATATATTTAACTGAAACTAATCTATTTTAACTCAAACCAGTTCCCCTGGGGCCTCATCTAAGCCTCAGTGAAGTAAATGGATTGATTCAATAGGGTTTGGATCAGGTTTGGACCTATACTCCTTCCTTATCTTCCTGCCAGGACATAGTTTGTGTTAGCTAAATCTGTCCAAAATAAATGCATTTCAGTCCAGACCAGTACACAGACTGCCACATCCAGCGATTTGTGGTAGTAACTGATGTTTAACCTGTCACCTTGCACTGACTATTACTTTTCTATTCATTTTTAGTCTTCAAGACTGCCCTGTAATCAAACCCAAGCTTTGATAAAAAATCTTTTATCAATATGCTCAACATGATATGGAAGGGTTAATAATGCTTGGTACTAGGTACTGGGAATACTACTTATAGCCATAACTAGATGGGATTTAGCACAAACTTCCAATAGAATCAAGTCTAAGGCCAGTAACAAAATATAAGACTGCTGATTTCAGTAGGCATTGAATTAAGGCCTTATTGCCTCATGAAAAAGAAAATAATCAAGAATGTTCATTTCTGTAGAAAAAAATTACCGTGAAATGAGCCATAATTTTAGAGAAAAGAATCCACACAAGTCTTTGTTCCTCTCCAAGTCTTATAAGTTAGAATTTTTCCCTCAAATCTTCAAATTCTGAGATCAGCTATTTTTGGACTTTCTGGAGCAGGTATTCTACACATCACAAATCAGGGATTTTGCCCTTTCCAATGGTAAAAAATCTCCCACTTCTAGCTACGATAGCTTAAGAGATGTCAGTCACTTGACACCAGTGAAGAAGCAAATCTTATCCCTTCAGGGTCTCAAGTTAGTGTGTTTTTATAGAAGGAAATTCATTTTTTGGTGAGGGAAAAAAGAGTGGATTTCTCTGGTAAGGTGTTTACAAAAATTATACAGCTCTTTGAAATTGTTCAGAGGTTTGGGATATTAGAAATAAGTTTCTCAGAAAGTATATGTTAAATGAAGCTTATCACAAGGCTTTGTATTTTAACATATGGCCAAGATTGAGAATCTGTACTTGTAGAGATTAGTAATTTATTTTGGGCCAACTCCTGCTCAGAGGAGTACAGGGTAGATTCAGGCTAGATATCAGGAGGCGCTACTTCACTGTCAGGGTGGCTAGGATCTGGAACCAACTTCCAAGAGAAGTGGTGCTGGCTCCTACCCTGGGGGTCTTTAAAAGGAGGCTGGATGAACACCTAGCTGGGGTCATTTGACCCCAGTACTCTTTCCTGCCATGGCAGGGGCTCGGACTTGATGATCTGCTCAGGTCCCTTCCGACCCTACCAACTATGAAACTATGAAACTATAAGTAGTCTCTCCATGGGAAGTGCTGAGAGGACACATTCCCTTTGGTGGAACTACACATTCCTTAATTCATTTTGCTGGATTGGAATATTACTTTCTAAATTCTTTAGGTTGTGGACATGCACAGTTTATCACAAGATAAGGAAGAGCGTGGCTTTAATGTGCATTAAATGCTCTGCAGAAAGTTTTCATGTGCAAATTCTTATATTTATGGTAGTTCAAGATTAATCAGAGCTAGGTTAGCCCTCAGTGAAAGAGAGAAGTGATACTGTAGGCTAGCTTTCATTTATCGTGAATGGATGCTAAGAACCAAGGACGAAACATTGATTTTAGGGTTATGGCACATTATATCTTACCCAGCTCCTGAATTCTTTCCACACAGGAAAGGTTAGAATGACCCTCCTCCCTTTGGTAGGCCTTGATCCCCCAGTATTCAGCTTCTTTTGTTCTGCTAATTGTGTGTCCCCTACACCTGACAATTTTTCTCACCTCCTCCCCTCTGCTGTTTTCCACTATGCTGTCCCTGGCTTCCTGTGATCAGAGACCCAAGGAAGAACATCTTGCATTCAAGAGCTTATTTAACTTTATCCCAGCTACATAGTTGGTCCAGTAAAAGATAGCACCCTAAGAAATCTTGCCTCTTGCATTTATCATGAAGTAAGATCACACACATGGGTAGTTACCACGGAGCAACCGATGTGTGCTAAATACCCCATCTTCTTTTCCTCATGGTAAATTGTGGGCCTATTTCTTTAGAGTATGGACCTGAATTTTAAAATTTGACCATAAACCTTCATAACCCTCATAAACATTTGTATCCAGACACAGATTTTTTTTTTATTGAATGAGTGTAAAGAAATACAAGCATACATATGAATGAGTACTGTCCTTCAATAATAGTGTGTTTTTCTGTGTGTAACAATATGAACACCTATATTTTCCCTCCCTTGTCCCCTATGCACAAACGTCAGCATACTTTCATACAAGATGATGTTGGCTGAGAAGTCTTACAGTTGGCACTTCAGAGTGTGATTTATGTGCAGGTCAGGAGGTGGTATGATATTCTGGTGAGAGACAAAGACTTAAAGTAAGGACCCTGTAACCTTTGTTGGACCCAGACTTCATGTGTGTGACCCTGGCCATCACAGGTCACCAAGAACGTTTTGAAAAAAGGAAGTAGGACTTCATTTAATACTATTACTGATGAGCTACTCAGGTAAATCCTGAGTTTTAAAAAATTTGTTCCAGGAAATAGTATTATTATCACCTCTAGTATGCCAGCATTTCAGTGAGTTTAGTGATAGTGGTTTTTTTCCTTTTCATTCCCGCTCACTGACACATCTTCACCCTAGTGACGAACATAACCAGAAAGCGAAGCAAGTGTCCATGGTTACTTTGTGTGGGATGAATTCAGGAGCTGTGAGGTCTTGCAGAAGTTAGTCAGCCTTGATGCCATAGTGATTTGTCACAACTAATGCTCATGGGATTTGGCAGTGGTGGGAGTGTGTGCTCTGCATGAATTCTCCCTTTCTGAACTCACTGTTGCATACATATCTGACGTGTTGACTCTGAACTTTGCCAGAGGAGTTTTATAACAGTGTCACGACTATGGCAACCCAGTTTAAACATTTCAGGCCCCCACCCATACACTTGCTTATACAGGTGAAACATCCATTGACTTCCCAACCTTGAGTATAGACTGTAGGTTCCTGTCCTTTGTGATAATAAAGGCTGTGCAGAGCTCCACATTTCGCTTCAATAAAGGAAACCTCTTGTAGTGTAGAGCACAATTTGCCTACAGGCCTGCATGATTTGCAAGCAATGGTTTTTTTATTATTTGACAATTTATTAGGACCAATAGTGTAATTCACAGGAAAGTTTCACATTCACAGGGAAGCTTAGGGGATTCTCTTGGGATAGTTTGCAGTCCTGTAACTCTTCTCTGCCTGCTAAAAGTGTGCCTGACCTTACAAAATCAATTGCCTTCTTCTGTCTTTTAGGATTGCTCATTGTGATGGGTGAAATAGGCCACTGCATGATAAGCAGACATAAAGTCCAACTGTCTTGGGAGAAAAGCAAAACACAGACAGCTAACTGGACAAATGAAAAGATGTTTTTATTAGAAATACAATAAAGATAAAAGTCTGTCAGAGACATACATTTTGCTACTAGAAATCTTAACAGTTAATTTAAAACACAACAAGAACTATTTTCCAAAGTTGGATATTCTTACCTCAACAAGATATATATGAATGTAATAAAAACAAACAAAACTAGATTAGAAAGCTTTATTCTTGATACAATATTGAAGGAAATTAGCAACTAAAATTCATAGGCCAGATTGTCCTGAGAGCTGTTAGAACTACACTGATCTATAGCAACTAAGAATCTGGCCCAATATAAATGCATTTTTAGATCCTTTCTCCTCTTCTGCTCACACCTTAGTTAATTAAAACTGCAAGAATTGTATAGATTTATTCTTTTTACCTTTTATGCTGCTGCTTTGTTTTTCAAAGCTTTAACAGATTTGGACTGTGACATGAAACCAGAAAATGTCTTTCTCCTGTCAGGTGTCTTATCCAGTTCTCAAGATTCTAACCCAAAGCTGTTAGGTTTAG
The DNA here is from genome assembly GCF_052110815.1 of Crocodylus siamensis. Taxonomy (NCBI): domain Eukaryota; kingdom Metazoa; phylum Chordata; order Crocodylia; family Crocodylidae; genus Crocodylus; species Crocodylus siamensis. The sequence continues at coordinate 125,184,781 of NC_143398.1, read as the reverse complement.
TTTCACAATGTTGGGGGAGAATGTTTAAACATTTTTAAAAACACATTTTCATTGCTATATATTTTAAGTAATTCCATGAAACCACCTCAGGCTGGACTCCCAGCTGGCATGAATTGGAGTAGCTCTGCTGAAGTTAATGGAGTTCAGTCAGTGGGTTTATACCAATGGAGAATCTAGCCTTTACACTCTTGTGGGGACAAATCCCAAGAAGTACTGGACAGTTGCAGCTCCCAGTAAAGGCCCATTTACATTTTATAACTTGCCTCTCTCATCTATTTCTTGGTTTAACATGCTAAATTTAGAGCGTAGCAGACTTGACTTTGTCCCTTTAATATTGTTGTCAGTTGGTTTGACTATAATGAGCTAGAAAATACTCAGAGTTCTACAATTCTCTGCATATGTGCAACTCCAACTTAATTCAACAAGAGTTACACAAGCTTTGAGAGCTTGCTTTGGCCTTTTGGTTAGGATCTGCAACAGACTTCAGGGTACAATCAGGTAAAAAGAGATGCAAATGCTAAGCCTCTTTTCTCCAGATGGGCCAAATTCTATCCTCAGGTCTAAGCAAGGCTCCCAGTGAAATCTATGGGGACCATGAGTACCCATCTAATGCAGAATAATATCCCCAAATGACAGGCTTTTCTGAGGAAGAACTCAATGGTGCTTCCATTCCTGCTGCGTATGGGGAATATATCTGGTATCAGTTTCTTCTCATTCTAATTTTGGCCAAAGAGGTGTCTTATACTGATTACCTTTGTTCAATTAACTTTAGAACATTTTAAGAGAAGGTTTTCTTTCCCCAACCACAGAGTGAAACTGGGTTAAAAAACCCTGGCTTCCTAGAATATTTCATTTCCAGTATCATTAGAGCTCTTATGCAGTGCCCTGGTTTAATCAGTGTCACTCTTTATATATCCACTAACCTGAGGTCAGCCCAGTCCTTGTCAGTCATAATATACCTGACTGAATGATAAGGGTGTATTCAAATCACCTTTCTATACATTATTCCCCCAGCCCAGTCTCCGTTCCCATTCGTCTGCACATTAGCAACCCAGCCTTCTGACATTTGTGCAATGTACTAACCCGGAGACAGTGGCAGGAATCTAGGAGAGCAAACGAGCATTAACTCTTGTCTGCTGAGAAGCCAGGTTGTGAAGGAGATGCTAATTTGTGAGTTTTGATGCATCTCAGCTTAGACACTAGCCGCAGTCCATTACTTTAATAGCTATGCTCGCATGCAGGTGGCTTTGTGGCATATGAAAGCATTATGTTAACAAATGAAATGTGCACTATGCATGTGCCCTGAAAAAAGGGAAACATTTTAAGTTTAAATGTATCATTTGGCTGTTTTTGCAAAGGCATAAAAATCACACATGCCAAACACAAACCAGAAAAAAACATTTTTAATTGTTGTTCTTGTTTATATTGTTTAGTCCAATTTTCAAACCGCAGAAGGTGTTTAATAGGTGGATAAATCTCATTGATTTGCCGTTGTAGATAACTCTGGGGAGAGCAGGGGAAGGAGAAAAATCAGAATGCAAACATCCCTAAGAGAAGAAATGCATAGACTTAACACAAGGAAGCACCAAAATGAATATTACCAGATAGCTGGCTACAGACGCTACGGTTATGGTGAACCTGTATTTATAAGAGGTACAGCTTTGTAAAAACGACCTCAGAAAAAGGCTAGCTCAATAAAGAATACAAACCAGTAAGTACATGTCAGACCTCTTTGATTAACTGAGTAAAAACATGGTGTTCTCTCCTGATTTATACTACAGGAAGACACAGAGCCAGAGTCTTCAAGGCAGCAAAGCTGCATTGTTTTGCCATAGCTGATAATCTGGCTCTCGTGTCATATATACTATAAGAATTATAGGAAGCCACGAGGTACATTATAGTAACAGTGATCTGCCTCCTCAAGGAGGTTTGAAGCTTTGTGCCTAAATATCCCTTTACTGTTGTTCCTCCATGCCTCCCTTGTATACCCCCTGCCCACACCCTTTACTAATAGCTAAAAACATTTTCCAGATATAAGCATGTGTACATGTGTGGGTGGGTGGGGCCTGGGGAGTATGAAAATTTCAAGAGGGCCTGGCATCCTGGGAACCTAAATATAGAACATGTGCACAGTGGCTTCTCTAACACAAAACACAGTGGTCTCTGTTTTTAAGAAGCCTCAAGAAAACATCACACAATTTAGTAGACACAGTAAGAGAAAACATTAATCCTGTTATTTGATTACAGTCTCTAGAGCTCTAGTGTAGCTAGAGTTTTTAGGCAAAGCTCCAAGGAGCTGCCCACACAGGGCTGGACAGAGCTGGGAAGGCGCAGATGGTGATCACGTGAAGGCACAGTCTGAAAGTGTGGGCTTGCTTACAAAGCCTGTATGTCTCGGCTGCTGTGTTCCTCATCTCTCACACAGAGCCAGATCCCAGCAGTTCCCCTTCCTTCCGAGTCTTGTTTCATTTAGTACTAGTGGAGGAGGAGGGTTGTGCAAATGGCTTATAAGAAACACTCACTGCCTTGGCTCATTGTCAGTTTTAGACTATGACATTTTGCTAAGTGTAATGTTGTGTATCTCAGTTCCTCTTTTGTTGCCATTATTTTAACTTCAATATTTGCATAACACAACATCAAAATTCCTCAAACCCAGAGCAAAGCTGCTGCTTTTTCTTTCTTTCTTTTTTTTTAATATTACTCATGCAACATCACTGTTTGTGTGTGTTCAGTGGGACTACTCGCATGACTAAGGGATTACAGAAGCAGGCTTTGGCCTGCTTGGAAAAGTCTTATGGATCAGGATTTAATAGAAAATGATGATCTTAAGACAGGTTATAAAATTCAGTGAAGAATTTTATCCCAGATATAGAGTTCAACAAGATGATCTAAAAGAGTTTCTAGAAACAATTTTATTTTCAGTCAAGTTCTCAAAGCCCTGAATTCTCATTTACACTAAAGCCCTTTTAACAGTGTAAAGAGGCCATAAAGTGGGTGCAAATGTAATTTCTGCCCTCTTTAAGGCATCTTGGCCCTACCAGACCAGTGTTAAATGGCTATAGGGTAGATGTGAATCATACCTAGCATTTGAGACTAACTTGGATAGACCTTTCTTAACTTCTATATGACTTGTGTTATTTAAGCTTTGTCAAGTTCCATAGAACTTTTAATGAAGATACATTTCTAGGACTAAAATATTATTTTATCCTTTACATCTCTGACATTTTTGTAGAACTTTAGGTCTCAACCATTCTTCCACTGGACTCTGTGTGAATTTAGACATTCACTTCCATTGGGGCAAGTGTGGACACTCTTTGAATATGCTGATAGAATGAAATTAACTATTTCTTTAATTAAAGCTTTCAAGATTTCACATATGAAAAAAAAGTATGTTATAAAACCATGGCCAGAAGAACACCGGTTCAAAATAGCTACCATGTCTGTTTCCTGGTAGTCATCTTCTCTGTTTTGGTTTTATGCTCTTGAGACATATAAAGAGGAAATGTAGAAGTTATTCTTTGCTGGTTCAAAATCTCCCATGTATTTAAACCTCACATATTTGAATAATATACAATGAATATTGCTTTCTTTTTCCTTCCAGAACACAAAGTTAAGCTGCGCTGGACATTTAGTGTTGAGAATTCTGCAACATAGTTTAAAAGCAAAGATGGGCTGTAACTAGAATACACGTATTTCTAGGGATGGGTATCTCACCAATATCAACACTGCCACTCTGAAATCTTTCATGACGAATCTATGTTCATCATGATAATACATTTATTGTTGCTGAAAGCCTAGTTAAAGTCAATTTAAATTTACTGGAAGCCAGAGGCCACCAAGAAACTCAAAGCCTACCTTTAAGAAGAGAGAGGTGGCACATGGCCCAGGACCTAACAGTATGGAGAAGAAAGACTGAAAAAGGGGAAGGAGATGAAGGTCAAATAATCAGCCTGAGCGGAAGTACAGTACAAGCAATTGCAGAGCAAACTTCACCATGCTGCCCTGGCAATCAGCCTCATGACTTTGGTAGGAGGGTAGTTCAGTCTCTTTTTCCATTTGATGCTCAGCCTCCCCTTCCACTGATACTACTAGAAATGCCAAATGGCATGAGCTTTAGTGGTGGGTGGCCCTCATTATTTCAAACGTTCCCTTTAAAAACATTTAGCAAAACTCATTTCACAAAACTAAAATGACTCACTCATTCTTATCACTAATGCTACTACTAATCCCTTTGGTGCTAGGAAGGAAACAAGTTCAGACAAAGGTACTATTTAAATAATGGTGTTAAACTACTTGCATTTCCAACCAAAAATGGTGGGTGAAACTTCCCAAAGAAACAACAAAAGGAATTGGGAAGCCCAAGTCCCCTTATAAGGTAGAGGCCACAGAGTGCTTAAGAGCATGTCTAGTAGTAATAGAAGCTTTGGAGGGAGGGCATATGAACAGGGCATACCTATAGTGATTCATCCTTGCCATCTCTGTGGATGGTCAGCATATTTGAGTTAGTGGGTGGGTCTGCGAGTGGCCCTAGGTAGTAGTAACCTTCCCCAAGTCATGTTTGGAAATGGGGCTTAGCTTTCCAGGTCACCTAGGAAAATTTGGTTCATTTTACCCTACATTATTTAGGTCCTGAATCCTATTGACTTCAATGATACAGGATCAAGTCTTAAAACCCAGACAATTTAGTAACCTCCTTCTTCCCTATATACTGGGTGCCCTTCTCTCAGTTGTTGTGCTAAAGGGATTGTGGTCCCCTGTAAAACACCAACACCCCCAAGTCCTGGGCCTGGAAGAGCCCACTTTATGCATATAAGGTCTGTCCTGGGAATGGGAATGTAACTTGCTGGGACAGAGGGATGAATGAACAGATGACAATCTATCCACCTATCTATCCATCTATCTATCTGTAGCCCATTATCCTGAAAAGATACTATAGACCCTGGCATAGACCTATACCTGGGAATTCCTGTTAGCACAGTTGGAATGAAGCAACCCTGAGAAAGAACTGTTAGGCACAGATATCCCCATCCTCATGGGCGACTGGTGCCTCCTGAGTCTGGGGGGCACCAGCGGCTGATTACCGACCCCGGAAGCGCCGGAAGCAAAACCAGAAGTGCTGGCGGCAAAACTGGAAGTGCCTCTGGTGCTTGTCTCAGCACCAATCGTGGGGGGGCACTGGCCGGCACTTCTCTCAGCACCCCCACTCTCCAGTTGGCAAGGGCCAGTCGCAGGACACGCCCCCCCCGTAGCCTCCCTACGACATGCCTATGCCTATCCCCCCTGGATCCCCTTCCTTTGAGGGTTGAACTGGCTACAGACTCTACATATCTACATGCGTGCTTTAATGTGCATTAGCTTATTTTAATGCACATTAAAGCACCACAACCCCATCCCTGTGCTCTTTAGCTAATGTGCATTAAAAACGGCTAACGCGCATTTTCCCAGTGCCTCATAATGTAGGTACTAGATTTAATGTGGATTACCTAAGGCACACTAATTGACCACGTAGACATGCCCAACAGTTCTTGAAAAATGAAAAGGTTATGTCTATGTACATTTCATTTAAGGAGCTAAATACTTCAAGTAGGGACTATTCAGATGTAATAATCAATGAATGCCTACTGAAGTCAATGGGAGACTTCAGTTCCTAAAATGGCAGTGATGGTGGCAGTTGTAAGTCTTGAATCAATGATATAATTGAATTCCACTGCACCCAGCTTCTTTCAGAAGTCTTTGTCACCTCAAATTGTATAAGACTATTTTGGAATCAGTCTCCACTTGTGTAACACTGACAAGACAGGCAAACAGCTTCAGGTGGAAAACTGCTTGTGCCTGTAATTTGGTGAACATAAAGGGTGTAGACTTATCATTTGAAATGTTTCCAATGGTAATAAGCTGGGAAACATTTCAAAATGCAACATTATGAGCTGCTGGATGCATGTATAAGCCCTGTCATAGCCCCCAGCAAGAGTGCTTCAAAATCACTGGGGCTGCCTGTAGCAGCGCGCTCTCCAGCTACTGGGTACTACAGGAGGATGCAGCCAGAGGTGTAGTTAGGCAGTTTTGCAGCCTGAGCAGTGGCAGTGGTGGTGGCTGCAATTATTCTGCCCCCCCCCCCAAGTCAGTGTTGGGGGTAGATGCCTTTTTTGCTCCCCCTTAATACTGGCTGCAGCGACCAGCAGGTCCACTCCCTCACCAAAGGACCAGGGGAGAAGAGAGGACTTTCAGTACCACTCTGTAGTCCCATTTCCTGGAGTGGACCTGAAGTTGGTGGATGCTCTCCTGCCTTGGCTTCATTCCCACCAAAACAGGGGGACAAGAGACCTTGTGCCCCTCCCCCCCACTGGAACCAAAGTTCATGAAGACTGGTGGATAGAGAGCTGGGGTAGTTGTACCACTGTCTGGAGACAACGGGGTCTGAGGTCTCACGTGCTGGGAATGGCTGGGAGGAGCTCCCCAGCTGTCAGGAACCAAAGCACTCTGGTAGCTGTTGGTGTTGCCACTCCTGGCACTCCAGGCAGGTGGGAAGCAGCAGCCAGGAGGGCCCAGGGATCTACCCAAGTTCACTGGAAAGCACAGGTAGAGTGGCAGGACAGCACTTATTTATGGTTTGCTCTGCACTTTCTCCCCCTCCCCTTGCTGGGGGCAGGAAGAAGGGAGGAGTGCTATGGAATGCCAGAGGACCCTGTTGTTGAACAGTCTTGCTGGTACTTGATGGCTGTTCTATTCCATCTCAAGCGGAGTGACTTCAGTGGATGATAAGGAATCCCTTATTATACAGGGTTGACTCTCCAAAGCTTTGCCCTTTTGGAGTCAGTATCACCCATGCACAGCACTCTCAAATCAGAATTCCTCATTCATCCCCAAAGATCTGGCACATAAACTACAGAAGGGGCAAATTGAAAGAAAATCAGACTCCCAACTAGGAGCCTTAGGAAGAAAAACAGGATTGTTATATCATAATTAGAAATCAGTATGGTCATGTACTCATTGGGAACAGATTATATTCTTAGAAAAATCAGCCATACCTACTTAACTTGCCCATTTCTTTATGGAGTAATGTCTCTTCGAAGGTTGTTGTGCCTAATGCTCCCCTGGTATACATCTATTGTTTTTGGAGAAATGAGTTTGGCCTTCAGTGCTCTGGATAAACAAATACTAGTGTAACTTGATAAATTGAAATGATCAGTACTCAGTAGGAGTACTGATCATTTCAATACATGATTTCCAGGGTGGCATGTGTTCCTCAGTTTTGAGGAGACTAATTTGACTTACCTGGAACTGGTTTTATTTTCATAAAGCATGGGATTTCTGCTCTCTAATAATCATCCCCTTTAATGGGCATCAAGTAAAGTACCTGAAACTCGGGGTACCCACTAGTTGCCCTTGAAAACTATAACTCTACATGATGCTGTTATCATTAATAGACCCTTTTTTGTGGCACATCTTAGCTTGCATTAGAAAGGGTCTTAACTTCCCTTGTTACAAACAAATATGGGCAAATCCCAGTAAATCTCATGTGGGTTGCCAAAGGCTCCCTAACCATGACTTAAATTACTTTAAATAACAGTTTGGATCAGATCCTTAGCTGGGCTAAAATCAGCAAAAGCATCACTGAAGGCAGTGGAACAAATTTTCATTACCTAGGGGTCTGGCACACTGTTTCTTAACAAAATTGGTTTCTTCTGAGGATTTCCCATAGATATAAAAACTACTTTTGTCAATGCTATTAAAGATGCTTTTTGAAGGGTATTTGTACAGCTGCATCTTCAGGTCTTTATGACTCATCTTGAGCGAGATATTCCCAAAAGGGACCTTTGCTGTAGCTGCCATAAAATTTTTTCTTAAAATGACTGAAAAATATAAATTTATTCATTCAGTATTTGTCAATGCTTTTCCTTTGTCAAAAAATCTGATAAACATTAACCCACTTGTGGTGTCTACGTGGTACTAAACTGAACCTTTTCATTCCCTCTTCACAAAAACCCTACACTTTCTGTTGCTGGATTTCAGTAGAAGTTAATGAGTATGACCGAGTGCCCACATAAAAGACCTGGTATCTGTGTTTCCACATCACAAAGCATGCCACCAAACATACAATAGCTGCAATCAGATTCAGAACCATCTGCAGAAGCAAATATAGGTTGAAAGCACTGGTGACACTGGTACAGTTAGATACATCTTGGTAAACGAAGGTCCTGCTGAGGGGATCTGAAGTGTCCAGTTTGCACTGGCAGGTATTGAGGATGGTATCACAGGTAAACTGTGTAATTTGTAAATAATGATGTGCAGCAAAAGCCACTGCCAAAACACAGGTGATCAGACCCATGGTGCTGAGGAGAAAGTACATCAGCTGAAAGAAAGCAAAAAAGAAAAAAAAACCAAAACACTCTTCCAGCTACACAGAGAATGGGACATATATAACCAATATGTGCACATATATTTTCTAGGGCATGCATGCATTCAATATATACTTTATACATTTTATGTTTGTGACTTGCAATAAATGTGCAAATTCTGCAGACCCCTGGGAACCAAAAGCAGTCCCAGGAGCCAGTACATCAGCTCTCCACACTGTATTTATCTAATCCGAGTGTTGGCTTAGTACTTTTTAGCAGCTGTGTTCTGAAAATTATAAATCAGGAACACAACTTTCTTACAAGCTAGAGGCCTAATGGATAGAATAAGTTTTTATGGGATTGTATGGGCAGTTTGGACTGGAATGGCAGCTGACAGATCTTCAGTTGGGATAGAGCTACACTACCTTACATCAATTGAAACTCTGGTCCCAAATATAAAATGACAGGCTGGAATGGTTTTGAAAGTGCTGCTGTAAAGAGTCTCTGAAAATAACACTGTACATACATTCACCCATGGCTCTGTTCTGCCCACAAAAAAACTTAGATTTACATATGCAAATTGGGCAGTTAGATGTCTAATTACCCAATGAGATGTGAGAGCTGTTGGCTTGCACACTTCTAAAGTTCCATGTGCAAAAACCTGACCAGGACAAACCAGGGACAAACTTCCACAAGTAAACTTGAATCCTGCAAAAATACCTTTGAAAATCTGGCCCATGAAGGGGAAGCAGATGATTTTCAAAGGCACATATAGAAGTTAAACTTCAGTCACCCCTAACTTCACAACTTGCTTGACAGAGAAAGGGTAGGGCTCCTTTAGAATTCAGGGGAAAATGTAATCCAATCCATGTGGATGGTTTCTTCAGTAATTCAGAGCCAGGATGATTTGGGACTAGAAGACTGGTCCTTAGATTATTACAATCTATGGAATTTCATGACTTTGACAGATTCAGTATTCATTTCTGTTTTGCATTGACAGTGGGAGTTTTTGTGCAGATACAATGTCATTAGTCTGACGATCATTCTGGCTTTGCTGAGCCTTGTGGAAGCATTCATTTTTCTTGGCTTCCTACTTTTTCTGTCAGCAACAACATGGAGTAGTTTAGAATCTGTTATTTTAAATCAGAGTCTTCTTTTTTTACCTCCACACCATGAGCAAACTCTCAATATATTTAGTGTTTTTTATGACCTTGAAACTACCGGTATGTATGTGTCTTGATAAAATTTACACTCTGGGTGTATTTGTCTTATATCTACAGTGTGAATCAATCTTCCCATTCATGTGTCAGTTTGGAAAAAAAAAATAGTAGGGCTTACTTGAGATAGTAAAGCAGTAAATCCATTCTCTTTCTAAAATAACTGAATTTTGATGTCTTGATCTTCATTTAGAAGGTCCATCTATTATTAAATTTAATTACTTCCCCTGTAGCCTTAAACTGAGGGCTGCTTCAGAAGGATGGTGGCTTTTATTAACTTTAATGACTATACCCTTTCATGGCAAAGGTGAAATTAGAAAATAAAGGCAGCTCCTATAATAAACTGTATGATAGCAGGGCTGCTACTAATTAAGGGCAGCTGCTAAACAAAGGTATTTGAAAAGTTATGAACATATGACAAAATTCTGAAAGATGATGCAGCTATTTTTGAATAGGAAAAGCCTGTTAACAACAGATACATGCCTGACTCTTGGTCTTCACTAGGGGACACGTTTTATGCTGGTGTATTCTGTGGTATCTCAGCTAGACTGAATAGAATTAGTCTGGATTTATATCAAAACAGAGTAGAATGACCTAGTACATTGGATTTTTTTTTTTAATTGAGGGTGTGGTGTGGGTCTGACTTTCTAGGAAATTACAATGTATTTAGTTATCAAGGCCAATGCAGAACACATGTTGCAAACGGGCTATAAATCAAAAGATACTCTAGAGCATTAGTGCCCGATGTTTGTCTGAGGCTACCCCATTTCCAGGCTTGCAACCCACTTTCCAGTTAACTCATGACCCCACCCTTTTGGTTTAAGCCCTACTGCTACAACTGAGTTTCTACTGAGCTTCAGACCCCAGTTATTAAGTGCTGCCACTCCCAACTTGAGAACTGCTGCCCTAGACTATGCTTTGGGACCAGGACTGGCCTGTTATGAACCCGCCCTCCCAAAAGTGTGGGTCAGGCATGAAGCCAAGCATACAGGAAATCTGAGGCTTCCTTTAAAAAAAGTAAGCTATATAGGCAGTCCTTACGGCAATCCTCAGAGATACCCAGAGACCTGTGGGAAAGGGGAGAGCACAGTACAATTTCCAAATAGCTATTACTCTCATCTGAGGTTTGCAGAGGAATTTCTTTTCACAGAGACAAAAGTGAATGCATTTCTAAACATCAAAATAAAATACTGTCTGGGTAGGAGCACAAGGCAGTGAGTGCTGAGATCCAGTCAGCAGATTAATCACATGGCAGACCCAGAGGCAGCTCCAAAATTACAAATATTACTGCTTAGGGAGTCTTGCCAAGGGCTTAGAATTTGCCACTAGAAAAGTGTTTTGCAATGGCTTGAGATATATAGGCCCTATGATTGCTAGAAAGAGAATGGGGGAAAGAAAGTGATACATTATGTAAGGTAGAGAGAATGGCAATACAAGTACATCCTCCTTCAAGTTCATCATGCAAAGGAAAAAAAGGGCGCTAAAATATTTACTGGTAAGATTATTACATTTTTGTTACATACCATGAAAAACAATTAATCTAAAATTCATTGTGCCCTTCATGGAAAAGTCCTGTAGGGATGAAACCAAGAGAATTTATAGACATTACTACTAAAACCTGCAGACTTGGATACAGATTCCTTCCTCGGGGTGAGACTGACTCCATGTAGAAAAGTAAGAACTGTCTTTTACACCATGGAATATGCTACCTGGATCAGTTAACTGGGTTGTATGTGGAATTACTTAAGTACCCACATGCAAGAAGCTGAACAGCCAAGTTCTCAATAGTTTATAACCAGTCAACAGAGCTCTGAATTAGGGAGAATAATTGGCCATATTGGTATGGCCTGGAAAACATGTGGAACATGTTTAGTTTTTCTTTTGGTTCTAAATGACCTTTAATAAGAGTACGAGTTAACCTTCTGATACGAGTTTTGACAAGATGAAGAAGGTATCTCCTGTTGAAGGAAGGGGAAAGCAGGAAGTCTCTCCTGGAATTTACCAGTGTCTCTGTGAATAATGTGAGACAAGGATTCTCTCAAACACTGAATTCTTTATGTAATGTGTTCTCCCAAACACATCCGATCTGATAGAGATAGGAGCTGTTGCTAATACCTGCACAAGGCAAATGGAATTTTTTGAGTGTCTATCATTGCACCTTTAAGTTAGAAGACCCTAAGCTCCATGCAAGTCATGTGAGAAATAAGAAATCAATTGTTAAGAAGAATCAAAACTTGGAGTGCCATTACAAAATGATCTAATACAAAGCCAGTCTTGCCACATTTCCCACACCAAATAAGTGACTCTCAGAATTCAGTGGGCTCACCCTCCAGGTCTTCTTACATTGTCCAAGGAGATGTATGTATGGCCCCTAGTTCAATTTAGCTATGGGTTATGCAAGATATCATGAACTAGAACTTCCATTGCAGTTTAGAGAAGTTTAGTCTTAGCCAAGAGCCTCTTGCTAACTTGTGACTAGAATTCATGTGAGGCACCATTGGGCTTAGGTCACCATGGTTAAACCAAGACTTGAGTACAGAAGCAAGTCCTGTAGAACTGGTTCAGATTTACTTTCTTATGGAAAGAGGCCTGATCTGTGGATCTGCACACACATGAACTCTGGAATGCAAATTTTACAACCAACTCACATAGTATCTGTGCAGAATCAAAGACCTGAAAAATTTGGATCAAAATCCAACCCTGTTTCTGAACTGTATATCTTTGTTCAGATATGGCTCTAATTGGTAATCAATATAGATGGGCTGGAAGCAGCTCCTAGAGGTTCCAATAAGCCTCACATAAACAAAGCCAGCATTTAGGCCTGGGGGAGAAAAGTCTCAGCTTTTACTTTGTTAAAAAAAAACCCAAAACAAACTCATAGCTTTCTAGCCTGTTCCCTTGCAAAGAGAGCCTTGCCACTGTAAAGTGATAACAAATGGTAGAGGCTTTCAGCAGGGCTAGAAGGAACAAGCATCTGGGTTCCTCTTCTGCAGCAAGTGTCTGATGGGAACCCAGTCTCTTGCTGACTGGTATAATGGAGATGCACGAGAACAAACCACTTTTGTGGGCCTGAAAGTGGTGAATGTTTATGTTACAAAATTACTCAGGATGGCTCTGCTTCCTCAAGTTTTTTGCCTTCTGAGGTGAAGACTGAGCTGGCCACTGTTGAGTCAGGCAGCTGCTGTGCTACAGGGAGCTTACCATTTCTACGGTGAGAATTAACTGTTGTGAGAGAAAGTTCTTTCACTGGACTCTCTAATAGTAGGCGAGCTACACACAAGAAGACAATGAGGAGAAATGGCATTGAGATGAGGGTGTTTCTGCAAGTGAGAGTCCAGTAGCAGCATCACATGGCTGATGCATTCCTGGCTTGATCAAGGAAATAGAGGAGTTTGAAGAACTAATGCTGAACAGGAGCTTGGACTCCTGTTCTTCTGATCCCTGGTCTTCCACTACCATGAGAGATGACTTGGACCCTCACCCAACAACTAGGGGAAACCACCAGCAATCAGCACAGACCTTCAGGAACCAAAAGGAACCTAGGGCTGGACTGATGACTTCACAGCAGGTTGCTTCAGATCTGTCTGCCACTACTATGGACACTGTTCAGAATACCTAGTAAAAAAAAGAAACCAGCATACAAGGGTGGGGAAGAATGGTAGAATGAGAGTGTTATGGATGGAAGTCCTGTTTGGGAAAAGAAATAGGAAGCAAAGGATTCTTATGTGCAATAGTGAGCATTGGATTGGTAGATTTTTGGGGAGGGAAGAAAGAGTACTTTATGTAAGGAATTGCACATATGTTGCTGAATGAGTCAGAACATTTTTATGCAGACCCTTGCTTCAATTCTGAGGGCTCATTACGAATTAACGTTCCTATACTAAGTTGAACCATTATTTTGGTTCTAGAGATATGAAGAAATCTCTAGCCATTTCCCCTATTTTAAGAAAATACTGTAGGACTTGGTAATGCCTTTAAAACTGGGTGCATTTTTCAGTGCCTGAAACATCCCCATGTACACCTACAAGGGGTGACAATGATTAAATTTAGTAGGCATCTTCATTGTTTAGATGCTAAACTCAATTCAGTGCTGCATGACAAGCGATAAAATGCCTGATCTAGCAATGCTCACTGTGGAGTAATTGTTTTTTGTTCTCTCCTTACATTTATAAAGGCAGGGGAAGATTATCGAAGGCATACAAGGCAACTGAGCACCTGATTTTTCTCTGAAAGTTGGGTTCCTAACTCACAGGCCTTTACAAATCTCTTCTCTCTTCATATTTAATTTCTTGTCTTTTTCCAGATTATTTTTGCACTTGTTAGAATATTTCAGTGGAACAGTAACAGCCATAGTAACAAATAAACAAATAGGCTGCCTTTACACATGCTTGGGGGTGGGAGAGTGGGGCATTTTAATTAGAGCACTTCCTGGAGCGCTGCTTTAATTAAAACACCTCACAATCATGTGTATTAAGCCCCTGCACATTTAAAAATGGCCACAGGACGCTTCAACTAAAGCTCATTTGATGAGGTTAGGTTAAAGCATCCCTGTGGCCATATTGAAACACAGGACCTTAATACATGGACGCTGCAGTGTTCTAATTAGAATGCAGAGCAGACGTGATTAATCAAAGTTGTTCATTTGAGTTTTAGTTAGAACATGAATAAGCATGTCTATAGCCAGCCATAAAGTCCAGAAAAATAGTACTATACCAAGGGTCAGCAGAATGCCAAAAACTCACACAACCTCAACTTGGAAGAAGTTGGCATGCTGGAGCCGGAAGCAGGGGAGCCATGAGGGGCCTGATCCTTGTTGTGGCAGCACAAGCCCGGCCCCTTCCTGGAGGCTCAAGTGCCAAGCAAAATGCCTTTGTGTGCCACATTCTGGCATTGTGTGCCATGGGTTGCCTACCCCTGCATTATACAATTTCCACTAGGGCAAGAAAACGTAGTGCTTTTTTACTTGGAGTGAAACCTATCACTGAGTCAATGTCAGATCTAAATGCCTTTAAGATTCTGCAAGATGCATGTGCAGGAACAAGAAAAGGTTCCAGGGGTAAAAAAACAAAACAAAACAAAAAAACCCCCAAACACACACACACACACACACACACACACACACACAAACCCAAGACAAAACAAAACAAAACACGGAGTGAAAAAAACAGGGCAAGGCACAGTCCCGGACCATGCCCTGAGGCAACAGGAGGCTGGGTCCTCCACAAAAATGCTCTAGTAGCATCTCTGACTGGCCCTCACCCTGGTACTGAAGCATGCTGCCTGCCCATGCAGAGCAGGCAGCATGCCAGCTGCAGGAAGCTGGACCCAGGCTCCAGTGCTCATGAGTAGGGAGTGTAGGTGCTGGAGGAGGGGACCATGGGGGGACACCCACCAGCCCTGCCCACTCTTCCAGCCCCCCAGGATCACTGCTCCACCCAGCCCCATTCCCCACCTGCCCCCTGAGCCCCATCCCCCAACCCCAATATCCCCACAATTAAAAAAACCCCAAACCCCCTGCACTCACCAGCACTAGCAGCTGCCGTCAGGGTCACTGGGGCCCCCTCCTCACAGCATGGGGCCGGGTGGCAGCCCCAGTAGCCCCAGCCCAGGCCCTGCTGCCCGGGGGGGTGTGCTCTGTGAGGAGGCCCCACAGCCCCTGCTCCTGGAGTGAGTAGAGGCTTTTTAAGTGCCAGAGGCTGGGTTGGCAGGGGGAAGCCATCGGGGGGCTAGGGGTACAAGCAGGGAATGGGGTCAGGTGGGGCAGCCATTGGGATGGTCTGGGGGAACAGCAATCTGAAGGTCTGGGGGAACAAGCAGGAGGAGTGAAGCATGTGGGCCCTGTGGGGGGGTATAGTAACCCCTGTGGGAGCCATTTGGCCCCTGTTAGGGGGACTGTAACCCCTGTGGGGGGGCAGCAAAACATAGATATTTAGAATTCACTTTAGGACCCTGCCTACTCAGAGCTGACACCTTGGACCCAGATGGAGGTGGCTGACCTCCTGGCCTGTTGGGGCCAAGAGGACATGCTTTGACAGTTCAAAGCAGGCCACTACACTCAGAACATCTTCCAGGCAGCTAGGGGGCACACATGGCAATAGTGCTGTGCAAAGGCCAGCTTTGCAGCCACAGCCCACTGGCAGCTGGCCCAGAGGGGCAGATGCCTCTACTGGCTGTGCAGTCCCCATCTGGGTCTAGCAGGTGCACAGCAGGCTTGGGCTCCCTGGTGGGCTAGAGACTGCCAGTCTGCCCAGCAACCAGTGATGCATTTCAAATTGGTTGGCTGACAGCCAACAGGTGCTGGCCTCTGTTGGACCAGGTAAATGAGGTGATAAAGGCTATATAAGTTAAGGACTGCCCAGGAGGAGAGGGCTGTAGCCATGATGAAAACTCAGAGAGAAGAGAGCTGGATCATCTGAAACTTGCTCTCTCTCTCTCAAAACTCATGATCAAGGAACTGCCTGCCTTCAGACAATCTCTACCTGCCTCTGGATGATACTTGTGAGTAAGTTACCTAAGATCTAACTAGATATATAGCTTGCAATAATTCAGATGTGTGATCAAAGGCTACTCCAGCCACCCTGTTTGCTGTATGGGATTTCTCTGACACTACTCAACTCTGTACCCCATTTCAACCCTGCTCCTTATAACCAATAAAGTTCTCCTTTGTACCTAGCATGGGAGACTGATTAGGAGTGGGCCTAGATTATGCCTTGGGGTCCCCTTGGTTTGGCTGACTAAGGGAGACCACTACTTGTGCTTCTGACTGAGGGAAGCATCCCCAAGTTCTTGAAGTGAGTCAAGAACTCACCCTCTAGGGCTACTGGCCAGTGTTTCCCAGGGGACACGGTGCCAGAATCAAGCCCATCCCTGGGTGGTGGCAGCTCTGTCCCCAGGCTAGCAGGTGTGCTCCAGGAAGGGGGTTGGCCAGACATGAGGCACCCCCAGGGAGGCACTTAGAGCCTGGAAGGTGGTGGTCGGGCAGTGAGGTGGATGGCTCAGTTGCAGAAGCCATCCTGGAAATTGCCATCCTGGAAAATGCCAGCAATCTAAGCATTTAATCCGTGCACATTTCAGGTACAATTTGACTTTCCTTTCTATAGGCTAGAAGTTATTTAATACAGAACCAGCTTACCATATTTTTGACACAATAAAATAATTAAATAAATGGAAACATACCTTTGCAGCAAACTGCATACATGTCTTCTCATCAGGTTGGTATGAAATGCAAAGTGTAACAAGTCCAACTAAGGACACCATGCAAATCTGTAAAGAAGGTTTAAATGTCAAGATATAAAACTTGCCCCAAAAAGTACCCTCCTGTATTACCAAATAAATTCTTAAAATGAAAAAGATTTAAATATCTATGGCACTCATATGGCTGCCTTTGCAGATTATTTAAGCATTTCCTTGTCTTTTAAGGTAGTGTCACAACATTTCATGAGATGGGAACATGCTGTCATCTCAATTTTGTGAATGGGATCGGGCCCTAGAATGTCAAGGTGACTTGCCCAAGAGGAAACAAGAAATCTGCTAAAGAGCAGGTCCTAACCACTAAGGTGTCCTTCCTCTTAAAGCTTTCCATTTTGAAATCTTAATTTTGAAACCTTTGATGCCACATGATCCATAATAAGGCATCACAATTAGAGGCTCAATTTGCAGGGGTTGCAACAACTTACAAATTCAGTTGGAATCAACAGGAGGTGCTGGCTCCAGAAATTCTGCAAGTTAATTCCTTTCTCCAACTGGCTAAATCCTAGCTAATACTTGCTTTAAGCACTTGAGCTTCAGAACTTTTCTATTTTTCCTTTTATGCTCGTTATTTCTGTTTGGTGCTTCAGTGTGTTTACCCAGTATAACTGGAGAGTGTGTTTGTGTGTGAAGTAACCCCAGGCAGAACTTGCGTACTCCAAAATGGTGTGAAACAAGCTACAGTCTTGAGAAAGCCCAGCAAGAACTTGACTGTTGCTCTAGGGGATATACAGAAGGTGCTATTGAAATAGGCCACATCAACCATATCAGAAAAAGAGAGAGAGAGTGCAGAGTAGCTTGTCAGATGGGACAGCTCTTTTTCAGAGCAGTGAAAAAAGATGACACTGCACAGAACCCCAGATTTGTCATGCACCAAGAGTGCCCAGCAATATTCCACAGAGATAAGCCGAGGGGCCAGCAAAGTTGGGGCATAGCCATGTCACTATCTTCCCTGCACATCTGTCTGTACCGGGTACGGGCAAGCACAAGCCTCTTGTTCTTGAAACAATGCTACAGGCTGCTGCTGAGTGAACCTGCTGATGATCTGTGGAGCCATGGTTCCTTATTTGCCCTGTACAAGCACAAGGGCTCAGAGACCCTTAATCTGGTTATTGTGTTGTACACCCAGAGATCTTTCAGAGGGAAAGGCCAGACTTTTCATTAAGGGGGTTGTCTACACACACGTTTCATGGGTTTCATATAAATTGGTTTTAAACAGATTGACTTACATCAACCTCCCCCCCCCGCCCCTTCTTGGACAGCCTTACATTGGTTTATGAAAGGCTTAATTGTTTTAACTTAAACCTGTCCCTAATTGGCATAAGATAAATTTGATAAAAGCCTGGTTTGGACTGCTTTACGAACATCAGCATAGATTGTTGCACTGCTTTACTGTCTTCTTGCTAAATCCGTTAAACACAGACCTTTTCTAAACCTGTCTTGTTTTCTGTGTCTCATGCATGAGCCATTGCTGCTGCATTTAGGTGTCTAACAAGGCAGGGGGAAAGTGTTTCTCCCACTGTAACATCTCAGACAATATCTATTACACAAATACTGAGAAACAGTGACCACTTACACCATCAGATAACCTCAGTGGAGAACGCCCTTTGTAAGGACAGCATTTGGTCACTGACCTCCTGTGCCCTTCTGACTTTCCTACTATCACTAACAACTGAAAACTCTCAACAGGGACAGGGTAGGATCATGAGTTTGGGCACCAGTGAGTCTATGTGTCACATGCTGTTTGCAGAGTCTTGAGATCATTAACATGGCTGAAAAGTAGTAGGCAACGTTTACCCATACAGTACGGGATAAAGTAGAGCTTTTCAACCTTTTTAATCTTAACAAAGAGGACATCTCCCCTCCTTTTTGTGACTGCATTGCAGCCCTGTGGCAACAGCAACAACTGCTTTTGCAGAACAGTAATAGGAAAATATTTAGATACTGTAGATGCTTTTATTATTCAGTATAAAGATTATAATTTATTTGCAGTAGCACTTACCACAGGCTAGGGCCAACAGGTTGGGCTCCCACAGCTCACCGGTAGTCTACAAACCACCAACCTTGGGTATGTCTACAGTGTAGTAGCATAGCGCTTGGTCTCACTGAGGTGACAACATAAAGCACTCATGCGCCACATGCCTCTCAGCCTTCAAAATTAAGTGGTCAGGGGTTCCTAGAGGCACCCCTAGCACTGCGTTAAAGATCTGGTTTGCCAGCATGCTCTAGTTCGGCAGCTTGGACATCCCCAGTGTCTCAAATTCATGGCTGTCCTGCCATTTTGTCCACTCTAGGGAGTGCGCTGGAGACTTCCAGAGTTAAAAGTGCGAGTCTCTGATAGTGTAAGCTAAAGAGGAAGTCTGGGCAGCTGGGGACTATAATGAACTGTGAATGAGACACACAGAGAGGTAGGTATCAGTGGGTTTGGAGATATTAGATGGACAGGAATTGCAGAAAATAAGTACTAAAGATACTGGCAGATTCAGCACTCCCACGTGGGAGTCTAAGTAAGTAATAACTTTAAGATTATGTTTCCAAAGAATCTGCAATGAACACATAGAACACATACCCCCTGCACTGAAAAAGCTTTGATAAATCAAACCACAAGAAATCTGTGCTGACCTATTTATCAAGAATCCATTGACTTCTCACGCTTTAATAATACCCAGTAATGTCATGTGGGGCAGGGAGGGAGGAAGGGGCCTGGTGTCACTTTGTAGGGAGGACTGGGGACCACGGACTCAAAAGCAGCCATTGTTGGAGCAGTGGCTGATCATACCACAGCAACTAGCACAGCAGGAGTCAGCACTGGTCTAGGGCACTGCATAGCTGCCCTAGACATGGAGCTGCACTGCTTTGCCTCTGACAATACTAAAAAATGAATGAAAGGGAACAGCTCAGACTTTAAGAATTCACAGCCACCTAATGGACTAAAGATACCAAAAAATGCACTTCTAGAGAAGCCCCATGTTTCTGATATGTCCTTTCTGGAACTTTGATATCCCCAAAATTAAGCTTCCTACTGTTGATGTTCATTGCAGCCCTTGTGTTCAAGAAGAATGTAGGTGTTCATTAACATGTCAGCATTCAAATACCATCATCTTCTGCCTCAGCCCAGAGGAAGAAATGGTCACTGGCAAGCACAATTGTTTTCTAAACTTCATTAAACAATGCTCCAAAAGCTATCCCTTGCATTTCACACTCAGTGCTACCTGATTTGTACTGGATCATCCGTTAGTTCTAGAGAACTCAATATCAAAGGTGGCCTCTATATCAAGGGTGGTAAACCTATGGTACATGCATCACAGGTGGCATGGGTAGCCTCTGTGTGTGGCATGCAGCAGACTGGGGATGAAGAGCCAGGAAGCAGGAATCAGAGCAATAGATTGAGTGGGGGGAAGGTTATTGGAGTGGCACTCAGGGAGAGTGCAGGGCTTAATTTGTGGCATGTCTGCCAAAAAGGATAGCCCCTGCTGTTCTATATTTTTAAGAATCTGTGCCAAGTTCTACTGAACTCCATAGGAGGCTTTCTATTAACTTCAGTTAGGTTCAGGTCAGCTCCCAACTAAAAAAAATTTCTATTTTCTCTGCTCTGATTAAGTAATTGACTCTGGAATAAGAAACATTTTATGTTTGATTACAGAACTCCTACTCTTTAGTTTGACTTCACCAAAAATCTGAAATTAGTATTTCATCTTGTGGGCTTGCTTTTATCAATGAAGCCAAAGTCTCGTTGGGTTCAGTGGGCCCTAGTACAAGTTCTTTATGCATTTTTTTTAATGAAAGTTGATAGGTAAATAGGCAGCAGGACTATAAAGAAATATATCCCAGGTTCAGTCTCCGCCCCAGCAGGATCTAACCTCCAAATTAGGAACTTGGAAATGAGGCACTCCTAACTGAGGGAGGCATGAGCTTTCATAGCGAACAATTTATTTCATCAGATGCTAGGAATCCATCTAATGAACCTAGCATCCATTTCTAGCAGCTGACAAAGTAAGTTTCTGTCTACAAAGGCCCATGTCTCCCTGGGCTCTAGTATAAATTCTTAGAGACTAACTTGTGCTCTGGGAGTCAGGGGAGGGGTTGCTTTAATTAAAGTGTCTCCAACAGCCACTCTAATTAAAACATCTGGTGTGTCTTGTGTATTAGTGTTCCTGTGCTTAGAAATGGCAGCAGTGTCACTTTAACTAAAGTTCATTCATTGAGCTTTAATTAAAGTGCCCCTGCCACCATTCTGATACACGAGGTGCTGGAGTACTAAACGGTAATTACCACAGTCCAGCAGACTCAATTAATCAAGCTTGCTCCAAGACGCTATAATTACAGCATGTCAGAGCAGCCTTGCTGCTTGTGTATAGGCATCCTAAGGATAAAGTTGCATGTTACACAGACCATAGTGAAGGCATTTAAATGCAAGTACCCATGCACTAAAGCCCATAAACTTGTGCTAAGGGGTAAGTGCTAAGCCCTCTGAGCATCTCAAAGTTATGCCACCTCAGGCAAGGTTTAACTCAGGGCCATGCTACCTAGCTCATTTTAGTATAACTTCCATTTGCTCAGCAGAGATAAAATGAACAATCTGCAGTATTCCAGCATCCCAGGAAACACCACTTCCCACCCCACAACCATGAGCATGGGTAGAGCCCAGGTGTCCTGGTTCTTAGCCACACCCCTGCTTGCCAGCCCTTTAGTGGCAATTCAGAGCGATAGAGGGAAGAAAAGTTATTAACCCTTAACATGCAACTGTTCACAGCACATTCTAACTTTAGTATGGTCCAAGTGTAATGTGTAACTTTACCCTAAGGTGCCACACTACCCTATCTTCTAACTGCAAAGAAAAAAACAAGGGGACATGAATCACAAATCAAGATCTGCATTAAGGCCCCAACTCCACAGTGAGATGCACATAGGCAAACTTCAGTGCCTGTGAAGAACTGCAAGGGTCTCCAGAGCTGCATGGATTCCATTGCAGGGCTGGGGTATAAGGGAGGTCAGCCAGATCTGTAGGGCTGCAGAAGAATGCTTTAAGAAGCTGAGTTGCGAGTCTAGTAGTAGATCCTGACTAGACTAGGGACAAAGTGTTTTTGCTTTTACAAAAATACTATATTAGTGAATATGCTCTAAAGGGCATACATTGAAACATCGTTTCGCACCACAGTGTTTTACAGCTCTAAAAATATACTGGCAGGATCTGATTAAACTGGGTGAGGACTTTATGGTTAAATGAGACTAATTAATGTGTTTCTAAATACAGTAAAACAATTAAGTATAGGTACTCCTCACTTAACGTCATCTCATTATTATGTTGCTGAACTATTAGAGAACATTGTTTGGCTGCCACCTGTGAGTAGGTAACTACTGTAACGTAATTGGATTCACTTAACATCGTTTTGTTTAAATTGCTGTAACAGGGGGCCTTCGCGGGGCCGATCCAACTGTGGCCTGCCCACCTGTTTCTGGGCTAACTGCCTGCATTCTCGCCCACCATGCCTTGCTGTTATAATTAATTAGTAGATGTTAGTAAGTGGGAAGCTGCCCATTTCCTGCCCCAATGCCAGAGGGCACTATCTGTGGCTCCTTTCCTCCCCTACACCGCAGCCCAAGCCTTGCAGATGGCATCTATAGTTCTTACAATCACCGGCCCCCACACTGGGCCCCAGAATCCTACCACCTGGGTTCCTCTCATCAGGTGGTCTCTTCCACCTTCATCCCTGAGCTGCTTCCCCTTCAGGTATGATCCCCCCGCTGGGACCTTCGGCTCAATAGCCCTGGCCCACCTCCAGGCCAGTTGGAACCCCAGGCCCTCAGCTCTTGGGCGTTCCTTGCGGTGAGCCCCTGGCCCTGCCAGTCCTGGCCCCAGTATGGGCTAGTCAGGGGAAGTTCAGACAGGCATTGAGTCTATGGCCCTTACTCTTTTGCCATGGGGTCCACCTTCCCGACCCTCCAACATAGGGGTAACCCATCCGGTTGTGGGAGCTAGGGGTTAAGGTGCCCAGACTTGCCTTTCACCAGGGTGGTAACTGGCCTGGTATTTCCCGGGGGCTCCCGCACTACTAGGAGCCCCACCAGGCCACCCGCTCCTGGCAGGGTGCAGTTTTAAGTTGTACCCAGGACCAGGAAAACTGCAAACCATCCCCTACAGCTCCTCCCTTACCTCCAGATGATATCAGCAGCCCTCCAGCCAGGCAATGTTGTTGCCTGGCCTCTAGCAGCCAAACTGCCCTGTTTATATGGGCAGCCCCTGATTCCAAAATGGCTGCCCTCATCAGGCACCTGGTGGCTGCCAGCTCCAGGCCCTCAAAGTGGCAGGCACCCACAGTGTCTGGCCACAGTCGCATTTTTCAAGAACATAACTATGATGTTAAGCGAGGAGTAGATATGTTACATGGCATTACTAACACACTTGAATGACAGCATCTTGATTATACAAATGGATGGATATTAAGCATCTAAGGACTATTCGTCCTCTGGTTAAAATGTAATCATAAAACTCCCTTTAATTACAATGGGAATGGAGTTGGACCCTAATTTATTTTTATTGTTTGCCTCTGGGAGTAAGCTCTCTACCTCCCCACTGTGCCTAGATTGTTAGGTGAGGCTCTCAGGGCCACATCTTGGCATAACTCCATCAAAATCAGTGGACCTATGCCAGCTTCCGCTAGCTAAGGATCTGGATTTCTGGACAGTCAGTTTCACAATCAGGTTTTAACACATGGATTGTGTTTGAGTGTTTGCAGTGCAGAGGGTTGTTTTTGGGTAAACCCCCCCCCAAAACATCAATAATTTTAAAGCATGCACTGATAAAAAGCATCCCTTTTATTGAAAGAGAAAAATAAAGGGACAACATGTTTTCCTTTATGTTTGCATTTTAGACATAACCTACTTGACAATGTCCCTTTAAGAGAGGAGCACTTTCAAATCCAGAGTTAGTGGTATTCCTCAAAGATTCTGAGCGATCAATAACAGATTTACCCATAAAGTTTTATTCATGTCATTTCATTAAGACATGGATAGGAAGTATTGCCTGAGACCATTTGCAAAGAAAGCATCAGTGTTATTTACTCTGTTCTGTGTCATGAGTATTTATATTCTGGTCCTATGACTGTCCATGACCTCCAATTTATTTGTTTTCTTCTTTTTACTGTTGACAGAAAGTTGACAGGGCTGTTGGGTGGGGAGGGGTGAACTTTCTTGTCAAAGGTTTTCCCTCCCCTCCCTCTCCCCCACCCTGCAACATTACTTCTATGCGACTCAAATGCGTTTTATTTCTCAGGATTAATCACCCATGTCCTTGTTCCATTAGACTATATATTAATCTTTTAATTCAATTAACATACACATAAAAAGTTAAATCTTAAGAAAATCACATCTAGGAATGTCCAAACTCTCCTAGCAATGGTAGGAAGTAAAGAATGGAACTCAGGCTGAGAACATGAAAACATTTATATACATGATTCAGTTGAATCCCATGAAGCCACAGGGACTACTCATATGATAATGCCCTATCTAGGCAGAAGTATTTTCAAGATCTAGTTTTAAGAGCATTTCCTGAAGGACAATAGCTAAATCCTGGTGTAAAACTAGAATAGATTCATAGAACATTGTGGAATTATCATATTTACTCAATTCCAAGATGAGTCCCATCCCCCACCCCATCTCTCCCCCAATCAGCATGGCTAAAACAAAGCTGAATCTTAGAATAGAGTATTATGTAATAATGCAGTACCTATAGGCACTGCTGGGTCCTGCTGCTCCTTGGCTCTACACTGACCCCCTCCCTGGTTTCAGGTTCCCTGCTGGGTCCTACGCTGAGCCAGGGAGCAGGGAATTAACATAGAGCCAAGGAGCAGCACAGAACCCAGCAGGGAGCCTGAAACCCTTTTTTAGTGATGCTTAATGTGCAGTAGCCTAATTTTACTGTGCATTAGCATATTAGCACAGTTTTTGACTAGATGCTCTACTGCACAGTAAAATAGGCCACTGCGTATTAAAATGCACATGTAGACATGCTCTAAATTTCTATTTGAGTTTATTTCAAATTCCCTATTCAGAATTTTCCAGATAGGTTGGTATACCCTCACTGAATAGATGATTGCTTGAAAAGTTATCCAAGGTATGAATTAAATATAGAAAGGTACGGCACATTCAGGTCTAGAAAAAGTCCTGAATGTGATACAGATGTGTTTATGAAGGCTATAGGTTTAATATTGGTACAACATTCTCAATCGTAGGCAAAGGTTTACACTCAAATGAAAATAGCTATTTACCAAAGCAGGTAAGATTCAAGAAAAATGTTCACAACATTTCCATTTAGCAGCAAATGAAATGGACATAATGTCAAGGGCTTTTTAAAATGTAAATTTTGTCTTTAAAACTTTGATGACATCAAAGCCATTATCAAAACAGGCTAAATCCTGTTGCCATTGACAACTAAGGTAAATGCTCACTGATTGCATGGAAAATAGAGCCAGGCCCTCCATTAGTACCTAGTGAGGTTAGATCCTCCAAATAGTTTACCTGGGTGAATTTCTGCACCAAAAATGGTTCCTTTCCAGAATATAGTACTTATATTAATGGGAAAGGAACTGTGTTTTCACTATGCATCTTGCCTAACACTATGGCGTGCCTATTCCATATAGGATCCTCAAGGCCTAAAACATAATAATAAGGATAATATTAATAATAACAGTATGGTGGCTGGCAAAGTACGAACACTCAACATGTAAAAGACATAACACTTTACATTTTTTGAATATCTCAAAACGAGAACCAAAGCAGATAAAAAGAAATCATTCCTCTAACTTCCTATACCAGAAATCTCTCAACATCATTTTGCTACTGCAATACACTGTTTAAATAAAGGTGCTTTCAGTCATGCCAAACATTCCTACCCGTCTCCAAAGGACAAACATTGATCATTTTCCAAAAATATACCCAGGCTGGAAGCAACAGAACCATGAACATCCACCTGCCCTGCCTGACTGATTTTCATCCATCAAACTCCTTACACTCATTGAAATAACTGAAAACTAAGGATTTAAAAAATATCAGCCCCCAAAAGCAAAAATACACAATGCAAATGTAAAGGCACAAATTCTTGAGGGGCTTATTTCAACAAAGCTGCCAATGAAGTTCTGCCTGAGTAACAACTGATTGTCTCTAATGATCAACATGGCTATAGAATATAAATAAAAAGGAAGAAATATGATAATGTAAGAAAAAATTAGTAATAACCCAAATTAATAATCTGTAGTGGTGGCTCGCATTAGGTATTGATCTGTTGATTTATTGCCTTCTTCTGACAGCTTTCAAAATCCCAATTTACTTTAAACTGCCTTTTTTTCTATACTATATTGTAAGGGGGTCCTCTTTTGTCTTTTTTTTTTTTTAAAACCAAAATCTGGCCCTAGATTAGGGTAAATATTTGTAAAATATTCTTCCAAAAACTTTGGGTACATATTGGAAAACTTACAGTGGGTTGGGGAAGACAAGAAAGCTAAAAATATCCAACAAGACATTGAGAAAGGAAAATGTGGTCCAAAGAAGCATCTTGAGCAGTAGCCACACCACAAAACGTAACAAACACCGTGGGCATGTTGACATGTGCATTTACAGTAGCTTAAATTTACTATGCAGTAAGCAGGAATAGGTTAGTGTCTATACATGCAGGTGTTAAGGTGCATTAACGCTGTGTGTGGACTGACTTGGGACTAACTTTAGTCCCAAGTCAGCCCACACACAGTGTTACTTCAGAGTAAGACGTCTACACATGCATTACTTTGAAGTAACTAACCACGTATAAATTTGATACTTGCATGATGCAAGTATCAAGTTTATGCTCAAGTAGGCATAAATTGCCATATTTAGTTCGCAGTATGAGCATGTACGTGTAGACATGTGCCCATACTGTGCGCTAATTTTGGCTATTGTGCAGTAAATTCACATGTGTAGACGTGCCCTGTGACCACTTAGGCAAGAGAGTAACTTAACTCGCCTGCTCTTTTACAAGCTCTAGTTATCAGGAATATATGGGTTAAATGAGCCAATAAAATGAAAAAGATAATAGATTTACCATCTTTGGAACTCATGGTATCACCAAGGTGAAGAGGATTACATTTTTATATGGGTAATGAGAATATCCAGAGTTACATTATTTATAATGCTCCTTTTAAAGCAGGAATGTAAACTCTTAAGCTTCAAGAAATGAGTCAACTGTGAACAAATGGAGTCAGGAAGAAAATTCCTATTAGGGCAAGTTATTTTGTAATTGCCCACTATCAGGCAACAGAAGGGTTTTTATCCCTCTGGTACTGGCTACCATTCAAGAAGAGTTAACTGACTTGCTAGATCACTGTTCTTGTCACATATATTCCCATCTATACATTCAGAAAAATCTTGCTGTCCACAGCAACTTTTTGCATGGTGTGTAGCCATTCAACATTTGAGTGTCAGAGGAGCAGCTTGACATTTTTATACTGCACAAAACATTAAATATGCTTGCAGGTATCACTGAATTGTTGTGGGGAGGGAGCAATTCTGACCACAAAAGGACATCTCTAGAGGGCTATGTAAAGTTTGAGACAAAAGGCTTGATACATGAAGACTTGAGCCATGGGTGTCGAGGTGTGACAAGCATCTCTAGGTAGCCTGAGAGTAAACCAAGAAAAAATCTGAACAGCTGAAAGAAATTTGCATAACAAAACACAATAACAGCATTATTTGACAAAGTCTGACTTTCTATTTTATTTCTTCTAGGTTCCAGCTTGAACAGGAATGCCAAAATCCAGGGCTCACCAGTAGTAAGTCAGCATTTATTCAGTTACCAAATTTTAGTTAAAGTTTTAATGAAAGTGGATAAATTGTCACAGAAATATTTGAAGAACCTTCCCATTGTTTTTCAATTAGCTCTAGCACTGGGGGATGGCAGCTATTTCGAATGCAAAAAAAGGGGGCAAATGCTGTGATTAATCAGACACATATATGGTAACTAGTGGTAAATTCTGACTTTTTAACGGTAATCATTATGCTGCAAGAGGTTGTGGTATGCACAGATAGAACTGCAAACAAGTGTCAGAAATCTCACAAGAGTCTGTTTTAAGAAATGTGCCTCATCTCACAGTCCAGAGGTGCAAGCAGTTTGCAGAAGGTTCAACTGAAGTTGCTGCTCTATAGCAAACCACCCAGACTTTTGGTGTTCACCCATGACTAGTAAAAGCTGGCCTGTACATAAAAAAAGAATGTTTGCATAACTCTAATTTTCATTAGCTTCTTTGCCTGTGCCAGTTTTTAAATGTCACCTTTTATTAATGATTGAAACTAGTTTCTCTAATAAGAAGTGAAAGCTGAAAGCCTAGCAAGGTTGTATAGTAGGTGAAGCATGACTGAATGCTACCTCCCCTCTGCTTCAGAAATAGGT
Source organism: Crocodylus siamensis (assembly GCF_052110815.1). Taxonomy (NCBI): domain Eukaryota; kingdom Metazoa; phylum Chordata; order Crocodylia; family Crocodylidae; genus Crocodylus; species Crocodylus siamensis. The sequence goes on along the minus strand of NC_143398.1, from coordinate 125,156,561 downwards.
GGAGAAGTAACTAGAAAGTCTCTCTTTCCCCTCAGGCTTTGACAGGTAAGACATTTAACTGTCTTTAAAGTCATATTAATTTCCCACTATTGATACAGGATAGGATCAACTGTTCCCCTGCTCAAGTGTCTGACACTTCTCAATTTTTGTCCTCTCAGTGACCATGATATTGCTGCCTAAAATTTGGAAGACCCATACTGAGCAGTCAGTGCTCTGCTTACATCAGTATCGGGACCCTGAAAGGACAAGGGTAAGAGGGAATGACTGCAGTTTCAACATATGAATTTTCATGGTCTTAAAACAGGCTGAGACTGCATACAGATGCTGATCCGTATGGAGAAGCAGTTAAGGCTATAACGTACAGTGGAATCGTAAAAAGCTTCATTAAGAGTAACTGTAAATTACTCATGTTATATGATCACTTAAAGGTACCGCATGTCTCTCCAGTCCATAATATTATGATTTACAATCATCAGTCTAGCTAGTCCTAACTAATGAGCAAGACATATTTAAGGCCATGTTTTAGTTTACATTGTTTTATAGCACAGGAAAGTCTTATTCACTGCAGACCCCTGTACACTATTTTATGCTTTTAGAAACCTTTTGCTCAAGGATCTCAAAATATTATCCCAATAATGAAGCCTCACAGCACCCCTGTGAGTTTGGTCAGTCTCACTGAATCAAGTTTTGATGATGAAGGGCCTGCTCTTCATCTCCTCTGTGAGGTCACTTTGCAGTATTTCAGAAGCAGAAGTTAACCTGTGAACTCCACTGACTTCCCTGAGAACTGTGGATACCAGAGTTATCCCAGAGAGGGGTTTTAATGGGTATAATGACTGCAAGTAATGTCATGTTTTCTCCATCCTTCCAAAAGGGAGCCATGCTTAATTCAGCCACATTTAGGGTTGAGCCTTCAGAACTCCAAGACAGAGAGGTTAAGAGTTAGTGGTCTGATTTTCAAAAGTGCACCTGAAATGGGAGCTGCAGGTACTCAACCCTTTGCAAGCTGGAACACTTATATAATTACTTAAGTATTTATTTTTGCACCCAAATTTGACAACAAGGCAAGTCATGAGTAGAACCAGAAATGGGACCCCAAAGTCTGAATCAGACCCTTTTGCTTTAACTTCTGGAAACATCAATTAAGCATCCCATTTATCAGTCTTACAGAGATATGCTGTGTTGGGAGCCTGTTCCTTTTATTTGATGTCTGTTTTTTCACTATGCATCAAAAGACTTCAAAAAATTTCAAGCCAGCTCCTCTGCCAGCCCTGTGATATGGCCAGGTTGATTCACACGGCTGTCTGATTCTACATTAAAAGGTGCCCTCTCCTGTAAATCCTCCCACAAAACCATTTCTTTCAGAAATGATCACTCCCTTGCTTCTCTTCAACAACAACAAAAAAAATCCACAACCACCTTTACTGAACTGTTGGCCTCAGGCTTTGCTGTGTCTTTATTTATCTTGTCTCTCTAAGACTGTGACTTGCTGAAGGCAAATAATGTGTCTTATTCTATCAAGGTTTTTATAAAGAGTCATCTTTATTTCTGGCACTGTGTAAATGAAGATCGATCACTTCAATTAAAATACTTTTAATTGAAGGTCTGTCTACCTTTTGCACCCATATCAGCCTTGTTCCATTATCCCCCAACCTAAAATGAATGAAGTGTAGGGAATGGAAACTAGACACAGTAGGGATATTGTGGATAGGTACCAGTCAGCCATGATCATTATACTGCTTAGTACATTGGGGATTCTTACTGGAAAGGGGTGCATTTTGGGACTTCAGGGAGTTGTCCTTGTATGACACAGGAAGATAAATGATGGAGAAAATTAAGAACTTCTTGTCTAGCCCACCTAAGGACGATGCTTGACCAACTTGGAAAGAAAGAAATGGAGGGAGTGACAGTAGTAGTTGAAAGTGAAGAGAGATGCAGTTAGCTGTGTTTAGTCTGAAGACAAATAGAAGGTGGGGTAGACTTCTACCTATTGGTTAACCAAAGTAGGGAGAGAGAGAGAGAGATGTACATGGGTGAATCTAGGATCTTGAAAAGGGTGTGGCACATCATCACATATAACCACGCAAATTTTTGTCCTTTTAAAGAGAAATTAAAAGCTTTACTAATATGGTAGGGGGCTAGCACTATATTATCCAGTCTAAGATCACAACAGAAAACAAATATAGCTATTGGCATGTACACTAATTTGCTAGAGTATATATAAAGTTTAAAAAAAAACAACACAATAAACTAGGTAAAAAGTCAAAAAGATATCATTAGTTCTGTAGTCATTATAGTAAAATATAAATCTCATTCAGATTCACAAAACAAAATCTAGCCTTCTTGAGTGTCTTGACAGTGTCTCCAGTACTTTGCTGTCAGTCATTTCTACACCTGAGTTAAGGTTTTTAGCTAGAGCTAAAAACAGTCTGCATGGCTGTGAAATAAAAGAGACACATTACCAGGAATGGCGAACTGACAGCAAAATTGTAGAAGAAAGGATATTTTGGGTAGTGCAACCACAAAACCATCAAAAAGGATAGAGGGTTGTTAGGACTGGTGGAGTAGAGAGAGATAAACAGGAATCAGGGGGCTCCTACACACATGCGGCAAGGCTGCTCCAACGCTCTAGAATTGACACATTTGATGAGCTTTAGTTCAAAGTGCCCCACCACCATTTTTCTATGCAGGGACGCTGACACGTGATGCTCTGGGCGCTTTTAAATTAGCACATCTTTCAGATTAATTAAAGTGCCCCTTCTCCCACCTCCCAGAACACGTCTATAAACACCCAGGGAGGTGATAATGAGACATGAGTCAATTGACTCTCACAGGTCTGCCTGAATAGAAATGCAGTTGCTGTCCCATGCAGTTGGTTTTAAAATTTGGGCAAGACAGGAACCAAAAGAAGGGTGTACCATGGTACCCCTGTATATGTAGCACAAGCTTTCATGAGCTGAAGCTCACTTTATCAAGGCAGTGGGCACGTCCACACATGCATTAATGTGCCATAATTAGGGCGCATTAATTTAGTACCTGTAATAACAGGTACTAACTTAATGTCCTGTAATTGGCACTACTATGCAGTAACGTCAGAGCATGTCCTTTCCTAAGCCCTTAAAACATTGCCTTAAATGTCACAGTGGCACAGCCAGGTGCTGAGCAGTTTGGGAAATATGGCTCTTAATGAAATGCCTATGTAGGAACTAAGGTTGTTTGATAGCCTCTTCCGACCAGCAGTTGTGGAACACTTCAAAAATTGGGTCCTAAGTGAATAAAAGATTTTGCCCTATACGCAGGAAACATAATGTACATGATTTGTTCCATACCCAGAAAAGTTTATTCCTCTCCCAAATTGCAGGTTCTCTCTTACTTCTAGAGATTATGAAGACAGGCAAAGCCAACTGATATGACTTTTGAGAACTAATATAACTACAGTTTCTTTGGTTTCACAGACAAGTTGGTCTGGGAGTCTGTGGCTCTGACTCCCTTTAGTGGCCTACTTCTGAGGGAAACCTCAGACTCAAAGACCCTAGAAACCTAGAAACAAAGCCAATATTAAGGAAAGTTCTCCTGTGCCTGAACAGCAGAGGTATAACTGGAATGATAAACAAAAGCCAAATCAGGTTTTAAGATCAAACTCTAGAAGGAGCTATTCTGTTTGGGACAACCCAAAAGTAGTTCTTACGGTTTAACCAAACTATACAATAAAATTCACAGAAGATACATTCAGGGGTGTTGCTTGGGTAGTAGTGAAGTAGGTGAAGATAGAATTATTTTCAACTGTGTTAAAAGAAGTCCAAACAATGAAAGCACAACAAGTTTGTAAAGTTACAAATTGCAGTGGGAGGTTGTTACAAGCTTCAGAAATAGATCCAGACCTTCCTGTAACTATCTTAACAGCCTAAGTCTAAAAAACTAGGCTAAAATTACTCAGGAAACATACTTGCTTGTAAGATTGTGGATATTTTCTACTCTTGATTATGGTAGAAATGTTATTAGAACAGGCTCTCATGGAAAAAATGCACCCTTTGGATATGGAAAGGCCACAAGGAAATGAACAAGATGGCATAACAGCTGGACACAGGGTTTCTACAGCATTTCTCAATCAGAGATCTTAAAATAAAGGTGAATGAATAACTACCATGAGACCCAGTTTATGGAAGAAAAAAAGAGAGATGGAGAGAAATTATGTGACTTGACAAAGGGCACTATCACAGCAGGGTCAGAACCTAGAAAAAAAAACTCATCTCTCTCTGGTTCTGGCTCAGCCCCACTTGTGATGGCAGAAAGTTTATCCAAACTATTTTAAAGCTGTACAAACAGCTCAGTTTGGGGCACAGGTTTAAATCTCCACCTATTTCATTTGAATTGATTTGTTTGTCCCTAGGAGTACAATAGGTTCATTCTGCTTTTAAAGGTAATAGGTCATTCGGCCTTAATCAGGAGACAGGTAACTTCCTATTGCAGACTTGGAGTCCAGAAGTGCCCATAACTCCACTAAGTTCAGGGGTCTTTGCCCATGAAGCTTTCTTTTGGTTTCTGAATAGAATCCCTTGTATTTCAAATGAAATTCAGTTGCAACTGGCTTCAGGTTGAAATAGTTTGGGTCCAACCGTAACAAAAAGTGTCATTTCCCCCTCTAGCATCTGGTCCACAGGGAATAATAGCCTAGTGCTGCTCAGTGGCGTAGTAGGTACATCACTGGATCTGCAGCACCATAAAACAGCCCAGACATATTCAATAAATCTGTGAGTCCTGACAATCCCAACAAATTGAGGGCAAGTAATAAAACCTAAATTTCAGACCAGTTCTGCGTAATTTGGTGTTCACGAGAACATTTTACTCTACATACTTCTCTTGATAAGTTCCTATCCTTTAATGCTAATGTGTAATGGCATTGTTTTTGGCACGGTTCAGCAACATAGTAAACATATTGCCACTAGTAAATAAAAAATTCCTCACTCAAGGCCTGTTAACGCATTAGCAATTTTTCTTTATTTTTTTCTCATGCTACATTAATAGCCAAGGAATCCACTTCACTGCCGATATAATTGCAATGGAGGTACACGAGAGAGAGAGAAAGGGAAAAGTTTTCAGTCCAGCATTGCCATCTTTCCCAAAATGGTCTTGATAATATAATTTAAAGTTCTTAAACAGTTGGTGAATCTGAGTGTTAATCAAAAATTGTAAAAGAGCCCTTGAGTGGGTTGTTACTAGAACAAATACATTTTGGTATTTTATACCACATCTTTCTACCCCGTTGCACTGCCAACCAAGGCAAAGTTCCTCATTTATATACTAATAAAGGAGTTCCAGAAAAATACACACTGTGTACAGAATCTGAGCTTATTTGTTTTGTGAACAAGACACATACCAGCCCTTGCCCATATGTATTCCTTCCAAATGCTTTCCTTCCCTGTTGCAAGCCCAAAAGCAAGACAGTGGAATATATACATGCAAGACATCCTAGTTCAGTCAATCCTATTCCTGGACCATCTTCTCTTTTTTTCTCCATTTCACTATTCTCAGAACGTTTCATTCTGCAGACCACTGGTAGATATGAATTAAGTTGCTCTAGCTCACTGATTCTCAACCTCTTCCATACAGTTTCCCAATAAACACCCTCTGCACCCATTACTGCATTACAACACAGAAGAACTTCTCCACTCCCTTTTTTGTCTCTAATAATCCAACATCTCATAATCCTTTGCTTTAGTTTTCACAGCTCTCCTAACATGGATGGAGCTCCAGCTACATCATGTTACTCCATGCCTGCTGGGAAAGGCATATCCCCATCTAGGTTCTTCATGTCAACTGTCTTTCCTACTGCCACGCTCCCCTCTAATCTCTACACTTAAGTAGACTGCTGTGATGGGCTACAACATATACCTCTCTTTCCTTTTGGACTTCCTCTATACGCATCTCAGGCAGATTTTCACTTGACAATCCCCCATCCATTCTAAGACCAGGCAGAGTTAGCAGGGCATCAATCACCAGAACTTACTTATGCACACCTAAAAGTAAATTCAAACCTGCTGGTGACTTAATCTGTAAACTGAAAGCAGCAAGGCTAGCCTACAAGATGATTTTTTTCTTAATTAATCTCTATATATTCTTAGATTGGCAAGCCTTTGTATCTGCAGGTCTTCTATGTGGCTGGAAAGGTAAAATGATTGTACTACATTGAGAACAATTTCCTGTAAGACATGCCACCAGCATCTTCTCTGTGTGTGGCTATTCTGACATCATAGAGGATGGTTGAAAAACTCAGTAGTTTTGGTTTAGGCCTGAGTTTGGCTTGAACACTGAATAAACTTAAAGTGCTGTCTTTTACTTCATGTGCAAATCTTCAGGCCTACACATTTTTGTTTGGTGATGGCCAAATGCAGGCAGATTGAGGGCTATTCTTTGCAGCTGTAAATCTGGAGCTCTGCCAACTAACTCCAGCTGGAGATCTGGCCCAGAATCTTTATGGCTGTTTATCAGCCCTTCTAATAAAGGGCTGTTGCAGATTTGGGAAAGCAATAAGGCTACTCTGAGAAGATAATTTGACCCTCTGCAGTTGCACACATTTTTGGACATGTGAACTTAGATATATAATCACATGAGGCATTTCCATCTAATTATGTATTATATAAATACATACATAATACACACATACTTATATAACATATAATTCAATATAAAGTTATATACTGAAGTGGAAATGCTGCAACTGATTAATTTATAGCCCCCATTTCACTCTAACTTTAATGAATGTTATTTTCTGCAAGCAAAAGTGGAATTGGTATAGGGTGCATTTCACAATCATGTATATACTAGAGGGAGAGAGAGAGAAGGGGAAAGAGATCATTTTAGTATGAACAGTTACTTAGTTTGGAAATTTACGTTCAAATCATTTACTGTCTCGCAGGATCAGGCCCATTTCCCTGCCACAACTCAGTTCATAACAACTGCTCTAGCCCCACCAGCCATGTGGAGCAGCTGGATTAATGCAGTAAAACCTAAGAGTTCAGAAGGTCAAATAATCCTTGAACTAATGAGGATTTACATTTAAGTGATTCAGCATAATGGCTGTTTATGCATCATAGTGCATTTAGATTTTGTTATTGTTATTCCAGTTCCTAAATAGTAAATAGTTTATTCTAATACTCAAAATTAGTACCAATAAATGAGTATATCTTTACTGCAAATCTATTCCTTTAGAGAAAAATATGCATGTAGAAATGTTTCTAATACACAGGAGACACTGAACACCAACAGCTCCTATTGACTTCTAAAGAAGCTGCTTGTGTTTAGGATTTGGACCCTGTTTCTCAGCTGGTTCTTCATATGTGTATGATCATCTACACTACAGACTCCTCAGGAACCCCACCCTTTACTCCTGCCACTGATCCCATCCCACAAATGCACATGACTTTCATGTCACTTGTAACTTTGAATTTGCTATCTCTGGCCAGCTTGTCATAAGCCTTAAGATTTTGCACACCTACTTGTTTTGCATTTTGTGTTAACCCATTAGTCCCAAGAGCCACACATGGTGCAATGTGTGGCAAAGAACTTGGGACAAGGGGGAAGAAAAGGGTTAAGTTACAGACTTTTTTAGAACTCATTGCTACGTGGAAGCTAAAGAGCAGCCATTTCTTGCCTGATGCTCTTACAAATGCGCTGAACCAGAAGTTATACTTATGCTTTCACTTCTTAAACCTAGTTTTGGAGGGGGAGGGGAGACAATATAAGCAGCAAACATTTTTTCAGCATCATTAAACATTATGTAATTGCAAACCAACTAGATAATAGGTACCAGGTGCACAGCACCCCTGCTTTATTCAAGGTCTCTTGGGGTGTTGCAGGAAAGAATATAAAACGGTTATATTACACTGCAACTGCAGTTTCCTCAGGAAAGTAAATTAGATACATCATCCCAGGAATATTTACAATTAGCTTAATTCCTATATGGTGCAGGACATGCAGTTGGTTAGTCTTAAGTGCAGCATCATGCAGTTGGCATTAATGTTGGCAAATGCACTTTACGTAGAAACAGACTTTATGCTTACAATTATCCCAGCCCAATATGGAGTGTCTCTGACTAGAAAAGAAGAGCTGATGCCTGCCATAATGAAGCCCAGCACTGTTATAGAGATGCCTAACACCAGCTGCAACAATGAAAGCAGCAGCGGGAAACGGCAGCCACAACAAGTGTGGGATTCCTCTTCCTGGCCCGTTTTGGGATCCCCCTTGGCTTTGTCCTTCTTCATTGCTGGCTCTTGCTTCTTGGCTGGATCGGTGCTTTCCTCCCCTCCAGGTGCCTTCCCTGTCTGATTCTGGTTATTAAGGGATGTGTTATGCTGGGATGTCTTCTCCTCTTTTCCCATGCTGATGAACTTTTTTTCTGATGGGTGTGGGGGGGGGGTTTTCCCCCTGAAGCCTGGCTTTGTGCTGGCTGAGTTTGTCCTGGTATTTGAATCAAGGAGGCTGAACAAATATGGAAAACATTTGGAGCAGATTGTCAGAGCTTCAAAATGCCACATATAGCCCAGAGAACAGGGGGGTTCAAGGGGGGTAGTGAACTAGCAACATGAAGAAGCCAGTTCCCTATGCTGGGGCTGGCTGTGCACATGAAGTCTGTGTGTCATAATCAGGCTGCAGAAGATCCTCAGTACTGGTGTGAAATTAATTAGCTAGGCAAGACATCTTTGTTTAATTGGGGACTGCCTCAGTGCCTAGGATGCATTTTATTTGTGCTTGTGAAAGTAACAGGCTTTTTGCAATGTAATAATCCTGTATGTTATTGGCATGCAGAATCCCAGGCAATAAATCCATGTGCGGCTGTGCACAATACACATAAGCATAATTTGCATACAGATTGTGTGCATGCTTGGGTGGGTGAAGACAGGATCTATAACAAGGATGTATTTACCATGACAAAAATTCAAAAGCCAGGTTTCTGGGGTTTCAAGCAACACAGAATAGCCCAAGAGTCATAAAGCAAAGAGAGGTGCAGAGGGGTTTTACAAATAACCACATTAGGAGCAATCTGCAAAAATGTACTCCTTTTGCAGGCGTTAAGGCATGCAAGGAAGACTGGTAGCTATTTGCAGACACCAACAGAGCATGAAGGATTTGCTGAATGTCTATGAAAAATTTCTTAGGGCCACACTTCGTTATTAGTAGGTGGGTGTTACTTATTAATTAATCTGGGAAAGGACACTTCATCATCATGTTGAAGTAGATGACCTTCTGAGGTCCCTTCCAGCCCTATTTTTCTGATTCTATGATTCTAGAAATATCAAGCCAATGTCCTGAACCAGGAAGCACTTAAATTTATGTTTAATTGACTTCATTGGAATTACTCAACTCCTTAAAGTTGAGCATGGTTTGAAGTATTTTGCTGGACACATCCACCCTGGCTGAAAGAATAAAAGAAAAAAAAAATTGAAAGTTGAAAAATTTAGCTAAAATTTGGCCAATACTTTCATCCTGTGCTCCTGGCCCTGTGTCAACAAAGCAGTTAAGTCTGTGCCCGTGTACAGCCATGAGTGGCCTGTTCCTTACAGAGGCACCAGCAGATATTTGGTAGCATAAGGTACTTGCAGTATTCTGATTTAAATGAATGGGGATTCCACTGGATTAAGAATTTGGCCAAGCTATCAGCTTGCTTTTTTTTTTTTTTTCTCCCCCCCAAAAGAAGGTGATCTATTAGAACAAATGATAGGAAGAAACTGAGAATGAGGGGACCAGAGCATTAGAAAGTAGGAGTGGTGGATAGAAGGAAAAGATTCCAAAGGAAAAGAAAACTGTCTTTGAACAATACCAAGTTGTGCAGGAGACAATGCTGAAATACCCAAAGAGGATCTTACAGATGCTGAGGTTGCATCAAGGAAGTCTTTCCTTTGACACATTGGCAGTACCTTCTGAGAATCTACACTACTTCTAGCTCCTTATGGCATTTAACAGCAATGAATGGTGTCTTCTGTATTAATAAATTATGATGTCACTTCCTGTTATGGGTTAAGCAATATCCTCTTCATATATTTATATTTCAGGAGCATAAAACAAAAGTAGAAATGAAGTGATTTCAGATACTTTGCGTAACTTATAAATTACATCAATTGCATTTTTTTTTCAGAAGTGGAAGATTAAGAAATATAGTTAAAACACTAATTTCAAAAGAAAACAACAGAAATAAAACTGGGAATATTATTCCTGAATAGCTGAGCATTAATATCATCTTCTTGATAGTCCCTCATAAGCATGATCTGGGTTTTTTTTATAATTGTATTTTGCACTCACAAAGGAGAGCCTGCATTCATCTGCATTTTCTAAATGGGGAGACTAAGGTATGGAAGGGTTAAGTGACATTACCAAAGGCAGTCCAGGAGTCGGTGGTGGAGCTAATCAGGTTTTACTGATTTCCAGTTTTGTGTCCAAGGCAAAGGAATAATATCAATATGTAGTGAATGGCTTGTGCTTAATTTTGAAGGGGCCTCACAGTACAAGGAGTATTCAGAGAACTAGTCTCTCAGCTGCCATCAACTGGCTCAGCAAGAGTCAAGGGTAAAAGCACATGAATCATTAAGTCACCTTTGCATTCTTCTTATCTCTAATACGGAGGGTGGGGGGGGAGAGCAACTCAGGGGTGCTCTGATACTTGGCCGTGTGCCCTTACAGTGCACTTCTGCTATTGGGAGTGGCAGAACACAACAGTGTTCTGATCATAAGCCCTCCTATTCCAATACCATCTCTATCAGGGCAGGTATTGGCAGTAAGATGGCTAAACTAGAAATCTCCAGTTCTTACAGCAATGTGGAAAAACACAATAGGCTGAAGATATGGACCTAGAATACAGAACACTTTTTCTTTGTCATAGCTCTCCTCATTCCCCAAGTCCTATGCCTCAGATCTGAAATGGAGATTTTTCAAAGAGAATTTCAGTAAGATTTTTAGCACCTGAGCTCATGCTAAACAGCTGGATTAATGAGCATTCTCCTCAAAAGGGGCCAAATTCCCAAACTTTATTCATGCATACAGTCCTATTGATTTCAGGAAGGCCATTTGTCTAAGGTGAGCAGATTTAAATTCAAATCAATAAAATTAACAAAGATTTACATGACAGACTATAATGGCTGTCTACTGGATCAAGAATCCCTCTAATTTTTAAATAGATGCCTAAATATCTATTTACTTAGCAAGTACGTTAAAAATCAGATGCTACTCTCCATACATTTGGTCTACATCTCCATCTCCAGGTTCTGTATAAGCAGAATTTAGGTGGAGATTTTCAAAGGTGCTTTTAGGTGTTACCTGCTGCCCTTCCACTAAAACTCGGTTGGATACTTATCTCCCTTGGCCTTTTAGAAAAACTTAGCCTTAGGACTGACACCTGCCCTGCATATGCAGGGAGAGCTCCAGCTGGCTTCAATGGAAGTGTTCCCAGCAGGAAGACTAAGGTCAGGATACATGATTGTGATTGATGATACATGAACAAAGTAGATGCTCACATTTTTTCCATACTGTTGGTTTTGTGGTAGCTACTATTGTAAAACCGTGCTTTTCTAAGAAAGCTTAGCAAACTAGTTCTTATCTCAGCCGGTCACTGAAGAATATAATTTTTATGTAACATTCTACCATGACACAGACACTTCTCTTTTTCTTGTGTTTCTGGGTGCATCTATATGTGCAATTAATGTGCAGCAATAAACTCTGGAGCTTATTGCCCCAGAGTTTATTACTCCCAGGTGCAGCATTTACACATGCATTTGGGACTGCAGCACACTGAGTCAGATCAGAGCAACCCTAGCTCATAGGGGGCCTGGAGGGTCAGCCTGCCATCCTGGGGCTGTGCCCCCCTGGCTCAACTTACTGTGGAGGGGCTGGCTGGGGTTAGGGTTATCATTCCGTTTCCAAAACAGAAGACACCTGTTGTGGGGGCACCTCACTCCCAACCCACAGTCCCCTGGCCCTGCTAAAGTCCTTCACTCCCACCCTGAAACCTTACTGTCCCTGCTGGTGCTGCCCTTTACTCCTGACCTGCAGCCCCCTGGCACTTCCAGTGCCCTGAACTCCTGACCCACAAGCCCCGCCCCCAGTGCTTCTCACTCCCCAGTGACCCTCACTCCTGACCACAGCCCCCTGCTCCCCCCAAGCCTGGTGGGGGGGTGGGCAGCTGGCCTCATCCTGACTGGGCTGGAGAACAGCAGCTCTGATTCATGTGGGTAGTGGTAGAGTGAGTCTGGCCCTGGTACAAGCAGGAGAGAAGAGGCGGGAATCTCTGTGTCAGCCCCAGTCCTGGGCTGGGACTCTCATGCTGTTCCAGGTGGCCTGGGCATGCCCCCCTGGGGCAGTGTCTCTTGGGGCCACATGGCCCCCACAGGCATGAGCACTGGCCCTGTTGCCACCAGCTTGGACACAGACCTCTCTTCTGCCCCCAAAGGGCCCCCCACCTCCTTCCCCTGCTGGAGAGACAGGTGCCTCTCCCCTACGCTGCTGCAGCCTCAGCACCTGGACAGCTTCCCCCAGTGCCAGCAGGCACCCCGCCACCCCTTTCACACACACACTAATCTCCAAGCCCTGGCCCTCCAATCCTGCTTCCCATGGACTTGACTGCATCCCGCTGCTGAGGCTGCTCTTACTATGCTGCCTGGCTGCATGCCAGCCATGTGTGTGTGCATGCACAGATACAAGTGGTACCCCATCTCCAATCACCCTTCCCTTGCTCCCACCAGCGGAGCAGAGTAAAATTCTGGACATTTGTTCAGATTTCAAAAAACCACCTGGACAGGGATTGGAGGACTCAAAAGAGGTAATGTCTGGGAAAACAGGAGGGATGAGGACAACAATGAGAGGGTCCAGAGGAGGGCCACTCGCATGATCTGAGGACAACAGGGCAGACCCTATAATGAGAGACTGTAGGACCTGAACCTGTTCAGCCTTCACAAGAGACTGTCTATAAACTCACTAGGGGGGACCAGAAGGGTTTGGGAGAGACCTTGTTTCCCCTAGCGCCCCCTGGCATAACAAGGAATAATGGCCACAAGTTGTTGGAGAGTAGGTTTAGATTAGACATCCGTAAGAACTACTTCACTGTTAGGGCGGCTAGGATCTGGAACCAACTTCCAAGGGAAGTGGTGCTGTCTCCTACCCTGGGGGTCTTTAAGAAGAGGCTTGATGCCTACCTGGCTGGAATCATTTGAGCCCAGTTTTTTCTCCTGCCTGGGCAGGGGGTCAGACTTGAGGATCTACAGGGTCCCTTCCGACCCTACTTCTATTATTCTTCTATGATTCTATGAAAGCCCATACTTATGGTAACTCTAGCTGGGGCACAAAGGTGCTTCTATGTGGGGCTAACTGGCTGGCTGCCCCTGCACTAAACTACCCTCATGCCTCAGGCAGCATCTACACATGCTCACCGGTGGATCTTTTTACTTTGCATAGCAGGACAGTACTTGTAAATACTTGCTGCAGAGTAAATTAGTTTACTCCAGCCTAATAAGGGCGCATGGGTAGATACTGAGATGTTTACTGCACAGCTAAGTCTACCAAGTAACAAACGTCTTGTGTAGCTGCGCCCTCTGGGTCTGATTCAGATCTACTTACTCATGCTGGGTAAAACTTACTTCACATTAATCCCATTGGCCTCACTAGGTCTATAAGTGGAGTAAAATACTATTCATCATAATCAAAAGAAGCAGATTATGCCTCCATTTGAATAGTATTTAGTCATGTTCTTCTTTGCCGTCCCTCCTGTTCTTATGGTTGTATGACTAATACAACTGTCAGTAAACAGCTGACCTGCTTTTATTGGAAGAGTTTTGGGATTCCTATAAATATTAATCAGCTATTAAACTAAGCTAGTGGATTGCCTTATAACTTATAAATACCCTATATGTTGTATATTTAAACCATTACTATAATAGTAGCAATACCAAACATTATTATGTAATAAGATATATGAGGAGGAAAATTAATCTAGCAGAAGTTATTTTTAATGAGTAGAGAATGAATAAAGAATAGGAAAAACAATATTTTATTATTGCAAATTCAACATTTCTGACCCAACCCTGCATTTCCTGCAGACCCTCAATTTTTTTTTTTTTTGTGGTGCAGGATTGCCCCTTATTTATTGTTACATAAATGGTTTCATATTTACATATTTTATTTGATATGGTGAAAGACCATTAAAAATTACAAGCATTATTTTAAGAAATCAACAAACTGAATAAAACACAGACGTTTCTACAATAATTGAAACAACTTGCCTGGGTGTCATTTGGATTTTCAACAATTCATTAATAAGTTACTGATTCGTACTCAAAGTGCTTACTGTGTTTTCAAGCACATGTGTTAATTTAAGAATTTTTCCTGGATGTGTGGAGGGGTTTGGTTTGGGTTTTTTTCTTTTTTAGTTCGGGCCATAGGTGCAAGCTTTTGTTATGTGGCATCCAATTGTCATTTTGGGGTCCTTTACATAAAAGGGGCCATGTTCCACATCTTTTTCATATTCAGATACTGGCCTGCATAAAATATTGTGTAGATCTTACCTTTTTCTTTTGCCCAAAGATAGTATGCAGCGTACAACCAGAACAACAAGTCAAATGACCTCAATAGTGCAACTTCAGTGTATTTTCTCTTGTCCAAAATATATAAATGTCAAATTCCAGGTTACAGCAGCCCTGACACTAATTATTTTTCTTCATAGCTGCAAGGATACTGCAGTACATTTAATTCTAGAAATCTGATTCTTTTCACTACAGTACTTTTATTTTCAGTAAAAAAAAATCAGTTTGGTGATGGTTAAAATAAAAATATAGTTATATTTGTGTAAATATTTTATAAAAAGTTCTCCAGGCTAGCCAAGCTACAACAACAAAGTTGAAAAGTAGACATTCAGTATCAGAGAATCACAAGGGGGTGGACAAAGACTTGACTTGGAGCCTTTGTATGGCATGGCAGCGTGGTTATTCTGTCCCAGGAGTAGCTCTACTACAGAGTCGTGAGTCACAGGCAGTTCTGAGTCATAACACCCCCATAACTTCTCTGTTGTGCCAAGTGTGTAGGGGGAGAAAACTCTGCTGCATCCAGCAATGGCCTCATGCAACATACACTTTACTTAACAGAACCAGTGTGTTGGGATGGTTTCCCACATAACGTGGGAGGGGGAGTCCAAGTTAGGTAAACCCTGTGTAGCTCTGCAGGGGAATACAAGAGCTTGTACATTCTTGCTCCTCTCCATGGCAGCTAAAGCCAATATATATGCATGTGTGTAATTTAATATGAGCATACTATATACATACACACACACCCAGAATACCAAAGGACCCTGTAAAAAAAAAAAAAAAGAAGTCAGTGGTTCTCAACCTTTTCAGACTCAAGTCACCCCTTGTTAGATGTAAGGCATCCCTCAGAAAAGTGCTTAGTTTTCACTTGTTTCTGACGATGGGAAAATAGAGCAATTTCTCTGTTGTAAAGAACTCAAAAAAAGACCACAGGTCAGAATTTTTTTTTGACACTGTGGATTTCTATTAGAAACCTCTGGGTTTATTTTGTAAATGAAATCATGAGTAGGAGATTGTACATGTAAGAATACTAATATTGCATGGTACCCCAAGGCACCCTTACATGAATCCATGGCACCCCAAGGTGCTACAGCTCCTAGTTAAGAATCACGGTGTTAGATAAAATGCTCCAGTCTTTGAAGAACTGGGACATTCCACCCAAGAAAGATGGAGGACAGTACATGTATTTTCCCTAGAAACAAAAGGTTTAACTGCAGCCATTAAATTGGATTTCTTGAGAGTTACTCATTACCAAGCTCTTAAAACTATCAGAGGAAGGATTAAACATGAAGATTAGAGATTAAAAGTGACATGATATTGAACCAAAGATTTTGGATCCAGTTATGGGCATTTCCAAGAATTCAGGGTTGTCTGGATGTGATATTCCCGTATTATTCTCTGCAACCTCACTGGGGCCATTCTGCTTCTTTGTATGGATGTTTTTCTCACCTTCTTTGGTACAGTGAAGAATCAGGCTGAAATAAATTCTGTTGTTTTTTTTTACAGGATTGGAGCCGGCATATGAGAAGCTGTTGGACACAAGCATTTTATGTAACATAAGCAAAATTAAAGTTGTGTGCACAATGATGTCTGCCTAAAGAGCATCTCATTTAAATTAGTATTTTTAATATAATATTTATTCCAATAGAATAAGGAGACAAATCTAGCAGCATAAAGGAGGTCAGAAGTGGTATAGCTTCTATCTTTCAGCCCCGGAACAAGAACTTACAGGAGATTTAACTTGGCTTGTACTCACTTAACAGTTTGCAAATGACCTTTCCTCTGGTTGAAACGCATCACCTCTAAAATTTGGCTTACCTGATCTAACTGAACGTACAGAAGTCTAAGTTGACATGCAGAGGGGTCCAAAACCATGGTATGATACCTAGATGAAACTCAGCATTACTTATTCTTTTCATAAAGATTTCAGTCTTACCTCCTGTTATCTGTCTTATCCTTGACTGTATACTCTTTGCAGTAGGGACTGTCTTTTTATTACATGTGTAACCCAGGTGGTACTCAGTTACATACC
Source organism: Crocodylus siamensis (assembly GCF_052110815.1). Taxonomy (NCBI): domain Eukaryota; kingdom Metazoa; phylum Chordata; order Crocodylia; family Crocodylidae; genus Crocodylus; species Crocodylus siamensis. The sequence continues at coordinate 125,139,971 of NC_143398.1, read as the reverse complement.
TCCTCTCCAAGTGAAGGGATGTTAGCAGGTGCCAGTGTGCTGTGAGAGGCAAAGCTGCCTGGCTATGTGCAGCTTTCCTCCTCTCCCTATAGAGCAGAGCCAGAACACATGTTGAAAATTTAACTATATACAAGTTTAATAGGATATACAAGTTCTAATATTAAAAAACACACACATAAATAAATACAGGAATTATAAGTTATATAGGTTCAATGAGACCCTTGTTTTGACCTCCTGATCTCTCATCTGTATATAGAGTGTTTGTATAGATCTATATATAGGTATCTAATACAAACAAAACATTCTATAATACAGGTGAGAGATTAGGAGGTCAAAACAAGGGTCTCATTGAACATTATGCAGTCTTATACTCTAATAGGGTGCAAAGTTACAAAGCATGAGGTGCAGTGTTCACAAAGCATGAGGGTCAGAGTTTACAGATGAAGAAATACAGGGCTCACAAGTGAAAAGGTTAGCATACTACCTAAGCGCAACTGTTGTGCCCTCAAAGAAACTACTGGGGGGAGGAGGGGGAGGAAAAGGGAGAATGGATACCTTGATGCCCTAAGGGGCAACCGTAACTCTGTCCACATCACCCAGTTGGCCAGGCCCCAACCCTGGGGCCCCTCCTTCCCTTGCGAGTTGTATGCCACCAAGGAGAGGGCCTCACTTCCCTGTGGGAATCCCCTTTCCAGGGCAGCTCACAACTCCTTTGGGACTTACTGAGGCTGCACGCATCTCCTGGGGTGAGCTGTCGTCTCTTTCTACAGAGGGCCCTCAGCTGCATCTGGGCTCGAGGCTCTCCCAGGCCTTTGGGCTGCTTGTGGCCCTGTGCCACGTCCCATGCACCAATGGCCCTGCCTTGTGCAGGGGTGTGACAGGCATAAGCTTTCATGGCCATTGCAAGTGTTGCCCTGCCTCCTGTCTATGGGCCAGCCACCCACCTCACTCTTCTGCCATCCCTTGATGTAATAGTATTGGGATGTTAATCAGGTAGCAGGCTGCCCATTTTGAAGCCCAATTTTTTTTTTTGAGGGGTGGGGGGGCATAGCTGCACTTCTGTTCCACCCCTACACTGTGGCCCAAGCCTCGCAGATGGTATCCCAGGCAGCTAACTCAGCCGTACCCTTCAACCATTAGCTGTGGTCCCCTCTGGGACCTTCGGCTCCCCCTTAGGCCCTGGCCCCATCTCAGGCCAGCCAGGATCCCAAAACTTCTTTGCTCTGTGGGCATCCCTCACTGTGGGCCCCTGGCCCTTTTGACCCCCTCTGTAGGTCCTGGCCCCAGCATGAATCAGTTGGGTCCCTCAGGTCAGGTCTAAGCTGCTTGCCTGGCTTTCAGGGATTGGGGATCCCCCATTCCTGGCTCAGGTACTTCACAAAGCATGCCTGGCCCTACAGGACCACTCACCCCAGCATGCTCAGGCACTTCAAGAAGCTTACCTGGCCTTCTCTGCATTAAATAACCCACCCAAGGTGGGGGCTAAGGTGCCCCCACCCAGCTTACACCAGGGAGGTGCTCACTCTTGGCATTTACATGAGGGCTGGTGCACCACCAGCGGCCCCAGCAAGCCTTCCTGCCCTGGCAGGGTGCAGTTTTACTCCTTCATGCCAAGGACTAATGAGGCCTCAAAGCCACCCCGCTTACCACTGAGGTGTTCCTGGCAGAGCTCAGCAGAGACATGTTTCTTCTCTGCTGGCTGATTCTGAACTACCCTTAGCTCAGGGGGCTGGGCCTTAAAATAGGCACCCTAATCAGGCACCTGACCCCCCCTGGCCCAGTCCTTAAAGTGGCAGGCACTACCAGTGCCCTGCCACAAGGGGGTTGGAAACCCAAGCTGCCCTGTGTGGCTCTGGGGCCTCGGTTTGCTCCTGGACCCTCTGTGCACTGGCTGCCCACCAACGCTGTGCTCCCTAATAAAGGGGCTGGGGATGTAGCTGCTTGCTGCTCCCCATCCAATGAATCATCTTCCAGGCACTTCTGGGGCAATTGCTGTGCCCCACTGGCCAGCTCTGCCAGCTCTTCTTAGCACTTTTCTTCATCCCTTGTCGCAGCCACCTGTGTGCCAGGCATGCTGCCTTTTTATCCTCTTTGGAGGCTCTGCCCCCTGATTGGAAATGGACCAATCAGAGAAAGGGGGGGTGTTAGTCCCCTCTCTGGTCTGGCTCTTCGCCTCACCCCTGGGTAGTGGCAGGGCAAGCCTCTCCCCATTCAGCAGCTGATTGGTGGGGAGGGAAGAAATGCCCCCACCAATCACTTTCAACCTTCTTGAAAATCAGTGCACCAGGCTGCTGCTGGGAAGCCCACCACACGTGCTTACTATACATTTGTATAAGTCTCCGACTGGGATTCTTAGACATGACTACAGTAAAAATGTACCACCACACAAGGAAGGGGATACAAGAAGGTGTACTTAAAAGAATGCTGTGCCTATTTTAAATGATTTTTTTCCATTTTCCTGGCATATAGCTTACACCAACCTAAACTCCTTTACACATAGCTAGATATGTTTAAAGGAGTTTTAAAATAAGGGAGTAAAATTTATATCACTTCTTATATCATCTATGAATTGGGCCTTCATTTTTCAAAGTACATTCACAAAGGATGTTGTCTGTCAAAATATGTTAACACAATATAATGACCATTAGACCCTCTCACCGGGTGTTAATTCTTATTTTGTCAGAGGCAAATCCTCTTGTTCATGTTCTTCCCGAGAATAATAGATTAGATCTACTGTATTGCATGTGTCTACAGAGTCTGGGTACAAAAACATTGGAAGGTTCAAGGTTCCTTAGCAGATGACAACCTGAGTGAAAGAAAAACCTGTGTGCGCCAGTATACTCTGACATAGTAGCAACAGCTATCATGAGAAGGAAAATAGTTACCATCTAACTTTACCCTAATGACAAGACAAAAGTGAAGGAAACTGACCCTGTGGGAGAAAAAAATAGCTGCTGAAACACCAAGCTAATTGTCACATCTGTCACTTGCCCACCAATATGAATCAATCTCATTAACACTTGATTCACCTCATAATACAGATTTATCTTCCACCTTTGCCATTTAAAGGCACAAGTCTACCCCACTTCGTTAAATAAAGCTAGTGCTCAAAAAAGGTGCTGGGTGGAAGTCCAGGAGGCATAAATCCCTTGTTTCTCTGACAGACAAGCAACAAACGTGCCTGTGATTACCTCCATCCAGGCCCTTGGTTGCCTCTCCCCTGTCTCAGTTTCAGCTTCTGACTAGGATACAAGGAGGAGGGCCCAATGCCTCTCTATCATTAACTCAGGGCACCCTTCTCCCCTGCTTTACTTGTCATTGTCTTCAGGATGGCTGGAGTGTGTCCATGAGATTGGAGGCCTCAGCTTTCCACCTTATTAAAGGCCCCAGAAGCTTGCATGTAGGGAGGGGAAGAACCACTTCACTAGGTCTTTTACAGGGAGATGACTAGGGGCAGGGGAAAAAGAGCTTCCATCTCTCTAGTAGAGGGCTCTTAATGAATCGTGGCTTCAGAACCTGTTTCCACACTATTTATCTGGGAGTGAGTCCTCCCTGGTTGACCAGTGCATGATGGAGAAAATGAATGGCCCAGGTAGTTAGGAAGTTTAAAGCAGTTGAAACAGGTGGAAGAGGACTTACGCAAGAGAGCCTGCTGGCAAGGAAAGAAGCCTCTCTGGGGCTGTTCATTCCCCATTCATAGGACCCTGTGAGACTTATTCCACACGGGGATGTGGAATGGCAGTGGCAAGGAGAACCCCCCACCCCTCCCCACTAGAAAAGCAAGGGCAGTATCTTTAGCAACAGCATTTCTCCTTAAGAGAGGCAAAAGTTGTCTATCTGGCCTCAATGTAGTAAAGATCCTTTTATCCCGAACACCCAGGGAAGCAGCAGAGGGTCTCCTCACCATTACTTATACATCCCAGCTTCTGAGGTATCTACTTGGCTGATGACTTGTCCAGGACCACTGACTCTTCCTGCTGCTATAACATTCTTCTGATGGGGTGACTTTGATGGGGCCTCCCAGACCAAGGGACCTTTATGTTAATGCTCTATTTACATGACCAAGGAAGTTCACCTCAGAGCTATTTTTTTTCAAGTTCTCACAACACTTGAGGAGGGTGTTATTGGTTCTGCTGCCTTTGCCTTTGGTTGCACTCACGTCACATCTAAAGACTATTTTTTGCAACCAGGAGGGGTAGAGTTTGTTTTTTGTGTTTTAAACTAAAGTCAAATTTCTGATGTAAGTTTGGCTTTACAAGTTGCCCTGCACACAGGCCTACTCTATTTTTAAATACAGCCCCAAGCAGAGGGCAAAAAAGATGAGAGAAGTATGATTTGGATGTGGTCCACTAGGGCATAATCAGAAAAAAGGTGTTCTAAAATACATGGGAGACAGGTAACTTAAAACCAGTTCTGCCACAGTATTAGGGGGTCATAACAGGATGGAAAGAAAGATAAGAGATGCTGAGGAGCACTCATTCATGGCAGCAGGCACAAAACACATTCATTATGACCCAGTCAACCAATGCATTCTAACAAGACCAGAAAGGCATTTTCAGAGGCCTATGAGGAAGTGGCTGTGTGCTTACACATTTCTGCATATAAAAGGAAGGAAGTAATTCCACTGAATATACTATTCATGCCAACCACTGTTTACATTATTGAATTAATGTGACACTTTCTAGGGACATTTTGCCACTTGCAGGTACTCACCATTTGAGGTCTGCAATGGACTCATGCTAGTCTTTGCTACCACTCTATTATTCAATAATAGAATGACACACAAAAAGAAGCCTGGAGTGCAAGATCCTGCTCACTCACGGAACACTACCTGAGAGGTAAATTTAGATTCTTCATCTTACATCGCTTGAGTGCTCCAGTTGATAGACGCCTCAAATTATGGTTAGCATTTGCAGTAGAGTGCAGCATCTAAAAATCTAGACCCCACTGAAGGCAGTGAGTTTTACTACTGACTTGAGCAAAGTCAGGTTTTGACTTCTGGTCCAGAGATCTTTTGGAAACTGAACCATCACTACCAAACATGGCCCAAGATCTTTCTGGGAGTCAGACAATCAAATATAGTAGATACTTTTTCCCATGTGTTGCCAGTGCCCAACTATGTTCTGCCAGTGCCTAATCAACTACAGAGTTGCTGACATGCTAGCTTTTAATCTTCATTCTTACAAAGACAGAAATCAACATGTTTCTAACATAGGTCAAGGAGAAGCCAGAGGTGAATATCAATATATCCTGGATTCAGGCATCACGCTTTCTCTTTAGATGCTTACCAACATTTTGACCTTGCACTACAAAACTGAGAATCATTTCTACTACAGTAAGGACATCAGAAGCAAGAACATCTGTTCCTTTCCTCTAGCCTTCTCAATCTTTTCTTCATTCTTTCCCTGAAGGACACAACTTGGAAAGATAAGGAACCATCTTTAGTATGCATTACTACTACTACTAATATGACTACTACATTTGATCTTACAAACTTTGAAGGTTTTGTACTATTGTCTTTTCTTTAGAATGATTATAAAATGGTCAATGCCTTGCAACCCTCCTGGCAGATGCTAAGAAGCATTGCTCTAGCTCAGGGCTGTTAAACTCATCTGATCCTGAATGATACAGGGCCAGTTCATGACTGGATCAGCCCTGCCCTTCCCTTCCTCCCCTCCTTCACACATGCCTGATCCAGCACAGGTGCACCTGCTGGGGGTGGTCTGGGATGACAGCCTGAGAAGGTGATATGTGTGGCACAGCCTGTGACCAAATCCCAGTGAGTGCCAGGCATTAGCAGTGGTGCACAGTAGTGGTGCACATCTTGGGCACTGTGTACAAGGATGTTCCAGTGCAGCAACAGGGACAGCACCAGTGGCTGAATGATAGGGCTCCCTGGGCCAGATCCAGCCCACAGGCCATATGTTTGAGACTTCTGCTCTAGGCTACTGAATCCTACAACATGCTATCCTCCCTTGGTATTAAAGGGTTCAGGTGATCGTTGACATGTGGGCAAGGAATGGATGGATGTGGGGGACAAAGCAGATTACGCTGGAAGAGAATAAGTAGCACTGGCAGGACAAGATTACCAGTGAAGATCCTCAAAGACTGATTTGGGAACTGATCTCATACTTTAATATGTTTCATAAATGACCTTGGCATAAAGGGTAGGTATGTGCTACTGAAATTTGCTGGTAAGATAAAATTGGAAGGCATCATCAAGCCAGCAGAGGCTCAGTGATCATACAGGAAGAACTGGGTAACCCTGAGGGTTGGGATAACAGATATGCCTGAAATTTAATAAAGTGTACACTCATGTACATAAAGACTACCAATAATGATTTATGCTATGTACTAGGAGCCCATCCATTGGAAACATCAGCAGAGGAGGGGTTTAGTAAATCTCAGAATAATCAGGAAAAAGTCAGTGAGACCCTAGAATGTATCAAGCAATTTGTGTCATTGTGCAAGGCACCAGTGAGACCCTATCTGGAATACTGTAGATAGTTATGGTCATAATTGTTCAAATAAAATGGATTCAAACTCAGACAGATGCAAATAAATGTTACCAGGAGGACCAGGAAAATGGAAAATCTCTCAGGTGATAAGGAGACTAGAAAAGCTTAGCTTGTTCAACCTAATAAAATGAGAGGTCATGAGCTGCTCTTTGTAACTGTATCAGGGAGGTAAAAACCAGTGATGGAGAAGAACTGTTTCAATTAAAGGGCCGGCACAAGTACTGGATATAAACTGGCATTAATACATTTAGGCTGAAAATTAGGAGAAGGATGCTTCATCATCAGTGGAGCAAAGTTCTAGAGCAGCTTTCGAATTGGAGTTAGGGGGCAAGGTGCTGAACTAGTTTTAAGACGGAGCTTGATAACAAATTGTTGCAGAATGGAATTACAATGTAATTGCCTACACTAACATGGGACTGGATCAGTCACCTATGAGATCCCTTCTGTTCATATGTTCCTCTCTTGGATATGGTCCCAACATTCTTTCACCCATTATGAATAAATAGGCTTCAGCAAGGCCTAATTCAACAATGCAAAGAGGGAGGAATGCCCACCTCTTGCAGAGTTGCTTTATGGCTCAGTATAATCTAGCCCTTAATTTGTTAGTAGATTTCATATATTTCTTCCTAAATCAAGTAGTATGTTACAATAGTAACTGTTTTTTTAAGTTAATACTTTGTACTTATATAGCATCTTTCATCTTTCAAAGTGCTTTATATACATTAATTATATACTCTTCCCTATATCCCTTTGATCTAGGCACGTATTATGATGCTCAGTTTACCATCTTGGAAACAGGTGCAGAAGAATAAATTTTTGCTTGCTCACAAAACCCACCGTATTCAATGTAATTTCACAAGTCTACTGGAAGGATGGATTTGAGGTGGAAGGGTTAAGTGACTATACCTGGTCACAGAGCAAGTCACTAGCAGACCAGGGACATAAGAATTCTGAGTTCCATTTATTTTTGAGGAGCAAGGGGAAGAAGGGTGTGAAGCTGTTTGTGGAATGGGTGGAATTGTAAGACAGTGAGAAATAAGGTGTCAAGTGCTAGTGGTGCAGAGAGAACAGAAAACCTAGAATCAAATTCAGTGATGTATGAAAGGACTGAATGATTAGGACTCCAGTGTTGGGGATAAATCAGTTTGGATAATGGATAAGTAAATGAATAAAGCATAAGGGCTACTCTTGATTCATATGAACATTATTTGTCCACAGAGGAAAGAGGTGAACACTCCTTGTCAGCTTAAAAAAAATGACTGGTGTAGTTTGATAATGCTTAAAGTGAATGTTGGTGTAATTTTTTGTGACTGACTGGCAGAGTCAGATTTGAAGATAAGTTTGCAACAGCAGTTGTTATTGCTGAATAGCAGCGTAATTCTTCTTGCATATACTGATGCTATTTCCATGTCTGGATTACAGTGATTATGTGGAGAGGCTGTAAGTGTATTTGGCATTTGTTTAAAACAGAAGTCTCCTTTTATCTGCCATCATCATGTTTGTTTTTAAGAGATGTATGTCTTAAAAGAGAAGTGTAGCTTGTTGTACGGAGTGGAAGACTGCTAAAAAACATGCTTATGTTATGTTCCTGTATATGCCATTGATTTGGTCTGTGAGGGGGGGCAGCTGTGGTTTAACAGGGAAGGCAAAGTGCTGGGTGTTAAGAAACCAGGCTTCTGATCTTGACTTTTATTGACTCTATGACCAAGAGAAAATCACTGAAGGCCACTTCCTGGCCCAGCCTTACATGGCTGTAGAGTGATCATAAGGGAAGATAACACTACACTAACTACTTCCTTTGTGGTCCGAAGAACACTTTCACACACTTGGATCACTGGAGTTGAAGGAACAACTAACCTGGAAGGGAGATTACAGTGGCTCCTGCACTACTCCAGATAAACCAGAGTATGAGAACAAAATATCACTGCAGATGTCATGTTACTATATAACAAGCTGAGGGGTGGAAAGGAAGAGGGCCTCAGTTTGATCCTGTAAGTATAAAACCCTTTCTGTATTATTGAAATAATTAATTTTCAAAGTAGAAGGACTGACATATTCAATTTTACACTCATTTTGATATGCTGAAAAGTACCTAGAGAATTAGTGGGAAATTAACAGGGTTAAAATCTACATGGAATATAGATATCTCAGTTAAAATGGTGCCACTAAATACTAGTAATTTGTAAAGCTGATTTTTAACATGCATGTATTTTAATTAGTTTCAAACTGTTCTCACTTCACATCAGTATTACCCACAAAACTGGCTACGCCTAAGAGATTTGTGTGCACAGATTTTTTACCCATAAAGATCCCTCAGACATTAATATATAATAACCCTGAAACACAGGGGATTGTATATTAAAAAAAAGAAAATCATGTTAATGAATCAAGGCTGAATTTTTAACTCATAAATCAACACATTTATAGATGCAATTGCCTCAATCTCTGTCCCTCTTCTGTGTTCCCTACCACCCTCCACCCTGGCTTCCCAGGAATTTGTTATTAATTTAATTATTAACTATCTTTTAATACTTATATTATAGCATGGCTCAGTGCTCATAGTATCTGAGCACCTTCCAGTACCACATTATATGGCATCTATCACACGTTAATTCTTCTGTTCTCAAGATGTGGACCTTGAAGTACTTGGTTTTAGAATTCTTTTAAATAAAATATATATGCAAACACACATATAATGCTATGTTTATTTAAGAGAAAGTAGGTAAAGAATTCACTGTGCACTTAGAACAGAAGGAGGCTAGGTTTGGATGGTCCTTCATTCATGTTCATTCCACTTGAGGTCATGACAAGCCCTGAAGAGAGCTCCATTTCCTGCACACATTCACTTTCCTCTTACTGTAAAGAGTTCCATTGTGTCAGAAGAGTGAAGTGGTTAGCCAAGGTCTGTGCTGCAAAGGAATGTGCTAGACACTATATAGACACATAGGAAGAGATAAAAAGTCAAAGGACATATTAATATTGCCACCTTAATTCTGACATTTCTATACTTTTAAGTATTTGACTTTGCAATCTGAATCATCTTCATTTTATGTGGTATGTAGTTACCTAAGTTTTTTTTTTTAACAAATTTAAAAAACCCCCAGGAAATCCATCATGGGCATGAATCCCAACTAGTGCATGTACAAATGATGGGGTGAATGGGGAATCTATTTGATTAGAAGAGATTAAAAGAGCTTGGCAAAATGGAAGTTGGGAAGTAATATGATTACTGTTCAGGATTAATTCAAAGCAGTAAACTCTGGTGTATATCATGCCAGAGTTTATTGCTCCTGGGCACATTGTTTGAATGTGCACCCGGAACCGCAGCATTTTGAGCTGGGTCACAGCAGTCCTGGCTGGCTTGAGGCCTGGCCCTGGGGGATCAGCCTGGCAGCTCAGGATTGCTCCAGCCAGGCTCAACATGCTGCAGAAGGGCTGGCTGGGGCACGAGGGTGCTTTACTGCAGTGCTCCACTGCAGGAGTGTGTGCAGTGGCAGAGAGACAGTGCTCGCCCCCCCTCCTCCCCCGGACAAGCTGCCCATGACCCTGTCCTTCATTCCACTGGGGCCCTGCAGCCATGCATTGTGGCCCTGGGCCCCAAGCCCCACACACTACTCAGCTGGGCGGCAGTCCCAGCCCTGCCAAACTCCCTCCCTATGGCGGCCTCAGTTTCCCCCATCCCCTTCACTTACCTGCTGGAGCTGCTCTCTAGGCTGCCTGGCAGCCACGTACATATACATGCACATAGTGCCCCCTGCCTGACCACTCTCCTCCCGTTCCCGCCCAGCCCCCTGCAGGCTGGAATGCTGCCTGCCTGCAGAGAGCTGTCTGCAAAACTGCAAAATCTGTGGGTTTCTCCAGTAAAATGAGAAATCTGCATTAGCCTCCAGTAAAGGGTAAAATCCACAGTTTTCTCCATTTTTCTGTGGGAAATGGAAAACCTGGATCCCTGCTAGCCAGAACCAACTGAGACTGAGCAGGCTACCTGTTTAACCAGCTTGCCTAACTAGCCCTAGTCTGAAGGACAGCTCAGCAGTGGAATAATCAACCTCTGTCCTGGGGCAAATTTCTGATTTCTGGAACAGGCCTGGTTGCCAGTTCTGTTCTGGATCCTGAAACAAACGCTGCATGCATGGGCCTGACGTAAATGCCTGGTCTGAGCTTTTGAGCTTGAATGCTGTCAGGAAGGGGTCTGGAAAAATAGCTGTTATCTGATTCTTCCGTTGTTTAACAGGAAGGGGAGTTTGTATATTGTACATTTAAGGAAAAGTCTCTCTCTCCCCTCCCCTTGAGTTTTTGACTAACTACTACTAACTGGCTAGGTCAAAAGAAGTGGCAGCATTATTCCTAATGCTAGGATAGGTGTTATTCTAGAAATTCTACCTAGATTCTGCACTGGAGGCTCCAGCCTGTCTTCTTGTTACATGTTTAAGGAATTTGTAAGGATTGCTGGGTTCCACTTGGGCCCCAAGCACAGGATAAGGTAACGCTTAGAGCTGTCCTAAATTGCCACTGTATTCATGGTACATATGGACCTTAGCACAAGTGGGAAGTAGTTACCAAACCACTAGGTTTCCCATTCTTTTCTACACCCAGAATGTCCATTTTTGGCCTGTGCCAGAAAGCACCCTGCTTCCAGAGCCAGAGGGGTAGGATATACCTTCTGTCTCCAGGGGGTATATTGAATTAGGCCCTGGAGAGTAGGACTGTGAAGCTTTTGGAAATCTGTTTGGCAGAGAGCACATGCCTGCAGCATTATTCACCAAGCTGTTGCTGCTGCCTAGGTGCAGGCAGACACTCGGTACAGAGGCATGGTAGTGGTGGCAGCAGACCTGCCAAGTCTCTCTCCTGTCCTCTATCGCACTGGATTCTGTTCTGTGTGTGCCAGCACATCTTCAGAAACAGCTGTTGTTTTACCTGTCTCCTTAGCCTGGTGTTTTTTTTCCTGCTGGGGATATGTTACACCCCCTTTAGACTGCCCACAACCAGCCTCTGTATATGTCACAAGATTGGACCGTATGTAGGCAAATCTTTTTTTCCTTTCAAGTCAAAGAGCAAGGCCAAATATTCATGCCAGCAACCTAGTATCAGTGGCAATGCCTGCCAGCCTCAACCCAGCTCTTATCATTAATCCCCTTTGAGAGTGACAGAGGCAGAGAGAGATACATAGTAACACAGTCTGCTTGTTTGTCCTCAGGAGTGATAGCAGAGGTCTGTCCACTTTGGCAATGTCAGGAAAAACAGAAGTGATCCCCTCTATCATGAAGAGAATGTGAGGCTCAAGTGCCTCAGCCAGAGATACCTACATCTCTGTGAATGGATCTGATTTGATGCACTCTACCATACATAGCATCCTCATTTAGCTGGTGCCCCTTCATGCAAAGGAGTAGGATTTGCTGTTACTGTCCCATTAAGATGTATGCATCAATCTACCCTTGCATAGTAATTGTTTCAGACTCCATAGACTCTGACATACGTTGTAGTGGTTGCACTTGAAACCTGAACACATGTCACGTAAAAGATAGCTTGGATTATGACTTCATTATGTGGCAGTAGGAGCTGGGGTCATAGGCATAGCCTAAACTGGCTTCATTTGTCCTTGTCAAAGTGTGAAGGATGAAGGCCTGATGCCACTACATATCTGTATCTCCTTAAAGTCAGTGTGTTCATATGAGGGATGAAAAGTGCCCACAGTGAGCAAAAATCTCTGCTTTGTTCTGCACTGCTTTTCCTAGGCTTCCCATTCTTTATTCACCCAAGTATGGTACAAGGTGGAACCCGTGGATCAGTGGAAGTTGGTGATACCTAGAAGTCAGTAGATAGAACTGGCACATACAGGGGACTTCAGTGGCAGTTTAAACAGCAGGCATCACCACAATGTGTCCAATTCAAAGCTGAGTTGACATCTTATCCACATAAGACTCCCTTGCTCTTGGGAGAAGTAAGAAAGAACTAACTTTGTTACTTTCCCTGAATGCTGCCAGTAAACCTTTCTTAAGAAGCAGGTCAGCCCTCTGAGTTATGTAACGTGACTCAGGCCTGACCTCATCTAGAATAGGATCCAGTGGCAAGTCTATCCATATGGTGTGACACTTTTGCATAAAGGAGCCAGTGAGTGAGGTATTAAAGACAGAAATAGAGGCTTGACCAAAAAATGGATCCTTGCGAACATAAGAAGGATTGATAAGGTAAGGGGTTGTCTTTGCACCTTGGGGGACTTTCCTTGTGGGAAGTGAGGGTCTGTCCCATATCAGACAGATTAGGATGCACAGACAAAAAGGGCATTAGTTCATACCCCAGCCCCACAGAGATTAATAACACAGGTCTTTACTACTTTTTCTGGGCCCCTGCTTTCCTGTTTTATACCTTTCCTCTGAACAGGGAAACTCCCTTTAAAGGCATCTCCTGGGTCAAATGTAGCCTGGGAAAGCATTCCTAGATTGCCACTTCTGCAACATTCTGACCTGTTGGACTAGAATGAGGAAGCCAGTGGTCATGGGTGACTGGTGCCTCCAGAGTCTGGGGGGGTACCAGCGGCCAGTTGCCAACCAGATGTGTGTGTGTGGGTTGGGGGGGGAGAAGCAGCCAATTGCAGTGCTGGCAGAAAAACCAGAAGTGCCACCGGTGGGGCCATCCCTAGGGGGTGCGAATCAGGGTGACCGCCCTGGGCCCTGAGCTTTGGGGGCCCATGGAGCTAGGCAGAGTAGTGTGGTGGCTCCACACTGTCACCAGCTTCGCGTCCAGCTGCTCAGCACCCCCCACCCACTGAATCCACTGCCAGCTTCCTTGTGTCCGAGACTGGGGTCCTGCACCCTACTTGGGCCATCTCTGGCCAATGACACTTCTTTCAGTGCCACCAGCACCAGTCTTGAGGGTGGGGGGGTGTCACCGGCTGATGCTTCACTTGACGCCCCCACTCCCTGGTCAGCAAAGGCCAATCTCAGGGGGGGCACATGCCCCCCCCTCCGCATGCCGCCCCTACGTGTTGCCTATGCCAGTGGTCTTAAGGCCTGTGTCATTGGCTCAGTGTCCCTGCCTAGGGAAAATTGCCACTTATTACTCTTGGGGAATTTCTCCAGTTTGGGGTCAGAATAGCGGCCTATTCCATGCAGAATTACTTTGTTCATTTGCAGGGATTCTCAGAGAACATTACCCTAAGTCTTCTTCCGTAGGCTTTTCCAGTACAAGGGTAGCCTAGATCAGGGCTGTCTAGATTCTGAGACGTGAGGGGGCTTCATGCCACACAGAGCCCCCTGGCATTCAGGCTGCCCCCAGTGCATGGGCTCTGAGGACGCCTGTGGGCCATGCCACCCTGCCCACAGGGGCAAGGGCAGAAGCAGAAGCCAGAGGAAGGAAGGGAAACCCAGAGGCCCAGAAAGTGGTAGAAGGAGAAGTAAGGGAAGCAAGGGCAGGGCAGGAACTTGAAGATAACCTCTTTCAGGTCACATGTAGACCATGTAAGTGGACAGCACTGGTCCAGATCATTATTAGGAGTTAAATAAGCCAGTGTCTTAGGGTCATATGTTCTGCGTTATCACTTTAGGATCCCATTAGGGATAATTACCCATTAGGGTTCATTACATCAAATTTCTGGTACATATCAATACCTGTATACTTGGTTCTTGTTGATGAGTACAGTATTTCATGGTGAAGGGAAGAGAAAAACTAGGTGTGGTATTATCTTGATGTTATGTGGCTTGCTTATGCCACCATTGAGTGGAAGCAAATGCACTTTCTAGTAGGGCTGTGCAAAATTTCACCAGCAGCTTCATTGTGACTCTGTTTTGACTCGTTTTGAGGTCAAAACAGCAAAATCAAAATGCAACAAAGAGCTTTGAAACAGCCTTGAAATGAAACGGGGCAATTTGAAATGTTCCAAAAATTTTTAATTGTTTCGAGTTTCAAAGCTCAAGCTGGGCTTGCCTGCAGGGAAACAGAAACTAAAGTAAGGAGAGGGATGGGGAAGAGGGGCGAAGGGGGGAGGGGAAGGAGTGCTCTCATTATTGACTATGTGACTTTCATTCTTTCCTGAGGATCCAGTGACTGTTATCCTTTCCTGAGGATCCCGTCCAATCCCAGTGCTCTGGAGGAGGGATGGAAAAACTGCATAAAAGGCAGCATTGTTTGAACTGCCCTGCTTTCTGCCTTGGTGCCAGTTGAGTGAGGGCACACCTTAACACACACACAGTGTCACCCACCCGTGTCATGAGTTTTGCCTATCAGCAGCTAGAGGTGCAGGGCCCCAGCACCCAGACTCCCCCTGGACCTATCTCCTCGACAGCTGGCAGGCTTCATGGCCACAGCAGGGCCTAGCAGGCCTGCCGTTTTCACCCTGCTATGCCTTAACACACACAGTGTCACCCATGTCATGAGTTCTGGTTGTCCTCAGCTTGAGGTGCAGTTTCCCCCAAACCCCTGCACCTATCTCCTTGAAACTTGGCAGGCTTCGTTGCCTCAGCAGGGGCTAGCATGCTTGTAGTTTTGACCCTGCCATGGCTTAACACGTACATGTGACATGAGTTTTGCTTTCAAGATTTTGAGGTGCAGTTTCCCCCAAACCCCTGCACCTACCTCCTTGAAACTGGGCAGGCTTCATGCCCTCAGAACAAGCTACCATTCCTGCAATTTTCATCCAAATCACGCCAGAAATGACAAAGTTATAGGCTGTTTCAAGCTTCCCCATTATAGCCTATGGGTGAAACGTCGAAACGGTGAAACTGTTTGGATGAAATGAAATGGAACAGCGGTTTTGAATCAAAACAAAATTCAAAATACAAGTTGAAATGGAAGAGTGCCATTTCAGACAGCCCTACTGTCTAGGTAACAGGCATGTGAAAGCCAATGGTAGTTCTCCTGCAACATGGTGCCTTAGGGATCTATCAACTTTTTCATTATTAGGGGAAAATTGGCCGTAAAGACTAAATTGAAGAACATAAAATTAAAGTATATCTATCAACTTCCCTTGGGTTTTATAGGTTTAACAGATTTGTTTTAATTTAAATGGAAACCAAATCATATAACTTACCGATAATGTGTTACAATATTAGTCAGGAATATACTGCTACCATATGTACTACCACTTTTTAGTAATTCTTAAAATTGTCTGAATAATACTTTCTAATATGTGGAAGCCCCGTTCACATCTCTGAGTGTATACACAGGAACCAAAATTATGATGCTACTAGCAAATTGCCTGTCAACAATGATGTGGGGGGCCAGCAGGGACAGAGCCCCGCATCTGGCCCCACACCCCCCTTTCACCTCCCTGCCACTACTCGTCTGGCCCCGCCCTACCCCCACCCCCCTCCCAACGCTTTGGGTCCAACCCTGCTCCACCCCCACTCCCCCCACTTCAGGTTCAGCCCCGTTCCCCACCTCCCTCCCCTGCCACTTCAGGTTCAACCCCATTCTCCTCACTCCAACCCCTGCTCCCCCCCATTGCTTTGGGTCTAACTCTGCTCCCCCCACTCCCTTGCCACCAATTCAAGTCTGACCCTGCTCCCCAGCACCACTTCGGGTCCAGCTCTGCTCCCCTCCTGCCCTCTGCTGCTTAGGGTCTGACCCAGGCCCCCCTGCCCCACTTCAGGTCTGGGCTTGCTCCCCCCCAACCGACACACCCCTCCACTTCTGGTCTGACCCTGCTCCCCCCACCTCCCTCCTCTGCTTCAGGTCCAGCCCTGCTCCCTTCTCCCCACCCCTGCTTTGGGTCCAACCCCCCCACACTGCTTCAGGTGCACTTGCCTCCCCTCCCACCCTCCCTGCCCACCACCTCCAGCGACTGGGCCAGGCAGCAGGGGGTACCACCACTGTGATCCCCTCCTTCACCCTCAGGCAGGGAGGGATGGGGGAAGCCCCGCTGCTTGGATGGCCGGGGTGTGTTCCTCACCACTAAACTTCCTCAGCAGTGGTGCAAACTTGGGCCTGTGCAGCCCAGGCCACCCAGCCAATTGCTGCCTGCCCCCTCAGCGGCACATGCCAACTGGCCAGAAGCATTATGGACAGACAGACAGATACACAGACAGATAGACTAAGCCTTTTATTAATTAGAATGCTAAGGGAAAACTATATGAAATAATGGATAATATATGAGTTTAGGGTGTCAGGAAGAACTGGGCACCACCTAAGCCAACATTTCACTGGGAACAGCTACATGTGCGTTTAGTTAATGCTCATTAAATCTAGTACCTCTTACATGAGCACCCAACTGTGCAGTTGTTACTGTGCAGTCATTTAGCGTTTGCTAAAGCAAGTACTAAATGACTGTGCAGTAACTGAGCAGTAACCATCATGACTACACAGTCCCAGTGGTGCACAAGTCATTTCTGACCCTTCTGTGGAGTAGCAAAGTAGGTTTATGCCTGCTGATGCTACATCGCTGTAGCTCATTGCTATGGCAACGTAGCATCTTAGGTAGGTGCACGCACTGAGGTACCAGGAAAATATGCGTAAGCCTGTCTGACCAGCATTCCCTCTAAGTTGTGTGGCATGCATGGCCACACAGGCACACCTGGCAGTGCGGCAGGAGTATGCCTGTGTGGCCGCACACACTGCACACAGCTTAGAGGGAACACTGGTCTTAACATGCATTAACTAAAGAGCATGGGGTGTTTATACATGTATTCCAGCAATGGGGGGATGCTTTAATTTGAGCAGCTCTGAGACTTTCTGAGCTCTAATTATAGCACCCAAAGCATCACATGTAGTGGTGTCCCCATGCTGAAAAATAACTAACAAGCTTTAGTTAAAGTCCCCCTGCCACCGTTTTTTAGTGTGGGGACACTGAAACGTGATGCTGGCATCTGCTAGAGCATAGTAACTAGCACACTCTAGCAGACTCGACTAATTGAGTCTGCTCCAACACACTGTAATTACAGAACCTCAGAGGAGCCTCCTTACATGTGTATAGGTGCCCATGGTTTTTAAATGATACTTAATATGTATTAACCTATTTTAATGTGCATTAATTAAACAGCATTTTTTTCAGTGCTTTAATGTGCATTAAAATAAGCTAATGTGCATTAAAGCACATGTGTAGACATGCCCAACTGTGTAACAACCTTTCTACATCTGTTTCATCATATATCCAATGGTAGTAATGCAACATCTATCTCAAGGGTGTGATGAGACAAACTCATGTTTATAAAGTGTTTTGAAATCCTGTGTCGTGTAAAGTGCAGTATTAGTAAGCTGATGAACTTGTGCATTTCTTGCATTGCATTATGCAAATGACTAGAGGAGCTCTATTTCAGTGCAACACCCAAAAGCAAAATAGCTTAAGTAATTTGGTCTTTCAAGTACGGTCTTTATGTTCATTATAAATTACATGAGGGAACCACATATGCAAACAAGCATGGGTCTGTTACCTGCATAGGAACACTGAAGTGAGCTAGAAAAGATGGGGTTTTAGTACTCTAGCTTTTTAGCTCTGGTGATTTAGGTATAGTGTATTCAAGTAGAAATATGTTCAATAGGGGAGATTCATATTCAGACCTTTGAGTGGTGGTATTCCTCTTCATTTTTTTTAATAAAACATAAATCCAATAAATTCCTGCAAGCAACCCCATCAAAATATTCAAAAGTTCTATCGGTGGTTGTATTAGAGGTTCAGTAGGTATCATTCTTATTTTCATGGGCTAAATGTTTCTTGAATGACGTGTAACACTTTCACTGGATCAAAAAATGGGTATATCTCATCATAGCAATATGACAATGAAATGGTGCCCTAGTTCGAAAACCATGTAGAGGCTACCTCCTTAGTACCTGAAATATCCTATTTCCATACAAGAGTGAGAGGTACTAAGGGCTTTGTGAAGAGAGCTGCTCTATTGATATCAGAACCAGGCATGTGTCACTACTTACTAGTCAACATAGTGAAAGGACTGTGTATCTTCTCTAAAGGAGAAAGTTTGAAAGGTGGACAAGAAGTTATCAAGGAAGAGCCAGTACAGAGAAGATCTAGAGACAAGATTTAGTTCTGAACCTGCTGCAAATTTTTGCTGTTTGCTTTTATTCATTTTTCTCAAAACCTTAATGCAATCACCGAGAAAGAGGCTGTATAGCAATCTACATTATGGGTGGTATTCTGATCCTTTCTCAGTCATCTACGTGTCTAGATTTGGTCACCCACATGGTATTTTTGGTCATCTAAATTCAAATACCTTTTACACACAGGTAGGAATTCTATTCCTGGACATGCACAGTAGGCTGCATGCTGGCCACTTACATAACCAGGACACACACCTGTGCCTCTTGTGGATGCGCACTGCTATCTGAGGCCCAAAAGTGTAGTCAACCAAAGCCCAAGAGTTCAACTCAGAAACAGAGGAAGTCTTTCCTGTCTACTGTCTCTAATGGTTGAATGGCTAGTGTGCTTGCCTGGAAAACCAGAAATACTAGGTTCCAGGGGGTCTCTTTCTTAGGGGGCCCATTGAACCTGGGTGTATTTCCACTACTATAATCTAGCTGCTACACCACAGGAAAATCAATGCCCAGCCCTTTCTCTGGTGTTCCTTTTGAAGCTGGTCCTCTGGGTAGACATGAGGGACATGTGTGGAACCAGACAGAAGAGCACTAGCTCAGGAGCGTCTGACTCAGTGAAGTGACTGATAGCCTGGATGGGAGTGGGCTCTCGGTTTTAACCTAGGCTCTTGTTCATGGTCAGGCAGAAGCTTCCCCTCCCTTCCTGTTTTTTCCAAAGACTACGTTAAACACAAGGGGCAGTGTCTCCACTTCAAACTGAGTGTTGTACAAGACTTTGGATAATGTCTAACCTATGATGTGGTGGTTAAAACACTGTACTAAGTTAGAAAGTCAGGTTCAAACCCTCTCTGGGCAAGGGTGGCTTTCAGGTTCTTCAATTTCTGGGGTGGGTATCTTAGTGCTGGAGAGGAAAGATGGGAAGTCTTCCTCTTCCCCTTTCTCCCCATTTTGTTGCCACTGCAAGCCTAGCCTGAGTGCAGAGTCATCATCAAATGTACACAGGCAACATGGCCAGGAATAGAATTCCTACTACCACATAAGTGGATTTTTGGCCATTAGACAATGAAAAATTCCATGTAGATGATGAGATGTGGACACTTAGATGACCAGGAAGGGAACAGAATACCCCACTTTGTGTTGTATGTTGGTAGAGAGTATGAGTCCCATCTGTTTCATAGGACACTATGCCCTTGAAGGCATCACTCTTGTCTGAAATATAAAACATTTCTGATCACTTCAGGCTCACTGGTATTTTGGGCAAGAATGGAGGGGTAGGAGAGCAGGTGTTTTAGTCTTGGTATACTGACCATATTCCAAGTAGGTTATCTCAGTGTTCCTACCTGATTGTGTGAGATAGTGTTAGTCCTTCTGTCCAGCAGTAGATAGAGTTTAGGACTTTCAGATTGCCTGGTTCCTTGCTGAGTGTGACAAAGAACCTGAGGATATTTTTATCTTGCCTGTGTTATTCAGAGTATTACACAGACAATTCAGTTCAATCTGTACAAAGGTATAGACACACCAGAAAAATATAGTACACATGTAATTCTACTTATTGAACCTCTGTGGACTTTTAACTAGGTCCAGAATCTTTTGCCAGAATCTTGTTTTCACTGATGTCTCTCTGGTCTTATCCATGCTAATAATTTGGGTTTTTTTTATTTTTTTGCGGGAAGAGAGCGTTACTTTAAATTTTCCTATTTTTGTCACCACAAGCTCTGCTTAACCAGAAACTAAATTCTGCCTTGACTTACACCCAAAGCAAACTCACTGTAGCCAATTGCCCCATATCTGAGCTCAGGGTTGATTTTTTTGGTGGGGTGGGGGGGTAGGGAGGGGTTTGTAGGTGCACTTTGATGGAGGCTATTGCAGTACCTGGTGAAAATCAGAGCAGCCACAAAGCTGCTGCCCCAGATAGCTGCAGCCCATTCCTCTGAAATGCTTATAGATTTTTCTGGCCATGCTCACGAATTGCCCCTATCCTGGAAGTTGCAATCAACTCTGACAGACAGAACCATTTCACTGGCCCTAAAGTACCAAACAGCAATTTCTTACAGTAGGGGGATTTTCCAGTGCGATGGGGCTATAGTTGAGCCCAGAATCAGGGTCAATGGGCTTGATTAACAGGGCAGAATTTAGCTGTGGTACTGTAATAAAAATACAGTGTCCCCTTGTAGAATGTAGGTAATGAAGAGATGTCTTTCCAAGCTCCTTTTAAAGAATGTAAGGTGGGTGCCTATTTCTTATATTGATAAAAAAGTAAATAAATGAAGCTATTAAAAGCAGGTTGACTGTGAGCATGTTCATAATTAGATTCCAGTTCCAGGCAGGGAGTCAGAATGAAATGTGTAGTAATTGGTGCGTCATTGTTTAGGCTCGACAAATTTTCATTTGCAGGAGCTACCCTCTCACTGTAGTCATGCTTTAAAGGAAACAAAGAGGACCTTTAATTAAATTGACACGTGAAAGTCATGCTGGTGTATTTCAAAGATCACAAGCCCAATATTAGCATATACCTTTGAAATGCCCCATAGCATTAAGAGAATAGATGAAGTACCCTAATCCACTTGTAATTCTCCTTTTGGGTTTGCTGCTTAAAAGTAAATGAAGCCATTACAAAAATCCAGCTGACCAAAAATCTAGCTCTGGCCGGTCAATTCAGGCTAAGCTAATGCAATTATCATTCTTATCCATATTGTCATGCAGTTAGTCCCACTGAGCCTAGCGCTCAACTGTCCTGATTTTTCATCATAAATTCTCTTTGTTCCTCTTCAAGTATTGCTCCCTGATTAAGAGCTGCAATTTGAGAAACTTAATGTCAGATTTTAAAGTGACAGTCGATTTTTCTTTTATCAAGTTTGTTTTGTATGGCTAAACTCTTATATTACATTCATATATTTCTGGCTCTTTTAATTTTTGCTCTTTTGTAGAGGCTGCTCTTAATTTCACTGAAAATACTGTGTAACTCATGCTCTGTGCAAGAGTAATAAGCCCATTGTAGGTTTTTATATACAGAATTGACATGAAGTGAAAGTAAGAACCAGGGTTGCAATTTCCCTCTACTATTTGGTTCACATGTTCATGGGGAATTGGAATTCCTCATGTTCCAAGAACACAAGAGCACAGAAAGTGCTGTACTGTGACCCTGGATCAAACAACTGGGCCATCTCCTCTCATAGTTTCTGTCTGACAGGGGCCAAATGTTACTTGCTGCTGGAGAAGATACAAGAAACCCCATAATGAACAATTATAACCTGCCCATATGGAAAGATGCTTTCTAACCTCAGGCATTTAGCACTTGGCTTATCCCCAGAAGGATGAGAGTTTATATCCCTTACACATGGTTATTCTATCTGATGTAACTCTGGATGTCCTTATTCCCCATTACCCTTATAAATGTCTATTCCTTTTTTCTTTTCTTTTTTTCTAATCCTACTAAACTCATGATCTCAATAATATCCTGTGGCTGTGAGTTCCACAGTACATTATATGTTGCAGAGTGTAATAACATGCCACCAAAACATACGATGATTTACCAATTTTTTTTCCTGGAATCGAATAAGAATTCCCTTTCTTCCCTTTAAAAATTCTTTGGACTTTTTTTTTAGCCAAGTTCACCAACTGCCTTTCCTTCCCTGTAGCCTCCAATCAGTTAGCAACTTCATCCTTGATATCCTTTTCTACCAGCTTGCCTCTCTGAAGGCTTAGATCAAGTGTAGTATGTCTGTACCGCTTCCACAGTGTTCCCAAGAGAGCCACTGAGCAGCACACCCACCCTCTTGCTCTGCCTGGAGGATAACCTTTAGGTTGGAGATTTATCATTTGTTTCCCTCACGACGATCATAAAAATGGTGACTTGGAAAATCACATTTTGCGTCTACTTGGTACAGACTTCTTTGATTTTAGTAGCTAAAAAGTCTGAAGGTTCTGTCCCCACTGAGTCCTCTACTGCCTTACAACTTCTACGTGGAAGTAGATGTGGGGAGACAAAGACTAGGACCTGGGCACTGAGCCCAGGAGGAGAGAATAAGATAAACTGGTCAAGGCAACTGACATTTAGAGGTGATGCCTAAGAATGGAGATCAGAACAGGAAGACAAGGTTAGGGATAAGGATCCACATCCAGAAAAAAGGACTAGTTAGGGATAGTTTGGAGGTGATGAGGCATAAGTAGCCAAACTTACGGAAAACAAAAAGCAAAGTGAATACCTTCTAAAGCACACTCTCCTCCAGAGCCTGGGCTGAAACACAAGATCCCTGACTCCTATCAGCAAATACCTGTGAAATCCACTGGGAGGTGTATTCTAGTGCTGGTCCATGTAACAAGTCACAACTTTCTATAGCTATCAGTTGCTCTATTTAGTTTATGTGGCAAAGATATCTGCAGCAGATCTAAAGGTTTCAACCCTTCTGATGACCCACTGCGTGTCAGAGGAACATAAAACTGGAAGAGGCCTCCTGGCCTATTAGATCTAGTCTGCTGAAGTTTCAGGAAATCGTTTATTTATAAGGTCTGCATAATCATTCATTCTAATCCCTCTCATACACCAACAGCCACAGAGTACCCTATGAAAACAAAAACCCTACAGAGGGCAGAGCAGGGAAAGGGAGACTGCCAATGACTTGGTCACTGCAGTGGCAATAAATGTATTGAATTGAAATATGCTCATACATTCCTATTAAGAGGACCCTGACTTCCTATACAGGAGGAAGGCAAAAGATACAAAAAAAATCCCACAGTCCTTGTCAACTTGACTTGCAGGAAGAAATCCTTCCTGAACCCAAATCTGGTAGTTGTTTGACTCTGCATGTGCCAGCAAGATCCACCAGCAAAATGACTGAGATGTATTAGCACATGTTAACCCTGACCAAACTTCAACCTCTAGCTGTGGTCAGTAATCAATAGTTCAGAGGAAATCAGGGACTAAATCCAAACGCTAAATGAAGGATTCATGAAGAAAAAGAATCTCTTCCTGGCCCCTATGGGCTACCAGCAGGAAGCAAGACATGGCATTACCTGAATCATGGCATCTCCCAAACATAGTTTCCTTTCAGCTCTGTCATGGCAATCCCAATAGCTGAATCAACATATGGCACATGCACTGATCAGTGCTTCAAGAACATCCCAATCCTATTAGCCATTTCATAACTCCATCTTGAAACAATTCAAACTCCTTTCCCTAATTACTTTATTCAAAAGACTATTCCAGAACTTTGCTCTTCTGACCACTAGCAGCCACTTTTTAAATTCCAGGACAAGTTTGTTTACAATCTGTTTGTAGCCATTTGATCTTGTGTCGATATTATTCTTAATTTAAATAGCTCTTCTCCCCCCTGGATATTCACCTAACACATGTAGATGTGCCCAGTAAGTACAAAAGTGCTTTGTTTAAACCTTTGTTTAAACTTGCAGCATTTTCAAAAAAACCAAAAAGCATTGATTTGGGTATCTGTTGTAATATGCCTGTATGGTAAGTTATGTTTATTTCAAGGTCAACATTTTTAAATTTGCCCCTCCCTTCCATGTGCTCAAAAAGCAGGGTCCGACCGTGTGGAGTGGGGTAGAAGGGAGCTACCTGATTCTCCAAGACTAATTTTCCCTGGAAGAAAATAAGAAGTGGAAGGGGGACAGATTAAAGGCAAACCTCCAATAATTAGATTCTATACCTGGAAAATTATAATAAATTTATAAATTTTGCACATATGGAATCTAATTAATGGGGGTCATCTTATATTCAGAGTCATCTTAGATTCAAGTAAATGTGGTATTATGGAGATGGGGAAAAAACATTGATTGATGAGTCCCAGTACCAGCTGGCCATTAAAAAACTATTTAAAAAAAAGTTATGTCACAGTTTTAAAATTCCTGGACATGTTTACATTGCTTTATGGTGCTTCTAGGGGCAGGAAGTGTGACTTATCCATGGCATATAATAGCTCTTGGAAAACAGACAGGAAGGCCTAAGAGCAGCAGTGAGCACGGAGAATGTATAGGAAATGTGACACAGTCATTGCAAAGAATGGTTCCCCCTAAGACAGCGAGAACCCCTGTGTTCAAGGTTTAAGTTTCCTCACCTAGTATGGATTCCAGTCGGCACAGTGCTGAATAACCTGATGGGCAGGGATCCTGGTTTTCCCTGATAACAAATTGCAAATTCTCTGATAAAAAAACCCAAATCCATGATAAAAATGAAAAGCCCCCAACTCCCCCCCTCGGCCCCCCCAGCCCTGCTGGTGCCCCTCACTGCTCCCCTCCCACAGGCCCCTGGCCCTGTTGATGCCTCTCATCCCCACCCACAGTTCCCTGCCAACCCCAGCCCTGCAAGAGGGGGCCCTCAGCTGCCAGGGCTATGGGGCCAGGGACTAGGGTCCGTAGCCTCCTGCCCCTGGCAGGAGGAAGTGGAGCCCAGCTCCCCTCCATCCACTGCCTGCTGCCTGCCTGCTGTGCGCTCAGGTAGGGGTGGGGCCGGCTCCCCACTGCTGCATGTACTGGGGGAGCAGAGGGAACCCATACCCTGCAGATCTGTGCATGGGGCAGGGGTGGGAGCAGGCTCAGGCTCCTGCCATGTGAGACACGGAACTGTTAGCACAAAGAATAAGAAAAGACAAGGTCGTAAGTGAAATAAAGATACTGGAAGGGGGAGAGGTTAAATGTGTATGAGACATGGACGATATAGATGTAGTAGTCAGAGATAGATTTTCAATTGAAAGGATGATAAAGCATACATGAGAGTATGAAGAAGTGATGGGGGCTAAGCTAAACAGATCAAAAAGCACCGTAAAGGGAGTGGGGAACTGGAGAGCCTTGGAGAAGTTGGGTCTTCAGATAAAAGATAGAGAAATCAGAGTGCTAGGGATCCTAATGGACACCAAAGAAAAAGGTAATATAGCATGGGAAAGGGTAATGGCAAGGCTACAGCAAATACTTTGGTTATGGTCCAGAAGGATGCTGTCCTTTGCTGGAAAAGTGGCAGTGGTTAAGGCTGTGCTACTGCTGATTATTCTATATACAGGAATTGTATTCCTGCTGACATGGCAACAGATAGCAAAAGTACAGAAGGAAGTATACATATTCTTCTGGAATGTCAAAAAACAAAGATTGGCTAGATCTGAAATGTACAAAACAAAAGAGTTTGAGGGAGGAGGCTGCCAGATTTGGGATTGTTCATCAGTGTGAAATATGTAAGTGCAGTATCAAAGGCTGTAATGGAGGGAGAGGGGAAAGCAGCGTGTATCACCCGATTTCATGCAGCTGCAGTTTTGAGGAAATATCAGACCACTTTGAGGAGTGTATGGGTGTGGCAACTGCTGATTCATTACATCAGGATGGATGTATACATTGGTATAAAATAGAGAAGGTAGGGCTGGAGGTCCTGAAGGATCATAAGAAATTGATGAAAGTGGTAAGGGAGAGAGACAGGATGATACTGTTGGGAAACTTTACAGAAGGATAAGCAAAGAAGGTGTGGGGAGCAGTGGCAGGTAAACAACTAAATGGGAAATAAGCCGACCTAGCGTGTGTGGTTGTAAGAAATACCTTTCCAATGAGAGAGGTGCAGCACAGATAGGGCTTGATGAGGTCATCAAGGAACCCAAGAGTGAGGTGTGGGGAAGAATAAATGGTAGGATGTGTTTTGGGTGTGTTCATATGTAAAGCAGGTGTGAGAAAGAGTTTGCCATTTTCTGAGTGTCATGGGAGATGGTACGATATGGATTCATACCAAAGGAACCAGAGGAAATGTTATTAAGGCTTTTATTAGCATCTGTTAAAATACTTTATGGAAAGTAAGAAACCTCTAGGTTTTTAAAGAATTGGCTTTCACTGAAAGAGAGTGCCTGAAGTTGGGGCTGTGTGAACTGAAAGTCAGCATCATTTGAGACAAGAAAGAGATTGGAGATGAAGAAGCAGAGAAGAAGTGGAGAAAGAAGGGCTGGGCACACTTGTTTCACTGAACCAGCAGTGAGCACTGATGAGAGGGGTGGAGAGTTGCAAGTGGTTACTGAGAATAATTTTCATGGGGTTCTGAATGAAGAAAAAGAGTTCTGTAAGGGGTTTCTTTTTTGTGGGTAGTTGATTAATGTTATTTAAAGGTTTAATACATTTAGCTGTATGTTTTGGATATGCAGTTGTTTTTGTGATACAAAGTTTTGGTAAAACAAGTATGCTAAAATGTGAAGCTTTGTAAGTGCAGGGTGATAAGTGTGTTTCTAATAAAATTTGTAAAAAAAAAAAAAAAGAAGAAGAAGAAAAAAATGGTTCCCATCAGTATGTTTTTCCCATATGGGCCATGTGTTTTAGAGACATGTTGGCTGCATTTAGTCAGCTTCATAGTTGGTTTCCATTTACTAAGCACATGCTGCTTTTGGCAGCTATGTAATGTTAGACAATGTATTTAATGAGGTTTCCTTGTATGTAACTATAATGTAACTATATGCTGACTGGGGGAAAACCTCATCTTGCATATGAGTAAATATGGTAATACTACTTTGTTAAGCTCCAGGCTTTTCAGGCTCCTGTGACCAGAATGCTTTTGCTGTGGTATCCTGACAGTATAATAGCTTCCAGGCTGTCTGTATTTGCCAAATTATTTTTCATTATGCCAACATCAGGATCCCCTTTTTTTGGAAAGCTTTGAATTGCCCTGAAGTCTTTTCTGATAAACCTAAACCCACTATTCTAGTGGATGAACCAGGAACTTTCCAAAATTATGGAAAAAGCAATGTCTTCCTCAGCACGTTTCCTTGAACTACCAATTCCTTTCTCTCCTGTTTAGGCAAAGTTTGCTGTCCTCCAAGCAGGCTGCCTAGACCAGGGATCAGCATTTTCATGCTTGTATCCAAGTCTGTGAGTGACTGTGAAGTTATAGCACTCTAGGCTTTCTAGCCTCTTGGCAAGTTGCCTGTTAGGATTTGGGGATCTAAAGATCCATTACATTTTCATTTCAAAGATCATTATAACTTCTTCCCATTCAAATAGTGGTGAAAATGTCTCATGGATTTAACTACTGGCAGAAGTTCCACTACCACCTGTGTCTAATACAAATGGGGTTTTGAAATACAGATCAAGATGGAAACAGTCAGAAGAGAGAGTTTTCAAATCTGAAAATGCTGTATCTCACTATTCATCACTACTAGGCTAAGTACAGACAGTCAAAAAGCCTGAGATTGAATCGATTCACTCTTTGCACAAAGCTGCACAAATGTATGAGTATCTGAAGAGTTGGCTAGTTCTGCACTATCTTCCTTTTGTCCCTCCCTCAGTGACTGTGTGCTAGAGGTGAATGACCTTTTTTTTTTGGAAGAACTTGCTTTGCTTTGGTAAGCTAAGATTGGCAGCCTTTACCTTCACAGACCACTTGTAAATGCACCTGCTCTTGGCTCAAAGGTCTTTCTCTGCACCACTGTATTGCTTTAGCACTGCAAACAACACAGAAGGCTGTGAGGTGTGCTGTACAGCACCATACCAATTAACTTCTCAAAAGTAGGGAGTGCATTGCATGAGCCTAGAGTCATAGAATGTTCCGCTGTGAACACTGTCTTCCCCCTTCCTTCAGATCCATTTCCATTTGTCAACATCCACTTTTAAGAACCACTGTTTAAGGCTTGTCAGAAATATTCAGGAAACAAACAGGGGCTTGTTCCTGCTCCAGACCTACAAGTTGTCAGCTAAGATTCCCCAGAGTTCTTGGATTTCAAAGTAAGTTGCAACCACTCCCTATCCATCCTGTGCTGGAAAGCTATCACAGCATGTTGCTGCTATTCCAGTTTCTGCCCCTTGAGGCAGGATAACTCTTTCACTGAGGACCAATTGCCTAGAAATAATTTGCTTCACTCAAGCCAAATCTTTAAATGGAATTTCTACAGGCGGAATCTGCAAGATACTGTTCCTGGCACTTATTAAGCAGCTAATAGCCATAATGAAATGCAAACTGATTATTAGCTCATCCACTGTCTTAGCTAAACCAGCTTTCTTGCCTAAATACTCAAAGTCCAATATTTCAAACCCAACTCTCTCAGTTTTTGGACAGGCACTTGTTCCCCAGTCACTGTTTCCATTTGAGGCCAAGAAAGTGGTTCTGTTTTGGCCCCAGCTCTCTGGCCTAATAACCATTAAGCATGATGCACTTAGGGCTCATCCTTGTATCACCATGCTGTGCCACTTTAGGTTGGTAACCCCATTTCCTGAAGGCTGAGGAGCAAAAGCCTGTGACACCTGTGACACTGGCCTGGCTTTAGGGGAGGATCCAGGGTGAATGTAGTTGTATACTCTTTTGATACCAGTTCCATTCAGACTTTTACAGCGACTGCCTAGGAGGGGCAGGCTGAGAGAGTTAATAGACTTCATGGCTCTTTATCATCTATTTGATTCCTACTAATCTCTCTTGACTCCACAGGTGCTAATGACCCTTTATCCTTTTTTATCAATATTGTTCCACTATTCAAGCTATTCTTTCTTCTGTAATTTTGTTGTCTGTTAGCCACCCCTGGTAAGATCTCTTATCTGTTTCACAGCCCCAGAGACTGTTTTTAGCTTTAGCTAAAAGGTGTGGTAATGTGTGGTAATAAAAATGACTGAGGATGGAGTATTGGAGGCACTGTGAGGATGCTCAAGGCTAGATTTTGTTTTATGAATCTGAATAAGGGAGGTACATTAAACTATAATGACCAAATGACTAATGAGAAAATATCTTTTGACAATTTTGACTATTTTTGACTAATTTATGATTTTTTAAACTTTATATATAGTCTACAAAATTAGTGCACTTTCTAAGAGTTATATTTGTTCTTGCTTTGATCTTAAACTGAATAAGAGATTGCTAGCTCCTCACTATATTAGAAGAACTTCTAGTTCCTCTTTAGCTGGAGAAAACTGTATTGTATTATAGATCCACCCATATCTGGTCTGTCTTCTTATTTAACTGCCCTTTTCAGGGCCAGTATTTTTTTCCCTCAGTACCAGAATATAAATGAACTGTTTTCCTTAACTTTTACATTACTATTTATTTTCCTCCTTCTACAGTCCTGATTTATCAGTGGCTCTAAACATTCCAAATTGTGATGAACTGGATTCAAATCCCCTTTTCCCTCAAACATTGTAGACAGGCAGGAAGGGCTTGTGGTGCTTCACTTTTTCTCATAGTAGTGGCTGCATTTTCTGATGCATTGCTGCAGAGAAAGTTTGTAGTCTTGCAAAGTCCTTTATAGCCTCCTTTTGCTGATCTTAATTTGCAAGTTCAAATCTGGCTCATTAATATCTGGGTTGGTGTTCCCAGAAACACAAGGCTCCACAAATCTTTTGCTAGTTCAATAACAGTCTCTTCTTTTTTGTTTTCTTCTATGTCTTATTTGGTTGCCTAGCTCAAACTGTTGGCTGGTTCCAGTAGTTTGCACTACATCTTGATAAGTCAGTCTCCCTTCTGCCCGTAGGTGCCTTGGTACCATCAGAGCTATGCCACTGGTTCTGACAAGGACATGCTTTCCTATCCGCTTATTTGTGCTATGCTGTTGAAGAGTTCCATCTCCACCATCCACACCTGTGTTTCAATGAAACTGAATCCAACCCAGAACAGTATTACACTATTACTACAGTAATAGTATTCTGATCCATCTCTTTGTTCAGTAGTCAAAGAAAATGACTTGGTAAATGCATACTCTTGTCACATGCCAGTATCACTTGCAATATGCAGTCTTCTTTGAGATCACGCTGAAGAGAAAGTTTATAATCCAAGCTACTCAGCAATTCCCTTTTCTCTCTGGCAGCAAATGCTCCTAACATCCCTGAGAGCTCTGGAACCATCTCCCTAGCCCTCCCCCCCCATCCTGGATGCCCCCAGTGAATTTCTGTGTCCTGGAATTCTGTGTTATACAGGGTCTAAATAGTCTTATCTCTGGAGAAGTAGTTGATTTCCTCACTAACAGTAGGATCATCCAACTCCCCAGCTCTCCCTACTGCTAAATCCATATCTAGATTTTATGACTAAGTATTTAAAGCAGCCTTGCTGACCCTAAGCACATACACAAATTAGGAGTCAGGCTCCTAAACTCATGAGATTGTCTTAAGAAAAGCATGAGGCTGTTTAATGTGTGGAGGGGGTCTTCTGATGTGCTTTCTGGCCTTTAAATCATTGAGGCTAGTTACAGACATTACACTTTGAGTGGTGTAAGTGATATGAGACTGGTCTATATCTGTAACAGAAGTTGAGCACACAAGACTTGTCTATAACCATACCAGAAGTTCGGCACACAGACTTAAAAACAACAGAACCCAGTCTAAGGTTTGTTCCTCTGAAAGGGCGAATGTGTGCTGTGTTTGTTCGCTATCCATGAAAACTGCTCTGCTTACAGAAAACCATGTAACTTGGATTGATTCTGCCTTGGACTTTTTGAATGTCTCTACCTAGCCTTAAAGTAATTTCTTCCCACTTTTTTCCCCTGCCATCTGAGAGCTTTCCCCACTGAAAACCAGGGTCCTCAGGTGATCCCATGCCTTCAGGAGCTGCAGCTTTAAGGGGGGGAAAAACTGAACTACCCTGAGCACTAGGAGAGTTGGCAACTCCCCTACCCACTTATCTCATTTAATTTGCAGTTGCAGTGTCGGATTGCAACTGGAATCACTGGAGAGGCACAAAATAACCCTGGCCCTGTATGAGTAGCAGGAGCTCTGAATAGTCCAGGAGATGTGCAGGCAGGAAGCAGCCCTGCAAGCCGCCACCCCCTGTGCACCCGCTGCTTTGCAGTGATTTGCAACGTGCAGGTCCCTGGCAGGTGCCTCCGTTTTTCTCGTTTCCATTGGGGGAGCAGGTAAATCATCCCGCTCCTGCGGGGCTCTCTGCGTTTCTCCCCGGGCAGGCATCTCCGGCCTCAACAGCAGCGGGTCGGATCACGTTGCCAGCCCTGTGCTCGTACCGGCTGGAGACAGGATTAAGGAGGAGGTTTGTGAGGTGCCAGCGGTAGTGAACGTGGGCTGCGCACACGCGTTAGCAGTCTCGGGGAAGGAGGAGGAGGAGGAGGAGGAAGCACGAAGCACCAGACACCCGGAGCCGCGGGCTAGCAGGGGGGAGCCAATAGCACTGCACTTCCCTCCCATGTCCTCCCCCCCGGGGAACCCACAGCCCTCTCCCGATCTGCCATCAGCAGCCTCCCACTGCAGAGGGAGGGATCTCTGTGGCGTCCAAAGGGATCCCGGGAAATAGCAGGGGAGCAGCCGCGGGCGGCGGGGGGTAGGGTGGGGGTGTCACCCCATAGATGTCGCTAGTTTGGAGCTTCTGGAAATAAACAGGGGAAGAAGGAAGGAAGGAAGGGGGAGAGTGAAAGAGATCTGGCTACATTTATTTCCGAAAGTACTCTTTAAGGCACAACATAAATTGAAAGAATAAAAGAGGGCCGGATGTATGAGAGGAGGGGGACAAATGATTCATGTGAGCTAGGAAGGAAAAATGTGAAATTCACATTTCACACTGTGAATGCAGTCTCTACAATCCAGTTTCAGACCCGGCTGGAGACTGCTCTCAGACTGTTAGGAAGCAGGGAGTGGAGAGAGCCTGGCGTGCCCGGAGAGGGAGATCTCAGTCTCCCGGCGGCACTTGGCACACGGGGGAAGAAAAGGACATATGTTTCAATGCAACATTGTGTTGCTTTCCAGACAGCTGATGTGCAAGTCCCATCCTGTCAAATCGAGATCCAGCCCGCCCCCTCCTCCTCCTTCCCAGGCGCTTGGCTGTTTTTCCCAGCGCCGGGTGACTGAAGCCTCGTCCTTCCTGCTGCGGGCTGTCTCCCCCACGCATCCCGGGAGCGGGCAGGCGCCCCCCGGCCAGCGGGAGGCTCGGGGGCGGGCTGCTGCCTCCCCGGCGGGAGGGAAACCTGCTCAGCTGACTGCCTGGCTGCTTGGAAGAGGGATCGCGGGGCCAAGCTGTTTTTCTTTTCCGGTCGCCTGGATCCGCTGTCCCCGCCTCCTCGCGCGTTGTGTCTCCTCTCCCCAAACCCCCCGTCTGGAGGCTGGATGGTACGCTCCGCACGTGAGCTGGGTGCTGGTCTGGCTGGCGACGCGCGTGCCCTGTGGCCAAACACTGAGCAGCGAGTGCAAAGTACCAGCCCGGAGTGCGGCTGGGAGCGGGAGGGAGGGGGGCACCGCACCGGTTCCCGCTTTCCCCGCAGCACAGGAGGGACGGAGCCTGCATGTGCACGGTTTGGCCCCGCAGCCTCGCAGCACCCCGCGGCAGCGCCAGCCCTCACCCAGCCGCGGTCCGACATGGATGAAGGACTGGTGCGCCTGCAAGAGAGGCAGTTGCTGGAGCACAGGGATTTTCTAGGGTAAGGAGCCAGCCAGCCCGCTCCCTCGCTTCTCTTCCCAGCCTCCCTCCTTCCTCGCCAAGCGCCCGCCTGCCTGCCGCACGCTGGCAAAGGCCGATCGGGCTGCACCGGGGGCTGATCCTTTCTTCCTTTCCAAGCCTCTGTGGATACGTGCAACAGTCTTGCACGTCTCTGCTCTCTGGAGCTGGTGCTACCTCTTCCTTTCCCCGCAGGGGTCCGTCATTCTGCTGCTACCGGGGTCCTCTTTCTTTTGCAGGCTGGACTACCCATCTCTCTATATGTGCAAGCCCAAAAGAGGCATGAAGAGGGATGAGAGCAAGGTAAGAACAAGTTTCACGATGCTCCTGGCTATGTGCTTCGCTGGGGTTCATTGATTTTTTTCGAGCCGGAGGATCTCTCTGCGATCCCTTCCAGCCTCACTTTCCTGTGAACTCCCACCCCCTCCTTCATTGTAAGCGGGCTGACCAGATCGGGCAGGGCTCTACCTTCCTCCTGCTCCTAGCGTGCGCTACATGTGGTTGGCACGGCATTTGTTTTTGTTTTGCTTGTCATCGCAAGTGTATCTAACGCTGGCCTTTTTCTTGCTTTGTGCCCATTAGGAAACGTACAAATTGCCCCACAGGTTGATAGAGAAGAAGAGGCGGGACAGAATTAACGAGTGCATTGCTCAGCTGAAAGATTTATTGCCCGAGCATCTGAAATTGACTGTAAGGTAGAGAGGGAGGCAGCGCGCCCTCCCCGCGCGGGGGGGCGGGGGGGAGGGAGGCGGGGGGACGGGACACGCGGGACCCGGCAGGCAAATGATCAAAAAGTGGAACCTCAAGGTTGGGAGGATATGAAAGTTGTGGGGGATCAAGCTTGAGGGGAATAAACCCTGGGGGGGGGATCAAGCTTATGGGGACTCTAACCTGGAGGGGATCAAATTTGAGGGGGATCAAACCTGGAGGATCAAACTTGAGGGGATTCATAGATATTAGGGTTGGAAGGGACCTCAGCAGATCATGGAGTCCGACCCCCTGCCCCAGGCAGGAAAGAGTGCTGGGATCAGATGACCCCAGCCAGGTGCTTATCCAGTCTCCTTTTAAAGACCCCCCCAAGGTAGGGGAGAGCACCACCTCCCTTGGAAACCCATTCCAGATTCTGGCAACCCTCACAGTAAAGAAGTTCTTCTTGAATCTAACTGGGGGGGGGGTCAAATTTAGGGGGGGATAAAACCTGAGGGGATCAAGCTTGAGGGGATCTAACCTGGGGTTCAAACCTGAGGGAATAAAATTTAAGGGGGATAAAAACTGGAGGTATTAAACTTGAGGGGATCTAACCTGGGGGGTGATCAAACATAAAGGGGGGCAAAAGCTGGAGGGGGGGATCAAGCTTGAGGGGATCAAACCTGGGGGCATTAAACTTGCAGAGGGGGGCAACTGTAAAGGCTTCCTGCTGAGGGGTATATCTGAGTTGGTAAGAGGCTGTGATGCCCCCACCCCGCAAGAAAACCTCTTGCTTCTCTGTACAACCAGCAGCTTTTCTATGACCCGAGTTGCCTGAAGTTAGGGCACAAAGCCACACAGGGGTGCTGCAAGTCACCAAGCCTCTCCCCCCCTTCCCTGCTTTGCAGACTCTGGGGCACTTGGAGAAAGCCGTCGTGTTGGAATTAACTTTGAAACACTTGAAAGCTTTAACGGCCTTGACGGAGCAGCAGCACCAGAAGATCCTCGCCTTGCAGACCGGTAGGGCGGGGCGGGGATGACACTGGGGGCTGGGACCCCCGGTGCCGGTGGTGATGGGGGGGCCGGGGCCCGCCGGATGAGCAGCGGCGCTGACCCCACTGTGTGCCCGCAGGGGAGCGGCCGCCCAAGTCCCCGGCGCAGGCCGACCTGGACGCGTTCCACTCAGGCTTCCAGACCTGCGCCAAGGAGGTGCTGCACTACCTGTCGCGCTTCGAGAGCTGGGCGGCGCGGGAGCAGCGCTGCGCCCAGCTCCTCAGCCACTTGCACGCCGTGTCCACGCAGTTCCTGCCCGGCCCCGCGCCGCCGCCCGCCGCGCCCCCCGGGCCGTCGCCGCCGCCGCCGCCGCCGCCGCGCTCGCCGGCTGGGCAGGCGCCGCCGCCGCAGCCCCACTGTGTGCCCGTCATCCAGCGGACTCACGCGGCCGAGCTGAGCGACACCGACACGGACAGCGGCTACGGCGGCGACAGCGAGGCGCGACCCGAGCGCCGCGCCGGCGTCCGCGTCAAGCAGGAGCCCGCGGCCGACGAGCCGCCGCCCGCCAAGCGCCTCAAGGCCGAGGGCGGCGGCCTCGGCGCGGAGCCCGCGGCCGCGCTGCTGCGCCCCGACGCCGCGCTGCTGGGCTCGCTGATGCCGCTGGGGCCGGCGGCCGCGCCCCTCTGCCTGCCCTTCTACTTCCTGTCGCCTTCGGCCGCCGCCGCCTACGTGCAGCCCTTCCTGGACAAGGGCCTGGACAAGTACATGTACCCCGCCGCCCCGCTGCCGCTGCCGCTGCCGTTGCCGCTGCTCTACCCCGGCCTCCCCGCCGCCGCCGCCTTCCCCTGCCTCTCCTCCGCGCTCGGCCCGGCAGACAAGGCGGGCGCCGCCGCCCCCGCCGCCGCGCTGCTGCCGCCCTTCGCCCCCGGGCCCGGCGCCGACACGGACCTCGCCTCAAGGGATGAGCCCGCCCGGGACAGCCCCTGAGGGCCGCGGCCGCGGCCGGGTAGGCAGCCGCAGCCCTCCTGGCACGCGCCCCCAGCAGCCCTTGCCCCCCAGGCTACAGAAGGCAAACACACACACACACGTGCATACACACACGTGCACACATTTGTGTCCATGGGCACATAACACATGCACACACATGTGCAAGGAGGTGCACACACATGCATACACCCACCTGTGCATTGCGTACACACCCCTACTGGTGCATACATACATGCATGCACCCCCCCAGTTGGTTGTTTCTTTTTTGTCCCCATCTCTTTCTTTTTGGTGTTCATTCCTGTCTCCCCATCTCCCCCCATCTTCCTCTGCTGTAAAAGCCCCTTTGCATTGACAGGCAAGGTTAGACCAACACAGCTACAAGCAACCCTTTGCATTGATGTGTTGCCTCCTTTCAGACTGCAGCGAAGCCAAGAGCAACTTGCTTAAGCCTTGAACTTTTCTCTCTACCTTCAGATCCTAAGTGTCAAGTGGAGGTTTAGGGGGGTGGAAACAGGTGGGCCAAAGGGAGCAGGCATTACCCCCGGTGCAGTGGAGGGGGGTGTGGGGAGGGCAGGGATGAGGGTGAAGAGGCCATGACGATGGCCACTTGGGAAATGCAAGCTCCTAATAATAAAAAAAGTGATGGGAATCAGCAAAGATCAGACTGTGTCCGGTCCGTATGGGAGAGAGCTTTCCCTTTGAGGCCTCTCCTGCTGCAAAGGGTTGAATTTGCTACTCATTTTTTTTTTTATGTTTGGCTTTATAAATGCACAGGTATGTTTTAAAAAAAAGAAAAGGAAAAAAATATAGTGTGGAGAGATTATACATTTTTCCCCTCTCTGAAGTAAATTAAATGTTGCACCTTATTTTGAACTGTTTTTTATAGTAGTGTCTCTCCTTCCACTTGGTAACTTGCACTTGTTTAGAGAGCCCTGGATTAGTGCTTTGTCGGGATGAGGGGGCGGGGAGGGGGAGGGGCGAGGGCAAGAGGAAGAGCAGGTGGCAGGATTTTATGCTATGCTAGCACTTTATTGAGAAATGGACTATGAATGAATTAACCTTGAGCCCAATCCTTCAGTGCCTTGTGCACCTCCAGTTGCCACTGGCTTCAGTGAGAGTTTTGGGTACGCAAGGGAAAGAGGATCAGATCCATTACATAATTTCTTTAGCTAAGGTCTGGTGGTATGGCAAGCGCATTTGTTCTCTCCTGCCCCCATGTCCTTATTTAATTCATTCTGTCCCTCAGTTTTTCTAACTTTACTGTATAAAATGAATGTTTCTGCACTGAACTAAAAAAAAAAGCCCTGAACTAATTTTATCCTTAATTATGGGTTATTAAAAAAAAATAGAGGAAATAATTAAACATGTCTGATTTTAATTAGAAATGATTATAAGAATTGGGATAAGGTCCCATGTGGTTTTTCTGTTTCCAAATATCATGATTTCCTTTTCTGGGGCTATATTAGGCACCAGATAATCACACAGATAAAGCTTTTTTAATAAGGCTTAAACCAAGACCTTGCCTAGATATTTTTAGTTTGTTGCCAAGGTAGCACTGTGAGAAATCTCACTTGAATGTTATGTAAGAGGTGAGACACAACAGTCTGACTATGGGTGAATAAGTATCCTGGGTCTGTTAGTCAGTTTGGTGCATTTGCTGCTGCTGTTGCTACTGTTTGCCTCAAACGCTGTGTTTAAACAACGTTAAAAAAATCTTAACTAGCCTACAGAGTGGCTGTATGTAAATAGTTGTTAATACATCCAATTAATGATGTCTGACATGCTATTTTTGTAGGGAGAAAATATGTGTTAATGATATTTTGAGTTAAATATCTTTGGGGACGATTTGCTGAAAAAGTTGCACTTTTGTTACAATGCTTATGCTTGGTACAAGCTTATGCTGTCTTAAATTATTTTAAAAAAATAAATACTGTCTGCAAGAAACCAGCTGTTTTAGAACAGTTTAGTATGTGATATTATTAGAAATCAATCTTTATATTCAGTATTTTCCAGCACTCCATGAATTCTATTATCTAAATATTTCCACACTATTTTGTGATTTAAAAAAATTCTTACTAAGGAATAAAAAGTTTAATACACAATACGGGGTTGTCTAATAATTAAAACTCCTACATTAATAAAATAGATGCATAGAAAGCCTTAAAAACATATGATTGCATGAATATAGATAACTTAATTTCTTTTCACAGCTTTAACATGGGTTTGAATTTGCTTAGTTTTCTTAGACTCATTGAACAAATAATTTTAACATATTATTTTGTACATTTTGTACATATCACAAGGCATTGTATAGCATACATATTCATGCACATGCATTTTATGTTTGAAGTGTTCCTTTATTTTTCTTTGTAAACTATTAATTAAGGTCATACAGGGTAACATCATTCACTCTACAGATACTGTGGGTATTTAGTCATCATTCACAGTAGTCAAATTTCAAGCAAGGTTTTTACAACAGGTTGATGGCACAAATATCAAAGATTGGGGAAATTCTTCTATGTATACCTGAAGCTGGATATACCAAAAAACCCCCCCCAACCCCTAGCACAGTCAAATCATTTACAACATGGAAAATATTTTCTTCAAAAGCTTTAATATAAGATTATATTTGAGGTTTAGAGCACTTCATTTTAAAACATTCATCCTGTTCCTGAGATTTTTTTTTAAGTGGCCTGTGTTTACATAAGATAAAGCAAGCATTTCATGCTCCCTCTGCTGGTTCTTCAGTATCAATTAATTTTTTATAAGCTGCACTGACCATGGACGTAGCAGAAAACTTAAAGGACCCATATTCATTTCAGTATCCTTTCAAAATCGAGGGAGAAATAAAATCTCCCTTTAAACTTCACAGATGGTATTACAAGCAAGTAACTTAACATCTGAATCAAAGCTAATCAAAACTCACTGTAGATAGGAAATGAGTGACTTTTACATGCACATACACAGAGTTGCACTTAATGTCTTCTGAGAATTTTATGAAGTATTTCTCAGAGTGGACCAGATCCTACAGTGTTATGTCAAGAATCCTCCAGGAAGTCAGTTAATTAATGGGCTGGCTCAATGCCAATGGAAAGACTGCCTCCAGTCTTCAGTGATCTTCTGCTCCGGCATACCAGGGTTTCCCAAGCAATTAAAAGCATTAAATTCAATAGGAGATGGGCAACCAAGTTCAGGATATGCACTTGTATCTCTTTAACTACACCACCATTTTAACTACCTTTGTATAATGACACTATAATGCAGGCATAGTTTTGCTGCTATATTTGTGTTTATACTCCTCCAGCTTACACAAGTGGATTCAGTTCATATACTGATATGAGGCACTTTTATATTGGTATAAAATTAAAGGCTGGCCTGGTACAGATATTCTGGGAACAAATCTCTAAAGGGTCTTTAAATAGACTTTTTCAACCTTTCTCTGTGCCTAACCTGGACCAAATGAAATATTTCAAACCAGAGATTTTACTATACCTTCAGCTCTCTTGTAAAATACGAATTTTCATTTCTGCCTAGGAGAAACTTTTACAATCTCTGCTCTCTTCTATGCCTGATGAAGGGTGAGTGTGCAAATTATTGGTCTAATAAAAGATATCAGTAGATATCATTAGTTGGTCTAATAAAAGATATCACTTCTTCCATGACTTCTGATTCAGCTTTAAATACAAAACTTTTGGCTTATATGAACGCTATGTTGGCACCCTAGTGGAACTATATGTTCTTATATGTTCTAGAAGTGAATTAAAAATACATTAGGAAACTATTTTTAAAACTGTCATACAAATACATATTTAGACATTATTTAAGCTTGTATTTCCTGCCTGATTTTCTCTAAGTCAACAATTTATGGGTTCAGTCCTGCCTTTCCTGAGATTTAGAGTGCAGAACTGGGTTCTAGATTTATCATGTAGAGTAGACTTTGGATCAATGCTGTGCTTCTTGTAGACTGAAATATACTACATAAGAACCATAAGATGTTAAATGTATTTTCTTAAGCAGGAAATTCTGAAAACAACCACTACTTGTCCAGTATATTATAGGAGCACCAAAGGTTCC
The DNA here is from genome assembly GCF_052110815.1 of Crocodylus siamensis. Classification (NCBI taxonomy): domain Eukaryota; kingdom Metazoa; phylum Chordata; order Crocodylia; family Crocodylidae; genus Crocodylus; species Crocodylus siamensis. Next base: position 125,100,410 of record NC_143398.1, on the reverse strand, counting down.
ATTATAATTAAGTATTATGTAGGCTGTTAAAGCATTGGAATATAAAAATAATGCAGCTCACACTGAAGGCAATGAGAGTTTTTGTGTATGAAGGAAGCACTACCATGTGTACAAAAAAACCTAAACTCTATTTAAGCTGATGGCAGTCTGTTGATTTACTTTAATGGGTTTTGGACAAGGCCCTAAGTTTTTTTCCCCTCTTTTGTTTAATTTGCACTGATAGGTTAGTATCTAATGAACACCTTTACTGTAAAAGTCTGAGCGTTATTTGAAGAGCACCATTTCACATTTGGCAAGATTAGTGTTGCCAAGAGTCACGACCTTATCCTGAGTCCCTGCTCCTGGAGTCCTGTGATCTCAGCTTTCATTTTACACTTACAGTCAGTGTCCAAACCTCATTTAGAAATGAGCTGGAAAATGTAATCTCTTAAGCTTGAAACCCAGAGAACAAGTGATAGGAGCCTCAAATGTGTCCTCTTTGAAAAATCCTCTTGCTTTTTCAAAGCCAGTCTTGTGATTTGGGGATGAGATGGCTGACTGGATTTTTGCTCATTGGTGGTACTTCAGGGTCAGTAGAATGACAAGAATACATAGAGAAAATATTGCATTTACTTATTTTTCAACTGTTCAGGGAAGGATACCCATGGCCTGTTTGTATGGGGCAGGGAGGGGATGCTGGCATTCCCATTTCATTTTCCATACCCTTCCTGTGAATACACAATATCAATTCCAAGGTTGTCAATCTGTCACAAGCACTAAGTTCATTGAAGCCTCCAGTGTGGTTTCCCTCCGGCCTGTACAGTTGCCCTGCCCCAGGGGGACCAGCAGAAGTCATTTTGTTTTAGCAAGCTCCAAGGGTGTACATGGCAGCACACTTGCAAATGTCCTACTTCACTGGGGTTTAGCCCCCTCCTCACCATGTGCGGGTCCTGTTTCACTGCCCATTCTGCTGTGGTGTGAATCCCCCTGAGGGAGCAGCCTCTGTACTTTTCTGAGAGCTTGGTGATGACCCAGACCAGCAAGGGTGGGTAGGGAGAGTTTAGGCTCTTTCTCTTGCATACTTGTGAAAGAGATTGGTAACATCTGTTGGGATTATGCTATGAGTCCTGTGAACCCAGCCCCTCAATTTTACCTAAAAGAGTTTCAAAGCAGTCACACTGATCTTCATGGGATAGTTTTGAAAAATCTTTGCCCCTGTGCTAACACCTTCTATGTCCAATATGCAGGTGGGAGGGGGGTGGGGGTGGAGAGAGAGATTTGTCTTTGTTTAAATTAAAATGCAGTCATATTTCCCTCTCCACTTTACCACAGCTCAGGGGCATGATTTAATACAAACCAAGGCCCTGAGCTGCTTACAAGGTCTTTGTGGCTGGATCTTTACTTGGAGTCACAAGTCGCAAGTGGGCTCTGTGTGGGTTCAGGGGTTGATCCAGATTGTGCTGTTTGCTTGATTAAGGCCCAACATTGGAAATAGAGAAGGAATAATAGTCTTTATTTCACATGGGATGAAATTCAAGAAGGAATCTAGTTTTCATTTTAAATTCCTTTCATTCAAACCAGTCTCTGTATAACCTGTTACCAAAACCAGAGACAGGTCCAGGTCCCTTTCACTCTGAAACTCACTCCTGGTGATCAAGTCTACTTCGGAGAAACTGCTCTGTAAAAATGGCCTCTTCTTACTCAGCAGAAAAATCTGCTCTGTAAGCGAATTTGGAGTCATAGCCGAATTACAGAGGCAACAGAGGTGACAGATACTGAAGTGGGTTCTATTCTCAGTGCACTTCATCAAAAGAATTACTGTGTAAGGGCTCCAACCTGGCCATTGACAGCATGCAGGCAGACAGCTGCACTTGCACACAGTGCTGTTGACTACAGTGGGACTTTTTTGCTTCAGTAAAGCTGTCTACCAGCATGCTGCTAGCTTTCTGCTTTAATAGAAACCCTACTGGTCTGCCCCCTTTCCTGTGGGGAACAACCCTTCATCAAATCAATATGTAGTGGGAGAGCTCATATGAGGAAAGATTATAGATAGGGGAAAAGGTCACAAGCCTGGCCCCTCCATTCCAATTACAGAGCCAAATTCAGTCCTGGGGCTAAATGCTGGCATCCCCATTCAAGGCACAGGGATGCTCATTGAGCAGCATGTAGCATGTAACCAGCAGAATCTTTAAAACTAAGTACAGAGCACAAGGCAAATGAGAACCTGTCTGGATGCTCAGACCTCAGAGTGAATTTGCAGTGTTGGTTGTTAGAAAACAAATATCTTTTTTACTTGTAAATTGAACGCTTTTATTCTGGATGTAATTGAGATGCTTGAAAGAATTGCCCTTTTCAGTATCAAATATCTGTTATGATGCTTGCATTTGAATGAGAGATTTTGGTAGTTAAAATTGTACGAAGCTCTGAAGAGATAAAGCATTGCAACTACTAAGTATATGTCATCAGCATATGGCTATCTAGCTATCTCTCTATTTACATGTATGCACACACAGGTACCTGAAGGGGAGTTGAGGGAATATAGACAGCACTATTTTGGGCCAAGAAGTAGCTGTTTAGGCTTTTTGGTCTGTTGATTATGTATTTTTCTTTGAAAGTTCCTACACCTGCCCAGAGAACATGTGATGAGTTTATTTAATCTAGAAGGACCAGATTAGGTTTATTTTAAAGCAGGTATGTTACACTAAAGACCACAGTGATTTGACTCAGTTTGGAGCTGGATTTAGCATCAGAAAAGTAGTGGGTGGGGAAAATAATACTGCCAACCAGGGGATCTTGAAGAAGCTCCAGGATTCCAAAGAGAGAAGCATTATTTTGTTGCCTAGCAATAAATCTGCCTTGACATCACTCCCTCCTCCCTCTCCTTCCTTCCAACTGGGTTCAAAGTGCAGTACTTGTGTTTGAGGCCAGGGAGCTGCGGCTGCTGCTGGCCTGGGCAATCACGTGTGCTCACACATGCAAAAGAGCACGCTTCAAGGCATGTGACAAGGAGGCTGCTCAGCAGCAGGCTATGAAAGGGCTGTGCTGTTGTTGCAGGAGGGTGGGGGAAGGAGGACCATGTACGCCTGAGAGAGAGAGCACTCCTTTGACAGCAGTAATCTCCCTTCTGGATGGTTTGTAGCTCTGTACTGTATCCATCTCATTGCAAAGAGGGGCCTGTGGTTTGCGGTCCTCATAGCAGAGTTCTAAGAAGATCTTTGGTGTCCTCCAGATAAATCATTAACATGACTAAATCAGCTCTTCTGCAGCTGTTTTCACCTGTGCAGCTCAAAGCACTTGCAAAGTCAGTCCACATCTGCCAACTGAAGGAAATGAAGGGGTAGCAGAAAAATAGCACTGCAGTGAGTCTTTCTGGGGGTTCCACAGCAGGTCAGTGGCTGAAGCAACAGGACCCAAGTCTCTAGAATTCCCAGTCTGGTTACCTGAGACCTTACCAACAACTGGCATGTCAATGGACAGTGAGTACAGATGACATTTACACATATTAAAAACAAAGTAAGACTCAAGTTTTCTGTTCTAACTGCAGGCCCTACAGCAACATATTGCACCAATATCTCTACATTATCAGTTTACCTCCCATATGTGTCTGGTCCTGCTACCACTTACAGGCATGAATTATTTTACTCACCTGCTTATTCCTGAATTTCACAACTGACTCCATCAGCAAAGGCATTCATATGTATGAAAGCACTGGAGGACTGGACTCTGTATAGATCCAGTAGCAGGTTAATCTACACAACCAGCAAGTAACTGGCTTCACAACATCTTGGTGCTTGTGTTCTGGGAGGGAAGTCTGGGAAAGGTTGGTAGGCCAATGTACTTTGAGGAAAATACCAAGGGATGTAAAGTACCTTTTCAGGATGCTAGTTTGCAAATTCCATCAGATAGACAAACCAATTATATAGATCAGTCAGTTTTCTGGAGTCCGGTGTATGCTTCACATCCAACAATCCATTAAAAACAGCTAATTTACTTCACTCTCTTCAAGCACTCCTGAACATACAGTGAAGTGGTACTCACAGCTCTGGACTATGTCTGTATGTCCAGCAACTCCAATAATGTCATTAGTGATTATAGAAAATGATACAAAGTTATGGCATTGCTTGGAGGATCCAGGGCCACAGCCTTGAAGAGATTGACTGGATGCATTCCAAATACATATAGTGAAATATTATGCAAATATGGAGTAACTCTGATTTTGGGTACTGGCAATATTGACCAAATATACCATGAGACATCAGCTGAAGGAATGATATACCCTAGGTAACTGCCTTTCCTAGAGATTTTTTTTTCTGTCCTGTAATTTTCAAAGCCTGTTTTACTGATTTTAAAAAGGATTCATCATAGTCTTTCACTGATAGAAAATAAGCTAAAAGAAGAGAAGAATGATACTTCTCCTCCTTTCTCCCACCCCCTTGAACAAAGGCACTCTGGAGGGAAAAGGACAGGGACAACCTTCAAAGCCCCTCTTTCCCATCCAAGAGCAATAATGCTGGAGGGAGAGCTTTTGATTCTCTCACCTTCCCTGTTGGCATTTTCATTGGGAATGAATCCCCAAGTGTCAGGGACAGCTCTTTTCCTTTCAGCCCATCTCTCCCTCATGCAAATACTGGGAGGTGCACCTGAACTCCATCCCCTCTCTGTGATTAAACAGTCTTTCCTCCACTTGGTATGTACAATCTTTTAAGGAGGGATGCCTAAGCCCTTTTTTAAAGGACTGGACAGAAGTTGCCCCTTCCTTTAAAAAAACAAAACAAAACAAAACAAAACAAAACAAGAGTTGCACCATCCCTTGCTTTATGCCAAAGCTCAGGGATTAGACCATCTACACAGCCTTAAACTCTTCCAGAAGCCATATTTTGAAATAAAGAAGCAGTGGCAGCCACGTTTTTGTGTGCAGTTTTAGCTGCTAAGTGTATCCTGGGTCTACTTATGGGATTGAGACCTTTAGGTGATACAGGCAGAGGAGCACCTTGTTGGTGGCAGCTGATGTGCCAAACTGCTCAGCAGTGTCAAGACCAAGACAATTCTAGCCATATCCAGAAGTGAAACTTTAGGCATCTGGGGAATTTTAATGAAAAAGAAAGGAAGAAAAATACACTTCAGCAGAGGTTTTAAAATATCACAATTTTAGACTTTGGCACTTGAAAATTGGGAGTTAATTAGGAACTGGCCACTTTTTTGTGGAACTAGTGCTTTTACTCTTGTCTACTCTTTTCCCTTCTCTTTGTCTTTGGGACTGAAGATGGTTTTGAGCAAGAAGCTACAGAGAAAGGTCAGAGTACTTCTACTGCTGGTAGTGCTGCAGGTCTCTGCTGCTAGAGCTGATACCAGGAATGAGATCTGTCAAACACTCTTGCTGCATGGAAGGCCAAAACCACAAATCCATATTTAATTGCTTGGCCACATGTTAGCCACTAAAAATGTGAGAAAAACAGTTTAGAAAGAAGCTTTTGTGTTACAGTGAGGACACTATGATGAAGGTTACTGTAGAACTCCTAGTCTAATTTTATACTTCAAACTTTATATGACTATAAAACGTTCATCTTCTGGACTGAAATTTTCCATTAGTTGTTTCTGCCAAAAAGTAAAACTCATAGAGAGTCTTGTCAAAGAAATATACTTTTTGATTGTTTTACCTGGTTTAGCCTCTGGTTGGACACTGAAAAGCAAAATAGACTAGGACGGTAGTCTTCATGAAAGACCAGTGTTCACAATTATTCCAGAGAGAAGTTGCTGTGATTTAATGAAGAACTAAGTACTTAGCAGGTCTAGACGATATAATTTATTTCCCAGCAAGACAAAAGAGTTATACACATGCTTAACTTCATGAATTATGTGAACTTAAACTTTGCAAAGGAGCCAGGGAAAAAGCAATGGGCACAATATTTAGAAAGAAAAGTTCATGGCACTCACTATTACTAGAGAACTGTATAATTCCACAGAAGAGCCAGTTACTATTTATTATTGGTAATGTGGCTAAAGACACTTGGAATACATGTGTACAAGGGACAGAGTTAAGGTTACATATACAACTTTAATTTTACTATTTCCTAACATCTGAGTCTTAACCAATATTACTCATCTCATGTCATTTTTTTCTAATCAATTGAGAGGAATTTGGATAGACAGTTTAAAAAATAATCTGCAAAATGCAAAAGAATTTTTTTGGAAAATAATCAGTCATATTGACCATTCCTAATGTTAGAAGTCTTTTTACATGCCTTGAAAATGCAGTTGTTTAAAATCCCTGCTGTGCACAAGATGGATGTTATCACAAGACCCATCAGACTTCACCTCTCGGTATATTGGTAGTTTTGGGTACCATTTCCCAGAGTCCAGTTGTTTGCTGTGGTAGTTAAAGATGCTCATAGTACAAAGATTATATTAAGGACATGTGTCTACATGTACATAATACATCCAGTGTTCTGCACAAAGGAATTAAAATCAATTCTGTTGTCCATAAAAGATCAACAACACAATCCTGGCCATGACATTTGCCTCATTTTGAAGCTTACAAATATAGGGTGTTTATACAGGAGTGGGGGTAGGGGTGGTGCTTTAATTAGAGCAGCTCTGAGGGCATTTATACTTGTGCCCTGGGGGAAGGGATGGTGCTTTAATTAGAGTGGCTCTGAGAGCCATTGTAATTAAAGCACCCAGAGTATCTCATGTATCAGCAACCCTGCGCTGAAAGATGGTGGCAGGGGTGCTTTTATCAGCACAGGGATGTTGCTGCCATTTTTCAGTGCAGGGACACTGATACACAAGACGCTGGAGTCTGCTGGAGTGCAGTAATTACCATGCTCCAGCAGACTAGATTAATTGAGTCTGCTCTTTGCTGCTTGTGTATAGATGTCCATAGTTTCAGTAAACAAAGGTGAATGATCTTTAGCTTAATGCCTAGAACAGCCAAGTACAGTTTCTAGGTGTATGAGATTTTACTCATCTTAAAAAAAAAAGGAGGATGATAGAAGCTCTTTTCACCAAACCTTTGCTATTCAAGGAAGGGACCATCTCTTGCTTTAGCTTTCAAGCTGCTCTCAGTCATACAGGAGTCCTCACAATTTCTGGCTGGCCCAGGATCAGGAGGGGCAGGGTGGTGGCTTTAAACTACCTTCCCTTTACTCATCAGTTAGCTTAGCTGAGGACTGAGCCCTTTTGTCTCTCTAATCCATTAGTATTACTGGTGTGAGAGTAGAGGTGAAGTATAGACTAAAGGACTATCCATACTATGCCATGAACATCACTATGATACACATACACATTTTTGGATCTATGGTTCAAAATCACCACAGTCATTTTGGGGGGGGGGATGTTTTCAAATGTATAAATAGTTTTGCTGTCCACAGTTGCTGCTTCTACCACAGAAATGAAAGCTGAGGGTAAACACAGCTGGCTGACCTGCATTTTACTGGACTGTTTTTTCAGCAAAATAGAGCACTTGTATAGGCTAGCAAGGAGAGCAATTCACTAATCAAAATTATTTGGAGAAGGCAAACCTATTGGCAACCCCAGAATAAAGTGTGAATTGACTCAGACTTTTACCCCAACTTGGGGCATCCCAGAATTTCACTGGTTGTTCTATTAATTTGTTTTATATACCTTTCAGTTAAACTTCTGTTTCTAGGATCTAGTCAGATATGACAGTTCTTAGACTCTGTGAGACAGGCTGTTATTCAACTGTGTATGTGCATGTTTATACAACCAAAATGATATGGATCCAGAGCCAAACAAGATAGTGTTTATTCTTAACGCAGGATCTTAAAATATGTCAAATCTCATCTGAAAACTCAGGGGGAGATTAAGTTCACTGGAACCTTGAAAATCCTTGAAGATCTGCACATCAGTACAGTGCAAAGCTGATATTTTACCAATACAGTCCTGTAGCCATTTTCCCTACCAGCATTCATGTTTGCAGCTGCAGCTCCAAAGAGTTTGAAATCAGTGGGCTTGATCCTTTGAGAAGCCGAACTTTCTTCACTCCCCATGAAGTCAAAATACTTCAGTCAATAGGAGTTGAGGACATTCTTCTCTGTAAGGATAGAATCTTAAGTTAAAAAGAAGACTTACTACATCTCACCTGTAAAATCTTTAGACTTGAGTAAATGAATATAGTCATAGGGCACTAAGGTTGGAAGGGACCTCCAGAGGTCATCTAGGCCAATCCCTTGCATGAGACATCATCCCTATCCAATCCTATATCAATCCACTATCTAACTCAGTGGTTCTCAACCTTTTGCACCTTATGTCCCACCTATGTAAGGTCAAAAAATCCTGGTCCCACCAGTCAACAAGCAGGGCAGGAGCAGGGGGAGGTCCCTCAGAGGCCAGTCAAAGAGTCGGGGGTTGCGGGGTGTCCTCCAGAGACCGATCAAAGTGTGCAAAAGCAAAACCGGAAGTCCTGCTGTGGCACTTCCAGTTTTACCGCTGCGACCCGAGTCCCACCTAGAGTTGTCCCACTGGCTGAGAAACCCTGGTCTAACCTATTAGCAAAACTAGAGAGTCAAGTCTGACACAGCCATGAGACATAACACCCACACCCACACTGTAGAGAAAGGCAAAAGCCCCCACAGTCCATACAGATCTGACTATAGGGTAAAATTACTTCCTGACCCCAAATATGGTGATAGATGAGCAGAGGGGCAAGGCTCCCTAGCTAGTAACCTTTGAGTTTCAGTCTTAGCAGGAGCACTGGTACATACCAGTCACAATCCCCAGCCTTGGCTGCATCCAGCACCCAAGGGTTCTTAGGAGGTTTTTAAAAATCAAACAAACACTGACATGCATATATTAAAAAAAAAAGACTTCATAGATTTCATAGACATCAGGGCTGGAAGGGACCTCGGGAGATCATCGAGTCCAGCCCTGAGACTTAAAAAATAAGGTCACCTCCCAGTCCCATCTGACAATCAACACACCCAGAAACATGGGAATCATCCAGAATAAAACATAGGCAGAAAGTATATTTACTTTAAGATTATCCCGGACCAATGCCTGTCTAATAGGGCTGTGCGAAGCTTCAGTTGCTGATTAGATTTGGCAGGGATCTGGCCCAATTCGGTGGCCAAATCTCTGAATCAGAATCAAATCAGGAGACCCTTTAATCTCTCTGAATTGAATTGGAACCCTCCAAATCAATTTGGAGAGATTCAGAAAGATTTGATGATTTGGACATAGACACAGCTTTAAATGTTTTTTCTATATACCTTAAGGTACCAGGTGGCTTGTGAATGGAGCATCCCACAGGAGCGTGGTGGGGTCCCCAGTGCGCTCGGCAGCAGACCCGGAAGTGGACTAAAAGCACTTCCAGTCCACTTCTGGGTCTGCTGGGGAGTGCGTGGTCCCCACACTCCCCCCGGCATGGCAACTGATGCCTCCTGGGTCTGGAGGGGCACCCAAGGTCCCCCTGCAGTAGATCACCTTGTATGACTTGCCTTCCAAACCCTTGATCATCTTTGTTGCTTACCCCTGGACCCTTTCTAACTTCATCTTTTAAAAATGTGGATCCCAAAACTGCACACAATACTCTAGATGGGGCCTAACCAGTGGTGAGTAGAAAGGCACTATCAACTGTGTCTTGCACCTAATGCTTCTATTGATGCATCCCAAAGCCACTTGCACCTTTTGTACAGCTGCATCACACTGCAGACTCATGTTGAGCCTGTGATTTGCCATGACTTCTAGATCCTTTTCCATAGTGCTGCCATTCAGACAGATGTCACCCATTTTGTATTTGTATTTTTGATTATTACTGAGGCATCGCACCTTGCATTTGTCAGCATTGAACTTCATCCCATTAGTTGCAGTCCAGCTTTTCAATTTGTCAAGATCCCTCTTAATGCACTCCTGTCTTGTTATATGTTTGCAATCCTTCCCAGTTTTGTGTTGTCTGCAGACTTGCTCTAAAGCTTTCTATGTCAGCATTCAAATAATTAATAAACATGCTAAACAGCACTGGGCCCAGGACAGATTCCTGTGGGACTCCACTCGAAATCTCCTGCCATCCTGTCATGGATCCATTTATAATTACTCTTTACTTGTGGCTTTTGAGCCAGATGACTACACACCTTAGAAGATTTTGTTTAGTTCACATTTGTCCAACTTGTTCATTTGGGACCTTGTCAAAAGCCTTGCTGAAGTCCAGATGCACTAAATCCACAATATTCCCTTCATTTGTCAGCTGTGGCCTTGAACACAGGCCTTGGTCTGCCCAACACTGCAGCTCAACCTGGGCTGCTACGTCCCCAGTAGAACACTAGGGCAGATACGGTGGCCAGAACACTTCACTGGGGCCTAGGCATTTGCCCACTCCCTGCCACTGGAGTGGCCAGTAAAGGTTGGCTGACCCCTTCCCATATAAGCCCCTGATCCAGAAAGGGAAGTGTCTGGACAACAAGATGTAACCGTGTATCTAGGTTGCTGCACCCTTGGATTGTGCTGCTACTGACTGATGGATTTGCCTGATACCTGACCTGGCTAGCCTCCTGATCACACATTTTACCTGATCTGGCTCTAGCTTGACCTTCCAGATACCTGATCTTGTGCTCTGCCTGACCCTCTGGATTTCTGATTTGGTTCCCCAGACAGATCTCTTGGCTTCTGACTTCCTGCTTTTCCCTGACCCTGAGGTAACCCCCAGATCTGGCTGCCATGACCCAGTATGACAATCTACCCATCTAATTTCTTGTCAAAGGAGTTAAAGTTTGTTTGGCATGATTTGTTCTCAGTAAATCCATGCTTATGATCAGTTTCTCCTCCTTCAGATACTTGCAAATAGACTTCTTTAGGACATACTCCTGTAACTTCCTAGGTATTGAGGTGAAGGTAACTAACCTGTAGTTCTCTGGGTCCCCCTTTTTGCCTCTTTTTTTTTTAAACAGGGAAACTGTATTGGTGCTTTTTAGTGTCCTGTACCTTACCTGTCTCCCATGACTTCATAAATATTATTGTCAAGGGCTCAGAGATCTCCTCTGCCAGTTCCTTCAGTACCCTGGTATGAAGTTCATCAGGTCCTGCTAAACTGAATTTATTTGGGCCCATCAAAATCTGTTTCTTTTGTTATCTCATTACTCAGCTTGTCCTGTTCCTTATCCAAATAGGCCTTGTTAGCTGTTTAATTGCAGCCTAATTTTTGTGGCACAACAAATTTAAAGACAGAAATTTAATATTATGAACCATAGCATTTGATTTATGTACTTCGTTTGGCTTGGAATGAACCCAAGCTCTTCTGGTGCAGGGAAAGATTCCTCTCAATGAAGAGTGAGGAAGAACTCCTTTTGCAGGTAGGTTATGCCACAGCTGCATAGAGTTCCTTGTACTTCCTTCTGAAGCATATGATGCAGAAAGGATAAGGTTTGGATCAGAGATTGAACTTGATGGAACTAAGGTCTCATTAGGTCGGACAGTTCTTATCTTCTTAGGTTTGTAAAGCTATTCTCCAGTCAGAGATGGGTGGCAGGAGGGAGGATTGCTTTTTTTTTTAGGAAGTGAATGAAGCCTCTGGGTGCCTTATAGGAAGACGATCGTTTCAGACACAGGCAGAGATATATAAAACAGGAAGAAAAATGTGAGTGGAACTAGGAGATGATGGGCATGGGGAGACCCATTATTTCTATGCCTCGGGGCACTTATAGACATGCAGCAACGCTGCTCCAATGCACTCTAATTATTGCACATTGGAACAGACTTGATTAATCTCTGGTGGAGTGTGATAATTACTGCACTCCACCAGAGTCCAGCATGACGTGTATCAGCCTCCCTGTGCTGAAAAATGGTGGTGGGGACACATAAACTAAAGCTCATTGAACAAGTTTTAGATAAAGTGCCCCTACTGCCATTTTTCAGAGCGGGGATGCCACTGTAATTGAAATGCACCCCCCCCCCCCCCAAACTCCTGGAGCATGTCTATAAACACCCTTTCCTCAGCTGCCGGATTGGGATACTACTGTCAGCTGGCCAAGGATAGTAAATATATTTAGACTGCAGGAGATGCTTTAAAGATTTGCTATTCAGTCGGCATGTCTACGTGAGCTGCTAAAAGTGCAGTAGACTAATTTTACTGTGCATTAGCATGTCACAGCAAAAGCCATGCTAATGCACAGTAGACTAATTCTATTGCGTCATGTAAAAGATGTGTGCCAGTGCTACTGCGCCATAGTGCTGATTACAGGGTGTTAATTTAGTACCTGTTATAACATAATTTTGGCACATTAATGCATGTGTATACATGCCCAGTGTGAGTTAATTGGGGATTATGGATAGAGATACTATGAGTTGGGCCATTTAGGCTTCTCCAACAGCGAAAGCAATTGCACTGTCTACTCCCACGTCTCAGCTAGCTGAAGGCACTTGGTAAGTGTCATTGTTCCCTTATAATTCACCTGGAGTATGTGGCTATCCTGTATGTGGCACACCTGGGGACACACCTTAAGAAATGCTGAGTTCACCTAGGCCATGGGGGTGGAAAAATACACCCAGCATTGGATACCTCATTATGTACAACCACTTACGTAAAGCAGTGCCAAGGAACAAAGGTAACAAGAATGTTACAGAACAGCACATGACAAACACTTGGGGCCCATATCTTCATTGCCTTAGCATCTTGTAGTCTCACATACATCTGGATAAGGGAATGTAAAATGCTACACTTCATGGTTGTATGACTCTTACTGAGTCCAAACTGGTCACTGGCCAGACCAAGAATATGGGGGGATTGCCAAGGTAGTTGAAAACCGATTTTGTTCCCAGATATGGGAAACAGGTTGAGTTTCTGCCTTTGCTCATTCTGGCTGCTTGCAGCAGAAATCCCTGTCCCACAAGCAGATGTTAGGTATCAAACTTTAATAGAAATAAAAAGGCCCATAATTCCTTTTTTTTCTTTTATGGAATCAAGGAACACCTTTTCCTCTGTTCTCCCCATAAATTTAACCTTATTTGCATCCTTACTCTTCAAACCATAATAATAGCAGAAGGCAGCTGGGTTTCATGGCCAACCATGAAATACCAAGCTGTCACGGTATGTTACTCGTTACTTGTGTTTTGTAGAACATCAGCAGCCCTGCGAAAACACTGGAACATTTCGGACCATGAACAAGCCTCTGAAAGCTCAGTCAATCAAATCTATTGATTAGCTGCACATTCTTAGTAGCATTTTCAAAAGGAGAAAAGCTGCCTGATATAATAGAAAACATTTGCAAGAAGAACAGGCTGTTCCCTTTTTACTCCTTTAGAATATATATATTTTTTTAAGCGTTGAAAAAATCCACCAATACCTTGGAACACTTTTTGTCTCATATTGTGTCAGTGTTTGTTCTTGGTATAAAATAAAACCAACTTAGTGGCACCTTGGAAATCTCCTGGATGGGATGAAATACCTTTAATTATAATAGCATCTTGGGGCACAGCTAACCACAGGAGACCATGGTGCTAAGAGTGCATGAACAGGAAAAGGAAATTTGCTCCCCAAAGGACTTATGGTCTAAGTAGACAAGTCAAAGGGTGGGCAAGAACTAGCTTCTTATATCTCATTTGGGGAACTCTGACACAGGAGGTACTTACCTTTCTTCTGGTAACATGGGAAGTCTGTGGCAGAGCTGGGAAATGAACCAGTATCACAGGAGTCCATGTCAATTACCTAGCCAAAAGATCACCATTCTTTAAAAGGGGAAGCTTCAGTAGACACATTATAAAAGTTTCTAGAAGCCTGAAATAACTTTGCTAGAGTTTGCTAGAATTTTGCATATATCATGGGGATACTTTTTGCTATATACGTTTCTGTGGATGAATTGGAGGACTCCCGTCTCTAGGAATGCTGATTTTTTCACCTCCCACCAGTACTGAAAAGGTAGAAAGATATTTCTGACATAATTCAGACATGCCTAGAAAGTCTCTGCCTCGTGTTTGACTACAGTAACCTGGCTGCACTGTTAGAAAAATGGCAGAATGGATTGCTGCCCTCTTGTGTACATCTTGCTGCAAATGCAACAATTCAGCTTTACCGCCCAAGTATCAGCTTATCTGATTCTTTGCATCTAATATTAGCACATAGTGAGGGTATATAGTCACCTGTCCTGGTTTAGGCAGTGTTTTGCTCTCATTTTATATTGGTGAAAAATGACCAGATAAGCCACTCAGCCATAAAAATGCAGGGCACAGATTCCAGAATGGTGATACAGGCTTGCTAGGTCTTAGTGACTGGTATGCCTACTAGGCCTGTGTGAAGCAGCAAGTATTTGGTTCAGATTCAGATTCAGCTGATTTGGAGGGACAGCAATTTGATTTGGCTGATTCGGATTCTGCGATTTAATGCCGATTCAGAGATTCAGCCATAGACTATAATGGGGAACCACTAAAATACCTATTACTTTGTCATTTTTTTTGTAGATTTGGATGAAAACAGCAGAGATGACAGCTTCTTCTGAGGGCATAAAGCTTGCCAAGTTTCAAGCCCATAGGAGCAGGGGTTTCAGTGAAAGTGCACCTCAAACAGTTGAAAGCAAAACTTGTATCACTTGTGTGTGTTAAAGCAGAGTGGGATGAAAACAGGAGGGATGGTAGCTCCTCATGCGGGCATGAGGCCTGCCAGGTTTCAGGCAGAGTGATGCAGGGGTTTCTGTGAAAGTGCACCTCAAGGTTCTGAAAGCAAATAAAAAAAGTAAATAGGTACAGAGTGAGGAGGGTGCCATTCACTCCGTCTGCACATAGAGCTTGGGGAATCCCAGAAGTGGGAGGTTAACCTTCAGGAACACCAGCTGCTCCACCAAACCGGGATCCAAGGAGGTGCAGTGAGGTGCCACAAAATCACCAGCAATGCTGAACTCTCTCTTGCTTGGAACACTGCGGGTTGCCCAATAGGCCAAGGAGTCCCAGTGAATCAGCTCCACATCCTCAGTGACATAGGTAGCTGTTGGGGTGACAACAATTTGGATATTAGGAAGCACTGAATCTGAAGCTGAATACAAAGCTTTAACCTGTGGCCCAGCAGAGCTGCTGACCACAAGGCAGAATGATAGCTAAGCCAGCCATTTGCTTATGCTAAGTAACCATTTTAACTGTGTCAACCATTTTCTGAGGGAAAAGAAGTAAGTAAATCTGTGTTAGTCTGTGCACTGTGAACCAGCTACAGCAAGGAATGAGATTAGATACAGGGGCCCAAAAAAAGGGTGGAAGATGGTACAACCTGAAACAGAAAAAACAGATTGGAATGTGGAAAACAACACCTAATTGGTAACAGAATCTGAGATGAACATATGCAAAAAGGTGAATGGTGATTGGTCAAGAAGCCTCCAGAAGCTTCCAGGTTTTGGTCAAAGTCTGCCCATTGACCAAAGAAAAGGAGTCAAGATCTTAGACATGTGCTCATAGCAAGAAGTCATGTAAATGAATGAAATGCATAGGAAATTCCATGCTAATGAAGCAAACAGTAAACAGGCAGAGTTTGAGATGGGAGGAGAAATGGGGGCAAGGGTGGAACATAATAGAACATAATAGGGGCAAGGGTGGAATAAATGTTAATAAACATGAACCAAAGTGTATAAAGGTAGAAAAAACTATTGTTCATTGCAGCGCTCCATATTCTACCAGCGTGGGAGCTAGTCCGAAGCCGTCTTCATTCTGAATAAAGCTGTTGCAAGCCATGTGTGCTAGTGTTTGCTCCCTGCTCTGCTCTGGCTAATAAGTGACAGGATCCACAGGTAATTGGACCGTCGTCTCCCTAGTTGTTGGACGCCGCATGGAGTCAGAGTCTAACAGTAGCCACTGAGGCCTCTGAGCTACCTGCCTAATGGTGGGGTCTGGTGCCTCTGGACCCCAACATGGAAGCCATGCTCTTGGCCTACGTGGGCAGTGGCTATGGTGGAGGAGACTGGCTTGTGGTTGGAGTGCTGTCATGACAAGTGGATCCCCCTCTTCCACATCCCCCTGCCTCTTCCCTCTGCTCCCCTGGCTCTGTTCACCAGCACCTCTGTCCAGTGATCAAGTGTTTTGCTGCTGCAGAAACTCTCCTTCACCCTCAGGTCGCAAATGCCCTTCAGCATGTGGACCATACTGGACTGCAATGGATCCAGCCATTTTTTTATGCCCTCCTTCAGCTGCTTCACCAGTACCTGCACCTCTGGTGAAAGCAGCTTGCCCCTGCCAGGAACATTGATCCCCTGGAACTTCTCTATTTCATTCTCAAGCTCCTTCGCTATGGGGATCACCTGGCTAAGGAGGGCATCGCCAGTGCTGAGGCTCTCAGTGGCCTTGAGGAATGGCTTGAGGACCACCAAGATTTGGGAGATGATATCCCACTCTGTAAGGGGGCCGCTGATCCCAATCTCCCTGACCAAGGCCATCTCATGGATGGCCTTCTGTTGCTCAACCAGCCTTTCCAACATCAGGTATGTGGAGTTCCATCGAGTTTCCACATCCTGCATGATTTTGTGATGTGGGATGCTTAGTTCTGGCTGTTTGTCCCACAGCATCTTGCCCCCCTGTAGCCTGCCACCTTCCTGCATTTTGAAATAAGCTGGTTGGTAGTAACTGCACCATCACTGGTAGCCCTTCCTCCATCCAAGGCATCCCTGACAACAAGGTGGAACTTGTGTGCTGCACAGTGCGTGCCAACAAAGTTGGCATCATACACCACCTTGACCATATTGGCTTCATTGTCGGTGACCATGAACCTGCAAGTGAGCTTGCCCTGCCCAATGAGCCACCCCTGCACCATTCAGTTCATGGCCACCATGATCTCTCTTGCCGTGTGGGACTCATCTATCACCTTGGCTTGAAGGAGAGGACACTGATGCCCTGACTGATCACACCAGTGCCCTGTGAAGGAGAGGTAGGTATGATCTCCACCCCAGCTGCTCCAGATGTTGGAGGTGAAGTGCAAGGCTACCAGTGGACCTGCCTTCCACAGCTTCTCCCTCAAGTATTCCCTGCATGCCTCATACAGGGAGGGCACTACCGTCCTGCTAAAGGTGGTGCATGCGGGCACTTGGTACGATGGGGCCATGAGCACCATGTGCTGCCTGAACCCTGGATATTCAACAAGGAGAAGGGCTGGCCATTGACAGCAAGCATCTCCCCAATGCTGTGGGTGACCTCTCTTGCCCCACTTTGTCCCTGCCTTTCCCCCACTGTTTCAGGGTGGCCTCCCTCTGCTTCTTGGGGACAGGGGCTTTGGAGCAAGAGGGGGACTTCTTTTTGGGCATTCTCCCACTAGTGCCAGGCTGAGAAGGAACAAGGGCAAGTGGTTCTGCCTCCTGAGATGCAGCAGCATCGCCATAGTGGCGAAGTATTTCACCACCTTGCCCCGGCTGATCTGCCTTTGGCAGTGCTGGCAGGTAGCATACCTGGGATTATCTGCCACCTCAAAATGATCCTGCACTACACTACCCACCCACTTCTGGGTTGAGAGTGGGGATACTGCCTTATTCCCATCCTCACCAGGCAGAAGCACAACAGCAGGAGAAGCTGAGCCACCTGTCCCCACAACCTCCTCTGAAGTGCCTTCCAGAAAAGGAGACCTGCCTATAGGGGAACTTTGAGGGGTGTGGAGAACAAACTCAGATTCCCCCTCCTTCTCTGGAATCTCCTTCACTAGGGCCATCAGCTCCTCTGCTTCCAGATCCAGCTCCACCTCTGGCACTGGAAGGTTAACACTGGGAACTGAAACTGGGATGGAGAATGTCATGCTGCTGCTGATTAGTGGTGTTAGTGGTGATGGTACAGGTACAGGCACTACGGCCTCCTTGCTCCCACTAGCAGCAGAAGCCTCATCGCTGCCACGTCTATGTTTGGGGCAGGGGGAACTTGCAGCTCTCCTTCTGCCCCCTCTCCCTTCCCTGCCAGAAGACCTGGCACCTGCCTTTCCAGCACACTTCATAATGTTTGGTGTGCTGCAAAATGTGTGTGTGTGTGTAATATATGTTGTGCTTTCCTGCACAGTGATTACATACTCTGTCAGGGAAAACACAGGTTTCTTTTTGTGGGGGAAAAGAATCAAGACAGACTAACAAGAACAAATAAGAGGATTTTGGGGGAAGAATACTTTGAAAGGAATGAATAGAATAGAATAGAAAAGTTTTTTTTGGATTTTCTTACATGTAGAAGGCAGGGTAGATTTGCAGAAATCATTTACTTTGGTTAGTCTATAAGGTGCAAATCTACCCTGCCTTCTACTTGACTTCAGACTAACACACACTATGTTTGCCTCTTCTTACAAGCCCAACTGGGACTTTTCCTAATATTTTCTTGAAACTCTTGCTTATTGAGAAAGGTCACATTTGTATACACCTCCCTTTCAATACATAATTCCTGTCTCATCTAATGCTTTCCTTTCTCTAGATCTCAAAGTGCTTTACAAGAGAGGCAGACACTTCTCTTCTTTGTACTGAGGATGGAAACCAAGGCACAAAGCTAACCTGATTTCATGGTGACATCATATCCATATGAAACGTGGATACAAAGCCAACCAAAAGAGGGAAAAAAGGCCCGTTATATATTTTGAAATGCTGTATCTTTTCCTGCTGTTTCACCCTGGATGGACCAGGCTCACCATCATTGCTGACTGCCCCAGAGCTAAAGCCAGAACCACCCAGGATGTTGGGGGAGAGGAGGAGGGGGTGCAGAGGTACAGAAAGCAGAAAAGCAGGCATAAGTATGGGGGACACAAAGGACAGGGGAGGCAGGCACAGGCATGGAGAGGCAGAAGGCGCAGACACTGGAGGGGGGACGAGTGACAGGAGGACAGGCGGCAGACACAGGCATGGGTGGAAGGGGGCAAAATCAGGGGGCCAATGGGTAGGAGTCTGGCCCCTTGCTTCCCACTGCTACTTGGGGGGGGGAATGAATTTAAGATTACTCACCAATAAGCAGATTCTATACTTAGAAAATTCAAACTAATTTATACATTTTCCATGTATAGACCTGATTATTGGAGGGTTGTCTTAAATTCCAAGTCATCTTGGATTCAGCTAAACATGGTAGATGCAGGGGGGAACAAAGCGAAAGCTGTATGTAGTACAAAACAAAACAAATAGGGTTCTCCTACGGGAGGCACTAGCAGGTCAGTCTGCTTGGATTAGGTGCAATGCTGAATTTAGCATGTTAATATGAAGTTGGCCCATTTTGCTTGTCATTTGACTCTTTGTAAATGTTCTTCTAACTTGATGACTGTTAAAGGAAGAACAAAGGTGAGTGTGACCCTGGATACTGGTGTGTTCCCTCTTGCTAGCTGTGACCGTCAGACTCACAGGTTTTTAGCAGCGATTGTAAAGAAGATGATGATGTCAGTGGGACCAAAGCTGTTTTTGGAAAAAGACTGGAACAGTATCTTGACCTTTCTAGGCACGAGAATGCCACATCACTATCTCCAGGACCACATACCATGGGAGAGGGTCCTAGAGAAGGGAAGGGAGAACATGAGGGAATGGGCATGAAAAAATGCTGAAGATATTTGCTTCGTGAGAGGATTCACTGATCAGAATTTTACTCTTATTAATAGGTCAGGAGGGAAGAGCACTAACTTCTTCCCTTACAGTATGAAATGCAGGGTGGGGTGGAGCTAAGGTTGTCTTGCAGAAGAGTACTTTTCACATACTGACTAAGGGCGCACACTACACCCCAGCACATGGAGCCAGAAGGGAGAAGGACCCAGAGGGGAGAAAGAGCTCACCAGGCAATGACAAGTTAGAGATTGCATTAATAACCAGAAGATAATTTGAATCAGCAGGACTCAGCCAAAAATCCAGTCAGGAATCTGAAAAGCATGCCAAAGTAGTATTAGAGCCATTGGTCTTCTACAGAACCTATGAGCTTCTGCAGGAAAGAGGTACATGAAACCCTAATTTTTAAGCAGGAGCTCTAGAAATTACCAACCTAATGACAGGAACACCAATAGAACAGTCCCTCTGAAGTGTGCTGCTCACATAGGTCCTGATTGTGTGAGTGGCAGTGTAGCTTGTGAACTGCTGGCTGTGATTGTCCTTTCAGATATGCTAGAACAGCTCATTTATATCCATGCCAAATAGAAGCAGCAGGCATGCACTGGCAAAGGGATCTGTAAAAGATACAAAAACTTAATTGAAATCCCAGACCAAGTTTATAACATAGAGCTTGGCTTGTTACAAATATTACTTAGGCCCTGGCATGCAGATCTGCTCTTCATCTTCCACAAAACCCCCCACAATTTTAAGTTCATCAAATTTTATGGCAAATAGTATTGCTACTTCCAACTTGCTGAAATGGCTATTGACTGGTTTCTTACCTAGAAATCAGGTCATGCATCTTAAGATGCACATACGCCCTCTTTCCTTAGATACTGCAACCCCCAGAGTGCAGCACAGTGTCATAATTTCACATCATTCTCTTGCAGTCATTGATTCTCTGCCCAATATTTTGCCTGCTGTTGAGGAGTGAAACAGTTCTGCAGGGTGAAAGGTTGTGTGGGGCTCTGGAGGCCTCTGGTGCAGTCTCTATGCAATGACCAAAAAAGTTAAGAATCTACACTAATAGACATTTCTTTGCACAATCGGAAATTCTCACACAAATTGAGATTAAAGCAGCATACCACCATGAAAACCTAAGTTTTCATAGTAGGTTCTTGCTTAGAAAAAGTTCATGTCTTTGAACCAGTTAGTCTCTAAGCAGCAGTTCCCAAACTGTGGGTATGACCTCAAATGGGGTCACATCAATGGACTGGGTCATGGGGACTGTGGGTTGGGAGTGAAGGGCCATGCTGAGGAAATGGGGCCATACATAGGTTCATGCTGAGTAAAGTTTGGGAAGCACTGCTCTAAAGTGACCACTCTACCCTGCTTTCTGCCTAATTTAAGACTAAAATGTGTCTTCAGATTATGAAAACCCATGACAGAAAATGGAAAATATGACTGATCTAGGTGCATTCGTTTCTCAGTGCCTTGATGGTTTATAGTGGAGCTACATGTCCCCCACCCCCATACTCTTCTCCAGGTTACAGGCACTAGTCCTTTTGCTTGGAGGTCTGATAGGCACTCACAATCTGCTTTCTCTGTCAAGCGCCCCTGCCCAAAGCAGTGGTTTGGTCTCTTCCATTCCCTCTGTAGGTAAAATTTCCCCTTTAAACATGTGTGTGCAGAATCCTGGCTCTCAGTTTGTCTTTTGCTACCCTGGGTATGATGTGATGAGTTAAAGAATTTAGATTAAAAAGTTCTGGAAGCCTTTTACACCTATAAATCAAGTCAAGTCAGTCCTGAGGCTGCTGTAACTATTGGGGCACTTTAGATGCTGCAACAACCCTCCTAGATTAATTGAGTTGCTTTGCATCATTGGTGATTTTTTTAGGAGACACCTATGTATATACACAGAATTGTACCTTGGCCACTTCTTATAGTAGATATTCTTTAATAGACAAAAAAAATATGACAACTGTAGTGTATTAGCATGAGATATACAATGCATTCCAGCAAATCATGGATTGGACAAACCCAATTTTTCAGCAGGAGATTTATTGCATGGGAGAATATCCATTTTTTTCTTCAAAGTACTGAAGAATAGTTCATGAGTATAATCAAAAAATAGCTTCTATTAAAAATGACAGTCAAAAGAAAAGTTTAATTACATATAATACAGATTACCATCTTGTATTTAAGCAAAGCAGCACAATAATGCTCAGTTTTGTCTTCACAGTTAATGAACATTGCTTCCCCCATTTAAAGCTTCAGAAGCTCAAAACCTCTAATCAGAGCCCATACAATGAGCAGGACAATTTTATTGGATGATCCTTTTCCAAAGAGAAGTTGGGTTTACCCTTGGAACATTCTTTAAATTTCCATCCTTCTACCACATCAAGTAGTCACACTCAAATTCATTCCACTGTTTGGAACTGGAATTATTTTTTAGGTCCCAATCCAGCATTGCATTTAACAGGCTTTGGATCATGCCCTGTATAAACTGTCCATTTAATGACTTTAGCCACAGTCAGAACAGCACTTGGGCAGAACGTAGTTATGTTCTGCTTCAGGACATTGCACAAAGTGGATGGACTTTACTCTTATGTTTAAATGCACTACTGAACTGGAGCTTAAATTCAAATACTGGACACCTATATGTGCATGTACACACTATTATTGCCATTAATTCTCTGCCAGTTTAATTTATGAACTTGCGCTTATTTTGTTTTCTGTAAGTATACAACAAAGCATCTGAACACAGTGGTAGCAGCTTTCAATCAGTCATCTCATTGGCATTGAAAGCTTTATTTTGAAAACTTTAAGCAGCAATACTGAATAAATAAATTGTCAGAATGATTGTTTTGTCGTCTCCATACAGCTGATGGCCTTCATCCAAAACATTAAAATACTGTAGCAAATAGAATAAACATGCATTTCAATGTTCTAAAAACGGCATAATATAAAAGTAACACTTCGACACTTATTTTAATATAGTACAGCCTATTAGACTCTTTTTTGGAAAAAACTCTGAATACAGTTTTACTATTTACATTATTAATTAAGGCCCAATTCACTCAAGGTAATGCACATTGGGAATCTATATACTTCAAGATAATTCACAAAAAAATAAAAATAAAATAAAAAATCATAGGATCAATTTGTTGTTCATACTTGTAGTTCACTGCAGTAAAGCAATACTTAGTGTACTAGAAAGGTGGAGGCAGTCAGAGTCCCAAGTAGAGGTTTTCATTCCTCTACAGACCTTTCTACACTTACTCACAAAGGAAGTGCATATTTACAGAGTATTTATGTTTGTGATAGTAATGGCATATACTGTCTCCTTAAAGCACTTATTTTCCATTTTCACAGTATAGGTAAAATTTTGAAGTCTAAGTTCAACAGTCAAAAATAACTTAGGCACTTTGGAGCTTAAGTTGCAATAGGCATCTCTACACAAGCAGCAAGGCCGTTCCAACGCATTGTAATTCCAGCGCGTTGGAGCAGGCTCAATTAATCAAGTCTGCTGGAGCATGGTAATTACTACGCTCCAGCAGACTCCAGCATTTTGTGTATCAGTGTCCCTGTGCTTAAAAATAGTGGGGGGGCGGGGGGCGGCACTTTAACTAAAGCTTGAATGAGAGAGATGCTCTGGGTGCTTTAGATCAGCTCTTGGAGCCACTCTGATTAAAACGCGCCTCTCTCCACCCCACTACCAGAGCCCATGTATAAATGCCTATTGAAAAGTAGTAGGACTTAAGTGCCTAAGTCACCCTGGAAAAATTTTACCTTAAACCCTTGTCCATCTATTCTTTCATTAATCTCCCCTTCTGCGATTACAAGTGACACAACATGAAGGGGAATAATTGACTGTTTCCTCCTCAATGAGAATGTTATACAGTTAATTCCCATTAGGAATAACAGGAGCCAGCCATATAAATCCCCTGTGCACTGAGAGGAAAATAATGCTTGTGTACTAAATTAATTAATAACAATAAAAATCCATGCTTATTATGGTGGCTAGCATATAACTTGTTAAAATCAGTATATGTGTGCTCTGCATTCTACTAATGCCCCTTGAGCAGGTTTGAAAAAAGGCTTCTAGAAATGAGAGCATTATAAAAATATACATGTATAATAAAGCGTGAGGTCTCCATGTTGATAGCTTTCCTTTGGATGCTAAGATTTTAAGTTTTTACTCGATTAGTTAATTCATGTTGTTTTTTAGCTCATCTACAAACAGGGCATACAAACTAGTATAGAAGACTTTTTGACTACATAAAAGCTCAACACATTAAAAGTATGGCCAAGAAAAGTGGATTGTCAGCTTTTATGCTCTTTTACTGCCTGGGTAGCAAAACGTCTGGAGGCCCAAGTTCTCTCTTCACCTGGCTGGCTGAAGCTGCTCTGGTTGTCTTGTTGATGTTCTTCAGCCCATGCCTAGTGGGACCACTAGTTGCAATGAAATTTGTTTCTAAACTAATTCAACTCCTTGACAGCTTTTGTTACCTACCTATGCCAAATTTAAAACATTCATTTAGGAGGAAAGACTCCAAATGTTTACTGATGAATGCCCTGAATAGAAGGGAAGAAGGGGGTTTTAAAACTCTTCTCCCCCCAGCAGAGAGGCAGAGGGAAGGAAAGAAGAGAGGGAGGAGAGAATGGCTCTTATTACTGTAAGACCTGCTCAGGCTCTCACTGAAATCAAAAGGAACCTAGGTCAGTCACTTACTGTATAATGGAAAATTGTGAGGATATACTGTTCTGCCAGAAAAATACTTAATCTCAGGTCAAGGTTTGGATCAAACTTTTCTTTGTGAATAAGTAACATAGCCTCTTTGCCATGTAACACAACTTGAATCTGATTCTGCTCAAATATGTCCTTTTTAAGGAGAGTAGAGAATACTAAGTATCCCATCCTCTGGGCTATTTTATTCCCTGTAAATTGGGCCCAGGAAGTAAGGCATATATGCTCAAGTGCTTTGGACAAAAAATAAGAGTCCTCGAATCATGTATGTATTATACTAATATATACATTCTCTTTTTAACATAAGAAAAGTTCTGAATAAAACAGAAGTGGAACACGGAATCATAATAACCTGTTATCAAAACGTGCAAGTGTTATAAAGATTCTTTAGGCTGGAGCAGTACATTTTCCAGTTTGTTCACAGGTAAAGAGTCCAGAGTGCTGAATTTTATTTTTCAGCTGAATCCATTTGGAAAAGTCTTTTATAATGTCACAATGTGATTTGAAATTGCTGTTAGTCTTAGTACAGCACCATTTCTAGTACATATGGTGCCATTAATAAAACAGGAAGGAAAATAATTGCATGTAATTCTTCAAAATTTTTCATCTTTACTGTGTTCTATAAAACTTTATCAGTGTGACTACATAGCTTTTTTTACATAAGGAATTTGATTTAGCATTTGTCTGGACAAAAGAAATTGGGTTTCTAATTTGAATTTGGGAAATTTGAAATTTCTGAATTTTGAATTTAGTTAATCAAACTTGGCATTTTATACATCAGTGACATGAGAAGGCAATATCTGGTGGCATTATAATATCTGGTAGACTCCGGGTTGTACAGATGGGAATCCTATTCAAGCCAAAGGTATTCGGTAACAACTCAGATACCTGTTGTATGAATCTGAGTGTAGGATAACAGCTTCATATTGCAACCCATATATTATTTGGAAGTCTCATACTTATAAATACACTTACCTTTAAACAGTCTGGAGAGCTCCTTTGTTGACAGCTACTAAGATTTTTAGTTGTGTGCTAGATGAACTTAAAACATTGTAAAAATAAATGGAGTTTACTATTTAAATGTGTGAATTTCTTTCCTCATTCTCCCATCTGTAAGATTATGTATACTGAAATAAGTGTTGTGTAACTGGCTGACCTGACTAAACACGTTCCAGGATGTTCTTGGGGGGGGGGGGCAGGGTTTAAGAATCGAGAGAGAAATCCTGACTTCAGTGAAGCTGGTAGAAGTTCTGGTGCTGCCAGCTTCCATGGGACCAGGATTCTATACACTCATCATGCTTTGAGAGAATTTTTGTGAATTCCAGATTTTCTTTTTAGCAACAGCAAAACAAGAACCTTGTAACGGCTGGTGAGGGGGAAAAAAAAAAAGAGTAAAAATAACACTGAAAATACAATAAACCCTTTTGGTAAGATATGATGAAGACTCCTTACTTACATTGTTTGCTTCTCAAAGGCATATACAACATGGCAAAATATCTGAAATAGGCATTCTATATAAAAAAAAAAATGGTCTAGCTAGCGCATCTTCAGTCATACACTGGATATAGTCATATCAAGCCAGGTATAAATTCCATAATCTTTTGAGGAATTAATAGTTCATTCAAAGCAGAAATCAATAGAAAATGAATCCTCCAAACTCAGTTTGGCCTTCAAAGATAGCAAAGGGCAGGATGTATCATAATCCACAATGTCAGCACACACAATCAATTGTTAAAGACCATCTTGGTGATACAGCACCTCCACAACACTCCTGTGGTTGAGACTTGATATATGATGAAATGCTGGATGCTTGCACAAGCAAAAAGAAAAATATATATATATATATTTGTCAAACTGAGAAATACAACATTACACAATCAGTCACAAGTTAAAAGCAATAAAAAAAAATAATAAAAGGTCAACATTCACACAGCCATTGATTAAACGGAATAAATTAAACCTTATATCCGTTAAATATGTGGTTTCCTTCACTCTGCTCAGTCAGTGTTTTATTTATGTGTATACATAGCATAATACTTTTCTAAATGCTTCTGAAGTAGCAGTAATAAAGCTTTTACACAATAGGTGTTGAACAGAAATGTCACCGTCATCAACTGTGTATCAACATGGTTCCTTTGTTCTTTAACATATCAGTGCACAAGGGTATGGCTCCAAGTGGTGTGTAGAATGAAGAAACAATGTGGGGTGGCCCAACAGAAAGGAAAACCTTCTTCCATTCAGCATCGGTGAAATCAAAAAAATTATGTCCAGGGTACCTTTGTAGGTCCTCTCCGGAAGAGGTATCTACTGTTATACATAAATGCCCTCAGGGTTAAAACCAGATGACAGAGGATTCTGCAGAATACGAAGATTACTGGGGAGCTGCCTTGATGAACCAGGACGCTTCAGGGACCCAGACTGAAATGTCACCTCTGCGAAGAAAAGATAAGTAGTATGATTTGTGCAAGAATGGAGAGAAATTCTAATAGAAAATGCTTTTTCCCCTTGCCCATTATAGGGCTTGGTTATAGCAAGAATTACATGTGCAAATAAAGAATTACACATGCAAATACATACATGTGACTACCACACTTGAGATTTATGTACACAGCTCCTATCCATTTTAAAGGAAGTTGCACATCTAGCTTTCCTAGTTGACTAAATCAACCTACGTAAAGAGCTTGCAATGTACATGTCTCAAACCTATGTGGACTTAGAAAAATGCATACTCAAAAGACCAAATTCCCTCTCCTCTGTAAAGAAATACCATGCTATCATTAGTAAACAGGGCTTCCACAGGAACTGAAAATAAGGGCCTTGGAAAAGGTGCATTTGAGAAGAATATTCTGAAAAGTAGAATGAATGAGGCAAAATAAATGTCCAGAGGAAAACAATTCCTTATTTTGGGGGCTGTTCCATTAGAAGTTAACTTGTATGTGTGCATTAGCTTAAGAGGCAACTATATATATGCTCGCAAGTTTGTGCATGCACACATACACAGTAGTCTCTACTTCACTTTATACTGTTGCACAATAAATATATGAAGTTGTCACTCGATATTTAGTGGTATGCGTACCCCTGGGGGTATGTGAAATACAGGCAAGGGGTACATGGGTATCCCAACATGCTCTCTCTCTCGCCCCTTCCTCTCAAAACCATAGCAAAAAATTTGGTACACCATGCATTGTGCAGTGCTTTAAATTCCCCAGTAATAATTTTTCATGCTGCACAAAGCCCTCCTAGCTTTGGCCAACATCACGTGTAGCCCAGGTACATAACTGAGTTGTGCACCCCTGGTGTAAAAGGTGGCAACCCTACCCACACCAGATCGGATATCTGTCATACCACAGCCTTATATACACAGCCGTTCTTCCAAGATATAGCACACACTAGTCTGTAAATATAAAATGCCCCGGAAAATTGAGTGTTGGGGTACTTATTAAAATTTTCAGAAGTGACGGGGTACTTGCCATTTAAAAGGTTGAGAAACACTGCACCAGGGTGCCTATACACATTCTCTGGGGTGGGCGTAAGGGACATTTTAATTAGAGCAGCTGTTAGGAGTGTATCATGTATTCAGCGTCCCACATTTTAAAATGGCCACAGAGGTGCTTTAACTAAAGGTTGTCTGACAAGCTTCAGCTGAAGCGCCCCCACCACCATTCTGAAATGTGGGACACTGAATACATAAGATGCTGGAGCATTCCAATTAGAACACTCCAACAGACTCAATTAATCCAGTCTGCTCCAACGTGTTCTAATCAGAACATGTGAGAACATGTATATAGGCACCTTTAGAGTAAAAGGAACAGGCAAGCATGTTGCTTTTCTTAGAAAAGTTTCAAGTCATACCTCTTTCAAGCTCCACATGTGAAGCCTCTATTTCGATAGGGTCTGCAGGAAGCACTGTGACCTTTGTTCCTGTTTGCTGGATAAACTGCTGGAGATTTACTTGTCGCAGCTCCTTTGTCAGCTGTTCCAGTTCTTGCTCTCGGTCCTGAGCAGAGGAAGAGGGAAGAGAGTCCATTGTGACATAGTTTGAAACATACTTCTAAAATTCTACTTATCTGTGTGCCTGCAGCAAGTAACCTTTCCTCCTACTTTGACAGGTAACTAACTTGTTTTTAACCTATTGTTCCTGTGAAAGAGCTGAAAGCTCATTTGCTTCATAGCCTGAAGAAGGTAAAATGATGCTGAGTATTACTTGTCAGTCATTAGCAGCTCTTTACATTGCTTGCCTGTTCTCTGTCAGATGCTTCTCCGGTCCCTGAGCAGAAGACTGCAAGCATAAACAAAATGTGTTTCTGATAACATCAGAACCTAGTTTTCTTATGTTTAAGACACCAGGTATTTAAAGACCTGGATCCATTTCTTGGCTCTGCCATAGATTTCCTGTATAAACTTGAGGAAAAAAGCTGAATCTCTCTCTACCTCAGTTTCCCAGTGTGAACTAAGGATTATACTCTCTTTTCTCCCACCCTCTGTATTGTTGTTGAACTCTTCTAGGCCTCTCTTTCATCAGAGGAGTATATGGTGTTTAGCATAATTAAGTGCCAAATCTTGGCTGGGCCTCTGGCCACAACAGCAGTACAAAAATGGACAAAAAATTAGGGTCTCCTACAGATCCTCTATGCATTTTGCTGTGGCCTGCTGAACCTATAGGTTCATTTCCTTAAATAAAGTCTTCTCACACCCACTTTGTTAAGGTGATGGATAAAGTGATCCCTCATACTATTATTCAAGAGGCAGGATGGAGCCTACAGGGATGGCCACACAAGGACACCCCATTAGTCCCTGCTGATGCTGGCTATCCAGATTATGGGTAACAGGCCTGTGACATCACTTTTGCTTAGTGGACAAAAACAGAGTAATATTAAGTCCATTCACTTGGCAAGAGTGGGAATTAGCATAGCCAATGTGTCCCCTTTAATATATACCAACTACAATAGCGCATTCTTTGGCAGAGATACCTCGTACAGGATCTTTCCTCTGGTAGGAAAGGGTGATCCAGAAGGCCACCTGTGACACAAAGCTATAACCTACTTCATGTTCTGCTACAGACAGTATATTGGCACCTCGGTTGGGGGTTGTGGCAAAACCATGATTGAGCTCTAAGCCAATGATTATAAACACAAAGCACCAAAGGAAGTCTGAACTTTGCCTCAATCAAATCTGAAGAGGGCACAAAGCCCACTTAAATTCCAACTATTCTGGCTCTACAGCTTGTGTACCAGAGATGCTCCATAAGTATATATAATGCAGCTTGACAGAACAAATAGCCCTAGAATCACATTCTGTTCTTTTAGAAAGACCTGCCAAAAAACTAGGATGGAAATACAGGGAATGAACCCATCCATAAATTCTATTAGTTTTAAGGGGAAAAAGCCCCAGATTTTTCCTAGAACTGCTCCGAATCTGTTTTATCCCAGTTAGTATGAACAGAGCATCAGATTCAGAAGTTAGGAAGTTCCCAAATTAAAAGAAATGTATTACTGTAGTGTTACCTCTACATGTGAATGTTTCATAGAACAGACTGAAGGGTAATATACACTGCAGCATTCATTTAACTGGAGCAGGATTAGAAGACCTTAAAAAAGGTGCAAGTTACAACATTTGCATTATACAATGACTTTTGCTTTTGAAAATTCCTGAGTTCAAGTGTTGTAGGGTAAAAATTTAAGTATATATGCCCCACTGACCTAAGCTCTCGATTCATCTGGAACCTTGTAAAAATATTGGCTTGAAGATTTGCCCATAATCTTTATTAATGTTCAAGGCGTTATTTTGGTATTTAAAAATCTTTTTCCTTTCTAAAAGTAAAAAGGAAAAGAGGAAAAAAAATCGCTAAATCAGAGAACATCTTTAACCAAAGGTGTCCTTATAATACACAGGAAAAAAAGTAATTTGGTAATTCTCAAATGTCTCAAGAAAATGCTGAATTTTTATATTCATAACCTTAAAAACTACTAAAGCAAATTTTCCTGCCTCTCCTTACTCAGCAAAGACTACAAAAACAAGACATATTTAAAATTTCTAGTTTAAAATTGAAATGTTTATTAAACTATTGATTCCAAGCATATGGGAAATCACTCCCCTGCCTTCCCATATCCTTCTATTTGCCTAATTCAAACAGAGCTGAACTGATATGCCTTTAGCTTATCAAAAAACAAGTTAGCTTTGGGTTGAGAGCAAGCATGGAAAAAGCTGTAGCTTAATAGGAATGCATGTGAGAACGTGGAGCTTGTTACATGTAAAATGGAGTAATAATGGGAATTTGAACTCAGAATTCGCCTTAGTAGGTGTTGCCAGCAATTGTAAAAAAACTACATACCCATAAAATCATAGAATCATAGAAAATTATGGTTAGAAGGTCAGGAGCTCATCTAGTCCAACCCCCTGCTCAAAGCAGGGCCATCCCCAACTAGATCATCCCAGCCAAGGCTTTATCTAGCCTGGTCTTAAAAATCTCCAAGGATGGAGAGTCTACAGCCTCTCAGGTAACCTGTTCCAGTGCTTTACTACCCTTCCAGTGAGAAAGTTTTTCCTAATATCTAACCTACACTTCCCTTGCTGCAACTGGAGACCATTGCTCTTTGTTCTGTCATCACCACCACTGAGAACAGTCTAGCTCCATCCTCTTTGGAACCACTCTTCAGGGAGATGAAGGCTGCCATTAAATTCCCCTTCAGTCTTCTCTTTTCCAGGCTAAATAGGCTCAATTCAGTCAGCCTCCCCTCAGAAGTCATGTACCCCAGCCTTCCTAATAATGTTTTGTTGTCCTCTGCTGGACTCTTTCCAATTTGTCCATGTCCCTTCTGTAGTGGGGGGTGGGGGGAGGGTTGCATGGCTTCACAGCAACTTAATATCATTTTATAAAATCACTGGAACCCTGAAATGAATGCATGGACTATTCTCCAAAGAGCTGTTTTGAAACCACACCACTCGTCACTTCAGCTCTCAAATATATTCCGATACTAATTTTGGAGCTAAATCTCCCCCTTCCCCCACACATACATTTAAATTCTATCCTGACCATCCTTCATTATCTCAAAAAAGAGACACTGCAGCACAGGTAGGGCGACTATAATAATTTAAGGGAAATCTGGGCTGAGGGGTAGCCAGCAGGTGCACCCTCCCCTTCCTCCCCCACACCCTGTGGCTCTCAGAAGTGGAGCTGGGCAGCGCAGCATGGATGTGCGTGCACATACACTGTCTCTCTCTCTCTCCCCCCTGCGGCTCCTCTGCACCTCGACTACTGACTCCCCTCGCAGCCCAGCAGAGTCTGAACCAGGGAGCAGCCCAGGCTGGACTCCCTTAAAAAAACTGAAGCAGAAGTCCTGGATTGGCATGGACCCACCCAGACATGCCTGGCTCCTGAGTTGGGATGCTGAGACAGTCCCGGATTTTGGAGGCTATCCCAGCCAATCTGGGAGATATGGTCACCCTAAGCATAGGGGTAATTCAAGTCCTGTCTCCCTTCCCCCCATCCCCTTCTTTGCTACCTCCATGTGCCTTCAAACTCGGACCGTAAAGCTGTTCTTTAGAATAAGATGAGAGTCCAGGCCTCTGCCAACATGTACTAAATTTGGTAGTCATCTTGACAGTGTAGCCCTGGATACTCCTCCACTAGGATCTAAGACCCAGATCCTTAAAAGGTATTGCATCATCTAAGGCCCCCTCTTGCATGCTACATTTATACTGAAATTAACATGTTGATTCTGGCATAAATGACAACGGTGCCATATGTGCACCCAATTTACAGTGCCATAAAGTGGCAAACCAGCTGTAAAAATGTTCTAAAAGAATGCATAACACTAAGGCTGATTTATGGCTTTAAAATAAACATGTAGGGGAGGCTGACATTCAACTGATTGCATGCCCTGGCCCTGAATCTGTGGGCATCCTGCTTTCAACTTTCTAGTGCAAGGGGAAGCCCAGGATCTGATCCCAGACTCCCCCTGCACTAGTAAGCAGAAAGGGAATGTTTTTGATCAGATTCCCAATTCCAAAATCCTGATCCCCTACCCTGCTACCATGCATGTGTAGAGGCACAATTGTTGGAACTGGGGATAAAGTCTCATAGTACCTTTAATGAACATATGCCAGGAAATTAGGTTTGAAGTTTCATTGCTTTAAATTAAAGTTGGCTGCATTAGCACCCTGGAGAACCTGGGCCTAAGACCACTTGGACACTTCACACCAGTCTCCAAATAGCCACCAGGTGGTCATGATATTAGACTAGTGCTGAACTAGTCTATGTCATAAAACAGTCTATGTCTTATTCTGAATAATCACTCATACCATCTAGTCTTTCTTGGTATTAACACTTTAATGCATCAACATAGACAAAAGGCAACTTTTTAAAGGTATGTGGCAGAGAGGAACACACGCACTTTGGAACTGGAAATGAAGGGGAAGGAAGGGAGAAGGAATAATACTGTCCTTTTTTCATCATCATTGAAAATGTTCTGTTTTTGACTAGCTTACATGGCTGAATTTTCTGTAAGCAAAATGAATTATCAGCAGTTTGACTAAACAAAACTTAAAAAGATCTTGACTTTTCCCATGCAGAGGAGGGGGTCTTACCTGCAATCGTTTGGTGGCTTGGCCCAATGACCTTTCCACAGCTTTAATGCCATTTTCCAACCTTAGACTTTGTTGGCCCTGAATGTCAATTTCGCCTTTCACCTTCTCAATCTTTTCTTTGACCTCTTCTTCATTCACTTGGGACTCCTGAACTTCTCGGTGCAACTTCTCTGCCTCGAGGCCACTTTCCATGTTGTAGATTTGAGCCATGCAGTCCTTTAACTTGCTCTCACACTCCAGAATCCTTTGCTTGATCTCTTGGAGTTGTTCCTTCAGCTGCTTTTCATTTTCTTGCTCAATCTGCAGTTCATTTTCCCAGAATTCCTCTTCTTCAATCTCTACTTCATTCCTTTTGATCTTCTGCTCTAGCTTAATAATTTCCTCTTCCAGGCTAGAATTATATTTCTGCTCCCAGTAGCGGATTTCAGCTTCATTTGACTCCAACTGTTTCTCAATGGATTGAAGTTTCTCAGTCTGGAGGTGTATCAGTTTCTTCAACTCATCTGCTGTCGTCTTACAGTTATTGAGCACCTTTTGCCTGAAATCAGATTCTTTACCTTTGCCAAAAATGTCCATTAATCCTTTTGCACCCCCTGTGAAGGTCAAAGATTTCCTTTTGGGCTCTCTTCTTTTTATCAATTTGTCATTCTGAGGTCTTAGCTTGGCTAATGGAGGTAAGCTTTGCCGATACAAAGTTCTTTCTGGGATTCGAGCAACACTGTCTGAAGTTGGCCTCTCACTGAGAGATGGTCCTGTGCGACGTAATATTAACTGAACATCATTTGCATACTGCCCCCATTTGTTCAATGAAATTATTGGATTTTCATGAGGTGCCAGGTGCCTCTCTGTGTCTCTCCATTTTTCTATCAATGTGTATCTTCCTGTGCGACCTAAATAAAAAGATGGTGAGAACTGTGAAAGCTGTACTACCCAAAGCCACCCAAAAGAGGGAGCTATTAGATTATGTTACCTATTAAAACCCTACAAGAAAGCTGGACAAAGTAAGTAAATCCTAGATTCATAGCACTTAAGGCCGTGACAGACTATTATGATCATAATCATCTAGTCTAATCTCCCGCATAACACATGCCATATTATCCAGGAATTCCTGGATAAAGTCCAGCATCCCAAATCTAATATCAGAAGCTCCAGTTTTCCACTGATTTTGTGGAATACATGCTAAAAATAGCACATAGGAGACATGCATACAATTCTGGTTTTAAGTACCGACACTGAATTTTTGTATGTAAAATGCTTTGAAAATTCAGTGATGAACTTGATTGCTATAGCACCCATACAGAACAAGGTGCCTTCCAAATACACATAAGAGCAGTCATTAACATACTGGGGTAAACAGTCTTCAAATTAATATGACAGCTGCTTTAGATAGCATTATGATAAGTATTATTATGACTGATGCCCAGACTATTTCACATCTTTTCATTTACAGACACTGCTGGATTAGTTTTCTCATGGCATACAGAAGTGAATGAACAAATAAATATTGGATTTACTTTGAATTTGTGACTTGAAAATTTAACAACACACAGAAACTGCAAAAAAGAAACATTTTTTTTTACCTTTTTACCTGATTCCAATGTATCAAATCACAGAGGTAAAATTATAACTATGGCCTACAAACACTGATTTCTAGAAAGGTGGGAGATATACAGAGATAAGAAAGTGAGAACTTAGCGTCTCAAACAACTTGCAAGTATAGTTTGTATCATCACCTACATAAACTGCAGCATTTTTTCTCTGTCAAAGAAATGTAATTTATCAGTTAAAGGACAGTGGTAATGAGTGGTATCATCAAAACTGTAAACAGTAGTTAAAGCCTCAATTAGCTATAAAATATGGAACACAGCACAGGTCTATGATGACTGCTAAGCCGCAGTCAGTACTGTATTAACCAGTGTGATGATAATCATGTTCAGACATAACGTTTTCTCGGATAGAAAAAGAACAGGACAGCTCAATGGAGGGCGTCGAGTATTGCTGCCTGCCACAGACAAATGACATAAAAAATATACCCCCTTCTTATCACGGTACCAATTATTACGAAAGATCTTTGATACTGTGAATAGTTTTAGTGACTGCTGTGGTGTTCTCTGCAGAACACCACAGGGCAGCTGGTAGCCTAATGCTATATGGTTTATTTTGCAACCTCCCCTCTCTCCCTTCCCCTCCACCCAAGTACAGAGGATAACAAATTATGTTTTATATACCACAACATTAACCCTTATGTGTTTAATCACACTTTAAAGGTCATCATAAAAGACTTCTTCATCCTCTCTGCCTTCAGTTTTTAAATAACCTGCCTTTTATTTGAGCTATGACAAGCTCCAACAGGTTGGAAAAATCTGCTTTCTAAAAATACTTTGAGAAACTTGCCCTATAAAACTCCTAGCATTATAAAACAAATAAAAGGTCAGATACAGGAAACTGCTGTCAAAAGAAAGAGATGCAGTAATTTCTGAATAGCTCCAAAATAACTATTAACCAGGAAAAAATGAGTTAATCTATTAATACAATCTCTGAATTAATAGTCATGTCAAATGAGACAAGAGGCCACAGCGCTGGGTCAGATTTTTGTATGTAAGTGCCTGAAATACAATTGTTCAGGACAGCGGGCGGGAGCTGGGGCCTGTCAGATTTGGAGATTTGGCAGTGGCCAAATCGATTCGGGACAGCGATTTGAATCACTGTCCCGCAAGTCGGCCGAATCCGAATCCGAATCCAAAGTGAATACTAGCTGCTTTGCATAGGCCTACTGACAGGTGTATTCACTCAAGACATTTTTAGGAGAGACAAGCATTAAGGGCCATTGTAGATCAAATATATGACCTGCCTCAGCCTGTCCTCGTCATACCAACCTTGGAAAGAGCTTTAGAGAAAATAGCTCCTGCATCTGGAACTTCTCCATTTTCATTTTGTACACTCCTAGTTCATAATGCCTAGGAACTAAAAAAAAGATAGATGGAGATTGACTAGAAGACAGAAACCTTGGAATGACTAGTCTCATACTTAATTGGATTTTTTTGGGGGGGGGAGGGGAGGGAGGAAGCAAGAGTAGAGCACAAGTGAAAGGAGATTTAAGGGCATTTCCAGCACAAGTGAAAGGAGATTTAAGGGCATTTCCAGCCCCCTGAAGAGCAAAACAAGTAAAAATGGGAGCATCAGTTCACAAAGAAACCTGAAAACCTGTTCATGACTCAACATAAGTACTAGAAGTGATTCGATCAGTTTAGCATACCTGTCTACTTGGTTGACATGTTTAGCATCAGTTTTAATGCTTATTGGAATCAAGTATTCTAAAAATAGCCAATGTTCCAAGATGCAGTATATTTTGGGATGGCAAACACATAGTAACACTGAATCTGTATTAAGTAAGCATCAGTGTCACTTCTGGAAAAAAAACCCAAATCTAATGAAGTTTACCTCGGCATATTAACCAACTCTAAAAATCCAGTGGAAGAAGAAAACCCATTGCTTAGGACAAAGGTTTTAGCATTGCACTTTACTTGGCTAATTCTAAATACTTCTAGTTCTTTTGCCTTGCAATAAAAGTAATGGCACTAATATTCTTGTTTGAGATGAATGGTTTCAAAACCTTGTAACTATAAGCACAGCAAGATTAAGCAAGTGCATGGCATATGGTTTCCAGCTAGCTTGTTAAGGGGAGGGGAGGGGAGAAGATGTCAAAGTGAATTAAATGAATTAAAGGAATTAAACAAGATGTCAGCCAACTACCTAGCTAGCGATTCATACCTGGGATTACAGCTCAAAGATCAGTATACAGTCGTAAAGCAATATACTTAATGGCTCCAACTCAGCACAAAACATGGCCCACTTTGGAGAGTTAATATTTATACAATGCAGCAGTTACACTCCGAGTCAGAGCCAGTTTAAAACAAAATAAACTTTTATCCAATCTGAATATCATTTGATTTTTTCCTCCAGGCTACTTATGGTATAGATTAATGCCCTTTACAATAAACAACCTTCAGATTCTAGTCATGTGGGTATTGCTAATTCACAAGTGAAAAATATGAACAAGTTAATTCAAACCAAACATTAGAATGTTTCAGATGCGGGGACCTTTAAAGCTGAAATTGCTCTTTGTGATCTATTGCTGTTAGCAGAGAGAAACAAACTGCTTTGATTTTTAACAAAGAACAGTATTCTCTTGTCTTCTTATGTCCATCTGTTGCCCTGTTTTATACTTGGATTATAAGGTTTTTTGGGGGGAGGGGAGGGGGAGAAGCAGAGATCGCTTTTGCTCTGTGCATGTATAGTGTCACACACAGTGGAATCCTCATCCATGATTAGGGCTTCTACACACTACAGTCATGGAAATTAATCCTCTTCATCCTCATGCCAATGACACATCCACTACATTTTGTATTTTTGCAGCATGAATTCCATCACAGTAATGCACGATAACACATTCAGGAAAACTCTATGTTACTGAATTAGGAACTTAATACACACTTGCACATAAAAATTTAGATTGAGAAAATAGACTGTATTTTTTAGCATTTCCTGATTTTTAACTGCATTATCATAACTGTTTCTACATATGTATATCAGGGGAATCAAACTCACCTGCAACCTCAGACCAAATCCAGACCACAGGGTTTCTTGTAGGCCAGATCTAGCCTGCAATGAGCCTCTCAGGCCAGAACTGGACTCATTCCATTCTGAGGTACTAGGAAAATGTGCAGGAAAATTAGCTTGCCTTAATGTGCATTAACTAAAGTGTATGCTTTTTAAGTGATGCTCTATGTGCATTAACCTATTTTAATGTACATTAAGTAAAAAGCATGGGTTTTATGTGACTCTTTAATGCACATTAAAATGCACATGTAGATGCACCCCTTGGGCATTTATACACATGCTCTGGGAGTATATGTGAGGGGGGTGGTGTGCTTTAATTAGAGCAGTTCCAAGAGTCGCTCTAATTAAAGCACCCAGAGTGCCTCATGTATCAGAGTCCACACACTGAAAAATGGCAGCAGGAGCTCTAACTAATGCTCAAATAAGCTTTAGTTAAAGAACTCCTGCCACCATTTTTTCAGCATGGGGACACTGACACATGAGACACTGGAGTCTGTTGAAGTGCAGTAACTACCATGCGTTGAAGCAGCATCACCACACGTGTATAGGCACTCAAGGGTACTAGATTTAATAAGCATTAACTAAAGCACATTAATGCACATGTGGATGTGCCCAAGAGTAGATGGGTGAGCAGTGGTGATGATGATGATGGGGGGAGTGGAAGAAATACATACAACTATTGGTTGCCCGTCCACCTCCTGCTGTCAACATGAGCCCATCAGGGCTCTGACGCTGGGAACTTGGTGGCAATTTCCCCACCCTTCCTAGCCCTGCACCCAAATTCCTGGTCCCTCTGGGAGCCCCACAGGCTGACTGAAATGACTCCACAGAATTAGGCTCAACACCTCTTGTATATAAGACACAAAATTTTAGTTAGACCATGACTTCAGGAATGGAGGCTTCAGGAACGGTGTCTCGAGGCAGGCTTTGGCTTCCTCAACCATGACCGGCACATTACGACGAGAGACATGCTTGGATGGGATAGACTCCACCTTTCCTCTAAAGGTAAGCGTGTGTTTTCTTCTAGGTTGGCGGACCTCCTCCGGCAGGCTTTAAACTAGGCTTGTCGGGGGAAGGGGAAGATGAGGGTGGAGGAATCATTGGACTGCCAGACCAAGCAACACCCACAAGTACAGCCCAGCATAGACCAACGAGTGAAATGTATACACAGGTAAGCGACAGGGGCCAGCGCAATGCTGTGATTAGGAGGCCAGCACACACATCCACAGAAGGCCTCAAATGCCTCTACACAAACACTTGTAGTATGGGAAACAAGCAGGAGGAACTCACCCTCCTGCTAGCTGACACCAACCCGGACATAGTGGGGATCACTGAAACGGGGTGGGACTCAACGCATGACTGGGTGGTGAATATAAAGGGCTATAGGCTGTACAGGAGGGACAGGATAGGAAGGAAAGGTGGGGGCATGGCACTCTACATTAAGGAGGAATACCCATCCTCATCAATTAACAAAGAATCAGAGGAAGGGCTCTCTGAAGTGCTTTGGGTTAGATTACAAGGCAGTTGAGGGGAGAGACTTAACAGTGGGGTTCTACTACAGACCTCCCAAACAAGGGGAAGAGTTCAACCAGGAATTCTTAGGTCAGTTCACGGAGGTAGTGAAGTCTAAAGATGTGGTAGTCAGGGGGACCTGAACTTCCCAGACATCTGCTGGGAAGAGCAGGCAGCCAGGTCTGACTGCTCACGTAGGTTCTTAGCCAGAATGCAGGACCTCCATCTAACCCTGCACAGCCCCACCAGGGTAGACGCCTTGTTGGAGCTAGTGCTGGCCATGGGAGATAACCTGGTGAGGGGGCTGCGGGTGCTTGATCACCTGGGCAACAGTTATCATTGCCTGCTGGAATCCAGCGCAAGGTGGCAAAGGCCTGCAGCAAGGCAGGAGCCCTAGATTTCAGGAGGGCAAACTTCAATGAGCTAAGGAGAATAGTCAGGGAAGCACTGAGGTCCCAGAGGCGAGGGGAGCCAGGTGTCCAAGGACAGTGGTCGCTTCTTAAGGAGACGATCCTCCAAGCCCAAAGGGAGGTAACCCCAACACGGATCAAAGGGAGCAGGAGGGCACACAAGCCCCCATGGCTCACCAAAAGCATCCGGGAATGTCTCCTAGCTAAAAGAGAGGCATACACCCAATGGAAGGGAGGGGACATCACCAGGGATGACTATACTGCAGTTGCTTGGGGATGTAGGGGGGCAGTCAGGAAGGCCAAAGCAGAGATGGAACTGGGACTAGCTTCCCGGATTAAGGACAATACGAAGTCCTTCTTTAAATACACAGGGGGTAGAAAGAAGGTTCCGGGTAACGTGGGGCCCCTGCAGGACACGTTAGGAAATGTGGTCATCACACCAGATGACAAAGCCAACATATTTAATGATTTCTTTGCCTCCATCTTCCTAAGCAGGGACTGGAACAGCCACCTCCCTGCTGGGCCCCCCTCGGGCCCCAGGGGAGGCACACCTGGGCCAAACGTTAGCATGGAACAAGTTAGGGAGCTTCTGGAAGGGCTGGACGTGTTTAAGTCAGCCGGCCTGGATGATTTCCACCCTAGAGTCCTTAAGGAATTGGCCGAGGTCATTGCAGGACCCCTGGCACGGCTCTGTGAGCACTCGTGGTGCTCTGGTGTGGTCCCAGAGGACTGGAAGAGGGCCAATGTGGTTCCAATATTCAAAAAGGGGAGGAAGGAGGACCCGGGAAACTATAGGCCAGTCAGTCTTACCTCGATCCTAGGCAAGCTGTTTGAGAAAATTATGCTAGCACACATCCATGAGGGGCCAGCTGGGGACTGCATGCTTAGGGGCAACCAACATGAATTCATCGGTGGTAGGTCCTGTCAGACCAACCGGGTGGCCTTCTATGATCAGATCACCAAATCATTAGATGCAGGGGTAGCAGTGGACATAGTCTTCCTGGACTTCTGGAAGGCCTTCGACACTGTCTCTCACCCCATTCTCATTAAGAAACTGGGGGACTGTGGTGTCGACGCCCACACAGTCAATTGGGTTGCCAACTGGCTGGAGGGCCACACCCAGAGGGTGGTAGTGGATGGGTCCTTCTCAACCTGGAAGGACGTGGGCAGTGGGGTTCCGCAGGGCTCGGTCCTCGGGCCCGCACTGTTCAACATCTTCATCAGCGATTTGGACGAGGGGGTGAAAAGCACCCTGTTCAAATTTGCTGATGACACTAAGATGTGGGGGGATGTGGGCACACTGGAAGGTAGCATCAGGCTTCAATCAGACCTAGACAGGCTACAAGGGTGGGCGGATGTGAATAGGATGGGGTTCAACACAGACAAGGAACAACCGGCACCATACCTACAGGTTAGGGAACTCCCCTCTTGTCAGCACAGAGGCGGAAAAGGATCTTGGAGTTATAATTGACTCCAAGATGAACATAGGCCGGCAGTGTGGGGAGGCAATTAGGAAGGCCAACCGTTCCTTGTCATGCATCCACAGATGCATCTCAAGCAGGTCCAAAGCGGTGATCCTCCCCCACTGCTCAGGCTGCAACTGGGGTACTGCGTCCAGTTCTGGGCGCCGCACTTCAAGAGTGATGTGAACAGCATCAAGAGGGTCCAGAGGAGGACCACTCGCATGATCAGGGGACAGCAGGGCAGGCCCTATGAGGAGAGGCTACAGGACCTGAACCTGTTCAGCCTCCAAAAGAGAAGGCTGAGGGGGGATCTAGTGGCCTTTTATAAACTAGTCAGGGGGGATCAGTGGGTATTGGGGGAGTCACTGTTCCCCCGTGCACTGCCAGGAGTGACCAGGAACAACAGTCACAAGCTGGCAGAGGGCAGGTTTAGGCTAGATATCAGTAAGCACTACTTCATGGTCAGGGCGGCTAGGGTCTGGAACCAACTTCCGAGAGAGGTGTTCCTGGCTCCTACCCTGGCGGTTTTTAAGAGGAGGTTAGATGAACATCTTGCTGGGTTTGTTTGACCCCAGTATTGTTTCCTGCCATGGCGGGATGTCAGACTAGATGGTCTACTCAGGTCCCTTCCAACCCTAGAAACTATGAAACTATGAAAGACTTAAGCCCCTTCCTTACAAACAATTAGTTACACAGAATTGCAATTACATTTTAAAAATGCAGTAACTATGCCTGATGGGTTACACCCAAGACTACTCAAAGAGCTGGCGAGCATCATAGCTTAGCTCCTGGCATGGATCTTTGAGAGTTCTTGGCGTTCTGGTGAAGTGCCCGATGACTGCAAGAGGACATATATTGTGCCTATCTTCAAGAAAGGAAGGAAAGTAGATCCGGCAAACTACAGGCCCATCAGCCTGACCTCTATCCTGGGGAAAGTCTTGGAAAAGATTATCAAGGAGGACATCCTTAACAGACTAGCTGAAGGCAATATCCTGAGGGATACCCAGCATGGGTTTGTTGTGGGTAGGTCTTGCTTGACCATTCTCATTTCCTTTTATGACCATGTGACTTATCACCTGGACAAAGGGGAAGAGATTGACATCATACACTTGGACATTAAAAAAGCCTTCAATTTGGTATCCCACGATCACCTCTTGGTTAAACTGGCTAACTGTGGCCTTGACGTCACCAAGATCCACTGGCTGGGGAACTGGCTCTGCGGTAGGACCCAGAGGGTAGCGGTCGACAGGAGCCAATCGTCTTGGTGTGCTGTGACCCGTGGGGTCCCACAAGGCTCTGTCCTATGGCCTATACTGTTCAACATCTACATCAATGATGTAGACATTGGTGTCAGAAGCGGACTGGCCAAGTTTGCCGACGACACCAAACTCTGGGGTAAAGCATCCACCCCTGAGGACAGGAGGGTGATCCAGGCCTATGTGAACAGATTCATGAAATGGGCGGATGAGAGAACCTGATGGTGTTCAACACCGAAAAATGCAAGGTTCTTCACCTTGGGAGGAAAAACCTGCACAACGCATATAGGCTTGGTAGTGCTATGCTGGTTAGCTTTACAGATGAAAGGGACTTGGGGGTCATGGTTGACCACAAGATGAACATGAGCCTTCAGTGTGATGCTGTGGCTAGCAAAGCGAGCAAAACGCTGGCTTGCATCCATAGATGCTTCTCAAGCAGATCCTGGGACGTCATTCTCCCATTGTACTCGGCCTTGGTGAGGCCGCAGCTGGAGTACTGCATCCAGTTTTGGGCTCTGCAATTCAAAAAGGATGTGGAGAAGCTTGAGATGGTGCAGAGGAGAGCCACGCGCATGATCAGAGGTCAGGAAAACAGACCTGATGAGAGGCTGAGAGCAATGGGGCTATTCAGCCTGGAAAAGCGCAGGCTCAGGGGTGATCTGGTAGCCACCTATAAGCTTATCAGGGGTGCTCATCAGGATCTGGGGGAATGACTGTTCATGAGAGCCCCCCAAGGGATGACAAGATCGAACGGTCACAAACTCCACTGTGACCGGTTCAGGCTGGACATAAGAAAGAACTTCCTCACTGTCCGAGCCCCCCAGGTTTGGAACACACTACCACCTGAGGCGGTTCAAGCGCCCACTTTGAACACCTTCAAAACACATTCAGATGCTTATCTTGTTGGGATCCTATGATCCCTGCTGACTTCCTGCCCCTGGGGTGGGGGGCTGGACTCGATCCTCTGGGGTCCCTTCCAGCCCAAACGTCTATGAAATCTATGAACATTCAGAAGTTTGGAAGCCACCAGAAAGAACTTGGTGAAATCAAGGAGGTGGCCAATGGGGGAAATTTCCTTTAAACATCTATAGCTGAGGCTTTCGTACTTTGAAGCAGCTGATGTCGGCTACTGTCAGAAGCAAGATTCTAAGCTGGGTAGACATCAGCTCTGACCCAGTATTTCGAATATATCTTAAGATACAATTTATATTGAATGCAAACAAAAAGCCCAAACCCAAACCACCTTCCCCACACCTGGATAATCTTGTTGAGGGCACAACAGATGCAAAGTCAAGCTGATCCCCCTGCTGCCTACCTGGATCTCCTGCATGTGATCATCT
Organism: Crocodylus siamensis; assembly: GCF_052110815.1. Taxonomy (NCBI): domain Eukaryota; kingdom Metazoa; phylum Chordata; order Crocodylia; family Crocodylidae; genus Crocodylus; species Crocodylus siamensis. Next base: position 125,057,064 of record NC_143398.1, on the reverse strand, counting down.
AACCCTGGCAGAGAGGCAAATTTAGCTCCATCTTAAAACAGTTTAAAAAGACTCTATTTTCTAATGCAGCTGTTTATAGAAAAGATCACATACGGCTTAATCACTGGTTTAAATACTTTTTTTAAACATGTGAACCATTTTGGGTTCAATTTTTTTTTGCTTTAGCAAAGTGTGAACTTGGAACCACTCATAGCATTGATGGAAAAATAATTGCTAGTGGTTTTTAATACTAATGCATACTAAACACCTTGGTAAGATATGCACTCAATATCTTTGAAATATGAAACTGGTGTTGCTACCCACTACATGACACAAACTTTAGTTACTTATAGCAACTTAAAATTATCATCACCCTGGCTACCTGAGAACACATTTTCCATTAAATGCTTAGAATAACAACCCTGCCTTAAACTAGGGGCTAGAGCTGAGCTCATGCCAATCTCCATCCATGCAGAAAGTAATGACAATCATTTAGACCCCAGACCTATAACTATTGTATCCCCACGTTTGATCGTACCGATGCAGAAAGCTCTACCGAGTTCAGTGGGACTGTTCCTGTGTGTGAATGCATTCACATGCACAACGGTTTACAGGATTGGTGACTTAGTTTGTCCTGCTTCTATAACAAAAGCATTAGTAAAGAGTTAATCCTTATAGTCTGACAAAGCATTGGTTTAATATTTTGTTTTCCTTCCATCCAATGACTTCAAATACTACACAAACATGAAATTTCATGTGGTATACACATTTTATATATTGGTGTCAAGCAAGAAGAATGAGATTTGAATAAGCATCTTGTCTAGGGTCAGAGGACAAGTCATGGAAGATCTAATGATTAAAAAAAAGGGTCAAGCTCACAGCTGCATGCTCCACATTGAAACAAGACATGCTGGGACATTTCCTTTGCCACATATTTGGCATTTAAGTGCAATTCTATTCCATTCTGTTCAAATCTACAAAAAACCATTAATATAAAAGCTGGGTAGCTCCTCTTCCTTCACACCACTTTTTATACTTTAGTCTCAATGCTACAATGAAGGAACACTACTAAAGCATTAATGCTTTCTTAAGATTTTGAGCAGGGTAGAATTTGATTGCATTTGGAGCCCACTAGACATTTAGTTAAAAGTGCCATGGGATCTGATGCGTGTGAGCTACACAATTGTGCCTCCTGCCATGCCACACATGGCTATAGCAGGAGGTGTGATCGTGAAAACCAGCATCAGATCCTATCACGCCTTACTGCTGGTGCAGAGGGAGCCCAGGATCACCATAGTGGGCTCCCTCTGTCCTGGCAAGTAAAAAGCTCCTGCAGCTGTGAATCCCATAGCTGACAGGACTTGCAGCCAAGGCAGTGCGTCATAACCAGGATGGAGCGTCTTCTCAGCTGTAGGACTCCCTGCCCTGGCTGTGCATGGTGCACCCCTGTGGCTGGGGCTCCCAGTCACAGGAACAGACCCTCCTACACATGCAAATTAAAGCTGAATAGCGACCAGCTAGAAAGTTAGCACACATTTTCAAGGTCTAACTTTATAACTGGTTGAACCTTTCTATGGCATGATAAGTACTGTGTGTGGGTTGCTGCTCTCAGTTACTTGCGCAATACCTGTAAAATACAGATGGGGCCTTGGATGCTTAAGTGCCACATAGAGGCCTAATAGGTGGAACTAGATATGAAGCACTCTCTTGTTTACAAGGACGGCAAAAATGTACTTTTTATGTTAATATAATTAGGGGTTGGGGAAAAATCATGAAAAAATTTATTAGAACAGACGTCTGTGTGGCGTTAACAAATACTGCTGTTCTCATACTTGATTTTATTATTAATGGTGCCTTTAGAAGCAGCAAAGAATGTTTCAACAATTCCTCTCATTGTCAGAAGTGAGTTTAAACTGTACTAACTTCAAAATATATGATTGCCCAGTGTTTTTCTCTGACAACATATCAGTTTTAGTTTGTACATAAACAGATAGCACTACTTTTCTCTAATTCACTTTTGATTCAGGGCTGTGACTCAGTTTAATCTCAGAGCTTTTAAATGCATTTTTCACAGCCTATGTTGGTGCTTGCTTTAGTAGAAATTACTTGCAAAAAAGAAAGTGATGATGTGATGTGATTTCCCATGTATAACTCTGGCTAAGCCATAAAATACTATAAAGCATATTTAGAACAGCATTAACAAATCTTTAATGTTTTCAATTGTCTGTCTAGCTCTCTTGTGAGGAAACAAATACTCATAACTAATAAAAGTGCTTTGATGGATGGCATTTTTTTAAAGGAGACAGCTGTGGCTCTTGTGCAATAAGCCTATATTCTGCTGATACTGTGTTCCATATAAAACAGCTCTATTTAAAGCAATCCTGTCATTTTAATTATTTTCCACAGGAAATTGTGGCTAGGACAGAAAGCATAAAAAGGCTTTGGTTTGGAATTCAGGCTTACCCTTCTGGGGACTGAACTATTCTTTTTCAATGAAACAAATATCCACTGTCATTCTGACTATTGAAGACCCATTTATTCCTTGGAGGGGAAAGAAAGTGTAACAATTGCAATGGGTTGTTATAGGGGGTAGGAGTGGGAGAAAATTGCCACTGAAAAAACAAGTTTACCAATGACTGCCATTCATCTTGTTCCTTCTCTGCAGGGAAAATTAACTAACAAATGCACGTTTAGCACTGCACAGAAGAGGAGTTTTGCAAAAAAAAAAAATTCTTAAAAATTTCACTGCTATCAAGCTAAGCCTTCCTGTTTCAATCAGCTAAGAAGATCATTGTGTATTCTCCAGGATACAGATAATTTTTATTCTGCAGCCCAAACCTGCAATGCAATCTGTTTGGGTAAAACAGGGCTTGAGCTTATGTATAAATAGGGCTTAACCAGGTGTATATGGAATTGTAGGCACAATGGTAGTACAAAGAGATGCAAAATAGTAATACCTCCCCCCCCACATTTCCTTTTTTATTTTAAGGGGAAAAAAGACCCTCCTGATGTTCTGGTTTTCAGAATGGAAAGAGGTGGTTGTTTTTACCAGAAGGTGTATGGCGTAGCTTGTAATAAGAAGCCCTGCAAAAATTATCAAGGCTGGTAGAGCTGAAAACTAGCAGAACTTGCTTAAAAAATAAACTTTCTTGCCAGGAGACACAAGCCAGTTTTTCCATTGTGCCCATTCCTATTTCTATTTCATATAACAACATTTTAAAAGCAAGATTCATGTTTTTCCATTCAAACTGTATATAATTTGGAAACAGGGCACATAAAATTAGTAGACAAACCTGGTCAGTATAACACTGTTTCCCAGTATCCTATTAGGAAGGTTTTTTTCAGCAGAAGTTAAACCAAGGGCAGGCAATTATTTCGGGCAGAGGGCCGCTTACCAAGTTGTGGCAAGCTGTCGAGGGCTGCATGGGTAGCCCCGCTTGACAGATGCCCTGCCCCCTGGTCACCATCTTGGGACCAATGTCCCAGGGCCAGCACCAGTGGAGCCCAGAGCAGGGCACAGGCTGGCAGGGGTCTGTGGAGCCGAGCTGGGCTGCACCAGCAGGGAGAGCGGGGAACTGGCGTGGCTCCATAGAGCCCCTGCTGGCGGGAACCCTCTATTCCTGCTGCCCTGCTCTGGGCCTTGCTGGCACTGGCCCTGGGACACGGGTGCAGGCCCTGTGCCCGCTCACTGCCAGTGCCCTGCAGTATAGGCGGGGGGCAGCGTATAGCCCCGACCCACTGCTTGCCGGCAGGGAAGGAGCTGGTGCTGAGTGTGAGGGGAAAAGCAGCCCCTCCACCGCTCCGTGGCCGGCACTCCCTGCTGCAGCCACTCGCAGCCTGTGCAGGGCTGTCCTGAGCAGGCACAGACAGCTCCACACAGGCTGTGAGTGGCTGCAGTGTGGGGTGCCAGGCATGGGGCAGGAAAGGGGATGTTTTTCCCTGTCCCCACTGCCAGCCTGGGCCCCATGCTGCCTCTGGGCTCGCCCATCGGGGCTGCATATGGTGGCAACAGCTGTGGCACCCCCCGCTTTCCGTGCTGGGCAGCGTTTGCTGCTGCTGTCCACCTGCAGCTTGCGCACCGCCTTGAGTCTAAAAAAGTTGAGAACCACTGCACTAACCAAAATGGGGATATGCCCAGCATGCATACAACAGATAAAGACCCTGGATCTATCTCTGAGATGGAACTATTAATTGCCACAGAATCAGACTCTCCCTTTCTCTAGGGATAAACAATCATGGCTCTATTGGATTTAATGGTGTTCCAGTGTCATTCCTCCAAGTGAACTGTTTCACCGATGTTATTCCAGATTTAGCTCACTGGGTGCACTCAGTTTGTCCACCAATTACTCCAGCCATTTTACCTCACCTAATAAGAGGGTTTCTGAGGCCTAGACTTTATCTCCATGAATAACTGTTATTAAGCATTTCATACTTCTATATTTCTTATTATAAGAAGTGGACTTACATAAGTTTTAATTTCATTGTAGCCAAGGTAATTTTCAACAGTGGAGGATCTGCCACCAGGGAACTTGCCTGAGCTAAGTATACTATGGAGAGACTCATACTGCAGATCCCCAGTTTCATTCCTACATAGCCAATATTGTCCCTGATCTGAAGCAGTCTCTATCATTCCAGTTCTGAACCCTTGTGCCCCACTGATTCTACCTATGCACTTCAGTCCTGACCTTTAGTTTCATTCATTACTCATTGCAGGTGGGGCTGTGGTGGTGTGGACACTAAGGTGCATAGCTGATAGCTCAGAGGTCGCAAGTTAGAGATCACAGCAGAAGTGCTCATGGCCTGGGCCTGTCAGATTCCAATGAATCTGCAAATTCTGGTACATACCTTGTCAGAAGGACATGAAAAAGGAAAGGACTCATTCCAGCCAATCTGACTGAAATATGATAATGAACAGTATGTCAGTGAGTGATGACTGTCTGAGTCGCAATGATATTCTACCTAAAGCATCCAATACATACTTTGTGGCAAGCTTTCTAGCATTCCTGCTCTCCATTTGTATCAGAATCCATAAGGTCTTCTTCCCAGTACCACAGACATTTGGTCTGACACCAAAATTTTGAAAGCAATCAACTGTGGTCCTAAAAAATATTGCTTTAACGAATTGTGTGTGCATCACACAAAGTTTTAAATTCTTCAAAACCTTTTCTAACAAATATGGACTTCAACCCAATGCTACTCAATAGTCAATGAGGGTGCTGCATGGAAAGGAAGCCACAAAAATCGGAAGTCCCCTGACTAGGCAGGCCAGAACAGAAAGAACTGTGAGTGGTCCGAGAAATTTAGCCACTCAGTTTGAGCAGGGGAAGACAGGAAATGTTGGTGGAACAGTGTTAAAGAGACAGAGCTGGAGGAATGACACTTGTACAAGGAGATGAAATGTGCATAAGATCCTGCAAGAGAGGTAAGCCTGGTAGTTCCAAAGCAAGGAGTCAGAGAGAAAAAAGCTGGAGTAAACACATGAGTGCAAGCCAAATACTGAACACAGAATGAATGTTGTATGGAAGAGGAAGTTAAAAAAATAGTGAAAGGTGACACCCTCTGACTCCTCCAAAAAGGTGTTTAAAATATATCAGAAAATGACATTGTCACTATTCTTAGTAAAAGAGGAAGATGCAAATAGCTTCTGAAACTATGAACATCTTAAAAGGGATAAGTCAGGTTCCTTGGGCCAGTACGTTTATCATATTGTGCTACTGCAAAAATCAGACTTTTCTTAGTTTGCAAGTACTCATGGTGTTGAGATTCAACATAAGCAAGATACCTGCTGCTTTCCACATTCCAGGTTAGTCAGAGAAGCCTGTGCAGCTTTGTAATAGTTTTTAAATGAAGGACAATATTCTGTCAGACATGAAAAACAAAAGAACATTTACAGAGGTTTGCAGCCAGATCAACAGACTATGGAGATGGATAATTACTGGCTGTGTAGAGCCTATATGACTGATCTAGGACATACACTGCAAAGTGTGTGTGTGTGTGTGTGGGGAAGATCAGATGGTGGTCAGCAGAGAATGGCTCATATCCACTACACAAAAGGCCCCATGAGGGCTTCCCTAGGTCCTGAAGGTTTATAAAAGTGGGTGCTGTTTTTTAATATACCTCTGACATCCTAGGAAGGAAAAAGATTCCTGACAATCTGGAAGGGAGACAACTCTACAACATAAGCTGCATGAAAGCTTGTGTTTAACCTTTAACTTGGTGCTGGCAGAAATGAGAAGGTGGCAGGGGCACAAAATTGGTCCACAGCCAGGAAGAATGGCATGGGACTGACTGAACTGGGCTGACCAAATTGGGCCCATGGATACCCCACACCCCCTCACATGCCAGATGCAGTGCCAGAGATGCCTGCTCCAGCAGGGATCCTGAAGGGGGCACCACATGTAACAGTCCCAGACCAGCCAGATAAGGTGTTGGATCCAGCATGGGGTGGGAGGAAGCAAAAGACAATGCATGTAGCAAGTGTACCAAGCCCTGAGCATAGGACTGGTCTGGTGCCTGCCGCATGTGGGTCAACTTGAGATCTAGGGCTATGACTGGGGGCCAAATGATGTGGCTCCGTGGGCCAGATCTGACCCACAGGCCATATTTTTGACACCCTGAGATTTCACAGTTTTCATATACATTAGGGCTGGAAGGGACATTGGAAAATCACCAAGTCCAGCCCCCTGCCCAAAGGGCAGGAAGTCAGCTGGGGTCATAGGATCTCAGCAAGATAAGCATCCAATTTACTTCTAAAGGTGTTCAATGTAGGTGCTTGGAATACCTCCGATGGCAGGCTGTTCCAGACCTTGGGGGCTCGGACAGTAAAGAAATTCTTCCTTATGTCCAGCCTGAAATGGTCTTGCAGTAGTTTATGACTGTTTGACCTTGTTATCCCTTGGGGTGCTCTGGTGAACAAATGTTCCCCCAGGTACTAGTGGTCACCCTGATAAACTTATAGGTGGCCATCAGATCACCCATGAGCCTGAGCTTTTCCAGGCTAATGAGCCCCATGGCTCTCAGCCTGTCGTCATAAGGTCTGTTTCCCTGACCTCTTATCATGCGTGTGGCTCTTCTCTGGGCTCTCTCAAGCTTCTCCACATCCTTTTTGAATTGTGGAGCCCCAAACTGAATGCAGTACTCCAACCGCGGCCTCACCAAGGCCGAGTACAAGGGGAGAACGATGCCCGGGGATTTGCTTGAGAAGCATCTATAGATGCAAGCCAGAGTTTTGGGCGCTTTACTAGCTGCAGCATCGCATTGCAGGCTCATGTTCATCTTGTGGTCAATGATGACCCCCAAGTCTCTTTCTTCCGTAGTGCTAGCCAGAGTAGCACTGCTGAGCCTATATAGATGCTGCAGGTTTTTCCTCCCAAGGTGGAGAACCTTGCATTTTTCAGTGTTAAACACCATCAGGTTCTCATCCTCCCATTTGCTGAGCTTGTCCAGGTCAGCCTGGATCACCCTTCTGTCTTCTGGTGTGGATGCTTTGCCCCAAAGTTTGGTGTCATTGGCGAACTTGGCCAGTCCGTTTCTGACTCCAATGTCCACATCATTAATGAAGATGTTGAACAATATGGGTCCAAGGACAGAGCCTTGGGGGACCCCACTGGTCACTGGGCACCATGACGATTGACTTCTGTCAGTTACTACCTTCTGGGTCCGACCACAGAGCCAGTTCCCCAGCCAGCGGATTGTGGTGGACCCAAGGCCACAATTGGCCAGTTTCGCCAAGAGGTGATCATGGGATACCAGATCGAAGGCTTTTTTGAAGTCAAGATATATTACATCAATCTCTTCTCTCTTGTCCAGGTGATAGGTCACCTGGTTGTAGAAGGAAATGAGATTGGTCAAGCAAGACCTACTTGCAACAAACCCGTGCTGGCTATCCCTTAGGATGTTGGTGTCAGCCAGTCCATTAAGGATGGCCTCTTTAATAAACTTTTCTAAGATCTTCCCCAGGATAGAAGTCAGGCTGATAGGCCTATAGTTTGCCAGATCCACTTTCCTCCCTTTCTTGAAGATAGGCACCACACTGGCTTTCTTCCAGTCTTCGGGCACTACACCAGAGCGCCAGTAGTTCTCAAAGATCCGTGCCAGAGGCTGGGCTATGATGCTTGCCAGCTCCTTGAGTACCCTGGGGTGTAGATTGTCAGGTCCAGCTGACTTGAAGGTATCCAGCCTCTCAAGGTGTTCCTTCATGAGGTCAGCATTGATGGAGGGAAGGGGATCTCCCTCACTTGGACCTCCCTGTCCCGTAGCTGGCATGGGCGTCCTATGGGACTGATGAAAGTACCCATTTAATGGTTGGCTTTTTCCTGGTCATTAGTTGTCCCATCTGGTTCAGCAGGGGTCCAATGTTGCCCTTGCTTTTCCTCTGGCTCCCCACATATCTGAAAAAGGACTTTTTACTGTCTTCGCTACTCGAAGCTAGTTGGAGTTCAGTTGCAGCCTTGGCTTTCCTGGTTTGCTCCCTGCAGGACCAGACCAGTGCAGAATACTCCTCCTTGGAGGTGAATCCCATCCTCCATCCTTTGTAGGCCTTTCTTTTTAGCCGGAGGAGGTCTGTTAGATCCCTGGAGAGCCGGGGGGGGAGGGGTGCTGCTGTGCCCGCCTGCTGCCTTTCCTCTGAGATGGAATAGAATTAGCTTGTGCATTGAGGATCGCTCCCTTGAGGAGCAACCATTCTTCCTGAACTCCCCTCCCCCTGGGTTCGTGGTCCCTTAGAGCCTCAACTGACAAGCCTCCTGAGCTTGTCAAAGTCAGCTTTCCTGAAGTCAAGCACTTCAGTGTTGCTGACTGATTTGCCAGCTTTACGGTCGATGGTGAAGGTGATCAACTCATGGTCGCCGTCACTCGGCTTCCCATCGATCACTAGTTCACCAATTAGGTCATCCCCAGTAGCCAATACTGGGCTGAGCAGCGCTTTTCCTCTTGTTGGACTGTAGACTTCTTGAGTCAGGTAGAGGTCATCCATGCACGATAGGAAGCTTTGCGACCACTCAGATTTTGCTGAGTGATCCTCCTACGAGATATCTGGGTAATTGAAGTCACCCATGACAACCATGGTCCTGGAGCATGAGGCCTCAGCCAGTTCCTGGGCGAACTCCTGGTCAAGCTCTTGACTTTGGGTGGGAGGTCTGTAGTAGACTCCCACCGTTGTGTCCACTGTGCTATGTTCCCCATGGATTTTAACCCATAGGTTCTCCAGTCGTCCACCCTGGTTGCCAACATCAGCTTGCAGGGATGTGTAGCTTTCCTTAACATAGAGAGCTACACCGCCACCCCTTTTATCTACTCGATCCCTCCTGTACAGGGTATAGTCATCTATACCTGTGGTCCAGTCATGGGTGGAGTCCTACCAGGTCTCCGTTATTCCTATGACATCTTAATTATTTGTGTTAAGCAGGAGGACGAGTTTCCCAAGCTCCTGGCATTTGTGTACAGGCAAAGGAAAACTTGATAATTATTCCCTAAAACTCAATTGTTCTAAACACCGTGTATGGCACCACAGCCAGAGAGCTTCCTTCATCCCAGGCTTTCATCCTGGGCCTTCAGATACTCTCAGATCCACTGACAGGTGTCCTATGTGCAGGCCCAAGCCTGGACATCTTGGGATTCAGATGCTCCCAACTTGATCTTAGCCCACAAACATTGGGCAATGTATTTTTTTTTTTTTTATATTTTCGAAAATTTTTCATGTTCCAGGTCCAATTAGCCAGATCAGTTCTGAATCCTTTTGACTGAGCAGAACTTAATCGTTCAGACACCTATGTGGTGCTGCAACTGGCAAGTATTTTCCACCCCAGACTTTTCAGCCTGGGTCTTCAGATATTTCCAAATCCATTGGCAGGCATCCAACATGCAGGCCCAAGCCTGGAGACTTAGGGCTTGGATGCCCCCTAGTTTCACTTGCCCTCAGCCTATGGACTTAGGAGCAAGCTAGGGAAGAGTCCTCATTTCCATAAAGTAAGCATGTAGCTGAGATCCTGCCACTGGAAGCTGGCCAGTGGGAGACCAATTACAAGACTTATGTAAGGCGACCTGTCTGCAGTGCTCTTGGAGTGCACTCTCCACTATAGAATGCCACTTAAATCCATCTTGGCTCAGGTACTAGACAAGTGCAGTGCCTACACTTGATTTTAGCCCACAAGAGGGTGACTTTTTTTTTAAGGAAAATATTTAATGTTCCAGCTCAAATTAGCCAGATCAGCAAGATCAGTTCCAAACCCAATGAATTGTTCAAGAATCATATGTGGCAGGGCTGTGCAAAGCTTCGGTCACTGATTCAATTTGGTGGAGATGTGGCTTGGTTCGGCAGCTGAACTTTGGAATCCAAACGGGATCAGGAGACTGTTTAATCTCTCCGAATTGAATCAGAACCCCCCAAATCAATTCAGAGAGATTTGATGATTCAGACATAGACACAGCTTTAAATGCTTTTTCTACATACCTCTAGGCACCAGGCAGCTCATGAATGTTGAGATGCTGGGGTGGATGGAGCATCCCACAGGATGGGGAGCGGGGGAGGAGCCACGTACTCGGCCGTGAACCTGGAAGTGGACAAGAAGTACTTCCAGGTCTGCTGCCAAGCGTACATCCCCTGCTCCCCTGGCTCAGCTATCGGCTGCAGGAGGCACCAGTTGCCGAGCTGGGGTGTGAAAAGGTATGGCTCCTCCCCCCCATGCTCCTATGGGATGCTCCATCTGCCCACCATCACAGCATTCACGAGCTGCACCTGGTACCTTGAGATATTTGGAAAAAAAATTTCAAGCTGTGTCTACAGCCGAATTGCTGATTCTCCGAATCAGCATCAAATCTTGTGATTTGGATTTGGCTGAATTGAATTGGGACAGTAATCTGAATCAACAAATTGAATCACTGTCCCCGATTGAATCACTGTCCCTGATTCAGGCCAAATCCAAATTTAATATGGCCTGTTTTGCACACCCCTAATATGTGGCCCTACTACCAGCAAGTATCCTCCACCACAGATGTTCCAGCCTGGGGCTTCAAATGCTTCCAAATCTTTTGGCAAGCATTCTATATGCAGGTCTAAGCCCGGAGGCTTGGGGTTCAGATGCTCCCAAGTTTAACTTGCCCTCAGCCATATGGCCGCAGAAACAACCTGGGAAAGAATCTCTCATTTCCATCAAGTCAGCATGTAGCCAAGATCTTCCCGTTGGAAGCTGGCCAGTGGAAAGGTGCACCCTCCACTACACAGTGCCATTTTAATTGCATTACCTTGCTCAGGGTTTTTTTTTGTGAGGGGAGGGGTGACTATCACAAGGCTATCTGAAAAAAGTATAGTGGACATTGTGCTCAGTCCCCCTCAGCACTGGCTCTGTTTCAAATCATAGTGAACCACTACATCAAATACCTTTTGACTTCTTCACTCTCACAGCTGAGCACCATCTTTTTTTCTGTTTCCAATAATTCCTGTTTCTTCCCCAGTCTTAAATGCCTGGCAAACATCATCAACTCCTATATAGCTGAGAGACTCTGTTACTCCCTCTCTCAGCCTGTCACATGTGATTAGTGTGGCCCTACCCCCTCTGGGATGGAGACAGACCAGGCAGCTCTTGTGCCTCATCTGCATTTAAGGCTGCTTGCAGATGGTAAAAACAACCACCCAAAACCCCCCAAATTGTACTTTAATGGAAACAGCAATGCATTACTTCCACCTGGCTCTGCAGCATCTGTATAGATTGGCTGCTTCAGCAGGGCTTTTTGGCAATATTAGCAGAAGCGCCAAAAAAGCCCTACTAAAGCACCTGATCTATACAGATGTTGGGCTAGCTGGGTCCAACTAAAGCACTACCTCTTTTGGGTAGGGCTGTGTGAAACAGACCATTTCATTTTGACTTCCATTTCACCATTTTGAAGGGACAGTGTTTCATTTCATTGTTCCATTTTTTTTCGTTTTGAAGCACTGTTCCATCTTTTTTCGTTGAAACTGTTTCACTGTTTTCATGTGTTTCAATGTTTTGCTCAGAGGCTATAATGGGGAATGATGAAAATGCCTATAACTTTGTCACTTCTTGCCTGATTCAAATGAAAACAGTGGGGAGGGTAGCCTCTACTGAGGCCACAAAGCCTGTCAAGTTTCAAAGAGATAGGTGCAGGGGTTTCTGGGAAACTGCACCTCAAGGTGCTGACAAACAAAACTTGTGACGTGTGACTGTGTGTGTGTATTAAGGCGTGCATTAAGTGGATCTGGGGCCTCTATACAACACGGTAGTGTGTGCAAGTGAGGCCTCCTCCTCCCCTACAGACTCTGTCTGGCCCACCACTTTAAATAACAACAGGTAAGTAAGCAGTAGGGGTGTGCGAAACAGGTCATATCTGATTCGGATTCAGACTGAATCAGGGACAGTGATTTGATTAGTTGATTCAGATCACTGTCCCAATTCACTTTGCTGAATCCGAAACTGAAAATTTGATGGTGATTCAGAAAATCAGTGATTCCTCCATAGACAGCTTTAAATGTTTTTTCTATGTATGTCGAAGTACCAAGCATGGCTTGTGAATGTTGAGATGGTGGGGAAAATGGAGCATTGCAAAGGAGAGCAGGGTCCCCCACCACATGCTTGGTGGCGGACCCCGAAGCGGGCCAAAAGTATTTAAAATCCACTTCCGCATCCACCGCCGAGTGCACACAGAACACCCCCGTTCACCCCCTCGGCTTCCCTGGCTCAGTGATTGGCTGTGGCTGGACCCCAGGTGCCTCTCCAAACCCATGAGGCACCACTTAGCGAGGTTCAGTGCTTGCTTGAATTTACAAACCACTTTTTACGAGCCTATGAACTGAACTTCATAAACCTCCTAGAAACTCATGGACTGAATATAGACATTGGAATTCTGACACTACAAACTGCCAGATATCTGACTCTTCAGGTACCTCTGCACTTTTACCTGCTACATCCCCTTCCCCTCCCACCCCAGCCTGTCTCTCACACCCTGACACCTCCATTTCCATTAATTGGCTTTCTTGCCTGAATTGCATGCAGTCTCTGGCTTCCATCCAGGAAAAGCACACACACCAACTGCAGGTGCTTCCTCAGCCTGACGAAAGCTTTTTCAACCTGAAAGCTGGTATCTCAGGCAGCTAAGCTGAGCTCACCTGGAGCCTCACAACTCCACTGCAACCAGCAAGCCTCAGGCCTGTCAAAGATGTGATGGGTCTGGGCTTTCCCCAGCCAGGACTGTGCATGTGTATGGTGGCTGGAGGTTATGGTGCCTCCTACCCACCTTTCACCAGGGAGATCCTTGATCCTGCCATTTCCTGGGGCTGCTGCACCAGTGGCAATCCTACCAGGCCTCCTGACCCTGGCAGGGTGCAGTTTTAGTGGTCATGCCCAGGACCTGGGGTCTCCTCCTTCCCCACAGCCCCTGACCATACCTCCAAGTTCATCCTGGCACAGAAGCTCAGCAGGAACATGTTCTTTTCCTGCTGGCTGGTGATGCAATGAGTACCCCCTCCAGCTCTGAGATCAGGGCACTAAATGGTTGTGAAACCCTAAGGTAAAATAAAAGAAGGAAGCGTGGCCAGAGTGAGGAGGGTGGCACTCACTCTGTCTGACATGGAGCTTAGGGAATCTCAGGAGCAGGAGGTTAATTCTGAGGATCCATCAAACCAGGATCCAAGGAGGTGTGATGGGTCACCTGCAATGCTAAACACCCCCTTGCTTGCAACACTGGTCAGTGGACAGGATGTGTTTTCCCAGGCAACCGTGGCCAGTTCTGGCCACATGTGGCTGAGGCTTGCTCAGTAGGCCAAGCTGCTGCACAGCAGCGGCTCCACGTCCTCAGCGATAGGCAGCCATCAAGGCCTGAGCACTACCTGCCTGATGGTGAGGTCTGATGCCTCTGGACCCCACCATGAAAGCCATGCCCTTTGCCCAAACTGGCAGCACCAGTGGTGGAGGAGGCAACTGGGTGGTGGATGGCATGCTGGCATGGGACAGTGGATCCCCCTGTTCCACATCCTCCCGCTTCTGCCCTTCTGCCTCCCTGACTCTCTTCACCAGCATCTCTGTCCACTGATCGAGAGTTATGCTGCCGCATACGCTGACACTCCCCTTCACCCTCAGATCACATATGGCAGCCAGCATGTGGATTGTACTGCACTGCAAGGGATCAAGTCATTTCCTGATGCCCTCCTTCAGCTGCCTCACCAGTGCCTGCATGTCTGGTGACAGCAGGTTGCCCCAGCCAGGAACACTGATCCCCAGGAACTTCTCCATTTGGTTCTGAAGTCCCCTCACTACAGGGTTCACCTGGCTAGGGAGGGCTTTGCCAGTGCTGAGGCTCTCAGTGGCCTTGAGCAAGGGCTTGAGGACCACCATGATCTGGGAGATGGTATCCCACTCAGCCCTGTTAATGGGGGTGATGAGTCACAATCTCTCCAAGCAAGGTCATCTCATGGGTGGCCTTCTTTGGTTCCACCAGCCTCTTGGGCATCAGGTATGTGGAGTTCCACTGAGTCTCCACATCCTGCATGATTTTGTGCTGTGGGATGTTCAGCTCTGCCTGTTTTTCCCACAGCATCTTGCCCTGCTTGATGTTCCAGTGGAAGTAGCCTGCTACCTTCCTGCATTTCAAAATAAGCTGGCTGGTAGCGACTCTGCCATCACTGGGAGCCCTTCAACTCTTCAAGGCATTCCTGACTACCAGGTGGAACTTGTATGCTGCACAGTGGATGCCAACAAAGTTGGCATCATGCACTGCCTTGACCATATTGGCCCCGTTGTCGGTGACGATGAACCCATCCATCACCTTGGCTTGAAGGAGAGCCCACCAGTGCCCTGTGAGGGAGAGGTAGGCAGCATCCTGCTGCTCCAGAAGTCTGAGGAGAAGTATAAGGCCGCCTGAGAACCTGCCCTGCACTCCCTCAGGTACTCCCTGCATGCCTCATACAAGGAGGGCACCACTGTCCTGCTGAATGTATACAGGCACTTGGTATAATGGGGCTATTAGTGCCATGAGCCACCTGAACCCTGGCCGCTCAACTAAGGACAAGGGCTGGACTCCACAGCCTGCATCTCCCCAATGCTCTGGGTGATCTCGCTTGACCTTGCAACGTGCCCCCCTTTCTGTCTGCTTTTCCCCCACTGTTCCAGGGTGGCCTGCTTCTGTTTCGGGGGGACAGGGGCTTTGGAGTGAGAGGGGGATTTCTTTTTGGGCACACTCCCATTGGTGCCAGGCTGAGGAGGAGCAAGGGCAAGGGGTAGTGACTGTGGAGATGCATCATTATTCTCATGGTGCTCATGTGTTTCATTCCCTTGCCCTGGTTGGTTTTGACTCAGCAGTGCAGGCAGATAGCATACCTGGGATCATTTGCCAGCTCAAAATGATCCCAGAATACACTACCTGCTCACTGCTGGGGTGCAGGTGCATGTGCGGATGCTGCCTTTTCCCCCTCCTCAGCAGGCAGAGGCACAGCAACAGGAGAAGGGGACTCAGCTAAGCCACTTGCCTCCACAACCTCTACCTTAACCTCCTCCACAGTGCCTTCTGGGGAAGGAGACCTAGCTCTAAAGGAATCTTGAGGGGTGTGGAGCACAAACTCCGATGATTCCCCCTCCTTCCCCAGAATTTCCCTTGCTATAGCATTCAGATCCAGCTCCAGCTCTTCCTCTGGCATGGGAAGGCTCAGAATGGGAAGTGAAATTGGGGTAGATGAGACTGTCATGCTGGTGCTGCTTGTTGTCACGGTTGTGGTGGTGCGGGGGGTATGGGTGGTGCTCTTGGAGGGGATGCAGACTCAGGCAGTGGCACTGCTCCCCTCTCCTTGCTGTCAGTAGAACTGGAAGCCTCATGCCTGTTAGTTGTAGGAAAGAGTCTGCATCTTATTTTGGGGAGTGGGGGGATGGGGTGGGGAATTTACAGCTCTCCCTCTACCCCCTCTTCTGCCCCTCCCTGAAGGCTTGCCAGCTGCCTTTCCAGCATGCTTCATAGTATGTTTGTGTGCTGGAAAATCTGTGTGTTCTTCTGTAAGATAACCTGTATTTATGTAATATATGTAGATAATTGTATGTATGTATTTATGTAATGTATGCATGTATTTATGTAATAAATACAATATGTAAATGCATGCATGTCTCCCTGAATAAATTCTATATTATAATATGCAATATATACTGTGCTTCTTGCACAGTGAATGGAATGAACACTGGGAGAGAAAGCACAGATTTCTTTTGTGGGTGCAAAGACTCAAAATAGACTAATAAAAACAAAAAAAGGATTTTGGGGGAGGAATAAATTGAAAGAAATGAATGAATATAATAATAAAAGGGTATAGAAAGCAAAAGGTATTGAATCCTACTTGGTAGTAACAGGCTAGCAAGTAGGAAGGGATAGCCTTTCTCTGATGCTGCTGAAAGACGCAGCTCAGTAACTGACCCCAAGGCACAGAGAAAGCTCAGTTCAAACAATGCTGCTTTTTATGCCATTTTTTCTGCCCCTCCCCCAGAGCACTGGGATTGGAAGGGACCTTAGGAAGGATCACAGTCACTGGCCAGCTACACATGTCAATATCAAAGCAGCCCTTCCTCCCCCCTCCCTCTCCTTAGTTTCTGTTTCTCTGCAAGCAAGCCCAGCTTCAAAATGTTTCAAGTGCCCTCATTTTGTTTCGAGGCTGTTTCGAAGTCTTTCATTTCATTTTGATTTTGTTGCTTTGAGCTGAAAACGAGTCGAGACATCATCAAAACAAAACACCTTGTTAAATTTTGCACAGCCCTAGTATGCGGCTTGACATGGGAACAAGCCAAGTTTAAAGTAAAGTACATTTTTTTTTAAATGTCTGCAAGCAGCCTAAACTTTTGGAGCATCCCAGGATTTGTGATGAAATGATCTGGTTCCAGTCACAGTGGGGGCTAATTAGCACATGGATCCTTTGTGGGGAGGTGGGAGGAGTATCTTGAGTACATACAGGGGTCATCACAGCTTGAAATGCTGTTGACTCTGCTGGGGCCCAGACAGCTCAATGAACTATAAAAGTCATGAGACTTTTGGCTCTGGAGTAATATCATGCACAGTTGGTACTAGGTATAAGTAGGTACAGAAATGCTGCTTCACAATGTTTATGGAGTACCTGTACTGAAACTGGCAACAGTTTGTAACAAGTTGAAATACATGAGCTTATTCATAGTAATTTGCATATATGCAAGTTACTATGGGTATGTTTATTGCAAACTCAGTGTTTTTTGGTCCCTTGCATTTCAAATTAACAAGGGGGGCCAGGCAGAATAGAATCCAACTGTTGCAGTTCTGACTCTGGCACTGAGTCTGGATCAGGGCCAAAGTCACAGCAGTCTCCTGTTCCCCTCTGCTTGCCCTCCTCTCTGTCCCTTTCCTCCCTTATTGTCACATACAGGTTCCAAGTTGTGCTCAGGGAGGGAATCAAGCCTGAGCAGGGTTGAACAGTAAGGGGGGGCAGGGAGCTGGCAGGAGGAAGAAGTGGGGGCAGAGGAGGGCAGAGGGCAAGGGTCTGCCTGACCCCACTCCTAGCCACTATTTTTCCTGCAAAGGGAAAGGGAGGAAGTCAAGACAACGCTCCAATAATTAGATTCTACACCTGGAAAATTATAACAACATTTATACAATTTTAATTATAGAACCTAATTATGGAGAGGTTGTCTTATATAGTCACAGTCATCTTATATTCAAGTAAATATAATCAAACACCTACTCTGGACACTTTTAAGAAGCATTTGGATGCTTATCTTGCTGGGATCCTATGACCCTAGCTGGCTTCCTGCCCTTTGGGCAACGGGCTGGACCTGATGATCTTACAAGGTCCCTTCCAGCCCTAATGTCTATGAAATCTATAAATACGGCAATGCCTTTTGATACCAAGAAACAGAATGTATCCACATTTAGTCAATATCTGAAATATGAATTACTTAAAATATGCCTTTTATGCCATTATATGAAATTAAGTGAAAAAATGCATGGATTGACAAGCTTAGCTATGTAAAACCTATAGATGTTTATATAAATTGCAACTAAATGACTAATTTGAATCTGCACAGTAAATAATGATACATACAAAAAGTTGCCTTTGTTCTTAATCTTGAAAAGAAAGATTGTAGAGAATGCTGTATTATTTGCTGATTGACTCTGGCTGATTGACTCTGATAAGGTGCTGTGGCACAATATCAGCTGAACTGTACAAGGGTATTTGGGGGTTTAAAAAAATAAAGAGGGGAAAGAACAGGTCCCTGATTATAAGAAGTTTAATTTTAAGTGGGAAAAACCTATTAATTGCTTATGTCAGATTTTAAGAGCACATAAACCCAGTTTTATAAGTTTATGGGGAATGATACTGGATTAACAAATGCCTAGGTCACAAACTTAAAGTTAGAGCCTCACAAAATTTAAGGAAGGTTTGAGCAATATTGGAGAAGAATCCTCCTGGTCTCAGTTGGTGAAAACGGGTATATCCACACTGTGGCAGCATAGAGCTCAGTCACACCACTAAGGCAAGAAGCCATCTGATCCTTCCCCTACATATCAACCCTTTAAAAAAGGGAGGGGGGGCGGAGCCCAAGTTGCCACTGTTAAGTGGACCAAAAGCTCAAGTACTGAGAAGTGTCAGAGACGCTTTTAGAGCATCCTCACTGCCTCAGTTCAAGAGTTACTGTGTGCAGAGCTTATTTCCTTGGCGCACGACTGAGTTCACAACCCACAAAATATAGGCATACAATAATATTTCCTAAACTGCATGATCTGAGCACACTTCTTATGCTAAACTCCAAAATACACCTAACAGCACCCATTGCTAAAAAAAAGAGTAGCAGTAACAATGAGAAATTAGGAGATTATGCTATTGATGGGTAGGAATACTTCTGACGTATACATAGGTGACGCATGCCTCCCACGGCTGGGGGGGGAGCATGGCGACTGTCCGCAGGTGGCAGCAGTGTTGGCGGTGGTGTGGCAGTGGAGAGCAGGGACTTCCCACAGGTGGCCACACCAATGTCAGCAGTGAAGGCAGGCCAAATGGGGACTGTCTGCAGCCACCCATGGTGGCAGGGCCCCCATGTCTGATCGCCAACTAGGGGTCCCCCCATGGCCAGACGCTGAGTCCGGCAGTGCTGGCAGTACTTCTGGGGGGTTGGGGAAGGGGCACCAGTGTTCCGCCTGCCCCCCCTGCCTGTTGCCTAAGCTGAGAATGCTCACTCTCGGGGGGGGGTGGGCACCAGTGCTCTCAGGGGATGGATATACACCTGCTACACATTGCCTTTGTATATTTATAATTTCAGTAAGTGTCAGTAATATTTTATAGGGTTGTTGCCGTGTTCATCTAAGGACCAACTATTCATTCCATCCAGGAAGAGAGCACACTAACTGCAGGTGCTTCCTCAGCCTGATGCAGGGTATTTATACCCGAAAGCTTGCTAAGAAGAATTTTTCCAACTATTTGAGCTGGTCTAATAAAAGATATCAGATTTACCCCAAGGACCTTGTCTGCCACTAGTATTTTATGTTAATTCAGTTCTTCCTTGGAACTTAGCAACCATTACTGACAACTTAGTTGTTAAAGTTCTCTCAGAGACAGTATGTGGGTTGTATTGAAAAGCACTACACCAAACAGTAGTATGTTATTAGCTAGGAGAATACCTTTATGTAGAATTTAAGTTTGGAGATTTCAAACAAACACCAAAAGTTTCTTGGCTGTAGACAAATGATAGAACCCTGTGTGTATCTATGTTTCTTTCTCTCAGATGTCAGTTGTGCCCCGCTACAGCTATGTAATTTAACTATATGCTAAAGGGCTCAAAAGAAGGAAAAACCTTATCTTTAGTGTTGTTTCATAAAATACAGACCCTCCAACCCACTCCCAGGAATTCAAGTAATATATTCACATACCTATAGCCTGAGCAAGGGCTATCACAACCTCCTGGCAAGTTGTTACTTCAGTGACCCCACAAACGATTCTTTGGACTCCATCCACCCATACTTTGAGCTCCATGGTTCACCAGATCAGCCAAGAGCCATGAATGTAATCACCGGTCAAGTCATGTTTACAGCTACACCAAAGATGACAGGGATGACTCCCCTTACCAGCTGGAAAAGAAAATAATCCCGTCTTTTAGTGTGAGACATAACCAATTTAATTTGGAACCCCCCACAAACTCCTCCCACCTCCACACAACACTCCCCAATTTACTTAAGATCTACAGGGGAGGGATAGAAGAATGTATGAAGTCCTGGATCAGATATTTCTTGAATCTCCAGTTACAGAACCTAACATGCAGAGAAAAACAACATTTAGCTTAAAATGAATGCATTTTGATTGCATTTCTGCATTCTCAGGTGGGTGTTGGAAGCCCAAGAACAGAAGCACCATGCTAACCCTTGAGAACCAGAAAGTAAAACCAGACCCTCTCTTTAAGATGAGGAAACCACACTCTCTCCTACAAAAAACAGGGAAGAGTAAATTTGATTTTAAAATTCAGTTTTTAATAATCTTCAGCTTTACTAACACGGTAGGTGTTTTTATTTTGCCTGCATCTTTTTCTCCCAGCTACATCAATTTACTATGAACATTAAAATGCTTCAAATCAAGTTGATTTCCTAACATACCCTTTGTAGAAAGTATTTCACAAAACACTTGACATGGAGAAATACAGAAAGCTGTTTCTAAAATAAAAAATGAGAATAAAGACTAATAGAAGAAACTCAATGAGAAGACTATACAGCTTGCTCCCTGCACTGCTTACTTTTGAAAGTTAAATCTATGGGAGGCGAGGCATTAACTCTACTTTCCCTGTGCAAAATGGATTTTCACAGTCCAGTCCTTAGTGCAGAAGCATCTACTTCACAGAGCCTGCCTAACACCCTTGCAGGCAGGCTCAGCCATGGGACCAAAACAGGCACAAAGACTGAATGACGGAGTTCAAGAAGGAGGTTCACTAGGAAAATTCTTTGGTGAAGTTTCCATATGCCTGTACGTAGCATGTCAATTTTGCAGACAGACAGAAGCCTCTGACTACCAAGGATACTGTCAATTCTGAACTTTTCATTGGCATTACAATCAATTAAATAAAGGAGGTATTGCATCTGAACTGCAGCTGGTATAATTCAATGTAGCTTTGCCTCTGAAAGAGCTATAGCCAATTACATCACTTGGGGTGCTGGCCCATTAACTCTTCATTTTATCACATACAAAATTAATTATTAAAATACTTTCATCTAAAAAGTTTAATCCTGAATAAGCAGAAATGCATCATCACCTTTGCTCTGAAATTCCTGTCACCCACATTCCATGTCAGCATAGTGATGAAGAACAGGTCATAGCAGAGATAATTAAAGACTGGGCGAATTAATTTACAAGCACATTGCAAGAAGAATTTATTCTTCACTCATTTCTTGTGATCAGCTCCTTGTGTAGGCTGGATCCTGATTACTAAGAGGACAAACCATGCAAAAGTTATCAGTGTTCACTTCAAAATAACTGCAGTTCTCAATAAGTGGGGTTTGTAATAGCTCAGCTTTGCTAGGTTCTGTTTTTCTTTTTGCTGAAACAAATCTGTCTGGATTGTGTCCCACAAAAGTGAATTTCTAACTGGAACAACAAAGATGTTGAATTTCAAAGACTTCAAAGTAAACTCCAGGGAAGCACTGTCCAGATTGTTTAAGATAGGATGCTAGTGACGTTGTTTTTCTTTTTTTAAACATAAGGAGATAGTTGGATTATTTAACAGATGGAGAAAAATAAACTGCGTTAATTCAGCAAAGGAAACTCAAATATTTGGGTAATCCCATATGGATAAAGGACGACGTAAGTAGGGACGATGTTTTCAAAGACTTAAGTGCCAGGAAAGTAGACAACAGGGACAGAGAAAAAAAGAGATTTGAAAGTGATTTAGAGGAGATTATCACAAGAAAGAGGGGTCGGTTACACAAAACAGCTGGAATCTGAATCTGCTGATGGACCTAATACAATTACACTTGGAGACAAAACTGGTGTGGAAAGAATTCTGGACTTAAATGCTTAACAGTTTGTGTTTTGCAATTTGTAACCTAAACTGAATATTTTGCTTTCTAATGAGAATGTCCCTGCTTCTATTTTTAAAAAAGTGTGAGTCTATCCCTTTAGTCACAATGGAGAGATTATTCTACTTTTAAACCCAGTATTTTATTGCTACACCTGGTACATATTTGGCAGCCTACTGAGGCAGCTGGCTGATCTGCATTTGGTAAGGTGCGACTCAGTCAACAACATGCCACAGACCCCAAGTGGACCTCAAACCTGCACCCATGGAAGTCAGTGCTTCAGGTTCTCATGGAGCAGCATCTGAAGTCTATTCAGCAAATACCAAAAAAGCCTGCATGACCAGACTTCTATACAAAAGGAACAATGACATTTATCAATAAAAGGTCATCTCAAAATCATGTGTCTCATGTTTCTTATGTGTCTCATGTTTCTGAACCAGAGGCTCTCAACCTTTTTTAGACTCAAGGGACCCCTGGATATACTCAAGGCACCCTCTGAAAATTCCAGCTCTTAGTTTTCACTCTTTTTTGACTACTGAAAAATAGAGCAGTTTTTCTGTTGCAAAGAACTCAGAAAGACCACAACTATGGATTTCTATTTGAAATCTCTGGGCACATCTACACATGCAAGCATATGCGCTTGCAGCAGCTCAAATAGAAGCGGTGCAAATTTGAGCTGTGGCTTTTTGCCTCAGTGCATGTGCTTGGACATGTACCTTGTTGTGAAGCAAATTGTGCCACTTGGGGCAAAATAACCCTGCCTGGCTCCTCCTGGATCTGGATCTGCAGCCAGCAGCTCATGGCTACTTGCTGTCAGGATCTTCTGGGGGAGGAGCCTCTGGGAGGAAGTTGGCCACACTCCTTCCTGTCCTAGGCTATTGCTGGTTGCTGCAAGCTTGGTGTCAGGAGCTTCTGGGTAGAAGATAGCCAGGCCCTTTCCTGCCTCTGGCTACTGTTAGCTGCTGGCTTGGTCTCAGAGCTTTTGGAGTAAGTGGGCCACAACCCTTCCTACCTTGGGTGGCTGCTGTTGCTGCCCCGCCTCTCCCATGGGGGGGTCCTCTGCTGTACACTGCTGCCCCTCCTCAGGGAGGGGCCCACCACACCTCAGCACCACATCCCTGTTCCAGCCTGCTGCCAAGTCGCGGTCGGGCGACACCCTAGGGAGGGAGCCTGCGCTGCCTGGGGGCCCCTCCTGCACCATCACTGCCAGAGCCTAAAGGTGCCTTGCCTGTCCCAGCTGCCTTGGCAGGCCAACTCCCACTTCACCTCCAACTGCACCAGAAGCACACCCTGAGTGGCTGAATTGGACAGATCCTACCATCACTGCTGCTGTTGCTGCTGCCATTGTTTTTGCTGCTGCCTCCTCAGGAGAGAGGGAGATTCCTTGCTCCACCACCTGACACCACACCTGCACTTGATTAATCCCTGACTCCTGCCTTCCCCCACAGCTACCTCACTGCATCGTATCCTGCTTTGTCTTCCTGCCTACTGCTCTGCTGCTGAGTGCCTGGCTGGAGGCCTGAGGGGCTCCTGGACAGATCTTCAACAAACAAAGTCCCTCCATTGCTCCAGCCATCTCTTGTATCTGCCTCAGCAGCCTTCCCTGTGTGTTCTTGCCCTTGTGTGGTAAGTCCTGTGGTCCACTCCCCCTGCCCTGATGTTTGTTATGTGGCTGAATAAGCCAGCCCGAGCTTCCCCAGTGCGTGCGTGTTCCCCACCACCCCCACACATTCTCAAAGCATAGTCCTCCTGGTTTTTTTTCCTGTGTGGCTGTAGTTCACTGAGCTTCAGCCCCTTTCCTCCCTACCCCACTTTTCCCACACAACCCCAGCCTGCCTCTACTAGATTCACCAACCCCACTGGATATTTTGTTTTCCTTTATTGTCTTCCCTGCCGTCATGTGAAACAATGGCAGGGCAGGAACCTTTGGGGGGGGAGCAGATACCCCCACAGAGCTTCTTGCAGCCCCCACTATGGGGGTGGATCCCAGCCAAGCCCCCAAGGGGATGCATACCCCTGCACCCTGGAGGCAGAGTCCGACCAATCTTCTCTGGGGGTGGAGAAGCCTGCAACCTCTGCCACGGGGCAGGTGGGACTCCAGTAGGGAGCCAACTGGGCCAGGCCCCCCTATCCCCGGAGGGGCTCTCAAGCCCTGTCTCTCTTTGTCAGGGACCAAGGGCAAGGGCAGTGGGAAGGGATCCTCTTCAGCCTCCTCCACAGCTGGGGTGGGAAGGGCAAGGGCCCTGCCCCCAAGCCTAGACCACCAGTACCTGAGGGGACCAGGTGTGCCACACCAGCCAGCGCACACACTCAGCCTGTCCCTAGTCCTAGCCCTGGCCCCACCAATGTGGCCCCTGGAGGGGAGGACCACAGCTATCCACAGGCAGCTGTGGGGAGACCTGAAACTGGGGGGCCTAGACCCTCCCACATTTGGCCCTTCCAGCTCGGGTAGTGGGGCACCCTGTCTGACACCCACC
Source organism: Crocodylus siamensis (assembly GCF_052110815.1). Classification (NCBI taxonomy): domain Eukaryota; kingdom Metazoa; phylum Chordata; order Crocodylia; family Crocodylidae; genus Crocodylus; species Crocodylus siamensis. The sequence goes on along the minus strand of NC_143398.1, from coordinate 125,032,606 downwards.
CACAGGCATGGGGTGAAGTACCAACTGCCCAAGTGGGAGAATCTCCACTTTTGAGACCTGGATGCAGGCCCTGGCTTGGGTAGTAGGAGCCCCCAAGATTGTGGCAGCCTCCTGCTTTCATGGCAAGAGGGTCTTTTTCCTTGCCTTAGAGGCTGCCAAACAAAAGGCGGTGGAGAGGGGCTCATGGTGGAAAGTGAGCCTCTGGAAGAGCTTGGGACCATGGTGGGGATATAGGAAGGGATGGAGATGAGGACCAACTGGGCCCTGCTCTCCCAGCTCCAAACCCTAGGGAGAGTTATCTCCCTGGTGATGGCCCTCACGCTGCGGTGCTGAGACCCCGGCCTTCACCTCATGCACTCTTTCAGACACCAGGTTATGATCCAGATGGTGGTGGGAGCACAGCTGGAGGCTGAGGGGTGCCTGGCAATTCCTTATCAGGGGGCCTTAGTGAGGATTTTCTATACACTGGGGGACCTGCGGTGCTTCCGGTGCCCTAACCCCTAGCCCCCACAACCAGGTGGGTTACCCCTTGTTCAGAGGGCCTGGAGGGTGGACCCCTGGAGAAAGAGAAAAGGCCATAGATTCAGGCTTGTCTGAACTTCCCCTGACTGGTCCATGCTGGGGCCAGGACTGGAAGGGTCAAATGGCCAGGGGCCCACCACGAGGAATGCCCAAGAGCTGCATGCCTGGGGTTTTGACTGCCCTGGAGGTAGGTCAGGGCTAGTGAGCCAAAGGTCCCGGGGAGACCACACCCGAAGGGGAAGTGGTTCAGGGACCTATGCTACCTAGTATGAAGGTGGGTGAGACTGCCTGAGGAGAGGAATCTAGGTGGGGTTCAATTAGGAGGATTCTGGGGCCCAGTGTAGGGGCCGGTGACGATGCTAACATCTAGATGCCATCTGCGAGGCTTGGGCTGCGGTGTAGGGGAGGAATGGAGCCGGAGATAGCACCCCTGGCATCGGGGCAGGAAATGGGCAGCTTCCTGCTTAATTACATCATTAATTAATTACCAACAAGGCGTGGCATGTGAGAAGGCGGGTGGTTAGCCCAGAAGCAAGTGGGCAGGCCACAGTTGGATCGGCCCGGAGCAGGCTCCCTGTTACAAGCCTCATGGCACAGCCCCCCTGTGTAGCATGGGACTTGGCTCTGGCCACCTGGCACCCACACTGCAGCCACCCCATTGTGCGGGTGCAGCCTGGCTTGGCAGGGCACTGTGTACTGTCTGGCAGCTTGGGACAGGGGAAGCATGCTGCGGCTGTCACCTGGGGCTCAGCACTGCTCAGCCCAAGTGGCTGGAGCCCTGAGAGCTGGGCACAGCCACCCAATGTGGCATCAGGGGTGCCAGGCAGCTGGGACCAAGCCCCACTGCCCCCCATGCAGGGGCCCTATGCCATGAAGCCCTGAGCGGCCCTGACTGCTGCTGCTACTGCTAGTGAGTGTGGGGAGCTGGGGCTGGGGCTGGGCAGGAAAGCAAGCAAGGGGCGGGGAAATGAATGGGGAGTTGGGGGAATGAACAGGGGCTGGGGCCAGGCGGCCCCCCGCATGGTCTCCTCCAATCCCCTACTTACCTGCCACAAAGCCAGGCCCAGGTCCCTGCAGTTCGCATTGCTGCCTGCCCCGTACAGACAGGTAGCATGTTTCAGCACTGGGATGAAGGCCAGCCATAGACACTCTGACTGGCTACCAGAGCATCCCTGTGGAGGACTGAGCTTCTGGTTGCCTCAGGGCACGGACCTGGACCATGCCCTGCCCTGCTTCCTCCGCCCCCACAGGGTATTTCTTGACCCCAGGGGTCTAATTTTGCCCCCGTGTTGCAAATTTGCAGTGTGGGGAATGTTTTTTTTATTCCGTGCATGCTTTTTGCAGCTTCTCAAAGCGGGTTGAGATGCTGAAAGAGGCTTCATCTGGATGCACCCTCTGGGTTTAATATTGTGAATCATGTTTAGGAACCTAACGGTACTAATACTGTAACATCTTTAACAGGATCTTAAGGCACCCTAGGATGCCTTACCCTGGTCTACTGCTGCAGACTCTAACACAAATTAAGCCTCTTAGGAATTTAGGTTAAGACACAATTATATTGTCTTCATCTATTAATAAGCACCCTGTAAGTTTCATCCATAGGTATTTAGCAGCTTAAGACATCTCCAATAGTCAAAATATATTTCAAGCAATGTCAGTACATGTAAGTACAAACACTTCAAATATTCATTTGGTTAAGACCACTTCAATGTACCAAAGATTAGGGAGGTCTTGTGACTTTTAATATAATGGGCAGACCAAAAACCTCAAAAAGAAAGATTCCATCAGTCACCTTAATGTTTATTCCTAGAAAGGCTGTCCACATAAACAAACAGACTTTGCATTCCAAGTGTAACTACAAAGAACTTCTTAATATCATGCCAAGTTGAATAGTTCAGATTTACTGGCATAAAACAAGCCATCTCTCCATGTGACAACACATACATCAGCAAATCATCCAGCAGCCCAATTGTTTCTCTGTAAACACCCAAAGTATTCTTTCAATGTGACAAAGCTAGGGCATTTTTCTCCTGCACGCAGCACGCATAACTAACTCTACGGCAGACTATGATTTTACACATCTTTTGAGGATCGGTATTTTAGAAAGTTTAAAAACATATTAATATTTTAATAATAACAATAGTGTTGGCCAATGCTTCCTTTTTAAAAAATGGCATTTCTGGCATTCACAAAAAAATCAATAACCTGATCCTTAAAGTCTTTTTTGCAACAGTTTTAAGTTAAAGGGAAAGACTGACACTTGTACTTTAAAGGGCAAACTAACTTTAATGGAACAAATAGCAACATGAAAGCAAATCAATAAAAACAGCTTGTTGTACATGCTGCAGTTACCCAGCCCCTATGCTCATATGCAAAACTGAATTGGGGAACTGCATAATCACTGAAGACACTAATATGTCACTCTTCCCTGCCAGACGCTAGGAACAGATCATCCATGAACTTTGAAACCTGCCAAATGTACTATGAAATCACTGTCAGACTAAACAAAACAAAGAGAAGTTGTAATGGATCTAAAATAGAGGTGGAACAAATGAGAATTATATAACTATGTAATAAATAACAGGAATATTTGAGAGAGGAGAAATAATTCTGATTATCGTTTCTCCTTTCAGGACAGCCACTTATCTATAAGGTTACAGTATCTATTGTAATAGGCTTGCTTTTTTCCCCTTCTCTTTTATTAATTGTTTGTTGGCAGTTAATGCTAATGCTGCCCAATTAATACTGTTTCTTTACTTTTCCACTGGGATTTGTACTGACAGCCTAAAACTTATTTATGTTGAGCGACTGCCCAAAATATGTTAGGCACCTTCCAAACACAGAGAATTACAATTCTTGCCTTCAGCAGCATAAATCAATCACCTTAACTAGGCCAGGGGAAGGGGAGGATTAAAAAAACCCCCCAAAAGACCAAAAAAACTTCATACTTGATGTACCTGAATTTGAACTAACTTGGAAATTCAAAAAGAGCCCTATTAAAAAACACAGAAAAATATACAGGTTGTTATCATTCCTGGTTCTAGCAAGGACTGAAAAGAGAAGAGGAAATGCTGACCAGGACATTGGTAGGAGACTAAATATACTTCTGAGCTTAATTTACCCAAAGTTCTTCAGTGCTCAGATTGGGGAGTTTGCTTCCTTCCTAATTTGAGCTGGAACCGTAGGGGTTTGGGAATCACCTTCATCTCAGTTTTCTTTGCTTTCTTCCTGCTGGCAACCTATACCTGGAATATCCTTAATTTATCTAGTACAACATGTACAACTACTGTCCCCCAAAGTCCCTCCTTTGTTCCATGCAGCTTTTTATATATTTACCTTCTTTTGTAAAAGAATAAAGAAAGTTTCAAAATAGGCATGCAACCCCACTGAGTAACGAGACTGCTACAATTTTTCTGAAGCTCAGGGGTTCCCTTCTGTCCAGCCTTATCATCCTCACTGCAAACATATAGCTGGCCAGCTTCCTTGCGCTAGTGTTACATCTTCTGCAATGAGGCTTTCAGATCATCAAATGCTATGAAAAAAATATTTACAAAACCTAGGTATCCTATTAAAAACTGATCCTCTGACAATACTAACAGCAATTTAACCCAAGCCATCAATCCTGGCTGAAAAAAAGGATGGGACAAAGGGGCAAAAGTTTGGTTCTCCAGATTTCCGGCTAATTTAGACAAGTTTGGATTATTTAAGTCAAGAAAAGGACAACTAGATCTCAGTATATCTGGAAAGATGCATTTATTATTAGGTAGGACTAGATAAGCAGTGTATAGAGTTTACCCAATCTTTTCTTTCCATTTCATAAACTTCAGCTGCCATATGCCAGTGGAGACAAACCTTTTTCACAAGTATGCCACAAGGTAAGCCCTGCACCCTCTGAGTGCCATTCCATTTAACTTCCCCTTCCCAATCTGTTGCTTTGTTTTCTATTCCCTAACTGATCTGTTGCTCTGTTTCTGATCCTACCATGTGCTCCCTACTTGATTTCTTACTCTGCTTTCTGCCCCCTGACATATGCAAAGTTGAATATCTGACAGTTCTTATGTTGTGATGAGACCTAAATGTCTGGATCCGACCTGGGATGCAATTGCTCATTTACAAATACCACAGCAGTGTTAGAAATGGAATACTGTTAGAAATGCGCAGCTTGCATCTTGCACCTGATAAGAAAGAAATACTGTCCAAGGCTCCTTTCTCCCCCTCACCCGCCTTAGCCTTTCTCATGCTGATTACAGAAGCTGGAATTCAATTGACTGTGGCCTTGGGGTATGAACTTTTGGTGAACTGTTGTAGTTTCTGGGCATGCTTAATGAACTGTTGCATATTCATCTCTCCGCCCCGCATACTTAAGTAGCTAATTATACTATGCATGCGATGTATGTAATGATTTAACTACATGTATGCTTGTATGAAACGGAAGTAGCTGTAAGAGTTCCGGTGTCTGCACACGTGCTCAGGAGAAAGAAGATAAATTCCACTTGCAAACACAATTAGTTTGTCAGAAGCTGATTTGGGCATCAATACCTCACTCTGACCTTGTTTGCAAACAAATACATCCTTTTGTGCCGACTGATGACTGTGTGTCTGTGATCTTTGCGGGCCTCCAGAGAAACGAACCGCTTTTGTGCAACAGCAGGATGTGTCTGCTGGCTGGAAACAATTGGTTTTGGCAGATGAGTTCTGCTACTTAGTGGGTGAGTCTACATAAGATGTTTACTATAGAGCTGACTAATTAGCTATAAAACGTTGATTTCTCCCATTGTGCCAGCCGGCTGGTGACTGGCTAAGGGTTGAGCCAGATCAGAAGTGAGATGCTGTGTAGTGGTGATTTGAGCTGTAGTACAAAATGGGATTCTCCAGTGTGGAGAGCTGCAGAATGACAAGGAAGTTGGGATGGTCTAGCAGCCTCAGGATCACAGAGCAAATTTTAGCTAGGGACAGAAGTTGAACATAAACCGGTACAAGTGATCAGAAACTGGTTTAAGAGAAGTCTGATGCTACACTGAAACAGTTTTAACTGATTTAGGTCAAACCAGATTATGAAACATCTGTTCCAGACCCCTTTCTTGGTTTAAGTCACAGTCCCCCAGCATCCCAGCATGCTTTCCAGCCCTGGGCTGGGTTGTGCTGTCTGCTCCAGAGATCAGGGCTGGCCTCAGCCCTCTGTTCCCTAGCTTGAGCAGTGAGGGCTGGCCCACTGGCCCCCTCAGGCAAAACCCAGCTGGGATCTGGGGCCAGGTGAAAGGGGTTAAACTCACCTTCCCCTGAGTACAGAGCTGCCCTGCCCTGCCGGCTTAGTTATGGCTGCAGCTGTGGACTACAAATCCCAGAGACACTGGGACTCAGGAAGAGGACATGATGATCAACCCTACAATTCTGCTGCTATGATTCCAGACTGCAAATCCTAGAGATGTCAGGGGTAGGAGGGCTGTATGCTGTGTTTATAGTTCTTCAGTTTATAGTTTTTCAGAGAGAGAACTATTTTTGCCCAAGTTTTTATGAATTCAATGCCACTACCCCCCTGCCACCCAGGCAGAGCACAGGCTGGTGTCTGGCCACACCCCCTCTGCTCCAGCAGGGTGGGAGGAAAAGTCTTGGAGGGCTTTCCCTCTTCCCTCCCTTTTGGCAGTGGCTGGCAAGCAGGCTCTAGCACCCCTTGGCTTCTGGCTTGAGCTACTGCAGGCATGTGGCTGCATTTCCTGAATTAAAAAGGGAATGTGTGTTCATTTGTGTGAGGGGGCCAGGACCCTGAGGGGCCCGGCCCGAGCGGGGAATCCCGGAGTTCCGCCCCGCTTCCGGGTCCAGACCCGGAAGCCCGGCCGGGAACTTAAGGTTTCCCGGAACTGGAACCACGCCGGCGCGGGACCGGCGCGGGGAGATAAAAAGGAACCGCCTACCCCGAGCAGAGAAGGACGGAGGCTCCGGCGGGAGCCTGCCCCGGGAGCTGCGGAGCCGGGAGCTGCGAGGCCGGGAGCCACGGAGCCGGGAGCGGTGAGACCGGGAGCTGCGGAGCCGGGAGCGGCGAGACTGGGAGCTGCAGAGCCTGGAGCGGCGGAGACAGGTACAGCCGCGCCGCGTGCCACGCGGCGGGAGCCGGCAGCGGCGAGGCCAGGAGCCGGGGAGCCGGCGAAGCCGGGAGCCGGAGGTCCAGAGGCAGCTGGGCCGGGTGCGGTAAAGCCGGGAGCCGGGCGGCAAGGACCGGCGGCAGTGAGGCCGGCTGCCGCGAAGCCAGGAGCGGCGCAGCACCAGCCTGCAAGGCCGGAGGCGGTGGAGCCAGGGGGCGCAGCAGGCCCCGAAGGGACGAAGGTACAAAAGGGACCAGTGGCCATTGCACCGGAGGAAGCCGGGAAGGGAGGCTGGGTCGGAGGGACCCTCCTCCGGCGGCTGCGGGCCGCTTGGCCGCGGGGAAGACCCGCGGGCAGGGGGGGCAGAGTTGTAGTTCCCCCGGGTCGAGAGAGTGAGGCCCCCGAGGTAGAGACGCCTCAGGACTAGTGGAGCGATCAGCACCAGGGAGACTAGGTGCCGATAGGACTCCTGGTGAGGGCCCAGCAGTGGGGGGTACCCCCCCACTGCGGAGCTAGGACGAAGACAAGGGAGCCCTAACGGAGGCTCCCCACCCCGGAGGACCGGGCGAGGGTGTAGGGGAGGAGGAGCCCTCAGGACCCCTGGACCTTGGAGGTACTGTACCCCACGTGGACCGCCAGCTTCCCGGCAAGGGTGAACCCCCATATTTCCATCAAGTCGTGGCAGGCGAGAGCGGCGAAGCGGGACGGTCCAATGCGTACCCCCTCCTCTCCAGGGGACATCCGGGGATCGGGGTCCCACAGTAAGTGACGGACCCCCATCCCCTTACAATTTGCTTATCAATTCAATCTCTGCAGATTAGACTAACCTGCAAAGACTGAATCAGTTCAGCCTTGGGCTTTCTGGCTGTCTGTACTTAGCCTAAAGTCCATCTGCCTAGGCAGAAACATGCTCTAACACACTGCTGTTGCATTTGGTCAATAGTTTTAGAGCTAGTCCCTTCATAGACATTTCACTTAGTCCATGTTACACTGCTTCAGAAGCACAAATCAAGATGCAATGAGGTTTAGCACACCTTGATTCATTTCACAGTGCCCTGGAAGCCTCAAAAAATGAACAGACTCAAAACAGAAGGTTCGCTAATTAAACAGATGGCCTATTAAATTCCCTTTTATTTTACCCGTTTGGAATGGATCCTGAGCATAATGTTCCTTTTTACATGCATTTTACACCTGCATGTCCCCATTTAATCTAACACAAAGTATTTTGGAGATACAGTTCTACCTTCATTAAATCTAGACCAGGGGGTAATTAACATCAGTGACATTATTTGCAGACCTGGCAGTTAAGTCCTAGGAATATATTTTTCCATCAACTGTACCAAATGTCAAATATCCTGTATATTGCTTGCAGTTCTTTAAATTGATCTCATTGAACTGATCTTGATATTTATTTTTTGTGTGTGGTGTGGAAGCTGTTTTATGTGTGTTGAATTCAGCTGGAACTGCTAACAAACAGAACTTGAGGACTTTCCCTCCAAGGTCCTGTTTCAAACCTGGCAGAGTCTGGTAGTTGGACTACCTTACTGTCTGAAGGGGGTTCCATTATTTTATATGAAGCAAATTGGTAACCTCTGTCTCTATTTCACATGCTAGAACCACAAATCTGTCAGCAAGACTGGTTTTAACCGGACATTTTAGTAGAGATTAAGACTGAATAATCATGGAAAGTAAACAAAACTCATCTGGTACCTGGCAATCATGCAGATGTAGGTCAGACTGGTGCTACCTGGGGTGCACCTGTTCTTTGGGCAGACGTCACTCTTAAGAAGCATCACCCTGATGCCTTCTTCTAGCACCAAGTATACAAGCAGCCTGCTATTCACACACACCAAAATTAAACTCAGCATGAACTATGAATCAAATCAAGAGATAAATTAAACATATTACTGTGGCCTCCTGAGCCCCCTATGTTTGTCCTTACTCAGTCTAACTCTTCTAAAAATCTCACTTTCTTTTTTGGCAAACATTGTGATGAAACCAAGGAAAGCCCTTGCAGTAAATGTATACCCACTGAAAAATAACAACTGAAAGTATTGGGGGCTTATGCCTAGGCATCATATTTATACAATTCTAGAAAACAATGGTTTTGTATTTAAAAAGCAGAAGTCTAAGGGAATAATTCTATTGCAGTTCAAAGCTTTAAAGACAACTAATTATAAAATGCACAAAATTCCTATAATGCCACAAATATATCCTGGATGGCTCCCTCCAAACATCCTTACTTGACACGGCATTTCTTTCCCACTGTTGTACCAAAGCAGGTCTTAAAAAAAAAAAAGTTGACATCTCAAAGCATTAGACAAGGAAGAGAATGTCAGTTTATTCACATCCCATGTACATGTTGCCAGAAAATGTTTAAGAATTTGATTGATGACATCTGTCCACAATCATATTTAGCACCAAAACACTATTGAAATAACCTGCTTCATTTCATCAGGAGGTAGTTCAATCCTCCTTTCTGTAAAGCTAAGTCTATTCTTTATCTTTCACTTAAAAATATATGGAGTACCCACCAATTTGATAGCTTCCACAAAGCTTTTTTGAGACAAATGGCTGAGTCCTATTTTATCTTTGTGTGCCTAAATAGCACATACATAGCCAGGAAGCTTGTTTTTGGCACTTACATTAAGTTTAGATCCCCTATAACTATGCTTTGTCCTGAGTTTCCTTACTGAGCATGTTTATATAGTTCAGCAGGCTATACTATAGCTGTGTAGATGCCTGGGTAGAATAGTAAGTCCCAAAACTTCCGTTAGAGGGAACCCCCCCGGCAAGCAAACAAAACAGAAAACAAACAACTTCCCCTACCTCCCCCCACAACTAGAGGGTGCTTGATGCCAGCAGAAGGGCAGCCCTCCTATTTTTTAGTTCAATAGTTTCATGCCTAGGGCACTTGCTGAGATCATGGGAAACACGTGTTCAGGCACTCCTTTCCTAGCACGTACAGATCAGGCAGTATACTCAGCATTGACTAAAGGACATTCAAATCCTTGAAGTTAGTGCACTTTATTTTGCATTCAATATTCCTTAGATAAAATGGATAAACAGCAGTGGGTTGGTTTAAGCTCAGCTAAGGACAGGACCAGACATAGGTTCTTCCTCTCTTTCAGGACAAAATCCATCTTAACAAGCTACCCTCCACTTGGCTTGCTTTTCTCTTTTTGATTTGATATATCTGCCTCCTTTTTGTTGCCCAGTGAGCCAGACCTCTCTCTCCTCCTTCATTTTATTTTCCCTGTTACATGCACAGGGTGACCCTATTCCACCAGAGAATGAGAGAGAATTCGAAACAGAACATAAATAACATAAACTGAAGTTATCCTGCTACCAAAATATCACTTAGGGCATATAAAAGCAAAATACGATTTGGCTCCAAACGAAATTGAACAGAGCCATCTGGAAAAAAGGTCACAGGTAAAAATAAATGTTTCTATCCTCTAATTCCAAGATGAACACCAATATATACGTGAAAGTGTCAAACTCATCCTCATTCTGGAAGTTGGGGAAACACAAGAAAATGACACTCTCAACTGCTATATTCTTGAGAAAGTTACAGGTGTGGAATGAATAGAGTAGTTGATTTTCATGTTTTCCCTGAAGGGAATGTAGGAAACCCCCCCCCCCAGGTTTTACAGTTTAAATGTTTCACAATTTAGAAGTTTTGAAGTCAATTAAATGGAGAGTTTACAAGCATTACACATGTGGCTATTAAAAGAAGAAATCTCTCTCAAAGTAATTACATAAATTCAATTTCTGAAACAGTAACAAAGTGAGGCATTGAAAAGGCATTGAAAAACCACACTTTTTTTCAAAAAAGGCAACAGAACATTGAAAGTTTTCTTCAGAATGAAAGATCCATCATTCCATAAAACAGAGCAGCCTCTAAGAATATCCTACAAGTTACATTGTAAGAAACACTTACGGGAAAAGACCCATGGCAGAGACAGGATAGCATACAGTTTCTTTCTAAAAGGACAGGGAACCAAATGTCCAGGAAGGGGAACAAAAACAAAACAAAAAAAAAGAAAGAAAAAAGTCCCTTTCTAGGGTTTTTTTTTCCAATTGGCTGCACTTACATTCACAATTCCCCAAGCACAAAAGGACAAACTTTACTGCTTTTTCAAGCTTACATTTTTAGAAGTCAGCTGCATTAATTAAAAATGTCACACCTCTAGGCAAGTGTTTTAAGACTTTTTTTAAAATTGAATTTTTTCAGCATGTCAATACATCTAAAAAGTAAAGCTTTAATGTAGGGCAAAGGATGATAAAGTCCAAGGCGTTCTGAACCCCATTGTGGGAGATGGGAAGTTAGTTCCCTTAGGCTATAAGCAGACCTCAGCTTTGTGGTAGGATCAGCTGTGTCAGGATGTTGTCCTGGCACAGGTGATCTGATGGATGGGCAGACAGGATTGGACCCCAAGAGTGGCAGGAACCCAATCCTGGGGGACAGTGGCCCCATGCAACATGTGAAGGACAAACAGCTCTGGGTACCTGGTCCTGACCTGGAGTGTGCGATGTGCGCCTGGAAGCAAAGAGCAAGGAAGCCTGTCCAGGGAGGGCCAGGCACCTGGGGCCACTCTTCCACAGTGCTGGGCCTCTGAAGTCATGCGAGCACTTGCCCAGGATGGTTGGAGAGTGTGGGCAGCCCTGGATTGCCTGTGCTGAAAAATGGATATCTGCTGGAAAATGCAGCACAAACTGTTGAATCGTCCTACTCAGTATTGGTCATTTGTGGAGCAATAAGGAACAAGAACATCTATTTGCTTGGGTCTTCTACCACCATCATTTTTTTTATGGCAGCACAAGGGTGACATGTATTTGCAGCCTTAGTCCTGCTTTTAACTTAAACACAGTATACTTGTAACCATTTAAGGAGCAAGGCCTCCCATTGAGCAAAAAACCCTCACTGTGTTCATGAAATCATTCAGCAAAACAGCTTTGTCTTGCAGGAAAATGCAAAAGAACACAGCTGGTCATCTGAATTCATTGCCCCTAAAGCTAAACTAGTAATAAATGTCCATCAGTTTATATGCTGTCATTTCCAGTTTATATACTACCAATTTTGGCTAGACCACCAAACCAGAGCTATTAAAAGCATTTTTCCTACCAGCTGTTTTTCTCTTTTCTCAGTCACCAGGGACACTATCCCCCACCTCCTCAGCACAACAGCTCGTAATCTGGAGTCGCATCCAAACTGGTCCTCTCTCTACATCCTTGTTTCCAAGTACTGGCTACATCTAAACACTTCTCTGCATAACATCTCTGAGGTCCTTACCATTCACAACTAGATCATCTCAACCATTGCTATACAGGTTCTTTCCTTTCCTGCTTTGGATAATCCCATTTTGTCTTCCACATTCATTCAGAAAGCTGCTGCAAAGATCACTTACTGGGCTTGCCACTTCGACTATGTCACCTGTCCTAGTTATTTTCACCTTCAGACCCCTACTCTTCTCACTGCATCAACTGATTTGCTGAATTCCAACACGCACCTCTACCACTCATTCGTACATGTGAGGAGTTTCATAGAAACGTCAGCTCAGCCTTTTCATAATCCTCCTTCAATTTTTGTTTTGACAGCTCCCCTCTGCTGCAATGATTTCATTAACACCTCTATTATGCTTCAGTAGCTGGCATGCTGCAAGCTGCTTTTCAGGCTGACTAGTTTTGCCTCCCTGTCATTGCCTCGGTGTCCATGGGTTCCCTACATCTCCTCTATACACCTATTGCATCAATAATATTATACATGGATTGCAAGATCCTCAGGGCAGGCCCTGCTTTTCTGCTGAATTCCTGTACTGTGCCTAGCATGATACTACTACTTCACTACAGATAACAACACGATCAACTTCAATAGGTCTTGAAAAGCTGTCACAGGATTGACTGCTTAATTAAGCCTTTTGAGAGCATGCCTTTGTTATTGCTACCACTCATGTTAGCATCCTGCCTCCTACACCACTGACTCCCCCTCAACCTGTTCATTTAATTATGAGATTCTTGGGATGCTAGAATGTGGGATGGCAGTGTATACAAGGCTTTAATAACCAATCAAGCAAAACAAAAAGTGCAGTTCTAATATGACAAAAATATACATACATTGGATTATTTTTATCATATGGGGCCTCTTAAACTGGACATAGTTTAGGACCTCAGCATGTCATAATCCAGACACTGTGTTTGTGGCTGGTTCTAAACTTACTTTCAGTTTCTTTCAGCTAATCCTTCTCTTCTTGGAGGAATTACAGTCAGTACATGGCAATTGGGTAGTGCAGTATTTACACCCTGAGACAGGGATTGGTAAAATCTAATGTTTAGTTAAGCTAAAAGGGTCCCCTATGCCTAACATTAATGTAATACAACATAGGTGTCAAATTCTATAGTGCTGGGCAACCTAAGGAAGCAGTTATGCTCTCTGAAGCACAAAAATATCCTACAAACCAAATCTTGGTGAGTAAATGCAGGTGAAAATGATGACAGTTTAGTATCAGCCTGCAAGCAGAGACTGTAGTTATCTATGGACTTGAATTATTTAAGAATGTACAAAAGGCTCAGTAAGCACTCTGGTCCAACAGCATAAAGCTCTAATAAACATAACTGGACAAATGCAATATAAAAAAAACCTGAAGCATGAAGAGCGATATTTGTCATTATCTGTACAGTGAATCTAAAAAGCAACATTAAAAGGTTGGCATTTGAGTTTGTTGCCCAATCTAGGTCTAGATCGAATCAAGACTGTCCCTCCGGAGAAAGGTAGTTAGCTGCATTAGTTTGAAGTCAGGCAGAAGTCAGGGTACATTTGCACCCTACAGACCAGCTACATCAGAGATATGTAGCATAAACTTTTGTGAGCCCAACCTCCAGAGGTCATTAGCAGCAGTTCTCCAGATGATCCATGGTTTGTATGTCTTCTCTAGAGTTGCATAATTGGATCCTCTTTCATTTTCTATTTGTATAATTGAATGACAGCATAAGCCAGGGCTGCCCAACTTCTAAACAGCTGGGGGATGATCACACCATGGACCATACAGGTGGACTGTACTCGGCTGAGCCACATACCCCCTGGGTTGCATGCCACATCAATGCTATCCTTTCCTCTGACAAGTAACCCTCATATCCTACCCACTGCACCATGCCCATGTCCCCCTCCGACTACCGTACATGACTGCATAGGCCAAATTTCCCCACCCCCACTACACTGCACTCCCTACCTACTACAACACCATGTGCCTGCACAGCCTTAAGCTCACCCTCAGCTTCCAGGGCCACACCACTCTGCACTGCCCTGCCCCATGGTGGGGACACGCAGCAAAAGCCAGGGGAGGAAGCGGGAGCTTGGAGGCTCTAGCTGCTGTTGTAGCTGCAGCAATGGTGGAAAATGGCAGCCAGGCAGAAGCCCAAGAGCTAAAACTTAATGCTTTGGTGTGGGCCAGTTGGGCAGCCCTGGGATACACCGTTTTTTGTATTATGTACATAGGTCCATGTAGACCAGTACAAAACCTTCAGTGCTGCACACTTGGGATGACTACATTACTCAATAGTGACAAAGCCCAAGGAAGAGGCAGTAAGTGTCTAAGGCTGCTGACAGATCTGGAACCCCTTGCCCCAAGATGATGTCATGTTACTGGAAGAGGAAGCACATCAGTTTGACCTGGTTTCTCAGAGTCTGTATAAATCATGTGCATTCAATCAGCCTTTGGATAAAAGCACCAAGAAACCCTGCTGAAGTGCATTATCTATACAGATGCTGGGCAAACTGACTCAAAGACAGGCGGTTCCTCTTCTGGGCACATGCTATGCTCGGTGTGGGGATGCGCTGAGCTGAAAGTAAAGCGCTGGGTTTTTTTCCCCCCATGTCTGTCAGAGGCCTATATTTTTAAAGCTCAATGTACCAATTGCTCAGTTTCTCCCAACTGGATCATTTTCAGGCTTCTCAAGCTGAGTTCTTCAAAAGTCACAGTTGGAAAACTGGTTAAAGTCTTCCAAGCATCCCTCACCACCTTTTAATTTGGGCTTGAGATTTGTTATGTTCTCCTTTCCTGCTCACCAATAAGAGAGACACTCCCAGATAAGAAGAACGGAGATTTTCCAATCTGAAAGACTATTTTACAGGACTTGTTCTCAGAAGTTTTCTATACCATGACTCCCCTCCCATCTAACCAAGGTCTTTGAACTGTCCCATTCTATCCTATCCATTTACATGGGTCAAGTGGGGTAGTCACCACATTCTAACACTTATTTGTGACCTGTCACCAGCCTGACAAGCCATATAACAAGAAATAAAACTGAACCTACATGACAAAACACAACATCCAGCCTCTTCTCACAAGGACACATACCTTAGTCTAGAATGAGCTCTTAGAGATTTAAAAGACATACAAAAGAACAAGTGAGAAAAAGTCTGTATTTTAGCATTTAGTCTGTTCCAAACTTTTTCTGCTTCTGAAGGGCAATTAGCTACTGTAGAAACAATGCAGCCATCCACAAAAGCAGTATTAAAAACTCCCACAATGGTTTAAAAGTTACACTGTGACTTCTTGAATGCGGGAATGAATACGATGGTTATGATTAAAATCGGCATAAAATTTAGTGTATCCTATATGCGGAATACATGAGGAATAATAGTGTGAATTGTAGCTGCCTGGTAGAGCCAAGTATGACAACTTAGACATTGTAATAGCATTTTTTATAACAGTTTTACCTAGTCCACAGTTCAAGCTTCTGCTGCATTTCTACCCATTTGGAAACTGGAGAATCTGATTTTTCAACTTTTAATTATATGGAGTAGAAGGATTTTACATGAAAAAGATGTGCACATATAGCTGTCCTGCCAAGTCCTTTGAGATGCTATTACCATTGAAAAATGGCCATTTTCTGCATAGATACAATTTCATGAATTTAAGTGCAAGGGAATTTAGAAGTTACAATTCCTAAATAGCAACACATTTGGAAGGGGGAGAGCATGTACACACCCCTGCAAGCTGTACCAGGATCTTTCAAATACTCACTGCTTCCTACAATTTCCTTACTAAAATTAAAGTGTAAAACTATCTGGTTATTCAGTGTTTTCTTGAAGAAGCAATAGTTAAGTTAGTTCAGCAACATTTTGGAAAAGGATTACACTTCAGTTCTCAAAAGGAAAGCCCTTTGGCTTTAAAACCTACACTGAAGCTTCAGATTTTCAGTGCATTTTAATAAATGACTAGTACTGAAGCATAAATTGCTCTGAAGCAGGCTGGACTGCCTAAACATTGACACAGACCATTGAGATCACTGCCCTGGGAATCCTTCAGCCTCTCAAAAGTCTGTGTGTGCAGTCCCATGGCAGGCGGTACCCTTAACTATTTGAAAAACAGAAATTTAATTAAAAACCCCACAAAAATTCATTGGTGGATACACACTGCAGGAGAAGTGTATGCAAAACAGATGCCGGGCAAATCTCTGCTGCCAGATACGACTCTGTGGCTGAAGGAAGTGACCGTTTCAGTGTGGAATATGTATCATGTATTAGGTGGTCAAATCTATCGCCTGTTCCTCCCACCTGCCTGAAATAAATTTATGTATGGAAGCATGAGAGTTTCCATTCCCCTTTGTGGAAATAGTTGAGATCAATAAGAGCTTTAGTTAAAAAAAAAATTTGAAATCCCATTTGTTCACCTATTTACAATGTCTCAGGAAGACTGACTACAGTCATTAGGTGTAACATTCAGGGGATCCCAAAAGTTTCAACTTGTGTTAAATGTCTCAGAGTTGATACTACATTTTTCTGTACTGTAAGACTGCAAAAAAATCACTGAGAAATAAGATAGTGATACTTTGAAGCCGTTATCAATGTTTATAATTGGAGAAAATTAAATTTTCTTGAACTGCAACACAAAGCCATATGTGAAAGCTTCAGAATATAGTCACAGTCCTTATGTCTCTTACCAGACATTAAAAAGAGAACAGTATCATTTTTATCTGAATTCCATTGCTGGGCGTCAGGTCATATTGTTTCCACATGCAAACACCATGTGGTATATCCTGCACTTCGCTGACAATGAGCAATCTAATACTAGGCTTCTGAACTCTAAACAAACAATATCGTAATCCAGTCAGCCACAAAATAACCGCTGTACTCTGTCAAAACATACTTTAAAAGATAAACACTCAAAAAGAAACCTGTAATGGGGGGGGAGGGGGAGAAGCTCAGATGGCTGGTTTAACCTCACTTCTAATGCATTTCTTTCACAACCCATCACCCACTAGACTGTGATGTCTTAACTTAGTATCAAAAGTAATTTTTTTTTTATATCTATGCTCTCCCTCACATTACAAATTTAGATTAATGTAGTCTTTACAACAACTGCAGTTGAAGAGTTTCAGGATCCATAATTGTTTATCTAAATTTAAGAACAAATATTACTGCAATTTCCTGCATTTAAAGCAATGCATTATAAACCAATATTTGTAATGGCAAGTGATAATATACACCTTAGAAATCATTCTGTAGAATTGTACCTGGCAAAAAACTAGATTCTAAAAGTAAGAACCGTCTTCTTATAACTTTCAGTAAGAAGGGACGGCAGAGTATTCAACTGGAATCATAGGGCACATCCAGACGAGCATGCATGTGCCTCTTGCCCCGCCTCAAACCCCTTTGAGGCAGGGCAACAGGCACATGTGTGAATAAAAAAAATGTTCCCCATGCTGCAAACTTGCAGTGCAGGGAGAAAATTAGAAGTTTAAAAAAAATCAAAGTTTAAAAAAGTGGAGCAGATCTGGGACTGTGCCCTGAGGCAACCCGAGGCTGGGTCCTCCATCTCTATGGTTAGCCCCTCGCCCTGGTGCTGAAACATGCAGCCAGTCAGGCCACATGGTTCAGCACCAGAGCTTCAGTGCCAGTGAGTGAGGGGTTAGGGAGGCTGGAGGAGGGGACCATGGGGGGGACCCCTGATGGCCCTGCCCACTCCCCCAGCTCCCCTGACTCCTGCTCTGGCTAGCCCGTCCACCACCTGTCCTCCCGAGGCTCCCTCCCCCTGACGTGGCCGGCCCCTCCCCCTGCCAGTCCCTCAGGGCCCCCAACCCCTGCCCTAGCCACCCCCCCGTCAGCCCCTCCCCCAAGACCCCTTCCCCCTGCCCTGGCTGGCCTCATCCCCCCCAGACCCTCCGATCCCTGCCCCTCCACCCCATAGCTTAAACCGCCCCCCCCAAAACCCCTAACCCCGATACTTACCAGCAGTCTGGCTGCCTTATGGCTGACTGGGGCCCTACCTGCACACTGTGGGGCAGGGTGACAGCCCCAGCCCTCCTGCCCCCCTCCACTGTCCTGTGCTGCCCGGGGGACTCTGCCAGGAGGCCCTGGAGCCCCCCCCCACCCCTGCTTCTAAGTTAAGCAGAGGCTTTTTTCCCCCACTTTTTTTAAGTGGGGTTGTGGACGTAGCACTGGGGGCCTCGGGATGCAAGTTGGAGGGTGAGGCTAGGTGTGGCAGCCATTGGGGGGGGCTGCAGCTACTGGTGGGGGATGGGGCATGTGGGCCTTGCAGGGGGAGTGGTAGCCCCTGTGGGAGCCATTTGGCCCCTGTTGGGGGGCTGTGCCCCTTGTGTGAGGGCCGAAACCCCTGTTGAGGGGCTGTAACCCTTGTGTGGGGGCCATCTCCCCTGTGGGAGGGCAGCCAAATATGTATTCATGAAACATGTATTTAGGTTCACTTTATTATTATAAGAAACTTGCTTTAACACTGTAAGATATATCAATAAAACATTGTCCAACTGATCACTGTCTCTCTCTATATAGTGGTCTTTTGTTTTACTTATGGAGGAATATGGATTTGGCGATATTTTAGAGAGTGACTTTAGGATTTTTTTTTATCAGGGATTTTTCAGTTTTCCAATAGGGAGCACCAGAATTCCTGCTAGGGATGCCAGTGGCAGGACCCTGCCTGCTCAGACCTGGCACCTTGGACCCAGCTGGCTGTGGCTGACCTCCTGGCCAAAGGGGTCAGGAGGACATGCTTTGAAAGTTCAAAGCAGGCCACCAAGAGTGCTTTAACATGTTCTGGGTGATAGCTGCCAATATGGCTGTGCAGGGGGCACATGTGGCAGTAGTACTGCACAGAGGCCAACCCTGTAACCCCAGTCCACTGGCAGCTGGCTCAGAGGGGCAGATGCCTCTACTGGCTGTGCAGTCCCCATCTGGGCCTGCCAGACTGCTGCAGTGGGTAGAGGGTGCAGGGAACTCTCAGGGCTGCTTCAGCAGTCCAGCTGGCACAAGGGGTAATGTCCCAAGGTACCAAATGGCTGGGTCCCAGAAGCTCCTGAGAGCTAGTAGCCCCTGAGCTACTTTCCAGGGTGGCTTTTTGAGCTACTTTCCAGGGTGGCTTTTTATACTGCTGGGTACAGCACAGGTGCTGGCCCTGGGCTTTAGCTCCCTGTGACCTGCAGATCTGGGAGGAGCCAGGCAGGGTTATTTTGCCCCAGGTGGCACACTTTGCTGCACATCAAAGTGCATGTCTGAGCATGTGCACTGAAGCAAAAAGCCCCAGCACAAATTTGCACTGCTTCTATTTGAGCTGCTGCAAGCGGATGTACTTGCATGTGTGGACGTGCCCACAGGACTTAACCACAGAAAAATATACATTAGAGAAAAAGCTTATATACTAATATGGTGATTTTCAGCCTGTAGTCCATGAACCTCTGCAGTAGTTTGCATAGTCTGCAGACTACATCTAAGGGGTCTGTGACACATTACTATGATAACACTTATAATTCAAAGGGGTCAGACCTCCATTCAAAATTTCCAAAGGGGTCTGCACCTCCATTTGAAATTTTTTCAGTGTTCACAAGTTAAGAAAGGTTGTAAGCCACTGTACTAATTCATAGTAAGATATCAGTGAGAGCATATCATTATGTTATTTCTGAAGGGGAAAGCCAAGCACTGTGGCTTTGTATATAAATCTCTCACTCTCAATTTCTCTCTCTAGCAGTTCTCTGAAGTCCCCACACTCTTCTCTGGGTCTTAACATTCACTCTCTGGGTCTCCCTTAACTTCCAGTCTCTCTTTCCCTTGACAGACCTTAACCATATCCTTTCTGGGATACAGGCTTCACAATCTATGCTAGGTTTGCTTTCTGCAAACCAAAACGAATCCAGCAAATCTCTCTCTCTCTCTTTTTCTTTCCATCAAACCAGTGATAGGAGATTATCTTACTTAACCCATGCACATACCTTTGTCCAATACTCTGCCTGACCTGGACAAAAAACACCGCTTGGTCAGCATTGCAACAAATCAACCTCCTGCACAAAATCTTTAACACAAACATGGTTACTTAGCTTACAACCATAGTTGGCTTCACCTCACTAAGAGTCTTGGCTGATCCCACTACAGAGGTTCACTCTGTATCAACAAATTTCCCTGATCAGTCAGGTTACTGCCCTCAAGTTCCAGCCCCAGAGGTCCAGTCACCAACTCTTGGCACTAGACCTGGTCCCAGTCCCCGAGTCAGAGTCACCGACCTGGTGGAGTTACCAATTGTTGGCACTGGATTTATGACCCAGATACCTTGTTCTGGGTAGACCTAAAACCTCAGACCATTTGATAATAGGCAAATTTTATTACATAGTGATAGATAAGAATAATACAAGCAATTCTATTTCTACCAGTTCTAGGGCTGTCATCAAAATCAAGGTATGTCTGGCCAGGATGTGAGCTTCACTCTGAGGTTCTCTTTTGAGCATCAGATGTCAGCAACCTGGAGGTCGGAGGCCAAGCAACCAGTGCGGTGGGTGAGATGGGCCGGTGGTATGCCCTCTGACCATGATGCCTTGGGTTCCGCCATAAGGAACCCTTTGTTGCTCTGAAATCCCTTCTTTTGTATTCTTTTCCCCTCTTGATGACTTTTCATCCATGGGCATTGCCGATTGGTCTCTCAGTAGTCATCATACTATCCACATTCGGCATATTCCTTTTTTTTTTTTTAACAAGCCCATCACATGCACTCATCCTAATTTGGGCTTTCCTGGTGTCCTCCTAATTTGGTCTGTTCCCCAAAACTGGAAAGCCCAAGAGCTCTCAGTTGGGCACTGTGGCCTGGTGTCACCTTATCTCACAGATTTCATAGACATTAGGGGCTGAAAGGGACCTCGCAAAATCATTGAGTCCAGCCCCCCTGCCATACACAGGAAGTCTGCTGGGGTCAAATGATCCCAACAAGATATGTATCCAAACACCTTTTGAATAAGTCCAGAGTAGGTGCTTGCACCACCTTTGTAGGGCGAGTCTGTTCCAGACCCTGGACACTTGGACTGTAAAGAAATTTTTTCCTTATGTCCAGTCTAAATTGTCTTTCCAGAAGTTTGTGGCCATTAGACCTAGTTATCCCTTGGGGAGCCCTGGTACACAACCGGTGCATTCCCCTTATATACTTATAGGCTGCCACCAAGTCCCCCATGAGCCTTCTCTTCTCCAGGCTGAAGAGTCCGATGTCCCTCAGCCTCTCCTTATATGGTTTGCTCTCTTGGCCTCTGATCATGTGGGTGGCTCTTCTTTGGACTCTCAAGCTTATTCACATCCCTCCTGAAGTGGGGGGCCCAAAACTGGACGCAATACTCCAGCTGCAGCCTCACTAAGGCCGAGTAGAGTGGGAGGATGTTGTCCCTGGTTTTGAGATGAACTGGTGGATGCATACGAGAGTTTGGTTTGCTTTGCTTTGCTGCTATGGCATTGCATTGGTGGCTCATGTTCATCTTGGTCAATCAAGACCCCCAAGTCTCTTTTGGTCATGGTGCTAGCAAGCATAGCACTAGCACTGCTGGGCCTATAGGTACGATGCTGGTTTTTCCTCCCCAGGTGGATCATCCTGGACGTCTCTACGTTAAATGCCATCAGGATTTGGTCCACCCACCTTGCGAGTCTGTCCAGGTTGGCCTGTATCCCCAACCTACCCTCCAGTGTGACCACCTTCCCCTGTAGTTTAGTGTCATCCATGAACTTTGCCAGTCCACATCTGATGCCCGAATCCAGATCATTTATGAAGATGTTGAAGACTACTGGCCCAAGTACTGAGCTCTGAGGGACACCACTGGTCACCTTGTACCAAGTTGATTTGCTCCCATCAACTAATATTCTTTGGGTCTGACCACAGAACCAGTTCCCCAGAGATCAGACCACGAGATGGTCGACACTGCAGTTCACCAGCTTAGCTATGAGGACATCATGGGAGACCAAGTCAAAGGCCTTCTTGAAATCCAGATATATGACATCAACCTCATCTCCCTTGTTCAGGTAATGCATCACCTGGTTATAGAAAGAGATGAGGCTGGTCAGGCAAGACCTTCCAGCATGTTGACTAGCACTCAGAAAGTTGCCTTCCGTTAGCCTGCTGCTGATGGAACCCTTGATGATTTTCTCCAGGATCTTTCCAGGGATGGATGTCAGACTGATTGGGTCTTCCTTCCTTCATGTTATGGAACATGCCTTCAGTTTCCCAGCCTATGTGTCTATCCCTGTTGGCCTTGAAGGCTGTGAAACTGTGCAACAACCACACTTTTATAAATCAATTAACCCTTGCTGCTGCCCTGGAATATTGTTCTAATGCATATTTATTTTACCTATAAACCAATTCCCAAAACCAAACCTCTAAATGCCATTTTCCAGCCATCAATGTTAAGACACCAGAAAGGCAAGCAATGACTGTATACCCTAATGTGCATTATCCTGCTTGACAACACCATCATAATTTCAATTTATATTTCCTTACAAGGTATCCTAGGGCCCAAAGGATTCTAGGCTTGGGGAGACTGGGGTTCAATACCTTGCTCTGCCGCAGGCTCTTTGTGACCATAGGCAAATCACTTAGGTAGTCCCAAGTTCTCAGTGGGAGTTACCTAAAGCAGCTTGGAGGATTTGGGCACTGGAGTCTCTGTGGGCATGTATACACATGCTCTGGGAATAAGGGGGAAGCACTTTAATTAGACTGGCTCTGAGAGCCGCTCTAATTAAAGTGCCCAGAGTGTCACATGTATCAGTACCCCCATGCTGAAAAATGGTGGTAGGAGTGCTTTAACTAAAGCTTGTTGAACGCTGCTGCCACCAGTTTTTAGCATGGGGATGCTGATACACATGACAGTAGTTTGCTGGAGCATGGTCATTACCATGCTCCACCAGACTAGATTAATTCAGTCTCAGATACTACTATGAGATACTAGTATGAGTGCAAGGTCTTGTGAGGATAAAAGACAGTGAGGTGCTGTGATACAACTGTAAGACCCCCATTACTGAGACTGTAGATAGAAAAATGAAAGGAGCTAGCAACCTGGATAGTAGGAGCATCCCCTTTTAAACATATTGGCAAATGATGTGAAAGAGAAAAACAGACAACCTAAAACAGCATGCAAAATACAAGCAAGCTTGAGCATAATGAGAGAAAAACCATACCTTCATGTTAAAAACAAACAAAAAATGCTGAACTTGACTTATTTTTGTCATTTCAGTTAGATTCTTAATATTCTAGCATGTACAGAACAGCCTGTATCAGGATTAGCAAATTTATTAAAAACAGAAAAAATAAAACACTACATTTTACTTTGGACACATTTTTGAGAAATGGGGTGTTGTTCCTACATAGCTCTCAGTATAAAAAGCACATTACAACTAGAGCACATTTTTTCCCTAGGAACTCCATGAACAGGCACAATGTGTTTTACCTCTAACAATTTTAGAGTCCTGGTTCAAACAAAGTACTGAGCTCTTCTTGAACGTTCATTCCTCCTGCCATATTAGTCTGAGTGGGCTCTAATAAAAAAAATAACCAAGAACCATTTACTTTATTAAATTCTGGCTTCAATAACCAGGAGGCAGCTACAACAATTAAGTCTTTAGTTCTGTTATGCTAAACAGAGCTCTCATACTGTTAGGATTTATTGGGTTTGCTACCACTTTCTTTGGTGATGTTGCAATGCTGGGCAAAGTGTAGCTCTTGGCAGAAAAACTCAGTGCAATACAATTGGTAGTTTCTGCCCAGACTCTGTAAGAGTTTATTTCTTTAATGGAATGCTAGGGGTCAAGTTGTCCTTCAGATGCTTTTGCTGAACAAGATTTAACCTTGAAGCCCAACCTTAGCTATTTAACCTAAAGGCTGGTTTTAACTTTGAAGCTGTCATCGTCAGTTAAATGCAAGGATAGGTTTTTCCCCTTAGCACAGCAAACAAAAGTTGAAGCAATTGTCTTTTCACTAGACTATTGCTTACATTTGAAACAAACTAAGCAGGCCAAACTCATGCCAAAAGGATGGTATGAGTATGGTATGATAGATTCCATTTTTCTGAAATAGTGCAGCAAACAGATTAAACAATTTATGAAGCCCACAATAGAGCTTTCTTAACCTAGTTATATCCTATGGCATTAGTGCCAGATCACTGCCAAAAAACGTGGAGTAAAAGTTGGATTGTAAAATTATCAAAGTTTAACTGCGCATTACCCTTCAATCAGTGAAATACTTAACCTGCAGCAATACCCAAATACAGGCTACAGGAATTCTCTCCCATAGTGGACAGCCCGCTGTTTCACTATTTAGTTACCGGTACCTTGAAAAATTAATCAGAAATCACATGACTCTTACTAGTATATAGCTTTCACTTAAAAAAAATAAAAATAAATAACAAACAAACAAAATAATGAAGGCAACTGTAACTGTTAGGCTGTTCAGAGGCAGCAGCTGGCTGCTGCAGAAAGACACTAAACAAGAAATGGAAATACTTAAAAACAAAATGGAAAAGCAATTACAGACAGGAAAACCCAATACAGTTTGAAACAAAAATAGACAGGTTTGTATAATCACTACCAATGTGTCTTTTAATCATTTAACCATGTCAGATAAGCATAACCCTCCTCATCTACCATGAAAATTAATCTGATTGGGCCAAATGCCATGAGTCAGACAGTATAAGTGTGCAATGAAATATCTATAGACTTATAAATCAGTAATGAAATGAACATAATGAACATTAAACAGAGGAATGGACAAAGTAAACACCACAGATTTCCCAAGCTTTTCTCAAATCTCATCTGGCAAATTCAACATCAGAGTAGTTTGTCCAAGTTTTGAACCTATGACTAAACCTTCAGTTTATCTCCACGGTCTCACATTATATGCTACATGACAATTTCAGAAAATGGCTTTTAAGGGAGACTATCATAACTGTGATTTAGTACTGTCAAAAGATCCAGAAGCTGTTTACAAAAAATTAAATCATGTCTCCTTTCCACTAAGTATCTGGTATTTCACTTACTTAAACAGGTAACCACTTTGCCTCAGTATTCTTAAGTGATTACTTAAGTGGTACATTGTAGGAAATTGCTTGCCTGTACAGGAAAGTTGTAACTGTATAAAACACAAATTAAAATAGATAGTTTTACCAGTACAACCCAGCAAACAGACACTTAGTTCAGAACAAAGGGGGTTTCCCATATCCCTTAAGTTGTTCATCACTTTAGAAAGAGGTAGTTAGCTATGTTAGTCTGGGCAAGGCAGGATGTCACCTTAGGCTGTGTCAATATGTGGTTTGTGGCACCATGAAATGCATGAGGTGGCACATGGATCTATTTGCCATACTGCATATTTGCAGCACAGTGGCAAAATTAGATACTGGGAAATCCCAGTACCTAAAAACAGTGGGAAAAAAATGCAGGGTGGCACACATGATGGCAGTTTACGCCACCCAAAATTGGAGCCTGGCTGGCCAGAACCAAGCTCCAGCTACTGGCCAGGCTCTGTGCACCCAGATCGCCACTGCTGCAGCCCCGGAAGGCCCCCAGGACCCCACGTAAGGCTGCTGGAGCCAGCCCAAGTGCTGGCCCCAGCCTCCCCTACCCTACTTGAGGCAATTTGCCACATGCCAGAGTGCACATACAGGGGCATATCTGGGGACAAGTAATGTTAGCACAAATGTGTTGCTGCTACTTGTCCTCAGGGAAACACCACATTCCCACTCATGGGGGTGCACCCTTAGAAACAAACTGGTTCAGAGGCATAGGCTTTTCATAGCACGGTGTAGGTTGGCTGTTGCCTATGAAAACTTATGGCTCTGAACCAGTTAGTCCCCCAAGGTGCCATCCTGTCCTGCTTCCTGCAAGAAGAGCATAGTTAAGCATGGATTGACAACCTATGGCCCAGGGGCTGGATCTAGCACACAAAGAGGTACAATTTCACACAGGGGAAATTGTTCTATGCTGCCCACCCCTTTCACTGTGGAGCCTGCTGCATTTGCACTTATCCTCATTGCAGAGGGGTTGGGGGATCAGTGGCAAGCCTAAATACAGGCAGATAGCCACTGGGGTGGTAAAGACTTGCAGCCCATGGTGGGAGCTAGGTCAAAAAGGATGGCCCATGCCAGCAAAAAGCTTGTCAATTCCTGAGCTAATGTAAAAAGAATAGTAGGGGAGGGGGTTATACCTATGCAATTACAGTATCTTAATACAATCACAGAATTCTGCCCTATTTGGCTCACTGACAATGCATTTCCCTAAAACCTTTCCTCTTTAGGAACAATATTGTTCATACTTCAGAGATCAGAGACAAGATTTAATGCATTTAAATTTAAATTAGCTTTCTAAAAGATCTTTGAAAATAAAGGCATTCAAAATTCCACAATAAAATGTAACTACCCTGTAAATCTACCAGTGAAGTTCAAGTGCAAATCATATAGCAATCATAGCAACAGTATGCACAGAAAGATTTGTACAAACAAAGAAAAAAAAGGAGAAAGGACAGTCTTACAGAATGTTTCCAAAGATCTACGTATTTACCTATTTTTCACAGGTGACATGAGCTGCAAGATGAAAACTCTTGGTACTTTGAATAGTATTTATTTTGGGGTTATTTTTCCCTATAAATTTTGTACTATGTAGACATATGCTTGTAAAAAGACAGCTGTCTGACAACCGTTTGCTCTCTCAAGAGTAGCAAAGAAGCTCCTCATGAAAAGCCTTGATACAGAAATTTCACAAACTCTATGACTCAATTTTGGTGTCTTAGGGATATCGTCTAGAAAATGCCCCCACAAACCTCTTGTGCTTTTGCTTACAGCATTAGATCATCGTTTCAAAATTAAGCAGCAAAATCTGTTTTTCTTCCATTTTTCTGTGAAAGATTTGTACTGCAGGTGTTAAGTGACTAAACAGTAGACATCAGATAGGATTCTTACAAGGTAGCTTAGTTATGCTGTTTCAGGTATTTTGTTTCAGATGCTACTACTCGTAGAACACCTTCTGAAAACAGAAATCTTAAAAGTCAGCTGAAAGCGAAGGGGCCACAAATGATAGCTGGATATAGAGCTGAAATTCTGAGGAAAGACAAGAATCAAACAGTTCAAGGATTTTTACAGGAGGGAGAGTGGGTTTGAAACAGAGCCAAGAGATGGCTGGGGAAAAACTGTACAGGCATGTACATTCAGAACAGTAAACAGATTTATAATTTATCCCATGTAATAGAGTTTCTTAGTCTAATAATTTGAATTATTCTTCAGGGCAGAAGGACATACTGTGAAAACCTTTCCAAAAACTGTTTAGCTCCCCCTCGACTCCAAGTCATATTTTGCTACGTATAGCTTGTGCCAGGAGGTACTAAGTATCAATAGATTATTAGCATATTTCTCAGGTGGTTGAAGGTCCTCTGCCAACATTCACATAAAGCATCCACAAATAGTCTCCTAATGCACCAAGTGCCACGGCATCATTACTTTGATGTATGAGTCATTACTCTTATGTCCATTTCAGGCCTGACACATCCTGTAAACGTAGGTAAACCAAGAGCAAATCTACTGAAGTGAATGGAATGAGATTCCTTTGAAGTTGATGTGATATGCGGGCCCATGATATAGATAGTTTTCATAGTAGTTAGAGGTCAGAAGGGACCTGAATAGATCATCTAGTCTGACCCCCCCGCCACTGGCTGGAGTACATGCTGGGATCACATGACCCCAGACTGGTGTTCATCCAACCTCTTTTTGAATTTACCCAAGGTAGGAACGAGGACCACTTCCCTAGGAAGTTGGTTCCAGATGTTAACCACCCTAACAGTGAAATAGTGTCTCCTAATCTCTAACTAGAACTTACTCTCCAGCAGCTTCTGGCCATTGTTCCTCGTCACCCCAGGTGCTGTTGGGGGGAATAGGACCCTTCCTATTTGCTGCTCATCTCCCCTAACGAGTTTGTAGGCAGCAACCAAATCCCCCCTCAGCCTCCGCTTGCTGAGGCTGAACAGGTTCAGGTCTCTCAGCCTCTCCTCATAGGGCCTGCCCTGTTGCCCTCTAACCAAGAGAGTGGCCCTCCTCTGAACCCTCTCAAGGCAGGCCACATCCTTCTTAAAGTGCGGTACCCAGAACTGAATGCAGATGTAAATGTATAGTGTGACACAGTAGGGCATGTCCACACATGCAAGTACATGCACTTGCGGGAGCTCAAATAGAAGCAGTGCAAATTTGAGCTGGGGCTTTTTGCCTCAGTGCATGTGCCTAGACATGCACTTTGGTGTGGGGCAAAATAACACTGCCTGCCTCCTCCTGGATCTGTAGCCAGGCGGAGCTAGAGCCCAGGGCCAGAAACTGTGCTATCCCCAGTACTATAAAAAGCTTCCCGGTCCTGGCCCCATCAGTACAAAAAGCTTCCCTGTCAAGTAGCTCAGGGCTACCCACTCTCAGGAGATTCTGGGGCACAGCCAATTGGTATCTGGGGACACTACCCCTTGTGCCAGCTGGACTGCTGAGGCAGCCCTGAGACTTCCCTGCACCCTTTACCCACTGCAGCAATCTGGCAGCAGGGGCTGCTGCCTGCCTTTGACCTGCTGCACACCTGCCAGACCCGAATGGGAATTGCACAGCCAGTAGAGGCATCTGCCCTTCTGGGTCAGCTGCCAATGGGCTGTGGCTGCAAAGTTGGCCTTTGTGCAGCACTACTGCCACGTGTACCCCCTGCCTGGCCATCTGGGCAGCAATCGCCTGGAAGATGTTCTGGGTGTGGTGGCCTGCTTTGAACTGTAAAAGCATGTCCTCCTGGCCCCA
Organism: Crocodylus siamensis; assembly: GCF_052110815.1. Taxonomy (NCBI): domain Eukaryota; kingdom Metazoa; phylum Chordata; order Crocodylia; family Crocodylidae; genus Crocodylus; species Crocodylus siamensis. The sequence goes on along the minus strand of NC_143398.1, from coordinate 125,003,951 downwards.
ACTGGCAGGAGGTCAGCCATCTCCATCTGAGTCCAAGGTGCCATGTCTGAGCAGGCAGGGTCCTGCCACTGGCTTCCCTACCAGGAATTCTGGTGTTCCCTGTTGGAAAACTGAAAAATCCCTGATAAAAAAACCCCCCAAAGTTACTCTGTAAAATACCCTGAAATCCATGTTTCTCCACAATTAAAACAAAAGACCACTAATAATATATAAAATAAATAAACAAATAGATAAAGACAGAGAGAGAGAGAAAGAAAGACTGTGCACACGATCAGTTGGGCAATGTTTTATCTACAGGGTTAAAGCAACTTGGAAGTCTACCAGTGTATCATCATAATAAAGTGAATTCTAAATACCTATACGTTTTGCTGCCCCCCACAGGGGCCCCAGCCCACTCAACAAGGGCCAAATGGCCCTCACAGGGGCTGCCCCACTTGCAGGGCCAACAAGGCCCACCCCTGCTTGCTCTCCGAGTCCCCCTGATTGCTCCCTGCCTGGCCCTATCCCCTGCTGGCTCCTGTACCCCTGTGGCTGCCCCACCCAGCCCCACTTCTTGCTGCTCCCCCCCCACAATAGCTGCCCCATCCAGCCCCATCCCGTTTGCACCCCCAGCCCCGCCATGGCTGCCCCGCCCCCACCCCATAACCTCTGGCACTTAAAAAAAAAAAAAAAGAAAAAGAAAAAGAAAAAGAAAAAAAAAAGCCTCTACTCACCGCAGGAGCAGGGGCTGTGGGACCTCCTGGCAAAGTCCCCCCATGCAGCACAGGACAGCAGGGCCTGGGTTGCAGCCGCTGGGGGTTTCACCTGGCCTCACACTGTGCGGGGGAGTACCAGTGACCCTGATGGCAGCTGGAACTGCCAGCGAGTGCCGGGTTTTTGTTGTTGTTTTTTTTAAATGGCTGGGATTCTGGGGTTGGGTGGGGCAGGTATAGGGAGCTCAGGGGGCTGAGGCCAGGTGGGCAGGGATGGGAGGGCTCGGGGGGATGGGGTTGGGTGAGGCACAGATTGGGGGGGCAGATGGGGGCTGGGGCTGGGATGTGGGGGGCTGGGGCTGGATGAGACAGCCATGGGGGGGGCTCAGGGAGCTGGGACAAGGTGGGGCAGGGATTGGGGTGGGTTCGTGCTGAGTGGGGCAGGGATGGGGGGCTCCAGGGGTATGGGGCCAGGTGGGGCAGGGATTGGGGGGGCAGGCAGGGGATGGGGATGGGCAGGACAGCCATGGGGGGGCTGGAGAACAGTGGGGCTGGGTAGGCCAGGGGTCAGGGGGAGGCTCCAGGGGGGGATGGAGCTGGGCAGAATAGTCGTGGGGGGACTCAAGGGGCTGGGACTGGGCAGGGCAGGGATCGTGGGTGGCTCAGGCTGGGTGGGGCAGGGATTGGGGGGGCTTCAGGGGGATGGGGCCAGGTGGGGCAGGGATTGGGGGGCTCAGGACGTAGGCGGGGGTGGGGCCGGATGGGGCAGGGATAGGGGGGCCTGGGGAAGCTGGCAGGGATCCCCCTATGGTCTCCTCCCCCATCCTCCAGCTCTCCCTACTCCTTACTTAATTGCAGTGGAGCCTGGGTCCAGCTTCTTGAAGCTGGCGCAGGCAGGCAGTGTGCTTCAGCAGCAGGGCAAGGGCCAATCATAGAGAAGCTCTGGTTGCTACCAGAGCAGCTCTGTGGAGGACCCAGCCTCTGGCTACCTCAGGGCACGATTCGAGACTGCCCTGCCTCACTTTTTTTCTCTGCAGGTTTTTTTGACCCCTGGATATCCCTGAGCTTCAGAATCTTACTTTTAAAAAATGAAAGCTAGTATTGTCATGTGATGGGGGGACCATCTTGCAGCTGATTCAAACATGGGCCTGCCCACCTGTCATGGGCAGTCTACCCACCTGACTCACCTGCCATGCTTTTGATGCAACCAAAATAGATATTTACAAGATGGGAGGCTGCCTATTTACTGCCCGATACCAAGGGCATAACACACTGATCTATACTGTCCTTACACTGTGTCCCATGCCTTGCAGAGTATCATTATGTGGCTCTGGCCCTACACTGGGCTCCATTATATTCCAGTCTGTCATGTCAGACCCTGTCCTGGATCCCTCCTAGTCATGTGACCTAACCTCCACCATCATACAGGACTGCAGATTCCCTAGACCCCTTTCCATCCTGGTAGTGGCTCCCTCTGAGACCTTTGACCTCTCAGGTCCTGGCCCCACCTCTAAGCCATTCAGAACTCCAGGACCCTGGCTCTGGCCATCCCTCAGGGTGGGCACTCTGGCCCTCTGACTGTTCTGGTTCTGGCCCCAGCACTGACCAGTCAAGGGTTGCCTGGCTAGCTTCCTGAGCACCTCGCCTACTCCCTCTCATATGAATCCTTCTCAGGCCCCTCTAAATACAGCTCACTCTATCTCTGGGCCAGCCTATACACAGTCCTTCGGGCCCACCTACACAGACCCTATTCTACACAGCCTGCTCACACATGCCCCCGCACTGGGGCTACTACATTGCCCCCTCACCAGGGATATTAGGTCTTATGCTCTTTGGGCCTTGGGCCTCTGATGACATGCCTGGACTCCTTGCCTGTCTCTTCTACAGGGTAACCCACCAGGTCATGGGGGCTGAGGCTATACAGCACCCCATACTTGTCTTTCACTAAGGAGGCAACTAGTGTGGCATTTCCTTGGGACCACCCCACCACAGGCAGCCCCACCACACCATCCAACTGCAGCAGGGTGTAGTTTTAGGTCATTCCCCAGGACGAGGAACCTCCTCCATTGCCATAGTTTCTACCTTTAGATTAATCTAATTCTCAGTAAAGCATCACTGTCTACACATGTGCAGCAATTACTGCACAGTAGATTAGTCTGTGCTGTTTTCTAGTAGTTGTAGATACTTTAGATACAGGTATGAGGAAATGGCACATTAAACTAATGCACTGATGTCCAGATGTAGATGCTGACCAGAAGCAATTTGCCTAGGCAGAAGGGGGCCACAGGGGCAGGAATAAGTGGTCCCAGGTTGGTGGGACACTACTTTCCATGTACCTGGTAGAGTGGTCCCAGCAGCTGGGACAGCTCTTCCTGCCTCATGGAAATCAGGATGGGTCCCAATCTGCACAGGGCTGGGAGGGAGCTGCCCACTGAGCTGGACAGTTCTCTGTGCCCTGCACAGATTAGGGCCTGTCCCAAGCTGTGCGGGGCTGGCAGCCTAATGCCTGCCAAGCTGGAACAGTTCCCCCTGGACCTGGGGGCTCGGGACTGACCCCAATCTCCCGAGGGCTGGCAGTCAATGGAAGCTGGGAAACTGCCACCCCACTTCCCACTGGACAGATCAGGGCTTCTCCCAGAGCCAAGACAGATAGAGGCTGGCACTTGGGAAAGCTTGGAGGTTTCCCTGGTTGATGCAGGAGGGCAGAGTAAGGCAGGTGCAGCTCTGAACTAGGCTGTTTGTGTTGGGCACAATTTGCTCCTGTCGCAGGCACACGTGTAGTGGTGCACCTGGGAGTGTTTTTATGAGCCTAAATTTTCTGCTGAGAAAATTCAAGAGCATTAATTGCACATGTAGATGTGCCCCAAGAGGTAGAACTTGATTCATGTTAAGTCAGCTAGAAACTTAAAATAAGGAACAATTCCTTAAGTTTCCAGTAGAAGCTTCCACTTTCAGAACACACTTAAGAAATTAGTATAACAGGATGCTTTGCACTATTATAAAAGTAGACTTGGGGTGGAGCATACAAAAGCTGATCAGTGGGTTAGAATGAGTTGTTAGGTTTTGCAAATGGCTGCAAACCCCTGGAGTGGCTCTTATCAGAAAAGCCAGCATAATGATAATGCAGAAACTAGAGGTGCACATTGGTTTGATATTAGATCAGCACTGATAAAAAGAAAATTGACCACTGGAATTTGGCATGATGTGGCCGATAACGTGGCTGATGAATGTTCTGTGCACGCGTGCAGCTGCAGCACCACACATAGATGGTGAGGAGCACAACCCGGCAGCTTGGAGAGCTGCGTGCCGCTGGTAAGTCTGTTGTGATGAAAAGGGAAGGGCATGGGGGGGGGGCAGATCAAGGTCCCCAAGGTGAGTGAAGGAGTGGGGCTGTGGCAAGCACTGCCCTGCCAAAGTGGGGCAGGGTGTGGGGCGGAGCCTCAGCTCATCTGGGGGGTGTGAGGAGAGAGGACAGCTCCCACTCCTGTACACAGCCCAGGAAGGCATGTGGCCCCAGATCTACTCAGGGCAGGGCAGGGCAGGCTGGGGCTGTGCTGGGAGGGGGATTGGGGGGGCTACAGCAAATTTTGGGTGGCTGCAGCTTCCCCCGTAGCTCCTTCCCAGTGCCGCCGCTGCTGCCTGCCCCAAGTGCAGCCCGGCCCAGCCCCCTCTGGGAAAAGCCCAACACAGCCCCAGCCCCAGCCCACCCCATCCAGTGCAGATCTGGGGGCAGATGCCCCTCATGCCTCCCGGGGTGTGTGCAGACTGGAGCCTCCCCCCCTCCCCGCCCCAACGAGTTGTAGTTCTGTCCCATGCCCTGCCCTACTCCCTCCTGCACCTCAGGGTCCTTGATTTGCAACCCCCTACACCCCTTCCCTTCCACCACAACAGACTTAACCAGCCAGATGCCACTCAAGTTGCTGGGCTGGGTGTATTGGAAATTTGATTGGCATCAACCAATATGCCTTTTAAAAATCGACTATTGGTACAGGCCCCAAAAATCTCTATTGGTGCACTCTTAGCAAAAACCAAAAGCAAAACTATTTCTTTGTTAAACAGTATAATGCAACAAATATAGCAATCTTCCTTCACCTATCCAAGCACAGTTTCAGCTGCACCGGGGGAAAATACCATAGACAGCTAGGATATCCTATCCAAATATGTACCCAAAGCCATTTACTTTGCTTGAATGTTTTCAAATACTACAAAACAATACCAGGAAGGTGAAATGTATTGTGCATCTACTTCTGACTATAGAAGTCACATAATGTTTATAATAATTCCCAGATCAGAGTCCACAACTGACATATATCTTTAAGTGGAAAAATCCCTATCAGTAGTTTTCCTATATGCACTGTCAAACCCAGTCCATTCTACCAACAAATAAACTTTTTATTTAAATCAAGACACTACCCCCCCCCAAATGTCCCCCTCCTCCAAAACAAAACCCCCCTGCAATATCTAAATTGAGTTGGGGACACACTGATATACACTATTTGCAAATTTTAAAAAAATCCCTAAGTCACATTTACTCAAAGAAATTCTTTGTCACTTTTTTATTCGCTTGACAGTGTTCTAATGCACTATTCCTTGAACTATATGTTGTTACTTTTCTTTGGAAGCATAAGATTACAATGGTCCATCTCTATTCTTTCTTGTACATCCATCAAAGATTCTGCAATCAGATTCAGCTGCTCAAAGCGGAGGCAACAGAATCACACAAACACCCCCCCTCACCCACCCCTCAGCAAGATTTATTGTAAAAATAAGCTACTGACAAAAACCAGGAGCAGATATACTAAAAATATGGATGGAATTTGTTTGCATACAAGGCTCCTAGATACAAGCCAATTTTTATGCACTATGGCAGTAATTAACATAGAGAAGTAGCTAGCCATGTTAGTCTGAAGTCAGACAGAAAGCAGGGTAGATTTGAACCTTATACACCAGGGGTTCCCAAACTGTGGTATGCATACTCCTGGGAGTAGCAAAGCATCTCTTGGGGTTCTGTAAGACAAATTATGTAACGGCTGATGGCTGTGAAAGCTTGGACAGTGCTTCTTGCAAAAAAATGCAAGACAGTGGCTGGGGCAAGACTGGGTTGTGGTAACAAGTCTGCCACAAAGAAAATAAAACTCTGTTCATTGGTTGCAACCCATTAGGCATAGAGGAAGTGGAGCTTGAAGCACCCAATACCAGAACCAGGCATAAAATGCTAATAGTCTGTGACAGGGTAACTGAAGCACCCTACCACAGGAACACCAAGAGGGAGGCAAAAAGAATAAACTCACCCTGAGAAACAGGAGAAGCCATGGCAAGCTGGGACAAGGAAAACGCCATGCTCCAGATGATCAGCGGAGTCAACAGGGGCCGCGGCACATCAAAGGCTGCCGCGGCAAAGTCAAACACTGGGGATTGAACCCGGGAGGGAGAAAATGGCATGGCAAAAGAAAAGACCACACCAGAGACCCAGAGAAGAAACAGCTGGGTGAGATGGGCAGCCTATAGGAGGCTGCCACAGCAGACCCAGCTGGAAAGATGGGGATTTAAGGGATGCCAAAGAAGCGTTCAGGGTCGGAGGAGTGGGGAAAGACAGCAAAGAGCAGGAGAGGAGGATGGAGAACAGACGGGAGGAGAAGACCAACCCCAGAGCCTGAAGGAAGACTCTGGCCTCTCAACTTACCTGGTGAGACCCAGTGAAGAACTTGATCCGGTGCGGAGAGCTGACTGACCAGTGAATCCAGTACCAGAGGGTGAAGAGAACCACTCCAGGGACCTGGGGTAGGAAGAAGGTATGGATGGAATTACTCCCTGGGAGGGTGGGAGGAAGACAGAGTTGGCCCCAGACGCAGGAGGACAACAGGAGACTGAAAGAGAGAAATAGCTAACTTCGGACCTGTGCATGGAAGAACAGGGCAAGCAGCCAATTAACCAAAGACTCAGGTAAAGGTCCTTTGAGCGAGAGTGAGAACATCGATCTCAGAGATATGTAACAATGCCCAGAACATCAGGTGTGGTGAGGGCAGGGTATGGGGATGGTGGAGCCCTGTGAAAAGTCGTCAACATCTGAGCTTATGAGCAATATATGCAACATCCTGAGCAATATATGTTGTCTCCCAAGACTGTCTAGACATATTTCCCATAACATCAAAGGTGTGGCAGATGATTTTTCCAACAACGAGACACTACCACTCCAATCAGGAGATGATGTGGCTCCAAGCGGTGCAACATCAACCTCATAATGAATGCCATGGCAACAGTGGATGAGGATGGGGAGAGTGCTATTGAGAAGAACAGTTGGTCCGCTAGTGGTTGCCACCCACTAGGTGTTGAGTTAGATAGGCTTCAACCCTGTACCACACGCGAGTCTAAAAATAAAGAGTGATGGTTCTTCTAAAAGGAAAATTGTTGGCAGAGACCTGACACATTGCACATGAATATCCAAGCTAAGAGAGCAAGAAAGAACGGCTCAGTCAGTGTAACTAGAGAAGGCAAGGAACCTACATATACATGTCAAGTGAACTAGCAACTAAAGAAAACAAAAGACTAAATATACATTTCAAGCAAAATCTGTAAAAGGTACAGTATACTGAATACAGGAAAGATGCCCTGTACGTGACAAATGCATGCCTAGCTAAACACATCCTCATATTTCTCAAATCAGGCATCCATTGTCTAAGGTGTTACAAATGTTTCAATCATTCAGTATCTGTCTGGAGTCTTGTAAGTACACCATTACCAGTACAGGCTATGGAAAATTTGTCCCATTGTTAAACAAATACCCAAAGATAGGCCCGGTAACCAATGTCTCTAGGTATCCTGTTTAGCCACTCAAGACCCATCACATTTAATTGGCATATAACTTTCAAGGTAGTCCGTAGCTGCAAGAAACAGAAGTCTTCACACCTGGACAAATCAAAAAACAAGAGCCAGGGAATTTAACAATTGTAATGTGATGATCTCCTTTTTCCTCCATGTTTTGTTTGGACTTTAACTGACCAACCAACAAGGAAAAATGCTTTGAAGCTATACAATTAAACAGTATAAAAAGCAAGACAAAACTGCCAGCAAGGTGTGCAGTCTAGGGAAGATCAAGAAACCACCCTGCATCCAGCTCATAAGTGAAGGACCCATGCTGTGTGAAAGCTATAAAGACATGAATCACTTCCTGCCTGCTTGGGTAAAAATCTCTTGCAGCTAAAATAATATGAAGACTGTAATAGCTCAAGTACTGAATATTAAGAAAGAGTCTTTTTCTGTCATTTAGTTTTATAATTTGAGGGTAGTTATCAAAGCAAGCCTTTCTGCTAAATCAACCAAGTACTGTGTCAATTCTTAAAGCATTAGGTTTAAAATCTGGTTTGTAGGTTCAACAATGGCAATTTTTCATTATAATAATAATTGATATTTAAGGGGTTAAAATATAAAATGTATGCTGGTAGGGGCATGGGGGCAGCTGGTAAAACTGGAAGGGGATATGCAATAAGAAAAAAGTTTGAGAACCTCTGTTATAGACCGAATCAAACATATATAGCAGAAGTTTCCATAAGCAGCGGCCTTACTTCAGACGCTGTCTAAAGCCCTTCGCCTATAGAAGCTTACATCATGAATCTCTGATTTAGTTAGTCTATAAGTCTACAATAGTTAACACCCCATTTTTCAAGCTTTCCTCCACACCCATAAAACATACATTCAATTGGGTTAAAAGTTAGTATACTGCTACTTATCTGCAGTCAGCCTTTTAACAGCTAAACACTATAGTCAAAAAGGGTGTTTGACTTTCTCTTTTTTTCTTCCTTGAATGATGGAACATGAAGACTCTGGATGCTAATTTTATTTAAATTCACTTAGTTTTCTCTTTAGACATTCAGTTGGATTTAGTCCATTTTTGCTTACTGCCAGAGCCATCAGTCACTGTCAGCTTTGGTACAGACTTAGCCTGCTGTTACAATTTCAATCAGAAATGCATCTTTTCTCTGCTGGACTGATGAAGTATTAAAACCTCCTTGGAATGAAACAGTATCTGGCCCTTGTAAAACACTCTCTCTCTCTCATGGAAGACTTGGAAGAAAGCTAACTTAGGAGCAAACACTGGAGGTTATTTACAAATTATTATTCCCAAATAGTGCTCAAATTTCCACAACCCCAAAGTACCCAGTTTGTAGAGAAAAGAAAGAAAGGGCCGAAGAGGCAAGGAAGGGACATCCGAACACCAGGAAAAGCTTATCTTATTATTGGGGGGGGAGGGGGAGAAGAGCCAAAAAGTCTGGAGCACAGTGATTTGGTCTTTTTTCCTTTAAACTTGACTCTTACTTTTAATAGACATTTATATACATTAAGGCTGGAAGGGACCTCAGAAGATCCCTGGGGCAGGAACTCAGCAGGGGACATAGGATCCCAGCAAGATAAACATCCAAATTTCTCTTGAAGGTGTTCAAAGTAGGTGCTTGAACCAACTCCGGCAGCAATCTATTCCAGACCTTGGGAGCTCAAGAAGTTCTTCCTTATGTCCAGCCTGAAATGGTCATGGAGGAGTTTGAGACCGTTCGACCTTGTCATCCCTCGGGATGCTCTGGTGAACAGACGTTCCCCCAGATTCTGGTGAGCACCCCGATAAACTTATAGGTGGCCACCAGATCACCCCTGAGCCTGCGCTTTTCCAGACCGAAGAGTCCCATAGCTCTCAGCCTCTCAACATAAGGTCTGTTTTCCTGGCTTCTGATCATGCGCGTGGCTCTCCTCTGGACTCTCTCAAGCTTCTCCACATCTTTTTTGAAGCGCGGAGCCCAAAACTGGATGCAGTACTTCAGCTGCGGCCTCACCAAGGCTGAGTACAATGGGAGAATGATGTCCTGGGATTTGATTGAGAAGCAACTATGGATGGAAGCCAGCATCTTGCTTGCTTTACTAGCTGCAGCATCACATTTGATGGCTCATGATCATCTTGTGGTCAATCATGACCCCCAAGTCCCTTTCGTCCATAGTGCTAGCCACAGCCAAGCTTATAAGGATGCTACAGGTTTTTCCTCCCAAGGTAGAGAACCTTGCATTTTTCAGCGTTAAACACCATCAGGTTCTCTTTCGCCCATTTCCTGAGCCTCTCAAGGTCAGCCTGAATCACCCTCCTTTCCTCAAGTGTGGATGCTTTACCCCAAAACATCAATGTCGGTAAACTTGGCCAGTCCGTTTCTGATACCAATGTCCACATCATTAATGAAGATGTTGAGTAGGATAGGCCCAAGGACAAAGTCTTGAGGGACCCCACTGGTCATAGCACACCATGACAATTGACTTCCATCAACGACCGCCTTCTGGGTTCGACCATGGAGCCAATTCCCCAGCCAGCGGATCGTGGTAAGCTGAAGCCGCAGTTGGCCAGTTTTGCTAAGAGGTGATCATGGGATACCAGATTGAAGGCTTTTTTAAAGTTGAGGTATATGATGTCAATCTCTTCCCCTTTGTCCAGGTGATAAGTCACCTGGTCATAAAAGGAAATGAGATTGGTCAAACAAGACCTACCCGCAACAAACCCATGCTGGCTAGAATGATAATGAAACAGTATCTTATGTCAGAAACTGATGTAGATAATTTTTCCAAAATGCAGAAATTCTATTATGGACTGCAGGTATCAGAACTTCTACACTGGGAAAATGACAAATTTGTATGACAAGAGTTTTCTTGGAAGTTGTAAAACACATCTCCTCAACACTCAGCTGTATGCTTGTGAAAAATAAGCAAACTTTATTGCTTACATTAGGAAGACATATCAAGCAATTCAACACTGTTTTACAAGTAGAAAGTTAGAGCACTTACAATCAAAGTTTAAAAAATACATCGGGAATTCATATTTTCTTTCTTTCTGCTCAGCAGCCAGAGTTTTGAATGTAAAGCTATTTGCATTCGTCTACAAAAGTCTTAATAGATTTGAAGTCTCCAAAATGAGACTTCACACTTGCCTCATTCAAATTAACATCTTATTTTTAATTCTTCCTTACTTTAAGACAGTAGCCACTAAAACATGCCAGTTGAACAACTAGAACCTGAAACTAAGACTTGATATTTTCCATAAGGCTTAAATCAAAGATTTCAAATATAAAGGTTCCCATTCTGGCGATCTGATAGATAAAATTGCTGAAATTATATTATATTGAAAATGAAGAGAAGATTGTAATCAGAATGACACCTCTCCAAAGGTCCAGTTCTCCCCTGCCAAATTGAGAAATAATTTATGTGTATTTTAATTAGTGCAAAATCAATACAACACACCCTGCAAACACAGGAGGAGAGAGACTACAACTAGTATTTGTATGAACTGGCAGGCAAACTAAAAATAAGAGCTTTGACCCTTTATATGCTAGGCAGGGGTGGCCAACCTGTGGCACATATTTCCCAAGTGGCATGAGTAGCCTCTGTGAGGAGCAAGTGGCAGATCAGGGAGGGGACAAGCAACAAAGTGGCAGATAGGGCAGGAAGCAGAAAGCAGAGCGACAGATTGGGCAGGGGAAGGGAGCACTTAAGGAGGTTAATTTGTGTCATACCGGTCAAAAAGGATGACCCCCACTTTCTATAGGGGGGTGGAGGCATGTGAGATAAATACATCATTTTTGTTTCAAATACTTTTAACAGTTGCATACAGTACTAACTTAATGATGCTGCTTCACTATATCTTGTTATTGCTAATATTAAACTTTTCATTTACATTTCATAGTACATGAGTATTACATAATTTCCAGTGGTCAATAAGTTAATGGCATAACTGAAAATAAAAACTATGATTGATAAAAGGGACAGCTAAGCAAACCATAAATTCAAGGTAGATCTCATAGGAAGCACAGTTTCATTCTTTTTTCACTACACAACATTTCCTTGTAGGAACAAAAGCAGGGCAGGCAAAGAACATAACTAGTTGGTTTTAAAAGGGAATTTGATAAGTCCACAAACAAAATTACATGGTATGGTTTTTAGCATAGGAGGAGACTGAACTTAAATGATCTAGGAGCATGCAGTGGGGAGGAGGGAAAAAAATATATTTTTAAGTGGCAAAGCATATACATACTCTGATCCTTCCTTTCTCTGTATACAAATTAGACCATCTTGGAAGGAGATCCAAGCTTGTGGCCTGGCATCCATTTCTCAGTCCTCTCCCCATCACGCTGTTTCCAGTCATGCTGTCTCAGCCTTCACTTTTTAATTTTCACTTTGACATCTATTGGCAAGTAGAGGGCAATGGCTATGAACTCCAGAGAACCATCTGCGAGTGCCTTAGCCAGGACAATTCTAGTATTTTTCACTATTACTCAGAGAAGCTTGACCACTGCTTCCCCTCAATTCAATTCCCAATTTCATTATAGCTTCACAAACTGAAATGCAGGGTGTAGACAACTGTACTTTTTAACTACTATAAAAAAACCAGAGAAAAGAGGTGCCTCAGCTTGCTCTGCTGCTAGAATCCAACTGTTAGGTTAGCATGATCCTGTAGTGATACAAGTTAGCTAAAATGTCCATGCTTTGACCTGAAAAAGTAACTACCTGGTGTTATGCTTTGGGCAGTACCTGATTCCACACCCCTCCCTCCTTCCCTCATTCACTCTTGCGCTGTTCTTACTAGTGCTCTGCCCTCGAAGCCAGAGTCCCCCTGCTGGGAAGGTGCCTAGGAGGCAAGTTGGGGAGGGGACGGGGGCACGGATGGGAGCATGAGGCACCCCCAACTCCGTTGCAGCACAACCTTCCCCTTAGGAATCAACCAGGATTCATGTCTAACTCATCCACCCAGGATTATACCACTGCTTTGACGCTGAATAGAGCAGGGTAAATCACTGAGGTTTAGCCACATTTGTATGGCTGTATCAGGCAGATGTAATGGTTTACGCTGGTACCCTCCGATAGCAGTACAAGAGTCATGCCTGTCTACACCTATATTTGTGCTCTCTCCAGTAAAACTCACCTTGGCTTTGCATATCTGCTTTTCCATTTGACGATTTCCAGAATGCTTATCACTTAAGACTTTAGCAGTACAGTTTTCCCTTTCATAACTAAATTCTAAGTCAGAAGAATCTTGCAAGGATTTGGGGGGCATAAGGCCCCAGGCTCACTCTACTGTAGGCAGCAGTATTCACAAGGGCAAGGATGGTTTTATGGAGGTAATGTATTTTATTTGACCAGCTGCATGGTGAGAGAGATTTTAGACCAGAAGAAGAGCATTTTGCCTGAAAGTTTGTCTGAAACTTCTCTCCACCATGCGGTTGTTCAATAAAAGAGATCACCCACAAAAGAATATCTTTACCTCTTGCACATTTCCTGGATCATCATGGCAACAGCATCACTCCGCTTACTACCAGCAGTATCAGCAGGTATGTTTTTGGCTGTAGCCATGTTGGTCTAAGGACACTGGCAGGCGAGTTTCTTTGAGTAGCTGTATACTTAATTGGTCTCATAAAAGATTATCATATCAGCAAGCATTTTGCTGCCTCAGGACCATCTATGTGGTGAATGGGCAATCTGCAGTCCCCTTTGGAAACAATGTGCACTGTTGAGGCAGGAGACCTGCAGAAAGGAAACATACTCAAACAGCCACAGGAAAACCTGGTTGTCCATCTCATGATAAGCTTTAGGTCTGTGAGAAAAAAAGTTCTGGTGGTTAAGAGTGTCAGGAGATCTTGATACTTTCCCCAGCTCTGGCAGACTTCTGTTGAATTTCTACAACATACGCAGGCCGGTTTAATAGGTCTCTATTGTGAGTGACTCTATTTTTGAGTGGCCATCTAGAAACATCTGATAATACGGCAGTTTTTTCAAATGCCACATTTTCAATAATTTTTTTAGATATCTAAGAGGGCTGTAATTTTAAATTACGGGTATTTTTATAAATGTAAGCCCCCAGTGCTACAATGCTTGCAGTTGTATAAGTGGCAAAATGTGCCTCAGCACTGAGCAAATGGCGGCGGTGCACTTTTGAACTGAAACACATTGGAGGTGCTTTAATTAAAAAACACACCGCCGCCATTTTCTGTGCTCTGACATGCATTTCACTGCTTATACAACTGCACACAGTGCAGCGCAGTTCGCCTCAGCTCGTGTGCAGCGCAGGCTTGATTAACTGAGTCTGCTCCGAAGTGGCGGATCTCCAGCGCATTGTAGGACAGAAAAGTATGTCAATAAATGCCCTTAGTTCCCAAAATAGATGGCAGGGTAGATTTGCACCTTATAGACAATAAGTTCAGAGGTGCATAAGCTTTCATAAGCAGCAGCTTACTTCATAAGATGCTGTGAAGGGACAGCAGGAAGCGGAGCTGCTAAACAGAAAGCAAGGATTAGAATACAAAGGCTAGAGAAGGGAGAAGGAAAAAGAGGGCACTAGAAGAGAGGCAATGTGGACAGGAGAGTGGGGGAGATATATGATGTTGGCAGAGGTGCAGGTAAATAATCCATGTTATTTGGTCCACTGATTATGTGGTCTGTGTTGATGAGTGGGCACAGCTGCCATCTGAATCTGGCGCAAGCTCTGATTCAGTGGAATCAGGTAGCCTGTTGCTGGAGAGAGATGATTTGAGGTTGGAGGGGAGGGGAACCTGCCAGTAAGCTAGCTACTAGCTTGTCCCCTATGGCTCCCTTGAGATGGTCATCATTTCCAGGAAGGGCTGGAGATCAATGATGTGTTTAAGCTGGGGATCTGTAGCTGACTACCAAAGGGATTCCGTGGTCCTTGTTTTGGGACAAGCAGGTATTGTAGCAAGTCAGAGAAGTCTGAATCTGGTGCTGCTGATTTCAATGGCTACAGTTTTAGGATTGTATTGTTAGTGTAGGAAACCAAAAGTAGTCAACCCCCCAAATCAGCCCTTCTATTACTCTTCCATCATCTGCATGCTAAAAGATATTACTTGTTCATGTTCTGGACCAACTCATTAGTAATAGTAAGTTGCTTCAAGAAGCTTGAATGAAAAGTGCCATATAATTGCAAATAATTTAGTATACTTGCATAAGTAGACTTCAGAATTTTGCACTGAAAAGATAAGGGAATAACAGCTTTTAAAAAAAGTATCAAAAAGCAAGCCATCACAAGCCCACTCATTTTACTGTTAAATGCGCTACAAGAAATGAAAAAAGGGGAAGAAAAAATAAAGAGATGCTTTTATCATGATATCTTGAACTGCAGCTATGTTATCTCACCAGTTTGAACAAGTGCAAGGTCATTCAAAAGCTGCACCACAGACAGTGGAAGAATAAGAGGCATATTGTGTTGTACTTAACTCAGGGCAGGGAAGAAGAGAGAGGAAGAAGAGGTGACAACTGTTTTTGTATTCAGAGGGAATGCAGTACAATCCAAGAATTTGGTTCTAGAGATAACAGTGTCAAAGCAGCTCTGTTCTTTTTATATACAGCTCTAAACAAAGCCAAGATGAGGAAGGTGCACATATGTAATCTTGATATCTACGTAAGGCTGATCTAGCTAAGTTTCCTGTCTGATGGGTCTCTACAGCAAAAATAGAAGACAAAATATTTCCTCTTCTTTGGTAAGTCAAGAACTTCCCCATTTATATATTTCTCTCAAGTTCACCTTGAGTCAGAATCCATTATTTGCCATCTACAAAAGTGTGATGATAGGCACTCTTTCTACACTGTCATCTCACTGCATGGCATGGCCTTTCCAAAATAAAGACAAATCTGCTCACTAGGTAGGATCTCATAGGCCACATCCAGATGAGCACAGCCATGTGGTACGTACATGCCTGCTGTGCCACATACATCACATCCAGCTGTTCTCCGCACTGCACTGAGCAGTGCATGGGTTTTTTTGATCCTTGCATATCCAGGGGTCAAAAAAAACCCATGCAAGAAAAAGTGGAGCAGTGCACATGGGGACAGTGCACACCACTCAAAACCAGAGCCTGGCTTGCCAGAGTGATGCTCTGGCTGCCAGGCAGGCTCCAAGTAGCAGGATTGCCACTGCTGCAGTGCCAGGAGGGCCCTAGAACCATAGGTAAGGCTTCTGGGGCTGGCACAGTGCTGGCCCCAGCTTCCTTTACTCCACCTGGGGTAACTTGCCATGTGCCAGAGAGCGCATGGCACAGGCATTCCCTGGGGACAACTAGCAGCGGCACAAGGTGTCCCATTGCTAGTTGTTCCTGGGGAACTAAATGTCCACACTCGTGTGGATGCAGCCAGGTTGTACATCTTAAAACTCCCAAGGGGCTGAATGCTAACAAGATCTCATGGAAAGCTCTACCGAGTCTGTGGGTACTGGGCTTAGTAGGATTCTTAGTTTAAGTCTTCTTCTGAAGGATGTCACAGCTCTTGATTATTTGCTTGTTTTTAAGGGCATAGTTAGAGTTGATTGTGAAGCTCCAGAAAAGTGCCAAGTTGCAGTGGAAAAAAAGGCTAGAGTTAAAGGGAGAGAACAGATATCAATCAAAAAGGGACAATATTAGTAACACACTGGTTGGAGCAGGATTCCCCAAAAAACAAGAGCAATGCCCAAACACAGCTGTGGTGTTTCCTATCAATATCTGGCTGCTCTTGAAATAAAGGTCCGTTCTTAAAGGTAAAGCTCAGTGTCTCCACCTGCTGAAGCATGAGGGTAGAATCTTGAATTCTCAGGCCAATATCAAGTACATCAAATGTATGATCAATTCCTACTGTTTCCTTCCTTGTCTAGACTTCATGCAAACTTAACTTCTTTCTTATGTTGTAATCTTGTCAGTAGCTAAGTAGGTCAAGAGCTGGTTCGCAGGTCATTATCCAGATATGAGGAAAAAAAGTCTGCTCCAGGAACTGGCATCAATGATTCAAGAGCTGGCTGTCATTCTTCTGACTTAGTAATGAATCACTTGTTCAAGCCCACTTGTGAGTCACATGCTGCTGAGGACTCATTCGTTGAAATTAGATTTTAAACTGATGATGTGATATTTGCATTCATTAAACTTCCCTTGGAACTGTATTCGATTTGGAGAGCTATTAGAGCGTCAATGAATTAAAAATAATTTTGCGTACATTTCATAGCTAGTTACATTTTGTCAAATTTCCAAAGTTCACAGGTTAAGGGGAAAGTAGAAGACTTTAATTAAATTATTGACAGCAATAATAAAATTACCCCCCCCCATTTTTAGCTACTTAAAGAGATCACTTCAAATTTTTTGAATTTCAGCAGTGGCCTAAATTTTCAAAGGTGGGGGAGGGGAGGGGTTGCAATTGCCCTACTCCAGAAGTGTCTTTGGTATTCATTTTCCCGCCAAAAGTTGGGAAAAAGCATCAAACACAGTCACATTAGACTACGCCTACAGCATTTGGATAGGTGCCTGAATGATACATTGCAAGCCTGTTCTCTTGCTTCCTACCACAGAGCAGCAGTAGAGGTGATCCCACAACAGTAAACTAACGGGTACATGACAGACTTAGACTATTCTATTTGCCAGCCTGATCAGAAAAAAACATGTGGTATTGAGAAAAAGCAAGAACAAGAAAAGTAATTCCTTAATTTTCAGTGTTCACCCTCAACGTGCCTCTGCAAGTTTTCCAAGGCACCTTCTGTTTCTCTTTAGGAGGTCATCCAAACCATGCAATTTGTATGGCCAGTTTCCAGCCACACAGAAGAGATGAATGCCACCCTAGTCACCTGGCATATAAATGCAGACTCCCCAGGATTTGGTTTTACTGGGCAATACATTCCTTCAGATACTTGAAGGTAAGTGAATTTTTGTGACTCTTTTGTGAAAAAGTATTAAACAAAAACTGATAGAATCCAACAAATGTGTGGTTCCCTTGAATTCATCAGCTCTGGGATTAGCATGCTTGTGCTGTGTCAGTCTCTTCCCTGTGGGGGACAACATTCATTATATGTTGTGCTTGCTTTTTCACTTCTATAGGGCAGCCTTCAGTTCCTCTACCAAACTGCTGTACAAGGTCACTGTGCACTGTTCAATAGCTGCTGTGGACCACCCCAAAGGAGCCTGTATTTTATGGGTGGTGAAGTGATTGATATTTAATGGCTGTCTATGGAGTGTGCAATCAAAAGCACTTTATAAAATAAACATAAGATGCAGAGCTTTGCAGACTTGCACTAAGACAGTACAGGGTATTTCCACTTAATAATACTCCACAGTACGTAACTAAGGCAATTGCTCTCAGTACACCCAGACCATCCAGTACCAATTCCGATATTTTTACAGCTAGAAGCATCCATTATCAGAGTCTACTCCAGCCTCCTCTGTAACATAGAACATAGAATTCCACTGATATTATAACCGCTGCAGAAAAAGCTTCCTTGCATCTTGCACCTGTTTTAGAAGCATAGGATTATATACTAGATGAGCAAGCACTTTTTGGTAACTAAAGTACAGTGCCATATTCTACTTATGTTGGTTACCTAGGTATTTCAAATCAATAGTATGCCATTCTGCAGCATTTGAATAGAGAATTAATGAATATGGAATTATATTGCATTATTTCCAACTTGCAAAAATTATGTAGAGTGTGATAGTAAGTGGAACAGTACCCCCAACCTTTAAAAACAAAACAATTTGACAGAAGTACAAATGCATTTGCATAGGATGTTTTCAACTCTAAGCAAGAGTAGGTATAAATTCTGAGGAAACAGTTGTGTCACTGAGTTCCATTAGTTTCACAGTACTCTGGTGAAACAAATCTGGTACAACTTCTTTGGCGCCATCAACTGCAGGATTTTACAGGAAATGGAATGTGAAAATACATCTATGCAGTAGCCCCTGTATTGCTTTTTAGACTTTCAATTTATTTTAAAATTTCCCTCACGACTCTTTTTACTGTGCCAAAACTTATTCCTCCCTCCCCCACAAAAAGCACAATAGAATCAGAAGGTTCAAGGAAAACCTGTAGGTTTGGCAAGAAGAACTTCTGACAGCTGAGAAAACACAAGAAGCAATTTTAGACTATAGGAGCAACACGTTAACTAGATGTTTTGGTTAAAAATAAATCAGCAGTAAAATAAAGAGTTAAGATAAAAAATAAAATACTAACGTTATCACTGGGTTTCAGAGCTATCACCCCAAGAACAAAACTGCTCAACATTCTTAGAGTTGCTTCAGGCCATCTGCAGACCTGGGCAGATGCTATTCCGTCACCTGCACGCTGTTCATATTTGGAATATTTTTTCTATAAACACAAAGAACAGAACTATTTAAGGAATATTAAAGTATGGATGGATTCTGGAGCCAATTCTTTAACATACTCTAGAGACCCTTTATCCCCGCAAAAAGAGAGCACCAGGAAGACTGACTGGGGGAAAAGGGGGGAGGGAGACTAAACCAGTGAAAGAACTATACCCAAATGTGTAAAGCAAGTAAACTGGAAAAAAAAAATCCCCATTCTTTCAGTTACAGTCATCTTATATATTACTGGTACCAATAGAAGGAAAAAATTTTTGACTTATGTTCAGTTTTTAAGTTTAGATCATCCAGGTACCTATATAAAAACATGTTTGTATGATAAACACATACATACCAGATGCAACAGTTCTCCATACTGTTTGTTCCATGGCACCCTAATGTAGGGCTCCTATTCAAGCAAAGGCCTAGATATGCAGACCTTGCACTATATTCCAAGAAAATTTAAGAACATGGGAGGTGGGGGGGTGGGAGGAAAAAGGAATTAATAAGTGGATACCTCCAAGATCAGTAACACTCTAATCAAGGGTATGTCTATACTGCAATTGGAGATGCAACTGCAACACATGTAGGAAGCATCTCAGATAGCTTTGGGAACTAAGAGCAGTGAAGTCAGGGCAACATTGGCTTCAGCTCCTGAATATGTAGAAGGCAGGGTAGATTTCACCTTATAGACTAAGGTGAAACCTATACATCTTGGAGATGTATAGCATAACCTTTCATAACCAGAGGGCTTGCTTCATCAGAGGCTGTGAAGGGACTGCAGAAAGAGAAGCTGCTAAATAGAAAGCAATGATTAAAATACAAAGAGTCGGAAAGGTGGGGGGAAGAAAAGCAAGACACTGCTGAGAGTCTAGGAATAGGTAGGTGGGTAGGAGAGAAAAGCTGAAGCAGTTAACCTACTGTGGGACATACAGTTTATAACAATTAATCTAGGTAATGGAATAAAAATCCATAGCCTCAGTTTAGACCATACTTAACACAGTCCAGTCTGTGGATGATTTCTTGTTCCCCAATTTCCTGGTCACTGTCATTTTGAAAGTTTTGTTGTCCAAAAAAAGCCACTCTGTCAGTAACAGAATGTCTACGAAGGTTACAGACCTGCCTTTCTGTGACTGATTTCAGACTGATGTTCATTCATTCTTACACATATGGATGGCCCTGTCTGTCCAATGCAGGCAGCAGTGACGTAAGCAGGTGATGGTATGTATGATGTTGGTAGAGGTGTAGATAAATCTGCGTTACTTCGTCCAGTGATGATGGTTCCTGTGTTAATGAGGAGGCACAGCTAGAATTTGGGTCTGGAACAAGGTCTGGTGCCTTGGTGGGAATAGGAGTTATGTAACCTGTTGCTAGGGAGGCAGACAGGTTGTTTTCTCATGCCAGACTATTGATATCCAGGGGTCAAAAAAAGCCTGTGGAATAAAAAACCAAAATTGAGCAGCACATACACAGGCAGCACGCCCTTGCAGCATGAAGAACAGTGGACTGTGTCTGCAGCGCCACATACTGCATGGCTGGGCTCATGTGGATGCAACCACATAGGTGAAGTCAAGGGATGCGCCAAGGGAAATAGTTTAAATGGGACTTTGATATAACACCAGTATTAGAGGAATGGATTGATTAGTTAAAAAATGGCAGGCACAAGGACTACCCACAGAATTCTTCTAAAGCTAGATATTCCTTGTTGCTGTGTCATAAAATACACACATCAAGATGTCTAACAAATGCTGAAGATCCAGACTGCCGCTGAACCTATTTTCAGGGCTTCATCCTGCGCACCCAGCTTTCATTTACAAGGCAGCATCCTTTAAATGTAAAACCATTGCCTTTTCATGCTGGTGTTGCCTTACCATTTAATTGACTGCTGTACCTATTTGGGCAGAAGAGTCAAACAGTTTTCACAGCCTGCAAAGACACTTATAGACATCAAAGCAACAAACCTCTCTCTCACAAATTACTTTGATCCAAACAGCAGATAACAAACCCTGTGCCAGCAAGAGAAATTAAACAGACTGTCAGTAAGCTTGACTGATGATGGAACCCCTGAGGAGGGTTAGATTTCTCCAGGTGAATCCAAGTAAATGGAAGGAGGGAAAGGGAAGGAGAGGGGTTGTTTCTGGTTCTCTTTTAAATTAAGGGTAGAGCGGGAGTGCGAGAAACCAGTGAAAGGAAAGTAGGTGCTTGGCAGGAAAAAAGCCCCAAAATCAAAAACCCACTGTTGGGAATGTTATGCATACAAACACTGAGTTTTTAAATGCACTGACTGATGCTGGGGCTCTAACCTGCAGTGTTGGGAGATTTCCAAGTCCTGAAAAATTGGAGTTAACATGCTCCTCAATCCCACTCTCCTCCCCTCCAGAAGGGATAGGGGTGGAGAGGAAAGTGATAGTTATATCTCAGGAACAAAGCTGACTGAAGAACAGGCTGAAACCCCAGTCAAATAGTTTGGCAATGTTTTTAGCAAGATTTTACTGAAAATAAGAAAGGTGGGAGGGAAGGGATCCATTAAGAATAAATGAATTGGTGAAAGAGATATTTGTTTTAGTTATTCTAGGTTATTTCAAAAGTGAGGCCTTCATTAGTAGGAATGTAAAAAAGAGATGGAGATAGCATATAGTGATTTTACCACTGTTGAGGAAGTTGACAGGAACTATGCCACAGACGCTCCCAAAAGGAGCTATCGATACAGGAGCAGGGACAAGTTGACACTGCAACAGGGCAGGGAAACCTGAGAGCCACCAGGTAGCAACAGCAGAAGCCTCCAGTGGGAATGAGGGAATATCTATGCCTCTTCCTACAGCACTCATGAGAGCACTGCTAAGAAATAAGAGTTCTACCCACTTGCTTCACACACAACAAACCTAGAAATAAGGCACTGAAGCTGCTATGGGGGCACCTCCTACCAGTGTTTGGAACCCACCCTTACTGCACAGCTTTACCAGCTAATAGTATACTGCAATAAGGAAAACTACTTCAGAGCGTAAGATGTCTTCACGAGCACATACCATATTTACTTGAATCCAAGATGAGTTCTGTTCCCTGAGTCAGCATGCGGGGAACCTAGTCTTGGATTCAAGTACCAGCCCAGGGTAGGTGGCATCTCAGCTTTGGCTTTGGTCCTGGGCTCTACTGGCTTTGGGTTGGAAGTGGGGAGGAGCCACATGGCCAGGGGGAGGAGGGAGACATTCCACCTGCACCCCTCTGCCTTGCCCTCACGCCTGATGTTACACTGCCCCCACTCTTCCCTGAAGTCTACCTCTTCTTGCTCAGCTGTCTTGTCTCCCTTTATCCTCCACTCTTAAGCCTGTCCCTTCAGCCCTCGCCAGGCTGCACTGGGGCCAAATGTGGCCACCACTACAGCTAACTGCCCCCGCTAGAACACAGCTCTAGCAGAAGGTGTGGGGGTGAAAGGGCAGGTACAGGCAGGGTGAAAATGGCATAGGTAGGGAGATGAGGGGCAAAGGAGAAAGGGTCTGGCCCCTTACCTCCCACTGCTGCTTTTTCTGCCACACCAGATGGAGAGATGAATTTAATACAACCTTCCACCAATTAGTTTCTATACATACAAAATGATAACAAGATTAATAAAATTTCCATGTATAAAATCTAATTAGTGAGGGGTCATCTTAAAATTTTAAGTTATTTTGGATTTGGGTAAATACAGCATATGTACCCATGCATATGCTCAATTTGAGATAGACAGATGGCTGTATTCCTCTCCCCCACTCCTTTTTCCATCATATATCATATTAGAGTAACTGGTTACTCATTTGCATATACATATAAAAACAGAAAAACAAGCCTTTCAATGGTTAGTTAATTAGCCTTTTCTTGACTGAAATGAAGTTGGATCAATATTTTTAAACAACATCCTACTGGCAAGAACATGTTGCATAAACATTTCTCTCACACACTGCCTGTAAACTAAAATAAAATATGTTCATCATTGCCATCCACACCAAATATTCATAGGGCAGGGGAGGCAAGGTAGCACTGTTATACATCATTTTCCAAACAAATGTTCATCTTTTGGAAGACAAAGTATGTGATTTCTAAATCAAAACTCTAAGGAACAGAGGTCCTTTCCACAAAAGGGGGAATGCAAGCAACAGGAGAGACTGTAGCCTGTCTAGGTTATCAACCTTGTTAGAGTCAAAGCATCCTACTGAAAATGACAACTCTTAGCTTTCACTCATTTTTGACTATGAGAAGACAAGAGCAATTATTCTGTTGCAAAGAATGCAGAAAAGACCACAACGGGTCTGAATTGTTTTGCCACTATTTGATATCTCTGGTCTCATTTTGTGAATCACATGTGGGTGTTTGCACCTAAGAGTGCCAATATTGCATCTGGCAGCACCCTGGTTGAGAATAACTGGCCTACAGACACTAATTAGAGTAAAGCTTCGGGTACGAGTTGCTCTTGGGCCGCAGGCTAAAATACCTCAGAGAAGAAACTTGCTATGCTATCCTGCATGGTATCTGACTGCCTCCATTCCATGGCTGGTTCGTGTGCCGAAATAAAACAAAGTTATATATAGGATATACTCTGACTTGTCATAGTTTCTCCTCCCCTGAGAAGCCAGTCTGAAAGGCCAGGAAACTGCCACTGCTTGGCTGAAGGGCAATATGGATATAAAAATGTAGACAGTGGTAGCAGGAGGGATGACAGTATCATTATAACAGAAAAAGAATGGTGGTTGTCACAATAGCTCAGTTTAATCCAGGCATCTACTGACAAGATTTTTTTTATTGGTATTTGAATTGTAGGCTTGTTTTGCATTTTCCCCACTTAACATATGCATATTTGAAGGTTTGTTTAAATAACAGCTGAACTGATTTTTTTTAAAGAAGGAAAACATATACAGCTTGTTCCTTTTGCCAGAACTTCTCTCCTTGGTTGAAACATTTCCATGTGGCTTCCAGGAGCCAAAATCCCTTCTATCGTACTTAATCTTCAAAAAAGGTTAAGTACAGGAGGTAACACAACTTAATGCTAACATTTGAAATGTATGTATGATAGAATAAGTCTGCATACTGAGTAACAAATCAAATGTATTCACATACTGAGCCCACAACCACACGTTCTATTTATATAGATTTATGCCGAGAATCAAGAGTCACCTCTCCAAGGCTCTGAATGCATCCACAACAAATTACAATAACTGTATACAGAACAAAACTTTCCTGTTTACTGAGGGATATTGTCAAATCACAGGACCTTGAATCAGGGTTAACAACCTTTAGAAAGCTGACTTGAAAAGCAGCATTGGGGATTTTCAGAACATGTTCTGACGGAGTGACATCTCAAGTCTGCTAGACTCTTGGGAGTCATAGCAATCATAAAAGTTAGTCATTCTGTCCAGTTTCATTTACCATACATCAAATAGGCATCGAGTCAAAACATCAACTTTACCCAATCTGAATCATCAAAAATAGAGCACTAATGCCTCTTAAAAACCAAGGCACTGATGCTGGGGCTTGTTAATAAGCATATAAATGAAGCCACAATGTGGGGTCACTCAGTTCATCTGAAAATATATCTTAAAAAAATTAAAATAAAATTAAAAAAAATGTACATCTGGTTAAGTTCTGTCCTGGAAAAAGCTGTCAGTGCTTAGCTCACAAACCTACTATCAGTTTGCTATAAATGAAGACAAAGCTAGACACCAAAGCCTGAACCAAGCATTAATTGAAATTCTCCTTGTTAAGTGCTCCATCAGCCTAGTTTAACACTCAAAAGAAATGAATGGTCAATCTTTACCTAAAAAGTAAGTTGCCATGATGCTGGCTGTTCACTCTGAACAATTGCTTATCAGCAACCACCCAGAATGATGCTAATTTTAGTTCCAAGGGAATGCTAACTGTTGAAACGACTAGCTGATCTGAGTAGATATTTGGAGTGTAGAAGAGTGAACTTGAGGTCAAATCATGTACACATTTTGCCATTAGAGACCTCCTTTCTTGATGAATCTATTTTAGGCAATCACTTCTAGAAGCATGTTTATAAAATAAAGCTGTTAAATCAACTTACAGAAAGATCACATGTGGCAGTAAATTTCTAGAGATGCAGTAGTCATCTTGGTAGAAAGCTTTTTATGAATTCCAATCAAGAAGCATCTATGGACATAATTTGGGTTAAGGGAGTACTGTCTTTGTGTATACCTTGTGGCACGGGTGTTAAACATCTGGCCAGCAGAGCTTCTCCGCTTGGCCCAAGGAATTTGGAGGCCTGTGGACACAGCCCTTGGTTGTGGGGGGAAAGGAAGTTAGGCAAGGCCTACAGACACAGTTCTGCTTTCCCTGAGGCCATCTGAGCTGCCTGTGTTGCAACAAGCAGTCTAACAGAGACCACATTTAAGACTTCCAGACCAACTAGATACATTTTTAGGCTGGGATTTCTAACCAGTTTGAGATCTTTAGATTAGTAAAATCAAACCATGGTAACGGTGTAAGAAGGATCAATCTACCCATAGACTAGGAAGAAGTAAAAGACTGTCACAAATCAGGCATGGAAATTTCAGAGCGCAAACAAAACAAAACAAAACGAACAACCAATCCACCCCTACTCACACTTTTGTGGAGGTTCCAGCTGCCTAATAGGCATTGTGTAGCTCAAGGGGAAAAGCTAATGATAATTCTCCAAAATGATAGCTGCTGTTGGCAGCAAGGGCCGGCAAGTAACATATTAGTCTAGTTTGGAGGATATGTGATCACAGAAGGGCCATATTTGTTCAAATGTATTAGGCAAATCTCCCATATATGAACTGCAAAGAAGAATACAGATGTTTTGTCTCTTGCCAATGAGATTTTTGGCATCATACAGCTAGCAGTTTGGCATGCACTCATGCACGCACACACACACTATTTCCCAATCCTCCCTTTTATTTGCTCAAAGGATTTTAGCAGAGCTTTGGGAGTTTGGACAGTGATCACATTACGCTGTTTATAAATAGTTGGGCTACAAGATGAACTTTAGTGAATTAAACAAAAATTGAAAAATGCAACAGAGTTGAGGAAGTTTCTCTTAGTGAAGCACTGATCGAAGCTTTTTAATAATTAAAAAGAATTAAGTTTCTATGTAATACAAACTTCAGTTTCTACTCTAAGTATGAGGGAGGATCTTCACAACCATACGGGTGGGGGGAATCAATCCAGGGCCTCTTCAGGTCCTGTTTGTTTTGTCAAACTACAAGAAAGCAAACTCACCAGGACTAGAACTCAATTTCACTTTTCCATTCAAAAACAGCAGCAAAACCTCAAAGGACCATGTTAAGTTCAATCTGCTGGTGGGGAAAACTAGGAGTGGGCTGATATTTATTCACAGAGAAGATACTATTTTTCTGGGTGTTTTTTATGGGCTAGAAAGGGGAGATGGATACATAGCAGTATTACTCCTCAAACACCATCACAAAAGGCTTGACAGCAGAAGCAGGAGAGAGAAATAGGGACAGATATTCTTGTAGTAGCTTCTGAATCTAAATCCTTCCTGTGCTGCCACTTAGGACACTGAGGAAAGGCCCTACTTTCTTTCTTGGACATATCCCAGACATTCCCATCTCCTTCTCTGGGTAGCTTTGAAGTAGCTGTTCATCTTTCTGACATATCTCAACTTTTTAATGCATTTGTATCAGTGATTCTCAACCAGAGAGCTGTGACACCCTGGAATACCTTGCGACCCTTTTAGGGGTGCCGATTAATATTAGTCCTGTTAGGTATACAGACACTTAACTCATAATTCACAAGATAAACCCAGAGATTTTAAATAGGAATCCACAGAATCAAAAACATTCTGACCTTTTGTGGTCTGAGTTCTCTGCAACAGAATTTTTCCCTTATTTTTCCATAGTAAGATTTAAAACCAAGAATTAGTATTTTTCAAGGGGTGCCTTGAGTCTAATGAGATTGAGAACAACTGGTTTATATAAATATAACATCCATGCACACATACAGTCCATTTAACACCTAAGGTTATCAAAAGGCAATGTGTCTTTCAGAGATGTTTAGCCTATATGTCTAAATCGCAATGCTGGTGTGCACAGGCTGATCTTATATGTGCCTTACATGCTTACTGGTGAGGCTGCTCTAAGCCAGTGGTTTCAGCCTTTTTTGTACCAGGACCCAGGGCCGTTCCTAGGAGGGGTGAATTGGTCTGATCACCCCAGGCCCCGTGCTTTGGGGGGCCCTGCGGAGCAGGGTGGAGCAGTGGCAGCGCAGAGCTGGGCAGAGCAGCAGCTCCGTGTCTAGCTGCTTGCTACCTTTCCCCTCCATGCCCCGACATTGATGTTGCTGCCACCAATGGCGGTGGCAACTTCTTCAGGTCCAGGGCCCATGGGATCAGAGTGGGGGTGGGGCCCCACATGAGCTGATTTGCCCCAGACCCTCCACCTTGCTCGGGTCAGCTGTCAGGACCCATTTGTAAACATAGATTGCCAGTCCCAAACCAATGCCCCTCACACCTGACCTGCTGCCCCCAACCCCTTGCAGGCTGGAAGTCTACCAGCCTGCGAGAGAAAACCGATGGTTTCCCATGTTTTTCTTCTTTAAAGGAGAATCCATTTTTTAAAGTTTGTTTGCAACCCTTTCATATATCCTTGCAACCCACTTTTCGGTCACAACCCATGGGTTGAGAAATGCTGCTCTAGGCTATCCTTCTGCAGCTCATCTTCTCAGTACCAGAGGGGGCCACTGGTTCAGAACAGGAGCAGGTGGTTGCTGAAGTATCTTCTGACTAGGATACACTGTTTGGTGTAAATACACCCTTGGTTGCCTGCTTGTGTTTTGGTGTATTCAATATGTGAAAGCCAAGAGAACCTTCTATTTGAATTGGTTTTTAGCATGTGAATTACAGAAGAACATCATTTAACCTGATAAATGAATCTGCTTTCATGCTGCTTCATAAAACATTCCCTCCTTCTAGCTATCTCCATAGGCTTGCAAAATTACTTCCAAGGTATGGGCAAGTTTAAATCAGACACCTAGCCAACAGAAACAATTGCTGGCTAACTGGCTAGAAGATCACAGCATCTTTTAATAGTGGAGATACAAGATCATAAGGTTCAAGGACAGTCTAGTATCATGAAACAGAAACACCTAACTGTTCTACAGGATGCCATCTTTAGGCAAACATCTCTCTCAGTTATTTAGATGGAAGATGACACAAGGGCACAAAAACAGGCAGCAGGGATAAATCTACCTCTTGTTAGTAGGTGAAACTGTCTGGAAAGTAGGTATTTATTGAACGTTTCAAGACTTTTCTCCAGAAAAAGGAAACAGCTTAGAGGAAGTTATAGAACACCATGATTTGCCCACAAACTAGATACCCCCCCCCCCAATTTACATTTTGTCAACAATTTACAGGTTCTAAAGAATTTAAAATTAATTTGCTACTCAAAAGAACCTCATAGTTGTAAAAATGTCCTTTAACAAAAGGACGATGCCCATTCATTGAGGATCCCAATGACACATTTTCACAACTCAGACTTGCAAAGCTAATATAGCATGGGAAGGGTAACTCATTCTACTCTATTGTTAGCGAAGAAACAGGGTAGCTGTGGCAGGCTGAAGGAATTTATCAGATTGAGTTTACAATGTATTAATAAAAAAAGAATCATCTGCAAACTGAACTGAAGTCACCAGTTGAGAATGTGAGAAAATCTCAAGGCTGGAACCTGTTCTATTCATAGACATGTCCAAGTGGTATCCCTGACAAACTGTCATTGGGTATACTTTTGTAACACCCTTCACCTTAGTCTCAAGAGCAAGGTCACAAAAAGCAGCAAGGAAGAAGACAACCTTGTGTTAAACTGTTGTTCTGAAACTTGAAGAAAGTGGAAGAGAACAGCACTTTGTTTAGGGACAGAAGTAACGCTTTAAACAATTTCCAAAGTGAAGCACACTTGGAAATACTCCATAAAGAAAACATTCCAGCCAAGGGACACATGCCCCTTTGCTAAAATGTTTCAGAAGTTGCAGCTTCTAATGACAGCTGGGGGGAGAAAAGGGGGTGTTGTTACAGGAGGCTGCAGCCACCGTTGCCTCTGCTCTCAGTATTTCTCCATCCTCCCCCGCCTCCACACATCCGAATAGGGGAGAGAGGTAGAGGGAAGGGAAGGCAGATCAGAGCGGTAAGTAAGGGCTCCCCACTCCTGCAGCTCCAGGTCCAATCCTCTGACCTCTCCTCTCTTGGCTAAGCAGAGAGAGGGGATTGGAACTGAAGGGCCTGGCTCCAGTGGGAGGCTTGGGAGTTGGCAGAGGTCTGGCAGGGCAGCAAGCCTGGCTTTGTGTCTGACAGAGACATGGGCTCCAGCAGGGGGTATGGGGATCCCAGTGGGGACCCTGCAGCATCCTATGGATGCAGGATGTAGAGTGGGATCCAACAGCTGCCCACTCTGATCTCCCTCCTTCCACTCATTCAGAAGTGAAGGACAGTGAAATGTTTTGTAATAGCACTTCAAGGCTAGGGACAGATTGACTTTGATTAGTAAATGTTTAGGATTGGGAATCCAGAAAAAAGATGACTGGTTTACACATAAACTGGTTTAAGTGATCAGAAATTGGTTTAAACCAGTAACAGAACAGACATTCAGTGCACGCAAACCAATTTTAACATGGCTGAAACCAATTTGAGATAAACCTGGCTGAATGTAGTATCAGACTTAACTGATTTGGCTCAAACTGATTTATGCAATGTCTGTCCCAGACCCCTTGCTGGTTTAAGATAAACCAGAGACCCCCAGCATCCCATCATGCTCTCTGGGCTGGGCTCTGTGCTTCATCCCAGCCAGGCTGGCCCCACTCCTCTGCTCCCTAGGCAGAGATGGGACAGGCAGGGGTGGGGGTCTGGTCAGGGGGGAGTTTAATTCCCTCTCTCTATCCCATGAGCAGGGACCCAAGCCAGGTTTGCCGGGCACTCCCCTTCGCTGTAGCAGCGGGCACCATGGCCGCTGAGGTAGAGGAGGCCAGGGAGAAGAGTTAGTTTTCCCTCCACTGAACTGGGTCTGCCCACTCTCACCACTGCACCCTGTCCCACCCCCGGGAACCCTGCCTGGCCATGCCCCCACCCCGCTGGTGCAGTGGGAAGGGGCAGGACCCTAGTTGGGGGCAGCAGCCCCTGTCAAACTGTGGGAGAGTGCAAACCCCTTCCTAGCGGGGGCACTGCACTGCACTGAAGGGCCAGCAGAGCTGCAGTGGGCTGCGCACGGCAGCACCTGGGTCCGAAGAAGGCCAGAGCCCCGCAAATCCCCACAGCACACCCCAGCAGCTCTGCCAGCCCTGCAGAGTGGTCCCTGCTGGGAAGGAACTTACGATCTGGGAAGCGGTGACGGACTGCTGCCTGTCACCATCACTCGCTCACTGTTTCAGCTGCCAGGAGGGAGCAGAGTCCAGCCCCCACCACTGGGTCTGTGCTCATGGCAAACCCCCTCCAGGCAGGAGACGGCTTATTCAGACTCTGGTTGCTGGCACGACATTGGGGTTTGCCCAGCACAGCTGCCGCTGTTTGGCCTGTGCTCAGGGCAAGCCCCCTCCAGGCAGGAGGAGGCTTCGTTTATTCAGCCATTCAGCCGAGCTGCGGCAGCAGCTGTGTCAGGCCGTACCCCCATGCCATGCTGGGCAGACCATGATGCTGTGGCAGTGGCTGAATAAGCCCCCTCCTGCTTGGAGGGGGTTTGCCCCAAGCACAGAGCAGCCGCTGGTACTGCAGTGGGGTTTGCCTGGCATGGCTGCAGCCCATGCTCTATGCTCAGGGCCAGCAGGAGGAGGCTTATTTAGGAGCTGGCCCTGAGCTGCAGCCCTGCTGGACAAACCCCACTGCAGTGCTGGAACCTGCTCTGTGCTTGGGGCCAGCCCCCTCTGGGCAGGAGGGGGCTTAGCTGCTGGCATGGCATCAAGGTCTGCCCAGCATAGCATGGGGGTACTGTCTGGTATGGCTGCTGCTGCAGCTTGGCTATTACAAACTGGTTTAGCCTATGTAGGTTAGACTAACCTGCAAAGGTTGAATCAGTTCAGGCTTCAGCTTTTTGAATGTCTGTCCCTATCCCAAGTGTTTCAACTGCTTACAAATATTTTCAAAAAGTGCTCCTACCTGTATGCAGGTGGTCCTTAAAATGTTTCAGATGTCTTTTGAAACATTTCAGTTACATGTGTCAACACTCCTAGATACTCAGTTTCACCTAACTTGAACACCAAAAGCTTACTTACTGCTGCATCCGTGGAAATCAAGAGCAAAACTTCCACTGATTTCAACTGAAAGCAGCACTGATGCCAGAACACACAGCAACACTTCTGGACTATGAAATCTACTTTACTTACTCAGTAGTTATTCTATAAATTTACTGGATGACAACCAAAATTTGATTTTTTGGGGCCAATATTGATAGCCAATTTTTAACGAGCCATATCAGCTGATACCGATCTGGGTGCCGATATGCAGCCCAGTAGCTTGAAGAGCAGTGTCTGGCTGGTAAGTCTGTTGTGGTGGAAGGAGCAGGGGGAGGGAAGGGGCTTCAGGAGGGGGAGGCAGGTTGGGGCTCCTGTGGTGAGGGAGGGAGTGGGACTTGGGCAGGCGCTGCACAGCCAGGACAGGGCATCAAACAGAGCTGAGTGGCTTGTCCAGGGGGTGGCTCCCACTGCTGTGTGCACCCCAGGAGGGCACGGGGGGGTGTGCCCCTGGATCTGCACACATGGCGAGGGTGGGCTGCTGCTGTAGGCTGGGGCCAGGGCTATGCCATGCTTTTCCCAGCAGGGGGCTGGGCTGCGCTGCACTTGGGGAGGGTGGTGGTGCTGGGGGAGGGGCTACGGGGGGGCACACCATCCCAAAATTTGCTGTAGCCTCCCCAATGCCTCCTTTCAGCACTGCTACCACTCACTCTGAGCGCAGCCTAGCCCAGCCCCATGCTGGGAAGAACCCAGCCCTGGCCCCAAACCCACAGTGGCAGCCCACCCTGCGCTGTGCACAGATCATGGGGTACATGCCCCGCAATGCCCTTCAGTAGTGCACACAGTGGTGGGAGCTGTCCCCCACTCCTTGTGCCCCCTGGACAAGCCGCTGCTCTGTCTCATGCCCCGCCCCACCCCAGCTGGGCAGCACTTGCCCATACCCCGGCCCCAGCCCCACTTCGTCCCTCACCTCAGAGGCCTCGATCTGCCCCCTCCCCACACCCCTTCTCTCCTCTCACCCCTTCCACTACAACACATTTACCATCTGGATATAGCTGTCCATGCTGCTGGGCTGTGCTCCTTGCTGCCTGTGTGCTGTGCTGCGGCTGTGCACCTGCATGAGGCATTTAATCGGCCACATCACTGCCCACATCAGCCAAAAATTTGACTGCTGATGCAGTCAATTTTCCTTATATTAGTCCTGGTCCGATATGGGATCGATGTATTGGTGTACCTCTACCAAAATTATGTCCCTACTCATTTTAACCAAACTAATCTCTTGTTAAAAGGGAAGTTCAAGTGGAACAATGTGTAGTTTAGGATCCTGGAAGAGACTTTTTGGAAAAAACTAAGTTGTGAAGGGAAAAATAAAGTCACCAAGAAACTGACTTGGCTTTTGAAAAACTTTTTTGTGTAAATACAGGAAAGCACAATCTTTGATTACAAGCAGGAACCTTTAAATGAAAGCCCTTTCAATGTTTGTTGAAGTTAGGTGGCAATTAGCCATTAAGAAAAAATATGGGAACAGTAATCTTAAAAGACTAACTCACTGTCTCCAGGAAGACATGTCTACAGTGTAACAGGGTCCCAGTTTTGGCCACTTATGTATAGGGCAATAAAAGGATGTTAGTTTGAATATCTGTTAGTAATGACAATTCTGGAAGACTGCAGCCTACAATTGTTTATGATTAGTGTTCAGGTCATCATATATAAGAAATACCATCATGCCTGTAATAGACAGATATGTGAACATCCTGCAGGGGCAGGGGGTGATGAATCATGAATTTCATTTTTGTTAGCTAGCAAAGGAAAAACAGGGTGGCACAGGGTAGGGAACCTTTAACATCTAGGTCATGCAGTCCTAATTATCCTCCCATCCCTGGCAATCAATCCTTTATCCAATTGATGTGTAACAGCCTATCTCAAATCAGTTTCTCTCTGCCTGATTCCTAGCCAGGAAGCTTCTACTTCAGAAAAACAGAATCAAAACTAGCTTCCTTAGAGGTCTCAAGTGTGCAAATGAGAATGGCTGCAGACACAGAACTACATCTTGTTTACATGGAGATTGTTGACCTATGTTAGGTTTTAGGGTACCAATGAAAACTTAACGTGGTGCTGCCCTTGCTGTAGTTGATCTGTGGTTATAGTCAGACTCCAGAGTAGTCAGGAACATTTTCAAATTCACTTAAGAACTACAAGTCTTTAAATAAAAGATCCCATACACAGAATGTGGTATCATCAGCATCAGATGAATAACCTAATTGAATGATTCAATCTGCTTACACATTTCTAATGTGCCCATCTCATTGTTCAACATTCCTATTTGTTATTACTCTTCTTAGTTCAGTCTTGGCTAGCAGCTTATGAAGGGCTTCTAAAGTAAACTAACACATAAATATTTCTTAAGGTGAAGGAACAGGGTTTTACAACACACACATCTACAGTATGTTGGGGAGAGATGACATCTTACTTTCCAGTCCCTATCTAACTGCATAGGAACACAACTGGCATCTTCATGTCCAACACTTAAAGACAACAAATTTGTAATAAAAGATTGTTTGTATCAACTTCTCCAGCCTCTATTCCAGTATACATTCAGAACATGCAGAGTAGTACAAAGGTCTTGCCAAGAAAAATAATTAGAGCAAACAAGCCATAGCACTAAGCTTTATGTAAAAAGTACATTTAAAAGTTTCTTTTTGTGAATGCATGAAGGAAGTGTGCTTTCACTGTGTCTTCTCAAATAGCAACTGACTTGTTTTAGTTTAGTATAGTATAGCTTTACAGTTCAAGTTACTCCTGGGGGAAAAAAAAGAGAGGGAAAACTTTTCAGTAAATATGGACTGGAAGATACGTTTTACAATGATAAATTATATGAACTTTATATAGAGGCCTGCAGTAAAGTGTGGGTCTTTAAAACATTTCTAAAACAACCATGCAAATCTATGCGACTTGTGTGCTGTCATCCATGCTTTATGGTTCAGAAACATGGACTACATATCCTAGACTAGGCACATCAAGAGACTGAGATGGCTCCAGAAAGTGGGGTTGCCCTCTATGGTGGTACCACAAAGTATGCAAAAATGATATATCAAGTCATTCAACATCATTTAAAATTTTCTAAAAAGGTCTGACATATTATAATATAATAAAAGGCTTAGTTTGTCTGCCTGTCCATAATACTTTTGCCCAACTGCACATGTGCCAATTGGCCGTGCAGGCCGGGAGGCCAGAGGCAGGTCCACCTGAGTTAAAACAGGAGCCTCTAGTGCAGTGGCTCCCTCTGCCCCACCTCCACACATGGCAAAAAAATAAATTGGCTTGAGCACTTTAAAAGTGGCAGGGCCAGCTGAGAAAAAGCGGGAGCCCCTCTGTCATAGCAGGGTCAGACCCAAACTGGTGGGGGAGGGGAAACAGGTTTAGACACAAATGGGGTGGGGAGGGGGCGGTTGGACCCAAACTGGGGGTGGGGGAGGAAGGGTGGCTCAGCCCTGAAGAGGGGGAAACAATTATTTGGACTGCAGGACCACTTAAGGAGTTTTGGTGATCTGTTGTGGGCTGGCAGGAGCGGAGGGCGGGGTGGGGAGAGAGGGGGAGCCAATAATTCTATCCAGCCCTGACCTGTTCATCCCATGCGCACTGCTGAGGGCACCAGATGGAACAGGCACAGTCTCCATGGAAACTGGCACAGGACCCCTGTGGGCAGGGTGTGCTTGGTTGGGTGGATGGGATGGGGCTGCAGCTGGGAGGGGAGAGGCACCTGGGAGATGGCCAGCCAGGTGGGGCCAAGGTTATAGGGCCATAAGTATGGGGCTGGGGCAGAGCTGCAATTTGCTCCCTGCATATCCCTGTGATGGGTACTTGTTTTGTGGGCAGGTATGTGTGGGGAGTGGAGTGTAGCTCTGCTTTGGGCCCCAGCCTTGCCTGTCCTGCTCCTGGATGCTGTTCCCTACCTGCCCATAGCCCCATCCCATCTGTTCAGGGGAATACACCCTGCCTGCAGGGAACCTGGGCTAAACTCCATGGAGACCCTGCCTGCCTGTTCAGAGTGAGCTGCCACCACGGGGGGCTGCTGGGAAGCTGAGTGTAGCTACTGTACTGCCCTAAACCACTGCACACCTGGTACACCACCACAGCACAGGTCAGGCAGGGTTGGCAGACCTGCTCTGGGCGAAACAGAATCCCTTGATGGGCTGGATCCAGACTATCAAGGCTACATTTTGCCCACCCCTGAATTAATAGAACACAAAAAAAGTCAAGATGTCAGAAAAGCGGCCACATATAATCAGTCATTTCTGTCACATTGCTCTCAGAGTTTACTAGCTTCCCTTTCATGATTTAGAACTAAATTACATCCTTGGAACTTCCTAAAATAGTAGTGTAAATCAAGTACTGTGCATTGTAACAAATCTGACGGAAGTGCCTACTCATCCCACAGTTGTTAGCCAAGCTTCTTTAGTGAGAAGTTGAAATTCTTTATGTATGTACTGATAAGGCAAGAATATTGTAAAAGATGCACTAAATCATTGTTTGGAAAAGATAGAAGGAGTAAGGCTGGAAGGGACCTCAAGAGATCATTAGCCCAGAGGTTCTCAAGCTTTTGCACCTTATGTCCCACCTGCATACAATCAAAAAATCCTGATCCCACCAGTTGATGAGCAGGACAGGGGTGGGGTGTCTCCCAGAGGTCAGCTGAAGACTGCGGGAGGGCGATCAAAGTGCATAAAATTTTAAACTAGGTCTGTTGGGGGAAGGGAAGGATGAGTATGAAGGGAGCAACGGAACACCGAACCAAGAGACACCCACAAGATCAGCCCAGGTATGTAGCAAAGATCCTATTAGACAGCAGTTTAAAGGGGGACCAGGGACAGCCACCAGGGGAATTAGGTATATATACACAAATGCCAGAAGTTTGGGAAACAAGCAGGAGGATCTAGAGGTCTTGATAGCAAGCAACAACTTTGACCTAGTGGGACTAACTGAAACCTGGTGGGACTCTTCTCATGACTGGATGGTGGGAATAGAGGGCTATAGGTTGCATAGGAGAGTAGGGAAAATAGGTGTGGGAGTGGCTCTCTATGTCAAAGAACAGTACACATCTTCCCTAATCAAATTAGGGTCAGAGGGTGGTCAAGCAGAGACTCTATGGGTTAGGATCCAAGGGGCTCGGAGTGAAAGGGATCTGGTGGTGGGAGTCTACTATAGGCCACCGCACCAGGATGATGAGCTAGACCAGGAATTTTCCAAGCAGCTCAAAGAGGCTGTGAGGTCTAGAGATATGGTAGTCGTAGGGGACCTTAAATACCCAGACATATGCTGGGAGAAGCAGTCAGCTAGATCTAACTGCTCTCACAGGTTCTTAACCTGTATTCAGGACCTCCACCTAACACACGAGGTAGGGTGTCCCACCAGGGGCAACGCCTTGCTTGACTTGGTGTTGGCCACAGGGGATGACCTGGTGGGGGACCTGCAGATTCAAGGCAACTTAGGGGATAGTGATCACCAAATGATTAAATTCACTATCCAGCGAAGGGTGGGCACTATGTCCAGCAGGGCATGGGTGCTAAACTTTAAAAAAGCTGACTTTAATAGACTGGAGATTGGATAGCAGGGTGCTAGGAGCTAAGAACTTAGATGCGTTAAGGGTCCAGGATGGGTGGACATTCCTCAAGGAAACCATTCTTTGGGCTCAGAGTGAGTCAATCTCATGGCAGAGGAAAGGGGGCAAGGGGGCCAGGAAGCCCCT
This sequence comes from Crocodylus siamensis, assembly GCF_052110815.1. Classification (NCBI taxonomy): domain Eukaryota; kingdom Metazoa; phylum Chordata; order Crocodylia; family Crocodylidae; genus Crocodylus; species Crocodylus siamensis. Next base: position 124,967,217 of record NC_143398.1, on the reverse strand, counting down.
TTGGCTAACCAGGGGCATCCAGGATAACTTAAGGGCAAAAAAGGCGTACAGGAAGTGGAAGCAGGGGGTAGCTAGCAAAGAGGAGTATACTCCTTAGCCTGCACCTCCAGGGAGTCAGTCAGGAAGGCCAAGGCAACTCTAGAATTCAGGCTAGTGTCAGGGATTAAGGACAATAAAAAGTCTTTTAGGTACGTTGAGAGCAAAAAGAGGGTGCAGGATAGCATAGACTCATACAGGATGGGCAGTGGGGCTTAGTGAGGGATAGCAGGGACAAGGCAGAGCTCTTCAATGAGTTTTTTGCCTCTGTCTTCTTAAATGGGAATCTAGATGAACCCTCAACATACATCACGGACACCAACAAAGGGAACATCAGCCAACCAACGGTCATTGTGGACATGGTAAAAAGACACTTGGAGGGACTGGATGTATTTAGATCACTAGGACCACAGGGACTCCACACATGGGCAATGAAGGAATTAGCAGAAGTCATAGCTGATCCACTGGCAAGGATACATGAGCACTCATGGTGCTCAGGTCAGGTTCTGGAGGATTGGAAGAGGGCTAACATCATCCCAATCTTTAAGATGCGGAGGAAGGAGGACCCAGGGAACTACAGACTAGTTAGCCTTACCTCTGTCCCTGGGAAAATCCTAGAAAAAATTATCAAGGAACACATCTGTGGGAGCCTGCTAGCTAATGTGATGTGGAGGGGTAACCAACATGAGTTTTTAGCAGGCAGGTCCTGCCTGACTAACCTTGTTTCCTTTCATCACAAGGCCACCAATAGTTTGGATGCAGGAATCGAGGTCGATATTATCTATCTGGACTTCAAGAAGGCCTTTGACAAGGTATCCCATACCATCCTTATACATAAACTGAGGGGATTGCCTTGGATGATTACACAATAGACTGGGTAGCAAATTGGTTCAAGGGTCACACTTAGAGGGTGGTAGTGGATAGGTCAGCGTCAACCTGGAAAGATGTGGGTAGTGGAGTCCCTCAGGGCTCAGTTCTGGGGCAGGTGCTGTTCAACATCTTCAGTTCAAATGAATCAGTGATGTGGATGAGGGGGTGGGAAGCACCCTGTCCAAATTCGTGAACGACACAAAATTATGGGGTGCAGCTAACACCCAAGAGAGGAGGAGCCAGATCCATGCCAACCTAGACAGGCTGGGGAAGTGGGCAGACAGCAACAGGATGCAATTCAATAAGGACAAGTACATCTAGGGAGGAAGAACTGCCATCATACCTACTGGCTGGGGGACGACCTTCTCAGCTCTACTGAGGCAGAAAAAGATCTTGGTGTCACTGTTGACTCCAGGATGAACATGAGTCACCAACGTGATGAAGCAGTTGGCAGAGCCAATCGCACCTTGTCGTGCATCCATAGATGCTTCAAACAGGTCCAGGGAAGCGATTCTCCCCTTCTATGCAGCACTGGTCAGGCCGCAGCTGGAGTACTGTGTCTAGTTCTGGATCCTGCAGTTCAAGCGGGATGTGGACAACCTGGAGAGGGTCCAAAAGAAGAGTGAGACACTCGCCTGATTAGAGGCCTGCAGGGAAGGCCCTATGAGGAAAGGCTAAGGGACCTTAACCTCTTCAGCTTCTCCAAAAGAAGGCTGAGAGGGGAACTTGTGGCAGCGTAGAAATTCATAAGGAGAGAGCAACATGAAGTAGGCGACAATCTGTTCACCAGGGCACCCCCTAGAATGACAAGGAACAATGGCCATAAGCTACTAGAGAGAAGGTTCAGGCTGAACATTAGGAAAAAGTTCTTCAGGGTCAGAGTTGGCAGAATCTGAAACGGGCTCCCAAGAGAGGTGGTGCTCGCTCCATCCCTGGGGTCTTCAAGAAGAGACTGGACAGGCACATGCCTGGGATCACATGACCCCAGGGTTGGTGACTCTTTTCTTGCCTGACAGGCAAGAGCTAGATGGCCCACTGAGGTCCCTTCCGACTCTATGAAACAAAACCGGAAGTCCCACCGTGGCAATTCCGGTTTCATCATTGCAACCCGAGTCCCACCTAGCGGATGCGTCCCACCAGTTGAGAAACCCTGATCTAGCCCAACCAGGAACTGAACCTGTAAGCCTGGTGTTATTAACACCACACTCTAACCAACTGAACTTAACAGGCATTTATTTTTTTATTGTAAAGATCTGCTACCTGAAATGCAGGGTGTGTCATCAAATTCTTCAGAGTTCTGGAAAGGTGCACAAGGAAGCCAGAGAAGCAGTTTGATTTTAAGGGAGCTGATTTTACAGATGTGTAGTGAAGGACCATCACAATACTGGATGTTCAAAAAAGCACTGAAGCTAAGTGGCTGAAGACATCAGACTAGATCTGTTAGTATAGAGACGTTACACTGAATCCTACATGCCAGTATGTGTGCAAAAAAGACAAGTTACTTGACAACGCAACATAGAAGTTCTAACCAAAAATGCTCATTATTTGGATGAATCTGCAAATTTAAACAACTCTTTTGAGCTAGTACATAAGCAATCCCTCTAAAGCAATCTTCAGAGAAGGAACAAAGAGAAAAAAATATATCTATTTTTTATGGCACTAGACTTAGGAAACGTGGGTGCAAGGCCCCTGCTTTACCACAGATTTCCTGTATGACTTGGGCAAGTCATTTTAAGGGTACAGACCATACCCAAGATCTGAAGTCCACCATTTAGGCAGGACTAGGATCTTCATAATTGATGCTCACTCACTGCCTAACACCCATGCACCTACATTTCTGTCCGTCAGTATTTGCAAACCTGCCTAAGTGTTAGTTGGGGAGAGTGGTAGCAGTTGCAAGGTGCTCAGATCCTAGTCCAAAAAAAGACTCAGCAGGCCCCAGAAGCTGGATTCTTCAACTAGGCACGAAGCATTCACCTCATCAGCAGGTCCAGATTCTATTAAGGTACTTTGATACGTGTTACCTGGCACTCCTTTATCAGGAAGATGCTCCACCAATAGGAGGAAGACAGCAGAACAGCCATTGAACTAGGCAGCTAGGACTGGAAAGGAAATGGAGAGTCTGAGCCAGAGCGAGAGAACATAGTTCTGCCTGCTAAAGTAGCCTGGGTTATTTAAATTAGATGAACTGTTTTGATATCTAACTTCAGAAGACAGCTCATAGCTGAGCAAAGGGAGATGCCTACTTTTGGGCCCTACCAGCCAGGCCCACCAGGTCAGTTTCATAGATTTCATAGACATTAGGGCTAGGAGGGACCTCAGAAGATCATCGAGTCCAGCCCCCTGCCCGAAGGGCAGGAAGTCAGCTGGGGTCATAGGAACCCAGCAAGATAAGCATCCAATTTACTCTTGAAGGTGTTCAATGTAGGCGCTTGAACCACCTCCGCTGGCAGACTGTTCCAGACCTTGGGGGCTCGGACAGTAAAGAAATTATTCCTTATGTCCAGCCTGAAACGGTCTTGCAGTAGTTTATGACCGTTCAACCTCATCACCCCTTGGGGTACTCTGGTGAACAAACGTTCCCCCAGAAACTGATAAACTTATAGGTGGCCATCAGTTCACCCCTGAGCCTGCGCTTTTCCAGGCTGAAGAGCCCCATGGCTCTCAGCCTGTCGTAGTAAGGTCTGTTTTCCTGACCTCTGATCATATGCGTGGCTCTTCTCTGGACTCTCTCAAGCTTTTTCACATCCTTTTTGAATTGTGGAGCCCAAAACCGGATGTAGTACTCCAGCTGCTGCCTCACCAAGGCTAAGTACAAGGGGAGAATGATGCCCAGGGATTTGCTTGAGAAGCATCTATAGATGCAAGCCAGAGTTTTGGTCGCTTTACTAGCCACAGCATCACAATGCAGGCTCATGTTCATCTTGTGGTCAACGATGACCCCCAAGTCTTTTTCTTCCGTAGTGCTAGCCAGAGTAGCACTGCCGAGCCTACAAGGATGCTGCAGGTTTTTCCTCCCAAGGTGGAGAACCTTGTATTTTTCACTGTTAAACACCATCAGGTTCTTGTCCACCCATTTGCTGAGCCTGTCCAGGTCAGCCTGGATCACCCTCCTGTCTTCTGGTATGGATGCTTTGCCCCACAGTTTGGTGTCATCGGTGAACTTGGCCAGTCGGCTTCTGACTCCAATATCCACATCATTAATGAAGATGTTGAACAATATGGGTCCAAGGACAGAGCCCTGGGGGACCCCACTGGTCACAGGGCACCATGATGTTTGACTTCCATTAATTACTACTCTCTGGGTCCGACCACGGAGCCAATTTCCCAGCCAGCAGATCGTAGTGGACCCAAGGCCACAATTAGCCAGTTTCACCAAGAGGTGATCGTGGGATACCAGATCGAAGGCTTTTTTGAAGTCAAGATATATTACATCAATCTCTTCTCCCTTGTCCAGGTGACAGGTCACCTGGTTGTAGAAGGAAATGAAATTGGTCAAGCAAGACCTACCCACAACAAAACTGTGCTGGCTATCCCTCAGGATGTTGGTGTTGGCTAGTCCATTAAGGACGGCCTCTTTAATAAACTTTTCTAAGATCTTCCCTGAGATAGAAGTCAGGTTGGGCCTACAGTTAGCTGGGTCCACTTTCCTCCCTTTCTTGAAGACAGGCACCACATTGGGCTTCTTCCATTGGGCTTCTTCCAGTCTTCAGGCACTACACCAGAGTACTAGGAGTTACTAAGATGCCTAAAGCTACTCTCTGCTCCCTACCCTTCTCAGGTCTCAAAGTACAAGCAACTTCACACTCAGCTGGCTTCTGATCATCCATCTTTTCAGGAAACTAACTCCCTTCATGCACTGTATGGGGAGCCTTGTTGCCTCACTCAAGGTTAAAAGTTCACTGGAAGCTGCTTAGGACACAAAGCACACTCTGCCACAGCTCCCATCTGTAACATGGGGCAAAATATCACTTCTTTATTTCCATGGGGTTTTGCAAGGATTAATGCATTAAAGAGTGTAGGGCACTCAGATATTCTATGATGAGGAAGAACATCAGCATGCAAGATGGACTGACAGATATGACATCACTGGAACAGGGGATATAAAGTCAGGCAGGCCTGCTCAAGTCCTCTCGTAAACAGGCTCCCACTGATTTCAACGGATGAGTTATTGAAGGCCTCAATGGCAAGTTACCTGCAAAAGCAGCATCACAGAAAGCATTAAAATAACCAGTGGCAAAAGGTTCAAAGCAAAGATTGCCCAAGTAACCATCAAAATTGCAAGTGGCAGAGGCAGAGGTCAAAGATGACTAGGATGTTACAATTTTCCTTCTCAAGGATTACTGGAAATGGCAAATAGCTGGAAGGCAGGTTTATGGTTTAATTCTAGAAAAATATTACAATGCAGAGCCCTAGACTGCTCTTGTTTAAAGCATTGTATTGTATTACAGTCTACAGAGTGGGCAAGTAAAGTAGAATTACCTGGGTCTGACCAGAAGGATTCTGTATTACAAGTAAAACATTATTTAGTTGAATTCTAGAGTGAACACACCTGGACAGAAAGGTCAATGCAGGTAGTTCACTTTGAGCCAAGCTTTCTGTCCAGCTTGATAAAAGGGTAAAACATCCAGGACTAAGTTTCACTCTCTAGTACTGGCTACTGGAAGGCTACAGTAGACACATCTACACATGACATTAATGTGACTGAATAATCTCTGGCACAGTTCACGCCAGTATTTATTGCTCCTGGACACTGAGTTTACACATGTGCCTGAGACTACAGCACATTGAGCTGTGTCAGATTGAACCCAGCTGACAAAGGCCCTGTTGGGGGTCATCCTGTCAGCTTGGGGCTGCTCTGACCTGGGTCAATATGCTGTGGAGGGGCTGGTTGGGTCATGAGGGTGCGCCAGTGTGAGGCTAGCTGGCATGCAGCACCCGCACTGAAGCATCCTTGTGCCCCTGCCAGCCCCATCAGTGTATACACATTCGCTGCAGTGCATTAAATAACACTGCCATAGCATAGTACTTTTGCAGAATTCATTAGTTTCCTGTGACCTAATGGGGCTGCACATGTAGGTGGGGAGACTTTATTGCAGTGCTAATTAGGCAACTTGAAGTAAACATCTAGTGTACATGTGATGTGTAAGCCAATGACTCTCTGCAGAGCTGAGCAGGATCTTGGACCAGGCTGATCACTTTTAGGAGGGCTGTGGCTAGGATAAGTGATCATTCAAAACTAAGTGCTTTTTGAGACCTGATTAAAATAGAATTCTATTATGATGCTACTGTACATCATACATTTCAATTTGAAATTGAAGTCCAAAGTGGACCAAAGTGATTGTATGAAATCAAGAATTAGTCTGAATATCAAAGCTTGGAAGATATTTACTCCCTTATTTTTGTGCCACCCTGAACTTCACTATTTTTGCTCCAAAGGTATGCTAGATGTTGCACAGGAAAATGATGATAACTTACGATCGAAATATCTAAATGTAATACAAAAACATATGCTACTAAACAAAGGAGAGAAGGATTAGGGTAGCTAAATTACTGAGAGTTCACATTAAGTCCATTCTCTTCCTGAGACTGCCAACTCAATTTTACATATTCAGTAAAGTTTGCATGAACAACTGATCCTACAAACCTGGAGGTTTGCACAGATAGAGCATGTATGAAATCATATTTTTTTGGTCTTGCGATTGCATGTAGCTGGAGTTTATGGCTGTGATTATTTTCTATTTTGGAAAGTGCTAGTCAGTTTGGCTTCAAAATATTTTTGCAATCACATGCATTTTTCAAAAACATTTGCTAAAGATTACATATCTAGCATTTACGTTGGGAACATACTTGACACCAAGTACAAGAATAAAGAAAGTTCTTAGCGGGAAGAGCAACTCCTGGCACTTGGACAAAAAAATAAAGACTTCCCTCTGTGAGATTTCAGAATGTCAGCTATCATTTTACTATCACTCTTGAATAAACACATTTTGAATTTACTTAACTTGACAAAATTTTTAATTATATTCAGTATTTCGTTCCAATATGCTGACAAGCATTTTTAGTCATTACTGCCAGCATTAATGGTCCGATTCGCTATTCCCCTGCTCAGTTCCCATCTGTTACTCAAGACCTCAAAACTTGCCTCATTGCGTTCACTTTCTCCCCATCTCTGTTTTAAGAAGTCTTTATTCTTCTGCCCAGACAGCTTTCCATACAAGAGGTCTGACTTTCTGCCGCTGAAAGGGATGGGAATTTAATGGGAAAAGGATTGTGACTAAGATCACAAATAGAATGATTTTTTTCCTTCTTTCTGGTAAAGCTGTTACGCTGAAAACTCAGCCAACCTAAACTTACTGAGCTCAAATAGAGAACTGCATTGGCATCTTGCCATAGGCTGACATTTGCTTGCAGATGGCCCTTTGACCATCCTTGGCTTCCAGCTTTCAAACAAAACTGTCAAGTTAGACAAGGTTTATAAGTTAAAACTCCTACCTTCTACTTTGCTTGGGTTAAAAGCAACACTTAAATTACACAGGGACATGACAGGTTCAAATTCAAGCTCCTTGTGTTAAGGAACCAAACCAAATACATCAAGAGACGGTGAGGGATTCAGATCTCAGGACATGAACCAACACCCGCTGACAGCTTTGAAAACTCTTTTCCATTTTTAACATGCTTTATATAAGCTTCTGAAACACTGCCCAGCAGAACATAGTGTAGAGTTAGAGGTATCTCAGTGCTCCATTCCAAGACAATTAACCTCTCCAGATGAAAGGAACCCAATACTCTCTGCTCTTTCTCCTTTCATGCTCAATGGCTAAATACAGACAGTCATAAAGCCCAAGGCTTAATTGATTCAATCATCACAGGTTAGTCTAAGTTGCATATACTGTAGAGGTGCACTGATATAATCAGTCCGTATCAGATTGGCACCAATAAAAGGAAAAATTTACATTAATCAGCAATCGGCTTTTTTGGCCAGTGTAACCAATAACGTCACTGATACATGCTGTGCATGCACACACGTGCAGCATGCACGTGGCCAGGAATGCAGTGCGGCAGCTTGGAGAGCAGCATCTGGTCAGTAAGTGTAGGGGGGAAGGGGCATAGGAGGGGGAACAGATTGAGGCCCCCATGATGAGGGTGGCAGTGGGGCTGAGACCAGGGCAGGTACAGGTGCTGCCCAGCCAGGGTGGTGCATGAGACCCCAGGAGCAGAATGGACCTGTAGGTGACTTGTCTGGGGTGTGGAGGTGGGAAGGGATGCAGTTTCCTGCTGCTGTGCATGCCCCCGGGGGAGGCACGGGGGGAGTGTGCAACCTGGATTTGTGCGCAGCACAGGGTGGGCTGCCTGTTGTGGACTTGGGGCCAGGGGCTGTACCAGCTTCTTCCTGGTGGGGGCTGGGCCCAGTGGTTACAAGGAATTTTGAAGTGGCTGTAGCCCACCCCATAGCCACTTCTTCCCAGCACTGCTGCTGCTTGCCCTGCTCTAGACTGCTCAAACCCCAGCCCTCACACTGGGAAGAGGCTGGTGCAGCTCCTGGCACTGAGTCCACAGCTGGCAGCCCGCCCTCACCTTGTGCACAAATCTGAGGCACATGCTCCCCATGCCTCTCCTGGGGGTGCATGCAGTGGCAGGGAGCCCCCCCCCCCCCCCCTTGCAACCCTCAGATGAGCTGCCCACAGTTTCACCCCATTTCCAGGGTCTCATTCACTACCTTGGCTGGGCAGCGGCTGCTCCTGCCCGAGCCCCACTCCCTCCCTCACCATGGGGGCCTTGATTTGCACCTCCCCACACCCCTTCCCTATAACAGATTTACCAGCCAGATGCTGCTTTTCAAGCTGCCAGGCTGTATATTGGCTATCAGATCAGTACTGGCCTACACGGCTGGTTAATAATTGGCCATTGGTATTGGCCAAAAAAATCTTTATTGGTGCACTCCTAGTAGACTGAACCAATAAGCAAGTGAACAGATATTCACTTTGATTCTGGAAATCCAGCCACATGCCTGCAGTGGTCCAGGCTAGGAGCTGAAGGGTGCTAGAGCACGCCTCTCTGCTCAGCTGGAACAGATAGCTTGTTCCAAGTTTAGTCCACCCACCCTGCGAGGGATTGTGGGGGGTGCTGGGGGACTGTAAATTAACTTTAATCTGGAAGGGATCTGGGACAGAAGTTCAATAAACCAATTTAACTTAAATCAAGCATGTCTATACTACATCCATCCAGGTCTATCTTAAACTGGCTTTGGTCATTTTGGAAGTGGTTTATGTGCACTGAATTTGTTGTGTTACAGATTTGAACTGACTTCTGATCACTTATACCAGTTTGTGTGTAATTTCTGTCCCTAGTCACTATCTTTTCACTATCTCCCAAAAGCACACTTTCTATCTCTAAGGTTTCCTTTTTCTGGAGTAAGACATAGCAGAACCCCACAGGTCAACTTAAGAGGGATGTTAGAGCATTTTCATTAAGTTTGTCTTCTTGTCTTGCATCACTTATACATCAAGCACTAGAGAAAAGTGTTTTAATTCTACCTCCAGATTGTCTTCACACTTAGCACTTACTTGGATCTCTATCTCACAGTGTTTTGCTCTACCAGGAAATCACCCCCCCACACCTATCTGCTGTACAAAACCCAACCAACCAAAATGAGTTAGGAAAGCTCAGAACTAGTTTGTTTGTGAACCCTTAACTGTCAACCCATGGTTAATGTGACCCCTTACCTGTGAACCTATGCCTTTACCAAGCAAGCAATGCTGACCCACCTGTGCCTATAAAATACCTAAACCCTATTATCAGTCAGGCAGACCCCCTATGTCCATGAAGTGCTCCAGTCACCTCCCTTTGCAGGCCTTATTGCAAGATCAGGGATTTAGAAGGTGCCATAGACGCACTATTTCCTACCCCACTTTAGCATAATATATATCTTCCCCCCTCCGCTAGTATTTCTGCATTTATTTTCCCCTGCTGCCCATTGTGTTTTCTCCCTACTCCATTATAGGCCTCTTCCTGTTCTGATTTATGCAATTGATCCATCCCAGAGCTTACGCTCAATTTTATTAGAATTTCAGACAAAAAATAAAATTCAGTAATGTTAGGAATGAGCCAAATTATTTTGCCTAATTCCAAGCCCTGCTGCACTGATGATAATATTACTTTCAAATCCATTTTTACATTCCTAATATAACTGCAAAAATTAAGTGGAAATTAGATTTTATAGCTTGGAGATGGGCAGTTTTTAAACACATTAATGATGTTCTAATTGCTTAAATTAGAAATAACAGATTTGAAAGTGTTTACCAACAATAGCTCTTTTTAATTATGGAAAGATGTCAAATTTCAGCCATAATCTTTTTAATAAGTGAAGAGAGGAAGTACATCAATGGCAATGAAAATTTTATTCAGCCCCACAGAGCAATAAAAAGCATCAACCTATAGCTTTTATGGTATGTTAGCTGCAAGACACAAATGCAATACAAAATTCAGCTCTAGTGCTTAAGTGCTCTTCTTTTTCATCTGTACTTTGATTTTCTGTAACCATATATTTCCACACACAGGAATAGCAGAAGGCTTCTTGCACTGATGTGCCTTAGCATCAGATACTTTATGAGATTTCTTAATATTTTTAGTAGGTAGGTATCAGATGTTTTCTATGCAGAAAACACAGGTAGCTTTGGATAGGACCAACAGCCCAACTTTGATGATCCTGGTTTTGCTACTGAGATGCCCTGCATGATACACTGTCCTTCTTTCACCCAAGAAAACACATATGCTCTTGAGAGAAACACCAGACTGCTAGAACCTGTACCATCGCTTCCTTGAAGGCTCAGCTTCTTATTGACGCTGAGCAGCACCTGTAAGTACCTGGATTTTGACCCCCCCACACACTCAATTTCAGGAAGGGTAATAGAAATGGGGAAGTTCTATGTGCAGTGTGCTGACCAGCTAGGTATCATTTTGAGTGGGCTCTGACCTGGCCAGGGCTGCCCCTCTACTCCCTCATAGTTTGGTCTTATAGAGCATCTCTGTCCTGGAATACTTCCTCCAGGAAGTGTGTTTAAAGTCAGGGATATTGATAAAACAAAGGTTTTCATAATGCCTTCCCTTTAGCCAATACCCCATGTTTTCTGCTAATATATTACAGTACTGCAGCATTTTATGGAGAACATTTTGGATTCAGGAACTGGTCATCCCTCTGACCCACAAAGCCAGAGCCAAGTCTTGTACCATTTACTCCTGAAAGCATATGCTATTCATAAGAGTCTGCTTTAATAAGGCTAGGAACCATGACAAAAAACTCAAGTAAAAGATAAAAAATAGCCATGAAGCAAGATAAATATACCAACAAGGATCCACAATAACCTTGTCCTCAGTAATAAGGATGGAAGTTGCAAATATCCCTAACTCCAACTTGGAACACTCAAGGGAGGGTGGTGCGAATCTACATACTGTAGTTTCACTTACAAATAAAAGAGGGGAAGACAGTTCCCCCCCCAAAAAAAACCATCAAAAACTAATTGCACTCAACAATAATGTATGCTCACCCTCACCACCTTGTTCCTCTAAAAACTGCTTCACAAAAAAATTCTCCCTCTGCTCTTGTTAGGTGGCTGAGGGGATGGGGAATGCCACTTACACTCCTGATACTTACATTTTAATTGAAAATCTTTTAAATGACAAAGGAAAATTCAACAGCCCAATTTTAGTACAAGTGAAGACACAAGGTTACATGCAACTATGATGCAGATTATGAGCCATATGAGTACTTATAAACATCCTTACATCTGGTGCCTACTTAATTGAGGAAAATAACTATAGAATTAAAAAAAAAAATCTTACCAACAGAAGAATTCTATATTGCTATTAGCTCTGTGCATCCAGGAATGCTTAGCAGTCACTTACTAATTAGTTGCTCTGTCTTTTGGCTTTCTTGGAAACAAGGCTTGTCTGGTTCAAACAAAATTATTTTTTTAAATAATCTTTTATGACTTTTGTTTTAACCCACTTTGTGTTTTTGTGGGTTTCACCCATTCTTGTGGAGAGTCCCTTGCAATATTAATTTGAATGTGACAGAATATACGCTAGGAATAGGACATTCTCCTCTATGTTAAAGAGGACTCATTCTTGGCATTAAAATGTAATAGGCAGAGTTCTGTAATTATTGTACTACCAAAACTGAACTGTTTTTAGATGAAGGCAAAAAAGATAAAGACCAATTTATTAGTTCTTCTTAATGGAAGAGATGTTCCCAATCCCCCCCCATCAAAAAAAATTAAATAAAAAACCTGAAAATACACAAAAAAACTAAAAAACATGAATGGAAAAAGATAAGACAGACAAATATTTACTAGACGATCAAGGTCTGCAAAGAGCAAAAAACCAAAAAGCTAAAATTTTGGTCAACTTGATTTATACCTGTGAAAACTCAAGATCCAAGATTTAATAAAATAAAATCAATTTTTTGAACCACCAGCAGCCACACACATACGCATGGCCAGGAATATAGCCAGGGAGTATAGAGAGCAGCTCCTTGCCAGTAAATTGATGGGGAAGGGCAGATCAAGTCCCCCATAGTGACAGGGTGTGGGGCAGGAGCAGGATTAGCACTGCTAATCACTAGTTCACTCTTATGCTTTTAGAGGTACATTGCTCTGAAATTTAATGCCAGGTTTCTCACCTTCAGAATATAATTGCTGCATTTCTGCACTAGTATACCTAATAGTTGACAACCTAAAAATGGTTAGCCTTTTTAAACATAGTGGATGTTTAAAATTATTTTATGACTGCCTGTGTTGCTACCTATTAGGATTTATGATTCAAGATATTCAACAGTTATATTCCAATCCCATTTATCTTTGCCATAGGACGTTTCTTATTACTTGTGCTGCCCAATGTTAGTCCCACCCAAACTGGCTTGCATTACTTTATTTTAATAAAATTATGTTCTTATAAAACAGCAGCCTTTAGGAATAACATACGTCATCCACTGGACAGTGGTGCATAACTGAAATGGAAACAATGTGTGTCTATGTCTGTGTATAATAATTCCACAAAAATTTGGCACAGGAGAACCTGTAGAAGAGAAACCCTTGACAAAAACAGCCAGTTTACAACAGGTCAGGTACAACTGAAAGAAGCATACAGAGGGCTCACAAACAGCAGCTGCTTATACCAAGTCCACCTCTAATCACTGCTACTGATACCCACAAAAGCAAGTTTTATCATAATTAAAAAATAAATAAATAAATAAAAACCTTGGCAAGGAAGCAACATTTCTATTTATATGGCTGCTGATTATTGATATTTTAAATGATGTACAGATGCAGAATCAGAAAACTCCTTGAATGTCAGTGTAGGTGCAGGAGTTCATAAAGTCACTATGCTTATCGAAACCTACTAACTGCAAGCAAAGAGTTGTGTTGGGAATCCTGCACATGCTTGTGAAACTTTCAGAACAATGTGACAAAATATTGAGAAACATTAGGTTAAAGGTCAGTCTCAAAGAGAAAGATGGGGGAGAATGCAACTGGACTGTTTCTAGTCAGAAATTCTTCAGTCCTAGTATCCTAGAAGTTGTCTTGATGCAGGTTTCCATGACTACTAACACTGAAGAAAACATACTTTTCTCTCTCACCAACTAGCCAGTCAGGAAAGATACTGGAAGTCTTTTCAAGGGTGTAGGAATAAATTGCCTGTAACAATACCCGCCCCCCCCCAATACACTCTTTATAGAGTTTTAGTCTGGAGTGCCTCCCATTACATCTTTAAAAGAGATACAGGCATACAAACAAAGTGTCATTAAACTTAAATTGGGCTCAAATTACTGCATTGAATGGAGAAGCACAAAGTGTCCTTCTCTTGAACAGAATTTGGGGGTCATTTGAAATACTAAAGGCCCAGTTAGTGGTACAGTGTAACCAGATGGCTCATTAGGTAAACTGCACACAAGGATTGTGGTATGGTAAAATTGTTTTCAAGGCAATTCTGAATGTTGATTACGGGGCTAAAGTCTGCTCATCACCATCCATCCATGTCAAACGCTTTGCTTTTTTTTGTTCCTGTGGGTGGGGAGGGAGAGACTAAATGCTCTTGCTTCTATTCGAGGCAGAAGGAAGTATATTTGTACATACTCCAGTTGTGGGGCAGGACCAGTCTGTAGACCAGATTGAGCCCTATGACCTGGGACAGGTCCCTAGGGGCCTGGTGCTGCCCCTTCACCCACCAGCATGATGGAATTGGGTCCTAGGGGTCCTGATACTGTAACCTCCAAGCCTCCCATGCCAAGATTGGTCCCTGGGGCCCAGTGCTACTCTCTCCTGGTCACTCAAGAGAATCCTATAAAAAGTGGTCATAGTACTAGGGAGGAGCATAAGCATATCTCATGGGTGTGCAGGGAAAAATTAGAAAGGGCAAGGCACAATTTGAGATGCAACTAGCAAAGGGCATAAAGGTAATAAAAAAGTAAGTAAAAAATGAGAGGAAGACCAGAGAAGACATCTGGCCCTTAGGGAATGAAGAAGGCAATCTAGTTATGGATGATGCAGAGAAGGATGAGATATTACACACTTTTTTACTGTAGTCTTCACAGATATGGGCAGCTACCGGATGACGATTGAAGTTGGCAGCACAAATAAGGAAGGAGACAAGGAGACTTGAGTAGTGACAGAACAGGATAGGGATTATTTAGAGAAGTGAAATGTTTTCAAGTCAGTAGGCCAAAATGGGATGCACCCTAGGGCAGTGGTCTCCAAACTTTTTTTTGATTGCACACCCCTATCAGTAAAAATTTTTTGAGCACACACCCCCAATATATGTATATTTATTTATAAATTATATACATGTACTACTCACATACCGTACGTGACACGTGACCATTTGACTCACGGACTGAGTGAGGGTGCCAGTGTCAATTCGTATATTAAATATTAGTAAAGCTTAATTTCTTTCTTTTGTTTTTAGATTATAAATAAATATAAATAGAAGTTCTAGTATTTTATTTCCGCAACCCAATGGATCGTCTTGCACACCCCCTGGGGTGCGCACACCCCACTTCGGAGACCACTGCCATAGGGTACTGAAGGAATTGGCTGAGGTAATTTTAGAGCTACTGGCATTCCTTTTTGAGAGCTCATGGGGGTTCGGTGAAATTCCAGATGACTAGGAAAGGGCTAATATAGTCCTCATCTTTAAGAAAAGGAAGAAGAATCCAGGGAATTACAGACCAGTCAGCCTGACTTCAACACCTGGAAAGATCACAGAGAATGTCCTCAAGAAATCCACAGTGAAGCACCCAAAGGGGAACAAAGTGATAAGGAACAGCCAGGAAGGATTCACCAAGAGAAAGGCATGACAGACCTACCTGATTTTCTTCCAAGGTGATAGGCTCTGTGTGGAGGAGGTGGGGAGGCGGGAAAAGGGCAAAGAAGAGCTGGGGGGTTGTGATAATTTGACATTAGCAAGGCTTTTGAGACTGGTCTCCCACAACATTCTCATTAACAAGTTAAAGAAATACTAACTGGCTCACAGGCCAAATCCAACTCCTGGTACCGTGTCATCCACCCTGCAGGGCTCCCCATGTAGGAACACCACAGACCATGGCCCCATATACTAGGTTAGGCACAGAGGGTACTTCAGGATCCAGTCTTGGCACAGAGAACCGGGCAGTGTAGGGCCCCCAGAATCTGCATGGGGATGCACGGGGCCCTTGGAGAGCAATCCTGGTGTGTGGGACTAGGCAGAGGTGATGCAGGACCCTTGGAGCCTGATCCCTGCAGTCAGGAGCAGAATGGGGCCCAATCCTGGCAGACAGTGGTGGTGTGGAGCCCCAGTGACTGATCCCAGCAGGCAGGGTCAATTCAGCCCATGGACTGGCCCCATATCCCCTCATCCAGTCCATGGGTTTGAGCACCATTGGACTAGATGAAAAATGCAGTAAGAAGGATACATAATTGGTTCAATCAACATAGTCAATGAGTTGTCATCAATGGCTCAATACCTAGTTGGGAGGAATTACCAAGTGAGGTTCTCCAGGGGTTTTTCCTGGGTCCACTATTGTTCAACACTTCCACTAACATTTTGGATGATGGGATGAGTGCATGCTTAACAAATCTGCAGATGACACCAAGTTGGGAGGAGCTTCAGAAACCCTGGAGGGTAGGGCTAGGATCCAGAATAACTGGGATAGACTGGAAGAAATAGTTCACAATCAACCAGATGAGAGGCACCAAAGACAAGTGCAAAGTTCTGCACTTGGGACAAAATAATTGCATGTACAAATACAGACTCGGAAATGACTGGCTAGGCTGCCGTACCACAGAGGTGACTGTATACCAGTGATTCTCAGCTAGGGTGCCACATGCTGCAGGATGCCACACAATGTTAGGTTTACAGACATGATTCACAAGACAAATCCAGAAATTTCAAATAGAAATCCATAGTTGTGGTCTTTGAGTTCTTTGCAACAGAAAAATTGGTCTATTATTTTTCTATAGGCAAAAGAGAGAGAGAGAGAACTAAGAGCTGGCATTTTCCACAGGGTGCCAAGTCTAAAAAGGTTGAGAGTCACTGCAGTACACAGTAAGATGAATAAAAGCCAACAGTGTGATCTTGGAGAAGGGGAGTGTGCGCAGGGTCAGGGGGTTACAGTATGCTGCTTTGTATTAACAAGCATGTTACTTGCAAAAAATCAAGAGAAGTGATTCTTCCACACTTTTCACCACTGGTGAGCTCTTACCTGAAGCATTGTGTCCAGTTTTGAAACCCACATTTCCAGGTTGTGGACAGACTGAAAAGGGTTCAGTGCAGAGCAGCAAAAGTGATTAGAGGCCTAGGAGGTAAGACTTATGAGGAAAGGCTAATAGAACCAGGGTTATTTAGCTTGGAGAAGACACTGAGGGGTCTTTGATAACAGTACTTCTATCTGAAGGACAATAATGGAGGGAATTGAGATGGGCTTTTCTCTCTGGCTGCTGGGGTCAGAATTAGGAAAAGGGGGCCTGAAACTGCAGCCAAGGAAGTGTAGTTGGAGATCAAGAGGAATATTCTGATTATAAGGATGGTCAAGTATTGGAACAAGCCACCTAGAGAAGTTTTGAACAGACACTTGGCTGGGATGGTTTAAGTCAGGTTTGATTCTGCATTGAGCAGGAGGCTGAATTAGACGACCTAAAGAGGTCTCTTCCAGACCTACTTTCCTATAGTCCTACTAAATACAACTTCAGTTTTGTGAAGCACTAAAATGGTGATTAGTAGGTGATTCCCTATATATTTTAGTTGAACAGCTGACTAAAAGCTGTACTTGCAACATACTTTATAAATCTGTGTAAAATATGGAAGCTAATGAGTCACTGAGCAAAACAAAATGCTTTTTGATTCAATGTGTTAATGGGCTGTCTTAGTTCTCAGTGACAAAAAGCTTTAGCTAGGAAAGAAAAATTAAGGATGTGGTTTTCCCAGCTTGGAAGAAAGTGTAAAACTTGCAATTCTGTATAATGTAACGTGCAAATGTGTGTGTTCAAGACAAACCCAAAAGGAAAACCTATAAGAGCTTCTTGATTTTGTGTCTGCTCTTAATCCCAGAAATTTATAAGATAAGGCACAAGGAAAAAGTAGAAGCAAATCAAATGTAAATTCTAAAATATTTAAAAAATACAAATATTATATATTTAAATTCCCACTAAATGGTGGGAAACTAGTGTTTAGACACAAATTCAAACCTTCTAGAAAAAAGTGCATTAAAGATCACATATTGACTGAAAAGCGTTGTCACAGCCAGTTCCATAACAACACAAGCCTTATGCAAAAGGCCATAAATTTGTCAAGCCTTGTGCTGGTGGCTCCTGGCAAAAGTTTGTTTCAGAAAAATATAAAATCATGATACTAAAAAGCTGAAGTTTAAACATTCTTACAAGTCTGTTTTCAAGGGTTGGGTTTGTGCCAAAGCTTCTGGTGAATTATAGTATCTTTTCAGTGTAAACACTAGAGATTGAAGTGTTGCTTGATTTGCAGCACAATTTCTCCAGGCTGATAAAGCAGAACACTGACTAGATCAGACAATTATTGGTAAAGGTAGTTAAAGATAATTGAGAATTATGTAGATGAAATTTCCTCCCCCTCTAAATCATAGTCCTCACTATTTATGAATAATCAAGACAATTGCCAGTGACACAAACCTGACAGATTTCTGTTCCATTAAGGACTTCGGTTTCCATATACTGCATTAAAGAAATCAAAAGTAAGTAGCTGTCACTTCAGACTCTGAGCTCATCCACTTGGCTCAAGAATATTGCCTCAAATTTTGTATTTCTAGGTCTGAAAATACAAACTCATACAATGCAGCTACTTTCTAACTCCATTTGACATCCAATGATTTTAGATGGAAGAAATCCTTATCAGTCTATCAGTTAATTTTAATCAGTTTTTTTCTTTCTAACAGATGCATTTCATGCCCATCCAGGCAAGTTAGCAATAATAACATTGGCTTGGAGACATTGCAGGCTGACTTTGTACAAACACCTCTAAATTTTTACCTAGGCATCTCCGTTCAAAATAATACACATTTTGTAGTCACTAATGGCTCAACATGGGATGGCATCATGTGCCAAGGGATCTGTTTTTGATCCCTTGGGAACTGTTTTTG
The DNA here is from genome assembly GCF_052110815.1 of Crocodylus siamensis. NCBI lineage: Eukaryota > Metazoa > Chordata > Crocodylia > Crocodylidae > Crocodylus > Crocodylus siamensis. Next base: position 124,948,670 of record NC_143398.1, on the reverse strand, counting down.
CATCTGGATACTATTATACTCACTCACTCCCCCACCCCCCAAACAAAACAAAACTAAACTAAACAAAAAACCAACCAAACAGAAAACCCCCACACAAACAAAAAGAACCCCACAACAGCTTATTGGGATAAATTAACAGGAGCAGTGCCTACAAGTCAAGAGAAGCAGTTCTCCTACCCATTCAGCACTGGTGAGGCCTCAGCTGGAATACTGCATTCAGTTTTGGGCACTGCATTTCAAGGAAGATGTGAACAAACTTGAAAGATTCTGTAGAACCACAACAAAAATCTAGATCTAAGAAACATGACATACAAGGATAAACTGGAATAACTGGAAATATTTAATATGGAGATGAATGGGGGGGAGGGCTGGGGATTGGCAGTAGTCTTCAAATACAAGAAAACAGTTGTTATGTAGAGCAGGGGTTTTCAACCTTTTAAAATAAGTGTACCCCCAGCAGCTGGACGCAGAGCGGGGTGGGGGGAGAGGGTGGCGCATGGCAAAACGCAGAGTGGCAGCAACATTTTCCAAGGAATTCATTTATTTTGCTACCACAAAATATTAATATTTCTCTTCTATGCTAGTGTACTTTGCAGTTCCAATACATTTTGTTACTTTCCCAATACTCCCAATAGGAGTTCTCAATCTTTTCAGCCAGGGCACCCCTCCTACACCTTAATTTTAAATGTGGCAGCATCCTTGTTGAAAATCACTGTTGTGTTCAATCTACCATAGTGCTTCTCAACTGGGTGCCACTGCTGCCAGGTAAAAATCCAGGGGCAGACTAGGAAAGGCTTTGACATGTTCATGTGCTCCTCTTCACAGTGTCTTCTGGAGAGAGGTGCATGGGATAGGTAGAACTATCCTGCACACCTCTGTCTAGGAGAAACATGCAAGAGGAGATGGGAAAGAAGGGGGGCGCTGATCAAGAAGAGCTGCAGCCCAGTCCAGCTCTCCTGCCTGCTTTAGGTTTATCAGAGAATTCTAGTGCAGGAGTGCATGCATGCTGTGGCCCTGTACACATGGCCATTTTACCTCACTTCCACTACACTGGCAACAGTACTAGTACCCAAGATGAAAGGCCAGTCCCTGATGAATTAGACAGCCTCATCTATCTATATATAGATCTCTATAAAGATATATAAAATACAGATATATAATGTAGATGAGGCTGTCTTATTCATCAGGGACCGGCCTTTCCTCTTTAGTACTGGTATTGTATAAAATAAATTTTATATTGGTACTATATAAAATTAAAATAAAATGAAGTGCATGCCTATATGTATGTATGTTTGCTTATAACTCGAGAATGGCTGGTCCTATCTACTCTAAACCTTTCAAAATCACTGAATACCACTTGAAGAAAATTACAGGTGGGTTGTTTTTCACTTAATCCTTTTTGGGGCTTCAAGTTACTATTTAAGGGAATAATGCTTTTCACATGGATAGTTATATGTGGCTTGCTCCAGAGTTGGTAGTCAAAGAAGGTTGTCTATGCTGTATATACTAGTGCCAACAGGAAACAAAGCAAACATTATTTACAAAGAAGTTCTACAATAAAGATAAATTCATTTGGACGTCATCTGAAATGTCGCTCCACATTAAATATTAAATGTTAAATATGCTGTACTATGTTCTTTAAAAATAAACAATATTTTTTACCTAAATGTGTTATACTAAGTTCTTTAAAAATAAACACTACAATTACAAAAATATTGACACTTAAAAAAAAAATGAGTTGATTTTTCTGGCAAAAATCTCTAACAAAAGTTTAGATAAGAGATTTATACTTGAGTCCAGCAACAACTATATACAAGAGTTATAGCATCCCTGTTATCCTTAGCAAGAAACATACTACTACTGTATCGACATTAGCCTGATCAAAAGCCCGTGCATTCAGTGGAAAATACTTTTAATTCTTCTAACAGACAGCCAAGTAGCTGAAGCTGACCAGCAAGGGGATTTAACTTTCTGTTTCCATGGGAATGGACTTTGGATCATTAAAAAAAAAAAAAAAAAAGAGAGAGAGATTTCAAAGTTTGAAACCAAATCTCACACAGCTTGCATTCACCAATCCAACCTCCATTTTCCTGGGACAAAGTAATAAAAAAAACCTAGCAACTAAATTAATGAGAGTTCTGGCTTACCAACTAATTTCTTATTTCAATACCTCATTTTCTTCCTCAGCAGAGGTGGACATCTCTTACAGACGGTGAACCAGTAGCTGTATTATGCTCAGTTTTGATGCTAGACAGTGACATTTCAGAAACAGCACAGTGTTTTAGTTGGCAGGTTTTGTAGCTCATCTAGGACAGTAGTCACTTGATGTTGTTAGCACAATTTATAATTCATACTGCATTGTAAAATATATAGAACAGTGGTAAAATTGGAAGTCACTCTGCCACAATAGATACAAAAAGGTATTAAGACAACAACGTTAGGATTCAAGTGTTTTATATTGTCAAGATAGCTCCTGGTAGCTAGAGTGGCATGGCAACAGCAGAACTGAAGTATTTTTGAATTGTAAGAACCTTTAATTGCTCTGTTCTTAAGTGCGAGCTGAAAATACATAGCAGCCTACAGCTGCAAGTTAGAGCCCAGACTCATCAGTTTCATTTACAGGGTTGCTTGTTGGCAGCTAAAGTATTATTTTGCAATCAGCATTTATAGCTCCTGTTTCTTGTATCATCTAATTGGTAATAAAAAGGGAAGACTCTGGACTTCCAGGATGATGTCTTGAGAGGCTGTAGCTACAGCCAACAGTCCAGCCGCCTGCAGCCAACAGTCCAGCCGTCTGCACGCAGGCTGGGGCCACGTACCAGCTCCTCTCCTCAGTCACTTGTGCTCATCCCTCTAAGTTGTTTCAGCTCCGGGGATTTGTAACACGACTGAATACTTAGGAAGATGTGGGATACAGAGGAAAGAAACATGAGATGGTGGGATCTGAGTTTGCACCCTGATCAGCAGGGATCCAGGTTTTCCACTCACCCTGGGAAAAAGTAGTAAAACCCAGATTTTCTCCTTTAAAGGAAAAAATGCAGGGAATGGTGGGTTTGCCCTTGCAGGCTCGCAGTTTCAGCCTGCAAGGTGCTGGGAAGAAGATGGTCAGGTAGGTGGTGCCATATGCATGTGCACACATGCACATAGCTGTCAGACAGCCCGGAGAGCAGCTCCCCACAGGTAAGTGTGGTGGGGGGATAGCAGTGGAAACTGAGACTCCCATAGTGAGCGAGGGAGTTGGGCAAGGCTGGGACTTGGGGGGGGGGGGTGGAGCTGCACAGCTGGGGCAGTACATGGGTCTTGAGGCCTGGGGCTGGAATGTGTGGCTGTAGGGCCTAAGCAGGGACCTGGACGGAGCTGCGGGCAGCTTGTCCAGGGGGCGGGGGAGGCAGCTCCCTGCCACTGTGTGTACTCCCAGGAGAGCATGTACTCCCCAGGTTTGTGCATGGGGTGAGGGTTCTGCCCTTTGTCAGTTCAGGCTCCCTGCCTGACCCTTAGGGCCTCCACAGCCCAGTGGGCAGGACCTTGCATGTCAGGCAGAGCAGAATCAGGTGGGGAAGTTCATTGCCGCCACTTCTGTATCACTATGGCAAGGTAGCCCCTGCCCGCTTGGCAGCAGCTGGGGTGGTGATGTGGAGTTGACCTCCTTGTTGCTGCCAAGTGGGCAGGGAGCACCTTGCCACAGCGATGTGGAGCTCCCAGAGGCAGCAACAAGCTTCCCTGCCAAGTCATGCTCTGCCCTGCTGCATGGGGTCCTGCCTGCTGGGCTGCAGAGGTCCCAGGGGGAGGGCAGCAGGATGGGGAGCCCAAGCCCACAGTGGGCAGCCTGCATTCATCCCTCCCTTCTCCCTCCAAGTCTCCACACTGGCCATGCCACCCAAGGGGGGGGGGGACCAGGCTTCATGCTTCACTCTGCCATAGCAGCCACCACCTCCTATAGGCAGCAGTTGGGCTTTGGGTGCTGCTGCAGGGGGCTATGGACCCAGGTCTCTGGTTCCATTTTTCTGGCAGCCAGAGGCCCACTCCAGAGGGGCTGGGGGGCACCAGCAGGGCCAAGGAGGCTGTGGGCAGGGCACTGGCATATTAGGGCTGCTCAGTTCCACAAAGCACTAGGGGGAACAGAGGGATAGCTGCAGGTGGACCTGTGTCCTGGTGAGCGAAGGGGGCAGGAGGAACTCTGATTTTCCATGATAAAAAATCCAAAATCAAATGCCAAAATGTACAGCTATTAAAATTTAGTACAGTGACTGATGTACTGGTAGGCTGCTAAATTACTTAAAGTTGTAAATATATGAATACAACATATATTGTGTGTTCAATTGATACCTAGATACATATCTAAATATATAGTGGTACTTCACTTTAATCATGGAAACACGTGGTTTGGTGGGGTTTTTAATCGGAGAATTGGCAATGTGGGTTTTTATCAGGGAATTTGCAATTTTTAAACAGAGAAAACTAGAATCCCTGCTGATCAGCAAAGAAATACGAATACTGAAAGTGCCACCTTTCTGAAAACCCACTACATCCAGGTGTGTCAAAATATAGTAGACAGCTTTTGCAACAGATCCAGGTCTGTATTACAGTGATGACTGTAACCAGTTAGAAAAGCAGAATCAGTAAGGCAAATGACAAAACAGTGATTTCTTTTAAAAAACACTATAGAAAAGAAAATTGCAACACACTTTGTTATTCAAAATATTTTGCACACATCCATCTTGCTATATTTAACAAGTTTTACCTTTCAAACAAAGCAAAATTTGCCTCTAGGACAAGGGACAAAAACCTGGTGAGGGGACTGCGGGTGCTCGACCCATCTGGGTGATAGTGATCATTGCCTATTGGAATTCACTATCCAGCACAGGGTGACAAAGGCCTGCAGCAAGACAGCAGCCCTGGACTTCAGGAGAGCGGATTTATGTGAGGTAAGGAGATTAGTCAGGGAGGCACTGAGGTCCCGGAGGGGAGGGGAGTTGGGTGTCCATGAAGAGTGGTTGTTCCTTAAGGAGACGATCCTCCAAGCCAAAGGGTGACAATCCCCATGCGGATCAAAGGGAGCAAGAGTGCTCAAAAGTCCCCATGGCTCACCAAAAGCATCCAGGAACGTCTCAAAGCCAAAAAGGAGGAGTACACCCATTGGAAGGGAAGGGCCATCACCAAGGAGGATTATACCTCCATTGCTTGAGATTGTAGGAGGGCAGTTAGGCAGACTAAGGCAGAGATGGAACTGGGACTAGCAATCCGGAGCAAAGATAACAAGAAGTCCTTTTTTAAATACAAAGAGGGTAAAAAGAAGGTACCAAGTAACGTGAGGCCTCTGCAGGACATTCTTGGTAATCTGTTGGTAGCACCAGACAACAAAACTAATCTCTTTAACAGATTCTTTGCTTCCATTTTTCTGAGCAGGGACAGGGACAAGGACATCCCCCTCACTGGGATTCCAGATGGACCCAGGGGATGTGCAGCCAGGCCCATGCACAGTGAGGACCTAGTCAGGGAGCTTCCGGAGGGACTTGACACGTTCAAATCAGCAGGTCCTAACGATTCTACCCCAGAGCGCTGAGGGAATTGGCAGAGTTTCATGAGCACTTGTGGTGCTCTGGCGAGGTGCCAGAAGACTGGAAAAGAGCCAATGTGGTCCCCATTTTCAAAAAAAGAGAGGAAGGAGGACCCAGGAAACTATAGACCTGTTAGGCTTACCTTGGTCCTGGGGAAGCTCTTTGAGAAAATTCTTCAGAAGCACACCTGCAAGGGACCAGCAGGGGAGATTATGCTTAGGGGCAATCAAAATGGGTTCATTAGAGGCAGGTCCTGTCAGACCAACCTGGTTGCCTTCTACAACCAGGTCACAAAAGCCTTGGATGCAGGTGTCGCGGTGGACGTAGTCTTTCTGGATGTTAGGAAGGCCTCTGACACTGTCTCTCACCCCAACCTCATTCAAAAGTTAGGCAACTGTGGTGTCGATGCCTACACAGTCAGATGGGTCACAAATTGGCTCGAGGGCCGCATGCAGAGAGTGGTGGTGGATGGGTCATTTTCGACCTGGAGGGATATGGGCAGTGGGGTCGCCCAGGGCTCAGTCCTCGGGCCCGCACTGTTTGATATCTTCATTGGTGACTTGGATGAGGGGGTAAAAAGCACCTTGTTCAAATTTGCAGATGACACTAAGATGTGGGGTGAAGTGAGCATGCTAGAAGAGAGAGACAGGCTACAACTAGATCTGGACAGGTTACAGAGGTGGGCGGATGAGAATAGGATGGGTTTCAACACAAATAAGTGCAAGGTATTGTACCTGGGGAAGAAGAACCAGTAGCATACCTACAGGGTGGGGAACTCCCTTCTTGTCAGTACAGAGGCAAAAAAGGATCTTGGAGTCACTACTGATTCCAAGATGAACATGGGCCACCAACGTGGGGACGCGGTCAGGAAGGCTAACCGCACCTTGTCATGCATCCATAGATGCATCACGAGCAGGTCCAGGCAGGTGTTCCTCCCCCTCTATGTGACACTGAAGTACTGCGTCCAGCTCTGGGAGCTGCACTTCAGGAGGGATGTGGATAGCACTGAGAGGGTCCAGAGGAGGGCCACTCACATGATCGGGGGCAGCAGGGTAGGCCCTATGAGGAAAGGCTACGGGACCTGAACCTGTTCAGCCTCCACAAAAGAAGGCTGAGAGAGATCTGGTGGCCACCTATAAACTTGCCAAGGGGGACCAGCAGACAATGGGAGACTCCCTGTTCCCCCAAGCACTAACAAGAGTAACAAGGAATAACAGCCATAAGTTAATGGAGAGTAGATTCAGGCTAGACATCAGGAGGCACTACTTCACAGTCAGGGTGGCTAGGATCTGGAACCAACTTCCAAGGGAAGTGGTGCTCACCCCTATCCTGGGGGTCTTCAAGAGGAGGCCGGATTACCTAGCAACGACCCCAGCATCCTTTTCTGCCCATGGCAGGGGGTCAGACTTGGTAGGGTCAGAAGGGACCTAAGCAGATTATCAACTATGAAACTATGAAAAGGATTCAAGTACAGGCATACCTCGGAGATATTGCGGGTCCGGTTCCAGACTACCGCAATAATGCGAATATCGCAATAAAGCAAGTCACACAAATTTTTTGGTTTCCCAGTGCATATAAAAGTTATGTTTACACTATACTGTAGTCTATTAAGTGTGCAATAGCATAATGTCTTAAAAAACAATGTACATACCTTAATTAAAAAATACTTTATTGCTAAAAAGTGCTAACCATCATCTGAGCCTTCAGCGAGTCGTAATCTTTTTGCTGGTGGAGGGTCTTGCCTTGATGTTGATGGCTGCTGACTGATCAGGGTGGTGGTTGCTGAAGGTTGGGGTGGCTGTGGCAATTTCTTAAAATAAGACAACAATGAAGTCTGCTGCATCGATTGACTCTTCCTTTCACGAAAGATTTCTCTGTAGCATACGATGCTGTTTGATAGCATTTTACCCACAGTAGAACTTCTTTCAAAATTGGAGTCAATCCTCTCAAACCCTGCCGCTGCTTCATCAACTAAGTTTATGTAATATTCTAAATCCTTTGTTGTCATTTCAACAATGTTCACAGCAACTTCACCAGGAGTAGATTTCATCTCAAGAAAACACTTTCTTTGCTCATCCATAAGAAGCAACTCCTCATCCGTTAAAGTTTTATCATGACATTGCAGCAATTCAGTCACATCTTCAGGCTCCACTTCTAATTCTAGTTCTCTTGCTATTTCCACCACATCTGCAGTTATTTCCTCCACTGAAGTCTTGAACCCCTCAAAGTCATCCGTGAGGGTTGGAATCAACTTCTTCCAAACTCCTGTTAATGTTGATATTTTGACCTCCTCCCATGAATCACGAATGTTCTTAATGGCATCTAGAACGGTGAATCCTCTCCAGAAGATTTTCAATTTACTTTGCCCAGATCCATCAGAGGAATCACTATCTATGGCAGCTATAGCCTTACGAAATGTATTTCTTAAATAATAAGACTTGAAAGTGGAAATTACTCCTTGATCCATGGGCTGCAGAATGGATGTTGTGTTAGCAGGCATGAAAACAACATTAATCTCGTTGTACATCTCCATCAGAGCTCCTGGGTGACCAGGTGCATTGTCAATGAGCAGTAATGTTTTGAAAGGAACCTTTTTTTCTGAGCAGTAGGTCTCAACAGTGGGCTTAAAATATTCAATAAACCATGTTGTAAACAGATGTGCTGTCATCCAGGCTTTGTTGTTCCATTTATAGAGCACAGGCAGAGTAGATTTAGCATAATTCTTAAGGGCCCTAGGATTTTCGGAGTGGTAAATGAGCACTGGCTTCAACTTAAAGTCACCAGCTGCATTAGCCCCTAACAAGAGAGTCTGCCTGTCCTTTGAAGCTTTGAAGCCAGGCTTTGACTTCTCTCTAGCTATGAGAGTCGTAGATGGCATCTTCTTCCAATATAAGGCTGTTTAGTCTACATTGAAAATCTGTTGTTCAGTGTAGCCACCTTCATCAATTATCTTAGCTAGATCTTCTGGATAACTTGCTGCAGCTTCTACATCAGCACTTGCTGCTTCACCTTGCACTTTTATGTTATGGAGATGGCTTCTTTCCTTAAACCTCATGAACCAACCTCTCCTAGCTTCAAACTTTTCTTCTGCAGCTTCCTCGCCTCTCTCAGTCTTCATAGAATTGAAGAGAGTTAGGGCCTTGCTCTGGATTAGGCTTTGGCTTAAGGGAATGTTGTGGCTGGTTTGATCTTCTATCCAGACCACTAAAACTTTCTCCATATCAACAATAAGGCTGTTTCACTTTCTTATCATTCGTGTGTTCACTGGAGTAGCACTTTTAATTTCCTTCAAGAACTTTTCCTTTGCATTCACAACTTGGCTGTTTGGCGCAAGAGGCCTAGCTTTCGGCCTATCTCGGCTTTCGATATGCCTTCCTCACTAAGCTTAATCATTTCTAGCTTTTGATTTAAAGTGAGAGATGTGCGACTCTTCCTTTCACTTGAACACTTAGAGGCCATTGTAGGGTTATTAATTGGCCTAATTTCAATATTGTTGTGTCTCAGGGAATAGGGAGGCCTGAGGAGAGGGAGAGAGATGGGGGAACGTCCGGTCGGTGGAGCAGTCAGAACAGACACAACATTTATCGATTAAGTTCACGGTCTTATATGGGCGCGGTTCATGGCGCCCCAAAACAATTACAATAGTAACGTCAAAGATCACAGATCACCATAACAAATATAATAATAATGAAAAAGTTTGAAATATTGCGAGAATTACCAAAATGTGACACAGAGACATGAAGTGAGCAAATGCTGTTGGAAAAATGGCACCGATGGAAAAACGGCGCCGATGGACTTGCTCAACACAGGGTTGCCACAAACCTTCAATTAGTAAAAAACCCAATATCTGCGAAGCGCAATAAAGCGAGGTATGCCTGTATAAAGAAATTGAAGCCATCCATCCAGCTGAATTCCACTACAAAACTTGTTGATAAAGTTCATTGGATAAAGTTCTTTAGATTTTGCTTGTCAGTCTGACAGCATTCACAAATATTGATTCCATATTTATCCTCTAAGCAGTAATGAACAGATCACAAACACCAGAAAAATTAAATCTAAAATATAAAGCACTTTATAGATCCAACACTTTTCAACATGTTAGCTTGGAACAGGACACACACTTCTCAGACAGCTGCACACACTTCCTACACCATTATATAAAGAATGTCTGTATATGGTAAGTTGTCCCTAAAAGGTGGTTGTTTTGATTATATTTCACAAATACCAAAGGGGTGGGGGACTATACAAGTTTAAGCACACAAACTTTTCACTATTTAGTGATTATTTTAGTAATCATCATCAAGACTATGCAATGGAGAATGACGGAAAGGTACTGAACAGCTCGCATTTACATTAGCATATACAGGAATTGCAAATATTCAAGAGCAGTCAGGGTCATTATCATTAGACAGTGAATAGAGCACATTATGTGACAACCACTGACCTTTACTCAACAGGTTTGTATAAGAGGGTATCACACCCCAATCTAGTATGTCCACGGATGCAGAAAAAGTGTTTTAATTTCTGGATTGATGTGCAATAATTGTGTAGGGCCACAATTATTGGCTTTAATATAAGGGTAAATGGGTGAAATTCCATAGTTTTTTTATATACAATAGTCTATTATAGTCTATTATACACGAGGTCAGACTAGGTCATCTAATAGTCCCTACTGGCCATAAAAATATGTGAATCTATTACACTATCCTTCGTAACAGTAGCTATTTTACATACATTTGCCGTGATTTCATCTTCATGAAATTTACATTCTGTTCCTCCCTGCTGCCTTTCATTTCACCGATAAACTTGAGGAGATAGGAAAAAAAGAAAGGAGCAGGAATCAAAACATGGCAAGTTGAAGAAACCTTTAGTGCTTTTTAAAAGAAATCACTATTTTGTCATTTGTGCTGCTAATTCTATTTTATAACTGGTTACAATCATCAGTTACCAACATAAAAAACTCAGAGTAACTGTGTGTCTATATCTGCCACTTTATTTTATATATTTATTTTCAGATCCCTTAACTACATGAATGAGTTTAGGCAAACAACCAATTTTAACTACACTTTTCCTGTTCCTTGCACAGAGATAAGCTTTACATAAACAACTTAGTTGCAGGGCATGCATGACAAATGCAATGAAAAAGGTGAGGGCTCTGAGGCTCAGACTTGCATTTACACATTACACAGATCTTTGCTTTAAAATATTTGATAGCAAACCAATTCATGAGCTTTATTGAATGCAACAGGCTATTCTAGCCATATATCATTTTTACAAGAACAGAATCTCAAGCCAAGTAGTAGAATGCCAGTGTAAATGAGTATAATATTCCTGCTGAATTAAGTACATAAAAAGAAAACATCCAGACATGTTACATTCCCAATGTTTCAAAACAAAACAAAAAACCCTCTCTTATCCTGGTGGTTGATAATGTATTTGACTAACACTAAGAGTCCAGGGCAAATTTGCACGCTCTCTCATCTTTGAAACCAAATAGTACAGGATACAAGCAAATGATTAAGAAAACAAAGTCTATTACACAGACAAAACTGGGTGCATCTAAAAAAGTACTTACAAAGATCCAGAGTGAACAGCTGTAGGTCAAATTTAGAGATTGTAGTCTACCTCCTTTAAGAAGATTGCCAGAAATGATGCAAGTTGTTCAACTAGCATATGATAATTGTCACCACAAAGGGAATGCAAAGTTTTAAAGTCAGAAGATACAGTAAGAAATTATGTTCCACAGATGACATAATATATTAGATCAATTAAAATGCAGGCAGTGTGAAAACATACGTTTTTATTTACACATTCGTGAATGGAAAAAAACCAAGAATGCTCAGCTGTTCAAAGGCACAAACAACAAAGATGAGTTTTAGAGATGTCACTTATCAAGCAAACTCTTAATGGATACATTTAATCCAGTAAAGCATTTCAGATAAAGATTCATAGATTCATAGATGCTAGGGTCGGAAGGGACCTCAATAGATCATCGAGTCCGACCCCCTGCATAAGCAGGAAAGAGTGCTGGGCCTACATTACCCCAGCTAGATACACATCCAACCTTCTCTTGAATACCCCCAGGGTAGGGGAGAGCACCACCTCCCTTGGGAGCCCGTTCCAGACCTTGGCCACTCGAACTGTGAAGAAGTTCCTCCTAATATCCAATCTAAATCTGCTCTCCTCTAGCTTGTGGCCATTATTTCTTGTAACCCCCGGGGGCGCCTTGGTGAATAAATACTCACCAATTCCCTTCTGTGCCCCCCTGACGAACTTATAGGCAGCCACCAGGTCGCCTCTCAACCTTCTCTTGCGGAGGCTGAAAAGGTCCAGTTTCTCTAATCTCTCCTCGTAGGGCTTGGCCTGCAGGCCCTTAACCATACGAGTGGCCCTTCTCTGGACCCTCTCCAGGTTATCCGCATCCTTCTCGAAGTGTGGCGCCCAGAATTGCACGCAGTACTCCAGCTGCGGTCTGACCAGCGCCCGATAGAGGGGAAGTATCACCTCCTTGGACCTATTTGTCATGCATCTGCTGATGCACGATAAAGTGCCATTGGCTTTTCTGATGGTTTCGTCACACTGCCGACTCATGTTCATCTTGGAGTCCACTAGGACTCCAAGATCCCTTTCCACTTCTGTGCCACCCAGCAGGTCATTTCCTAGGCTGTAGGTGTGCTGGACATTTTTCCTCCCCAGATGCAGCACTTTGCATTTCTCCTTGTTGAACTGCATTCTGTTGTTTTCTGCCCACTTGTCTAACCTGTCCAGGTCTGCCTGCAGCTGTTCCCTGCCCTCCGGCGTGTCCACTTCGCCCCATAGCTTAGTGTCATCTGCAAACTTGGACAGAGTACATTTCACCCCCTCGTCCAAGTCGCTGATGAAGACATTAAAGAGTATCGGTCCAAGCACCGAGCCCTGCGGGACCCCACTGCCCACACTCTTCCAGGTCGAAACCGACCCATCCACCACAACTCTCTGGGTGCGACCCTCCAGCCAATTCTCCACCCACCGGACTGTGCAGTGATCCAAGTCACAGCCCCTTAACTTGTTCACCAGTATGGGGTGGGATACCGTATCAAAGGCCTTCCTGAAGTCCAAGTATACGACATCCACCCCTCCTCCTGCGTCGAGGCGTTTTGTGACCTGGTCATAAAAAGAGACTAGATTGGTCAGGCACGATCTACCTGCCACGAACCCGTGCTGGTTTCCCCTCAGCATAATTTGTCCTGCCGGGCTCTCACAAATGTGAGCCTTGATGATTTTCTCAAAGATTTTGCCAAGGATGGAGGTGAGACTGACTGGCCTATAGTTACCCGGGTCCTCCTTCCTCCCCTTCTTGAAAATGGGAACCACATTGGCCCTCTTCCAGTCCTCCGGGACTTGACCCGTGCGCCACGAGCATTCAAATATTCCCGCCAGTGGCTCTGCAATGATGTCGGCCAGTGCCTTCAGTACCCTCGGATGGAGCTCATCCGGGCCTGCCGACTTAAAGGCATCCAGTTCCTCCAAGTGACCCTGCACCACCTCAGGGTCCACGCATGGAAGTCTGGTGCCTTGCTGCTGCCTCCCTACACTCCCAGTGAGAGACTTGTCATGCCTCTCGCTTAGGAACACTGAGGCGAAGAACTCGTTGAGGAGTTCAGCCTTGTCCCCTCTGTCCGTCACCAATTGTTTCTGCCCATTTAGCAGGGGTCCTATTCCTCCCTGGGCCTTCCTTTTACTCCCTATATATCTAAAAAACAATTTCTTATTGTCTTTTACTTGGGTTGCCATCCTCAGCTCCATGGTAGCTTTGGCCTGTCTAACTGCCTCCCTACAAGCACGAGCAGAAGAGGTATATTCCTCTTTGGTGATCTCTCCCTGTTTCCACTTTTTATGTGCTCCCCTTTTGGCCCTTAGTCTGCCCTGGATTTCTCTGGTCAGCCAGGGAAGCCTCCTGGCCCCTTTCCCTCTTTTACCTCGCATGGGGATCGTCTCGCTTTGTGCTCGAAGGATAGCTTCCTTAAGGCACAGCCACCCTTCTTGGGCTCCCATCATTTCAAAACTACCACTCTGCAGTGCATCCTTCACTAATTGCCTGAGTTCGCTGAAATCAGCTTTCCTAAAGTCCAGCACGTTCACCCTACTGGTTACCTTACCCACTCGACGCCTTATGTTGAATTGCACTTTTAGGTGATCACTGTCCCCCAGATGGCTACCGATCTGTAGGTCCCCTACTATGTCATCCCCCGTTGCCAATACCAGATCCAGATGTTATTTTATCAGTATGAAGTCTGCTTTTTAACGGCAAGCCATGGACACATGTGGCTAAAATCTCTCCGTCTCCGTCTCCAATAACATCCTCTATAATTTCTTGGATGCCTTTACTTTCAATGGGTACTTGTTGATGCTAAGGCTTGAAGGGGCTCCATTTCTCTTACTTCTATATCCCTTTCCTTAGGAACAAGCACCCCATATTTAACTCCAACTTTCAAGATATTCCAGGTAACCACTTCTCGTGACTTCTGGCTTGTGTATGGAGGGGGAGAAGGAAGAAGGAAGGAAAGGAAAGGAAGGGGTACAGGAATACTTATTAAATACGGATCCATATATCCATTAACATATCCATATTAATTAAATCAATACTTTCTTATTAAAGACACACAACACAATGCCTAAAGCATTTAACTCCAATTCCATCCTGGCTTCTAGAAGACAAGATATACATAAATGTTCCAAAATTCAGTGAAACAAATGTTTAAAAGTTCACATGCACAGTTTTTAGCACTGTGCACAGAACAACTGGCTTCTATGGTCCATTAAGTTTTAGTTGTTTTCTATAACATTGCATTGTTATGGTGGGATTTTCAGAAGCCATCAGCATTGGCTCAATTCCACTCCTACCAAATTCCCAGGGGTGCTTGCCATTAAGTTCAGAGCCAGACCAAAGTTAAGTGCTTCAGAAAAATCAATCTTTCCTTATTTCACTGTTAATCCCTTTCTTTGAACTTTGGAGTACCTACCCTTCAGCAGTATAAAGTGTCAAAAGTTCCTCCTTTGCAAGAAGCTATGTTAGTCAAACAGCTATATCAAAATCATGCCCATTTCCGTAGTCTACAAGTGTGCAATACCAGATATTCAGGAAGCTGCTCTAGGACTCCATTAGGAACTAGATTTGACAGTTACCTTTAATTTAGAGGAGGAAGTGAATCACACCACTTAAAGTATTACCAGTGCAAATGATTACAAAGAACAGAAGAAGATATCAGAGTGCATCACTGCTTTATGCCTTTTTGTCCCCCTTAAGGGCAGCATAAAAAAAAAAAATCAGGCTGTATAAAATACTCTTATATGTTGCTTTCTAACCTGAAACACTTGATCTTGCATTTCAGAACCACAGACCTAAAACACAGGTACCTAACCAACCAGCCTACGTTTGAAGAAGTGCAAAGCTCTGAGCACATTTGAAGCTCAGGTAACTTACATTTGGGACTCCTATTCTTGAAAAAAATCATTGCTTCCCTGTCTTTATTCCATTTTTTTTGCTATATTACAGGTTTCTATTGACCAACGTAAGAGGCTGGTGAAGAATGAAGCTCTTCACATGGTTTTATTAGTGTCCCTGCCCCCATCATTTTATTTGAGAATAATTCTCAAATTTGAAAAAGCCTGTGTAGAAAGCATAAAGGATGAACTCCCATCTGTAAAGAAACTCATTGGCCAGCAAATGTCACCTTAAAAAGAAAAGAAAAGCTCCCCCCCCACTACTATTTACAGTTGTGTATCATTACTATTTTTTACCACTTTTATCCCAGAACAGCCCTCATGATCAAATTATTCTAACAAAATTGCTAGAATAATGGTGTAAAACTGAGTATATGTTATTAGCTTTCTTTCAGAAGCGTACTTAATATCTGTATGCTCCTACTTTGTAGCTTGTAGCTGCAAGAGGCTGAAATTTGCTGGCTAGGAAGTGAGGCATATCCCTGACTGCAAGTTAGCATGCATCAGGCAGACTTTGCTGTCACACAAGATTGTGAAACAATCTGTAATTTGCACAATGAACAACAGAATGTATGTTCTATTTTAAAAAGGAATTTGTGTACAAAGTGGACCCAAAATTCTGGATCCTATATTTTCTTCTCATCTGCAACCAAGGTCATACCAGATTGGTCTTCTTGTTGTCCTCCTCTATAGAAGTGTCCACATTTTTAGCTCTTTATTATAGCATGAATTTAGTGCATCTATGAATGGAATGCTATAATTTCATGGAGGGATCAGCTTTTTTTATGAGAATATATTATCGCAATAAAAAGGTAGATAATATTGGACATATTGAAATTAATATGTACACTATTAGGTAGGTCACATAAGGGTAAACAGAAAAAAATCCATCTAAAACTAATTATAGCAGGCTTGAATATATTATATAGTTATGGAAAACTCCTAAAGCATAGTCTTTTTTTCTAACACTGCAGTCAAACACAATATTATGCAACACCATGAGGAATTTCAGGTCCTGGAATATTCAAGTTATCTAAAATATATGGAGAAGTGAAAGAGGGTTTTCCCTATTTGAATAATAAGAAAAACCTTTTTAATTGGCAAACTATTGTACCTGTCGAGAGGGGCAGACTTGACAGCCTTCAAAACAGCCCATTTCCCCATAGAACAGGAATACCCTGCAAGAGAGCAGCACAGGCCACGATCTATGTAAGAAATACTATACTTCAACCTTAGTTTGAAAACGCCAGCCATAAGACCAAGTCTGTTCCAATCACCGTAGCTATTAAATCCGCAGTTTTCTTGTTGAGAGGACTGGTGGTTTTGCAGTATGGATGCATCTTTTAGGAAAGAGACTGGAAACCTTCAAATCTTTATCCATATGCCAAATACACACCAGGCATACATTTGAAAAATCACTGACCCTGGCCAGATCAGAATCAAATATCTAAAAATGTGTGCGCTCTGTTACCATATAGTTCTCATAATATATACATTTTTTTGGTTGTTATAACTTACAAATTAAAAAATATATTAAAAATATTTTCCTTTATTTACCAAGTGATTCTGAAGCATCAGACACTTGTGCAATTTTTTTAAACTTGTATTTTTCATTAGATGGGGTAACCAAAGGTTTAGGTTTGGCTGGAAAAGTCTCAGATTTTGGAGGCTGGTCTCTGACACCAGTGAAAATCAAAATGAGCGTCCAAGTCATGGGGTGTGGAGGCAGAGAGACAGGAGCAATGAACTAGGAAGCCCTAGCAGACAGCAAAATTGCCCTAAGTTATCTTGATTAGTGGATTGCCCATTAACACTAATTGTTACTTCACAGGTGATAGGCAACAATGAGTCATTAACCAGCCACTGACTCCTGGGGTGGGGTAGGCAGGGGAGACAGTGTCCTGGATTTCACATTGTCACATATGGTCACCCATTTGTTGTTAGGAAATATGTTAAATGCATTAAATTAATGCTGATGCCTAATCAGAGTAAATACATCTGATCACAATGACCCATAAATCATATAGATCTGCCTCTGACTTTCTGATAACGAATGAAAGCAAAACCTACTTTTAGATACAAAGAAAAATCTTTGGCTTACATAAATTAAGACAAAAGTTACCATGGCACATACAGTTTGCAATCAGCATGTTCAATTCATTACAGCTGCCCAATGCCAGTCTCATATAAGCCATCTGTGGCAGTTCAGGCTCCAAATGATTAACTTATATAAAATTAACCTGTTTATTAAGTTCCGGCACTGTCATTAGTTTAAGGTGGAGCAGACTCTAGCTACAGATGAAAGGAGAGACAAACAAAACAAGTGCAGTAATGAAAGCAGACTTATGTGATGCTCAGCATAACAAAAAGAATTAGCTTCTTGTTCACGGGTCGCAAGAAGATTCTTTCCAAATAGAGATACCCAGTGCTCCAGATAGCTATTTACCCTCTCCCATCACTTGAGCTGATGGGCACATACATGTTCTAGATGCTTTATGGATAGCAGTTTTTATTGTTCTAGCATATTTTACAAGGTAGGTATATGCTTAAGAAGTTTAATCCCTTCTTTAAAGGGCTTGATCCAATGTCCAATTCTAATATAATAAAAGGCTTAGTTTGTCTGTCTGTCTGTCTGTCTGTCATGCTTTATGAGCACTCTGATTGATTGTCTGGGCAGCCAATCACAATGCTGATTGAAACAACCAGAGTGCTCTGCACAGACAGACACATACAGCGGAGTGCCACCATGACAGTGGGGATGGAGGGGTTCCTTGAAGGCGGTGGCGGCGCAGTGCTGGCCTTCCCCCTCACTCAAGCCTCACTGCCACATCCAAGGGATGGGCTTCCTGCTCCCCTCCCCCCCAGCCCTGTTCCCCGGAAGCAGTGGCAGCACTGGCCAGCTTCATCCCTGCTGTCATGTCGGTGCTCCATCCCCCAGCAGAGGGGGATGCAGGGGATGGTGGGGACAGATTGGCATGGCAGAGTGCTGCCATGACAGAGGGGAAGGAGTGGGTGGCCAAGGCCAGTGCTATGCCGACAGCATCCCGCACTGCCGCTGTCTCCACGGAGCAGGGCTGGGGGGAACAGGCCACCCCTTGGATGCAGTGGTAGAGACAGCAGAACAAGCTTCCCCCTCTCCTGGCAGGCGGTGGCAGCGTGGGATGGTGGGTAGCAGCACTCTGTCCCTGCCCTCCCCCTCAGCAGGGAGGGAGGGAGGGACAGCACGGAAGAGGGGAGGAAGGAAGGGAGAGAGGGGAGTGGCAGCAGGAATGTGGGGGGGTGTTTCCAGTGGCAGTGCCCCCCACCACCGCCACGTGCCACACTCCCCTGCTGCCCAGCCCCAACAACAGCCAGCAGAGAGGGAGGAGGCAGCGTGAAAGGAGGAAGGAGAGAGGGAGGAGCGGTGAGTGGCGGTGGGGGGAATGTTGCATGTGTGGACTGGCAGCAGTGTGGGGCACTGGGTGTTGGCAGCCACTGCCACGTGCAAGCTCCCCTCTCTTCCCTGTTCCTGGGAACTGGTGGCAGCATAGGGTGGATCTGGCGGGGGGAGGGTGCAAGGGGCCGCACACAGGGGCTGGAGGTGGAGCGCATGGGGTCCAGAGGTGGAGCAGCAGCACTGTGGGGCGCTGGGTGGCAGCGTTCCATCCCTGCCGCCTCCCTCCCTTGGTCATTTAAGATGGGCAATTTGCTAGTATGATTAATAAAAAAGACTCCACACAAAATAAATATACAAATAAATACACATATTCAAATTTAAAAAAAAACCATACACATACATACACACACAATTACACTTTCCCTGCATATGTAATATGATGCAGATTATTAAAATGACATATAACTTACCATGTAAAGCTACTGTTTGATTACACTTCTATTGCATGGAGAGTTAAAATAAATATCTTACTTAAAAATATAACTAAGTTTATTAACTTAGGATTTAAGCTTAACTGTGTTTCTACCATTATCAAAATGAAAGGAAGTCTGAAGAAAGTCATAAGGCAAGACGACTTTCAGGCCCAACACAACCAGAATTTCCAAGCGTTATCATCACATGACTCATACTGTTTTAACATGCTCAGTGTACATTCAGAATTATGATCCCCAGCGCACAGAAAGTCAGCAAAGTCAGTGTGGAGGGGTTTTAGGAATTTGAGTTCTCCTTTAATATCTAGAGATGCTGCAGGAACAAAACTCTCCGTCCCAAGGGCTCCTAAGCTCCAGGACACACACGAGACAAGAGTCTTCACTTATGTCCAAGACAACAAATACTGGCTGGGCTGTATGTGCATTTGGAGGGAGAATTCTGTCGGCCATATGATTTCTTTATGAAACCAGAACAGACAATTGATTCTCTGTTCAGATTTATGTTTAAAGTCAACTGTATGCCATGATAGCTTCGTAAAATGTGATTTACAAATGAAATGCTGTAGAAAGAAAAGGGTACCAATTATCAGCAGTCATAACTACTGAGTATCTTACATAAACACATTTCACATTAATAAAGGAGAAGCGAAAGTCCATCGTTTAGTTTGGGGGATAACCTGCAACTGACATGAAAAGTTCTAACAAGGGTTCTGAAAAGTTCTGTCATCTAAAAGTTTCAGGTATCCAAGTTGCATATGCAAAACACGTGGGACTGACAACCCGTTAGCCATCAAATGCATTTTTCCAATCAAGTGCTGCATTAAATTCACCTGCCCCCATATCTACATGTTATATCTTCTGGATGTTCCTGTTAAAATTATCAATAGTGAGGTAATGATGACACATGGAACTTGATCTTACAAATACTTCTATAGTTACTTAATACTGACTTCAGTATATGTACTTATATGCCTAAAGTTCACACATGAGTAAATGTTGGAAGGACTGAGCTTTAAATTGTTACTTTAGGTTTCAGAGATAATGGTGCTACTGGGATAAATGGAAGAGTTTGTATTCCTTAACAGCATTTTGGGATACTTGTATCCTTCCAAAAACAACAACTTTTGAATGCTCTCCAGCACTACATGTTAACCTTCATTTGCACTACAGGGCCTCTGCCACGATAGCTGTGCTACCATTGCCATGACAGCAGAGCCCCTCCTGAAGACACAGGGTTTTTTCTAACAGAACACCTATACTTCCTTGCCCACACCCCACCAAAACAGCAGACAGACTCCTCTTTCTGTCATCAGGATGGCTACATCCACACTAGGCGCTTTACCGATGTATCTAGATGAGCTAAGAGGAGTGATTTTTTCACACCTATAGCCGACAACTACTCAAGCAAAACTTTGCACCACAGATCTACAGTCGATACAACAGTGATGAACACAGGATAAAACTCTAGAGAATAGGAACAGAAGCATAATTTGTAGCATGTATTTTCCTTTAGTGGCCAATTTAATGAAAATATTCATTCATAACATAAGCATAGTGATGGCTAACAGTATTAACAAATAGAAGTAAACATCATAGTATAAGTAGCTGTGTATATCTTAAGTTGTACCACAATCTAGAAGCAAGTCATTTTTCAAGTCAAGAGTTCGTTTACAAGAATTCAAGAGAGACACCACAAACCTTTAAAAGGTTATTTATGTATTCATAATGAAACCTAGTTCCCCCATTTACCTGGAAGGGTTCAAGGACTCAGTTCTTCAGTGAGCTTTGTACAACTAGATACCTACAATCAGCACAGAGTTTACTGCAGGGTGAACCACTTATTGTGCTTTCAGAGAAAAAGGGTAGAAAAAGCTAAAGGAGACTACTCTGTATGATTTATAGATGAAAGAATTTTAATCCCTTCTGTAAAGCACTTGATCCCAACATCCAATAAGATTGATGGAAAGAATCCAACTGACTTCATTTGAACTAAGTACAGAAAACCCTCGCTATTCACAGGTTCAGCATTCATGGTTTCAAATATTTGCAGTGCGCTAAATATTCACTTGCTGCCGCTGCGCTCCCACCGCTGCCACCGCTGCACTACTGCCGCCACACTCCCACTGCTGCCAGCGCAGCCGTGCACCCTCCCCCACGGCTGCCTGGGGCACGCACCGTTCATGAACATAGACAACATTTATAAACGCAGTTCAGTATTCATGGATTTTGCCATTTGCGGGATCTCCAGAACGCATACCCTGAGAATGGGTTTCGTGTACCCAAATTAACACCTGTTGTTAGGGACCTACTGAAAATCTTTGAAAATGCAAAATCAGATGTTTTCCATGAAAAATAGCAGGCTCTGTGATTTTGGCAGGCTCGCTGCAAAACAAAACTTAACCAGCAAGCAGAGAAAAGAGTGGGAGACTCTACAGTCTTGAAGCACTGGGGGAGGGGGGCGGGAGGAGAGGAGAGGGAGAGGGAGCAAATGAGAACCTGAGCCTGTGATATAGGTTGCAGTACAGGTGCCAAGTCCAGGAAGTGACCAGGTTTTGGCGCCATCTTTTAAGCAGCCAGAAGCACGCTGTGGCATCGTGAGTAGGATTGAGCAGGGATAAACAGTGAGAAGAAATCCTCCAAGAGGGCCAAATATGTTTCAGCTTAGGGCCATGTATGGCAGTATCCAGCAGGGACCTTGCATGCACATGGAGGCAGACTGTTTTGTACTGCCTGCAGTGTGACTCTGGATGTATTGAGGAAAACCAGTGTAGATCAACACTTAGAATCTGAGGCACACAAGAAGTAAAAGGCTGCTGCAGAGGCTGAAGGTTAGAGCAAGAAACAAGCCATTGTGTCCTTGCTCTTTAAAAGGACCATGGAAAGCAGCTTGGCAAGACAAGGCAGCATTTTCCCTTGTGCAGGTTTTTGTGGTGGCAAACATCCTGCTGGAGAAACTTGATCACCCTAAGGGAGTACCTGCACCAAACTGTGTGAAGTGCTGGCAGTTTTCCATGTGTGAACAAGCTCCGCCAAGACTATCTCCTTGCAGTGATTGCTTCACACGTACAACCCACAAAGTCTGCATTGGCAGAGTACAACTCCTCTTTTGTGGCCAATAAAGCCACTGGCACTCAAGATAACTACATAATGCACATTGTATTTGTACCTGGGAGCTGCCTATTTTTCAAACAGAGCCTGTTGATTTTTCTAGTGTGGCTCAGGCTGCAGTGAAGGCAATAGCTTTACGAGATCTCAGCATTCCAGTCTGACAATGTCATGTACATGTGCAAATTGTCATGTACATGTGCAAGGCTTTCTCTGATGTGCTCCAAGGAATGCTACTCAACACAATTCATGTCACCTTCAATGTGCATATTCTGTCTTTAGTAAGTGACATCTGGCACATGCAATTCCCTGATGTAGATAGCTTCAAGAAAGCCTTCAAGCACTGTCCAGGCCATAAGCTCCAGTACAGGAAGTCCCATGCCAGTCAAAGTGGGGACTTGCCTGCCACTGTGTCACTGCTACCAAAGCCTGTGCTCACAAAACGAAATCTGTGGCGCAGTGCAGTCCATTACTATACCAAGCATATGCAGTACTATCAGCAGTTTGTGAGCAAAGCACTGGAAAAAAAAATTACACCTGGAACACAGTGCATGCTTAAGCTATGTGATCTACTGGAACAGGGAGATGTTCAAGATCAAGTGAAGTTTGTGGTAGAAAATGTCACCCAGTGCATGGAGCTTCTAACGTGCTTCAAAGGCTGGCAGGCTTTGATCCACCACACCACACACCAGGCTGATGGATTTGATAAGTTGGGTGGAAGACATGACATTACAAGAACTGTCAAGTCGAGGTACACTGATATATCGGTCCACATTAGATCAGCACTGATCAAAGGAAAATTGACATTATTGGCAATTGGCTTTTTTGACTGATGTGGCCGATAACTACCACATGCATAAGTACAGCCCCAGTATGCACGTGGCCAGAAATGCAGCCCAGCAGCTTGGAGAGTAGTGTCTGGCTGGTAAGTCCAGGGTGGGGAAGTGGGGAGGGGAGGAAGATGGAGGCCCCAATGGTAAGGGAGGGAGTGGGGCTGGGGCAGGGGCAGGGTGTTGCCCAGACAGGGTGGGGCAGCGCAGAAAGTGAGGCAGAGCCACGGGTGGCTTGTTCAGGGGGATGGGGAAGGCCTCAGGAGCATGTGACCCCCAGATCTGTGTGTGAGGCAAGCTTCGGCTGCCCACTGCGGGCTCAGGTCCAGGGGCTGCACCCGCCTCTTCCTGGTGGGGGAGCTGGCCTGTGCTTGGGGTGGGTGGCAGTGGCGCTGGGAGTGGGGGGTTATGGGGTAGGCTACAGCCACCACAAATTTGCTGTAGGACTCCCTCCCAGTACCACTGCCACCTGTTCTGAGCAGTCCCAAACCAGCACCCTCGCTGGGAAAAGGCTGGCACAGCCCCTGGCCCTGAGCCCACAATGGACAGCCTGCCCTCATCCTGCACACAAATCCAGGAGGCACATGCCTTCCATGTCTCCCCTAAGAGTGTATGCAGCAGCAGGGAACTTCCCCCATGTTGCCCCTAGATAAACTGCCCATGGCTCCACCCCATGCCCTGCCCTAGCTGGGTAGCACCTACCACTGCTGGACTCCCTGCCTTATCATGGGGGCCTCAATCTGCCCCTCCCACCCTTTTTTCCACCGTGGCCCTTCCCCCACAACAGACTCACTAGCCAAACACTGCTCTCCAAGCTGCTGGGCATATTGCTAATCGGATTCATATCAGCCAATATGGCTGGTTAATAATTAGCCTAAAAATCTTTATCAGTGCACCCCTGCTGTTAAGCTGTCAATATGAAAACTATCAAAGAAGGGACCTGTTCCAGGCAATAGCTGTGAAGCTGAACCGCTACTACAGTTGCAACCCATCACTACGACCGCAGTTCAGACAACTGGCTGCCTCCTTTTTTAGTACTGTTTGCATTTTGGACCCCAACCAGGTGCCTGCTCCAAGTTGTGACCCTCAAATAATGAAATCAATCTCTGGACAGGGGAAAAAATCATGACAAGGAAGGTGCTGCTTATGTGAACTTTGCCAATGATGCAGATGCCTGTGCCTGAGTTTTGGGACTCTGTTGATTACCAGTTTCCACATCTATATGCCCCCAGCAAAATGCTGCCTCATCCTTCCAGCTAACTCAGCGGATGCTGAGTATGCCATCTCAATGTGCAGACAAGTGCTCACTCCGCAGAAAGAGAAGGCCGGCAGTTGTGGCTGACATTAAGGTAAGCATCAAGTAAAATCCTTTTTTACAACATCATTTAGTAAAGTATGATGACGGTATTAGTTACAATTCATGTTGTGTATAGCTTTAATTTAAACTCTAAAATGAAATATTTTACAGACAACCCTCACTTACCGCGGGTTGTAGCGCTCATTTAAAATACCTACCTGGTTTCACTCAGCGCTCAGCGTGTTTCATTGTAACACTCAGAGCAGGGGTGGAGAGGAGCAGCGGTTGTGGTGTTAGCATTGAGCGAAGTGGTGAATGGCAGCTGGCAGGAGCCCAGGGTCCACTCTGGCACATGGTGCTGGAGTGGTCAGGGAGGAGCGGTAGCAGCAAGATGGGGCGGGTGAGAGGCAGACAGTATGAGCTTAGAGCCCAGGCCAGCAGGGCCCAGGGTGGGGTGGCAGGAGCACAGGGTCTGCTCTGACACCTGGTGCTGGAGCGGCTAGCAGGCAGGGAGGAGTAGCAAGAAGGGGCAGGTGGGGGGCATGAGCGTGGGGCCTGGGCTGGTAGGGAAGCAGCAAGGTGGGGCCTAAGGCCAAGGCTGGCAGGAGTGCAGAGCCTGGGCCGGTACAAGCCAGTGCAAGCCGAGCCCACAGAGCTCCCCTGCCCCCAGGCTGCAGCCCATGCCCTGTTCTGCTCCAGTCACACACTCACCTGCCGGGCATGGACACCATCCTGAGCCTGCAGTGATCTGGTGGTGGCAGCTTGTCCCAGTGCTGGGTGCCCTTGAGGGAGCCCCTACTGGGCAAACCAGGGCGCGGATGGGTGGGTAGGCTCCCCGTGCCAGAGCCCTGCTGCCTTCTCACCAAAATCCCTGGGTGGGTGGGTCCCCAACTCAGGCCCCATGAGCAGGGCAGCTGGGGTGCACAGGTGCACTGGTGGCCGGCGGGTGCAGGCTGGCAGGGGAACAATGAGGCCAGGAGGAGCTGATACCTTTCCTGGCAAAGCCCCCATGGTGCCTTGCTAGGAGCGACCCAACCACACCCAGCAGGGCCCAGGGTGGGGCTGCAGTAGTGCAGGGTCTGGCCAGCAGGTGGTGTGGAACCAATTATGTTTACTTACATTAAATCCTATGGGGAAATGGATTTCGCTTGATGCTGTTTCGCTTACTGCTTGGTTTTTCCGGAACCAATTAAGAGCGCTAAGCAGGGGGTGCCTGTATTAATTCAATGCTTAGATTGCTTAATAATGTATCAATTAATGGCTTCTGCAGGCTTAGTCGAGGTAATTAAGTCACAGTTTTGGGCCATTTCCCAACCTGCAGTGAGGAGTGGGACTGCTGGAGCCCCTGGGCCAGAGCCATGGCGGGGTAAGAGAGGTCTGCCACAATAAACCTGCAAAAATGTCAGCCGGCCCTGCGATCTACCCATGAAAAACAGCTACCTGCCTCATTGATTAGAGAAGATCCGTACCCATTGTTAATCCAACCTTACCTGAGGGGCCTCAATAACTTTGCAAATATCAAAATTTGCTTTGTTAAAATTAGTTTGCAGAAGCCAGTTTAATGCAGAACACTTAACTTCCCCAAGCCCCACCTCTTCTACAGAAGTGTAGGAAAAGTTAAAAAAAACAAAGGAAAAACAAAACAAGACAACCCAGGAAACTTGCCTACCACAAGCATATTTCCAAATTCAACTTGGTATAGTAATACACACAGTATGATCAAAATTCAATACAAAAAATGCTGAGGGTTTATAGTTACTAGTGCATTTTTCAGTAAAAATATTGGGGAAGTTTCAGGTTGGAGCTGGTATTTAGATATTAAGATTTAAATCGGCAAATACATATAGTGTAATTTATATATAAAACTACAACTGCAAATCAACCAAATGAGCTACCAGTGCACTAACAAATAAGGCTGCGCAAAATGGCTGTTTCATTGCGATTTCAAATTTGGCCGTTTTGGAGGACAGTGATTCATTTCGGTATTCCAGATCACTGTTCTGTTTCAATTCAGATGAATCTGCTTCGTAGTTTCAACGCTGTTTCGGTGATACGACCATAGGCTATAATGGGGAAACGCTAAAATACCTATAACTTTGTCGTTCCTTGCCCGATTCAGATGAAAATTGCAGGGATGGAAGCCCCTTCTAAGGGCATGAAGCCTGCCAAGTCTCAAGGAGATAGGTGTAGGGTTTTTTGTAAAACTGTACATCAGACTGTTCAAAGCAAAGTCCTGACGTGTGACTGCGTGTGTCAAGGCGCAGTGGTATCAAAACAGCAGGGACAGTAGTCTGTACCAGGGGGCCTTCCTGGTGGTTGATCTAGGAGGTTGATGAAGTGAAGTGCATAGACTTGTCTGTGAAAAGTGGCTTGTAAATTCAAACAAGCACCAAACCTCACTAACCTCATCACCAGAACCCAACTTCCTACAGCCCAAAACACACCAAATGGATCTAGATCATGTCATGACAAGAAATACAAAACCTGCCAACATACTTGGGGCAGGGCACTGTTGGTGCCTGCCACTTTAAGAACGGAGTCAAGCAGCCAGCAGGTGCTTGATTGCGGTGGCCATTTTAGAACTCTGGCCGCCTATATAAACGGAGCAGTTTGCTGCTGGCAGGTGAGGCAGTAACACTGCTTAGCTATAAAGCTGCATGCAACATCCTGGAGGTAAGGGCAGGAACTGTAGGGGATGGTTTGGAGGCTCCTGGTCCTGGGCATGACCTAAAACTGCACCCTGCTGGGAGTGGGTGGGGCCTGGTAGGGCTCTCAGTGTTGTGGGAGCCCCCAGGAAATGCCCCTGAACTGCTAAGTTAGAACTTTTGAGGGGAAGGGTATATCTGTGTAAATGGGAGAGTATCTGTTTGTGAATTTAGAGCTCATTGCTACCTTCTTGAAGACAGTTATCTCCTAGATTAAGGAATCGCAAGTTAGCATTTAATGTACCTAATTAGCTGAACTGTTATAAAGTAAGCCATTTCACATTGTCCTCCTTCACGTGACATCTCTAACCTTTTCAAAATACCTAGAATCATAGAAACGTAAGGCTGTAGGGAATTCACAAGATCTAATCAAGTCCCCTGCTGAAGGCAGGATCATCCCTAATGTCAGGTCAAGTGACCAATGTTGTGTGCCTAGCCTTACTATAAATAATAAACAAGTCTTATGTCAGTATCCTGTTGGACTACACACCGTGCAATCCACAATGCAGAAATACTATCCCTACTTTAGACAACTTAATCATGTCAGATACTTACGGGAGCAACAAACATATAATGGACAGAAAATCCCACTTCCACCAAACATTGAGAACTTTGAGGAATCCGTGCTTTACACCAGGAGTAAAAGATTGAGGAGCATGTGGTTAAGTCACTGGCCCACGGCTCAGGAAACCTGGCTTGAGCTCCCAGTTCTGTCACAGACTCTCCTTGGAACCCTAAGCAATCTGCTTAGGTCCAAATCTCCAAGGAGGATTACTCCGCGCTGGTCCGGTCCTGCAGGGACCAAACCAGGAAAGCCAAGGCTGCAACTGAACTCCAACTAGCTTCAGGCATCAAGGACAACAAAAAGTCCTTTTTCAGATATGTGGGGAGCTGGAGGAAAAGCAAGGGCAATGTTGGACCCCTGCTAAACCAGATGGGGCAACTGACAACTGACGCCCAGGAAAAAGCCAACCTATTAAATAGGTACTTTGCGTCAGTCTTTCATCAGTCACACAGGACGCCCATGCCTGCTATGGGACAGGGAAATCTGGGTGAGGGGGATCCCCTACCCTCCATCAATGCTGACCTCGTGAAGGAACACCTTGAGAAGCTGGATACCTTCAAGTCAGCTGGCCCTGACAACCTGCACCCCAGGGTACTCAAGGAGCTGGCGAGCATCATAGCCCAGCCCCAGCACAGATCTTGGAAAACTCCTGGTGCTCTGGTGTAGTGCCCGAAGACTGGAAGAAGGCCAATGTGGTGCCGATCTTCAAGAAAGGGAGGAGAGTGGATCCGGCTAACTACAGGCCCATTAGCCTGACTTCTATCCTGGGGAAGATCTTAGAAAAGTTTATTAAGGAGGCCATCCTTGAGGGACTGGCCCAGGCTAACATTCTAAGGGACAGCCAGCATGGGTTTGTTGCGGGTAGGTCTTGTTTGACCAATCTCATTTCCTTCTATGACCAGGTGACCTATCACCTGGACAAGGGAGAAGAGATTGATGTCATATATCTTGACTTCAAAAAAGCTTTTGAACTGGTATCACATGATCACCTCTTGGCCAAACTGCCCAGTTGTGGCTTTGGCTCCACCACGATCCGCTGGCTGGGAAATTGGCTTCATGGTCGGACCCAGAGGGTTGTGATTGATGGCAGTCACTCATCGTGGTGCCCTGTGACCAGTGGGGTCCCTCAAGGCTCTGTCCTGGGACCCATACTGTTCAACATCTTCATTAACGATGTGGACATTGGAGTCAGGAGTGGACTGGCCAAGTTCGCCAATGACACCAAACTTTGGGGCAAAGCATCCACGCCAGAAGATAGGCGGGTGATCCAGGCTGACCTGGACAAGCTCAGCAAATGGGCAGAGAAGAACCTCATGGTGTTTAACACCGAAAAATGCAAGGTTCTCCACCTTGGGAGGAAAAACCTGCAGCACCCTTATAGGCTCGGCAGTGCTACGTTGGTTAGCACTACAGAAGAAAAAGACTTGGGGGTCATCGTTGACCACAAGATGAACATGAGCCTCCAATGCGATGCTGCGGCTAGTAAAGTGATCAAAATGCTGGCGTGCATCCATAGATGTTTCTCGAGCAAATCCCGGGACGTCATTCTCCCCTTGTACTCGGCCTTAGTGAGGCCGCAGCTGGAGTACTGCATCCAGTTTTGGGCTCCACAATTCAAAAAGGATGTGGAGAAGCTTGAGAGAGTCCAGAGGAGAGCCACGCGCATGATCAGAGATCAGGAAAACAGATCTTACGATGACAGGCTGAGAGCCATGGGACTCTTTAGCCTGGAAAAACGCAGGCTCAGGGGTGATCTGATGGCCACCTATAAGTTTATCAGGGGTGACCACCAGGATCTGGGGGAACATCTGTTCACCAGAGCGCCCCATGGGATGACGAGGTCGAACGGTCACAAACTCCTGCAAGACCGCTTCAGGCTGGACATAAGGAAGAATTTCTTTACTGTCCGAGCCCCCAAGGTCTGGAACAGTCTGCCAGCGGAGGTGGTTCAAGCGCCTACATTGAACACCTTCAAGAGTAAATTGGATGCTTATCTTGCTGGGATCCTATGACCCCAGCTGACTTCCTGCCCTTTGGGCAGGGGGCTGGACTCGATGATCTCCTGAGGTCCCTTCCAGCCCTAATGTCTATGAAATCTATGAAATCCACAACAGTACTTGAGGCACCTACCTGCCACTTCAGTCCAACAGTGTAATACTTAAATTCTCTACCCAGACTCACAGATGCCTAAGTCTTCATAAGAGAGATTCCCTCAGCACATAAGGTCTGCTTCACAATACACTCAGAACCCCTTCCATCTGCCATGGCTGTTGATGCATTTTCCATTACACATTTAATGGGTACAATGCATGAAAAACAGGGAGAAGAACCCAAGTCTCTCCCCTCACACGAGGGCCCAAACCAGTGGCCTAGATCATGATCCCTCTAGTTCACTTTCCAGTTCAATGAATTTTGCATGCTTTTTATTGCAAAGCAGTACAGTACTGAGAGGACAACTGAAGAGCAGCATACAGTAATGAGGGTTGATTAGGGTACTTTCTCCAGGATCTAAAAGATTTGGGTTTGAACCCATCCAACATAGAAAGGCACTGAAAGGCATAGAAATGTTCAGATTTTCCCCATCCTGGATAACTATCCTTCATACTATTATTGCACAAGAGAAGTAGCACCTTCTCCATTCCCTTTTGCTTTTTAAAAAGAAAGGAGTGACCCTGCTCCCCTTCTCAAAGGGTTGATTTTCTGGGAAGTGGCTCAGGCTGCACACATCCACATCTGTCTTGGGCACCTCCATGCAACCCAGCATTAAAGTACCTACACCCTTTCTTAGAGTGTTGCTAGGCTTTTCTAAAGCTTACATGCCAGCATCCCATCCATGGATCCCATTCTGAGCACCTCACATGCTATTCAGAGGTGCACTACCCAAATTCAAAGCTCTGGACTCTACTCAGGGAACCAGGCACTCAGAGTTCCTCTGGGGACTGTGTTGTCCATCTATGTGGGAAGCAACTGATCCATAGAAGAGCACTAGGGCTGTGCAAAACAGCACAGCTCCATTTCAACATCCATTTTGACAGAATGGTGTTTCATTTTGAGTTTTGTTTTGTTTCAAAACCACTGTTCCATTTCGTTTTGTTGACACTGTTTCGCTGTTTTGATGGTTCACCCATAGGCTATAATGGGGAAGCATGAAACTGCCTATAACTTTGTAATTTCTTGCCTGATTCAAATGAAACTTGCAGGGATGGCAGTTCTTTCTGAGGCCATGAAGCCTGTCACATTTTAAGGATCTAGGTACAGGGGTTTCTGGGAAACTGCACCTCAGGCTGCTGACAAGCAAAACCCATGACATGGGTGACTTTGTGTGCATGTTAAGGTGCACCCTCACTCGCACTGGGGCCTCTACATGACACGGAAGCATGCCCCAATAAGGTCTCCTCCTCTCCTACAGCCTCAGTCTGGTCCACCACTTTACAGGACAACAGGTAATAAAATAACCTAGAGAGCACTAGTACAGTAGCACCAGCAGCATTTCAAGCAGCCAAACTGTGACAGAGTCTTTCTTTCCTCTCCTGCAGGAGCTTCTTCTCCAGCAGCTGCCAGAGTACTCTCCCTGCCAGCCCCAGCCCTTTGCCCAGGGCCCTGTGTCCTTCCAGTTAACTGGCCAGAGACAGGTGCTGGAGCGTTGGTATAAGAACACGGCATTGGCAGACAAGGACCCTTGGGTCAATCTGGTATCTTTTAGTAGACTGACTAATAGTTAGAGAAAGCCGGGACAGTGAGCAGTTGTATTTTGATTTTATGGAGAGCGGTTTTCCTTGATTTTCTGATGGGGCTAAGCAGCTTATGGTTAATGAAATGAGAATTTTTATATAAAAATTCAATGGTAGCAATAGAGATACTGCTTTGGATATATAAATGATGTGTTACATGTGGTGTGTGATAGGTTATGTTGTGTTATATGTTTATTATTAAAAAAAAAAACAACTGCATACTTAGAGAAATATTTCTTAGCAAACTTACAGGTTGAAAACCCCTTAATTCAATCCCAGCAGCAGAAGGTTCATCTTCAAGAACACCAGCTGCTCCACCAAAACAGGATCCAAGCAGGTGTGGTGGAGTGTCAGTACATCTGCAACAATGCTGGACACCCACTCACTCAGAACACTAGTCGGTAGACATTTGGCTGTGGCTTGCCCAGCCAAGGGGTCACACAGCAGCTTCACATCCTCAGCAAAATAGGCAGCCACCAAAGCCTGAGTGCTACTTGCCTGATGGTGGGGTCTGGTGCCTCTGGACCCCACCATGGAAGCCATGCTCTTGGCCCACAGTGGCATCACCTGCGGTGGAGGAGAAGACTGGTTGGTGGATGGTGTGCTAACATGAGACAGTGGATCCCCCTCTTCCACGTCCTCCCACCTCCGCCGTTCTGCCTCCCTGACCTTCTTTACCAGCACTTTCATCCACTGATTCAGGCTTTGGCTGCTGCCTACACTGCCCTTCACTCTCAGGTCACACATGGCAGGCAGCACATGGAACATACTAGACCTCAAGGGATCAAGCTGTTTCCTGATGCCTTCCTTCAGCTGCCTCACCAGTATCTGCATGTCTGGTGACAGCGGCTTGCTCCAGCCAGGAACACTGATCCCCTGGAAGCTCTCCATTTGGCTCAGAAATACCCTCACTATAGGGATCATCTGGCTAACAAAGGCATCGCCAGCACTGAGGGTCTTGGTGGCCTCAAGGAAGGGCTTGAGGATCACCAAGATCTGGCAGATGGTATCCCACTCAGCTCTGTTAAGGGGACCACTGATCCCAATCTCCCCCAGCAAGGCCATCTCATGGATGACCTTCTATTGCTCCACCAGCCTCTTGAGCATCAGGTATGTAGTTCCACCGAGTCTCCACATCCTGCATGATTTTGTGCTGTGGGATGTTCAGGTCTGCCTGTTTGTCCTGCAGTACCCTCCCCCACTTGATGCTCTGATGGAAGTAGCCTGCCACCATCCTGCATTTGGAAATGAGCTGGCTGGTGGTGCTGGTGCTGTCACTGGCAGCCCTGGCCCCTTCCAAGGCTTCCCTGACAACAAGATGCAACTTGTGTGCTACACAGTGGATACCAAAGTTGGCATCACGGACCGCCTTGACCATACTGACCCCATTGTTGGTGAACATGAACCTGTGGGTGAGCTTGCCCTGCCCAATGGGCGGTTCATGGCCCCCATCAGCTTGGTTACCATGGGACTCATCTGTCACCTTGGCTTGAAGGAGAGCCCATTGACAGCTTGACTGGTTGCACCACTGCTGTGTGAGGAAGGGTAGGTGTGATCTCCACCCCAGCTGCTCCAGATGTCAGAGGTGAAGTGTAAGGCCACCTATAGACCTGCCTTGCATAGTTTCTCCCTGCATGCCTTATACAGAGAGGGCACCACTGTCCTGAAGGTGGTGCATGCAAGCACTAGATGGGGCCATGAGTGCCATGAGCCTTGGCCACTCAACTAAGGAGAAGGGCTGGTCATCCACAGCAAGCATCTCCCCAATGCTCTGGGTGATCTTGCCTGACCTTGCAATGTGCCCTGGTTTCTGTCTGCCTTTCCCCCACTGTTCCAGGGTGACCTACCTCTACTTTGGGGGAATAGAGGCTTTGGAGCAAGAGGGGGACTTCCCTTTGGGCATGCTCCCACTGATGCCAGGCTGAGGAGGAGCAAGGGCAAAGGGGTGGTGCCTGCGCAGATGGATCGGCATTCCTGTGGTGCTCATGCATTTTGTTCCCTTGCCCGGCTGGTTTTGGCTCAGCAATGCAGGCAGACATCGGACGTGGGATCATCTGCCAGCTCAGAATGACCCCAGACCACACTACCTGCTTGCTTCTGGGGTCCAGGTGCATCTGTGGATGCTGCATTTTCACCCTCCTCAGCAGGCAGAGGCAAAGAAACAGAAGGAGCAGACTCAGCCGAGTTGCTTGCCTCCACAACCTCTATCTCAACCTCCTCTGAAGTGCCTTCTTGGGAAGGAGACCAGGCTGTAGGGGAAACTTGAGGGGTGTAAAGCCCAAACTCAGCTTATTCCCCTCTTTCCCCAGAATTTCCCTTGCTGGGGCACTGAGATCCAGCTCCAGATCCAGCTCTTCCTCTGGCACCAGAAGACTCCGCATGGAAAGGGAAATGGGGGTGGGGGAGACTGTCATGCTGGTGCTGCTGCTTGTTGTTGTCGTCATGGTGGCAGTGGCGGTGCTTTTGGAGGGGATGCAGTCTCAGGCAAAGGCAATGGCACTGGCACTGCTCCCCTCTCCCTGCTGTTTGTGGAAGCCTCACTCCTGCTAGTTGGAAGAAAGAGGTTGCATCTCCCTCCCTCACTTCTCCCTCTACCCACTCTTCTGTCCCACCCTGAAGGCTTGCTACCTGCCTTTCCACCATACTTCATGGTGTGTTTCATAGCATCTTGCTTTTATACAGATATATAAATGTATCTTTCTGCCTATATAAATTTGATAATGTCTGTATGCTGCAAAGTATAAGTGTATAGAAATAAAATATAAATGTATTCCCTTCCTATACAAGTGTAATTCTATAGTGTAATATCCTATCCGATATAATTATAAAACTGAAAAAGAATAAAAATCAATGAATATAAGAATAAAATACAAGCATCTGGAAGAAAGAAAAAGGTATTCTGGAATCCCTCTTGCTAGGCTAGGCTAGCAAGTAGGAAATCCTTCAGATTAGTGCTAATAGCCTTTGTCTAACGCTCCTGAGCTGCTGGAAGATAGCTCAGTAACTGTCAGATGTCAAGGCAGAAAGCAGGCCAGTTCAAATAATTCTGCCTTTTGTGCTATTTTCTATGCCTCCCCCAGAGCACTGGGATTGGAAGGGACCTCAGGGAAGGATGAGTCACTGACCAGGCACACAGTCTTTTCCCCACCCCCCAGTTCCCCTCTTCCTTTCCTTACTTTCTGTTTCCCTGCAGGCAAGCCCAGCTTCAGCTTCAAAGCTTGAAACACTTTGACTGCCCTTGTTTTGTGTTGAGGTGGTTTCGAAGCCCCTTGTTTCATTTCAATTTCACTGTTTTAAGTGAAACAACTCAAAACAAGTCAAAACAGCCAGCAAAATTTCACACAGCCCTAAAGAACAGCACTTCCTCCTACCCTTCTTTGTTTGTTCAGTTTAAGCTAAGCTTTGATGCAGGGAATCCTCTTATTTTAAGTACTCAGAATGTCAATTAAAATTGGGGCCCCAACTTCAGGTGGAGTCCACAGGCAACAGTTTAATACATGGAATAGTGGAAAATAATTATCTTTATATTTGGGAATTTCCAAGTGGAAGCTACCTGTGTCTGATGCTCATCAGCTGACAAACTGTGAAGCAGTTACCATGACCTCTCTCCTACACAAAGGCATGACTCCAGCTCTACAAAAGAGACTATAGTGCAAGTGCCCACACAGGCAGTGGGGGAGGGAAGTAGGGCAGGGGGCGGGGGTAATCCTTCCCATTAGAAAATAAGCCCTCCCTCTTGGTTCCTCTTCATTTGATATTCAAGCTACAGGTCACAGAGCACAAAGCTGGGCAGCAAAACCCTAACAGGAGCACATGTAAATAATTCAGTTCTGGAAATAGTACCCAGCTGTATGTTACTCTTCACTCATCCCCGTCATGCTGGAAAGTGACAGAGGTTCGTTTGAAATCCTGTCATCCAAAACAAAATGCAGATTCATCTAATACAACTGAAACAGTTATATAACCACTAAAGTAATTGCTGATCAGAAGGTATATAGATTTCTAGTTGTCATCTGTTTTTAATACATTTTTTTTAAATGACAAAAAATTGATCATCCTCTACTTCTTGTCCACATAGTAAAATAAATATTTTACGGCATTAAAAATGTTGAGATAACTGTATTTGTTAGATTGTTTTTCTGTAAATGGTACAGTTTAGATTGGTAGCAAACAGAACACACATTCACCCTTGGGGGAGGGGGGAAGGGGAGCAGAAGGGGAGGGTCAGAAAATCTTAGACCAGATTCTGCCATTTTTAAACCAGTCTGTGTGCAGCAAACTTCTGTTCCGTTACAGGCACAGACCAGTTTCCAGACTGGTCAAAAAAGCATAGCATCTGTACCTGGCTTGCAAGAGTGTTTGTCAAACATATGAAGCCACATAGGAGGTAGGCCCAGAGCCTACAAGCCCTTTCACATACACTTGAAGTTAAGCACATGAGCAGTCCCATTAAAGTCCACTATGGCTGGTTGCAAAAGTAAGCTTTATTTCAAATGAAAAGTTTTGGAATTTAGTGTGCCAGCAAAAGTTTTCATAATTATTTATTTAACAAAGATCTGTCCTTTCAGGCCTTGCAGAGAAGCTACTTTACTAGAAAAAAAAAAAATTTTACCTTCTTTAAGCTTAAGAGGTAAGCCAAGATTAAATCACCTTGATAAACTTGTCCCAAGCATCAAGTGTGAGAGAATGAAATAAACCATGTAGTCTGTACATGATAATCTCCCTTTGAAGTAGATGGAAATGCTATAGGCCTGGTAGCCACTAGAACCAATAGAGTAACATAGGGATTAATAGAGGATATTTGTTACCTCTCCATAAATCAAGTCTGATGCTCATTTTTTTCTGTATGAGCTAATGTGTTTATTTTTTGGAAAACCCTAATATTGGGGAAGAAGGTGTGTGCTGCTGATTTCTGTAATTTGAATGCCCATCTTCTAGGAACCAGAATGAGACCAGCTTGTTTTAGACTGATTACAGGTCAACAATGGACAGTAACAAGTTTGGTCACTACTGTCCTAGACAGTATTTGAACTGATGACCTTAAAATGAACAGAACATTACAGCAGCTTCTATTCTCGTTCTTGGAGTTCCCTTAGCGTCACTTTTTTGTAGCATTAAGATCCTTGTCCATCCTTTCATTGCTCAGGTTTCATGGCTGTCAAGACAAATGAGAGCAGGGGAGGAAAAATGTTTTGCTTGTAACTGTCAACACTACCGGCATACACAGAGGAATGTTCCCTGCTTAAAATATTTAGTTTTCCAAGACAGCTGATGTCAACAAATATTTTCCCAAGGAGAAAGGTTGAACTTTTAGATGCAGGGGGTAAGGCTTAGTAATTGATATACTCAGTAACCAAGGGAAATTCCCTACAAAGTTCTTAACCACAGTGAATACCTATTCACAGAGGAGTTCCCATTTTATCCGGAGAAGGAAATGTTGGTATTTGAAATTTGACATTTTGTTATAATTGCCATTTTTATTCCTCTCACACAGTAGTATCTTTCCACCATCACCTATTACATTAGTATACAGCTCTGATATGAATAGTGCCATAACTTTTCACTGGCTTTCATGCATGCAAAGGAATGCCTTATTTTCCATTTTCCCCCCCTACATTGATGTCCATCCACATTTAGCACATTGTTTCATTCCTGACTTTAAAACAAACCCAACCAACTTTGAAACAGGTAATAAAAATAGCTTTGACAAAAAGCTCTCTTCAGTCCTTTATGGGGTTAATTCAGAGGGCTTGAGAGTTCTTTTTCAGAAGGCAAAATTGGCAGCATTTCTTACTTTTTGCCATTTACTACTGATCAGTTAGATGTTGAGCATCATGCCATGTAATGCACAGAAAACATTTATATGTTGTTGGTAAAGTATTAGATTGAAACTGAATCAAGGCTAAGAAAGAGAGATACCAGACTGGTAAAAGTTAATATTCATAAGAAGTTATTTGAAAAAATAAAATCATAAAGATGAAGGAGAATAAAGTAGAACTGCAGACAAATGAAACCTCGAATTTTGTCAGGTATGGAGTAGCAGCAAGAGGTCCGTGAAAGATGAGAGAGGAAACAAAAATTACTAGAAAAAATTCCTTGCTTGAGTTTACAATGGGTAATCAAAGAAAGTGGAATATAATGGCCTAAGGGAAGAGAAAATGTTTTGGGAGTCCAGAGACCTAAGGTCTCTGGGCAAGTCAATTTTACTTGCTCAGCTTCTGCTTTCCCTTCTACTCTTTATCGGTCCTGTCTATTTAGACTGCAAGGTATTTGGGGAAGGCCCAGATTTTATTTAAGGCTTCTAGGTACTACTGTAATAAAAAAATAAAGTAATGATAACAAAGGAGGATGCTAGGGATACTGGGACC
Organism: Crocodylus siamensis; assembly: GCF_052110815.1. Classification (NCBI taxonomy): domain Eukaryota; kingdom Metazoa; phylum Chordata; order Crocodylia; family Crocodylidae; genus Crocodylus; species Crocodylus siamensis. Next base: position 124,911,161 of record NC_143398.1, on the reverse strand, counting down.
AGCAAATTGACAAGTGCAAAGCACTGATGGAAAACCTGACAGAGATGAGAAGTGCTCAGAGGCTCCAGCCTATATTTGTCTGCAAGGCTGGGCTGAAAATCTCCTAATATATTAGACATTTGAATTGACATAGAGGATTCACCCCATAAGCCTTAGAGATGGGCTTATTTTTTCAACTCTGGCACACCCTAAATAGAGAACAATAAGAATAGGTGTTGCCTATCAAAGGTCTTCCCTTTCCTATAATAATGTGTCAATAATACCCAAGGCAAGCTGCACTGAAGGATCACTGGAACCCAATGGCACTGAACATCCAGTGCCCATGGTACAACAACACCTACTGACTACATGAAAAATTCTCCTCAGCATGTAGCAGCCTTTGAAAGTACACTTTAAAAACAAAGTCATTAGAAAGCAAAGTGCATATTTTGGGCAAGATTCATAGATGGTTGGGTCGAAAGGGACTTTAGCAGATCGAGTCCGACCCCCTGCCCTGGGCAGGAAAGAGCGCTGGGGTCAGACGACCCCAGACAGGTGCACATCTAGCCTCCTCTTAATGACCCCTAAGGTAGGGGAAGGGTACCATCTCCCTTGGAAGCCCATTCCAGATTCAGGCAACCCTTACTGTAAAGTTCTTCCTGATGCCTGAATGTCCAACCTAAATCTGCTCTCCATCAGTTTATGGCTGTTGTTCTTAGTTACTCCAAGGGGTGCCTAGTTACTCATTCCTTGCTGTGTCCCCGCCCCCCTCCCCCCAAATGAATTTGTAGGTGACCACAAGATCACCTTTTGTGCCTATCTATGATCCAATTTACAGATTTGTCCTGATTTATGTTCAGGAATGCAGAGGCAAAAAACAAAACAAAACACCTCATTGAAGAGCTCAGCCTTGCCCCCCCTATCTGTCACTAATTGCCCTAGTTTATCCTGTAGGGGTCCTATGCTGCCCCGTGCCTTCTTTTTACTCCCTATATACCTATAGACAACAAAAAGTGCCTCTTTAATTTTTGTTGCCAGCCTAAGCTCCATTTCTGCTTTGGCCTTTCTGACTGCCTCCATGAAAGTGCGGGTCTACTAGGTATGCTCTTGCCTTGGTAACTACCCCCTGCTTCCTCTGGCTTCTTTTTTTGCCCCTAGGCTTTCCTGGATTTCCCTGTTCAGCCAAGAGGGTTTCTTGGCCCAGCAGAGGGAGGATCCATCAGAAGGGTCCAAGGGCGATTAAGGAAACATGAGACCAGGCAGCAGGGAAGCCAAACTGGGAAAGATGGCATTGAGGGACAGCTGAGCCGCAGGCACCAGAGCCGTGAGTGGGGTGGGCTGAGGCCCCATCCCCCATTTTTGTTTGTCTTTGTCAATTCTTTCTTTTCTTTGATTTTTTTCCCAGAGCCCTAAGGCAGGGATTAAGGCCATGGGCAATGCTTACAGGGGAGAATGAGCTGGGGCAGCAAGCAGTGAAGAAAATCCAGCATAGCGGCAGAGACAGTCCAATGTCCTGAATGTACCTTGGGCAGGGCAAGACAACCGGAAGCTAAGTAGACGGGGAGGATCCAGGAGGCAACACTTCTGGAGAGGCTGGACGTGTTCAAGTCCGCTGGTCCAGACGATCTTCACCCTAGGGTTCTACAGGAACTGGCCGAGGTCATTGCGGGACCCCGGCGCGGCTCTATGAGCACTCGTGGTGCTCTGGTGAGGTGCCGGAGGACTGGAAGAGGGCCAATGTGGTCCCTATCTTCAAAAAGGGAAAAAAGGAGGACCCGGGAAATTACAGGCCAGTTAGTCTTACCTCAATCCCGGGTAAGCTCTTTGAAAAAATTATCCTGGCACACATCCAGGAGGGCCTTGCGGGGGAATGCATGCTCAGGGGCAACCAACATGGGTTCATCAGTGGCAGGTCTTGTCAGACCAACCTGGTGGCCTTTTACGATCAGGTCACCAAATCATTAGACGCAGGGGTTGCTGTGGATGTAGTCTTTCTGGACTTCCGGAAGGCTTTCGACACTGTCTCTCACCCTGTCCTCATCAAAAAGCTGGGAGACTGTGGTGTCGATGCCCACACAGTCAAATGGGTCGCTAACTGGTTGGAGGCCCGCACCCAGAGGGTGGTAGTGGATGGGTTCTTCTCGACCTGGAAGGACGTGGGCAGTGGGGTTCCGCAGGGCTCGGTCCTCGGGCCCGCACTGTTCAACATCTTCATCAGTGAATTGGATGAGGGGGTAGAAAGCACCCTGTTCAAGTTTGCTGATGACACTAAGATGTGGGGGGATGTGGGTGCACTAGAAGGGTGCAATAGGCTACAAGCTGACCTTGACAGGTTGCAACAGTGGGCGGATGACAATAGGATGGGGTTTAACACTGATAAGTGCAAGGTGTTGCACATGGGGAGGAAGAACCGGCACCACACTTACAGGTTGGGGAACTCCCCTCTTGCCAGCACGGAGACGGAAAAGGATCTTGGAGTCGTCATTGACTCCACGATGAACATGGGCCAGCAGTGTGGGGAGGCAGTCAAGAAGGCCAACCATACCCTGTCATGCATCCACAGATGCATCTCGAGCAGGTCCAGGGAGGTGATCCTCCCCCTCTATGCGGCACTGGTCAGGCCGCAGCTGGAGTACTGCGTCCAGTTCTGGGCGCCACACTTCAAGAGGGACGTGGACGATATGGAAAGAGTCCAGAGGAGGGCCACTCGTATGATCAGGGGTCAGCAGGGCAGGCCTTATGAGGAGAGGCTACGGGACCTGAACCTGTTTAGCCTCCACAAGAGAAGGTTAAGGGGGGACCTTGTGGCCTGCTACAAACTGGTCAGGGGGGATCAGCAGGTATTGGGGGAGTCCCTGTTCCCCCGTGTGCTGCCAGGAGTGACCAGGAATAACGGTCACAAGCTGGCGGAGGGTAGGTTTAGATTAGATATTAGGAGGCACTACTTCACAGTCAGGGCGGCTAGGGCCTGGAACCGGCTTCCAGGGGAAGTGGTGCAGGCTCCTAGCCTGGGGATTTTTAAAAGGAAGTTAGATGAGCACCTTGCCGGGGTCATCTGACCCCGGTGCTCTTTCCTGCCAAGGCAGGGGGTCGGACTAGATGATCTACCTAGGTCCCTTCCGACTCTAGCTACTATGAAACTATGAAACACGGGAGGGCGAGCTGACTGACCATCAATTGGCCATCCTAAAAGGCTGGTACATGGCTGGGCTGTAGAGGAGGTGGAGTCCCAAGAATATCCACTAGGAGTAGTGCCTGACCCGTGAGGAGCCACAGGAAGGGGCCCCACCCTTGAAAGGAAGAGTCAAGTTGTGGCAGGCAAGTGTTGGGGTTTCCCCTTGGGGAGAACATGACCCAACATCAAGGCTACAGGAACAATTTCTGCAGCCATTGCCAGGCGCACGCTCCAAGGTGGCAAGGGAGCGCCTGCACGAGGCCAGGTGGGTACACACTATCATCAGAACTAGAAAGTTTTTTCTAACATTTAACCCAAAGCTCCCTGCCCTAATGTCAGATTTTAACCTAACTCTTCTGTGCTGCAAATTAAACTAATCTCTTCTTGTCTTGACTACAACAGACATGGAAAACAACTGATCACCATCTTTGTCAAGGCAACCTTATGCAAGATGCTCATGATCCATTTCCACCTGCCCCCTTAGTCTTCCATTCTTAGAAAAGCAAAGCATGACTAGGTGTAATTTATTTTGTCGCAACTGGAAGCTGAAACAAAAAAGGTAATTTTGTGGCAAGAGCTAAGAAGATTGCTCTACTAGCTACTGGAATGAAAACAAACAAACAAGTTCAATATTGGGAATAATTTTATTTAAAAAAAAAAAAAGTTATTTGGGGTGTTTGGCAGAACATGCCAATATGGCTAAAAGAATATTCAGATCCTACTGGGGTGTGTGGATTTTAATCTCTGTTTAACAAAGAATAGACTGTGTGGTAAAATCCTTTGCTACTACTTTGGCTTACCTACTTTCTGGTACATTAAAACAAGGACAAATTTACAGGAGTTTGCCAATCTGAATCCTGTCAGCAATAAGGGGGAATTGCACAACAGGGAATGACTGCTCTCCATTAGCTGTTTAGCTTAGGAGCACTGATCATACCACTTGGAACACACGGCCAGCACAGGGTATCCAATCCAAACTGGAGTAGTGTTTTCCTCAATAAAGGCCTGATCTAATTCCCAATGAAATCTATGAAAAGAATTCCATTGATTTCAGTGGGACTTGGATTAGGCCCAAAGCAAGCAGATCAGAGACATGGAAGGAATAGTTTTGATGAGTTAAGAAGGTACCTTTTTTTTTTTTTTTTTTTTTTTTTAATATATAGTCTCTTTCTAAGGGCAGGACACATTCTTCTCCTGCCAGATGTTTCTCTTTGGGTACTAATTATTCTGGGTATTAGTGTTAGTATGTATTGCTAGTAATATTAAATCAGTAGTGCATTTAAACTGGCACCGTAACTGATAGCTTTTTTAAGATATCTAGCTATGGCCCCCTTGTTTTTCTTACTTCCCTGGGAAGATTTCAACATGTTCAGACATGATGTAATTTTCTTCCCCTCCCTGCTCCTGACCCCACTTTCTGCCTGTATTCTGGATGAACCAGAATCCAAATGAGGGCTCAGTCATATCCTCCTTAAATACAGTGGGGCATGGATCACACCATTTCTCAACAGGTACTGGCTACTCACTCACTGTTCTCCATCCACTCTGGGAAGGCATGTTATTAAGTGCAATTCAGGGCACAAGCTTTTCCTAGGTTTATTTAAATTTTTTTTGCCATGATAAATTCTGTTCTCTGACTTAATGTTACCACAGGACAGAGCTAAATTTTCTAACCATTAGCATTAGCAGTTAGCTAGTGTAAAAGTAATTAATTGTTATCAAGATACTCAAAGCTTTTGTATGAGCATTTTTAACATTCAGCTTAAGTCAGCAATATTGTCAATATGTGAAGAAAGTACTGCTGAGTTTTCTGAAATAGATGGAAAATAATAATAAACTACTAAATTTCAAACACTTTACAAAGGTCAATACCATTAGTGTACTCCGCCTGATATGCATACTAGACAACTACATAATACCAAGCCAGTTCCTATCTGTTCCCCCATCACTATACCATAACAAGCTAGTTATCTGCATATTGGTTAAATGCATAAACCACTTGGGCTATAGAAGTCTTAGCCTCACAGCCTACTTTTAATGCAGCTGTACTCTGTTTAAGTACCTAATTGGTGAAACTGACTAAGATCTGGCCATTCCAGTGCTTCTAAAGCTATCTTGAACTGAAGACCCTGTCAATTTCAAGGCTGCTACTGTAATCATAAGTTGCTTGGGGGATAAACAAGTCTTAATGAAAAGAAAAAAAAGCTTATGACAGGATCTCCTTGCAATTAGTGAGTACTGTTCATTTGGTGTCAGGCTCAGGGCATAGCCTCTTAAAATCCCAAGACTATGCACTTAAGTGGGTACACTGCATCTCCAGTTTAGATGTAGAAACAGAGAAGGCAGTGAAGCTACTTGGCTACATACATACGCCCAGTAGGCTGCAGGCAGAACCAAGAACAGAACCCAGGTTTTTCAAATCCCAGACAAAAAATTCCCACTGTAGTTTGGATGGGCATACAGTTTTTGCAAATCTTATTTCCCCACCCATGTTAACCACCACTTAAAAGATATAAAACAGGTTTTTGGATAACTCAGGTTTCTAGGATAAAACAGGTTTCTGGGATCCTATGACCCCAGCTGACTTCCTGCCCTTTGGGCAGGGGGCTGGACTTGATGATCTCCCAAGGTCCCTTCCAGCCCTAATGTCTATGAAATCCAAGCCTCCTTTAAATAAAAGTATGTATGTAACACTCAAATTACTCAAAACCCCCAGGTATTGTTTTATAATTTATTTTCCATGCAGCTGAAATAAAGCTCATTGGTCACAGAAGTCTAATGAAGGCATGGAAGTACCTGAACAGCTTTAAAACTGGATGATCCAGAGGTATAACTGAGGTGCCTTATTGGACACATTGTTTAAGCATTACCACAAAGAATGACCTAACAGTTCACAAGGTTATACCTGGTGCAGCTTCCAGAACAATGCACAGCTCAAACAAATGAATTCAAACTACAACTTGAGCCATGGGGCAAGGGCAGACAAAATCCATGTTCAAAAGCACAGTTACCTGTTCATTTCCATCCTATAAGTGAAGAAAGAAAGAACGATAGAAAGAATGAACCATATTTACTTGAATAGAAGATGACCCTATTTATAAGCCAAGCCCCCAGTAAATTAGATTCTATATATGGAACTTTCTAAGTTTGATATAAATTTTCCAGATATAAAATCTAATTATTGGAGGTCTGCCTTGAATTTGCCCCCATCGACTGCTACAGCAGGGAAAATAAATCTGGTGGGGAGGGGGGTCAGGTAACCCCTTTGCTCTCCCCAAAACTTCCCTGCTGGCAGCTCCTTCCCTCTCTTTTTAATGTCAGACCCTGGTCTTCCTGAACACACGGAAGGTAGGAGCAAATTTGAAAACAACCACCTTGAAATTAAATGTGGCTGTAACAATTTGCATGCGGTACCCATGCAGTTAGTTCATCCAGAACTGATGCATGTTACTTTTTTAACCGCTGCAAGTTTCAACACAGGTACTCCATAAACACATTCTTTCAATCAGCACTTATACATCTACTTACATGTAGCCAAAACTATGTGTAATCCTAATCCAAAGGCTACTGCTCATGCTTTGCAACATAAATTATCGGGCTGGGCTCCACCACAAGTTAACAGCATTTCAAGCCATGGTGACCCCACAGCTCAGCACTGCTTAGTGGGCCTGTACAAAGTGGCTAGTATTTGCTTTGGATTTGGCTGATTCAAGGGACACTAATTTGATTCAGCGATTCAAATCACCATCCCAAAATCAATTAGGCCAAATCCGATTCAGCCACTGCTGAATTGGCCGAATCTCTGAATTTGACAGGCCCCATCCCCTGCCTGCTCTCCCAGCCCTGTCAATGGCTGCCTCACAAAAAAAAGCCCTGAACTCACCAAAAGCCCCAAGGCTGCTGCAGCAGCCAGTGAGTGGGAACTTTTTTTTTTTTTTTTTTTTAAAGAACTGGGAGCTGGGGCTGGGCGGGGCAGCCATGGAGGGGGTGGTAGAGCAGGCAGGGGAGGGGGGCTCATGACAGAGCCCCATATGCAGTGTGGGGTCAGCAGAAATTGTCCCCCCACTCCTGCCCAGCAGCAGCCAGTGAATCCAAGGATTTTTATTTTTTAATTTATTTTTAATTAAAAATTGCACCAGGGCCAGCCATGGGGTGGGGTGGGGTGGGGGGGCTGGGACAGCAGGCAGGGGATGGGGCCTGGAGGCAGTCCCCCCAAGGAGTCCTCTCCCCTCCTCCAGCCCCACCCCCTACTTACCAGCACAGAGTCCAGGTCCAGCTCCCTCCAGCACCAAGCAGGGACCCAAATCTCCGAAGCTCTATGAATCTTTTCCAAATCTATTTGGAGAGCTTTAAATCAATTTGGACCTTTTTATTAGTCTCCTGGTTTGATTCAGTTCTGGACATTCAGCTGCCAAAATAAGCCAAAACTCCTTCAAATCAAATCTGCACCCAAAGCTTTGCACAGCCCTACTGTTTAGTATACGTGTGTACTCCAAATACACAGAATCTGTGCGTCACCCAGTGCATATAAGTATGGCCACCCCCTCCATGAGATGAAGCCAAATCAGGATGCCCTGTACCTCATTTGCATATAATTTTTTGGAGCATCTCAGGATTTGAGACAAAAAACCTGGTTCCAGTCATGAGTGGGGACTGATTAACACATGGATCCCCTGTAGGGGGTTAGATGTTTGGGGCCCTGTTTGGTGACATTTGCCAGACATTGAAGGCTGGTTAAAAACAGGAGTCATTGGAAATGGGAAAGAAAGCTGTAGGAATGAAGGGAGAAGTCAAAATGTAGTCAATGACACACAATGACTTGAGAAAGTGTCAGTGCTGAGGGGGACTGAATGCAACAGACACTACTATACATCTTATTCAATGAGTTACACGTATCAGTCAGGGGAGGAAAATTATAAGTTTTCAACCTATATGTACCACCAAAAGCAGAGGACAGCTCTGCTTAGAAAGCTAGCCGTTGACATGGCCAGAGGGAGACCATGGATAACAGCAGGGGCTTCAATTGCATAATAGAAGTGGGTAACAGAACAGCAGGATGAGGAGATGGAACTTTAGACAGTTCATCCAAACTGTTAACAAATATAATAAAAGAAGAGTCACTAAAAGATGTGTGGGCAGGGGAGAAAATTCTCACTAGAACTGACCTCAGTGGAAAGAAATGAAATCAAGAATTGACTTTGTGTTTATATAAAAGAAGGAGATAAGGAAGAAAGAAACTGTAATTGTGGCATTTAGTGATCATGGGATGCTGAAGGCAGAACTGAGTCTTGGCAAGAGCCCTGTAAGAGGAACAAGAGTGTGGAAATGTGACTACTACAAAATGAGGAGATATGTCAAGTGTATGAGATGATATGAGGGGTGGGGAACACTGAAAAAATATTTTAAGAGTACCAGAGAAAGGTGGATTATGGTGAAGTAGACAGGAGGATTCTTCAGGATGCAAGGCTGAAGAACCACAGGGAAAAGAACAAAAGAGCTGGACGCTACAAAGAAAGATACAGGAGCTGCTAAAGGAAACCACAGACGGAAGAGAAGAACTAGAAGAAACAAGGCAAGAAACAGAAAGTTGGTTTAAAAAGACTAGAGAGAAAATGGTTTTAGCACAAGCACCCTGGGTGAGAGAAAATGAAGAGCGGTCCCAGTACTTTATCTAGAGCAAAGGCAGCAAAAGGAGAGCTTAAAAGCAGTGCAGGAAGGTGGTGATACCTGGGTAGAAAAGCAGGAGCTGGTGTTGGAAGTTATGAGAAGATTTTACAAAGAGAGTTATCAGAAGAAAGAAACAGACAGGAAGAAGATGAGGGATTCCTTGGAAAAGACTGTAGAGAAAGTAGAGAAGGAAGCAAAGAAGATGGATGGAAAGATGCACTTAAAGGTAGTGGAGTGTTTAAGAACCTTTAAGAGGGAAATCACTAGGACCAGTGGACTGCCAATGGAATGTTATGAGAAGTGTTGTACATTGGTAGGGAGGAATATAGTGGAAGGGTTCAAGGAAACAGTGGAAGCAGGAGAGGCAGGGAAAGGTTTTACAAGAGTCATTGTGATCTTACCCTTCAAGAAAGGGGAGAAAGAACTCTTGAAAAACTGGAGACCAATTATGCTCCTTAATATGGACTATAAGCTAATGGCCAAGACATTAGTTTTGAGGATGTAGAAAAACCTTCAGAAGATAATACACGAAGATCAAGTATGCACAGTACCAGGCAGAACGATCTCCAAAGTGATCAAAGTAATCAGAGATATTCTGTCCCATATCCAAGAGAGGAAAACAAAACAGTTATAGCAAAACCTAGATTTAGAAAAAGCACATGACAGAGTGGATCATGGTTACATATTAGAGGTGTTAGGAAAAATGGGGTTCCCAGAGAAATTTATATGTTGGATAAGGTTATTATATAAAGAAACAGAGAGTCAAGTCCAAATGAATGGGTACCTAAGTGAGGCCTTTAAAATCCATACAGGAGTGAGACAAGGGTGCATCATTACCACTACTGTTTGTATGCAGCTTGGAACTGTTTACACAAAGAATAGAAAAAAGTCAAGTTCAGAAGCAAAGTAAAGATACCGGGAGGAGGAGAGGTTAAATGCATATTATTCATGGACGATACAAGCGTAGCAGTCAGAGATAGACTTTCAATGGAAACGGTGCTAAAGCATACATCAGAGTATGGAGAAGCGATGGGGACTAAACTAAATAGCAACTAGGGGACTAAACTAAAAAGCACCATAATGGGAGTGGGGAACTGGAGGGACTTGACTTTTTTTCCTCTCTCATTTGAGGGCCAAGTGTTAGGTATCCTGAAAAATGTTGAAGGAAAAAAGGTAATGGAGCATGTGAAAATGTGATGACAAGGCTACAGGAAATATTTTGACAGTGTCATTCTGGACCATAACCCTTTGATGGAAAAGTGGCAGCATTTAAGGCTGTGCTACTGTCGATTATTCTATCTATGGGAACTGTATTCTGACAGACGCGGCGGCAGATAGTAAAACTACAGAGGGAAATGCGTGTATTCTTTTGCAATGCTAAAAGATAATGGTTGGCTAGATCTGAACTGTACAAAGCAAAAGAGCTGGGGAACGCTGGACTTTGGATTGTTCATCTATTCAAAATTAGTAAAAACAGTATCAAAGGCCATAATGGAAGGACACAAGAAAAGCAGCATAAATCACCCAATTTCATGCAGCTGCAATTTTTAGGAAATGGGAAGTATAATCAGACCTCTTTGAAGAGTCCATGGGCATAGCAACCACTAATTCATAATGTGAGGATGGAAAGTTTCTTGCAGAGGTATAAAATAGCGAAGGTAGAGCTGGAGGTCTTGAAGGATCATAAGAAATTGATGAAAGCGGTAAGGGAGACACACAATGGCACCAGTGGAAAACCTCACAGATGGAAAAATGAAGAAGGCTCTGGGGAGTAGCAGCGGGTAAACAACAAAGAGGGGAACAAGCTGACCTAGCAGGGACAGTTCTAAGAAATATCTTGCCGGAGAGAGAGGAAGGGAAGACAAAGCAATTGGACATGTGTTTTGGGAGCAAACATATGCAAAGGGGGTATGGGAAAGGGTCCATTACTTTCTGAGTGTTACCAGAATAAACCTGTTGTTAGCCTGGGAGATGGTACAATAGGGTGCCTATAGACATGCTTGTTCACATTCTAATTAAAATGCTCTGGAGCAGAATCAATGAATCAAGCCTGTTCTGTGTTCTAATTACAGTGCTCCAGTGTTGCCTCAGTGTCTCATGTAGTTAGATTTCCTTAGAATCACAGAAAGTTAGGGTTGGAAGGGATTCTCAGGTGGTCATCTAGTCCAATCACCTGCTCAAAGCAGGACTATCCTCAACTAAATCATCCCAGCCAAAGCTTCATCTCAGCAGGTCTTGAAAACCTCCAAGGACAGAGCTTCCACCACTCCTCTGGGTAACCCATTTCAGTGTTTTACATCCCTCCTAATAAGAAAATTCTTCCTAATATCCAACCTAAATTTCCCTTGCTGCAACTTGAGACAGTTGCTCCTTATTTTGTCATCTGCCACCACTGAGAACAGTCTAGTTCAGGGACAGGCAATTATTTTGGGCAGAGGGCCACTTACCGAGTTTTGGCAAGCTGTCAAGGACCGCATGGATAGCCCTACCCCTTGACAGGTGCCCCACCCCTTGGCCGCCATCTTGTGACCGGAAGTCCCAGCCCTGAACCCCTGACCTTTGCCACCAGAAGTACTCCTTTCAGCAAGGGGTTTTGCCATCTCAGAATCAGAAAAATACCAAATTATATTCTAAAAAGTGATCATCTACAACATTAATTTGATTTCAAAACATATTTTTGTCCTGATTTACATTCGTTGTGTAGTGTACACAGAGGTGACTGCACAATAGCTTAAAATGAAGTCTTATTCTTGTATGTTGTGGGGGGGGGGTATAGGCTTGTGGGGTCTGTGGGTGTGGCCCGCCACCCGAAATAACTGTCTGCCCCTGAGCTAGACTGTTCTCAGTGGTATGCGGGGTGAAGGTGAGTATGGGGGAGGGGACGGTGGCTGGGATTTGTGTACGGCAGTGCAAGGGGAGGCATAGGTGCATGTGTGTGGAGGGGTGTACGTGTGAGACTCACCCTATGAACACACACACACACACACATACACTCTGCCCCCATGCCTGCAGACATGCACATACTCTGCTCCTGTGGCTGCTGACACATGTGCGTACACACATACATACCCCTACCAGTGCAGTCCTGTGCTCCCCAGTCCAGGGATGCAGCTGGGAACCACAGTCACCTGGTGCTGGAGCAGGGCAGAGGCAGGAAAGAAGGGAACTGGGTGGGGGTGGGTTGTTCAAGCCTGCAAGCCTGCTGAGGGCTCCCTCTGGGTCCTACTGCCCCGGGCTCCAGCCAGCTTTGACAGGGAGCTGGGGCAAATAAATATTAATTTACTAAATTTTTTAGGGGATCTACAGGCCAGATAGAATGGTCTGGAAGGCTGGATACAGCCCACAGGCCGTATTTTGCCTACCCCTGGTCTAGCTCCATCCTCTTTTGAACTCCCCTTCAGGTAGCTGAAGGCTACTATTAAATCCCCTCTTAGCCTCCTCCTCTCTAGACTAAATAAGCCCAGTTCCCTCAGATTTTCCTCTTAAGTCATATGCCCCAGCCCCCTTACCATTTTTTGTTGTCCTCTGCTGGACTCTCCACTTTGTCCACATCCTTTCTGTACTAGGGGGCCCCCACTGAACACAACACTTCAGATGTAGCCTCACCAATGCTGAGTAGAGAAGAATAATTGCTTCCCTTGACCTAATGGCAACATTCCTACTAATGCAGCCCAGTATGTCATTAGTATGCCTGGGCAACAAGGGCATACTGTTGGATCGTATTCAGCATATTGTCTACTGTAACCCCCAGGCCCTTTTCTGCAGAGCTGCTGCCTAGTCAGTCAACAATCTCATATTGGTGCATGGGATTGTTCCATCCTAAGTGCAGGACTTTGCACTTGTGCTTGTTGAACATCACGAGATTTCTTTTGGCCCAATCCTCCAATTTGTCTAGGTCACACTGAATCCCAGCCCTATCTGCCAGCAGATCTACTATTCTCCCTAGCTTAGTATCATCTGCAAACTTGCTGAGGGTGCACTCTATGCCATTTTCCAGGTCGTTGATGAAGATATTGAACAAAACCAACCCCAGGACCAACCCCTGGGGTACTCCACTTGATACCAGCTGCCAACTTGACATCAAGCCACTGATTACTCCCTTCTGAGCCCAATGCTCCAGCCAGTTTTCTATCCACTTCATAAAGGCAGCCACAATAGTGAAGAAACTGTCCATTTCAGATGCTAAATGTCTAACAGCCATGTGTTGTTTTTTTTAAAGAGCTTAACAGCATGAAGGCAGAAGTCAGCCTCATCCAGAGTGACCAGCAGTTCTTTTTTTTTTTTTTTGTATTTTGTTTTCATGCAATTAGGGCAGCGGTTTTCAACCTGTGGTCCGTGGACCCCTGAGGGTACTCAAACTATATCTAAGGGGTCATGAAAGAGGACTATTATCAAAAGTATGTGAAGGCCCCCACTTACCATTCAAAGGGGTCTGGCACCTCCATTGAAGAAATTTTAGGGGTCCACAAATGAAAAGGAGGTTGAAAACGACTGAACTAGGATCGCAACATTCTTAAAAGCCTCAGCAGTGTGCCTTTGTAGTGCATCTGCTCCCTCATCAACATGAAAACAATTCTCAGTAGTATTCTAGTGCACAAGAAGAGTGTCCAATTTACGAAAACTTCCTGTATTGAAAATGAATGAGTTGGGTGCCCTCCCACACAAAATTATTTATTCATTCACATTATTCAATTCTTCTTTGCCTCCTAGTTTCTGAACTTTTTGGGGAGTTCAAAGATCCTCTACAAACACTAAGGATCACTTTTAATAGAAACAAAAGTCCTTTTTATTTTATTTTGAAGCAGAAATTGTCATGTAATCACTTGATCCCAGTTGCTATGGATTTAGGGAAGAAAACCTATAAGCAAATCACAGGATTTAGAATAGCTTTAGGAGTTAGCAACAATAATACAAGCCCATTAAATAATCAGAAGAAATATATATTGGATAAAATGTATCATAGAATCAATGAGTCAGAAGGGACCTAGACAGATCATCTAGTCCGACCCCCTGCCACAGGCAGCAAGGAGCACTGGAGGTGGCAGGGGTCATAAGACCCCAGCCAGGTGCCTATCCAGTCTCCTCTTGAATATCTCCAGGGACGATGAGAGCACCACCTCTCTGGGAAGTCTATTCCAGGCTCTGGCCACCCTTACAGTGAAGTAGTTCTTCCTAATATCTAACCTAAACCTATCCTCCCTCAGCTTGTGGCCATTGTTCCTGGTGACTCCAATGGGAGCCCTGGTGAACAGACTTTCCCCCGAGTCCCTGCTGCTGGCCCCTGATAAAGTTGTAGGCAGCCACAAGATTCCCCCCTCAGTCTCCTCTTGCAGAGACTGAAGAGATTCAGGTCCCACAGCCTCTCCTCATAGGGCTGACCACGGAGGCCCCCAACCATATGAGTGGCCCTCCTCTGGACCCTCTCCAGGCTCTCCACGTCCTTCTAGAAGTATAGCTTCTAGGATTCAATAAAGACAGCACACATGAAGAAGAAATGTACCCTCTGGCATCAGGTTAGAGGATGGCAATGGGATTAATTCTATTACAGTTTTCATGGCTGCAGAAGGCTTTTGGCACTACATGTTCATTTTTTTAAAGATGACTGAATTAATATTGTTCAGTTTTAAAATCTATATCCACATTGTTACAAAGAACTGCAAAAGACTTAGCAGATAAGTGTTTAATTCCAGCATTAGCAATATTGTAAGATGACTGAAGCTATACAGCCTGCAATACCTTTACTGTAAAAGTAAAGAACATAACTAGACAACCTTCCTGTTCTTTAATATTCTGCTTCCCTTCCTGTTCTAAAAATATTATATTGAAGGAAACAACCAACCAACCCAAAATAAATAGAGCACAATGCTACCAGAACTACTGAATGCAGTAGCGATATGAAAAGGTATCATTAACAAGGAACTTAAAACAGCAAGGAGATTTTGACTGACAATAACTACGCAATGTTTAAATGCTATCTTCCCTCTAAGTGGTCGTCTTATAGTAGGATCCATTTCCAGATGCAATGGCTTGTCAGACCTAGCTGGATGCCTGAACAGTCTCTGGTAGTTCTGCAAAGTACTTAAACAGCTGGATGGTACAGACCACTGAAACTAAACCCTTTTTTCTTTTGCCACGGCTGTCTTTCACTGCTCGCCTTTGAAGTTTATGCCACTGAGGAAACAACAGCTGAGTAACATGTGTTATCATACAGCAGTGACTGCAACAACAATACTTCACAGCAAGACCTTTTTGTTCCATAATCCTGGATTGTAGGCATTACAATTTCTTTTGTAGCAGAAAAGCCCTTTTTCAAGCACGACAT
This sequence comes from Crocodylus siamensis, assembly GCF_052110815.1. Lineage (NCBI taxonomy): Eukaryota > Metazoa > Chordata > Crocodylia > Crocodylidae > Crocodylus > Crocodylus siamensis. Next base: position 124,896,018 of record NC_143398.1, on the reverse strand, counting down.
TAGAGTAAACAAACTAAGTTTTTCTTAAGTAATGTGATTAAAATAACGTTATGAAAAGAGATAGCATAATCTGCATATATAATGAACTTCTCCAAGCAGGAGATTTTACCACACCTTCAACTCTCCTATGAAATATGAACTTTCATTTCTACCCAGGAGAACGTTTACAATCTCTTCTCTGATGTCTGTTGAAGGGTGTTTGTGCCTGTAAGCTTGCAATTAAAGATTTTTTTTGCGAAAATCTAGTTGGTCTAATAAAATCACCTCTACTATGAGTCCTGATTGCTTTTTCTTCTAGACCAACACGCTACAACCTGAATACCTGACGTTATGGAAATTGAATGCATTTATCCATTCTTTCCTCTCCCACTCCCCAACCCCCCCAAAAGTGTTAAAGAAACTTTACTTTTGACTTGTCTGATTAATTCCTCACAGGTAACTTCCAGCAGCATCTTTATTTACCTTGCCACAAAGACAACCGAAAACTCACAAAGCTCTAAGCAAACACCAAGTGGCCAATTCACTGAGCACTTCAGGGGCTGCAGACCAACTCAATATAAGCCATTCTCTGTCCTAAGCAGAGTAAATTGTATGATCTCAATGCAACATCTAACAGTAGAGTTAAATGTCAGGACTACCACACAGTTTCACACAAGCCTATAGATATAAAAGCTATATCTCTCTTGTCTGCTGATGGAATATATGCAAACTCCTCTAAATATCAAAAGAGGAAGAGTGTATAAAATCTTTCACAGATTGGAAAATATATCATATTACCCTGAACAAGAGAAAAGCCATTATTAAGTAGGAGTCCATGTCTGACTATACTGGATACTGTCCCACTGACAGCATACTTTCATACATTCAAGCCCAAAGCTGCGGTATATCTCCATACTAAATTCTGATTCTGTAAAACTTTACTCATGCTGGTTGTGCTTCAACTATTCCAGTAATAGAAGCTAAATTGCATCCTATAGCACTGATCAGCAACGTTTCCCAACAATGGGCTCAGCTCAGGTCGAAGATGAACTGGGCTAGGGACAGAAATTACACATAAACTAGTATAAACGATTGGAAATCAGTTCAAATCTGTAACACAACAGACATTCAGCGCACATAAACCACTTTCAAAATGACCAAAACCAGTTTACGATAAACTTGGATTGATGTAGTACCAAATTTAACGTGATTTAGGTTAAACTGGTTTATTGAACTTTTGCTCCAGATCCCCTCCAGATTCAAGCCGTCTGCTCCAGCTGAGCAGGGAGGTGTGTTCTAGCGCCCCTCCAGCTTCTGGCCTGGGCCACTACAGGCTTGTGGCTCCATTTCCAGAATTAAAAGTGAATGTCTGTTCACTTGCCTATGGGTTCAATCTATGCAGTTTAGACTAACTTGCAAAGATTGAATCAATTCAGCCTCAGGCTTTTTGACTACATGTACTTAGTCCTGGAGCTAGGACCCACTTACTGCTCTTCTACACTGCCCAGCTGTAGTGTGGGGACCTGAAGGCCTGTAGGTTGCAGACTTCTATCCTAGGAACTGCAAATACTAAACCTCTTACAGAAATGCAAGCATTCCAAATTATGGCACCACCCATCATTTTAAAACTTCAGGAACATCAACTATCATAATAAAATTCTAAGTGCATTTGAAAAATTACTAAGGAAGACAAAAAGAATCAGTATTCAAGATATTTATGATGTTGCCAACACTCATGATTTTATCCCAACCATTATTATTAGTGCATTTCTTAAAGCCTTGACTCCTGGAATCAAGAGATTGCAGAGGAAGGAGGGAGTGGGGGTGTGTGAGTTTCAGCTTTCTTAAAAAGAAGAAGAAAGCAAAAGTTACTAGCTTGAAAACATGACACAAGCAGGTAATAATAATAATAAACACCTTAGATAAGGAGGCAAAGAAAAGTATACCCCTGCCCCTCCTCCCCACCAAAAAGGGGAAATAAAACCCTCACAATTTCTAAGCTTCTCATGATTTTAGAAGTCTGGATTATAAGGTTTCGAATGTCTGAAGTAGGCAATGTTGTTTATAGTATCTACAAAGGAAAAACATTCGCTCAGGAATTTTGTGCATTAAGCTAAGGGAGTCTCAGTACTTTTTCCACACTTAACTCATAGGTCTCCTTTTTGCCAGGCACTGAACAGCAGGAGTGGCTTGAGGTGCACACTATGGGGAAAACTTGCACCAATATCTGCACTGTGGATGAGCAGAAGGTTGGTTTCCATAACAGTATGCCAATGCTAAAATTCCCCATGTGCCCACACATATACTGCTATAAGACCACAACATTAACTGTGTACACAAGAGAGGTTTGTGCTTTCCCAACAGTACAAGAGTCAATATTAATATATGAATCCATAGGGCTACTTAACTAACATTCCTAAACAACCGGTTGTTAGGCAAAAAAACAGACCGATACATTTGCACCAAAGAATTTTCAGCAAATGGTATTAAAAGTAGTTTAGAGTCATTATTGGAAAATTCAGCATCCTGTGAGGTACAGCAGGACAGACGGTGAAGTTTAGGTAAAGGTCACGCTGCCATTCCATGGCATGAACAGGCACAGAAACCCAACTCTCTAGTCCCGCATTTCATTTAATGCTACATTTCATTCCCCTCATAATAACACATCCCTTTTCAAAGCTTCCCTCAAGGAAGGATCAAAAATAAGCTGCTAGTCATCTCTGTCTGGTTGTTCACATTTCTGGGCACAGTACTACCAGACTCCAAAAAGATTTACTAACTTGTTGCCAGAAGCATTTGCTGCCTTTCCAACTGTTTCCTATGATTCCATTCACAAATTTGTCTTTTGTCTCCAGAAAGCTCGACACAGAGAAAGACCTATCTTTTACCAATCTAAGCAACTAGGGGCAGCTTCTATAAGGCTTTTTTTTCAGTTAACGGGTAGGGCCAATTTAGAGGTTCTCATGTAGCTGTAGAAACTGTATTACACAGGTGTTTTATCCTGCTGGAGCATGTGTTTTTGAAAACTCCGTGAAGGAAAAATAATCTTTTTTCTGTTCACTTCCCCCTCCCCAAAGACAGCCTCATTTTGTCTTATATTAAAAATTATGCAGACACTACAAACAATATTGTTAATTAACTTATTTAATTTAAATGTATTTTAAAAAACACAATATGAAACACTGGAGGAAAAAAAAAACCCACCCCCAACTCTTCTCCTACCGATCTGCAAACCCCATGGTATGAACTGGCACCAAATTAATGTGTAATTAGATTACATTTCCCAAAGATATACATACAGTAGGGATAGCGCTGCATATACAAAATTCCAGCTATTTCTACCCTGGCTCTAAATGCTTAGTATTCAATTCATGAACCGGACACTTCTCCCCCCCACAAATATAAACAGTCCCTCAGGTTACATGGCTCTCTGCTTACAGTAGCTAAAATACACAACACTTTTATACAAAATCAGCTGAAAATTTAAGAAAATAATCATCTTAATTCACATGTCTTTCCAGAAATCAATGGGTAATTGATTTACCAGTTCTACACAATCCAGCATGTATTTAATTTTAAGAAACAATGTCGCTGAAAGATGATGCAGACACTCGTAAAGCACAAGCCAGACTTCATAACCCACAGTATATTTGGTCAGGTATCCAATTAGTTTCTAGTGACTTTTTTTTCTGGTGATTATTATGCCAAGCTTTGCGATCTGTGCAAGGCTCAAATGGAAGAGGAGACAGGTGCAATTCAACAAGGCACAACAAAATGCGCACCGTATTTCTCCTTTTTTACGTAGGACACCAATCAAATCCACAAGCAATGCTGAGCTGCAATTTAATGTGCAGCTTTGCTGCTGTATCAAAATGACATTTGATTGTGGAGAAAGATGAGTTAGCCCATATGAGAAGACTGACTTGGAGATGGAAATAAAAAAATTTAAAAAAAAGAAATCAAACCCATCTCCACAAAGCTTACAATGTACTTCAATGCTGCATCAACCAATGACTAAAAAAATCCACACCATCTGTCTGCCTAGCCTTAAAGCTGTTTTATGATCAAAATCACTCAAGCATTCCTGGCGGCCAGTCCCAAAATCTGATCCATTTCCTCACTGGCAGCATGGATTTACTTTTAATCTTTTTCCTACTAGGAGGCGGGGAAATAAAAAAAAGATTAACCACAAAATAAATCCTGGCTGTCTGGAAGCAAGGGGGGAGGGGGGAAGCCAACCCAAAACAACACAATCCACCTTGGGAAGAAAAACCCATTTTGTTTTCATTTGGGGCAGCTGAGGTGGGGGGCGAGAAAGAGCCCAGAGAAGTTTTAAAAAAACGAAAAAGAAAGAGCTACAATTCTCCTGATGGGTTAAAGTGGCCTGGAAACTCTCTTGCCAAGGGTGTGCAAAACACTTCTGACTTTTTAAGAGGAGAGCTGTATAGAGAGGGACAAAAATACAAAAAAGGGGAGGGGGGAAATGTATGGAGAGGGAGAGAGATACAAAAAAAAAAGGGGGGGGGATAAAAGAGGGGAGGAAAGGGAGCTGGGAAAGAGAGGAGAAGGAGAGGGAGGTGAACCGCCAGGAGGAAACAGGGTAGAAGAGGAAACTGGGGATGGTGGAAAGGAAATAGAAAAAAAAGAGAGAGAGAAAGCAAGGGGCGAAAAATACCAGGAAGAAGAGAAAGTTGGAAGTGGGAAGAGAAGGGCGGGGGGTGTTAAAAACTGAAGAGAGAGGAAGCGGGGAAAGGAGCGGGGGGAGACGGAGAAGGGCCGAGGGGCTGGGGGGAGGGGAGAGGAGAGGGCCGGCCGGGGACCGCGAGGGAGGGCACGTCCCGAATCCGCACTCACCGCGGGCGGCGACTGCAGCTCCTCAGCCCTGCCAGCGCGGCTCCCGGCTACCCGCTCCCCTCAGCTGTGCGCGGGGCGCCTAGCCTAGCCTAGCCTCGCCTAGCCCCGCCCCTTTCCCGGCCCGGCCCGGTCCTGCCGCGGCCCGAGCCGCCTGGTAACGGGGCCAGGCGCCGCGGCATTGTGGGAGCGTCTTAAAGCACCAGCGGCGCCGCGCCGGGGGCACGGGCCGCCTTGGGGTGTGTACGTGAGCACGCGCGTGCGTGCGTGTGTGTGTGTGGGAAAGAGCACGCGCGTGTGCAGGGCGCACACGGACAGAGGCGCCCGGGGCAGGGCGGCAGCGGGGAGACTGCTACAAGGGGCGCCTCGGCAGGACGCAGCCGCGTGTGCGCGCGTGTGCGTGTGTGAATACACCGGAGTATGTGTTTACGTGTGCGTGTGGAGAGACAGATGATAGATACATATAGGGGATATATACATGTTATTTTTGAAGAGGGGTGTAGATACGCACAAACACACACAGTGGGGTGGAGAGTACATGGACTAGATGACACGTGTGTGTGTGTGTACACACACATATATACACACACGTGTACATGTGTGGATGTGTGTGTGTATATGTATGTATATGTACACACATACAGATATTACGTGTATATATATATATAAGTACATGTGTGTATTTGTGTATGGAGAGAGGATATACACAAACACATTTTTCATATCATACATATACATATTTTGAGGTGGAGAGGTGTATACATACATATTGGGGTGCAGAGTTCCAATGGGGGAGTTTATACACCTCTCTAACTGTATACACACTCACATATGTGTGTACATGTATATATGCACACATGTGTATGGATGTGTATTGAAGTGGAAAAGCATGTGTACATGCACATATATACACATGTGCACCCCCCACCTCATTAGAACTCCACCCCAATATGTTCACTTGCATTTGTGTGTGTATACACCCCTCCACCTCCAAATAATATGTATATAGCCTCCATATGTATACATCCTTTCCCTATGTACATACATACACACACATACACCCTGTATATCAGTGGTTCTCAACCTCTTTTTGTACCAGGACCCATTTGTACATTTCAGTGGCCAGTCCTGACCCAGTGCCTCTCACTCCTGACCCACTGCCCCTTGCCCCCAGGCCTCAGCCCCCAGTGTGTGGGGCAGCCCCAAGCAGCCCGGAGCTCTGCCAGCCAGCAAGGGAAAAACCACAGTTTCTCGTGTTTTTCTTCCTTAAAGAAGGATCAGTTTTTAAAGTTTTTTTCATGACCCTTTCACATATTCTTGCCGACCCACTTTTGGGGCGCGACCCACAGGTTGAAAAACACTGCTCTATATCAAGGGGTTCTGAAACTGTGGTACACATACCCCTGGAGATATGCAAGGCATCTCTTGGGGGGTACATGGGAGAAATTGTGTAATGGGGGATTTAATTTTCATTATAATAACAATTGGCATTTAAGGGGTTGAAATATAAAATGTATGCTGGTGGGAGTATGGAGGCAGCTGATAAATCTGGAAGGAGGTACACAATAAGAAAAAGTTTGGGAACCTCTGCTCTATATGTATATATCCTCTCTCTCTGTATATTGGGGTGGAGAACCCCAGTGGCTATATATGTATATATACACATATATTGTGTGTGTGTGTTTCTCATTTCATAGTTTCATAGTAGTTGGGGTCAGAAGGGACCTAAATAGATTATCTAGTCTAACCCCGCTGCCACTGGCCAGAGCACACGTTGGGATCACAACACCCCAGACTGGTGTTCATCCAACCTCTTTTTGAATTTACTCAAGGTAGGAGCGAGGACCACTTCCCTAGGAAGTTGGTTCCAGCTGCTAACCACCCTAACAGTGAAATAGTGTCTCCTAATCTCTAACCTGAACCTATTCTCCAGCAACTTCTGGCCATTGTTCCTCATCACCCCAGGTGCTGCTGGGGGGAATAGGACCCTTCCTATTTGCTGCTCATCTCCCCTAACGAGTTTGTAGGCAGCAACCAAATCCCCCCTCAGCCTCCGCTTGCTGAGGCTGAACAGGTTCAGGTCCCTCAGTCTCTCCTCATAGGGCCTCCCCTGTTGCCCTCTAACCAAGTGGGTGGCCCTCCTCTGAACCCTCTCAAGGCAGGCCACATCCTTCTTAAAGTGCGGTGCCCAGAACTGGATGCAGTACTCCAATTGAGGCTGGACCAATGTCATGTAGAGTGGGAGTATCATCTTTCTGGACCAGCTTGAGATGCATCTTTGGATGCACGACAACGTGCGGTTGGCTTTGCTGGCTGCAACCTGGCATTGGTGGCTCATGTTCATCCTGGAGTCAATAATGACTCCAAGATCCCTTTCCGCCTCTGTGCTCTCAACGGGGAAGCTCCCCAACTTGTACATATGCTATGGATTCCTTCTCCCCAGGTGCAGCACCCTGCATTTATCTACATTGAAGTCCATCCTATTACCATCCGCTCACTTCTGTAATCTGTCTAAATCTAATTGTAGCCTCTCTCTCCCTTTGAGCGTGCCTACCTCTCCCCACATCTTGGTGTCATCAGCAAACTTGGACAACGTGTTTTCCACTCCCTCGTCCAAGTTGCTGATGAAGATGTTGAACAGTGTCTCCCCCAGGACCGAGCCCTGGAAGACCCCACTGTTCACATCCTGCTAGGTTGAGTACGTGTACCCCCTTCCAGGTTTACCAGCTGCCCGTGAACCCTCATCAGCATACATTTTATATTTTAACCCCTTAAATGCTGATTATTATTATAATGAAAATTATAATATATATATATACACAGAGTCTTCATAAAATCCTTGTCCACTTTCAACCTTTAATAACTTAGGTCGTAGGTATGATAGAAATAATCTGTTAATGGCATTTAAAAGCAAATTTATTAAAGTTTTAGGACAACTAGAGTACACAATGGTAGACTTCATAAGTAATAATGAATTAGTTCTTATTTTAGATCCTTTGACAAACAGAAAATGGCTACTGTAGACAAGAAGTTAAACTGTCGTATGGCTAGCAGAATTGAAGTCCTTATCAGCTGTAAAAAGAAAATGGTGGTTATGTTGAAGCATTGTGTATTCTAGATATCCTAAAACTTTAACAAATTTGCTTTTAAATGCCACTTACAGATTGTTTCTATTATACCTACAACCTAAGTTATTAAAGTTTAAAAGTGCACATGGACTTTATGAAGACCCTGTGTAATATATATATGGGTGTGTGTATTTGTGTGTGTATATACCTGCCCCGGGTTATATCATTTTCTCTAGGTGTAACCCTGATGATGTTATCTGCATTCTGTGTGTTCACCTTTGCATATCACTAGATGTAACCCTTGCACATGAGTGTATTTATGTATATACTGTACAAACATATACTCTGTAAATATTCATAGTTTCATAGTTTCTAGGGTCAGAAGGGACCTGAGTAGATCATCTAGTCCGACCCCCTGCCATGGCAGGAAAGAATACTGGGGTCAAACGACCCCAGCAAGATGTTCATCTAGCCTCCTCTTAAACACCCCCAGGGTAGGAGCCTGCACCACTTCTCTTGGAAGTTGGTTCCAGACCCTAGCCACCCTGACCGTGAAGTAGCGCCTCCTGATATCTAACCTAAACCTATTCTCTGCCAGCTTGTGACCGTTATTCCTGGTCACTCCTGGCAGTGCTCGGGGGAACAGTGACTTCCCCAATGCCTGCTGATCCCCCCTGACTAGTTTATAACAGGCCATAAGTCCCAGTTTTTAAAGAAGAAGAGGGCTAACAATAAACTGGGAAATATTTTTCTGTGAGAAAAAACAACAAAATATTTTTGTTATTTTTTTGTAGAGAAATAGTTATAAGAATAATAAAAAATCCAAACCCAGAAAAGTATTTTTAAATTTTTTTTGCATCCTTTTGTATTATTTTTAATACTTTAAACACTGGAATTTTTTTTCTTTAAAGGCTGTTCCATGACTATTCCTGCTTGCATTTAAGTAATATTGCAAATTAGTCCTTCTTTAGGCTCCATAACATAGTCTGTTCTTTCTGTGTGTTTAAGGCTCTAGTCCTTCAACTGACTTCATGCAAGCAGGGCATTACACTTGCATGTATCTCCACTGAAGTCATCTGCAGAGTTTGCATGGGACTACTCACATGTTTAAATTAAACACAGGCATAAGTGTTTGCAAGGTCAGAGTTTTCCGTTATAATCTCTTCCTCTTATGTCTCATACAGCAATGAGCACCATAAGTAATAACAGAAATTCAGCAAAGATAAAAGTCCTAACAAACTATATATTTCTTGATGAAAAAGACCTTGCTTTTAGTCCCTTGTCTGATTTCCCTCCCTCCTCTGCCCATGAAAGGGAGAGATGCATTCACTTGACCAAGCAACCTGCATATGTGGACTGGTTAAGTTGTGCATGGATAGGGGAAATGAACAATTTCTTATGCACCTCTGGATTTAAGAACTAATTTGCAGAAGCACTGAGCATACGTCTCCCCCATGGACTCCCAGTGACAATTGTGGTTGATTGACATAATTTTTTTTTCCTTTTGGTGGGAAATGTCACAAAAAATTGGCGTTATAAATCATTGCTTTGAGAGGGAGGAGGCCTCAGAGAGTCCTTAGAATGAAAATTTTCTTTGTGTGGACATCATATCTATTCCTGTCCAGTTTTTCATCAGCTGCTGTGTTGGTCAGTCATTTCTCCATATTAATATGACAACTTCTGTTCCCAACATGAATTTATGAATACAAACCATATGAAATTGAAAGGTATACATTTTATGAATAGGATTATATGAAGATGTATGGTTATGTCCTTATCTAGCATATATTAGCATAGCTCCATTATAATGTTCCATTAAGTTTTACCTCTGAACCCTGTAACTAAATGCATTTATAACCCTTATGATTGTATTCAAATGTGAACGAAATATAATCTGCCAAAGCATCACTTGTAGGGTGACTAGCTTTACTATGCATTGCACATGGCTTTGCCAAGGCACAACAGGGTAAAATTAGCAAGTCTGGTTAGTTTCACACCAGGACACAAGGCTAGTCCCAGAGCAGTGGACTATAAAAATTATGTCAATTTCATCCTACTGCCATCAGTGATGAAAAAAAATAACCCAAAGACCAGCAAGTGGTCAATGGAGTTCTTCACTGGAGGGAAAGGACTAGGATCCAGGCAATAGAGACTGATGGAAAGATAAAGTGAAAATGCTTCATTTTTCCAAGCAGCCAGAAGGTTCTGGACTTGGAGAAGAAACTAAATTCCAGAGGACTGGAGAGTATCTTATTAACAAAACATTTGCTAGTGTAGCAGGATTGCCTTTCAGAGCTTGGGTTCAGGCCCAGGCTTGAAAACTTGCTGTTTTGATTGGTGGAGCCCATCCACCAATCAGAAGGCAGCAAGAGGAGTTAAGTCATGCCCCTTTCCAGAGGGGAGGGGGAGAGGAGCTTCTCCGCCCCCCCCCCCACCTGATTGAAGACTGCAACACTCAGGTCTGGAAGACTTCAGAGGCAGAGTCCTGGAGAGTATAAAAGGAGCTGCATGTCCAGCATGAGGGGAACACATTCGGGACAGAGAAGAATGATGAGCAGGGCTTAGAAGAGCTGCTCAGCAGGGTGAAGCAGTAGCCCATAAGCATCCCTGAAGACTTCCATCAGTAGGGAACGGTGGACGGGTCCTACAGCTAGGCTCTTGGTATGCAGCACAGTGCACAGCATCCAGACCCTGGGAGCTGCATGAGGCGGCTCGGGTCTGCAATTTCAGGTGTGTGGCCAGAGACACGGTGCACAGGCTGGTGCATGGAGTAGGACCTTTGGAGTGCTTTCGTGGCTCAGGTCCTCACCCCCCAGAAAGAGGCTAGGAGCTTGGCGCAGGAGGTGCTGAACGAAGGCAGCCTAGGCCTTTGACCCATAGCAAAAGGTTGAGTCAAAGGAGCCAGACAGTGTTTGGGCTACTGAGCCAGCAGACAGCACTAAGCCAGAAGCCCCAGAAGCCTTGCATAGAGGAGCCCTGTTCCAGGCGACAATAACACCCCCAAAGCCCACTACAGGCGAGAGAGCAGCTTGGCGCAGAGGATGAGGGCCACCCTCCAGGCCTGGGAGTCATGAGTTGCAGGGAAGAGATGATCCCCACAGAGGAGGAGGAGTTCCCCCAGGTTAGTTAAGGCCTCTTGAAAGTGGAAGTCCCACTGGGAGGGCCCCCCTAAAGTTACCAGCTTCCTGGTAGGGCTTGGGAAAAGCCCAAGGGCATTGAGGTTTCCCCTTGGGATTAAGTTTATCTTTGGGGTTCTTGTGCCATAAGTGGTGTGATGTCATGTCTTATATTTTGTGAACTTTCATGTGATGTAAAAATCGCGGTTCGTTTCTCGGGAGGCGGAAAAAACCTTCAGCTACAGACACACTCTATTAGCAACACAAAAGGTATATATTTGCAAATAGGGTCAGAGAGAGAGACAAAAGATCAAACACTCTGCCCCCGGGCACAATCATTAGCAGGCTTTTATCCCCTCTCTCCTGACCACGTGTGCAGAAGGAGGAACTTTTACAACTCATTTCCGGTTCATACAAACATATATGTAAACATGTCGCTTCATACGTCCCATGTGCATTATAATTAACTACTTAAGTATGCGGGGCGGATAGGCTTAATATGCATTAGGTTATCACGCGTGCGTAGAAGGGATCCAAGGTTACTCAAGGTTCAACCTGAAGGCTGAAATGGCAATTGCTCTTATCTTAGCCTAAGAATGTGGGGGTCATGAAAGAAAGTGTGATTTAGTGTAACAAAGAGATAGTAAATTTGCAGAACAAAGAGAGAGTGATACCTTAGTACAAAGGGCCTTTGGTGGTTTTCCCTTCAATTTCCAACCCCCCCCTTCCCTCTCCCATTAAGGAGACAAGGAGGGCTAGCAGCTGTGTTTTTTTTCTAAATCTGCTATTGATAATGCATTTTTAATAATATTTCTAACAATATCCCCCCGCAAGATGCTTTCTGATCTTTACTTCATTCGGGCATATCAAGATAATTACAAGGAATTTTTCTGAGGACCATGACCTTTGCAGCAGTCTGTGCTTTTAGAGGGACTGCTGCGACCTGCATTCCTTCTACCGTGGTGGTTATCAATCTAGTGAGACAAGGAATAAGGCAAGGGATAAAAATCAAACCAGTTAGAGCACACAAAAGCACAAACCCTACCTTTTTCCACCGGGGTCCTCCAAATAATTGAAACCACCAGTCCTTATTCCATGTGGTTTCCCACGTTTGTATTGGTACATGGGCTATTTTTCTAATCTCTTTGGCAATCTCTAAGACTGCTTTCCCGTTGTCATCTATTTGGAGGCAACAATTAGAAAGGTTGAGCTTTCCGCAGACTCCGCCTTCCTCTGCAAGTAAATAGTCTAAGGCCATCCGATTTTGGTATATGGCTGCTCTCATCTGAGAACTTTGTCGGGCCAATAACTCGAGAGCAGTGGCGGTCTGGTTAGTAATTACTTCCAAGACTGCCTGCAACCGGATGATTCTATTCAGCATATATATTGGTGTCCGGTATCCCCAACTCCCATCATTAGCCCATGTAGCTGGTCCATAATACTCAATAATCCTCTGAGGAGGCCACTCATCCTCCTTCCACTTTTGGGAGCTACCCTGTGTCAAACTTACATCAATACTTCTCTTGGCCCTTTTCCAATCATCATACAAAGAGACTCCCAGCTTATTTCCAACCTCAGACGGTAACAAAAAGAAAGCTGGTACAATTACTCCCATATAGCAAGTTCCTGTCCACCCCTGTGGTAGTATTGTATAGGCCCGTCGTCCGCAAATCCAATAGTATCCTCTTAAGGCCCTATTTTCTCTATTGGTGGCATTTGGAGGGGCCCAACCATAGGGCATCTCGGGAAACCCCAAGCCTCCTTCTGGACCCAAAGGACCAGCAACTGCGTGGCCTCCTTTCATGGAACATTCCCATAGCCCATCCTGGTTCTTGTCTGTACAATCTGTCCGATCATCACTTTGATTTGTGGCACTCCAATACTTATTAAACCACACAATTGTTCCATTGGGATGCTGCCACACTAGCCGATTATACCCTGGGCTATTAGGATAATAAAGCCGTTCTAATCTTGTAAGGTTCATCCACCTTACTTTTAAAGTCCATATGCAACGGCTGTGTCCCAACCTTTTTCCTGTACCATTATTACTGATGCAATACTCTCCTAACGCCACTTGGGAAAGTTCCCAACTGTGGTTCTCATCCCATTTTTGACTAGTACTTTTAACATCTGCCTTACTACTTACTAGCCATTTCGGGGCCAAAGGAAAAGCCCTCCAAGGCCACTGGCCTCTGGCCTCCCGAAGCCCCCCACAGGCCCAGCAGTTGGTAAGATTAAAAGTACCTGCAATTCTTTCCATCATATCAACATACAAATTTGTCCCTGGGGGAGCAATTTGGGAAAGCGAGGGTGTGAGCCAGCGGTTAAGGCTGCTCAATTCTGCTTCTTTCATTATGCAGATAACAACAAGGCACATTAAGATTCCCACCATATTTTCCCTTTTACTTTCTTGTCTAATTTTCTGAGCTTTGATTAAGCCGTCTCAGGCGCACTTGGAGATCACCAGTAGGTTCATAGCTCCACTTGCTGGCTTCTTGTTCCGAAGACGACTCAGCTTCCGGAGTGAGTTCGTCTTGGGAGATGTTGTCCTCTGACGCTTGTGGATGTCGTTTCACACGGGTATGGTGTATCCAACGATCATGGCCAGTAATCTTTACAGCGATGTGGGTTGTTAGAAGTACCTGGAAAGGGCCACTCCACCTCTCAGTCAAAGGCTCCTTTTTCCACCGCTGCACCAAGACCCAGTCTCCCGGGGAGAAGTCATGTACCGGTACATCTAAAGGCAGACGCTGAAAGGAGGCTGCATACCTGTGAAGAGAAAACAAGACAGACTGCAAGGCAATAACATATGTATGAAGCTCACTATTACCTAATTCAAAAGTTACATTCTCTCGCATCCCAGGAGGTAAGACTCGAGGCGGCTTGCCAAACATAATTTCATATGGGGTCAATTTGAGGCCCCGTCGGGGAGTGTTTCGAATGCAAGTAAGAGCTAGCGGTAATGCTTGAGGCCACTTAAGGCGTGTTTCAATACAGATTTTGGTGAGCAAAGTCTTTAAAGTTCTATTCATGCGTTCCACTTGTCCTGAACTCTGTGGTCTCCATGGTGTGTGTAGTTTCCAAGTAACCTTGAGAGCTTGTGCGACTTCTTGAACCACTTTTCCCACAAAGTGTTGTCCTTGATCCGACTCGATGGACTCAGGCAGGGAATACCGGGGAATGATCTCCTGTAACAAATACTTCACTACTGTAGCTGCAGTGGCAGTCCTGGTGGGCCAAGCCTCGACCCAACCAGAGAGCTGGTCTACCATGACAAGTAAAAACCCGTGATGTCCGGACCGTGGGAGCTCGGCAAAATCAATCTGCCATGCCTGTCCAGGGTACGCTGCCCAGGGTCTACCTCCCATTGGCACAGGGGGTTTCCTTCGAGGGTTTACTTTCTGGCATGTAATGCACTTGGTAGCAATGCGCTGAGCTTCTACATATAGCCCTGGGGCTACTGCTTGGCGGATCACTAGATCACCCATGGCCAAACCTCCCATATGGGTTCTTGCATAGAGCTGTTGCAGCACCTCCCGAAGCAATGGCCTGGGTATCATGACTTTCCCTCCTGGTACTATCCACCACCCCTGGGAGTTCTTTTCTGCACAAGCTTTCTGTGCAAATTTATCTTCTTCAGGGGAATACTGTGGGACTAAATCCTGAACGTATGGCCATATGGCATGGGACATGGCCTGCTTGGATACCTCTTCCGCTTCTCCCCCAATAAATGCAGCTTCCTTTGCTGCTGCATCAGCCTTTGCATTTCCAAGCTTATGCTTTTCCTCAGCAGCCTTCCCATGGGCCCGCACATGAATGACTGCTACCTCTTTAGGCTGGTGGAGTGCCTCTAGTAGTTTGATAATCTGGGGGCCATTAGCAATCTTATTCCCAGAGGCAGTAATGAAACCCCTTTCTTTCCACAATAGTCCGTGCGCATGGACTGTAGAAAAAGCATAGCGAGAGTCAGTGTATATATTAACTCGCTGGTCTGTCCCCAGCTGTAATGCTCGGGTGAGCGCAGTGAGTTCTGCGGCCTGTGCCGACCATGAGCTCGGCAATGACTCCCTCCATACTACCTTATCCAAGGTTACCACTGCACATCCTGTTCGTCTTTTTCCATCGATGACAGAGCTGGAGCCGTCCACAAAGTATTCAACATCTGGGTCTTCAATTGGGTCCTCAGCAAGATCAGGTCGCACCTGCGTGGTCTGATTCAGGACTTCAAGGCAGTCATGCGTCGGTTGCCCTGGCTCTGGCAGCAAGGTTGCAGGGTTTAAGGCTGTAGTATGTTTGAAAGTAAGTCCTGGATTAGAGAGCAAAAATATCTCATACCGTGATTGTCTGGAGGGGTTAAGAAATTTCCCTCCCTCAGTCCCTAGGATCTGGGGAACTCCATGAGGAGTGAGTATTTCCATATCCGCACCCATGACTATCTTCTGGGCTTCTTCAACAACCACTGCTGTGGCTGCCACAGCCCGAAGACAGGCTGGCCACCCGAGTGCAACTGGATCTAGAACCTTTGAATAATATCCCACGGGTCTCCAGGTCGGGCCCGATGGCTGTGTCAGCACCCCGATGCAACCCCTCGATTCTCATGAACATACAGTCGATATGGCTTTTTACTGTTTGGGATGGCTAAGGCTGGGGGCTGGGTTAATGCTGCCTTCAGCAGATCAAAAGCATGCTGCATTTCTTTATTCCATTTCCATTTAGTGAGACTCTCCTTAGTCAGGGATTCATACAGTGGTCTAGCCTTCCCACCGTAATCTGGTATCCATAGTCGACAGAACCCAGTTAGCCCTAGGAATGCTCGCAGCTCCTTGGGTGACTTAGGTGGGGTTAGACCTTGAATCGCCTGTATGCGATCTGCACTCAGGGCTCTGACTCCTTTTGAGAGCTTATATCCCAAAAATGTGACTTCAGGCTGACATATTTGGGCTTTTTCTCTAGAGACTTTATATCCTTTTTTTCCCAGAGTGTTTAGGAGTGACCTGGTGGCTTCCTCGCAGAGCTGCAAGTTTGGGCTTGCAACTAGCAGGTCATCCACATACTGGAGGAGAGTCACTGTGGGGTGTGATCCCTTCCATTCCCCCAAGTCCTTCTGAAGGGCAAGTCCGAAAATATGGGGGGCTGCTATAAATCCTTGTGGAAGAACTGTCCACATGAGTTGGGCTTTATGGAAAGTATCTGGATCCTCCCATTCAAAAGCAAACAATTTTTGACTCTCTCGGTGAAGAGGAATAGAGAAGAAAGCATCTTTCAAATCTAGCACTGAAAATATTTCAGCTTCCCCCGGTACTTGTGTCAAAATCGTGTGGGGGTTCGGGACTACAGGATGGTCTGAAAGGACCTTCTTATTTACTGCCCGTAAGTCTTGGACCAGTCTGTATGAGACCCCATCTGCCTTTGGCACTCCAAGAATGGGGGTGTTATAGGGTGAAGACCCTTCCACTAGCCATCCGTACCTCTTGTATTTCTCTATTAACGGCTTGAGTCCAGCTCTGGCCGCTCGGCTGAGTGGATACTGCTTTACCCGAACGGGCCCCTCCCCATCCTTGAGTACGATCCTTACCGGGGAGACGAACTTAGCTCGCACAGGGGTTCCATCAGCCCATACTAAGGGGTCTACTCCAGTCATGTGATCTTCTGGACTTACTGCAGGGCGTCGGTCCTCCAGGAGAGCCATCTGATAGTTCGAGCTCTGCTTGACAGGTAGCTGGACCACCATCTGATCGTCTCTGAAAAAGATCTCAGCTTGCAATTTTGTGAGTAAGTCCCGCCCAAGGAGTGCAACCGGGCAACTTGGAGAATACACAAAGGAGTGCTCGAGCAAATGGTCTCCCACCTTGGTGAGGAGTGGTTTACAAACAGGGAGTCGGGTTTGCATTCCCTCAATCCCTTCTACAAGTACATGCTGTTCACTAGTTCCTGCACAGGGGGTTTTTTCTGGAATCATTGAAAATGTAGCCCCAGTATCCACCAAGGCTTCAAAGTTTTTGCCACCAACCCTAATGGTTACCATGGGATCTTCTCGGGCTCCAACCCGAAGGGTAGTGGTCTTAGATCCCTGTCCCCTTCATTCTGAATCCTCACCCTTGTCTTCTGCCCACATGAGGTGACCTCTCGGTTCCCCCTCTCTCTTCTCCTTCAACTTCGGGCATTCCCTCTTCCAGTGTCCTTTCTCCTTGCAATAAGCACAAACATCTGCTCCCACTCTTTCTCCCTTCCTCTTCTGTATCCCAACCTTTCCAGGGTTCCCTCCAGTTATAGCAGCTGCTAGTGCTGCCATCTGTCGCTGAGCCTTTTTATCCTCCTTGCGCTCCTGCACTTGCTCACGATTCCCATACACCTTATATGCAATTTCCACCAGCTCTGAAATCGGTTTCCCAGCACCTCCCTCAGTTTTCTGTAACTTCTTACGGATATCAGCAGCAGATTGACCAATAAACGTAAGATTTACCATGCGCTGGTTATCTGGGGCTTCTGGATCCAGATCCGAAAACCTGCGAAACGCCTCATACAGCCTCCCAAGGAAAGCTGAGGGATCCTCCTCTCTTCCCTGTCTCACCTCATACAATTTAGACAGATTGGTAATCCTAGGCACTGCCTTTCCCATTGCTTCCACTATAATTCCCAAATACCGTGCACTCAGCTCTCTGCCCTCTGCAGTATGATTGTCCCATCTCGGCTCTTCTACAGGGCAGGTATCACGCAGAGTACGACCAGCAGCACCCTCTGACTCAACTCTGGCTGCCGCAATACGCTCTGCTGTACCTAACACTAATCTCCTCTCCTCCGGGGTTAGGAGGGTCTGGAGCATCATCTGGACATCAGCCCAAGTGGGTCGATGAGTCTGCCCAATAGATCGAAACAAATCCCTCATCTTTTCAGGGTCTTCACGAAAAGAGGGGCTCTGATTCTTCCAGTTAAATAAATCTGAAGTGCTAAATGGGGTGTAGACAAAAGTTGCAGTGCCTCCTTCCCCAATAACCTCTCGCATCGGACAGTTCAACACCGGCCGTGACTCTACAGGCTTGCGCAAATAATAACCCTTATTTCCTGATTCAGATGAGGCACTTGGCTGAGGCTCACGCTCTAACTCATTAGGTATGCATTGGTACGTCGGTGGTGGTCTCTCTAAGGGAGGGGGCGGTGGTGCAGAAGGACTGGATGCCGAGGAGGCGGCTGACTCATCTTCGCTACCCGACAGGGCAACCGGAGCACGGGTCCGGTACTTAGCCAATTCAGAATCCCCCCCCTCATTAGACTCAGGAAGTACAGGCGGCCCCCCCCGAGCCTTTTTCTTAACAAGCATCACATGAGACTTTGCTAAGTAATTCTTAATCCAAGGTGGCTGATGTAGAACCACCCACAACCAACAATCAATATAAGGAAACTGATTCCAATACCCATTTTGCATAACAATTTCATGGATAGCTATCACTTCTTTTAGCACAAAGGATCCTTTCGGGGTCCAGTGGACCCCAAATGTTGGCCACTCAAGTTGACAAAACTTAGTTAAATCACCTTTTTTCATTTTTATTCCATAATCGGCCGGCTTTGCAAATTTATTAAAATGACGTAATAAGACTTTTAGAGGGGTATCAATATTGTTTTCTACACGAGAGCTACTCGTACCCATTTGCCCACAAATATGCGCCCAAGGCACACCAAATACCAAAAAGATCTCAACAACAGATGATTTACAATGAGAGCTAAGCCTAGAATTTCTCAGCAAACTTACACATCCTTTGTTTTAGATCTGTACACCAGATTGGGCAAAGGGAATTCGTATACTCACTCAGATACCCCAGAGATCTCAATCCAAATTCCAAAGTGTGTCTGCCTCTCCAGAAACTCAGAATTTACATGGGATACTTCCTTTAACTTCCCGGATATTCGGACTTAAACCTCAAATTCCAGGGGCAAGTCCAAAGTCGGCTCGGTGCGCACAACCCCTGGTACCGGAGGTGCTCCGTCACTGAATTCCGGGGTAGTCCTCGAGAAGCCCCACGTTGGGCGCCAATTATTGATGTAAAAATCGCGGTTCGTTTCTCGGGAGGCGGAAAAAACCTTCAGCTACAGACACACTCTATTAGCAACACAAAAGGTATATATTTGCAAATAGGGTCAGAGAGAGAGACAAAAGATCAAACACTCTGCCCCCGGGCACAATCATTAGCAGGCTTTTATCCCCTCTCTCCTGACCACGTGTGGAGAAGGAGGAACTTTTACAACTCATTTCCGGTTCATACAAACATATATGTAAACATGTCGCTTCATACGTCCCATGTGCATTATAATTAACTACTTAAGTATGCGGGGCGGATAGGCTTAATATGCATTAGGTTATCACGCGTGCGTAGAAGGGATCCAAGGTTACTCAAGGTTCAACCTGAAGGCTGAAATGGCAATTGCTCTTATCTTAGCCTAAGAATGTGGGGGTCATGAAAGAAAGTGTGATTTAGTGTAACAAAGAGATAGTAAATTTGCAGAACAAAGAGAGAGTGATACCTTAGTACAAAGGGCCTTTGGTGGTTTTCCCTTCAATTTCCAACCCCCCCCTTCCCTCTCCCATTAAGGAGACAAGGAGGGCTAGCAGCTGTGTTTTTTTTCTAAATCTGCTATTGATAATGCATTTTTAATAATATTTCTAACACATGTTTGTAAATTAGTAGATGAGTAGAGGCCTAGGGCTCTGCTGGGACCCCCTGTTGCTATTATTTCACCTATTGTTTATTTGTATTTATTTGTGGCTTATTTATTGTTCACCCATACTTATCTATAACTTATCTGTTGGCTATCTATGTTTATTTTCGGGTTTATCTGTTTCAGATCAGATGCCTGTATCTGGAGCACTGGTGTAAGGTTTTATAGCATTTACCCAGAGGGTATTGTCTATGTTATTTGTTTAAACATTTTTACACACACACACGCACAAAATGTGTGTGTGTGTGTGTGTGTAGTATATATGTTTATATCCATTGTTCTTTTCCTTGTGATAAGTTAATGTAAATACATTTGTATATAGTTAAGTCCCCTGACTGTCCTGGCCTGGTTCTGTAGGGATGGAGGGAAACTGAAGCGGTCTGCAGTTTCCTCGCAGCACACCTGCCAGGTAACAATTCCCTTCAATTGGAGAAGGTGAGTATATACTCAAGTTACCTGGGCTATACTAGCTAGAGGCTAAATGAGTACAGTTTACAATGTCCAGGGACATAATTCTAATAGAAACGCAGGCACTCTGTTCCAGGCACTTAGTTCCTAACAGGAAAGTGGGCTCTTTGCCAATGGTACCTAGACCAGTGATTTTCAATCATTTCAGACTGAAGGGCCCCCTGAATAGGCTCAAGGCACCCCTTGGAAAGTGCCAGTACATCGGTTTCCGTTTTTTTTTTGACAACAGAAAAATAATAGGGCAATTCTTCTGTTGCAAAGACCACAACAGGTTAGAATGTTTTTAACACTGTAGATTCCTATTTGAAATCTTTGTCCACATCCAGCAAGCCCAGATTTGTGGTATGCTACACACACTACACATGCAAGTGTTCCCCATGCTGCTACCTGGTAGTATGAGGGGGTTTTTTTGACCCTGGGAGATCCCAGGATAAAAAAAAAACGAAGCTGAAAAAAAGTGGACCAGTACACATGGCAGTAGTGCGCACCAGCTGTAAAGAGCCTGGACGGTTGGAGCCATGCTCTGCCTGCTGGCAAAGCTTCCTGCCACAGCTACAGCCCTGGGAGGCCCCTAAGACCCCAAGTAATGCCAGTGTACTTGCTGGCCCCAGTCTCCCCTACCCCACCTGCTGAGCACAACAGGAAAGTTGTGCTGCTGCTACTTTCCCCAGGGAAACAAACATTAGTGCTGGACGCAACCCCAGGTTTATCTTGTGAATCATGTTTGCTAACAGTACGAACATCATGTGGTATCCCGCAGCACCCTTAAAAGGTTCTCAAGGCACTCCAGGGTGCTGTGACACCCTGGTTGAGAATCACTGTCCTAGACCTTACAATAAGAGGGCTGCATGGTATTTAAACTACCAAAAAGCTAATTGCAAAAGAAAGAGCATTCATGTCGAACAGTTCACAAGCAGATTTGTGGACTAAGGCTTTTTTGCAACAACTTCGAAGAGTGAATAATTTAATAAAAATCACAGTCTAATGGTGGAGAATTCACAAAGAAGAAAAAGATAGCATTCTGTTAAGTGAATGGGTTTTTTTTACAAATTATTTAACCAGCTATTTTAAATAAAAATTGCAAAAACTACACCATCTAGAATAATGCTGCTGCTTTGTTTCTTCCTAAAACAGACACACAGAACAAGCGTTGGAACACTGGCTGGCTTAAGATACTTTAAAATCCAGGGTCCACAATAATTTACACATGGAAAGGAAAGCAGGTCTGGAAAACCTTTTTTATTATAGAATTTGGAAAATCATAGAAAACTAGGGCTGGGAGGGAACTCAGGAAGTCATCTATTCTAGTCCAGTCTCTGCTCAAGACAGAATCATCCTTGTCCAGGGACAGATCCAGAGGGGGTGCAGTGGTATAGTGACACCCCCTTCCAGACCATGCTGCTATCTATCCTACTTCGTAGTGTGGAAGAAATATGTTTTCCTTCTTGTGGCAAACTTTCTTATTAGAAAAAGAAAACAATTATTAAAAATAATGATTTACTAAAAACATTAACATGACAATTCATAACATTACAATTGTTTGTGACCTCACAAAGTCAATGCAAATAGAAGCTTTAAAAGTTATATTTCATATTCAAGGCTAACTATCTGGTAAATATCTTGGAGTTAAATAATAGGTTTTTTAATTTTAATTTTATCCCTTATTTGAAAATGTACTTAAAAATAATACTCGTTGCACTTGAGAAATTAATGGCCATAACAGAGAGATTTCACAGATTTCTCATGAAGATGTTCAGTGTATGTAATGCTTAATATCAGTATTGATTTTATGTTTCCTGTACTTATTGTAATAGATTTGTTTGCATGTAGAGAAAAAAAAATAAATGTTCTGACTGTATTCCCATACTTCTCTCTCCTGGTTTAATTGCAAAGGGGAAGAAAAGAGCATAAAACTCTGCTCAGTCAGAACAGCATTCTTTAAATATTCAGAATAGCATATGCATGGTCTGATAAACCAGTATATATTATAGGGGTATTAGAATTGTTTCTGAACAGTGAAAACAGAACACCGTGGGTGATGGAAAGAAGAAATCTTTACTGTTGGGATTGTGTAAACCTCAGGGATTTGATAGGTTAGTTAGTGATGCTTACAGTGCATTAGCCTAATAACACTTTGCAGTAAGTTATTAGCACAGTTTTTGCAGTGACACGCTACTGTGCAGTGTTATTAGGTTAATGCACAGTAAGCATCTCATGTGTATGTGCCCAATGAGTAGAAATGATGTCTAAAATTTGCTTTGTCCAAAAATTATCAGACAAAAAGTATCACAATACATGAGCTAACAAGAGTGTATTTTAACACTTGATAAGAAGAAAATACTTGAGTGAGCTGAAAAAAAGCTCCATATAATTCAACTCACAGATGCTGCTTCTTGAGTAAAATCAGAACCACTGAAAAATGTTAAGGCTTTTTCATTAATCAGCTCACCAAATTAACCCCTTTCACCTTTCCTAGACAAATGTTTGAAGCAGTATCCTTGCATATAATTATAATTTCTCTGCATTTATATAACTCGCTCCAGACCCTTCCAGTTCTTTTAGGCCACATCTGATGAAGGAAAACATTAAAGTGATTTATACTGAAGAGAGCTCCTAGAATTTCATATCTGTGGGTGCAGAGCATAGAAGAAAGAGCATCTGATTCAGACAGGGGGCAGGGTGAGAGACCAGTTCAGGCATCTTGTTAGGTCTCAAGAGGCATGAGATGGAAGCTTATTTTTGTCTCATGTTGAAGACAACCCCAACTGAGTAAGAAGGATGAAAATGGTAACTTGGTCATCTGTGCTGGAGCGTCAAAGGAAGCTGGCCATAGTGGTAACCACAACACTCCTTTGTGGAGTTATTGGTATGCTTTAAACAAGCTATCCTGAAGACTTCCGACTTCTTTCAAACATTATTTGGATTAGAGGTTGGTGAAAACCCACCCAAACAATGTATGCAGATTTTTACTTTAATGTAAATAATATTTATTTACATTTCAATACCACGAAAACCCACCCAAACAATGCATGCAGATTTTTACTTTAATGTAAATAATATTTATTTACATTTCAATGCTCTTGTGTGAATTTCCTTCGCTCAGATTTATGCCCCACTTGGCTTACTGTCCATAAAGGCTTCAGAGGGTTTATTTCAACATCATGAATGCTCACAGAAAACAAACTGAAATGTGCATGCTTGCGCGTTCATGGTGGAATCAGTGGTATGGACCATTGGCACTCGCTCCTGACACTGTTCCTTTTGGCCACCCTGGCAGCACAAAGAGGATATGGAGAATTCCCCGCACATGGCCTCTGGGGATAATAGTTGACATAGCATTGGCAGGTTCTGGCCACACTTGTGAAATAGGCATGACAAAGCCTCAACAGATAGGACTGTCTGCAATCCTGCAACCCTGAAGTTTTTTAACTAATGCCAAGAGCCAAAATGTTTCACAACTGCCCTCCATCTGCTATGATCCCTCTTCCAAAGGAGTTCTAGCATACCAGAGGGTTTAATATGGTATATTTTATATGGCATGGGTCAGTGCTTGATGCAGCAGGAAGAGAGGCTTTTTATAACCTCTCATCAGAGTTTTGGCAGAAAGACAATCAGGTATACTGATAAGAACTGGTATGCAACTCTGGAAATCAAATTACACACACGTACATCCTCACCCATACATACATACTTAGTGATAATGGGAGAAGGATTAAAGGTAACGTAAATTCTTCATCCTGCCAAAATATTTCACCGTGGGCCCTTCTACACGTGTAATTAATGTGACTGAATATACTCTGGCTCAATTTAAATCAAAGTAAACTAATCCCAACATCACCATTTAGATGTGCGTTTAAGCGTAGTAATTTGCTGTGGCATAGGATAGTACCTGTGTTTGACAGAACTATCCTATGCTAGAATTGATTACTCTACTACACACTAATTGCAGTACACGTGTAGATGGTGATGCTTTATTACACATTAAATTAGTCTAATGTGTAGTAAGGTGCATGTGTAGATGTGCCCAGCAGCCTGCTTCTTCTAAGAATGATGCCTTTGTATCTTGGATATGGAAGAGAATACAATTTTCTAAAATTCTCTAGTCTCCTGTTCTCTGCAAGCTAATCTTTGACTCTCCTGCTGTCTCTTATCTCACCCTGAGAAGTGCAAAGTGCCAGTAGCCTTTTCAAACCCTTCTCCTGATTATCAAAATTTAATCAGTTGAATCAGAAAACAAAAATTACACTACGTGACAGGTATTAGCAATTACAGGTAACCAATGCAACACTTAGGCCGTGCATAGACATTCAAGGAGCCTGAGGAGGAAGTGATCTAAGTTTTGTAGTTTTTTTCTAAACTGTTTAGTTTAGATAGCGAGTGAACAGTATACACATTCACCTTTTGGTGGGGGAGGGGGGCAGGCATGCAGACAGCCTGCACTGGCTGAGGCCTGCAGGGGAGGGGCACTCCTGAATGCCTCCCAGCATGCCCCATGGATTCCCCCAGTTGCCAGACACAGCCAAGTACTCAAGGAACGTGCAATTGGCTGTTGGGCCTGGTCAGGCATGCCCTCAAACCCATCACATCACCATGGATTCTCCCCTGCCCTGCCCTGAGGCTTCCAGAAGAGCCCAAGAGTGAGTGCCCTCCATTGTGAATTGCATGTGCCTCCGTGTCCTGGCCTTCCCACATCCTGCCATGGGACCCCACTGCCTGTGCCCAAGCATGAAGACCCAGGAACTGTGTCCTGGACTGGGTTACCCTGAGTGACTCTCTCCAGAACCTGCAGGACATCATGCATGAAGGGGCAGCTGGTCACCATAGGATGCAGCTTCATGCCCCTGAATCAGCAACCAGATGTCCTGTACTGCACCACCAACTTCCATGGGACCAGTGAAAATGAGGCCACCCAGGACACTATGGATGATGGGATGCTCTGGCACCACCTCCAAACTATTGAATGCCCATTCTGGGCCCATGCCACCAGCTGCACCTGGTGAGAGTGGATTGTCCTGGACACCTGGGACAATGAACAGTAGGTCTAGACCTTCGGCAGACGCTGGGCCACCTTTATGGACATCATCACCCAGTTGGCCCCCCACAACATGTGCCTGGATGCCAGCATATGGCCACCTCCCACTCATGAAGCTGTCTACCCCCAGCATTCTCTACTACATTGCCAATCAGTTCAGCATGGGCAAGTCCACAGTCAGACAGGTTATCCAGCAAGTGTGCCTGGTCAACCAGAATGTCTTGGCCAACCATTTTATCTGTCTCATCAATCTGCAGAAAGCAGTCATTGGCTTCTGTTGAATGCAGTTCTCCAACTAAATGGGAACCATGGATGGCACCCACATCCCTATCCTCTTCCCACCCCAGGGCACCTGGGCATTCATCAATCACATGGACTACTTCTCCATTGTCTTCCAGGGTGTTGCTGACAACCAGGGCCACTTCAATCACATTTCTGCTGGCTGGATGGGCAGTGCCCATGATGCTTGCATCTTCTCCAACTCCCCATTCCCCAAGATGATGGGGAGTGGCACTGCACTCCAGGGGTCCCCAATTTCATCATCAGCACTGTTGTCATCCCTCACCTCAATATCAGGGGCTTGGATTACCCTCTCTTGCACTCACTTATGAAGCCCTACATGGGGCAGCTGGACCACCAAAAAGGAACACTTCAATTACTGCCTGAGCAGATGCTGCATGATGGTGGAGTGCACCTTCAGGTGCCTCAAAGCACATGGGCAGGCTCTCAGCACATGCCTTGAGGTTGAGGAGAACCTACCATGCATTGTCATTGCCACATGTGTCCCCCACAACATCTATGAGAGCAGGGCGGAGGTCTTTCATGAAGCCTCGACAGAGGAGGGATAGCACATGGATGAGGCATGGCAATTCATGCATGCATGGCATAGGAATGCTGGACAGTGAGCAATGATTTGGGGGACACAGCGACAGGGAGTCTGTAACTGGCTAAGGGAGAAAGAGAAGGGTACAAATTGTTCCCTTCCAGGGCAAAGGGTGGACTGGTCCATCCTCTAACTGGCCCCAGTGGACAGTGGGGGATTGGCCCCACTGACAGTACAGGGAAAAGCCCTATGTGGAACACTGGGGAAGCCCAGGAGTTCCAGATCCACTAAGGGCTCTCCCCTGCAAGCAGGTTCCTCTTCACTTGCAGGAGCTAGGAATACAGCCTCTCTGGAAGTACCCAGGCCTGGCCAGCTGGAGCACCATGGAGGCAGCTATAGGAGTGGGACAAGAGGAGAAGCCCTGGACAAGAAACTGAGGAGCGAGCACCAAGGATTGGTGAGGGGCAGTGATTCTGCCTGCACTTTTGTTTATTTATCTTGAATGGACTCTTAGAGATCCTGAGTGGGAAGACCAGTATTGATTAGGTAAGAAAGCACTCTGACTCCAGCCCAGAGTTCGAGTGCAGTTTGAAGTTCTTCCAGTATGACTCAGGGCCTAAGGACTGACCGAAAGGCTTGGAAGTTTGTGAAAAGAGAAAGTTTTTTAATGGAGGAGCTCCCAATAGGCCCTGCATTCTTGGATCCATTGGTAGAAAAGCATTCAGTGGTAGGGGAGATTGGGCCCTCCTCTGTGGGCTATTGAACCCAAGGGGAGAGGATACATCAACATCAGATTGGTCAACATAAGTTCAGTGATGCTACACTTGTACGACAGTAGCTAAATGTGTTAAAGTGGACCAGGTTGGCTGGCACCACCATCTGGGCAGAGTAGGAGAGCCCAGAATTCTACAATACAATTTAATATTAAGTTGTGATGGGGGAGGGGGAAAGTGTCTGGAAGTGGGATAGATTGGCAACATTGATTGTTAGGGGCTGTAAGGGATCTTGGAGATCCAGTCCCCCTGCACCTAGGCAGGAAAAGACAATTGGGGTCAAGTGACCCCAGTGAGGTGACTGTCCAGTCTCCTTTTGAAGATTTCCAGGGTAGGTGACTGCACCACCACTGGAGGGAGTTTATTCACAGTCTGGACACCCTATGAAGGAGTTTTTCCTGGAATTGAGCCTGAAGTGGCCTTCCAGGAGTTTGTATCCATTGCTCCTAGTCTTCCCCAGGGGTGCCCTGGTGAACAGCTGTTCACCGAGTTCTTGATGTACTCCCCTGATGTAGTGGTAAGCTGCTTCCAAGCCCCCTCTCACCTTCTCTTCTGTAGGCTGAAGAGGCCCAAGTCCCTCAGCCTCTCCTTGTATGACTTGTCTTGCAAGTCCCTGATCATATGAGTGGATCCTCTCTGGATCCTTTCAAGTTTTTCCACATCCTTGTTGAAGTGTGGTTCCCAAAACTGGACACAGTACTCCAGCTGCAGTCTCACCAGTGCACGAGTACAGTGGGAGTATCACTTCCTTAGTTTTGCATGAGATGCAACGATTAATGCATGCCAGCGTGTTGTTTGCTCTGCTGGCCACAGCATCGCACACTGGCTCATGTTCATGCAATGGTCAGTCACTGCCCTAGGTCCCTTTCAGCCATGGTGCAAGTCAAATTGTCACCACTGAGCCTGTAGCTATGTTGGGATTGTTTGCCCCCAGATGGAGCACCTTAAATTTCTGAGTGTTGAACTTCATCTGGTTCCAGTCCACCCAGCTCTCCAGCCTGTCCAGGTCCACCCTGTATCTGCAACCTATCTTCTGGCATGACCACACTCCCCCATAACTTAGTGTTGTCCACAACTTGGCCAGCAAGCTTTTCACCCCACACCCAAATCATTGATAAAGATGTTGAAAAGCACAGACCCCTGAGGATACCACTGGCTCACTTTTCACCAGGATGACACAGATCTGTTCATGAGACCTCTCTGGGTCCTACCATGCAGCCAGTTTTCCACCCACTGAACTGTTGAGCAGTTAAGCCCACAATCTTCCAATTTTTCCACAAGATATCATGGGATACTAGATCAAAAGCCTTTTGGAAGTCTAGGTAGTCGACCTTCTCTCCCGTGTCCAGGTGGCAAGAGACCTGTTCATAGAAGAAGATGAGATTGGTAAGACAAGACCTACCTCTGATGAAGCCATGCTGGCTGTCATTCAGAATCTTGCCCTCACATGAGTATATCGCACATAGATTCTTTAATGAGTTTTTCCAGGATTTCCCCTGGGATGGAGGTTAGGCTGATTGGCCTATAGTTGCCCAGGTCCTCCCTCTTTCCCTTCTTGAAGATAGGCACAATGTTGGCCCTCTTCCAATTCTCAGGGATCTCTCCTGTGTGCCACGATTTCTGAAAGAGTTTTTCCCAGGGGTTCCGCAATGACCTTGACTCCCTTGGCTAACCTAAACTCAGTTACCACCTTAGCTTTCCTAATCATTTCCCTACAAGTGTGGACCACAGTTGTATAGTCCTCCTTTAGGACTGTTCCTAGCTTCCACTGTGTGTACGCCTCTTTTTTTTAAGAGGACCATGATGTCCCTAGTGAGCCAGAAGGACTTGCCAGTCCTTCTGCTACCTTTCTTCTTCATGGGAATGGCTTTCTTTTGTGCTTTGAGGAACGGCCACTCTTTGTGCACTCCATTTGCCTTCCGTCCCTGGTCCCACATTGCCTCCCCTACTAATGCCCTGAGCCTGTTGAAGTCAGCATTTTTGAAGTCCAGGAATTCAATCCTGCTAGTTGATTTGTCCATCCTTGTGGCAGACAGTGAACCTGATGAGCACATAGTTGCTGTCACCCAGGTTACCCTCCATGTTCAAGCCACACACCAGGTCATCTCCTTTGGCCAAGACCAAATCTAGAAGAGCGGTACCTCTGGTTGGCCCTTGCACTTCCTGGATCAGAAAGAGCTCCTCAATTACAGTTAAGAAGCTACATGACCTATTCAACCTAGCTGAGTGTTCCTCCCAATCTATGTCCAGGTAATCAAAATCGCCCATGACAACCAACTCCCTTGCATGTGCTGCCTTTGTCTGTTCTCATGAGAACTCCAGATCAAGCTCCTCCCCTTAGTTCGGTGGCCTGTAGTAAATGCCTACAGTTAGGTCTCTCTCACCTCACTCCCTGCCCCCACCCCCAAAGCTTGACCCAGAGGGTTTCAAGCTGCTTATCTTTGGATCCAGTGTCAGCCTCCAGAGAGGGGTACTGGTTCCTCACATAGACAGCTACCCCTCTGCCTTCTGTGCAGGGTATAGCCTTCTATGGCTACACTCCAATCATGTGAGGAGTCCCACCAGGTCTCTGTGATCCCTACAAGGTCATATTGCCCACTAGAGAGCAAGAGAGCTAGTTTCCACTTGTTTCCCATGCTCCCGGCATTGGTGTACAGGCAGCTGAGGCCCCCAACTGACACCCTCAATTTCCTGAGATGCTGTGGGAGAACTGTTTGGTTAGCATTTTCAAAAACAGTTATCTTACTGTCCTCCACTTGGGAAATTTCCTGTGTGCCAGTCCCCAGGCATGCTCCACTTGGAGTGTCCCTGTCCCCCAGCAAAGTCAGTTTAAAGCCCTGTCCAGTAGATCAGCCATCCTTGCTCAGAACAGGGACTTACCTCTCCACGTGAGGTGGATACCATCTCATCTTAGGAGTCCTCTCTCCCTGAAGTGTGTGTGCTGTGGTCAAATTTTGGTACAATTGCCAAATTTTTCTTATTTTTAATAATAAAAAACCAACCTGTTGAATGTTGCCTCTGTCAATCTGGTCCCTCTTTTCACTGACACAAACCAGCAAACTTTTGGAGGAGGGTGAGGGAAGGATGAGGGACTGGGGAGTGTTGTGAGAGGGGCAAAATAACCTGGAAAGGCAGTTTGGACAGGGAACAGGGAGGGAGTTGGGATCAGATGGAATGCCGCAGAGGCTAAACTCAACACAGAAACTTGGAGGGGTGGTATAGGGAAGAGGGCTTTAAACCTGGGATACTAATTTCCAGATTTGGTAGTGAAGACCAGGGACTTCTCCTTGTAGGAGATGGACAGGTAAGTGATCCCAGACCTACTGTCCACCTCAGAGGTCTGTAGGGTAAGAGGCAGGTGTGAGACTGTGGAGGAGGCAGCTGCAGGGCAGGAGGCATTGCCATACTGGGGACTGGGGACTCCTGGCACTCTCTCGTGGGACACCCAACCCCTGGGCCCAGTCTCCCTCAGGACCTCAAGCCTGCAACCCTCGGCCAAGCCTGGGATGCACCTCATTCTGCAAGACTTAGCCTGGGGGCTGCCCATCTCCTCTGGGCCCCACACCTGGTTGGTGGACACACTAAGGCAGGCAGGCTCAGATGCTAGCTGTAGTCCCAGCAACAATCTGGCTTGTGAGCTTGTGGGCTGCACTCTCCTCCTGGTTTGAAATGCTCCTGCACCCTGTTGGACTCTCCTGGAACCACTTGGCGGGCCTGTACTCCTCTGATTGCCTTCTCTGGGCAACCTCCAGGGCTGCAGGGGGTGGGGTCCAGATAGCCTGTGGGAGGGGGGTAGTGTCACTGATGTCCCTGGCATTGGGGCCCAGGCAACCCTGGTCCCGCTCCCCATGCCCACTGCTGCCTAGCTAAATGGGCCCTGCCAGGGGCCATTTTGGTTACATAGATGATGGGTCACCTTGCCAGTGCCCTCTACCTGCAACACTGAGGCAGCTGGTAATGTCCCACCTACTCCTGAAGTTTCAAGGGGTATCTACCTGCTTGACCCTGCTTAGATGCTCAGTAGGGCTGGTCAAAGCTTTGGATCGCAATTTGGATTCAGAGCTGATTCATAGACATTCGAGCTGGAAGGGACCCTGGAGGATCTTCGAGTCCAGCCCCCTGCCCAGATCCCCAGATAAACATCCAAAAGTGTCTTGAAGGCATTCAAAGTGGGTGCTTGAACCACCTCTGGTGGCAGTCTATTCCAAACCTTGGGGGCTGGGACAGTATACAAGTTCTTCCTTATGTCCAGTCAGTTAGGCTCTGAAGCGGCGAGAGATGCGCGGGTGAAAGCCTGCTGTTCCCCTGCTCCCCTGAAGCCCCCCCAAGAACCCCGCAGCAGCTGTGGAGCCCCCCACCAACCCCCAGCACAGCCGGAGGCAAGCAGGGCCCATGGTGGGAGGGGGTTAACCCCTGAGTGAGTGGAAGGAGGTGGCTGAGTGGAGCCAGGCCAGGTCAAGCCCCATCCAGCCCCCTACTTGGCCCAACCCCCAGGGAGGGAGAGAGGTAGTGGGGATACTCACCAGTCCCTCTCCAGTAGGTCAGGGCCCCCCAAATCCCGGGCAGGGCCCCCCTTGCCTGAGAGCAACTTCCCTGATGGTGGGCCCATTGCTCATGTGCACAGTTTAAAAGGGCCAGCCAACAGAAAGAAAAAAAGCCCCAGTTAGGCTCTGGAGCAGTGAGAGATGCACGGGTGAGAACTCGCTGCTCCCCTGCTCCGCTGAAGCCCCCCAAAGACTCCCCTGCAGCCACGGAGCCCCCGCTGACCCCCAGCACAGCCGGAGGCAAGCGGGGCCTGTGGTGGGAGGGGGTTAACCCCTGAGTGAGTGGGAGGGGGTGGCTGAGTGGAGCTGGGCTGGGTCAAGCCCCACCCAGGCCCCTACTTCGCCCAGCCCCCCAGGGAGCCACGTGATAGGAGCTGCGCAAACAGGCTGTGCAAACAGGCGCGCTTGTTTGCTGGTGCGTGAGTTATTGCAGAGTTTGCGCAGGAGGGTGTGCAGGAGGGCCCGAGACCCTGCCTGCGAACCCCTCAGGGTAAATAGTCCCAGCTGTAGCCAGCCTACCAGAGGCATGACATGGGTGGGCATGCGCTGCACCCTGACGGTCCCCTCGGTCTCTGCAGCCCTCCCCCCCGGCACCTTAGAGATGGCCACCCAGACAGAGCCCATGGTGACAGGATCCACGCAGATGGAGCCCCTGGCTCTCGGCTGCGGGGGCTGACTGTCGCTTTTTCAGGCTCTGGGGCCTGGGAGCATGGCCACCTCCCCTTGTGGGGTCTGCTCCCTTTTGTGGATTCTGGCGCGCCAGCTGGAAGAGCTCCAGGCCACAGTCCAGAGACTGTGTGCCATCAGGGACTGTGAGGAGGAGATCAACTCCTACTGCCAGGCCTTTCTCCCCAGGAGCCGGAGGGTAGACCACAGTCTCCCTCTAGGACAAAGGAGGACTCTGAGACCTCCCGCTCTGTTCAGTCAGGGGCATGGACCAAGGTGGTCAAGGGCCCTAAGGCCCGCTGCACCAAGGCCCCTGCCCCGCCAGAGCTTAGCAACAGGTACGCACCTCTTGCTGCTCCAGCAGAGCCTGCTGAGTTAATGTTCTCTCAGGTTTCTGATTTTTGTGGTATGTCAGTTGGGAAATATGAGAGGGCCAGATACACAAATTCAACAAAGAGCTAATTTCCTGGTCCTTATGAGCTAAGAAACAAATTGGATGACAATTTTAGCATAATCGGGTTGGTTGATGCCTTTCAAGCTACTGGAAATCAGAGCTGCGAAAAAACTCTTTTATTTTCTGAATCCTACCTGTGGCTGCCTAACGTAGAACATTTAGTTTGTTGGCTGGGGAGGAAGGGGGGAGAGGGTGTGCTTTTTGTGCCTTTCAAACACTCAAGAGTAAAAAACAAAAGAGCTGACTAACAAAGGAGACCTTATAAGAAGGGAAGCCTGGTACGTTATAAAACTGGATGCATCTGAATGAAAGAGCCCCTCCTACTGCTTTTCCCAACATTGACTCTTCATTAAAATGGTATGATGGAGCACCTTTGGAGTGCTCGCCATGTGGAAGGGGCTGCAGCAGACTGGGACAAAGCCAGTAGAGAAGGCAGCCAAGCAAAGCCTCCAAATGTTATTCTAAGGGGGGAGATGTGAGGTGGTGCACCTTTGGGGGTGCTCACCGCTTGAGGGCTTTCCAGACTCTGAGGGGAGCCTGCTTTGGAGGAGCATCAGGGGAAGCCTTCCCCAAAAACTACTTTAAGTGGGGAGGTGTGTGGCAGGGCACTGTTGGTGCCTGCCACTTTAAGAGCGGAGCCAAGCAGCCAGCAGGTGGTTGATTGCAGCGGCCATTTTATCTATGGGTGCCTATATAAACAGGGCAGTTCACTGCTGGCAGGCCAGGCAATAATATTGCCTGGCTGCAAGGCTCCATGCAGCATCCTGGAGGTAAGGGCAGGAGCTGTAGGGGATTGTTTGGAGGCTCCTGATCCTGGGCACAACCTAAAACTGCACTCTGCTGGGCGTGGGTGGCCTGGTGGGGCTCCCAGTGGTGCCAAGCCAGTTGTCACCCTGGTGAAAGTAGGGGTGCCTTAACCCTAGCCCTCACCTTCGAGTAGATTATGTAATATTGGAGGTAGTGGGGCCAGACATGGCTGCAGCAAACTGAGCCTTGTGGGGTGCAAGACCCTGAGGAGTGAGAGTTGGGACTAGGCATTGCTGTGGCCCCCTGAGCCTTGTGGGGTGCAAGACACTGAGGAAGAAGAGTGGGGGCCAGGCATGGTTGCTGCCACCTGAGCCCTGTGGGGTGGAGGACCCTGAGGAAAGGTAGTTGGAGCCAGGCATGGCTATGGCCACCTGAGCCCACCAGGGAGGGAAGCCCCATGGCTCCAGTGAGGGGGTGGTGTGGGGCCCCAGTGAAGGGGTGGAGATGAGGATCCCCAGTGAGGATGGAAAAAACCAGAGGCCTGGGAGCCCAGTATGTTGGAATGTATAGAGTTTCCCCTGGAAGGGGCCAGGGGAAGCTTAGACCCGGTCGGGTAATTGGCTGGCCACTATGTCACTGAGGATCACGGGAGACGCCCAAAAGATGGTATGTTTGCCACCCAAGGTACAAACTAGGTAAAGCCTATGGCCTAAGGGGCCCGCTCCAAGAGGGAGCAAGGCAGTATGAGTTGCTGATGCATGAAAGAGACCCTGTGAGAGAGGGTGGAGTGTGTGAGGCCTTAGTGAGAGGAGGGCGTATGAATATGTGTGTGAGTGAGGCCTAAAAATGAGGCCTAAGCACAGTCCAGCTGTAGGCTGGGAGCACTGTGTCATCTGGATGCCGTCTGTAAGGCTTGGGCTGCAGTGTAGGGGAGGAATGGAGCCGCAGATAGCACCCCCTGGCATTGGGGCAAGAATAGAGAGCATCCTGCCTTCATTAATATCCTAATTAATAACAACAAGACATGGCAGGCGAGTCAGGAGGGTGGTGTGCCCAAAGGAAGGAAAGTGGGTAAACTAACACTGTGGCTAGTCGGGGAGACCCACTTTGCTGCATATGGTATCATTTTTGAAGCTGCAATTTTGCAAAAAAGGTGTGTTAGCAAACCTCTGTGGCTGTGTTGGATTTTGACCCAGAGGAGCAAGTCTTTGCCTATATATACATATCACAGTGTTAGGTTTCCCAGGTATGTGGGAAAGGGAGGGGCTGGTACTCCCAGGGCCGGCATAAAAGAGGCCGGGGACGGCCAAGGAGGAGGCAGAACCGGAAGAAGGCGGAGACAGAGCTGAAGCCTGCCAGAGCACATTGCAGCGGATGCAAGCAGCTTTCAAACGCAGTAGGAGCCTTTGGGGAAAGGGAAAGCCCCAGCGGGGCTTTTGAGCCCAGACAGCTGGCCCTGTGGGGCATCGGACTGTTGTTTTAACCAGCCGGGAGCGGCTGGGACTCGGCAGGAGCCGAGTACTATATAAACTCTAATACAAGGGCACTCTCTGACTGTGGCTGCTGTAGTCCCTGTAATAGGGGCACAGCTCAAGAGTGAGCCCTAACTGTGACCAGGGGAAGTCAATTAAGCCCTCAAAGGGGGCTCTTGGAGAGCCAAAGAGGGGGTTCAAACCCCACGGAGGGCAAGTTTGTATCGGAGGATGACTGCAGACAGCGGGAGCAGCCGCTCCGACCAAGAGTACCATCTTGAGCACAGTGCTTGTTTTGATTTGCATCTTTCTTTTGTGGACTGCCTGAGTGGCGGACGGATCCGTGGCCAGACCAGACGGTCGGCCACCACCCAGTGGAACGGGCGAGGGTGTAGGGGTGGCAGAGCCCTCATCAACGCGGGACCCGCGGGACGCTGAGGAGTCTCATATTTGGACGACACGCGCCGGACCATCAGAACCAACTCTATTAACATCAAAGTCGTGGCAGGCAAGGTAAGCACATGTAAAATGCCCAACCACAGGGGAGCAGAGCCTTGGCGCCCAGTAAGCGGCCCCGATGCGGGGAGGCGGTCGAGGCCTTACCCCAACACACAGGTGTGGTATTTATCGACTTTACAGCCACCTATGATATTGTGTGGCATCAAGGCCTAAAATAAACTTAGTGATAAGGGTTAGACTTTGGAGACAGTCCCTTACAAGGGAATGTCTTATCAGGTGAGGAATTTGAACGTGATCCCTGGGGAGTAAGGGGAAATCAAGATGGAAGTAGCCAAATGTTCTGTGCTAGAGGTCTGTTCTCTTCCTCATTCATAGTTGACGTTATTCACTGCAGGACCTAAATCATTACATGGTGACAAAAGTGGTGAATGGGGAAGATTGGATGGATCTGCAGTGTTATTTATAGCAGAAAGCTGGTAATTCAGGGCCTGGAAGGTGCACTTAGCAAGGAACAAAGGCCTCTGTGAGTACAGTACCCACCCTGCAAGGCAGAAGTGTAACCGGCTCAGAGACACAGTTAAATATGGATGAGTTACAAGCCCTTTCTTGCCTGTCGTTGTCAGGCAATATAGCTGAGAATTGGAGAATATTTAGACAAAGGTTTGAATTGTATTTAGCTGCTATAGGAGCAGTATTTAGGTGCTATAGGAGCAGAAGAGAAAACTGATGAAGTTAAATAATCTATTTTCCTGTATGTAGTAGGGGAAGAAGTACTTGAGGTACAAAACAACTTTACATTTGCTCCAGGCCAAAATATGAAGTTAAATGAGGTATTGAATAAATTTGAAGAACTGTGTACTAAAATGCAATGAGATTTTTGAAAGAGAGAAATTGTTTTATGTGCATGCAAAAACCAGATGAAAGCATAGAGCACAATATCACAGTTAAAAAGGCTCAGCAAGACCTGTGTTTTTGGGGACTTATATTCTCTGATCAGAGATGGAATAATTTGTGGCATTGTAGACAATGGATTCAGAGAGAAGCTGCTAAAGGGAGGAGAGCTATCCCTAGAAAAAACTATACAGATTTGTAGAGCAGCTGAAACTTTAAAGGCTCAGGCCAAAGACCTAAATGCAGCTGAGGGTGTTGTCTATGCAATACGTAGTAAAGACCAACAAAAAAGGCCACTTCAAATAGAGGTTGCCCCAGCTACCACAACTACTACTAAGGGACAGTTGGAGTACAGGCAAGCATGCAGCTGGTGTGGAATGTAGCATGGTTCCAAGTGATGTGCTGCATTAGGAAACTTCTGTTTTAATTGTGGTAAGAATAATAATTTTGCCAAATGTTGCGAAGTGCAAGCCCATAAAGTTCCGGTGCATATGGTTGAAGATTCTCCAGAGGGAGAATATTATAGATACAGTAGGATCAAGCAGAGCTACCAAGAAGGACTGGATCCTGCCACTGGAAGTGCATGGGATAATGATTCCATTCAAACTGGATACAGGGGCTCAGGTGAACATTTTACCGGAGCAAGATTATAAAAGGCTAAAAAGTAAATCAAAACTGAGGCCTACAAAAGTAACCACAACTGCCCATTCAGGAGCGAAGATACTGGTCAAAGGAAAGTACCTAGCCTGCATCAAACATAAAAATGTGGTGTACAATTCTGCATTCACTATAGTACCTAAGGAGGTGACACCTATTTCGAACCTAACAGCTTGTAAAAAGCTCAATTTGCTTAAATGGGTACTTGCATTAGAACACACTAACTCAGGTTATGAGGACCTTATTTCGAAATATCAAGATTTGTATCAAGGCCTTGGTTGCTTACCAGGGGAACATACAATTCAGATAAATAAACAGGTCCTCCCCAGTTATATATCCATGAAGAAAGGTGCCTTTTGCCATCCGTGATAAACTAAAGGCAGACCTAAAAAGGATGGAGGAAGCCCAGGTAATACAGAAAATTGATGAGCCAACAGATTGGGTGAACTCCCTAGTTATTGTGGAGAAGAATAATGGACAGCTGCAGATATGCTTGGATCCAAGGGATCTCAATAAAGCCATAAAGAGAGAACATTTTAAGTTGCCCACCAGAGAAGAGATTATAGCTTAGTTTGCGAATGTGCAGTTCTTCAGTAAATTAGATGCTTCTTCACGATTCTGGCAGCTGAAGTTAACAGAAGAAAGTTCTAAATTATGCACATTCAATTCTCCATATGGAAGGTATCGATTTCTGTGTTTACCTTTTGGTATAGCTTCAGCTCCAGAGGTGTATCACAAAGCTATAGATATGATTTATGAGCATATTCCATGTGTAGACGCCTCTATGGATGATATCATCATCTGAGGTTCCATCAAGGAAGAGCATGATCATAAACTCCAAGAGGTGATGGAGGCAACTAGGGCTGCAAATTTGAAACTCAATAGACAGAAATGTATTTTTAGAGCTACAAAACTGATATTTGTGGGAGACATTATTTCTAGAGAAGGGGTGAAACTGGAAAAGAAAAAAAATTCAGGTTATTGAAATGATGCCACACCCCCAGTGAAAAAAAGACTTGGAATGCTTTTTGGGAATGGTAAATTATCTTAGAAGGTTTATACTAAACCTGTCCACAACAGCAGCACCTCTAAGGATGCTTCTTTAGAGTAAAAATGAATGGTGGTGGAATCCAGAACAGGAGGAAGCATGGAAGGTGTTGAAGCAACAATAAATACAAGAACCTGTATCAAAATTCTATACCTCTTGGAAACCAATACAGATATCAACAGATGCTTCGCAGTTCGGATTAGGTCCTGTGCTACTGCAGAATTCTGACAACCGATGGTAACCTGTTGTGCATGTGTCTAAATCATTGACTGAGGCAGAAAGCAGGTATGAACAGATTGAGAGAGTTGTTAGGAAGTTTGTTTGCATGCCAGAGATTCAATCAATATATTTTTGGGCAGAAAGTGAATGCTGTGGCAGGGTCTGAATTTCGAGCAGGTAGAACAGTTTTCAGCTGTCCTGATTGATCCTTGGTCAGTATATCACCTCTTGCTCTCTTCTTGCATTTCTCAAGTGTCCCTCTTGGATTTTCTGTAGCATTTCTCTTTGGAGGGTCTATGGTATTACAACTTTACTGCCCTTGAAAATAACTCCTTCAGTGACTGAAAGTTCATGTCAGCAATTCCAGTAGTCCCGCACACACAAGTCACAGGTACTCCTGTCCTTTGTCTTTGAAGCTCTGTAAGGAAGGTCAGTTTTGTGCATGGGTGAGCACAGATATACAGAGGTAGATATTGGGAGTCTCTTTCCCCTCCCCTACCAGTTTCATAGTTTCATAGTAGCTAGAGTCGGAAGGGACCTAGGTAGATCACCTAGTCCGACCCCCTGCCTTGGCAGGAAAGAGCACCGGGGTCAGATGACCCCGGCAAGGTGCTCATCTAACTTCCTTTTAAAAATCCCCAGGCTAGGAGCCTGCACCACATCCCCTGGAAGCCGGTTCCAGGCCCTAGCCGCCCTGACTGTGAAGTAGCGCCTCCTAATATCTAATCTAAACCTACCCTCCGCCAGCTTGTGACCGTTATTCCTGGTCACTCCTGGCAGCACACGGGGGAACAGGGACTCCCCCAATACCTGCTGATCCCCCCTGACCAGTTTGTAGCAGGCCACAAAGTCCCCCCTTAACCTTCTCTTGTGGAGGCTAAACAGGTTCAGGTCCCGTAGCCTCTCCTCATAAGGCCTGCCCTGCTGACCCCTGATCATACGAGTGGCCCTCCTCTGGACTCTTTCCATATCGTCCACGTCCCTCTTGAAGTGTGGCGCCCAGAACTGGACGCAGTACTCCAGCTGCGGCCTGACCAGTGCCGCATAGAGGGGGAGGATCACCTCCCTGGACCTGCTCGAGATACATCTGTGGATGCATGACAGGGTACGGTTGGCCTTCTTGACTGCCTCCCCACACTGCTGGCCCATGTTCATCGTGGAGTCAATGACGACTCCAAGATCCTTTTCCGTCTCCGTGCTGGCAAGAGGGGAGTTCCCCAACCTGTAAGTGTGGTGCCGGTTCTTCTTCCCCATGTGCAACACCTTGCACTTATCAGTGTTAAACCCCATCCTATTCTCATTCGCCCACCGTTGCAACCTGTCAAGGTCAGCTTGTAGCCTATTGCACCCTTCTAGTGCACCCACATCCCCCCACATCTTAGTGTCATCAGCAAACTTGAACAGGGTGCTTTCTACCCCCTCATCCAATTCACTGATGAAGATGTTGAACAGTGCGGGCCCGAGGACCGAGCCCTGCAGAACCCCACTGCCCACGTCCTTCCAGGTCGAGAAGAACCCATCCACTACCACCCTCTGGGTGCGGCCCTCCAACCAGTTAGCGACCCATTTGACTGTGTGGGCATCGACACCACAGTCTCCCAGCTTTTTGATGAGGACAGGGTGAGAGACAGTGTCGAAAGCCTTCCGGAAGTCCAGAAAGACTACATCCACAGCAACCCCTGCGTCTAATGATTTGGTGACCTGATCGTAAAAGGCCACCAGGTTGGTCTGACAAGACCTGCCACTGATGAACCCATGTTGGTTGCCCCTGAGCATGCATTCCCCCGCAAGGCCCTCCTGGATGTGTGCCAGGATAATTTTTTCAAAGAGCTTACCCGGGATTGAGGTAAGACTAACTGGCCTGTAATTTCCCGGGTCCTCTTTTTTTCCCTTTTTGAAGATAGGGACCACATTGGCCCTCTTCCAGTCCTCCGGCACCTCACCAGAGCACCACGAGTGCTCATAGAGCCACGCCAGGGGTCCCGCAATGACCTCGGCCAGTTCCTGTAGAACCCTAGGGTGAAGATCGTCTGGACCAGCGGACTTGAACACGTCCAGCCTCTCCAGAAGTACCCTAACTAACTCCTCGCTAACCCCTGGCCCAGGCGTGTCTCTCCCGGGGCCCGAGGGGGGCCCAGCAGGGAGGTGGCTGAACTGGTCCCTACTTAGGAAGACAGAGGCAAAGAAATCGTTAAATATGTTAGCTTTGTCTTCTGGCATGACAACTAAGTTGCCCATCGTGTCCTGCAGGGGCCCCACATTACCCGGGACCCTCTTTTTACCCCCTATGTATTTGAAGAAGGACTTCTTATTGTCCTTAATCTGGGAAGCTAGTCCTATCTCCATCTCTGCCTTGGCCTTCCTGACTGCCCCCCTACATCCTCGGGCGACTGTAACATAGTCCTTCTTGGTGATGACCCCATCCCTCCATTGGGTGTATGCCTCCCTTTTAGCAAGGAGACATTCCCGGATGCTCCTCGTGAGCCATGGGGGTTTATGTGCCCTCCTGCTCCCTTTGACCCTTGTTGGGATTACCTCCCTTTGGGCATGGAGGATCGTCTCCTTAAGGAGCAACCATTCACCTTGGACATCTGGCTCCCTTCCCCTCTGGGTCCTCAGCGCTTCCCCAATGATCCTCCTTAGCTTGTTGAAGTCAGCCCTCCTAAAGTCTAGGGCTGTTGCCTTGCTGCAGCCCTTTGCCACCTTATGCTGGATGGTGAATTCCAGCAAGCGATGATCACTGTCTCCCAGGTGGCCCATCACCCGCAGCCCCCTCACCAGGTCATCACCCGTGGCCAGCACCAGGTCCAACAAGGCGTCTCCCCTGGTGGGGCTGTGCACCTCCTGGGTTAGATGGAGGTCCTGCACTCTGGCTAAGAACCGACGTGAGCGGTCAGACTTGGCTGACTGCTCTTCCCAGCAGATGTCTGGGAAGTTCAGGTCCCCCATGATGACCACATCCTTAGCCCTTACTGCCTCTGTGAGCTGACCTAAGAATTCCTGGTCGAGCTCTTCTCCCTGGTTGGGAGGTCTATAGTAGACTCCCACCGTTAAGTCTCTATCCCCTGGACTGCCTTTTACTCTAACCCAGAGCACCTCAGAGTGCCCCCCCTCTACCCCCTTGCTAATTGACGAGGAAGTATATTCCTTCTTGATGTAGAGTGCTACTCCTCCACCTTTCCTTCCTATCCTGTCCCTCCTGTATAGCCTATAGCCCTTGACACTCACCGCCCAGTCATGCGATGAGTCCCACCACGTTTCTGTGATCCCCACTATGTCAGGGCTGGTGACAGCTAGGAGGAGGGCGAGTTCCTCCTGCTTCTTCCCCATACTTCGAGCATTTGTGTAGAGGCATTTGAGGCCTCCAACGGTTGTGCCCACTGACCCCCTAGTCTCAGCAATGCCCCGTCCCCCATCACTTACCTGTTTCTCCCTTTTGACCATTGGTCTGGGCTCGCTGGCTGTTGCTGGGCCTGGTAGTTCATTGTCTCCTCCGCCCTCATCTTCCCCCTCCCCCGACGAGCCTAGTTTAAAGCCCGCCGAAGGAGGTTCACCAACCTGGAAGAGAACACACGCTTACCTTTAGGGGAAAGGTGGAGCCCATCCCATCCCAGCATGTCTCTCATCACGATGTGCCGGTCATGGCTGAGGAAGCCAAAGCCCGCCTCGAAGCACCATTCCTGTAGCCTCCAGTTGGTCTCCGCTATGCACATCTCATGGCGTCTGCCTCGACCGCTCACTGGCAGGATGGAAGAGAAGACCGCCTGTGCGCCCATCTCCCTTAGCACGCCTCCCAGAGCATGGTAGTCCTCCATCAGGCGATCAGGGGCTCTCCTGGCCGCATCGTTAGTACCCAGTTCAGTGACTAAGACACTCACCTGTGATGCTGGAGGTCCTAGAAGTTTGCACCAGGGCTTCTTTCATTCCTCAGCCCAGTACACTAGAACCCCACCAAGATGAAAAGCTCCTGCAGTTCAGTCTGGATCAGCTCAATAAAACTCAGGCAAGCGCTAAACCTCCAAGCCTTATTAAT
The DNA here is from genome assembly GCF_052110815.1 of Crocodylus siamensis. Taxonomy (NCBI): domain Eukaryota; kingdom Metazoa; phylum Chordata; order Crocodylia; family Crocodylidae; genus Crocodylus; species Crocodylus siamensis. The sequence continues at coordinate 124,854,006 of NC_143398.1, read as the reverse complement.
TGCACTGATCCAGCTACTACTAATCAAGGCCAGCTGATCCCCCCCTACCCCCTTCCCTCTGATTGGTTTTGGAGCTGTATTTAAGGAACTTATCCAGCACTTGAGACTTGCTCTGTAATACACTGGTCTTCAGTCTTTGTACACCTCCTGTTTCAGCAACATCTCTGGCTTCCCTGGATCTTGATCAGTTTGCTTCTAGATTTCAGCCTTTATCTTCTTCTATAGACCCCAAAGCATGAAGCTGGAGCAGGGCTGGCATCCCTACCCACCCCACCATTACTACCAACAGGTAGTTGTGTAGGTGAGCAGGGACAGGCAGCGAGGGCAGCCTTTATTTTTTTCCCCTGCAGTTCTGTTTCCTAACCTCAGTTTGGTTTACTTTTGGACTTTGCCTGTGGAGTATCCTAGGTTTCTGATTCCTGGCTTCTGACCTTTACCTCTGCAACCCCCAGCTCCATGCCCAGCTCTGTTCACTAAGCAAGCTGGTCTGAGGGACTATGACACCAGAAGCATAATGGGGCCACTCTGGGCAGTGGCAGCAGTTGTTACTTTGGTGCTGCTACCCTTAGTTGTTACTGTCCCCACTACAGGTCAGGTATTACTTGCTTACTTCTTCAACTTTCCTTTCAAAGCAGAATCACTAATAAAGTCCTTGAAAAAGGAGAACAGAGAGCAGTGCAGCAGCAGAGGGGGAAGCTTCTGCTGCTTTAGGAGCAACAGTTCCAGATAAACACAGGGTCCCCTCTTTTCCAGGCCAGCAGCCACCTCACTAAGCCACACACCTTCTGATTTGCTCCTAGAGTTGCCAACCAGGAAAAGCTGTTTAACTGACAATCTATAAACTTCTTACTTAAAACCAAACTTTTTTACTAGCCCATGTTTTTACCAATACCTTCTTTTAATACAATGTAAAAGTAACTCTTTTGCCAAACCCCTCCCTGATGATAGGCCCCACTTAGAAGGGGCTAGGTTCAAGTTTAGGTGTGGAACAACAGCCATTGTGAGAAAAAGTTTGGTTGTTAGTAAAGTTTGCAGTAATTTTTTGTTTTTAGGTTGGCAACCGTGTTTGAGTACAGTAATGGCATTATGGCATGCTTTCTTCTTCCTGACACCACTTACCTCACACAGCTCTCCTTCTCATGACTGCTTAAGATAAGGGGGAATGCAAAAGGATACCAGAGAAAGGACTAAATAGGCACTTACACAAGTTACATTTTTCATGTCATTGGGACCCTGAAAGTGCTCTACAGCCATGCTGTGATATGTGGGGAGAGAGGGAGCAAGCTGCTGGCTGGGGTTTGTTGCCTGGCTGGAGCCGGGGGGGGAAGGGAATGGAGTACCCTTGCATTGTAGGCCTGGCACAGCTCCCCTCAATACCTCAGCTGTGGTAGCTAGGGGGAGGACTTCTCCCCTGCCCCTCTCCCTAGCCCTGTCCTCCCCCTTTCCCCCCAGGTCTAGCTCCATCTCCAGCCAGGCAGCAAACCCCAGCAGGCAGTTCTGGTGGGAAGGGGGTGGGAGGGCTGGAGAGAGGGGTGGTTCAGTAGCCTCCTTAGAGGCTTCTGGAGTGCCCCTGCCTGCTAGCCAGGGCTGGTGCAGACAGGCTCCAGAACCCCTGCCCTGACCCAATAGGTGATCATCTGTTGGGTCCAGGCTGAGGGGAAGGGGTTCTAACTCATGGCACTTTGTGTAAAGTGCCATGAGTTAGAGCACAGCCAAGGTACATCTGATTAAAGATGGACAAGAAGGGAAGAGATGTACTTAATACCAGTGGCAAACCCTATCACTTCTACCTCTGAAAAGTGGACTAGAAAAGAAAGGCCATTTAGACAGACTTTGAAATAAGAGCTTAATGCTTGTATTCTGCAAAATACATTTGTGTATGTATATCACTACATACAAATATACACTTGTACATATATATACACACACACAAATGCATTTTGCAGAATACAAGCATCAAGCTCTTATTTCAAAGTTTCAGTGTACAACAGTAAAAAAAAAAGGCCTGAAACTTTGATGCCTGGAGAATAATATGTATTTTTAAGCCTCACGGCTATAGTCTCAACTTGTATAAATCATCAGGCCTCCAAAAGCGCTATGGCAATTTATAGCAGCCAAGGCACTAGTTCAACTTCCTTATTTTCTGAGGGAAAAAAGTGAAGCCTGGACTGGAATTTTTCCCATTGTTTCATGTAGCCTGAAGTACAGCACTCCAGTAAACAGATCTGATGAATATTAAAGTGCCTGGAACATGATGGATTTCAATTTCTTATTGGGGGAGACGGAAGAAGAAGAATAGGTTTTGAGAGAACTACTTTGCTTGCATTTTTAAGAGCATATATTTGCCTGGTAATCTGCTGTGTAAATATATTTTTTTAATTTGATTTTTGAAATACTTTTTTTCTCACTTAAGTGTGATTTTTATTTTTAAGAGCAGAGCTGTTCAAGAGAGAAGAAAACTAGTAAACAGTAATGTCTTGGTTGGGCTGATGCTGGTGGTAGAGATGGATAATAAAAAAAATCAAGTTATTCAAATAGTAAAAAATCAATCAATATTGCAAAATTATTACTGTCTTTCTGAACACTTCAGTTCTCAACAGGAGTATGAACTGTGAGCAGGTCATAATTCTGAGTCTCTAATGCACAGCCATAATTTCATTTTCCCATTCAAAATTTCCATTGGTTTCAGTGGAAAATTTAAACATCCTAGCACGCAAGATTGGGCCTCTAATGTTACCAGGATCAATACTGCATGTATTCCTCTTCTTTCTGTACAATCACTGCACAAAACTGTAAGTAAAGGTATTATTTATAAGGCAAACAATGTGCCAGGCTGAAAAATAATAAAAACACAGTAAGTTGCCTTAGACCAATTTTTTATTCTTTCAAACAATGATAGTAAATAACCTTCAAAGCTCTTTTTGTGACCTTTTCCTGACTTCTCTTTCTGTTTTCTTCTTTGTCAGTTTTTGTCAAACTTCACACTTAAATTAGAAAATGAAATAATCTTTTTCTTTATTTTTTCTTTTTGGTCATTTTTAATTTGTGTTCTACAAATCATGTTTCAGGTAATAAGTCTAGATCTCTTTAAGGACTATAATACTGAACAAAGGAAAAGTCAGAAGACCTTGAAGGAAACTTGATTTATTTATGTTCAGTTTTGCAGCAGAGAGGGATTTCTTGACTAACTAGTCAGTCTTACAAACCAACGAAAAGGAGAACTTAAGAGCTGAATAAGAAATGCTATTTCCAGTCCCATGAACATTTTTCAGTTAAAAAAAAATCCTCATTCTGCATTGGAATGAAACTAAGTCCTTTAGGTGATAGAAGAAATGAGACAGCGGGTGTATGCATGGAAAAAACAAATTCACCTGGAGTTTGAGAGGTCCTGACTGAAGTCCAAGCTCCATCCTTGGTTGGTTTCAAAACCTGGCTAGACAAAGCTTTGGCTGGGATGATCTAGTTGGGGATGGTCCTGCTTTGAGTTGGACTAGATGACTTCCTGAGGTTGCTTCCAACCTTAACTTTCTATGATCCCATGATTATTTCCACCTGGTTTCTAGGGCTCAAATTACTAGGCATATGACTTTTCTTTTCCTGCAGATCTCTAGCTGGAAGTTTGCTATATTTTTCCCTGATACAGGATTACAGTTGTAGGCACATCACCTAGTAGGCTGAGGAAATGGAGTTTGCATGGGAATTCTGTAACAGTTGGGGCTACCAAATTTACTTCAGTAATATGAGGATTCATTCCCACCACTGTTTCAGCTTAATGGGCGTTCTGTTCTTGCACAAATACCTGTTTTCTGGTTTCCTGGCAGTTCTGAAAAGTCAGAAAAATGCAGGTGGAATCAAACGAAAAATTTTGTTTTGATTTTTATGTCTGCAAACATTTCTAAAAAACAAAATGGAAAGACATTTTCAAGCAAAGATGTTCCCAGTTCAGTGGAACTGGGAAGACCCAACTGTTTTCATGACCAGCATGAAAACTTCTGCATGGAAAGTGGAAAGTGTAGAGAGCCTCTTGTGTGGCCCTTCCACCAACAGCCTCACCCTGCAGCGATGTGATGTGTACATGAATCAAGAGTCAAAACATATGCTAATATATTTTGTTTTGTGGGAGACAAATAAAGCACACAACCTGGGACATCAAGCTAATGTTTTTGGCTCAATATTATAATAGTGCACACAATGTAGAGACTATATCCAGCTTTGCTGTTGAATGAATGTACATGTTTACATCTATAGATATTAGGGCTGTGTGAAGCTTTGGTAGCTGATTCGATTGGGAGGAGATTCAGCCTGATTCGGCAGCCAAATCTATGAATCCCAATTGAATCAAAAGCCACATTTAAAACCCCAAATCAAATTGAAGCCTCCAAATTGATTTGGAAAAGATTCAGAGATTTTGAAGACAAACATGCAGGAAACAGAAACTGAGAAGAGGGAGGAGTAGGAGGAGGTGGAAAGACTGCTCTGATATTGACATCTGTAGCTGGCCAGTGACTGTGATGTTTCTCTGAGTTCCCTTCCAATCACAGTGTTCTGGGGGAGGGATGTAGAAACAACATATAAGGCTGTGTGTGAAGTCATCTGTGTGCCTTTTGTGAGCTGTTTGTCTGTCTCTCTGCTACAGCAGCAGCAGCTGAAGGGCTCTGGCTTGGTATTAGGTACTGTCTTGCAACAAAGTTCTATCCAGTCCTTTCCTATTTACCCTTGCCTACAATCCCTACTGTTATCCATTCCTTTTAGCTTATTCTTCCCCCAAAATCTTTATTTTTTCTTGTTAGCTTGTCTTTTCCCCTCCCCCCTTACAAAAAGAAATCTGTGTTTTTCCTTACAGTGTCTCATCACTGTTCAGTAATGCAGTTGGGCTTTCATCATTCGGTCCCATGCTGCCTGGCTTTGGATGTGTATGGCTGTTCATCGATCTGTCCCTATGGTCTTATTGAATAGATGTCCCTCCCTGAGGTAGACTCTTTCCCCAATCCCGCCTGCCATGACTTTGGTGATTCTTTCAGTGGTGGGGTCCAACTACTGGGGCCTGCTTACGTCTGGGACCTCTGGCGGAAGTCTTCTGCGAGTCTCCAACCTCCCCTATACCTCACCCTGCACCCAGCCATGATGGGTTGCTGATGCCTTTCTTGGCCTGACCCCACTTGCAGGTATTCTAGGCTCTTCCCAAAAATGCGTATAAGGCCTCACACAATTACCCAAATCAGAACTATGCTTTATGGGTCTGCATGGTCATCTCGACCCTTTATATGGCAACACCCTTCTTCCTACTGAGTTAACACTATGGCTCTATGCCACAAACCTCCCAACCCCTCCAAAGGTGGGAAACCAAAAACAGAAAAGAAAGAGTATTCTCAGTACCCGTGACCTTCTGACTATGCCAAAATAGGTCAGCCTAGCCCGAGAGCTCTCTAATTAGCCCTGTCCTATGCCTGCCCACACCTGGGTGCTACCCTCTTCCCTCCCTTATGGTGGGTCATCTGTGAGTTAGCTATACTCTTGACGTTCTCTCCAGCTCCGGCTACTTGGTATTCCCTGTCGGGGAGCTTTATGCCATGGGAGCTTGTTTCCTGCAGCCCCTGTTGCTGCTTAAGCCCTCTGCTTCCTGCTTGGGTCTGTTCCTGGAGCCTGGTTGAACCTGTAGCGATCCATCTTGGCTCGATGCCTCAGATCCCGTTGCTCTCCCTTCTTCCTTGGGGCCAACCCTGGTTACCCCACTCGCCTTTCAGATGTCCTGGACTCTCTCCCTGGGGTCCTGTGTTGGGATGTGATGTGTCAGCTTCTTCTCCCTCTAGCCTGCTGCTGGTGTCTTCCTCCCAAAGGACTTCGGAGCAGCCTTCTGCCCCATGGGAGGCGATCCTATCTTCTCTAGCCCCAAAAAGGGATCCCAGAAATACCTCCTCTGCTAACTCGCTTCCCGGTCTCTCCCCCCGCCTCACTCATGACGCCTTTTATCTCCCTGTGCCGGCTCCCCCCATGCCTCTCTCCAGCTGGCCACAGTTTTAAAAAGACGCGGCTAATGAGCCATGTGGGTCCCGCCGCCACTTCTGGTTTCACTGCGGCTCCGCTGCAGGTAAGGGATTTTCTGTTGTTCTCTCACTCTCCTTGTCTTTCCCAGGGCATTCCAGCCCCCAGGGGTCCCCCTTGACCCCTTGCAGTCCGTCCCTTGTGTCCTTCCTGTGACAACAACATATATTACATACAATTCACCCACATATACACTTTTTGCAGCACACCAAATATCACAAAGAGTGCTGGAAAGGCAGGTGCCAGGTCTTTTGGCAGGGAAGGGGGAGGGGGCAGAGGGAGAGCTGCAAGTTCCCGAACTGAGATGCATACTCTTTCCTGGCACTGAGGAGTCTTCTGCTGTTAATGGGAGGAAGGAGGTGGGAGCTGTGTCTGCACCTGCAGCACCACCAGTAACCACAACCAGCAGAAGCATGACATTTTCCACTCCAATTTCAGCTGCAGTATGAGCCTTCCAGTGCCAAAGGAGGAGCTGGATCTGGAAGTAGGGGACCTGAGTGTCATAGCCAAGGAAATTCTGGGCATGTTCCCAAGGCAAGTGAGGTCACCCAGAGCATTGGAGAGATGCTTGCTCTGGATGGCCAGCTCTTCTCCTTTGTTGAAAAACCAGGGTTCAGGTGGCTCATGGAACTTCTGGCCCCATCCTACCAAGTGCCTGCATGTACCACCTTTAGCAAGATGGTGGTGCCCTTGCTGTATGAAGTGGGCAGGAAGTACTTGAGGGAGGAGTTGTGGAAGGCAGGGCCACAGGTAGCTTTGCACTTCACCTCAGACATCTGGAACAGCTGAGGTGGAGATCATGCCTACCTCTCCCTCACAGGGCACTGATGGGCTCTTCTTAGAGTGGAGGTGATAGATAAGTCCCACACAGCAAGGAAGAGCATGGTGGCCATGAACCTCATGGTGCAGGGGTGGCTCGTTGGACAGGCGGAGTTCACCCATGGGTTCATGGTTCCTGGCAACGGGGCCAATGTGATCAAGGTGGTTCATGATGCCAACTTTGTTGACATGTGCTGTGTGGCACACAAGTTCCACCTTACTCTGAACAGGCTAAAGGAGCTAAGCAGACCCAGAGGAAGAAACGTCGAGTGATTGTTATAGGTGACTCCATCCATGAGACGTATGGAGGGTCTCATCTGTTGCCAGGACCCCTTGACACATGAGGTCTACTGTCAAAGATCCAGGATGTGACTGGGATGATCCCAGCCATTATCTGCCTCACTGACTACTACCCCATGGTTCATGTGGGCACCAATGATGTGGCCAGGAGAAGCCCCGATCACCTGATGATGGACTGCCACACTCTGGGGGGGATGCTGAAGGAGATAGGGGCACACGTGGTATTCTCTTTTGTCCTACCAATGGGTAGATGTGGAAGATGACACGAGACCTGCATCAGAGAGGTCAACTTGAGGCTTCAGGAATGGTGTCTTGAGGTGGGCTTCAGCTTCTGAGACAACGACCCACACATCAGGACTAGAAACATGCTTGGATGGGATGGGCTTCACCTTTCCCACAAAGGTAAGTGCATATTCTCTTCTAGGTTGGCTGATCTCCTCTGGCGGGCTTTAAACTAGGCTCACTGGGGGAAGGGGAAGATGAGGGTGGAGGAAGCCTTGGACCACTAAACCAAGCATCACCCACAAGAGCAGCCCAGCCTAGACTGGTGATGAGTGGAACAAATACCCAGGTAAGTAACAGGGGCCCGGGTAATACTGGGATTGGGGGGCAGTGCATGCATCTTCAGGCCTCAAATGCCTCTACACTAATGCTCGCAGTATGGGGAACAAGCAGGAGGAACTTGCCCTCCTGCTAGCTAACACCACCCCAGACATAGTGGGGCTCACCAAAACGTGGTGGGATCCAGTGCATGACTGGGCAGTGAACATCAAGCGCTACAGGCTGTACAGGAGAGATAGGACAGGGAGGAAAAGTGGCGGTGTGGTGCTCTATGTCAAGGAGCAACACACATCCTCAACGAATAGCACTGGTTCAGAGGAGGGGCAGACTGAAGTGCTCTGGGTTAGAATACAAGGAAAGAAGGGAAGAGAGAGGACCTGGGCAACTATAGGCCCATCAGTCTTACCTCAATCCTTGGGAAACGCTTTAAGAAGATCCTCAAGGAGCACATCTGGGATGGGCTGGCTTCAGGGTGATGCTTAAGGGCAACCAGCACTGTTTCATTAGGGGCAGGTCATGTCAGACCAACCTGATTGCCTTTTATGATCAGGTCACAAAGGCAATGGATGCAGGTGTCCCTGTGGACGTAGTCTTCCTAGACTTCAGCAAGGCCTTTGACACCATCTCCCAAGCCATCCTCATTAACAAACTAGGTGACTGTGGCAATGATGCCTACACAGTCAGATGGATTGCAGATTGGCTCAAGGGTGGCACTCAGAGGGCGGTGGTGGACGGGTCATATTCGACCTGGGGGGAAGTGGGCAGCAGAGTCCCCCAGGGCTCGGTCCTTGGGCCTGTGCTGTTCAATTTCTTCATCAGCGATTTGGACGACGGGGTGAAAAGCAACCTGTTTAAATTCGCTGATGATACCAAAATTTGGGGTGAGGTAAGCATGTTAGTCGGGAGGGAAAGATTGCAGCAAGATCTGGATAGGTTACAGGAGTGGGTTAACATAAACAGGATGCATTACAATACTGACAAGTGCAGGGTGCTGCACTTGGGCAGTAGAAACCAGCAGCACACTTATAGAATGGGAAACTCCCTTCTTGAGAGCATGGAGGTGGAAAGGGATCTTGGAGTCATTATTGACTCCAAGATGAACATGGGCCGACAACTCGAGGTCATGGTTGGCAGGGCTAACTGGACCTTGTCAAGCATCCACAGGTGCATCTCAAGTAGAGCCAGGGAGGTGATCCTCCCTCTTTATGTGACGCTGGTCAGGCCACAGCTGGAGTACTGCGTACAGTTCTGTGCGCCCCACTTCAGGAGGGATGTGGACAACATTGAAAGGGTCTGGAGGAGGGCCACCTGCATGATCCAGGGACAACAGGGCAGACCCTACAATGAAAGACTGCGGGACCTAAACCTGTTCAGCCTTCACAAGAGAAGGCTGAGGGGGGACCTGGTGACTGTCTGTAAACTCACTAGCGGGGACCAGAAGGGTTTGGGAGAAACCTTGTTTCCCCTAGTGCCCCCTGGCATAACAAGGAATAATGGCCACAAGAAGTTGGAGAGTAGGTTTAGATTAGACATCCTCAAGAACTACTTCACAGTTAGGGCAGCTAGGATCTGGAACCAACTTCCAAGGGGGTCTTTAAGAAGAGGCTTGATGCCTACCTGGCTGGAGTCATTTGAGCCCAGTTTTTCTCCCACCCAGGTGGGGGGGCAGACTTGAAGATCTACAAGGTCCCTTCCAACCCTACTTCTATGATTCTATGATAAGGAGGTTGGGGAGAAATGGACTTAACCTTGGGGGCTACTACAGACCACTGAACCAAGTGGAAGAGCTAGACCGGGAATTCTTAAGTCAGCTCACGGAGGTAGTTAGGTCAAAGGACCTGGTCATCATGGGCACCCTAAACTTTCCAGACATCTGCTGGGAGGAGCAATCAGCCAGGTCTGATTGCTCACATAGGTTCCTAGCTGAGATATAGGACCTCCATCTAACCCAGGAGGTGCATAGCCCCACCAGCATAGATGCCTTGTTGGATCTGGTCTTGGCCACGGGTGACAACCTGGTGGAGGAACTGCGGGTGCTCGACCACCTGGGCAACAGCGATTATCGCCTGCTGGAATTCACCATTCAGCACAAGGTGGTGAAGGCCTGCAGCAAAGTAGCAGCCCTGGACTTCAGGAGGGCTGATTTCAATGAGGTAAGGAGATTAATGGGGAGACACTGAGGTCCAGGAGGTGGGTGTCCAAGAAGAGTGGTTGTTCCTTAAGGAGACGATCCTCCAAGCCCAAAGGGAGGTAATCCCTACACAGATCAAAGGGGGCAAGAGGGCGCAAAGGCCCCCATGGCTCACCAAATGTATCTGGAAACATCAAGCTAAAAAGGAGGCGTACACCCTCTGGAAGGGAGGGGCCGTCATCAGAGAGGACTATACCTCTGTTGCTTGGGACTGTAGGGAGGCAGTCAGGAAGGCCAAGGCAGAGATGGAACTGGGACTAGGTACCAGGGTCAAGGACAACAAGAAGTCCTTTTTTCAACACATAGTGGGGAAAAAGAAGGTACCGGGTAATGTGGGTCCTCTGCAGGACACGCTAGGAAATCTGGTTGTCACACCAGAGAACAAAGCCAACATATTTAATGATTTCTTTGCTTCCATTTTTCTGAGTAGGGATCTGGTCATCCCCCCTACGGGGACCCCCATTGGCCCCATGGGAGGCACACCCAGGCATAGGGTCAGTGAGGACCTAGTCAGGGAACTTCTGGAGGGACTGGATGTATTTAAATCAGCAGGTTCTGATGATCTCTATCCCAGAGTGCTGAGGGAACTAGCAGAGGTTATTGCGGGACCTCTGGCACAGCTTTACGAGCACTCATGGTGCTCTGGCAATGTGCTGGAGGACTGGAAAAGGGCCAATGTGGTTCTCATTTGCAAAAAAAGGAGGAAGGAAACTATAGGCCTGTTAGTCTTACCTCGGTTCTGGGGAAGCTTTTTGAGAAAATTATCCTGGTGCATGTCCATGAGGCGCCATCAGGGGGGACTATGCTTAGGGGCAACCAATGTGGGTTCATTAGAGGCAGGTCCTGTCAGACCAACCTGGTGGCCTTCTATGACCAAGTTACCAAATCCCTGGATTCAGGTGTCACGGTGGATATAGTTTTTCTGGACTTTAAGAAGGCCTTTGACACTGTCTCTCACCCCATTCTCATTAAAAAACTAGGAGACTGTGGTGTTGATACCTACACAGTCAGATGGGTCATTAATTGGCTGGAGGGCTGCACACAGAGAATGGTGGTGGATGGGTCTTATTCAACCTGGAGGGATGTGGGAAGTGGGGTTCCACAGGGCTCGGTCCTTGGGCCCGCACTGTTCAACATCTTTATCAGCGACTTGGATGAGAGGCTAAAAAGCACCCTGTTCAAATTCACAGATGACACTAAGATGTGAGGAGAAGTGGGCATGCTAGAAGGAAGGAATAGGCTGCAATTAGGCCTGGACAGGTTACAGGGGTGGGCGGAAGAGAATAGGATGGGTTTCAACACTGACAAGTGCAAGGTGATGCATCTGTGGAGGAAAAACAAGCAGCATTCCTACAGGCTGGGGAACTGCCTTCTCATCAGTGCAGAAGCAGAAAAGGATCTCAGAGGTATTACTGATGCCAAAATGAACATGGGCTGGAAGTGTGGGGACGCGGTCAGGAAGGCCAACTGTACCTTGTCAGGCATCCACAGATGCATCTCAAGCAGGTCCAAGGAGGTGATCCTCCCCCTCTATGCGACACTGGTCAGGTTGCAGTTGGAGTACTGCGTCCAGTTCTGGGTGCTGCACTTCAGGAGGGATGTGGACAACGTGGAGAGGGTCCAGAGGAGGGCCACCCACATGATCAGGGGTCAGCAGAGCAGGCCCTACGAGGAGAGGTTATGGGACCTGAACCTGTTCAGCCTCCATAAGAGAAGGCTGAGGCGGGATCCAGTGGGCATTTACAAAGTAGTCAGCGGGGACCAGCAGGCATTGGGAGAGTCCCTGTTCCCTTGAGCACTCCCAGGAGTGACAAGAAATAACGGTCACAAGCAGGCAGAGGGTAAATTCAGGCTAGATATCAGGAGGCACTACTTCACTGTCAGGGCATCTAGGATCTGGAACCAACTTGCAAGAGAAGTGGTGCTGGTTCCTACCTTGGGGTCTTTAAAAGGAGACTGGATGAACAGCTTGCTGGGGTTGTGTTACCCTAGTACTCTTTCCTGCCATGGTAGGGGGTTGGACTTGATGATTTGCTCAGGTCACTTCTGACCCTACCAACTATGAAACCATGGAGCCACTTCAGTGTGACTTCTTGGCCATGAAGTCAGATGTGACAGGATCTGGCCATGGTTGCCTGGAAACACCCATCCTATCCGTCAACCAGTGTTCCAAGTGAGAGGGTGTTCAGCATTGCTGGTGATGTTGTGGTTCCCCACTTCACCTCCTTGGATCCTAGTTTGGTGGAGCGGCTGGTGTTCCTGAAGGTGAATCTCCCATTGCTGGGGTTCCCCAAGCTCCACATGCAGATGGAGTGAGTGCCACCCTCCTCACACTGCACCTATTTCCTTTCTTTAGTTTCTTTCACAACCATTGAATGCCCTGCTGTCAGAGCTGGGGGCAGCAGTTTAGTTTTTCACCAGCCTGCAGGGAAAGAACATCTCCCTGCTGAATCCCCATGCCAGGATGATCTTGGAGGTATGGGCTAGGGCTATGGGGAAGGAGGAGACCCCAGGTCCTGGGCATGACCTAAAATTGCACCGTGCCAGGGTAGGGCAGCCTGGTGGGACTGCTGGTGATGTGGCAGCCCCAGGAAATGCCAAGACTGTGAACCTCCCTGGTGAAAGCCAGGCAGGAAGTGCCTGATAAACCCCAGCCACCACACACATGCGTACACAGTCCTGGCTGGGGAAAGCCCAGACCTGTAAGTTCTTTGAGAGGCCTGAGGCTTACTGGTTGTAGTGGAGTTGTGAGGGTGAGAATAGACAGGTGGCTTAGATCTGACCTGAGGTACCCTCAACTGGGGCCAGGACCCAAAGTGCCATTGAAGGCCAGGGGCCCACCATGAGGAATGCCCAGAACAATAGGCTCGGGATTCCGACTTGCCTGAAGGAGGGGCCTGGGCATAAGGGGGTGCCAAAGGTCCCAGAGAGGGGACCACAGCTGGAGGGGGTGAAGCATGCAAAATATGAGGCATGGGCTGCAGTGTAGAGAAGGCACGGATCTGTGGAATGGATGTCAGCCCTAGACATCAGAGGCCTAAATGGGCAGGCTCTCACCTGGGCAACATCTGAATCAGTTTTCCATCAAGGCATGGCAGGTGAAAGAGGGGTGCGTGGTTGGCCCAGAAACAGGTGGCTGGGCTGAGATCTAACCAGCACCAGAAGGCCCCCTGTTATAGGCTACCATACCAACTGCTTTCATCTCACTCTGCCTTAACACACACAAGGCAGACAAGGTTCTTTGGGTCAATATGATATCTTTTATTAGACCAACTGAATAGTTGGAGAAATATATCTTGGCATGCTTTTGGGTTTAGAATCCCTTCATCAGGCTGAGAAAGCATCTGAAGCTGGTGTGTGTGTTCTTCATGGATGGAATGAATAGTAAAGAAGCCAGAGGCTGGTATGAATGCAAGAAAGCCAATCAGTGAAAATGTAAATTGAGGTATTGGGGTGGGAGACAGGATGGAAGGGTTGGGGGTAAAAGGGATATAGCAGGTAAAAGTGGAGAGGTACCTGGGGAAACAGATGTTAGGCAGGTTACAGTGTGTCATAAATCCAACATCTATATTGAGTCCATGAGTTTTTGTATCAAGGAGGTTGATGAAGTGAAGTGTATAGGCTCATCTGTGAAAAGTGTTTTGGAAATTTCCTTTGAGGATCAAGACTGAGAGATTGGAGAGAGAGTGGTTTTCTTGTTAGAAATGTGTCCCCACTGGTAATTGGTTGTTCTTGTCTTTAAAAGAAGTCCAGTATGCATTCATTCTGGTGTGCAGTTGTTGTTTGGTCTCTCCTATGTATTTTCTGTCAGGGCTTTTGGTGCACTGGATGAGATATATAATGTTTCTGGAGGTGCAGCTGTAAGATCCAGGAATGGTGATGGTTCTGCTGTGAGGTGTAGTAATTGTGAGGGTACTGGAGAGATGTTGGCAGGTTTTGTATTTCTTGTCATGGCATGGTCTGGATCCATAATAGTGTATTTTGGGCTGTGGGAAGTTTGCTTCTGGTGATGAAGTTAGCGATGTTCAGTGCTTGTTTGAATTTACAAAGCAGTTTTCACAGGCAACCCTATGAACTTCACTTCATCAGCCTTCTTGGTACAATAACTTGTGACTCAATATAGACATTGGATTTATGACAAACTATAACCTGTCTGACATCTGACTCCCCAGGTACCTCTCCACTTTTACCTGCTACATCCCCCTTCCCCCTCTCTCCCTCCTCCCAGCCTGTCTCTTATCCCATGACTCCTCAATTTATATTTTCACTGACTGGCTTTCTTGCCTGCATTGCATGCAAGCTTCTAGCTTCTTTACTATTCATTCCATCCAGGAAGAGTTGGTCTAATAAAAGATATCACATCTATTCAAAGAACCTTGGCTGCCTGTTCCTTAGGCCAACATGGCTACAACCAGAAACCCAATTAACATACATAAGTGACATGAGCTTTGCTTTCAACAGTTTGAGGTGCATTTTCAAAGAAGACCCTGCACCTATCTCTTTGAAACCTGGAAGGCTTCATACCCTCAGAAGGGGCTACCATAACTGCTATTTTCATCCCACTCTGCCTTAACACACATGACACAAGTTTAGCTTTCAACAGTTTGAGGGGCACTTTCACAGAAACCCCTTGAAACATGGTAGACTTCATGCCCTCAGAAAGGGCTACCATCCCTGCTGTTTCCATCTAGATCTGTTGCCCTGTGGGGTCAGGTCAACTCTCAGGATCTCAATATTGCGCTGTTAGACAGGAGGGTGTGACACAATTGCACATATACAAACACACAAATCAATTAGGTGCATACAGACACACACTACCAGCTCAGGCACATACACATCCAAACAGCCTAGGCACATGCATACCTATCACCAGTTCAAGCACATACACTATACACCCCGAAAGTTAGACACAGATCACTAATTCATATATCATGCACACAATGACACATATATATATACACACACACTCACCAGTTCACACACATACAACCCACCTACACGTACACACAGGTAAGTTCCTAACTTTGATGGTACAGTGTATATGTGTGTACTTGGGGTACCTGGTATACTTGGGGGAAGGTTCAGGTGAGAGAGAGAGAGTTAAAGTGTAGGACTGAGATTGGAACCGGTGGACTACAGAGAAGCTGGCTGAGGAACTGAGGCTTGGGTTTACCTAGGGTATACCGGGGCTGGAAACCAAAGCAGACAGCTGAGATACTGGGGAGGGAGACAGATAAGTGGTGGCAAGGAGGAGACAGCCAGGAAAGAAACTGCAGCAGAAACCTGGTTGCTTAGGGGAAAAGGAAAAGGCAGTGGGGATAAGACAGTGGCAAAGAAACAGGGGGGTTGGAGGCAGAGAGGAGCTCAGGACAGGTGTTGGAGGTGGCAGTGAGCCAGAAGCAGGAGAGGGCGAAATGAGACAGAAGTTAGAGGGGTGAGGAGCAGAGCTTGGAGCAGGGCCAAACCGTAGTAAAGCAAAACCCAGCTTAGGGGTCCAAATAACAGTTTTATTAAACAGAAAACACACTACACAGCCCCATGAAGTTATTGGTTCACACACAGACACATTGACAGCAGAAGAAAGAGGCTCAGTGGAAGGGTTGGAGTTCAGGTAGGGAAGAGAAGCAGAGTCCAAGGCTTGGTTGAAGAGGGGGTGAGGGGTGATAGCTACCTACCCAGGCTGAAAAGGGGTCCTTGTCCAGTAGGTGTTATCTGGAGGGGTGGGATGCCGGCAGGAACTCTGGGTGGATAGGTATTGTGGCATGGTGCTGGTCCAGATGGAGAGGGCATCCCACTGGTGCTGGTCTGTCTTCACTGCCCCTTTTCATAGGGCAGACCTTGTGTGACCGTAGTGACAGGAGGCATGCCCAGGCAAGGGTCAGCCACTGGAGTACTGAGCATGTGTGCTCCATGCAGGGATGTGCAGTTTCAGGTGTCTGTAATGGTGGGGCACAATGGTAGTGTTGCTGGTTATGCAGGGTCTTTTGTCTTTCAAATGTTGGGTTCTTGTCTCTGTTCCTGTGTGAGGTCTGTGGTTCCTGGATGAATCAATGCGAGGTGAGGGCCTGGTTGTTACAGGCCATTCAGTAGAGGCCTGCTACCATTGTATTTCAATCATTCCCAATCACTCTCATTCATCCAGGAACCAATTTACATGGGAGGGGTACATGAATCATACAGTTGCAACACAGGGGAGGCCCAGGCAGAGGACACAAGATGGAGGCTTGACATACAAAATGGAAATGACTTACGCTAACTTACATATATAGGTCTAAAACAGTAATCACACAATATAAATGCAGTACAAACATAATAATTATCACTTATAAAACAGTGGGTATCGATATCAAAATAGCAGGGAACTTATTTGCAAAGAGGAGAGAGAAAAATAAAACCTACTACCTAAAATAAAATGTTCAAGTTTATCCTACATCTTAGCTTACTTATACTTATCCATAGGGAATACAGATGGAAAGAAAAAGTCAGAAATGGTTGGGGAAAGGGAAGGAATGCATTTTAAAATAAATAAAAAGAAAACCTGGGGGTTTTGCTACAGATCTGCCGAAAAAAAAAGGACAAACTTATAGGTATTTTAGTGACTGCCCATTATAGTTTATGGCCGAATCACTGAATCAATTGATTTGGCAGCTGAATCTCTGAATCCGATTTGGCCGAATTGAATTGGGACAGTGACTTGAATCACTAAATCGAATCACTGTCCATCTGAATTGGCTGAATCTGAATTGAATACTTGCCACTTTGCACAGGCCTAATAGATATACACACACATCTTTTGGATCAGAAATAGTTTTCCAGGCTTTTCTGAGAACATATGGATTTTCCAATGATTTTTGAAAGGCCTGTTCTTGTAATCATGCACACTTAGTATTTGCCTTATGCATGCACCCTGCATGACCCTACCTACATGTAACTCAGAGGAACCCCTTCATGAGAAGAATATTGCACAGGAAACTAATGTGAGAGTCAGATAGCTATAGTAAAATGATTTCTGACTCTGGTCCCCAAAGCAAACTACACACATCTGTAAAGTATTTAAGGCTCTGCTTACTCATGCCTTCTCCCTGTGGTCCCTTTTAATGAAGGGTATGAAAAATTAAACCCATTTGTAGGCTCCAGAAAACTAAACAGACCTCCTAACAAATGCACAGAGTTTTCCTTGCACGCCATTATATTCATAACTGTTAGTGGTTGTGGAATTTACACTGATAAATGTATGGAATCTGCTATGAGTTTCCTGGAACTCATAATACATTCATGGCCAAATACTGCCTGAAGCTGGGCTCACTTGAGCTCAATGCTAAGACCAAGGGAAGTTTTATGGCTTTGAAACTGGGAACACAGTTTGTGAAGTAGTGAGAATGGGTGAGTTTACTGTGCATAACTCTGAAATTACATTTTTAACAAAATATTAGACAAGTAGCAAAGAGGAAGGATGAAGACTGAGCTACCTTTTGGGTGTGTGAAGCCCTGCAAATATATGTGAAACATTACAGCTGTTCTCTGTGTCCTGCACAGAAATGGAATGGAAATTGAAATGGAAGATTTCCTGTCTGCTAGAGATAGGGAAGTGAGTCAATTCCAGATGGGTAATTCTGTGCAATTTACTGAAAATCTATTTGTATTTTTTGATTGATTTCTTTAAAAGTGTATCATCACCTTAAGCATTCACTTTTCTTTTCATTTTGTTGGGTCTTTGCAGTTGATAACCGGTATACATACCAGTATACTGATAGGAAACATATTTTCTCTACCAAGAGAGAAGATCTCCCAGAAATCCCAGTAAGATTTTGAAGATCCTGCCACAAAGAGAGAAGCTGGTAAGGTCATACAGCCAGTGAGAGAGAGTGTAGATAGTAGGAGAGATGCATAATCAAAGTGCATTATTACTGGGTTTACAGGAAGAAAGGGATACTCTATATTAGGGCGGTGCAAAGCTTTGGGTGCTGATTGATTTGGAGGAGATTCAGCCTGACTCAGTGGCCAAATCTCTGAATCTGAATCAAACTGGGACACAAATAAAAAGATCCAAATCGATTAGAAGCTCTTTGAATCTATTTGGAAAAGATTCAGAGAGCTTTGGAGATTCGGGCAGTCCCCATGCACGGCCGCAGGAAGTGGGACCCAGACTCCATGCCAGTAAGTAGGGGGCAGGGGTGGGGGGGCTGGAGGAGGGCAGAGAGGACCCACACCAGGCACCATCCCTTGCCTGCTCCCCCAGCCCTCCTGAGCACCCCCTGACTCCCACCCACTCTCCCTGCCCCATCAATGGCTGCCCCACTCAGCCCCAGTGTCCCGGCTCCTGAAAAAAAAAAAAAAGCCCCGCACTCACTGACACCTGCAGGTAATTTTCGCTGCCCACCACTGCCTCGTGCTGCATGGGGGGCTGTGCCACAAGCCCCCATCCCCCTCCTGCTCTCTCAGCCATGTCAATGGCTGCTCCCCCACCCCAGCCCCAGGGTCTCGCCTCTTAAAACAAACAAAAAAAGCCCTGCACTCACTGGCAGCTGCAGTAGTGGTTGGGGCTTCGTGGTAGAGCCCCTGACGCAGCAAGGGGCAGTGGGGGGCAGCAGGGTTCCCTGGAAGCAGCTGTTGAGTGTGGGGCTTTTTTTTTAAAGAGCCAGGATGCTGTGGTTGGGCGGGGTAGCCATTGACAAGGATGGGATAGTGGGCGGAGGTTGGGGGGTTCATGGCAGAGCCCCCCACACACTGCGAGGCAGTGAGGGGCAGCAGGGATCACCTCCTGCCTGGCAGGAGCCAGTAAGTGCAGGGCTTTTTATTTTTTTTTAAAGAGCTGGGACACTGGGGCCAGGTGGGGCTAGGAGAGCAGTCAGGAGATGGGGGCTGTTTAATTTGGAGATTCGGCCAATTCAGCGACAGCCGAATCTCTGAATCAGATTCAGCTGAATCAATGCAGGACAGTGATTTGAATCACTGAATTGAACTGCTGTCCCCCGAATCGGCCAAATCCTAATCCAAAGTGAATACTAGCTTTGCACAGGCTTACTCTATATACCCACATCTATAGGGTCCATGGGTGCCTAAGTGCAGCAATTAAGAGTCTCGCTGTTCTCTGACTCCCTCAAAACAGAGAACCTGAGTGCAATGATGGGGTGCATGCTCAAGACTGCTATAAGCCTCACATGCTATCTAATTGCTCAGTTCAGGCTTGTGCAGAGCAGGAATGAGTGAATGGATGGGGCTTATTTCTCAGCAGGGAGGCAGTGAAGATATGACAACAATGGTGATAATTAATGTGGAAGGTGACATTAGAAGACTCAAACATGAAGAGAAATGAGAAAAGGGAAGCTCACTAAGCATGGTTCAATATTTATATTACAGTATGGATTACAGTGGAGCACAGTTGCTCCAATCAGAATTGGGCTAAGTACTGTACACACTAATTCAGAGAGAGTATAAAACAGTTTACAATCCTAGCATGTACGAAGAACAAACACAAACATCCTGGGGACTGCTGAAATGGCTGGCTGCCAGAAGATTTAAGGAAGGCTTCTAATATAATTATTCTGTCACAGGCACCCCTTGGTAGGACTTCTATCCTAGTATCTTAGTTGAAATGGGAATCCTCATATTCACATCCTCACATCCTCAGATTCCAGATAGGAATCCACAGTGTTAAAAACATTCTGCCCTGTTGTGGGCTTTGAGTTCTTTGCAACAGAAGAATTGCTGTATTATATTTATGTGGCTAGAAACAAATAAAAACTAAGATCTGGCATTTTCCAAGGGATGCCTTGAGTCTAACAAGGCATGCCTTGAATCTAAAAAGGTTGAGAGTCACTGATTTAATAATGAATGTCTATTTCCAAGGCAGAATGAACATTACAGTCTTCTCAGCCCATGTAACATCAACAAGGAAAGGGGTTAAGCAGCAGATTAATAATGTTGAAGTTGAGGGATTCACAAGCAATCACTGAGCCAGAAGAAGGCACTGATGCTAATAACTTCGATGGGGAAGTTGATGTTTCAATGTAATCTGCAAGGCCATAGAAATGCAATGTGCTAAGAAAGCCATTATATTACAGAGGCAGACATGGTTCTTTGGGTAATGATGATATTACAGGACACATACTGAAGGAATATCAGTGTTGAAGGTTGTAACAGGGAGACACTGCCCCTGTTATGGGAACATTCAGGAAAAGCACCCATTTTGTTGAGAACTTTCTGTCCAACCCATGGAACTGGGCGACTTATTGACTGTTTCCCCATCCAGGATGCAAAATTCTCACTATGGACTTTGGTGAAGTATCCATTGCTTGCTGACAGCGATGAGGTGCTCAATCAGATTGAGATAACAAAAGGCTTAAATGCCAATTAAGTCTATCCGGCTGGCTGCAGATAACCAGAGATTGACAACAGCCAGGTGGAAACATTGTATAAAGGACTGTCGGTGCAATCAGCACTTACCCCTGGAAGGGGAAGAGGAGCCAAGGCTTTAGACGCCAGAGATGGCAAGCAACCTGCGTGGAGGTGCAGGCGATGAGAGAGAGAGACTCGCCAAGATTTTCTTGTTGAAGTGGCGAGTGTTGGGCATCCGGCCTGTTGGAAGTCAAATTGCTGATTCAGCTGGACAACTGCAACTCTGTCTGGATCCATGACAAGGACTTTGTTGTTGTGAATTGATAAACGGGGTGGGCTTGCGGGCTTGCAAATGCAAAATGAATGTTCATTGACTGATAAGTGAATCAGGAACTTGTAGGGAGAGCCGGCTGAGGAACCTACAGCTGGCGGCTAGCCAAGTTACACTTCTTGTGAGCAGGCATTGCTGATGCTCATTACTAAAACTAAGTGAGCATTCCTCTTGTGTGGTGTCGCCCTTTAATTACTCCCGTCAAAATCACAGCAGATGAGATTGACACCGAAACGAGGGAAGATGAAGCTATAACATCTTGTTGTGTGCCCTAGAAGAACACACTCACAAAGGGAAATGAGCCCAATGATCCTCAGCGTAATTAAATCCCCTCGGTCAAAAAAGTCCCTCCATGTGTCAAAAAGTGCTGAGAAATCAAACTGACTTTAGCCATATGGCTAAAAGCTTTAGTGGAGATAAGTGTGTTGCAAAGAACCATTCCAGGGCCTGTGGATACTAAATGGGAAAGGAGAAAATGAAAAGCTACTATAAATCGTGTTTTTTTTGTTTTTGTTTTTTTATTTAATTTGTATCCATGGCCAAATTAGCCCAGACTAATTCCAAATCCAAGTGTCCAGAACCGTAAGTGGCCCTACTACCAGCAAACATCTTCCACCTGCACCTGGGGCTTCAGATGTTTCCAAAACCTTTGGCAGGCACCCTACTTGCAGAACCAAGCCTGGAGGCTTGGGGTTCAGATGCCCCCAAGTTTTGCTTGTCCTTAGCCATATAGCCCTTGGAGCAAGCAAGGGAGGGGCCTCCCATTTCCATAAATTGGCAAGTACTGAACCACACCAGAAGAGCAGTTCTTCTGGGGTGCACTTCAGGAAAACTGCCTTCTTGGACACATACATGGCAATTTCCCTGCCAGGTTAAGAAGCCACTATGCTTGTCCTGAGCCTTCAAGAGACCAAAAAGTGAATATAAGAACATGATCTTAACCTGTAAAAGGAATTTGTCAGAAGGAGCAGAGGCTAGAAAAGGCCTGGAGCAGAATCAGTTCTGACAGGAAATTCATTAGCTGGTTGTGGTCAGGAAGGAACTGAAGTTGGCTCTTCTACACTGACCTGAAAGATTGCATTGGCAGTTTGTGTCCTCAAGAGCCTGGCCTATTTGTTCCTCAGAGGACCAACAGCATTGCAGAGTTAAGCAAATTCCAGCCAGTGCCTCCCTAGCAAACTGAGACTTGGGTAATAGGGTCTCACTAGAGAAGCTAAGCGTGTCCTGAGAATGATTTCTCTAACATAAGTGCAGGATCTGGATGAGGGAAGAGGATGTAAGCAGCAGCATGGGGGTGTCTTTTATTTCCCAGGCTTTGAAAAATGAGAATCCATTAATTAGTAAGATGCTAAATTAGTTCTAAGAACTCAGCATATACCTGCCTCAGTGTAATCGATTCTAATGTCCTTGCTTTCCATTTAAGACTACAGTCATCTATCTGTATCATGCCCCTAACAGTTCTATCTATGGGGAATTACTTCTCTCCAAGCACCTTCTTTCATTCCTCTAACAATGCTTATAATTATAAATGAAGGCTGTTAATATACACTCTGCTGCTCGATGTGGAAGGATTCTATTGAAGCAAAAAACAAACTGGTCAGTAATAAGCATGTGATGGGAGTCAGAGCCCCAAGATATCACCTTATTTCCTCAAGCTCATTGAAAACTACCTGTGTGCTGAGTATTTCATGGGTGCGTGGGAGGGGCATGTCAGCCTGGAAGTAACTGCAGATCATACAGCATCATATCCTGGTGTGAACAATTTCAGATGGGCCTTCTAGGACCAATGGTGTTCTACAGGAATGGCTGGTAATGGGGCTTGGATTGTCAGTCAAAAACAACCTTACTTCATAGAATTTGACTCAGAGTTTATGAACTCTTCTTCTCCTGTGGGCATGATCTGACTTCGCAGATGGGAACCAAAGTGGAACAATGAGAAATTATCTCTATGCAGAAAGTTCTTAGTTTATTTTTGCACAGTATTGTTAACTCTAAGCCTAATTGCTTCCAAAGCACATCTTTTAGTATTTAGCAGCATAACATAAGGAAGACTCAAGACAACAAGAGTCACAACTTGTCAATGCTGAAGTAGTTTTCACAGGATTTAAAACCATTTTTATTTTTCATTTATTGTACAAACCTGTAAGACTTTGCAATGACACATGGAACTTATTTTTAATGTGAAAGATTGGTTTGAGTTCAGGATCTGACTTGTATTCCTTGCTCTAATTTAGACTGAATTAGTGGTTGTGACAAATCACTTAACCTCTCTTCCATAGGTTTTCCAGTTGCATATTACAGTATGTCCTACTTTAGAGGGGTACTTTAAGAGCAGGTTTATATATTTATAAGTTAAGTGCTTTGAAGAGATACACTGTCATACAAGTGTTAATCATTACTATTCCTCTATTGTATTCTGTGATACAAAAATGTTCTAGCCAGATGCTTTAAAATCTGAAGAAATTTGGGCAAGACATCTTTGTGGTAACACATGGGTGCAGATCCCATTCATCATTTATTTGGCAGTCTAACTGATCTCTAGTTTCAGAGGTCACAAAATCCTTCTTAAATTCATGGAATGAAGGATAGGAACAAGCAAGGGAAAAGATGAGGAATCTGAAAAAATAGTGATGTTCAAGGGTGCCTTTTTGAGTAGCTAAGAGATTTAGGTACAAAAGACCCATTAAACTCCAGTGGGGCTTATTCTCCCGAAATGCTTAGGCACATTTATAAGTTCAACATACAATCTTTAGGTAAACCTCTATTTTTTAAGCCTATCTGAAAGATTCAAAAAAGAATTGTTGGCAGTTCTCCAAATACTTTGAATTAGCATCTCCAAAACATTTCCTGTTCTAAGTAAGGCTTAAAGGTGAGTTGTTCTTACAGAGAACAAAGAGAAGAGTTTGACCCTTTTTGTTACTTTTTTGTGAGGTAAAAATAAATCCCCAGTTTTTTTTCTACTTATTTTTAGAATAGAAATGTAGATCCTAGCTAGCCTTGAACAACGTTTTGGTGCCCAGATAACTAGTGAGAATTAGACTGGAATTTTCTAACTAGACTGTGTGAAAATCTGTTCTTGGTTTTTGGCTCATTTTTGTCAGGAGCTAGTTAACTTTAATGATTCATTAACATTGGAGAGGGAAAGGTCTCTGTGTTAAAGAGTCAACACTATACTTGCTAATTAAAGAGTGGGACATGCAGACATGCAGTACATCTTCCTGCCTATTCCTGAAATACTAGGGTGGATAAGTCTAGGATTGCCAAGTTGTGTAATTTTGCGTGAATTGCATGAGATGTGACTTTCCCTAAAGGCCTAGGAAAATTATGTGATTATCATAGAATCATAGCTTGAGGCTCCTGCTGCAGCTGCCAGCAGCCAGCAGCCAGCAGCCAGCAGCCAGCAGCCAGCAACCATCTTGAAAAGGCAGCCCTGCTCTTTACTCCATGGCTGCCCACTTCCCTGGCCAGAAGCAGCATGCACAGTGCAGGAGCAGCGTACAGCAGCTCTCTCCTCACCTCTACCTCCCTGTGCTATGGCTGCTTCAGGCCTGCCCCTGGCAGTGATGCACTCCAGGCTTCTGCTGACCACTACGCTGGCCCTGCTTGTCCATAGCCATCTGAGCCCTTCCAGCATCCCCATGTGCAGGGACCACTTGCCCATCGCCACTGTGCCATTTCAGGGCCACTGTGCAGCTGCTTCTTGGACCCCTTCCAGCTGGCCAGACCCCTTGTGCTCCAGGCTGTTGTTGACCACTGCAGCACCTTGTCAAATGTGAGTGCTGGCTGGGTGGGCAGTGCCCATGATTCCCATATGTTCTGCAATTCTGCTCTGCCAGTCCTGGTGTGGAGCAGCTGCTTCACACTGGACATGCCAGACCTACAGCTGGGTACTGTGGAGGTCCCTCCTCATTGGGACCCCACCTACCCACTCCTGCCTCAACTTATGTAGCTGTACACTGGCCAAGCTGGACCTCTTCCAGGCCCACTTGAAGCGTGACTTGGGGCAGGGGTAGGGACTCCTGGCTGGTGGAGGTAGCACTGGACTTCCACTCAGGCCCGGGGGAAGAGGCCTGCTGCTGGGTGGCAGGAGGCTGCCAGGGGGTAGGTGGAGATAGCATAGGAAGCTGGGCAGCAGGAGGCATGAAAGTGATCACCAGGGCCAGGACAGTGTCCAGCACCCAGCGGGCATCATCTGCAGCCTACACTGCCCTGTGCAGGACTGTCGCCTGCTCCCACAGCGCCTCCACCCACTCATGCTCCAGGGTCAGGAGCTGCACCTGGAATTCCCAGTCTGCCCTGTCTCAAGACTCCTACCACCAGTCCCACACCTCCTTGCAGGCCATGTCCTCTGCCCACACGGCCCATGCATCTACCTAATGGTCCTTCAATGCAATCACCAGCTGATCTAAGAAGATGGTGTGTTCCTGGGTCCTCCTCTGGTGTAGCCAGTGCATCCACAGGGCCCTGGCTGTGGGTTGTAGTGATCCTGAGCCCACATCCCTGCTGCCAACTGTGGCCTCTCGCCTGCATGTAGCTGCAGGCCCCGCAGAGCCATAAGAAAGAAGCAGTTTATGAGAGTTTGCAACATTTCTGAGATAAGATGCTCTGTACCAGAGGACATGTGCCTGGCCTCAGATTGGGGGGCGGGCATGCATGGGTGCCCAGGGGCCATAGTAAGTTGGCTAGGCAAGCTCAGGCCCAGGTGGCTGCCAGCCAAGCCCCACATCCCTGCTTGCTTCCGTGGGACTGGTAGGCTGGTGGGTGCTGGTCACAGGCAGCCTGCCTGCTCCACTCTGTTCCCAGGGCAGGACAGGCCAGGTTCCTGGCAGCTTCTGCTGCAGTGGCTTCAGATCCCACTGCCGCACCTTCTCCTCCTACTGGCCAGCCTGTCTCCTATGCTGCTGCCAAGGCTTGGGGGCACAAGGCTCCTGGATAACTGGGATGAGGAGCTGCCTGCACCCCCTCCCTCCCTGTGAGGGGCTTCTCTGGGGAGGCATCCCAGGGCCAGCCCTCCCTCTACATTGGGACTGCACCCCAAGCTTGCCCCTGCTGCACATGTCCCAGGCGCTGTATGAGGAGCTGTTTGTGTAGACCGAGGATTGCCCAACCCACTACACTCTGCTGCTGCTGATCACCACGGTGCCCCAGGGGAACCTGCACAACTGGGATGGGATCCTGAGCTTTGACAGAGTGGGGAGCAAGCCCTGGCTTTCCCACAACCTCCACCACTGCCTGGAGGGGTACCTGTTCCTGCCACCTGCAGCTGAGGATGACATTGCCACTACCATCAATGCAATCCTCAGTGTCTGAAAGGCCATTGCGCACCTAGCTGTGGGGGTATGGGCTGTTCAATAAATTTTTGCATGGCTTCCCATGTCCCTGTGTGTTGTGTGTGTGGGGGGGAAACCAGGGGTCAGGGGAGTGTGACCAGGTTGGGCAGGGAGGGTGGCCAGGGGGTCCAGCAGAGGGTCTGGAACTGGGGACAGGGGCTTGGTCTGGGGCAGGGGTAGAGGCCAGGGCAGAAAGGGCACTTACTCCACTGTGGGGCTTACTACATGGCTGGGGCTCTTGTGGCTGGCAGCTCTGCTCTGTCCTAGCTGGTGGTGATTGTGTGGCTCCAGGCTGACTATTTGGATGGCAGGGTGTAGTGTGTGGGCACTCCCTGTTCCCCACAAGGAGGAATTGGAACTACTGATGGCTGGTGGTGACATGGCTGGCTGTGCCTCATTGCTGGGCTGAGGCTGCCTAGGGCTCCAGGAGCTGATGATTGAAGCTGAAGTCAGGGAGCTCAGAAGGATGGGGTGCTGGCACCCTGAGGGCCCTTTCCCAGTGACACTTCAGTGTGGGTACCAGGCTGGGGCAGTGGCTTGGGCAGGCCACCTGTGCTGCTGCACACAGCACGGCTGTGGTGTAGGTCCCAGGGCATTTGGATCTTTGTCAGTTGCCTCAAAAAAAGCATGGAATTGTGGGCAAGGCCTTGATCTTTATGTGGCACTGCTTCACTGACCAGTCCTTCCCACATTCTCACATCTGGCCTGACAGTCCCTCATACACATTATCATTGGAGCACTTGGCCTGATGAACTAGTGCTGCACCTCCACCTTGCCCTGGAGGGCCATGAGGTTGCCAATATCCTCCATGGACCAGTTGGGGCTCCGGGTGGAAAGCACTGGTGTGGGTGACAACACCATAAGGGTTCCTGTGCAGGCTATCTGGACCTCTGTGTGGCCATCCCTGTGCTGCAAGGGATGGGTAGCTGCCTGAAGTGCCTAGTGCAGGGGTATGGCATGGGCCTGGCAGCCATGAAGCAAGGTAATGCCACATAGCACCTGCAGGCTCTGGGCAGGTTGTTGGAGGTGGGCTGCAAGCAGCTGGAGCTAACACCAGTGGCCAAGAGCTGCCTGCAGTTAGGCCTAGGTGCTGACAGGCCTGGCAGGAGCCTGGAGCAGCCTGAAGGCCTGGCCAGTGTGGGTCTGGAAGCCACACAGTGCTGTGTTGCCAAGCAGTGGTGCTGGGGTGCAGGCAGGCTGGTACGGCTAGCCTGAAGCCTTCCCAAGGGGATAAAGGATCTGGAGTGGCCTCAGAATGCCTGTAAGCTCAGGGCTCAGAATGCCTGTAAGCTTTAAAGGGCCTGAGGCTGGGGCTGCTATAAAGCCAGCCCAGTCCTGGGGCAGGAGAGGCTCTCAGCCCTGGAGCCATGCTCAGGCTTCCCCTCCAGTAGCAGGGCTGACCGGGAACAAATCTTTCCCAAGGTGGTGTCTACATGTGCCTTACTGTGCGGTAACTACTTGCAAGTAAATTTGGTACTTGCATTAGGAGGCAGAAAATTTACTTGTGAGTACTGTCATTTACTGTGCAGTAAGAGTGTGCACATGTTGCCATGTGTGCGTACTGCGTAGCAAACTATGATACTGAGAAGTAAAGCATTTTGTGCAGATGCACCCAATGTATTCCTGACAATTCTAAGTGGAGATTTCATAGATTTCATAGACATTAGGGCTGGAAGGGACCTCAGAAGATCATCGAGTCCAGCCCCCTGCCCAAAGGGCAGGAAGTCAGCTGGGGCCATAGGATCCCAGCAAGATAAGCATCCAATTTGCTCTTGAAGGTGTTCAATGTAGGTGCTTGAACCACCTCCAATGGCAGGCTGTTCCAGACCTTGGGGGCTCGGACAGTAAAGAAATTCTTCCTTATGTCCAGCCTGAAACGGTCTTGCAGGAGTTTGTGACCGTTCGACCTCGTCATCCCTTGGGGCGCTCTGGTGAACAGACGTTCCCCCAGATCCTGGTGGTCACCCTTGATAAACTTATAGGTGGCCATCAGATCACCCCTGAGCCTGCGCTTTTCCAGGCTAAAGAGTCCCATGGCTCTCAGCCCGTCATCGTAAGATCTGTTTTCCTGACCTCTGATCATGCGCATGGCTCTCCTCTGGACTCTCTCAAGCTTCTCCACATCCTTTTTGAATTGTGGAGCCCAAAACTGGACGCAGTACTCCAGCTGCAACCTCACCAAGGCCGAGTACAAGGGGAGAATGACGTCCCGGGATTTGCTCGAGAAGCATCTATGGATGCATGCCAGCATTTTGGTCACTTTACTAGCCGCAGCATCGCATTGGAGGCTCATGTTCATCTTGTGGTCAATGATGACCCCCAAGTCTTTTTCTTCTGTAGTGCTAACCAACGTAGCGCTGCCGAGCCTATAAGGGTGCTGCATGTTTTTCCTCCCAAGGTGGAGAACCTTGCATTTTTCGGTGTTAAACACCATCAGGTTCTCGTCTGCCCATTTGCTGAGCTTGTCCAGGTCAGCCTGGATCACTGGCCTATCTTCTGGCGTGGATGCTTTGCCCCAAAGTTTGGTGTAATCGGCGAACTTGGCCAGTCCACTCCTGACTCCAATGTCCACATCGTTAATGAAGATGTTGAACAGTATGGGTCCCAGGACAGAGCCTTGAGGGACCCCACTGGTTACAGGGCACCATGATGAGTGACTGCCATCAATCACAACCCTCTGGGTCCGACCACGAAGCCAATTTCCCAGCCAGCGGATAGTGGTGGAGCCAAGGCCACAACTGGGCAGTTTGGCCAAGAGGTGATCATGGGATACCAGATCAAAAGCTTTTTTGAAGTCAAGATATATGACATCAATCTCTTCTCCCTTGTCCAGGTGATAGGTCACCTGGTCATAGAAGGAAATGAGATTGGTCAAACAAGACCTACCCGCAACAAATCCGTGCTGGCTGTCCCTTAGAATGTTAGCCTGGGCCAGTCCCTCAAGGATGGCCTCCTTAATAAACTTTTCTAAGATCTTCCCCAGGATAGAAGTCAGGCTAATGGGCCTGTAGTTAGCCGGATCCACTCTCCTCCCTTTCTTGAAGATCGGCACCACATTGGCCTTCTTCCAGTCTTCGGGCACTACACCAGAGCGCCAGGAGTTTTCAAAGATCCGTGCCAGGGGCTGGGCTATGACGCTCGCCAGCTCCTTGAGTACCCTGGGGTTCAGGTTGTCAGGGCCAGCTGACTTGAAGGTATCCAGCTTCTCAAGGTGTTCCTTCACGAGGTCAGCATTGATGGAGGGTAGAGGATTCCCCTCACCCAGATTTCCCTGTCCCATAGCAGGCATGGGCATTCCGTGTGACTGATGAAAGACTGATGCAAAGTACCTATTTAATAGGTTGGCTTTTTCCTGGGCGTCAGTTGTCAGTTGCCCCATCTGGTTTAGCAGGGGTCCAACATTGCCCTTGCTTTTCCTCCGGCTCCCCACATATCTGAAAAAGGACTTTTTGTTGTCCTTGATGCCTGAAGCTAGTTGGAGTTCAGTTGCAGCCTTGGCTTTCCTGGTTTGCTCCCTGCAGCACCGGACCAGCACGGAGTAATCCTCCTTGGAGGTGAATCCCATCCTCCATCCTTTGTAGGCTTTCCTTTTTAGCCACAGTAGGTCCGCTAGGTCTCTGGAGAGCCAGGAGGGCTGCTGTGCCTTCTTGCTGCCTTTCCTCCGTGTTGGAATAGATTTAGCTTGTGCACTGAGGATTGCTTCCTTGAGAAACAACCACTCTTCTTGAACTCCCATCTCCCTGGGGTCATGGTCCCTGAGGGCCTGACCGACTAGCCTCTTCAGCTTGTCAAAGTCGGCTTTTCTGAAGTCAAGGACTTCTGTGTTGCTGACTGACTTGCCAGCTTTACGGCGGATGGTGAAGGTGATCAGCTCGTGGTCGCTGTCACCCAACTTCCCATCAATCACTAGGTCGCCGATTAGGTCATCCCCCGTAGCCAGTACCAGGTCAAGCAGCGCTTTGCCTCTCTTTGGCCCATAGACTTCTTGGGTCAGGTAGAGGTCATCCACACACAAGAGAAAGCTTTGCGCCCGTTCAGATTTAGCTGAGTGATCTTCCCACGAGATGTCCGGGTAATTGAAGTCACCCATGACAACCAAGGTCCTGGAGCAAGCGGCCTCAGTCAGTTCCCGGGTGAACTCCTGGTTAGTTTATGACCATTCAACCTCATCATCCCTTGGGGCGCTCTGGTGAACAAACTTTCCCCCAGATACTGGTGGTCACCCCGATAAACTTATAGGTAGCCATCAGATCACCCCTGAGCCTGCGCTTTTCCAGGCTAAAGAGCCCCATGGCTCTCAGCCTGTCATTGTAATTTCTGTTTTCCTGACCTCTGGTCATGCGTGTGTCTCTTCTGTGGACTCTCTCAAGCTTCTCCACATCCTTTTTGAATTGTGGAGCCCAAAACTGGATGCAGTACTCCAGCTGCGGCCTCACCAAGGCCGAGTACAAGGGGAGAATGACGTCCCCGGATTTGCTCGAGAAGCATCTATGGATGCAAGCCAGCGTTTTGGTTGCTTTACTAGCCACAGCATCGCATTGGAGGCTCATGTTCATCTTGTGGTCAGTGATGACCCCCAAGTCTCTTTCTTCCGTAGTGCTAGCCAGCGTAGCACTGCCGAGCCTATAAGGATGCTGCAGGTTTTTCTTCCCAAGGTGGGGAACCTTGCATTTTTTGGCGTTAACCACCATCAGGTTCTCATCCGCTCATTTGCTGAGCCTCTCCAGGTCAGCATGGATCACTCGCCTGTCTTCTGGCGTGGATGCTTTGCCCCAAAGTTTAGTGTCATCGGCGAACTTGGCCAGTCCGCTCCTGACTTCAATGTCCACATCATTAATGAAGTTGTTGAACAATATGGGTCCAAGGACAGAGCCTTGGGGGACCCCACTGGTCACAGGGCACCATGATGAGTGACTGCCATCAATTACTACCCTCTGGGTCCAACCACAGAGCCAATTTCCCAGCCACCAGATCATGGTGGACCCAAGGCCACAATTGGCCAGTTTTGCTAAGATATGATCATGGGATACCAGATTGAAGGCTTTCTTGAAGTCAAAATATATGACATCATATATCTCTTCTCCCTTGTCCAGGTGATAGCTCAACTGGTCATAGAAGGAAATGACATTGATCAAGTAAGACCTACCCACAACAAACCCATGCTGGCTATCCCTTAGGATGTTGGCGTCGGCCAGTCCATTAAGGATGGCCTCTTTAATAAATTTTTCTAAGATCTTCCCCGGGATAGAAGTCAGGCTGATTCACTTCCCTCCCTTTTTTGAAGATAGGCACCACATTGGCCTTCTTCCAGTCTTCGGGCACTTCACCAGAGTGCCAGGAGTTTTCAAGGATCTGTGCCAGGGGCTGGGCTATGATGCTTGCCAGCTCCTTGAGTACCCTGGGGTGTAGATTGTCAGAGCCGGCTGACTTGAAGGTATCCAGCTTCTCAAGATGTTCCTTCACGAGGTCAGCATTAATGGAGGGCAGGCATTCTCCCTCACCGGGACCTCTCTGTCCTGTAATGGGCATGGGCGTCTCATGGGACTGACAAAAGACCGACGCAAAGTACCCATTTAATAGGTTGGCTTTTTCCTGGGCGTCAGTTGGGAATTGCCCCATCTGGTTCAGCAGGGGTCCATTGTTGCCCTTGCTTTTCCTCCAGCTCCCCACATATCTGAAAAAGGACTTTTTATTGTCCTTGATGCTCAAAGCTAGTTGGAGTTCAGTTGCAGCCTTGGCTTTCCTGGTTTGCTCCCTGCAGCACCGGACCAGCGCAGAACAATCCTCCTTGGAGGTGAATTCCATCCTCCATCCTTTGTAGGTTTTTCTTTTTAGCCTTTAAGGTCTTCTAGGTCCCTGGAGAGCCAGGGGAGCTGCTGTGCCTTCTTGCTGCCTTTCCTCCATGTTGGAATAGATTTAGCTTGTGCATTGAGGATTGCTCCCTTGAGGAGCAACCACTCTTCTTGAACTCCCCTCTCCCTGGGGTCATGGTCCTTTAGGGCCTGAATAACAAGCCTCCTGAGCTTGTCAGATTTGGCTTTCCTGAAGTCAAGGACTTCAGTGTTGCTGACTGACTTGCCAGCTTTACGGCGGATGGTAAAGGTGTTCAGCTTGTGGTTGCTGTCTCCCAACTTCCCATCAATCACTAGGTTTCTGATTAGGTCATCCCCTGTAACCAGTACAAGGTCGAGCAGAGCTTTGCCTCTCATTGGCCCATAGAATTCTTGAGTCAGGTAGAGGTCATCCACGCACAAGAGGAAGCTTTATGACCACTCGGATTTTGCTGAGTGATCTTCCCACAAGATGTCTGGGTAATTGAAGTCACCCATGACAACCATGGTTCTGGAGCATGCGGCCTCAGCCAGTTCCTGGGAGAACTCCTGGTCAAGCTCAGGACTTTGGGTGGGAGGTCTGTAGTAGACTCCCACCGTTGTGTCCACTGTGCTATGTTCCCCATGGATTTTAACCCAGAGGGTCTCCAATCATCCACCCTGGTCGCCTATATCAGCTTGCAGGGACATGTAGCTTTCCTTAACATAGAGAGCTACACTCCCACCCCTTTTATCTACACGATACCTCCTGTACAGGGTATAGCCATCTATACCTGTGGTCCAGTCATGGATGGAGTCCCACCAGGTCTCCATTATCCCTATGACATCATAATTATTTGCATTGAACAGGAGGGTGAGCTCCTCCTCCTTGTTCCCCAAGCTCCTGGCATTTGTGTACAGGCAGGCAAGTGTGCCCTTAGGGGCTCTTGCTTTGCCCACAGATTGTACCAGGGCTGGGACAAGGGTGGGCTCCCTTAAGTGTCTTGGCCTGCTGGCTTTGCAAGGGTTGCTCAGTGGGCCAGCAGTGGCGGTGGTTCCCCCCTCCCCCAGTGGGCTTAGTTTAAAGCCTGGTGGAGCAGATCAGCCAGTCTGGCTGGGAAGAGCCTCCTCCCCAGGGGAGAGAGGTGGAGGCCATCTCTTCCCAGCAGCTCACTGCCTCTCTCGCCAAAGAGTGGGCTGTGGTCATGGAAGTCAAAGCCTTCCCAATGACACCAGTGCCACAGTCTTCGGTTGACTACGTGGATCCTCCTCTCCCACCTCAACCCATACCCCAAGACAGGGAGGATCAATGAGAACAGTGCCCCAGGACCCTTTAGCCCCACTCCCAAATCGCTGTAGTGCCTATGACCCAGCTGGGAGCGCTCTGAACCATGTCATTGGTGCCCCCATGAATAAGGAGCATGGGATAGTGGTCTGCAGGCTGGAGAAGCTTTGGGATCTTCTCCGTAATGTCCCAGATGTGGGCCCCCAGGAAGCAGCAGACTTCCCGTACTAAGGGGTCGGGGCGGCAGATCACCCTCTCAGTCCCCCTCAGGATGGAGTCTCCCACAACAAACACCTTACATTTTGTCTTTGGGAGAGCGGGGATGATAGCTGCAGTTGAGCCTGTGTTGCCTGCAGAAGCTGGCAACTCAGCAGGCTCTGCTGGAGCAGCAAGAGGTGTGTACCTGTTGCTAAGCTCCGGCGGGGCAGGGGCCTTGGTGAGGCGGGCCTTAGGGCCCTTGACCACCTTGGTTCATACCCCTGACTGGCCAGACTGGACAGAGTGGGAGGTCCCAGAGTCCTCCTTTGTCCTAGAGGGAGATGGTGGTCTACCTTCCAGCTCCTGGGGGAGAAGGGCCTGGCAGTAGGAATCAATCTCCTGCTCACAGTCCGTGGTGGTGTGCAGTCTCTGGACTGTGGTCTGGAGCTCCTCCAGCTGGCATGCCAGAGACCCCAAAAGGGAGCAGACCCCACATGGGGAGGTGGCCATGCTCCTGGGCCCCAGAGCCTGAAAAAATGACAGGCAGCCCACACAGCAGAGAGCCAGAGGTTCCGTCTGCATGGAGCCCGGAACCATGGGTTCCATCTGGGTGGCGGTCACTGAGGTGCCCAAGATGCCTGACGGGGGGGCCACAGAGCCCGAAGGGACCCTCGGGGTGCGGCGTGTGCCCATCTGTGTCATGCCCCTGGTAGGCTGGCTACGGCTGGGACTGTCTACCCTGGGGGGTTTGCAGGCAGGGTCTTGGGCCTTCCTGCACACCCATCTGCGCGAACTCTGCGGTAATTCATGTGCCAGCAGACAAGTGCTCCTGTTTGCACAGCCTGTTTGCGTGGCTCTGGTCATGTGACTCCCTGGGGGGCTGGGCCAAGTAGGGGCCTGGGCAGGGCTTGACCTGGCCCAGCTCAACGCTGCCGCCTCCTCCCCTCTCAGAGAGGGGTTAATCCCTTCCCACCATGGCCCTGCTTGCCTCCAGCTGTGCTGGGGGTCAGCAGGGGGCTCTGTGGCTGCTGGAGGGTGTTTAGGGTGCTTCTGGGGAGCGGTGGCGTGGTGGGCTTTCACCTGCATGTCTCTAGCCACTCCAGAGCCTAACTGGGGCTTTTTTTGCTCTTTGGCAGGCCCTTTTAAACTTCATGCATGCTCAGTGGGCCTGCTGTTGGGGAAAGCTGCTCTCAGGCAAGGTGGGGCCCTGCCTGGGATTTGGGGGGCCTGCCCTACTGGAGGAGGACTGATGAGTACCCTCTCCTACCCTTCTCTCTCCCTGGGGGGCTGGGCCAAGTAGGGGCCTGGGCGGGGCTTGACCCAGCCCGGCTCCACGCAGACACCTCCTTCCCTCTCAGAGAGGGGTTAACCACTTCCCATCACAGCCCCGCTTGCCTCTGGCTGTGCTTGGGGTCGGTGGAGGGCTCTGCAGCTGCTGGGGGGTGTCTAGGGTGTCTAGGGTGCTTCAGAGGAGTGGGGGCACGGCAGGCTTTCACCCACGTGTCTCTCGCCACTCCGGAGCCTAACTGGCAATATGAGTAAGCATCCTTCAGGTCCTCTTGATATATGTTCTTCCCCAGCACTCTTTCCTGCCTAGGCAGGGGGTCTGACTCAATGATCTGTTGAGGTCCCTTCCAACCCTAGCATCTATGAATCTATATCACATTGCCAAGTGATACATTATTTAGTATTAAAAAATGCCCCAACTAATGTTTTGGTAGTGTTGGAGTGATGTTGTAGCCATAATGCTCCAGAAAATATGCAAGAGGCAAGGATTTTTGTGGATGATATCTTTTATTGGACTATCTGCATGGTTGGGATAGACTTATACAAGCTTTTGAATGCAGTGCGTTCAAATTCAATACATCTCTTCACTTGTTTTCTGCTTCATGCCATAAAGAACATTGGCTGAGAAAGGCAGAAAACAATCTGTTCATAACCATCAAAACACCCCACTATGACATTATTCAGGGTTATTTGCAAATGCTAGATCCAGATCTGTTTTTTTTCTGGGGTATGCTTAAAGCTAGGAGGATTGTTTGGGTTCATCTGTATTGGTGAATGGTTGGAAGAACGACAAACTGAAGAGAAAAACACAGAGACAGGACAAGACTATCAAACACAGCTTTAAAGGCTGTATTACTCTTCATACTAGAAAGAAAAATGGCTATAAGCAACTTGCTTTGAGTTTATAGTTTTTACCTTCATATGTTGCTTATCTTATAATAAACCTTTTGACTTTCTAATCAACCATACAGAGTAGTTATCTGAGCCATGACTGTGGAAAGATGAATGTACTTGATTTTGAAATTATGCAGTGAATAGCTACTCTACATATTTTAGCTACAGGATGATGTATTAGCTCATAAAATACTGTACAACATGAGAAAGACTTTGTAAGGTACATGCATAACAGCAATCAACAAGCTACTCAGGACAGTGTGAAGGAGGGATTTACTAAACTATAAAATGAAGGGACTGGCTGCATCTACATGTGCAATTAATGCAAAGCAATAAACTCTGAAGTTTATTGCCATTTGAACGTGTGCCCAGAACCGCAATACTTTGAGCTGGGTCAGTGCATCCCTGGCTGGCAGTGGGCCTGGAGATCAATATGCCAGCTTAGGGTTGTTCCCCCTAGCTCAGCATGCTGTAGAGGGGCTACCTGGGGCAACAGGGTGCTCCAGTGTGGGGCTAACTGGCAGGCACCCATGTGCCCCAGCCAGCTGAGACAGTGTCTAAATGTGTGCTGCTGTGGAGTATATTTTACTCTGCAGCAGGAAAGTACTGTTAAAGAGAAAAGATAGGGGAGAGAAAAAGAGGAGACAAGAAGAGGAGAGAAGAGAAAGAGAAAAAGAAAAAAGAAAACAGGAAAAAAGGAGATAAAAATAGGGGACAGAGAAAAAAGAGAGAAAAAGAGAAGAGAAAGAGAAAAGAGAAAAAAACAGCAGAGAGAAAAGAGAGAAAAAGAGGAGAGAAGAAAAAGAGAAGAAAAGAAAAAAGAAAGAAAAAAAGAGGAAAGAGAGAAAGA
The DNA here is from genome assembly GCF_052110815.1 of Crocodylus siamensis. Classification (NCBI taxonomy): domain Eukaryota; kingdom Metazoa; phylum Chordata; order Crocodylia; family Crocodylidae; genus Crocodylus; species Crocodylus siamensis. The sequence continues at coordinate 124,817,770 of NC_143398.1, read as the reverse complement.
AAATGAAGAGAGAAAAAAAGGAAAAAGAGAAAAAGGGTGTCTCCTTCACTGTCCACATCTCCCACCACTACCATCTGCAGCAGGGCTGACCTGTCTTACCCTGCAAGACATGCGGACGCAGTGGGGCCCACAGCCATCTGGCCAGTTGTCACCCCCCAATTCCCACCACCACTGGCTTCACATATGGCCTCTTCCCACTGCTGACTTCTTCGGCTGCTTGCCACCACCCCCGCCCCGCCCCCCACACCAGCACCAGCTTCTTCACATCAGGGGGCCCCAAAACTATATCTTGCAGGGGCCCCAAAAAATTGTGGGCCAGCCCTGGGCTGCAGCTTGGTCCTGCTGGTCCATGGCAGTGTCCAGCAGAGGGAGGCAGCAACACCACAGTAGCAGCTTCCAGGGGTGGGGTGCTCAGGTCCTCCCATCAGTCCCAAAGTAGGAGGAGCCCAGGCCCAGGAGGGAGGGCCTGGCCAGGGCTTGAGCAGACAGATGTCTCATTCCACCTGGGCAGGGGAAGCACCAGGGCACTGAGCACTAGGGCTCGGCACTCAGGGCAGGGTCTTGTCGGGGGGAAGAAGCAGGTGTGGAGGGAGATGCCACAGGTAGGCCAGCCTGGCTGGTCCCTTGGGACAGTGGCATCCAGAGGAAATCAGGGGCCAGGCAGGAAGCAGGGGCTGCCCCAGGGCTCCATGGACTCAGGCCATGGAGAGCAGGTGGGTGGGAGTGCCCAGTGGCACCTGCAGTGGGGCCTTGCCTTGCCCATGCAGCTCTATGGGGATGGGCCACAGCTATCCTGCCTGCAAGGGGATGCCACCTGGCTGGGGCAGAATGCCGATCTCAAGGGGGGGGTCCTGGCTCTGGGCTTGGCCTCTCTGCATGCCGGGCACAGTGCAAATAAATCAGAGCCATCTGTGGTGCAAGGGCCCAGCCACTGGGCCTGGCCACAGGAGCCTCTTGGGCCCCAGGAACAGCCACTGTGCAGAGTGCTCGGGGCTGAGCTGGCTGGGAGCCTCCAGCACAGTGGCCCCTTGCAGTGTCTGTCTAGGCCTTGGTCCCTGGAGGGAAGCTGTGTTTGGGTGAGGCCAGGGTCTGGGCAGGTGTTGCAGTGCTGGAGGCTCCCAGTGACCTGGCTGCCAGGCGGGGGTGACATCAGGGTGCCAGGGCTGGGTGATGAGGGCAGAGTCTGGGTGGCATGGGAAGAGCCATGGGCAGCCTTGGGGAAAGTGGAAGCCAGAGGACAGTGGGGGGTGGGTGAGAAGTGAAGGCTGCCCCAGACTGCATGGCTTGGGCTGGGGTGGGCAGATGGGGGCACCCAGCCTGGCCCACACAGCTCTGTGGGGATGGGCTGCAGCCACCCTGCCAATAAGGAGATGCCACATCAGGAGGGCAAGATGCCAGGCTTGGAGGGCTCTCAGCTCAGCCTCCCTACATGATAGGCACAGTGTGAGTGGGGTGAAGCCACCCTTGGTGCAGAGGCCCAGCCACAGGAGGCCCCTGGGCCCTGGGAACAGCCAGCTGGGAGCGTCCATTCACTGCAGCCCAGGCCCTGTCCACCTGCAGCTCTCCTTCGGGGGGTGGGCCGAGCTGTGGGGCATGGCCCAGGGACAGGGGGCAGGGTCAGCAGAACGCAGACAGCGTCCCTACCTGTGTTCTCCTGACTCTGCCCCCAGTGCCTGCCACAGAGCTGGGACCTGTGGCTGTTCCAGAGATCCTAAAGCAGCAACTTAAAAAAACATTTTTAAACAATTTTCTCGCAGACCTCTTGGCATGCTGAGGAAAATGTCTCCGTGTGCCACTAATTGGCACACATGCCAGGAGTTGTTGAACCCTACTCTACTGCAATAATCATAACAAGTAATATCTACACATTTCCTTGTTGGAAAAAAATTCTTTTCCAGGTTTGGGGGTTTTTTTGTATGTTTATAGGGTAGGTGTCTTGGATTGTTGAGAATGTAAAATGTGATGGGAATAATGCAAAATGTAATGTTAATACTGTAAAAAAAAAAGACTTTGGCTTCTGAATCCCAGGTTCAAACCCATTTCACATCAGCAGTGACCAGAATATCTTCTGTTGCCTTTGTTAAGTTTCACTGTCTCAGATTTGGCCTACACACAAACGTGCACCAATCTGAGTTTTAAAAACGGATTTAGTTAAGTGTAAACCCCTAAGCTTAAGCTTTAACTGATTTATAATGTCAGGTTGGGAAGGTAAAGGGGAAGTGTAAACTCCACTGGACTAAATAAACTAATTTAAAAACACCCCTTAATTAAAAAAACTTGAGTGCAGTGAAGGCTGTAGAGTTATTCCTGAAGGAGAAGCATAGTTTTGCCAGCTCATGATTTCTAGTGTGTTTCTTAAAGCCCTAGTGCTTTAGAAGCGTGTGATGGGGTAACACACGTCATCAAAAAAAAGTTTCTGTCCTTTATCAGTGCAGAGGGATGCCTGATAACTTGAACTGTGGGTCATAACTGCTCAAAAGCCAAGAGACAAATACGATTCCAGACTTTTAAAGTCAATTTCATGGTTTTTCAGGCCTAATTTGAGATTTTTTTAATATTTGGGGTTAGCAATACCTGCAGAAACCATGTGACAAGATCATTTAAGGTTAGACATTCCAACTCACAGGGAGGCAATACCGGAATTAAGGTTGTAGTGTGCCTGCAGTCTGGATGTTGAGGCTCTGTCAGATCTCTACCCTGGCTCATTTCTCCAGTCCTAACTTGTCACCTAACCAAACCCTGTCTGCATTCCTCAGGTTTCTTATTGTAGTCTCCTTCCCCAGACAGTCCTAGTCTCCTATTTCTATGTCTTTCTTACTCATCCCCACTGACCTGCAACCCAGTCTTTCACGCTGAACTTTTTATAGTCTCATTGTCTCTCAGTTTGGCTTCCTATTCCCAGTTTCAGGTTTCCATACTCTAACTCATCACTGCCTCTCTCTCCCTTCCTTTTCCTTCTTTCTTCCACTGCATAAGTTCTCAATCCCAGTCTTTCCCTCCAACTCTCTGTTCTAGTTTCCAGCAGCCTTCTGTCTCAACCTTCCCCTTCAGTCTCACTCCCCCCAGCCCCTCTTTTAGGCCTGTAAACTGCCTTGACATAACTGATGTCATTTTTTCGAATGTGTCAAAGATCAAAGTCTTTGATTTCAGATGCCGATGGCAAAAGGTCAGATGGCAAAAGGTTAGAGGCTAACACAACAAACTCTGTAATTGTAGTCTATTCCTCTGTATTAACAGTGCTGCATATACACACCCCTGTCTGTGCCTCATTTCAAATCACTTGAGCTTCTCATACGAGAGAGAAACTAACCTTGACAGCCCAGCATGAAAGATAAAGTACCTATAGTAATAAGATTAGCTGACTTTAATGAAACTGTAAGATCAGAATAATGTGTTGTGCTTACCCTCTTGTGACCAAACAGGCTCAGTACCACCTAAACTAAAAGAAAGGCCCTCCTTTCTTGAAGGATGGGCTGCCAGCATGAAACTTGAGCAAACAAAGACAGCACAAGTGCCAACTCGTTAATTATTCATGCCTGGTGTGTAGTAATTGGTCACCTGGCCAAGTATAACTTTGAAAGAACTTCCACCCAAAGTGGAGAACTCTCTACATACACACCGAGGAGACACAGTTTGTAAAGTGGCCTCTTACAAACATCTTCCCGCCTTCGATCCTTATTTCGGCATAACCCCGTCCTTGCCGGCTCGACTATCTCCCTCGTTATCTTTCTTATCAAGAGCTCTCGGTAATCTGCAGACTGCAACAGCTTGTGTGAATTGCTCGGAATCAAGTCTATTACCCACCCTGTAAATGCTGGGTAACATAATATCTGCATGCTGTAACTGAATAAATCAACTCCTCTGCCTACGCTGCATCACATCAGTAGCGTAAGTAAAATAAACTTTCTGTGTAACCATTACGCTTTAAATCATCTGACTCCTGCTCACCGTTAACACTCACCTGTTCGGTCATAAATCCCCCCTTGCACTAAGCCGGTCGTGCCGACCCAGGCTCCAGGTGAAGGGTGCACCGGTCATCGGGGCGTGACAGAATGGATACTATTAACTGCAAGTGAAATAAGTATGAAGGCAATGAGCACAGAGGCAATGCAAACAACTGTTGTAGGCAAAACAAAATATAGATAGCTGTAGAATGTAAAAAAACAAGATAGAATAAACAAAACCAGCCCAAGGATTGCTCAAGTAGGTGAGAAGTAAGTTAAAAAGAAACAGGCTGAGGTTGACAGATTGATGAGGAAATAATCCCCGTGGGGTAGGCAATTATTTGGACTGGAAGGCCACTTAATGAGTTTTGGTGACCTGATGAGGGCTGGAGGGTCAGGGGGCAATTGATTCTATCTAGCCTGCTGGATGCCACTAAAAGCCTGAGGAGGGAGGGCTGTGCCCCGTGCCACTCTGTTCTACTGCAGCCAGGGCTGGGCCAGGCTCCTTCACCCCATCCCCCCAACCCATCTCTCCACCTGACTTCCTGTTGGTACTGCACAGTCCTGGTGCTGTGGCCACTGGTAGCTGGGCTGCCATGGGACAGGGCACAATGCACGAGGCCAAGTAGCCATCCCATCCACCGGGATGAGCTGCTGCTGCTGTGATGAGCTGCTGCTGTGGTGTGCCACTAGTCCATTTTGGGCATGCAGGGTGGGGGTGGTACTTGGCCCAGGGCAGCTGCCTCTGACTTTCCCAAAGCCTTGTGGCAGTGGCAGCAGCTCATTGCAGCAGGCAGGTGGGTAGGAAGGCTACTTGGTGCACTGAATCACACTCCATCCCATGTGGGCCCAGCTGCCAGTAACCACAGTGCCAGGACTGAGCAGCTGCAGCACCAACAGGAAGCTGGGCAAAGGGGTGAAGGCGGCGGGGGCTAGATGTGGGGGAGGAGTCTGCATGCTGCACTGTGCAGCATAGCCTGGCCTGGCCTGGCCTGGCCTGGCCCCAGCTGAGGCAGAGCAGAGTGGCATGGGGCTTCCTCCTCAGGCTCCTGTTGGTGGCCAGAGGTCTGGATAGGATCAACTGATGGGCTGGATCTGCAGCAGGGGATGGCAATTATTTTGTTTGGAGGGCCATTTACTGAGTTTTGCCAAGCCATCAAGGACTGCGTGACAGGCAGCCAGGGGCAGATAAATATTAATTTTCTTAATTTTGGGGGGGGGCCCATGGGCCCCACGGGCTGGATAGAATGGCCTGGTGGGCTGCATCTGCATTTTGCCCACCCCTGATCTATAGCATGACCGTATATGGAATATATAGAAGAGGGCTGCAAAACAATATAAAAACCTAAGGAAAAAACTTTGGGAAGCTGTCACCAAGCAAGAGGAGACTACTCCAGTCAAAACTGTAACCCCCGGTGTCATGATAACACCTGGCCAGCTGAGTCGTCATGCATCATTTGGAAGACCTGCATAAGAATACCTTTACAAACTGTTTTGGGTTTTGCTTGAGTAGTGGTGTTGGTTTCTGAAGTGTTCAATAAATTAGGTTTTGAGACTGGAATACTCTCACCAATCATTTCACTCTATTTTTACCACCCCTTAATCAAAATTGAGCTCAACAGATTTGGTGTCCCTGGGTAGGCATGAGTGGATGGAGATCAGAATATACAGATTTAGTGAACCTTCCTGGGCTCCAAGTGTTGCAACTTTGCCTTGTGAGGAAAAGAGTTCCCTGAGACCATATAAGATCACAGGCAAGTAGGGAATATCTGAAATAGGGATCTCTCCACTTCTAAAACTAACACCATATCAAAAAAAATAGAAGAGTTTGAGAAATGGGTGGCAGAAGCTACTGCACCCTGGTTTTGGTATAGGGCGGCATTTGAGAATGAGGATAGCATCCTAAAGTGTCTCTGTAAGCAGTGGTTCTCTTTGCTGGCCTCCAGGAAAAATCTGTGCCCAGATAAAAAAGACTAAGAAGCAAGCAGGATTACAGGGTCTGCTCACAGTAGCTAGAGGACTGACCAAGGAATTAGTGTGGGAAAAGGGTGAAGTTCAGAACTGGCAAGACAAATGCTGTCAACAAGAGCTAAAGATAGGAAAAAGGAGATGAAAATGCTTTTGGTAGTGTATAGTTGTATAAGAATAAAGTTTTAGGATATTGTGCTATTGTAAATAAGTTTTTAAACTTCAGCACATTCACACTGGAAAAAAAAGAAGGACAATTAATATAGATACCAAAAGGGGAGCCGAATGTTAGTAGAGATTAAGCTGCATACACAGGCACAGTTATCAGAGAAACCATATTTGTTATGGTATGTGTGGTTTGATACATGCATTAAGTGTAATAAGACCTGTTTGTTTGAATTTTGGAATGGTAGGTAGTAAGCATATCTTATACAACTTTCATAAAAAATATCCACGAAACTGGTTACAGAGGCTGCTGACAGATGTGAAAGAAACAAAACAGTGCTTTACCAAAAGAGAAAGCATGGTAGTTCATACCAGCTCCCCAGTGTCTGTATAGATCAGGCACTGCAGTGGCGCTTTTTGGTGCTTTTATCTAAAGTATATCCAATCAACTAGTAGATAAAAATGCCAAAAAGCCATGCTGGGCATGCTGGGTCAGACTAATGCTCTGCCTCTTCTGGGCATGGGCTGCACTCAGTGTGCGGGGTACTGAGCTTAGAGTAAAATGCTGGGGCGAGGGGTTCCCATGTCTGTAAGCAGAATGTGTACGGTTAGAAATACAACTGCATGTGCATTGACTTAAGTCAGATTTTCAGCTGAGGACAAAGGTCCACTTTCAGCAAGGGTAGTTTCAAATTATTGTATCTGAAAGTGAAAAATAGCCTGTGCTTATTTGTTCATTAAACTGTTAGGCAAACAAAACTGGAATTTCTTATTTGTATTTTCAAAATGTTAGAAAATTGTGTATCAGTGTATCAGTTGTGTTAGTAATTTTGGTTTGGTAATTTGCCTGTTTTAATTTTTTTAAGTGATTAAAAGAAAGATCCAAGAGATAATTACCAAATTCTGTACACTGCTAATATACTTTATTTTAAAGTAAGGAAAATGTAGCAAGAAAATTTTATACTCTAGTGAAAATGTAATTGTTATACTTTCAGAAATATTTATCTAAAGAAGCAAGTAAGAATTAAAAAAGGCATTAGTTCAAGCCTTTCTTTAGTCCATCCACAGTCCAACAAACCTTTTATTTTGGAATTGGCAACTACAACTCAAGGCATAGGAGCAGAGCCGAGTCAAGGTCTAGGTATCGGACAGAAGCTAGTGGCATACACATCCCATTTGTTAATTAAAGTAGAAAAGGGGTTCACTGCATGTGAAAAAGAAGTAGTGGTGCTAGAGTGGGCTTTGCAGCATTGGGAATACCTGACAGAGCTAGTTCCACTGATTTTGCTTGCCAAGCAAGCAAGTCCTCTCAGGAAAAGTTAGTGAAAAGGGAGTTCCAACTCCCTGATTAGTGAAGTGGACACTAACAGTACTCAACAGAAAGTGGAGATTCAGGTTCAGGGAAGAGTCTTGTTCATGCCATATGTGTTACTCATTGTGGGGAGGAACATGAATGTCTGCTCCTGGTCATGGACCAACTACAGAAGCAGACAGTGTATTGAGGAAGGGTGACATTGAGTAAGTGGAAAAAATGCAGTAGGTGTGGATTGTGCCACCATCTGGCAGGACAAAATTAATAGCATTGGCCTATGTAGGAATGCATCAAAGAGTAGACCGAACCCTTCAGACAGCGTGGGCTCTGGATGACCAGGATTAAGAAATGAGGTAGAACTGTTTGTACACAATTGTCTTCCATGTGCTGCTAACAATGCAGACCTGAGAACCAAGAAAGGACCTTTGAAATATGGTAATACTATGGGAGTCACCACAGCTAAAGTGCTGATAGAACAAGTATTTTCATGATGGGGAACCCTCAAAGAAATTGACTCAGATCAAAGGCCCCACTTTGTGGCAGAAGCAGTAAAAGGTGTGCCAAGAATTTGGGATTAAGCAGTGCCTTCACACTGCTGGGCATCCCTGAAGTTCAGAGCTAGTAGAATGAGGGGATCATATCCTTAAGGTGGCATTGAGAAAAGTAGTGAGTCAAAAACATTGCCCTTGATCCTCATGGACCTGCAGGGGACTGTGGCTGCCCATGGGATTATGCCTCACAAGGTGATGATAGGCCAAGAAATATGAATGCCTGAGCAGTGGTGGGTAGCTGAGAACATACCTGAAGGTATGCAATCCTGATTGTTAACTGATGCAACATATGTTAAAGGCATTCTCTGACACACATATACTAGTGGCAGTGGCTGTCAAGGTAAACCAAAACCAAATATTCAAACATTTTGGGCCACTAGAAAAACTGACAAAATGAAAAACTGGAGATCAAGTAATGTACCAGGACGACTGAGAAAAGTACAGGTACTGTGCTCTGCATGGGCTGGCCCTGTCAGAATAGTAAATAAAGCTAGTCCTACTGTGTTCCAAATTGATGTTAAACAACAGAAAGAATTTAAGCTTAAGTGGGTATATGCTTCCCAGTTAAAGACATGGAAAGGGAGTAACACCCTTAGTAGCTCCTGCAATAACAAAAAATTGAGTGAGGTACCTCCTGCAACCATTCTCTAATTCTGTTTTACAGGAAGAGCAAGATGGCCGCCAGAGTGTTAATTTGGCTGCTAAACATCAGTATGATTGACACTTCAACAACGAACAATGGCCAAGGTCACAGGTGAAAGAAATCGTGGACACAGATGGAAAACAAGTGGTACATGATTTGATAATGGAAAAAAATGGGTAACACCACCCTGAGTCCACACCCTCACAACCCAGGATGCCCAACTTCATAATAAAGTTGAAGGTCACTTTGGAGCAATTATGAGTGTAGCATGACAGCTAAAGGCACCCATTTCAGCGTAAAAATGAATCCATGGTTTATGTCTGACAAACAAAATTCTGTGTGGGCACCCAAAAGAATATAAACACATTAATATAAAAACATATTAATATACATAGTACTAAATCAAGACATGAATCTATATTGTTGCAAGACCATTTCAGGCTGGACATAAGGAAGAATTTCTTTACTGTCCGAGCCCCCAAGATCTGGAACAGTCTGCCAGCGGAGGTGGTTCAAGCACCTACATTGAACACCTTCAAGAGCAAATTGGATGCTTATCTTGCTGGGATCCTATGACCCCAGCTGACTTCCTGCCCTTTGGGCAGGGGGCTGGACTCGATGATCTGCCGAGGTCCCTTCCAGCCCTAATGTCTATGAAATCTATGAAATCCCTGGGTACTTGATTTCTGCCAATGCATAATGAGCATCCTTCCTCTCCTGAAGGTTTTTTGGCTCCTTTTTCACCTTTAAAGTAATAGAAGCCCTTAGCCCCCTGTTACAGCGACCTTTAAATTTCACTTATTCGTACCAAAGGGAAGAGTCAACATCTATACAATTTCAACTTGGGATAATAAAGACATCCAATAACAGGCTTTGCAGGATTTTAGAATGGCAAGCTCCCAAATACACCCCCCTGGAAGAAAGCATCCCCTTTGTAATTCAATATAGCCAATGGAACAATTCTGACCCTAGTGAAGAACACCTGAATAGTAGTGTAAATATGATCATAACAGACCCACGTGGAGAAAGTTACTGTATTATGTGTGAGCTTTCTAGAAAACAGGCATGAGCAACCACTGGTATACTAAAAAAAGTGGCCCTTGTGAAAAGGACACAGTGGCCACTTAGGTTGTAGGGACCTTCAATGTAACTATGACCTTAAAGTGTATGGGAGTGTGGACTATTGAAAAACCAAGCCAACATGTAGAAAATTTTCTTGTGATACCTGTACTAGCACCCAATCTTTCGCAAGTGGGGTTCTTTGTAGTTAAAAGGGATCAATTCCAAGAGTTATTTTATTTTAATTTATTATTAAGGATTCTGGTTAAACGCTATGCTCCTGAAGACAGCATAACACACATATGCCCATAATACAAATAAGTGTAAACAAGGAAACCAAGCTACAAATATTATATGAAAAATAGAGCCCACCAACCTAAAAACATTAATATAAACACATTAATATAAAAACATATTAATATACATAGTACTAAATCAAGACATGAATCTATATTGTTGTACATAGATCCACAACTGAGACAATAAAATCAAGTCTAATGTTAAAATGTATCACTCATATCAGTAATAAAGGATATTTAACTCTAATTGCCTCTGCCTTGTAAGCAAAAATTGCATAATTTTTTTACAGTTTAATGCATTTGCATCTGTTTGCTGTAAAAGTCAGATTAATTTCTCTCTCTTTGAGAAATGTATCAATTTTTGCAAGTACAGTAATAAATAGGTTCTCCTTATGTCATTATATAAAGAACATTCCAATACATAGTGGATAGTATCTTCCATGACTCCTAGACAGACTGGACAATATCTTTTAGACCTTGAAATAGAAAATCTATGTCTAGCCAGAACAGCTGTTGGCATCTGTTTCGGTTCTGAGTCTGGTTAAAGAGGATTGCTATATATTATTGAGATCCAACTGTAAATACCTTACTGCTCCCAAATCTAATTTCCATAGAGTATATAAAGGGGCAATGTGAGTAGCCCTAGCCACTGCAGAATCATTCTGCCCGGCAATATCTCATATCCTCTGGAAAACCCAAGCCTTTTATATGTAGAAGAAAGATTTTTCATTATCTTTGAAATAGTATCCCAACCCAGAAAGTGCAAAAGTGAGGGAAAGAAAAGCTAACCATGGTGATTGGAGAGGAGGAGGATTATTAATAATTTCTACATAGCATAATTTAAGCAGACGAGATGGTAAAAGGGGCAGGATTTTAAACCAAAATCCCGCCATTCTAATAATAATATTAGTTAAAATAGAATCCATTCCCATCTCTAATCTCAGAAAAGATGCAGGAGTTGAGGGAGGAAGAGCCAGAACAGCCCTAAGAAACTTGTTCTTAGGTATGTCTACATCATTACTAGTGGCATAACCCCACACTTCAGCGCCATATAAGATATGAGAGGTAACTTTGGCTTTGTGTGCTAATATAGAATCATGGACTGATCATACTGCTGTGGTTTCATAAAAATTCTGTTGTGGTTTCATAACATTTCAAGACTGGTTACCCCCATATTCCATTGGATATCTCATCAAATGACTTCCCCAATACATTATTTTGGATTTATCATAATTTATCTTTAAGCTATTTTATCCACAAAGATGCTCAAAAATTGTAATTGCTCTCTGTAATCCAATAGGAGTTCTTGACAGGATAACAGTGTCATCTGCATACATTAAAATAGTGCATCTTGCATATTTCCAATAATAAATGTGCATCTTGCATATTTCCAATAATATCATTCATGTAAAGATTAAATAACAAAGGGGCCAAAATACATCCTTGTCTAATCCCTTTTTGTATGTGAAGTTTTTGTGTAAATTCACCCTTCAAGCCCCACTTAATTTGGGCCCATGCATCTTTATAATATTTTATCAACAAATGCAAAAGAGAAGGGTCAATCCCATAATTTATCAGTTTCTCCCAAAGTTTACTTCTATCTATACTATCAAAAGCTCTTGACAAATCTACAAATGCAATATACACTGCTGATTTATGCATTTGCTTATACTTATGTCTCAAAAATTTAAGAATACGGAGTATCTATCCCTAAATCCGGTCTGATGTTCACGTAATATGTTTTCCCCTTTCACCCATGTTATGAGATGATATAACAAATGGCGCCCAAAAACTTTGGCTGAAACATCTGTCAAACTTATAGGGCGATAAGATTCTGGCTTATCTTTTAAACCTATTGTGGTAGTCTGGATTGTGATACCTCTGTACCCCTATATTGTTGTCCAATGAACCATTGCTACCCCCGACTTTCCCACCTGCCATGTCTTGGATGTTATTATTATATATTCTAATTTTGGATGTCACTAGTTGGGAGGGTTATTATTTTATTATTTATTTATTTGTTTGTTTGTTTTTTGTTCACTCGTTCTTATTATGTCCTTGTTAGGGGTCCATGGATATTATGCATAAATTATCTCTCACGTGCTTCTCCAGATATTAGCCCGCACCCTAAGTTACATATATAATCACAGTCTGATTCGGATAAATACTTGTCTTTATTTTTGTCTTTTATCACTCTGCACAATTTTTCTTTATATTCAGACAAAAACTGTCATTTTGTGTCCTTCTCTCCCTTTAACCTCATCTATAATACCAATTTTGTAGCTCTACTTATATAATGCCCTTATCCTCTCGCTGTTAACTTGGATGAACAGAACTTCGTAGTCACAATTAAAGTCTCTCTTCGTTTTTTTGCTTGTTTCCTATTTTCTCGTTGTGGTCTTTTATCCACAAACCACTCTATATACACTCTCTTTTATTTTGTATATGATTGATGCCCCGAATCCTTTTGAAAGGGCAATCTGGCACAGTCTCGAAACTTGGGAGCACAAGTCAACTCTACTCTCTTCTTTTCTTTGTTTCCCCCTTTTTTTTTGTCCGCAGCATAAGATACATCCCAGTTTCTCTCACTGGGGATCTGCCCCTCGCTCTAGGGGCTCTGTTCTCCACACGGCATTGCTAGATGCTTTTCAGGTAAGTTGTGGATTCCCTGGGGATTCTCTCTCTCCCTTATTTTCTCCTCCGAGCTCTGCTTTTTTTCCCCATTGGAACTCCTGTCCTGCTGCCTCACCCCAATCTTGGAGCTTCTATCCTAATATGGTAACAACTCCGGAAGCGGCATTTCCTGGGTCTTTTCATTGCGTCCTCACTCACTCCTTCACACCTATCTTGAAAATCAGTACAATAATGCTTCTTTTCCAGGAATCTGGGATTTGGACCAACTCAGTTATATACCATTTTTCCAAGATCGGAGCCCACCATTTGATGTTATCAGTGTAAACTTGTACCAATATTTTATCTGGGCCTAGAACTTTATTCTTCCATTGTGCTTTGAGGAGATGTGTGTCCCAGGGAAAGAAGTAACGGAGGGTACTCACCAGCAGCATGAGACACAGCACAAAAGGGGCGGAATGAAGAACCTGCGCAGCTTGTCAGCCACCTCTTTATTCAATTACAGCTGGCCAATGATGTCAGCTTCAGAATCTGTCTTCATGTTCACTGAAGACAGATTCTTTGGGCAATTAAGCTATGAAATCTAGTTACACTAATAAGCATATACTACTTGTAGTTCTTCATAGGCTTCTAACTTGGTCAAAGTTTGGCAGAGTTTCACAGGGATGGCCAAAGTCACATCTCTGACATGAAGGGCAAAACATCCCAAATTTCAAGTCCTTGTTCCAAAGCATGAGGACACTAGGGCTTCTAGAAGAAAGTGGGACTTTTTTTAATAGGGGGCAAAAAATGTATTTTTCCTTAGGCTTGATCTTGGAAGCAATTGAACCTTTTGGCTGAAAATAATTCAGTCCTCAGTAGATACACAGTTTAGAAAGTTTTAGTCACAATAGTAAATGTTTGGTAAAAATATCTGGGTTACCTTAATAATGTAGACCCGCCTATAATAAGACCATTAGTATTTGATTGTTTTTTTGCAGAGAGGTCAAGGACTGAATGGACATAGAGTAAAGCTGGAAAATTACACTGTTCAGAGATTCTTAAGGAGTCATCAACAGGTCTTTGAAAACTTCCAGCTACTAACCTTGTTATAACAACACCTTTGTAGAATACACAGTAAGTTTTGCTTCGCAAAGCAGTATTACAGTAGGGGAGGAATGAAAATGCATATGCTTCTTATCTACACTGAATCAAAACAGAATATAAAATGTAAAGCGAAGCTTAAATGACACAAACAGGCACATTAAATAAAATGCTAGTAAAATAAAACTCTGGGGGAAAATGGTTCAAATGCAGCCTGAAATTCTTTCAGACAGTATAATGTACTTGAACTGAGAAAAGAAAGTTGTGCTATGAGTCACACAATGGCAGATAAAATCATGCTTCCAAAACTTATAAGCAAGCTTCATGTAAATCTTTTATGCCACTTTACTTTTCATCTGATAAATATTTAAAGAAGAAATGTGTCTTTTCATGATCACTCATAATCATAATTGTGACTGAAACTTTAATGTAACACATGAAAGAAGAGAGCAGGTTTTCTGAATACTGTTCACTGGAAGTAACTTTACCTCTTGCAGATTTCTCTATCATAACCAGTATGATAAAATATCACTTAAAAACTCTCATGCATAAACTTTCATAAACTATAGCTCTCATCTGGCAAAAGCTTAAGCATATGACTACTGCTTGTATACGTAAAGTCTACGTATGTTTGCCTGGATTTGGGGTCTAAGTGGAATTTTTATATTTATATATAAAGATTAGGTTTCTTTGTATGCAGCTGCTGATCCAAATTGCTTATTTTCTGCCAACATCTCTTCTGGTCTGCGCTGCCTGGGGAAACTCTAGAGCACAAGCCCCACCTCTCAAGTGGAAAGTTCATAGCAACTATCAATCAAAATTTGTTGCCCCTGGCAACCAACAACAAATCTGCCCTAGTTAGTCACAGGGATCAGGGATGATGTGAGATGTGGTTATTATTACACTAATGTTCCACTGAGAATTTCTGGCATCAGGAAGATTTAATATGCAGGAACTTCCAGAAATAAAGTAAGTATTAAGTAATGTTTGAGGGGTAACTAAAAGAAAACAGCCAACTCCAGGATTAATTTAAAGCTCCTCCAGCTTCCTCATGTCCAGTTGCTGTAACTTTAGAGAAGGAAGATGCCCAGAGGCAGCTTTAAATCTAATGATCAGAAGATTAAACTCTTCCTTTTTTGAGATGGGCTTGTTTTAATTATGCAGGGCAGCTACATGCTGAAAACTCTAGTACAAAGTATCGCTTACAATCCTTTGTGATTTCTCTGGTTGAAAATTTACAGAGGTAGAAATTTTAGAGTGTTTGCTAATCTTATAGTTGTGCTAATTCATATATTTATTGCTTTTATTTGTTACTATTATTTAGTTACTTCTGTAATGCCATGAGCACCTTGGCAGCAGATGAGGGCTTATCCCAATAAACTGGGAATTTCATTGAGATACTAGACTTGATTTCTCAGTACCTTAACACAGTAATTATTTGCAAAACTTATGTAAAATGCTTCTATTTTTACTGAACAGCATTTTCTGCACTGTTGCAGCATGACACAGGAGGTGAAAGACAATAAGGAACAGGAACATGCATACACAGTAGCATATGTGGCCCAATTCATGCCTTTCATAAGGAGATAACAGAATCATTTTGATGACAATTGTATGGTTTACAGCTTGGGAAGGGAATCTGGACTTTAAACTTCCTAACCCAACGAGGACCCAAGATCAGCACAAAATTCCGAGGTTTAGCTTTCAGTGGCTGCTGAGGGGGAAAGAAAGATTTCTTTAAAGAGAAGACCAAGATGCCTATACTTTATGCTTCAGTATTCACAAAGGGGCTGATGCATCAGAGAGAGGTTATTCCTCAGCTCTGTATCTTCCAGGTGTACAAAAGGGGCTTTTGCACTGTCTGTGGGGAAGAAAAAGGCTGCTGTCTTTTCCCAGCACTGGTCCTTTCAGTAAAACTTTTATGAAAGTTCAACAATTTCCACACCCTTGGAGGACGTAGTAGAGGACATGATCTGGCCAATTTGTTATTCTCTCTATTTTCCTGGTGCCCTTTGAAAGAAACATGGTATTTTCAAAGAAGTCAAGTCAGAGGTCATCACTGGCTTAGCTTGACATTCAGACACATATTTTAGAAAAAGATATAGGAGGCTGACATTCACTGGTGAAAAACAGAGGGAAGGTGAAAAAGAGAGGGAAACCTTTTGTTTACCACAAATTTTTAGAGCACTATTTCTCTCTCTCATTCCCTGTCATTTATTCAGGTTCTAAAAATAATTCTCCCATTCTGTCAATGCAAAAAACACAAACTATTTATAATGCATGGCTTTAACACCAACTGCATTGCAGCAGTCACTGTGCAAAAACTATTGACAATGTAACTATTATAGCAGACTGGCTTCCCTGACCATTTCTTTCAGGAAGTACAGTGGAGAAAAAATTCTAAATCCACTTGGAAACCTATGAGATTTTTTTTCCCCTCAGGCATCTTGAAATCAACATGAGTCATTGGCATGAATCCACTGAAGTCAGGGGAGTTGTGCCAATTTATGCCACCCAAGGATCCAGGCTGTAATTCAGTATATTTATTCTCATTCATGTTACCTGTGGTCTGAGAAGAGTTTAATTGTGGCTACATAAGGGACATGTAGCTGGGCTGCTCTGATGCACTGTAATTCAGTCTGCTGGTAATTATTGCACTCCAGCAGACTCCAGCATCATGTGTATCAGAATCCCTGCACTGAAAAATGGGGGGGAGAGGGAGAGAGCGAGCGAGCACTTTAATTAAAGCTCATTCAACAAGCTTTAGTTAAAGCAGACCTACCACCATTTTTCAGCATGGGGATGCTGACACAGGTGATGCTCTGGTAAATATTATACTTTGCCTGAGCACTTGCAAGCACATAAAACCTCAATGGAAGAATAGAGAGGGAAAAAGCATTTTTGTCAACAGGCAGAAAAAGTTTATGCTTTCATAATTGAGGCTGGATTTGGGAAGACTTGGGAATTTAAGGAGAACTTGGGCCAAGTCTTGAGTGATCCCATCCCTGCATATAAGTTTGGGCAAGAGCCATACAAAATATAGTTGTTCCACAGGATTCAACTTGAAGCTAGGTGAATTCCAGTGATGTCAGCTGAAGTGTGCCTGTGGTTTTGGATTCATCCAAACCTGAGTTGAAACCCCAGGGTCTCAGGACATAAACCGATATTCAGAAAACCTGAAGAAGGCCATAGTCATCAAGTGTTGGCCTGCTCAGTTTGGGTCTTAATTTTACTACCTGGTCTCATACAGATGAGTACTGGGGCAGGGAGTGTCCGTTGCAGCGTAAGCCCTGATTCTGACTTGGAATGTCTATTCCCTGGGGACAACCGTTGTCTCCAGGGGTCTGTCCTGGGCCTGGTATTGTTTAATATCTTCATTCCCATGAGCGTTCTCATGAGCTGGGATGTGTGTTCCCTGGGGACAACTATCAGTGGCACATATTTGTCAGGTGCATGGCAAATTGCATGCAACTAAGTTGGGGTAGGGGAAGCTGGAGCCAGCACCTAGGCTGGCCTCAGAAGCCTTACCTTGGGTCCAGGGGGCCTCCTGGGGCTCCAGCACTGGCAATCTAGGGGCACAGAGTCTGGCCAACAGTCAGAACATGCCTCTGTCTGGCCAGGTTCTGGTTTTGGGTGGCACATGTGATCAACATGTGTCACCCTGCCTTTTTCTGGCATGTTTTTTTTTTTTTAACACAGAGATCTCCTGGTGTCAAAACCCTCCCTGCTGTGTTGCCAATTAGCAGCACAGCAAATACTTGCATGTGCAGCGTGTGCAGTTTGTAGCACCACAGGTGGGTCTCTGGTGCTGCAAACTGCATATGTGCACTTATCTGGACACACCCTTAGGTGCTACATGAATGACAGATGGGCTCAAACTCCAGTGTAAATTATTCTAGGCTAACTATATTTGGAGTTTGTCTACACCGTGTCATAAAGTACAGAGGGCCTCACACTATGGTGACGGTGGAATGATTCTTCTTCAGTCAAATAGCAGGGTTACAATAGTGGGCAACTGGTATAAGTAAGGTTGCCTCGGGTTGTGGGCCCCCAAAAGTAGTACATTTGTCTAGAACTGGGATTCAGGAGAATGAACAACCTCACAGCACATGGCCCACGAGGCTTTTCACACCATCAGGCTTTTCACAAGAGACTGTACAAAGAGCCACAAAAGTTGTTGGAGGCAGTCTAGGTGGAAACAAGAAAACAAGGAATAGGAGATGCAGGGTAAAACTACTAGATACAATGTAGTGTTATCTAAAGATACACAAGCTGTCTCTGACACTGTTTCCCACAACGTTCTCAGGAACAAACTAAGGAATTGCAAACTAGACCAAAGTACTGAAATGTGGATAGTTAACTGGTTGTATGATCATGCTCAGCTAGGAGTTATCAGTAGCTCAATATCTAGTTGGGAGGCAGTGTAAAGTGAAGTTCCTCTGGGGTCTGTCCTGGGTCTGGTATTATTTAATATCTTCATTAATGATTTGAATGATGGGATTGATTGCACACTTAGCAAATTTGTGGATGACACTAAGTTGGGTGAAATGCAGGGCTAGGATCAGGAATGATCTGGACAGATTGGAGAAATGGTCTGCAATCAACCAGATGAAATTCAGCAAGGACAAGTGCAAAGTCCTGCACTTGTGACAAAATAATTGCATGCACAAATATAGACTGGGGAATGACTGGCTGGGTTGCAGTCTTGCAGAGAAGAACTTAGGGTTTACAGGGCATGTCTACACATTGCTGTACAGCGATGTTGCTATGGAACAGTGCTTTAGTACTTCTGTTTGGAAGTACTAGAGGACGGCACAGTATAGGTGGTTAGATTTCGCCGCTAAGTTGCCATAGCAGTCCACTGTAACTGGGGAGCACCTTGCTATGGTGACATAGCTGTTGATTACAAGTAGACCCATGTGATCACTACTTTACTGTAGCACACTATATGGCAATGTAACGGGTTGCTACGTCACCATAGGCTGAAGTGTAGATGCACTCATTGTATACCTTTTAAGACTTAAATCGCCCTCATTAGACTCAAGGAACCCTTTGTTAGATTCAAGGCACCCCTTGGGAAATACCAGCTCTTAGTTTTCACTAATTTTTTGACTAGACAAAACTAATACAGCAATTTTTTCTGTTACAAAGAACTCAGAAGGACCACAACAGCTCAGAATGTATTCAATACCAGAGATTGCTATTTGAAATCACTGGTTTTATTTTGTGAAACATATTTGCACACCTAACAGGGTTAACATTGTGTGGAACCCTGCAGCACCCTTGAAAGTGTCCCAAGGCACCCTAGGGCACCTCAGCATTCTGGTTGAGAACCACTGCTGTAGACCATAAACTGTATATGAGCCAACAGTCTTTCTTGTTGGGGGAAAAAAAGTCAACAACATATTGGAGTGTCAGGAGTGCAATCTTCAAATCAAGGGAAGTGTTTCTTCACTCTATTCAGCATTAGTGAGGCCTTACTTGGAGTACTGTGTCCAGTTTTGAACCCCACAATTTAAAAAAGATATGAACAGATTGGAGAGAGCAATGGAAATTTTTAGCAGCTTGGGAAGCATGACCTATTATGAGGAAAGGCTAAAGAGCTAGGGTTATTTAATCTGAAGAAGAGAAGACTGAAGTGGGATTTGATAACTGTCTTCAAATACCTGAAGGATAATTATAGAGAAGATGGAGATGAGATTTTCTCTGTGCCATCTGGGCCAGGACTAGAAGCAATGGACTCAAGCTGCAGCAAAGGAATCTTACTGGTAGGCTGCAATCTTTTGATTATGAGGGTGGTCAAACACTGGAACAAGCTACCGAGAGATGTTGTGGAATCTCTATCTCTGAAAAATTTCAAGAGCTGGTTGGAGAGACACCTGCTTTTGGATGGGATGGTTTAGTCAGTGATTACTCTGCCTTGAGCAGGGGAGATGACCTTGCTATTGTCATCTACTTGCCCTACTTTCCTATGATCCTAAGCTGGCTCAGGTACTAGAAATATTATAGCCACATTAAGCCCCACAATAATCATGCTTTACCTGAGCTAATAGACCTGCTTCTCAGTGGGGCTAACTGGTCTTGGGAGGGAACATTGTGCTAATATCGCCAAGCTGTTCCATTGGTTCATCGATTATGAACTGCACTGGCTGTTATTCAAAGCTGTACTCCACTAGCAGAATCAACAGGGAGAGTGCTGGTATTACCTACTTAAACTATTCCTTTGCAGGTTGCAAAGTATTGCAGAACATATTCCTTACTAGGTTGAATGCCCCCATAACAAGAACTGAGTGTATATTTTTCAAGGGAAAAATTGTCTAATGAATGTATTCTCCTTTTCTTCTCATAGAATCTCTGTGAGCAGATCACAGTTTCCTTACATTTATTACTTGGCAAGAGTTGAATCTTGTACTGGAACTTATTTCTGACCACAGAGGGTGCATCCAGATGAGCTTGCATGTGTGGTTTGTGGCACTGCAGACCGCACATGCCACACATGCAGACATTCTCTGGACTGCTAATTTGCACTGTGTGAGGTTTTTTTTTGATATTGGGAGATCCCAGTGTAAAAAAAACTGGTGATAGAAAAAAGCACTAACTCCACATGCCAGACTCATGCTCTGGCCACTGGCCAGGCCCTGTGAACCCAGGCTGCGACCACTGGTGCCCTGGGAAGCCCCCCAGGTAAAGTTGCTAAGCCCAGCTCAGGTGTTGGCCCCAGCCTCCCATACCCTACTCATGGCAACTTGCCATGTGCCAGAGTGCATCTGCAGGGGTGTTCCCTAGGGAAAACTAGCAGCAGCATAAATATGTGCCTCTGCTAGTTGTCTCCAGGGAAGGCATGGTTCTACACATGGGGATGCGTTCAGAGACTTCTCGGCAAGGATTTGCCATCTGGGCTTTGCTATCCAGTTGTGGCTCAGCAGGTAAAATACCCGAGGCCTGATTCCAGCCTTGTGACCTCTATTCATTGTTTCAGTGGTGTCAGGAGGGCAGACAGTAGAATTTCCCCCGTGCAGAAGCAGTGAAGGGGTAGATTGTCTGCTCATAATCAGGTTTATGGAAGAATTAGCAGAAAGGGGAATAGATGGCAATACTGCAGAACAGCCCAGGGATAGCCAGATAAAGCTGCTATAAATCATGGTAGATTCTGAGACTTTGGGCAAAGGTGAACCCCACAGAATCTGGTAGGGTTCTGAAACTATTTTTGCACTTCTACCTCTCTCTTGGGCTTTGCCTTTGGTGATGCATTTTCTGAAAAGCACAACACAGACTCTCGCCTAAAGTATTTATATCTCTTTTCTGACTGGCTAACAGTATCAGAGCTCCTCTTCTGAACACCTCTCATATTAGTGAAACAGATGCTAGAACTTGCAACTTTGTCACACACTATCCCCAACATTTGTGTCAATATTGTCCGGTTATGGGTGAGGCCAACAATTTTGCCTATATGACTTACAAGTACAACATTCAGTGGCATTAGGCTTATCATGCATGGACCCTATTCTGCTTGAATATCTGCAGAAAGCAAACAAAAACATTGATTCATAGTTTCATAGTTTGTAGGGTCGGAAGGGACCTGAGCAGATCATCTAGTCCGACCCCCTCTGCCATGGCAGGAAAGAGTACTGGGGTCAAATGACCCCAGCTAGATGTTCATCTAACCTCCTCTTAAACACCCCCAGGGTAGGAGCCTGCACCACTTCTCTTGGAAGCTGGTTCCAGACCCTAGCTGCCCTGACGGTGAAGTAGCGCCTTCTGATATCTAACCTAAACCTACCCTCTGCCAGCTTGTGACCGTTATTCCTGGTCACTCCTGGCAGTGCTCGGGGAAACAGTGACTTCCCCAATGCCTGCTGATCCCCCCTGACTGGTTTATAACAGGCCACAAGATCCCCCCTCAGCCTTCTCTTTTGGAGGCTGAACAGGTTCAGGTCCCGCAGCCTGTCCTCATAGGGCCTGCCCTGTTGTCCCCTGGTCATACGAGTGGCCCTCCTCTGGACCCTCTCCATGCTGTCGACATTCCTCTTGAAGTGTGGCGCCCAGAACGGGACGCAGTACTCCAACTGCGGCCTGACCAGTGCCGCATAGAGGGGGAGGTTCACCTCTTTGGACCTGCTCGAGATGCATCTGTGGATGCATGACAAGGTGCAGTTGGCCTTCCTGACTGCCTCTCCACATTGCCGGCCCATGTTCATCTTGGAGTCAATGATGACCCCCAGATCCCTTTCCGCCTCTGTGCTGACAAGAGGGGAGTTCCCTAACCTGTAGGTATGGTGCTGGTTGTTCCTCCCCAGGTGCATCACTTTGCACTTGTCTGTGTTGAAACCCATCCTATTCTCGTCCGCCCACCCTTGTAACCTGTCTAGGTCTGATTGTAGCCTGTTGCATCCTTCCAATGTTCCCACGTCCCCCCACATCTTAGTGTCATCAGCAAATTTGAACAGGGTGCTTTTTACCCCCTCGTCCAAATCGCTGATGAAGATGTTGAACAGTGCGGGCCCGAGGACCGAGCCCTGCGGAACCCCACTGCCCACGTCCTTCCAGGTTGAGAAGGACCCATCCACTACCACCCTCTGGGTGTGGCCCTCCAGCCAGTTGGCAACCCAATTGACTGTGTGGGTGTCTACTTTCAAGTACTTACAAGATTCAAGTACTCTTAGAATATAAAGTACAGTAGATCCTTGATTTATGCAATTCCGGCTTATGTCTTGCATTTACATGATTTTTTATTAGGGTCTGGACTGGAAAATGCCCCCTGAGATGTGTGTTTACACTCATGAGATTCATGTATATGCATGAATACCTTACAGGATCTGCAGGCAGAATCAAGCAGAGCTGTGTCACCATTGTGATAGCAATACGCACATAAGTCAGGAGTCTACTGTATTCATAGAAGCCTAAAAACAGCAGTGGTCAAGGGGAGCACATGGAATTAATGCACCAGCCTAAGTCATTATGCAGAGCACACCCAGGGCTAAAACAATTCTCAGCCTTCAGAAATAAGAAGTCATAAAGCTGCTCAGAACATTTTAAAGTTTAATAACACTCTTTATCTTCAAAGCAGCCCTTTTTATTTCAAGTTGGTTCAATTGTACAGTAGTTTTGACACCTTTGATTACTAATTCATCAGTATTAGTGATGAAGTCCAAAACCCACTAAGACTGTCTAGGGTTGAGAACATACTTTAGTTAAAAAACAAGATCTTAGCAACCCTCCCCACTTTGCTATGATACAAGTACTACCAGATTCTCCTTCAATAAAAGTCCAAATCATAAGATAGTCATCACTCAGAGCCTATTCTCTCCGATTTAAGCCTTTATGAATTAAAAGCATCTACATAAGGTAAGCATGAGACAGGAAGAAAAAAAGAACCAGTTAAGTTTACATGTAACTTCTATCTGTTTCCATGTTTTATACCTTAAGATACTTTCTGTCACATCCCTGGCAAATATTAAACTTCAGACTGGTATAGATAGATGAGATGTTCATCTCAGTATCAAATGAGTATTATGGGGTTAAAACAGAGCCCAGAAGCTAGCATAAGGATGTAGGTAAGGAACAGAGAATGTGGCTAGGGCTGCCAGATGCCAGCTGTAATATCTTGAAGCCCTCTTCTTGTAAGGTTTAGCAGAGATTTTACATTATCAGGGAGATGTAAAGCACAAGGCAGTAACTATCCATGGTCCTCTGCAGGAAGGTAATACGAGAACTTTGGGGCTTTTCTGGAAGCATTATTCTTTGGGTTCTTGGAAACAGAGTGTTGGTGAGAAAAGGGCAGTCAGGAAGGATGGTTTTGGTAAGGAGGGTTAGGATTCGGTTGTACAAATGTAGAGGGTATTTGGAGGTCTGTCCCTGAATTATTATGCCATTGTTGCTATGTTCTTCAAGTCCAGAGGTTTACTACAGAGGTATCTCTGTTTAAATATTCATGGTTGGTGTGTGCCACAGGGAGGAAGGTGAAATCATACTCTATATATCCCTCACATATCCAAACATTATGCTATGGGTTTTGAGTAATATTTGTGAAAACCCTCAGAGCAAAGGTGCTCTTGAAATCCAAGCCACTTATATTGAGAGTTCCCCCTTTCTGCTACACAAACTGACTCTGAACTTGCTTTGGCTGTTACTAACTCAATAGAAGTTTATCTATTGACCTAAATGGAAACAGAAATGGATCTTTTTGAATGCCAACTTTGGACAGGAGAGATGTCAGACAGAAGAGACCACCAATATTTTCTCAGATGGTTAAAACCTACAGGAGGAGTGATCTTATTTAGGGAGGACTGTCCTTTTTTCTTATTATTCCTCATTCTGTCCTTCCATAAAGCTCTTTTATTCAAATGATTTGATGGGGATCATTAATGTGGGATCCTGACTGTCTCTGTTTATAACTGTACAGCTGTCTCTGTCAGTGTTTGAAGCACTTTGATGTGGACCAGAGAGCAGCTGGAACTTCAAACAGGAAAATGAGTGGGATACCACACAATAGTTGAATTAAGACAATTTGCTTCCTTCCATAAACTCTGATTAGAAATGATACAGTGAAATAAAAGCAGGTATTATTACCATCTGATGGTTTCAATTTCCAGTATTTTTAGTAGAAGCACTAAACAACCAATGATTAGACAAAAGTGGACTCAAACCAGCAGCTGATTACATTGGAAGCATGATAATTTCACTTAACCATGAATGCAAAACAAGTCTCTACATTTATTCAGCTATAATTTCAGTCTGCTCATGTGTTATGATCTTGCCTTGTTTTGCAAACATCAAAGGAATTGATTCATGTTAAATAACCAACACCATTTTCTTCTCTACATGAATAATTCCTGTTACTGATTTATATTGTAAAAGATAAATACCTTTTTCTCTCCTCCTGTACTGAGACACAGTTTAGAACAATTAGCTGCCTGTAGGCTAGTTCAGATATTGTTTGTTCTTCTGACAGGTCTAAAAAAGGTCACAGTGTGAGCTGTTTTAGAAGAGATACTATGAATATAGCCAAAGTAATGTACACAATGGTTTTAAGTACTTTGTTTTCAGTACTGTTCATGATTGTATGTAATGGTGATGGAGACTGATGCCTGTACACATTCATCAAAAGGCATATTTCCTTGACGACAGTGGCTCTGGCACTGCTTCTAGCTAGCATCCCCAAAGCTTGCAGCAGGTATTTGCTTGATGGACAATCATCTCCACAACCATTTTGAAAGCCCATTTGGAAATAATAGCCCTATTATAGTAAGTGGAGGCAATATTATCAAAATCATTTATCCTGTCTGATCCTAAATATATCCCTTAAGGATTTCAGGGGGTGAAAACAGCCAACCCCCAAAACATGTTAAAACTATATTGCAGGGCAAACTGGGAATCAAATGTCTGATGCATTTTGAAGAGTCTTTTGCCTCTACACTCCAGCCCTATTGGTAGGTTCTCAGTTTTGAGAACAGTCCAAATAACCAAATACTATATACTCCTAGAATTCAAACACATGTTTTTACTATATTTTGTCCTCCATAAAGTGAGTATTTCTTTAGTAAAATAAGAAAAGCAATTTTTAAAATGATTTACCATCAGCTGTTTTTAATGGACTCTATTAAGCATCCCATTTCTGTCCTTTTCAGGGCCCCAAATGCATCTGAAAGAACAGCTAGCAACTACTGAGGCTAAACAAGCAGGGGTCCAACATGATTTCTGTGACTAGAGGGAGCAAGGGGGTTAGGCCTCATCAACACTACAAATTATATTTTGATTAAGCTGTTTGCTAAGCTAAATAATAAATTGACCTTGATCTCTTTGGCTTCGCTCACGTAAATGTCAGCAAAATTGTAAAGTATAGCACTTGGATTTTTTTAAAAAAATACAATTTGGCCCTGTCGACACATACAACAACAAACTGACTTATAAAAGGACACACTGGCACATCTAAAAATACAATTAATGATTAGCCATAAACTCTGGCACATATCGCACTGGAGTTTATAGCTCCCAGGAGATGTGTTTCAATGTATGCCCAGGACTGCAGCATGTTTTGCTGAGTTGGAGAAGCCCTGGCTGGCAGGGTGCCTGGGGTGGTGAGCCTGCCAGTCCAGGGCTGCTCTGACATGGCTCAACATTGCACAGGGGCTGGCTGGGGCACAAGTGTGTTTCAGTGTGGGGCTAGTTGGCAAGCAGCCCCACACTGAAGCACCCTCATTCCCCAGCCAGCCCCATCAGAATCTACAAATGTGTTCCTATGGAAAAAATAGACTCCACCATAGAATAGTACTTGTGTTTACAAGCAGAGGTATGCAAAACGGCCTGTATTCAGTTCAGATTTGGATTCAGCCCAAATCAGGGACAGTGATTTGATTAGTTGATTTGGATCACTGTCCCTGATTTGATCTGGGTGAATCTGAAGATTCGATGCTGATTCGGAGAACCAGTGATTCAGTCATAGACACAGCTTTAAATGTTTTTTCTACATACCTTGAGGTACCAGGCATGGCTCATGAACGTTGTGATGCTGGGGTGGATGGAGCGTCTCACAGGAGTGTGTGGGGGCAACCCACATGCTTGGTGGCAAACCCAGAAGTGGACCTAAAGTACTCCTGTGCACTCCCTGGCACTGGGTCTGCTGCCAAACACGCTGGGGAGCCCCCTGCACTCCTGTGGGATGCTCCATCTGCCCCAGCGTCTCAGCATTCACAAGCTGCCTGGTACCTTGAGGTATGTAGAAAAAACATTTAAAGCTGTGTCCGTATCTAAATCATTGAATCTTTCTGAATCTTTCTGAATGGATTCAGAGAGTTCTGATTTGATTTGAAGAGATGAAAGGGTCTCCTGATTTCATAGTTTCATAGTAGCTAGGGTTAGGGGGGACCTGAACAGATCATCTAGCCTGACCCCCTCCACAGGCAGGAATGAATGCTGGGTTCACAAGACCCCAGACAGGTGATCATCCAACCTCCTCTTGAATTTGCCCAAGGTAGGGGTGAGAACCACTTCCCTGGGAAGTTGGTTCCAGATTTTGGCCACCCTAACTGTAAAATATTGCCTTCTGATCTCTAACCTAAACCTATTCTCCATCAGCTTATTACCATTGTTCCTCATCACCCCAGGTGGTGCTGGGGAGAAAAGGGCTCTACCTATTTGCTGTTGATCTTCCCTGATGAGTTTGTAGGCAGCCACCAGGTCCCCCCTCAGCCTCTTCTTGCTGAGGCTGAACAAGTTCAGGTCCCTCAGTCTCTCCTCGGACGGCCTGTCCTGCTGCCCTCTCCTCAAGCGGGTGGCCCTCCTCTGAACCCTCTCCAGGCTGGCCACATCCCTTTTGAAGTGCAGTGCTCAGTACTGGACACAGTACTCCAACAGTGGCCTGACCAAAGTTGCATAGAACGGGAGTATAACCTCTCTGGACTGGCTTGAGATGCATCTTTGGATGCATGACAAGGTATGGCTGGCCTTGATGGCTGAGGTCTGGCATTGGTGGCTCATGTTCATCTTGGAATCAATAATGACTCCAAGAATCTGTTCCGCCTCTGTGCTTTCAAGGAGGGTACTCCCCAGCCTGTATGTATGCTGTGGATTCCTTCTCCCAAGGTGCAGCACCCTGCATTTGTCTACATTGAACCCCATCCTATTCTTGTCTGCCCACTTGTGTAGTCTGTCTAAATCTAGTTGCAGCCTCTCTCTCCCTTCAAGTGCGTCCACCTTGCCCCACATCTTAGTGTCATCAGTAAACTTGGACACCGTGCTTTTCACCCCCTCGTCCAAGTCGCTGATGAAGATGTTAAACAGTATGGGCCTGAGGACCGAGCCCTGGGGCACCCCACTGATCACATATCACCAGGTTGAGTACAACCCGTCCACCACTATTCTCTGGGTGCTCCCCATTAGCCAACTTTTTACCCATCCAACTGGGCAGGCATCAATGCCGCAGTCGCTTAATTTATTGATGAGGATGGAGTGAGAGACTGTGTCAAAGGCCTTCTTAAAATCTGGAAAGACTACGTCTATGGTGACACCATCATCCAAGGATTTAGTCACCTGGTCATAAAAGGCAACCAGGTTGGTCAGGCAGGACCTGCCTTTGATGAACCCATGCTGACTGCCCCTGAGCATGATCTCCCCTGCAGGCCCCCCACAGATATGCTCCTTTACAATTCTCTCCAAGATCTTCCTGAGTATCAAGGAATGTACAGGCCTATAGTTACCCAGGTCCTCCCTTTCTTGAAAATTGGGACCACATTAGCCAGTTTCCAATCCCCTGGCACCTGGCCAGATGACCATGAAAGCTCATACAGCCAGGCTAAGGACTCTGTGATGACCCCTGACAGCTCCCTCAACACCCTTGGGTAGGTTTGATTTGGATTTGGAGATCTGGCCCCCAAATTCAGTCAAATTTCCATCAAATCGAATCAGGGACCGAAGCTTCGCACAGCCCTATTTACAAGTACTATCCTGCAGTGGAGATAATTAGTTTACTTCATCCTAATAGAAATGTACATACAGGGCACTTGTCCACAAAATCAGCATTTACCCACTAAAACTGTTCCTGGTTTAATTTTTCTCTCAGTTTAAGTCAGCTAAATAAGTAATGTGGATGTGATTTACCATGTAAGGGCTTATTATGCTATGACTAGTAAAAAGTGCTAGAGGGCACATCAGAACAATTTTACCCTTATGCCCTTTCAGTCCTACCTTACTCCCAGGCAGCACTTTAGGGCAAAAAATGCCCAGCCACAGCACTTCTAGTGGTCGCTTTTCTTGGGTGCAAGTTGCATGGGGAGCTTGGAGGGCTGGGGCATGAAATCTTTCCATGTAAAGCTACCCCCAAGTGTGCTCAAAGCACTTCCTCACCTCTGGCTCTGGGGCTCCAAAGGGCATCACCCTCTGCCCTAGCCTGGTGCCCCTCACTTTCCTTGGTTGCAAGTTGCAAGTTGTGAAATTTTCATGCACTTACCAGGCTGGCGCCAGACTGTCCGGGTTTTTTTTTTAACTTCAGAATGAGGGAGGTGGGGGAGGGGGGAAGGGTGGCTGGCCCCTTGAGTACTTATAAATTCGTGGAGCAGTGACTAACTTGGGTGCATATGCTGTAGACTTTTGAGGTGGATGAGAGATGGCAACATACCAGAGGGACACTTGCTCCTGGGTGGTACAACACCTTTTCTATAAGAGTGTAGCCTGCTGCTTACTGCTCATGTTGGGTGCAGTGTCACTTTTCAGTGCAGGATGAGGCTGCTTTTTGGGACACTTGTAAGAGGACACCCTGACCTGTTCCACAATCAAATGGGATGTTTATGCATAGGTAAGCGAGAACAAACACTTACTTGGCTGTGCCCTGAAGGAGGGAGGCTTGCATTATCTTTCATGTAATTGGGATTTAATTGCTGTGAATGAAGTTGCTAGGTATCTGACAGCATCCTGCAGTAGCAGGGCAAGTTTTGAGGTTGAGGTGTTGGGGGGAGGAACCTCCTCACTACCCTTCCTCACCCCTCAGCTGCCTTTCTCCAGCTCCCTCCCCCACCCCACTCATGTACAGGGGGGCTACCCCCACTTCAGGGCTGGAGTGACTGCATGGTAGTTTTACAATACAAAATCTTATGGTCTTAATTTATCCCTCCCTTCTATTTCTAGTTCCCAAAAGCTATGCTTTATATTATGCTACTACCATCAGGCACAGCAGGCAGAAAAAAAAAGAACACAAGCCTGAGAAAGTTGCCTGATGCCACTTCCATCTCCAGAAAAAATGATGGCAATGTCACTGCCAGGGGCCTATTTGACACTCTTGATATCCTTTTAGACTCCAAATTAAAAAAGTCTATGGGAATTCACCATTAGCCTCTCTCTGCATCACTGTAGACAAGTCCTCATATTGTGTGAATACATCAGCACATCAGCAACTAAGCTTGCATTTTAAATAATCCCTTCATAATTTAAAAAGTAGTATTTGTGTTTCATATATGAATATGCCAGTATTTACCAATTAATACATTTTTTCTCTCTTTCTTGCCCTGCTTCTAGCCTTCCCTTCATCTTCCTTCTCCTCCTGCTGATGGTACATGTAGTGCAGTGTGCAAAATTTAAAAATGTTCAGGCTGAGGCCGAGGCTGGCTGCCTGGCCAGCTTACTGTGATAAGTGGTAGCACAGCAGGGGTGAGGGATAGCAGCACTGATAGGGGGAACACAGGGGCAGGGGTGCCCCCAACTCTGGGCATGAGCAGGATAAAAGTTGGGGGCTGGGTGGAATGAAGCTGAGGCTGGCTGACTCTCAGAAGCAGGAGCACAGTGGGGAAAAGGACAGCCAGAAGTGAGGTGAGTGCAAAAAGGTGGAATACTTTTATTGGAAATTTCATTTTTCATCACTCAAATAAGGAATAAACTAAACAGTAAAAATTTGCAAGATTAGCACCTGTCAACTGGTTGAATCAGTGCAGTAGAAATAAGATAGACTTCAATGGATTTTTGTGGATTTACAAATGAACCCAAGCAGCACCTGGTGGTGTAATAGTTGCAAAGCAGGGAAAATCATGTTTTTGGACATAAGTCAGATCCACTGTGAGAGGGGAGGCCCCCCCAACACATCCCAAAACCCCAGCCAACATGCCCTGGTCCTTACTGCAGGGGTGAAGAGGAACGGCAGCTAGGGAGGGGTACTGACGCAGGCTCAGCAGTTCCAGAGCTGCCTGAGCCTGTGAATCAGCAAGCTCTGGTGGCAAGACTCCAAAGAGGTGCGGGCTGGCTGCTCAAAAAGCGGCTGGAGATACAGCTGCAGAGCATCTTGTATAGACACATCTACTGTGGTGCTGATTAGGCAATTTGGTAGCAAATGGCTCCCACTATGTATTTAAGCACTGTACTTGAACATTTCCCCATGTGTGGTTATGCAGCTATTTGCTCCATAATAATAATTGCTTCTTGGATAGGCTTTTCACTCATAATGTTTCACAATGAATCAATCTTATGTTGTAGGTTATCTAAAAACATACTTTTTTTTTTCACCAAAAATTTTAAGTAGATTGGAGATGCCATGAAAAACATTTGGCTGTTGATTGTCAAACTCTGAAAAAAAATCAGCATTTAGGGTTTTAGTTTTGGGACATGAAGACAGAAAGCTATTTTCTGACTGCATGGTTTTCAAGCAGCTCTAATCTTTATTCCTGTTTTCTAAATGGAGTAGCAAAGGCACATAGAGTTACAGGTACTTGACCAAGATCATAGGACACATCTCTGGCAGATCCAAGGACCAAACTCAGGTTTTCTAACTCCCAATCCAGTGCCCTGTCTACTGTTCTCTAGTTCTTTTCTTCATACCCCTTTGACAAACAGCGCTTAAAATTCAGTGTTTGCTCATAGTTGCAAGGCAATAGGATCTGAGATACTGCAAATTTGCCTTATACTTGGAATAGGGCATTATTATTATTTTGGTATGGTATCTATTGACAAACACTGTTTCTAAACATTGGACCTTATGTCAGTACTCACCAGAAAACATTATATTGATTATTGATATGGGATATATGAGGGTTTGAAGAATATCACTTATTTTATTAATTTCCCTCCTCTAATATCTAAAAAGGGCCTGCCTGATTCTTAGAAAGTGGAAAACAGTATATAGACACTTACATAAATAGATGATTTGAGATAAAAAAAAAAGGTAGTCTGGTCTAATTTGGAGACATTAGATACTTCACTATCTACACAAATGCCAGACCTTTTCTGTCAAATGTATAGATTAGATGTCACCTTTTTATTTTAGGAATACTTTGTATTGACAGGATCTATTTTTCCTTTGTCTCTTGCTCTAGATTCTGAATACCCATAAGGCAGATTGTGTGCATTGACATAATTTATTTCTGTGGCTTCCACTGCCTCATTTGAACCTGGGGTGATATAATTAGATTTTCAAAAATGTTTTGTTCATTGTTATATAAATTTTATAGGACATAAAACCCATCCAAGCAGGAAAAGAAAGATGTAAGTGTCTCCACTATATAGATGATAATAATAGTAAACTTGGATCACAATTTTCAATTAGTTATTGATTAGAGAGCATATCCAGGAAGAAGACAGTGATTCAGGAAATTTAGGTAGTATTTCAAGATGCATTTTTGGTTTACTTGTCAGCAAGATGTATCAGCTACTCAATGCATTCTATCTGTGAAGATAATATATATTTTTAATGCTTTTACTTAGGAAATATTGGCTGAAGATTCTCCTCCTCTTTCTTCTATCCCTCTGATAAGCATTATATGTATTTTCTCCAAGTTGCTATTTCCATCTTTCTATAAATTATTAAAGAAAGAAGCCTAGTAAAACTTCAGGTGTTGGCATCATGTTCAGCTGTCATGAACAGGTTTCATTAACAACTGCAAGGAGGAGTTTGACACTTGTCAGGTTTGCAGGAGACTAGAAAATATAACAAATTCAAAGTGTATTCAATGGATTAGTGTGTTTCGGTGGGAGTCAGGGCTGAAGAGTGCTTTTCCTGGCTCTGATACTATTATGAGATTACCTTGCACAAATCGTTTAGATTATTTGCAGAAAGCCTAAGGGGATTAAGTTCCTACCTTTCTTTAATATTTCAGTTGGAACTGGGTGCAAAAGTGTTTGATCTCCCAGCTTGCTATATTATCAAGTGCTCATAACAATATTCATCTCTTCCAGACAGGAGAATCGAAAACCTTCATTAAATAATATTTAAAAAAAAAAATCAGGACGAAAGCTATACTTGTGCCAGGTATTCTTTGAAAATATGGTTAAATCTGGATAATATTAATTGATTCAAAGTAAACTATAACACTCAGATAAAAATGCTGGATAAATCTGGGAAGAAAAAATATTAAAACACAAAACTAAGTTAGGGGAGCATTATTTAGAATGCAGCATTCAAAGAGAGAAGCATGGTAATCATGGATAAAAGCACATATTAATGTTCACAGTGAAGTGTCATTGGAAAAAAGTATGCATGATTTTTTTAGGATGTGTTCTCTACAAGGTCTCTTGCAAAGCAAGGGAAGTAATGATTTTGCATCATAATTACAGAGCTAGCTGAAGTTCTGACCATTTCTCTAGCTTGTTTGAGTGCATTCTTCAGCTGGATGAGGGACTGTTCATTTATCTCCCTGGAGTACAATCACACAATTCTCCCACCCTCAGACAAGGTCAAAAACTATGTAGCCTTGGTGTCCCCAATTCTCCCTCCACCCCACTTCAATTGGAGGGGATAGGTGGTTAGGCAGGAGTGCTGCAAGAGAGGTCTGCTGTGCAGGCCAGCCCCCCCCTCTAATCCTCTATAGAGTCAGGTTAGGATAGCTTAACTATTTACAGGTTTATTAATGTACAGATAATCACATATACAGATTTATAAGAAAAGTATTGGCAAATATATTCGGTATTCACTTCACTCTAACACTCTTAGGCTTTATAATCAAAGACTTAAGGGGCTACCACCTCAAGAGGGCTTGGGTTCCTATGCAGGTACGCAGCAGTTAGGAACAGGTAAATACAACAAAGGCAGATTAACATAGGTATCACCAGGGAGGTTTAGACCAAAATAACAACAGTGAGTAAATACAGGAAAAGGTTAAATAGATAACATAGCCTAGATCACACTAAAAGATAACACTATATAGATAACTATTTACAAAATATGAGGCGCAAGTCCTCCCTTTCCAGGTACCCACATGGCTGGATCCACTGGGCGTTCTCCTAGGGGCCCCAGCCCTGGTACCTCTGTTAGGGGGAATAGTGGGAGGGTTGTAGTGCCTTCACTGCCCTTAATGGGGTCCCTCCCCGGTCACTGATTTCTCAGGCTCCCTCTCCCTGCTCTCAGGGCTTCCTCTCCTGTGGGGAGCCATTTCCCAGGTACTCACAGATCTGGGAGCAGACCAGGAGGGGCCCCAGAGCTGTGGGTGCCTTGTTGGGGGCACCCAGGCCCTGCCTTTTGCCCATTGCTGCAGCTCGGATTGCCTCCTGTGGGTCCCGAAACCCAGGCTTCGCTGGACCCCAGTCATGCCACGCTGGTGCCTCCTGGGTGCCTGGCCTCATGCCAGGGAGGTGGTTTGCAAACCCAAGTGGCCTGGCAGTGCTGCCAGGGTTTGGGATGCTGTGTACATTGAGTGGAGCCTGAGCAGTGTTACCAGATTTGCCCATTACTTTGGGGGGTGCTCATTTATTTGGGATACGTTTCTAGGGTCTTGGTACCTCTATTAACGTACTACTTGTGTTACTTTTATTTCTATACGGAGCTGTATCTCTCCCTTCTGCAAGCCCTCACCCCCAATGGAGCTATCTTGCAGGACTCAGTTTCAGTGGGGCTGGGTTCCTCCAGTCCCCAAATCAGTCATACACACAAACACACACAGATTAACTTGACATGCCTGACCCGGCTGGGTTGATCAGCATGGACAGGCTGACACCCTCATATGCCAAGAATCAGTTCATCAGAGCAACAATAAACTACACTCAGACACAAGCCCACAGTTAAACAGAATACCTCTGAATCCGGCTGGGTGTCCAGATGACACCCTCATGGGCCAGCATTCAGTTCATTAGGGCATGTCTGAGTCAAACTGGGTCAATCAGCCTGTACAAGCTCATCCCCTTATGTGTTTCAAACTCAGCACGTCCCAATCTTTCAGCTTCTTGATGAGTAGACCCCACAGTATTTTTGGGCGTCACAGGGATCTTTAGCTTAGGTAAAAGAAGCATTGCTGCAGAGCAAGTGGGGAAGGAGAAGTAGTGAAGGAAAAATATACCCCATTACCATATTTATTACTAGGTATATGAAATATATAATGGCTCTAGTAGTAATAGACATGCAAAGGAAAAACAAACACAAACAATTACAGTATTACCCTAGTTTCACTAAGTATTTGGGGAAACTTAGCTCAAGCTTAACTAATACAGTTCAGGTTCAGAAATCTCTGCTTAGAGAAGGAAGAGAAAAGAGAGAGAGCTGGGCTCTCCCCAGTCCAAGGCACTTGGGTTGCAAAGCTGATAGGTTAAAGTTCTCAGCACGATCCTTGTAGGGAGATGATCTGCCTCTTTCAGCCTCTCCAGAAGAAAGCGGGTGGTGTCAGCACACACACTGCTGCTTTTTACTGATTTTTATATCCTCCATTCAGCTTCTTCCAAGCATTCTCAATAGTGTAAATCAAATTGTCTTTTCTATTGACAAGGGGTTATCTGGTTTGGAACATCTCAGGAAACTGATTGATACTCAGGAACCATATAAGGTTAGGTGGTAACCAGATACTTAGAAGCCAGCTTGAAATTCCTATGAATAGCGGTGATGATCTTCTGGTTTCTTCAGAAACAATAGATAGCTTGCAGCATCAGGGTTTTGGATTTTTACTTGTGAACAAGCCTCAGCTTAGCATGACTTTTCTATATCTTACTATAGTCTTTTAACAGACTTAAGGCAATTATTGGAGTGTTTATAACCTTTGGGAAGGGAGGATTTCCACCATTTGTCCCGGGAAAAGTATGACAACACTTGTGGTCAGGGCTCCAATGGGCTGGACGCTGTGATGAACCCTTTACCATTGTTCAAATGTTGCCCATACCCCCTGACTCGGTGTCTTGCTTCAGCATTCCCTAACCTGGCAACTGAGTTTTAGCCAATTAAGTTTAAATAGGCCTCCCATAGTGGGACCGGGGAATGTACAGCCCGAGATGCCTATTAAACTTTACTTCTGCTTAGAGGTGTGTGTGTGTTGGGAGGCAGGGGGAAGTCCTTTGTAAATCTAGATTAGAACTGGTCTGATAAATGCTGAGCTGGGTGTGTGGGTAGCATTTGGAGCACAGGTTCCCCATCAGGCAGTGCTCCCCTGCTTCTCTGATCCCAGAATTCACTGCAGTCTCTGCTTCAGGCTTTCTGTTCTCCATCTCTCACGTAAATGAATGGTCATCTGGTTCCATCTTGGATGCAAATGAGACCTAGGGCATATGTTTCATTCTTGCCACCCTTATCTGGAGGGTTTTAGGTGTGTCTCTCACTGCATCTTAATCAGTTTCTGTTTAGGTGTGTGTGGGGGGGATTCTTTGTGAGTCAGACAGGCTGTGTCCTTGTGTCAGGGTTCCCCAAGAACATGGAGCTGACAGGTAACAGCAGCTCTCCTGTGCTCCTGGGCTCCATCCCCCCATGTGCTGCTTGCACACCTTCTTCCTTGGCTACCTGCCAAGGGTTACAGGCCCCTGTGTTGTCCTGTGCACCATGGGACTTGGCCACTTGCTGGAAAATGGGGTATGAGCTGCCTCTCTAAACTGTGCACCGTGATGGGCCCAAGCAGTCTCACACTGGGTCTCTGCATACCATACCTACGCGCTGTCCACAGCCCAAGCAATCACACACCACTCTTCAAGGCTGCTGCTTCAGCAGAGACTTCAGGGCCTATTGCCCACTGGGGAAGAGCTCCCTAGCTTTTCTCAACTGCACTCTTCCAGTGTCCCTCACCACATCTGCCATGTGCTGGGCATGCACTGCCTTTTAAGGCTTGCTGGACCTGCAGAATGCAGGCTCCAACCAGATCTGGGAGGCTCTTCACCCCCACTCTGGGTAAAGGGTGGGACTGGCCCCACCCAGCCCTTACCTGATGGGTGGATGAGCTCCACCAATTAAAATGAAGATAATCCAAGCCCATTAGAGCAGGCTGGAGGGGTAAGTCTGCCACAATTATAACACTATGAATTAATTTTGATTGCTCCCACAGGTCTGATTAGGTTAAGGTACAGTGGTTCTTTCCTTTTGGAATGTGTGGTCAATGCAATTGCAGGCGCTAGAGAACCTTCTTAGAGCAAAATATAATTTAATCTTAACAGTAGGTGCAATGTATAACATAACCAGAAAGGTTGTGAAGGTAACAAGAAGTCTATGTGCATGTCTACCTTAACTCTAGGATTGTTCGCTCTGGGTAGGTCTAGCTATCCAGTCACCCCAAACTTTTGAGTCCACCTTGTTTCTTTTTCTCTGCAAACCCCATATCATCTAATTCTCATGTCTTTTAAGACTAGTTAAACCAGTTTGGGCATCTCAGCAAGAAATGGGAGTAGCAGCATTAAAAACAATAGTCCTGTGCGTTTGCTGAAGACTCTTACATGGGTTATTGTCATCCTTTTGATGATCTTGCTATTGAATTAACTCCCTTTATACATTAAATGAGCATTTGAAGAACGGGGTCACCTACCATATTCACAAATTATTACAGAGCAGGCCCCCACATCATTCGCAGGACCAAGTCACACTATAACTGTAAAAGCTTTGCAATATAAATAAATCCAACTATATAATACTGTGCACAGGCTCGGTCACTTTTCTTCAAAAAAATTCCTACTGTAGATTTACACTCTTGTAACACAGCATAATATCCTCCCCTGAGACTGGTAAAGCTAAGAAAATTGAATATGAATGTTACTGAGACAGAAGGTACATACATCCTACTATAACATTTTACTGCTGCTCTTTTACCATCAAAACTTTAAGCAAAAAGATTCTCACTTGGATAACTTTGTCCTTTCCCATGAGAATAAACCTTCCCTAAAGCCCACACAGCCTGCTCAAGGGCTTTCTATGCCAGTCTTGTATACCCAGTGTAAGGGTATACTGTCTTTTTGCAGCTGGTGGAGAGGCTGTGACTTGGGAAGAAAACTGAATATAGACTCATTTTTTGGTGCCATTTACTGTAGATGTTGAAAACTCTGCTGATGTGCTGCTCTGCCACATGTAATAAGGATATAGGAAAGTAAAGATATAGATACATTTGCACATATTTCACTAAACACCAGTGGTGGAATCCTGGTTCCATTAAATGGACCAAGGAATTTAAAAACAACAATTAACTTCAATGGAACCAGTCATCTTGGAAGCCTTTCTAGAATGCAAGGGTTGGAATAACATTCAGGAACAATAAGGAAGCATGGAGTGCAGTTACATAATGTACAGGAATGTGTTCATTATACTTAATGAAGATGGATTATATAGTCGATATGGTTGCTTCTTATGGAAAATATTTATAGTGACATTTCAATATTTATGGCAAAATAAAACACTACAATTTATTCATTGTTACTGCACTACTTTTCACTTAGCATTAATATACCAAGTGGGGGGTTCTAAACACAGGAATATATG
This sequence comes from Crocodylus siamensis, assembly GCF_052110815.1. Classification (NCBI taxonomy): domain Eukaryota; kingdom Metazoa; phylum Chordata; order Crocodylia; family Crocodylidae; genus Crocodylus; species Crocodylus siamensis. Next base: position 124,780,000 of record NC_143398.1, on the reverse strand, counting down.
TCAGCCAAGAATAAGTTCAGAGCTGAGTATAAAGCTTAGGATGTTTAATGTATCTTGATTTCCTTAAGTGGTTGGTAAAGAACTGGCAATGAATTCATTATTCTCCTTATGAATTGATTCCTATTTATAGCAAGCTATCAAAAATTATAATATAGAGAGTGAACTCTCATATAATGGTTCTTTTACTAGAGGCTGCCATGAAAGGACAAGTGAGACTAGAATGAATTACAGTTAATGGCAGACTCTTTCTCAGAGAATTAAACACTTTAATTGGTTAGTCAGGTTGGGCATTTGTGAAGGGAAAAGTTATGTTAAAACCTACCTATTGTATTTTGACAGATTTATCTGTCTCAGGTAATTCAATGTTGGGAGTGAGGAGGAGGGCTTTAATTAGAGCAATTCTGAGAGCCGCTCTAATTAAAGTGCCCAGAACATCTCATGTATCAGTGTCTCCATGTTTAAAAATTGCAGCGGGGGGCACTTTAACCAAAGCTCATTGAACAAGCTTTAGTTAAAGTGCCCCTGCCACCATTTTCAAGCTTGGGGATGCTGATACATAAGTCGTTGGAGCACAGTAATTACCATGATTAATTACCACAGTTAAGTCTGATCCGATGCACTGTAATTACAGTGCATCGATGCAGCCTCACTGCTCGTGTATAGGTGCCCAAAGTTCTAACTTTTGTAGCTGTGTTTTTGAAGTTGAAAAAGGGATGCCAAGAAGAGGGATTTTTTGCTGTTGTTGCAATAATCAGGTTGTTAGAGAACTATATAAATATTCAGATTTAGTATCATCTTGGAATGAAATTCACACAGCATACAAGGTCCATATACCAATTAAGTTATATGTTGAACGTGTAAGTAATATGCAGTAGGTCTATGCGACTAGGCAGCTATTCGATCTGGCTTCAGATCCGGCCACTTTGGATGCCAGGGATCTGATCTGGAGCTCCAGACCGGGTTTCTGTTTTGATCTGGCCAAAGTAGCTTTTTTGTCTGATATGGATGAAGCTCACAGTGGTGGTAGCCTCTGCTGAGAGCATGAAGCCTGCCAAGTTTCAAGAAGATCAGTGCAGGGGTTTGGGAGGAACTGTACCCCAAATTCTTGAAAGCAAAAGTCATGTCATGTCTATGTGTTACACCACAGGGGACTGAAAACTGCGGGAATGGTGTCCCCTGTTCAGGCCACAAAGCCTGCCAAGTTTCAAGGAGATAAGTGCAGGGGTTTGGGGGAAACTGCACCTCTAGCTGTGGACAAGCAAAACTTGTGACATGGATGACACTGTGTGTGTTAAGGCACAGCAGGGTGAAAGCTGCACGGGTGGTGGCCCCTGCTGTGGTCACAAAGCCTGCCAGCTGTCAAGGAGATAGGTGCAGGGGGGTTCTGGGCTTTGTAGGTGTTAATTGTTGCCAAATAACTGGTTACATTAGCTAGTAACTGTGTATAGAGCTAGTCTCTGAGTGAATCATGATTGATTGGTAACTGGTAACACAGTAGCTTAGCAGCAAGGCCTGCAGTAGTTCCCCCCAAGACAGAGACAATCAGTTGCACAAGTACTCATGTCACGAGTTTTGCCTGTCAGCAGCTAGGGGTGCATGGCCACATAATCCAGAACCCCTGCACCTATCTCCTCAACAGCTGGCAGGTTTTGTGGCCTCAGCAGGGGCTTCCATCCCTGCAACTTTCACCCTGCTGCACCTCAACACACAGTATCACCCATGTCACGAGTTTTACTTGTCTGCAGCTTGAGGTGCAGTTTCCCCCAACCCCCTGCACTTATCTACTTGAAATTTGGCAGGCTTTGTGACCTCAGCAGGGGCCACCACCCCTGCAGTTTTCAGCCTGCTGCGCCTTAACACACACAGTGTCACCCATGTCACGAGTTTTACTTGTCTGCAGCTTGAGGTGCAGTTTCCCCCAACCCCCTGCACTTATCTAATTGAAATTTGGCAGGCTTCATACTCTCAGCAGAGACTACCATCCTGACAAATTTCATCCAAATCAGACAAAAAACAACCAAGTTATAGGTATTTCATTGATTCCCCATTATACCCTATGGCCAGATCTCTGAAATGGCTCCAAAGCTTTTCCAAAGCACTTCAGGAAGCCTAATGAAGCCAGCGCTTCGATCTAGACATGCTGCTTCAGACACTGAAGTGTCTGAAGCTTCTCTGGATCTGAAGCAGGGTCCAAAGCCTCGCACAGCCCTAATATACAAGTCTCTCTGCTGAGGGGTGAATTTCTCCCTGTGTTGTGTTTAAATGAAGGGCTGGAACCACATCCATGTCTAACAATATGTAGCTCCACTGAAGTCAGTAGAACCACACAGACCTATTCCAGCTGAGTATCTTCCTCACATGCTTTTTAAATGCAAAAGTGGGTTAATGCTTCTTATACAAAAATAAACAAAATACAAATGCAAAATACAAAAATGCATCAGAAAGCCTACATAATTTTCATCTAAAGGTTCAATAAGACAAAATAAAGTATCTTTACATGCAGCACTATGCTTCAGTTCCTCATCGTTAAAATGCAGATGATTCTCCCTTTCTCTTCCATGTATTGTTTACCATGTCTATTTGCAGCAGGGGCGTCCAACCTTTTTGAATGTGGGGATGGATCATGAACTTTTTATCACCCAGTGTGCCGGCAAGCCATATTCAAAGACCTCACAGGAAGTGGTATCACATCAGGAAGTGATGTCACGTGACCTTTGACACCAATGAAGTTGCAGGAAGTGACAATGAAATGGATCTGGAACTGTGGTTTAAAATCCAAAATAAAAACAATATAAAAGCAGAATGAAATAATACCAAACACTTGACTAAAATAAACACTTTCACTTCTACTCACTTCTCAATGAATGAAAGAAGCATAATGCAAGCTGACAGATCAAATGTGGAAAAGATATCAGCCAGAGTGGAAACTAATCAAAACAACAAAATAAGGGCATTTTTGAGAATAATATTCAAGAAGATTTACTTTTATTGAATTAATAACTAGTTATGACTAAAGGTTACATAATAAAACCCTGGTTTTAAATGTTGACCATAATTTAAATAGCAACATCAGAAGGGCTTGTCAGCATTACCCAGTCTTAAAATAAATTGCCCTTTTCTACACAGAGATTGATGGCAACATGAAATTTGACCGCTAGGGAAGCCCATCCAAAGATAAAAAAAAAATATTTATTCCATCAAAACTGAAGTAAAGTAGACAAGCTGTTTCCAAACAGTTACATTTCTATTAGTTCCAGGAAGATCTTTCTTTACTAATGAAGAAGAAGAAACAATTAAAACTGTTTGAGCCATTTATCCAGCAGGGGAAGGGGAATGCATCCCTGTTCTGTCATTTTGACAAGTTCCTTGTTGGATCACTAAAACCCTCTTCCTAGGGTACAGGTACAGCTTCCAGCTGGTGAGGAGCTATGCTGGGGTCAGGCAGCTGGAAACTGCATTCATATTGCTGCCACAGCAGGGTGAGAAAGGAGAGTGAGGGTAGAGGTGAAGGTGGGGGTGGGAAAGAGTGGCAGCCATAAGGATGCAGCTTCCAGCAGCCTGGCCCTAGCATAGGTCCCCACCAGCTGGAGGCTGCAGCCATAGGGAGGCTAGGGAATGGGAAGAAGTAGCAGCAGCAGCAAAAGTGCAAGTAGAAGTTATCCAGCCCTAGTGCAGCTCCTTACTGCTTAGCCCCAGCGTATGCGTACACACAATCATAGGCAAAAACCTCAGAATCTGCAGGCCAGATCCAGTGGCTCTACAGGCCAGATGCAACCTATGGGCTTAAGTTGTCGGCCCCTGCTCCAGCATATTTGAATAACAGAGCATCTGAGGGGCAACATTTGAGCAGGAAATTAGAACAACACAGATACAGCAAGACAGGGCTGATAGCACTGTCCTCTCAAGTGAGCATTTGTGTGAGTTTATATCCTTTCTGCACTTCACTTGAACCCATTGCTCCACCTGAACCACCAAGGAGGTGGCTGGATGTAGAGCGCCTCTGGGCCGGGCTCCTCCTGCCTCCCGCCCAGCCCGGCTCTGGTAACCGTGCACCCTGCAGCCCCAGCCCAGCTCCGAGGTGCCCCCAGCTCTGCGCGGGGCCTTACCCGGTGCCTCCATCCACCACACATGTGGGCGGGGTGCAGGCCATGCTACAGCACCCCCAGCCACATGCCGGGGGCAAGGGGTGAAGCCACAGGAGAAGCCTCAGGCGCTGTCCCCAGCTCGTCCAGTCAGGAGTGGCTGGGGCAGCCCCACACAGCCCTCAGGGCAGTGGCGATGGGACCCGGCTCACGTGATGAGCCTGGCCCCGTGGGGGTAAGCAGCTCCCCTCCCCTTGCTGCTGTCAGGGGCCCGCAGGCTGGCCCTGCCTCCCTCACCTCGCTGCTGCCCCGCTGCCGCCGCCACCTCCACCATGAAGCACGGAGCAGGCGCCAGGACTCCTTGCCTGTCTCGAGCGAGGGACCTCAGGCCAGAGAAAATGGCTTGGCGGGCCGCATGGTGGCCCGTGGGCCATATATTGGACAAGCCTGATTTAGAGTGTAATTTATCTGGAAAAGAAACTAACCCTTTTCATACATTTTGCAGTGCCTAGAATGAAGTGCCTTTTTCTTCACAAGAGCTGTTAAGGTAGAAATGGACACTTTCAAATGAAGTGGATCTGTTTTGCTGGGGTGTCTTGGTGCAGGTGATCTGCTTCACTGAGTGAAACACACATAACCTGCTGTCTCACCGTTTCAATGGGTGGAAGAATAGGTGATATGTTCTCTCAGGCCTTGAAGGGCCCATCCCTACAATCCCCAGGAATTCCTGGGCAGAATTGGGCCCCTCAAGCCTTGGAAATGGCTGCCCAACTTTCCCTGCTTACCAAAACATGTTGCTGTATTAATTTTATGGCATCACACATGATCCAGTGAGTTGCAGCATCATTCTAAATCAGAAGAAAAATCCTACTCTCCATAACTAGAAGTTTCCAACCCAAAAATGAACTAGAATCACAACATCAACAATACAGTGCTCTATTCTGCAGTGGAAAATTCTTGATTGCTATCTAATTATGCTTCTGCAGGACAGAGGAACATGATGCGCACTGTGTATGGTTAGATGGTACCAGGGATAATTGCATTGTTTCAGTGAAAGAATAGATCTTGGACTTGGTGCCAAGCTTGTACAAGTGGATTTGGTAAAGCAGATTTTGTGGAATCATAATAATGGCTCTTCCTACAAGCCTTATGGGCTCAACAGCTGAATTGCTTCAGGGGTGCTACTGTGAATGCCATTGATGGTATCTGGGTACAAGAGAGATGCCCATTGCCTTGAATCTTAGGAACAGACACTTCATTTTATAAATTCAATGGTAAAGTGAATGTTACTCAATTTTGTATAATTGTGTACACATCCTTACATATATTGATCTATACAAAAAAGGTGAGGATAAGATTATAAGGTTTTAGTATTGGGGGGTGGGGAAAGGAGAGGCCCAAACTCCTATAGTCAATTGGATGCTTCATATTGAAGGGTCAGATATGAAATAGGTAATGTGGGGGAGGGGGTTGACCACAGCATCAGCAGAACAACAGTTACAATCTGGAAGTTACTACCTGATTTTTCTGAGTAACATGGATCTTTCATTTCAGGTTCACCATTTAAAGGGTGAGATGGCTGTCATTCATGATGTGCATGAAAAGAAGTAGACGTCTGATCTTCAGGAACAGCTGAAAACAAACAGCAGTGGTGAGATAAAAGCTGAAACAAGAAGCTCCAACCTTTTTCAAATGGAAACAACACAAAAGAGCAGGTTTGTTTGCTTCTGTACTTACCAGAGACTCTGGTATTTCCTGTATTGCCCATTTCAGGCATTCAGAAACTGAAACAAGTTTTCTGTTTCTCCAAAATATAAGACTGATGTAGAAAGAATGTGTTTTTCCAGAAATAATACACTTTTAGATTCTTTTTCTTCTTTTCCTTTGCTTCCCGGTTTCCAAGCCTTTAGGATGCATTCACTTGAGAATTTCAAGTTTTACTCAGCAACCAGACAGGCTAGAAACTTCCTGTTTGTCTTAAATGAAAGCTGAGATTCTTAAGCAATTCCAGGAGCTGGAATAAAATATGCAAGAAGTGTGATAAAATCACAAGACCTGGCAACACTGTGTATGTGTGCTCAATAACTAAGTTGGGTTCTATTGTGTGATTTATCACCCCTGAAAGTAAGACCTTTGAAATATTTTCTGCTGATTTTCTTTTTGGAACATTGATTTTTTCAAAGGTATCTGAGTGGGTAAGTGCTTATGACACAGAAGGTAAGTACTAAGCAGAATTGCTTAAACAGAGTGAAATTTATGACTGAGTACAGGACAATACCAAGATCTAGCTATTATGTCAGGTTTATATTGGTGTGTCTACATGTACTTTTATGTGTGACTAAACTTAATGTTCATTTGCCTAATGTGCCTTAAGTTGATTTTGGCACGCATCTACATGTGCATGTGCTAAGGCACATTAACGTGGTGTGGGAACTGACTTGGAATGAAAGTTAGTCCAAAGTCAGTCAACATACACAGCATTAATGCACCTTAGTGCATCTGCATGGGTGTTAAGGCGCTTTAGCTATTCGTGCCTAAATTTGATACAGTATAACATCATAAATCCGGATACAATCAGGAATTATGAAAAACCCAGCACTTTGATAAAACTACACTCCATCAGGGAGTAGCAGTGGCCAGTCCCAGAGCAGTGGAGGGGGAAGCTTGCACGCACCGGCTCCTGCCACCATCTGCCACCCCAGGCCGCCGCTCTGCATGTAGCTGCTGCTCTGGGATGAGCTGCTGCTATCCCTGCCCATCCCTCCCTCCCCACAACCCCCAGCTCTGGGACTGGCCACCATTTAGGTCCAAAAATCCAGGATTTTCACATTTCTGGCAGGTGTTTGGTCCCAAGCATGCCAGATTCATTAGGTTATAGTGTACTTTCTTTTGCAGGTATCATATTTAGGCATGAATAGCCTAAAAACACCATTTCTGAGGAACATAAAGGGCACACTTATGTAGACCCACGCCATTAATGCACCTTAAATGGGCATGGGTAGACATGCTCACTGAGGATGTAAACAGTGCATAAGCAACTCTGGGGCAGAATTCATCCAGATGTTTCTATGAAATATCAACATTATTTACATATTAAAGAGGTAACATCTTTCTGATGTCATTGATATTTTACTATAAGAGCTGAACTTTATCTCAAATTAGTGGTGATGTGTAGGGAGTGCACAGGGATGTACCCCCTGAGAGCACTGGTGTACCCTCTGAGTGGCTATGTCCACCGCTTAGGTGAGGGATGGAGGGGCAGGCAGGAGCACCAGTGTTCCCCCTGCAAGCACCGGCTGGGGAGTGGAGCACCGTTATGCTCCCGGAAGTGGCCGCAGCCACTCCCAGAAGTGGCCACAACCACTTCTGAAAGTAGCTGCAGCGATCGGCCAGAGCACAATTGACCACAGGGGATCCTCCTCAGTCAGCGGGATTGGATGTGAGGGGACCTCCCCTGGTTCCTGACTGGTCGCTGACTGGTCACTGGGGGAGCACATGCTCCCTCTGACTAAGGCGGCACCAGTTGCCCATGTCTCAAATAGATGTGCAGTGTTCACCTAAGAACTTGGGAGTTGTACATATGTTTTAAAGGCAGAATTTGCTTCTTAGATGGTCAAAATGGGATCATCAAATAGTACTGCCAGTCTAAGGCATTCAAAAATCATAATTCAGACTTCCAAAGTTATTAGATTTACTAAAGAAAAATCACACTGTTTTTACTTTATTCTAGGATGAGGTGTTCCCCTCTTCCCCCCCATTTAACATGGGGGGAAAAAGTCCCTTGTCTTAGAATCAAGTACAAAGGTGGTGGGGGAGCAGGCAGCTGCTGTAGCCTGGACTCTAATCCCTACCCCATGATCAGAGCCGTAAGCCACAGCTGCTGTATGTTCCCCACCCCCCGCCCATCCCTGCCATCTCTGCACCTTGCTATGTCCCTCCTTCAGACTCTTCTCCCCATTCTCCCTCCACCATGCAGCTTTGACTCCCTCACTTGCCCCTCTCCTTCCCCCACTTACCCTTGCTCCATGCTGGCAGGATCCATGCATGCTGCAGCCTGAGGTACTGAGCACAGCTCCAGCCCAGTCCTCTAGCAGTGGCATGCAGCCCTTAGAGCTACTATGGGTATGATATGGGGCTGTGCTCCATGACCCAGGCAAGAATAGGGCAGAATCTGCCAACATAGAGCAGAGGCTGGGGGGAGGAGGGAACAGAGGCAGGGGGAAAGGGGATAAATTAAACATGAGGTTCCAATAATTAGACTGTATACATGGAAAACTGTTACAAATTTATACATTTTCCATGTATATAATTATTATTAGAGGGTCATCTTAAATTTGGGATCATCTTAGATTCGAGTAAATGTGGTAATTAAAATAGATTTTTTTTCTCCTGGTTTCTGGTTAATTAGATTCATTCATTCCACATTTTTAAGCTTTTCTCTGCAGCCATTATAGCTTGGAAATTCCTTTAAAAGTTATAGTTTCAGTTTCATAGTTGGTAGGGTCTGAAGGGACCTGAGCAGATCATCAAGTCTGACCCCCGAGAGTGTTGTTCAGTCTTCAAGTGCCAGTAGTAAATATTTTAAGAACAAGACTACATTTCATAAGATATTATTTAAGAGTCTGCATTCATCATATGGCTGATGGAAAAGTAAGTGAAGCTGTTGCAGCAGTAGCTGAACGTAATAAGGCAGAAACCAGGGCAACTTGCCACCTTAGAGACTAACTAATTCAGAGAATCATAATCTTTCATAGGTGACACCTTAATTCATGAGATGCTATCAGATGCTGTCACTTTTGAAAGTATGTCCTTCTCTGAATGAGTTAGTTTGTAAGGTGCCACCCTACCATGCTTTCTGTCTGACTTCAGAGTGACACAGCTAAGTACTAGGGCTGTGTGAAGCTTCGGTCCCTAATTCGATTCACAGGAGATTTGGCCTGATTTGGTGGCTGAATCTTTGAATCTGAATTGAATCAGGAGACCCTTTAATCTCTCCAAATCGAATCAGAACCTTCCAAATTGATTCCGAGAGATTTGGAAAGATTCAGCGATTCAGACATAGACACAAATTTAAATGTTTTTTCTACGTACCTCAAGGTACCAGAGGGCTTGTGAATGCTGTGATGCAAGGGCACATGAAGTGTCCCACAGGAGTGCAAGGGGCTCCCCAGTGTGTTCGGCAGCAGACCCAAAAATGGACCAGAAGCACTTCTGGTCTGCTCCTGGGTATGCTGGGGAGTGTGTTGTGGGGGGTTCCTGGTGCCCCCCCAGCTTGGCGACTGGTGTCTCCTGGGCCTGGGGGGGGCACCTGGGGTTCCCCTTCAGCTGATCATTGAGCTGGGAGGGGTGGTGCACGCGCTCCCTGGCAGACCTGGAAGTGGACTAGAAGTATTGGTTTGTTGCTGAGCATGCGGGGGCCCCCCTGTGCTCCTGTGGGATGCTCCATTCACCCCAGCATTGCAGCATTCACAAGCCGCACCTTGTACCTCATGGTATGTAGAAAAAACATTTAAAGCTGTGTCTATGGCCAAATCACTGATTCTCCAAACTGGCATTGAATCTTCAGATTCAGACTTCGCTGAATTGAATCAGGTACAGTGATCTGAATCAATGAATTGAACTACAGTCCCTGATTTGGGCCGAATCCAAATCTGAATTTCACGCACCCCTACTAACTACCACTCTCTTCTCTGCAAGACACTGTTCACCTGACCTAGATCAGCCAGCATTTGACCATAAAGAAAGAATCCAACAATTTATTAGACAGTCTAATATTCATTTTACTAAAACGCAGAGCAATATAAATCTTTTTTTGGGGGTGGTATGTTCAGCATGGAGGATCAGGAAATTGAATTCCTGAAGAGAGATGATGACTTTAAGAATTTAAAAAATTTTGTGGTCCAGAAAGAAACAGATTTGCAAGAGCTGAGAACCCAAAGGGCACTATCCTCAGCACAGCTGGATCGAGCCATGAAAGAGCTTGAGGAGCTAAATACAAACATCCTGATGTCTCAAAGAAAGTAAGAAATTAAATTTAGGCAAAAGTTTGGAGGTTTTTCTTTTCCTATCTCTGACTATTTCTCTTGTATTCACAAATAACCATAGCTGTTGATCTACTCCTGTGCAAAGTGGCTAGTGTTCACTTCAGATTCAGTTTTGGCCAGTTTGGGGACCAGTGATTTGATTTGGTGACTTGAATCACTGTCCTGAATTGATTTGGCCAAATCAACCAGGTCCATCCCCCGCCTGCCCTCTCAGCCCAGCAATGGCTGCCCCACCCACCCCAACTCCTGGTGCTTAAAAAAAAAAGCCCTGACTCACCGGGGGCTGGCAGGTGGGGGGGGCAAGCCCTGCTGCCTCCCACTTCCCCACACTGCATGGGGGGTGGTAAATGAGCCCCTCAATGCCCCTTGCTCCCCCAGCCCCCCCCATGGCTACCCCACCCACCCCAGCTCCGGCTCTTTAAAAAAACCAAACAAACAAGAAAACCCCCTGGACTCACCATTTCAGCTGGCGGGGGGTGATCCCCACTGCTCCCCATTGCCCCGCACCATGTGGGGGCCTCTGCATGAGCCCCCCCAAAGCCCCAAGGCCACTGCAGGAGCAGTGAGTCCTGGGGGTTTTCTCAGGTTTTTTTTCTTAAAGGACTGGAGCTGGGGTGGGTGGGGAAGCCATGGAGGGCTGGGGGAGCAAGGGGGAGTGGGTGGGGGTTGGGGGGACTGGGGGAGCAGGCAGGGGCTGGGGGTTGGCAGGGGTCCCCCCATGGTCCCCTCCCCCTCCTCCAGCCCCCGCCTCCTCTGCCCCTACTTACCAGCTCTGAGTCTGGCTGCAGCTTCCTGCTGCATCCACCAGGGACTGTCCAAATCACCAAAGCTCTCTGAATCTTTCCCAAGGATTCAGAGAGCTTCGAATTGGTTTGGACCTTTTAATTGGTCCCCTGATTCAATTTGGATTCAGAGATTCAGCCACTGAATCGGGCCAAATCTCCTCCAAATTGAATCAGCACCAGAAGGTTTGCACAGCCTTAGTAATTACATAAAAACATGATATGCTTATTTGTACACCACTTGGAGTGTAAATATTATCACTGAAAAGAACCAAGGCTGTCATGTGAGATAAAGATGTGAAGTATAGTCAGTTTAGCACCTGAAAAGAGGAAAGCCTATGTACCCATATGGAGTACTACCAGGAGCATGATGTGTAATTAAGAGAACTGTCAATTTCCCAAGCTGGAAACAAAATCTTGAAACATTTAGGTTAAAAAAGATGAGCAGGTTTCTTTCTTCCACATCTGTATTAACCACAGGGAGGAAGAAAATTCACAGTTTTCTTGCCGGTGGGAGACAGAATGTTGTAATGGAGAGTGAGAAAGAAGTCAGAAGCTTCTGAATTTTATCCTTGGATCTGCCATTGCGTATAACTTTAGGCAAATAACTATACCAGCTTCCTCTTCTACCCTTTCTGTTCATTTAGATTGTAAGGTGTGTGAGACCATACTTAGCACAATGGAGCTCCAGTCTTAGTTGTGGCCAGGAAGTACTAGCACCTCACCCATAATAAACAATCATGATCCAAGAAAGTGGTTCTGAGTCAAATGAAGAGAATGTTTTGGATTAAATTTACATGCTTCAGGACCATATTGTGGAGTTGAGTCCCTCATTAGGCAGGGTTCCCTCTAGAACCAATGGTAGCTCAGCTTGAGCAAAGCCTGTAGGATTCTGCCTAAAGGCTGTCACTCATCCACTTCTGACTAGATATCAAAATGTGTGTGGTATGAAACATAGTCCACTGGGGGATACTGCAGTGATTTGAACTGAAGTGACAGCAGTCCATCTCTTCTGCTTATCATAGCTTCCCAGTTGTCATTTTAAAATAAATTTAAAATTCTCTGATTTATTTCAGCTGTTTACCACAGGTTTTTTTCCTTTTTCCTTTAAACTCATACTTAAAGAAAGAAAAAGAAACAAAAAGTCCTGGTATAATCCTATCAAATATTGCCTGCAGGTATCTCTACTTTAGAGAATGTCGTGGGACATACTCAATGCTGAGAGGGATGTTAAAATGTACAAAGTGACAGAATAGCCTTGGGCACTACTACACATCTTCATATCTGTAGACACCAGGAAAAGAATATACTTTCATATTTGCATAAAACACACCCAGTTTCACTTCTGTGTGATAAAATAGCTGGGGACTTGAACAATAATTTACATTTCTGTTGCATTTTTTTATTTTGAGGCCATCAAAGAACATTTATAACCACTGGATAAACTCCACAACGCTCTATGTGGTAGCTAAGTATTGCTATTTCCATTTAATGAATGGTGAGACTGCAGCCCTGAGAAATTAAATAGTTTACTCTGTATGAGTAACAGAGTGAAGAAAAATAGGACGTATGATGTTAGATTTCATGTCCTTTGCTCTGTTTCCTAAAGGGACTGTACCTTCTGCTAAATATTCCATGTGATTTACTGAGGGAAGAAAAGTGATCTTGGGAGAGAGAAAGCACGCTAGCCTACAAAGCCCAAAACTTTTAGAATTGTCTGGTAGAGTTTATTAAGGACTTTCAACTAGTTCCTTGTTTGTTATCTGGGGTAATGCCAAATTCCAGCTGAGGAAAAAAGTATTCCTTTGCTTTAGCCTCTCCCCCATTCTCATTCCCTGCCTTGTCAACATTTCCTTTTTGTCTTTGTTTGCTTTCTTGTGTAAAATCCCTTTGTTTAGAACACTTGAAAAACAGAAAATCTGGAAGTTGAACTACTGAACATCAAAGAGAGCAAGAAAGGGTTTTCATTTTCTGATATTAAAAAAAAATCAAACATTTCTGAGGAAAGCAGGATCTTTCCAGGAAATTTTAGTTTAGTCAAAAACACAATTTTCCATTCTCTGAAAAGGAAGTTTCAATAGAAAATTTCAACCAGCCACTATGAAGCCAATTTCATTTGTCTGTAAAGTGCCCAGAGCATCTTGATCAATTTACTAGAACATACTAAACAACTCATTCCCTTCCTAGTTATTAAGTATTATAAAGGATATTATACTTTTGACCTTACTCTCTTTCTGCCTCAGCTCTTCACTGGTGAAACAGAAACAATGCCATCAGTCACCCCACATAGGTGTGATACGCCACAGCTGTCTCTTTGTGGGCCTTATTCAGTGAAGTCATGAAAGATCTTGGGCCAAGCACAAAAAAGCTAATAGAAAGACCCAGGCTTGCATTTGGCCTCATACACTATAGTTTTGCATTGATTTAATCTAAGTTGATCTTAAACCCCACACCCCCATCAAAGCATGTACATTTTCCCATCACAATATGAGGCTTTTCCCCATATATACCAGTATTTTGACTCTCCCCATTACAATCCCAAAGCAGAGCAGATATCTAATGACTCAGGCTCTGAATATTTTGGGTTCCAACTGAACTAAGGGCATGTATAGATGACCTGGGCATTAATATGGAGTGCCTGAAAATTTTAACGTGGCTTTTTTTTTTGGTGCAGTGCATTTTTGTTTGCATGACACAGCATTCATGTTTGCACGAATGGTGCTTTCGAGCAAGTTAAGCCTTGTGTGTCATTCCCTGCATCCCCTGTAATGTCTTTCCTAATGTATTACAGCAGGAGGTGCATGTAACCACCTGGGCTCCCAAGTCCCCGCCCCCAGACTGTCACTGGGCAGTCCTGACTCTCATTGGGAGTCTTCCCTGGGCACAGTCATGGTCACCCCAAAATCTTTGTCACTTGCACCCACCTATGCGTGGTCAATCTGGTCTCTCTCCATCAGTACGCAATCCCAAACACCCCATCCCAATACCAAAGCCAAGCCACCTGAATCCTCTCTCTCATTCCTTTCCCTTCCCATCCCACCATGTTACAAATATATGTGTTTTTTCTTTTATTTACTATAGCTCCTATGATAACTACTATGATATCATCAAATAGTCAGGGTTTAAAGTAATGGGTGGCTGGGTGTTTGTTGCCTCTTGGTTGTTTGGTGATTGCTGTTGATGGTGGTGGTGGTGGTGAGCTCTTTTGGCTTTTTTCCCCTGGTTTGTTTGGACTACATTTTCCCAGCATTCCCAAGCTCATTGATCCTCATACAATTTTCAATGGGGGCTCCTATTGGAACCCTCCTGTTCCCTGCCCAGGTACACTGTCAATCTGGTTGTGTAGTGCCACATATGGCTTTGGGAGGTGTGTTGTGAATTATTTATAAATGTTTTGGAATGTTTTTGAAAATGTGGGTTGCTATTTAGCTTGGTCCTTCACCTGCCTAGCCCGCCAAGAGTTATATTCTCACCCACATGGGGTGGGGAGGGAGGGCTCATTCAAATCTGGGTGATGACGCATAATGCCCCCCCTCCCCCAAACCACCGACAGTCTGGAAGCAGCAAACTCCTAGCCCAGTGAAAATTTCCTCCCCCTTCCCCTAACAATCCTCCCTTCTGCCCCGTCTGCAACACTGCACACCCCTATAGACAGACACAGATTTAAAGTGTAAATCAATTTATTTTAACATAACCAAGAGAAAGAACAAAACACTGCTAGGTGTTGTTGTCAGCAATATATCCTGCCAGACAATCATGCACAAGGGCTGCCCAACCAGCCTCTCCTTGAGTATATCTCCTTGGTCCCTGTGCTGCTGCCTGGACATGTCTCTGTTGTCTAGCGACTGCTTGTCGTGCTTCTTCTTCCCACAACTCATTGAAAACTTCTTCCTGGCTCTCACAGATATTGTGCAGCACACAGGCTGCCACTACAAGGGCTGTGATATTCTTTTGCTCCATCTTGAGCTGGCACATAAGAGCCCTCCATCGTACTTTCAGTTTGCCAAATGCACATTCCATTGCTATCCTGCAACTGCTCAGATGATAGTTTAAAACCAGCTTCTGCGAGCCAGTGATGTTGCCTCCATAGGGCTTCATGAGCCAGGGTTTTAGGGGGTAGGCAGCATCTGCTAATATAACTGGGGGAAAGGTGACACTGTGCATCACTGTCTCCTCCACGCTGGAAGTGTCCTTTCTCCATGAGGCCAGGCTGAGGAGAGTTTCTGAACATGCACACATCTTGCGTGCTGCCGGTCCACCTGGTATAAATGTTCATGAACCAGCCCTGGTGGTCTGCCACCATGGCTTGTAGGATTACAGAAGCATATCCTTTCCTGTTTTTGAAAGCCCTCCCCACCCTGCAGCACACAGCACTGGGATGTGAGTGCTGTCTAAAGCCCCAGTGCAGTTCGGGAACCCCCTCTCATTAAAACCATCTATGGCTTGCTGTGGATTCATCAGGTGGATAATTCTGTTTGCAGCAATCTCCTTAAGCAGCTGGCATACCTCACGAGTTGCCAGCCAACTGTGCAGGCAGTCAGGCCAAACTGGTGTGCAATGTAGTGGAGGCTGGATGGGCTGGCCAGTTTCATGATGGTCATTGCAACCGTCTTGTCTGCTGGGATGGCTTGATGCATGTTAGTGTCCTGCCTTGCAATGTGGGGCCCCAGCATTGAGATGATATGATAGAAAGTCTCCCTTTTCATTTGGAACATCTCCAGCCACTGCTGGTCATTCCAAGTTGTCAGCATGATTTGCTCCGACAAGTGTGAGCTGCTCTTGTGGGCCCACACTGTGCAGACTGTGGTCCTCCTCAGGTTTCTCAACAGAGCCCAGTCAAATTCCACTTCTTTACTTTCCTCTGTGTATTCCAAGTCCTCTGGGTACCTGTATCTTCTTGTTCTTATTGTCATTAATGCCGTTAAACCAGGAACACAACTTGCCTGCGAACACTCTAGCACAGTTCCTATCCTTCTCAAGCGTTGCAGCAGTAATCCCCAGGTAAACAGCATTTGCAGAAGCAGTACTGCCACCTCCTCCTCCCCCTCCCCCTCCTGCTCATCCATGTCCTCCATATTCTCCATATTGGAGGACTCTTCATTGTGTTTTTCTCCATTGTCATGTATTTCATCCCCATTCTCCATTTTGCCCCTTCCATCAGCAATGGCTTCTCAACCATCTGCACCAAGCAGGGGGCAGGGACTGTAGGGTGTTGTGTGGTCTGGAGCTTGGTGTAGCCGCTTTTTCAACACTTCACCCTGGCACCTTGGGGCACTGGGGCTTTGCACATCCTTTCATCCTGAGCTTAGCAGCCACTGGTGTTCTGATGTAATCAAGCTTGCAAACAAAAAATGTCTTGCCTACTTCTCTACTGGTAATGTAAGCTGCCCAAAACTTTTGCGCCTTTAGGGAAAACAGGCTGTGCTTCTGTAATAAAATTATTTTACAGAAGCAGGCAGGTAGGTATTGATTTCTGCAACATTCAGGGCCACTGAACAGCCACCCCAAAGTACAGTGGCCTCATTTACCCCATCACCAGGTCTTTTTTTGTTGTTAAACTGGGTGCGAGTGAGGGATGACAGCACAGCAGGCACAGAGAAGGACTCATCCTGGTCATGAGACTTACCCCTGGGGGTCACATCAATGCAAATCCAGGGTTTGAGAAGACTGCAGACTGATCAAGTGGGGTGCAGTGAAGCTTCGAGTGCTATTTGATGCCTGCACCTCTGCGACATGTAACTCAAAAGAGGACATGGTGATGTGCATCTTTGGTAAGTGACACCTGACATTGTCTGTACCCTGAGGGTGGCAGGGTCATCCCTATGGGAGTGCAAATACAAGCAACTGCCCTGGGCACAGTGCTTTGGGGGCCCCACAGAGATGGGTGGAGTGGATGAAGTGACTTCTCAGTGCCACCGCGAGCCTCGCATCCAGATGCTCACCCCCTCCCCTCCCCCGCCACTGCCGCAGCGGCACACAGGATCATCTGTGTGTGTGTGGGGAGGGAATTGCCCAGGGCCCTGAACCGGTGGTGTACCATGGGTCTATGGGGCCCAGGGGACAAGCCTTGGGTGCTGCTGCCCTCACTCCCATGTGCCCCAGACAAGCTGCCTTCTTCAGCAGTTTTGGCGGCGGGGGGGTGGGAGGGAGGAGTGAGCAGTGTGGAGTGGTAACACCCCCTTTGCACCTGCCAATGGTGGCCCCTTTACATCCATGTCAGGGCAACCTGCCACCCACCGCTGTCAGTATGCCACTGCCATGCACCCTGATAGGGTCATGTCTGGTTGCGGGGGGATACAATTGTTTAGTTCAAATTTATTGTAAATGGGGCTGGTGGAATTTTATGGGTGTGAAAGAAGGTATGCGAGATGCACAACAGGCACCAATACAAATTTTGACGCTCGTTCTATCCTCCCTCCCTCTGGTTTTTAGATCCCCTTCTGCTGCTAGCTGCAGACTCATCGATCCCTGTTGGTGTGACAAGAGGCAGAAAGAGAAGATGAAGAGGATGACAACACTACCTTTAGGATTCTCTTAACAACAGAACTATTATGCATTATAATTACAGTTGACTTCCATCCTGACTTATGCAGACCTATAATATTAATAACAGGTAATACTAATAATAGGAGTCAATAATACTATTAATTCCAATAGTAATATATTAATAAGAGTTTGTAGTAACAGTAATATTAACGATGATTTATTAATGTCAATAATAATTGTAATGGTTCAATTACTTATCACAGCATTTCAAAGCAAGTAGATCTGCTTTATCACTTTGCATACATCACACACATCCTGGGCCTCCACCATATATATATAGCCAAAGTATGATATAGACTTATGTTATATAGATTTGTAATATTACAGTTTGATTCCTTATGATAAGAAAGCAGATAGTGAGCATAAGGCAGGTGATTATGTGCCCTCCCTGCCTCTTTCCACATGTTGGGGCGGGGGGAGGAAATGCCCACCCCCTGGTTCAAGCTCCTTCCTAGGTCTCTCTATTCCCATGGAGAAGAGATATATACCCTTCTGCTTTACATATTACCCTTACTGAACTTGTATTACTTCCTCCTCCTGGTTGCTAGCTACAAGTATTGCTGAGGCTTCTTTTGTGTGTACTACTTGAATTGTGGAGGCTTTCTTCACAGGCTTTGGCCTGAACATCAGCTTGAGTATGGTAAGAGTTGCACAAGTTCCGCAGTTCCATTTCATATTATTTTCAGCTTACTCCTGGTTGCTGGCCCTGTTTGCTAATAAGCGTATTATGGAATTGTAATTAGAGGATTATTGCTGGCCACAAATGCAGAGTCTTTATTGTTGGTTACTCACCAGGATGTCCAGCAAATTCCCACCCGGGGTCCAGGCCTGCGGGCTCTTTGCCCCACTTGCCCACCTTTGTCTTACACCTCTCCATTGTACCCTAGTAACTTTTGAATTGTTGCTGGCCACAAAGGAAGCTGTGGTCCTTAATTATGACTACCGCAGTAGCAGAAGCTGAGGCTTCTTTCCTGGTTTTGGTCCGAGCATCAGCTCAATTTGCACAAGTTCTGCAGACCCATTTCATACTCTTCTGACCCTCCTTGTTACTGGCCATATCCAAGAAAATTCAGACTAGGGTACATGTCTTCTGACTGAGGGAAAGCTTCTTGTTGGGAAAACCCTCCCTTCCTCCTGCATCAGCATGAGCTGGACAGGTTCTGCAAGCACATTTTATTCCTTGTTGCAGAGGGCTCAGGTTGCAGGTGGAGCCTTTCACAAAGGAATCTGAGGCTTGAGTTTCTTTTCTGAATTGTAGAGGCTTTCTTCTTGGTTGCCGGCCAAGACCTCTGGGGTCCGAGTAGTAGGACCAGGCATGCAGGCTGTCTGTCCCATTCGTCCACCTCTGCCTCACACCTCTCTCATACTTTAGTAACTTTCAAATTGTTGCTGGCCATAAAGGA
This sequence comes from Crocodylus siamensis, assembly GCF_052110815.1. Taxonomy (NCBI): domain Eukaryota; kingdom Metazoa; phylum Chordata; order Crocodylia; family Crocodylidae; genus Crocodylus; species Crocodylus siamensis. The sequence continues at coordinate 124,761,143 of NC_143398.1, read as the reverse complement.
AGCCTCCCTGCCTCCCTCTCCCACACCTACCTACCCACCCGCCCACCTACCTGGGGGACCCTTCCTTCCTCCTTAAGCTCTGTGGCCAGTGAAGATTCCAAAGTTACAATGTAATGGAGATTAGCATGGCCTGACTCAGCCGGTCAGCTGAGTTGGGCCATACATCTCCTCCTGAGGGGTCCCCTAGGGGACTTTGCCTGAGGGCTCCCACCTTAGGGGGCCCCTCCCTCACTAAGGTTTGTGGGTGGGTTTGTTCAGTCTTCTTTCTTGCAAGAAACGCTGGCTGCACGCTTACACTGGCCAAGCATTCAACCTCCTTCCATCAGATAACAGTCCACCCTGCAACTTTCGGTAATGCCATGACTCCATAAAAGTCATGTGGTCATCATCTCTCTGAAAAGCACCCCACCCACTCATCCAGCCCCCAGTGGATATGCATGACATATAGACCAAAAATAAAGCACTGTTGGGACATGGCCAGTAACCAGGAAGGGCCAGTAACCAGGCTTGCTGCCTGCCTGCGTCCCTCCCTCTCACACTCCCACCATGCAGCCCTCCCTCCATCCATATCATATCAAGGAATTATTCAAGGGACCTTGGCAGCATATTGTGAATTGGTGTTTTATCCTATTGTATTGTGTTTTCTGACAATGGCTGTACTGTAAAAAAATGTATTCTCCAGTTGACTACCAACAGCATTGTTGAGTAAAACAAAAATATCTATACTGTTTTAACTTTATTGTGATTTCTCAATCAAATTGACTGCAATTCAATTTATTGTGAAAAAAATAAAGATGTGGAACAAAAGTATCTGATTTGTACTTGCTCCTGCTTGATTTCAGGGCATGGACCTGGGAGAAGTTTGCAGCTGGCCAGGGGCGGGAGTGCAGCAGCTTTGCAGGCTGGACACAAAGCTGGTCGTGGCCCATATTTCAGATTGGTTGGCCTTCACTCTAGGCATCTCAATAATATGGGGATAGCCATCTGCTGCATAACACTTCTGTCCTCTCTATAGGGAACAGAGTACTTTTTGAAATCATAGCTTTGGCTAAGTAGCAGCTCCCTGGTTAGCTGAGAACCATCTAATAAGAACATGCCAAAACCTGCTTCTCCTACACCAGGTATTACAAATTTCTTGAATTTGGATGAAAAGAAGTTCTCCCACAATGATGCTTTCTTTGAATACACTTGATTCTGCAGAGGCCTAGAGGTAGCTGAAGAGATTACTCTGGGCTACCTTGGGAGTGTTGCTCCTCATTTCCCTCTCACCTTCTCCCTGTCCTTTGAGAATGGCTGAGATATGGCAAGGGAGGACAAAGCAATCCAGAACAAAATCTAATGAGCTCTCTCCAGAGGGGGAGTGGGTTGCAGGCAGCTGGGGCAGAGGGGGGTCTGCGAAGCTGGCTCTGAAAGGTGCTGCATGTAGGATTTTGTAAAGAAAACATTGCATTGCAAAGAAAGCATTGAAAAGAAAATCATTTTTGCATTACACCTCCCATAACAGTACATCCTGCAATGAAAAAGCTCAGAAAAAATAAGCAGATCTTTTGGAGCTGCAGCAGCAGGAGTTAACCCCAGCCCCTTATGCTGCTTGGTGACCATGCATATGAAATAGATTATAATGTATTAAAGATTTATTAAAGTCTTTAAAGACTTGCTAAAAGCTAAATGCCATGGGAAGTTTGTTCATGGAGAAGTTTGCAGATTTCCTGTTTGCCACTGGGGGTAGGTGGGGTTGTTTAGCCTTTTTTCTTACAAGAAATGCTGGCTACACCACACCCTAGCTAGCACTTAACAAACATTTGACCTCCCTTCAATAACAGTCCACCCTGCAACTCTTTGCAACTCTTTCCAGTAATGCCATGACTCCATAACCCCCACCTCCCCAAGCACAGCATCCCATGCTGAGGCAAGCACAGTCTCTGAAAACCAACCGAACCATGTACCCACCCCAAAGAAAACATGACACATACATAGAGCAAAAATAAAACACTTTACTGAAAACGCTGCAGCATTAACAATAACTATATACAACTTAACAATACAAATATATACAAAATGTAAAAAAAAAATTAAAAATGCAATTTCACTCTACTCTCCTCTTTACTATCTTCATTCATTACTGGGCTGGTTGCTGCCCCCAGTGAGTTCTGCTTGAGAAAGTTTTCTGCAAGGAGGGGGGAAAGGAAGAAGAGGAAGAGGAGTGGGGTTTGGAGCACAGTTGAAATAACAGACTTTTGCTACTGCTCCCCCTCCCCCCCACACACATGCAAGGTCAATGGGACATATTACCTAAATATCACCCGGGATACTGCATATCCTGGGTGTCAGGTGTGGCAGGCAGTGTCCTGCCCCTGGACTTCTTTTTGTTGTGGTTCTGAAATGGAATGTGATGAAGTTCAGAAGGTTTGCAATGTTGAAGGAAGTCATGTAAACACTCACTTCAAAGTTTCAAGCTACTTGCAGAAAACTTTGCATTATGGTGATGCTGCAGGTGTCATTGGGAGCTATGTCCACTGCAGTGGCAGCATATGACAGGGGGCACAGGTGGAGGGTAAATGGGGGTCAGGAGGACAGGAGGGTACATGGGTGGGTGGGGGGGAGAACATACACTCAGTCATCGGAAAATTTCATGAAAAATGTAACTAGTTAAAGTTAAAAGTTAGCAGCCTTTAAAATTAACTTGAGTTAAGTTAAAACTTAAATATTTCCACTGTCAACTAGTTAAAAGGTAAGTTAAAAAGAGAGTAACTAGTTAAAAGGTAGGTTAATTCAGGGGAAATGAATAAAATACAGTGAATTACCTTTTGGCATCATTTTTCATTTTCAAATGCAATGAGTGGGTTTCTTTTCCATAAGCCCACAGAAGCACACTAATCTATTCAGAACTCATCCTGCTTTACCTGAAAACAATGTTATACTTGTCATACCATTTTCAGAATAACAGTTTACCAATACCTATATAATTTTAGATCCTTCTCACCCTCTGCATACGAAGTACTTTGTAAAAGTCAATGCATCATATAGGTATACCAGAATAACAGAAAGGAGACATTCATAGCCAGATGACAAATGGAAGCTGTTTCCAAGGAAAACCTCTATTGTTACAATTTTTATTGATCAAAAGGTAACAAAAGGTTATGAAATGCATCTGAATTAGAAATAATGAAAGTGTCTGAAAATCAAAATTAGACTGAAATGAGAAAATCAGTTTAAATGAGAAAAAGAATGTTCAGTTGCATAGCAGAAACTGTTTGAACATGCTCACTGAACTTCAGCAAAAGCTGCATTTCAAAATTTACATCTGACATTTTTTCCTCTTCTGTCTTGCAAAACTAAACGCCACTACTGAACAATCGCTCTACATGGGCAGATGAGGGAATGATTGTGTTATAGCGGATTAATAGTTTTTTTCATAGTAGGTGACATCTCAGGTAAGTTTCTCACGGATGAGGAGTAATGCTCAACTTCTTGGGCCCTGGGCTGCTGGTTCTGATCTTCATTAAAATTTAAAAAGTTATCAACTGCTTCACCCTCACTACTTGCTCCCGCTCTTACTGGGATCAGTATCTCTGCTTGCTTGTGCTTGTTCCCTCTCCTGCAGCCAACTGGTTGCCCTGTCAGCTTCTGCAAATGCACAGAGAATAGCAGCGTGAATGAAGGCAGACAAGGTTCTTTGCGTGAATCTGATATCTTTTATTAGACTAACTTAAATAGTTGGAAAACAATTATTAAGCAAGTTTTTGAGTTCAAAAACCCTTTGTCAGGCTAAGGAAGTTTCAGCAGTTGGTGTGTGCTCTTCCTGGATGGAATGGAAAGTAAAGAAGCCAGAGGCTGGACTGGTATGCATACAAGACAGGTAGTGAAAATGTAGAATGAGGAGTCAATAACTATCGGCACCAAAATGGCCCCACAGTATGCCAACCTTTTTATGAGCCAACTGGAAGAAGACTTCCTCAAGAACTGCACCATCAAACCCTTGTTATACTTAAGATATATCGATGACATCTTTATCGTTTGGACTGAAAACCTACAATCTCTGATTAAGTTCCATCAAAAATTCAACAATCACCATCCCTCCATCCAACTTTCTCTAGAGTACTCCAGCACCAACATCTCCTTTTTAGACATGATGATCAGTATCCAGAATGATAAAATACAGACCATGTTATACAAAAAACCCACAGACCAACATACATGTCTGCACAGAACCAGCAATCACCCTAAAAGCACCAAGAAAGCTGTGATATACAGCCAAGCCCTCAGATACCACTGAATTCGCACTGAAGAGAACACCCAGGATTGCCACCTCACCAATCCTAAAAAGGCTTTCACCCAACAAGGAGACTCCTCCAGAGGGATAGATTGCACATTTGAAAGAGCCACCCGGATACCATGGGAAGAACTGCTGGAGTACAGAAGAAACCCCCCACAAATTGCACACTGCTGGTTGTGACATAACACCCCTCCCTCGAACCTTTATGGAAAATCTTCAAACAATTGCAACCCATACTAGAAAGAGACCCTATTCTTAAAAAGATATTCCCAGAGCCACCCATCCTAGCCTTCAAACAAGCACCGAACCTCGCTAACCTCATCACCAGAAGCAAACTTCCTCAAGCCCAGAACACACCAAATGGATCCAGACCATGCCATGACAAGAAATGCAAAACCTGCCAACACATCTCCACCACCCCGACAATTACTACACCCCACAACAGAGCCATCAACATTCCTGCATCTTACAGCTGCACCTCCAGAAATGTAACGTAAGTTATTCAATGCACCAAATGCCCGGATGGAAAATACGTAGGAGAGACCAAACAACAACTGTGCACCACAATGAATGCATAACAGAAATCTGTCAAAGACAGGAATACCCAATTACCTGTGGGGGCACATTTCTCACAAGAAAACCACTCTCTCTCCAATCTCTCAGTCCTGATCCTCAAAGGAAACTTACAAAACACTTCCCAGAGACAAGCCTATGAACTCCACTTCATCAACCTCCTGGATACTAAAAATCATGGACTAAATACAGACATCGGATTTATGACACATTATAACCTGCCTCACATCTAATTTCCCAGATACCTCTCCACTATTCATCCCCCTTCTCTCTCCCCGCCCCCAGCCTGTCTCTCACCCATTGACTCCTCAATCTACATTTTCACTGACTGCCTGCCTTGTATGCATACCAGCCCAGCCTCTGGCTTCTTTACTTTTCATTCCATCCAGGAAGAGCACACACCAACTGCTGAAACTTCCTTAGCCTGACAAAGGGTTTTTGAGCCCGAAACTTTGCTTAATAATTGTTTTCCAACTATTTAAGTTGGTCTAATAAAAGATATCAAATTCACCCAAAGAACTTTGTCTGCCTATGTCCTTAGACCAACATGGCTACAACCTACATCCCTGTAGCATGAATGAAGGAACTCTGAGAGACCATACCTCATAGGAAGGCACACTATTCTCTCTCAGAGAAGAAGTCCTAGAGTTTCAATAAAAAAATATCATTCCATGCAAGTCCTGGAGAGTGGCTGTGTCAGGAAAAACTTTGGGAAAGCGGGATTTCAATTTTTTAAATTTTAAACTTATACTTTAAAAAAAAATAAAGTTAACCTTTTTTTTAAAGTAGTTAAAGTTAAACATTGACACCTGAAAAATGTAACTAGTTACAGTTAAAAGTTAGCCATTTCTTTAACTTTTAACTAGTTAATTAACTAGTTAATTCCCATGACTGCATACGCTATAGATGGGGGGCAAAGAATTAAAAGGGGGTAGAAAATTAAGAGAATATTGGCCTCCCCCATTTTAAAATAAAAATTGGTCTGAGCAGACCCATCCCAACCTGAACTGCATGCTGTGAGGGAGGCAGGAGGAGTGAAGGAGGGTAAAGAAGAACACATGGCGGCATCTACTTGCTAAAGGCTGGAACACTGTGCCCCCACATGGTGAAGTGGATTAATTAGAAGTCTTTGGAGTCTCTGGCTGTTTGCACACACAATCCAGTTGGAGCAGCATAATTGGAGAGCACCGCAAATTAACACATCTCCGAGTAGTGTTACTTTAAGGTACTAAATGGACTTTAGGGCAGGGGGAAATCCCGAGTTGTGCAAACACAAATGTAGTTGCATCTACATAAATAGGAAATATTGTTTTGTCTACATACACCCTAAGAAACTGGGCAGCAGAAGCATAAGTGGTTGAATTTGCACCCTGGGCAACAGGGGAACCAGAACACAGGCAGGGAGGCAGATTTGTATGGCAAGTGATGATAAAAAGCAATTAATTTGGCAGTGGCTGCAGGACCAGGAAAGGGTTAACCTGATCCTTAGCAGTGATGCTTCCCCTGGCAGCAGCATTTCCCTTGGGGAGGGAGGCAGAGGCTGATGAGAAGACTCTTGCTCCCACTTGTTGAGCCTCCCTGCCTCCATTCTAGCACCTAATTTACTGGGTACCTGGGGCTCAGGTCTTAGTTATGCTAGTGCTGTAAATAGACTAGTATGTAGATATGGGTCAGCCCAAACCAGTTTCTAAGATGTGCTTCCATCCCCAAGCATGTCTCATTAATTATTGCCTGGCTAGGAAATGGGAAAAAAATAAAAGAAACTCAGTGTGCAGCAGTGTCTGGGAAACAAATCCCACTTGCTAATATTGGAGAGAAAATGAAAACAAGAATCAGGAAAATATTTCAAATTAAACAAAGAGAGGAAGTTTGTAATGTCAAAGTACCCCAATGATCCTATCTGCCAATGCAAACATTTTTAATATGCTTATCATAAAACAAAGAAGGGATCCCTAAAGCTATAGTTTGCTTGTGTCTATTGGTTGCTCTCTCTTTATGTATTCAGGATGCTGGAGCCAATATGCAAGTAGCTATCCTTTTTTAGGGAAGCAGTTTTCTCTAACATTCATGTTATACTTCTCCATATTTAACCTAAATTTTTTTTTGGTAAAAAAAAAAATCCAAGTGTCCTAGTCCATTATTCACAACTCAGTTATACAACTAAAAAAGAAAAGGAGAGTCAAGATTCATTTCCAGTATGTCTAGGCATATCTGGACACACTCATTACAGTGTAATTATTATCCCAGTGAAATTAATAGCAACCAAGATTCCCATGGATTTAAATACAGCCAGGAGAACAGCTGTACTGTGGAACAAAACCTAGCCCCAGGAAACACAGCATAGTGCATGTTATTTATTTATTAAATGTTTATATTACTCTTCCCCAAAAGGGGCTCAGGGCAGCTTACAGTAGAAGAAAAAAGTAGTACAGAAACAGAATAAAATATTAAAATAAGAACAAACAAATTTCCCTAATTTTTGTTCTTGATTGTTTTGGGGGAGGGGTAGGAGAGGAGGGAAATCTACCCTACCCACTCTTGCTCCTCAGCTTCTAACCAAGAAAAATACACCCCCCATCCCCAAGGGGGAGTCTATGACAGTCACTGAAACCCATTAGTAAGCCTTGATTCTACAAGGGGACACATTGCTCAAAGACCAACAACCCAGAAATGCCTAAGTACCCTTCAGCAACACACACTCCAGGGCCACCTGTTATTCCTTTTAAAGTCACAGGCTGACTGGGCCTTCTTTCCAGCCTGACTGGCCATGTGGTTTGTCTGCTTAGCTTCCCAGCCCTTTCCCTGCTTCATATTCAGTCCCTACAAGCAGGGGGACAGAAAAGTTGTTAGCAGCCCCTGCCACACATACGTTTGCTTCAGCACATGTAGGGTCTGGCAGCAGCATGATTAAAGCACAAACCTAATGATTTTACTTTCCAGCAATGGACCATTACAAATAGTAGGCTGTGCAAAACCAAGCCAGCACTCAGTAACATCTGGACAGAGGAGGGAGAGAGCTGAGCCTGGCCTTTTCTCCTCTTTTTGGTCTCCTGTTGACACACCATCCCCAATCCATGTGCTAATAGTTTTAGTTTCTTAACAACTATGACTTAGACTGATAACCTGCGAAGGTAAAACAATGATAGTTTTCTCTTTATCCCTGTATGCTTTAGATACAAGGAAGATTTTTCCCGGAGGTCGAAGTTGCAGGAGCAGGTATTACAACTCCAACACCACCTGCAGAATGAAAGAGAAAATTGTTTACAGGTGAGGACATGTCATAAGTGCCTCAAACTGGGCTTTTGAAGGATCTTTAGTGTCTCCCAATTGTGCTGTTATAACGCCTACAGAACAGTTTCCGCTAGCAATAGATTAACGTGGGCTGTTCTTTAATAGAGTGAACCTGAGACACTAGTATCTGTGAATGTTTAAAAGCCCAGATCTTCTTAATTCTAGAGGTTAAAGAGAGTTTGCCATTACATAGACTCTTCAGCCAGCTTTTTGATTTTCCTACCACATAGGCCAGCGGGATCTCTTAACTACTAAGGGCCCCAGCAAAAAGATTTTATTATTTTTATGACCTTGTCTCTTGCCCAGAAAATAGCATCTGTTCTCTATACTGGCTCCATCTATACACATACTCTGCTCCCTCTGTGCTTTGGGCAAAGTGATCTGTTGCTGTAAATCTACCCTACCTTCTGTCTGTTGGTGAGTGTCACCAATCCAGACTGCTATTCCTGGCACAATTCCAGCTTTCCTGAGCCCAACTCTTTGCTTCCTTGCTATGTTTGTGGTTATTTGTGCTAGAGAAAAGTTAGTTCTAATATATCACTCTGGGTGAAAAGTGACTAGAGAATTATTTGCTGATTAGTATGTTGCTTGCATTTATTCAGATGACCAGGTAAAATTAGAAGAAGAGAGGAAGCTCTGAACAAACCAAAACAAGATGCTTCCCTCTCTTAAATCAGCTGCAGTGCATAAAGGGAGTATTGAAATCTTTGTTATGCTGTATTAACTTTCCTCTAAATGCTGCAGCATGTTGACTTAAATAGTTTTAAGAATCTGTTTTCCATTTGAACTAGTTTGTCTGTGGCCAGCAATTGGTTTAGCTGTATGGGTGTTGACCCCTCAGGGTAACTGAAAGCAAGGTAAATTTGCAGTGAGTGAACTTGAACAGGTGTAAACTTTGATTAGCTCAATTGGAACCAGTGCATGTCCTTGAATACACTTAGGACTCAGATACACTGGTTGCTAAGGCAGGAACTGAGGCTATTTCTGAGCATAGTGATGAGGTATTAGGGTACTCAAATGTGTAGCTTGTGTTGCAATGCAGGCAGGAAAGCCAGTGCATTTCTTCAGAGATTAGTCACTTTAGCTTTAAGGGTACTATGAAACTTACTTCATTAATGTTTACAGAGTACCTTAAGTTTGGGCAAGGAAAGCATTTGAGAGGTGCAAGATATTACTAACAGCCTTGTGCTGTCCGGTCTCAAGGTTGGATTATCTGTATTTCATCCTTATAAACTGACTCTGAGGGCCTTGTTGCATGTAATATTTAGGCAGCTCCTGGAGCTCTTAATCCCTGGATTGTCCTCACAACACCACCTTTTAAATGGCTTAAAGTACTCTTTTTATGCAGCTCAAACTTACTCCACCCTAGGGCAGGATTACCTGTGATCCATACAATCCAGGGTCCATTAACATGTGGCCAGTCCCCACAGATGTTGAAGTCTTCTGTTATCCCAGGATGCAATCAATAGCCCTTCCTACATCCCTGTATTCTGTATGAACACTGCCCTCCCTCCTCAATCAGCTCTCTGCTGCTTGGGTGCTGTGTGGCAAGGCTGATCCCTCTTTCTTTCTCTCCTTTCTCTTCTCTTCCTCCACCACCACATTCATACCTGTGGGGCCCTCAGCACAAGCTGAATGGTGACGGCAGCACCTTGCATTTTGCCTGCCAGACTTGCCATGGCCCTGCAATCCCCAGCTCCCATAAAGGTTCTTATTTGTTCAGTGTGCTCCATGCCCCTTCTTCTCCCTCCCTTTCTTCAGTACTGACCAACCTTTGCCTAACTGGAGACTTTGAGCAGCTCAGCCAAGAGGTTTTAATGAGAGCTTATCTAAACCACATATGCATGTATGCACCCAGTGACTACTAATCCAAACCCTCCCCACCCTTTCTGAGCCCATTTGCCCCTCTCATTCTGCCAAGTGCCACCTGCTCTGATCAGGGACAGGGTAGGGGGCTATTTCTACTCAAGTTTCCCTTCTCAGCTGGTGGCCTTGGCAAGCACCAGGAATGCCCAGCCTGGCCAAAGCAGGTAGAACTGTGGATTTGTTACAGTGAGCCAGGCTCAGAAAAGCCCCCAATGCCCCCCAAACTGAGATTTGCTAAATGGAGGATAATTCACCTCCCTTTCTTTTCTCATCCCTGGAGACGTGTGTGTGTGTGAGAGAGAGAAAGAAAAGAGGGTCAGATTCACGGTAGCTGATAGAAGCAAGATAGCCTTGAAACTCTCAGCTGACAACAACTAGTCCTGCCCCACAACCTAGCTGGGCTTCCAGCACCCTATGCACCATCCCCACTACCTTCTTCAGCTGCCAGCTCACCCAGCTGCCCTCCTTTCATTTCCCTACACTGCCCCAGGGGCAAGGCAGCCCTTTCCCAGATAGCGTCAGGACTCCTGGTGGTCTTCTGCCCCTTCTGCAGCAGTGGCAGACCTTGGTGCACATAACCCTTAAGTGCGCCAGGCTGCAGCCCTTTTGCCTCCACCTCCAGAACTTCCTCCTGAGGTTCTGGTTGAATTCCACTCCCCACCTTTTTGTTTTTGGTCACCCCATCCATGGCCCCACACAGTCCTGGGACCTCCTGGTCAACCTGGCCCTGGCCAAGTGGGCTCTGTACTTGACCAGAAATGAGGCTCTACCTGGGAAGGTGCCCGAAGACTGTGGGGCCTCTTCCCTCTCACTTGTCTGTTCACGTTTCTGGGCAGAGCAGCAGTGGGCGGCATTCACCAGCTCCTTGGGTGCGGCCCAGGGGGCTCAGCTTGATGTCCCCCTCCAGAGAACTTCTTTTCACATGTTGAACCTTTGACCCCCATGTCACTCCTACCCTTTTCTTCCTTAGTTGTCCCACCAAATAAATAAATGAGCAGTTGTATCTTTCAAACTTTGACCCCACACAGTGGGGGCTATTAATTAAATAGGTGGGCCTTAAGGCCTGTGATCTCTGGAAGATACAAAGAGACAGGAGTCCTGGTGGCCTGCTGAAGGCAGAAGCAGTGTGGGGCCCAATCCTTTTTTTCAGCAGAGCCGCCTGCCTCTGCAGCATGGTGGGCTGACAGATTAACAGCTGCAACATTTCAAGTTGCAGCATTGCAAACAAACTACATTGGGATGTGGTTTAATTTGTGATGATGCAAAATTATTTAAAACCCCCAAAACTCATGTATGTGTAAAGTGTGATGCCATTAAGCCACACAAAGGGAAATTTTTATGATGTGTATGTACATGGTTACATTGTCATGTGTACAAGTGCCCTTAGAAGCATAGAGAAATAGGGTTGGAAGGGACCTTCCAGCTCACCAGGCTGCTAGTGACAAGTCATAGCTGTGCTAGTAGGGGGAATGTCAAAGAAGGTTTCTAGACTAATAGGGCCTTTTTACATGTTACACTGTGGGCCACACAAATGTTGACTAGTTCTGTGCTAGCTTGTGGACACACCTTAATGGAACAGGGGCTAGATTATGCAGATGAAGAGAGAATCCTGCCCTGGATTGGTGTAACTTTGAGCCTCATAATGAATACTTTAAGCAGACATGCAGACAATTCAGCAGTTAAAAGTTCCAAGAACTGCCCCAAATTAATGTGTAATAAGGCCCTAAGGGTGTGACTGCTCCAAACTCCAAGACAGTACGAAGCTGCTCAAAATTTGCAGGGCTCAAAGTACAACATTTAACAAGGCCATTAGAGTTGCTGCAGCTCGTGTGTGTGTGTGTGTGTGTGTGTGTACACACTTGTGTTGCTAAACTCTGTTTTGGGGACAGATGTCTTTCCTGGAGACTATCTTGGCACAGAAGCAGTCCACTCAGATGGAAATGGTTCCACAAGATTTGAGGAGTATTTAAGCTTTTGCTAGTTACAGAGCAGCATCTATCAATTACATTGCTGTCACTTCTTACCTGCTGAGGTGATTCATTCTGCTCTGGTCTGTTAATATTTATTTTGAAGCTGAGATGCAGAAACTCTGGAATATCAGATAAGGCTGGCAAGAGGTGAATGCCCTGGGAGTGTGCAGAGGACTAGGGTGAATTACAGAGTTCACATAGGATTCTGATTTTTTTAAGCCAAAAATAAATTGGGGTGATTACTTGAGGCCAACAGGAGGTAGTAGTGAGAGCCATAACATTTCAGCAGTTGGAGAAACTAAGTCACATTGCAGATCCTAAGTAAAAAAAAAAGTGGGGGGAAGGGAGTTGGTGGGGGGATTGTTTGTGAAAGTGAAGTATTATTTATTTGTTTTATTATTTGCTTCACAACAAGTTCACCACATCTCTTTACAGCAGCAGGAATCCAGGAGGTACCAGTAACCTTCCCTGGTTGTGAAGAATGCAAAGCACGTGAATTGTCACGTGCTTTGATAGCATTCTTGAGTTCGGGGCATAGGAATCAAAAGTGCTTCAGCCCTCACCTTGTTGATCTGCACAACTGACAGAAGTGTTACAATGTCAAGAATGAATATCAGTGAAAGAGAATGGAAGCATCACTCAGTCCAGTGCTAGCTATGGACTCTGGGGACCTGTGTTGATTTCTTGTCTCCAGCACAGACTTACTTTCTGATCACAGGCAAGCCATGTAGGCCTGGAATCTTAAAGATACTTAGGTACCTAAATACACTAACATCCTCAAAAGGGCTATTGAACATATACAAAGGCCCACCTAAGTTCTGAAGCTGTCCTATAGCTAGAAAAATGTTCAAGCTGAAGCCCAAGAGTACGGTTTGCAACATTAATGTTTTAAAATTAGGGTCTCCTGTTGCAGTGGTTTCACTTTGTATAAATAATACAAGATTTTGTTGGGTTTGAGAGACTTAGATGCCAGAGGCTGGTGGTTAGGGAACTCAGTGGGCATATCTACACATGCATTTACACCAGTTTAAATTTACTGGGCAGTAAATTACTGCACAGTAACTGGGACTAGGCCAGGATCTACACGTGCCTAAAGTTAGTCCCAAATCAGTTCTTATACACAGTGTCCCTGCACAGTAAGGCATCTACATATATGTTACTGCGCAGTAACTAACTGAGTGTAAATTTGATGCCTGGCTGATGCACATGTAGATATGTGGCCATACTGCACAGTACTTTTAGTTACTGCACTAAAAATACACATGTGTACAAGTGCCCAGTGTGGATGAAGTCCTTACTGTATTAAATGTTAAATTAGTAGTACAAGGTGGACAGGTCCTATAGAAGGGATTGAGATAATTTCCTCAGAATACCCAGTAGCCTGCTGATTAGTGTAGTCCTGGAGGAAGCTGGACATTTGAACCCAGACCTCTCCCAGTCAAGGTGATACCCAATTTTAAGGTAGATGCACTTGTGTTTGTGACTATGCACACATACTTGCTCCCTCTCCCTGTATATGCCCTCTAGACATCTGTGACAAGGAAGAATGTTCAGAATGATTCTGAGAGAAGACAGGTGCCTTTTTTGGCCAGAGACAGGTGCTTAAGATCCCTCTTCATCTACTTTACACTTCTGATTAGCTTATATGGCTTTCCACTTAGTTAGTTTCTCCATGTAAATGTTTCCAGACATTATATGGGAAGCCTGGGTGCATGGTTGAAAATTCTGGTAGGCTAGATTCTGCTAGGTGGCAGGGCATTAAGTACCTCTTAAGGGACCAGTAGCTGAGCAGTGGCAGTGGCTGAGCAGAAGCTGCTGCCTGGTGCAGGGGAAAAGTGGTCCCTCCCCTTTGCCGCTGCTAAACTCTTCTTGCTGCAGCTTTCTGGAGCCTGTGCCTGGGTTGGCCTGTGGCTCCTTTCCACCACCATCACTGCCACCTGTGGGCTGCCCAGGAGGGCACTGGTGGAAGTACAGAGGAGCCACAAGGCAACCTGGGTGCTGGTGCTGAACGACTGCAGCAAAAAGGGCCTTGCAGCAGTGAAGTGGGGGGACGCTTTTCCCCTACACTGAGCACAGCTTCTACTAGATAACTTCTGCAGCCACTGCTCAGTGTGGGGAGGGGAGGTGTGGGGAGGGCCATGATCGGGGCTGCATGTGCGGGTCCCTGCCAGTACCATAGGGCTGGGACCAGCAGCAGTTGCTGGGAGAACCTGCCACTGCCTGGGCTGCTGAGAAAGGCAGTCCAGCTGTGGACCCACCCCAGCCCCACTGCATGCCAAGGGATTGGCGGGATGAGCCATAGGCCAGATGGTGGGTGGGACCAAGGGACCTGCCACGGGCTGGACAAAGTCCCTCTGCAGGCCATATTTTGCCCACCCCTGCTCTATTTGGTGTATTTAAGAAACAAGCATAAACCACTCCTAGCAAGTTCTGAAAGGTTTTTGAAGAAAGCAGTTGCCCCTTGGTGCAACAATGACAGACAGATCTGATGCACTGGGATATGAGTGATGTAGATTTGAAGCCCTTTAGGTAAAGGAAGGCTAAGAAACAGGTTTCCCACTTCCTAGGTGTGCTTTTTAAACACCAGGCTCATCATCACTTCCTTCTCAGACCACATTTTAAAAGATGATAATTTCCTTTTGAGTGGATATAACCTCCTCCCCTTGGACAGGGATTTTGGGCTGTAGATCCCAACTAGATAGAGATGCTTGCCTGAAGCCTCAAGTCAGGCATATGTGTCTGAAAAGGGGTGAAGTTTCAGACATTGCTTACTCTGCACTGTCTCTTATTGGCTAGCTCTAGGCACCTACATGCTGGGCAAAGTTAATTTCTGGATCATCATTTTGAGGTGCCTGCCTCTTTATCATACACCAGATAGGATCCTGGATTCTGCTCAGGGACCCGACACCCATGTGCTTTTCTGAATCTCTCTCTCCATGATCCATTTCTTAAATGGAGAAAATGCTTCCCTCCCTCAAAGGGGTTTTGATTAAAGATGAGGTTCTCAAATGCTATACTAATGAAGGCTGTCTAATAGGGTTATGAGAAATGGGCCATATTAGATTTGGATTGGGATGCGGCTTGAATCAGGGACAGTGATTTGATTAATTGATTCAGATCACTGTCCCCAGTTCGATATGGCCAAAAATGAATCTGAAGAGAATCCATGATTTGGCCATACACATAGCTTTAAATGTTTTTTCTACATACCTTGAGGTACCATACACATCCTCTGCCAGTAGAATGGGGTCAGAGGAAGGGCAGGCTGAAGTGCTCTGGGTTAAGATTCAAGGGGACCATGGGGAGAGCGATTTGACGGTGGGGGTCTACTACAGACCCCCAACCAAGGGGAGGAGCTGGACTGGGAATTTTCGGGCCAGCTTGCAGAGGCACTTAAGCAAGGGATGTAGTTGTCATGGGTGATTTTATTTACCCAGACATCTGCTGGGAGGAAAAGTCAGCCAAGACGGACCATTTCAGGAGGTTCCTAGCTGAGATGTAGGACCTCCACTTAATCCAGGAGGTACACGGTCTCACCAGAGGAAACGCCCTGTTGGACCTGGTCCTGGCCACAGGCGATGACCTGGTAAGGGGCCTCCAGGTTCTTGACCACCTGGGTGATAGTGATCATCGCTTGTTGGAATTCACCATCCAGCACAAGGTGTCAAGGGCCTGCAGCAAGATGGTATCCCTAGACTTTAGGAGGGCCAACTTCAACAAGCTGAGGAGACTAGTGGGGGAGGTGCTGGGGTCCGTGAGGGCAGGGGAACTCAGTGTCCAGGATGAGTGGTTGTTCCTTAAGGAAACGATACTCAGGGCCCAAGGGGAGTCCATCCCAACAAGAAGCAAGTGGGGCAAGAGTGCCCAAAAGCCCCCCTGGCTCACCAAGGATGTCCGGGAATGCCTGCTTGCCAAAAAGGCGGCGTACACCCGGTGGAACGGGGGTGCTATCTCCAAAGAGGAGTATACCTCCTCTGCTCGGGCCTGTAGGGGGGCTGTCAGGAAAGCTAAGGTGGACATAGAGCTAGGACTAGTGTCCAAGATCAAGGATAAAAAAAAGTCCTTTTTCAAATACGTAGGGAGGATGAAGAAGGCACCGGGTAATGTGGGGCCCCTGCAAAGTACGCTGGGCAATCTGGTGGTTGCGCCAGAGGAGAAAGCGGAACCCTTTAACCAATTCTTCACCTCCGTTTTCTTGTGCAGGGACCAGGACTTCCCCGCTGTGCTGCCAGACGGACTCAAGGGGAACGCCTCCAGACCTCAGGTTGGGGAGGGACCGGGTTAGAGAGCTTCTGGAGGGGCTGGATGTGTTCAAGTCAGTGGGTCCAGATGCTCTCCACCCCAGGGTGTTGAGGGAGCTAGCTGGGGTTATTGCAGGGCCCTTGGCACAGCTTTACAAGCGCTCATGGTACTCTGGCCAGGTGCCGGATGACTGGAAGATGGCTAATGTGGTCCCCATCCTCAAAAAAGGGAAGAGAGAGGACCTGGGCAACTATAGGCCCGTCAGTCTTACCTCTATCCTTGGGAAACTCTTTGAGAAGATCCTCAAGGAGCACATCTGTGATGGGCCGGCTTCAGGGATGATGCTCAAGGGCAACCAGCACTGTTTCATTAGGGGCAGGTCATGTCAGACCAACCTGATTGCCTTTTATGATCAGGTCACAAAGGCAATGGATGCAGGTGTTGCCGTGGACGTAATCTTTCTAGACTTCAGCAAGGCCTTTCACACCGTCTCCCAACCCATCCTCATTATAAAACTAGGCGACTGTGGCATTGATGCCTGCACAGTCAGATGGATTGCAGACTGGCTGAAGGGTCGTACTCAGAGGGTGGTGGTGGACGGGTCATATTCGACCTGGGGGGGGGAAGTGGGCAGTGGAGTCCCCCAGGGCTCGGTCCTGGAGCCTGCGCTGTTCAATTTCTTCATCAGCGATTTGTATGACGGGGTGAATTGCAACCTGTATAAATTCGCTGATGATACCAAAATCTGGGGTGAGGTGAGCACGCTAGTAGGGAGGGAAAGACTGCAACAAGACCTGGATAGGTTACAGGAGTGGGCTGACATAAACAGGATGCATTTCAATACTGACAAGTGCAGGGTGCTACACTTAGGCAGTAGAAACCAGCAGCACACTTATAAGATGGGAAACTCCCTTCTTGAGAGCACAGAGACAGAAAGGGATCTTGGAGTCATTACTGACTCCAAGATGAACACAGGCCGACAATGTGAGGTCACGGTTGGCAGGGCTAACCGGACCTTGTCGTGTATCCACAGGTGCATCTCAAGTAGAGCCAGGGAGGTGATCCTCCCCCTCTATGTGACACTGGTCAGGCCACAGCTGGAGTATTGCATCCAGTTCTGTGCACCCCACTTCAGGAGAGATGTGGACAACATTGAGAGGGTCCAGAGGAGGGCTGCCCGCATGATCCGGGGACTACAGGGCAGACCTTACAATGAAAGACTGTGGGACCTAAACCTGTTCAGCCTTCACAAGAGAAGGCTGAGGGGGGACCTGGTGACTGTCTATAAACTCACTAGGGGGGACCAGAAGGGTTTAAGGGAGACACTGTTTCCCCTAGCGCCCCCTGGCATGACAAGGAACAATGGACACAAGTTATTAGAGAGTAGATTTAGATTAGACATCTGCAAGAACTACTTCACAGTTAGGGCAGCTAGGAGCTGGAACCAACTTCCTAGGGAAGTGGTGCTGGCTCCTACCCTGGGGATCTTTAAGAAGAGGCTTGATGACTACCTGGCTGGACTCATTTGAGTCCAGTCTTTTCTCCCGCCCAGGCGGGGGGTCGGACTTGAAGATCTACAAGGTCCCTTCAAACCCTACTTCTATGATTCTATGATACCAGGCATGGCTCATGAGCACTGCAATGGTAGGGTGGATGAAGCATCCCACAGGAGGGTGTGGGGCTCCCCTCCGTGCTCCGGGGTGAACCCAGAAGTAGACTGGAAGTACCTCCAGTCCACTTCTGGGTCCATCAGTGAGAGCACTGGGGGCTCCCGCCAGGCTCCCCAGCTTGGCAATCAGCCATGGGAGGACCCTGGGTGCCCTCTCAGACCAAGGAGGCACCAGGCACTGAGCCAGGGGGGCACGAGAGGGCCTCCCAGTGTGCTCCCTGGTCGACCCAGAAGTGGACTGGAAGTGCTGCTTGTCCACTTCCAGGTCTGCTGCTGAGCACCCTGGGGACACCCTGTGCTCCATCTGCCCCCCCCATTGCAGCATTCATGAGCTGCCTGCTACCTTGAGGTATGTAGAAAAAACATTTAGAGTTGTGTCTATATCCAAATCGCTGAATCTTTCTGAATCTCTCTGAATCGATTCAGAGGGTTCACCCACCAAATCGGGTCAGATCTCCACCGAATCAAATCAGGGACCGAAGCTTTGCACAGCCCTACTGTCTAAGCATCTTACATAGAAGATAATGATCATTCATGGCCTCTGGGAATACAGTGGAGGAGGTACTTTTTAGGACTCTTCTACCTCATAAGAGACTTTTGTAAAAAAAAAGAGAAGATGAAATAGCTCATAGAAATTAAATAAATTGCAAACAAATGGACTGTTTCAATTCAACTGAGCAAGAATTTTTTCAGCTATCTGGTAAGAAGAAACAAAGGGTCTCTCCTTAGAATCTGTAGCTGGTAAAAGGTAAATAAATACAAGGAACTACAGCTTTGCGCAGTGTACAGTCAGCCAGTGGGGTTCATTGCCAAAGTAAACTAAAAGTCAAATCATGCTGTTTGTTAAAAGAGGACAGGCTTATTCTATAGCCTTTCAGCATGTGTAACTGCACAGAGTGAGATAAGGAGACACTGAACCTCTTGATTAAAGAAACAGCTACTTGTCTGCATGGCCAAGAATTAATTTCTCTCCCATGCTCATAGTGCATTGTGCTTAAGTGTACTATAAGAGTTTTTTAGGTTCCCCCTGAAGAACTGTGTACCTGTTACTGGCAAAGACAAGATAACAGGCTTGATGGAATGATGATTTGATCCAAAAGGGCATATTCTATATCTTTATTATTAGCTTGGCTATGGACTGTTAACTTTAACTATTAGTATCTTGAATCAATAGCAAGATTTACTTAAAAATATACAACATGGAAAACACTCTTGTGCCTGGTCTTTTGATTCTATACAACAGTTTTTTTTCCTCTCAAATGGGAGATTGGCAATTTTAGTCTTGTTGAAGAATGGAGGAAATCTGACTTTTAAAAGTTAAATTCAAGAAGTCTTTGCTGTCCCTCCCTCATGAGCAGTGACATAAAACTTTAACTGTTCACTTTCATGTGAAATAGGGTCTGCCTGTCTAACTTTGTGCTGTAGCCTGTACCCTGGGGAAAGTAGATGCAGAAAAGGTTTTGCTGCCACCATTGTGTATCTGGGCAGTAAAGCTCTAGTACTTCTTGGAGCATTTAAAGTAATTGCTCAGATATCATGGAGTATTCTACTTTTCCATGGCTACTCAGATTGGAAGCATGGGCTGAGCTTTGGCTCTTCTGTGTACTTGGTTGAACTACTTATTTCTAATACAACAGAGAGAACAGTAGAAGCATATGGTCTCTAGCACCCTCTGAATCACACTCTCCAAGGTCAGATGTTTCTATAAAAATGGCCAGACTGTTTTCCCTTGAAGTATGAGTGACTCATGCCTCCTGAGGTTGGGGGGAGGGAGGCTGTCGTGACCATCCACAGGTGGTAGCATAGCTGCAGCTAGCAGAGACTGTGCTGATATTAGTGGTAAGGGTGGGCCAAGTGGGGACCACCCACAGGCAGCCACAGTGGTGTTGGTGTCAAGGCATGGAGTGGCGAGTGGTGACTGCCTGTAGACACCGGTGGTAGTGATGCTGGCAGCCAATCTTGGAGGGGGGGACGCATGTCCCCCCACCCCCCCATACTGTCCCCATGTGTCACCTATGCCTTGAAGCTTCTCTGTGTATGTCTGAAGACAGATTATACCTCTGAAGAAGTATATGAGTTACTGGAGGTGGTGGATGGAAATGGCTGGAAGAAATCTTGACGGCATAAATGAAGGTATGGATTTGTCCATTTGTCTGTCTGCCAGAAGGACTTTTCAATATTTGAAGATTTACTTTGATTCAGAAATTGAAAATTTGTCTGAATTAGATTACTGTCATGGGTGTATTTGAGAAATAAGTATAAGCAACTCCTAGCAAGTCCTGAAAGATTTTTGAAGAAAGTAATTGCCCCTTAGTGGAACAATAGATAGATAGATCTGATGTACTGACCTTCAACATTACTTCAAGGTTGTGGGTGTGGGGCAGTCTTTAAGTTCAAGGAGTGAAGAACATAAGAAGTGCTATACAAGGTCAGATCAGTGGTCCATCTTCCCTAGTAACTTATTATGACAGTGGCAAGAATTAGATGCTTTAGGGGGAGAGTATTTGAACAGGGTGTATCTAATATAATCCACCTCCTGTCAAGTCCTCCCTAGCATAAACTATAATTGATTTAAAGATGTCAGAGAATACATCCCTATCTGTTATAATTAAGAGCTCTCAGTGGACCTCTTCTCCCTAGCTGGGTGATGGCCAGTGGAGTCCTTGGCATTTGCAGCAGGTTGATGAAGTGTTGGCCAATTTGCAGTTGGCTGAACCATGAGTTTCTGGGATTTGCTTTTTTTCTGCCTTCTGATTAGTTAGTTTTCTTGGCTGTTCCTTTGCTTATGTAAATATTTCCCTCCCTAGTTCCTGTGCTTTTGTTGTTTCCCTTGGTGATTTGATGCTGCTGTTACCCACTGATGATTTTGTTTTTCTTGCTCAAGCATGCAGTGAGGTGAATTACCATATTTACTCAAAATCAAGATAAGCCCCCCACCATTTAACCTGGCAGGGGGGAAGCCCCTTGTCCTAGATTTGAGTATGAAGCTGGGGGTTGGGGGTGAAGGCAGGTGGCTCCTGGGCCCTAGTCCCAACCCAGGGTTGGAGCTGAAGCTGCAGCTGCAGCTGCTGCCTGCTCCCCTGCCAACTCTGCCCTCTGGGCCTCTGCAGCTGTTACCCTCCCCACTGCCTCTTTCTCCATCTTTGTCTACCCCAGCCTCTGCCCTCCACCTGCCCAACTCCTCCACCCCCACTTTGCTGCTTACCCTTCCTCCTGCTCTGGCTCCAGCTCTAGTTCTGGTAGGCTCCATCCCCACTGCTGCCTGGGGCATGGAGCACGTGTTTGTTTTGGCCCCATAGGTTGGGCCAGGCCTTATAGCTGGGGCCAGAGCTGCCATGTTGCCACCAGTGGTAAGGGCTGAGCACCCACACATGCTCCAATGCCCCTGCCAGAGCAAGAATAAGCAGTGGCAGAAGCAGGGGGAGATGGGAGAGGAAAGGGAAAGGGGACCTGAGGCTGAGGGGGCATGGGCAAGGGGGCCAGAGGTGGGGAGAGCAGGCATGGGGGGGGGAGGCAGATGAGGGAAGGCAGGTGGCAGCGGGCAAGGGGAAGAGGTCAAGCCCCACTGCCTGCCCCCTACTGCCTTCTTACCTGCTGCCTTCTATTGCTTGTCCACCACCTGCCCCCCTGCCATTGCTTTCCATGCTTCAGCAGCGCGGGGACAAATTTAAGACAACCCTCCACCAATTAGATTCTGTACATGAAAAATGATAACACATTTATAAGTTTTTCCTGTCTATAGTATCTAATTATAGGAAGGTCACCTTCAACTCAGGGTTGTGTTGGATTTGGGTAAATATTGTAATATTTATGAGAAAAGAGCAGGTGGGGGGAGGGGGAGGGGGAGACTCCCAAAAGCAAACTATTGGCTTAAGACTTAAAGGAAGATCCTTGCTGATCCTGCCACATTTCTCTGTTATTTGACTGTTTCTCTGTGAACAATAGATGAGACTGAGCCCTAATAAAAATGTATTAGATTATGCATACATGTGTGTATGGGGTAGTGAAGGTTAAAACTGAACTTGCCTTCTCAGTTGGACTCCTTTGGACAAATAGAATCTCTAGAGCTCTACTCTTGGAAAAGCATTTTTTTTACTTTGTTTGATCCATATACACACTGCATAGTTCCATTTGGAATGTTAACTGAAGTCATCCTTGTGATTATTGATTTGCAAGTTAGACTCCCACTTTTCCTCTCACTTCTTTCTCCTAAAACTGCTCTTGATGTGCTGAGCAGCCTGTCAAAATCAGAACTGTCTGCATGATCTAATCATCCAAGAACATGTGTGTATTGCAGGACCTCTGTAAGTCTCATCAGTCAAATACTGATATTTGCCCTCTTTTTAACACAGACCATGATTCTGCCTTTTCCCTGAAAACAGCCCAAGCAGCTAAGTTCATGTATAAGACACTTGAGCTATTGAGTCTCTGCTAGCACTTATTACCTCCAAAAGTGTGATTCTGTATGAAATATAACATATTACTTACAATTTGGGGGTTTTCTTTTTCCCTTTAGAACAGATCAGAAGAAGCAATAATTCTCTTGACCAAAGTATAACATATAATTTTCTGTTAGATGTCTGTGTATAGTAGTAACAAATAAAACCTGTACTAGATTATTATAAGTTGTTCAGCAATGATAACAGTAGCTTGATATTAACTGGCATTTTTCATCGCATTAACAAGGATTCTATTATAGGCATGGTAAATGAAAGTGTGCTGTTTAACAACCCCCAATTTATTCCCAGAACTTTTTCCCCCTTTTTTGTGGTTTGGTTCACACCCCAAATCTCCTCTTTGGTACTGCATTTCCCCCCTCACTTATTACAATTATGGACTGTGGAAATGAGACTGAGCCGCCCAGTAATTTGCAGCGCTGAGAACAGTGCAGATTAAGCTGATGGTGTGATATATGATATTGTTCCTCCATTATTTTTTCAGAGCATCAAGTTAACAGGACTAATGCAGACTGGCATGTGTGTTGCAGCAGCCATCACCTGCTCTAAAGAGAGAGATAATATAATTGCTGTAGGCTGTGGTGGAGTTGGGGGTGAGGAAAATGGGGGGAGGTGAAGGCAGAGAAGATTTTGCTACTATGAAGAATATACATTTTAATTAGATGTTAGTGATCTTGCTTCCCATAAGTTGCTATTAAAGTGTGTCATAGTCTTTTATAGCTAATTAGCTGAAAGGTAAGATGCAGATGTATTAAAAAGATGCACATTACTTGTATTCTATATTTCCTCTTTGGGAGCTGCTAAATGGGCTGTGGTTGAAATTTTTTCCTCTAAATTGGTACAGTTGAAACAGAAAAGGGCAAAGAAACAGATTTTCTGTGTCTTTGCCTTTTTTTTCCCCTCAGAAATTCATAGATTTCATAGATTTCATAGACATTAGGGCTGGAAGGGACCTCGGAAGATCATTGAGTCCAGCCCCCCACCCAAAGGGCAGGAAGTCAGCTGGGGTCATAGGATCCCAGCAAGATAAGCATCCAATTTACTCTTGAAGGTGTTCAATGTAGGTGCTTGAACCACCTCCGCTGGCAAACTGTTCCAGACCTTGGGGGCTCGGACAGTGAAGAAATTATTCCTTATGTCCAGCCTAAAAACAGTCTCGCAGGAGTTTGTGACCATTCGACCTCGTCATCGCTTGGGGCACTCTGGTGAACAAATGCTCCCCCAGATCCTGGTGGTCACCCCTGATAAACTTATAGGTGGCCACCAGATCACCCCTGAGCCTGCGCTTTTCCAGGCTAAAGAGTCCCATGGCTCTCAGCCTGTCATCGTAAGGTCTGTTTTCCTGACCTCTGATCATGCACGTGGCTCTCCTCTGGACTCTCTCAAGCTTCTCCACATCCTTTTTGAATTGTGGAGCCCAAAACTGGACGCAGTACTCCAGCTGCGGCCTCACCAAGGCCGAGTGCAAGGGGAGAATGACATCCCAGGATTGGCTCGAGAAGCATCTATGGATGCAAGCCAGCGTTTTGGTCGCTTTATTAGCTGCAGCATCGCATTGGAGGCTCATGTTCATCTTGTGGTCAATGACGACCCCCAAGTCTCTTTCTTCTGTAGTGCTAGCCAGCGTAGCGCTGCCGAGCCTATAAGGGTGCTGCAGGTTTTTCCTCCCAAGATGGAGAACCTTGCATTTTTCGGTGTTAAACACCATCAGGTTCTCATAATGACTCTAACAAGAAAAATAGATCTGTTTACATATTACTCTCGTAAATGTATTGGGCAATTAACTAGAAGTAATACCAACATCAATTTACTGGATTGTTTCCATATGCACAGAGCACCTGAAATATACCTTTTATTTTATCACTCTAAACAAATGCTGTAATGTTGTCTTAGTCTGGGTTTTTGTCCCCTAAGAGACTCTAATTCATTTTTTCTTAATAAAACAATAGAGCTCTAAATGGATGAGAGAGGGGCTTATACAGTCAGAAACTCTCATACTTCAGCGAGAAGGAAAGCTCTATGCAATGAATGGTGGGGACCCAGAGTTAATGGCAAAAGTTCAGAAGATTCAAGAAACCAATGAGGCTGAGGTGAAACAAATCCAAGAGGAAACAGCAGCAGCCTACCATCAAAATGTAAGCCTATAATGTACAACATGTGGTCCCTCTTTCATTTGTCTACTTTACAAGAGTTAATATCCAGTATCTGAAAGGTTCACAAAGGAGGGGCTTTTTTCCTTCTAGGCTATTAAACTACAGTAGCAGCTTATTAAAGAAAAGAATTTCTCCTAACTGGAAAAAAGTGGTCTTGATGGGGGGTTGTGGTAGATGGGAAGTACATAAATAAAGGAGAAATTTGAGCGATCTGGTTAAACTAACATATCAATACAATTCCAGAGGAAATAAGTTAGACCAGGACAATCTTCGTTTATTTTGTTGTAAGATAATGAAGATGGTGAAATCCTGGCTAAACTGAAAAGCAAGGATTTAACATAGAGTATAAATATAATGGAATGGACTCCATAATCAAGAGGTGATGGGAATTTTAAAAGGTGTAAAAAGCTGTTAAATACCTGCTGGATGTCTAACTCCTATTCCTCTACAACCCAATCACTGTGTCAAATTTGTAAAATACCTTCCAAGGCTGACTTGAAAAACTTCTCCAGGTTTCTTCCACAAAATCAAAAGGTGCTTTGTACCCGAAATTATTTGTTTTGTACATTTCCTGCAGACCAACTGTTTGGCACCTAGAGAAGCTCCCTGATTGCTTACAGTGCATCAGTATTTCATACAGTTCACTTAAAACTGCTCTAAGTTGTTCCAACTGAGACAGCACTGAGGGCCATTTCAGTAACTGGGATCAAGACCCTTTTACTTGGTCTTGATCCTTATAGCTAGGGCTTATGAAGTTGTGTGGGTAGCAGCATAGCTAGCTCTATACCCCTTAAAAATTTCCTAGGACAGAAAGATCTGTTGATGAATAATCTAAGCAGATGTAGCAGGGCTGAAGATCTGGCCATTGGCCTCTGGGATATGTGACTTGCATAGATTTCTCTTATGGAAAAATGTTTTAGTATTTACTGTTGCTTGTGAATATCTCTTAACTGGCATAGCCTGGGAATTCCACATTTCTTGTACATTCTTGGAATAGATCTTCTGAGATGGGCTGGCTGGGAACTGTGCAGAGTCAGGCCTTGATGAGTCCATAGTTGGTTTAGTTCAGCTATTCCTTAAAAGCACCCTCATGAGTGAGATGATTATTTAATCTCAGTTTTTGTAGCTCCAGTGGTGAATATTCTATTCTACCTCCTCTTTGGGAGTTCATTTTTTTCAGTGCTGCATCATCATCTTATAAAGCTTAACTAATATATTGCAGAAATTCATTGGCCCTTATACTCACTTTCTGCATGTGAATAACTGTTCATTTCTTCCAGTATTTTGAGACGATTACTGTATTTTCAAATAAAACATGCATCTTGTTTTTTAGAATGCAGAACATAGAAAAAAAATGTTTTTCCAGAGTCATGACTGACTCTGTGACATAGATCAAGTCCTGTTGGGAAGTGTCCAGAAAGTGTGGCATGCATGTTTCCTGGAGGACTTACTCTATCATGCACGGTTAGGCCCCAGACCTTTACAAGGACAATAGCAAGACTGTTAGTTCCTTATTGTAAATAGTTCTGTATATAAGTTCTTGTAAATAAAGTGTTTACTTTAACAGGGCACCCCAGTTTTTTTTTTGTAATATCATGTTCTAGGGGCAGCCCACCCTGCTCTCGCCTGTCATCCCTTGATGTTAATTAATATATATAACAGGGGGCTACCCTGATCTTACTATAATGACCACCCAATGTGTGGTCCTTTCCTTATGGGCCAATCACATGGCTCCTCTCCTACACCATGCCTCTCTTACACCATACCTCTCCTACACCATGTGCCATGCCTCACAGATGGCATCCTTACAGATGGTCTATCTGTCACTGGGCCTTTCAATGCCTTGGCCTCTCTCAGCCCCACTCTGGGCCCACTTCAGACCCCTTAGTCTCTCTCTCAGCCCCATTCAGATTGCCAGACCCCTTGGTCTCTCCTCTGGCCTGTCTCTGGGCCCTCAGACCTCTCGGTCGCTCACAGAACCACTCACTGGGCTGTAGGCTCTTTGGTCTCTTTCTCAGCCTCTCTCCCAGCTGTCAGCTCCCTTCTTGCTCTCTTGTCTTAGAACCTGTTAATTCTTCAGTCTCCAAGCTGATGTGCAGGCCTCAGACCCAGCCAGCCCTACACTTTGCTCTTTGGCCCGTAACTGGGCCACACTATATCTGGGCGTCTCTTCACTCAGTCCTCATGCCCCTCACTGGGCCTCTGGATCCACATGGTCCCAATCTTCCTGGCAAGAGCTTTTCTGTAGGGTTTGCTCCTCTAGCCTTCCCCCACCCTGGGATAACCCACAAGGTAGTGGAAGCTGAGGTTTTCTGGTATCCCATCCTCTCCTTTCCCTCAGTGGCCCATGTGTGGCATTTCATGGAGGCTACCCTACCACAGGCATCCCCATGACACTAACCAACTCCAGTAGGGTGCAGTTTTAGGTCTTACCCAGGACTTATTGTCAAACCTACCTGATCTTACATCTCTCTCTCTCTGGGCTCCCCTTTAGATGTCCTGTGCCCCTCCTGGGCTGCTAACCACCATCCCCCCTGGTCCTGGCTCCATCTCTACCCTATATCCTCCATCTCTTGGAACCCTGTCCTTGATCCCTCCTCCTCAGATGGCAAAGCACCAGCCATTGTCATCCTGGGCTGCACCTCCCTTGACCTCTTCCTTTCAGCTGTGGCCACACAAGGACCTTTGGCCTCTCCTAGACCCTGGTCCTACCTCAGGCCAATTGAGAACTCCAGGCTCTCCCAGCTCTGGCAGTTTCTGCCATGGCCTGTTTCATCCTTCAGCCCTTCCTGTGCCCTGGCAACACACAGGCCAGGGTCAGTCCTCCAGCTGCTAGCCCTCTACTCTCTGTGGGTCTGCCCTCTTGGGCTACTCCATAGATTACTTCTTCTCTCTGGGCTTGGAGCCTTCCCTAAGTCTTCCTGCACAGCTACTCCTTCTCTGGGGCTCATCTAGACCCCTCAATAGGTCCCACACTCTACCCCACTCACTGGGTTCAGCCAGACCCTTAACTAGGTCCCCTAAACACTTGGCCTCTCAGGGCTCACCTGGGCCCTCAGTAGGCCTACAGACTCTCAGCTCCTCTCCCAGGGCCAGCCTGGCCTCTCCTGAGGCCCTTGTGCATACAACCCCTCACTCTCTGGGCTGGCCTGGCCTCTCAGTAGGCTCCAGGCACTCATCCCCCTTCTCAGGGCTCATCTGTCCTCTCCCTATGCACAGACACATGTCCTCTCTGCTGCACAGCTCAGTCTGGTGGGGGCTGCAGTGGGGACTCTAGCTCCCTTGATCAGCTCCCTGCCCCTGCCACATCCTCCCTGCCACATGGCTTGGCTCCTGGGTCAGTTGACTCTCTAATTAGGCCTGACCCCCCGGGGAGAGGGGGCAGAGAGAGTGGGGAGGTTGATTTGAGGTCAAAAGTGTGTGTTGTAGCTTGAAATCCCTTCTCTAGCTTAAAATCCCACCCCTCCCCTTTTCTCAGTCATGTTATCAATTGTATTTGAGAGCTTTCTGTGTCTCTCCACTGCCACTATCAAAACTGGGTTTCAACCAGGACTGGTGTATTTTCAGGACCCATTTACCTTCCTGTCTGGCACTTTTTGTGAACTTGCCCATGACATACTTTGAATGTGAAGTGTTTTGTCTTTTGACTCTCAGTTAGCAATGGTATCGTGGTAAGGACAAGCAATCCATGTTGTGCAAATAGACTGACAATGAAGAGGCTTGTCTCTCTCTGTACCTGTATCTCACTCTCATCAGAACTAGAATCCTCTTGGCTCTGCTCTGCCACAAACTATTGTTTATATAATTTGAATTTCAGAACAAGAAATGTATCTGGACAGCGTGCTGTCAGGGAAGCAAAGCTCATTATCTGCACTTAGCCCCCTCCTTCTCCCCGAGGCTAATTGTGTTTAGAAAATATCACATTGCAAATTTTTCTTGCCAAACAGCCTCTTTACTGAAAACTGAAGCAAAAATACATTCATCAAAAGCTGAAAAAGTAACATACCAGTTATCAGGGCAGGGTCAAATTCATAAGGAGCATAATAAAAGAAGTTGGCTGGGCCACTTACATGACGGACTGAAAAATACGTCTTTGAGGGATGTTTGTCAGAAATCTATAATTCTTCTACAAATTGCTAAGTGAAATGGAGATAATCTTGTTAATAAAAGTACAAAATGTGCTTTGCGTTTCCAAAATATAGAATTTCCACAAACTATGTTATGTTTTTAGATAGGTTTCCTTTGTCATTCTCTTGCCTGAATGTTCATTCCATTATACTTAACAGCAGATTAGTAGAACATCAATACTGTTAGCAAAGAAGCCATTCCTCTGAGAACAAATATAGTTTATTTTTTATTTTAAAATTTCTCTGACTGAATGTTTTTATTCTTTTCAATAGACAAAGTATCTGATTGATAGGCAACAGTCCAATATCTGTTTTAACTTCTTTATACTTTTCTATTAGAGCACAGAACAGAAGTATTGTGTATCTTCCAAGTATTGTATATTTGTGAATATCAAATTAGGGCCATGATTCATTTTCGTCTGTGTACATGTGTACTTGTCATGGGAAACCATAGAAGTCATGGGTGATCCCTGCCAGTGGTGCTCAACCTGTCTTGCCTCATGAACTGGATGAGTGGCATGGGTCTAGTACACAGGCTACATCCCACATGTGGGGTTGGTCCATGGGTCTGATCCTGTGCACTAGCTTGGCCCCATATGCCCAGATCCTGTCACTGAGTGAGCAGTATGCCAGCCCAGCTGCACACTGGAGCATTCTAGTACACATGGCCACATCATCTGGCCAACTGAGCTCCCCACACCTCTGAAAATCTGATAGCAGAGGAACAGCAATTTAATGTTGCCACCACTTCCCTGCTGCCAAATTTGTAGACTTGTGTGGAGACCTGCAGGCTGGATCTGGCCTCTGGGTTGGAATTTAAGCACCACTGGTCCATGCTACTGAATAAGGCTGAAATGTGAAATCCTGATCCAAACTTCCCAAAGTTCAGGTAATGTAAGACACAGTCTGATAAACAGGCAGAGCTTTTAGTAAGATAACTGCAGTAAATAGACCTGAACCTTTTCTGAAAATTCATATGGTACCTCCACCAAACATTTACATTTTTAAAGAGTTGCAATTTTGGTACACCTCTCTACTTCTGAAATTTCAGGCAGGGATGGAAATGAACATGCTGAAATACCATGAAAGACGCTGTTTACCTGTATTACTGGTCTAGTCAGAAGCAGGAAATACTGGAAATCTCCATGAGTTCAGAAAAGCATTCCAACCTAAATTGTAGCTAAAATTGATTCAAGTTCTTGAAATGATCATAAGACTTTTCTGATGCTTATCAACCTAGAATGTTGAGCTTTTTGAGCTTGGACAACTGGTCTCTCTCCCCTTTACTGTCTCTTTCACACACACATACCCCCCAAATACTCAGCTCACAATTACGCTGCTTGTACATGTGATGGGGGTTTAGTTCTCCTAAACTGACATGGTGGATTTTTAATTAGTGAGCTTTTAATTGTGATGATTAAAAACCTACCATTTCAATTTAGGGGCTTCCATTACTGTTACAGCAAGGGGCCCGATCCCCCCCTCCACCCTTTTTTTTTGCGGAGCCAGACTGCAGCCAGTGGGTACCTGCCAGTGGGCCTTGAGCTGCAGGAGGCCCTGGTCCTTTCCTCCATAGTGGTGGTGTCCCCTGGGGCTGCCTGGGGAGGCTGCTAGTAAGATAGGTGCTGGCTCTGAGCTGGGGCAACACCCAGCCCACTAGCAGCCCCCCAGGCAGCCCCTGTGGAGGGAAGGACTGGGGTTCCCTGCAGCTCAGACATCACTGGCAGCTCACCCTCCAGCCGTCGGCAGGCTTCGCTAAAGGAAAAAAAATGGATCAGGCCACTTACTGTTTTGCCCTTCCCCCCTGGAGCTTCCAGTGCCCTGTGCACCGTCCCCACTGCCTTCCTGCTGCCTAGGACCATGAAGGAATGGGCTGGCTTGCCTCTGGGGCAGTATGGGAGGGCAGCTGAGTGTACTGGCAGTCAGAGAAAGTGGCAGGGAGGGTGTATGAGTTACAGGAAGCCCTCCAAGCCTGAGCTTCCCTGAGCACACCCGGGCTTCCAGTGCCCCGTGCACCATCCCTGCCACTTTCTCTGGCTGCTGGCACACTTAGCTGCCCTCCTGCCATCTCCCCGTGCTGCCCCAGGGGCAAACTGGATGTGCTGGCAGCCAGAGAAGGCAGTGGGGATGGTGCATGGGGCACTGGAAGCCTGGGCAGGCTAAGGGATGGCTGTATTGCTGCAATTTGTTAGGTAGCAAACTAAAATATATCGGGATGTGTTTTAGTTTGCTATGTAACAAAGTCATTTATATTGTAATATGCCACTGCATGTGTACAGTATGACAAAATTAAATTGCAATATGCCACCACACGTGCAACATGTGATGCAATTAAACTGCTATAAAAAGGCAATTTCATCATGTGTACTCTATTTTGCCAAGTAGCCATAGGAGGAAATAATGAGTCTGAAATTTAAGCAGATGTCAACATTTTCTCAAATTTGCTATATATTTAATAAGCTACACATTTTAAATGTGTGCTGGTATATGACCCTCCAAATGAATGAATACCTTTGATGTGAACTGTTGCTTAATAGAAGGGGGTGAGGAAAGAACAGATCAGAATCTTTCTTTGTTAATACCACTAAAATCATTATTTACAACATCAATTAGTATTTTTTTGCCTGTTTAAAGCTTTCATTCATTTTCCCCCTTTTTTCCCCACTGTGTATAGTCATAACCCTTGCCTCTTGTACAGTCAGTTATAGCCTGAATACAGCAGCAAACTTAATTACCTGATATCATTACATGATCTGATTTAATGTTCAAATCTGTGATTCATAATACCATTCTTTTGAATGAGGAGTACTTGATAGTTGTGTTCACTGACAGAGAACTGATAGGAACATTATTGATCACGAGCAGGTTTTTTTGCTGTTTCCATACATGGATTTAGTAATTTAATTGAGAAAGATACTAACCTTTTGCCTTTTTATAAATGATTACCAAATACTATGTTAGCAAATAAAAACAATTTTTTGCTATACAGTGCAACAGGTTGGTAAGTGGACAGTTATCAAAGTGGTAATGGATCAGTTATAGGTATCAGAACAGATATAGCTAGCAGATCAAATATAACCAAGTAAGTTCAGAGCTGATCAGAATATCTTAGAAAAAATGTATTTTCATTTAAACTTATTATCTTGCTGAGGTGTTCTGACTTTTGATGCAGTTTTCAACAGGAAGGTTTCTAATGTCCAAAGGAGACTCTGTAGGTGCTTCTGACAGGTGACCGGAAGTAGACCATGATTTTCTTTATCAATATATGGATGCTTCAACGTTTTGACACAAGTATGTTTTACTGAAAACCTCCTCCCTACTCTTTCAAATGTGGAACCCACTTGAAATTTACAGTACAATGGAATTGTGGTCTGTATAAACTTTATTTATTTCTTATTCTTTTTATAAACTAGTTAGAGGCATACTCTTAATATAACTTGTCACCAATACTTTTATTCAATTTTTAGCTAATATAGCTAGGTAGAATTAATAATGCTAGATTTTAATGATGAATTTTTTAACAATACAAAGAAATCCTGAACCTCTTTCTAATTCTGCTGAAGTCAACTGGAATTTCTGAAGGCCTTTCAAAGGGTTTTATGCTCACAAGTTATGTAGATCCTTTTGAAAATCCCATTCTTGGTTCTTCACTTCAAGAGAAGTGGTTTGGGGTATCTATCTGCAGGGACCATGATGCAGTGCCCCAGTTGTGGGAAACCTAAGGAGGTCAATGCCCATTGTTCATCAAAAATCATGAGAAGCTCTTCTTTTTATAGCATTTCTGATCAGTGGGTGTTCTCTTCCTGCCAAATGGAAAATGTATACTTAATACTGTATTAACTATTAACTCCCAAAGTCAATAGTTTCCCTGGTAAGATCAGAACACTTAAAACATAGTAAAAACAATGTAGGTAATATTTACTAAGTGTAAAAGAGCGCTTACTTAAACATTTATACCATTTTTATGATGTTCCTTTTCTAAAACATTTTTTAAGTGTGGTGAATATGTAAGTTAAAAAAATATGAAAGCTCTGCTTCATGCAGAAAAGCAAACATTTTTTGGCATTTTTGTAGGATTTAATATAGTTAGAGGTATTCTTGCTATTAGCGTTCATATGAACCTGAAGACAGAATAAATACATGGGATGCATTTAAAAGGACTATCCCAATCCTTAATGGGTTGGGAGAATTGTCTTTTTAATGATCTTTTAATATATTTAACGGCCTTCAGGTCTGTGGAATAATAGAGTATGTCAAAGCAAAAACATGCAGAAGGACTTCAGGAATCTATCAGTCTGCTAATTTGACCAGTAAATAATACAAAACCCTTTTGTGTGTATCTTGGTCTCTTCCTCCCTCCAACAGTTGTATCATCCTGTGAGATCTCCACAAGCGTGGGTCTGCCAAGGCTTTTGATTTCTAGAGTTTTGAAGCATTAACATTTCTTTAAATTGATGCAGTTTTGAAACAGTTCAACAGCCATTGTGTAGTTTGATACTTAAGCCTGGGTAACAATATAAGGTTTGCTATTAAGTTAGCAAGACTGCTGTAGAAAACTGCATACCTTTTAGAATAATGAGGGAGGTCCTGATCCAAGCTTATTTAAATCAGTGAGAGTCTTTTGGTTGACTTCAGCTGATATTAGATCAAGCCTTTAAGTATGTCCCCCATGGCAGTATCAGCTGTTTATATAGGACAATAAGAACTAGTGGAAGGCAGAAGGAGATCCGAGCCAATTTTACCAAATTTTACTTTGACAACAAACGTTCACTGAAAGGTAGCATATGCACTCACAGTACTGTATGTGAGTCAAAGGCAACTAGCTGGAGAATTGTCAACCTAATGTTTCCAATTTATATGAGAAAATGGTAGGATAAGGAGACTGGATAGGAACAGTGCTGGAACTGCACTTTAACAGAGTGAACAGGCATCCTATCTTGCTTGAGAATCTAGTGGAGTAGTAATAGATTGCCTTGATCTTGGTATGTGACACAGAATTGGACAGCCAAAACCTTTTCAGAGTGACCATTAAATCTTTGCCACAAAATCTTATGAGTTCAGCTGACCTCCAATTTTGTATTCTGAGAATAAGGGAGGATATCAGTGTTGGTGCCAAACACCTATGCCATTTGTTAATCTGAATTTGCAGTCAGGAGAACTGTTTCATTTAAACTAGTTACAAGGGTGAACAATAAATTATGTCATGGAGGGCAGAAAGGTGCAAATGCATGACAGAATGATTAAACAAAGGAAAGGAATTGAAGGTGCAGGATTATAATTTACTGTATGCTCTTAATGTGTCTGTTTTAAGAGAAGTCAGATGTTTCTGAGAACTTGGTAACTAAGAATAATTGAGTCATGCACTTCTAATGTTAAAGGCTTAATTTTAAAGGAATAGCAAATGTTATAAGAATATCACAGACTTAAGTAGCATGTGTTAGTATGTCATATGCAAACTTAATTTTTTGGAGTCAAGAACAGTTGAATACTTCTTAAAACATCTATTAATCACTTAACCTTCATAAATAGAAGCATAATACAGTATATAACCAGTGACTCTAGAAATCAAGATAAAGAAGAGATGTATTAGGGTCCACATTTTCAGACCTCAGAGTTCTCTTGTAACTCTGGTACTGTAGATTCTACAGGAGCTTTGTGTAGTAAGAAACTACAAAGTACATACTGCTTCTAACACACTGTATGTAACTCTGCAAGTAGCATTTATTAAAGGAGAAGAGAAAGGATTCTCCTCTTACTTACTATGATTTTCTACCCTGGGATAACTTCATTGACTCTGGAGTTACTTCTGACTTGTACTAGGGTAAATGAGAAAAGAATCATGGGAACTACTTGTATTTTAAATTTGAGCCTTCATCATCACCTTGGTAGTGTGCTTCAATATTACGAACTAGGGCTGTGCGAAGCTTCAGTCCCTGATTTGATTTGGCAGAGATTCAGCCTGATTTGGTGGCTGAATTTTTAAATCTGATCAGGGACTGTGAGCAGGAGATAGACTCCTACTGCCAGGCCCTTCTCCCCCGGGAGCCGCAGGGGAGAGCTCCGTCTCCCTCCACGACTAAGGAGGACTCTGGGACCTCCCGCTCTGCCCACTCAGGGGCATGGACCAAGGTGGTCAAGGGCCCGAAGGCTCGCCGCACCAAGGGCCCTCCCTCGCTGGAGCTTAGCAACAGGTACGCACCTCTTGCAGCCCCAGCAGAGACTGCTCAGTTGCCGGGTCCCGCAGGCAACCCAGGCTCGACTGCAGCTACTGGCCCCGCTCTCCCCAAGGCAAAGCGAAAGGTGTTTGTTGTGGGAGACTCCATCCTGCGGGGCACTGAGGGGGCAATCTGCCGCCCCAACCCCTTAGCCCGGGAAGTCTGCTGCTTCCCGGGGGCCCGCATCTGAGACATTGCGGAGAGGATCCCGCAGCTCCTCCGGCCCACAGACCACTACCCCATGCTCCTTATTCACATGGGCACCAATGACATGGCTCGAAGCACCCCCAGCCAGGTCATGAGGCGCTACAGGGAGTTGGGAGCGGGGCTTAGGGGTCTGGGAGCTCAGGTGGTGTTTTTGTCGATCCTCCCAGTCTTGGGCTATGGGCTGAGGAGGGAGAGGAGGATCCACGCAGTCAACCAAAGACTGCGGCACTGGTGTCATCGGGAAGGCTTTGGCTTCCATGACCACAGCCCGCCTTTTGGCAAGAGAGGCAGCGAGCTGCTGGGAAGAGATGGCCTCCACCTCTCTCGCCTGGGAAGGAGGCTCTTCTCAGCCAGGCTGGCTGACCTGCTCCACCGGGCTTTAAACTAAGCCTGCTGGGGGATGGGGTGACTACTGCCACTGCTGGCCCGTTGAGCGACCCTTGCAAAGCCAGCGGACCAAGGCACTTAAGGGAGCCCACCCCTGCCCCAGCCCTGGCACAATCTGTGGGCAAGGCAAGAGCCCCCAAGGGGACACTTGCCTGCCTGTACACTAATGCCAGGAGCCTGGGCAACAAGCAGGATGAGCTCGTCCTCCTGCTCAGTGCAAAGAAATACGATGTCATTGGGATAACAGAGACCTGGTGGGA
Source organism: Crocodylus siamensis (assembly GCF_052110815.1). Classification (NCBI taxonomy): domain Eukaryota; kingdom Metazoa; phylum Chordata; order Crocodylia; family Crocodylidae; genus Crocodylus; species Crocodylus siamensis. Next base: position 124,725,450 of record NC_143398.1, on the reverse strand, counting down.
CTCCACCCATGACTGGACCATGGGTATAGAGGGCTATACCCTGTACAGGAGGGATCGTGTTGACAAAAGGGGCGGGGGTGTAGCTCTCTATGTGAAGGAAAGCTACATGTCCCTGCAAGCTGATGTTGGTGACCGGCATGGACAGCTAGAGACCCTCTGGGTAAAAATTCGTGGGGAATATGGCACAGGGGACACAACGGTGGGAGTCTACTACAGACCTCCCACTCAAAGTCCTGAGCTTGACCAGGAGTTCGCCCGGGAACTGACTGAGGTCACTTGCTCCAGGACCTTGGTTGTCATGGGTGACTTCAATTACCCGGACATCTCGTGGGAAGATCACTCAGCAAAATCCGAGCGGTCGCAAAGCTTTCTCTCATGCGTGGATGACCTCTACCTAACTCAAGAAGTCTATGGGCCGATGAGAGGCAAAGAGCTGCTCGACCTGGTGCTGGCTATGGGGGACGACCTAATCGGCGACCTAGTGATCGATGGGAAGCTGGGTGACAGCGACCACGAGCTGATCACCTTCACCATCCGCCATAAAGCTGGCAAGTCAGTCAGCAATACAGAAGTCCTTGACTTCAGAAAAGCCGACCTTGACAAGCTCAAGAGGCTAGTCGGTCAGGCCCTCAGGGACCATGACCCCAGGGTGATGGGAGTTCAAGAAGAGTGGTTGCTCCTCAAGGAAACGATCCTCAATGCACAAGCTAAATCTATTCCAACACGGAGGAAAGGCAGCAAGAAGTCATAGCAGCCCCCCTGGCTCTCCAGGGACCTAGCGGACCTCCTGTGGCTTAAAAGGAAAGCCTACAAAGGATGGAAGATGGGATTCACCTCCAAGGAGGATTACTCCGTGCTGGTCCGGTGCTGCAGGGAGCAAACCAGGAAAGCCAAGGCTGCAACTGAACTCCTACTAGCTTCAGGCATCAAGGACAACAAAAAGTCCTTTTTCAGATATGTGGGGAGCCGGAAGAAAAGCAAGGGCAACGTTGGACCCCTGCTAAACCAGATGGGGCAACTGACAACTGAAGCCCAGGAAAAAGCCAACCTATTAAATAGGTACTTTGTGTCAGTCTTTCATCAGTCCCATGGGATGGCCATGCCTGCTATGGGACAGGGAAATCTGGGTGAGGGGGATCCCCCACCCTCCATAAATGCTGACCTCGTGAAGGAACACCTTGAGAAGCTGGATACCTTCAAGTCAGCTGGCCCTGACAATCTGCACCCCAGGGTACTCAAGGAGCTGGCGAGCATCATAGCCCAGCCCCTGGCTCGGATCTTTGAAAACTCCTGGTGCTGTGGTGTATTGCCCGAAGGCTGGAAGAAGGCTAATGTGGTCCCGATCTTCAAGAAAGGGAGGGGAGTGGATCCGGCTAACTACAGGCCCATTAGCCTGACTTCTATCCTGGGGAAGATCCTAGAAAAGTTTATTAAGGAGGCCATCCTTGAGGAACTGGCCCAGGCTAACACTCTAAGGGATAGCCAGCACAGGTTTGTTGCGGGTAGGTCTTGTTTGACCAATCTCATTTCCTTCTATGACCAGGTGACCTATCACCTGGACAAGGGAGAAGAGATTGATGTCATATATCTTGACTTCAAAAAAGCTTTTGATCTGGTATCCCATGATCACCTCTTGGCCAAACTGCCCAGTTGTGGCCTTGGCTCCACCACGATCTGCTGGCTGGGAAATTGGCTCCGTGGTCGGACCCAGAGGGTTGTGATTGATGGCAGTCACTCATCGTGGTGCCCTGTGACCAGTGGGGTCCCTCAAGACTCTGTCCTGGGACCCATACTGTTCAACATCTTCATTAACGATGTGGACATTGAAGTCAGGAGTGGACTGGCCAAGTTCGCCGATGACACCAAACTTTGGGGCAAAGCATCCATGCCAGAAGATAGGCGGGTGATCCAGGCTGACCTGGACAAGCTCAGCAAATGGGCAGACGAGAACCTGATGGTGTTTAACACCGAAAAATGCAAGGTTCTCCACCTTGGGAGGAAAAACCTGCAGCACCTTATAGGCTCGGCAGTGCTACATTGGTTAGCACTACAGAAGAAAAAGACTTGGGGGTCATCATTGACCACAAGATGAACATGAGCCTGCAGTGCGATGCTGCGGCTAGTAAAGTGACCAAAACGCTGGCTTGCATCCATAGATGCTTCTCGAGCCAATCCCGGGACGTCATTCTCCCCTTGTACTCGGCCTTGGTGAGGCCGCAGCTGGAGTACTGCGTCCAGTTTTGGGCTCCACAATTCAAAAAGGATGTGGAGAAGCTTGAGAGAGTCCAGAGGAGAGCCACGCGCATGATCAGAGGTCAGGAAAACAGATCTTACGATGACAGGCTGAGAGCCATGGGACTCTTTAGCTTGGAAAAGCGTAGGCTCAGGGGTGATCTGATGGTCACCTATAAGTTTATCAGGGGTGACCACCAGGATCTGGGGGAACGTTTGTTCACCAGAGCACCCCAAGGGATGACGAGGTCGAATGGTCACAAACTCCTGCAAGACTGTTTTTAGGCTGGACATAAGGAAGAATTTCTTTACTGTCCGAGCCCCCAAGTTCTGGAACAGTCTGCCAGTGGAGGTGGTTCAAGCACCTACATTGAACACCTTCAAGAGCAAATTGGATGCTTATCTTGCTGGGATCCTATGACCCCAGCTGACTTCCTGCCCTTTGGGCAGGGGGCTGGACTCGATGATCTGCCGAGGTCCCTTCCAGCCCTAATGTCTATGAAATCTATGAAATCTATGAAATCACAGGACCCTTTAATCTCTGCGAATCAAATTGATTTGGAAAGATTCAGAGATTTGGATATAGACACAGCTTTAAATGTTTTTTCTATATACCTCAAAGTAGCAGGCGGCTCATGAATGCTGTACTGCTGGGGCACATGGAGTGTCCCATAGAAGTGCAGGGGGGGGCTCCCCAGTGTGCTCAGCAGCAGACCTGGAAGTGGATCAGAAGCACTTCTGGTCCTCTGCTGGGGAGTGCGCTGGGGAGCCCTTCTGTGGCTCCTCGGCTTGGCGACTGGTGCCTCCTGGGTGTGGAGGGGCACCCAGGGTCCCCCCATGGCGAATTGCCAAGCTGGGGAGGTCTCTCAGCACACTCCCCAGCAGACCCAGATTTTGCCACTGAGCACATGGAGGGCCCCTCCACACTCCTGTGGGACGCCCCATCTGCCCCAGCATTGCAGTGATCACAAGCCACGCCTGGTACCTCGAGATATGTAGAAAAAACATTTAAAGCTGTGTCTATGTCCAAATTGCTGATTCTGTGAATTAGTATTGAATATCCAGATTCAGGTTCAGCTGAACTGAATCAGTTACAATGATCCAAATGAATGAACTGAATCACTGTCCATCTTTCGGGCCAAATCAGAATCTGAATCGAATAGGGCCCGCTTTGCACACCCGTACTATGTACTATTTACACTTCAGAACAGTATATGAAAATATGTAATGGGTTGCACAGTCGGGTGTGAATATGCAGTTCTTTAACTAACGTCCTATTGAAGCCAAAAGGAGAATTGTCTGAGTGGTAAAAGACTACCTAATATTTCTAAAGAATGTCTCATTCATGAATTAAGCATTGTGACATTTCTTTTAAGTTTCTAAATAGTACTATATCCATTTTTTTATAGGTAGAGAAACTGAAATCTGTCTAAGGTCAAAAGTTAAGCGTGGTAAAGCCTTTGGGATCTGATTCTGAGACCCATATTTAGCTTTGAAAATCTGGGTCCTCTCATAGCTCCTAATCCAGCATCCACTGATGATTATGAAAAGCTCTGAAAATGGGATTGAGGCAAAGAGTCATATCATTTCAGGGTTTGAACCCTATGGAGCCAGAATATTCTCTACTCACATAAACTTGCTAGTGTAATGGGGCCATTACACACTTAGATACATTGAACCAGCTGTAGGGACTGTATACTTTGGAAAAGCTTTGTGTCAGAAATGGGTTTGGCTCACAATCAATCCTAAAACAGATGCAGAAGGCAGAAATGTGACTAGTCCCCTTCTACCAGTACTGTAGTGTAACTCGGGGTGTGGGGGAGAAAGTGGGGCACTGCTTTAGCAGGGGCATGCAAAAATAACTGCCATCACTGAGGTTGCAGAACATGCTGCTGCAATCTGCACCTTGGCAGCCAGCACTGCCCTGTGCATCATAGCTGCCCCAGGCATGAAGCTGCCTTGTTACACAAATGCCTTCCACCTTTCTTTTCCCATAGCTAGCAAGTCTGAGGATTTAGCTTAGCAGTGTTAGTGCAGGAGGAGCTATGTAGACAGCTTGAGAGAAGTTATATGTACAGCACAATCATGAGTGTCAGAAACTGCCCTATCAGTATAGGTGAGACCTCATTGCAGGGGCTACCTCCTTGGGGAAAAGCGCAGTTTTTAATCTTTGACCTCTCTGTGGCAACTGACAAAACTGTTAATCAGTGCCAGTTGTAATGACTTGTTCATAATGGATAGGTATCCATGTTAAAATAAGACTGAGATTACCAGCATCTTTTTTATACGTTGCAGAAGAGTGGAGTAGCAAAGTGAAGTGTCTGTGGTGGGGGAGGGAGGGTTAAGGCTGGCTGGCTGGCTGGCTGGCTGGCTGGGAGGATGGACAGATGGACAAGATGGGGTTGAAACCAGGGCACCAGCCCTAGACACTGACTCTGGGCACGTGGGGGCACAAAAATAGCGGTAACTGTGCTGTCAGCCTGCTGTGAACTGCTTGCTGCCCAGAACAATTAGGCACCTTGGGTGTGTGTAGACAAAATGAGGGGCATATGTGCATGACACGTTAAAGCAGGTTAAATGCTTTTGCACTGCTTTAATGGTGTTGGTGTTTGCACATGTTGGAGGTGTATTGTGCATTAATTCCAGCCACCGTAGCGCATTCAGCGGTGTAATGCAACTTGGGGTGCAGCAAACTAAAACACCTCTAAGGAGTTTTAGTTTGCTGTCCTACAGCTGCGGAGTAAAGTGCCAGGCTCAGTGCGGCTCAGGGGCTCTGCAGGCAGCCCATGCAGGCAGCCTGGAAACAGCCCAGGAAGGCAGGCTGAACTGAAGAAAAAAATAAATAAAAGCGGTGAGCCTGATCTTTTTTTCCCCACCTCCTGGAGCCTGCCTGCCTAAGTAAGCTGCACAGGGACCTGGCCCTTCCTTCCAGGGTTGCTGTGCCCCCCAGGACTGCCTGAGCCAGGTGCCTGCAGGAGAGTGCCACTTGGCAGGGGGGGCACTGCTGCCACGGAGGGAAGTGCCTTTCCCCCCCTACCCCTGCAGATCAGGGACTGCTCCATCCACCAGCAGCTCACCCTCCCCTCCCCACTGCCAGAGAGGCAGGTAAAACACGGGTGTACATGACACAGGGGTTTACTTTGCTCTAAATTGAAGCGGTGTTTTTAAAAACCCACTGCTTCAATTTAGGGTGAAGTAAACCCCCATTTCATCTACACAAGCCCCTTGTTGAATCTCTAGAATGGTGATAGATGATAATAACTTTAGGCATGCAGACAAATGTACCAATTATATCAATTTCAAATAATATTTATATAAGCTATTACAATGCGACCATTACATTGGTATGATATAAATGTAGTTCAACTGCCCTAAATTTGACCCTGAATTAAACAAGGCAAAAGCTCCAAAGGTTTGGGGTATTGAGTATGCCTTGAAAATGCCTAATGGTCCAGGGACTTTAATGGAGTTGAGGTATGCCCCAACACTGATTTGGATTAGGATGCTTTGATCAAGATACGTAGATGTTTAGATCTTTGATCAGCATATATACATGCATACTCGTAAGTCAAGATGCCTACAAATCTTCTCAGGTCAAAGCACCATTTAATGATTCTATTGGAGGGGTGACCTGAACTGCATTTTTGTAACTTGGACTGAATTTATGTGCCCAGTAGAATGATTTAGGTCTGTCTCTAAGGGTACATAGTGTGCTCAGGAGGTGAGGGGGAAAGAGAGGAACAGGGTGTGGAGGGATTTAAATGTGTGATGGGCTGGCTGGAAGTGACCTGGCCCAGGGGTTTTGAAAAGGCAAAAGATGATTGGAGGACTTGGGATTCCCTTTCCTCACCAACCTGGTAATGATTTGGCTCAGAGGTTTTGAAGGGGTAAAAGATGATTGGAGGACTTGGGATTCCGTTTCCGCACCAATCAGGCCCCAGAGACTCACCCCCCCATGTCCTGATTGGGCCCTTGGGTCACCTGGAGGGGGATAAAAGGGGAAGCGTGGGCTGACTCAGGGAAGAGACCAGCGAGGGACAACAAGGAAGGAGCTTCAGAGAGCTGGTAAGAGCTGAGCCAGCAGGGTAGGAGCAGTGCCCCAGAAGAGCCTGAAAGAGCAGGACCTGCAGGCAGCAGTGGGACCCTCAGCAGTGTGGCGTGCGGCTGCCAGGAGGGGCTCCCTACTGGGCTCCAGGATCCATTATGAGAGGCTGCAGCCAGCAGGAGAGGCTCCCCCGCTCCAGCAAGGATCTGAGCAGCGACCTGAGGGGTTCCCAGCTCTGCGTCCAGCTCCTCCAATCAGAGGCCAGGCAGCTGGACGTGAGGCCAGGTTCCAGGAAGGTCAAGACCCCTAGCAGGCTTGAGCACTGCCACCTGTGGTGGCTGTGTGGTAGTGTTCCTGCCTACCACATGGGAGATCTGGGTTTAAGTCCTAGCTGGGGTGAGTGAGATAATAAGCAAATCTTTTTGCAGTGGAAAGGGGTCATTGTGTTTTCCCCCCTTTCTCCCCCTCCAGGTACCAAGGCTCTATGTTTCCTTGTCATTTGACATTTTGCATTTTGTGCCCTTTGTATATTTCACCAACCCATATTGTTTGTTCTGCTGTTTGAGTTTTATATTTTGTTAACCCTGTTTTGTCAGTGATTGTAAGTATCTAACCTTTGTTGAATCCTGCCCCCTTGGGACGTTGTAGTGTCCACTGATTTATGCCTGTTATGTTCCCAGTATTAAAAGGTATATGGTTAAGTCCCCATTGGTGGTCTGGCTCTGCTCTATAGGGGAGTAGAGTGCACTTCCCACAGTGCTTGTGCACTTGCTTTGATCCCGTCAATTGGAGAGGGGGTACCTCCTGGAGTACCGCCTGGCTTACAAATGAAAATGAGGCTAAGTACACAAGCTGCTCTAGTTCTTCATGGCCATGTGGCCCCTTTTTTCTCTGCTTATTTTCTGTGTAAAGTATTTGTAAACCCTAGAAACAAGTTTCTATTTTTTTGTGATATCTTTTATTGGACTAACTGCATAGTTGAGAGAGATGTTAGACAGCTTTTGGGCACACAGTGCCCTTCATGTTTGGGGAAGAAGCAAGTGCATCTTAAGTTAAATACCACATAAAGCAATAACTTTTGCTAACTTCATGTGTAAATGAAAACAAGCACTTAAGGTAGTGGTGGGGGGCTGTGAACTAGAAGCAGAGAACTTTGTGCCCAAAAGCTTAACTGACATTTCTCTCAAATATACCCTTGGTCCATTTAAAACTATCAACAAAAAATGCCAAACAAACAAATTCCCCCAAACAAACCAAAACAACCCCACCTCCCCCAACCCTTGCTTCTAGGATTTAGGAATACTTTACACTGGAGGGGGAAAAAGCCTTTCTTTTTGCATATTTCCTGGACTATCAGGAAATGTTGGAGATGTTCCTGAAAGTAAGTGGTGTTGCCTAGTGACTAGCGTCAGCCCATAGAAGCTGTCTTCAGGTTACTGTAGCTAATGGTAGAGGCTGACATGGCCTGTGTCATATTCAGAGTAGGAGAAGCCCCAAATTGGTGTAGTCTTGTTCCTCCAAGTCTTCTGTTGAGATCAGATGGGACAGCAGAGGCATATTAGGGGTATATTTTAGGATGAGCATGGAATAAACAGGATGATGGATACTCTGAATAGGCCTATAGAAAGAAAAGTTTCTGTAAAAATGGTGGTATGCTGAAAGTTCCCTTCCTCAAATTTTATCTAATATTTTCTGGAGGATTAAATGGTAAGAGGTATCCTACTAGTTTTAAAGCAATTGTGTTTTATTCCATGTGGTTTGCTTACTTTTATATTCAGAAAGAAGGGTTTGTTTTTTTGTATCTATGTCAGTTAATGGAGCAAATCAAGAAAGAGTAAATGTGGGGCAATAACTGAAAAATACTCAGCTGATCTCCTCTCAATGCTTTAGCAGTGCAGAGCTAAGTAATTATTTGGAAGACTTAGAATCAACATGGGAATGATAAAGAAGGAAACTGTGTATTTTATTTTTCAAACGAGTCTCACTGCTTCCAGATCTATCTTCAGGCAATAATAGTATGAGTAGGAAAGTCCTGTTCTGGCATTCCATTATGCAGGGCTGGGGTGGGGAGCAGGACAGAGCAATAGACAGCTGATCCAGGTTGGGGAGGAGGGTGGTTTGCCACAGCTGTGTACAGGAATCCTGCCCTCTTGGATCGACTTACAATGTTTTGAGTTACAACATTTTGAGTTACAACGTTTCGCCCTTACAACATTTATAAATTGACACCCTGTTTCAACTTTATGAAGTCAGTTTTGACTTTACAACGCTTGATTTGATGTGACACCACATCAGTGAGCAAGTTCACTGTGTTGCTCATCTCCCTGGAGAACATCTGTCCAAACTTCCTTGGACACATTCTTTAAGAAAGCAGACAAGACTCCAGAAGAACCTGCAGCTAAGACTCCTGAGAAGACTCCAGCCAAGAGCCTTTCAAAAAGTCCAGCAAAGTCACCTCAAAGAAGTCTTTCCAAATCAATATGATTGCTATTTACAATATAAATACGTTAATGTAGCTATATTCCTCATCTATAATTGATTGAGTACAAAATTCTGGGGTATTTTTGGTGAAAAAAGGGTATCGGGCCTTGGTTCAGGAGCCAATCCCCCATTTATAAAATTGTTTCTTATGAGAAAATTGGTTCCAAGTTGCAACGTTTTGACTTAAGACGGGCTTTTCAGGAACCAATTGTGTCATAAGTCCGATGACTGTCTGTACATTGCCAGGAAGGGGCTGGGTGGGGCGCATGCACCCCTAGATTTGTGCGTGTGGTGGGGGCAGATGCAGGTCGTAGGCTGTAGCCTCAGGCCTCCTTGCTCTTCTGCCCTCTCGCAGGAACCCTGCACTAGCTGCACCACTATGGTGAAGTGCGTGCTGCATACTTGGCAGCAGTGGGGGTGGTGGTGCAGAGTTGTGCCTCCTGCTGCTGCCCGGTGGGCAGGGGTGTGTGCAGCTGGTGTGGGCCTCCTGGGGGAAAGGTAGAAGGGCAGGGAGCTCTGAGCCTGAAGCAGGCAGCTTGCATCCGCCCCCACTGTGCTCTGCTTTGCTTTAGCCATGCTGCTGGCAGAGACGGGGGGAGGGGCATGTGTCCTGCCTTTCCATTTTGAAAAAGTGAACACCCTACACACTCCTGATTCCAGTCCAGATCCCTGTCTGCTGACAGCGAACTCCTAGGTGGTGGCTTTAGTTTGGTGATCACCACATCCTTTACAACTACATCTGTCTGCACTGGGCCTCCTGGCTACTGCCTCTTGTCTGTATCCCTGCTTTCTGTTCCTGGCTCTTGGCTTTACCTAGGATTACTTCCTGTTTCTTCATCTCTTCAGGTCTCAGCCTCTTGACTCACCTGCTCCCAATCCCCCATGACTCTTGATTTTAATCTGGAACTTTTCTTTTCCTGTTCCCCTTGGTTGTGATCCTCTCAACAATCTCCAACCACCCATGTGCTGGTTTTACCCCTGACAATGGGATAAAGTAGGGTTGATTTGGACACATGTTTACCATGTCTTTGGTAAGTGTTTGACACAGCAGAGTGTTGTTACTCTTTGACTGGAGATGAGGCTGAAGCATGAAGTATGGACTTAGATTTAAGCATGTAGAGATTAAGGGGGTCACCTTCATTCTCTTCCAAGCGCATACTCTGTGTGAGTGGGTGACAGCAATTTAAAACAGTCCATATAGACAGGACAAGAGCAAGCTTTCCCAACCCCAAGCCACAAGCAAAAGTGGGGTTCCTCAAGCCAAGACTCTTTGTAATATTTATTTACTATGAAGACTCAAGCCAAGCTCTTTTATTATTGATTACTTGCTGTACCCAGATTTTCAATACTTATTCACAATGAGCATAGCTGCCTTCAGTGAGAAGATCTATTGATTTCAATAAGATTATCTGTAGAATTATTTGTTGCTCCACATAAAAAAGAAGGACTAAAGCTGGCTTTGTATTTCCATTCCCTTGCCCTCTCATTTTCTCATTTTTCTTTCTCTCTCCTTGGATGATGATAACACAAAAATAGATCTATTAGGTCATTTATTCTGTTAGTGCAGGACTGTTCTCAACAGTGTATTTTAAATGTCTCCACTTACCTACTGTATAGGGCTTTCATCACTCCCCTTAGGAGACTAGTTCACACTCTAATAGGTCTGTTAACCTAATGGGGTTGTTATTGCTTTTCAGTAGTTGAGAATCTTTTTACTATTACTCTCATGTGTAGGCCCTTTTTCTGATCTTGCATTACATTTGCACTAGTGTAACTCCTTTTGACTTAAATGAAATCACTCCCAATTGATGCTGGGTGTCAGTGAGAACAGAATATAGCTCAGAATGTCCAAAGTAATCTCTTGAATGTAGGAGTCTTTCTCTGGAGAAGTCTTTCAAATGTATCATGCAGTATTTAATTATATACCCAGGAGCAGCATCCATGGGTTGCTTGGGAACACAGGAATTGCTAAAATGGGTCAGAGCAATGGTCTATTGAATTTGATATCCTGTCTCTGACAGTGGCCAGTACCAGCTGCTTCATGCATGAAGCCCTGCAGCAGACAAGTTATGACATAGGCTTCCCACAGGGAATGTTTTTCCTATTTCCTGTTAGAGTTGGCTTATGCTGTGAAATATGAGGAGTTGCTTCCAAACTATTTGTTAATCTTTTCTGTTAGGGCTCTGATATCATTTATAAAATGCTCTGGTTTTAGTTGTTGGCTTTTTTTTATCTTTAATCCCATTGAGCTTTAGACCTCAGCCCTAACTTATGGCAAGGAATTCCACAGGTTAGATGCCTATTTAGAGCGCCCATTTTTCATACATCTATTTTTAAAATGTGCTCCATTTTCAACATGATTGTATATTCTCTTCCTCTTTCATTGCTCTTCTTTCATTGGCATACTTACACATTAAAGGTATTTTTCTCTTCATGCAGGAATGCTTCTTCCCACCCATCTTATCACATATATTCTTCCCTGCAATGAAGTCGCAGTGTTGAATACACTTTTATCATTCACTTAATTTATCTTCCAAATAGCTTAAGCTAGTACCATAAAGCACTAGGCAGTAAGGGACAGTTTTTAAAAAGCACATATGGGTTAGAGACAGAAATTACTCATAAACTGGTATAAATGACTGGAAACTGGTTCAAATCTGTAACACAGCAGAAGTTTAGTGCACATAAACCACTTTTGAAATGGCAAAAACTGGTTTAAGATAAATCTGGATGGATTTAGTATCAGGCTTAACTGATTTACGTTAAATTGGTGTGTTGAATTTGTGTCCCAAATCTGCTCTAGATTCAAGTTAACTCTCAGTCCCCCAGCATTCCAGGATGCTTTGTATCTCTTCCACAAACCCCTGCCTCACAGAGTAGGCAGGCTAGCTTTGTCCATAGGCAGAGGAAGAAAATATTTTGGGGGACAGGGGGTGCACACAGACACTCCCCCCCAGAAGGTAAGTCTGTCATGGACAAGGGGCGTGAGGGGGCGTGTGTGTGTGTGTGGGGGGCAGATTAAGGCCCCTGTGATGAGGGAGGGAGTGGGGCAGAGACTGGGGTAGGGGCTGGGGTGGGTTGTGGGACCATAAGAGCCCAGGCAGCTTGATCACAGGTGTGGGGAGGCTGCTGCTGCTGTTTGTACCCTGGAAGAGACCCGGGGGGCACATGCTCCCTGGATTTGTGTGCTGCGCTGCCACTGCAGGCTGGACACTGAGCCCCGCTGCTGCTGCCCCAGGAGCAATGTAACACCATATGTCTGCCTTGTGCTGACTGGAGGGGATGCGGCATTGCACCACCCTCAGGGCAGCAACACTGGGGCGCAGAGCCCAGCTCACAGCAGCAGCCCGCCTCTGCTTCATGTATAAATCTGGGGGGATGTACCCCTCGGGTCTCTGCTGCATAGTGGCAGGAGCTTCCCCACACTCTTGGACAAGTTACCTAGGGTCGGATGATCCCATGACCTACCCCAGCCCCAGCCCCAGCGCCAGGGCCCCATTCACCCCAGTCTCTGCCTGTACCCTACTCCATCCTTCACCACAGGTGACTCGATCTGCCTCTCCATATCCCTTCCCCTTATCTGTCATGGTGGGAAGTGCTCTACATGCCACTGGGCTGCTGCAGTTGCATATCTGTGTCTGTATGCACCCCTCCCCACTCCCTGCAGCTGCTTGGATCTGGCAGCCAAGCTGCCCTGTGGCCCTCTGTGCTGCCACTGCTGCCCTGTGTTTGGGTGAGCTCAGCCCTGTTAGCCCTGGCCTTCTGCCACCTTCAGCCAAGCAGGGAAGCATGCTCTAGCACTCCATGCATTTCTGGCCTGGGCCACTGCAGGCATGTGGCTGCATTTCCAGAATCAAAATGGAATGTCTGTTCACTTGTTCATCAGTTGAATCTATGCAGCTTAGACTAACCTGTGAAGACTGAATCGATGAATTGGTGCAGCTTTGGGCTTTTTGACTGGGCTTAGCCGTGATGTATCTTGTCTACACTATAGTGGCAGTGTGTCCCACCCCCTGAGATGTTCCCAAGCACCCAGTGCCCACCAGCTTCACTTACAAGCTCAAAACCCAGCACTTGCCTGCTCAGAACCCAGAAAAGCTGGTAAGGCTGTTCCAGAACAATCTTTACCCTGCTGTGAAGTACAGTGGAGACAGAGATCTTGAATGCAGCTGCCAAAGAATGCCCCAGAATGGTTTTAGTAGCATAGAGCAAAGACAACCCTTAAGCAGAATTTGTGTATCGTACGTCCAAGAGTGTACACTGTAGAAAAAACCCCTAACTGCTTATATGCGTGAGAAGTTGTAGGCACCTAAAGTTTTTCTACGGTACATACCGAGACATGTTTCCATCTTGTCTGAGTCAACCTCTTTCCTGCACAAATTCATCTGAAATTCACAAATTAGGTGGGTAAGCACCCAAGTGCCTCAAAGGGCCGAGTCACATGTATAGTTATACATGCTCAGGGCACATCAAACCCACTGTAATAGCACTGAAATCAGTGCACAATGCATATCCAGGGGCCATTTTCCTCCAAAAGTATGAGACTAAACAAGAGGAAAGTTGATTCTGTAGCCTAGTAAGGAGGGCACCCCTCCGCTGTGCATCCCCGGGGGGGGGGGTGTGCCTTAAACTCAAAGCTCGTGAGTCATGCTCACTCTTTTTCTCTTTCCCTATTCCTATGACTATTGCATTCGCTGCCCCTCAGTGAGCTCAGCTTCATCTGGAAGTGTGGAGGGTGATCCTAGACCAACTTAATGGCTAGTTGTGAAGGTGCTTTCCTGGGCAGTGGGAGATGTTGGGTTGAGCCTCCTCAGGCTGAGGATGGCATTGAATGAAGGTCTTCCATTTTCTGGGCAAGTGTTCTAATCACTAGGGTATTATAATAAGCAGGCAGAATCACTAATACTTTTCCTCTTCCTCTGTTTCTGGCTGTGTTTTAAAATAAAGAGTTAGCCAGTCCTCCATACCAAAGGGGTTGACCTATGCACTGAAGTGTGGGTAAGGGTATCAGAGTGTGAATGCTGGTTTTTACATAGGTACCCAAATACAGACCTGATTTATGAAAGAAATGCAGGGAAGAGATGGGATTTCAGACAAACCCCCTCCATTTGGTGTTTCCTGTTGGATGACTTAAGTGTTCCTGTAGTTGGTTTTTTTAGCTGTGGTGAATCCCATTCCTAGCTGCCTGATGTTCCTCTTGCCTTGAACTGTCCAGAAAAAGTGTGTGCTGCACACAGTTATATGAAGTATAGCAAAGTCCCTGTATTTTTGTCAAGTTATTAATATTATTAGAAAAGAAGCAAATGTTACTATTCTGGCATAAAAGGATGATGCTAGTGAGGTACAGGCTGAGGATGACTGTCCCCTATTGTCTCCTCACATTGATGAGGTTTTGCCTTTATTTTTTTACACTGGTCTCTAGTGTAATGGTTTTCTTTTATTAGAATGCTAGATGGCCTCCCTGTACTACTAGGAAAACTATGGGTGCTTGTCCACATGACACCTCTCCTGTTTCCAAGGTACACTTTTCCTGTGTTCACATGACAAAAATTGCCATTAAGCTAGCTAAATCATGCCTGCAGATCCACATTATCAGCTGAGTATATTGTTTTAGTTCTTTTTGTGGTAATTTAAAACACCTCTGATACGTTTTATTTTTAGCTCCTGAATTTCTTCCATGAGGGATTTTTTTTATTGTTTTAAATTTTCAACATGGATCTGACTTACACCTGAAAATGGGATTTTCCCTGCTTTGCAACTTTTACACCACCAGGTGCTGCTTGGGTTCACTTGTAAATCCATGAAAATCCAGTGATTTTCTCTTGCAATGATTCATCTGGATGCCAGGTTCTAATCTTGCAAATTTTTACTGATTATTAATTTACTGGGTATTTCAGATTAATGGAAAATGAAATACAACCCCCATCCCCCCCACACCCTGCTGCTTCACCAAGATGGGCAGCCCCCCACTGCTGCTTATCAGAGCTGGCTGGCCTCAGCTCATTCCACCCGGCCCCCAAACTTTTAATCCTGCTTCTGCCCAGAGTTGTGGGGACCCCCACCCCTGTTTCACCGAGATGAGCAGGCAGTGCCGCTACCCCCCCACCAAACTGCGTTCTCACTTATCAGAGCCAGCCAGTCACCCTCAGCCACTGACTTTCAACACCACCGCACAATTTTTATCCTACTCCTCTTCCACCCCCTCTGCATTTTTTTGAGTTCCTCAAGCACACAGAAGGCCATATAATATCCAAAAAAAGTAATAATGTTAGTTAACTTAAAATTTAACCAGCTAATACTTTAATTTAATCACATACTTTAACTTTTACAAATGAATAAATAACTAAGGAAGGAAAGATGGAAAGAAAAAGGAAACAAACAAGTAGGATTTTCTTCATCCTCCCTCATCATGGTCTTCTGCTAGGTTTCACTCCTGCCAAAAAAAAATAATTGAAATGTGTACAATGTGTAGTGTCTCCAGTTTCTAAATATGAGAATCCAAGTACTTGGACTTTTTTCTCACACAACATAATTGTATTTTAACAAGTCTTTCTGTTACATACATACCTAAGTAATGAATCTATCCCTATTGATACCAGTCCTCCTCTGTCCATGTTGCTGCATCTCTGCTTTCAGGCCTTCAAACAGCTGTTGGGGATATGACATTGAGTATTTAGCTCATTCAAAAAATTCAACTCAAAATCGCTGTCTTTTTGCAAGCCACCCCACCATCTGCCAACTTACCACTGTCCTGGACTCTTCTTTGTCCCCAAAGCACAGGTGTCTGCAGCATTCCCACTGGTCCCATCCTGGGAAGGTGATTGTGCTGCAGCATGTGCACGGTAGCGTGTACCACAATTTGGGGGTGGAGGGTGGGGTTATCCATATTACCTGTGGAGTGGGGAGGGAAGGACCCCAAGTGGGTGTCTGTGCCTGATGAGAACATTGGCACATTGGGCAGCGCAAAGGCATCTTGCAGCTGTCTGTCTTCCTGCTGTGCCCCGTATATAATTTATATTACATTATGTAGGATGTTTCACCTAATGCCTTTGTAAAGGGCTAATGGCTGGTGATCTACTTGATACTTGATACCCTCAGCCACAAGACACTAACCTTGGTCATGCTGCTCCAAGTTGGCTGTCACCAGCTTTGGGATTCATATTATGGGGTGCCTCCCTGTATCACCTCACCCAGCATCACAAAAGATTTTCACTCAGCCTCTTGTATGGAAAATAAAAATATGGGACACTTTCCAAAGTCCTTTTGTGATATTCTATTTCTAGCAGAGATTTCTAAAAAATTCCTAAAGTAGATAGAGAGAAAAGACAGATAGATTGTCAACATAACCTCGTTCACACAGCCCCCACCCAGCCCCCAGTAGGTTGAAGTGCAATCAGCTTTGAGAATATTGGAATGGCAGTACATGAGGGAGAAGCACACTAATCCAGGGAGTCATAGAGCATCCCATCACCCCTCTTCTATACACTATTGTTTTAGTTACTAGAACCTGCTTGCCCACGAGATTCCGCCCTCTTGCACCCTCCCCGGATCACAGCATCCTCCTCCTCCTCCTCATCATCATCTCATTGTCCATGAAGCACCTTCAGGCTCTCCTCTTGAGGTAGTGCTCTCTTTTGGAAGAGATTGGAGAGTTTTTTGTGGTGGGCTACTCTCAGTGCTGCTCCCAGTACCTTGGCAATCATGAAACTCTTAGAAAATCCTGTCTGAACCTTTCACTCACCTGCAAAATCAGATCAACCTTGTTATTGAATTCCTTAAAACATTGTACCATATCATTATTAGTGCCTCATTGATCACATCTTTAAATTCAGATGTCATGTCTGCACTGGAAGTAGCTATGTTTTCACGTGCTTCTTTCAGTAGCTGAAGAATATTTTCCTTAGCTTCTCATTGATTTTTATTGATAATTACATTGACCATGAGCCTTAGCAGCTGCTCTTGAAGATGAAGATGGAGTGCCTGTCCACAGATAAAAACAAAGCTCTCATCAGGTCTTTGGGTACTATTAAACATTTCTTCTAAATAACAGAGAGTCATTCTTAAAATATTTTAACAGGACAGCCACTGCAAGAATTACCAATAACAGCACACTATCTATCACCCAACCATCTTACTCAAGCTGTATCCCAAAAATATTTGGCTCAGCCTCCCAGCCGACTTCCTAGCCATCACATTGAAGATTTCATAGATTTCATAGATTTCATAGACATTAGGGCTGGAAGGGACCTCGGCAGATCATCGAGTCCAGCCCCCTGCCCAAAGGGCAGGAAGTCAGCTGGGGTCATAGGATCCCAGCAAGATAAGCATCCAATTTGCTCTTGAAGGTGTTCAATGTAGGTGCTTGAACCACCTCCGCTGGCAGACTGTTCCAGAACTTGGGGGCTCGCACAGTAAAGAAATTCTTCCTTATGTCCAGCCTGAAACGGTCTTGCAGGAGTTCGTGACCGTTCGACCTCGTCATCCCTTGGGGCGCTCTGGTGAACAAATGTTCCCCCAGATCCTGGTGGTCACCCCTGATAAACTTATAGGTGGCCATCAGATCACCCCTGAGCCTGCGCTTTTCCAAGCTAAAGAGTCCCATGGCTCTCAGCCTGTCATCGTAAGATCTGTTTTCCTGACCTCTGATCATGCGCGTGGCTCTCCTCTGCACTCTCTCAAGCTTCTCCACATCCTTTTTGAATTGTGGAGCCCAAAACTGGACGCAGTACTCCAGCTGCGGCCTCACCAAGGCCGAGTACAAGGGGAGAATGACGTCCCGGGATTTGCTTGAGAAGCATCTATGGATGCAAGCCAGCATTTTGGTCACTTTACTAGCTGCAGCATCGCATTGGAGGCTCATGTTCATCTTGTGGTCAATGATGACCCCCAAGTCTCTTTCTTCTGTAGCGCTATGCAACGTAGCACTGCCGAGCCTATAAGGGTGCTGCAGGTTTTTCCTCCCAAGGTGGAGAACCTTGCATTTTTCGGTGTTAAACACCATGAGGTTCTCGTCCGCCCATTTGCTGAGCTTGTCCAGGTCAGCCTGGATCACCCGCCTATCTTCTGGCGTGGATGCTTTGCCCCAAAGTTTGGTGTCATCGGCGAACTTGGCCAGTCCACTCCTGACTTCAATGTCCACATCATTAATGAAGATGTTGAACAAGATGGGTCCCAGAACAGAGCCTTGAGAGACCCCACTGGTCAAAGGGCACCATGATGAGTGACTGCCATTGATTACAACCCTCTGGGTCCAATCATGGAGCCAGTTTCCCCGCCAGCGGATCGTGGTGGAGCCAAGGCCACAACTGGCCAATTTGGCCAAGAGGTGATCATGGGATACCAGATCAAAGGCTTTTTTGAAGTCAAGATATATGACATCAATCACTTCTCCCTTGTCCAGGTGATAGGTCACCTGGTCATAGAAGGAAATGAGATTGGTCAAACAAGACCTACCTGCAACAAACCCGTGCTGGCTATCCCTTAGGATGTTAGCCTGGGCCAGTCCATCAAGGATGGCCTCCTTAATAAACTTTTCTAAGATCTTCCCCAGAATAGAAGTCAGGCTAATGGGTCTGTAGTTAGCCAGATCCACTCTCCTCCCTTTCTTGAAGATCGGCACCACATTGGCCTTCTTCCAGTCTTCGGGCACTACACCAGAGCGCCAGGAGTTTTCAAAGATAGAGCTGTGCTCTCTGCTGCTCCCCACTATGCTCTTGCCCTACACCTCAGCTCCCTCTGCAGCTGGCTTCAGCAGCCCCTGCTGCAGTGGCCCTACTGGGGGTGAGAACCTGGAGGTCTGCTCTCCTGGGAAGCAGCTCCAGCCCTGCAGGTCATGTGGTGCCCAGGTGCAGCACCCGCCACAGGGACCAGCACCATGATCTCCCTCTGCCCACCCCCTCAAATTTGTCAATGTAAATCTGTAAAAACTGAAAATGCAGAACAGTACTACCACTGCTGTTACTTACAAGTCACCATTTGCGAGGATAGAGGGGTCTCCATCTCAGGACTCTGCTGTTGCCTCCCCGACACAGTACTCTCTTTGGAACTAGTCAAGTCCTGGACACAATGATGTTTGAGTCAGAGTCCTCCTCTTCTTCATCATGAACAGGAGAGTTATTTCAGTCCCATATCTGTTGAATCTCCTGGGTGTCTGGTTCCAAAATACATGGGTTGACCAGAGTAGAGGAAGATCATCTCAGGCTGCATGCCAAAGAGGTCCCTTGAGCAGTCCCAAGCGAGTCACTGGTCTGTGACTGATTCTGTTGTTGAGGAGGAGGTTGATTGCGTGGAACTTTCAAAGTGGCTGTGGCTTGAGACGTACTTTGGCACTGGGGAGTTTTTGGTTCTTTGTGATGCAAATCTCTTGTTCCAAACCTGGTCACGCAAGCCTCTGAGGCATCTCTTTTAAGGGTGATAGGTTGTCATAAAATGGAATTGTTCTCCGTGAGGCTGAGAATTATTGTCCTTTACACAATGGAAGTCACACTTTAAGGCCTTCATCTTACTGTGACACTGTTCCCAGTCGCATTTGATGCCAAGTTGCTTTAATAGTTCAGCAATAGAGACATAAACAGGGTTATTCCTGTGGTTTTGCTGTTGTGTCATTGTGCTCCATTCACCTCAAATGTCAATCAGTGCCTCAACTTCTGTATAAGTTGGTGGGGGTGCGGGGGGATGGTGGACCAGAGCGGTTTTTTTAGGCACCGACCATAGAGGTTGAATATTCTATATGCTGGATGGGAAATTGTGGAATGGAAACAATTTTTTCATGCAAAGACATTGGCAGGCTGCTCCCATCCATGACTTTGGGTCATGTATGGTTTGGTTTAGACTGTTTAAGCACACAGGCTATCATTTTTGGAATGCGGTAACATTTCAGCTCTTTTGAAACAAAGCAGGCAACCTGCAGTTGTAGGGAGCATGTGGTTTCTGTAGTCATCGAGATGTAAATGACATCAGTGGTTTCATGCTAATCTAGGAGAGTGACTTTTGCAGACATTTGAACAAGAGGTCACTCAACAGGCCAAAATCTTTGCGTGTCCTGATGTCTTCCTTGAATCCTGAGGGACTAAGGAGAAAGCAGAGGTTAATCTTAAAGGGTGTCAGACATTCATGTTGCAGACGTATGGTTCTTCTGATGGGCTTCAGTAACTTGATGTACCTGTGGTCTGGTCTTTTAAACCTCCTCAAGAGCCAACTTTGCACATTTGCTGTGAAGAGGATGCTGTTAATTGAAGTGGGGAAGATGCTCTCACATTGCACCAAACAAAAAGTGTTGTTGCTAAAGGCTATAGTTGCTTCCTGGCCATACGTTAATGTCCAGCCTCGTGAGATATGGGCACATTAAAGCAGCTCAGATGGGTGGGAAAGAATAGCCATGTCAACATGGAATGATTACCAGTGGCTGGAAACATTTAGAAGGAGCAAACAGATGTTCTTCCACATTATTAGCTTGCTGAAACTGCACATCCAGCATCAGTGGACTGTCATGCAGCGGCCCATCAGCCCAGGGAAGCGTGTTGCCATGCCTGTGATGAAACTGGCCACTCCAACGAGCCTGTGACATGTGGCTAATCAATTCAACATGGCTCCCAGAACTGCTGGGAGGGTGATCAGCGAGGTATGCCACCTGATGCAGGACCTGGCAGCAAAACATTCATCTGCCTAAGTTACCTCCATGAGATGGTGGAAGGATACTGCAAAATAGGCTTCCCTAATTGCATGGGAGTGCTTGCCAGCACACACATTCCTATCCTAAACCAGTCCCAGGATAACCATTCATTCATAAACAAAAAGGGGTTTCCTTCTGTGATACTGCAAGTTGTTGTGGACCACCAAGGCATATTTACAAACATTTACACAGGATGGGCAGGAAGCACCCACGATGCTCATGTATTTCAAAACTCGCCACTGCCTGAGCTGATGGACAAGGGCAATATGCCCCAAGACAGGGGAAGGTTGTCATCCAGGGTGTTCCAGTGCCCCCCGATACTAGCAGATGTGGCCTACCCACTCCTGCCCTGGCTTATGAAGCTATATGTGAGGCAAGTCAGTGACCCACAGAAATTGCTATTCAACAAGCAGCTAAGTAAGTGCCGCATGTGCGTAGAGTGTGCATTTGGGTGCTTTAAAGCCTGTTAGGTCATGCTAGCCATTTGTGTTGATCGCCAGGAGAAGGGGGATTTGGAGTAGGCTGATCACAGACCCCCAACACTGCTTTGGGGGTAGTTGTCCTGGGCAAGGAGATCCCTGGTAACTGAGGAATCTTGATGAACCTTGATAACAGTCACTGCAAAAATTCCTTACCATTTGAAATGATACAAATGAGAGAAGACATAGGATTCTTTCTGTTTTATATACAAATGTATGTAGTACTGTTTCCATTGAGGCTTTAGATAAATCATGAGCAAGCTACATTTTTACATTTACATTTTTGCATTACATTTTTATAAGTCCAAGCATTGACAGTTACATTTTTACATACAATTTTTTTACATAAACTGTTGGAAAGAGACATCAGCTTAATAAAGCAGCAGCAATGAGTAAATAGTACATAGGAGCTAGGAAAGAGTATGGGAAGAGGATAGATTAAGGTATTAGTACTTCTTCAACCTGTATTTGAGAAGTAAGGTACAATTGCTGCCTAATAGGCCTGTGCGAAGTGGCTAGTATTCACTTTGGATTCAGATTCGGTCGACTCAGGGGACAGTGCTTTGATTCAGTGATTTGAATCACTGTCCCGAATTGAGTCAGCTGAATCTCTGAATCAGCCAGGCCTATCCCCACCTGCCCCAGCTCCTGGCTCTTTGAAACAAAAAATCCCTGTCTCACTGGGTGCTGCCGGGTAGGTGGGTGATCCTTGCTGCCCCCCATTCCCCATACTGCATGGGGGGCTCTGCATGAGCCCCCTGACCCTCCTCTGCTTCCCCTGTTAATAGACTATGATCTGGAGAAGTTGAGTCAGAGCAAGCTGTCCAGCTTGAACTCCTACATCAATGGGACTGGCTGAGTGTGTGTGGGTGCTTGGTTGCATTGGAAGGCCCAGCATGAAGTAGGTAGCCATGGGATGCTGTTGGTATTCAAGTGGTGAAGCACAGGCTCCAGAACTGAGATAGCTTTAGTCTTCAACATTTGTACTTGCACATATTAGGGCTATGCGAAACAGCGCCATTCCATTTCGACTTGCTTTTCAACGTTTCGATGGAACAGTGTTTCATTTTGAATTTTGTTTTGATTTGAAACCACTGTTCCATTTCATTTTGTCAAAACAGTTTGCTGTTTTCAACACTCTTTCGACTTTTTGCCCATAGACTATAATGAGAAATCATGAAACAGTTTATAACTTTGTCATTTCTTGCCTTATTTGGATGGGGCATTCAGGGATGGTAGCCCCTTCTAAGACCATAACACTGGCCAGGATTGAAGAAGATAGGTGCAGGGGTTTCTGGGAAACTGCACCTCAAATTTTTGAATGCAAAACTCATGTCGTGTGTGGGTTAAGCCACAGCAGGGTGAAAGCTGCAGGGATGGTTGCCCCCGCTATGGCCACAAATCCTGCCAAGTTTCAAGGAGACAGGCACAGGGGTTTCTGGGAAACTTCACCTCAGGCTGCTGACAAGCAAAACTCATAACATGGGTGACTGTGTGTGTGTGTTAAGGCGTGCCTTCACTGGTGCTGGGGCCTCTAACCGACATAATGTGCCCCAATAAGGGACTCCTCCTTCCCTACATCCTCAGTTCCGTCCACCACTTTAAATGACAACAGGTAATAACTTCGTAAGCAGCACAGTAGCATCTCAGGCAGCCAAACTGTTACAGAGCCTTCTTTCCTTTCTGCAGAAGCTTCTTCACCAGCAGCTGCCAGACAACTCTCCCTGCCAGCCCCAGTCCTAGGGCTTAGATATGCCCAGGGCCCTGAATCCTTCCAGTCAGGTGCTAGGGGTGTTGGTCTAAGGACATGGCACTGGCAGACCAGATCCTTTCCTTTGGGTGAATCTAATCTGGTATGTTTTAGCAAGCCAGCTGAATAGTTAGTTACAGAAATATATTTTAGCAAGCTTTTGGGTTAAAAAACCCTTTGTCAGTGTCACAGGACACTGAAGTGCCTGCTCCTAGGGAAAGGTACAGGTGCCGGTTGCCGGGGCAACCGCAGTTTGGTCAGATGACCGGAAGGGGGAAGGGCCCGGCCTATATAAACAGCCTAGGCTGAGGCCAAGTAGGCAGTTCCCTGTTAACATCCAAGGGTGAAGGAGCTCTGCTAGAGTATGCAGCCTAGAGCAGCTTGGTGCCCTGAACAGCTCGGTTCACAGAGACTGGGAGGAGAAACCCCTCATAGGGATTTGACTGATGAGTAGCCAGAGGGCTTAGAGTTTATGTTTATCAGGAGGCTTAGTTTGAGTTATAGCCAGTTGGCTCATGCTATTGCATTTGTTGTTTGTTGTTATACTGGAGGACCGGGTGAGGCTGTAGGGGTTGGAGGAGGCCTCATGGGAGCTCCCCAGTAGCGAGGGGGTTCCTGGTGCCAGAGAGGGTACCGTGTTCTGGGGGAGAATAGACCCTGGCCCCCGTGGGGCAGTGTTGTGCGGGGGAAGCCCCAGTGCGGGCGAGTGCACAGGCGAGGAGCCCCAGTGTGGGCGAGCGACCCAAGAAGGCGGGTCTGGGGCCAGGCACGGCTATGGCCACCTGAGCCTCGATGGGGTTTGTAGACCTGAAGAGGGGGTGCATTGACCCCAGCCCTGAAAAGGGGCACAGCGCACTGGGGGCCAGGCACGGCTACGGCCACCTGAGCCCCAATTGTGAGAAGCCCAGAGGGTGCAGGAATAGAAGCCCCAGGGAGGGGAATTTGGGGGCCAGGCATGGCTACGGCCACCTGAGCCCCAATTGCGAGATGAGGCCCCAGTGCGGGCAGGGAGCGTGAGGCAGGAGCCCACTGTGGGTGGGATTGTAAGAGGGAGCCCCCGGTGTGGGCATGGCCTTGAGAAAGGCCAGAGAACATTCATGGGGAGTGCAGAGAAAGGCCCCAGTGGGGCAACTAAGACGAGCCCAGAGGACATCCGTGGGGGCGCGGGCTATAGCAAGTGGGTGCCGTGAGGGTGCAGCAAAGGAGTTCGACTAGACAACGTCCGGTACATCTGAGAGGCTTGGGGCATGGTATTAGGGGTGGTAGGAGACACGCGTAGCCCTTGAGGCTTTAATGCACAGGGTCCGCTAAGATGGGACTCAAACTGGGATACAGCAGGGGTACTGTGTCCAAGGGGGCAAAAAGGCATCCTCCCTTAATACTTTTGTCATCAAAGACGTGGCGGGCAAGAACAAGGGTGCATGAACACCCACTTGGCATGGTAGGGGGCTCTAGGAGAGATCACGGCCACTCCTAAGTTGTGCCCCGTGACAGTCAGGTTGAGGAAACACCTGCAGTTGGTCTGGTTGTGTGCTGTTCCTGGATGGAAGGGATAATAAAGAAGCCAGAGGCTGATATGCAATGCAGGCAAGAAAGCCAGTCAGTGAAAATGGAAATGGAGGCATCAGGGGGTGAGGGACAGGCTGGGTTGGGAGGAAGAAATGGGAAGTAGCAGTGTAGGTGAAAGTAGAGAGGTACCTGGGAGTCAGAGGTCCGGCAGGTTGTAGTGTGTCATAAATCCCAGATCTATATTGAGTCCATGAGTTTCTGTACTTAGGAGGCTGATGAAGTGAAGTTCATAGGCCCGGCTCTGAAAAGTTGTTTGTAAATTCAAACAAGCACCAAACCTTGCTAACCTAAACTCATCACCAGAGGCCAACTTCCTACAGCTCAAAACACAAAACCTGTCAACAATCTCCAGTACACCCACAAACTGAACACCAGAATCTGTCAAAGACAGCAATACCCAACTACGTGTGGAGGCATATTCCTCACAAAAAAAACACTCTGTCTCCAGTCTCTCAGGCCTGGTCCTGGATGTCCCCAGCCAGGAACATTGATCCCCTGGAAGTTTTCCATTTGGCTTTGAAGTTTCCTCACTATGGGGAATGCCTGGGTGCAGGAGGGCATCATCCTGCAATGGAACGCAATACCCAACATCAGAAGCAAGGAGCAGGAACTGGTGCTGTGCCACCCAGGGGCATGTGTCCCGCAAGTGTCCTGCAGGGCTGAGTTCTTGTGCCTCTGGTGTGTTGCCATTTCTCATGCACCTCAAAAGTCTACAGCACCCCACTTATTCACTGCTCCATGAATTTATAGGCACTCAGGGGGCAGACCCCTGCACCTCCTGCTGGCCTCGTTCTGGTGTAAAAAAAAAAAAAGCAGACAGTCTGGTGCTGGCCTAGTAAGTGTATGAAAACTCCCATGGGCTGGAAAAGTATGCAAAAAGCGCAGCCAATAAAAAGCAGCAAAACAGAACTCTTCCCTATGCAAAAAAATATCAGGAAAAAAATTGCTTGGGGCAGCTTTGCAAAGTGGGTAGGTGGGAGATGCAATGCTTGTGTACACTTGGGGAGCCCTGTGGAGCTTTGCACAGAAAGATTTCATGCCAAAGCTGCCTGAGCACCCCATGCAACTTGCACCCAGGATAAGCATGCAACTTGCACCCAGGAAAAGTGTGGGGCACCAAACTAGGGCAGGGGGTGATGTTTGGGTAGCCTGGGTAGCCTGAGGAGTACCCTGCACCCAGCACCTGCTGGGAACAGTGTGGAGCCCTAAGGGTACTCCCCCCATCCCCAGCCTTGGGTATGTGCAATGCTTGTGTGGGCTTTGCATACAAAGATTTTGTGCCCCAGACCCCTGAGCACTAGGGCTGTGCAAAGCTTCAGGTGGTGATTCAATTCGGAGAAAATTCAGCCCGATTTGGTGGCTGAATCTCTGAATCTGAATTGAATCAGGGGACCAATTTAAAGGTCCATAAAGATTCAGAGAGATTTGATGATTCGGGCAGTCCCTGGTGGCTGCAGCAGGGAGCTGCAGCCACTCCAAGCTGGTAAGTACTAGGGGTGGGGGAGGTGGAGCTGGGGGAGAGAGGAGGGGACCATGGGGGGACCCCTGCCAGCCCCCCCAACCCCAGTCCACTCCCCCAGCCCCTCCATAGCTGCCTCGCCTGTCGGGGCTCTGCCCCTTTAAGAAAAAAAAAGCGGAGAAAAGCCCTGTGACTGACTGTTCCTCATGCAGCCTTGGGGTTTTGGGGGCTTCTGCAGAGCCCCCCATGTGGCAGCAGCAGTGACTCCCAGGGTTTCTTCAGGGTTTTTTTTTCTTAAAGGGCCAGAGCTGGCCCATGCAGGACACCAGTAAGGGGGCTGGGGGAGTCGGGGGGGAGGGTTGGGGGCTCATGCAGAGTCTCCCATGCAGTGTGGGGCAGTGGAGGACAGCTGGGATCACCCCTTGCCCAGCAGCACCTGCTGAGCTGGGGATTTTTTTCCCCCAAGTGCTGGGAGCTGGGGCAGGTGGGGTGGCCATTGCTGGGCTGGGAGATGGGTGGGGGATGGGCCTGGCCTAGCTGATTTGGAGATTTGGCTGCTGCTGAATCTCCGAATCAGTTTCAGCCAAATTGAATCAGGACAGTGATTCGAATCACCGAATTGAATCACTGTCCCCCAAATCAGCCAAATCAGAAGCGAATATTAGCCACTTCACATGGGCCTACTGAGTGCCCTGTGCAAATTGCACCGAGGAAAAGCAAGTGGCAGAAATGCTGCAGCAGGGCGTTTCTTGTCCTAAAGTGCCGCCTGGCAGTAAGGTAGTACTGAAAGGGCAGGAGGGAAAAATTGTTCTGACGTGTCCCCTAGTGCATTTTACTAATTATAGCATAATAAGCCCTTAAATAAAATCACATCCATGTTACGTATTTAGCTGTCGTGAACTAGGAAAGAAAAATTAAATCAAGAACATTTTTAGCAGATAAAGGCCAATTACATAGACAAGTACCCTCTATTACAATTCGTGGCCATGATTTTCTAACAGTGATATTTTATCCCGCTGTGTTTGGGTACACCATCAGGGGCTATATTTTCATAGGATACATGTTTTAGTGTTTTCTTGTCTTCCTATATATTGATAAAGTGTTGGGTGCATGGATCAAAAGTGCTATGGAAACTCTAAGTAATAAAAATGTTGATGGAAAATGGAACTAATTTTGTGGAGAGAGTCTCTCCTTTTATTGAAAAACACAGATATTTCGCGAATTTCCACCTGTTCCACTTGCTAATCTCACCCCACGTGCACTTGCTTGCTGCACTCTAATCTTGGTCCCTTCCCCATGGCTCCCCTTAATCTGGGGCAACTGTAACGCTTCTTGATTTAAGGCAGCCCAAATCTAGAGTTTCATGTAAAGTGAAGGCCCAGTAAAGGACCCAAAAGGAAACTGGTAAGAGTGCTAGGCAAAAAGTTTAGTGCTACTTATTCCTTTATCCTTACTGAGTCCTCCTTACTGATTTTAATAACTTGCAGCAAGATGAGGGATATAACATTTAATGTTTCTGGGAGGCTGGTAAGTCTGGGTTGCTAATAAGGAACATGTGAGTGATACACTGTCTAATCTATACAGTATTGTCTCTTTATAGAACCTGTCCTTGTCCCTGAAGCCTTCACTCAGCGCTCATGAGTCATTTCCTCTCCCCCCTGAAGAGTGATTCTGTAAAAATAGCAGCATAGGGTTCCATGTTTATTGACTTGCAGTGAATTTCAGAATGAAATTGTTCAGTTTACTGGTAGAAAGATGCTTTTCCTAACTTCTGCCTTGACAGCCTTGCCCTAGGAGCTGAAAGTCAAGCTATTTCCTCTGTGGCTTGGGCACCATGGCCAATAATTCAGAATCTTTGGGCCAAATTACACCAATGAAAGCCTTCCAGGATCATCTCCTCCATTTCCCTATAGTCTTTTAATATTATGCTGTTAAAGAATCATACAACAGGTGGATTCCCAAACTCTGGATTACTCTGACAGAGGTGTGTGTGGGTCTTGACCCATCCCATATCATCCAAAACATAAAAGGCCTGCTGAGAGTCAGAGGGGTTGTGTTGGGAAAGTAAGACGTAAAAGATTGTGAATTGGCTATTATTCTAGGGCCCTGGACAATCCATACATAAACTAGATCACCAGTAAGGCTGCTCTAATTATTTTGAGGACCAAGCAGGCCTGTTGGTGCCCTGAGACTATGAAAGTGTAGCAAACCCCTCAGGTTTTTCTTTTTTTAAAAAACTTAAAAATACATTTCCTCCACTTCCCCAACCATTTCTGACTTTCTCTCTGCCCTCTCTACCCCTTAGAAGTGATTACAAGTAATATTAGTTAAGCTAAGGTAAATTCTTATACTCCCACATAGTAACAAGCCCCCTTTATATTGTAAATAGTGTTCTCTTATGTTTGTATTGATTTTTACTGTTTTATATTGAATTTATACAATTTAGGCCTATGTCTATAAAGTAATGCCAAGTAATATCAAGTTTCCATTTTGTATGTCTAGCCTCCATCTTGTGTCCTTTGCCTGGGTGTTACCTATGTTGTAACTGTGATTCATGTCTAACCGGTCTCATGTAAATTGGTTCCTCAATGAATGGGAATAAATGAGGGTGCCTGAGGTACAATCGTAGCAGGCCTCTACTGAATGATCAACTCAAAGACCAGAACCTTGCCTTGCATTGACTTACCCAGGAACAGAACAGAAACCCAGCATTTGAAAGACAAAGACCGTACAGAAACCAGCTACCCCACCATTGTGTCCTACCAGACAATGAAGACACCTGGATCTGCACGTAGGCTTCTGAGCAGGACTGCCCTTGCCTGGACATGTCCCTTCCATAGGAGACACAGGTAGCTCACCCCTATAAAAGAGGTGGTAGAGTGTGACCTCCTTGGGACACCCTCTCCATCTGGCCCAGCACTGCGCCACACCACCTGTCCACCCAGAGGCCCTACCTGTGACCCCCTCTGGACAGCACATTGCTGGAGAAGACTCCGACTAGCCATCGATGATCAACTCACAGCCTACAATAGGTAGCTATTAGGGTTGTGTGAAACAGCACTGTTCCATTTCGACCTGTGTTTCACTGTTTTGATGAAACTGCATTTCATTTTGAATTTTGTTTCAACTTGAAACTGCTGTTCCATTTTGTTTTGTTGAAACAGTTTTGCTGTTTTGACTCTGTTTTGACGTTTCGCCCATAGGCTATAATGGGGAAGGTCAAAACAGCCTATAAGTTTGTCATTTATTGTCTGATTTGGATGAAACTTGCCAGAACAGCAGCCCCTTCTGAGAGCACAAAGCTTGCAAAGTTTCAAGGAAATAGGTGCAGAGGATTTGGGGAAACTGCACCTCAAAATCTTGAAAGCAAAACTCATGTCACGGGTATGTGTTAAGCTACAGTGGGGTCAAAACTGCAGGCATACTAGCCCCTGCTGACTACACAATGCCTGCCAAGTTTCAAGGACATAGGTGCAGGGGTTCTGGGAAACTGCACTTCAAGCTGCAGGCAAGCAGAACTTATGACATGGGTGACACTGTGCGTGTTAAGGTGCAGCAGGGTGAAAGCTGCAGGCATGCTATTCCCTGCTGAGGCCACAAAACCTGCCAGCTGTCAAGAAGATAGGTGCAGGGGGAGCCTGGGTTCTGGAGCCCTAACGGTCACAAGCTGGCAGAGGGTAGATTCAGATTAGACATCAGGAGGTGCTACTTCACTGTCAGGGCAGCTAGGATCTGGAACCAACTTCCAAGCAAAGTGGTGCTGGCTCCTACCCTGGGGGTCTTTAAGAGGAGGCTAGATGAACACCTTGCTGGGGTTGTTTGACCCCAGTGCTTTTTCCTGCCATGGCAGAGGGTCGGACTTGATGATCTGCTCAGGTCCCTTCCGACCCTACCAACTATGAAACTATGAAACCTCTAGCTGCTGACCGGCAAAACTTGTCTCATGGGTGCTTGTGGGACTGTATCTGTCTTGGAACACGGGGGTTGGGGGTGAAAACTGCAGACCTGCTAGCCCCTGCTGCAGCCACAAAGCTGTCAAAGACATAGGTGTAGGAAGGAGTCTCCGTTCTGGGGTCCTGCACATCCAAGCTGCTGGCAGGCAAAACTCGTGACAAGTCTGCTTGTGCAACTGTGCCTGTCTTGGGGGATGGGGAGGGGATGGTGGTAAATCTACTGCAGGCCTGGCTTCTAGGCCTTGCTGTGGCCATGAAGCCTATCAGCTGTGTCTATCTTAGGGTACAGGGGGTGAAAAAAACTACTGCAGCACACCCAGCTTTCTTTCTGGGTCCCCACCCCCACCCACCCCCCTGGCTGCCCCTCTCCAGCTCTGGGACCCAGAGCCCCTCTCTGGCACTTGCAGCACCCGAGACACCTGCAGCTCTCTGACCCAGCTCCCAGTTCCCCCGCAGCCCCTCCAGTTACCCCCAGTCCCAGTTTCCCTTTCCCCATGTACCTCTTGTCATGTCTGAATTCAACCTGTCAGTTA
Organism: Crocodylus siamensis; assembly: GCF_052110815.1. Taxonomy (NCBI): domain Eukaryota; kingdom Metazoa; phylum Chordata; order Crocodylia; family Crocodylidae; genus Crocodylus; species Crocodylus siamensis. The sequence continues at coordinate 124,695,278 of NC_143398.1, read as the reverse complement.
GACTGCCGATGCCAGCAAAGCAAAAGACTATAATAACTTAGTAAGGACGCTGGCCATAAAACACCCCTCAGCACTAGTGGCCTTTATTTCTTTGCTGAAAGATATATTGCAGTTGGAGTTTGTTACCCCAGGTAAGTGAATGGGGCCTTGTGGGGTCTGCTCCCTACTGGGGTCTCTGGCGTGCCAGCTGGAGGAGCTCCAGGCCACAGTCCAGAGACTGCGTGCCATCAGGGACTGTGAGCAGGAGATAGACTCCTACTGCCAGGCCCTTCTCCCCCGGGAGCCGCAGGGGAGAGCTCCGTCTCCCTCCACGACTAAGGAGGACTCTGGGACCTCCCGCTCTGCCCACTCAGGGGCATGGACCAAGGTGGTCAAGGGCCTCAAGGCCCGCCGCACCAAGGCCCCTGCCCCGCTGGAGCTTAGCAACAGGTTCGCACCTCTTGCAGCCCCAGCAGAGACTGCTCAGTTGCCAGCTCCCGCAGGCAACCCAGCCTCGGCCGCAGCTACTGGCCCCGCTCTCCCCAAGACAAAGCGTAAGGTGTTTGTTGTGGGAGACTCCATCCTGCGGGGCACTGAGGGGGCAATCTGCCGCCCCGACCCCTTAGCCCGGAAAGTCTGCTGCTTCCCGGGGGCCCGCATCCGAGACATTGCGGAGAGGATCCCGCAGCTCCTCCGGCCCACAGTCCACTCCCCCATGCTCCTTATTCATGTGGGCACCAATGACACGGCTCGGAGCACCCCCAGCCAGGTCATGAGGCGCTACAGGGAGTTGGGAGCGGGGCTTAGGGGTCTGGGAACTCAGGTGGTGTTTTCGTCGATCCTCCCAGTCTCGGGCTATGGGCTGAGGAGGGAGAGGAGGATCCACGCGGTGAACCAAAGACTGTGGCGCTGGTGTTATCGGGAAGGCTTTGGCTTCCATGACCAACAGCCCGCTCTTTGGAGAGAGAGGCAGCGAGCTGCTGGGAAGAGATGGCCTCCACCTCTCTCCCCTGGGGAGGAGGCTCTTCTCAGCCAGGCTGGCTGACCTGCTCCACCGGGCTTTAAACTAAGCCCGCTGGGGAATGGGGGGACTATTGCCCCTGCTGGCCCACTGAACGGCCCTTGCAAAGCCAGCGGACCAAGGCACTTAATGGGGCAGCCCACCCCTGCCCCAGCCCTGGCACAATCTGTGGGCAAGGCAAGAGCCCCCAAGGGCACACTTGCCTTGCCTGTACACTAATGCCAGGAGCCTGGGCAACAAGCAGGATGAGCTCATCCTCCTGCTCAGTGCAAAGAAATATGATGTCATTGGGATAACGGAGACCTGGTGGGACTCCACCCATGACTGGACCACGGGTATAGAGGGCTATACCCTATACAGGAGGGATCGTGTTGACAAAAGAGGCGGGGGTGTAGCTGTCTATGTCAAGGAAAGCTACATGTCCCTGCGAGCTGATGTTGGCGACCGGCATGGACAGCTAGAGACCCTCTGGGTGAAAATTCGTGGGGAATTCGGCACAGGGGACACAACGGTGGGAGTCTACTACAGACCTCCCACTCAAAGTCCTGAGCTTGACCAGGAGTTCGCCCGGGAACTGACTGAGGCAGCTTGCTCCAGGACCTTGGTTGTCATGGGTGACTTCAATTACCCGGACATCTCGTGGGAAGATCACTCAGCTAAATCTGAGTGGGTGCAAAGCTTTCTCTCGTGTGTGGATGACCTCTACCTGACTCAAGAAGTCTATGGGCCAACGAGAGGCAAAGCGCTGCTTGACCTGGTACTGGCTACGGGGGATGACCTAATCAGAAACCTAGTGATTGATGGGAAGCTGGGTGACAGTGACCACAAGCTGATCACCTTCACCATCCGCCGTAAAACTGGCAAGTCAGTCAGCAACACAGAAGTCCTTGACTTCAGAAAAGCCGACTTTGATAAGCTCAAGAGGCTAGTCAGTCAGGCCCTCAGGGACCATGACCCCAGGGAGATGGGAGTTCAAGAAGAGTGGTTGCTTCTCAAGGAAGCGATCCTCAGTGCACAAGCTAAATCTATTCCAACACGGAGGAAAGGCAGCAAGAAGGCACAGCAGCCCGCCTGGCTCTCCAGAGACCTAGCGGGCCTCCTGTGGCTAAAAAGGAAAGCCTACAAAGGATGGAGGACAGGATTCACCTCCAAGGAGGATTACTCTGCGCTGGTCTGGTCCTGCAGGGAGCAAACCAGGAAAGCCAAGGCTGCAACTGAACTCCAACTAGCTTCAGGCATCAAGGACAACAAAAAGTCCTTTTTCAGATATGTGGGGAGCCAGAGGAAAAGCAAGGGCAATGTTGGACCCCTGCTAAACCAGATGGGGCAACTGACAACTGACGCCCAGGAAAAAGCCAACCTATTAAATAGGTACTTTGCGTCAGTCTTTCATCAGTCACACGGGATGCCCATGCCTGCTATGGGACAGGGAAATCTGGGTGAGGGGGATCCCCTACCCTCTATCAATGCTGACCTCGTGAAGGAACACCTTGAGAAGCTGGATACCTTCAAGTCAGCCGGCCCTGATAATCTGCACCCCAGGGTACTCAAGGAGCTGGCGAGAGTCATAGCCCAGCCCCTGGCACGGATCTTTGAAAACTCCTGGCACTCTGGTATAGTACCCAAAGACTGGAAGAAGGCCAATGTGGTGCCGATCTTCAAGAAAGGGAGGGGAGTGGATCCGGCTAACTACAGGCCCATTAGCCTGACTTCTATCCTGGGGAAGATCCTAGAAAAGTTTATTAAGGAGGCCATCCTTGAGGAACTGGCCCAGGCTAACATTCTAAGGGACAGCCAGCACGGGTTTGTTGCGGGTAGGTCTTGTTTGACCAATCTCATTTCCTTCTATGACCAGGTGACCTATCACCTGGACAAGGGAGAAGAGATTGATGTCATATATCTTGACTTCAAAAAAGCTTTTGATCTGGTATCCCATGATCACCTCTTGGCCAAACTGCCCAGTTGTGGCCTTGGCTCCACCACAATCCGCTGGCTGGGAAATTGGCTTCGTGGTCAGACCCAGAGGGTTGTGATTGATGGCAGTCACTCATCATGGTGCCCTGTGACCAGTGGGGTCCCTCAAGGCTCTGTCCTGGGACCCATGCTGTTCAACATCTTCATTAACGATGTGGACATTGGAGTCAGGACTGGACTGGCCAAGTTCGCCGATGACACCAAACTTTGGGGCAAAGCATCCGTGCCAGAAGATAGGCGGGTGATCCAGGCTGACCTGGACAAGCTCAGCAAATGGGCAGACGAGAACCTCATGGTGTTTAACACCAATAAATGCAAGGTTCTCCACCTTGGGAGGAAAAACCTGCAGCACCCTTATAGGCTTGGCAGTGCTACGTTGGTTAGCACTACAGAAGAAAAAGACTTGGGGGTCATCATTGACCACAAGATGAACATGAGCCTGCAATGCGATGCTGCAGCTAGTAAAGCGACCAAAATGCTGGCGTGCATCCATAGATGCTTCTTGAGCAAATCCCGGGACATCATTCTCCCCTTGTACTCGGCCTTGGTGAGGCCGCAGCTGGTGTACTGTGTCCAATTTTGGGCTCCACAATTCAAAAAGGATGTGGAGAAGCTTGAGAGAGTCCAGAGGAGAGCCACGTGCATGATCAGAGGTCAGGAAAACAGATCTTACGATGACAGGCTGAGAGCCATGGGACTCTTTAGCCTGAAAAAGCGCAGGCTCAGGGGTGATCTGATGGCCACCTATAAGTTTATCAGGGGTGACCACCAGGATCTGGGGGAACGTCTGTTCACCAGAGCACCCCGAGGGATGATGAGGTCGAACGATCACAAACTCCTGCAAGACCGTTTCAGGCTGGACATAAGGAAGAATTTCTTTACTTGCGAGCCCCCAAGTTCTGGAACAGTCTGCCAGCGGAGGTGGTTCAAGCACCTACATTGAACACCTTCAAGAGCAAATTGGATGCTTATCTTGCTGGGATCCTATGACCCCAGCTGACTTCCTGCCCTTTGGGCAGGGGGCTGGACTCGATGATCTGCCGAGGTCCCTTCCAGCCCTAATGTCTATGAAATCTATAATGTCTATGAAAAGTTCTGTTCTCCATGTTTTAGAGGCTTGTTGACTGTAATGATAAAGATTGCAGGTGCACATCGGATGTTTAACCTTTTGAACCCGCTGAGGGCAGTAAAGTAGGTCAAATGAATAATGTATCTAGGTCAGATGAATGATGTATTTAGGTCACTAGTGTAGGAACGTAATTGGCGGTCAGTAAATATTCACAATTGGCACGTAGCGATTGGTCACTGCTGACTATAACTAAGAACAGACTCCCACCAAAAGGTGGAGAACTCCGTGCACACCAAGGAGACACAGTCAGCGGATTGGCCACTTGCAGACATTTCCCCACCATCGACCTTCATTTTGGCGTATTCGTTTCCTACCGGTTCGTTCATCCTTCTCGTCAAAGAGCTCTCGGAAGTTTACTGATCGAAAGTGCGTTATAGATTTTTCCCTGTGTATGAACAGTTGACCAGTTCTGGGACTACCAAGTTGGGCAGCCGCACCTAGCTTTCAGATTAGAAAGCAAGGGCTCGGCTTGGGAACCCCGTGAACCAACAGGCTCCTTTAGACTGTTCTGTTTTATGCACTGCAACTGAACAAGTCAGCTCTCCTGCCTACGCTGCGACCATCGGTAGCGTAAGTACAATAAACTTTTCATATAACCAATATGCTCCAAGCCACCTGACTCCTACTCAACGCTAGTCGCCACCTGTCTGGTCATCCATCCCTTCCGTGCCAAGCCGGTTGTGCCGACCCAGGCTCGCAGGTCAAGGGTACACCGGTTACCGAGGCGCAACACCTCTCAGCTCCCCCATAGTCTCTTTGCTCCAGCTCTGGCCACTTTAACCTTAAATAACTCTGTTCTCAAGTGATCCCAAGGATGAACAGGATCCCTGTACTCAAGGATGAACCCCAGGGTACATTGATCTCAAGTAACCCCAGGGGCCACCTGACCTTATGTAACCCCAAGACCCAGTGACCTCAAGTGACCCCAAGCACCAAGTTACCCCTACGCTCCCTCGTATTAACATGCAGCCATGAAAGTGCATGTTTGTGTATGTGTGTGTGAACACATAATGGTGTTTGTATAGTTTGTGTGTGTGTATAAATTTTGTATCAAGCCCTCCTGTCTAACAGTGCAATATTGAGATCCCAAGTGTTGATCTGGTGTGTGTCAAGTCAACAAAAGGCACAAGAAGGACTACACCAAAATGGTCTTCCTGTAGTACACTTCCCCATGGGACAGCCCTGACCCTGGCCCTGCAGGTAGGAAGGTGGCAGTGGGTGGACAGGGGGGAAGTGGCAGTGACAGTGATGGCAGGTGGCAGGGGAAAGGCGGCAGCCATGGCAGGCGGGGTAAGTGGTGGGGGGGAGTGGCAGTGGTGACAGGCAGTGAAGCGGAAGCTGGGCAGGATCACGGAGCCCACACTGCTGTGCCAGGGCTGGGGCCAGTGGGGACCCAGGGCAGGGCAGCAGGAGTGTGGAGCCTGGGTTGGCGGGGCATGGGGTCCTCCTGGCTCCATTGCATGGGGCTCACATGCAGTTCTCAGGTTCTCTGCCCAAGTTGTGTTCCTGTGGGGGGAGCACCGTGCAATGGGGCCAGTAGCCTGGCCCTACTCACTGCTATGTACAGGTTATGGGGAATGGCAGGGAGCTGCGCACCATGGAGCTGGGTCAGCTCCACCCCTTTCCCTGCCACCCTGCCTTAGCCCATGATCTGAGTGGGGCTTCCCCGGCAGTGTGGGGCTTAGGCATGTGAGCCCTGTGTGATGGAGCTAATGGCTTGACCACATTCAGTTCTGGGGCTCGCTGGGGCTGTACACTACTGGTGGACTTTGCCTGCCATGGGCTGCAAGCACTCTGAGGGCCTGTGGCCATACCCCTCCCATGCACCCCCCCTCACACACACCAGCCACCCTCCCCTTCCACAAACCCACAGCCCCCCAGAAACCCCATACCTACCCATGCATGCACACACACTCATACAACTCCACAAACATCCTCCCACAAACGCCACACACACTCACACACCCACACATCCCTACAAACACCCACCCACCCCATACCCACTCACCCATACCCACACCCCCACACCTACACACCACCCCAACAAATCCCACACCCCACACATACACACACACACATCCCACAAACCCCATAGCCACCCACCCATACCCCCCACACCTCTCCACACCCCCCACAATATACAAGAGTAAGACTTTATTTTGAGCTATTATGCAATCATCTCTATGTACACGATGAAAACACACACATATCAGGCCAAAAATATGTTTTAAATAAAATGAAAATATTTTATTGTAGATGTTTGATTTTTAGTATATAATTTGGGGGTTTTTTGGTTCCAAGATGGCAAACCCCTTCCCAAAAAGAGTACTTCTACAGGCAAGGTGAGGGACTTCCAGTGGCAAAGGTCAGGGGGTTAGGGACTGGACTTATAGTCCCAAGATGGCGACCAGGGGTCAGGGCACCTGTCAAGATCCTTGCAGCCCTCAACAGCTCACCAAAACTTGGTAAGTGGCCCTCCAGCTGAAATAATTGCACACCCTTGGTCTACACCATACCCTGTAGCTGAACACAATGCTGACACATGTATTTAGACCTATTATATCTGTCTCAGTGTTTTATTTCAAATATTGTATGAATGAGCTGAAGAGATTTTCATGAAATATCTAACAAGGGAATGTTGAAAATATTATTGCATGTGGGAGAAAAATACAGGATGAGAGTGGGTACCATCTGGGGAAGAGATTGCTTTTTGCTTTCCTTTATTTCCTGCAGTTAAAATGTTCTTAGTGTGATTCACTGGTATATTAGAACTGTTTTGTACTGCTCTGATGGCAAAAAATGTCCCTTTAAACCAAATTAAGCAACCATTGGAGAATTCCTTCTGAACAACAGGCTCTGATATCACCCACTTTTTTGGCGGTCTGTACAAAGGATATCTTGCAAAAAGATGGCAATACCTGAGGTGTCTTTTTCTTGGAGTAGCTCTGCTTGCCCTAATGGCATCTTTTGGTAGCCTGAACTTTTAAGAAGTTCTAGTTCAGGTTGAAGATCTGATCCACTGTGAAGATGGTTCCCAAGATCAAAAAGGTACAAAGGAGCTGAAAAGTCATCTTTGCCTCTATCTGCTTTGGAATGTCCTTAATTAAACCAGAGAATGAAGACTAATATCTGTTTTTAATTAAAGCTGTAGGAACTACAGTTAAATACCTATCAATGCTGAACTACTAGTCTTAAAGTCACTTTGCCCCAGGCTTGAAACCCATTTATATTTGGAAATGTTTTGCATTGTCCAGCAGAGGTTTGAAAACATATAAAAATAATATTCCTGCTTTAACTATCCTAATACCCATGTCACAGTCTGGTAAGCATTATTTTATTTGATTTGCAAATAAATAAAGTAGGTCACTTAGCAAATCAGTGAGCTGTGAGAATAGAGCCAGGTGTTCTTGTTTATCTAGCATAATTCTAACAACATTCCTCTTTTTTACTATGAATTTTAAACATATTGCCTTGTTAATATGAGGCAGAGTCTTCACACAATGCCCTTACATTGTGCAAAAGATCCGAAGGAAACATAGCAGTATAACAGGCTATGAAGTGACTGAGACTGTTATAATATTCCAGACTAAGGAGTCTGAGTCTTAATGGCAAGTTGCATCTTCCATCTGGTAAAATAAATGATCCCCCCACTGGAGAAAATACTTTGTAACTAGCTCTATGAAAAGTATTTCTATAATTTAGCAATTCTTTTTCTCTGACTACAAAAAGTCACAATAAAACTGGGGGAAAATATTTTGGAGACTGATAGAAAGCCTCCTAATCCAGTCAATTATAGCAAGCTGCTGTCCCTGCACTTCACTTTCAGATAGGCAGTATCTTAAGCTTACCCAGAATTCATGACTGGAGAATTTGTTAGTAAATTAAAATCTCTGAGGAGAAATGCTTTATTTTTAGTACAGAGAAAACTGTGCTGTGGCTGCTTTTCTTCACGCTTTAACTTTTAGCATTGCAATACATAATTGGATATGACTTGGAGGAAGAATATCTGTTGACTCTACATTGCCTTTAATCAAAATATCACAGAACCATGCAAGTATCAAAGCCTCCATGTGCAACTCTGCTGGTGTAGTAATAGTATTTAGCTCCAGTTTTCAAATTTGTAAACTGAGGCAGGATGAGATTAGTGTTTGTTAGAAAATGACTGCCAGAGTTGGAAATACGATCCCCAAATCCCAGTGACTTCATCAGGTGTCTCATCAAGCTGGCTGACCTCTTCTGTAAGGACTACACCACACTGAAATATTTCAGTAGATTTGAATGCATTGACTTGCTTGGTTCTGGTCTCTCATAATTGGTATCTCTGCTCTTCATTTTACTTCACCATCATAGCAGCAAATGAGGCTCCAAACCTTGAAAAACAGTCAAAGTGAACACGGGTACTTGGCATTCAAAATGCACAGCAAATTGTTAACTTTTCCCCTTTTATATATCAACCATTTTGTGGGGAAGCTAGACTGTATAAATATCTAATAATGGGTTTCAGGGGAAGATATCTGATGCTGGTCCAGACTAGTTACTAAGAGGTTTTGTCTAATACGTTGCTTTTTTTCAGTTAGAAAAAAACTATATTATGTTTTTCATAGAAGCCCCAATCTTCTAAGACAAATAAAGGTTTCGGTATTTGTAACATGTGACTTGCTGGCTACTGTTCTGCCTTTCAGGGTGTATCCAGATGAGCACAGCTGTGCAGCATGTGGTGTTGCAAATATGTCTGCAGTGCGATATACCCCACAGTTAAGTGTTCTGCATGCTGCAAGTGTGCTTTGCCTGTGTGTGTGCTGCTCCACTTTTTTTTCTTACAGGCAGCATGTGCTGATGAAAAGCAGAGCCTGACTGGCTGGAGCCATGCTGTGAATGCGAGCCAGGCTCTGCCCAGCAGGGCTATTGCTGCGGCAGCCCTGGAAGCCCCTTAGGACCTCAGGTGAGGCTGCTGAGGTCAACACAGTGCTGGACCCAGCCTCCTCTATTGCCCCCAGGGTAACTTGCCACAGGCCAAAGTGTGCATGGCACGGGCATTCCCTGGAGACAAGTACTGTGGCATAAGGTATACCACGCTTGGCTGGGTGTGGCTTCTGAGGCCAATTGCCAGTTGTTTCATTCTAGCATTTGGGATAGGAAAGGTGGTGGTGGTGGTGAGGGGGTGTCCAAAAAGGGTTTTAAACCATCTTGCATCTCTCTTATTCTGAGGCAGGTCAGGTGTTTGCTTGGTTCTGAGTGGTAATTGGAGTAGCCTTAGGACTGCTGTAAATTGTTCTAATTTCCAGCTTGAGGCTAGGCTCTTACTGCTGCAAGGATCTATGGCAGAGCTCCAATCTGCCACATATACACCCCTGTCCAAAGTGTGCTGGCTGCAGATCGCAGCTCTGTCCTGGCCCTAGATAAAGCTGCCTTCACTGCAAGATCCCAGCAGCTTCAGAGCAGTCCCCTGCTCTGCCCTGCCAATGTGGCTGGGGCTGGCAGCTGAGGCTGGAGACCGGCCCCAGCCATGTGCACAGGGGCTGCTGGGAAATGGAGTCTGGCTGCTGTCTAGATCTGTCATTTTGCCTACCCCTGCATTATTCTAAGTGCACTCATTGTATGTGTGGAAGACACTTTTTCTGCATGTACCTTTACGTAATTACAAGCAGCAGTTCTAAGACTATGGTTTAGGTTGTGTTTTCTGGTTATGCTCTACAGAATGACTCAGGGGTGACATGTAGGGGTTGCATATGGGTGCATATGGGTGCACCCCTTACAAAAAGGCACTGCCAACAGTGTCAGCAGTGCCTGCGAGTGTTTGTCACTCACCACCCCACCCCCGACACTGCCAGCAGTGTCTGCGGGTGGTCAGCCATCCCTACTGCCCACCACCAACATTGCCGGCAGCATCTGTGGGTGGTTATTGACCCATGGTCAGCGCTCACTACTGTCCCGCTACTGTCCCCCCCCCCGCCCCCCCAGACAGTGCTGGTGACGTCTGCGGGAGCTCTCCACTCACTACCACCATGCTCCAGCCGCAGCAGCGCTTCCACCTTGTCCCCCCAGCTGCCAGGGGCACGGGTTGTTCATGGAATGATGTCTGTCTTAGTGACATGTGTATGTCTGTTAAGCAGTGGAAGCAGGGCCAGACTAATGCATAGGAAAACCAGGCACATGCCTAAGTGAATAAGGGGCCCAGTTGTGCTTATTTTACATACAGTAAAACAGGTGTCTTTGCCTGTTTGGGCCACTGCTTCTCCCGCTGTGTCCGGGGCATTGCTGCCCCCCGTGGCATTGTTGACCCTCCTGCTGCATTGCCGACCCTCCTGTGGGTGCCATGGGCCCCAGGGGAGAGGGAGGCGGGCCCTGCACAGCCTGTTATGCCCCAGGCCGTGGGGGCTCAGAGAAACCAGAAGTGCCATGATGGGCACTTCTGGTTTCATTTTACCTTACAACCCGGCATGCCGGTTAATAGAACATGCCGGTGTGTAAGGTGCCAATTGACAGAGCTTTTACTATATTATAATTATTGAGTGAAAAAAGTAATATAAATATACAGTATCAAGTTAGGGTGCAGGAATTTGTTTGCAGAGGGCCCACTAAAATGTTAATCCAGCCCTGAGTGGAAGCCAAAACCCAGAGTTGCATCCCCAGGTGTTTATACAGTGCCTGGGGAGAGCTGGCTTTCTCAGAAGGTACTTTAAAAACTCACACAATCACAGGAATCAGCCTATGGCAAGACGATAGGAAACACTGAGCACAGAGCAAATCCTGCTTCTCTGTAGAGTTTAGGTGCCTGAGTTGGGGTTGCAAGGGAAGCAGCTCTACCCAGTGAGTACTCAGAGCCCTCTGTCCCTCTGTTGAAAGTGGGTTGCAGTGCAGCAAGGAGTACAAGATTCATAGGGATGATGGAGAATAAATAAGAAAGAACATAATTGTGCTGTAGTGGTTAGAGCATTCACTTGTGTGATGGGCTAGCTGGTAATGATTTGGCCCAGGGGTTTTGCACGTGCAAAAGATGATTGAAGGGCTTGGGATTCCCTTTCCTCACAAATCAGGCCCCAGAGGCCTCCATGTCCCTTGACTGGCCCCCTGTGTCACCTGGAGGGGGTAAAAGGGGCAGTGCAGCTGACTCAGGTGAGACCAGCAAGGGACAACAAGGAAGGAGTCTCAAAGAGCCGGGCCAGTGGGGCGGGAACAGTTGTCCCAGAAGACCCTGAAGGAGCGGGACCTGCAGGCAGCAGTTGGACCCTCAGCAGCGCAGCATGTTGCCGGCAGGAGGGGCTCCCCGATGGGCTCCAGGATCCCCCTACGAGAGGCTGCTGCCAGCAGGAGAGGCTCCCCAGCTCCAGCAAGTTGCTGAGCAGTGACCTGAGAGGTACCCAGCTCTGCTTGCAGGTCCTCCAGCAAGAGGCCAGGAAATTTGACATGAGGCCGGGGCTCCTGGAAGGTCAAAAGCCCTAGCAGCTTGGAGCAATGCCAGCACTGATGACTGTGTGGTAGTTTCTGCCTACCATGTGGGCAATCTGAGTTCAAGTGCCAGCTGGGATGTACTGGGGAGAGTGAAGTGACAGGGAGAAACTCCTGTTGCAGTGGAAAAGGGGTCATTGTGTTTTCCCTCTTTCCCCCATCCAGGTACTTAGGCCTTATATTTCTTGTTATTTGACATTTTGTATTTTGTGCATTTTATATTTCGCCAACCAGTATTGTTTGTTCTTCTGTTTGTGTTTTATATTTTGTTAAACTGTCTTGTCAACTGGATGAATACGTGTATGATTGTAAGTGCCTAACCTTTATTGAATCCTGCTCCCTTGGGGCATTGTAGTGTCTCCTATACCCCCTGGTTTATACATGTTACGTTCCCAGTACTGTTTTTCTAATTAAAAGATATATGGTTACGTCCCTGTCGGTGATCTGGCTCTGCTCTATAGGGGAAGCAGGGTCCCTACACCTCCCACAGCGCTTGTGCACCTGCTCTGATCCCTTCAATGGAGAGGGGTACATCTTGGAGTATCGCCCGGGATACACTTGCAGAGAGGAGCCAGGGTTCCATCCTCTGCTTTTAAAATTGTTTCAGCCTTTTATCTAAAGACCAGAACTTCGTAAACAGTCCAGGGAGCAGGGACTAGAATCTCGGGCTCCTCCCTTCCAGGACAGGCTCATGCCTCTTGTTCACTGTCTCTTTGGTCCCATGAATCTTGTGTTCCTTAGTGCACAGGAACTTATCTCCAACCGAAATAAGCTATAGGATACTGGTTAAGGTACTCTCAAGGGAAGGAAGAGATGCTGGTTTGAATGCTCTGTTTTAACCAGAAATTGAACTCATGTGTCCCATCTTCTGGGACCAAGCATTTTCATACTTGGACAATACCAGAACTTAAAAATATTCAGGAAGTGAACTAAGCTGCAAAACAGCAAGAGGACAGCCAGTAATCTTTATTTGCAACAACATATCTTGGGGTAGAAATAAATTTAAAGGAAGAAAAACTGCAGAACTCATAGAGATAACTGACAGAGATTACCCAGCAGCTGTGCCCACTGCATCAAAGTAAACTAAGTGGGGGGTAATGTTAATCCTATCTTCCTTCTGCTTTCTTAACTATTTTTAAATGTAACCATCTTCAAGGAAATGTATAGAATAAGACCAGGGATGGCAGGAGATCAAGTGGTGCATATATCAGAGATCTTCTGTCTTAAGGGATTTATAATGTGAAAAAGTTTGAGACCCTGAAACAAATAGGATTACTCAGATGTAGGGGCCAAGGTTTTCAGAATCAATGTCTGATTTGGGGTTTCTCAGTTTTTTTGGGTACCTACCATGGACCTCCTTCTGAGTGCTGGACACCCACAGCTCTCATTGGCTTCTGCTAGTATTGTGAGTGTTCAGCAAGTCTGAAACTCAGACTTGCTGAATTCAAGATTTAAATTATGCCACATCTGTCAGCAAGATTTGAGTCCTAGTGAAGCCCTATTTTACAGACTTAAATATTATCTAGGCCTTGTGCTGTTCCTAAGCACCAGGGAGAATTTCACTCAGTTGAAATCAGTTATCATCTGCTCTTCAAATCTTCCTATCAAAAGGGCTCTCTGCATCATAGCTAACCAATTAACAAGGATATCTTCAGGCATGCCCATGGGCTTCCTTGTACTCTGTTCTCATTAAATCCAAACTTTATATCAGGCACTTCTAAATCAAAGATAACTATACAGTTTCATTAAATAAAACTTGCAGCATATCAACAAACCCTGTATTGTCATGGAGATGATTTAGTCTTTATAGCAACATTTTAAAAGAATGAGCTGTGGCTGGGCACTGTTGGTGCCTGCCACTTTAAGGGCAGTCAGGCAGCTACCAGATGCCTGATGGTGGCAGCCATTTTGGGAACCAGGTATAAAGAGGCTGAAGTTCCTTGCTGCTAAGGAGGGCAGGTAGGAACATTATCTAGTTGAGTTGCAGCAGAAACAATGCAGGAGCCAAGGGCAAGGGCAAGGGCAAGGGCAAGGGCAAGGGCAAGGGCAAGGGCAAGGGCAAGGGCAAGGGCAAGGGCAAGGGCAAGGGCAAGGGCTGATAGGGATATAGGGATGGTCAGGAGGCTTCTGGTCCTGGGTATGACCTAAAACTGCACTCTGCCAGGAGTGGGTGGCCTGGTAGGGCTCCCAGTGGTGTGGGAGCCCCCAGGAAATATCAGACCAGTTACCACCCTGGTGAAAGGTGGGTAGGGGTGCCTTAATAACCCTAGTTCCCACATCCCTGGTGGGTGAGATTTGAGCAAGGGGGGCCCAGGCTCACCAAGGAGCACTAAGGTAGGGCTCAGGTTGGTGGAGGGACCTGTGGTGGCACCCAGACTTTTGTAGTGGAGGCCTAAGGATGCCTATAGGAGCCAGTGTGAAGCTCCAGGGGGGTAGGGCCCTGAGCCTTGGGGAGCTATTAAGGAAGTTCCTGGGGCCTTGGATTAGGGTATTGCCCTGGGAGGGCTTGGGGACAGAGCTTGGAGCCCTGAGAGTGTGGAAGGGGTTGGAGCCCATTATGTGGGCCTGGGGCCTGGTATATGTTGCTTTGCATATGTATGTGTACGGAGTAAACCCAGCGTGAGGATGTTGGGACTAGGAGCTCTGGTGGGGAATGAGAGTCCCAGTGCTAGCTAGCTAGAGGGAACACCTGTGAGGCTTGGGTTGTGCTGTAGGGAGGAATAGAGCTCCAGATAGCGCCACTGGCATCAGAGTGGAAAAATGGGCAGCCTTCTGCTGGTGTAATATCTTAATCATTTTCCCACCAGGTGTGGCAGGGGAGAGAGGTGGGTGGTCTAATGTCTGACCAGCCCCAGGGAAGCCCACTTGTTACATAGGCCTAGTACTAATATGCCATGATATATGCTTTAATGCATAGAATTTTCTAAAATGGTTTGAGTTGTGTTGACTTTCAGGTTACTTTAACAGATCTGAGGTTAGGAGGGTTAATATTGTTTCAGGATATCCATGCAAGTATAACAAGATGAAAAAAACATGGCATTAGGGCTGTTCAAAGCTTTGGGAGCTAATTCGATTTGGAGGAGATTTGGCCTGATTTGGCAGCCAAATCTCTGAATCCAAATTGAATCGGGAGACCAACTGAAAGGTCCGAATCAATTTGGAGAGCTTTGAATCGATTTGGGCAGTCTCCACTCTGCCGCAGGGAGCTAGACCTGGATTCCATGCTGGTGACCGGGGAGGGCATGGAGGGACCCTCCCATCCCATCCCTTGCCTGATTTTCCCCAAGCCCCCTGAGCACCCCCTGATGACTCCTGCCTGCTGTCCCAGCCCTTCTCCCCCCCCCATGGCTGCCCTGCCTGGTCCCAGATCCTGTCTTTAAATATAAAGAAAGAGCCCCCGATGGCCACTTGCTGGCTTCTGCAGTGGCCATCGGGGGCTTCTGGGGGTTTGTAGCAGAGCCCACCTCATGCAGTTCATCCCTTCCCCTCCTCCTCCCTCCCCCCTCCCCCAGCAGCAGCCAGTGAGTGCTGGGCTTTTCTTTTCAAAGAGCTGGGGCTAGGTGGGGGCTGGGGGCTCATGACAGCCCCTACACAGAGGAGGGGAATGGGGATCGCTCCTCCACCTGGCAGCAGCCAGTGAGTGCTGGGCTCTTTTTCTTTTCTCTTCTCTTTTTTTTTTCCACCTCCAGGAGCTTGGGCTGGGTGTGGCAGCCACTGACAGGGCTGGGAGAGCAGGTAGGGGATGGGGCTGATTCAGCCAGTTTGGAGGCGGCCAAATCTCTGAATCGGATTTGGCTGAATGGATTTGGGACAGTGATTTGAATTGCCAGTCAAATGGCTGTCCCTGAAGTTGGCTGAATCCGAAGCGAATACTAGCTGCTTTGCACAGGCCTAATAGGCATTCCTGTCGTAAACACGATTAATACATGAGCATATGGGGATATGATATTAAAAATATTTATTTAAAAATGTACTGCTAGTGAAAGATATTTGGATGACTCATCTTTGGATTGAAGCCCTTTCTGTATTGGGGCATAGTTAGAAGAGCAAACTGCCAGTGCAGAAGCAAAAGCTCTCAGTCTCTATTCCCCTTCAGGTCCTGTTTTCTCTGCCCAGGCTGTCAATACAAGTGGTAATTATGATGTGATGCAACTGTCAAAGACTAACTGAATTGAGAAGACTGAGGCTGCGCCCCCCCCCCCCCCCGGTAGCCTTCCCCCACAGTGATTTAGATATCTGTTCTCGGGAAGCTAATTCTGTCTCCACCCTACCTCTTAGACCCTGTGCTCTTTCCTTCAGTAACCTTTGTACCAGTCTGGAGAATCCCTCCACTGAATATATGAGATGGATTTGGTGATGGCTGGCTGGTCAGCATAGCATCTTTAGCCTTGAACCTGAATGACCCAAAGCAGATGAATAAGTGGATGCTTAATAGCATCTTAATAGATGCTTCCTGACCTTCCCACATGAATGACCTTCCCTCAAGACTGCTGTGTTCTTATAGTGTCAATCTTTGAGTCACAAGAGCATGTATTTCCCACCCCTTCTCTTGGCCTGATACAGAAATTGTTCCATGGACTGTTACTGAAGACTCCTGTAACCCAGTGAAACTCAGACTACCTACTTCAAGACTCACTGAACCTTCTGAGACTAGACTTCATCTCTGTACCTAAATATTAACTATCATAGTATAGCTACCAGTAAAAATTCGTTCTCAAGTTGTTAGGCAAGTGTCCTGCCCTCAGGATCATGAGTCATTCAGTTAAATTTACAGGCAATATGTCATCTAAACAAAATCTAATACAGGCAGTGGTAAGGAGCAGTTCTGTGAACACCAGTGTGAAAAGGCTCAAACCACACTTGTGCTAGAGAATGAATTTGTAATTGAACTTAGTCTTAATTAACACTGATAATTTTCCATAACGTAAGAGGACAAGCCTTTCTGGGTTTTCGGTGACCTACAGTAAGCAGGGTTTTTATCTTAAATTCAAAAACTTGACCTTGGGTTGGGAACCCAGGAAGGTCCTGCTCTATCTTCTTGGAGTGTGTAGCATACTGCTGCTTGTTACTATAGGAACATGACTCTAGTGACTCTGGGTCATGCCTGTGGCTGCATAGTACACATGGTGGTGCATACAAGCCCACTAATTAATGCTGCCTCTCAGTGTAGTATGAATACAACTCCTAATTTGTGCTTCTGAGAGCTGCAGAACATGAGCACAAGGCTGTGTGAATGCAGCAGCTTCTAGTTTGGGATGTAGTGACAGGCTGCTGCCCAGGCAGGAAGCAGTGCAGCTTTGTTCACAAAGCACATGTGGGTTAATGTGCTCTGTTTGGGTGGAACTGCAGCAGCTGCAATGTATCAGAAGCAGTACAAATCACAATTCCAGAGCTCTGTAGTGCATCAGGGACTGTACCCCAGATTTTGCTCCCTGAAAGCTGGGTATTCTTGTACCTACCACTCTAAACAGAACTGGGATGTTTCTCTGTCCCTTCCAAGGGGTTAAGCAGTCCTTCCATTTGCAGTCAAGTCTGTACAGCCACCAGCAACCCCAGAAGTCGTCCACTTGTTTCAGTCATTCTAGCCAAGAGCTGCCAGGCTGCTTCTTATTTCCAACCTGCTCTTCCATTGTCATGAATATCTCTCCTGGACAGTTCTTGGGAGTGTTCAGCATCTCATCTTCTTTTGATATATTAACAGAACTGTTCAAGGCTCTGCTGATCTTATGCAGCTGTTCTCATGTCTCTTTTCCCATTGACTGCATCTTTAAGCTTCTGAGGAGCCTTTCTCCTGTGAGAGGGCCTTCATTCTTCTAGTTTTAAGATGGCTGCTTTTACCAATCATGTCTTGCATGGTCTGCTCTCAGGGAGACTTCACACTTTAAACTGACTTCTTGAATGAGCGTATGATGACATGCAGTAGAACATAGAAGGAGATCACAACAAATGTGTGTATAGGTTGCTCCTTAAATGTGTTCTAGACTTATTTTTAGTGAGCCTTTCATACTAATTAAGGCAAGAGAGATTGCTATCTTCCATCATATTGAATATAAGAAATTTTACTAGGCAAGGTGTAGCTCATTGCATAATTAATTTTGGCATTTGATTTCTGCTTTACTAATCATGTTAGATGCAGTAACTTCCCAATACTCACTTTCTTTTGCAGTTTCAGATGAGGATACATACTGCCCAGGTCATGCTGGGACAAATACAAAAGGAACACCAGCACTTGAATCGGCAGCTGAACATGCTAACAATTGAGGTAACCACACTGCAGAAGGTGAGGTCAATACACAGCTAATAAAGACTCTTTTTGGAAGTAGATTAATTTTAAAGTAGATTAAGCCACTGTTCAATTGGTATATTATGGTGGCTTTGTATGGGCTTGTTTTTCTTCTGTATACTAGAGTATAATTTGTAATGTGATTTAACATTGCTATCTGAATGCATTATGAAAAGATAAATTAGTATTCTCAATCATACACATTTTTGGAAGGTATCCAACTCCAATATTGTCATAAATTTCTTTGATGAGTGAACTATAAACAAAAAAACAAAACAAACAAAAACTCTCAGAGGAGCTGAAACTTAAAAAAACAAACAAAACAGAGCTGAATTGTGATATAATTTTATTTGGTACAAATGTTGAAAATACAATGGCACTTGACCTTCAGATAGGGTAGGGTGGGGGAGTTTTTTATTATTATAGGCCATAAAAACACTTCACTCCTATTGAAAACTGATTCATCAAATTACATTCTGGTAGATTTGACACTATAATAATAAAAATGTATATACGTTACAGTATAAACCTATGCAAACAGTGCTATTTAAATTCTTATGAAATGTTTTTCATTGCTGATATTGATCACACCTCCCTCTTCAAAGCAAACCAGCTGGAAAATTTATTAAGCTTATTTGTGAAACAACATTATGTAGCAACACTTGCCAACAGATTTGACTAGTTAAAGGGAACTTACTTCCATGGAAAGGTGCCATGAGAGAGAATTCTCTCCATCTCCATAGAATTCCAAACCTTATTCATACTGCTCACTTACCTTAATCCTGAACTGAAGAAAACAACTTTTGAGACTAAGAAGGTAAATGGTAGGTCTGTGCAAAGCATTAGGTGCTGGTTTTTGATTTGGAGGAGGAAAAAAAGAGGTGGGGCAGCCAGATGGGGGGAGGATGGGGCCTGTCAGACTTGGAGATTCAACAGTGGCTGAATCTCCAAATCGGATTTGGCCATATCAATTTGGGATGGTGATTCGAATCGCTGTCCTCCCAATCAGCCTAGTCTGAAGGGAATAGTAGCTGCTTTACACAGGCCTAGTAAATGGCCTCTGAGAGGCTGTAGTTTGACAACTGTCCTCTTTAATCAGCTGTATAACTGGGAACATCACATATCCCCAAGCCTTTATTTCCCATGCCAGGTTCTTTGTGGAGGGTTTTTTTTTTTTAAGGTGTGGTGGCTTGGCTATAGTGTCCTCATGCAAGGGACATTGTGAGTAGACCCCAGTTGAGCACAAACCTATGAAAAGATCTAGCAGATGTGCATATCCTGTGAAGGAACAGAATTAGGTTAATTAAGTTCTCTTACTGTTTTCACTATGGTTTGGTATGTAGTTCAGAAGACAACCCAATCCAATATCAGGTTTCTGCATCATCATTATCATCATCAAAGAATCAGTAAATACTTATTTTTAATGAGCATACAGGGAGAACTCCACCCACCCCCCCAAAAAAATATAGTAGGAAAAAGAGTGTGAAGAGGGAAATCCATTTCACTTTTATAAAACATTGGTTTGTAGGGTATTACAGATGGCAAAGTAATGAATGGAAGGTGAAAGTTTCCACTTTTAAAATCAATTTATCATTCTTTTAAAAATAATAATGGCATATTTAAAGAATATTCTCTTCTGGAGAAATGTTTCAAAGTGCCATGTTAATCTAGTGTATAATGTATTATAATAATTTCTGTCAAATTGTTGCTATGCTCTGGTATCACAGTGAATGTGATGTCATAGAATGGCCAGATCACATGATTCAGGTTGCATTTTTAGGTGACATGTAGGCATCTCGAATGAAACCACCTATTTTATACTTTGATTTATGAAGAGAAAATATTGGCTCGTCAACATGAATTCCTTCCAGCCTGTATATGTTTCTGTAGTAGAAGATAAGGTAAAAGTAGAGAGTTGTCTCCTTACTATGTGGCGGAATGCCGGGCTAGCGGTTCCGGCACTGCTTGGGGAGCCGTGGGCTTTGCGGAGTGGGCGAGCGCGCGGCTTGTGGGGCAGGATTGGAGGTAGCTTTATAGCCACCCTCGAGGTTCGCCGAGTTGGCACAAGTAGATGACTTAAAGTAAGTTGTTAGTTTTCTTTGTAATAAGTCTATAGGATGTCCGTTGGTTCACGAGGTTCCAGAGCCAGCCCTTGCATTCCAACACTGGAACCAGTCCAATGCTAGGTGAGGCTGCCGGCTCCTTAAGTCCCAGAACTGGACAACGGCTCATTGAGATGGGATGTTAGTAGTAGAAGTTATTACAGAGTAGAAATAAGGTAAGACAAAAGGTTTTATTCACTCACCTGGCCTCACCCTCTTACGAATAAGAGGGGAGGCCAGCTGGAACGAAGTTGCAGTAAATACAAGTACAGGGAGCGTAGGTATGTTGTCTAAGCTACGATGAGAGGCAGTCGAGAAGTGGAGTCTCCGATGTTTCTTCAGTTACAGTATGCCGGATACAAAGGGGGTCTGTTGGTTCACAGGGTTCCAGAGCTAGCCCTTGCGTTCCAACACTGGAACTAGTCCAATGCTAGGTGCGGCTGCCTGCTCCTTAAGTCCCAGAACTGGTCAACAGCTCATAAATGGGATGTTAAATACAAAACTGTAACACAGTGAGTCATTGTCAATTGTCAGGTTTTCGAGGCCTTGGTTTTCGCTGGGATACGCCCAGGTGGGGAGGCTGAGAACTGGTCTGCAGGGTGATCAGGCCTACAGAATCCTCCAGTTGTCGTCTCTGCTGTTTCCTGCTTCTTTGCCTCTTTATAGATGTTGGTTGGACTGCCTCTGTGACACTAACTATGATATAAGCTAAGCATACAGGGATAGGATAGTTTCTTTTACACAGTAATTGCTAGGCAGACTTTCTACATAAGTTTTGTTTCTGCAGAAATGACACTTTTAGATAAGAAATGAGATTTACAGAATGCGCATGTGTAGCTTAATGCCAGCAGAGAAAAGTACAAAGTGCTCATTTTGATTAACAGTCAAGACTTCAAGGTTACATAAATGTAAGAGTGCCGCACGGCAGATATACAGAGAGAAAAAAAACAAAACAGTTACATACTAAAAGCATAAGTCTCTCTAAAGCTGTGCATGAGCTCCAGAGGTTAATTTATGTAATGAAATAATAGCTCCTGTGTTCTCAGCTGAGGAGAGGCTTCTAGTGGAGTTCCCTCTTCTCATTTAGTGATTGGGCAGGAAGTCCTTGGCTAAGCTCTTGTGCGAGATTCTTAGTGGTTATTTTAGACTAGTCCTGTATTTCCTAACTTCTAGCAGGTTTTCTCATGATACCTTGTTACTGTCTAAAACAAGAAGGTATTGAGTCATTTTAGATGGGAAAATAGTGTGGGTTGTTTTCTAGACCTGGATTCAGGTTGGATTTTGAGTATTGCTGCCTTCCATTGTAACTAACTTGGCTTGTTTATCTCTAGCAAAGTGTTTGAACTAAAACAAATGCTGCTCTGCTTTTAAACATTATTGATTGTAGTTGGAATATTTGATGGTTTATGCTGTCTTAGATTTGTGTCTTGACATTCAAAGCTGAAGAGTCTTTAACAAGGGGTGAAGTTACATTTACTTGGAGTACACTAAATCTGTGGAATGTAAAGCAGTGTTAAAGTTGGAACATGCTGTGAGGAAGTTGCATATTAAGGGTTAATACCATTTCTTGCCTACTGAGCATTGGCTTCTCTCTAGAGGGCTGGTGAGCAGGGGTGTGTAGGAGCCAGGACACCTGAACTCTATCTTTCCTCTGGAACCTAGGAGCAGTGCATCCTGGGATGCTAGAGGACTGCAAATTGCTAATTTATCTCCATGGAGCAGACTACAGTTACCTTAACACAAACTGGGTAATCTGGCCTAGAGTTAACCTTTGCCTGAAATAGCATATCTTTGAGATGCTCAGAGGGCACTTAGCATTAGGGCTGTGTGCAATTTTGACAGTTGTTTTGTTTTGTGCTTGAAACAGTGAAATTGAAATGAAACAAAACGAAGGCACTCAATATTTCGAAACATTTTGAGTTTTGAAGATGGGCTTGTTTGCAGCTAAGCAGAAACTTGAGGAGGGGAAGGACTAGGACTGCTCTGATATTGACATGTGTAGCTGTCCAGTGACTGTGATCCTTCCCTGAGGTGCCTACCAATCCCAGGGCTCTGGGGGAGGGATGGAAAAACAGCATAAAAAGTATTGTTTGAACTAAGCTTCTTCTGTGCCTTGGGGTCAGTTTAGTGTCAGTGAAAGGTTAGCAAGTAGGAAGCAATTGCCTGTTACTAGTAAGTGGGATCCAATACCTTTTTTTTTTTGCTTTTCTAATAGCCTTTTATTACTATATTAGCTCCTTTCAGTTTATTCCTCTTTGTTTTTGTTAGTCTATTTTGAGTCTTTTCCCCCAGAAAACAGATCTGTGCCTTCTCTCATGGTGTGCATTCCATTCACTGTGCAGGGAAATGCAGCATATATTGCATATTATAATATTAGAATTTATTCAGGAACACATTTATTTATTACATATATTACATAAATACATGCATACAATTATCTACATAAATTCAGATTACATTACAGAAGAACACAGAGATTTTCCAGCACACTAAACACACTATGGAGAGTGCTGGAAAGGCAGTTGGCAAGCCTTCAGGGAGGGGTGGAAGTTGGGGGGCAGGGGGGACAGCTACAAGTCTCCACCCCCTCCCCCAACTGAGATGCAGCCTCTTTCCTACAACTAGCAGGGATGAGGTTTCCAATGCTACTGACAGCAAAGAGAGGGCAGCAGTGCCACTGCCTGAGTCTGCATCCCGCTTCAACAGCACCAGCCATAACTGCCCCCCTACCCCATGACAAAAAGCAGCACCAGAATGACAGTCTCCTCCGCCCCCATTTCACTTCCCATACTGAGACTTCCAGTGTCAGAGGAAGAGCTGAAGCTGGATCTGAGTGCGATAGCAAGGGAAATTCTGGGGGAGGAGGGGCTGAGTTTGTGCTTCATACCCCTCAAGTTTCCCCTAGATCTAGGTCTCCTGCCCCAGAAGGCACTTTGAGGAGGTTGAGGTAGATGTTGTGAAAGTAAGTGGCTCAGATGAGTCTGCTCCTCCTGTTGCTATGCTTCTGCCTGCTGAGGAGGGGGACAAGGCAGCATCCACACATGCACCCACACCCCAGGAATGAGCTGGTAGTGTGGTCAGGGTTCACTTTGAGCTGCCAGAGGATCCTACATATGCCATCTGCCTGCACTGCTGAGCCAAAATTAGCTGGGGCAAGGGAACGAAACACATGAGCACTATGGGGATGCTGATGCATCTCCACAGGCACCACCCCCTTGACCTTGCTCCTTCTCAGCCTGGCAGCAGTGGGAGCATGCCCGGAGGGAAGTCCCCCTTTTGTTCCAAAGCCCCCATCCCCCACAAAGCAGAGGTAAGCTACCCTGGACCAGTGGGGGGGAGGGGAAGGTGGACAGAAAGAGGTGGTGGGGTGAATTGCAAAGGCAAGTGAGATCATCCAGCCCACTGGGGAGATGCTTGCTGTCAATGGCCAGCCTTTCTCAGTTGAGCAGCCAGGGTTCAGGTGACTCATAGTGCTTATGGCCCCATCATACTTCAGCAGGACGGTGGTACCCTCTCTGTATGAGGCATTCAGGGAGTACTTGAGGTGGGAGCTGCGCAAGATAGGTCTGCAGGTGGCCTTACACTTCACCTCGGACATCTGGAGTGGCCGGGGTGGAGATCATGCCTACCTCTCCATCACGGGGCATTTGTGTAACCAGTCAGGCTGTTTGGTGGGCTATCCTTCAAGCTGAGGTAATGGATGGGTCCCACACAGCAAGGGAGATCGTGGGGGCAGTGACTGCTTGGTGCAGGGGTGGCTCATTGGGCAGGGCGGGCTCATCCATGGGTTCATGGTCACCAACAATGGGGCAAATATGGTCAAGGCGGTCCGCGATGCCATTCTTCCTCAAGGCCACTGAGAGCCTCAGCACTGGCGATGCCCTCATTAGCCAGGTGATCAATGTAGTGAGGGAACTTCAGAACCACATGGAGAAAGGGCACTGGTGAGACAGCTGAAGGAGGGCATCAGGAAATGGCTTGATCCCATGTGCTGGTCACCATGTGTGACCCAAGGGTGAAGGGGAGCATCACTGTATGTGGCAGCCAAACCTTGGATCAGGGGACAGAGGTGCTGGTGAAGAGTCAGAGAGGCAGAAGGCAGAGGCAGGGGAACATGGGAGAGGAGGATCCACTGTCCCGTGCCAGCATGCCATCCAGTCTCCTCCTCCACCACAGGTGCTGCTAATGGGCCAAGTGCACAGCTTTCAGATGCACCAGACTCCACCATCAGGCAGGTAGTGCTTGGGCCTTGGTGGCCCTGATCTTGCTGAGGATGTGGAGCCGCTGCTGTGCGACCCTTTGGCCTACTGGGCAAGCTGTAGCCAGATGTGGCTGGATCTGGCCATGGTTGCCTGGGAACACCTGTCTTGTCCACTGACCAGTGTTCCAAGGGAGAGGGTGTTCAGCACTGGTGGGGATGTTGTGACACCCCCCTGTACCTTCTTGGATCCTAGTTTGGTGGAGCAGCTGGCATTCCTGAAGGTGAACCTCCCACTCCTGGGATTCCCCAAATTCCACATGCAAATAGAGTGAGTGCCTCTGTCTATACATCCTTTTTTTTTTTTCTTACCTTTGGATTTCACAACCATTTAGTGCCCCACTGTCAGAGCTGGAAGGGGTACTCACTATCTCCAGCCAGCAGGTGGAGAAGATGTCCCTGCTGAGCTCCCATGCCAGGATTTACTTGGAGGTATGAGCAGGGGCTGTGGGGAAGGAGGAGCCCCAAGTCCTGGGCATAACCACTCAAACTGCACCCTGACAGTGTCAGGAGGCCTGGTGGGATTGCCAGTGGCACAGCAGCCCCAGGAAATACCAGGACTGAGGATCCCCTGGTAAAAGGCAGGTAGGAGTTGCCTTATAACCTTCAGCTACCACACGCACGCACAGTCCTGGCTGGGGAAAGCCCAGACCTGTTATGTCTTTGACAGGCCTGAGGCTTGCTGGTTGTAGTGGAGTTGTGAGACTCCAGGTGAGCTCAGCTTGGCTACCTGGGATGCCAGCTTTCAGGTCAAAAAACCCTTCATCTGCCTGAAGAAGCACAGGCAGTTGGTATATGTGTGCTGATCCTGAATAAAAGGAATAGTAAAGAAGCCAGGGACTGGCATGCAATGCAGGCAAGAAAGCCAGTCAATGAAAATGGAAATGGAGTCTTCAGGGGGTGAGGGACAGCCTGGGGTGGGGAGGGGGATGTAGCGGGTTAAAGCATAGTGATACCTGGGGAGCCAGATGTCTGGTAGGTTGTAGTCTGTCAGAATACCAATGTCTATACTGAGTATGTGAAAAGTAGTTTGTAAACTCCCTTTGAGGATATGGCCTAAGAGACCGGAGATGAGTAGTTGTGTGTTCTTGCCTTTGATAGATTTTTGGTGTGCGCTCGCTCTCTCTCTCTTCCCCTCCCCCTCCATCCCCAGTGCTTCCTCAGCCTGACAAAGGGTTTTTCAACCCAAAAGCTTGCTATGATACATTTCTCCAACTATTCAGTAGGTCTACTAAAAGATATTAGATTGACCCAAAGAACATTGTCTGCCAGTGCCATGTCTTTAGACCAACACAGCTACAACATACACGCCTAGCACCTGTCCCTGGTCAGCTGACTGGAATGAGGCAGGGCCCTGGGCACGTCTAAGGCCCAGGGCTGGGGCTGGCAGGGAGGGTTCTTTTCTCTAACAGCTGCTGGAGAAGACGCTCCTGCAGAAAACAAAAGAAAGGCTCTAGTCTGTGACAGTTTGGCTGCCTGAGATGCTAGTACTACTGTGCTGCTTACTTACCTATTGCGATTTGAAGTGGTGGACCAGACTGAGGCTGTAGGGGAGGGGGAGACCTCATTGGGGCACACTACCATATCATGTAGAGTGCCAGTGAGGGCATGCACACCTGCACACCCCCCATGTCGTGAGTTTTGCTTGTCAGCAGCTTGAGGTGCAGTTTCCCACAAACCCTTGCACTTATCACATTGAAACTTGGCAGGCTTCATGGCCTCAGCAGGGGCTACCCTCTCTGCTGTTTTCATTTGAATCAGGAAAGAAATGACAAAGTTATAGGCATTTTCATGATTCCTCATTATATCCTATGGGTGAAATGTCAAAATGCGTTGAAATGGCGGAACAAAACACTGTCCCTTTGAAACGGCAAAACAGAAATTGAAATAGAATGGTGCTCTTTTGCACAGCCCTACTTGGCATGGGTTAAGATGTGAGCATCTGCATGTTAAAGCTCATTAAGTGCCTTTATTATGGTTTAAATGTAACATGTAATTTTATCAAGCATTATGAACTGTTCTAAGTTTCTTACATTTTGCACTTTTTAACTGCATTCCTAATTTTACACTAACCTGATTAGACTGTGCATATGTTTGTGCACTACATGTACAATGAAAGTATCCCCACATCTCAACTTGTCAATTAAAAGAAAAAACAAACTTCATGACTCCATAATCGACATAGATTAATTCCTGAGAAAGATGAAGCTAAAATTCCACTTGAACTTTCAATATGTACACTATGGCAGCATCCAGATGAACAGGAATGTGCATTTTGCTGGGGACAAGTAGCAGTGGCACACCTTGTTACCTTGGTTCGTGTAGGGGAGGCTGGGGCCAGCAACTGTGCTGACCCTAGCAGCCTTATCTGGGGTCCTGGGGACCTCAGGGAGCTGCAGCTATGGTGTTTCTGCAACATGGAACCTGGCTGGCAGCCTCCAGCCAGCCAGGCTCCAGTTTTGGGTGGCATGCACCAGAGGATGCATGCACAGGTGTATCCTAGGGCACAAAGCAGTGGCACAAAAATGTGCAAACTCATGCCTCTGCATGTGCATGCTCATCTGGACACTCCCTATTTGTCCATATAGTCTCATCCAAGAGCTAGGTGTATATTGATGTAAATTATGGTATGTCATGGGTAACTGTATGTTAATAATTTGTTTATGTGAATAATAAATGTATTGATTTTATATCTACACCATGTAGTCAAGCAATTTCCCTAATAAAAGGAAAACAGTGGTTTCTTTAAGGGTGAGAGCTGAAGAGATCTAAATAATTATAACCATGCCTGTTGGGGATCATTCCCACAATTTTCTCCCAGGAAGTTGACTCCGGCTAGCTAAGCCACCATGACTTTCTGTTGAAGATGGTGGGGGAACTCCACGCAGATACAAAGTTTTGCCAGCCTGAAGCAGCTTACAAGACTTGAGGTCTTAGTCAGTGCACCTCTTTGTGCATCTAATTCTCATCTATAACCCATACATGTTCCACAAGGGGAAAAATGGTTCCCTGCTACAGGAACTGTTTGCCCAAGAAATAGTTTCTCAAATGTAATATGTTTTCCAAACACAAACTGTTAATAAAAGTATTTACTTTTTTCTATCAGGATTAACTGTAAGAAGATATGTCTTAATGAATTCACTTTACTCATCAAGTGTCCAGTTCTGGGTGCCGCACTTCAAGAAGGACGTGGAGAGCCTGGAGAGGGTCCAGAGGAGGGCCACTCGTATGGTTGGGGGCCTCCATGGCCAGCCCTATGAGGAGAGGCTGAGGGACCTGAATCTCTTCAGTCTCCGCAAGAGGAGACTGAGGGGGGATCTTGTGGCTGCCTACAACTTTATCAGGGGCCAGCAGCAGGGACTCAGGGAAAGTCTGTTCACCAGGGCCCCCTTGGAGTCATTAGGAACAATGGCCACAAGCCGAGGGAGGTTAGGTTTCAGTTAGATATTAGGAAGAACTGCTTCACAGTAAGGGTGGCCAGAGCCTGGAATGGGCTTTCCAGAGAGGTGGTGCTCTCACCTTCCCTGGAGATCTTCAAGAGGAGACTGGATAGGCACCTGGCTGGGGGGTCTTATGACCCCTCTCGCCCCCAGTGCTCCTTGCTGCCTGTGGCAGGGGGTCGGACTAGATGATCTGTCTAGGTCCCTTCCGACTCATTGATTCTACAATCAATACACATATGTCTCTGAACACATTACAAGAACCCTTTTTCTTTTCCAGGCTTTTAAGCCTTAAGTGAACCACTACAAATAAGACATGGGCTTCCATCTGTCTTTCTGAGCAGTGGTATTAATAGAAAAAAGATCATGTAACTTCATCTCTGCCCCTCCTTTTTGTATCAATATATCATCTTGTATTTTTTATACATCCATTTGCTGATTTAATGTCTTCATGACCCTCAGTGTTGGAGTTTAATTCTCAGAATGAATGACTACTCCCTGGGTGTTTCTCATATCTGACCACATGCTGACATCCAGAATATTTGAGACAGTTATTGCCACTATGATTTTTTTTTTAATTGGACCAGTATCATTATGATTCATACTGCTCCCTTACTCAAAATACAGATTTTTAACTAATATTTTTTTCAGAGGTGTTCTATTTATGAAACGGCCAAACCCAGTCAAATTTGTGTATGTGAGATTAGCTCTGTGGTGATATATCACTTACAGTTTTTTGGTTAATTAGTGAGCAAGAGAGTTGTACACAGTAACTTCAGACTGCCTATTCTTGGATAAATCAAATTTTAGAAATTAGAATCCTAGAGAAGTGGAAGGGACCTCCAAAGGTCATGTAGTTCAGTCCCCTCCCTGCCTGTGGCAGGATCATCTCTACTCACACCATTATATACAATCCATAATTTAAACTATACATAAGACTACCATAAAACTACAAAATCTCAACTCTCTACACCAGTGTTTCCAAACTGGTGTGCCATCAGGCACATCCAGGTACGCTGCAGAATTTTGGGCTGGAGTCATGCCCCCTTGCCTGACCGGAGCCATGCCCTCTGCCTGCTGCTGCTGCAGACACAGACAGACAGGGAGCATGGCTCCAGTCCAAAATACTGTCCGGCTGGCCATATGCCACCCCTCCCCATCAGTGTCTGGCCAGCCATGTGCAAAATCTGCCCCTTCCCCTCCCCTCCCAATGTTTGGTGTGCTGCAATGCTTTTATATTTAGGTAAGTGCCATGGAGTGAAAAAGGTTGTGAAATGCTGCTCTACACTACACTACATGACTCTACAGTAAATTTTTTTTTTTTTGGTAAAAATAGATGTGTGTATACACACACACACACACACACAACTTCTAGTTGTTGATTATTACCTCCACCCACCATAGGAACCCATACACCCATTACAATACTCTACAGTAAACTCTAAATCCTACATAAACTGTACATAAGACTACCATATTATAGTGGCTATTGCACTCAGTCCCCCTCAGCACTAACTTTTCTTAAAGTCATAGTTGGTGGGGTCAGAAGGTACCTGAGCAGATCATCAAGTCCGACCCTTTGCCATAGGCAGGAAGGAATGCTGGGGTCAAATGACCCCATCTAGGTGTCTATCTAGCCTCCTTTTGAAGACCCCCAGGGTAGGAGTGAGCATCATTTCCCTTGGAAGTTGGTTCCAGATCCTAGGCACCCTGACTGTGAAGTAGTGCTTCCTGATATCTAGCCTGAATCTACTCTCCATTAACTTATGGCCATTATTCCTTGTTACTCCCAGTAGTGCTCGGGGGGTGGGGGAATAGGGACTCTCCCATTGCCTGCTGGTCCCCCTTGGTCAGTTTTTATAGATGACCACCAGATCCCCTCTCAACCTTCTCTTGTGGAGGCTGAACAGGTTCAGGTCCCATAGCCTCTCCTCGTAGGGCCTGCCTTGCTGCCCCCCGATCATGCAAGTGGCCCTCCTCTGGACCCTCTCAATGTTGTCCGCATCCCTCCTGAAGCGCAGCGCCCAGAACTGGATGCAGTGCTCCGGCTGTGGCTTGACCAGTGCCACATAGAGGGGGAGTATCACCTCCTTGGGCCTGCTTGAGATGCATCTGTGGATGCATGACAAGGTACGGTTCGCCTTCCTGACTGCATCTCCACACCACCAGCCCATGTTCATCTTGGAGTCAATGATGACTCCAAGATCCTTTTCTGCCTCTGTACTGACAAGAAGGGAGTTCCCCAACCTGTAGGTATGCTGCTGGTTCTTCCTCCCCAGGTGCAATACCTTGCATTTGTCAGTATTGAAACCCATCCTGTTCTCATCCGCCCACCCCTGTAACCTATCCAGATCTAATTGCAGCCTGTCCCTCTCCTCTAGCATGCCCACTTTTCCCCACATCTTAGTGTCATTTGTGAATTTGAACAAGGTGCTTTTCACCCCCTTGTCCAAGTTGCTGATAAAGATGTTGAACAGTGCGGGTCCAAGGACCGAGCCCTGGGGAAAATGACTCATCCACCACCACTCTGGGTGTGGCCATCCAGCCAATTAGTGACCCATCTGAATGTGCAGGTATCGACACCACAGTCACCTAAGTTTTTAATGAGAATGGGGTGAGAGACGGTGTCGACGGCCTTCTTAAAGTCCAGAAAAACTACTTCTACCCCAACACCTGCTTCTAAGGATTTTGTGACCTGGTCATAGAATGCTACCAGGTTGGCCTGACAGGACCTGCCTCTAATGAACCCATGTTGGTTGTCCCTAAGCATAATCTCCCCTCCTGGTCCCTCACAGATATGCACCTGGATAATTTTCTCAAAGAGCTTCCCCAGGACCGAGATAAGACTAACAGCTGTATAGTTTCCAGAGTCTCCTTCCCTTTTTTGAAAATGGGGACACACTGGCACTTTTCCAGTCCTCTGGCACCTTGCCAGAGCACCATGAGTGCTTGGAAAGCCATCCTAGGGGTCCCGCAATGACCTCTGCTAATTCCTTGAGCACTCTGGGGTAGAGATTGTCAGCACCTGATGATTTGAACACATCTAGTTGCACCAGAAGTTCCCTAACTAGGTTCTCACTGACCATGGGCCTGGCTGCGCCTCCTCTGGGACCACTGGGGATTCTGGTAGGGGGGATGACTTGAGCCCTGCTCAGAAAGATGGAGGCAAACAAATTGTTAAAGAGATTAGCTTTGTTGTCTGTTGCGACCACCAGATTTCCTAGCGTGTCCTGCAGAGGCTCCACTTTACCTGGTACCTTCTTTTTACCCCCTATGTATTTAAAAAAGGAATTATTGTTTTCCTTGATCTGGGTTGCTAGTCCCAATTCCATCTCCACCTTAGCCTTCCTAACAGCCCCCCTACAACCTCAAGGCAAGGAGTTATAATCCTCCCTGGTGATGGCCCCTCCATTCCATTGGGTGTACACCTCCTTTTTAGCTTTGACATATTCCTGGATGATTTTGGTGAGCCATGGGGGCTTTTGAGCACTCTTTCCCCCTTTGATCTGTGTTGGGATTGTCACTGTTTGGGCTTGGAGGATCGTCTCCTTAAGGAATGACCACTTTTCTTGGACTCCCGACTCCCCTCCCTTCCAGGACCTCAGAGCCTCCCCAACTAGTCTCCTTACCTCATTGAAATCTGCCCTTCTGAAGTCCAGGGCTACTGCCTTGCTGCAGGCCTTTGACACCCTGCACTGGATGGTGAATTCCAGTCATGGTGAGCCACTATATTAACTGCATTTACACTTTCTCTCCACTCTCATAGGTGAGCTGTGCCTGCCTTCCCATTTCCACTGTTTCATTACCAGCCTTAAATGCCTGAGAAACAGTTTCACCAAAGGGGCCCCATACAGTTCACTCAGAATCCACCTGTCTTCCCCTCTCTCAACCTCTCATCTATGATTAGCGTGGGCCTTCCCTTTATGAGGTGGCCATGTGCCTCATCTGCATATGAATTTTTGGACCATCTCAGGACTCCTGCCAAGAATACCTGGTTCCAGGCATGAGTGGGGGGCTAACTAGCACATGGATCCTTTGTAGGGGGTATCTGGAGTACACACACATACTGAGCAGTGCTGAGCTTCAGGGTCACCATGGCTTGAAGTGCTGTTGACTCTTTTAGGGCCCATCTCAATGAACTATATGGAAAAGCATGAGCCTTTTAGCTTTGGACTAATATTATGCATAGTTTGTACAATAGATAAGTAACTACAAAAGTGCTATTTAAAAGTGTGTTTATGGAGTACCTGTGCAGCAGGTAAAAAAATAAAAAGTAAAATGAATTGATTCTGGATGAACTAAGTCTATGGGTACCTGTAGTATTTTGCCTACATGCAAATTACTATAGGCATGTAGTGTTTTTCCCATTTAATTTTTACTTTCATGTGCTCAGGGAGAGCAGGGTCTCACAATAAGGGTGGGAGAGAAGAAGTTGCAAGGAGAAAAAGTTGGGGGCGGGGCAGAGGGCAAGGGGTCACCTTACCCCTCCCAGATTTATTTTCAATTCCAGTAGCAGTAGGAGGGGGACAGGTTCAAGGCAAACAACTTAATAACTAGATTCTATACCTGGAAAATTGTAACAAATGTATAAATTTTCCATATATAGAATTTACTTACTGAAGGTGGTTTTATATTCAGGGCTGTCTTATATTCAAGTATATATGGGGTTTTTTATACATATTTATTCAACAGAGCTATTCTTTCCCTTGAGCAGATTATTATTAATTTTGAATACTAAATAAATATGAGGAAAAAAAGGAGTGGATTAATTTGAGAGAGGCCTTTACTTGTACTGTAAATATGTATCATGCCTTAAAGAGTCTGAAGAATTAATGTTTTTATCTTTTGGTTGAGTAGCCAGTTTATAATTACAGGCTGGTTTGAACAACATTTTTTGTTTAAGGAAAAAAGAAATAATGAAATTTCAGATTAAAACCATTTTTGGCATGTATGCTGTCTACAAACGGACGCATCTGGCTTTTACAGCAAAAGACATGAGGACTCAGGCATCAAGTTCAAGGCAAGCAAGCCAGCATTATAACAGTCTCCTCCAAGGAGGAAATTATTGTCATGCATTAACATGCCTATAAATATGAAAAGGATAAATTTAGCTAACTGTTGATTCATTCAACCAGAAATACTAGAACTGTTGAAATATCAGCCTGGTTGACTAGAGAGGGCTATGGCTTAGAGGTCAGTAGAAGTGCAGTCTGAAAGCAGCTCTGTCACTGAGTTTAGAGATCCTACTTAACTATCCATGGCTACTGTTTAGACTGTAACCTTTTCTGAAGGTCTGTCTCTTAATTTCTGAATACAGAGAACCTACTGCAGTGGAGACTCCATCTCTCCATCTCTAGTCAGTTCTATAATAAAAAAATGCAGTAGATTCTGGAAAAGATTTGACCTGCAAGATATATTTTTCCGTCTTTGGTGAAGCAATCACTGGCTTCAGTAAACACAGGTCTATATGAATTAAAAGAACTAAACTAAAACAAAAAGTTTATTGTCAATCTGTAGCCTATAGGCAACCTCTGCAGATCCTGTGAGTCCGGTAAGGAGAGCTAACCTCAAATCTGGGCAATTACTGGATGAAGGAATGCTTGTTGTGTGGTGGTGGCTGAATAAGTCTAGGTTCATGTTAAGAGCTAGCTGTGTTCTTTGTGTGCTCATCCTTTCCATTTCCCAGAGGTGTAGGAAACTCCACAAGATGGTCAGAGTCTGTAGATCAACCTAACTACAAGCTGTTATGCATGTAAGCTATCAAATTCCAGAGTATGAAGTCCCCTTCCTCTGCAAAAAAGAGAGAGATCTTTGTATCAGCCTTGATACATCCCCTTGCCCTCTGTCTCTGCATCAAGAGTGGTGCATTTTGTTATATCAAGTATCATTATTTGAATTTTTTGCACTTTTGCCACAGGGATTGTGTTTGCAATCCAATTATCCCTTGCATTTATTTAAATACAAATATAGTTCTATGCCTGATGGTATGGCACCTTGAGAACTGGGTCCTGTTTTAGTCACTGAAGCTTCACTTTGAATTTGTTCAGAGGAGACTTGGGGCTTATGAAGAAGCTAATAAAAAAACATGGCATAACTGCTCAGCTGTGTTATTGAGGCAAAACACTGGAATTATCAAGAAACAATTAGAAATTTCCCCAAGGGAACTGGAGTACTATTAAAGGATAAGTTTTGATGAGATAAGTGACCTTTACTTGTTCCCAAGAAAATCTTGTGTTCTTTTCCCCACCTCCTATTTATGGGGCCAGAAAATACGGCCATAAATCTGTATGTAAGAGACATTTAGTAAATGATTGCTTCAGTACCACTGTGCTTAAAGACGTAATAATATGAGGCCATGTATGGATGCCCGGACTGATAGAGTTAGGCTCCAGGCTCCCAAAGGATCTGGTCTTTAGTGGCATGTTGTTCTAAGGTGTCCCATTACTAATAAATTACTCATAAGCCTGGAGTGAGGCCATGGATATCTTATTAACATTCAATGCCTTGATATGTTACCTGACCATGTGGGAATGCAATGCTAGGCCAAGACTTCTGCCTTCTAGAAGGGCTGTAAGTTCTCGTGACTATGGACAGAAGTTGGGGTAAGGGCAGGCTGGGGCTTTTTTGGCTTTGTTTCAGTGTTTTCTTTTTCACATTTTGCTGATTCCTTTAAGCTAGGAGAGTGGTCTCAGTCACTGCAGAAGCAAATACAGACAGATTTCCCCTACTGCAAAAAGAAACTGCAATTCAAGCAAAAAGAATTTCTCAGTGACTGTCTACTCAGCATGTTTATTTTGACTTATTCTTTCTCTCTTTCTTTCCTTTCCTTTTCTTTCTAATATATCCAAATAATTGAAGTTGACAAAAAAAGCAAACGAAAAGGGAGACTAAAAGCCAGCATTTCCATTATGTACAGACTTTACATCCTTGATGGCTTATAGCACTAATTAAATCTCCACTCCTATAGTATAAAATGTACATAACCAGAGTTCGCTCAGTACCAAACCTTTCTTTCACTGTGAAGCTCAGTTGTACTTTCTCTACAAAAGAGTTGTTAAGGAGCTGATGTGGACTCCCATATCATATCCCTTGTTGATGAAGGTGAGATTTCAGATGGGTTTTCACTCATCTCTTCTTCACTCAGCACCTCAGCTGTGAAGCCCTGGAGATCATAGTTCAACTATAGTTGCGCTTGTACTCACAGTCATACTTCTTCAAAGGGTAGGTATTTTTCCCTATGGGACTGATTATGCTAATAGGAGCAGGAGCGCCTCTGAGCATAGAATGATAAAACTGGACGGGACCTCAAGGTTCACTTACTCTGACCCCTTGACTGAATGCAGGATGCCTCACTTAAACTAACTATGAAAAAGAAGCTGGGTTACCTAATGGATAAAGCACTTAAATGGGTCATAGAAGACCTTGTTTCTATTCTTGGGTCTAATGTTGGCCTGCTGTATGATCTCAGGCAAGTCACTTACCTCTTTCTACCTCATTTGTGTAGTAGTGATGATTAAGGGTGCATGAAATGGGCCGTATTAGATTTGGATTTGGATTCAGCCTGAATCGGGGACAGCAATTTGATTCCTTATTGATCACTGTCCCTTATTCAATTAAGTTGAATCCGAATCTGAAGATTCAATGCTGATTCAGAGAATCAGTGATTCAGATGTAGACACAGCTTTAGATGTTTTTTCTACATACCTCAAGGTCCCAGGTGCATCTTGTGAATGCTGCGATGAAGCATCCCACAGGAGTGTGGGGGCGGGGCCCTGCATGCTCAGTAGTGAACCGGAAGTACTTCTGGTCTCCTTTTGAGTCCTCCAGGGAATGGGCTGGGGGCCCCCCTGTGCTCTGCCGGCTCAGCAATTGGCTGTGGGGAGACCCCAGGTGCACCCCGAGACCCAGGGGGCACCAGAAACCAAATTTTACTGGAATTAGACTAAATGTAGAGATTTGTATGACAGTGCTGGCTGCAAATTGGTGAATGTAGAGAAGGACAGACCATGGGGTGTGTTGTGTTATCAACGCTCCACTCCTAACAGTCATGTTTAGTATATGACGGTTTTTCTGTTGAAAATGAGTCAGAGGCATGAGGAAATAGATTGTTTTGCTGTTGACAATAATGAGGTTGCCATAGATTTGCAAGGTTTAGGGAGTGGTTGCTTTACTCCATTTGTCATAGATGTCACCCAGAACTGTGGCACCAGTTTTATCTGAAACTGAGGTTTATATATTATGTTAATCATTGTATTATTTTACACTGTGGCTACTAATATTTACTTCTGTTAATAACCAAACACTTCTGTACACTAAATTGTGTACAATTTTGTGTACAAAATTCACTTCTGTACACTAAATTGTGAATTCTGAGCTCTTACGTTCTTGAGATGAACTCTGACTACGTCCCTGTAGGTATCTGTGCAACTTGGTTAATTAAGTCTGCAAACTCCTCATTCTTTATTCATTGGATTGTCTGGTATAGAAGTGATAAGGCATGTATATGGAACTCAATCTTTTGTGGATCTATATCAAAACTTTTATTGAAGGGCTTTTATTGGAGATCTCTTTTTTTTAACAACTGTTGAACTAGTAGATATGGGTTCAGATTTTTTTCCCCAAACCTTTGGCTTAAATTACTTGAATGGTTATGCACATGACTTAAAATTTAGACCCAGTTTTGAATTTTGCAGATGAGTCCCTCCCTATAAGTCAGTAGTCTCCAGCCTTTTAAAGTAGGAGATCACTTTTCGTATTTAAAAGCAACCAAAGATTTACTGTACATGACAGCCACCTCCCCCTACCCCCACCCAGCAGGTGAGTCTGTGGGGAGGGATGGGGGGGCACAGATGGAGGCAGAGGGAGAAAAAATTATTTGGGGGCACGCCTCCCCAGCAGATAAGTCCCAGCTGGCTGGGGCCCCACTCAATTTATGCCTGCTCCTGCCTCTGCAGCATTGTCCTTCACTGTGGGGGCCTTGTTCTAGCCCCCACCCCTTCCCTCTCCCATAGAGTGACCTGCTGGGCCGCGACATGCACATGCATGCACACAGGTACTCAGCCCCCCACCCCAGCCTCAGATAGACTCCAAGAGCCTCTGAGATCTACCAGTGGATGATCGAGATCCACTGGTTGGTGATGACTGCTGTAAGCAAATGTGAAGCAAAGAACAGCCGTTGTATCCTTTATCCATTTGATAGCATTGTGCAGTGGTTTGTGGCACATCAGTTACTATTTCTCATCTTTCCTAAAAATCATCTTTTGAAGCTTTGTAAGAAGAGAGAGCTGTACTGGATATGGCATGTTGTAGCTTATGTCTACAGCACCGACGTCGTACTATTTCACTGATCCTGCAGAGTAAAAATATCTTTTACAGGAATTCAGTGGGATTAAATGGGGTTCCCCCTCTTGGGGAAAGATTTGTCCTGTAGAGGAGGTGAAGCTCTAAAGGCTCCAAGTGTAAAGTTTACCTTTTGTGTAAACTTTACACTGGTGCACATCTTTGTAGTCAGCTACCCAGACAACAGAACAATTCAGAGGAAGACATTGTTTCTTTTCTGGGAGACATTATATTGGAAACTTTTTGAGTGGCTTTTGTATTACTTTGCAGTGATGCCCAGAATACAAACATGGAGATTCTGTAAATTGCCTGCTGCTGCTTTTCTTTCTCTTCTCTCCAATAACTGCATGGAGGAAAGCGGACAGAGTCCAGCAGGGGCAGATCAAAGAGGGGTGTGGCAGGGTGCAGTTGCTTTGAGTCCTGCTCTACCTCAAATTTAAAACCTCCCACCCAGCTGCAGCAGTGGTATTTCTATTCAGGCAGCACTGGTAGAATCAACTGCCATAATGGCTTTTATAATCTACCTGATTCCTGACTGTTATTCCTTACTCCACTGGTGTTAACAGCTGCCTCTCCTTTTTAATGGTCTTGATGTTCTGCTAATGGCTATCCTTCATTTGGCAGTTTTGCTTGCTGTTACCTCCTCATGGTCTTCCTTCTTACTCTATTTCACAGCTCTGAAGACTGTTTTTAGCCCTTTTCTAAATCTCAGATCATATCATTGAGTCCAGTTTTCAGCAGCAGCTACAGTTTCACCTTTGGGCTGAGCAGCCAAGAGCTGCTGACAGTTAAGCTCTGAAAGAAAATGGTAGCTTTTGCCTAAGTAGGAAGGGGAGGGAGCTGAAGGTTAGGCTCTGTCCCTGCTCTATGTAGTCACAACTTGAGAAAAATCTTTTTTTTTCTGTTTGGCCTTCCCCAAAACAAGGTGTGCACATCTTATTTGGGGGTGTTTGATATTCGAAAAAATGACCCCCTTCTTATTTGGATTTCCTAAAATCCATGTTACTCCATACTCTGGTATGCAAAACAATGTCAACTTCCTCATAACTACTTTATTAGATTGCTCCCTGTGCTGTTTGAATGCATCACCACATCTTTGTGTGTCATAGTACTTCACTGCAGCATGTTCAAGCTTCTTGATCCCTCTTTCTAGTCCTTGCACAACCCATTCTATTTCACTCACTTGACTTTTCTTAACTCCTAATCTCTTATCCTCTTCTGCACTGCCAGTGATACTAACTTGTCTTCAGCTTGCTGCTTGTCAAGAATGTCTCCACCACCTTCTTTCATAGGATCTATATGCATAGAACGCCCTCTGTCACTCAGTGTTTCATAGCATTCTTCACCCATCTGCAATGATCCCTTTTAGAAAAAAAATCTATATATTAAAAAAGGTCATGCAATCTCCACCCTTGGATGTTTTTAAGACCTGGCTAGACGAGGCTTTGGCTGGGATGATCTAGCTGGGGACGGTCCTGCTTTGAGCAGGGGATTGGACTAGATGACCTCCAGAGGCCCCTTCCAACCCAATTTTCTATGATTCTATGATGCTGTTATCATATGCAACACCTGAAACAGCTAATCTTTTAAGTTTTTATTGTGGGAGATATATAGTATTTATTGTGGGAGATATATAATATTTATTGTGGGAGATATATATAGATATATATATATATATATAGTCAACTTTTATCTGCAATAAGATGAAAATTAATTAAATGAAAATGCTCTCACTTTATTATTCACTTCTTTCCCTGCCAGATGCCACAGAAGTTTTAACAATGAAACTCAAGCACAGTTTATATTTCTATGACAGCAAGAAAGCATATTTTAACTAGAGGTGGCCTTGAGCAGGAATACCAGATCCAAATGTTCTCCAACATTGAAGGGAAGCTTGGTTTTGGATCTACTTCATTAACTTATATACAACATGCCCCAGAATATAATGCACACCTTGTTTTTGAAAGGCAGAAAGAAAGAAAAAGGCCTTTTCTCATTGTAACCATGTGTATATACACAAAACTTTTACTGCAGAGCTGTCTGATTAGTTCAGTAGTAAAACCTCCATGTCTACACATGAGGCCCTTTTAGACTGCAGTAAACTAATAAACTTTGCTGTAGGATAGTAAATACAAGTAAATACAAGTACTGTCATATGATAAAGTTCTTTATTATGAAGCAACACCTGTAATTATTGATGGGGCTGGCTGGGTATGAGGGTGCTTTAGTGCAGGGACTGCCTGCTGGCTAACCTCACACTGGAGCACCCTCATGCCCCAGTTAGCCTCTCTGCAGCATGTTAAGCCAGGTCAGAACAGCCCTGGATTGGCAGGCTGACCTCCTGGGCTCCCTGTCAGCCAGGGCTGCTCCAACTAAGCTCAGCATGCTGGGCACAAGTTCAAACGTCGATATGCACCAGAATTTATTGCTTTGAATTAACTGCACATGTAGACGCACCCACTGAGTAGCAGCAGCTAGGGAGCAATGCCTTCTCATTATTCTAGTCACTGGGGTTATGCAGATTTTTGGTCTTTCAACTACTAAAAACTTCTTTTACTGTATTTATCATATATAACATTTACTCCAATTTCATTCCAACAACAGTCTTTATTGTTACTTCACAATAAAGACTACTGGCATTATAATTCTAATTATTCATACCTTCCACCTGATCTCCATCACCATTCTAAATACATGTCACTAATCAGATGAGAAGCACTTCCTGTTTTATGGTAGAGTACTGAAATTTATTGTAGAATTTTGTTGACCATTCTGCTATCAGTAACTGCTATGATGGAATTCTTACACAGTTCTGGAAGTATGGAACTATTGATAGGGATAACCCACATGTCACTAGAGATCCCAGCAATCTGGGATATAGAAGGCTGAGGGAGCAAAGTTGTAGCAGTAAGCAAAACCAGCTGAAGGATGTAAGAAGGTACAAAATAAATTGGCAACTTTTGTTTAATGTGCAACACTATTCTGGGCAGCTTTGTCTTTTGTTTGCCTGATGTTATGTTTTGATTTCATTTACATCGTGTTTTCACCCGTTTTTGTCCCCAAACTTACACAGGGCTGCACTGATTAAATCAGTACTAGAATTTGGCCCATGTGACAGTGGGTATGTCTACACATGTGCATTAAAATAGGCTAAATCATGTTTTTCTAGTACCTCACAATGGAAAGCGTTTTAATACATGCTTCAGGGGTTAGGGGCTGAGGGGGAGCACAATCAGAGTGGCTCTGAGAACGAGCTTAAGTTAAAGTGTCCCTGTCACCATTTTGAAGTTTGGGAACTCTGATGCATGAGATATGGAGGCTGTTGGAGTGTGCTAATTAGCATGCTCTAGCAGATTGGATTAATCTCCACTGCTCTTTAATTACAGTGTGTCAGAGCAGC
Organism: Crocodylus siamensis; assembly: GCF_052110815.1. NCBI lineage: Eukaryota > Metazoa > Chordata > Crocodylia > Crocodylidae > Crocodylus > Crocodylus siamensis. The sequence continues at coordinate 124,654,904 of NC_143398.1, read as the reverse complement.
CTCCTGGTGCACACACAGACACCAAGAGGTACTAGATTTAATGTGCATTATTTAATTGAACATGTAGGACATTTTTACACATGCAAGCACCGCAGCATGGGACGCTTTGAAAAGTGCCCAGCACTGCAATGCTTGCAGCTGTGCTTTTGAATTAAAACACAAAGAAGGTGCTTTAGTTCAAAAGTGCACCACCACCATTTTCTGTGCATTGACATGCATTTTGCCACTTATACAACTGCATGCGATGAAGTGCACTGCGATTAATTAAGTCTGCTGCAAAGCAGTGGATCTCTGGTGCATCGTGGAACCAAAAAGTATGTGTATAAATGCCCATAAACATGCCCAGTGAGGCCTATATCTGGATAATTTTTCTGACCTGTGTCCTGTTGCTGGGCTCCATCCAAATCCATTATCTTTATAGTGCAACTTCTTTAAACTACAAGATGCACGTGTGAGAACTGACTTCAGTATTGCAATAAAAATCATGTGGCACTATTAAGAGAATGCAGATTGCTGTCTGCTCCCTCCTACCATTAACAATACAGCATGGCACAATATTGTTCAGTCTTATGAGATGTGGATCTGGACTGAAGCCCAGGACCTGAATTTCCATAAATTTTAAGAATTTTGGAATTTGGTTCTTGCAACCAACTGCATTTCTGTCCTGGTTCACCAAAAGATTGAGCATAGGCCAAATTTAGAGTGCTTCATTTAAGATACTAAGACAAACTTTACAGTTTCTGCTGAGATTTTCTAAGTATTTGGACCCATTTGAAATCAAATGTTTTTAGACAGTAGTTAGATAATGAATTTGTATAGGATGGGTTGGTCTAGATCAGGGGTTGGCAATGTTTTTGTGGAAAAGTGCCCAAAACACTCACAACCACTACTTGTAAGAAGTTGGTATGCTAGTGGTGGATGGTGGGGGAAACGTAAGGGGCCTGATCCTTGTTTTGGTAAAGTATCCCTGGTCCCTTCCCCACTGTCTGCCCTGAGGCGTACAGGCCAAGCAAAATGCCTTTGTGTGCCATGCTCTGGTACTGGTTCCAGGGCTTGCTTACTCCTGGTCTAGATGACCTCTTGATGTACCTTCCAGTGCTACTTCTCTATGTTTCTATGAAAGTAAAGGGAGTCTAGGATCTTGAACTAAGTCTATTCCACTGCTTTAGTAGAGAACTAGCTTTCTTTTAATTTCTAATAAACCAAAGTGGTGTCGCTGTAGTGCGACAAAGTTCTGGTGCTACAAATATTATGCTGTCAATATATATTCTTTACAATTTATCCATTTAAATATAGTAAGCCATGAATCATATCTGATAGCTAAATAGAACAAAACATAATAGCGCTATAACATGATATAAAAACAAATTAATATTTTGCTTTTATCTTGGCATCTCTTTAGCACTCTATTTTCATTATATTTTGTCCTAGCCTGTCATAACTACTATTGATGTAATTTATTTATTGCAACTTAAATAGGATTTACAGTGGGGCAGTTGCACTGTAAGAAAGCTGTAATTTGCTGGTTGTGCAAAATTTAGGAATAAATATTTGATGGTAATTGAGATAATTAGCAAGCACTGTATATTGCTTGCAATTATTAATTTGACATTTTTATTCAATAGCAGATGTCCTTTCTTTTCTAGTATGAGTCTGAGGTATCTGAAAGCCACCTGTCCAAACTACCTCAAAAGAAAGGGACCCTTACCTTTTTATGTGTCCTACAAGGGTTGCTGAGCAGTCGGGAATTTAAGGGCATTACAGGTAACCCTGTGACTATCATTTGCTGGTCACCTCATCACTACCACATTCAGGCAGGGCCCAGATGGTAAGGTGAATTTGACAATCCTGGCATAGGCAATTCTCAAAAAGCTTGAAGTTTGCTAAGGGGAACATGGGGGGCTGCAGGAATTGGAGTGGGTCATTCAGGGGATGCCAGGCCTTAGAATTAGTGCTGAACTAGAGCTCCAGCTTTTGGAGATGGTACTCTTTGGCTTGAAATACAGGCCAAACTTCATTTTTTATAATTACTTCTACCAGCTTGAATGACTCTTTTAGGCTTGAATCAGATATGGTATCTGCATCCTCAGGTTTCCAAATTGATCCATCCAATTCCCCCCACGTCCTTTTCAAATCTTTCCTTAACACAAGGCTGCCCAACTTAGTGACCAGAGCCACACACCTTGTGGGGCCCAAAATCACAGGGGCTGCACTAGACCAGGCCATGGCCCAGGGCTGGACACAGGCATAGGCAAACTGGGCAACTGCTGGGGCCCGGACAGAAAGGCGGCCTGAAAATGGTAATATTTTTTCTGTTGTCCAATTATTATTATCATTATCTCTGGCAAAGCGGCGGGGGGGGGGGGGCAATACTAGGTATGGTGCTGCATGGGCCCCTCAAGTGTTGCCCACTGCACCAAGCATATGGACACTCCTTAGCCCCCTGCACTGAGCCTAGGAGTGCTCCATGCTGCACTGAGTACACAAGTGTTCCTTTCTTCCTGCTGCACCAAGTACGCAGAAACTCCCTATTCCTTGCTGCACTAGGCACATAGGTGCTTCCTCCCTTCCTGCACCATATGCAGGCACAAAAGCACTGGTGCCCTAGCTCAAACTTCAGTTCCCTGGGTCCAGGCTCTTCTGCTGTGGTATGTTACACTGGTACCCCATGCTATGGGCTTCCCTGGCACTGTGGGCTGTGTCCTGCTCCCTGGGGTGGATCAGGAAGTGCAAGCCAGAGGAAGTGAGATACTGGATGCTCTAGCTGCTGCTGCTGCAACCAGAGCAGTGGGGGGAGTGGTGTCCAGTGGGAGCCCAGGGGCCACTAACTAACCCCTTGCAGGCCACATGCAGCCCATGAGCCACTAGTTGGACAGCCCTGTCTTAATGCCCACTTGCATTCCATAGTCTACATGAAATTAGGTAAGTAAACCATTCATTTAGTAGAAGAAGAGAAAGATTTTGATTCCCAAGGCAATCTGTTCCCTAGCAGAAAAGATACAAACTTGGTGTTATAAAGCCCTGAGAAGACATTGTCCAAACTCAGCAGTGACTGAAGTAGAGCAGCAGATGGTAATATCACCAACAGGCAGGTGCTTCCAACCAACCATCTAGTTTGCCTGGTGTAGCTGAACTCCTCTCAGCATGGATGGGTGGAGCATCTGGGAAGAGCATACTAAGTTGGGTTTATCTAGAAAAAAAATTGAATTATTGGTGTATTAGTTCCATTTATCTGCATCCTACTCTACTGTATTGTCTCCTTTTCAGCCATCACCCAGCTGAGTTTGCAACATTCTTGGCAACACTCTTCGAGAGTTTTCAACATGTTGACAGTCTGGAGGATTTTCATTGTTCGCAGTATTAAATGTACGTTCCCTACAATAGCTTGATTTAATGCAAGGAACAAAAGCCATTTGTTTCATTATAAAAAGACAGTGTGTTCTCTATTCATCTTTTTAATTGGTTTAATTGAAACCAATAGCACTTCCATCATAAAAAAATTAAATGAAGTGAGGGGAGAAGGGGACACCTCACCAGCTAGTGCATTACTAGAAAGATGCATATAATAAGTAGGCCACTGTACTGTAAAAAATCATGCCTTCTTTGTAAAATTTCTTCCAAGTAGTCAGTCTGAAGGAAAACCTATTGCAGAGCTCCATAAATTAAGAAATTATTGTATGGTACCAGGCCCAGTATATAAGGTGTAATATAGGGGTAACTAAACACCAAGGTCCACATTTTCTACCTGGGTAAAGTCATAGCTCTACTGAAGCTAATGCTTCTGTGGTGATTTACACCAAGTGGGGATCTGTCATTGATATGCCTGTCTGTTGTGTCTGTGATTCTCTGACATGCATTTTTGGAATGTGCAGAGATGTAGTGTGCCGCCGGCTGAGCAGAGTGAGAGACCTTGGCTCTTGCGTTTCCTGGAAGACAAGGAATTCCTTCAGACAAGGAATTGCAAAGCAGTGTTAAGGCACATGTTTTGATGAACCTGGTTTTCATGTTTACATTGCCTGAGTATTCACAAAGAGTGGACTAAACTGAACACCTTTCATGACATACATTGCGTTTCTTAAAAATGGGTGAATGGAAGAAATGTTGTGGATTCTCTAGGAGGAAGTTGTTCCAAAATTCTTCTTTGGAATCTGGAGGTGGTGTCCAAGGGACCTTTGAGTTACCAAACCAGCTTTATTTAGCATTTGCATTTCTCCTAACATTCAGAAAATGCACTGGAAATGTTCTTTCCCTAACATGATGAGAATCGTAGTCCTAACGCAAGGCTAGTTTTGGTTTAGCAAAATTTCATGGGTTGGATTGTGTTTTGGTTTTGAATCAGTCAAACCTGAATCAAGTGCTGTTTAGGATTCTGGTTTGACCACAATCTTGCATTTGGGTACAGTGGCTATTCAGACATGTTGTTCTAGCCACAGATCATCTTTTCCTGTGAATCCTAAGCTATTCAAATGTCATTCTTTGCACTGATATCTTTTATTAGACCAACTGAGTAGTTGGGGAAAAAAGTTCTTGGCAAGCTTTCAGGCACAGTCACCCTTCATCAGGCATAGGGAGTCTCTGCTGGTCTGACCTTCTGGTCTCTGACCAGCAGAGACTCCCTATTCCTGATGAAAGGTGACTGTGCCTGAAAGCTTGCTAAGAACTTTTCCCCAGCTAAGTTGTTCTAATAGAAGATATCATGTCTACCCAAAGAACATTGCCTGCCTATGTCCTTAGATCAGCACGGTTACAACCAAAAACCCAGCATTCTTTACATCGGCTTTTCTCATTCAGAAATGCAATAGTATAGTCCTTGGTTCCCTGAGTCTATAAATCTCTTAGTGCTTGAGGGCTTCATCCAATTGCCAGTGTTTTCTGATGGACCATCTCATAGCAGTTCTAGAGCTATTTGTTTTGTTAAGAATACATGAAAACACATTGTCCTTTTTAATGGTGTTTCATCCTCCTATTAACCCCCAAATTAAAGCTCTTACTAGTGAGATACTTCGGAAAATTTGTAAATACAGAACATGCAGGCACTTTCTGCCATTTCATAATTGTATTGGAAATCCCACAATGTTCTCTGCTTGTGTTATTGTTTTGTGAATCAGTTTTTACCATAGCTACACACAATCTCTCAATTTTTGAATATTAGTGTAGTAGGCTTACCTTTTCAGAGATTGGGTTGAGTCCTAGGATGGAGGATCTGCTGTTTGATTGGTGGAGCCTGCCCACCAATCCAGAAGCAGCACAAGAGAAGCAATGCCCTGCCCTTTTCCGAAGGGAGGGTGCGAGAAGCAGCTGGATCTGATTGAAAACTGCTCTTTGCAGGTCCGGCAGACTTCAGGGTTAGGGCCTCTAGTGTAAATAAAAGCCCAGCATGTATGGCATACTGGGGCAGGTGTAGTGAGGGACTCAAGAAGATTGGAGCCAAGGAAAGCTGAGGAGCTATCCCGCAGTGGGCAATAGGCCCAAGGCTCCAGATGCTTCCACTGGAGGAGCAGCCTTGAGAGTGGTGTGAGACTGCTCGGGCTGTTGACGGCGCATGAAGTTGGTGTGGGGAGACCTGGCCCTGGGAGCAGTGTGAGAATGCTTGGGCCCATCATTGTGCACAGAGCCCAGTGCATGGAGTCCAGGCTTTGGGAGCTACAAGCAGCAGCTCGAGCCTGCAACCCCAGCAGGGCCAGCGGGCCACACAGTGCGTGGAGCAGTACATGGGGCAAGGGCCTTGGGGGCCACAATGAGGCAGCTCAGGCCCCATCTCCTGGCAAGCAGCTAGGTCCCATGGTGCGCAGGGTGGCACATGGGCCTGAGCCTTGGGAGCCAGAGAGCAGCGGAGGCTCCTTGGGTTAGCCATCCAGTGTGAGGATGGACAGACAGAGCCTGATGGGCCCAGTCTGTGCTAAAAGAGCCCTCAGTGCTGAAGCCGGGGCATGGGGAAATAGTAGTGCTGCAGCGTGAGGCCCAGGACCCAGAAGCAAGCAGCAGTGGTGCAGCAGCTGAGAGGACCTGAGCCCTTGGTGCCCAGACCAGGGCAAAGGTTGGGAAGGAATCCAGCAGCATGGGAGAGGCCTGGAGAGGTGCTCCAGCAGAAAAGATCCCATTGAGTTGTACCCTGACCACTGCCACCTGAGGGAGCATGAGTCACTGGGCCCTTGGGTCCCGCAGGGGAAAGACATTTGGGGTGGGCAAACCCAGAGAAGGGGCTGGGTGAGCAGCCCCCGCCTAGTCCAGGTCCTAAGGGGAGGGGCTCCTGGTGCTGCCTGGACAACCCCTGACCCGGAAGGACACCATTGGAAGGAGGACTATCTCTTGCCTTGGGTCAGGGACAATATTAAGGAATAGATGTTATTAAGATTGTTCTTGTTTGCGCCTTATATTTTGTAACTAAAATGTTATATTGTCATGTTGTATTGTGTTGATGCTGCTGAAATAGTTTTATTGTGATGGGTAAGTAGTGTTATTTAGGGTTTGACCTTAGTTATTGGTTAATGTTCACTGTGTAAACATGTATATGATATTTAGTTTTATGTTTATGTATATTATAACTCAATAAATTGTATATAGTTAAGAACTTTGGGCTTGGGCTAACTCTATAGAGGAAAGAGGGATCCGCTCAAAATTCTGGCATCCCTCTCACAGCACCCCCTCCTGCCTACCCATCCCATTTGATTGAGAATAGGGCACACCCTTGGGTGTACCTGGGTTACATTAGTATACTTGCTGAATCACTGCTGTGATTCATGGTGGATCACTTTAGTTACTCTGCAGAAGAACCAAGTTGTTCTTGCAATTTTAAAATTATATTTACTGGTCGTTTAATTGCAGGGAAAAAGGGTTTTTAACTCTGTTTTTAATAAGGTTTACATGACCCTGGCTGGCTAATTCAACAATGCTTTTTTAGTCTGCAGTGCCTCCAGGCATAACCTTTCCTGCATTATGTGACATGCGTTTGTTGTTTCCCCTAGGGAAATAATGTCTTGCATGATGCTTACCTACAAACTTGAGCTGTTGGTCTATCCTAGCAGCAAATGGGATTAGTATACTGGAATTTGTCAGAAAAGGAAAAAGTTTAGGGCCATTCAGACAGCAGAAGTAGAGCAGAAGGGAAGATTTTTTTTACAATTTGAAAGCCTTTTACTTTTTTTACCAATCTCATTTTATTTATAGATATTGCTTATGTTTTAATTAGATAAAGTATTTTTCACTTCCCAACTTAAATATTTCATGGTATTAACCATAGGTCTGTACTAGTAGAGAATTTTCTGTATAGTACAACTCTGGTTTGTTTGGGTTTTTTGAGGAGGGAAAGGCTGTAGAAACTAAAAACTTAAAAATATAGGGTAGTTGATATACCTGGCCTCCTCTAAGTTTGGTGAGCAATGCTGATTGAAGAAATACCAGCTATCAGTTAACATTTCTTGGTTGTGATGGAGCTTGAGGCGCAGAAGCAGAAATAGGGTTGAAAGTCATCCTTTTATTAATCTTAATACTCAGGAATGGCAGGAGGTGGTACACATCACAGTGGACATAAGGACTAGGGACAGACATTACACATACACTGGTTGAAGTGATCAGAAACTACTTTAAACCTGTAACAGAACAGACATCCAGTGCACATAAACCAGTTTGAAAATGGCCAAAACCGGTTTGATATAAACCTGGTTGAATGTAGTATCAGACTTAACTCATTCAACTCAAACCAGTTTATGCAATGTCTGTCCCAGACCCCTTGCTGGTTTAAGTTAAATCAGAGATCCCCAGCATCCTGGTATGCTCTCTGGGCTGGGCTCTGCTCCAGAGAGCTGGGCTGGCCCCTTCCCTCTGCTCTCTGGCCAGAGCAGAGGTGGGGCATGGCCAGACACTGGCCTGCCATAGCCCCTGAGGCAAATTCCTCTCTCCGTCCCCTCTCCCCTCCACTGGCAAACCTTGTGGACCACAGATGGGGTTTGTCGGTCCCAGTTGCATCTGCACAGCTTTCCTGCAGCCAGGTAGGGATGGGTTTAATTCCTTCCTCTGTCCAGCTTGCTTGCAGCCAGGGAGGGATTAATTCTACAGTGGTCCCAGAGCAGGGGAGAGAGGCAAGCTAGTCCCCTCTGTGCAGATCCATGACCTGGGTTGCACCTGTGAGCCCAGAGCTAAGATGTGCCGGACCAGACTGAGAGGTGGAAAGTGTTGACAAAGACCTGACAATAATCTTACATGTGCTGGAGATGGAGTTAATGGAAGTTGCAGACAGCTTCTGGCTGCAAGTTACAGACCAGAAGATGCAGAGAGCTACATTTACTTTATGAAGCAGAACGTGTAAAACCTAAACAAAGCCTTTCTGAATGCCTGGCTGTAAGAAGACACTCTGCCCTCAGGGTTAGTAAGACTTATGCATGGCGTTATCTTGTCTTCCTTCTTTACATTTTAAGTTAGACTAAGCTGTGTATGCTATGTTTTACTGGGCTGTATCTTAGCTTAGGCGAAGATTTTTGGTAGTTCCCAGTTGTATTTGCAAATTGCTGTGTTCAATACATATTTGCTTCAGAGAGAGGACTTTTTCACCATCCCCACTCAGTGTGGCAGCAGCTCCCCCACACCCCTCCCCACCTACTGCCTGGTGGCTGGCATCCTGTGTATCCTGCTAGTCCCAGCTGGTGCCTGGCCATGCTCCCTCTGCTACAACAGGGAAGGGTGAGAGCTTTTGAGGGCATTTCTCTTCCCTCCCCTTTGGCAGTGGCTGGCAGGCATGCTCTTGTGCCCCCTGGCTTCTGGCTTGAGCCACTGCAGGCATGTGGCTGCATTGCCTGATTTAACTGAGACTGTCTGTCCAGTTATTAATCAGGTTAAGCTGTGCAGCTTCAGCTAACCTGCAAAGAGTGAATCAATTCATGCTCAGGCTTTTTGAATGTCTCTTCCTAGGCCAGAGCAGCATCTGTTTAAATTGCCTTAATCTGTGATGCACTAGTGTACATATATCAATGTCTACTACTGTTTTGAATATCAGAGCTTCCTGAAGAAGATCCTACCTGTTAGTGCTGTGTTCGTCAGTGCATGTACAGCTCAGTACTAATACAAGAGAAATGGTTCTTTAGCCCAAGTAACAGGGGCATGTGCTTTTAAAGGAGTTCTAATCTTGCTGATGGTCAAGTCCTGAGTGACCCTAATGTACATAATGTCTGCTGATTGTGTATAACTGAAGGATACTTACAGTTTCTCTTAAGGCTCTTATGGCTTATTCCAAGGTACTTGGGTTTACCAGGGTTTTCTCAAAACTCTTTCGTCTTTGACATACCCTATGGCCACCCCTACAGGAGATGCTAATCCTTAGCAACAAGGCTTTTACTCAGTGGGGTATGGAGACTGAGCTCCCAGGGCCAGGAGATCAGTGCTATAAACTTTGTACCCAAAAGTGGAAGGAAACAGACCAGGTCAATATTTTAAAAAGGTGTTAACAAAGCAGCGGGGGCCCAAAATAGATTTCCCTCTACATTCTTAACATTTGTTGTATTGTTAAGCGGAATCTATCTTTAAAGAAAGAATTAGTCCTCCAAAATGAAGCTTGCAACAGTAAAGAGGGTTTGAGTGAAACTTCAGCAGTTTTCTAATGGCATGGTAGGGTAACATCTGATTTTATGCAGTGACTTAAGGGCAAATTATGCATTATTATTAAATAGTTATCAAGTGTTTGAAATGCAATTTATCTTTTTTAATTAAATCATTTTAGAGGGAATTATTTAAGGCTGCAATTTTAATCAAATGCTACTTTCTATTGCTGTCTTATCAAGAACTTTATCCACAATATTTAATATTTTATAGAGCCCCGGGCATTATATTATCTTCTCTGATACTGCCAACCTGATAAAAAGACTTCACTGTAACTTCTTCACACAGTAGGGCACAAGGTTATTTAACAATTTGTTAAAGGGAAACTGCTTTGAAAACACAGCAGCATTACAAAGCACAGTAATGTTATGCAAAATAATAATCAGAGAATTACCCAACATTTTATATAGACTATTCACACACTATTCAATTACTGAAGATCTTTTCTTCTTGTGCTAGTAATTTTGAAGCCAAAATCAGCTGTGATGTGTAAATGAATGTAATTACACTGACATTTAGTGGAGCTGAACCCTCTTGAATTTGTTCCATAATGATGGTATCTATTAAATTAGTGGGTAAGAGAGAGATGATGTGTGCAGATATACCTATCTTGTCCCTTTCTTTGTATGTGTATATAATCCAATGGTAGTGCAGCAGCAGTGAGCATCAGACAACCAAAGAAGTCCATATTGACTGGCCACCCCACTTTGAACAGACTTGGAAGTATACCTGAATTTGCTAGCATTGGTTGATGCCTGACATCTATCACTATTATTCCTAAGCAGCAGTTGTTTTACCTGAGTGCAATGTCAGAGAAAGAGACTCATCCTGAATCAAAGGGGCATGCTGAAAATCTGTACACTCTTTCCTCCTTCAGCTGAGTTTGGAGATATTTAAGAAAGTTGGCTTTCTCAGGTTGTTTTGAGATCTTCATCAACAACTAGCCCAATGCTTTTCATGAGGACAAGGGTCACCATGTGGGTGAATAATTTTGAGTGAAGTAAATGAGAGTGAGTCAGGCCAGGCTCAGTCTTGCAAGCCCTGGTTTTGCTGGCCCAGGTTCAGTGAAACACTTAAGTAAGTACTCAATTTTAAGAACTTACACATTTCCACTGAACTCTTCTTAATATTGTTTAGCTAATTGCATGTGTGATTTCATTAACCAATGCTTCATTGATATCTTAATTATGATAGTGTTGCTCATGTCTGCAGCTCGTTTAATTTAATAGGAAGTGAAAGCAATTCATAATTTGTGTACAGAAGCTCTGAAATGCAGCCACCTTGAGACTGGGTATCAGCCAGCTGGCATTGAGAGGATCTTAGGGAAAGGTACTGTATCATGCCATCTTCTATAGCCATGTGCTTGCTAAGTGACGTCTTTCAAAGCCATAATATCTTTTCTCCATATAGTGCTGTGCCTTCTAGCAAATATGCTCAATCCTTTCCTTGTGATTTTCTTCCATTGGTGTGCATATCCTTATGTGAATTTTAAGGAGGAAAGCAATGAATGGCAACTGAATACAAGCCTGTAGATGGGGTTAGAGAGAGAACTACATTTAAATGGGAGCAGAAATTTCACCTCTTGCATTCTCTCGCACACATACAATTCTATGGGAGAAAAATGTGTGCTGCTTTCTGTGCAATCACATTTCCCTTTCAAGAAATGACTGTTTTCCACTTGGATGAGAAAGCAGCACATTTGACTTTACTTTCACTTTGTGGCTTTACGTTCCTTTCTGAAATCAACTCAAGAGCTTTTCCTTCTGTGTAGCATCCATATGGAAATTACTCATAAAAATGAATATTTACAAAAAGTTGACATATTGTGGTACAATAATTACCACAGCTATTTCTTTATATTCACAATAGGAAATATTTGCACCACCTTAGATGTCACAGTACAGTAACTATATGAAAGGTTGGCCTACTTCCTGGTGCTCACTGTTATTTCCATCCACATTTTCATTTTCATCTGTCTATTTCCAGCCTCAGATACTTCTTTTGTTAAGCATTTTAATATTAATCATTCTTGTGTCAGCTGGGCATTATGAGAGATTTCACAGATTTCACAGACATTGGGGCTGGAAGGGACCTTGGAAGATCATCGAGTCCAGCGCCCCACTCGAAGGGCAGGAAGTCAGCTGGGGTCATAGGATCCCAGCAAGATGAGCATCCAATTTGCTCTTGAAGGTGTTCAATGCGAGTGATTGAACCACCTCCGATGGCAGGCTATTCCAGACCTTGGAGGCTCAGACAGTAAAGAAATTCTTCTTTATGTCCAGCCTGAAATGGTCTTGCAGTAGTTTATAACTGTTTGACTTTGTCATCCCTTGGGGCACTCTGGTGAACAAACGTTCCCCCAGGTCCTGGTGGTCACCCCTGATAAACTTATAGGTGGCCATCAGATCACCCCTGAGCCTGTGCTTTTCCAGGCTAAAGAGCCCCATGGCTCTCAGCCTGTCGTCATAAGGTCTGTTTTCCTGACCTCTGATCATGCGCGTGGCTCTTCTCTGGACTCTCTCAAGCTTTTCCATATCCTTTTTGAATTGTGGAGCCCAAAACTGGACTGCAGCCTCAGCAGGGTCGAGTACAAGGGGAGAATGATGTCCCGGGATTTGCTTGAGAAGCATCTATGGATGCAAGCCAGCATTTTGGTCGCTTTACTAGCCGCAGCATCACGTTGCAGGATCATGTTCATCTTGTGGTCAATGATAACCCCCAAGTCTCTTTCTTCCATAGTGCTAGCCAGCGTAGCACTGTCGAGCCTATATGGATGCTGCAGGTTTTTCCTCCCAAGGTAGAGAACCTTGCATTTTTCAGTGTTAAACACCATGAGGTTCTCATCTGCCCATTTGCTGAGCTTGTCCAGGTCAGCCTGGATCGCCCTCCTGTCTTCTGGTGTGGATGCTTTGCCCCAAAGAATTTGCATATATGAGGAACAGTAGCATAACTTATAGGGAGGCAACTGGCACAGGAGCTCTGAGTCTTGAGTTTTGGGGGTTCACAAAAATATCTGTTGCCACATCTGTTGGCTAGATGCACTGTTGCTGCCGCCCCAGGCATAGAACTGTCCTGTTATGCCTCTGCTGACTTGTACAGTTCAATACCATAGACAGACCTCTCATACTAGCCAAAGTTCACATGCTCATGTCCTGAATAGTGTTCAACAACGTCCTTTTTTCTAAGACTAATAAATTGGCTGAAAATTGTAGTTTTCAGAGAAACCAAAACTGGTCCCTCAATTGGGTCAAATTCTGCCAATAGGTTCAACTTAAGGAGTGGAAAAATTGGAAAAATTTTATTTTGATGTCCTGATTTTTCTCATTGAAACAGTTTCATTTTGCATTTGATCTCTTTTCTGTTGAAAACATGATCAAATAATCTGAAAACTAAGATCAACATTTCATTACAAGTTTGAACAAAATGTTTGTCAGATCAAAATATTTTTCCCTGTTTAATCATCAAACAAAACAAAAATAAAAATAATGACTTTTGCTGCTCAAATAAGGCAAAGAATCAGAACACTGGCTTAACCAGAATCTTTTTTGATGCTTTGTACATCTCAGTGGGCCAAATTCCTTATATGCTTCCATCTGTTTTACCTAATTCTTGCAACAGCCAGAGGGTTCTAGTGCATGTGGCTAACTGGATTGTAACCAGCATTACAACTCAGCTACAAAATAACTGCAAATAGGCTAAGTTGGTTATCAAAAAGGTTACTTTGCAATTTGTAGGATGGGAAAACTATCAAAATAATTTTTCCATTTTCACCTGGAAGGCATCTGCCATCTGTAGGATCAGTGAGGAATATGGAAGCAGAGATCAACAAAAATTTCCTTTTGGACTGTAGGCCTAGGAAAGAAAAGGTCTCCCAACAGTCAACAGATAACACTGTGGAAGAGGGGATATCTCTATGCTTTCCTGCTGCTTTCCTGAGACATTCTTTTTTCTTCTTCCAATCTAACCGCAGATTTGTCATTCATCTCTTCTTCCCTGCCCCTTCCCAAACATATGCCAGGAAGAGCAGAAGTTTCTTTATCAAATACTCGTATGATGTGTGATTCTCCTTGATAGCTGCCAGACTTAAAATGGAGGGGGCATCTATAGAATTTTTTCAAGGAGCAGTTGCCTCTTTGGTCTTTAAGTGACACCAACAAACCCAACTCTGCCTCCTATCTAAACCTCCATTTTCTCCCCCTCTACATAGTGCATTTTTTCAACTTAAGCTCCAGCTTAGGAGCTGATTATTTTATTTGCACATTAATTGTTTGGGATAAACTGGGAGAAGTCTATAAAAAGAAGCCTTCAAGAAGGAGACTTGATGCAAAACCTGGAGTGCTCACAGCAAACAGAATACCCTGGTATTGTTCCATACTCATTCTTCCTCAGCTGTTAGACATAAAAGATCTTAGAACTGATAATCAGAATGCTAATTACAGCATGACCCACACAAAACAAAATATCAGTGATTGGGCTTGTTGACATGGCGTGTAATTGCCTTTAAAGAAGGAGTCGCCTTAAGTTCTGTTTACAATAATTCTTTATTAGTGGCAGATGAAACATCAAAAACTTCAAAGATTAATTTTGGCTAAGCATCCAGGGAACCTGAAGCTTTTCCAAATTTCTTTCTGGTTTAGGAATCAGATAGGATCACACATTTTTATCTAGGAAGCAGTGGAAATTGCAAGACGAGTATGAGCACAGTAATGGAAGCCAGATACTTCTGAGCTGTGATCTGAGTTCTGATGCTAGCTCCAAATATGACTTTGAGCAAGGGGCTCTGAGGATTTGGGAATCAGTGCTGAGCCTGTTTCGTTCTTAGCAAAATAGCATCATTGAAATGATTTGGATTAATTTTCTATTCACTCTTTTGTCTCCTCTACATTTTTAAAAGGAAAGAAATGAGGTAAAATTACAGCAGCATGCACTCTTTTGGACTGGTATATAAAGTCCTGGTACGATTTTAATAGATTTAGTAGATGTCTAGGATTGGAAGGGACCTATTAGATCATCATGTCTGACCCCTGCTCTGGGCAGGACAGAGTGCTGGGGTTAAGTAACCCCAGCCAGGTGCTGTCTAATCTCCTTTTATATGCCTCCAAGGTAAGGGAAAGCACCACCTCCCTTGGAAGCCCGTTCCACATTTTGGCGACCCTCACGGTAAAGAATTTTTTCCTGATGTCCAATCTAGATCTGCTCTCCTTCAGTTTATGGCTGTTGTATCTAGTAACCCCAAGGGGTGCCCAGGTAAACATAGTATCCCCTATTCCCTGCTGCCTCCTCCCCCCCAGTGAGCTTGTAGACAGTCACAAGATCACCTCAGCCTTCTCTTGTGAAGGCTGAAGAGATTCAGGTCCCTCCATGTGTCTTCATAGGATCTTACCTGCAGGCCCTCAACCATATAAGTATCCCTCCTTTGAACCTTTTCCATGTTAACCACATCCTGTAGATAATGACCCCATTGAAATGACTCCATAATGATCATATAATAACCTCATCAAAATTTAGTGTGACATCTAAGTAGCCTAAAACATCAGGAAAATAGGACCAAATTTGGTGTGCCCCTTTTTCACCCAGTTTTCCCTTTTGCCTAAATGCAGCATGATGAAGCCTTCTTGCATAAGCTTTAAGTCTTATTCTATAAGGCAGTGGTGCTCTACCTGAGCATAAGGGGAGTTAACAACAGCAGTTAGACCATAAAAACACAAGCCAGAGATCCACTGCTTTGCGACCGCTCGGATTTTGCAGAGTGATCTTCCCACGAGATGTCTGGGTAATTGAAGTCACCCATGACAACCAAGGTCCTGGAGCAAGCGGCCTCAGTCAGTTCCTGGGTGAACTCCTGGTCAAGCTCAGGACTTTGAGTGGGAGGTCTGTAGTAGACTCCCACCGTTGTGTCCCCTGTGCCGTATTTCCCACGAATTTTTACCCAGAGGGTCTCTAGCTGTCCATGCCGGTCGCCAACATCAGCTTGCAGGGACATGTAGCTTTCCTTGACATAGAGAGCTACACCCCCACCCCTTTTGTCAACACGATCCCTCCTGTACAGGTTATAGCCCTCTATACCCACGGTCCAGTCATGGATGGAGTCCCACCAGGTCTCCGTTATCCCAATGACATCACATTTCTTTGCACTGAGCAGGAGGACGAGTTCATCCTGCTTGTTGCCTAGGCTCCTGGCATTAGTGTACAGGCAGGCAAGTGTGCCCTTGGGGGCTTTTGCCTTGCCCACAGATTGTGCCAGGGCTGAGGCAGGGGTGGGCTCCCTTAAGTGCCTTGGTCTGCTGGCTTTGCAAGGGTCGCTCAGCGGGCCAGCAGTGGCAGTAGTCCCCCCATTCCCCAGCGGGCTTAGTTTAAAGCCCGGTGGAGCAGGTCAGCCAGCCTGGCTGAGAAGAGCCTCCTCCCCAGGCGAGAGAGGTGGAGGCCATCTCTTCCCAGCAGCTTGCCGCCTCTCTCACCAAAGAGCGGGCTGTGGTCATGGAAGCCAAAGCCTTCCCGATGACACCAGTGCCGCAGTCTGTGGTTGACTACGTGGATTCTCCTCTCCCTCCTCAGCCCATAGCCCGAGACTGGGAGGATGGATGAAAACACCACCTGAGCTCCCAGACCCCTAAGCCCCGCTCCCAACTCCCTGTAGCATCTCATGACCTGGCTGGGGGTGCTCCGAGCCGTGTCATTGGTGCCCATGTGAATAAGGAGCATGGGGTAGTGGACTGTGGGCCGGAGGAGCTGCGGGATCCTCTCCGCAATGTCTCGGATGCGGGCCCCCGGGAAGCAGCAGACTTTCCGGGCTAAGGGGTCGGGGCGGCAGATTGCCCCCTCGGTCCCCCGCAGGATGGAGTCTCCCACAACAAACACCTTTCGCTTTGTCTTGGGGAGAGCGGGGCCAGTAGCTGCGGTTGAGCCTGGGTTGCCTGCGGGAGCCGGCAACTGAGCAGTCTCTGCTGGGGCTGCAAGAGGTGCGAACCTGTTGCTAAGCTCCAGCGAGGGAGGGCCCTTGGTGCGGCGAGCCTTCGGGCCCTTGACCACCTTGGTCCATGCCCCTGACTGGGCAGAGCGGGAGGTCCCAGAGTCCTCCTTAGTCATGGAGGGAGACGGAGCTCTCCCCTGCGGCTCCCGGGGGAGAAGGGCCTGGCAGTAGGAGTCTATCTCCTGCTCGCAGTCCCTGATGGCACGCAGTCTCTGGACTGTGGCCTGGAGCTCCTCCAGCTGGCGCGCCAGAGACCCCAGGAGGGAGCAGACCCTGCAAGGGGAGGTGGCCATGCTCCCGGGCCCCAGAGCCTGAAAAAGGGACAGGCAGCCCCCGCAGCCAAGAGCCAGGGGCTCTGTCTGCGTGGAGCCTGGAACCATGGGCTCCGTCTGGGCAGCCGTCTCTGAGGTGCCACAGAGCCCGAGGGGACCCTCGGGGTGCGGCGCGTGCCCATCCGTGTCATGCCTCTGGTAGGCTGGCTACGGCTGGGGCTGGCTATGGCTGGGGGGTCGCAGGCAGGGTCTCGTGCCCTCCCGCGCCCTCCCCCGTGCAAACTCCACGCTAACTCGAGCGCCTGTTTGCGCAGCCTGTTCGCGTGGCTCCCTGGGGGGCTGGGCCAAGTAGGGGCCTGGGCGGGGGCTTGACCCAGCCCGGCTCCAGGCAGAGGCCTCCTCCCAGGGAGCAAGGAGTTAACCCCTTCCCACCACGAGCCCGCTTACCTCCGGCTGTGCTGGGGGTTGGCAGGGGGCTCGGCGGCTGCTGAGGGGGTGTCTGGGGGGCTTCGGGGGAGCGGGGTGCAGCGGGACAGAACAAGGATCGATGGTCTGAAGTTGCAGCAAGGGAAGTTTAAGTTAGATATTAGGAAGACTTCTCACTAGGAGGGTACTAAAGCACTGGAACAGGTTATCCAGACTCTCTATCCTTGGAGATTTTTAACACCTAGCTAGACAAAACCTTAGTTGTGATGATTTAGTTGGTAATGGTCCTGCTTTGGGGAGGGGGTTGGACTAGATGACCTCCTGATGTCCCTTCCAATGCTAATTATCTGTGATTCTGTGAAATCACAGAGTTGCAATTTTCTTCTGGGCAGATTTGTCATGTGTTGTGGGTGTGATGCAGTTAAGATATGGAATTTTCTGTTACCAGGAAGGACACTCTGGGGCAAATCCTGTTCTCTGTTACCCCAGTACTAATAGCTCTACAAACATGCAATTGCACTGGTATAGCAGAAGGAAGAATGTATTCCTGTGCACAGCATGTTTTGTTGTACATCCAAAGTATCAGGGAGTCATGATTTTAAGGGCTGATTCTGCAGTTCATTATTTATACAGGAAAGTCTTTACTCATATGTGAAGTTGTTATCAAGGTCAGACAACTAATGTACATTGAAGAGGGTAAGTAAAGTGATGACTGCAGAGAAGAATGTGTGACAAGCTATAAAACGATGGTAGCTAATTTTGGATTAATGAGCCTTTTAAAATGAAGCCTGATGAGGGCAAAAGGTGCTATATAGAATATTACCTTGCTTCATTTGAAGCATTTGGATATAGGAGCATCTCAGAATACAAGCAAATTTTGCCTTTGGGTTAATTTTCAAAACATTCAGCGTGAATGTGAGGGAAAATGATTATCATATCTCCCTTAGGCTGAGCATTTTTATCCAGAATGCAGGACACGTGATTTTTGTCTGAAGCACACAAAGCAGACACCTTGCTCAGAGTAAAAGGTTTAGTCAGGGTGAGAGCATTTTTTTCTGTGTGTTGGCTTTTGTTAGAATAGCTATTTCCTCCCATCCATATGATTTCTTGCTGCTTCCTTTCAGCGAGTGCATGCCACCTTTGTCAGTTCTGTAAATCTAAATAAGATGGGACATACACAGCAGCCTTTAATTTTCATCTCAGTTGGAAAATAAGATGAGCTGTTCCACTTTCCCCATGAAATAATAGGTCTATGTTCTTAAAGGATGATGCCCAGCTGAGAGAACAAAAGAGCCACACACCCTGGAAAGAGGTAGCAGCCTCTATGAAATCATGATTATCTCTCAGGGCCTTTTATAGAAGTCACGTGGCTTGGGCAGGTCTCTGTTAGGAGGGGGCCGCAATCTCAAATTGTCCTTTCTTTTGAGGTGGAGAAGAGATGAGGTGGAGGGGTTGCTTTTGTGTTGTTTTATCTCTTCTTTGTCCTTATTGGAAAATAAATCATGTGCATGTATTTCGTGGAGATTTGGTGGTAATCATCCAGGAAATGTGCTCTTAGAGTAGGAAAGGTAGCAAAGACTTTAGCCATACAGAGTTCTTTACTTTATTGTTCTTGTTGGTTTTTCATTTAAATACCCATAGTATAATAATCCACATCTATAATAATCCACATCTAGAAATAACTCTGAATCCAAATCCCCTCTGATTTGGATACCTGAAATCTAGATTCTAATTCTATACTTTGCTTCCATTTCAGTTTTTAATAAATGGTGACACATCTATATCATTCTCAGGGCTTGGACAGATAGAAAAGGTCAGTTATACTATTGTAAAACTACTCTGGTGGAAATAGAGAGTGGACACACAATGTGTAACCCTACACTGGTGTAGATTTTGATTTAAATGTAGAATTAGCCAGGAAAAAATCAGTAGTAAAGCTATATAATGGTGCCTATGACAAGCAGCTACCCCTGGATTACAGGCTATCTGTCCATTCCATTTCCTGGTGTAATTTATGTCTGTGTATAAAACTAATACAAGTTAAACATATATAAAGGCATTATGTATCCAAGTCCTTAGTGACTTTCCTTCAGATGTCTACAGTTTTTAATGTATGTTCTTTTAATTAGATATGAGGCTGATGTTTCCATTTCCTTATATTTGTGTAAGCCAGTGATTCTCAGTCAGGGTTCTGTGGCACTCTGGGGTGCCTTGAGATCTTTTCAAGGGTGCCATGGGATGCTAACCAATGTTAGCACTGTTTGGTATGCAAACCTAACACAAGATAATTTCAAATAGGAATCCATAGTGTTAAAACCATTCTGATTTGTTGTGGTCTTTCTAATTTCTTTGCAAAAGAAGAATTGCTTTAGTCAAAAAAACTACTGGAAGCTATGAGCTGGCATTTTCCAAGAAGTGCCTTGATTCTAATGTAGGGTGCCTTAAGTTTAACAAGATTGAGAATCATGGGTGTAGGTATTCTCATCTGTGCTAAGGCGGGTGTAAATCCTACAAGATGGTAACATTTTACGCTAAATTTTCATTCATGCTGTACAACGAGAAAAATGACCACACAGGTAGTAGAGAACTGGAGACAAGGATAACCAGTTGGGTGGGGAAACTCACTGATTTTAGTATTTATTGTGGTCGTGAACTATTTAGGCACTGCATCATCTTCTAGTGAGCTGATACTCCCCCTCCCCCATGGTAGAGATTGGGAACAAGAGAATCTTCAGTCTGCTCTTTTGTGCAGACATTATGATTTAGAGTCATAGGTGGTTGCATTCTATTTCTCAAATAACTATCTATTGTACATTTTTTCTATAACCTAGATGCAGGCATGTAGGTAAAAAGGCACAATGAGAGTGGTAAGTATTCATTCCCATTTACTTCCTGTGTGGTCCTTCTCAAAGTACTATTATAGAAGTACAGATGAATGAACATCTCATGGTACATTGGTTGCTGCATATATTACTTTATTGCAGCCATCAATCAGACAACTGAGTTGAGCTGCTGGAAAGACACTGTTTTTAGTTGTTTCAGTTGGAAGCACCATTTATAGAGAGGTTAAAGGGACTTGGCTAAGGTTATACAGCAAATTACTGGCAGAACCATGAATGAACCTATGTCTTCTGTCTCTCAGTCCATTGTACCACTCTACATCACTGGTAACCATGGTTACCCTATGTAGGTTTTTTGAACATTTATTTTAGTCTTGTACTAAAATGCACATAGATATGCAAAGGAATATAAGAACTCCACAGCATTGCCTTCAAGCTTCCCTGAGTTTTCTGTGCATACATAGACTGAGGAGTAAGTAGACAGACTGTAAGGAGATCATGTTTCAAAATCCAGTGTGGAAAGCACATTTAAACCCCTTTTGATACTTATGACAAATCACAACAAATGTTCATCATGTGACTATGAGGCATATCTCTAATGCATTGTGTACAATGAGTAAGGGCAGCTTGTGGAGCTAGGAATGGCACGTTCCTGAAGTTCTTCTGAACAGCACATTACAACTGGCCAGTCCCCCTGAAAAACAGCAAACTCCACATTGTAGTTAGCTGGATTTTACATGATTTTTATAAAGTCCAGAAGATGGGTTTTTAGGCACAATAAAAAAAGAAAGAAAGAATATGTAACTATGTAGCACATTGGGGTCCCAGGGGTGGCTGTGATGCCCCCATGGCTCCATGACTGCCCCACTCCACCCTTAGGGAGAAAAATTCTGTTTTCTCTTGCCATGCCTTGATGGTATAATAATCATAATAAATAGGTAGGCTTCCCATGGGCCTTCACATGGCCCCAGTCCAAATGGCCCCTCTCTAGGCTGCTCTCATCCTAGGCCCCTTGCTGGGCCACTCAGTGCCCTATAGATGTCACCAATCGAATGGTGTGGTACTGGAATGTAAGTGTCCTGGCCTCACCCACAGGACTCTGCCTCCTCTACACCTGGGTCCTGACCTCACCTAGTCAGGTTGGTGTCAATTCACTTTGTTAGTGTTCAGTTTCTTGAGCGGGTGAGACAACTTGTGTGGACTTATTTCTGATAAAGACGTGCTCCTTTGCCTGACTCATTCTCTTTAGGAGCTGATACTTTTCTTTCCCAGTCTATATCTGTTCCTCCCATCTGGGACAGGGAAAGTCTCCTGTTGCCCTTTGTCTGCTCCCTGCCTCTCTGGAAGCTCATGGGTCACGGGTTATAGCCCTCAGAAAACCAATCCACTCTTCATCTATCCATGGTCCTTTTTCTGGACACTTAGAAGGGCTGGATCATTCTTCAACCAACCTGGTTAGGGCTACTTTCTACCTGACATCCACGGGTCTCTCCTTGCTGACGTCCAACCTTATTCAGGTAATCAAATTTACCTCCAACTATCTTCTGCCTCTATAGGCTCCCAGATTAGGCCCTTTCTCTCTATATATATTCTGAACACCATTAGCTGGTTGCCACTGGGACTCACCCCACCAATTTTCCTTCAGCTTCAAGTGCTTCTTCCCAGTCTTTGTCCTCTGAGTCTTTAGCTCCTCTCCATGCCTCCCCACAGACAGTACAACATCATCCTACTGCTGGCTGCAACTCTCCTCACCAGGGATCTGTATCTTGGCTGGTTTTATATCTGGCCTTCCAGTAACTCAGAATCCCAGAGTGAGCCTCCATATGGGCTGGGGAATCCCCTGCACTTTCCTCATGGTATCTCCACTGTTGCCTGGCAGGAGCATGGCTGGTCAGCTCAGCCTTCCAGTAAGTAATTTTTCTTTCCTTTGGAACAGGGGCCATAGACAGTCCCCTGTTATAGCCATGAATTCCCTTTTCCATGTCCCATCCTCTGAGGAGATACCTGGACAGAGAAAGAGCTGACAAGTTGTTACACTTGATTTTTTTACCCTAGAAATGCAATTTCTCCTCTCTCTATTTTCTCCTCTCGCTTTACCACTGATATTGAGCAGTCTTGTCCATTCTCCCTTTCTAGAGGGAGGAGGAACCTTGTTTATTACCCATACTTCCTGTCAGACCAACCTGGTGGCCTTCTACGATCAGATTACCAGATCATTAGATGCAGGGGTAGCAGTGGACGTAGTCTTCCTGGACTTCCAGAAGGCTTTCGACACTGTCTCTCACCCCGTTCTCATTAAGAAACTGGGGGACTGTGGTGTCGACACCCACACGGTCAATTGGGTTGCCAACTGGCTGGAGGGCCGCACCCAGAGGGTGGTAGTGGATGGGTCCTACTCAACCGGGAAGGACGTGGGCAGTGGGGTTCCGCAGGGCTCGGTCCTCAGGCCCGCACTGTTCAACATCTTCATCAGTGATTTGGACGAGGGGGTAAAAAGCACCCTGTTCAAATTTGCTGATGACACTAAGATGTGGGGGGATGTGGGCACACTAGAAGGAAGCATCAGGCTACAATCAGACCTAGACAGGTTACAAGGGTGGGCAGATGTGAATAGGATGGGATTCAACACAGATAAGTGCAAGGTGATACACCTGGGGAGGAACAACCGGCACCATACCTACAGGTTGGGGAACTCCCCTCTTGTCAGCACAGAGGCGGAAAAGGACCTTGGAGTCATCATTGACTCCAAGATGAACATGGGCCGGCAGTGTGGGGATGCAGTCAGGAAGGCCACAGATGCATCTCAAGCAGGTCCAAAGAGGTGATCCTCCCCCTCTATGTGGCACTGGTCAGGCTGCAGTTGGAGTACTGCATCCAGTTCTGGGCGCCGCACTTCAAGAAGGATGTGGACAGCATGGAGAGGGTCCAGAGGAGGGCCACTCGTCTGATCAGGGGACAGCAGGGCAGGCCCTATGAGGAGAGGCTACGGGACCTGAACCTGTTCAGCCTCCAAAAGAGAAGGCTGAGGGGGGATCTAGTGGCCTGTTATAAACTAGTCAGGGGGGATCAGCAGGCATTGGGGGAGTCACTATTCCCCCGTGCACTGCCAGGAGTGACCAGGAATAACGGTCACAAGCTGGCAGAGGGCAGGTTTAGGCTAGATATCAGGAAGCGCTACTTCACAGTTAGGGTGGCTAGGATCTGGAACCAACTTTCAAGAGAAGTGGTGCTGGCTCCTACCCTGGGGGTTTTTAAGAGGAGGTTGGATGAACATCTTGCTGGGGTCGTTTGACCCCAGTATTATTTCCTGCTATGGCAGGGGGTCGGACTAGATGATCTATTCAGGTCCCTTCCAACCCTAGAAACTATGAAACTATGATTTGTATACATACATCAGAGATATTCTGTATTTTGACTTCCTCACTTCCCTTTTGTGCCACTTGGTTCAGTCCTATAGCTCTTTGACCCATTCCCAGAATTGAATTGTTTCTTCAAATCCCTCCCACCCAAGACTGCATGCTCTGTTTGCTGGAAGGTTTTGATCACTATCCCCCATGGAACCTAGTTAAAGCCCTCCTTATTAGATTGGCCAGATGATGCCCAGAAATGCTCTTCCCCATTTTTATTAGATGGATCCAATCTCTTGATAGCAGTCCTTCTCCCAAGAGCATCTGTCTGCTGACAAACAAGCCGAAGTCTTCAGGTTGACACTGCTGTCTCAGCCATGCCTTCAATACCAGGATACAATGTTCTGTGCCTGGGCCTGTACTTTCCACTGGAAGAATTGATGAGAACACCACTTGTGCTGCAGGCTCCTTAATCCTCCTGCCAAGAGCCTCACAGTCACCTTTGATCTGTTCAGTGTCATTCCCAGCAGTATTGTTGGTGCTTGCATGGACAAGCAGGAAGGGGTATTGGGCTGAAGGACAGATGAGCTTTGATAGACTCTGTGACATCCTGAATTCAGGCTCCAGTCAGGCAGCACGCCTCCCAGGCCCCCAAATCTGGATGAGAAATTGGTGCCTCTCTCCCATGCAGAAGGGAGTCACCAACCACCAGCACTTTTCTTTTCCTTCTTGGTGAAGTGGTCCTGGAGCCCCTGTCCTTGGGGCCTTGTTCTTCCTGCTCTCTAGATTGTTGCCTCCTCTGCTTCATGCCTGCAGATGTCCTCCTCTCTGCTTCTTCCTTAGCAGTTCCACCGAAGAGTGCTGGAAAGCAGGTGCTGACTTTGATCCTCAGAAGTTCATGAAACTAGTGTGGTTCATTTTTTAAATGTCTTCACTTAACAACCCATGAAAGAGAAGGGTTTCCCAATCTGAGGATCAGGACTTGAGGGGGAGCTGTATTCTCCTTTATTTTAACCCTCAAGAGTAATCAAGATTGGAATAAATTTTTAACTGTGTCTGGCTATCAGGAAAGTTATTTTGTTTGAGGTTATAATTAGAAGCATTAGCATGCTCTTCCTGTTTGATAAGATTTAGGAAGGGGCTTTGTGCTTTCTCATCAGTCTTGACATTGTCTGGAGCCTTAACAACTTGCAGACACTGTGCTGGCTTTCTTTACTCTTAATTGCTTCCATTGTCAGTCTGTATTGTTGGCCCTTTTTTGGCCTGAATGGTTAGCCAGTATCCAATAACTTGTTATTTTTCTTAGGAGAAGAAATTCATTGTAGCGGACAGGTATTTTTTGGGGAAAGGAATCCTATTTAGGTGCAAAGAATGTATGTAATCCATTTTCTTTAACACAACAGAAACAAATAGGCAGTTTCTATTGTCCAGAAACCTAAGCCTGCCTTTGGGAACATAGGTGCTCCAGGAGGCAAGGGGGGGTGGGGGAGGACCACTTTAATTAATAAGCTGTGCTAATTAAAAGTGCCCGAGCGACACGTGTATATCAGTGTCCCCACACTGAAAAATGGCAGCCAGGTGCTTTGAGCTAAAGCTCATTGAATGAGCTGTAGTTCAATGTGCCCCACTGCCATTTTTTCAGTGTGGGGATACTGGTACATGTGATGCTAGATTGGAGTCTGTAGGAGTGCGTTAATTTCTGTGCTTGTTTCCAGTGCATTGGAGCAGGCTCCATGCATGTGTTTAGGATCCCTTTGTGCCCAAAAGAAGTCTTCCTCCCAGGACCAGGCTCACGTTTTCTACTCTTGCTTCCTGCTGGCTCTCTGCCTCACACATACAGCTACTACCAATAAATCCTGCACCTGTTGTTATAGGCAGTACCCAGGGAAATCCCATGGCCCTACACAGGTTGACTTCTGACTGGGCTTGCCATATAGCACTCTGCAGTAGTTTTGTAATGTTTCAGCTATTCCCAAACATACAGTAGATCCTCATTTATTTATATTATCATCAAGGCATGGCAGATGAGATGAGAAGGTGCTCTGGGGGCAGAGCGAGGCATGGTTGTGGAGCCACCAGGGGGCATCACAGCCAGCCCTGGGACTCCAACATATTACACAGCTTAATATAGACTTGCTCAACTCAAGACTTACTTTCCCATTGAGTTTAGAGGCCTGAGACCTTGGACTTGTCTGTAAGGTACTTTTGTATACCGAACGAAGCAGCAGATTTTCTGAGAGATGCAGTAGTTTTCACTCTTGGTTCTTAACAAGAAATGACCACATCTTCCCATCATAGCAGCTTGGCAGAGTTTCCCTGAATCTAGTGCACATGTTCCAGTTTTTAAATGGGCATAAACCAGACCCTTTCCCCTCCTCAGAAAGTATACTGGTGTGGAATGTTAAACTGACTCTTGGAAATCCCCAGGTTTTGCCTTTCTTTTGTTTTATGTCTTATGAAAAATTACATTTTGGAACAAAATGCCAATGTCAGAATCTCGGTGTGATATTCTTAGGCCACTCGGGCTGCTATCCTGAAGAAGTCCATCAAAGTACCATGGGTCATTTTTTACATGTTTTGCTTAGGTTTCACTGTTCCTGTTTTGAGGCTTTCATGACAAAAATGAAAAATACTGAAAAATACATGGTGTCTGCAAGGTTCTAATAAGCTCCTCCCTGTTGCCCATCAGTCCTTGGTACCCCATGCTAGTTCTGTCTTTAATATGTGTGGATATAGTCAGACCTGTGGTACATGTGCATAAGCATCCAAAACATCCATTAGAAGAGCTCCGATTCTCCCAATTAAAGCTAGTCTCTTTCTAGTTGGTTGCTCATTAAGATGAGCTGAAATAGCTCCTAATGCCAAGGCAATTTCCGTCTATCTGCTTTACAAAAACACAACCATTTCCCATATCTCTTTGGCTTGGCATACTTAAGAATAAGCTCTTTGTTTTGCAATAAAAAGCTGATATGTAATAAAATGAGCCTGATCCCGCGATGTGTCAAAAGGCCTCAGTTCTCATTCATCTTGCTGGGAATTGAGGGTGCTTTGCCTCTTGTTTGGGGCACTCAGGATATTTGAGGACTAGGTCCTGTTCAATTCAGAGGGCTGAAGTATACTGGATGTAAGCTGTTGTGGTGCCAGCTGGTTCTGAGGATGAGCCTTCTGAGCTGTCACCTTAAGGGGATCAAGTTGCTTGTTGTTGTGGCTTTTCTAAAGAAAATGCCTAGTGTTCGGAAAGCAGCTGGAACACTTTTGTTCCCCATGATACATGAGTGAGATTCTGATAAGTCAAAGCAATGCAGTCTCATTTACTTTTGCATATCATCTTTTCTATTACTCAGCAATTGAAACAAGCAGGCATTTGCATCCAAAATAACTGTGCTAAAAGAATATTAAGGTTGCATGGTCAAGCACTAAACATTTAGGAAATGCCAAAATTTAGGTTGCTTTTATAGCTTTAATTTGAAACTGACTACTTGTGTGTATATAGTCTTTAATTATGTGATCATGTCATGTTTTCCACTGGACGTTAGCCTTGAAATTAGCATTATGTGATGGTTTGTGCATTACCAATGAGAAACTGTGGGACTCATTAGCATGAACCAATATAGCCAGCAGATAGAATGGTAAAGAAAGAGATCTTCATGAAGTATGATAAGTGACCAGAGTTATATGTTGAGGCTATTGAGTTTTAAGTCCAAGAAACTTGTGCGCAGATTGCATTTCTGTTTGAAGCTGCATCAAATAGAGTCCCTCCTGAAACAAGACTCCCTAGTGCCATACATCCTAGTACACTACATACATTAGACTGTAGTAAATCCATATTAAAGCAACTATTATCACATTTTTACTTTGAAAAGGTTTCAGTGCTCTCTTTTGCCTGCCACTTTTATTGAAAGGGTATGGGTTAAAACAAGCAGTCTCCTAGTAAAACAATAGTTGTCTGGGAGCCGATTTGGTAGTTAATTAACTTTTTATCGTTAATGGCTGAGATTTGACAATTATTCTCCCATTCCCAATTTTAAATTCCATTGGAAGGAGAGGAGTATCTCTCAAGGCTCTGAACATTGAACAAATGAATCGTACATTAAACATGATGGGACATATTAATCATAAGTTGTTATGGTTTGGAGATCGGTAAAATTACACCAGGAATTAGATGGATTCATTTTCCTGGATACCCACAGACCCAGTCCTGACAATATTGATGCACTTCCTTAAATTTACTTGCATGGGCAAGCCTACTGAGGGCTCTGATCCAGCCAGGGCTTTTAGTACAAGTTTAATTATCAGAATGTGGAGCAGGCATATAGAGCTCGGTGCTCAACAACACCTATCCTGAAGGCTTCACCCAGAGAATATTTCTACTACAGGCTAACTCAGGGCTCCTACTCAGTTTTTAAACCCAGCCTTCCCACCCTCAGCTATCCTCCCAAAAACACCTTATGCCTGCTAGTTCCAAAGAAGATGGAGCTAGACTGTTCTCAGTGGTAGCAGATAACATAACAAGGAGTAATGGTGTCAAGTTGCAGCAAGGGAAGTTTAGGAAGAAATTTCTTATCAGGAGGGCAGTAAACCACTGGAAGAGGCTACCCAGAGAGGTTGTGGAATCTCCATCCTTAGAAGTTTAAGCCCCAGTAGACAAAGCCTCGGGTGGGATGATCTAGTTGGGGATGGTTCTACTTTGAGCAGGGATCTGACAAAAGGAGCCAATTCACAGCCTGGTCAGGAGACCCAGCTGCTCCTTTGTCCTTGGGCCACCTCTTTTTTCTGCCATACCTTGATGTCCTTTTGTTTTGATGTTAATAGGCGGGAGGTTGCCACCCTGATGTCAAGGGCCTGATGTACATGCTCCAACCATCCCTGCACATGTCCCATGCCTCATAGATGTTTCTTCCAGCTAGGTAGCAGTGGGAGCCGAGCTCTGGAGTTTCACATGGGACTCTCACTCCCTACCAGAGCCTGAGGTCCCAGCATCCTTGCAGATTTTTTCAGCTGCCTCCTCTACCCTGGGACCTCACAAAAGCAGCCCAAGTAGTGGAGTGAACTGTCTCCTCATCTCTGGGGCCGTGCTACTCTGCCTTATCATTCAGGCTCAGAGTTGACCATCCCATAGGCTCAGATGGTACTCTGCTTGCCATGCCTAGCTGACCACTCCCCCCTCTCACTCAGGGCTCAAGGTAGAACACCTCTGCAGGCTCAGGTAGCTCTCTTCTGCTTTGTCTGGCCCACCTCCAGGATCTACCACCTCACAGGGCTGAGGTGCAGCTATTCTGTGTGCCTAGCCCTGAACTGCCTCCAAA
This sequence comes from Crocodylus siamensis, assembly GCF_052110815.1. Taxonomy (NCBI): domain Eukaryota; kingdom Metazoa; phylum Chordata; order Crocodylia; family Crocodylidae; genus Crocodylus; species Crocodylus siamensis. Next base: position 124,626,155 of record NC_143398.1, on the reverse strand, counting down.
GCCCACCCAAAGGTGGGGGTAGGGGTTTAAGCACCCCAACCCACCTTTCACCAGGGTGGTCCTCAAACCTGGCATTTAAGAGGCCCTGCCTGACCACAGGCCGGACCACCAGGCATCCCTATCCCAGCAGGGTACAGTTTCAGATCATGTTCAGGATCAATGAGGCCTCCTCCTTTCCCACAGCTTCACCCTTACCTCTAAGGTGTTCCAGAAGCAGCTCAGCCCAATGTTGCCTCCTTAGGCCCTTGACACAGCCTGCTCTGCTCTTATACCAGAGCTCTCCATAATAGTTTCATAGTAGTTTCATAGTAGCTAGAGTCGGAAGGGACCTAGGTAGATCATCTAGTCCGACCCCCTGCCTTGGCAGGAAAGAGCACCGGGGTCAGATGACCCCGGCAAGGTGCTCATCTAACTTCCTTTTAAAAATCCCCAGGCTAGGAGCCTGCACCACTTCCCCTGGAAGCTGGTTCCAGGCCCTAGCCGCCCTGACTGTGAAGCAGCGCCTCCTAATAGCTAATCTAAACTTACCCTCCGCCAGCTTGTGACCGTTATTCCTGGTCACTCCTGGCAGCGCACGGGGGAACAGGGACTCCCCCAATACCTGCTGATCCCCCCTGACCAGTTTGTAGCAGGCCACCAGGTCCCCCCTTAACCTTCTCTTGTGGAGGCTAAACAGGTTCAGGTCCCGTAGCCTCTCCTCATAAGGCCTGCCCTGCTGACCCTTGATCATACGAGTGGCCCTCCTCTGAACTCTTTCCATATCGTCCACGTCCCTCTTGAAGTGTGGCGCCCAGAACTGGACGCAGTACTCCAGCTGCGGCCTGACCAGTGCCGCATAGAGGGGGAGGATCACCTCCCTGGACCTGCTCGAGATGCATCTGTGGATGCATGACAGGGTACGGTTGGCCTTCTTGACTGCCTCCCCACACTGCCGGCCCATGTTCATCGTGGAGTCAATGATGACTCCAAGATCCTTTTCCGTCTCCGTGCTGGCAAGAGGGGAGTTCCCCAACCTGTAAGTGTGGTGCCGGTTCTTCCTCCCCATGTGCAACACCTTGCACTTATCAGTGTTAAACCCCATCCTATTGTCATCCGCCCACTGTTGCAACCTGTCAAGGTCAGCTTGTAGCCTATTGCACCCTTCTAGTGCACCCACATCCCCCCACATCTTAGTGTCATCAGCAAACTTGAACAGGGTGCTTTCTACCCCGTCATCCAAGTCACTGATGAAGATGTTGAACAGTGCGGGCCCGAGGACCGAGCCCTGCGGAACCCCACTGCCCACGTCCTTCCAGGTCGAGAAGAACCCATCCACTACCACCCTCTGGGTGCGGCCCTCCAACCAGTTGGCAACCCATTTGACTGTGTGGGCATCGACACCACAGTCTCCCAGCTTTTTGATGAGGACAGGGTGAGAGACAGTGTCGAAAGCCTTCCGGAAGTGCAGAAAGACTACATCCACAGCAACCCCTGCGTCTAATGATTTGGTGACCTGATCGTAAAAGGCCACCAGGTTGGTCTGACAAGACCTGCCACTGATGAACCCATGTTGGTTGCCCCTGAGCATGCATTCCCCCGCAAGGCCCTCCTGGATGTGTGCCAGGATAATTTTTTCAAAGAGCTTACCCGGGATTGAGGTAAGACTAACTGGCCTGTAATTTCCCAGGTCCTCTTTTTTTCCCTTTTTGAAGATAGGGACCACATTGGCCCTCTTCCAGTCCTCCGGCACCTCGCCAGAGCACCACGAGTGCTCATAGAGCCGCGCCAGGGGTCCCCCAATGACCTCGGCCAGTTCCTGTAGAACCCTAGGGTGAAGATCGTCCGGACCAGAGGACTTGAACACGTCCAGCCTCTCCAGAAGTACCCTAACTAACTCCTCGCTAACCCCTGGCCCAGGCGTGTCTCTCCCGGGGCCCGAGGGGGGCCCAGCAGGGAGGTGGCTGAACTGGTCCCTACTTAGGAAGACAGAGGCAAAGAAATCGTTAAATATGTTAGCTTTATCATCTGGCGTGATGACTAAGTTGCCCATCGTGTTCTGCAGGGGCCCCACATTACCTGGGACCCTCTTTTTACCCCCTATGTATTTGAAGAAGGACTTCTTATTGTCCTTAATCCGGGAAGCTAGTCCTATCTCCATCTCTGCCTTGGCCCTCCTGACTGCCCCCCTACATCCTCGGGCGACTGTAACATAGTCCTTCTTGGTGATGACCCCATCTCTCCATTGGGTATATGCCTCCCTTTTAGCAAGGAGACATTCCCGGATGCTCTTAGTGAGCCATGGGGGTTTATGTGCCCTCCTGCTCCCTTTGACCCTTGTTGGGATTACCTCCCTTTGGGCATGGAGGATCGTCTCCTTAAGGAGCAACCACTCACCTTTGACATCTGATTCCCTTCCCCTCTGGGTCCTCAGCGCTTCCCCAACGATCCTCCTTAGCTTGTTGAAGTCAGCCCTCCTAAAGTCTAGGGCTGTTGCCTTGCTGCAGCCCTTTGCCACCTTACGCTGGATGGTGAATTCCAGCAAGCGATGATCACTGTCTCCCAGGTGGCCCATCACCCGCAGCCCCCTCACCAGGTCATCACCCGTGGCCAGCACCAGGTCCAACAAGGCGTCTCCCCTGGTGGGACTTTGCACCTCCTGGGTTAGATGGAGGTCCTGCACTCTGGCTAAGAACCGACGTGAGCGATCAGACTTGGCTGACTGCTCCTCCCAGCAGATGTCTGGGAAGTTCAGGTCCCCCATGATGACCACATCCTTAGCCCTCACTGCCTCTGTGAGCTGACCTAAGAATTCCTGGTCGAGCTCTTCTCCCTGGTTGGGAGGTCTATAGTAGACTCCCACCGTTAAGTCTCTCTCCCCTGGACTGCCTTTTACTCTAACCCAGAGCACCTCAGAGTGCCCCCCCTCTACCCCCTTGCTAATTAACGAGGAAGTATATTCCTCCTTGATGTAGAGTGCTACTCCTCCACCTTTCCTTCCTATCCTGTCCCTCCTGTATAGCCTATAGCCCTTGACACTCACCGCCCAGTCATGCGATGAGTCCCACCACGTTTCTGTGATCCCTACTATGTCAGGGCTGGTGACAGCTAGGAGGAGGGCGAGTTCCTCCTGCTTCTTCCCCATACTTCGAGCATTCGTGTAGAGGCATTTGAGGCCTCCAACGGTTGTGCCCACTGACCCCCTAGTCTCAGCAATGCCCCGTCCCCCATCACTTACCTGTTTCTCCCTTTTGACCATTGGTCTGGGCTCGCTGGCTGTTGCTGGGCCTGGTAGTTCATCATCTCCTCCGCCCTCATCTTCCCCCTCCCCCGACGAGCCTAGTTTAAAGCCCGCCGAAGGAGGTTCACCAACCTGGAAGAGAACACACGCTTACCTTTAGGGGAAAGGTGGAGCCCATCCCATCCCAGCATGTCTCTCATCACGATGTGCCGGTCATGGCTGAGGAAGCCAAAGCCCGCCTCAAAGCACCATTCCTGTAGCCTCCAGTTGGTCTCCGCTATGCACATCTCGTGATGTCTGCCTCGACCGCTCACTGGCAGGATGGAAGAGAAGACCGCCTGTGCGCCCATCTCCCTCAGCACGCCTCCCAGAGCATGGTAGTCCTCCATCAGGTGATCAGGGGCTCTCCTGGCCGCATCGTTAGTACCCACATGGACAAGGACCATGGGGTAATAATCGGTGGGCCACCCTTGTCAGATACCTGGTGGTTGGCTGCTCCAGCCCTTAAACTGATGGAGCACTGAAGCTGCTCTGTCACAAGAGGGTTGGACTAAATGACTTCCTGAGGTCCCTTCCAACTATAATTTTCTATGATTCTATGATCTTAAATCAGATCAAAAGTCTAAGGGCCAAGTCAAGCAGCCCCATAGCCCCAGTGGGGGTAGAAGATGTGGAGCCCCAGTGAGGGGGTGGATGTGGAGCCCCAGTGAGGGAGAAGTCAGAGGGCTGGGAGCCCGGTGTGTGTGTATATGTGTGAGTTTGTATAGAGTTGCCCCAGGATGGGCCATGGCAAGGTTGGCCCCCGTCGGGTAATTGGCTTGCCACTACCCTAGTGAGGGTTGCGGGAGAGGCCCCAAAGAGGCTAGATAAAGCCAATGGCTGAAGGGCCTGCTCCAAGAGGGAGCAAGGCAGTATACGTTGTTGATATGTGAAAGAGACCCTGTGAGAGGGGGTGGAGCGTGAGAGGCCCCAGTGAGAGGAGGGTGGTATGAATGTGTGTGTGTGTGTGTGTGTGTGTGTGTGTGTGTGAGGCTGGACAATGAGGGCTAAGCTTGGTCCGGCTGCAGACCAGTAGCATGGTGTCACCTGGATGCCATCTGCGGGCTTGGGCTGTGGTGTAGGGGAGGAATGGAGCCACAGATAGCACCCCCTGGCATCGAAGCAAGAATGGGCAACATCCCACCTAATTAAAACCAACTGAGAAACAACAAGGCATTGCAGATGAGTGAGGCAGGTGCTTGGCTCAGAAAGAGGTGGGCAGGCCAATCGTGGACCGGCCCCAGGAAGGCCTCCTCTCGCACAGAATTTGAGAAAAAAGTGGTACTAACCAACTACAACACTATCTATAATTCTATTTTCCTATCAACTCTACTCCAGAATAGCCAGAGTATGGAATGTACCTCAGTATGTTTTTATATTCAGTCATTCAGAACTCATCAAGTTTACTTTATTAAATGTATTTATACAGGTATATGCACGTATGCACACACTATACACCTAGCACAGAGCTGCTAAGCCAAAAAAAATATTATTCCTACATTCTATGTTATTCATATTACTTGTATGCTTGCTTTCAGTAAAACCAAGTATACAGATCTCTCTACATTAAAGAAAGTTTTGTAAGTGAAATTTTGGGAAATACAGACTACTTTCCTGACATTTAGTGTTCATTTGATGATCAGAGTACTTTTAAGGGAGGTGCCAAACTTCCATTTATTGCTAGTGAGGCAGTAGTTTGGAGACATAGTTGTGGATGGGGAGATAGAAGGTGGTCTCTGTCCCATAATGTTTACAAGCCAATGGGCATGTTTACACATGCATTTACGCCAGCTTAAATTTACTGTGCAATAAGTTACTGTGCAGTAAGCAGGAATAGGATGTTGTCTAAATGTGAAAGCAACCTGAATTTAGTCTCGGGTCAGAGCAGCCTGCCATGTGCCCCTGTGGCTACTGGGGGGAGCTCCAACCTGTGGCCACATGGTTGCCAGCTCTTGGCATTCATGCTTAGGCCAGAGGCAGCTGCCAGCACTTGTTGACCACCTTAAAAACTCACTCTCCATTTGTTTTGAAGTTGTTTCGATGCTTTTTGTTTTCGTCTTTTGAGCTTGAAACACGTCAAAACAGCTTCAAAACAAAACACTTAGTGAAATTTTGCACAGCCCTACTGTGCAGTAAACTCATCAGGCATAAATTTGATATCTGCATGATGGCCATATCCTTGCTTGCGTCTTTTGAAACTATTCCTCCTAGGTAACAATATGAATGTGTACAAAACTAGATTTATATCCCATGTAAGTGTATTTATTTCAAAATTTAAATATATTTATTAATGCTTTTAATTTATATATTTAAATATGCACTTAAATAGATCAAATTAGATTACTATTACACAATTATTAAAAGACCTGATCTTACAAACTCTGATGTATATGCTTAATTTGATTTCAGTGTAGCTGCTTATATATATAAACTTAAACACTTTGTCAGTGTTTACAGGATTAAAAACCAGCATGACCTACAAAAAAGTTTGGGGCTGCTCAAATCTAGAGGGTTAGTTTGGATTTTTGCCTGAACCAATGGTGGATTTTCAGAAGGGTTTGTTTAGATATGTCTGTCTCTATTTCAATATGTCCATAAACACAGAATAGGGTTGGTCACTGAGAGATTCTGTTTGCCCTCCTATCTGTTGGGGATGCCATCTGCTGATATAGACAAGGAAATAAGCTCAGCATATGAGTACATTCTGAAAGCAGATTTGCAATTTTCCTTAAGAAAGGTTATATAAAATGTGTCTAGTCTTAGATATGAAATTATGAAACTATTCATTCAAGTAAGTCTGTTACAAAGTTTTTTGAAGTCAGCAGACAAATGCTCCATGCAATTTACTGGGCTTTGGATCAAGCCTATAATACTGAACTATATTCCCAGTGTCCTTACTATCATTAGCTGGATACTATCTACATTTTTCCATGATTGTTTTATCTGACCTTGCTTTGGTCATGCCTGTAACTGGTTAGTGCTCGATTGCAGCAATCAAGTTTTGTTGGTATAATGGCATTTAAGAAGTTGCATACAGGAATATTGGCAGAAACTTAATTTTATATTTGTGCAAATGAGCATTGCCCTCCCCAAAGAACATGCGTATACACTCCAGTTAGGGAAAAGAATCAACACACCAATAAACTTCTTTATCAATCTATATGTAAAATCTTTCTGGGAAAAATTGGCTAAATTTGCAATTAATAGAATTTGTGATTGTGGATATTCGGTGAGGAGATAAACTAATATTATAGGATTCATTATTTATTGGGAATTTTTCATTTAGCTTATACACTCAGACATCAAAACAGTTATTTCTTGTTTATGGTTGTTGTATTTAGAATACAAATTCCGTTTTGTCCATTTACTTTCTGTTCTTTGTCATGACAGTAAAGAATACCTATTATATACTTATTTTAAAGCTATGGGAGACATTTTCTGATGGTGTTGTTTCCTTTATGTCCCGAAGAGTGTAGGTTTTATAATTTCACAGACTATAATATCTTGCTGTCATTGATCTTTCTATTCTTGTGAATACCTCAAAGTTTAAAAACTTTGCTAAGATCCTATCCATGTAAGAAAAAGAACCTAATCATAAAGGACAAGAAGCTATAATAAAAAAGAAAAGAAGATGACTCAGACAAAACCATTCAAATTGAATGTCTTAGTGCGTGTTGGTTGCTGCTGCACATATTATTTAATCATAGCCATCAATTAGACAGTCCAGATGAGCTGCTGAAAAGAAACTTTTTTAATAGTTGTTTCAATTGGACTGACATTTTGGTTACATAGAAAAAACACTCTTTTATAACTTAGAGTGAAAGGAGGCATAGGTAAGAGAAGGGACAAATGTGTAAATGAACTATCAGTATTCCCCTGCCGCTTGAATTTCTGCAATCATGGTGGAACTAATAAAACAGTTTTATTTTATTAGACCTTTTCCATAATGTATGATTGCTCATTAATAGTTAATGGCACACACAAGTCTAACAGAAAGAGATTTATGTGAACTGTGAGCCTAATTTTTAAATATTGGATTTGTAATGCACTGTTCATATCCAACAAATGGGTGCTCAAATCAATAAGTAGGTGAATACAATGGACATATATAGAGGCTGCCATTACAGTGTAAACACTTGCCAAGATATACTGCAGTTACTACAACTGTTTTCTTATTTTAAATGGGAGGGAAGTGGCTGTGCTAGCCACTATACCATGCTATGGTAAAAGCACTGAGAAAAGCACTAACTTTTTAAATTGCAAGCACTGTAAGTATCAGTTTGAGCATCAAAATGTGTGATTTGTTAGACTCCCTGTAAGGTGTTGCCATTCAAATATTGGATTCTACCTTTTTAACATGGAATTACATATTAACAAATTATACCGGTACACATTAGTATATCATATTAATGTATATACTGTATATATTATATACATTAGAAAGAAATCGCATACAGTTAAAAGGGTGAAGCCTTTATTTGCAGAATGTTCCATGTGCCTGTTCCTACCCTGCAGTAAGTGGTAACTTAACCATTTTTTGGTTTAATTTTCATTTGTGGGATAGGGGTGGATGCAGTTAATGGAATAGGGTTACATTTAGTACACATCAGCTGATGTGGGGGTAATTTTCTCTACCGCCCTGTTAATTTTATGTATCTTGTTCATCTGTCTGTACCTACACTCCCACCTGATGAAGAATGCCTTGCATTCAAAAGCTTGTCTAACTTGATCCCAGCCATGAATTTGGTCCAATAAAAGATATTACCCACAAAAAAACCTTGCCTCACGCATAATTCCTGCACCATCATGGCTATATCATTCCAATGCTCCTACATTAATTCACCAGAATCCATTGAACTGGAATCCTATTAAATTATTGTTACTTAGCATATGGATGTGTAGCAAATACAAGTAGTAGGCCAAGCAACAAAAATCTTACTAACTAAAACATCGTGATCAGATTTAGGATAATATGAGGGGCTAGATTCCATATAGTTTATGTCATTGTGTTGGAACAAGAGGTTAAGGACACTGTGCTGTAAAATAACCCAATGTCGTGGGTCAATGTTGTGCCTATCTTCAGAGGGCCAATGTCATGCCTATTTTCAAGAAAGGGAGGAAAGTAGATCTGGCAAGCTACAGGCCCATCAGCCTGACTTCTGACCTGGGGAAGGTCTTGGAAAAGATTATCAAGGAGGCCATCCTTAACAGACAAGCTGAAGGCAATATCCTGAGGTATACCCAGCCTGGGTTTGTTGCTGTTAGGTCTTGCTTGACCAATCTCATTTCCTTTTATGACCAGGTGACTTATCACCTAGACAAGGGGGAAGAGATCGATGTCGTATACCTTGACTTTAAAAAAGCCCCTGATCTGGTATCCCACGATCACCTCTTGGCTAAACTGGCTAAATGCGGCTTTGACTTCACCACGATCTGCTGGCTGGGGAACCAGCTCCGCGGTAAGACCCAGAGGGCGGTGGTCTACGGGAGCCAATCATCTTGGTGTGCTGTGACCAGTGGGGTCCCACAAGGCTCTGTCCTAGGGCCTATACTGTTTAACATCTTCATCAATGATGTGGACGTTGGTGTCAGAAATGGACTGGCCAAGTTCGCCGATGACACCAAACTCTGGGGTAAAGCATCCACACCTAAGGACAGGATGGTGATTCAGGTGGATCTGGACAGACTCATGAAATGGGCAGATGAGAAATTGATGGTGTTCAACACTGAAAAATGCAAGGTTCTCCACCTTGGGAGGAAAAACCTGCACCATGCTTATAGGCTTGGTAGTGCTATGCTGGTTAGCACTGCAGATGAAAGGGACTTGCGGGTTATGGTTAACCACAAGATGAACATGAGCCTTCAGTGTGATTCGGCGGCTAGTAAAGTGAACAAAACACTGGCTTGCATCCATAGATACTTCTCAAGCAGATCCCAGGACTTCATTCTCGGCCTTGGTGAGGCCGCAGCTGGAGTACTGCATCCAGTTTTGGCTCTGCAATTCAAAAAGGGTGTGAAGAAGCTTGAGAGGGTGCAGAGGAGAGCCATGTGCATGATCAGAGGGCAGGAAAACAGACCTTATGATGAGAGGCTGAGAACAATGGGGCTATTCAGCTTGGAAAAGCGCAGGGTCAGGGGTTATCTGGTGGCCACCTATAAGCTTATCGGGGTGCTCATAAGGATCTGGGGGAACAACTGTTCACCAGAGTCCCCCAAGGGATGACAAGATCAAACAGTCACAAACTCCACTGTGACCGGTTCAGGCTGGACATAAGAAAGAACTTCACAGTCCGAGCCCCCAACGTTTGGAACAGACTGCCACCTGAAACAGTTCAAGCACCCACTTTGAATGCCTTCAAGACACATTTGGATGCTTATCTTGCTGGGATCCTATGATCCCTGCTGACTTCCTGCCCCTGGGGCAGGGGCCTGGATTCAGTGATCCTCCGGTGTCCCTTCTAGTCCAAATGTCTATGAAATCTATGAACCCTCAAAAACTGCAAATTAGTTTTGGTGTCATCTAAAACCTAGTCACTGCAGATAATAAACATTATTTTGCATTTGTTAGCAATAACTGTTTTCTGGAAACACCCTTTGCTTACATCAGTTGTCAGTCAGTTATGAATCAGAGTTTTCTCAGTGTGCTAATGTTTTTATCATTCCAAGCACTTCCTGAAAGAAGGTGACTGTACAGTCAGACTGTGAGAACAGGAATTACTTTAACTAAAATATTTTTAAAGTTCCACATGTTTCTTAAGATCCTTGCAGAATAGATAGGATTTTGATTACTAAGATCTCCTCCAATAACACTTCATGCAGCTCTTATAATCTGTCTGGAAAGGGTTAAGGATTCTTTCTTATTCCAGGGAAAGAAGAATTTTATATTCTCATGCTTGGTTTACTGAACCCTAAATATTATACTCCAAAAGAGCTCAATTTTATATTTACATGAACACTACTTTTTTTGCACATAGCAGTATATGTGCAGTAGGCCTGTGCAAATAGGGAACTAGTCAATTTGGATCTGGATTCAGCTGATTCAGATTCCAGTGATTCAGTTCAGAGCTCTGAATCATTTTTCCGATTCAGAGCTGATTCGGAGAAAAGTGGTTTGTACATTCAAACAAGCACCTAACTTCATTACCAAAACTGAAGCCAACTTCCTACAGCTCAAAACACAAAACCTTCCAGCTATCTTCAGGAGCCCCACAAACCACACATCAGAATCTATCAAAGACAACAAAACTCAACTACGTGTGGGGGCACATTCCTCACCAAAAAAACACTCTGCCTCCAGTCTCTCAGGCCTTATAAGTCCTAAGAGGGAACAAATTACAATGCAAACCACTTTTCAGAGCTGGGCTTCTGAACTGAACTTCATCAGTCTCCTATGTAGTAGGTACAGAAACTCATGGACTCAATATACACAGTGGATTCTGGCACACTGCAACCTGCTGGACATCTGACACCCCAGGCACCTCTGCACTTTTACCTGCACTGCTACATCCCCCTTTATCCCCCACCCCAGCCTGTCCCTCACTCCCTGAGGCCTCCATTTCCATTTTCACTGACTAGCTTTCTTGCCTGCATTGTGGGCAAGGCCAGCCTCTGGCTTCTTTACTATTCCTTCCATCCAGGACCAACTGCAGGTACTCCCTCAGCCTGACAAAGGGGGTTTCAACGCAAAAGCTGGCATCCTGGGCAGCTAAGCTGAGGACACCAGGAACCTCACAACTGCACTGCAACCAGCGAACATCAGGCCTGTCAAAGATTTGAGAGGTCTGGGCATTCCCCAGCCTGGACTTTGTGCATGCATCAGCTGGAGGTTATGGTGTCTCCTACCCACCTTTCACCATAGGATCATTGGTCCTGGTATTTATGGGGCTGCCACAACACCACCAGTCCCACCAGGCCTTCCTACCCTTGCAGGGTGCAGTTTTAGTGGTCATGCCCAGGACCTGGGGCAACCTCCTTCCCCAGAGCCCCATCCCATACCTCCAAGTTCATCCTGGCAGGGGAATGAGCTCAGCAGGGACATGTTCATCCCCTGCTGGCTGGTGAAGCAGGTGTGCCCCCTTCATCTGAGACTGGGCCATTACTTGGCTTTTCAAAACCTCAAAAAAGGAAATCAGTGGAGACTGAGTGAGGAGGGTGGCACTCAGCCTGTCTGCAGGTGAAGCTTGGGGAACCTCAGCAGCAGGAGGTTCACCTTCAAGAACACCGGATTCTCCATCAAAGCAGGATCCAAGGAGATTTGGTGGGTTGTCACAACATCCCCAGCAATGCTGAACACTCTCACTTGGAACACTGGTTGGTGGACAGGACAGGTGTTGCCAGGCAACTGTGGCCAGATCATGCCACATCTGGTTGTGGTTTGCCCAGTAGGCCAAGGGGTCGCAGTCTGGTGGCTCCACATCCTCAGTGAGATAGGTAGCCACCAAAGCCTCGGCGCTACCTGCCCGAGGCTGGGGTCTGCTGTGTTTGGACCCCAGCAGTGAAGCCATACCCATGGCCCACATTGGCAGTGGCTGGTGTGGAGGAGACTGGCTGGTGCTGGTGCTTGTACCGGTGCTGGTACTGGGAGTGTTGCATGGGAAAGTGGATCCCCTCACCTTTGCACTTTGGCCTCCCTGACTTTGTTTCACCAGCACCCATGTCCAGTGATCGAGGGTTTTGGTTCTGCACATGCTCCCCTTCACCCTTGGGTCACACATACTCACCATCAGGTGGACCGTACTGGACCAAAAGGGATCCAGCCATCTCCTGATGCCCTCCTTCAGCTGTCTCATCAGTGTCTGCACATCTGGTGACAGCGGTTTGCCCCAGCCAGGAACATTAATCCTCTGGAACATCTCCATTTGGTTCTCATGTTCCCTCACTATGGGAATCGCCTGGCTCAGGGAGGGCATTGCCAGTGCTAAGGGTCTCGGTGGCCTCAAGGAAGGGCTTGAGGACCACTGAGATCTGGGAGATGGTACCCCATTCAGCTCTGTTCAGGGGGCCACTAATCCTGATCTTCCCAAGCAAGGCTATCTCATGGATGGCCTTCTGTTGCTCCATTAGCCTTTCGAGCATCAGGTATGTGGAGTTCCACCAAGTCTCCACATCCTGTATGATTTTGTGCTGCAGGATGCTCAGCTCTGCCTGTTTCCCCTGCAGCATCTTGTCCCCCTTGATGCTGCGGTGGAAGTAGCCTGCCACCTTCCTCATTTCAAAATCACCTGGCTTGTAGCAGTAGTGGTGGTGGTGCTATCGCTGGCAGCCCTGTCCCCCTCCAAGTCAGGATGACTATGAGGTACAGCCTGTGTAGCACACAGCGGATGCCAGTGAAGTTGGCATCACAGACAGCCTTCACCATATTGGCCCTGTTATCAGTCATCATGAACCCATGGGTGAGCTTAGCCTAGCCAATGAGCCACCCCTGCACCATGCAGTTCATGGCCCCCATGATTTCCCTTGCCGTGTGGAACTCATCCAGCACCTCAGCTTGGAGGAGAGCCTACCAGTGGCCTGACCAATGCCCTGTGAAGGAGAGGTAGGCGTGATCACCACCCTGGATGCTCCAGACATTGGAGGTGAAGTGCAAGGTTCACCTGTGACCCTGCCTTACACAGCTCCTCCCTTAAGTACTCCCTGCATGCCTCATACAGGGAGGGTACTACCGTCCTGCTAAAGGTGGTGTGTGCAAGCACTTTGTAAGATGGGGACAGAAGCGCTATGAGCCGTCTGAACCCTAGCCTCAGCTAGGGAGAAGGGCTGGCTATCCAGAGCATGCATCTCCCCAATGGTCTGGGTGATCTTGCTCACCTTTGCAACTCGCCCCCCTCTGTCTGTAGCTTTCCCCCACTGTTCCAGGGTGGCCTGCCTCTGTTTTGGGGGGACGGGGGCTTTGGAGCGACTGGGGGACTTCCTTTTGGCATGCTCGCAGTGGTGCCAGTCTGAGCAGCAAGAAGGGCAAGGGGATGCTGACTTCTGAGAAGCAGCAGCATTGCTGTGGTGGAAAAGTGTTTCATGTCCTTGCCTCGGCTAATGTGCCTTCGGCAGTGCTGTGGTAGATAGCAAACCTGGGATCATCTGCTAGCTCAAAATGTTCCCACACTATGCTACTCACCCGCTTCTGGGTTGAGGGTGATGATGCTGCTTACCCCACTCCTCAGCAGGCTGAGGCTGAACAGCAGGAGGAGCTGCCTCAGCTGAGCCACTTGCATCCACAACCTCAACCTCAAACACTACTCCCACCTCCTTGCTTCCACTGGCAGCAGAAGCGTCATGGCTGCTTGGGAAGAGAATACATCTGTGTTTGGGGGGAAGGGCGGAACCTGTAGCTCTAGCTCCTCCCCTGCCAGAATACCTGGCACCTGCCTTTCCATCATGCTTCATATTAACCTTTCCTGTGCTGCAAAAGGTGTGTGTGTGTCACTCCTTTTGTGTTGTGTGTTTTATTCCCTCTGTGTTGCGTGCATGCACTGGACCCTTCTTTGATTGTTTGACTGATTCAGTAATAAGTATTAAGAACTATGTAAAAAATGAGTGCTGTCTGTCTGTCTTCTTCTCTGCTGTGATGTATTTATTTACTATGAATTATGAATGTGAAGTGTGACTGTTATGTGTTTTATTCCCTCTGTGTTGTGTGCATGCACTGGACTCTGATTTGATTATTAATAACTATATGTGGTGTCTTCTTCTGTGATGTTCTATTAATGTGACCGTGTGACTACTACTGTACTTCTTGTTCTTTTGTATTGTAATGTGTACCTAAAATGATATCTCTCCTTCTTCTAAGACCCTGAGTTCTGTGTTAGTCTCAGTCTGAATCTGACTTCTGTGTTGTCTTCAGTCTCTATGTAAACTAACTATAATAATATTAATAACTACTATATATAATCTGACTCTTCTACTGATTTTTTTTCTTCTTTGTGTATATATTATAAGTGTGTGTGTGTATGTGTGTGTGCGCATGCAATCTGTGTGCCTCCCTGAAGAGTGATGGATCAGGGAAAACACTGAGCTTTCTTTTTTTTAAAGTTTGCAAAACAAAAAAGAGAACAAATATAAATTGAAAGAAATGAACTGGACAGTATTAAGTAAAGAGATTCTAAGCTAAGCTAAATTCTATCCAATCCTTTCGAACAACAAAAAAGAGCAGGCAAGTTCCAGCTGACTGACTCTATGAAGCAAGCCAGGCAGCACAGTACCTTTCTGATGCTGTTGATCAGACACAGCCAGCTCACAAAAGGAGCAAGCCTGTACACAGAGGCATTTATGCTGTTTCTATATCCTTCCCCCCAGACACTGTAATTGGAAAGGCAGTCAGAGAAAAATCATGCTCACTGGCCAACTAGACATGTCAGTCTTTCTTCCCTTGCTCCCCCTCCCACCCCAACCCCACTCCCTCTCCCTCTCCTAAGTTTCTGTTTCCCCATACAAACAGCCCTCTGAATCTCTGAATTGCTGAATCTTTTCCGAATCAATTTGGAAGCTCTGAATCGATTTGGAAAGCCAAAAGCAGCTAGTGATTCAATTCGGACTTGCAGATTCAGCCTCTGAATCATCCAAATCTTTTCCAAATCTGAATCTTGGTCTGAAGCTTTGCACAGCCCTAATGTGCAGTGGAGGACTCATTGGGTACATCTACACATACAATTATCATACTGAAATAAACTCCAGCACAGTTCATTCTAGAGTTTATTTCTCCTGGGTGCAGTGTTTACACATGTGCCTAGGGCTGCAGCACATTATGCTGGGGCAGAGGAGGCCCAGGTTGGCAGGGAGCCTGGAGGTAGGCCTGGGCTCCAAGTGGTAGGGTCAGGTGGTGGAGGGACTGGCTGGGGCACAAGGGTGCTACAGTGCGGGGCTAGCTGGCAGGCAGTCCCCATACTGTAGCACCATTGTGCCCCAGTCAGTTCCAGTTACTGTCTACATGTGCATTTCGGTGCACATAACTACTTTGCTATAGGATGGTACTTGTCCTGGACAGTACTATCCTACAGCAGAGTTAATTAATTTACTGCACCCTAATGCGGATGCAGGTGTAGATGGTGATTCTTGTCTGCAGAGCTAATTAGTCAGCTCCATAGTAAAGCACATGTGTAGATGTACCCACTGATTTGCAAGGGGCTTTGGATCTGACCCACTAGTAATACTTGAAACAAAAATCTCTGCCACAAAGATTTTATAATTTTAGTAATAAATAGAATATGGTTTGAAATGATAAATTAAAGAAACCATTTTGTTGGCAATACTAACAAGGTACATTGGTCTTTAAAATTCCCCCAGCAAGTAAGTCCCATTCAGGTTAGATCTCAAACACCAGTGACTGACTGCAAGTCTGAATCTATCTCAGCCTCAGCCATCAAACAGTGAGATGTTACCCACTTCAAAACAATCCTCTGGAAAAAAATAAAAATAAAATCCAAACCACTTTTGCTCTCCTCTCCTGTCAGCTGCACTAGAAGTGTATAATGCAAAAATGTTCCAACACACACTCTATTAAAACAGCAACACTCCCAAAGGTTTCCAGTACATGCAGGATAAATCAGAGATGATTAATGACCTGCTAAGTGCTAACACTGATAACATCAAGTATAGCTGATTAAACAAAACTCAGTGGCAGTTACTCTTAGGAACTGAGAAGAGGTGAATCAAAATGTACATTCAAGAGAGTGAAAAAAGTCCCCTTTCAGGCAGTCTTGTGAACATGTTTCTCCTATGGTTCAGTTGTAGCAGGGACTCCCTGATCCTTATCGCTGAGTACTGCATCACCTAAGAGATAAAGAAGGTGCAAAGGAATATATGTGTAATACTTACAGAGTGTGTCTACATGAGACACTACATCATCATAGCAATGAGCTACACCAATGTAGCTCATCACTATAGTGACATAATGTAGGAGGGCACTAACTGTGTCGCCATCACTGCTACGCAGTAGCAATGAGCTACTGCACAGTAGGGTTAGAAACAACCCATGTGCTGCCAGAACTGTGCAATCATTTAGCTATTTAATCAATAGCTGAATCAGTCTGGAAGTCTATAATTCTCATGTCTCTTATTCCTTGCCATTTCACTGACTTTGTATGACCGAAGAACAAGTTTAGGTAATGCCCTAATATAATAGATTCCTTCTTAAAGGTGGGAAGACAGTGCCAATAAAAATATGCTGAAGAGTTCACAGAGAAATTCATTTCTGTAAACATGGGATAGAATGTCTGGCCTATTAGCCCACTGATCACAAATGGCCAGATTCTCAGGTAGTGCATAGGCCCCATAGCTCTTCCTATGTCACTTCCTTTCTAGATTCCTCAGTAAATGTGTATCTGGTGCTAAAGGGAAAATAATTGGGATATCTCTACATCCCCATGTGCTATGGCTGTAAGGCCTCTAGCTTGAGACTATGTATAGGAAAGTGTAAATATTTGAGCTAGGGACCAAACTTTTCCATGGCTGGCCATTCATGGTGAATATTAAGATAATTTCCTATAAATATTGAATTAAAAAAAACCTGAGCACTACTAATGTAGTGCTTCAAATAGTCATTCCATTGCTTACTTTAGGTGCAATGTTTACTTTATGTTACAGGTGGTAACCATAGGAATGAAGAAAATAGAGGGGTAAAATTAAATGATATCAGTTCCTCTTTGATTTCTTCATCCCATGTTCCAGTTCTCAGCTGTTTCTATTTTCCTATTTTTTTCTCTGTGGGCTGTCCCCCGTCCTCTCTCTCATAACCTTCTGTTTCCATTTCTCCTTCCAGTCCTTCCATGGTGCCTTCTTGCCTCCAGCTTCATCTAACATAGGGATTTTTGTCATCAGTGTCTATTGGTTCTTTTCTTGTTCTTGTCAATTTGGGGGGTGTGGGTGTGTGTGTGTGCCAGTATTCTCTTGCAGCAGAGCTCTCTCCTCCATTGTGGTGCTAGCTCCAACAGACTGTCTTAGAAGTTTAATTGTAGTGTCTGCAATCAGCTTGTAAATAGCTTCCTATGGCCTCAGCGCCATCTGTCCCAGCCCAGGAGATCCAGCTAGTCACAAAAAAGCCTTCCCAAAACTCAGGAGCCACACTCCATATCCATGGGTTTAATGGACAACCCTGAGTTAGCAGTCAGGGGCTGAAAGTAGCTCACGAGGTTTAAGAACAATCACTGGAAAAAGTATAACAATCATTTTACATTTTCAAGACAATTATTGCAAAGCAACAGGCTAGTAATTTACTTTTTAATAACTAAAAGTTAAGCTGCAATTAGCCTTGACATCTCCATGGTCTGCAAATTAGTATAATTTGTATTAAGGTGGAGCTTAGAAGCTCCAGTGAAGATTAGAGTCCCATTGTGTTACTCGATGGGCAGATGGCTTCCTCACAGCCTAAATAGGTCAAAGACACAGTGGATAGGAGGAAGGAATTTAGCGTCATTTCCATCTTACATCTTGGTAACTGAAGCAGAGGGATCAGAATTCTGTTCCACTTGGTAGACAACCCAAGTTCAGCTTGAGACTGACTCTGAGTTATCCAAGTCTCAGGTAAGACTGATTCTATTACCCTGTCTGGGCACATAAGTGCAACTGTTACAGGAATAAAGAGATGTCTTTATGACTCCAGAGGAGGTTCCTATTCCTATTGCGGGGGCACTTATGCTCCTAGAAAAAGTAACAGAATCACTTGCATGCGGTACTTAGGTAACTCAAAGTCTATTTCCAACTATACTTCGCTTATCCAATAGCTGAAATTAAAATTCTGTCCAGACTTGCCAATAAGCAGAGCCAGATGCAGGCATGGGCTAATCGGGCAGCCACCTGGGGCCCAGACAGAAAAGGGGCACGAAAATTATTTATTATTATTATCATTATCTCTGGCAAAGGAGGGCCCAATACTAAAAGTTTACACTGGGGCCACCAGGCATCTAGGTATGGTGTTGCCCATAAGCCATGCAGAGAGTCAGAAGCAGAATTCCATTCTTCTGAATCCTATTTCAATACCAAATGTCTTGCTTGTCTGGTGGGGCCCTATTGCTTAGGCTCTGTCTATGTTCGGAGTATCAGAATATCAGACTCTATCCCTGCAGCCACATCAAAGCTGACAATGTCAACGGCATACATTCACTGAAAACATTGTAAAAGTAAACCAACAACAGAGAGCATTCTTAGCAGTGGACAATGCAAAATTGCAGTAGCACAGTTTTGTGCTTTGTTTTTCCTAGTTCATATTGAAGGAATGGCATGCAACCCTGAGGGGGAAGAAACTAGCTTTCCAAATGACCTATCTTGAATAATTGTTAAAACTTCAGAATATCTTATTTCTCTCATAATAAAATCAGAAACCTCCAGTCAAGCATTCAGTACATGCATCTTTCAGGTCACTGGATGTGAGTGTTTCTTTCCTTCCTCCCTTCCTTTAAATCTGAGAGCATCTGATGTTCAGAAAATTGAGGTATCCCCTAGCAGCTGTATGAGTTTTTTCATTTCCTTCTTTATCCCCGCATGACCCGCGTTTACTTTGCCTCTTGGAACTATCTGATCCCAGAATGCATGTTGTGGGATCTCTAAAAATGGGGACTGTAAGGATTGCTTCCCCAAGAGATGGAGCAGGAAAGGTGTGGGGCCTTACTGAGTGGGGCAGGCAACTTAGTGACAGAGGATACAGAAAAGGCAGAAATACTTAATGCCTTTTTCACCTCAGTCTTCTCAGGCAAGGTCAGCTCCCAGACTACTGCACCTGGCAGCACAATCTTGGGAGAAGGTGATCAGCCAACCGTGGTGAAAGAACAGGTTAGGGACTATTTAAACAAGCTGGATAGATAAAAGTCCATATGGATAGATGGGGTGCATCTGAGAGTGATGAGGGAGTTGGCTGATGTGTTGACTGATGGAGTTGGTCACTGACCATCATCTTTGAAAACTCATGGTGATCATAAGAGGTTCCCAATGATTGGAAAAGGGCAAAAGTATTTAAGAAAGAGAAAAAGGAGGATCCAGGAAACTACAGACTGGTCAGCCTCACCTGAGTTCCTGGAAAAATCATGGAGCAGATCCTCAAGGAACCCATTTCTAAGCACTTGGAGGAGAAGAAGGCGATTAGTAACAGTCAGCATGGATTTGCCAAAGGCCAGTCATGCCTGACTAACCTGATTTCCTTCTATGATGAGATGGCTATCTTTGTGGATGTGGAGAGACAAGCAAATGTGGTATACCTTGATTTTAGCAAGACTTTTCATATAGTCTCCCACAAGATTCTCGCAGGCAAGCTAAGAAAGTAGACGTTGGATGAATGGGCTGTAAGATGGATAGAAAACTGGCTGGACCATCATGATTAGAATGTAGTTAGTAATCAATGGCTTGATGTGTAGTTGGCAGCCAGTATCAAGTGGAGTGCCCAAGGGGTCAGTCTTGGGGCTGGTTTTGTTCAATATATTCATCACTGACCTAGAAGGTGGCACAGAGTGCACCCTCAGCAGGCTTCCAGGTGACACCAAGCTGGGGGAAGTAGTAGATACACTGGAGGGTAGAGCTAGGATTCAGAGAGACCTAGACAAATTGGAGGATTGGGCTGAAAGGAATCTCATGTGGTTCAACAAAGAAAAGTGCAAAGTCCTGCACTTAGGTCCTATGCACTGGTACAAGCTGGGAGCTGACTGGCTGGGGAGCAGCTCTGCAGAAAAGGACCTGGAGGTTACGGTGGACAGTAAGCTGAATATGAGCGAACAATGTGCCCTTGTTGCCAAGAAGGCTAAGGACTGCATTGGTAGGTGTGTTGCCAGTAGGCCAAGGGAAGTGATTATTTCTCTCCATTCAACACTGGTGAGGCCACATCTGGAGTACTGTGTCCAATTTTGGGTCCCCCACTACAGAAAAGATGTGGACAAATTGGAGAGTCCAGAGGAGGGTAACAAAAGTGGTGATGGGGCTGGGAAACAAGACTTATAAGGAGAGGCTGAGGGAACTGGACTTATTTAGTCTAGAGAAGGAGACTGAGAGAGGATTTAATAGCAGCCTTCAACTACCTGACCCAGGGGGTTCCAAGAGGATGGAGCTAGCCTGTTCTTAGTGGTGGAAGGTGACAGAACAAGGAGCAATGGTCTCAAGTTGCAGCAAGGGAAGTTTAGGTTAGATATCAGGAAAACATTTCTCACTAGGAGGGTAGTAAAACACTGGAACAGGTTACCCAGAGAGGCTGTGAAATCTCCATCCTTGGAGGTTTTTAAGACCTGGCTGGACAAAGTCTTGGCTGGGATGATCTAGTTGGGGATGGTTCTGCTTTGAGCAGTGGGTTTGACTAGATGACCTCTTGAAGTCTCTTACAACCCTAATTTTCTATGATTCTATTTCAGAAGAAATATAGCTAAAGACAAATGATATCTATAAGTTATCTGTAAGACAAAAGTTATTGTCAAATAACTAAAGTATAGTATTTGATGTTTCTGGTTTCTTAGCAACCTTTAGATTAAGCAAAGCCTTAATTTGGAGATACTTTCTTTTCTTTGACTGCTGGGTTAGTTTAGATTGGCCAGTTTTCTTTTGTTTGTAATAATTCATGTTGACTCGCTATTGGAGAAAGCTGTCAATTTTTTTTCAGATTGGATGTACTGTGATAATGCTGTAGGTAAGCCTGCAGCTATGAATTTCACAGAGCTAGCTGTTTAATGTATAGTTGGCTTAAGATAGATCTTCCTCCAAAGCATAATGTTTGTAAGTGCTGCCTTTTTCCCCAGACAAAGCTTCATTCAAGAAGCTGTTCAAACTTGTCCCCAGAGAGTAATCCATTTTTTTATAATCACAAGAATCCAGTCTGATTCATCAATTTAAAAAGAATTAGGACCATTATAATGCCTCTTTTATACTTAGGAGCTCCTGATTGAAATATTCTAACAATTTTAAATTGATTCCATTTCAATTCCTGCATATCTTGGATCTTGATCTTTTTTGAAAGGCTAGCCTGAAGATTTTTTGATATGACATTTCCTTCCTATGAGCTGTGTGTTTGCCAGAAGGTATGCAGATGCCAGGAATTCCTTTCTTAGGGATAATTATTTTAGATATGTTTATTGTAGCTCATCAAGAGTTCCATGATACTGTACTTTAACCATGAATTTACTGTGGACCACAGTCTTTTCTCCCCACCCTGACACCAGTGTCAACTACTAGAGTTCCAACTACCACTTGTGTTTTGTACCTAGTGCCCATTTTCTATTCCTCTTGTACCATAACACAATGCTCTGGTGGTGTATGCTAGGTGCCACTTTATGTGCCACTTTAAATTGCTGACACATAAGAAGCTCTGAAATTCTATTTGCTCTTGAATATCTGGCAGCTCAGGGGTAGAGCTACTGGGACTTACAAAGGGGGCCAGAGCTCTGACTGATTTTTTGGTTTTTAGTCATTCTGTGATATTTTTGAGGGCTGGGGACGTCTTATGACAAGTGTCCATTCCTGCTCATGACTGTTTTTAACCAGCCATATCTAAATCTATCTGAGCTCACTTAGCAGATAAATAGTCTCCAGCGATGCTCTCCAAATTGCCACCACTGAAGGACAGCAGGGTTAAATGGACTCCTAGGCTAGGTACAGATGTTCAAAAAGCCTGTGGTGGAGACAATCTAAGTTACGTGGTTTTCTGTAAGTGACTCAGTTTGGATCAGTAGTGACCAGAACATCCTTTGGTGGTGTGAAGGGCAGGGGGACAAATCTTAGTATAGGTTCTGCCATTTTAAAATCAGCATATGTGTGCCACACGTGTTCTGTTATGGGTATAGATGGTTTTGTGTGCAGAACCTCTGTTATGGGTATAGAGTGGTTTCTGATCACTTAAACCTGTAAAAGTGTAATGTCTGCACCTGGTCCTGGCCTGCAGTCGGGAACCTGGTTTTCTTCCAACATCTACCATCTCTTTCTTGGCTGTGTTTAAAAAGAAAGTAGTAAAAATGTTGGGGGTTTTAGAAAGCAATCATGCAGGTTCTAACTTCAGGAGAAAACTTAGGGCTGTGAGTCCTGCAGCCTAGATGTGGGTGTCTAATCCCTAGGGAGCAGTGGAATTGACAGTACCCCTCTCAGTATTTCCTATTGGCTATCTTACATGGCTCCCCATTGGTGTACTGGCTGTTTTGGATCCCCTTCTGCGCTGCCAGCCTTTCTCCATGCACAGTACAGGTGGTCCAAGCACCTACCTCAGAGCGTTTGACTTCTTTCCTGGGGGCTCAGTGCACTTTACATCTTTTTTGTGAATGAAACTTTTAAGTTTGCTTGTGTTCCTTATATGGACTTGCCCATGTTGTTGCTCTGTGTGTGTGTGTGTGTGTGTGTGTGTGTGTGTAAGTGAGTGTGATATATATGTCTGTGTGTATGCATGTATATGTGTGTGTATGCATGTATATGTGTGTGTGTGTATGTATATATGTGTGCGTATGTATGTATGTATATATGTGTGTATGTGAGCGTGTATATATATATATGGTTTCAAGACTGCATCAACACTTCTATACACAACCCACACCTAAAACATTTTCCCTCTGTTGTGGCTAGAATATATAGTATTTGTCATATGGATTCTATAGAGTTTGAGAAGAAGGATGGCATTTCCATGCTTGCCAGACACTTGAAACCCCTGTTGGCAAACAGGCTGCAGTCTCCACAGTTAGTGGCATTTCAGTTCATAGTAAATAATTTCAGCCAAAAAAAAAGAAAAATACTTGGAATTTTCCTTCATTCAAAATGCTGGGGGTTCATTGTAGTGCAAAAAAAATCACATCTCAAAATTCTTTAAGTTGATTTCTTGTCCTCTGCATAGATCTCATGCCCAGTATAATGGACCCCGTGGTTTTTGGGGATTGGATTAGATGACCTCTCAAGGTCCCTTCCAGACCTACTTCTTCATGATGATGATTCTTGGGTCTGACCAATACAACCTACTGTATAAATGTAAAAAAATGGCAGACCCACACTGGTGGCAGCAACTGGGAAATTGTAGGCAAGTAGAGCACATTCCACTTAAGTGTCACTATAAAATCATGGCTAGAAGATATATAGCTATATAGATATACAATTGCCTGTCAAGAATGATGGGGTGGGGTGGGGGGAGTGGGTGGGGACAGAACCCTGGGCCCACTCCTCCTTCCCTCCTGCTGCCTGAGGTCTGGGCCCACTCCTTTCCTCCCTGTTGCAGCGGCAGAGGGAAGAGAGGAGCAGGCCCGGGCTTGATGTGGAGAGGAGGCTTGCTTCTCCCCTCCTCCCACAGCTGCTGTGTTGAGCTGGACCGGGCCAGGCCCGCTGTCCCCCCCGCCCACTGCCATGGCGGGCCAGCTTTTCCCCCAGCTCGGGCTCGCCTCCCTCCCCCCCCCACCACATCGGGCCCAAGCCCAGTCCTCCCCTGACCCCACCGTCATTGCTGATGCCATGGCACACCCGTTCCTTGCCCCCCTCCTGCATCAGGCCTGCTTGGGGAAGGGAGGATCAGGCTTGGGGCTGATGTGGGAGAGGGGGATGGGGGAGGAGTAGGCCCAGGCCCAACGGTGGGAGGAGGCCCAGTCTTTCCCTCCCCCAGCCACCGCCACTGCTGCCGTAGCTACAGCTGCGTCAGGCCAGACCCACTGTCACCCCTCCCCACCCCCCCACTGCGGCATGGCAAATTTTCCCCTGCCCAGGGAAACTTAGAGTTTTATAATATTAGATAACATAGATATATATATATTTCTCTTTTTCTTTTTTAATTCTCATTCTTTCTTCTTTGTGTGCATGTGTACAAAGAATGTATATATGTGTGTGTGTGTATGTGTGTACGAAGAAGAAAGAATGAGAATAAAGAAGAAAAAGAGAATATGTTTTGAGTTCCTTTGCTATTTTATATATGTGTGCTTGTGTGTAGAAATTTAAAAAATTATATATATAGAACAACAAAGGAACTCAAAACATATTCTCTTTTTCTTCTTTATTTTCATTCTTTTTCATACACACATCTTATATTTAAGAATATATTATTTGTACACACACACACACACACACAAACACACAAGAAAGAATGAAAATAAAAAATAAAAATAGAATACATCTTGAATGCTTTTGCTATTTCTTCAGTCTCTAGACAACTAAAGTCTAAGGGCAAAGCTAAATTAAATTTTGTAGTAATAGACTGATGTGTACATCTAACATACCTCACACCTGATGGCTTTCTTTGAATCCAGGTAATTGATTGCGAATAAAGCATCTAATTAATTAATCTCATGAATATCAAATATGCAATTAGTCATACAGCATTCAGTATTGCTGCCATTATTCGTCAATGGTTTCTTTTCATGCTGATGATGACTCCTGCAAATAAGTCCTTATTTGGTACCTGACCTGCTATATAGAAAAAGATTTAAACAGGCTTACGATATGCTATTTAACATTATACTTACAGGACTTCCTTTCCTCTGTGTGTGTGAGAGCCACGAGTGGGGGGAAAGAGGGGGAGAGAATAAGGGCATCTGATTAATGGAGAAATCATGAGGAAATTAAGGGAATAATTAACAGGTAGATATAATCGTAATGTAAAAGCCCCAAAGTATGTAATTCTTTAGGCTGATAAACTAAGGGAATTGTCATAAAGGTATATCTCAAAGTACTTTGTGTGCATCGGGCTAGATTTTTTACATTAACTAAATGTCTACCCAAGGCTAAGAATTCCTCTTGTACCCATGCGCAAGCTTATATATTTTGCTCACAAGCATGTGTTGTACACTTTGATATTCTCCTCAGCAAAGAGGTAATAATCAGGGAAGTAGGTGAGATTTAGATTCCATCTACATGTGCACATTTGAGTACAGACAGGTATGTATGCATCAACCTCCTCTCGATGTGCCAGTCAGCATGTTGGTAGGTTCCAAAAGATGTTGTTGTCACATGGCTTTCTGATGATTCAAGCGAAGTATATCCGGTAGCTTCAGTCCACTTGACAGTGGCTAATGTCCATGACTCAGAAAACACCAACACAGTTGGTAACTGTCACCTTTTTCAATGGAGCTCAAGGACTGAATGGTCATAGGCTGAACTATCCCCTGGGACTGAGATACATTTATGCAATTGTAATGCAAACTTTACTACTTCTTGCCTTTAAAATATATTGTGTGCTGTGAATAAATACAGAAAGAAATATTACAAATGCCTTAATCCTAGGGCTGGCAAACCCAGTATCTTTTGTAAGAGGACTCGACTTAATTATTCAGGTGCCATATCCTAAGTCTTAATGCTTGAGAAAATTCTGGGTGCTTAAACATTTTAAAGATCTGTCAGGATCCCCATAAAGAGGAAAAAAACTGTACAGCAATAAGTCCATCTTGGTGCATGTAAAGTTTCACCATCTGCATTGGAAAAAAGGTGCAAGCACATATGCAATATAGCAGGTGATAGAGAAATTGTTTCCTTGACAGCAGAGCATTAGAAAGCATCAAGCTTTTATATACGATCGGAGCCTTTATGTGTCAATCTTGCAAAAAGATTTGTGGTAGAGTCTAAACTAGCAAAGCATTGAAAAGAAAGTAAGGAAATTTCACTACCGTTGAGAACTCTTTCTGCATCTTGCCTAAGAAAATGGTTTACAGACATAATGCGTATTTTAATGGTGGTTGGGAATCTGTCATGGCTGTTTTTTATTGTCACACTCTGAGTACTAAAATTGTTTAACCTTCATAGTCTTTGATAGGCATTTTTATAAGTTAATAAATCAACAGTTCATAAATATAGCAGCTGCATCTGTTCCTTAAAGTGGAAAATACTGTTTTTCAGCAGCAAGTTGTCCATTTAAATGTCAGCATCAAAATCAATGCTTCAGATTAGTCATTGTATTTTGAATGAGAGAACAGGAACTTCAAGAGTTTTGCTAGTGATCTACCACACAGATATCTAACAAGTCAGTCTTTTAAAGAAGTTGTTCTGCAAAAATGCATATCATACCACAGTGTTCTAAAACCTCAGTGAAATTTCAAAAAGCTCTTGGTAAATTAGCCATTTCCTTCCTCTGGTTTGGGAATAATCTGGTTTGGGAATAATCTTAACAGCTATTGTACATTATCTTTCCCACAACTCAGGAAAAAGAGCATTCTTTTACCTGTATTACTATGATTGTTCCTAGTACAAAATTGGAGCAGAGTACACTGCAGCATGCAGTACTTGCCCTGGAGCCTGTAGTACTCTACATTCATCAGAAGATCATGTAGAACAATAATTAAAATTTCTGCATCGGGTTTTGTTTGCACTGGGTATTTCAGCCATGAATGACTAGTGAGTACCACCTCTCCAATCCCTTAGCTTAGATAAGCAAAGCTCCTGCTTTCTTGCTGGAGTTGAGCTACAAGAGAGGGAGTCATAGTTTACATTGCTTTTGTTTGACCAAGCCAGGGCTGCTCAACCCCTGGCCTGCAGGCCAACTGTGGTCCATGGAGCTATCGGATCTAGCCTGCGGGGCTCCTCAGAAGTCAGGAAATTTGGTGGTGAGGGGCCATTAATATGGCCAACTTCCCCCCTACCAAATTCCCAAACCCCATTTGCCTGGTCAGAGCCAAGCTGCACCCCCTTCTCCCCATAAGGCTGGGCCATGCCCCCGCATAGGGCCAGATGGTGCCTGCCATGCCAGTCCCAGGCACTGGATCAGAACCACTGTCTGGCCTGCAGTCAGACCAGGCACTTGATCATCCAGCATGCTGGGGAAAAAGGTTGAGCACCACCAGCCTAAACTGTACCAGTGGTTGTCTATTGATGGCCAGAATCTCCAGTGTAACTCACAGCCTGCAAAAGATGTAAGGCAGATAATGTATGTTTGTCCTGGGCCTGTCAGTCAGTCTTGACAATGTCACACAGCCCCAGATTCTGACTTGGGGGAAGGGACAGTTGCAAAATAGCAGTCATGGTCACTTCTCTCAGCCACTGTGATGCTGCCAGCAGCCTGGCTGCAGTCATTACCCTGTGGACCCCTGCTGTCCGGGCCAGGGAGTTGCCCAGTTATACCTCTGGTAGTGTGTGGGGTTGTACTGACAATTTTTCTAGGTTGTAAGGACTGCAATGAAAGCCATTTGTAGTTTTAAGATTCTAAATGTAAACAAATTTTATTTAGCATAAAAATGCCTTTTCTGTAATTTTTAAAACTAGATGCTAAAGAATAAAGGGGATTCTTTATAAAGACTATTCACTTAAACACTAAAGGGACTCTAATTACTTTTAATTTCACTGTGTGATGGTCCTTATCCGAGGAAAGTATGCTGCATAGACTATAAAGCATTTTTATACCATACTGTATTTAACAGAGTATGCCTGGAGTAAGCTGATCTCCCTTCCTGGCTCTCTGATCTCTATTACCCTTCACTGTAATTAAACATGCACTGTTTCACTGCTTTATCTTCAAGGGCATTCAGAAAAGTTATATGAGTTATAATATTCTCTTCAACCTCCCTGTGTTCAGCAGGGCAGCAGAGCAGAAGTGCTAGACTTCAGGAAGGCTAACTTCAGTGTGTTTAGGAGCTTAGTTAATGGGGCATTAAAGCTCAAGAGCATTGACAAAAGGGGGCCAGGAACGGTGGTTGTTCCTCAAGGAAGTGATCCTTTGGGTGCAGAAGGAGGCAATCCCACTGTTTCTAGAAAAGGGGGCAAAGGGGCCAAGAAACCCTCTGGAATAAACAGGGAAATCCAGGAAAGCCTAAGGGCAAAAACGGGCATACAGGCTGTGGAAGCAGGGGGTAGCTGCCAAGGAGGAGTATACCTCCTTGGCTCGCACTTGCAGGGAATCAGTTCAAAGCAGCATTAGATCTCAGGCTGGTGACAAAAATTAAGGACAACAAAAAGTCCTTCTTCAGGTATATAAAAAGAAGGTGCAGGCCAGCATAAGGACCCCTAAGCATAAGGATAGACAAGGGCAGTTGGTGATGGATAGGAGTGCCAAAGCAGAGCTTTTTAATCAGTTTTTTGCCTCTGTATTCTTGAACTCATCGTTAGACAAATCTCCCAAATGCATTATTGACAGAAGCAGGAGAAACACCAGCCCACTGACTGTCAGTGCTGACCTAGTAAAGACATTTGGAGGGGCTGGATGTGTTTTAAATCAGCAGGACCAAATGAGCTCCCTCCAAGGGTGCTGAAAGAATTAACCAGTGTCATAGCAGAGCCACTGGCACGACTGTTTGAGCAGTCATGGTGCTCAGGTGACGTCACAGCCTGGAAAAGAGCCAATGTGGTCCCTATGACCAAGAAGGGGAGTAAAGAGATCCAGGTAACTACAGACTGGTTAGTCTCACCTCTATCCCTGGGAAAACCCTTGAAAAAATTATCAAGGATCACATTTGTAGGAGTCCAGTAGGTAATATACTGCTGAAGGGCATCCAGCATGGGTTCATAGCTGGTAGATCCTGCCTGACTAACTTTGTTTCTTTCTATGACCAGGTCATTAAGTGCTTAGATGCAGGAGTCAAGGTAGATGTCATCTACTTGGACTTTAAGAAGGCCTTCGACATGGTATCCCATCCTATTCTTATAAACAAATTGAACATCTGTGTCATAGACAATTACAGAGTCATGTGGGTGGCAAATTGGCTTAAAGGTAATACCCAAAGAGTGTGGTGGATGGGTTAGTGTCGATCTTGAAAGATGTGGACTGTAGGGTCCCCCAAGGCTCAGTCTTTGGGCTGGTGCTGTTCAATATCTTTATCAGGGACCTGGATGAGAGTGTGGAAAGCACTCTGTCCAAATTCACAGATAATGCCAAACTATGGGGCAAAGCAAACACACTGATGGGAAGAAACCAAACCCAGGTGGATCTGAACATGTTAAAGAAGTGGGCAGAGAACAATAGGATGCAGTTCAACAAGGACAAGTACAAGGTGCTGCACCTAGGGAGAGGGAATCACCAGCATACCTATAGGCTGGAGTATGACCGTCTCAGCAGCACAGTGGCGGAAAGAGATCTTGGAGTTGTTGTCAACTCCAAGATCAATATGTTTTGTCACTATGATGAAGTAATTAGCAGAGCTAACCATACTTTGTCATGCATTAGTAGGTGCATCACAAATAGGTCCAGGGAGGTGATGCTCCCCCTCTATGTGGCACTGGTCAGGCCACAGCTAGAGTATTGTGTTCAATTCTGGGTGCTGCAATTCAAGAAGGATGTGGACAACCTTGAGAGAGTCCAGAGGAGGGCCACTCTTATGGCGAGAGGCCTGCAGGGAAGGCCTTATGAGGAAAGGCTTATCTGAAAAGGGATCTCAACCTTTTCAGCCTCTGCAAGAGAAGGCTGAGGTGGGATCTTGTGGCAGTATACAAACTCATCAGGGGGGAGGGGGGAGGAAGGGCAGCAAGGAATAGGAGATGCTCTGTTACCAGAGCACCCCTTGGAATAATCTTAAATGATGGCCACAAGCTGACAGAAAGTAGGTCTACATTGGACATCGGAAAGAACTTTTTCACAGTTAGGGTTGCTAGAATCTAGAGTTTTTTTCTGAGTTGATCTGGGGCCTGGCCATCAGGGCAGTCTTTCTTGAGTTATGTGAAGTCTTTGATACTGACTTGGATTTCAGGTGGCAATAAGCAGAAAGTAAAATGTATCCGAGTGTTTCAATTTTTTAAGTGAGAGTAGAGAACAAAATCTTTGTGACTGTCTTAAATCCCCAGAGGTAGGGTAGATTTGCCCCTTGTAGACCTAACAAAATCAGATGCACATAAGCTTTTGTAAGAAGTAGCTAACATCATCAGATGTTAAAAAGGGACATATCAGACAATTCATCCCTATTCTCATTCCCATCTGATTCATATTATATATAGTATCTTTTACCTTGTTTCAAATGTATCTTTTACCTTGTTTCTTCATCGGTGACTTGGATGGAGGGCATGGAGAGTACCCTGTCCAAGTTCACGGATGATACCGAATTATAGGGCAAAGTTAACACACCAGAGGGTAGGGAATGGATCCAGGTGGATCTGGAGAGGTTGGAAAAATGGGCAAAACAAAATAGGATGTAGTTCAACAAAGACAAGTGCAAAGTGCTGCACTTGGGCAAAAAGAACCACCAACACACTTACAGGCTGGGGGATGGGGGCAGGGCAGGGGCTCAGACTCAATGACCTAATGAGGTCCCTTCTGACCCTAACATCTATGAAATATAGCAGAAATCAATATAATAAGCCCACATGGTCACTAAAGTTCATGTGTGTCCACATGCAGTGATGATGACAATGATCATTATCCATTTGCAGTAATAATGACACTGTTAGATGCACAGATCTGGAATGCGTGTCTCGAAAATTACTATGCTTTAATATTAGGACTAGAATTGTGGACACTTTAGGATGTCTCTAATTGAAAGGCTATAAATATATTATGAAAATTACTTCTCCGCAGAGGGGTGATTTAAAAAAAAATCAGATTCTGTAGCAAGAGTATGGTTTCCTCTGTTAGGCAAGGATTATTGTGATTAAATGTTATAAAGGCCACACAATAACCTTCCCATAGTAACAGCTTTCAGACACTACCAACCTGGGTTGGATTATGAGTGGTGACCTACAAATGAAAAGGCTGCATGTACCATTATCAATCCCCTGACCCATCCAGCTGCTTGCTGCTTTTATTTTTTTAGAAATTAATTTAAAAACGAGCAATTGTTTTTGCAAACAATCTTTTGAATTCCCCCCCAGTAGCATTTTGGAACATTATTACAAATTATTCCATTTAAATGCATAGGCAAGCCAACATCATTATTTATTTATTCTTCTAAGGTGAAAAAAATAGCACACAAGTCTAGAAAAATATTTTCAAGTTGGCTGGGGAAAAAAAAAAAAGGAAACAACCCTATACTGAGCTAATCATTTTTGTTTACAAGGACACTGTTTAGGAAGATACAAATTACTGGAGCAGAACTAAAAATAAACATTGCTTTATAAATACTAATTAATTAATATATTTATTTTTTTTGCTGTAGACAAGACAATCAAGCATTCTTAAGAATTAATCAAAACAATTGCAGAGACATACCTGAATGTGTTCCAACTTAGCAGGTAGGCATTAGTCACAGAATAATTGGCTGCTTATTTACATCCTGCAACTTCCAAGGTCTTTTTAACCTTATACTTATTACCTTTTCATACATTTTGCTTCATAGTCAGTCAGTGCTCCTGATGGGAAGTATCAAGAACTGCAGAGCAATAACAACAAGGAAAAACATGGCATGTGGCACTATTTCTCTAATACTGTAAGGCACACATGCTTGACTCAGTGAGCCTGCACCAGAATTCTAGACTTCAGTTTTCCACGTACTTTGGAAAAGTCCAGATCTGAACTGTTCTATGTATAACCATAGTTTTGATTCAAAAGTGCAGTGAGACTTTATTTATACCATTGGGCTGTTCTTTTAGGATCAGACAAACTGGGATACAAAGAAGCAACAGAGCCTGGGGCAGGAACAGTAAATAGAGGGGAAGTTTGGAGGTTTCTGAAGTACCAGATGGTATTTGGTTAGATTTATCAAAGAGCTGGCAAATTCTAAGATACTAATGATGGCCATTAATAAAGTAGTTTAGATAAATCGGACAGTTTCCAAAAAGTCTGTGCCATGTTGACAGGGTGGGTGCATTAAAAAAGGAAACCTTGACATTTTAAATTAAATTTTACTTCAGAAGTTCAGATTTTTCTCAAACCTGGGCATGTCTACATGTTCATTAATGTGTCTTTGCTCCTGCATATTAAGTTTAGTACCTCTAATATGAGGTACTACATAAAGGCACGTTAGGCTCCTCTAATGCACAGTAGGAAAAACGAACATCTTTTTAGTGATGCTTAATGTGCAGTAGACTAATTCTACTGTGCATTAGCGTATAAGCACTATTTTTGATGTGACACTTTACTGTGCAGTAGAATAGGCTATTGCACATTAAAGTGCATGTGTAGACACCCCCCCTGAAACTCAATTCAAAAGTCAGAGGGTGAGAATACACATGGGGCATGTCCACATGCATGCACGTGTGCTTGCAGCAGCTCAAATAGAAGTGGTGCAAATTTGAGCTGGGGCTTTTTGTTTCAGCGCACATGCTCAGACATGCACTTTGTTGTGGAGCAAATTGTGCCACTTGGGGCACAATGACCCTGCCTGGCTCCTCCCAGATCTTCAGCCAGGGGGAGCTAGAGCCTGAGGCCACCACCTGTGCTGTCCCCAGCAGTATAAAAAGCTACCCTTTCCTGGCCCCAGCAGTATAAAAGCTGCCCTGACACGTAACTCAGGGCTACTAGTTCTCAGGAGCTTCTGGGGCCTAGCCAATTGGTACCTGGGGATACTACCCCTTGTGCCAGCTGGACTGCTGAAGCAGTCCTGAGAGTTCCCTGCACCCTATCCACTGCAGCAGGCTGGCAGTGGGGGCTGCTGCCTGGCTGTGATCTGCTGTGCAGATTTGGATGGGGACTGCAAAGCCAGTAGAGGAATCTGCCCCTCTGGGCTAGTTGACAGTGGACTGTGGTTGTAGGGTTGGCCTTTGTGTGGCACTGCTGCCATGTGTGCCCCTGCCCAGCCATCTGGGCAGCTATCACCCAGAAGATGTTCCGGGTGTGGTGGCCTGCTTTGAACTGTCAAAACATGTCCTCCTAGCCCCATTTGTCCAGGAAGTCAGCCACAGCCAGATGGGTCCAAGGTGCCAGCTCTGAGCAGGCAAGGCGCTGCCGCTGGCCTCCCTAGTAGGAATTCTGGTGTTCCCTATTGGAAAACTGAAAAATCCGTGATTTAAAAAAAAAAAAAAAAATCCCAAAGTCACTCTGTAAAATATCCCCAAATCCATGTTCCTCCACAAGTAAAACAAAAGACCACTATAAAGACAGAGAGCAAGAAAGAGACGGTGATCAGTTGGACAATGTTTTATTGATATATCTTACAGTGTTAAAGCAAGTCTCTTATCTTAATAATAAAGTGAACTCTACATACATGTTTCATGGATTCATTAATACATGTTTTACTGCACTCCCACAGGGTGATGGTCCCCACACAAGGGGTTTGACCCTCTCACAAGGGTTACACCCCCTAACGGGGGGTTCAACCCCCACACAAGGGGTACCGGCTCCCAACAGGGGCCAAATGGCCCACACAGGGGCTACCACCCCCCCTT
The DNA here is from genome assembly GCF_052110815.1 of Crocodylus siamensis. Lineage (NCBI taxonomy): Eukaryota > Metazoa > Chordata > Crocodylia > Crocodylidae > Crocodylus > Crocodylus siamensis. The sequence continues at coordinate 124,592,821 of NC_143398.1, read as the reverse complement.
GCAAGGCCCACAGGCCCCTCCCCAGCCCCCCAATTGCTGCCCCACCTGGTCCCATTCCCCACCAGTTGCTGCAGCCCCCCAATGGGTGCCCCACCCATCCTCACCCTCCCAACTTGCCCCCCCAGGCCCCATAGCTACCCCCACAACCCCAGGAAACCATCACTTAAAAAAAAAACCCAGAAAAAAATGGGGAAAGAAGCCTCTGTTTACCTTAGAAGCAAGGGGGGGGGCTCCAGGGCCTCCTGGCAGAGCCCCCCAGGAAGCACAGGACAGTGGCGGGGGGCAGGAGGGCTCAGGCTGGGGCTGCCGGGGCTGTCAGCCTGCCCTACACTGTGCGGGTGGGGCCCCAGGCAGCCAGAAGGCAGCTTCAACTGTCAGTAAGTGCTGGGGTTTGTTTTTTGTTTTTTTTTAAATATGGGGGGCCAGGGATGGGGTGGCTTGGGGGGATGGGGCCAGGCCCAGCAGGGCTCAGGGAGGCTGGCAGGGGGAAAGGCCAGCTCTGGCAGGGGTCAGGGGCCTCAGGGGGCTGGTGGGGGGAGGGTCCCACCCCGGCAGGGCTCAGGGCGCTCAGGGGAGCTGGCAGGGGGAGGGGGCCTCAGGGGGGCTGGCGGGAGTTGGGGGTGCTGGGGGAGTGGATGGGGCTATCAGGAGTCCCCTCCGTGGTCCCCTCCCCCCTCCTCCAGCCCTCCGACCCCTTACTCACTGGCACCAGTCTTACCGGCCGCGTGTTTGAACACCAGGACAAGGGGCAACCATAGAGACGCTCTGGTAGCCAGAGCATCTCTATGGAGGACCTAGCCTCTGGTTGCCTCAGGTTGCCTGTGCTGCTTTTTTAAATGTCTATTTTTTTTTTAAGACCCCTGGTTATCCAGGGGTTTAATATTCTTCCTGCGCTGCAAACTTGAAGTGCAGGGAACATTTTTTTGTTCCTGCACGTTCCTCTTATCCCACCTCAAACCCCTTTGAGGTGGGGCAAGAGGCACGTGCATGCTTGTGTGGATGTACCCATGGAGTGCAACCACAACAGCAAAGATTGCTAAGGGAGGAAAGGTCTTTAGAGCACTTCAGCCCTACCTTTTTGAAAACAGCTTTAGTAAACTTTAGTTTGGTGCTCTGAATCTGAATGGTTTGCCTACCATTGAAAAAGCTGGGAGATAGAATCACTTACTCACAATATAAAGGAGCTGTGAAACTGGATGCTTCTGAGGACTGGCACATCAGTTTGTTCAGTCTCATCAGTTCATAGAGATAATGAATAAAATGGGAAGCAGAACTGAGTTTTGAGTAATTTTGGAGGAGGAGTTATTTATAATGAACTTCTGGGTTCAGTGCAAGAGGATGTCTGTTCTCTTTTGCCCACCCCTGGTTGCTTCTGGAATATCTGGTGACTGAATGCTGCAAAGAACCACCAGGATAGGCATGGTCCCCTTTGCTGCTCTGCAAATGGGAGGAAGTCAGCAGCTACAGCAATGGGTCCTGTCTCTGTGCATTGCCTTGGCCTGTGGCCTGAATGAAAGAGAATGGTATTCTTGGTGGCTGATGAGCAGTTCTTGCTGTCTTTCTACTTGCTTAAAGAAGAGCTACTAGACATTGGACAGTAGTTTGTGAAATCCTGATTGTGGTCTATATCAACACTACAGAGGAGACACAACAGTCATTGGATAGTAATGGCTCTTGGTTATTGTTGATCAGGGCTGAATTTATACAGTCAATTTGCTCTGTAATTAGCATTCCCTTGAGTAATTCAGTCTCCAAAAAGAAAGCTTTTAGAAAATATTGCACTATCAAGACTTTCTAAACATTTGTCCTCAACTTCATCTTGGCTAAGTGGCCTAATTAACAAAGTATCTATTAATGTCTACTGACAATTTTCCAGGGATTATTTTTTTCAAATAAATATCATGAGTACAGTTGTTAACATTATGCATCTACAGCTCTGGAAAACGTCACCAATGACTTTTTTTATATCAGTCAAAACTCCTTTCTATGATCAGTTGTTTCATCTTACTGTGCAGACTTGATTTGCAGTGGCAAAAGCTAGAACTTGGACTGCATATAGAGATTAGAGCCATTTTGGAAACAATGACATTTAGTTTTTGTGGTTTTTCACAGTTCATAATTCAACAATGAGAAAATGAAGGAATTTGTTTAGAAAAAGTAGTTGCAACACCAGCAAAAGGGAAGTTTCTGAACATTGGATATGGCTATAGAGTCCTTTCTTGTAAAATGGCATACTAAATGATTTTTCTACAAAGATGTTGTTCTGTCTCTTATGACTTCATACCATGTAAATATTTGAGTTTCATACCTTACTGGAATAAAAAATTATGGTCTTTGGCTGATACTGTTTCATTTGCATGGCATAACTGTGGTACCAGCCAGGAGGCCTGGTGCCTGAGCAGGGCAGAGACACTGGGGCTAAGGGCCAAGAAGCCAGATCTAGCACAGTGGATCTGAGCTAACAGGCCCATTGAGATAAAAGGGGCAAAAGCCGTGAAGGTCAAAATCCCAACAAGGGAGAGACTGAAATGCAACATCTGCAAGACATGGGTGTAATTATTTTGGGTAGAGGGCTGCTTACCAAGTTTTAGCAAGTTGTCAAGAGCTGCCTGGGTTGGTGGACACAAAATTAGCCACTAAGGCAGGGGTGGGCAATTATTTGGGCTGGAAGGCCACTTAAGTAATTTCAGTGAGCTGTTGCAGGCTGAGGGGAGGGTGGGGGAAGAAGGCAGGTGCTGACCTGACATGGTGTGGGGTCCGGGGGTGGTGAAATTCATCCTACTGCCAGGACAGATGGTGGGGATCTGCATGGTTCTAGACCCCTGCAGATAGAGCATGCTTGGCAGATGAGATGGAGCCATGGGCAAACAGGGAGTGGCATCTGGGGATGGATGGGTGGGCAGGGTCAGAGCCAGGGCTGGAATTGTGAAGCAGTGACCATGTGGGGCCAGGGCTTGGGAGAGAGTTGTGATCTGCTCCCTGCACATAGTGCTGATTTCATGGGCAGGGACATGCAGGGAACAGATTGCAGCTTTGCCTTGGGCCTTAGCCCCACACTATCACAGCCCTCCTGGCCCTGGCTCCACCTGCCTAACCCACTTCCTGACACCACTCCCTGTCCACCAGTGGCCACATTCTGTCTGCCCAGCTGAGTGTGCCCTGCCTGCATGGGTCTTGGGCTGATCTCCATGGAGACCCCACCTACCTGCTGCATCCAGCACCCCTAGTGGTGGGTGTGGGGCAGACAGGCTGGGTCTGCCAGTGGTGGCAGAGGTACTGGCAGCAATAAGTGGGCAGAGTGAGCTGTTGCTGCAGGGGCTTCCAGGAAACCAAGTCCAGCTGCTGTACCACCTCTGCTCTGCTACGTGCCCAGAAGTGGTGGGACTGGCTGCGCACACCATGGCCTGGACTGTCCCCTGTGTCTGGGCTGGGCTGGGCAGGGCTGAGGGACCTGCCATGGGCTGGATAGAATCCTTTACTGGGCCAGATCTAGCCTGCAGGCTGTATTTTGCCCACCCCTGCCTTCAGGTGATTAGTACCGTGGGGCACGGACAGGCTGGGAGGGCCTACCTACTGTGAGGGGAGGACTGAGACCAGCAGAATATGAGAGGGATATGTTGGCAAGAAGATGGAGTAGGGCTTGCTCTAGGACCCTTGGGCAGCCTTCCCTTTTACATTCTAATAATTCAGCAAATAATAGAATATTAGGGTGGAGGGGACTGCAGGAGGTCATGTAGTCTAACCCCCTGCTCAAAGCAGGACCATCCCCAACTACATCATCCCAGCCAAGATTTTGTCTAGCCAGGTCTTAAAAAACTCCAAGGATGGAGAGTCCACAACCTCTCGGATAACCTGTTCTAGGGCTTTACTAGTCTCCTAGTAAGAAAGTTTTTCTTGATATCTAACCGAACCTTCCCTTGCTGCAACTTGAGACCATTGATCCTTTTTTTGACATCTGCCACTGCTGAGAACAGTCCAGCTCCGTCATTTTTGAAACCCCGTTTCAGGGAGCTGAAGGCTGCTATTATATCCCCCTTTCAGTCTTCTCTTCTCCAAACTCAGCAAGCCCAGTTCCCTCAGTCCCCCCTCAGAAGTCATGTGCCCCAACCCCCCAAGTATTTTTGTTGTCCTCTGAAGGACTATCTCAAATTTGTCCACAACCTTTCTGTAGTGGGGGGTCCAAGACTGCACACAGTACTCCAGACTGAAGAGCCATAAATCTCATGTACAATTTAATCGAGTCTAAACACTAATTAGAATTTGGAATACAAATAGTGGCAGTAATGAGGGTTTTTAGTCCTCAAAGCCCAAGTCCAAATAATTGCGTTGTTTGGGACTTGTGGAGGTTGCTTCCCCCATTCAGTAAGGGCCCACACTTTCCCTGATCCATCTCTTGTTACTGACATACTTGTAGAAACCTTTCTTGTTCCCCTTCACATCCCTTGCTAGCTGCAACTCTAATTGCGCTTTGGCCTTCCTGACTTCATCCCATCATGCCTGAGCAATACTGTTATACTCCTCCCTAGTTATTTGTCCAAGTTTCCACTTCTTATAAGCTTCTTTTTTGTGATTTAGTTTACTGAAGAGTTCTGTGCTAAACCAAGCTGGTCTTCTGTCGTACTTGCTAGTCTTTCTACGCATTGGGATGGTTTGTTCCTGCACTCAATATTATTTAAAGGTTTCTTTAAAGTACAGCCAGATCTCCTGGACTCCTCTCCCCCTCAGACTGGCTTCCCAGGGAATCCTGTCCATGAGTGAGTCAAAGTCTGCTTTCTAAAGTCCAGGGTCCATACTCTGCTGCTCTTCTTCCTTCCTTTCCTCAGGATCCTGAACTCAGTCATCTCATGGTTACTGCTGCACAAGTTGCCATCCATTTTACAATTCCAACAAAGCTTTGCAATTCCGACAAGGGAAGAGGGATGGTACCCTAGAGCTGAAGCAGAACAGGAGCTGTGTAGCCACCAAGGGACATCATAGTCACCCCTGGGACCTGGAACTTGCTACACCTAGCTGTTCACATTGGAGAATTTCAGCCTGGGTATCTTTTTAATGGAGATAAAACATCCCTGATAAAATATATATGATATTTATGGCATGGCAAGAAGGTATAATCTGTCTCAGCAGTAAGATATTATGAGATGAACTTGTGTACTCAGGTTTTATATTTAAAAAAATACCCAAGAGTGAAAATTCAGCAGACTCGTGTCAACAGTGAAAAGTATAATCATCATACAAATCTGTGAGTTGAAATGAAGTATGTTAATTATCTTTCTACAGGTCAGACATTCACTTTTAATTTTCTTTTACAATTTTTTAAATAAAAGCGTAATATTACTTCTGCCCCCTTCCTGAAACAAAACAAATGCCATAAACTCACCAAAGGAAATCATCCAAATGTGAATATAGTAGAAGCACTATTCAGATTTATTATGCAAACATACGAGGGAAAGTTTAATATACAGTTCATTGCAGAAGAAAACAAATATATTCAGCTAGCATGTAAGTGCTCTTAAATTTTATAATCTGACTTGCATTGTCTACAAGGCACATTCTGAAAATTAAGAACTGAATTGTACGTCTCATACTGTTATTATTAATAGCCAATATTTATACAAATATGCCTTTATCCCAGAGAATCTAAAATACCTTTACCTGTTGTATATACTAAGAGAAATTTCACCATGGGAGGCATGTGGTGCAGCAGTTGTTTAACATTATATACTATTTCTTCAGGATAGCAAGTGAAAAATAGTATCTTAGTTCAAATGGCAGGAAAGAATAAGACTAAAGTGTTGGAATTTGGCCCACTGTAATGACAAAATGTGGCTTCAGCTGTGTCAACATTATTTACATGTAATGTAAGGAGGACCTGCTGTAGTATCCCACAAGATGCAGTGGCCAGAGACCAAGAAGAATGATTGTTCAATTGTTGTGATGATCGCTCAGTGATATGAAGCCATATGGTTATGTTGCTAATTTCACCCTGGCAAAATAGCCAGAAAAGGCTGATAGTTCACTGCTGGTCTACTTCACCTGCATGGACTGATGATCTCTTGATTAGCCAACTGATCATTCCCCCATCTCCAGATGAGGTCAGGAGCTTAAGGGACAGAGCCTACATGACCCAGAGCCCTGACTCCTAGCGCTCACCTGTTATCACAGTCTTGCTTCTCACAGTCAAGAAAACATTGGTGCCTATGATAGTCTGTAAATGTGCAGCCTAACAGCCCTAAAATTTCACCTGGCTGGCAGGGAATTGTACTGCTGGGCAAATTCCATTGTTCTTTTATTCAGGTAAATAAAATATAAATATCTAAATATAAATTTAAAACAGTCTAATCCTGTAGACAGATGTAATGATGAGGCTGATTAAGTAATTTTCACCTGGTATTTCTTATATGATGAAACACATAGAAGATATGATGTAAGAAAGATTTTCCCTACTTATATCCAGGAACAACAGATGAAGGAAGAATTTTACCCTTACCAGAAAATTAAACTATTTAGGGCATGGATAAACCCTTATTCTATATTGTCTCCACACTTGGCACAAAGAAGCTCTGATCCTTTTTGGGAGACTCAGACTGCTATTATAATAGAAATAAATCCGACTTCTGTCACAGATTTTGGCAGTACTACAGCATATTATTGTACATGCATGTATGTAAGTGCTAGCATGGTTTTCCTCTTTTTGCTTCCAAAAATAATATGAAAGTGCCCTTAAAGTATACAGCAAAAAAGTCATAGCTGAAGGTATAGTACTGTTTCACATTACATGTTAAACTGAAAAAAGCTATTTGTTTTGCAACATTGGTACAGCAAGATTTGGCAGCATGCTTGAGGTTGTATAAAGAAGCTAATTACTTCTTTTCAATCTCTTTGTGGATTATTTTCCCATCCACTCACAAAGAATCTTCCTTTTCCTCAAACAGCTCCTCTCTGAAGAGGCCTATAACAGTGCATTCATTAAAAAGCTGCAGTTGGACCATATGAAGAGGCAGCAGCACTTTGGGGCTCTGGAGGCCGAGATAGAGGTCAGTGTCTGTCATTTTGCCTATAATTTCACTCCTGCACCACTGCAAAGGGAATTTTTGGAGGCAGATAGAGATTTTCATTTAATTTCTCTGTATGTTTAAAAATACGAAAATGCTCAGTTGTCTCTCCTATCGAGTCATATTTCCCATTAACAATACCTGAATTAGGGGTCTTTGATAAAGCCTCCATTTATGCCTGATTTGTTGATATAGTTTTTGATGACATTCAGTATAGAAGTGGAGTAAACTTGGGGCTTTCACTTTTTGTGGTTCACTACAGAAAATAGATGCATCCTTGACCAAAAAGTATCATTAGGTATCCTGATTGTTTTGTAATACTATGCCACTCAATACTTCGAAGCAAGACTGGTCCTTGCTCTGAGCAGGATCCTCTAACTCAGTGGTTCTCAATCATTTTAGGCTAAAGGCACCCCTTGGAAAATACAAGCTCTTAGTTTTCGCTCATTTGTGACTAAAGAACAATGATACAACAATTCTTCCATTGCAGAGAACCCAGAAAGACCACAACTGGTCAGGATGTTAACATTATGGATTCCTATTTGAAATTTCTAGGTTTATTTTATGAATCATAGTTCCACATCTTACAGTGCTAACATTATGTGGCACTCCACAGCACCCTTGAGAGGCACCCCAAGGTGCTGCAGAACCCTGTTTGAGAATCACCGTTTTAAACTTGAGAAAATCTGGAGTGCAGACCCTCTCTAGATTATCTGCTGAGGATATCCACAGCATGGAGACTTTACCAGTATGCACAGAAAGAAAAGCCAGAAGGGGTGGTCCAGGCTGAAAAAGGGAATGGCTTAAAGAGTGATGGCCTCCAGTGGTGTGTGTGCTAGTAGCATGGTCTCAAGTATGGTTGCAAGTAAGAGCAGCTCCTAGAATGTGCCACTGTAACTTGGCAAAAGTCTGGGATAGAAAATCAGCTGGCTCCTTGAGAACCATAACTTGGCTGGGACTGCCAAAGCGGGACCTAGTAGAGAACCTTCCCCTGTAAACAAAATTTCATCATAGAGATTGTTGTCTTCAGTTGCAATTAAAAGCACATGTTGCTCTGTTGAAGTCTCAGAGGGACCTAATTATGTTCTAACCGCACCCATTCTATAGAGCCTGACAGGCAGTTTTTAGCTGCAGTACTTGTCAAAGGTATGGTTAGAACACAGTTAAGTCTCCTTTGCACTGTGTAACAGTCATGACTCATGACTAACATTCATTGCAGGTAGCCATATTGTAGTTGATTTACCGGAGAATCATTTTTACAGTGTAGATGGGTCTTAATGTTCGATACCAAACAATAACAAATACAGGCAAAATGGAAGCTTACTCTGTTTTGGGAACTTTGTAGAATGAATTAATTATTTCATACTATCATGTTTGTAGCACTTAGTGTCAAGTGAATCTCTTCACCAAGGTAAGAATATAAGAGTTTGGATGATTTTCTGTGAAAAAAACAACTTATCTGAATACTTTTGGTTTGAAAAGTCTAGCTGGGAATCTTGTGAAAACAGGCTATTTTGTGAAGCCACCAATACTTCCTGTTGCCTGTCAAGTCAGAAAAGCTTCAAGAATAGCCATTTCAAATGGTATTTCAGTTTTCCTCCATGAAATTGGAACTAGGAAATGCAGAGGAATGTGAAAAAGTGACTGTATTTTATGATATGCTGCTTGTTTTTCAGTATAAAATTTAGGTTCTAGCCTGAGATCTATTCTGACTTTTTCATATGCTGTTTACTTACCCCCTGTAGAAACTTGACAATGTCATCTACAGCCAAGATTTTTAACTGGCCTAATGGCATACAAAAAGGAATATTTCGTACTTCTGCAGTATCTTCCATCTAATGAACACAAAAGCACTTTATTTTTTTAAATGAGTGGAGCACCACAACAAACTGTACAGAGATACTGTTCCCCTCATTTTATATATGGTGTTGAAGTTGATGTGTATAATGATGTGCCCCTTTAAGACTACTATATTTTAAGCTGAATACTACAGAATTTTTGGAAGTTCTTTCAAACCATGAGGCTCTAGAGAATGGAGCTGAGCACGGCTACTTTGCAAATAAGATTTTAATCCTGTCTGTATGCAAGCATTTTGATTTGCAAATAGTGTGTCTGTAGCCAAGCAGCCAGTAAGTGGAAGTCCTAGGAACAGAATGCAGACTTTTTGACTCACCATTCAGTGCTTTCATCACCAGGTCACTTTCGTCCTTTTCACAGGCCCATCTAAAAGGATTTAATAGATTTCATAGACATTAGGGCTGAAAGGGACCTTGGGAGATCATTGAGTCCAACCTCCTGCCCCAGGGACAGGAAGTCAGCAGGGATCATAGGATCCCAGCAAGATAAATATCCATAGCTCTTTTGAAGGCATTCAAAGTAGGTGCTTGAACCACCTCCGGCAGCAGTGTATTCCAAACCTTGGGGCCTTGGACAGTAAAGAAGTTCTTCCTTATGTCCATCCTGAAATGGTCATGGAGGAGTTTGACCATTCGACCTTGTCATCCCTTGGCTCACTTTACTAGCCACAGCATCACATTGAAGGGTCATGTTCATCTTATGGTCAATCATGACCCCCAAGTCCCTTTCACTCATAGTGCTAGCCAGCATAGCACTGCCAAGCCTATAAGGATGCTGCAGGTTTTTCTTCCCAAGGTGGAAAACCTTACATTTTTCAGTGTTAAACACTATCAGATTCTTGTCCGCCATTTCCTGAGCCTGTCAAAGTCAGCCTGGGTCACCCTGTTGTCCTCAGGTGTGGATGCTTTGTCCCACAGAACTTGGCCAGTCCACTTCTGATACCAATGTCCACATCATTAATGAAGATGTTAAATAGTGTAGGCTCAAGAACAGAGCCTTGAGGGATCCCACTGATCACAGGGCACCATGGCAATTGACTTCCATTAACCACCACCCTCTGTGTCCTACCACAACCCAGCCAGTGTATCGTGGTGAGGCCGAGGCAACAATTAGCCAGTTTTGCTAAGAGGTGATCATGGGATACCAGATCAAAAGCTTTTTTAAAGTCAAGGTATATGACATCAATCTTTCCCCCCTTGTCCAGGTGATAAATCACCTAGTCATAAAAGGAAATAAGATTGGTCAAGCAAGACCTACCCGCAACAAACCTGTGCTCGCTATCCCTCAAGATGTTGTCATCGGCTGGTCTGTTAAGAATGGCCTCTGATAATCTTTTCTAAGACCTTCCCCAGGATAGAGGTCAGGCTGATGGGCCTGTAGTTTGCTGGATCCACTTTCTTCCATTTCTTGAAGATAGGCACCACATTGCCTTCTTCCAGTCTTTGGGCACTTCACTTGAGCACCAGAAGTTCTCAAAGATCAGTGCTAGGGGCTGAGGTATAATGCTAGCCAGCTCCTTGAGTACCCTGGGGTGTAAACTGTTAAGGCTGGCTGACTTCAAGGTATCCAGCCTCTCAAGGTGTTCCTTCATGAGGACAGCATTGATGGAGGGTAAGGAACTTCACTCACCTGGGCCTCCCTGTAGCGTAATGGGCAGGGGTGTCCCTTGGGACTGGTGAAAGACTGACGCAAAGTACCCATTTAGCAAGTTGGCTTTTTCCTGGGCATCAGTTGTCAGTTGTCCCATCTGGTTTAGCAGGGGTCCAATGTTGACCTTGCTTTTCCTCTGGCTCCCCACATATCTAAAAAAGGACTTTTTATTGTCCTTGATACTTGTAGCTAGTTGGAGTTCCATCACAGCCTTGGCTTTCCTGGTTTGCTCCCTGCAGGTCCAGACCAGTGCAGAATATTCCTCCTTGGAGGTGGATCCAGTCCTCCATCCCTTGTAGGTCTGTCTTTTTAGATGCAGGAGGTCCGCTAGTTTGGTGGAGAGCCAAGGAGGCTGCTGTGCCCTTTTGCTGCCTTTCCTCTGAGATGTAATAGACTTTGCTTGTGCATCCAGGATTGCTCCTTTGAGGAGCAACCACTCATCCTGAACTCCCCTCCCCTTTGGTATGTGGCCCTTTAGGGCCTCACTGACAAGCCTCCTGAGCTTGTCAAAGTCAGCTTCCCTGAAGTCAAGGACTTCTGTATTGCTGACTTACTTGCCAGCTTTACGGCAGATGGTGAAGGTGATCAGCACATGGTCACTGTCACCCAGCTTCCCTTCAATCCTTAGGTCGCTGGTTAGGGTGTCCTCCATTGCCAGAACCAGGCTGAGCAGACTCTTGTCAGCCCATAGACTTCTTGTGTCAGATAAAGCTCATCCACGCATGAGAGAAAGTTTTGCAACTGCTTGGATTTGGCTGAGTACTCTTCCCATGAGATATCTGGGTAGTTGAAGTCTCCCATGACAACCATGCACTGGGAGTGTGTGGCCTCAGCCAATTCCCTGGTGAACTCCTGGTCAAGCTCTTAATCTTGGGTAGGAGGACTGTAGTAGACTCCCACCATTGTGTCCTTTGCTGGGGGGGCCTCGGGGTGCGGGGGCGTGATGGGCTTACACCTGTGCATCTCACGACCCTCCTGGGGCCAAACTGATATTTATGAAGGATATTTATGAAGGGATTGCAACCATTAAGTATTTCATGTTTTTGTTAGATCTGTTTTTTGGGGAAAGAGAGGGATGTCATTTGTAAATTATAAACGGATCTGTCTTCTGTATTGCTCTGCCCCATCTATTTGTGTGGGCTCTCTAGAGATTTTGCATGAGAATTCATTACGGGAATCTTGTATCTGATATGGAAAATGTATAAGAAAGTGTAAGAATGTACCCAGAAATATTTTTGTCTCCTTAGCTCCACACCTTACCCCACCCCCTTTCTACCTTCTGGGTAAATGCAGTCTGGCTGCTTTTCAGCTGGCATTGCCTGTGAAAGTTGCTGCAATTGATTGCCAAGAATAGCATTTTAAAAACATCACTTTCCAATGGCGGCAGTGCAGCCAATGCCCTTGGATCATATCTGCTGTTGATAAAAGCAGCTGTCTCTTGAAGTGTTGATTTAGTACTGGTATTTGTGGCAGTGGTTATATGGAAGGGAGGAGGGGAATTGATTGCAATGGGAAGGGGAATGGCTGAAGAGCAGTATTGTATTTTTTCACATATAACCTTTAACTTTCCCCCAAAACCAGATGGTAGAAATTAAGGTGCACATTACATGCAGGAGATATGGCTCCCCACAGAAATTTGGTGGTGGGGATGCAGTGGCAGCATTAATTGCCATGGCTCTGGGATGTGAAGGTGGCAGTAGGCTCAGCTCCCTATCTGCTGCTACTCAGATGCTTGGCCCGGGTAAGATATTTTTATCTTCATGGTTTTTCATTTATTTTTATTTTTTCAAAAGCAAGGCGTGCACTTTAATTTGGGGTGGGTTATATGTGAGAAAATACAGTAGCTCTGGAGCAGTTCTTGAATAAGTTTTGGCGGTAACCAAGGCAAATGTATTTGGGGAGGAGAGGACTGGATCTGGTATTACTTTGGGTTGCCTCAAAAAAGTGCTTCCTTGTTGTGTATTTAATAGCTGTGCTTAGTTTTGTGTTGCTCTGTGGCCAGTCTGCAAAACCTGAATATTTTATTTGACATTTGATTTACTTCTGAGGAAGTGGACTAGAAAAAGCCCCCAGTGTGTTGCCTCTAATTATTAATTTAAAATGAGATTAGAGTGGTACAGTGTCCAACACCATTAGTTTGCTTTAAAATCTTCTCTTCAATGACTCCTGGCTGTAGCCATCAGTCTATTTATTTTGTGCAGAAGGCCTGAAAAGTAGAGCGTGTATCTTGAAGAGGTTCAAGGTGGTAGTAGGATGTTGCATGATGGATAAGAACTTTGGCAATATGACTATGGCAATTTCAGCAGTAAGGAGAGAGAAGTGGCTCTGAGATAAGCAGCTTAGGTGTGGGACTGCTTTGAAGGGGCTTTTCTCTGTGCTAGTGATTTGGGGTGACTGATTGGTGCTAGAGTGTTTGCCTAGTGTCTGGTGTGTGTGTTTGGAGTCTGTCTCTGCTTCCCCTTCCCACCCTTGTGTGAAAGGTGATGTGACTTTGGTTCTTTCTTTCATACTCTCTCTCTCTCTCTCTCTCTTTGTTCTTTTATTCCCACTTCTGGAGTGACTGAGTGACAGGGCTTGCTCTGGGTGGGGCTGGTTTAACTGAAGGGTGGAGTTAGGCTAGGCAGCCTTATAAAAAGACAGCCCCTAGTTAACCATGGGATTAGCAAACAGAGGGTAGCAAACACAGAGGGAGTTCGCTTAGGGAATTTGCCCCAGGAGGCAGCCAGGGAGTAGGAAACTGCATGGGTGTGGGCAGACAGGCAAGGCCCTTGGTGCAGGTGCTTGATGTGCAAGTTCTTTTGGTCCATCTTTCCCCTCTACCTAGGGTGACCCTATGTCTTGTTTTAACCAGAACAGTCCTGGATTTCAGAGGCCGATCCCAGTCAGCTGTTGGAAACACAGGGATGCAGTTTGGTCAGGAGTCAGAGCAGCACAGAGCGCCTTGCAGGCAGGTGAGCAGGCACCACTTTCTGCCTGGCATGCAGCCCTGCCCCACTGACTTGTGAGAGCATGGGGGGCAGGGAGCCACGGTGCCCCAGATTTCAAAAACAATGTCCAGGATCTCTGGGATTTCTACATTCTCATCCTACTCCTACCCCTGTCTTCTACCCCCAACCCCTTTTTCTTTTTTGCTCCTCACAGCATAGGTGTCCCCAGGGAGCAAAGGCACAAATGAAATCTGGGCCAGCTGTTGTGAGCTGCAGTGGATGTGCCATTCTTTTCCAGAGGGCCAGGAGCACTTCATCTAATTGGAAGCACAGGTAATGATGCAGTGTTGCATCTTGGACCAGGAAGATTACTTGGACAAGAGTTATGAGAGGCTGGTACTGGAGGCCAAAAGGCAATAAGGAGAAGTGGGAACATGTGACTACTCAAGGAAGGAAGGACCCCAGGATTGAAGAGGAATGGATTGAAGTCAGCAACCACTTTCAAGCACTCTGCAGTGAAACTGTGGAGGGAGAGGCAGAGGAGAGGACATCTACAGGCATGAGGCAGAGGAGGCAGCAGTCTAGAGAGCAAAAAGAACAAGGCCCCAAGGACAGGGGCTCCTGGACCATTGCACCAAGAAAAAAGAAAAGAGTGCTAGTTGTTGGTGACTCCCTTCTGCACAGGACAGAGGCACGAATTTGTCATCCAGATTTGGGGGCCTGGGAGATGTGCTGTCTGCCTGGAACCTGAATTCAGGGTATCTTCAAGAATCTATCAAAGCTGATCCATCCTTCAGACCAATACTCCTTCCTTCTTGTCCATGCAAGCACCAACGATACTGTTGGGAATGGCACTGACTAGATCAGAGGTGACTATGAGGCTTTTGGCAGGAAGACTAAGGAACTTGAAGCACAAGTGGTGTAATCATTGATTCTTCCTGTGCAAGGTCCAGGTCCAGGCAGAGACTGTCGTATCTTGGAAGTGAACACGTGGCTGAGACAGTGGTGTCAATGTGAAGCCTTTGGCTTCTTCAACCACAGGTGGATCGTCTTGGGAGGAGGACTGATATCAAGAGATAGGAACCATCTGATGAGAATGGGGAACAGCATCTTGGGGCATCATCTGGCCAGCCTAGTAAGGACAACTTTAACTAGGTTCCATGGGGGATAGTGATGAAAACCCTCCAGCAACAGAGTGTGTAGTCCAGAGAGGAAGGGACTCTAAGAAGCAGTTCAATTCTGGGAAAGGGCCAGAGAGCTATATCCTGCACAAAATGGCACAAAAGGGAAGCAAGGAAGTCAAAATGCAAAATACATCTGATGCATGTAAACATATGTGAGAAGTATGGGGAATAAATAGTGACTTGGGAACCACAGCCTGTGAAAAGAACTACAATTTGATTGACATTACCAAGACTGGGTAGGACAGTCATTATCACTGGAATGATGTCAACATCGAGGGTTACCTCTTGTTTTAGAAGGATGGGGGTGGGAGAAGAGGTGGTGGTTTTACCTTGTATGTTAGAAACACATACACTTGTTCCCTGGTGAAGGAGGAAGACAGTAAAGCAGAATGCATTTGGGTGAAGATAAAAGGTGAAAGAAGCAGCACTGATATAATGGTGGGGATTTATAATAGGCCACCTAATCAGAAAGAGGAGGTGGATGAGGAACTCTTCAAACAGGTGAAACATTTATCTAAACTCTGTGGGATGATACTGATGGGAGACTTCAATTTTCCAGATGTCTTTAGGACTAATAAAGAAGCCAAACAAAGTGTCCAGCCAGTTCTTAACTTGTGTGGAGGATAACTTTCTTTTCTAGAAAGTAAAGGATACAACTAGGGGATCATTCATCTTGTATCTTGTCCTGACCAACAAGAAGGAACTGCTGGAGGATATGAAGGAGATGGGTAACATGAGAGTAAGTGATCCCGATCTGATAGAATTCCAGATCCTGAGACAGGGAAAGCATGAGGTCAACAAACTTAGGATGCTAGATTTCAAAAAGGTGGATTTCATCGTACTCAAAGAGCAAGTAGGCATGGTGCCATGGGAAAATAAATTGAAGAATAAAGGTGCCCAGGAGGGCTGGGAGCTTCTAAGGGACACAGTATTGGAAGCCCAGCAAGAAGTTGTTCTAACATAAGGCATGAGAAAATGTCAAGAGGCCAGTGTGGCTGCACAAGAGCTTCTAAAATGCCTCAAATTCAAAAGAAAGGGTTACAGGCCATGGAAGAATGGGCAGGTCACTGAGGACATGTACCAGGAAACAGCAAGAACCTGCAGGAATAGAATTAGGAAGGCAAAGATAAAGAACGAGCTACACCTGGCAAAGGAAGTTAAGGGCAACAAAAAGAAGTTCTCTAAATATGTTGGCCAGAGAAGGACCAAGGGAGATGTGGATCCTCTGTTAACAAGCCAAGTGGAACTTCTAACTAAATATACAAAGAAGGTAGAGCTACTCAATAGCTGTTTTGGCCCAACAGCTACTTAGCTTCAGCCTTCACAAGAAAAAATAAGCTTCAGTCAAAAACCTAATAAGGATTATCTGGATAAGGAAGGGGGCAAACTAAGGTAGGAGATGAGAAAAGAGATGGTCAGAGAGCTTTTGTTGGGTTTGAATGAATTCAGCTCAGCAGAGATGGATAAACTTCATCCCAGGGTCCTGAAGGAACTAGCAAAGAAGATCTCAGAGCCCTTGGCAATGATCTTTTTTAAGTTGTGAGTGACAGGCCAGGTACCAGAGGACTGGAAAAGGGCCAAGAAGGAGGCCTCAGGGAACCAATCAGCCTCACTTCAATATGTGGGAACTTACTGGAGCATATCTTAAGGAAGGCCATTTGGAGAAGGAAAGGCTGATCACAAGCAGCCAGCATGGATTTATGAATGCACCCACCTGGTTTGGTATAGGTGCCCTCTAGCAGCTTTAGAACACATGCCCAGTTCAGGCCTTGAGGTGTGTCCCCAGGACTTGGGTGCTGGACTGTGTTCACCCTCGAGGAAGGCCCCAACACTCTCCTGCCATGACTTGATCTTCCTTTTCAGTAGCGGGACTCTCCCTCATGGAACCTCATGGACCGCGCGCTGCCCCTTGCGGGGTTTCTTGGGGCTCCACCTCCCCTACACTCCAGTCATACGCCCACCCTCAGGACAACCAGGTGATGGATCGCTGGCTCATCTCTTTGATGTTCCCTCCTGCTCTTGTCCCCTTTTGCCCATCCCCTGGTGTCTTTCTTTGCCCCAGATGTCTACAGAGTGTGGGACCAGTCTTGTCTCAATGTCAGCTCTGACCTTATCTTCAAGACGTCACATCTGACAGAGCTGCCTCCACTCTTCTTCTTGACCCTGTGGGTTGATTGGGGTTACCTTCCAGGTGCTAATGTAAAACAGAAAATAGAAGAGAAAAGAAAAAGGACAGTAGGAGTTCAGGCCTCAGCCTAGCCCACTCACGGCTCCTGTGTCTGTGGTTGTCAGGATCCCTAAATGCCATCCTCCTTGGTCCGGCTGTTCTCATGGGCTGGGTGTTTACCCTTTTAAGGGAGCCAGGACCCTTCTTGCAAGTCCCTGTCTGGCCCCTGCAGATCTGTTGATTCTTCTGTCCAGTAGCCTGGGGAGCCTCCTGTCTCCAGCTTAGCTGTCACCCATGCTGTTTCCCCACCGCTGGCTTCTAAATCAGTTGGGTGGTGGTTTGCAACGACATCATCTGCCAGCGCCGCTCTCAGCCGCAAATAAAAGCGGCTGCTAAACTACGCCAGAGGCTCTTCTCGGCATGGTGCAGTTTTTTCTATAGAAAGTAAGTGAGGCCCCTCCTTAGGGTTTTTGTTTTTTTTCTTCCGGCAGCTCACCCCAGCCTTGAGTCCCACCATGGGAGGGTGTTCCAGGACCTCCGTTTATGTCCCCCTGGGACAATGAAAAACAAATTGTGTCAAATCTGATCTCTTTCTTTGACAAAGGAACTACTTGGGTGGATGAAGGAATGCTGCAGATATAGTCTACCTGGACTTCAACAAGGGTCTTGACAAGGTCCCACATGACCTTCTCATAAACTAATTGGAGAAATGTGGGCTGGATAAAACTACTATAAGGTGGATAGACAACTGGTTCAATAACCACAAGCAAAAGGTAATTATTAAGAAGTCCAAGTTAGAATAGCAGGAGGTTTCGAGTGGAGTCCCACAGTGGTCTGTCCTGGGCCTGATGCTATTCAATGTGCTTATTAATGAGTTGGATGCTGGCATAGAAAGCTTCTTGACCAAGTTTGTGGACTACATGAAACTGGGAAGGATTGAGAACACATTGGAGGGTGTGAGCACAATTCAGAAAGATCTTGACAAATTGGAATGTTGGGCTACAGCTATCAGGATGAAGTTTAGTGCTGATAAATGCAAGGTGCTACACCTTGGGAGGAATAATCTAAAACACAAATACAAAATGGGGGATACCTGACTGGATGGCAGCACTGTAGAAGAGGACCTGGGAGTCTTGGTAGATCACAGACTCAATATGAGTCTGCAGTGTGATGCAGTTGCACAAAAAGCAAATGCAGATTTGGACTGCATCAATAGAAACATTAGGTGCAAGACATGGGAGACGGTAGTGCCTTTCTACTCAGCACTAGTTAGGCCTTATCTGGAGTACTGTGTACAGTTCTGGGCTCCACATTTTAAAAGGTCATGGAGAACTTTGAGAGACTCCAGAGGTGAGCAACAAAGATAATAGAAGGCTCGGAAGCCAAGTCGTATGAGGAGAAGCAAAAGGAGCTAGACCTTCAATTTCATTGTAAGGAAAGGAAGTGCTTCAAGGAATTTTATCACATCTTCCCTTTGTAGAGGAGTCTATGAAAAGGTCTTTAAAACATCTGTACTTATGACATATGAGATAATTTTTATATTTATGTGTAGGAATTTATATATCTTTATCTGTAGGATAGAATAATTATGAAGAAGCAAACCAGGTGAGTCAGAAATTAATTGTCCAGTTAAAATTCCCAGACTTTGACATAGCTTCTTCAAAGATGCCTATAAAAAAATCATATGACCACTTGAAAGGGAAACATGTACCATTATCATTCTGTCTCATTGCACCTGCGTAAATCACTGGGAAAAAAAGGATTTTCAACAAAGGAAAGGATCAAGGAAGGGGTGAGACAATTTAGTAAAGCAGGGCATGACTAAAAGATAAATTTCCCCTCAGAAATCAGGAAGTTGATTAGAAATTCATAGGGGTTACATGGCTGTTGCTATGCACAGAGGTGTAAGGATATGGCTGGGTGACCAGTGGAGCTGTTTTTTTCTGCTTCCCCACAAGTCAGCACTCATGGTGATTGTCCTGGCTGCTCCACCCTAGTTATGCCACTGACTATGCAGCAGCCAGGGACACTAAAGACTTCAGAGAATCAATAAAGGATTCTTCCTCCAAATTTATTGGCCTTTGCCACTTGAGTTAAAGGTGACTCAGTTTTAGCTGTTCATTGCTTCACTATGCTTCACAATCATGTTTTTATCCAGTAGAAGGGCAGTGGAACACAATCATACTAGTCAGTCCAATAAAGTATGTCAGATAATTTTCAAATGTTTAGCTAACATGTTAAATTGTTATATAAGCCAAGGTTGTTTTTTTTGAAGTGATTTAGTCTCACAATTGTGCTTTCTTGTAAAGGCACCAGGAGCTGTGTGGCTAAATCTTTTTTGACAATTGTAACTAATTTTTATATATATATATATATATATATATATATATATATAAAAATATTTGAAAATTACGTTAAGAAAATGGTTAGCCTCTCAGAATCAAAGCTCTCCAAAATTATCATGCTAAGAATAAGGTTGCCCAGCAACTTTCAAATCCTTAAAGGAACAAAATGCAGGAAGATATAACCCTGACATTCTTTTATGGATGCTATACTCCCCTCTCATAATGTGACATCATTCTGATGGTTATGTTAACACAGTACAACATTCAGTCCATTCATTTGACATGTTGGCAGTAGTTCTGAAGTACACAGAAGCCAATAGTTTTTTCTTGCATCTTTGTCTTGTTCTGTTTTTTATGAGACCCACTACCAATGAGGCAGATAGGAAATTGTTGTGACTAGTTATTTGTTTGCTATCTAATAGACTCTTCAGTTCTGAATAGTTTAAACTTCCAAAGATGTTTCTATTTTCTGATATCACTGCTCCTATGAAATCAATGGTATATTCATTCTACAAAGTCACTTGGTATAGGACATACTGGGTGTGTCTACACATGCATTTACTGTGCGGTAAGCAGTTTTTATACCAGTGTCCACACATGCAGGCATTATGGCACAATAACTTTGTGTGTGGACTGACTTGGGACTAAAGTTAGCATTCTGCAGGTAGCAAATTTATGCCCAAGTTGGCATAAGTTACCATAGTTACCGCGCAGTATGGGCATGCGCATGTAGACATGCTCCCATACTGCATAGTAATTTTCAGTTACTGTGCAGTAACCGTGCATGGGTAGATGTGTCCACTATGTAGGAAAAATGTGTATTAAACCTAAAACACACTAATGAGAACTAAAAACACTTAATTTAGAACAATAGTCATGCCCTTAGGCAGTATTACTGCTTTTATCAATAAGTGTTGGACAAAATGAAAGATGAAGTGTGGAAATAGAGCTTAGGTGTGGCATATGAGAAACCCACCCAATAGCTGTAGGTAAATACTGATAAGCAGTTGTTCCTAAACGTTCATATAGTGAGGTCTTTGGGGCTATTGTTTCTCTAAAAGGACAAGGATTTGTCTCTTGTGCACTACTGGTTGCAGGTTCTCTTGTCTCATTTTGGCCTTTATGTCTTTGGTAGAAATGCCACATCTGTCTGATCAGCGATTTCCTCATTCATAGGGTTAACAACAACTTCCCTTCCCAGGTGTGGAGAAAACATTTCTGCTTCTGGATTCAGAGTCTCTGTGCCAGTATCTGGTACCATTGTATAGTGTAACTGATCTTCTTTGTCACTATCCAAATCACAGAAGTCCGAATACCTTCTGATCTAATCTCATGCCCTATTGCTTTGTGGTGGCTGGGAGGGCATGGTTATATCCAAGGGTAGTGGAAAAGTACAGGTTGGACTGTCCTTTTCCACTTTCCTGCTTTTGCTCTGTAGCTGGGACTATTCCCTTTTCTTTAAAGAATGACCTAGATTTTATCTTCCTGAAAAGGTCCAAATCTGCCTGGTTCCTCTCTCTCTGAAAAGTCCCAGATGAGGGTTCTATCATCTAATGAGAGGGTAGCACTACATATAGTCCCATGATAGAGGCACACTTTTTAAAATCATTTTGATTTCAGCTCATGTGCTTCTTGAATGTGGTGTTTCCATTTTACATATAATTTTTGTGGTTCCCCAAAACAAATTCAGAATTTACAAGTTAAATAGACATGATGGCATTGAGTAAATGTGTCCGTCTTCCATATGATAGATACAAATGCAAGAAATCCCTTACCTTATTTCTAGTACAGTTACAGGCAGTCCTTGCACTTACAGCAGGTTACATTCCTGGAAAAGGTGTCGTAAGTCGAAACGATATAAGTTGAATCTGATTTTCCCATAGAAACAATGTTATAATAGGAGGTTATGTTCCTGACCAAGGGCCTGATGCCCAACTTTTTATAGAACTGACCATAAACATAATATATAAATCAACTATAAATGATATACACTGTACAGTACAAAGCTTTCTAAAGTGTACTGTATATAAATCAATTAAACGGCAACGTAGTAACTAATCACATAAAGGAAGGAACACCTTCATCAGGGTTGTGGAATTCAGAGGGCTTCTTTTTCTTTTATCAACCATTTTTAAGGACTAAATATATAAAAAAGCTTAACATATACTAAGAATGCAAAGAATACAAGAAACATACATGCCAGAGCACATCAGGAACCAGACTGACTGGGTGACATATGTACGTTTGTGCACTGCCATCATGTCATCATGCCATAAGTGCGAGGATCCAGCCTTGTAAGTAATAACATGATGGGTGTAAATGGCGGAGCACCGCAAGTGCGAATTGCCATAAGTTGAAACGCCGTAAGTAAAGGACTGCCTGTATAGGCACGCAATATCTTATTGTCTTGTTCTTCATGTAAGGTTTTCAATAGCCAGCAGAGTTTGTTCAGCCTTTTTGTTTGTCCATAGTCCTGTAGCTGGTATGTGATTCTGTCAGGTGTTTTGGCCTTGGTTTGGGCACAAACTTACAAATTTTCATGATGAATCTCTTCAGGTTAACCGAATTTAAAACCAGTCACTGAAGTTCTCGTGTGCTTGAGTTATTAGTGGTTGATAACTGTCAGCATTATTTAGGCATTTTAACCAATTATTGTTTAATGCAAAATGTGTAAACAGTTCTGGGAGCAGGAACTAGAATCCATGTTCCTCCCCTCTTAGAAAGTCCCTTCATTGTTTATCCCTTTTGCTGCTCACAGATCTGTTTTGATATATGGACACCTTGAGTTCAGCTCCAGATTCTCTAGGGAACTCATGTACTCAAGCCCTCCTCCTATATTATACACAAACCCTGACTTCCAGTGTTTCTCACTGGCATACTGACACTTTCAGTCTTCCTTTACGTTATCCAGTGATGCCTTGCTGAAAAGAATCATTGAAATGGGAACTGTGTATGGGTGAAACAACCAGAGTTGACTTCTGGGATGCACAAAACTCTTGGCCATAAACCCATCCACAACTGGGGCTTACAGGTATAAAGACTAATCTCAACCTTTGCTTCATCTAAGAAATATTTTTTTCTAATCCTTTCTCTCTGTTGTTTTTAGTGAAAAAACCTATCTTGGAAAATGTAAACTGATCACTGAAGCCATCACTCTATAAATATTTATAGAGGTATAGAACTTTAAGTTTGTGAGTCATTTTTGTTCCTGGTTTTTATTAAAAAGCATGGGAGATTCACATTTGCCCCCCTTTTATTGTCTTATTAGGACATTTTTCCCCCAAAGTTATTTTGATACGTTTTTAATGTTTCTGTAAATTTGCAGTGTGGTTTTTTTTCTGCCAGTTCATGGGACTACAGGAGAGCTATCCCAAATTCTAAGGTTAATGTAATGGTAAGAAATTTTCATCACTGTCATTAGGAGGTTAAAAGAATCATACTGTATCTAAGAACTTTCCAGAGCTCTCCTTGTTTCTCCAGCTTCTCAGTCTTTTGAGAGGCTCAGGTGCGGATCTGATATCTTGCACTTTTTGCAGAGAAAAGCTAATATGATGATATATGGTTACACTTGAATTGTGCCTTAAAAATAAAAGGTTTTGTACCAACTCATTTGAGTCAGATTTCAAAGTGAAGCTGGAGCTTCTATTTAGAATTGTTAATAGCAAACCAGAAGGGGGGAAAATCTATTTTAATAGAAGAAAATCATGTCAGTCACTTTTGCACATATCTCTAATAGAATTAATTTTACAGTTATAATGTAGGTAGATATTATGGCATCTGGGTAAAATCTGCCAAAAACTATAAGCAGTCATTTTTTAAAGGCTCAATATTGCATATTAATATACAGTACTGATCTTTAGGTGCTGAGTGTTAGAAAACCAGACAGACAAGTGTTATATTTACTCAAATACAAGATGACCACCCAATAATTAGATTCTATATATAGAAAATTTATAAATTTGTTATAATTTTCCAGGTGTAGAATCTAATTATTGGATATTTGCCTTGAATTTGTCTCCCTTCTATGGCTACAGAAGGGAAAATAATTCTGGGGGGAGGTGCCCCGCCTTGTCCTTTGCCCTCCCCCAACCTCTTCCCCCTGCAGCGCCTTCCCCCCTTCTTACTGTCAGATCCTGTTTTCCCTGAGGACATGGAAGCGAGAAGCAAATTTGAAAAAGCTGACCTTGAAATAAGCATACCCATAGTAATTTGCATATAAAAAGTTACTACAGGTATCCGTGTGCTTAATTCATCCAGAACTGATGCAGTACTTTTGAAACTGCTGTCAATTTTAGCACAGGGTCTCCATAAATACCTTTTAAGCCACATTTTTATACTTGTATATACTACCAACTGTGCATGATATTAGTTCAAAGCCAAAAGGCTCATGGTTTACCATATAGTTCATTGAGAAGGGCCCCACCAGAGTCAACAACACTTCAAGCCATGGTGACCACATACCTCAGCACTGCTCAGTGTGTGAGCAGTGCTCCAGATACCACCCCTGTAAAGGATCCATGTGCTATTTAGGCCCCCACTCATGACTGAAACCAGATGTCATAGTCACAAGTCCTGGGATCTTCTAAAAATGTATATACAGATGAGGTGCAGGGCAACCTGGTCTAGAGCTACCTTATGGTGAGTGGGACTGCATTAATCATATGTAGGCACATACTCAAATCGTCATTTTGTAGTTTTCATGTAAATTGTGAAATCCAGCATTGCCCGTGAAATTATGCAATGCCTGCGAAGTCCGTGAAAAAAACACCAACTTACAGAAAATAAAATGCTGGCTCTCCAGAGAGAGCTAGCAATTCTCATGGGTGGTGCAGCCGCTCAGATCCAACTTTGGGGGAACCCCCCCAGGCTTCCAGTGCCCCGTGCTGGGTTCCCACAGCCTTGTTCGGTCCCTAGTGGCCTTGGCTGCACCCCTGCACTATCCCCTGGGCTGGCCAGGCCCTTCCTGGATGGCCCCTGGGTTTGTGGCAGCTACAGGAGCCTCCAAAGCACAAAAGCATCTGTGGGCCTAATCCTGCTCCCTGGTGGAGCTTCCTGAACCCTGGACTGGTTCCTTGCCAGCTCACGGTGGCCTGCTGCACCGCCCCTGGGGCCAGCCAGGGACTTCCCTGGGGCCCCTAAGCTCCTTGTGGTCCCAGGAGCTTCCAGAGCAGAAACATGGCCACAGCTCCTAGCACAGCCTCTCTACCCATCCCAGGGTCAGGGGCTGAGCTGCCTCCAGCCCCCTGCAGAGCCACCTGCTAAGGCCACCCATCCGGGGGGGGGGTGCAGCTGGGCCGTTACTGCCCCAAACCTCAGGCGTGCAATGTAACTTCTGTGCTTCCTCCTCATGCTTCCCATGCCCTAGGCTGTGTCCCTGCTGGCCTATGCTCCCCCCAGCAGCTCCAGGAGCCCCCCACACTGCCGCCAGTGCCAGACAGGCCCTTCCACAGTGGCCTCCGGCTTCCTGGTGGCAGCAGGAGCTGCTGGGGTGCAAATGCGGCTGCAGGCCTGATGCAAGTCTCCACAACCACCTGGCCCCAGGTCAGGCTGCCAGAGAGGCAGGCACCCATCCGGGCATCCTAGGGCCCAATCCTTTAACCCAGATGGGTGAGCGCAAGGCCAGACTGCATGGGGTCTGTAGTATGCACGCTGGTCCCTGCCTGTACAACAGGGCTGGAGGGCTGGGAGCAAGCTAGTGCATGGGGGCCAGTGGGAGCCCAGTGGTGCCCCAGGGCCAGTGCTGGTGGGGCCCAGAGTGAGGCGGAAGGAGCCTGGGGAGTGTCTGGCTGGGTTCTGTGGAGCTGGTTTGGGCTGAGCCACCAAGGAGAGAGGGGAGCTGCCCCAGAACACCGGCGCTGGCTCTGGCACTCCCACTCACTCCCAGCCCCCAACCCCAGCCCCGTGGTCAGGGGGAACCAGCGCATGCAGCCCCAACCCCATGCACCCTGCACTCACCCATCCAAGCAAAAGGATCCCAGCTGTTGTTGGCTCCCATGCGCCCGCTCGCCTCTGGCTGGGTGGCCAGACTGCAGGATGCAGGAGGAGCCGGCCATTATTGACAGAAGCCAGGGGCAGATAAATATTAATTTTTAAAACTTTTTTAGGGGCCCTGTGGGCTGAATTTAGCTCGTGGGCCATATTTTGTCCACCCCTGCATTTGAATGTTAAGGCTATCTTTCTCCACAACTACTTATGTGATGGGCTCTTTCACATGATCACATCCAAAACAATTGTGGGAATTATCCAATGGTGCAGTACTGAAATTAATATTGAGTGCACTTCCATCAGTCCAGTCATGAACTGTCAGTCAGGGATATGTCATATGCTTAGTCTAGTTTATTCAGGTGAGATCCTTGATTAAGATCACAATTTTGCCTTGCCTTGCTATTGTTACTGTTTCCTTTGGCACAAAATGCTTCCTGTTGATACCTTCTTCTTGTTAGGTTTTCAGTTGACTCTTCCCCCTTGTTGAACATCTATAATTGCTTGTGTATGTGTGGGTGGGTGTGGGTGTGTGGCTGGTGTCCCTTCTATTTCTCATCCTATACTGTTCACTGCATCTAGACACAGCCATGTTCTTGAAGGGTGGGAGAAAATTTTAACTGAGTAAATTTTCCTTTATGGCAAAATGAAAATTGTGTATGTTTTTATTACAGAATTGTTCTCCATTTGTTATTATAAAAGGAATATCAGATACAATTTTCTGTGTAATCCAATCAATCCAATGCAACGTTTACCACATTTTTTCAGAATTTAAAATGGCATAACAGCACATTCAGTTTGTCTTGGTACTTCCTCCAACAGAGTTCAATTATCCTGCTAATCAAGGTCTCTTCCTGGAACAGAAACTAAAAATAATGTATATGAATTACCTTATCTTTCTAACATGTACATTTTATAATATTGCACACAGATTGTAAGGGGCTGTACTAGATAATTATTTTCCTTCCTACTTATTTATCCTTTGGGGGAAAATCTTTCTATTTTACTTAAGAGTCCAGGATTTTCTTTTCAAATATGTCCATTTTTGTTTACAGGCTGTCTTCAGATCTTTCAAGTGGTCTTCTGTTCATTCTCTCTTTTACAATCATAGCTTTTCCTTATGATTTTTAGAGGCACCTCTTTAGCATTTGTAGCAATGCTGGTAATTATTAGCCAATGTTTAAGGTAGGGGTGTCAAAGATGTAGCCTGTGGATTTCTATCATCTGGCATTTGGTGTTGCTTGTGAGTCTTGGACCAGCCCTGTGCACTGCATGCAGCCTCTGTTTGTCTCAGGGTTGTGAGCTATACATAGTATGCAATACATGGCATGGGGCTGGAAGCAGTGCAGGTGTGCTACATGTAGCATGTGGAGCCAGTCTGGGCATACACTGCACAAGGCATGTGTGGCTAGGCCAGGGCATGTAAATCATGTGGCATATACACTGGAC
The DNA here is from genome assembly GCF_052110815.1 of Crocodylus siamensis. Taxonomy (NCBI): domain Eukaryota; kingdom Metazoa; phylum Chordata; order Crocodylia; family Crocodylidae; genus Crocodylus; species Crocodylus siamensis. The sequence continues at coordinate 124,566,208 of NC_143398.1, read as the reverse complement.
TGGCACTGGGAGCTGGTTCAGATCAGTCCCATAGACAAGATGTGTGTGCCAGATCCAGTGTGCAGGACTGGTCTGGCAGGGGCATCACATGTCCCAGATTGATCACGTGCACTATTAGCAGCATGTGCCCCGGACCTGTCCTGAGAATCATGCTATACATAGGCCTGGGGCTGGCACATGTTACATGTGGTACATGGGGCTGAAGCTGGGAGGCACTCTGGAACCAGTCTAGGGCATGTTCTGTCCCCTAACGCCTCATCTGGCTTATGGGGCCAGAAAAGTTTGACACCCTTGGGTTGAGGAATTCAGGTCATTACTCCAGTGATAGGAGAATTTCTTTCTCCTCTTTGGGGCATGGAGATTCTTGCATGCATATGCCAGTAGGAATTTATTCAAAGAACAACTATTTCTACAAACCCTTGTGAAAGAAACTTTTTAAAAAAACAACCTACTTGGTGCACATCTTCACAAGTGGCTTATAATAAGAAAGTATGAACACAAACTGAATAGTAGGTTTGGAATTTGAACAAAAGCTTGCATATTTCCAAGAGTATATGTCTGTTTTCTGTTAAACAAGATTTGGAACTATAATAGCAAACTAACTATAAAGAGCAAATAATGGGTTATTTTTTACTGTATTTTCTCTTTGGCTTCCATTAGGATCCACTGGAAAACTTGGAGAGGTTTTTGCTATCCTCCAGTCTGGTCAGGAACTTACGTTATTTGCACACCTTGTCTTTAAGGGACTGTTTATAACAGACAGCTTAAGGCTAAGCCCTAAAGCTCTTTGTTACTTTAAGGGAGAAAGAGCCCACAGAGAGCCTCAAGTGAGTGAGGACTGTGAGGAAGAAGCTGCAGGAAAGCTGGCCTGGGGAAATAGAGACTATGAGAGTTTCCTGCAGAACAATAAGACAATGCCAGTGTGAGCACTAGGAAGGCTATTACTGTGCTAGTTGCTCTGCAGTAGGACTGTAGGCTGGAGCCCTGCAGGGGAGACAAGGCACTGCTATAGGTAGGCTGCCATGGAGACCAGTTAATGAGGCTAATTAGAGGCCACCTACAACCAACCCTGTGAAGTCATCTGACCAGAAAGGGGCAGGGCTTGGGAGAGAGATAGGCCAGGTCCAGAGCCAGGGTAGCAGTCTGGCCCTGCAGGCTGAAAAGGGAGGAGCTCTATTGTGAAATGCCTGTTGCTGATTGGTGGACTGTGAGCATGCTGTGCCTGGAGACAGCAAGTGAAGTGCTGAGGGTTAGCAGTGGACTAAGGCTCATGGCTGGGGAGGAATCATAGAAAATGAGGGTTGGAAGAGACCTCAGAAGTCATTTAGTTCAACCCCGTGCTCAAAGCAGGACCATCCTCAACCAGATCATCCTAGCCAAGGATGGAGCTTCTGTCACCTCTCTGGGTAACCTGTTCCAGTGTTTTACTACCCTCCTAGTGAGAAAATCCTTTCTAATATCTAACCTAAACTTCCTTTGCTGCAACTTGAGACCATTGCTCCTTCTTCTGTCATCTACCACCACTGAGAACAGTCTAGCTCCATCCTTTTTCAAACCCCTCTTCAGGTAGTTGAAGGCTGCTATTATTTCCCCCAATAGTCTCCTCTTCTGTGGACTATATAAGCCCAGTTCCCTCAGTCTTTCCTCATAGGTCATGTCCCCCAGCCGCCTAACCATTTTTGTTGCCCTCTGCTGGACTCTCTCCAATTTGTTCACATCCTTTCTGTAGTAGGGGTCCCAAAACTGAACACGGTACTCCAGATGGGTCCTCACCAGTACTGAATAGAGGGAAATAATTGCTTCCCTGGGCTAAGCAGGTATGTGTTAGGCTGGTGTTACACAAGTACATGTAAGTAGATAGAGAAAAGTCATATCAGTTCTTTCTATGGCGTATGTCACCACGATGTCCTACCTGAGCTAAATTGACCTAATCCACAAAAGAGGCAAGGGAGCAAGAGATGTAAATCAGGAGGCTACTAATATAAAGGGAGCAAGAGACGTAAATCAGGAGGCTACTAATTTTCCCTATTATATCCTTACTAGTTCCATCATTGTCCCAGGGGGCCTATTACTGGTGTCTTCCATGTCCTTTCCTAGTCTATTACTATGTCACCATATCTATAGTACAGTCAACATGTTACTTTTTGAATGCTCATTTGACTCTTGAACAGAAGAACCCATAAGATCAGGATAGGAAGGGGTGTCGGGTTGGGCCCTGTGCCAGTGCGCAGGTTCCGTTGGCAGCATGAGTTATTTTATGTAAATAACTTCTTACCTGGCATTATATTAACCAGCTGCACTGAGCACTTCCACAGAAGTTCCTCACATATTTCTTCTTGTTCACCATCTCTAGTGTAGTCACATTTCTATGGGACTGCTAGGCTTAAAGGTTGAGTTGATGGAGGTTTCTATCATGAACAACTACAAATTTTCCAGGTCTTTTGGAAGGAATAAGAAAGACTTCATGGTTAAGGCTGCATTAAGGAAAGCACTTAAAACAGGACTAATAAATCTCTATGCTCCTTTTAATTATTTAATTGTAGCCTTTATATATGGCTTAATAACTCCCTTTCTGGGATAAATGAGGGTTTTTGTTTGTTTGTTTTTGCAATTTTTACACTTAAATATTTTTTCTAGAAATACTTAAATTAAAAATTTAGCTTGAATGTCCATTATTTAGTTGTTTTTTTTCTGTATCTCCTCTCCTCTCTTCTTCCTATCACAAGTGCCAAACTTCATTCACACCTACATTAATGCCACGTCCAATGTATATATTGTTTTGAAATATTAGACCTTAAGTAGATAAATAAGATTTTCCCTGTATTTATAATTAATACTTTTATGAAAAATAGCTGAGGCATATCTCCATCCTTGTTTTAGTATTGCTTTACTCTCCAAGTTCCAAGAGTGAACCCTTCTCTTTTATCATTAATTTAATCTTGCATATCAAAAAAGGAAAGAATTGACATGTGAGGAAAACTATTAAATTGACCCTTTATGGCAAAAAATGTCTCAGCAATATCTGCTTTTTTCTGACTCTATAATGCAAGCTATACATAGTCTAGATAATGATGAGCACGCAAGTATCTCTCTGGAAGTCAGTCTACATTCTTTGTTAGTCAATCTATATTCTTTGTTAGCTGCAGTATTGCAAAAATGCATCACTGTTCCAAAACAATGAACGCTTTCATAAAAGAAGGCATAGAGATCCCTGGAATTTTTGACATATAACTTGTTCTCCAGTTCCAGTGGGGAGCCCCATTAAAATGATCTGAGTAATCAAGTGGGTTCAAACCACTATATTCTCCCAAAATTGCTGTAGTTCAGACATTAGAACAGAAGACCACACAACCAACTTCTTATAAAATGGATAATATCTGCTAAAAGAGATTAAAACTATCATTTAAGTGTCAGAACATTACTTGAGCCCCATGTTAGAGACCTTGTGGTTTTATGTGAGAGCTAACACCATGTCTAAGCACTTGGAAGATGAATAAGCCTTAATGTTAAGAGCATGTGGTACCTCTCTCTCTCTCTCTCTCTCCTTTTTTTCCCCTGTGACAACATTAGCTCTGGCAGTTAGGCCTGGTGTCTGGATCTGAATTCTCTTACCCATTATTTTCCATGGTATAACTCCCATGGTTGACCTACATATGGTAACTCTAAAGTTACACAGGTATGGAAGTGGATCAAAATCAAACACTTTTTGTACTCAAGTGTCCAGGCTGCAGGCACTGAAGTTCTCTTCTCCCATGCCATCTACATTTTTAGTATACAAATCAGACTTTAGGGGAGGGAGATTTGAAATCTTAGTTAAACACGAAACCAGGACTAGTATACAGGTTTGGGTTTGACAGTGCTCTAAAATGTACAGAACCACGGTTCTGAAAAGGGGGTGCAGATAAGTATGGCTCAGTCACATTTAACAACACATTTTTCTCCTGTTAAAAAGAAACTAGAAACTTGACCAATATTGTAGGGGACTAGCATTATAATATTCAGTTTAGGATCAAAGCAGAAAAAAATATAACTGTTGGAATGTGCACTAATTTGCAGGGGTTAAATAAAGTTGTATGAAAATGGGTTATACAAAGTGTTTTTTTAAAAGTATGTATAAAGTTTATATATAAATTATCTAAATATTATATAAACATATTAAAAGTATCTAAATATTTAAAGTTTATGTATCATTTTATATATAAAAAGCATATTATATAACACAACAAACTAGGCACAAATAGTCAAAAGATATTGTATCATTGGTCCTGTAGTCATTATCGTTAAATGTACATCACTTATTTGGATTAATAAATTAAAATCTAGCTTCCTTAAGGTGTCTTGACAGTGCCACCAATCCTTCCCTATTAGTCATTTCTACACCTGAGTTGATGCTACATGAATTAAGCTTTTTAGCTAGAGCTAAAAACAGTCTGCAGGGCTGTGAAATAGAAGACAGACATTATCAGCAATAGCTAACAGGAAGCAAAATTGCAGAAGAAAGCATGGGTGACTGGTGCCTCCTGAGTCAGGGAGGCACTTGCCCCCCCCCAGCCAGTCAGCAACCGGGGAGAGGGGTCCCCCTGCGGCTGATCCTGCTGATCCACAAGTGGCAGTGACACACTGCTTGCACTTCTGGGTGAGCGTGATCGGCCACAGGGATCACTTCTTGTGGTGCCCCCACTCCTTGGGTAGCATTCCTAGGAGGGGCACCACCACTCTTGCCTGCTCCCCCTGTTTGGGAACGCTGGCTATCAGGGGGTGTACCAGCGCTCTCAGGGGGTGCACATGCACCCCCATGCGTCCCCTATGTGTCACCACTGAAAGAAAGGATAGCTTGAAAAGTGAAACATCAAGGCCATTAAAAAAGAGCCATTAACAAGTGTGAGTGGAGACAGATTACTAGGAATTGGGGAGATAATAATGAGGGGGAAGTCAATTGACTCTTTTAGTACTACCTGAATAGAAATGTTGCTGCCTCTCTCAGGCAGCTGGTGTTAAAGTTTGGGTAGAACAGGTGGTGCAATTGCATCCCCTTCCACAGGATCCACCACTGTGCTCTAATGTGGTGGATTCTCTTTATAAGGTTTTACTTTGAAATGGCAGACCTCCTTGTGATGGGCTGTTCTTGTGAAATGTCCATGCCCTTTGGCCTCATTTAAACAAATCCAGAAAATAGGTTCGATCTAGCTTTGAATCTGACCTGCAGAAGAAAGTGTTTGATTTCAGAACTCTCTGCCCTGAAACCGGGAACATGAAAATAGGTCTTATTTGAAGGCCTGATTCAAATCCATCTCTACTTACAACAGGTCATGAGCTGTATATTTTTACATTCCGTGACATCCAAAGCATCTGTGGCTATTAGCCAATGCTACAGTGTTGAAATTAAGATTGATTATGCTTCCATCAGCCCAGTTATCTGAAGGTCACTCTTAGATATGGCAAGAATTCTGCTCAGATTTTTTGGCTAGAAAGTAGCTGTCTTGGTATTGAATACAATAAGCAAATATGTATTGTAGAATCTGGCCTAGAGTGACAACAGATTTATATTATTAACAAAACTGTTTTAACTTACAATCTGGTCTCAAGCAGCAGCAGGATAATTGAGGCTCAGCAGCAGGTCAATGGTATTTGAAACTGATTCTGTGGGCCAGATTCTGGCAATACACCCAACTGCTATAGATAGTGTGTTTGACTAATATCTTCCTCAGAAATAAAGTGATTTCTTCTGTTTTTGGTCAGTTTTTTCCATTTGCCTCCAATAACAGCCTATGTGCTTGCCAATTTTTGAGCCCTTTTCTTGCCAATTTTTTTATCCCCTTTTTGAGCATTGGCCCACATGTTCATGCTATATGCCTTGTTGGATAAAAATACCAAGCTTCTGCATGTTTATGCATTATGATTAGGTGCCATTTCTGTATGCATCATCCTGCATGCTTAATGCATGATATTGGCCCTTATGGCAAGCTTTTTACTTCTGTAGTCATCTGTGTAAGAACCCAGCTCTCAGAAGCATTGGGTAATGCTGTACTGAGATCAGCATCTAGTAGGTTTTTGGCACCACGGAACAATTGTGGGGGAACCATTTTCTTAAATAGAAATGGACTGAACAAAAACTCTGGATCCAAACTTCCTCATATATCTGAGAAATTCATCTTTCAATTTGTGACCTGTGTTCATCTTTGGAAGTACCTTAGATCAAGACAGATTCTCACTGAGTACTTCACCATGAAGGAATCTTCATGCTTCCTGTCCCCAGTGCACTTTCCTTCGGCATGGGAAAAGGTAGTTAAATACAGTGTATAGAAACTGTTTCTGCCAATATTACTACATATCCCATCCGCAACGGCCAGTATGGGCTCTTTTTTTTTTTGGAATTTTATTTTTAAAACAGTGTTTAAAAGCCATCTTTTAAAACAGAGGCTATATTGCACCACACTCACAAGAACCACACAAACCCCTTAACCTCAGCCTAGGCTGTACTGCCCTCTCAAAGGCTTATTGTCCATGGAGAAAAACACAGGCCAGTGAAGCAACCAAAAGATCTAAGAAATGTTATAATATAGGGTGTGGGAAAGCCATGAGAACCAAATTTGAGTTCAGTCCCCACTTTGGCCATTCATGTAGCTGAAAAAAGCAATGGGCTGAGCTCATGAAGCAGGTCCCAGGCCCACAGGAAAAATGTGGCCTTTGACTTTACTGTTATTTAATAATTTTCTATATTACAGATCTGCCAGTGAGCCCTCAGGGCCTTTTGGGATACTTCTGAACCCTTGCTAGTCTGTAAGTCTTCACTTTGTCACATTCAGAGAGCTCTAGGAGAACAGGGAGCCTACTGTACTGTCAGTGACATTTCTCCTTGCACAGCACTCACTCTCCCACTACTGGTGCTTTCCTTTGCAAAGCATGTGCAGGCTGTTTAATTGCTAATAGAATATATCAGATACTATGAAGTACACAACGTATCTATTCTTCAGAGTATTTTTAATATGAAGTTGGAAAACAATTTAAAAGCAAAGTAAAAAAGGATACTTTTTTCTAGAGGTTTCCTTATTTAACACATTTGGGCCCTGTTCTGTTACAGTCTGTGGATTAAAGCTTTTCCCATTGTGTTTATATACTTTTATATATTATATTTATCCTATATTTATTATTTCTGAAACAGTCTCTTTTGATATCTTTAGTAGCTGTGCTCTATTTTTTCTGCCAGTATGACATGGCTGGATTTTCTAATAGTTAACTTACTTCATTTCTTGTTTTGCATTTACATAATAATTTTAATCTCATTCCAGGATCTAAAAGTGCTATATTAACATGGATTAACTGAAGCTTACTACATCCCAGTGAAGCCTAGTCAATCAAAGTTTTAGGAGTTCAAGTTATCCTCCAGAACACTTATCTGCAGTTCTGGGGACTGAGTTTTTACCCTGTTCTTCCATACTCCCTTTCCTGACTTGCAGTCCTCCTGGCTCAGTCGCTAGATCATTCTTGTTCCATAATGATGATCTTAACATGCTGTCAAGTAGTGTACAGGATAAAATGAAACTGGATATCATTACTCTAAGGCCCCTTTGCAGTTCTTTTGACAAATTACACCTACACACATTCAGTTTCCTTTTTCTTGTCAGCACACTATGAGAGATTTAGCCTAATGGCCCACATTGCATGTGTTGTAGAGAAAGAGAATGACATGGCTATTTTTGTGTTACTGTCCAAGTACAACGACATGAAGATAACCAAAAAAGGTAGAGAAAAGTCAGTGGGATTTTATTTATAAAATACACAGTTTTAATACCCTAGGTGCTAATTATATAGCCAAAGGATTCAAAATTAAAGACCATTTTACCTTCATATCATCCCTCTATTTTCCCTCTGTTTTTAATTGCATGTTTTTGAGGCAAAAAGAAACAAAGGTTAAAGATATAATTTCCAGCCAACACTTGAGAAAAATACACTTATCACCTGAAATAGAGTAGCTGCTCTTAATTCTGAGACATGTTGATGAACCACAAAGGTGCCTCATAGGCTGCAATGGAAGAAAGCCGTTAATGGCAATTTTGCCAGTAGAAACTACAGTAAGTGCAAACATAAAATTTTCAACTGGGAGACTTACCTGATGATCAAAGCAAGGCATCTTCTGTTTCCTATATGAAGGCCCAATAGCATTTGTCTTTCAGTTATTTCTACCAGCCAATATTATTTTTCCTATCATCTCTGCATCGGAAAACTCACTTAACCAATCTCAGTAAGTTGGTTGGGATTCAGACTTTCTTTCCCTATGTGTAGCCTACTTTGTGACAAAGCATGGCCATTTTTTTCCATTCCTCAGATGATTCTGCTTGTCCTAGGGATCCAGCACACACAGAGTTGGGGAGGATTGACTGTTTCTTCCCATGCCTCAGAGCAACTTTTGAATCTATTATTCCAATCTATTTTTTAAATTGATGGCAGGAGAACAGAATGCAAAGTAGGTGGGTATGCTGCAGCCATCACCTCCTGCATTCACTGTGATTCATTAGCTCAGCATCCCAAAGACATGCCAGGGTCCAATAAAACCTTGTTTTGAAAGAAACTCAGGAAGAAGAAATGACAGTTGCCCAATATTGTACTGTAATTTTTTTTCTTCCTCTTCAGAGTGAGTTTTCCACATTCGTTTAAGTACTGAGTATTCCTCTCCATTTTCGCTGCTCTTTGATCATGAAGAGTGCTTATTGCTCAAGGATACGATCCTCAAAGCATGAAAGAAAACTGTTCCTGTAAAGAGGAAAGGTAGCAAAAGGGCTGGCAATTCCTCCTGGCTTAATAGGGACATTGCGGTCCTTTAAAAAAAGAAAAAAGAGTTGTATACACAGTGGAAGCTAGGGATGATCCTCAAAGAGGACTATACAATAGTGGTCAGCACTTGTAGGGAAATGATCAGGAAAGCCAAGGTGGCAGCTGAGTTTAGGTTAGCCACAGGAGTCAAGGACAATAAGAAGTCTTTCTTTAGATATGTAGGCAGTAGAAGGAAAACAAATGGAAGTGTGGGACCCCTGGTTAACACCTAGGGACAGCTGGTAACTGACATTCAGGAAAAAAACTGTACTCCTGAATGTCACTTTGCTTTGGTATTTCACCAGACCAAGGGAAAAGACAAGTGAGATAAGGCTCATAGGGGACATGCGGGGACCGACAGCCTCCCCACAGTGGATGCTGAGTGGGTGCAATACCAAGTAGAAAAGCTAGACATTTATAAGTCAGCAAGACCAGATGGACTTCATCTGAACAGTGCTGAAGATTGGAAGAGGTTCAACACTGTGCCAATCTTTAAGGGGATGAGGGAGGACCCGGGCAACTCTAGGCCAATTAGCTTAACCTCTATCCCAGGGAGAATCCTGGAAAAGCTCATTAAAGAATCTATGTGCAATATGCTCATGGAAGGTAAGATTCTGAATGACAGCCAGCATGGCTTTATCACGGGTAGGTCTTGTCTTACCAATCTCATCTCCTTCTCTGAACAGGTCTCTCACCACCTGGACATGGGAGACAAGGTAGACATTATATACCTAGACTTCCAAAAGGCTTTTGATCTAGTGTCCCACAATGTCCTTGTGGGAAAACTGGAAGATTGTGAGCTCAGCTGCTCAATGGTTCACTGGGTGGGAAACTGGCTACAGGGTAGGACCCAGAGAGTTCTCATGAATGGATCTGTGTCATCCTGGTGCAAAGTGGCCAGTGGTGTCCCTCAGGGGTCTGTATGCTTTTCAACATCTTTATCAATGATTTGGATGGGGGTGTGAAAAGCTTGCTGGCCAAGTTTATGGATGATACCAAGTTAAGGGGCAGCGTGGTCATGTCAGAAGATAGGTTGCAGATACAGGTGGACCTGAACAGGCTCGAGAGTTGGACAGACCAGAACCAGATGACATTTAACACTTCCAAGTGTAACGTGCTCCATCTTGGGGCAAACAGCCCTCAACATCCATACAGGCTCAGTGGTGAGAGCTTGACTTGCACCATGGCTGAAAGGGACCTAGGGGTAATGATTGACCATAGCATGAATATGAACCGTCAGTGTGACGCAGTGGTCAGCTGGGCAAATAACACACTGGCATGCATCAACTGATGCATCTTGTGTAAAACTAAGAAAGTGGTACTCCTGCTCTGTTCAGCACTGGTGAGACTGCAGTTGGAATACTGTATCCAGTTCTGGGCACTGTACTTCAACAAGGATGTGAAAAAAACTTTAGAGGGTCTAGAAAAGAGCCACCCATATAATCAGGGACTTGCAAGACAAGCCATATGAGGAAACACTGAGAGACCTGGGCTTTTTTAGTCTAAAGAAGAGAAGGTTGAGAGGGGTCTTGATAGCAGCTTACTGCTACATCAGAGGAGTGCATCAGGAGCTCAGTAAACAACTGTTCACTAGGGCAGCCCTGGGGAAAGCCAGGACTAATGGATACAAACTCCTAGAAGGCTGCTTCAGGCTTAATACCAGAAAAAACTCCTTCAGTCAGGGTGTTCAGACTGTGGAATAAACTCCCTCCAGAGGTCATGCAGTCACATAACCCTGGAGGTTTTCAAGAGGAAACTGGACAGTCACTTCACTGGGGTCACTTAACCCCTGTTGTCTTCCTGCCTAAAGGGGGGGGAGGAGCTGGACCCAAATCTCCAAGGTCCCTTCCAGCCCCTAACAATCTATAAATCAGTTTGCAGACCTCCTAAATAAGTATAGGCTAGTATACCTTGCGGTGATTTTACTGTAATGCTCCATTTGAGGACTAGTAATTTTGCTGCTGTCTTAGACTGCAACCCTAGCCCATTCACCATGGAGAATTGTGGTCACAATCAATCAGTAGTGCAGATCCTCAGGTTGTGTAAATAGGCACAGGAGGTTGTATATGTGAAGCACTTTGTATGCATGTGCAACAAATGAATGTGTGTCTAAGACATTAGACAGATCCAATTTCACTTTTGAATGTCTAAACAGCACTTACACTGCTTTGCGACATTTAAGTCACTGAATTTGATTCTATTTCATCCTGTGCAACAGACTGAATTCTTTTGAGACAACTGTATTCTAGGGCTGTGCAAAACTTCAGGTGCTGATTCAATTCGGAGGAGATTTGGCCTGATTTTGTGGCTGAATCTCCAAATCCAAGTTGAATGGGGAGACCAGTAAAAAGGTCTGAATCAGTTTGAAGCCCCCAAATCGATTTTGAAAAGAATCAGAGATTCTGTGATTTGGGCAGTACCCACTTGCTGCTGCAGGAAGCTGGACCCGGGCTCCGTGTCAGTAAGTAGGGGGTGAAGGGGGGCTAAAGGAGGGGGTGAAGGGGGGCTAAAGGAGGGGGTGGGGACCATGGGAGCACCCCCCCACCAGGCCCCATCCCCTGCCTGGTCCCCAGCCCCCCTGAGTGCCCCCGACCCCTTCATGCTCTCCCAGCCCCATTAATGGCTGCCCTGCCCAGCCCCACTGTCCTGGAGCTTTAAAAAAAAAAAAAAGCCCAATACTCACCAGATGCTGCAGCGGTTGTTGGGGCTTCTGGGGGCTCATGGGAGAGCTCCCCTATGCAATGCAGGGCATTGGGGGGCCGTGAGGGTTGCCCCTCCCACAGGAGCTGGTGAGTATGGGGCTTCTTTTTTTTTTTTTAAGAGCTGAGACACTGGGGCCAGGTGGGGCAGTCATTGATGGGACTGGGAGAGCGGGCAGGGGATGGGGCCTGTTTGATTAGGAGATTTGGCCAACTCAGCAGTGGCCAAATCTCCAAATCAGATTTGGCCAAATCAGTTTGGGACAATGATTTGAATCCAAATCCAAAGCAAATACTGGCCGCTTCATGCAGGCCTCCTGGATTCCTCATACATCTCCATTTTATCCCCTAAACATATGAACTTGGGGTACTGTGCATACTCAAAAGAGATGCAGTACTGGTACCATTAGATCACTGGATTTCTGTCAGTAGATAAAATATATTAACAGCATTAGGAGCAGATAGTAGAATTCTTTGTGTGGTGTTCTACCTGCTTGAAACTCCCTCCCGTTGGAGCTATAATTTATGCTTATACTATGCCATTTGAAATCCTGTAGTGGAAGTCCTAAATATAGTATATCTTCATGCAGGGAACAGCTACTGGAAGATAGTACTGAAATAACTGAGATCAGAATAGGCCCATTGCCTCAAATTTGTCTTCAATGCACTGCCCCCAACTGAAAAGCAATGATAATATTCATAATATTGATATTCTTAATATTATTATTTTATCTCAATGCAGATATGTTGTTTTGGATGAACCTGGAGTTTTTAATGTCTGACCAAGTCTGGAGATTTTTTTTCTGGAGCAGTTTATATGTATTTAAAAACAATACCAGATGTATAAACATTCATATAGGGCCAGACTTTGAATTAGATAATCTATTGATGTCAACAGAACTGTGGTGATTTACATTCTAATGATTTGCCTCATAGCTCATATTTGAAATATTACCTGAAAAAATTGATAGTATACATCTGAATGAATCTTTTTTTTTTGAGTTCTGTCACAATCATTTTACTATGAAATTCCTAATAGCTTATCACCTATTTAATCTTTTATATCAAAATTAGAAAGAATGGGAAGAAAACTATGAAATTGCATTATTATGCCTAAGGGCGATGCTACAATATTTGCTTTTTTAAAATACAGAAATGCAAAGTAATGGATGGATTAAATACTAATATTATAAGCATTGTGCCTTGAAATAAGTCCCTACCTTTTGCCAAAGCTGCATCATTGGCATCTTACTATTGGCCCTATAAGCTGATGGTCATGTTAATACATAAGAACTACCATTTACTGGGTCAGACCAATGGTCCATATTGCCCAGTATCCTGTGTCACACACTGGCAGAGAGTGGGTGCTGAAAGGGAGAGTATTATGATGAGAGTTTTTCCCACTGTTCCTCTTTCACTTACAGCCTTCAGCATTTAAGGTCTAGGAAGTTCTGAAGTTCTAGGAAGTTCCAAAACAATGTCTAAACAGCTGAAAGGTATACAGAGTTTCAAGGAAAAATGGATGGGCAACTGGTCCACTATTTCTAGTGGGGAAATCCCACTGAAATGATCTAGATCAGAGTGGGCCAAGTCTGGCTGGATCGGGCCTACAGTGGACTCCATTTCTCAATAGCCCCTGCCCATGTCACTGCGGCCAGTTTCCATGGAGACCCCAGCAGTGGTGGGGCCATGACAACATGGAGCCAGGGTTTCCATGGAGACCAGGTGGGGTGCTGCTCCAGGGCCAGGATCTTGTGGTGGTGACAGCATGGTCCAGAGCAGGAGCAGAACTGCAATCTACTGCCTGCGTGCCTTGGGCAGGGGCATGTAGGCAGTGGATTGTGCCTCTGCCTGGCTCTGGACCATGCTGTCACTGCCACAGGATCCCAGCTCTGGCCCTGGAACAGCACCTCACCCAGCTATGTGCCCTGTGAGCACTGCTGGGGCCAGTCTCCATGGAAACCCTGGCCCCATGCTTTCACAGCACCACAGCACCACCACTTTCACACCAGAGGAGGGCCACTCGCATGATCAGGGGGCAGCAGGGCAGGCCCTACAAGGAGAGGCTATGGGACCTGAACCTGTTCAGCCTCCAGAAGAGAAGGCTGAGGGGGATCTAGTGGCCTGTTACAGACTAGTCAGGGGGGGAATCAGCAGGCACTGGGGGAGTCACTGTTCCCCTGAGCACTGCCAGGAGTGACCAGGAATAACGGTCACAAGCTGGCAGAGGGAAGGTTTAGGCTAGATATCAGGAGGTGCTACTTCACGGTCAGGGCGGCTAGGATCTGGAACCAACTTCCAAGAGAGGTGGTGCTGGCTCCTACCCTGGGGGTCTTTAAGAGGAGGTTGGATGAACATCATGCTGGGGTCCTTTGACCCCAGTATTCTTTCCTGCCATGGCAGGGGGTCAGACTAGATGATCTACTCAGGTCCCTTCTGACCCTAGAAACTATGAAACTATGAAACCGCTGCTGGATATATTTTGGATTAAACTGGTGTTTGAAGCTGGGCTCAGCACCTTGGGCTCCTATACATGTGCAGGGAGCCTACTCTGATGCACTGGAAATCCAGCACATCAAAGCAGACTCGATTAATCGAACCTGCTGAAGCACAGAAATTAATGCACTCAAGCAGACTCTAGTGTCATGTGTATCATTGTCCCCACGCTGAAAAATGGCAGCGGGGCACTTTGAACTAAAGTTCATTCCATTCACTTTAGTTCAAAGCACTCCATCACTATTTTTCAGTGTGGGAATGCTGATATACATGACAATCAAATGCTTTTAATTTGTACGGCTCACTTTTTAAAGTGCATCCCCCCCACCCTCCTGGAGCATTTGAAAAAAATGCCCCTTGATGGTCAACATAAAAATGCTTTCTTGGCAAAGCGATAATATTGTAGACTGAATTGTCTCTTGTCTTTAGAGAACTATTTATATAAGAATGCTTGCAGTTCTTCTAAGCCTTCTTGCTGCCTTTATTACTATTTCTATTATTAAAACTTTAAATAATATTTCATAATGCTCAACAGAGATTTCTAAATCCACTTAATCAGCACAGTTACTACCATATGGAACATAGTTTTTTTTCTTACTTACTAGTGCCCTTGTTTGTTAATAGGAGTCTCTACTGTGGATGGGATAATGTGTTATTGCACTGCAGTCTAATAAGCATAACATAAAATATGACATATGAAATTAACTCCTACCATGTGGAGTTCCACAACTGGGGACGATGCACATATGGTCATATTGAGTCTCTGTTGGTTGCATTATTGCTCTTCTACTGTAAGTGTCTCAGCAAGAGCATGGAATCAGAAAATACTTGGTGGGAGGGGGAGAAAAAACAAAACAACAACAAAAATCTGTCCCAACATAAAGAGATTGGACTCAGTAATAAAATGGTTGCCAGTAGCCTGTTGCATAATACTGTTCTCTCATTGAAGAGTGCACAAAACAAGTGATTGAAAAGTCAATTCATGTTGTTACAGATTTCTTGGAAGGGATTTAAAAAAAAGTTATGTTTGGAAAATGAATTTTATTTTATGCTTCAGTGTGTCAAGTGCTAAAGCATAGCTGGCCAAATGACGCCTGGAGAGTTGTACTCAGCAGTCTCCAAGATCATTGAATCCAAGTGATGAATAAATTGAATAGTGGCCGCTTTTCTTTACTCTTTTCTCCCCTGCCACCTCCACCATTTACAATGGTGGAACAATGCCTAAAGCAGTGTATGAGAACCTTGACAATGGTTGGAGCTCTCAGGCACTAAATTATGGATAGGGACCAAAAAAATAAGTCACTAGTTGTGTATTGAATATGTATGTACAAGTCTCTGTAGCTATCCATTCTATCCATGACATGTAGTCTGATATGTTTAGAATTCCTAATTTGTTTTCTGGAGAGATCAAAAGTATTTTCAGGTTGGGCAGTTGGCTTGCCAGCAGTATTTGGCACTGCAGAGTAGAAGGTCCTGGGTTTGGGATCATCCTTGAGATTTTTCACTCTGGGACTGAGAGAGAACAAAGAAGATATAAGGCATGGACCAACAGAATACTGCATTTCCCAAGGAGTACAAGTGTCTGGTGAGCTAAATGTGTCCAGATATGGCCTGGAAAATATTTAGCTGCTGGATTCTTGGGTTTGTGCAAGCCAGAGAGGAGTTAGGGCACAGAGAGATTAAAGGGAATTTGCAAGTCTTACAGAAGCATTCCTTCCAGCTAGTGTCTGAATTTAGACTCAGACATAATGGCCTATGTAACTCGGTTATACTACGTTCATTTCTCATTCAGTCCCCACTCCTACTCATAACCATAATACTATATTTTCTTGCATATATAATAGCCGCTGCCTTTTTTCGTCATTATGCCTTTTAAAACGAAGATGTGCATCTTCTTCAAATGTGTGTTGCATGCAAAAAAATTCAGCATTATAAAGCAAGTAAAGCAAATTCCCTATTTTCTTTCTTTTTGCGTGACCTTATGAAGTGGCTGCTTCTCCACTCAGCCAGCCACTAATATTTCTTTTCTATTATTTTTATGATGTTTTGTCCAGAAAAAAGTGGCATTCCATTACTATCTAAAATACAGTATCACCAGATACAGATATGGGAAGTATTTGCTTGCTCCAGCAAAGCTGAGCTAACTTTTTCAAGCCTGGTACAAAATTGACATTTTGCTATGTAAGTGGCTTGACTTGAAATTGGCTGACTTTCTACTGATATCAGGGGAGAGGCCAACACCTTTAAAAAAACTGAATAATTTTTAGGTGCCCAATTATGGATTTAAGGCACTTAACTTTACCCAACACTGAAACCTTTTTATTCCATGTGCTTAATATCTGGGGCAGTTCGATCTGGAGGGACAGCATGTTTCCTTTAGGACAAGTGATAGAATAATGTTAGTACTGTAACAGGAGTGGGTTACAAGCTGGTGCTGAGCATGGGGAAAAGTGGCCCCTCTCCCGTCCCATGGCCAGCGCCCCATGCTGCATCCACCTGAAGCCTGCATGAGACTGCCTGTGCCTGCAGCAGGGAGTGCTGGCTATGGGGCAGAAGAGGGGCTGCTTTTCCCTGTGCTCAGCACCAGTTTCTTCCCTGCTGGCGAGCAGGGAGTCGAGGCTATGCACTGCCCCCACCTGTATCATGGGGCTGGGGGGCCCTGGGTGTTAGTGGGCAGGGAGCCAGTGGGAACACAGGACCCACACTGGTGTCGTGGGGCCAGTGCCAGTGGGGCCCAGAGCAGGGTGGCAGGAGCGCAGGGTCCCAGCCAGCAGGGGCTTTATGGAGCTGGGCCAGCTCCCCACCTCCCTGCTTGTGCAGCCCAACCCAACCCCACAGACCCCTGCCAGCCTGCGCACCACTCTGGGTCCCACCAGTGCTGGCCCTGGGACATTGGTCCCAAGACCCTTCAAAAAAGTGAGGAAGGAGGACCCAGGAAACTATAGGCCAGTTAGTCTTACCTCGATCCTGGGTAAGCTTTTTGAGAGAATTATCCAGTGGGCAGTAGCTGCCCTGAGTACTTGGCTGCATCTTTATACTTTTGCCAGAGTATGTGATAACTTCTTGGGATACATGAGAAATGTGGAGTCCTGATGACATGAAATAGTTTTTTATTAAAACATGGTCAGTCTAAAAACAACTTAAAAGTGATTTAGCCAGGCTGTTCCTGGATTCAAATGTCATCTTTTATAATAGTCTCCATTTTTTATAAAAACTGTTGGGCTGCTGGGAAGATGCATGATTTTGTGAACCACGTTAATTCAGTCCATGTAGATGCATATATTAGGTGCAATGCAGTTCTGCTGTCTGGATGTATAGGTGGCAGCACGCATATACGTAAATTTAGATGATTTATGTGTCCTGATTGCTTGTTGTGAACACAAATGAAATAAAAAATACCCACTGGCAAGGAAATAACCTTGCTAATTTAACTGCATCAGCTAGTGAATGTCTCTTTCACTCTCTTCCTTAATGGATAACTTCTGTATGTATTTTAGCAAAATAATTATTTGGCTGTCTTTTTTCTTATTTTTATGTATTCTTGAGGGATATTTAATGACATTTTAATGTAGGGAGTGTTGTATAAAATGAACCAAGAACAGTTATTTCTGGCTATTTATGGCGCTTGTGTTCAAACCCATGGAAAAAAAAACAAACAACAAACAAAGAAACAAACAAAAAAAACCCCCACATCATTTAAAGCTGGAGCAGTTTCTTTAGACAACAGTATGGAGCTTAGTCAAGTTTTTCAAAGCTATTGTCTAATTGGAAAAATAACCCCTCTTCTTCACTGTGCTCCCCCTCCGAGTGATTTTCACAGAATACACCATGAGTAAATGTGAACTTGAACAAGATCCCATTGTCTGTTCATGGGCACTGGCAACAGCACAGTGCTAAAAAGATCTGGCTCCTGAAAAGGACAGATTATGCTACTAAATGGATTTGATTTGACATTATTGTCCATCACGGAGCAGGGTGCAGGAGCGGCCGTGATCTCTCCCTAGCGCCCCCTGCCATGCCAAGTAGGCAATCCAGCACCCTCTTACTCGCCTACCACGTCTTGTTGTTATATGGTTCTAGAAGGAAGGCTGCCTCTTGTCGCCCTGGACACCGTGCTATGCTTATACTGTCCCCGCATTCCATATGGAGTGACCTGGTGCACCCCAGCCTTATGGGCTATGTGTGCCTCCAACCTCCCCTTTAGCACGCCCCAAGCCTCGCAGATGTCCCAGACGTTATCTGGTCAGATTCCTATATGCGCCCTTCACTGGTGTCCTGGGCTTGTCACGCAACCGTCGCCCCTTTACCGGCACCCCGGGGCTTGTCACACAACCGGCACCCCTTCACTGGTGCCCCTGGGCTTCTCATGCAACCAGCGCCCCTGGGCTTCTCACTCAACCAGCGCCCCTCTATCTGCTAGCCCTCTCGGGCCTACTAGTTATATCCGCCCTCCTCCTGGGGTCCGTTCAATATACTCGCCCCTCCTGGGGCCTCTCCATGTACAGATGGTGCCCCCCACTGGGGCCTGTCCCTCCGCACACTTGCCCTCTCCAGGCTCTCTATAATCGCGGACTCACCCTTTCCGGGCTCGTCTCTATAGTAGCACCCTACCCTGGGCCCCCCTTTGGGCCTAACACAAGCCCCTCAGGCTTCTCAAGGGTGCTTCTTGGAAGTGGGGCTCAGGTGACCTTCGCCATGCCTCGCCCCCCAAAATCCTCTTTGCCCCTTCTCAGGGCTGGGGTATTACACCCCAAACTATAGTGCCCTCGCTGGCACTGTGCACCTTGTCAGGGCTGGGGTAGTACACCCCTACTACGGTGCCCTCACGGGCACCAGGGTCCCCACCACTCTGGGACTCTTCCCAATTGGGGCTCAGGCGGCCCTAGCCTTACCTGGCCCCCCTTGATCCCTTTCTCTGGGTCCTGCCCCCCTGGGGCTTCTACCTACACCCACGCTGGGCTTCCTCTCACCAAACGTGCCCTCCCCGGGCTCCTCAATCTGTTCACCCCTTCTGGGGTTGGGGTCTAGATGCCCCATAATACAGCACCCCTCTCTGGTGCTGGGAGCACCCCACCTCCCTGGGAAGCTCCTGATGAGGCCTCCTCCACCCCTACAGCCTCGCCCGGCCCTCCGGTATAACAATAGCTAAACAGAACCATAAGCCAATCGGCTGTAACGCAACAATAAGCCTCCTGGCTATAACATAAGATCCAGGCCCACCTGGCTCTCTTGCAAAGGCCTCCCAGTCAGGGTTCTCTCCACCCTTACCATGGTGCAGCCCCTTTGGTGCTCAGACGGCACAGCACAGCTCTCCTGCAGAGCTCCTGCACCTCAGGCTGCCAGAAGGGAACTGCTGCTAGGCTTTGGCCTGGGCTGTTTATAAAGGCCCGTCCCTGCCCCCTTCTGGTCATGTGACCAGCCTGGCTGCTCCGGCAACCAACACCTGCACTCTCTCAAGGAGCTTCAGCAGCCCTTATTCTTTCATAGGAACAGGGCACCCAAGTGCTCCTGTGACATTGTCACTGAATAAAAAGCCCCTTTCTGATATCAGCCTGGGCAAAAAAAAGTAAAGTGACTTGTTCTGCTGCAGGTGCAGAGCTGGGAATGTTGAATAAAGAGTTCACAAGACCCATTTTTTTTATGTTAACATTATTAATGTCCTTCCCAAGTTGTTTACACCTGTATTGTGAAAAGCATAGTGACAAAGAAATTGGTCAAGGCTGGAAGAAGGTAGAAAAACTTAGTGTTGTGTATGAGGTATAATAGTAGAAGACCTGAAGCAGCAAGGTTCACTTCTTCCACCTGTAGGAATTAGACATTACCTTTCCCTGTATCTAAGAATCACATTGCCAGACTTTGAAAACATCATATGAGTTAAGGGATCAGCAACCTATGGCTCGTGGACTGGATCCAAGCCATGGGGCCATTTGATCTAGCCCACAGACCTGGGGTTTGGGCAGTATTTGACTTCAGGGGGCTTTGGAGGCAGTTCATTTTCTCAGGCCGCCATGGGGAGCAGTGGTGGCTGTGGACCATGGCAGCTCCTACACAGCCGTGGCAGCTGGGTCCTAGTGCCTGCGTAGTGTTTGCTTCCGACCTGAGCTGTATCTTTCTGACCCACAAATTGAAAGAATAGCTGACTGCTAGACTACTTCAAACTACAGCTTGCTCAACACCACAGGTTGGCAAACTCACATATTTCTCCTGAACTCACAGATTGGCAAACCCATATTACTCTCATTCTGGGCTTTCTCCCTATTGAATACAAAGTGAAAAAAATCATGTTTTCAGTCACTATCTTCTAAGTCCTCTATAGGATTGGCCCAAACAATCTGAAGAACTGTTACGAATGTGACCTTGACCATATTACTTCAGAACAGTGGAACTGACATCAGTAGTGAAATTTAAGTGCAAAGAAATTTCCTAGATTGTTGTTCCATGGCAATAAAATCCATTCCCACAGAATATTAGAACCACCACAAAGTCTCACTGTCTTGTGAAAATCCATCATTTTCTTTGTCGTTGTCTTCTCACAAATCCACCTCCCCACCTTAGCTCAGAAACAGCGCAACTGGAGGTATGAGGTGAGTAAATATTTGTGTGTAGAGAAAGACTTTGATAATTTTTGGAATTTATATATAATTCTTTGGCTATGGAGATGAGCAGAGAGAGACTTTAATAGACAATGAAGAGTTTGTTAGATGCAGAAATCCTGTACTGGCAAGGGAATGGGTTAGATAACCAAATAGGTCTTGTCTGTCTGTTTTTTGACCCCTGCAAAGTACTTCAGCAGAGGAAAGCCAAGAAAAAACAACACTTAGTTTTTTGCTCAAATGCTTTAGGGTAAAATTTCTTCATGGACTTAAACCTGGGAAATGACACATACATTCCTGTAAAAATGCAAAGCAGAGCATAGTCCTCTTGTCTTCTTTTAAAAAACCAAAGGAAAATTAATTTCCACTTACATAACCTCCTGTGATAGTTTAACCACTCCTCCATTTCCACTTATCTTTTTACAGACAGTTAAAATTTCCTCTTTGCCAAAGAGGGACTGTGTTCAGTCCCTCTTTGGAAAAATCATTTTCTGCCTTTCAGGTTTTAAAATTAAGAAGGGTTAGTCATTCATTCTTTTGCAGGCAGCAAGGGATAATGCTATCTCATCATGATGACTATGACTTTCCAGTAAGAACAACAAGTGAAGAGTGGGAAATTAAGAGAAAAGAAAGGGGGCAGATCTGCTGCATTCCTCTTTATTTTGGTCTAGGTGAGTGGCAGCCCTCCTCAGTGGATGTGTCTACAGTGCGTATTTACTGTACAGTAACCAAAATTACTGTGCAATATGGGTGTGCATCTACACATGCACTCCTGTATTGCGCTGTAAATATGATGACTTATCCCAACTTGAGCATAAATTTGATACCTGCATCATGCAGGTATCCAATTTATGCCCAATTCATTACTGCACAGTAATGCATGTGTACACTCATTACTGTGCAATAATAACTCAGGGGGGCCTCCCTGCTGGGTCTGCCCAGCCACTAGGGTACCAGCCTGAGCCTAGCCTCAGGGCTCCTGGCTGGCTCCCTCTCCTGGCTTCAACTTGGGACTAAAGTTAGTCCTAACTGTATTTATTGGCTGACAGCTGGTAGTTGCTCAACAGCAGTGCCCTGAGAGCTCAGCTGCCCTTCTCCCTGGCAATAGCTCTACTCCCCATCCCCCAGCAACAGGAATCATGACTGATACCCTGTCCCCTGTGTCTGGACCTTCACTTCTTCACTGCCACCTAGATCTAAACTCTTCACTCACCCAGGTACTGAGACCCCCTCAACCAAATTTCTCTGCCTTTACCATTACTTTCCATGCTGTCTTCCCAAGCACTTTCCTACTCTCATACTTCTGTCTCAGAAGTTCCCTTCTCACACATTATCCCAATTTCCCCATCTAGTGCATCTCCAAACCTGTCTGCTTTTATTGATCCCTTCCTTTGTCTTCCAACCTCTGTTTCTCCAAGCATCCCATGTGTAATACTCCTGTCCTTCAAATACTACATTCTTATTGCTGAATAGGCAGCAGGCTGTGCTCAGGCTGTATCCTCTCTGTAATGGCCAGCAGAAGCATTAAACCTTCCATTTCCTCTTCCTGATGTGCCCATCACCAGAGGATGAAATCACTGGAAGCTTAAGAACCAATCTCTTGTGGCTAGGAGGGTAGAAAGAATGTTCTTTGCCTTGTTAGGCAGCTGACTCTGAAAAGAACATCAGGAGGCAGCTAACAAGCAGTGAAGAGGAGGTTGTTTAGTAGTAAGGAAGGTAGTGAGTGGATTAGTTAGTGGGTTATTTAGAGGAGAGGGTGGTGATAAATGATATCGAAGAATTGATTGGTTATGGAAGAAGAACCAAGGATAAATTCTGTAGGCACAGTTGCACCTACCTTTTGTATCATGCCAAAGGAGCAACAGCCATAGACTATTTTTAAGTACCCAAGCAGGTAAGAATTCTTCACCCCCAACATCTCCTTCATGCTCAGCAGCATGTTCTCTCCCTTTCCATTTTCTCCCCTCCCCAACCCATCACTGCTTCTACCCCACTGTACCCATCTAACCAGGGAGCAGGGGATCTCCAGAGTTGCTTCTGCCCTGCTCAGCTGGGCCTATGCAAGAAACTGGGCAGCAGCAGACAGTGGATGTTCCTTGCCAGACTCAGGGAGTGGGAACCCACACAGATTCACTGCTGCTGTTGTTCTAAGCTAAGCCAGGGAGTGCAGCCACCCCTCCAGTGCCAGTTGCTGCTCCCACGCTACATTTAAAAAAAATCCTGGATCTGCCTTTGACCAAACATGTTTGCAGCTAAGGTCTTGGAATTATATTGGGGAATTAAGGAAAAGATTCTTAAGGATAGATTTAGAAAAGGGAGCAATTAATTGTTGGAAGTTAAATATCAGTGAATTGGGGAGTTGAGAGGCACGTCCAGATGAGTGCATGTGAGATCAGCATAGCAATGTATAGCCTTCATTCAAGTGCATGCTCATCAGTTTTAGTGGGAAACAGATTATAGTATGGGTGACCGGTGCCACCTTAGGGGGGGTATGTACACCCCCAGCGACCAGTCAGCAACCGCAGGGGTGGGGCCCACGGCTAATCTCGCTGACTGGAGGGGAGTCCCCCTGTGGCCAATCTCACTGACTGGGGACAGGGTCTCCCACAGCCAATTTGGCCAACAGGGGGTGGCACATGTGGCTCCTGGAAGTGCACTCCCTATGTGTCACCACTGATTATAGTATGATATAACATCTTGACATGTTCTCTCTCAAATGCAAATTTAAATCCTGGCCTCTGTCAAAGTGTCAAACAACATACAGTTTTGAACTTTGGCCTGGCATAGATTGAACTGGCCCATTTTATGGAGGTGTAGCATGTGCTGAATTGCATTTATTTTTCAGTCTGTGACTTACTACACTTGTGTCAGTACAGAACATGCTATTGACTTTATAACAACTTTGTAAGTGTTGGTTTCTCTACAGACAATTTGAAGCCTTGATCCTGCAAATGCTTGATACCTTAACCTAAGGTATTGTAAGTGGTCCCAGTGACTGTAACCTTACTCTTAAGAGTAGATAAATTTGTATGTGTGCATCACAACAGACCAGAACCCAGGGTTCTGACCTTGCAGTGAATTAGCCTTATGCTTCTGAAGAGTTCTGGTAACTGCCCCCCTCCCCCCACCCAACCCCCCAGTGAAATACAGGCAGCTAGATCCTGGCAAATGTGATCTTTAAATCATGAAATTAAGTTTATTCATTGTTGGACCAAGAGTGAAATAATATTTACCCTCGTTCACTGCAGTTGTAGGAAAAGTGGTAGGATTTGCTGAGATTTTTCTCAGGTTTTCAGCAGAGGAAACAGAGTAACAGATTCTGTAGTGAAATTGGACATCTTTCAGTCCATTTACAGGAGTGTATCCAGTTCTGCTATTCCAGTCACATAAAGGAACAAATACTATGCAAAGAGAGGACTGTATCTATCCCTCTTTTAAGAAAAAAACAGTGTTTTATTATTTCACTCACTGGATGCTGAGCACTTTTCAAATATACAGTGATAGTTTCTGGTCTGAGGAGCTCAAAGTCTCTAAGAACACACAAATATCCAGGGGGAAAGGAACAGAAGCACAATAGGCAAATTGGATACAGTTTGTATACAAGTCCACCAGAATCATTGTAAGCAATATGGATTTAAAAGCAAAAAGGGTTGAAACTGGATGAGCCCAGGGAGATTACGCTCCATGGGGCGCCACTCAATATTAGCACTTTTAGATGTCCAAACACCCACACATGATTCAGCAGATAAACCCAGAGATTTCAAGTGGGAATCCGTTGAGTCAAAAATATTCTGACCTGTTGAGTTCAGTCTGAGTTCTTGGTGACACAAGAATTGTTCTATTATTTCTCCTTAGTCAAGAAACAAGTGAAAGTTAAGAGCTGGCATTTTCTGATGGGTGCCTTGAGTCTAAAAAGGTTGGGAACCCTGGAATAATCTATTACCATCTTTATAACAACTCTTTTTGTTATCAAATGCTCCCTCAGTCTTCCCTGCTCCAGATTAGAATCCCAGTTCTTCCAAGCTATCCCTGCATGCCATGTTTTCTGAACCTCTAATCAGGTTTGTTGCTGTGCTCTAGATACTTTCCAATTTGTTTGTGTCTTTCTTGAAGTGCAGTGCCCACAGTTGAGCACAGTAGTCCAGGTGAGTCTTCATTGCTTCTGAACAGAATGGAAGAATCACTTTTTGTTACTTGCATGCAACACTTAACATTTCCCAATATGCTATTTGCTTTTTTTTGCATCAGAACTACACTGTTAATTTATACTCAGTTTATAGTTCAATATAAACTACAGGCATGTCTACACTTGCTTTTACATGTACCTAAACTTAATGTGCATTTGCCTAATGTACATTAAGGTGATTTAGGTGCATGTCCACATATATGCATGCTAAGGCACATCAACATAGTGTGTGTACCGACTTGGAACTAAAGTTAGTTCCAAGTCAGTCGACATGCACAACATTTATGTACCATAGCTATTTGTGCCTAAATTTGACACCTGCTTTTGCAGATATCAAATTTAGGCACAAATAGCCTAAAATCACCATTTTAAAGGTGTGTTGGGGTATACACATGTAAACCCATGCCCTTAATGCACCTTAAAAATTGCTAATGCACCTTTAAATTGGCATGTGTACATGTACCCTTCAAGTCCTTTTTTACTGCATTGGTACATTGTTCTCCTACATTTGTTATTCAAGGTTATGGATGTGAAAAAGGCAGAGTGCTGGAGGTGATATAAGAAAATGAGATGAAAGTATATTTTTTGTTTCTTGGAATAGTATCGTGCATCTGTTTATTTTCAGACTAGTCAAATGTTTGTTTGTAAAATGATTAATCTAATCCACAATAAACCTGATGAGGAAAATTCAACTCTTTATACTAGGAATGCTAATTTGAGTCTCTCTCTCTCTCTCTCTCTCTCTCTCTCTCCATATATATATATATGTATGTATATGTACACCCATATGTATATACATACATATAAATATATAACAAAACTAAGAGATTGTTTTGGTTGGGGGGAAGGGGGAGTTTGGATAAATTCTGCCCAGAATGCTATCCACATGGCACATCTTCATGTTACTGGGAAATAAAATGTCAATAGACAGACATGAGGAAATGCCTCTAAACTGGAAAAAGGAAGATGTCTTGAAGCATACAGTGTCTTGCATGTCATAGTTCATTTTATGTACTAAGTTGCAGAGATGAAGTGAAATGAAACAGGTGACTGAGTGAACTCAGAGTGTAGCCGCTTGGGAAACACTGGATGATCATGTCCAACACGCATGCACACACTCACGCATGCATGCAAGCAGAAGGAAACCAAGCAGATTTTTCTGTTACCCAGAAAGGATGAGTAGCCTGAGGTGTTATGTGCTACCTCACTCTTCAAGAAGTCTATTGAAATTGGCAGGATTATTTGGAGAGTAAAGTAATACAGGGTGCATCTGCACATGCAGTTAATGTAAAGCAATAAATTCTGATGCGTATCACACCGTAGTGTATTACTCCTGGGCACCACATTTGCACATGTGCCTGGGACCACAGCACATTGATCCAGGTCAGAGCAGCCCCAGCTGGCAGGGGGTCTGGGACATCAGCCTGCCAGCCTGGGGGTTGCTCTGACCCAGCTCAATGTGTTGTGGAGGGGCTGGCTGAAGCATGAGGTGTTCCAGTGTGGGGCTAGCCAGCAGGCACTCCCTGCACTGAAGCACCCTCATGCCTCAGTCAACCCCATCAGTGTCTTCACATGTGTTGTGGTGGAATACTTTACTTTGCTGCAGGATAGTATTTGTATATGCAAGTACTATCCTGCGGCAGAGTAAATTAGTTTACTGCAGCCTAATTGTGTTGCATGTGTAGACTCTGATGTTTTATTGTAGAGCTAAATAGGCAGCGCCACAGTAAAGGTCTCATGTAGACATGGCCACAATTGCTAAGGCTGGCTGTATCTGACTTGTTCTGGGCCATGGCCATGGGAGTCACTCATTTCACCCCTTGTATTTTTTAGATAACTGTGTTTCTTCCATTTTCCCACTTTGTTTGTTGACAGTGCACTACTTTTTAATCTAGTAGGATGGGGACACAATCTGTTTTGATGTGGTCAGTAATGTAGTTATGGGAGGTGGGGTTTGTCTGTGTGAGAAAATCATACAGAGTTGTATTTTTAAAGTGGAACAACTTGAGCTGTTGTCATCTACACAGATCAAAGGAAATCAATGAACACATGCACCTTACCATAAAAGGCAAGGACCCTAAAGCCAGCCAAGATCAGTGTAATCTCATCTTAAATTAAGGAAATAGAGGTCCCAAAACAAAACTTTGGTATAGTGACTGCCAACCTTACAGTTTCCATTTTTCGATTCTGGACTGTCTATAAAAGTTCTGACAAAACAAGGTTATTATCAGTGTCATACTTGAAAATAAGCTCTTATCAATCATTATCTCATCAATCATCTCAAAAAGTGAAGCTAAATATTTTTGAAGGTATCCAGAGTGGCAGTCTATCTTCATCAAATGAGCATCAGAGAGGAGCTGAATTGCTTTGACAGCTGTGGGCCAAATGTAAAAAGCACGAGGAGGGGAAAGATATTCAGGTTCATAATGGATATGCTAGTTTGGATTGAAAACAAAACCTGATTGAAAGTGAACTTAGGTTTATCTTGAAGGCGTGCATGCATGTGTGTGTTACACTGGTTGTATTAACATATCTGGCAGGGAGAACTTTTGTGGCATGCTGCTGTGCAGCGTTCCAGTTCATATTGCAAATGAAACTTGGTCAAAGGAATGTGCAGCTATTTATAGACGAGATTTCTAACAATTTTTTTACAGACAAGGAAGGGTACGTGGGAGATACTCGCCATTCGCAAGGGGTACAATCCCTGTGAATGGGGAAATCTGCAAATACTGTACTGCATTCATGAACGTCATCTGCATTCATGAGTGGCATGTGCCCCCTGAAGCTGGGGGGGCATGGCTGCACTGGCAGTGGTGGGAGTGCGGCAGCAGGAGTGCAGCAGCACCAAGCGTGGAGCTCCCACAGATGCCGCCGGCACTGTAACAAAGTGTCATCACACTGCACCACGAATATTCAAAACCACAAATGCCAAATCCATAAATAATGAGAGTTTGCTGTAGTTCTTTTTTTTAAATGAATTGAAATACATGAATAAATCAAAAGAATAGAGTTAAATCTTTTTCTACGTTATTGGGTACCTGGAATTTGAAGCCAATAGCAAAAGCTGGCAATGCCAAACTACTATGAGAAGAGCTGCTTGAGAGAACTCCTTGTCATATTTACAAAATGGAGTGGTAAGGCATGATTGGTATTTTAGGTACGAGCCCTCTAGCCATCCTTAACTGCACAGTCACTCCAGTCCACATTGTGGACCAAATTCCACAATCGTCACTTTTGCTACCGTTAGCAGAGAACCACATCCCTGTACAAACCAAAAACAATGAACTAGCCATTTGGTTAAGGAATAGGAATATTCTGACTCAGGTGATGTTCCTGAGGTTATGAAAATAGAGCCTGGGTCTCCTGGTTCCTAGCCCAGGACCACAGCACCATCCTCCCACCCTTTAAAAATAATTTTCATTAAAAAAAATAATAATGGCAGAGCATAATGGGAAAACATTTATGAAGGAAAGAGAGGGAAAGTCCTGAGGCTGAATAGACTCATGCATGTCCTTAACATCAGTAGTCCCACACCTAGGTGACCCACTATAGTTCAGGTATGCTATTCTCTATAGCCAGCAGCCAACATGCAAGTGATGTGCTTGCCATCACACATCCAGGCATCTTTGACTCCCCAGCCCAAGCACACAGGTAACCACTTACAGCTGGGTCAACTTGGGGACTACCTTAAGCATGACTTAGTTCCATTTTGCTGTATGCTCAAATTTAAAAATATCCATAATCTTTAAGTAGAATCTTTAAGTAGAAAGCTCTACAAACTATTTGAGCTTCTTTATAAAAGTACTCAAAGAATTAAATGCAATATGAAAAAGTCAATTTGTGCAAAAACAAATAGAAATAATGGAAATAAACCAGTTATTTATTTCTTTTGTTTTGTGAGAGCACATTTGCATTATGGGGATGCCTCAGACTCAATATTATGACCATAATAAACATTCTTTAATTATAGGATAATTTCTGATGGGAGGTGTATACAAATCAATAAGGGCTTATACAAATTAAAGAACAATCCTTTTTCTAAGCAGTAAAAGTTTGACCCTTTGAATTACTGCAGTAATTGCTTATTACAAAAGTTATTGCTTATTTCAATATCACAAACAAGAATACTTTTAATCAAAAAGCAAAGGAAGAGTCAAGAAACCACAACATACAAGAAACTAACTTTTTTCTCTTGCTTTATTTTGCTTTAGAAGTTTTGTGCTGATGCCTTTTAAATTTTACAATATTATCACTTCAAGGCAGGAGCAAGTACCTCTTTAAAAAGTACTTAATACATTCTTCAGCAATGATCTCAGCAGTACACTATATCTTATCAGAGTAAAAATGAAGTGTGTGAGGCCATAACTTAGATTTCATAGATTTCATAGATTTCATAGACATTAGGGCTGGAAGGGACCTCGGGAGATCATCGAGTCCAGCCCCCTGCCCAAAGGGCAGGAAGTCAGCTGGGGTCATAGGATCCCAGCAAGATAAGCATCCAATTTACTCTTGAAGGTGTTCAATGTAGGCGCTTGAACCACCTCCGCTGGCAGACTGTTCCAGACCTTGGGGGCTCGGACAGTGAAGAAATTCTTCCTTATGTCCAGCCTGAAACAGTCTCGCAGGAGTTTGTGACCGTTCGACCTCGTCATCCCATGGGGCGCTCTGGTGAACAGATGTTCCCCCAGATCCTGGTGGTCACCCCTGATAAACTTATAGGTGGCCATCAGATCACCCCTGAGCCTGCACTTTTTCAGGCTAAAGAGTCCCATGGCTCTCAGCCTGTCATCGTAAGATCTGTTTTCCTGACCTCTGATCATGCGCGTGGCTCTCCTCTGCACTCTCTCAAGCTTCTCCACATCCTTTTTGAATTGTGGAGCCCAAAACTGGACGCAGTACTCCAGCTGCGGCCTCACCAAGGCCGAGTACAAGGGGAGAATGACGTCCCGGGATTTGCTCGAGAAGCATCTATGGATGCACGCCAGCATTTTGGTTGCTTTACTAGCTGCAGCATCGCATTGGAGGCTCATGTTCATCTTGTGGTCAATGATGACCCCCAAGTCTTTTTCTTCTGTAGTGCTAACCAACGTAGCACTGCCGAGCCTATAAGGGTGCTGCATGTTTTTCCTCCCAAGGTGGAGAACCTTGCATTTTTCGGTGTTAAACACCATGAGGTTCTCGTCTGCCCATTTGCTGAGCTTGTCCAGGTCAGCCTGGATCACCCGCCTATCTTCTGGCATGGATGCTTTGCCCCAAAGTTTGGTGTCATCGGCGAACTTGGCCAGTCCAGTCCTGACTCCAATGTCCACATCGTTAATGAATATGTTGAACAGTATGGGTCCCAGGACAGGGTCTTGAGGGTCCCCACTGGTCACAGGGCACCACGATGAGTGACTGCCATCAATCACAACCCTCTGGGTCTGACCACGAAGCCAATTTCCCACCCAGCGGATCGTGGTGGAGCCAAGGCCACAACTGGGCAGTTTGTCCAAGAGGTGATCATGGGATACCAGATCAAAAGCTTTTTTGAAGTCAAGATATATGACATCAATCTCTTCTCCCTTGTCCAGGTGATAGGTCACCTGGTCATAGAAGGAAATGAGATTGGTCAAACAAGACCTACCCGCACCAAACCCGTGCTGGCTGTCCCTTAGAATGTTAGCCTGGGCCAGTCCCTCAAGGATGGCCTCCTTAATAAACTTTTCTAGGATCTTCCCCAGGATAGAAGTCAGGCTAATGCTATTAGAATAGCATAATACTTTAAAGAAATGGATTAGCTTAGGTGAATAATTATACTGGAGCACATATAACTCAAAGCCATACTGAGCAACTGGTAAGGTAGAGAGGCAGAGCAAAAGGGACATGTTACCTGCTAGGAGAAGGTAAACTGTCCATTTTCTAAATTTTTTCATAAATATTTTTTTCCCCTGTGGTCTGAGATTTCAGTGAGCAAGAACTCTTCTAGGCAGAAAAGTATTGCTGCTTATAGTTAAGGCTTCTTAAGTGTTCAGTGAAAAAGGTGCTTTTTAGATGCTTATGGTCTATGCTTAAATATTGGGTCATTTCATAGGAGAAAATTGAGCTAATCTGAAGTACAGCTCAACCTCTGAGTGCTGTTAATGTCCCTATGGAGAAATAACAGAAAATGGAGTGTTGATGGAGTTTGTAAACCAACCTATAGAACTTTATTGCAGAGATGCTGGTAATTCTCTCTCTAAAAGCTTCTAGAAACATTTTATAGGACTTGGTTTACTTTCGGTTGAATAGACTTCTTTTCTGTTCAGTTCAATGGGATTGTTTCATAAAGATAAATGATAAAAGCAGTTCACAACTGTGTGTTTAAAGGGAATCTCTCTTTGATGGAGTGATTCTGTTTTGAAATAGAGACACGTGACTGAATACGTGTCAGCATGGATTTCAGTGAAGTGTGTGAGAGGATAATGTTTGATTTCCCTTGGTTTTGATGGTTCAAAGCCTTCCTTTTGTTTTATAATGTAGTAATATCTTGATTACCAGGGATCCTGGTTTTCTCTGATTAAAAACATCTCAAATTCTATGATAACCGCCCCCAAATCCATGATTAAAATGAAACACCACTATATATGTAAATAAACACAATGTTTTATTGATACATTTACAATTTTAAAGCAATTTGGAAGCCTATCAGTGCCTCAATCACTATAATAAAATAAATTCTACATAGCTATACATTTTGATATTTGATTTGGGGATTTTTTCATGGAAAATCAGAGTTCCCCCTGCCCTGCTTAGATCACCAAAACGCAGGTCCAGGCCCCTCACCCTCCACCCAGTGTCCCCTGGGCCCTGCTGGTACCACTCTCCCCAGTCCTGCTGGAGTGGGTCCCCAACTGCCAGGGCTATGGGGCCAGGGACCTGAGTCTGCAGCC
Organism: Crocodylus siamensis; assembly: GCF_052110815.1. Lineage (NCBI taxonomy): Eukaryota > Metazoa > Chordata > Crocodylia > Crocodylidae > Crocodylus > Crocodylus siamensis. The sequence goes on along the minus strand of NC_143398.1, from coordinate 124,534,515 downwards.
TGCTGCCCCCCACAGCAGCACCTGATAGGGTGGCCATCATAGAGGACAGTCCAGTTGTCCTCTGTCCTCCATTGATACTAAACCTGACATGCTTATTTCTCTTGAAAAGAAAAATAGAGGACATAAAGGTGTCAGGTTTCATATCAGTAGAAGACAGAGGACAGAGTAGCAGAAAACCGGAGTGTCCAAGCCCCAGTGGCTGCCCATGCGAGGTAGCAGCTGCTGCAGGAGAGCAGAGCCTGGTTCCCCCTCCCCTATTGGTGGCACAGCCGGGGAGGTGGGGGTCTGCCTGCTGTGGCACATGCCACCCAGATCTGTGTGCAGGGTGAGTGCAGGTGTGGGCTAACTGCTGTTGGCTCAGGCTCCCTCCCCTGCTGCCCCTCCCTTGGGGCCTCCATGGCCTAGTGGGTGGGACCCAGGGTGGCAGGGTACAGCAGGGCCAGGCAGGGAAGCTCCTTGCTACTGTAAGCCCCACACCATCCTGGTAAGACACCCCCTGCCCACCCAGCAACAGGGAGGGGCATGACTCCATGCTGCCACCTCTGCTGTTGCTGCTGCTGCTGCTGCTGCTGCTGCTGGGGGGGCAGAGCATGCCTCATGAGGGCAGTGCAGGGCTTGCAGCAGCAGGGAACTTCCCCACCTGGTCCCGCTCTGCCATGCCACACCTGATCCAACTCACTGGGCTACAGAGGCCCCAGGGAGAGGGCAGCAGGGCAGGAAGCCCAAGCTGGGAGCAGGAAGCCCACCCCTGCCTTGCTCACAGATCTGGGAAGCACGTGGTTCCCTGCTCCTCTGGGAGTGTGCATAAGGGCAGGGAGACAGCCGCACCCCACCCATGTCCCAGATGAGCCACCTGCAGCTCTGTCCCACTCCCTGTCTGGGTCCTGTGGCTGCACATTCCAGCCCCAGGCCCCAAGCCCCACATACCATCGAGATGGGCAGAAGCCCAAGCTCCAGCCCCAGCTCTGCCCAACTCCCTCGCTTCCTCCTTATAGGGGCCTCAGTCTGCACTCCCCTCCTGCCAGACTTACCTGCAGGAGCTCTTCTCCAAGCTGCCTGGTGGTCATGTGCATAACATGGCACCCTCTGCCTGATTGCCCACCTCAAAATCCCCCCAGTAGACCTGTGCAAAACCACTAGTCCTTGTTCTGGATTCAGATCACTGTCCCAGACTGATTTAGCTGAATCTGATTCAGAGATTTGGCAGTTGCTGAATCAGCCAAATTTCCAAATCAGCCCCATTCCATGCCTGCTTTCCCAGCACCATCAATGGCTGGCTGTCCCACTCGGCCCCAGTGTTGCACAAAGGCAGTTTGTTTCTTTGGAGGCGCGCAGAGATCACAGACACACATACATTAAACGGCACAATGGTGGTATTTGTTTGCAAACAAAGGTCAGAGCAGAGTCAGGTACTCAGATTACTCTGACCAAGCATTGGTGTTTGCAAGCGAAATTTATCTTCTCTGTCCTGGGCACGTGTGCAGAAACAGGAACTCTTACAGCTTACTTCCGTTTCATACAAGCAGACATGTAAGTTACATCACTACATACATCGCATGCATAGTATAATTAACTACTTAAGTATTCAGGGCGGAGAAGTAAATATTCATCAGCTAATTAAGCATGCTCAGAAACTACAACAGGTCACCAAAAGTTTACTTCCCCCCGCCCCTTTCAAGGACACAGATAATTGAATTTTGGCTCCTGCAATCCGCATGAGAAAGACTTAAGGCAGGTGAGGGGGAGAAACTGCAATTAGCATGAGAAAGGCTGTGGCAGGACTGGGAAACAAAGAAGTCTTTGGCAGTATCTCTTTCTTATCAGGTGCAAGATGCAAGCTGTGCATTTCTAACAATATTCTATTTCTAACAATATTCCCCCCTCAAGATGCTTTCTGCTGCCCATTCTTAACTAGTACCCTTAACATCCGCCTTACTACTCACTAGCCACTTTGGGGCCAAAGGAAAAGCCCTCCAAGGCCACCGGCCTCCGGCCTCTTGGAGTCCCCCACAGGCCCAGCAGTTGGTGAGATTGAAGGTACCTGCAATTCTTTCCATCATGTCAACATACAAATTTGCTTCTGTGGGAGCAATTGGGGGAAATGTGTATATAGGGTGGCGGCTAGGGCGATTCAATCCTGCCTCTTTTACCACATAGATAACAACAAGGCATATTAAGATTCCCACCATATTCTCCCTTTCTTGAGATCAAATACAGCCTAAACTTTTTCTTTGTCACTTCCTTGTCTGATTTTCTGGACTTTGATTAAGCTGTTTCAGGCGCACTTGGAGATCACCAGTAGGTTCACGGCTCCACCTACTGGCTTCTTGTTCCGAGGACAGCTCACTTCTGGAGTGAGCCCATCCTGGGAGTTGGTGTCCTCTGACACTCGTGGATGTCGTTTCACACGGGTATGGTGTATCCAACGGTCATGGCCAGCAATCTTTACAGCGGTGTGGGTTGTTAGAAGTACCTGGAAAGGGCCACTCCACCTCTCAGTCAAAGGTTCCTTTTTCCACCGCTGCACCAAGACCCAGTCTCCCGGGCAGAAGTCATGTACTGGAACATCTAAAGGCAGACGCTGAAAGGAGGCTGCATACCTGTGAAGAGAAGACAAGACAGACTGCAAAGCAATAACATACATATGAAGCTCACTATTACCTAATTCAAAAGTTACATTTTCTCGCATCCCAGGGGGTAAGACTCGAGGGGGCTTGCCAAACATAATTTCATATGGGGTTAATTTAATACCCCGTAGGGGAGTGTTTCGGATGCAAGTAAGAGCTAGCGGCAGTGCTTGAGGCCACTTAAGGTGTGCTTCAATACAGATCTTGGTGAGTAGAGTCTTTAAGGTCCTATTCATGCGTTCCACTTGTCCTGAACTCTGTGGTCTCCATGGTGTGTGTAGTTTCCAAGTGATCTTGAGGGCTTGTGTGACCTCTTGAACTACCTTTCCCACAAAGTGTTGTCCTTGGTCCGACTCGATGGATTCAGGTAGAGAATACCGGGGAATGATCTCCTGCAACAGATACTTCACTACTGTAGCCGCAGTGGCAGTCCTGGTGGGCCATGCCTCGACCCAACCGGAGAGCTGGTCTACCATGACAAGTAAAAACCCATGATGTCCGGATCGTGGGAGCTCAGCAAAATCAATCTGCCATGCTTGTCCAGGGTATGCTGCCCAGGGTCTACCTCCAATTGGCACAGCAGGTTTCATTAGAGGGTTTACTTTCTGACATGTGATGCACCTGGTAGCAATACGCTGAGCTTCCACATATAGCCCTGGAGCTACTGCTTGGCGGATCACTAGAACACCCATAGCCAAGCCTCCCATATGGGTACTTGCATGGAGCTGATGCAGCACCTCCCGAAGCAATGGCCTAGGTATCATGACTTTCCCTCCTGGTACTATCCACCACCCCTGGGAGTTCTTTTCTGCACAAGCCTTCTGCGCAAATTTATCTTCTTCAGGGGAATACTGCGGGACTAAATCCTGGACGTATGGCCATCTGGCATGGGACATGGCCTGCCTGGATACTTCCTCCGCCTCTCCACCAATAAATGCGGCTTCTTTTGCTGCTGCATCAGCCTTTGCATTTCCAAGCTTATGCTTTTCCTCAGCAGCCTTCCCAAGGGCTCGCACATGAATTACTGCTACCTCTTTAGGCTGGTGGAGTGCCTCTAGTAGCTTGATAATCTGAGGGCCATTAGCAATTTTATTCCCAGAAGCCATAATGAAACCCCTTTCTTTCCACAATAGTCCGTGTGCATGAACCGTAGAGAAAGCATAGCGAGAATCAGTGTATACATTAACCCACCTGCCTGTCCCCAACTGTAATGCTCGGGTGAGCGCAGTGAGTTCCGCAGCCTGTGCCGACCATGAGCTCGGCAATGACTCCCTCCATACTACCTTATCCAAGGTTACCACTGCACATCCTGTTCATCTTTTTCCATCGATGACAGAGCTGGAGCTGTCTACGAAGTATTCAGCATCTGGGTCTTCAGTTGGGTCCTCAGCAAGATCAGGTTGCACCTGTGTGGTTTGATTCAGGACCTCAAGGCAGCCATGCGTTGGTTTCCCTGGTTCCAGCAGCAAGGTTGCAGGGTTCAAGGCTGTAGTATGTTTGAAAGTAAGTCCTGGATTAGAGAGCAAAAATATTTCATACCGTGATTGTCTGGAGGGGTTGAGAAACTTTCCTCCCTCAGTCCCTAGAATCTGGGGAACTCCATGTGGGGTGTGTACTTCCATGTCCGCACCCATGACTATCTTCTGGGCTTCTTCAACAACCACTGCTGTGGCTGCCACAGCCCAAAGACAGGTTGGCCACCTGAGCGCAACCGGATCTAGAACCTTTGAGTAATATCCCACGGGTCTCCAGGTTTGGCCTGATGGCTGTGTCAACACCCCTGATGCAACCCCTCGATTCTCATGAACATACAGTCGATATGGCTTTTTATTATTTGGGATGGCCAGGGCAGGGGGCTGGGTTAATGCTGCCTTAAGCAAATCAAAGGCATGCTGCATTTCTTTAGTCCATTTCCATTCAGTGAGACTCTCCTTAGTCAGGGAGTCATACAGTGGTCTAGCCTTTCCACCATAATCTGGTATCCATAGTCGACAGAACCCAGTTAGCCCTAGGAATGCCCGCAGCTCCTTGGGTGACTTAGGTGAGGTTAGACCTTGGATTGCCTGTATGCGATCTGCACTCAGGGCTCTGACTCCTTTTGAGAGCTTATATCCCAAAAATGTAACTTGAGGCTGACGTATTTGGGCTTTCTCTCTAGAGACCTTATATCCTTTTTCCCCTAGGGTGTTTAGCAGTGATCTGGTGGCTTCCTCGCAGAGTTGCAAATTTGGGCTTGCAACTAGCAGGTCATCCACATACTGGAGGAGAGTCACTGTGGGGTGTGATCTCTTCCACTCCTCCAAGTCCTTCTGAAGGGCAAGTCTGAAAATATGGGGGGCTGCTATGAATCCTTGTGGGAGAACTGTTCACATGAGCTGGGCTTTATGGAAAGTATCTGGGTCCTCTCATTCAAAAGCAAACAATTTTTGACTCTCGGTGAAGGGGAATGGAGTAGAAAGCATCTTTCAAATCTAGCACTGAAAATATTTCAGCTTCCCCCGGTACTTGTGTCAAAATCGTGTGTGGGTTCGGGACTACAGGGTGGTCTGAAAGGACCTTCTTATTTACTGCTCGCATGTCTTGGACCAGTCTATATGAGACCCCATCTGCCTTCAGCACTCCAAGAATGGGGGTATTATATGGTGAGGACCCTTCCACTAGCCATCTGTACTTCTTGTATTTCTCTATTAACGGCTTGAGTCCAACTCTGGCCGCTCGGCTGAGTGGATATTGCTTTACCTGAACGGGCCCCTCCCCATCCTTGAGTATGATCCTTACCGGGGAGACCGACTTAGCTCACGCAGGGGTTCCATCAGCCCATACCGAAGGGTCTACTCCAGTCATGTGATCTTCAGAACTTCCTACAGGGCGTCGGTCCTCCAGGAGAGCCATCTGATAGTTTGAGCTCTGCTTGACAGGTAACTGGGCCACCATCTGATCGTCTGTGAAAAATATCTCAGCTTGCAGTTTTGTGAGTAGGTCCCACCCAAGTAGTGCAACCGGGCAACTTGGAGAATATACAAAGGAGTGCTCAAGCAAATGGTCCCCCACTTTGGTGAGAAATGGCTTACAAACAGGGAGTCGGGATTGCGTTCCCTCAATCTCTTTCACAAGAACATGCTGCTCACTAGCTCCTGCACAGGGTGGTTTTTCTGGAATCATTGAAAATGTAGCCCCAGTATTCACCAAGGCTTCAAAGTTTTTGCCACCAACCCTAATGGTTACCATGGGATCTTCTCGGGCTCCAACCCAAAGGGTAGTGGTCTTAGATCCCCGTCCCCTTCATTCTGTGTCCTCACCCTTTTCCTCTGCCTGCATGAGGTGACCTCTTGGTTCACCCTCTCTCTTCTCCTTTAACTTTGGGCATTCCCTCTTCCAGTGTCCTTTCTCCCTGCAGTAAGCACAAACGTCTGCTCCCACTCTTTCTCCTTTCCCTTTCTGTATCCCAGCCTTTTCAGGGTTACCTCCAGTTATAGCAGCTGCCAGCGCTGCCATCTGTCACTGAGCCTTTTTATCCTCCTTGTGCTTCTGCACTTGCTCACGATTCCCATATACCTTATATGCAATTTCCACCAGCTCTGAAATCGGTTTCCCAGCACCTCCCTCAGTTTTCTGTAGCTTCTAAGAATATCAGCAGCGGACTGACCAATAAACATAAGATTTACCATGCGTTGATTATCTGGGGCTTCTGGATCTAGGTCCGAAAACTTGCGGAACGCCTCATATAGCCTCCCGAGGAAAGCTGAGGGATCCTCTTCTATTCCCTGTCTCACTTCATACAATTTAGACAGATTAGTAACCCGAAGCACTGCCTTCCCCATTGCTTCCACTATAATCCCCAGATACCATGCACTCAGCTCTCTTCCTTCTGCGGTATGATTATCCCATCTCAGTTCCTCAACAGGGCAGGTATCACACAAGGTACGACCAGCAGCTCCCTCCGCTTCTACCCTGGCTGCTGCAATGCGCTCTGTTGTACCCAACACTAATCTCCTCTCCTCCAGGGTCAGGAGGGTTTGGAGCATCATCTGGACATCAGCCCAAGTGGGTCGATGGGTTTGCCCAATGGATCGAAACAAGTCCCTCATCTTTTCAGGGTCTTCACGAAAAGAGGGGCTCTGATTCTTCCAGTTAAATAAATCTGAAGTACTAAATGGGGTGTAGACAAAAGTTGCATTGCCCCCCTCTCCAATAACCTCTCGCATCGGACAATTCAGCACCGGCCGTGATTCTACAGTCTTGCACAAATAATAGCCCTTATTCTCTGATTCAGATGGGGCACTTGGCTGAAGCACACGATCTGAATTATTAGGTATGCTTTGATACGCCGGCGGTGGTTTCCCTGAGGGAGGGAGCTGTGGTGCAGAGGGACTGGATCCCGAGGAGGTGTCTGATTCATCCTCGCTACCTGACAGGGTGACCGGAGAGCAGGTCCGATACTCAGCCAATTCAGAATCTCCCCCCTCATTAGACTCAGGGAGTACAGGCGGTCCTCCTCGAGTCTTTCCTTTAACAACCATCACATGAGACTTTACTAAGCATTTCTTAATCCAAGGTGGCTGATTTTGAACCACTTCCAACCAACAATCTATATAAGGAAATTGATCCCAATCTCCCTCCTGCATAACTATTTCATGGATAGCTATCACTTCTTTTACTACAAAGGATCCTTTCGGGGTCCAGTGGACCCCAAATGTTGGCCACTTGAGTTGATAAAACTTAATTAAATCACCCTTTTTCATCTTCACCCCATAATCTGCCTGCTTTGCAAATTTACTGAAGTTTTGTAATATACAACCCAAAAGGCGTACCTGAGTTTTCTACACAGGAGCGACCCACACCCATATTAATGCCCACAAGAGTGCGCTCAATGCACACCAAATACCAAAAGATCCTAGTCACAGACTGTTCGCAAAAGTACGTCTTATGCACACCAAATACCGGGCCAAAAATCTCCCAGTATGAAACCGAATCAAACACGTTTTTGTCCCCGGATCCAGACCAGATTGGGCAAGGGAATTCGTATACTCACTCAGGTATCCCAGAGATCTCGATCAGAATGCCGGAACGTGTGTGTCTGGCATCAAAAATTTTGCACAGGAGCTTTTAATCTCTCGGATACCCCGATTCACGTCTCAAACCCCCTGGGCGAGCCCAAAAAGGCGGCTCGGTGCGGACTCCCCATGGTGGCAGAGACGATCTTGTCACTGGGTTCCGAGGTGATCCAGAAGACGTCCTGCCGCGGTCGCCAGATTTGTTGCACAAAGGCAGTACGTTTCTTTGGAGGCGCACAGAGATCACAGACACACATACATTAAACGGCACAATGGTGGTATTTGTTTGCAAACAAAGGTCAGAGCAGAGTCAGGTACTCAGATTACTCTGACCAAGCATTGGTGTTTGCAAGCAAAATTTATCTTCTCTGTCCTGGGCACGTGTGCAGAAACAGGAACTCTTACAGCTTACTTCCGTTTCATACAAGCAGACATGTAAGTTACATCACTACATACATCGCATGCATAGTATAATTAACTACTTAAGTATTCAGGGCGGAGAAGTAAATATTCATCAGCTAATTAAGCATGCTCAGAAACTACAACAGGTCACCAAAAGTTTACTTCCCCCCGCCCCTTTCAAGGACACAGATAATTGAATTTTGGCTCCTGCAATCCGCATGAGAAAGACTTAAGGCAGGTGAGGGGGAGAAACTGCAATTAGCATGAGAAAGGCTGTGGCAGGACTGGGAAACAAAGAAGTCTTTGGCAGTATCTCTTTCTTATCAGGTGCAAGATGCAAGCTGTGCATTTCTAACAATATTCTATTTCTAACACCAACTCTTTAAAAAAAAAGCCTGGCACTCACTGGGTGCTGCCAGGTGGGGGAAGAGGGTGATCCCTGCTGCCTCCCACTGCCCTACACAGTTTGGGGTCTTCCACAAGCCCCCTGACTCCTGCCTACTCTTCTAGCTCCCCCGCCCTCCCCAGCTCCCAGCTCTTTAAAAAAACAACCAAAAGAACCCCCAACTCACTGGCAATCCCTGCTGCCCCCCACTACCCTGTGCTGCATGGGGGGCTCTATTATGAGTCCCCAGAGACTCCAACAGCCACTGCAGCAGCCAGTGAATGCTGGGTTTTTGATTTTTTTTTTTGAAGAGCCTCCTGGGATGAGGCAGGCAGGGCAGCCATGGAGGGGGCTGGGACAGTGGGTGTGGGGTTAGGGGGCTCATGGCAGAGCCCCCCATGCACCATGGGGCAGTGAGGGGCAGCAGGGATTGCCCCCCACCTGGCAGTAGCCAGTGAGTAGGGGCTTTTTTTTAAAGAGCTGGGTGGGGCAGCCATGATGGGGGGGCTGGACAGTGGGTGAGGAGTGCTTAGCAGGGCTTGGAGAACAGGCAGGGGATGAAGCCTGGCAGGGCTCCCCTCCCATGGTCCCCTCCTCACTCCTGCAGCCCCCCTTCTCCCACCCCCTACTTATCAGCACGAAGTCCGGGTCCAGCTTCTTGTGGCAGCGAGCAGGGACTGCCGAAATTTCTGAAGCTCTCCAAATCTTTTTTGAATAGATTTGGAGAGTTTCAAATCAATTCAGACCTTTTAATTGGTCTCCTGATTTGATTTGGATTCAGAGATTCAGCTACCGAACTGGGCCAAATCTCCTCCAAATTGAATCAGCACCTGAAGCTTCGCACAGCCCTACCCCCCAGCCCTTTTCAGGCTGGAATTCTGCACTCCTGGGGGAGCAGGGGTGGGCATATGCCCCCCCGATCTGTGCATGGGGTGGTGGTGGGCTGCCTGCTGCAAGCTTGGGCTCCCCACCCTGCTACCCTCCCATCAGGGCCTCTGTAGTCCAGTGGAGGGGGGACTCAGATTGGCAAGGCAGAGTGGAGCCAGGTGGGGAAGCTCCTTGCTGCTGGAAGCACCACACTGTTCTGATGAGACATCCCCTGTGGCAGCACAGAGTTATGCCCCTCCCTGGATGGAAAGCTACTCACTGGCTCCAGTTGGTTTTGAGTCAGGCCCTATGTACCCTTCGTACAGTTGCAGAGACAGAAAGGGTAGTTACAGCCTGTGTGAGCAAACATCTGAGAATAAGCTGCTGCTTGAGAGCTGGGAAAGGGACCCAACTAATGAAGCCTCCGGAGTACCAGCTACCATTAGCAAATGGCCCTGCTGAGAGCACAGTACTTTTTACTCCCCATCATGCAGTGTTAGGTGCATGTGAGGGCAAGAGTTGAATTTGTTGAAACTTTGTTGAAGCTTGACTAAAACAGAAGTCTTTACAAGTGAGGAGGGGGATGGTATTCTAATTATAGTGGCTCTCAGACAGCTTCTGTAATTAAAACATTGCAGTGCATCACATGTATTCAGCATCCCACATTTAAAAATGGCAGTGGGAGCACTTTAACTAAAACTTGTCAAATGAGCTTTAGCTAAAGCACCCCCATGGCCATTTTGAGATGTGGGACACTGAATACATGTGATGCTGTAACATACTGGGGTGTTATGATTATTATCAATTAATCAAGTCTGTTCTAATGAGTTCTAATTAGAATACATAAGAGCATGTGTATAGGCACCCTACTGGCATAATTTCAGCTCCTGAGTGGGCCAAGGAGGAGTGGATATAAGGGACCTTTGAACCACCTTTCTCTCCCCTTTAACTGAGAATGAACTTTGCACAGTTCAGGAATGAGTTCTTAACCTTTGTTAAAGAGAACCTCAATGGTTCTAAAACATCCTTCATCCCGTTGAATGGGCACTTTCTCCACTGGGTACAGTCCATCAGCATCCACTCTAATGCAAATTGGAATTCAAATTCAAATTGAAGGTTTACAACACCCCTGGTTCATGCAAGGGAGGATCCCAGTGAAGAAAGACACATCCAATCTGTAAATGCAAAATCCCCAAACATATGTAATATGTCTTTGAATAGCAGTGGGTGCATTCCTGAGAGAGCTTATTGGCATCTGCCCAGTGTTGTTCTAAGGTAGCCATGGAAGCAGTGCAGACATGCCCTTTGGAACTCTTAGAGGTCCACTATGGGCTTTGGAGCCTTATACATCACTCTGTGAAAAAGTGTAATTAAAGTTTTATACAGGGCACAGTTTAAAATATGTTGTAGAAAGAATTAGGAATAAATGCAAAACATCTGCTAGGGATGCATAGATGGAAGGTATGAAGCCATTTGAATTTTCTCCTTGCAGTGAATAGGCAGAAAACAATGAAGCTACAGGGAGACACAGAACTCTTCAGTGGTGGTAAGATCATCTAAGTTCACTCAACACAATCCATTTGTAAGCTGAGTTGGCTATTCCTGAGGGTAGAGTTTGTGTTCATACTGGATGTGTATAAATGTGGATCTAGCTGTTTGGGTTTGGGTCTGAATTTTAACATGGATACTGAGATCCCGACCGTGACTCAGACAGATCTGCAGTTTCATAGCAACCAAAGTCAGAATTTTCAAGTGTTCAGTATCCACACTCAATGCCAAAGCTCCCAAGTAGGCACTAGAATAAGCATTCAAGTTTTAAGAAAAACTTTAAAAAAGATTAAATTCTGAGCTCTTTTTCAAAATCTGATGTGGATGATGTTGCTGTACACTTGACAATCTAACCCTACCCCTTTCGAAACTCTGTCTTAAAGTGTCTTCGTTGAAGAGACAATAGCATAACCACTGCTTTTGACAGAGGGTAGAGAGGTGCAATCAGAAGTGGCTTAAGACTGAGCTGGGTAAAAATTAGTGAGCAACTCCTGTAACAGTGTTGTCATTTGAAACTTTTGGTTCAGTGAACCACCTTTAAAAAAAAAATCAGAAAAATTTCTTATCACTGGAAAGTTTTTAGCCAGGCTTCACTGGACAAATTTGAAAAGGACTTACTTGAACTAGAATAGACTTATAAAGGCAACCCTGTTTTAAAGGTAGGGAATGTAAACTTCTCATGATTACAGCAGTATTGCAGCTCTATTCTGGTGACTGTAAGACGTGCCAAAGCTATTAGAACATGAATTTCAGTAAACACTTGTTTTTTCTCTGTGTTACTGGCACAACAGAGTGTACCTAAGCACAGTTGTTGTAAAGAAAAAATAACTCAGAGGACTCAACCAAAATAGGGGTTCTCTAAAACCATTGAGCTAGGAACTAGCTAAATAAATGCCTTACCTGACCACACAAATATAACACGCATAATTTAAGGGTCATAATTTGGCTCGGTAAAACACAGATCTCAGGGACTTGATTTTGCACCGGACCTGGGTCCAGCCATGATTGTGCCCTCCCACCTGCATGCCTTTTGCTATCTCAACATAAACAGGCTTATCCCTCCTACATTCCAGCCTGTCTATGATCCTTTGCTCTGACCAAATGTCCAGTTGAGTCCACAGGCATTGGAGGTATCAGCCTCTTGAAATGTTGGCTCCATACTACTGGTCTTGGCTTTCTGAGAGATGACAAAGCAGTTCATGGTCAACAGCACAAAAGATTTGTGAGAGGGGGTTGTCAAAATTGGGGAGGGGGGGCGCCTTTATACTCAGACTGTGCTTGCATGAGGGTCTTGGAAAATTCCAAGGATTGCGAAGTCAATATCTGTAAGTATCAAAACACCCCAAGGTGATGAAGCATCAGGTTTACCAACAAAAACCTGGTGATGGGGTTGAGCATGGGGTAAATAAGGCCATTGTACTTTGGGATGACTGCTTAATGGCCCCAAATATTGCAAAAATCAATACTTACCTGCCTGCTTGTGCAAAATAATTTTATTGCAGAATCACAGCCTGTTTTCCCTAAAGTGGCAAAAGTTTTGAGTAGCCTACATTACCATGAGAGGAGTAGGCAAAATATTTGTGTTTGCAAGCTTGATTACATCATAACACCAGTGGCTGCTAATCTTAGGATGAAAGGATGTGCAAAAGCCCCAATGTCCCAGGGTGAAGTGTTGAAAAAGCAGCTACACCAAGTTCCAGTCCACACAACATGGTAAGGGTTGCCAAAATCTGGACTGGGCTCCCAAGGGAGGTGGTGCTCGTCACATCCTTGGGGGTCTTCAAGAGGAGACTGGACAGGCACCTGGCTGGGATCACATGACCCCAGGGTTGGTGACTCTTTTCTTGCCTGCCAGGGGCAGGGGGTCAGACTAAATGGCCCACTGAGGTCCCTTCCAACTCTATGAATCTATGAAACACCCCACAGTCCCTGCCCCCTGCTTGGTGCAGACAGGTGAGAAGCCGCTGCTGATGGAGAGGGACAAAATGGAGAATGAGGATGAAATGCATGATGATGGAGAATAACACAGTGAAGAGTCCTCTGACATGGAGAATATGGAGGACATGGGTGACTAGGAGGAGGCAGTACTGCTTCTGCAAATGAAGTTTACCTGGGGTTACTGCTGCACCACTTGAGAAGGATCAGAATGATGATAGAGTATTCAGTGGCAAGGTGTGTTCCTGCTTTAGAGAATAATAATATGAGGATACAGGTACCCAGGGGACTTGGAATACCCAGAGGAAAGTGAAGAAGTGGAAAATAACCCGGCTTTGTTGAGAAACCTGAGGAGGACCAGAATCTGCAGAGCATGGGCCCACAAGAGCAGTTCAGACTGATGGGAGTGACTTGTGCTGATGACTTGGAATGACCAGCAGTGTCTTGAGATGTTTTGAATGAAAAGAGACGTTCTATCCTATCATCTCGATGCTGGGGTCCCACATCATGAGGCAGGACACTAACACAGCTCAGGCCATCCCACCAGACAAGAGGGTTGCCATGGCCATCCTGAAACTGGCCAACCCATCCAGCCTCCGCTACATTGTGAACCAGTTCAGCATGGCTGTCTGCACAGCTAAGTTGGCCACTCATGATGTATGCCAGCTCCTAAGGAGATTGCTTCAAAAGAAATTATCTGCCTAGTGAATCTTCAGCAAGTAGTAGATGGGTTCAATGACAAGGGAGTCCTGAACCATCCCAGTGCTGTTCCCTGTAGGGGTGGGGGGAGGGCTTTCACAAACAGGAAAGGATATGCCTTCATGATTCTGCAAGCCATGGTGGACCACCAGAGCTGGTTCAAAAACATTTATTCTAAGTGGGCCTGCTCATGTTCAGAAACTCCCCTCTGCTTGGCCTCATGGAAAAAGGACACTATGCACCCGGTATGGAGGAGACAGTGATCCTTGGTGTTCCACCGGTTATATTAGCTGATGCTGCCTAGCCCCTAAAGCCCTGGCTCATGAAGCCTTATGGAGGGATCATCACCGACCCACAGAAGCTGATTGATAACTACTATCTGAGAAGTTGCAGGGTGGCTGTGGAATGTGGGGTTGGCTGATTGAAAGGATGATGGAGGGTGCTTACGTGCCAGCTTGAGATGGAGCCATAAAATATCATGGTCTTTGTAGTGGTAGCCTGCATGCTGCACAATATCTGAGAGTGCCATGGAAAGGTTTTTCAAGGAGTTGTGGGAAGAAGCAGCATGATAGGCAGTGGCCAGATAACAGACATGTCTGGACAGCAGCAGCCAAGGAGAAATCCTCAAGGTGAGGCTAGTTAGGCAGCCCTTGTGTGTGATTGTCTGGCAGGATATATTGCTGACTATAACACCTAGGAGTGCTTCATTCCTACTCTTATGTTAAAATAAATTAATTTACACTTTCAATCTGTGTCTATATACAAGGGTGTGCAGTATTGTGGATGGGAGGTGGAGGAGAGGATGGTCAGGGGAGTGGGGAGGAAATGTGGACTGGGTTAGAGGCTTATGTACCATCACCTACATCTGAATGAGTCCCTCCCCACCCCTGCCCCATATGGGCAAGAAGGTTAACTATAGCTCTTGGTGGGCTAGGCAGGTGGGGGACCAAGCCAAACAGCAACCCACATTTTCAAAAACATTTAGAAATCATTTTACGACACACCTCCAAAAGCTGTATGTTGCACTGCATGAACAAATTGACAGTGGAACCTGGGCAGGGAATGGGAGGGTTCTAATGAGAGCCCTTATTGGAAACTGTACAAAGATCATTTAGCTTGGGAATGCTGGAAAATTAGTCCAGAAACACCAGAACAGAAAAAAAAAAGGCAGAAGAGCTCCCCAGCTCACTGCCACTACCAACATCATCAACAGCAATCACCAATCAACTGGGCGGCAACAAACACCCACCCGGCTGCTATTCTACACCCTAAACATTTTATGATATCATAGAAGCTATATAGTAAATAAAAGAAAAAGTACATATATTTGTAACATGGTGGGATGGGAAGGGAAAGGAATGGGAGGGGAGGATTCACACAGCTTATCTTTGGAATGGGGATTGCAATGGGGTCTTTGAGATTGCGTAGTAACAGAGAGAGACCAGACCAACCGACTGAACATAGGCAGGTGCAAGTGACAAGGTTTTGGGGGGGACAGTGCCCAGGGGAGACTCCTAGTGAGAGGCCAGAGGCGGGGACAGCACAGGCCAGTTTACATGCACCTCCTGCTGTAATAGGTTAGGAAAGACATTATGAGGGCTAGATTGGTATTTGACTCCCACTACTGAAATCTGCGGGGAGTGACGCAAGAGACTTAACTCACTCAAAAGAGGAATGTCGTGCAAATACAAATGCACTGCACCAAAAAAAAAGCTGGGTTAAAACTTTCAGGTTCTCAACATTAACGCCCGTTTCATTTATGCACACCCAAAGAAACTGCAAAGTTGCTTTCATTTGAGTTCACTTCGTAATCCCATCTGTATGTTATTCTCCCTTGAACATATTTTGTGCTGCGATACAAAGACACTAATTTTCAAGGTTTTACTTGCCTGGAAAGAATTGTAGTTTCACTCCTGCTGTAGTGAGTAGTAGGGCTCTGTGAAATTTTGCCAGCTGTTTCACTTTGACGCTATTTTGACTCGTATCAAGCTCAAAACAGCAAAATTTAAATGAAACAAAGGGCTTTGAAACAGCGTCAAAATGAAATGAGGCCAGTCAAAATGTTTTGAAAGTTTCTAAACATTTCAAGTTTCGAAGGTGAAGCTGGGCTTGCCTTCAGGGAAACAGAAAGTAAGGAGAGGGAGGGGAAAGAGTGGGGAAGGACTACTCTCATTATCAACTGTGTTGCTGGCCAGTGACTGTGATCCTCCCTGAGGTCCCTTCCAATCCCAGTGCTGTGGGGGTGGGATGAAAAAACAGCATAAAAGGCAGCATTGTTTGAACTGCCCTGCTTTCTGCCTTGGTGTCACTTACTGAGTTGTGTGTTCCAGCAGCTCAGTGTCAGACAACTACGGCCAGCACTGCTCTTCTTCTAAAGGATTCCCTACTTGCTAGGCTAGGCTATTCTAGCAAGAGGGATATCAGAATACCTTTTTCTTCTAGGCACTTTTATTTTATTATTATATTAATTGATTTATTCTTTTGAATGTTATACTTATACTGGATAGGGTTACTATAGCATTTAATTTATATAGGAAGGCAAATACATTAATATTGTATTTCTATATATTTAAAGCTTTGCAGCATAGATGCATAATACAATTTGTATAGGAAAAAAGATATAGTCATACTTGTTTTTATACATTTATTCTTTATACCACACTTACATTTTAATTTATATAGAGAGAGTGATATATTTCTATCAGTTTCATACATTTCTTCACAGCACCACACCTATAGTTTTGAATTTATATAGGGAGAAAGATTTATTTCTACTGGTTTCATACATTTCTACACTGCACAGCAGCTTCAAGGCATTTCGGAGGAGGTTGATGTAGAGGTGGAAGCAAGCAGCTCAGCTGAGTTGGCTCCTCCTCTTGCTGTACCTCTGTCTGCTGATGAGGGGGAAAGTGCAGCAGCATCCAGCCAGGACTGTGTGCGTGCGTACATTAGCTGGAGGTTATGTTGTCTCCTTTCACCAGGGGATCCTTGGTCCTGGCATTTATGAGGCTGCTGCACTGCCAACAGTCCCACCAGACCTTCCTACCCTGGCAGGGTGCAATTTTAGTGGTCATGCCCAGGACCTGAGACCTCCTCCTTCCCAATAGCCCCAGCCCATGCCTCCAAGTTGATCCTGGCATGGGAACTCAGCAGAGACATGTTCTTCCCCTGCTGACTGGTGATACAGTGAGTGCCCCCTCCAGCTGACAGTGGGACATTAGCTGGTTTTTAAAAAAATGAAAAAAGGAAATAGGTGCAGACCGAGTGAGGAGAGTGGCATTCACTCCATCTGCACCTGGAGCTTGGGGAACACCAGCAGCAGGAGGTTCACCTTCAGGAACATCAGCTGCTCTACCAAACCAGGATCCAAGCAGGTGCAGTGGGGTGTCACTACATCCCCAGGGATGCTGAACACCCTCTTGCTTGGAACATTGGTTGGTGGACAGGACAGGTGATCACAGACAACTGTGGCCAGATCCAGCCACATCTGGCTGCAGCTTGCCCAGTAGGCCAAGGGATCACACAGCAGCACCTCCACACCTTTGGCAAGAGAAGCAGCCAGCCAGGCCTGAGTGCTACCTGCCTGATGGTGGGGTCTGGTGGCTCTGGACCCCACCATAGAAGCCATGCCCTTGGCCCACATTGGCAGCACCTGTAGTGGAGGAGGAGACTGGCAGGTAGATGGTGTGCTAGCATGGGACAGTGGGTCCCCCTCTTCCATGTCCCCCCACTTCTGCCATTCTGCCACCCTATCTTCACCATCACCTCCATCCACTGATTCAGGGTTGGCTGCTGCATAAATTGCCCTTTACCCTCAGGTCACACATGGCAGCCAGCACATGGACTATACTGGACTGCAAGGGATCAAGCCATTTCCTGATTCCCTCCTTCAGCCACCTCACCAGTGCCTGCATGTCTGGTGACAGCAGCTTGCCACAGCCAGGAATACTGATCCCCTGGAAGCTCTCAATTTGTCTCTGAAGTTCCCTTACTATGGGGATTACCTGGCTAAGGACGGCATCAGCAGTAATGAGGGTCTTTGTAGCCTCAAGGAAGGGCTTGAGGACCACCAAGATCTGAGAGATGGTATCCCAGTCAGCTCTGTTCAGGGGGCCACTGATCTCAATCTCCCTGAGCAAGGCCATCTCATGGATGGCCTTCTGTTGCTCCACCAGCCTCTCAAGCATCAGGTATGTGGAGTTCCACCAAGTCTCCACATCCTGCATGATTTTGTGTTGCAGGATATTCAGCTCTGGTTGTTCGTCCCACAGCATCTTGCCCCTCTTGATGCTCCAGTGGAAGTAGCCTGCCACCTTCCTGCATTTTGAAATGAGCTTGCTGGTGGTGCTGGCACCATCACCGGCAGTCCTGTCTCCCTCCAAGGCATCCCTGAAAATGAGGTGGAACTTATGTGCCACACAGCAGATGCCAACAAATTTGGCATCATGGACTGTCTTGACCATATTGGCCCCACTGTCCATGACCATGAACCCGTGGGTGAGCTCACCCTGCCCAATGAGCCACCCCTATGCCAAGCAGTTCATGGTCCCCATGATCTCTGTTGCTGTTTGGGACTCATCCATCACCTTGGCTTGAAGGAGAGCCCACTGACAGCCTGACTGGTCACACCAGTGCCCTGTGAGGGAGAGGTAGGCATGATCTCCACCCCAGCTGCTCCAGATGTCCAAGGTGAAGTATAAGGCCACCTGTAGACCTGCCTTGTGCAGTTCCTCCCTCAAGTACTCCCTGTATGCCTCATACAGGGAGGGCAACACTGTCCTGCTGAAGGTGGTGCATGCGGGCACTTAGTAGGATGGGGCCACGAGCGCCATGAGCCACCTGGGCCTTGGCTGCTCAACTATGGAGAAGGGCTGGCCATTGACAGCAAGCATCTCCACAGTGCTCTGAGTGATCTCGCTCGTTCTTGCAATGTGCCCCACTTTCTGTCTGCCTTTCCCCCACTGTTGCAGGGTGGCCTGCCTCTGCTTTGGGGGAATAGGGGCTTTGGAGTGAGAGCTGGAATTCCCTTTGGGCACACTCCCACTGGTACCAGGCTGAGGAGGAGCAAGGGCAAGGGGGTGGTGCCTGCAGAGATACATCAGCATCCTCATAGTGCTCATGTGTTTTGTTAGCTTGCCCCAGCTGGTTTTGGCTTGGCAATGCAGGCAGATAGTGTACGTGGGATCATTTGCCAGCTCAAAATGATTCCGGACCACACTACCCGCTTGCTTCTGGAGTGTGGTTGCATGTGTGGATGCTGCCATTTCCCCCTCATTAGCAGCAGAGGCACAGCAACAGGAGGAGTGGACTCAGCTGAGCCACTTGCCTCTGCAAGCTCTACCTCAGCTTCCTCTGAAGTGCTATCTGGGGAAGGAGACCTGGCTGTAGGGGGAACTTGAGGGGTGTGGAGCACAAACTCAGCTGATTCCCTCTCCTTCCCCAGAATTTCCCTTGCTATGGCACTCAGCTCCAGCTCTAGTTCTTTCTCTGGCACTGGAAGACTCAGCATGGCAAGTGAAATGGGGGTAGAGGAGACTGTCATGCTGGTGCTGGGTCTGCTGCTGGTGCTTCTGTTTGTTGTCATGGTGGGGGGGGCGGTTATGGCTGGTGCTCTTGGAGGGAATGCAGTCTCAGTCACAGGCTGTGGCACTGGCACTGCTCCTCTCTTCTTGCTGCTTGTGGAAACCTCATCCCTCCTAGTTGTAGGAAAGAGGCCGCGTCTCAGTTTGGGGCGGGGGAGAACTTACACCTCTCCCTCTACCCCCTCTTCTGCCCCTCCCTGAAGGCTTGCCAGCTGCCTTTCCACCATACTTCATGGTGTGTTTCATATATATATATGGTGTGCTTTTATACAACTATATAAATGTATCTGCATTCCTATATACATTCTGTAATCTATGCTGCAAGGTATAAATGTATCTGCATTCCTATATAAATGGTATAAGATATGTAATATATGCCACAAAGTATAAATGTATAGAAATAAAATACAAATGTATCTCCCTCCTATATAAATTCTATAATGTATGTATATGCTGCAAGGTATAAATGTATAGAAATAAAACATAAATGTATCCTCCTTCCTATATAAATTAAATTCTATAGTGTAATATCCAGTATCATTAAAAACATGAAAAGAATAAATTAATGAATATAATAATAAAATAAAAGGGTCTAGAAGAAAGAAAAAGTTATTTTGGAATGCCACTTGCTAGACTAGGCTAGCAAGTAGGAAATCATTCAAATCAATGCTAGTAGTAGCCTTCTTTGTCTAACGCTCCTGAGCTACTGGAAGACACTGTTCAGTAACTGTCAGACCCCTAGGCAGAAAGCAGGCCAGTTCAAAAAATGCTGCCTTTTATGCTATTTTTCCATCCCTCCCCCAGAGCACCGGGATTGGAAGGGACCTCAGGGAAGGATCACAGTCACTGGCTAGCTACACAGTCAATATGAAAGCAGTTCTTCCCCCCTCTTCCCCCTCCCTCTCCTTATTTTCTGTTTCCCTGCAGGCAAGCCAGCTTCAGCTTCAAAATTCAAAATGTTTTGAAACTTTTGAAATGTTTCCTCATTTCATTTTGAGGCTGTTTTGAAGCCCTTTGTTTCATTTCATTTTCGCTGTTTCAAGCTCAAAACCAGTTGAAACAGTGTTGAAACGAAACAACCAATGAAATTTTACACAGCCCTAATAGCCAGTTTAGGATTTTAGATGGAAGGAGTTGTGCATGCCTATTGAGGTGTGTACCACTCAGTCTGAATTTTGAGAGGTTCTTTAATTTCTGATCTTCAGATCATTGTGATGTCAGTGTGTTTCAGCTCTCTTAAAATGACCAATGCACTTCAGTTTTGGAGCATATATTACATTTGGTTAAATTAAATCTGTGAGTGCCCCTTACCCTAACCATTGCCCTCCCCCCTTGTCTCCCCTGCATTAAATTAAGTGGTCCAACATAGAAACAGTGATATCACTATTGTCCGAAGTAGTAAAAAGCTCAGTGGGAAATCAAGAGACAGATCTGCAAATTATGGATCTTTGGCCAAATTCAAGAACAGGCTGCCTTGAAAAGATCAAAATAACATTGCATGATAATGTGGCATTTGATATCAAAAGTTAAAAGGAAAGCTTGTTCCAGAAGCAAGATTGTTTGAGAGAGAAAGAGAGAGAGAGAGAATGAAATCTCAGAATCATCTATGTTGGAATGCATAAAAAAAATATGGTTCTGATACTGTTTTCCCTTACTTTAAAAGGACTGGATATGTGGTTATATTTTACAAAAGCAATTTAGGTGACACTAAATCAGTGCTTCACAAAGCAAAAGGTACTAACAAGCAAGAATATTAAGTAAGGTAACAGTGAAATATTTGGCAAGACTTCAGAGTAACAGAAGTTCCAGCAACCAAAAAAGAGGTGAAATATCTTACTGTGATATATAGGAGGCTTTAATGTCTCATTTATCTGTGGCAGACAGGGTTCTTTGGGTGAATCTGATCTCTTTTATTAAGCCAACTAAATAGTTGGAGAACAATTTTTAAGCAAGCTTTTGGGTTAAAAAACCTTTCATCTGGCTAAGGAAGTTTCAGCAGTTGGCGTGTGCTCTTCCTAGATGGAATGAAAAGTAAAGAAGCCAGAGGCTGGGGTGGTATGCATACGACACAGGGAGTCAGTGAAAATGTAGATTGAGGAGTCAATGGGTGAGAGACAGGCTGGTGGGGAGGGGAGAGAGAAGGGGGATGAACAGTGGAGAGGTACCTGGGAAGTCAGCTGTCAGGCAGCTTATAATGTGTCATAAATCCAATGTCTATATTTAGTCCATGATTTTTAGTATCCAGGAGGTTGATGAAGTGGAGTTCATAGGCTCATCTCTGGGAAGTGTTTTGTAAGTTTCCTTTGAGGATCAGGACTGAGAGATTGGAGACAGAGTGGTTTTCTTGTGAGAAATGTGCCCCCACAGGTAATTGGGTATTCCTGTCTTTGATAGATTTCCGGTATGCATTCATTCTGGTTTGCAGTTGTTGTTTGGTCTCTCCTATGTATTTTCCATCAGGGCATTTGGTGCATTGAATGACATACATTACATTTCTGGAGGTGCAGCTGTAAGATGCAGGAATGCTGATGGCTCTGTGGGTTGTAGTAATTGTGGGGGGTGGTGGAGATGTGTTGGCAGGTTTTGCATTTCTTGTCATGGCATGGTCTGGATCCATTTGGTGTGTTCTGGGCTTGAGGAAGTTTGCTTCTGGTGATGAGGTTAGTGAGGTTCGGTGCTTGTTTGAAGGCTAGGATGGGTGGCTCTGGGAATATCTTTTTAAGAATAGAGTCTCTTTCTAGTATGGGTTGCAATTGTTTGAGGATTTTCCGTACAGGTTCGAGGAAAGGGTGATATGTTATAACTAACTATGTGCGATTTGTGGGGGGGTTTCTTCTGAACGAGGTGTCTGGGTGGCTCTTTCAAACGTGCAATCTATCTCTCTGGAGGAGTGTCATTGTTGGGTGAAAGCCTTTTTAAGATCAGTGAAGTGGCAATCCCAGGTCTTCTCTTCAGTGCAGATTCGGTGGTATCTGAGGACTTGGCGGTATATCACAGCTTTTTTGGTGTGTTTAGAGTGATTGCTGGTTCTGTGCAGACATGTATGTTGGTCTGTGGGTTTCTTACATAACATGGTCTATAATTTATCATTCTGGATACTGATCATTGTGTCTAAAAAGGAGATGTTGGTGCTGAAGTATTCTAGAGAAAGTTGGATGGAGTGATAGTGACTGTTGAATTTCTGGAGGTGCAGCTTTTCAGGTATTTCTTACTGCACCTTACAGTGATATAGTGTGTTTCCACTGGTGTAGATTTCTGTATTTTGGTGCCAGTGCTCCAGATGTTTTCTCTGTAAATCTGTGGAAACTATTTTATTTAGTTTCCATTCACCTTATTTACAATTAATTCATCATGAGTTTTGGTCACTAGAAATAAAAAACAATTTCATGCTAGGGTTAGATTCACCCAAGCTGTGAAGAGAACATGAACCTTTTGGGTATTGAACAGACTCATTTATTAGCTTTAATTTGGTATAATTAGAGCATGGAGGAACTAAATACATATCCTGTGTGATTATATCTGTATTGAAGAATTCATTCTTTTTTTTTTGTTCTCCACTCCGCTCCCACTTCAGCCTTCCCTGTAACAGATTCAGTCTTTCCTACCTCCAAAATATGTCCTTAGGACTAGGACTGTTCCTCAGTCAGGTCCTTTGACTCTCTACCTTTTTCTGCCTTTTTCCAGCCTGTCTTCTCCAGTTGTGTTCCCTCTATCCTGAAATATTTTTCCAGGTTTCTCTACAGTTACCTAAACTATATTGTTTGTGGTTTGTTTACCATGTAAGGGACAGCAAGATCAGGTATCTCTTCTTCCACTCTAACAGATCTACATAATAGCAAGGCAAAACAAGGACCTAATATCTCCTTCAGTGCTGGGCAAGTGACTCAACTAGTACACTCAGATAGGCTCATCAGCCTCAAGGCCCTTTGAGCACATACTAGTGCTGTGTGAGTCAGCAGAGATCCAATCCGGCTTCAAATCTGGCCACTTTGGATGGCAGCAATCTGATCCAGAGCTCCAGACTGGGTTTCTACCTTGATCCGGCCGAAGCGCCTCCGAAGCTTTGGAGCTGCCTTGGAGATCTGGCCATGGGGTATAATGGGGAATCAATGAAAGAGCTATAACTTTGTTGTCTTTTGTATGATGTAGATGAAACTTGCAGGAATGGTAGCCTTTGTTAAGAGAATGAAATCTGCCAAGTTTCAAGAAGATTGGTGCAGGGACTTGGGGGGGAACTATACCCCATATTCTTGAAAGTCAAATTCATGTCACGGCTGTATGTTACACCACAGGGGGATGAAAACTGCAGGGATGGTGGCCCCTGGAGAGGTCAAAAAGTCTGCCAGTTTTCAAGAAGATCAGTGTAGGGGTTGAGGGGGAACTGCACCCCAACCTGCTGACAGGCAAAACTCGTGACACAAATGATCCTATGTGTGTTAAGGTGCAGTGGGCTGAAAACTGCAGGGGTGGTGGCTCTTACTGAGGAATTACCTGCAGCTGGTCCTGGATAGAAGGAATAGTAAAGAAGCCAGAGGCTGGCCTGGCCCATAATGCAGACAATAAAACCAGTCAGTGGAAATGGAAATGGAGATGTCAGAGGGTGAGGGACAGGATAGGGTGGGGGGTAGGAGGGAAAGGGGGATGTAGCAGGTACAGGGACATTAGGTACAGACACTGGTCCCACCTCCTGGCTTCCGCTAGCAGCACTGATACCATGGCTGCTTGGGAAGAGAATGCATCTGTTTGGGATGGGGGGGCTTGCAGCTCTAGCTCTCCCCATACCCCTTCTCCCTCCCCTGCCAGAAGACCTGGCACCTGCCTTTCCAGCACGCTTCATATTGAACTTCCCTGTGCTGCAAAAGGTCTCTGTGTGTGTGTGAATCCTTTTGTATATCTGTCTGTCTTGTTCTCCTGTGAATATCTGTATCTATCTTGTGCTCTGAATAAAATTATTTGTGTGTCTTCCTGTGTCTCAATATATTATCTGTGTCTTGGTCTTCTGTAAATATCTGTCTGTCTTGTTCCGCTGTGATTTTTTTTCTATATTCTGGGTCTCTGTATATGTGTGTGCGTGCGTATGTGCATGCGTGCAAACACTCTGCCTCCCTGCACAGTATAGAGAACACTGACTGGGAAAACACAACTGTCTTTTCACAACATTTCCAAAACATGTTTCCAAAAAAACAATTCAAAGAAATAAATTGAATTGTAATACTACTAATTATTGAATAGAATAGCTAAGCTAAACTAAGCTAAGCTAAGCTAAGTGCTAACCACTCCTTTATAACATGAAAAAGCAGCAGGCAGGTCTCAGTCACAGTGTTCCTGTCTCACACAGTCACTGACAGGGAATGACTTGCAAAAGGCAGAGAAGGCCTGGAAACAGGGGCTTTTCTAGGTTTTTTAGTCCCACGCCACAGACGCTGCCATTGGAAAGGTAGCCAGGGAGAAATCCTTCTCACTGGCTACCTATAGACATCAGTCTTCCCCCACCCCTGCTCCCCCTCACTCCCGCCTCCCACTCTCCGTCCTTCCCTTGCTCCCCTTCCCTCTTCTAATTGCATCAAAATGGCCAAAGCAGTTCTGAAGCATCCAAAGTAGATCCAAAGCACTTCGGATGCCCCTGACCCACTCTGGACACCATTTCTGGGATCCCGCTTCGATCTGGAAGTGCCGCTTCAGATGCCGAAGCATCCAAAGTGGGTCCGGATCCAAAGCGGAATCCGAAGACTCGCACAGCCCTAGCACATACTGCCTTTAGCACATGCTCCTCTTTGGAGGAGCTGTAAGGACCATTGCGATGCAAGTTATAGCAGGACTCTTGAACCACTTTATTTCTCTCTCTATTAAGCAGTGCACTCACTTTCCCCCCTTCTAGACACTATACTGCTTTTCTTGCCTGAGGTTCATCAGGAAATAAAGCTTCCCCATTTTCAGGACTTTTATTACTACACTGCCATATACTGATTGTGACTCACATTGCATTTATTGCCTTCATACTATTTTTTGTTGCCTTCTGTCCTAATCCTTGTTTTTATATCTTGTCTGCTTGAACTATAAAGTTAAGGTCTATGGTGCCTCATTTCTTTGGAATCATTGGGAGAATCTGGCTGGGGGTCTATACATGTTTACAAAACTTGTTGCTTTGCAACAAATATTACCTAGCCATTTTGTTGCAGCTGTACTTCAGATGATTTTAAATAGCTGAAAGAATGCATTTCAGATGTGATATAATGGATGGTCTATTATTTATTCCATGTATTCTGTCACAGATATATATAATAATTTAATTAGCGTGTATGTTGTGTGCATTATATTAGACTGTGAGCTCCAGATCTGTGGTTCCTAACTTCCATAGAAATCAGTGGGAGTATTTGCCTGTGTGTGTATATAATATTTTATTCTCTCATTAATAGGCAAATGCTGCACCCACCATACTATTTACTGAGAATGAAGCCTCAATCTGGACAGTACCCAGATTGATAGCTTATAGCAAGAGCTTTTCTTAGAAAACCTTAAGGATCTTTTCTGGGAGCTCTTTTATGTATAATCTATAAGCCAAAATTTTAGTCACTTTCCTTAAATCTTCAAGCTTT
This sequence comes from Crocodylus siamensis, assembly GCF_052110815.1. Classification (NCBI taxonomy): domain Eukaryota; kingdom Metazoa; phylum Chordata; order Crocodylia; family Crocodylidae; genus Crocodylus; species Crocodylus siamensis. The sequence goes on along the minus strand of NC_143398.1, from coordinate 124,508,820 downwards.
TCCAGTTCATTCAGATATTTGTTGTTAAGTAAAGAAATTTGTTAATATACTGGTGAGTATTTTAAAATGAAGCTGAAGTATGCATGATAATAATAATGATAATAATAATAATTAGCATTTACAGTTAACCAGCACCTTGCAAGCCGACATGCTCTATTAACTGGCATGCCTGATTGTAAGGTAAGAGCGAAACCGGAAGTACCCACCATAGCACTTCCAGTTTCGCTGAGCCCCCATGAGCCATGGCAAAGCAGCCTGCACTGCCAAGCCCCACAGGCAAAGCAGCCTGCACAGGGCCCACCTCCTTATCCCTTCGGGGCCTGTGGGAAGGGCAGTGAAGGGGCGGGAGGGGCGGCGACACCCCAAACACGGTGGCCCAAGCAGGCAAAGAAGCCTGTTCAGATCTCTCAGTTAACCAAAATATTTTGTTATCCGGTACCCCCCATTCCCCATGGGTGCTGGATCACAAAGCATTTGCTCTATATAGTAGTTGTGCTTAAATGTCAACATTTGCCAGTGTATTCCAGATAAGGTGAGTGGGGCCTGATCCAAAGCCAACTGAAGTCAATACAAGGACTCAATGGCTCCCACTCATTTCAATGCCTTTTGGGTCAAATCTTTTCTTCTACGTACTGAGAGCAGAAAAATATTGTAATATGTAAAAGATCGCCACATAACTGTGGGCAAATGCAATACACTTACAGTAACCTAATGTTTCTAGCCAATACTATACAGAAAAAAGGTGTAATATGCTCTAAAATGTTGCAGGTCTACTTACTTTCTCTGTTTCTCTTAATTCTTACCTCTCCTAAAGAAGCTTTTTAAGTCTTCCTGCCAGTTATAAGAATTATCTTATCCAATGAGGCAACTGAACCCCCCCCATATGATACATTCAACCTGTCATTATTAACACAACAATATTGGAATTTTAATCCAAAATACAAATGTAAAATTAATTCATAAGGTTATAACAAATTGGGAGAAAATACATTTGCAGAGAATGCAGTCCTCCCAGGAGAAAAGAATGAGGTTAAATGCAGAGTGGGCATTCCAGAAGAAGGGGGGAAAACACTAAATTAATTCAATAAATTATTTACTGAAAATCATTAATCTGGTTCTGGTCCCAGGTCAGCTTTTAGCTGCTTATTGGAAATTAATTGATATAGATATTAGTTAAATATAGGCCAGGCAATAATTTTAATAATTTATCTTGTACTTTTTGAACACTTATTTTACTAGATGTTAAATGTGAATATTAGGCAATATATATACTCTGTGTGTGTGTGTGTGTGTGTACATGCACACATACATACACACTGTGTATTATTAATCGTTGTTACTGTAAGCTGATGGCACCAAAGGTATTTTTACATGAGGAGTAAAGTAAGTTGTTTGGCCAGCACATCCTTTCCTGGTTACTAGAGAAAATTAAAAACTTATTTGTATACAGATGAACTTACATCCGCATGAGACTTTTTTACAGAGATAACATTTTATAGTCACTTATGTCCTGAAAACTAGCCCTAGTCAAGGTTTCTGAGCTGTGAAAGCATTTGTGGGAAGGAGATAAGTACTCTGCCAGGTTCTCTGTTGTTAATTCAGAATTATATTATTACAAATAATGGGGCATACATCCCCACCGATGCATGTGATGGATGGGAAAAATATGGAAGAAAAGTCCTTGAAATTCTAGAAGGAGAGACATTACTCTACTACCTGCTTTCCGTAGGCTTCAGTCTTTATAGGAGATCCTCTACTCTGTACAGTTGGGGTTCCAGGGCTAGAAAGATACAGAACTGAGAATGGACCATAGCCTGAGCTTCTGGTGTAGGTGGCTTTTCATTTAGAAATTTGCTTGGTAGTTAATGGTAGCAGCCCTAGTGGTAATTGTCCTCTCTGTGGCAGTTATTCCTTGGTACAGAAAAAGAGTGGTGGACACCAACTAACCAATTGACAGACCTCTCGTCCTGCAAATGGTTATTTCTCTAAGCAGTCCTTATTCACACGTTATTCCCCCTGACCTTACCTCTTCAGTTTCTTGATCTACAAAATGCAGCTGATACTTAAAACAGAGCTGTTGTAGTTTTCAGAAGTGTATACATTGGCCTAACTCTAACATGGATACACTATTCCGTGGTAGATGAGTTAGGCCATCCATGAACACTTGGGAAATGACCCCTCATCAAATAATACATTTGATCCTGCTCTTCCTTCTGGAAAAGTTGAAATTTTCTCTTTCTTGTTGTAAAACCTTTGACTTTAAAAAGTATTATGTAATATTACGTTCTCTTCATGTGACTTTAATGTTCAAAATACTTACATTTTCCGTAGTTAATTAAGAAGGAATTGTCTTGATCTACTAGTTTTTCTGTCTAACATCTTTCCATTTAGCTCAAGGGTGTTAAAAGAGTTAATTTTAATGAAACTTACATGTGCACTGAGTGGAGAACATATTCTTAAATCTAGCAAAAATGCTTCTGAAATGTCATTTTTGCAGTTCAAAAAGGAGGTCATTTGAAAAAGATACTTGGAAACCTATTAGAGGACAAGAAATTTGCATGTGAAAATGAACACAATTTTAGGCACAGAACCATGCTTAAAAAACAGCCTCTAACTGAGTTTCTAATTTACAGTTATATTACATTTTCATGTGTAGAGTGCACAGTGCTTTACAAAGAGGGTACATATCATTATCATCATTGTTCAGGGACCTAAAACAACAGAGGGATAAAAGGTGCCGTGTTCAAAATGCTGAACTCACTTAGAAACATAACCCCTGTTTTTAAAAGTACCTGAAGAACTTAACCCTTAACAACTTCCAAGGAGATGGAGGGCCCAAAGCATCTATGTCACTCCTGAAACTGCATTTCGACTACCAGTACTTGGTGCTTTTCTATATATATGTGCAATTATATATAGGGCTGTGTGAGGCTTTGGATTGCACTTTGAATCTGGGGCCGCTTTAGACACCTCAGCGTCCGAAGCGGCATGCCCAGCATGAAGCAGAGGCTCAGTTAAGCTGTCTGAAGCGGTTCAGAGCTTCCAAAGCACTTTGGAAATACTTTGGATGCTTTGGATTCTTCAGATGCTGAAACTGAAAGTTGGAAGAGGGAGGGGGAGCAGGGGAGGAAGGGAGAGTGGTGGGGGGAGGGGGAGCAAGGCAGAAGACTGACAAGTGTAGGTGGCCAGTGAGAAGGATTTCACTCTGGCTGCCTTTCTGATGATGAGTGTCTGTGGGGGGGACTAGAAACAGCATAAAAGCCTCTGTTTGGAGGCATGCTGTGCCTTTTCCTAGCTTGTTCTCTCTCAGGAACTGCATGAGAAAGGAACCCTCAGACTGAAGCATGTCAGCTTGCTTGCTGTACTCAGTAGTTAAACTTGCCTGCTCCTTTTTCTTGTTAGAAAGGATTGGGTAGGATTTAGCTTATCTTATCTTAGCTATTCTATTCAATTACTGTTACTATTCAATTCATTTCTTCGAATTTATATTCGCTCTTTGTTTTTTTTGGAAACCTTGAAAAACGAAAGCTGTGTTTTTCCTTGCAGTGTGAGCCATCACTGTGCAGGGAGGCACACAGATTGCACACACGCGCGCGCACACACACACACACACACACACACACTATAAAGGAAAATCAGATATTCATAGGAGAAGACAGACAGACAGACAGCACACAACTTTTATATAACTCTTAACACTGAAGCAAACAATCAAAGAAGAGGCCAGTGCATGCATGCAACAGAGGGAATAAAACAATACAAAAGGATTGACACACACACAGAGACCTTTTGCAGCACAGGAAACATCAGTATGAAGCGTGCTGATGCCAGGTCTTCTGGCAGGGGAGATGCTTGGGGAGCACTGGGGAGAGTATTGGGGAAATACTTCCTTTGGCTAGCCAGCCCTTCTCCCTAGTTGAGTGGATAGGGTTCAGATGGTTCGTAGCACTTCTGTCCCCATTTTACAAAGTGCCCACGTGCACCATCTTTACCAGGACAGTGGTGCCCTCCCTGTATCAGGCATGCGGGGAGTACTTGAGGGAGGAGCTGCACAAGGCAGGGCCACAGGTTGCCTTGTACTTCATGTCTGACATCTGAAGCAGCCGGGGTGGCAATAATGCCTACCTCTCCCTCACAGGGTACTAGTGCGATCAGTCAGGCTGTAGAGGTGCTGGATGAGTCCCACATGTCAAGGGAGATCATGGGGGCCATGAACCACATGGTGCAGGGGTGGCTCATTGGGTAGGCTGAGCTCATCTGCGGGTTCATGGTCACTGACAACAGGGCCAGTATGGTGAAGGCTGTCCGTGATGCCAACTTTGTTGGCATCTGCTGTGTGGCACACAGGCTGCACCTAATAGTGAGGGATGCCTTGGAGAAGGACAGGGCTGGTGGTGACAGCACTGCCACCAGTACTGTTACAAGCCAGCTGATTTCAAAATGGAGAAAGGTGGCGGGCTACTTCCACTGCAGCATCAAGGGGAAAAGGTGCCGCAGGACAAAGAGGCAGAACTGAACATCCCATAGCACAAAATCATGCAGGGTGTGGCAACTCAGTGGAACTCCACATACCTGATGCTTGAAAGTTTGGTGGAGCAACAGAAGGCCATCCATCAGATGGTCTTGCTTGGGGATATTGGGGTCAGTGGTCCCCTGAACAGAGCTGAGTGGGGTACCATCTCCCAGATCTTGCTGGTCCTCAAGCCCTTCCTCGAGGCCACCGAGACCCTTAACACTGGCGATGCCCTCCTCAGCCAGGTGATCCTCCTAGTGAGGGAACTGGAGAACTAAATGGAGAAGTTCCAGGAGATCAGTGTTCCTGGCTGGGGCAGGCCACTGTCACCAGATATGCAGACACTGGTGAGGCAATGTGGCCCATGTCCATGGCTTCAATGCTGGGGTGCAAATGCACCAGACCCCAGCCTCAGGCAGGTAGCACAGAGGCTTCAGTGGCTGCCTATCTTGCTGAGGATGTGGAGCCACTGGACTGCAACCCCTTGGCCTACTGGGCAAGCTGCAGCCAATGTGGCAGGATCTGGCCACATTTGCCTGGCAACACCTGTCCTGTCCACCGACCACTGTTCCAACCGAGATGGTGTTTAGCATTGCTGGGGATGTTGTCACCCGCATATGCTTTTACCCCTTTAAAACCCCTGGGCCAAATCCTTACCAGATTGGTGAGGAAAGGGAATCCCAAGTCCTCCAATCATCTTCTACCCTTTCAAAACCCCTTGGCTACCAGCTAGCCCATCACACCACTTTCCAGGGCTAGGCCTATAAACTGCACTTCATCAGCTTCCTAGGTAGTAGGTACAGAAACTCATGGGCTCAATATACACAGTGGCATTCTGGTGCACTGCAACCTGCTGGACATCTGACACCCCAGGCACCCCTGCACTTTTACCTGCACTGCTACATCTCCCTTTCCCTCCTACCCCCCACCCCATTCTGTCCCTCTCCCCCTGACACCTCTATTTCAGTTTTCACTGACTGGCTTTCTTGCATTCATTGTGGGCCAGGCCAGCCTCTGGCTTCTTTACTATTCCTTCCATCCAGGACCAACTACAGGTACCTCCTCAGCATGACCAGAGGGTTTTCAACCCTAAAGCTTCCACAGATACATTTTTTTAAGTACTCCTTTTTTTTCATAATACACATATGGACAGAAAAACACATGATAACCCATCGCATACCATGAGTAACATCATATGTCCAACACAACACAGCATATTTACTTGCTGTCAATTCCCTTATAAAACGACAGGCTCTGTGACAGTTCCGTTTAGGTACCTTTGATGCTGCTGCTGATGCTACTGGTGTTGAGCCCGCTAAGTTATTTTACCTGTTGTCACATAAAATGGAGGACCGGGCATGAGGCTGTAGGGGAGGAGAAGACCTCACTGGGGCACACTGCCATGTTGTGCAGAGGCCCCAGCACCAGGAGGGGTACACCTTAACACACTCACAGTGTCACCCACCCACATCACGAGTTTTGCCTGTCAGCAGCTTGAGGTCCAGTTCCCCCAAACCCTGCTGGCATGCTTTGTGGCCTCACCAGGGGCCACCACCCCTGCAGTTTTCACCCCCCTGTGGTATAACGTATAGATGTGACAGGAGTTTTGCTCTAAAGAATTTGGGGTGCATTTCCCCCCGAACCCCTGAACTTATCTTCTTGAAGCTTGGCAGGCTTCATGCTCTTAGCAGAGGTGACCACCCCTGCAAGTTTCACCGAAAGCAGAGACAGAACAACAAAATTATAGGTATTTCATTGATCCCCCCATTATAGCCTATGGCCAGATTTCCGAGACCGCTCCGAAACTTCGAAGCCGCTTTGGCCAGATCAAAGCAGAAACCCAGTCCGGAGCTTCATATTGGACCTTTGACATCCAAAGTGGCCACAGCCAAAACTGAATCGAATACCTGCCTGCTCACAAAGGCCTATTATATATATGACGTTATTATACAAATATTAAGAACAAACTATATAAAATATTTTACCTATGTTTCTTGCTTGCAATTATGCAGCAGATCAAGTTGTAGAGATGGAAATATATCCCACTGACTCATCTTATGTGATAGTGAAAAACTGAATTTGCTTGTTAAGAGAAGTGCAAAGCAGGTAGCTGTGGCACTCAGAATTATCCACACACACCAGGTTTCTGCTCATGCAAGTAATTTTGCACATAAAATTGTCTGCTTGGTTGTGATGTAGTTAATAAATTAAGAAACTTGTGCAACTGTTTGATGGAAAATGAGCATGCAATTCCACCAGGGCAAATATTTGATACAGTACTGGTTCTTCATGGTATAATCTCATGGCTCCAATTAGCTGTTCTATGGCAAGAAAAAAAATCTTTCTAATTCTATAGTTAGAAAATGATTATGGTCTTGGGGTAGGAATAGACTAAGAGTAAAGAAATCTGGTTCTATTCTTAGTGTTCAGCTTTGGAAATTACCTTACCTTGCTGAGCTCCTGTTATCCCTTCTCAGCCTTTTTGAATAGGACAGGATATAAATGCAAAAAATGATAATAACAATAATCCTGTGGTTGTTTTTTTGGTTTACATGGTAAGGTTGTCTGGGTCTTCAGGATGGTGGCTTATTGTGTGCTTCTAGGGATCCAGGAAGAATGAGGCCATGTTCTCAGTAGGGCCTCTAGGCATAACTGTAGTATAAATAATAATAATCTCTGCCTTCACAGTCGTAATACATTGTAGAAATTTCTAGTATTTGAAAATGTGATAACTGTAATGTAATCAAACCTAGCACAAATACTTTAGCCAAATAATAATTTTCTACTGTGCTATAACAAGGGTTTTTTTATCGCATCTGGGAAGATAACTAATAAAATATAAAATGCATAATCATTACAAAAATAGATTTAAATTCAGTACAACTAATTTAAATTAATATTCATGGGCAAGTAAAGTAGAAACTAAGAGGAATATAGGGAAGTACACTAAGAAATAGTTTTATGTACCTGATTGTATAGTAGAAAAGCATAAGTCAGTGTTATTGAGCTTTTTATCGTGCATACATATTGAAGGTGAATGGGAGAGATTTCTGATTGACCTTACAATGTGCTGGCTGGGGGCTGATGGAAACTTGTAGCCGCAGATATACAAGTTAAAATTCTGTCCATTTTTTTTTATCTGTTGAAAATGACTTCTCAGTTGAACTGTTTCTTTTTTTCCTCATTTGCTTGCTGTTTGGTTAGGTTCCCCGCCCCCATTTATTCTCCATTTTTGTGGATTTTTTTCCTACTCTTTTTCTTTTCTGTTAAAAAGCCCCCCCACCACTGAACTTTGCTGAGCCCTTCACTCTACAGGCCAGATTTAGTAGCTCCATGGGGTGGATCCAGCCATGAAACTGGTTGCCTATCCCTGTTTTAAGCAGGTGTAGTTAAGGATTGTGCTACCACCATAGTATGTTACTTAAAAAAATCACATATACTGTAAATGAGAAAACATTACAGGATATCCAGTCAACTTCTACACTCCTTGTTCATGTGAATTACTACTGAGGTGAATGAATTTACTTGAAGTACAAAGGGTTATTCCCATAAAAGTGGTTTGCAGGCTTTGACATAAACATGAGATAATAAGAAAGTCACTAAAGGGCATAAGTAGGAGATGGTATGTTTCTGTACTTTCAAAAACTGAAACTTTTAATTTGTATGTATAATTTGTTAATGTGTATGTGTATGGACTAAATCCCCTGATTTACTCTGGCAGTGGCCCATTAAGCACTTCCTAGGTTTCTGTCAGAGAACATTAGTAAAGGGCTTTTACTAAATAACCTTCTGCCCTATGCTTCTGGTTTTACTCTTATATGTGTGTCCTATAAATTGGCCCACGTTCCTGTAAAAAGAAAAACCCTGTGTGTGATGAGACAAAATGTTTTACAGGTTTCAAAGGTAACATCGTTTTAAAGATTGGCGGCCACTCTAAAGTAAAAAAAGGGCAGGTTGAAGGGATGATAGTAGAGGTACACTGATATGTTGGTTGTGTATTGGATTGGCACTGATAAAAGGAAAATTAACGTTATCGGCTATCGGCTTTTTTTAGCTGATGTAGCCAATAATGTTCTCCGATAATTTAATTAGGCTGGGGCCCCCAAATGCCTGGGTTCTCTCTCACCTTTGGGGCTGAGGCCTCAGACACCTGGGTTCCTTCCCATGAGCCGGGGTGACCCCAGATACACCCTCAGTCCCTCACCTGTGGGCCAGGCTGGGCTGGAGTGGAGCAGCTGCCGCAGTTTCCCAGGTGCTGGAGCAGTGCAGTGTGGTGTGGGCTGTGGGCTGGGGTGGGCACTGTAAAAGCCACAGATGTGACTGGGTTAGGGCAAGGTGGGCAGAGCTGAGCTGCCCAGCCCAGCCCAGCCCAGCCCAGCCCAGCCAAACCCAGTGTGACTTAACCCACAGTGCCTGGTGGTCTGCACCCCAGGGGCTGGGGCAAAGCCTAGTAGGGGCTGTGGCAGCCACGACCTCCCACTGTGTGCTGTAGGGTCCTTCCCCCAATGAGAAGGAAGCATCCGGGAATGGGGGGCAGTGTTTTAATGAGAGCAGCTCTGAGAACCGCTCTAATTAAAGTGCCCAGAGACCACCCAGCCCTGGGTATCCTCATGCTCAGGCAGCTGCCCCCAAGCTGGGGTTCAAGGGCAGGGGCTGCAAGTGGCATGGGGCACTTTTACATGTGCTGCAGAAGTGGGGGGGAGGAGGGCACTGCTTTAGTTAGTGAAGCTGTGAGAACTGCTATAATTAAAGTGCTGCCATGTCTCCTGTATCAGTGTCCCGATACTTAGAAATGGTGGAGGGGGTGCTTGAACTAAAGTTCATTCAATGAGCTTTATAATTAAATATTGGTTATTGGATCGGTATTGGCCAATATGGCTGGTAATTGGCTATCCATATGGACCAAGAAAATCTTTATTAGGGCACCCTTATGTGATAGTCATAACTCAGCTGAACAGACAAATGTTTAAAACATGTGTGACTTTTAAAAAACAGGATGTTAGAATGAAAACTGTTGTGCAACATTAACTATAGCATTCACTGCCACTCCAGTATAATATACTACATTTCAATACTGATTGGTTCTTATTGCCATCTAGGATACCGTGGTAAATCAGGGAAAAACAAACTTGACCTTCCAGCTCTCTATTTCCAGTTTTTCCACAAAACTTCCATAAAAGGGACACTTGGGATTGCAGACCCCAAAATTATAATTTCTTTAAAACTTCTTTCATAATCCTGCTCAAATAGATGTCATGTCCTGGGATATGTCTAAAGTGCAGTGCGGTGAGGTAATAGCAATAACTGTAGCTTGTGGAATATGTCCTGGATTATTAGGGTTGTGCAAAACAGCACCATTTTGCTTTGACTTCTGTTTCAGTGTTTCAACGGAACAGTCTTTTGTTTTGAGTTTCGTTTAGTTTCAAAAGCAGTGTTACGTTTCATTTTGTCGAAACATTAAAACTGTTTCGACACTGTTTTGATGTTTCACTCAGGCTATAATATGGAAGCACGAAACTGGAGGAGGAGCAACCTCCTCTGATCTCAAGCAGATAGGGGCCCACACCCTGGGGTGGAGTCCAGCAGAGCCCCGCAGCCCTCCAGGGGGTGCAGCAGGAGGCTGCCACTGTCGCCTGAGACCAGCCCTGGGAGCTGAGCCAGGGGAGGGAGGCAGAGCTCCACTGCCTCCTATTGGGCTCAGTTCCATGGGGCTGCAAGCAGCTGGGAACCAAGCCAGGTAGAGGCAAAGCACAGCCCCTGGGCTGTGCCCCACCTGCCTCTACCAGGCTACAAGCTGCTGGGAACCTAGCCCAGTGGAGGCTGGGTTCCCAGTGGTTTGCAACCTGGTGGAGGGGCTGAAACTTTCAAAATGTTTCTACTGACCTCGTTTTGTTTTGAGGGTATTTCGAAGCCCTCTCTTTCATTTTGATTTCACTGTTTGGAGCTCAAAATGAGTCAAAACAGCATTGAAACAAACCAGCTGGAGAAATTTTGCACAGCCCTGTGGATTATCTCTAAGATTGTCAGCTAGGGTATTACCAGCAGTATAGTCATGGCAGCATGCAGCTGAGCACAGGCTGCAAAATCTTTTCAAGAATCAGGGTAAATGTTTAAGTGGCTGGTGTGTACTGGCCTCCCTGCTGCCCTAGTTACGTTGTTCACAATACCTGACACAGCTTGTTTGCAACCATCTTAGGTGGATGTCTACCCTCAGAAACATTCAATTCATAGTTTTACTTAAAATATGTTAGTTCTGCATCTTGGACCCACTGCAGCAACCCACTGTTGAGAAAACTAATTCAAACCTTACAAAACTGAAGGTATGCTTTGCAACAGAAACAGTGACATTTCTTGTATATGAATATTCTGTAGTCAGCTGACCTTTCCTGAGGGTCTAGCTGCCTCCTGCTCCCCTGCCTCCATTTAAGTCTTCAATCACCAACATGTTTCAGTATAAATGTTTTTCTTAATTTAAAGACAGTTCTGAGAAGAGTAGGACCTTCTGTTAAGGTAAGAAATTCTGAGACACATGAAATTATGGATACCTCAGGCACTTCCCTAGAGAGTCAAGCAACAGTGTAAATATTTAAATGGATACTTTCTTTAGTATGCTTTATTAAAATGCTTTTAATTAGCTGACAGTTGTCCTGGTCACCTGCTAACCTGGACAACCAGACTAGGGCTAGTTATGTGAAACACAGCCCTTATAAAACAGTGTGGTTCCCTGCAACCTTGGTTGTGTGATTTGGAGTTAAGGGACATGAAAAGCAAAGACTGATATTCAGGTGTAAAACATACTGTGTTCTAATGGTGATCCCTTAAATTTGTATGTCTGTGTTTTTCAGTCTCTCAGTGATGTATATGAAGATATTTCTTCAGTACAGTAGCCAATATTTCCACCTAATTACAATACTAAACTTGTTGCCTGCTAATTTGATACTAGTTATTAATAACCTGATAAGACTATACTTCTATTCACGTTTTCTGTCCCCAAAGAAGACACCACATTTATATTTTGCAAAAACTTTTTCTTTTATGTAGGATCTTATTTGTTACAAGACCACACGTGCCCTCTGCTGTCCCTTCCAAATTATAGGGAACTAAGTCACATTGACAGAATATAATAGTAGGAATTACAGAAAAATTAAGAGGAGGAATCTGCATTTTTTTTAACCCAACATGTTATTCTTCAGTGGAAATCTATGTAAATCAGCCTTGAAGAATCTAAATATAAATCTCAATATTATATCTAGATACAGACCTCGGGCCCCTTGGAATGTGTCAGTAAGAGCACATGGCTACATTATGGCTAAGTACAGACAGTCAAAAAGCCTGAGGCTGAATCAATTCAATCTTCTCATGTTAGTCTGAGCTGCATAGATTGAATTGATAAGCAAGTCAACAGACATTCACTTTTGATTCTGGAAATGCAGCCACTTGCCTGCAGTTGCCCAGGAGAGGGAACACTATGGAAAGACACCTCTTGGAGATCTTTCACAGGACACTAAACTCCTGTAGTGTGCTTTTGCTATCTAATTATGGCTTCCAATTGGTAGCCATCCCCCTCCCCCAACTCCTTCACCTTTTTCAAGGCATAATCTATTCTTATTGTAGACTATAATCATTTATGAATTGGTTTTTCTAGGTATGTACATGCCAAGATTGAGCTGGGATGTAACCACACCAAGATGCAGGCCATGTAGCTGTCTGTTAGATTCCAAACACGACAGCATTCCTGTAGCTCCAATATTGGTTAAACTACTAGCTTGCTCATGGAACTACTAGGATACAGTTATGAATCTGTAGCAGTAGCATAACAAATACGGAGTGACCAAGGCACCAGCCACAGGCACTAACCCAAATAGGGTGTAAAAATTGCAATTGTGGTTTTGCTGGCCTGGCCACCACCACAACTGCAGCCAGCACAGCACCAGATGCTGCTCCATGTGCCACTGCTACCCAGGGTACTTAACCATCCATTTACACCTGCAAGCATGGAAGCTTTCAGCATATGTTAAAGTTTTCAGCACTGTCACCATTGTGGTAATCAAAAATCACAATTATTAAAATGAAGCTGATATAGAATGTCTAGTGCATTACACCAGACAGCTGCAGAAATAAAGCATCCTCATTGAAAATGTGAGGACTGAAGTATTATGGAGTAGAATATCTGATAGGTAATATGGGGACTGTCCTGGGAGGTGAAGTAATGCAGGGCACTTACCTGAAGCCCGGGATGGAGCACATGTGGAGTGGAGGGAGGAACCCACACGGCTTGTTAGCCGCCTCTTTGTACAGCTGCAGCTGGCCGGTGACATCAGCATCAGACGCTGGCTGGCAAAGTTAAAAATGGTGGCCACTGCTGAGGAGGGGGCAGTTAGCCAGGAGATCAAGCTGCAGCTGACACCGGCAGCAGAGTGGGCTCCACGGGCAGACACCAAGGAATCTAGTGCGCCACAGGTAATGGTGGCTGAGAAGGAGAGCACCACATCAAAGACCCCCGCTAATCAGCAAAGGAGCGACTGGCTGACTGAGTGAGTGAGGGAAAGCAGAAGCAGCCCCAGGAGCGCCGCTGGATTCAGGTGTGAGTGCTGAGACGATGGGCTTGGAGGATGCCATGCCGAGAGGCGAAGATCCAGGGACAACCCTGAAGGGGATGGTGGTAATTGGGGCGGGGATCGCCGCCGGGCCCTGGGACGTTGAGCATGGTATTGGAACTGGTCTGGGGAGCGACAAATAGAGAGTAGTGCCATCCCTCCCCTTTAAGGGCCCAGGGATGGGGAATAGGTGGGGGGTTGGTGAAGGTGCATTGGTTGTTTCAGAATACCCCGAGCTAGGGGGACAGAGTCTATAGGGGTGTGCCCCCGTGGTGGGGTTTGCAGGGAAGCCCTGGTAGGGGCAACAGTGGGGAAGGTTCCTCATGGGACAGGAGTAAGGTGTGAAGCACTGCAGGGGTGAGCAGAGTCTCCCACCATTGGCTTCGGGACACAGAGTGGTGGACGTGGTCTGCGGGGAAGACCACAGGTAACAATGAGGTGGTACACTGAAGGTGGCGTGAGGCCGGGGTGTAGGGGTGGTGGAGCCCTGTGAGCAACTGTCGGGCCTAACCCAGGCCACCGAGGGACCTGCTAACTAACCCCGCCTACTGAGGTGGCAAGACGTGGCAGGAAAGAACGGGGTTGGCGACTCAGGAAGGAAGAACTACCTTAGCAACAAGCCAGCCTGGAAGAGGCGGAACAACCACTAAGAGACCAGAGTTGCCCGAGAGTGGTTAGCCGAAGCCCGGCTGTCACAGGGACATTTAGAAATTCAAAAAAGTCATATCAAGGGATTCTGAGAGTCAGCCATACTTAAGTTTGCCAAGTCATGCCAAGTGCAGGACCTCCCCAGCCCACTGTTGTACACCTCATATGTGAAGACAGCTACAGACTATTTTGGTGTAGAGCCAGCCGCACCAGCTGCAAACCACCTGAGAATTTCCTTTTTAAGGAGGAATCCTTAGGTGGCTGTTTAAGCCAGTTTTTCAGTGTCTTGCACCTTGTTGGCATGATGCAAAAGGGACAGAGCAGGATGTGGCCACAGAATATCTAATTATGGATTTCTGGAAAATAATCAAAGCCAGTACTGCCCAACCTTCTATCCCCATAGGCTGGGTGTGGTGGTGAGACACCCCCACAGCCTCCTGATGGGGAGAGGGTAGTTTGCAGCATGGGGAATATTTTTTCATTCCTGTATGTGCCTCTTGCCCCATCTCAAAGGGGTTTGAGGAGGGGAAAGAGACATGTGTGCACTCGTCTGGACGCACCCTAAGAGTCTAGGATATTTTGGGGTGGTAGCTTTTATTAAATAAACTGCATTGTTGGGATAAAGTTAGAAAAGCTTTCAAATGCAAGGCATTCTTTTTTAGATTGAAAAAAGATATCACTCAAAAAATCCTTGTGTCTCATGTAATTCTGGGACCATCACAGCTATAACATCACTCTTAACACTTCCTGAATACCTAAGACATACCCAGGTCATCCAATGCTCACTAAAGTCAATGGAAAGCTTCCTATTGATTTCAACTGGCTTTGCTCAGCATCTGTCTGTATGTGATTTCAGTATAACGGAGATCAGCTGAGGGGCCTGACTTATCACTTCTGTGGCTTAGATTAGGCCTGGTCTAATTTTGTTTGCTTTGCCTTTGGGTATTAATTAGGGTTCTGGAATGGGTAGCACAGGGAGAAACATTAGTGTGTGGAGGTGCATTTTGAGCTAGCTCATATTTGAGCTATAGCAGTGGTTCTCAACCTATTTGCCATAGTGGGCCACACTTGTAGCTCTCAATGTGTTATGTGGGCCATAGCCACACAACTTACTTCCTGTGTATCCATTTAAAAATATTTTGTAACTGTTATCTGATACTAATACCTCTCATTTCTACACCATCAAATGAAAACTAAAAACAGGCATTTTCTGAGGGATGCCTTGAGTTTAACAGGGTGGGGAGACACTGCTCTGTGGGTTTGTAAGTGCTTGTCTTTGTATTTCACCTCAAGTGGTGGGTGGGGACTTTTATTAATAACATTATGTTTTTGTCTGTTTATTTATTTTCAATTATGCCAATTACATGCTTGGCACTTCTTGCATACATAAGAAGATACCATACCTGTCCCAAATACATGACAATCTGGGAACATAGAAGTAAATGAAGGGATAAGAGATGGATAAAGTAGACCATTGCTTTTTAATCATTATATAAAAATATTTACCATTACCTGCTGAATCTCTAAAGGAGGAGACTGTACTTGCATTGTAGTTCACAGAGGGCCTTCTAGGTCTAAGGGGTCTCATGGAGCAAGACAGAAAGATAGTTGTAGGAGAAACAAACAAATGCTTGAGGCTGAACTACAATATTTAGAGCATCAAAGTATGTTGAGGCTGAGTTCTGAAGGGTCAGGAAGATGAGGACAAAGTGACTGAAGTAGGAGAACCCAGTGGAAGGTACATGGTCAGAGTGATGAGCAAAGAAGCTGATATAAGCGGCAGCATTTTCTTGGGTTGGATGGGCTGGGTATTGGTGTCAAACAGTCCAAGAAAGGATGATATTACAACCCTCAAAAAGTAGAATGATAAGGACCTGAACAAACACTTTGGAAGCATAGACTGAAATAAAATGTCAGACCTTTGAAATGTTTTAGAGGAAGAAGTGGAAAGAACTGGACAAAGGCTTGGAAGCGTGGGGCACAGGATAGGGAAGAGTCAAAGATGATCGCCAGGTTACAAATACAAGCAGGAGGGATAGTGGTACTTTAAAAATGAAATGTATTTCAATGTTAAATTCTGACTTTATTTATTTATGCTATTACAACTTATTTACATTATTACTACTATTTATAGTACTACTAATGAAAATTCCTCCTCCATGAATGTTCTCCATACTCATGTGGAAATTATGCACTGAGTGCTCTGGGAAAATGAGCAGTTAGAACTCACCAAGCTATGAGCAGATGATTAAAATTTGAATATTTTAACCAAAAGGTCAACTGCAGTGATTGGCATTTGGAGTATACAGTAAACCATATGGTTAGTCAGAGGGAGCAATCAGCTAAAATGAGCAGTCAGCTGCTTAGCAGGAGGCTAGGTGAGGAGATGAATTTTCACCATGCAAATAAATGAATGCCAACGTATCTGGAATTGTTAACTGAACAGAACACTCTATCAATGTTCAGTTAACCTGAACTGAACATCAGTAAAAGCAAGTGCAGATGATATGTCTGCGTGCATGCATGCACATGTATGTATTACTCATTCTTCAGTCAGCTCTGAGAACAATACTAGGTGTATCTACACATGCATTTGAGGAGGAACCAGTTTACTTGTGAGTAAACTACTCATTCCTGGGCAGGTGCAAATGTAAAGTAAATGTCCTTGGCCGGCGTCTACGTGTGAAGGGACATACGAACATTTTTGCTGCTCCTAACAGCAAACTGAGGTGGTAGTGGGATTCCATGCCCTGGAATTTCTTCAGTGCATTGGGGCCCTGGATGGGACCCGCATCCCCATCACTTGCCCACCCCATGGAGACCACCCCTACTACAGTTAGAGGGGCTTTCACTCCATTGTGCTCCAGGCCATTGTCTATCATTGTAGTGCCTTCACCAGCATGAGTGTTAGCTGGGCAGGGAGTGCCCATGACACCCAAGTGTTTCAGAACTCTGCCTTTTCAACCCTGGTGCAGAGTGGGTGCTTCATGTTAGGGGTGCCAGACCTGCACCTGGGCAACTTGGTGGTCCCACCCCACCTCATCAGGGACCCCACCTACTCACTCCTGCCCTGGCTCATGTGGCCTTACACTAGCCATCTGACCCCCACCAGACCCACTTCAGCTGGTGCCTGGGATGGACCCATGCCTTGGTGGAGTGTGCCTTTGACTGCCTCAAGGGACACTGATGCACCCTTGCCACCCGCCTTGAATTCACCAAGGACAACATCCCCTGTGTCATCCTCACAGCCTGCATGCTGCATAACAACTGCAAGACATTGGGGGAGCTTTTCCATGAGGCCTGGGTGGAGGAGGCACAGCGGGCAGAGGATACCTGGCAGTGGGAGCACCAGCTGTGGTTGCAGTGACATCAGAGGGCTCCTCCCACTGCAGTTCCAGCCTAACTGCATACCCACCATAGGGGGTCAGGGCACCAGGTGCAGGAGGTGCCTACTGATCACATTTTCCTGCACTTCCTTCTGTAGACTGCTTGGCTGGCCACCCATAGATCCCTGCCCCAGCACCCATCCCGACCCCCATGATCACTGTGGACAGTTCTTAGAAAAAACTCCTTATTGCCCCTCACAACAAACAGATCCTTCTTCCCCCCCTCCCTGTCCAACAACAGAGCCCATACCCCCTTCTCCCTCTCACCAAAGCCCCTCCACCACCCATCCCACCCACCAACAATAAAACACCCTCTTCCCCATGCAAACTATTTACAATGTGGTTTGTGTGTGTGCCCTCCTAAGGTAGGCAACCATGGGATGGGGTTGGAGGCTGGGGACAGGTGCCTAGCACCCCAGCCTCCAGCCATGCCCCTGCAAGTGTGCACACCATGGTGAGTCCAGCGGATGGGGGGGCTTGCCCAGGGGCAACGGTGCCCACTGGTCCCCTGACACAGGTGGCTCCTCCAGCAGTCAATGGCCAGGGCCAGGAGAGCCAGTGCATGGTTTTGGCTGCCCTGCAGGCAGCTTGGGCTCCACAGTTACATGGAGCTGGGGCAAGTGGCAGACCTGGGCCCAGATGGGGGTGCTGGGTGGTAGGGGACCCAGGGCAGAGTCTAGGGCAGAGGCTCCTGGATAGTGGAGGCAGTGCTGGAACTCCACTTAGGCCTACAAGGGGGCCTGCTGCTCGGTGGCAAAGCTATGGTCAGGGGCACAGAAATGGGAAGCATAAAGGTGACTGCCAGAGCCAGGATGGTGTCTAGCACCTGGAGGTTCACTGCCTTGGCCACAACCACAACCTGTGGCCTTCACTGCCTTGGCCATGACTGCACCCTACTCCTGCAGGGCTTCCACACGGTCACACTCCAGGGCCATAAACTTTACCCTGAACTCCTTATCCTTCCAGGCAATATCCTCTGTGTGGCCTCCTGCCAGTCCTCTATGGTCATCACCAGCTGGTCCAGGAGGAGGGTCTGATCCTGGGTTCTCCTCCTGTGGAGATGGTGCATTCCCAGGGCCCCAACTGTGTGTAGTAGTGACCCTGAGACCACATCTCAGCTGCCAACTGTGGTTCCCCCCCGCCCCATGCAGCTGCAGGCTTGCAAAGCCATGAGAAAGAAGCTGTTTGTGAGAGTATGCAACATTTCTGAGATATGGTGCTCTGTATGAAGGGCTGTGTGGTGCCTGTGCTTAGACTGAGGGTCTGGCATGCACAGGTGCCCAGGGACCATGGTAAGTTGGGTGGGCAGAGCCAGACCCAGGAAGCCACCAGCCAAGTGCCCTAACCATGCTCACTCCCCAAGGGCCAGTGGGCTGCTGGGTGCTGGCTGCAGGTAGCCTGCCTCCCCCACCCCATTCTCAGGCTGGGACAGGCTAGGCTTCTGGCAGCACCTGCTGCCCCAGCTCCAGCCCCCACTGCCCTCCTTCTCCTTCTGCAGATCCACCAGTCTCCTGTGCTGCTGCTCAGCCCACGGTGCTTAAGCTTGGGGTGCAGGGCTCCCGGATGACTGGGACAAGGAGCTGCCCATGCCCCCACCCATCCCACAGGGGGTCCCTCCAGGAAGAAACCCTGGGACTAGCCCCCTGCTCATGCTGGTGCTGTGCCCTGAGCATGCCCCTGTTGTGCGTGTTCCAGGAGATGCATGAGAAACTGTTTGCACAGACCAAGGGGTGCCTGACCCACTATGTTCTGCTGATGATGATTACCATGGTGCCCTGGGTGAACCTATGCACCTGGCATGGGACCCTGAGCTTCAACAATGTGGGGGGCAAGCCCAGGCTACCTTGAAACCTTTGCCACCACCATGTGGCTGTGTTACATGTCTCTGCCCCCCCAAGCTGAGGAGAACATTGCTGCTGGCATAAACACATTCCTCAGCATGCAAGGTCCATGCCTGCTTAACTGTGGTGGCATGGGCTGCTCAATAAAGTTTTTCACTGTCTTCCACCTCCCTGTGTACTGTTGGGGGGAACCTGTGGGCCAGAAGAGTGCACCTGGGTCAGGCTGGGTGGGGCGGGGGGAACAGGGCGAGGGACAGGTGTCAGGCTTTACCATGTGGGTGGGGCTGGCATGCCCAGTGACTGTGGTGAGTCCTGGCTGGCAGCAATGGCATGCAGCTACTGGAGGTCTCATTGGGCAGCGGGATGTGGTGTGTGGGTGCATGGCCAGCCCCATCCCCAGGGAGGAGTTGGCATTGTTAGTGGCCAGTGGTGATGTGCCAGCTGTGCCTTGTGGGTGGGGCTGAGGCTGTGAAGCTGTTGGGGCAGGCACTGGCCCAGGTTCCCTGAGCTGCTGGTGGAGGCTGGGGTGCTGGGGTGCTCAGTGGGATGGGTTGCTGGTGCTCTGACAAGCCCTTCCCTGGTGACATATCACTGTGGATGTCACTGCTGTACATACCATGGCTGTGGCCTGGGTTCAGGGGCTTAAAGATGGCCTCCAGCTTCCACATAAAGGGAATGGACTTGCGGGCACTCCCCAACTTACAGTTGTGTTCGGTGATGATGACCCAGTGCCCAGTAGGCCTTGTCCTTTATGTGGCACTGTGGCGCCAACTGGTCATTCCCATGGTCCCACATCTGGCCTTACAATCCCTTATAGACATAGGTACTGGAGCACCCACCCAACACAAACTGCTGCTGCACCTCTGCCTCTGAATAGTAAATTATGCTACTGCATAGTAAAGAGTCTTGTGTAGACACACCCACCATATATGATAAATATTCATAAATAATGGTATTTTGAAATAATTAAAATGTTGCTTAATATATTACCTGGAACAAATGCATAGAAAGTTACTCTTTTTAAACTTTCCATTCATTTACACTAGATTACACTTGCATTTCAAATGTAACAAAATGTCGGGGTGGGACTGGAAGCAGGATGTGTATTAGGCTACATGTCTCATGGTTTGCAGCCCAGCTGCAGGCAGTAAGAAAGTGACTGAAGGCCTGACTAGGGGGACTGGAGCAGTTGATGAGGATAACTGGCTGGCTAGAGGAAATTACAAGCTCCAATGGAAGGGAGCTGGGGGAGGAAGAAAAGGCTGTGAGACTAGAGGTGACAGCATTGAGCTAAGGGACTCTTCCAGGGCATAAGAAAGACTGCAGGGTATGAATTAACCCTTTGTTGTTTATGTATTTGTTGGTTTGTTGGTTGATGTTTTATGTTGTATCCTGTAGGGCAAGTTCACCCAGAGAAATAAAGACTTAGTTATATAAGCTGACAACCCATTACATAGGGATTGTCTTACAGCAGTTCCTATACCAAAAATAAGATTAGATGTTAAGGTTAATTAAAGTTCCTATGAAATAGAATATATTGAGAGTCACTTGAAGGCCCAGGTTTTTTTCCCTAAATTATTTTCACTTTTGGAGGTTTGTGGCTAGAGCCTATTCTTGACTGGCCTGGGATGTGAGAAATCAAGAATTTGGAGGACACTTGTCAGAGACAGTTGCCTAGATCACTATACAGAGGAAAGGGGTAAGTTGAAGGTGAGGTTAAATGTGCCCTTTGTAGTCCCCCAATGCTGGGAGCAATGGTGTACCCTTCTAGCAGTCTGAGGCAGCATTGACTTACATATGCAAGCACTGGTTCTAAGAAGTGACCTTATAACCAAGAATCAAGGAGTTACATTTATACTTCTTTTTCCTGACTTCTGTCATTGTGCTAGTTGGACCTACTGGCTTTGGATCTTCACTCTCTTTTATGTTGATGACATGACTCAGAGTGGCTGCAGCACTGTCCAGGAGGAAGGCCAGTAGTTGTAGTGAAATGGGGCCACATGGAAGGAATCTAACTGTACTGAGTCTGTATTCACTATTTTCATACAATGTTGTCCCTGTTGCACAGTTTATATGGATTCCAAGATGTTTAGCTGTTGGATTAAGTACTCTAAAAAGGCACAATGGGGGATGGAGGGGAGGGGGGGGAACATAGGACAACACACAAAAACAAAAACCAAACAAAAATAAACACAGTTCTAGGGGGTCCTGCTAAGTTATCGCAACTATGTGGAGCCAAGGGTAAGAAAATTCAACAGCCTCTGCAGAAATAACACCCATTCATCAGCACCCTCTCTCCTGTCCAATCTTCCAAATATGAGGTGACCTAGGGTTTTTAAGGTATTCATAGAGTTTTTAAGAAGAAGATATGGAATTTCAGTTCTGTACTATCTTTTGCCCAGCATTCAGGAGTCACACAGCCAGAACACTCCCCAGCCAATTTGTCCTGGTTGGCTGCATCCAGACAAGCATGGACATTTCATTCCCCAAGGACAAGTAGCAGCAGTGCACCTTGCACTGCTGTTGCTTGTCTCCAGGGAACGCTTGTGCCATGCACACTTTGGCACACAGCAAGTTACTTTGGGAGTGGTAGGGGAGGCTGGGGCCAGTACTGTGCTGGCCCCAGCAGCCTTACCTGTGGTTCTGGGGGCCTCTGGGGCTGCAGCTGCAGTGATCCTGCTGGGTGGAGCCTAGCCAGCAGCTGCAGCACAGGTCTAGGTGGCCCAGCTCCACTTTTCAGCTGCATGCAGTGCCTGAGCATGCACTGTTCTATTTTTTTTCCCCGTGGGTTTTTTTGACCCCTATATATAAGAACTTCCTTTCTGACCTATGCACAATCCACTTATACTCTGACACATGAGGTATGTTTACCTTTCTTGCACCATTTAATTACAACTGTTATTGAGTAAAAAATGATCCTGCTATTACTTAAAAGGCAAAATTAAATAGAGCCTCACTAATGAACACAAATGCCTGTGAGACTGTGAATAGCTGAATGTTAAGACTTACTGAACAAATGAACTGTTCTATTTTTAACCACTGCATTTTCAGTTGTGGGCAGAAGTCTTTATGTTCAATATATAAACTTTGTTTCAAGTACCTATGTTTGTGAAGCATTTTCAGTTCCCATTAGCATGACAGGTTGAATATAAGGGCTTAATCTATTTAGACATTTATAACATATCATTTGAGGAATATTGTAGCCTAACCTGTACAAAATA
Source organism: Crocodylus siamensis (assembly GCF_052110815.1). Lineage (NCBI taxonomy): Eukaryota > Metazoa > Chordata > Crocodylia > Crocodylidae > Crocodylus > Crocodylus siamensis. The sequence continues at coordinate 124,486,614 of NC_143398.1, read as the reverse complement.
AAAGTTTCAAAAATAGTAATCACCTGATTCTGTATGATTCCTTTCTTAGGAACTGCAAGATCTTCTTGTAGAGAAGATGAAACCACTGAATGCTGTTCAGGAGAAAAATATTTCCTTGCAAAGTGAGATCACTTTGCTCAAAAGCATGACTGAAGGAGAAAAAGGGTAAGAGTATCAACTAAGAAACTGCTGTTTGATATCTACATTTGTTTCGTGTTGTATTGCACAACCATTATTAACCTGATGTGGACCTGCAGACATCAGAGGTTCCCAATATTTGTAGTAACTGAAAAAGTTTTCTACCATGACCATACTTAGAGCTTACAGTCCCTCATTTAATTAGTACAGACACTAGAACTCAAATCTTTTGGGGATAGTGTCATTATTACCAGGCTATTCTATTTATTTAAATGTTGGCTGATATAGCATTTGTTTATGTGATGTATCACTAAAAATATGAGTAATACGTGTGCACCTCTTGACAAAATTCAAAGGTTCATCATCTCTGTAAAATCACTTATTATCTTGCTGAAGCCCCATGATAGCAGGTCTCAAAGACTACCAACACACTGGACATGGGGGGGAGGGGAGTGGCCAGAATTTCCAGCCAGAACAAGTACGTAAACAACCAACCTGTGGGACTGGTAGGCAGGTTAAACAACAAACGTGGCGGCCACCCACACAATAAGAAGTCTGAAGGGCCTGGCCAGTGCTCCCCCCCAGGCCGGTGCCCAGGGGCCATGGCCCCCTCCCACCCTCCCACCCCCGTCAGTCCACCACTGCCTCAAACAGTGGTGCAAGGTGTTGCTTCCCTTGAGATGTGATGGCAGAACAGCTAGGCTAGGGACAGAGATTCAAAAAGCCTGAGCCTGAATTGATTCAATCTTTGCAGGTTAGTGTAACCTGGCTAGGTTGAACAAGTTTGTAACTGTACAGAGGTTCCCTCTGGAATGAAGAAATGTGGACACATGCCTGCAGTGGCTCAGACTAGAAGCCAGGGGGCACTAGAGAAGCCCTCCATTCCCTTTTACAGTGCTGAACTGAGGGGGGCATGGCCAGGCCCCAGCAGGATGCTCTGATTCAGGAAGTTCCCTCCCCCCAGTGCTCCTGATCAGTGAGGGAGCCAGCAGGGAGTTGATAACAGAGCACTTAGCACCCCATCAAGAAAACAAAAGCCCTTCTCATTAGTTCAAGCTCTTCTTAAACAGCTTTTCTCAAGAAAGGAATGGAGGGACATTACCAGCTACCTGTTGATTAGGTCCAAAGAGCCCTAAGCAGGCACTGTCCTGTCTGCCTTACAAAGACATCTCTCAGCATTAGCTCGCATACCACATACTAGCTATGGTCCATGTTGTGGGAAAGGGGTGTGGGGAGTGGGGAATCCCTGATTGAGCAGGAGCAGGGGCAGGAGGAAGCCAGGCAGATGCTGCTGTACCTCCAGTCTTTGTCGGAGCTCCAGCCAGGGAGGAGAGGGGTGGGGCCAGCTCTGCTGTGGAACAGAGATCCCTGCCCAGGGTTGCAAAGCATCTGGGGTGCTGGGGGACTCAGGTTTAAATTAAACCAGGAAGGGGTCTGGGACAGACATTGCATAAGCTGGTTTATCAGTATGATTGCCTCAAGAACTTTCACAATTTGGTGAGGTGATCCAAATTCGGCCTAAAGCATAACATGACCCAGAGAATATATTACTAAAATGTAGTCCATGATGTTATAACAACAGGATGAGGTCAAAGGCTTTCCACTGCAGGTTTTTAATGCTGGCGAGCTCAAGAAGTAGCAATTTCTGTCACTCAATAATGGTTGATAATACTGTATTTATTTGCATTCTACATGTACCTTTCCCTTAGAATTAGTTAGTCCTCCCAAACTGTGGTGCATGTCTTAAGTGAGAGAAGGTAATTTTCTGCCTGGAATGGAAGCACAGAGATGCTGTAAGGTGTCTGCTGCTTCTTTTCCTTCTCTTCTCTCCAGCAGCTGATTGAAGGGAGGGACAGAGTCCAGTCTTCAGTAGAAGCTACCGTTTTTATCCTTTCACAGTGGATTGGAGCAGGAACAGAGCCTAAAGCTCACCTCATTCACCTTCCCTTTCCTGCTCAGGCAAAAGCAGTCAATTCATCTGTGAAAGGGGTAGAACTGTAGCTTTTGCCTGGGCAGAAAAGAGAGGGTGAGTGAACTAAGGGTTAGGCTTAGTCCCTGCTCCTGGCTGCATAACTCAGGGGAAAAAATCTTCTTTTGTCTTCATTCTGTCTTCCCAAAAACAAGATGTCTGATTTATTTGGATGTATGTGGTATGTGAGAAAATACAGTAGGCAAGCACTATGTCTGTCTGCATTTTTAGTTATTCAAATATCTTTGTAAATGTATATATGAAAATTGAGTTCAGCTCTCCCTCATTCATACCAGCTAAAACCAGTTATTTAATATTAAGGACTTGAAGAAGACAACTTTGTATCAAAAGTTGGGATAGTTTTGTAGTTTACTGTCAGACTGAACCATTTTTTCTGTTTTTCCTATTGTACCCAGTGAAGTCTAAATCTCTTGGGAGAAAACTTGCTGATTGAAAGTTTGAAATAACTGATCCATTCCAGTAGCTTCTCTGATACCACCATGATTGCCCTCCCAAAGCAGCAACTATATTTAGCTTGTTCTTTGACTCTTTCTAGGATGGCTGCATAAATAAACCTTTCTTGGTAGCATTTTTCAGCCCAGAGATCTAAATTTTCCAAAGCAGTTATTGATTTGGGGTGTCGTAATCTGGAGGAGCCCAACTTTAGACACTTTACAAGGGTCAGATTTTCATAGAGTAAACCCTTATTATTTTCTGAAAAACTGGTCATTTTCAGTTGTCTGGGCCAACACACCCCAAATCACTAGTCACTTCAGAAAATGTAGGCTGGTTTTCATTTATTTAAGATACAGTGCTTTCATCCTAGTCTTACCTACACTAGGAGAACTCTGTAGAGCCAAATTCTCAGTTGGCATGATTGCACTGACCTCACTGGAGTCAAACTTATAGTGTATTTGGCTTATTGACTTTAGTTAGTTATTCCTGATTGACTTCTAGGTATGTGGAAGCAATGTGACAGATATGCCTGTGCCCAGTTGTGTGTTCCATTTGATTTCTATACATTGTTTGTTATTGTATCTGTCACTATGAATTATATCATCCATTTGGCAGCAGAAGTTTGACTTATAAGAGGGAAACTATCTGGAAAAGTGTGACAATGCCATCAGCGACCATCAGCATTGAGCAGTTTTCCCTTGTGGAAACAATGGGTTTGTTACCAGCAGAAACATTAAGCCTAGCTTGACTATTTCCACTTTGCTGTGATCATACCTCTGAGAAGGGCTTTGTACCTGGAGGAGTGCCGAGGGACACAAAGCTAAGAACAGTAATCAGATATTACCCAGCACCCAGAAGCTTAGCAGTGCTTGGGAATTAGCAATTGGATCCCATCACAAAACATCAGTGTCCTTCTAGACAGCAGGACTGGGACAAACAGAATTAGACCAATGAGTACTACGTACATCACCAGGATAGGCATATTAGTTTGAACTGGAGGTGTGCTCCTTGGATGAATTTTATAATTTATGCAACACTGATGAGCACAATTAAGGTCAAGATGTAATGTGATAATTGGCTAGTGGTTGACATGTTTTGAAGGGAGAGTGTAGAAGTAATTGGCTTACTTGACTAGAAAAACAGACAAAGACCAGAAGTGCTGATACTGCTTAATTCAGTTAAATATTCTGAGATAAGGAATCCTGCACAACTTGGGTTATCCTTAGGTTATCTTGCCCTGTGCATAGATGGTTTGTTTAAGTAAACTTCCTAAATTTTTGTGTAATTTACTATTGTTTTGTTTCTCCAAGGTGTATTTTTTATCTCTTTCTCTGTCTTAGGTATAAATAACGCTTGTAACCTTAGAGAGTCTGAGAAATCCTTTGAAACAGACAAGTGGGTGATTCCCCTTGCTGTATGGAATTCTCCCTGTGATCACAGTATAGCCTTAAATAAAGAAAAGCTGGCTCTGTCAGTTCTGATTCAACCACAATGCGAAGTTTGATTTCTTCCACAAGAGACATGCCATGTTATGCCCTAATTTACAACCCATCCATCCCTATGACAGTAAACACTGTTGTGCAATGTGCCCATTGGCCCTGAGTATTAAATGTGTTTTCCATAGACTCATGGTAAATTAATGCATTTTCATTGTTTTTATACAGAATGGAGGCAATACATTTCCACCCACCCTTCAATTCACCAGACTTGGGCCAGTTCTGTGGTTCCCCAGATTTCATGACAAAGAGATCAACTGGGCCCTCAGAGGATGCACTCTTCTTTGAATTAGTTTCGCCTCCTTCTGCAGCTGCTATGATCAATGGGACCACAACAGCAACCAGATTATCCAAATCTCCTGCAGCAGTTCATACAACTCAAGAGAGAGACTCTGGTAAGCCCTCCAAAATTTTACATACAGCATGACTAAAACAGGGAATTGGAGAAATTGCAGCTCCTTGAATGATGTAATTCACCATTAGATACATCTAGAACAAGGAAATTAAGCAAAAAGAACTGGCTTTTCTATGTGACCTAAGTTTCGTCTGCACTAGTTACAGTCTTATTAGGGAATCCAGTTACAGCACAGCTGTGCTCCAAAGACAACACTTTCTGGTTTTATGCAGACCAGGCCAAAGTATATTATAGTAATTTTAAGAGAATTTTCTGTAGCTCATCACTAGTAGGTGTATAGCATATCACTCCAAACATTGTAACTGAGTGATACCGAGTTGGTTGAAAATTGAAATTTTCCATCCGGTCAGGAATTCTCACATTTTGAAATATGTTTTGGGGATAAATTAAGACAAAAAATACAAAAAATTGAAAGAATTTATGGAGCCAAATGTATGGACAATTTTGAAATGATATGTTTAACCTAAACAAATATCCTCTGACATCCCTGAATGGAAACATTTCATTACAATTTGTCATGCCAAATCAGAACACTTAGTTTTGGTTCAATTTGATGCCTGAATGGCTTCTGACTGAGCTTCTTCATTGCCTCTTGGGAGTTTGAGTTTTAGTACTTCATCCTAGGTGACATTTGTTCAGTGAAATATGTGGTCTGGTCATCCCCAAACTATTTGTAAATTCAGACTGATTTAACAAACAGTATTAGCTAGAAAACAATTTTCAAGGTGTACTTTTACCCAAAGCAGAGGGTGATCAGCTAGGTGCTAAAACTCTGGATATCCCACAACAATGCCCTAATCATTAGATTATAGTGGGGGTGGGCAAAGTCCAGCCCATGGGCCGGATTGGATCCACAGTGGACTCAATTTCCCAGCAGCTCTTGCCCAAGTCTCTGTGGCTGCTTTCCATGGAGAATAGCCTCAGTCGTGCTGGCAGGGCACACAGCTAGTCAGGAAGCTTGTTTGGGGCTGGGATCTTGTGGCAGTGACAACGTGGTCCAGAACTGGGGCAGAGCTGTGATCCGCTGCCTGCATACCCTGGATAGGGGCATGCAGGCAGCAGATTGAGGCTCAGCCCCAGCTCTGGACTACACTGTCACCACTGCAAGATCCTAGCCCAAGCCATGGAGCCCATCCCTGCCCAGCCGACATTAATGGGACCCGTCTCAATGGAAACCCCGGCCCTGTGCTGTCATGGCACTGCCGCTGCTGGGGTCTCCATAGAAACCGGCTATAGTGATCTGCCAGCCAGATCTGTCATTTTGCCCACACTTGGATTATAGGGTATTCTGCAAAAAGGGCTCTCTCAGCCTTTTTTGTTCCCAGATTCACAGAAGTTTAGGGCTGGAAGGGACTTTATGAAATCGTCAGGTCCAGCCCCCCTGCTCTGGGCCCTTTCCACTTTGCATATATACTTAAATATTGACTGAAGCAGGGACTGGGGCTGAGCTGTTCTCTTTCTTGATTGTTCTAACCACCAGAATGGAAAGTCATTCTCTCTTTCAGTATCTGTATTATTTAGTATTTAAATATTTTATATGGAATTAAACTGTCCCAGCAGGAGAGAATGAGGGAGCCCTTCAGCATAGGGTATCCCTGCTCTGTGTCAGGTAGAGGGTACATAAATATGAACTCCTTACCTCCCTGGAGAGTTTCTTACTCCTGAGGCTGCCCAGGACCCTGGAGTGGGCTTCTCAACTTCTCAACTGAAGTACACAATAGAAGTCTCAAAAATGCTCATTTATATTGTATCCTGAGAGCCAGGCAGGCAAGTGACAGGTACAGGGAAACCAGAACCTTGGCCTTTCTTCACCATCCTATTATACAGGGGAGCCAGCACCCCATTAATCTGTGGTGCAGCATAGGCAGAGGCCATGTTTGCCTCAGGGCAGACTCCTCCTCTTCAAAGACACAGTTCCCGACAGTCCCCTTCTCAGTTCTTGTGGCTAAATGCCACAGTTTTAGGACCAAATTTATGCACCCAAATCCCATGGCATTTTGGTAGAGTTTGGGAGCCTAATACACTGAGGCATTGTTAAAATCCCAGCCATAGCCCATGGTATCCGGTAATACAGGAGAAGAAGCTATTAGTGTAATCTGAGAAACAGACTGGCTTATTGACACATCTCTGAAAATCATCTTCAACACAGTCTCTTCATTCTTGTACTGTTAGCCCTACTAACCACTCTGAATATCTGATCCAACAAAGACTTTAGCAGAGAAAAACAGACTGCAAGAACTCATCTTGTTTCCTGATTACAGAGCTTATTGGCCTCTGCCCTACCAAGTCCCCAGACACTATTCCTAGTTAGGTTAATTCTTTACAAAATTCACACACTGTTAAGCTGCATACCTGCCATGGCTCTCTCTTTAGCCCACTGAACTGTAACATTTAACCTCCTTATTACCCATTTGTTATTATACTTGGCTGCTACCAACTGTTCATTTGCCAAGAAGATGAGAATCTGTTTCATTGCCCAAGGAATGGAACTGCAGGTACATCTGAGCATTAACACAGGGTATCTCAGGGGAAGGCACTACAAACAAAGTGTTAAACTGGGGCTCTGAGCTGTATCACTGCCCTGGTATAACGCATTACCAGAAGGAGACACATAAACTCAAAATGCTTCTAGCAACAAAAAACAACCACACTGAAAAGGAATAGCAGCATGCCTGGCTAGAGATAGCTTTCCTGGTATGCTGGAAAAGATAATCCATCCAGCAGTGACTTAATTTGTCAGGAAGGTAGGAGGTTAGAGCATACATGACTCTTGACCTATGGCAAAGCCAGTCAACTGCAGCATGGATTGTTATTAAAGGACTGTGGTGCAGCAGTGGCTGAAGAAGCTTTTGTTATCGACTGACATTGCATCTGCAAATGCTGGCCAGGTGGAGTTGTGTCCAGGTGGTGAATAGTCCAGTTAATCTGAGTTCCCTCTGCCTAGAAGCTGAGTCTTCTACAGTCTGCTGTAATGTGATTACTACATACTTTGGAGAAAAACTGGTCTGTGTCCAGCATGGGTTGCTGGACTAAAGCCAAGATGCTGTGAGATACAGAGCACTTCCTGGGAGATGAGGCTGCCCCCTGTCCCATCAGATCTGCTTAAGGACAGTTTGCCGAGCAAGGAATTTCTGAATCCAGGGAAGTCTTAAATGCAACAGTGGATGACAAGCATCAATAGGAACTGAAGGCAGCTTTTTGGGTCCACACTTCAACATCTCACAAGGAAAACTCTTGGTATAAGGGGCAAGGTTCATTAGCAGTGTTCACCAGAGTCTGTCAGAGTGCAGAGCCTATGGTAGTGCCCAAGACCTTATCTCTGAATATCTTGAACATGTTGCAAAAAGGAGAATACAAAGTAATCAAGCATATTATCACATCATTCTGTAAGTGGAAGAGAGATTGAATATATTCATTACCAACTCACAGCTGATGCTAGGCCTTCTAGCAGCACTGAAATTGCAGGATGACAATTATACTGCTGATGGCATAATTTATTGTTTTTTAGCTACCCAAGGTAATTCTGACACTGTAATAAATCTACGTCACCAGCAAAATATTTACTTCACCAGCTGTGTTTCATTTTATGGTTTATTCATAGGTTTAAAGTTTTTGTCATCAGGGCTCATTGAGTACTGCTTTATATCAGCAACTAGAGGGGAGAATAAGGAAATTAAATTATGCAGTTTTGATATTAAAAATGTAGCGTTCCTGTTTATTTGTCTTTGTATATTTTTCACATTACTCACCACATCCTTCTATTGCCCATTCAACAGCTACTTCTGTCACTAATACAAACTCAACAGAGTGGTCATGTCCTAACTGTATGTGCCCCAGCCCTACTACAAGTATATCAGACCAAGGTCAAGAGGATATCAGCTCTTCCTATACTGACTTGGAGAAGAATACCCAACACCTAAGACATTTGGAGAGGACACCTTCAGCAGCTGAGGGTTACAACATTTCTGCATCCAGGTACACGTGCACATTACCTACCAGATGTTTAAGGACTTTGACATGTTATATTTAAGGCTTGTATACATCCTGTTATTAACATCCTTATAATCAGCCTAAATATGCCCTTGTTTAAGTTCATTACCTTGCTATTAATTAAAAGCCTTTGAGCCTAATATTTCTTCTGTCTTCTTGAACTGTTCTCCTTCAGACATATTTTCTGTCGTCAATACTCTGTTGTGATTACCGAACTAACCCATACCTATTTAACTTTCTTGGTCTTATTTTTTTTTTCATAATTCAGACCATAATGATCTTTTGTGACCTTTCTATGATTCCTTCCAAATTGTCAGTATTTTCCTGGTAATGAAGTGCTCAGAAAAGAATACAGAGAGGCTGATGATACTCTCACATCAGAATAAATAAAGAATGATGAATTTATTGTCAGTAGAGTTCTACTCAGATGAGAGGAGAATGAGGATCAGTATTCCAAAGCTTCTTCAAAGCTGCTTAAGGAGAATCTATTACTTTCCTGCTTCCTCCTTTACATATGTGCAGCTACAACTGAAGCAGCCTTTTTTCTGTTTCTTTTTTCTTTCTTTTTTATTTGCAATCAGGTTGCAGGACTATCCTTGTCCTACCCTCCTTTCAACTTTAATGCTTTCCAGCTTTTCCTTCCCACTTAATATTATACTTTTGATTACTACCTGCAATATATTAGCATGTAATTTTCTAAGCTGCAATGCACTTTATTTCCTACCTATATTTCTAGGCCTTCTAGAGTCCTGTGTGTTGTCTCTGTCCTCATTGGTGTTCCCCCATCATGTACCTCCTCTCAATTTAGCATTATCTACATACTTTATTAACTAGATGTTTTTCTTCCCACTTCTACATCATAAGTGAGGATATTCTATGTGATGGAACCTACAACCAATATCTGTAGGAATCCCACATAACACCTTCTGTCTTCTCTTTATCTTGTTATTTGTTTGCAGCCCTACAGCCTGTTTATACAACATTATTTATATCCAAGTCAAGAAGAACAAATGTTTTGAGAGGTACTATATCAAATGCTTTACTAAATTCCAGATCTTTGCTTTTTTCCCTGCCTCACTAATTTTGTAATTCTGTCAATTTTATTTACACTTTTCTTGAAGCTGTATATAGCAGTCTGTATACATCCCTAGTGCTTAGCAATTTTGTTTCCATAGCAAGACCCATTTAGTCCAGAACTTTTTAGGCATGGCTCTAAAAATAAGCCTTTGAAAAGCTAGCTAGAAAGCCCAGTTGTTTCCTGCATTCTAAAACCATTTCCAAATAATGAGATATGCCATATTGTTTGACTGAATATAAAGGATAACTGTAGTTAAACACCAAAAGATAAAAAAGATTACCTTCTTCTCCATGTATTTCCTTGTATTGTGTGACTTATTTTCCAATGGGGGATTGACTTCACATCTTGTCTAATATGGAAAGCCAGATAAATTATTAATTCTTCTAAATTGTAGAAGATAAAGAGAGTAATGTGATGACAATTTGCAGTGTGTGTAGTTAGAATTGTTTAGTGTATGAAAGAGGCATTTAAAAAAAATCTTGTTTAATTCATTACTATTGTGACATACAACCACACCAGAACACTAATGCCCTTTTGGACACATTCACCTTAAATCTAAAATCCATTCAATGTCAATGTACACATTAAATAATTGAAAATTATACTCTAAAGCATGACCATAATGCCAACCTGTTATTTTGTCATTTCATTAAATGACATGTTATTAAAGTATATATGAAATAGTGCATGTGCAGATATATCAATAATTAAATGGCTGTATAAATTTGTCAGTAGCATGTTTAAGGGAGTTCTTTTTATTAGCTTAGTTATTTTGATGTATTTTGATGTATTTGTTTATTTAGTAGATTTATGTGTCATCTTTCCCCAAAAAAGGTTCAGGGTAAATTGCAATAAGAAAATAATGATAAAGACCAGTAAAATCTTAAAAATAATCCCTAAACCATAATCCAGGCTATCCTGGCTTGCTAAACACCTGCCCATATAGGAAGGTCTTAGAGCATTTTCAGATGTTCAGACTCAGATTCTGGCAGACCTCAAAGACAAAGGCATTCAAAAGCTAGGGAGTGACTATCAGGAATGGTCTTCTGTATGTTTTTTCCAAGCACATTTGGTGCACTGATGGTACTTGCAGAAGGCTGCTTTCAACTGAGTTTAGGGTTGGCACTGAGGCATAAGAAAGAGGGCTTTCCCTTAGGTACATAGGGTCCAGACTGTTTAAGGATTTTGTGGGTCAAAACCAGTGCCTTGAATTGTACTCAGAAAGCTATTTGAAGTCAGTACAGACTCTACAGCACTGGAGTTTTGAGCTGCTAGTGACCCAACCCTGTCAGAAAGCAAGCCTTTGCATGCTGCGTCAGGTGTAGCTTCCAGACAGTCATCATCAAGAACAGTCTCATGTAGAGCAGATTGTAGTAGTATAGACTCAAGATTACAATGGCATGAATGATGTGTAATGAGATCTGAATTTGAAAGGAAGTCTCAGCCTTCTCACCAGATGGAGCTGGTGAAAGGTACTCCTAGACACTGCCACCACCTGAAGATCCAGGTGCAGCAGAGGATCTAGGAGCTCTCCAAATCTGCAAACCTCAGGGACAAAGGAAGGCTGAATTCTGTCAGTAATAGGTGTCCTAATCCTTCCCTAAAAGCCAAGTGGTCTACCCACCACCACCACTTCTGTCTTGTCCAGAATCAACTTCAATTGGTTCACCTACATCCAGACACTGGGAAAGGATGGATACTGCTAACAGGGCAGATGAGAAAAAAAAAAGCAAGCTGAGTATGATCAGCATACTGATGACACTTAAGGCATAGCAATGCAGCTCGGTGCCCAGGGCAGCTATAACACATGGGGGTAGCAGTGGCTTCCAATTGCCACTGTACCACCACTGCAATGGTACAGCTGCAGCAGCAGCCAATCTTTCCCTATCCCCTACCTAAGTCTGTGCCTGGGGCAGCTGCCCTAGTCACTCCACTCTAATTTTGCCACTGATGGCACCTCACTTTGAATCTCCACATGATACACCCAGCAGCCTCATATACACTTTGAAGAAGAGAGACAATATCATGGAGCCCTAGAAGACCTCACATGAAAGGTCTGAAGGGAATGTTGAGTTCTCACCTGTCACCTTCCTGTTGGATCTTCAAAATTATGCTCCTAGGCTTACTCTACAGTCAGTGCCCTGCAAAGGGCAAATCAGAACCACCCAATGGTGAACATGGAACCACCCAGTGGTGAACCACCGGAACTAGACAGTAGGAAATGCTGAGCACAGGAATGTGTCTGAACTCCAGCTTCTGTCCAGAGCTTAGTCATTTCAATCTTGATCTCCTTGGTCTAGATGGATCTAATGGTGAATTACAGCATTCAAGGAGTTGCAATTTCTCCAATTCCTTGTTTTAGTCATGCTGTATGTAAAATTTCTGAAAGTAGATGAATAACTGACCAGGACTGACTCTTTATAATTCAGCTGGAGAAGAAAAAGAATTGTGATTATGCCCACCTTTTGTATGATAGCCTAGTGGCTGCAGCATCACTTAGAAAGTGTCAGACAAGGGTTTTAGGTCCTTCTTAGCCCAGAGATATCCAACCCTACATCTCTCACCTGCCAAGAGAGTGCCCTGCCCATCAGGCTGTAGGCTATACTATGTGGGGATGCTCTCCATCTCCTACGGAACCTGGGTCACCATGTAGCAAAGAGTGTAAAAGTCATGGGGCCAGGAGATCAATCAAGAGAGAACCTCATTCTATTCTGTATCTCATGACTGTCTAATGTAAAATGCCTAATCCATCTGGGAAACAGGGACTGGAAGGCATGTTTTTTTCCCTTGCCAGCTACAGAACTGAACTACTAGACTCCCTCTTGCCTGCTTTCCTTCGGGTCCAATAAATTCTGCATTCTTGGCTGCACAGTGGTTCAATTTTAAGCCCACAAGTGGGACAGAGGGTGATTTGACATGCATAGTATTATACAGTAGGGCTGTGCAAAGTTTCAGTCCCTGATTCAATTCGATGGAGATTCGGCCCGATTTGATGTCCGAATCTCTGAATCCAAATCAAATCAGAGGACACTTTAATCTCTCCTAATTGAATTGGAACCTTCCAAATCAATCTGGAGAGATTTGGGAAGATTCAGCGATTTGGACATAGACACAGCTTTAAATATTTTTTCTACATACCTCTATGTAGCAAGGGGCTCATGAATGCTGCGCTGCTGGGGCGCATGGAGTGTCATAAAGAAGTGCAGGGGGCTCCCCAGAACACTCAGCTGCAGACCCAGAAGTGAACCAGAAGCACTTCCAGCTTCCAATCCACTTCTGGGCCTATCGGAGAGTGTGCTGTCCCCACCCCCCATCCCACCCGGGCTCAGCAACTGGTGCCTCCTGTATCTGGGGGGGCACCCAGGGTTCCGCTGTGGCTGATCACTGAGCTGGGTGTGTGTGGGGGGGCCCAGTGTGCTGCCCAGTGGACCTGGAAGTGCACTAGAAGTACTTCCGGTCCACTTCTGGGTTTGCCGCCAAGCACGCAGGGGGTCCCTGCTATTTGGAGTTGGAGTGTCTTATGGGACACTCCATCCACCCCAGCATCTCAGCATTCATAAGCCATGTCTGGTACCTTGAGGTATGTAGAAAAAAACATTTAAAGCTGTGTCTGTGTTCAAATCGCTGATTCTCCAAATGAGCATCGGATCTTCGGATTCAGCTGAATTGAATTGGGGACGGTGATTCAAACCAACAAATCAAATCACAGTCCCTGATTCGGGCCAAATCCAAATCCAAATTGAATACAGCCCATTTTGCACACTCCTATTATACAGCCTGATGCTTAGAGCTGCCTTTTGGAAGTGGGAGAAGATGGGTCCCCTGCTGCTTTATCCATCACACTCCTAGAACATTCTGACCATGGTCCCATTCCAGGTGCCCTTTCCAAATCTCCTGTCCCCTTCAGTCCAGATTCAAGTCTTGCCTAGAAACAAGTCTTGTTCTAGCACCTACCCTAACACCTCCTGTTTCCATCCAATGCCAGCTGCCTCTGCTGTGTTCAATACTTCTGTATATTTTGCAGCTCCAGCCATTTCTAAGCCCTGAAGTTCATTTGTCTCTCTTGAGTCTTCTGCCCATCTTCATATTTGTTCGCTACCTGATTCAGACTCCTACAATTTTTCTTTTTTCTTCTTCATGTAAACCCAAGCTTCCTCTAGAAACAGGTTCCCTGTGCAGGAATAAGAGGAACTACTAGCAGAATTTTTGTGTCACCAGTGGAATCTGGGCAGTGGGAGGCAAGGGAGCTTTTAGGAAGACTTCGGACTATGTAACTTTTGTCATTTATACCCCTAGGGTGTGTCTTCATGAGTGCACATATGCATTTCCCTGGGGACAAATAGCATTAGTACATAGTTATGTCACTGCTACTTGTCCCTGGGGTATACCTGTGCATAAGCACCAAATTGCTCCAGGTTGGGTAGGGGAGGCTGGGGCCAGCACCTAGTCATCTCCAGTAGCCTTACCTTGGGCTCTGGGGGTCTTCCAGGGCTGCAGCAGCAGTGATTCAAGTGTGCAGAGTGGCTCTGTCTGTGCTGTAGGGCCAGACTTGAGTACAAATGCAGATGTCCAAATTAGGCTTATTGGTGAACACAGCAAGGCAAACAGAGCAAGGAAAAAACATTACACAGGCAGGCAACAAAGCCAAGACATAATAGGGCTAAACAATTAACTAAATCACAGTGGGTGTCACACGGAAAGTTGAATGATTCCTCAGGCTCCATTCACAGTTTGTCTAGTAAAACCTGCAATGAGCATTACAGCACAGTGCTGTGTTTTTAAAAGTGCTCCCTTGACAGGTGAGTTGCTCAGGAGGAACAGGCTAGAGATAAATTTGTTTTCTAGGGCTTGCACAAGATTAAGTGTTCCTCTGCTCCCTCAGGGAGTCCCTGGGTTTACTGCTGATAAATAACATATCCTGGTTTGCTATAGTTCCAAAACAAAAGAGAGAGTAGGTTTTAATTGTTTTAACATGTTGTCTCTTGGAGTTAGTTAATAATAAAGATGCCCCTTCCTCCAGAAAGAAAGAAGAAATGAAGGGCATCAGGAGAAAGCAAGCAAGCAAGCAAGAATATATAACTGAACTCAATAACTGAGATTTTCCAACCTGAGAAGGGGGTTTACTACCCAGCTCCCACTGATTTTAATAGCCAAATCCCTTTGTTGAGCATTGATATGATGGGCTACATACATCCAGGAAAAACAAAAGCAAATAACAATAGGGGTCCTCATTACATTTTTCCTCCCCCACAAAGAACTTTTAAATTTCTGACACCAATAGGAGCTGCATAAATCTGTCATATAATTACTCTTTTTAAATATTGTTAAATATTTCATTTGTTAATATTTAAACTTTAATTTAAACTAAGTTTATGAAAGGAAGAGAGCTCTATAAAATGCAAAATATTTTCTGTCAATAGTCAGCATATGATGTGATTACTGTGCAAACCTGTGGGCAGATTTTTATAATTAAAGATATGAATACATCACATGTGAAGTGCCTTTAAATCTTTGGTTTGACTTTTATCATTTTAGTGCTCTTGGAAACTTAAGAATTGCTGATGTTCATCCAGGTGGTTATTTTGTGAAGATCCTTAACTCTTCCCCTGTTACAGAAGAGAGTATTGGGGATTATATCCTCCAGCAGAATGTCAGTGGCCAAGCAGTAGCAGTGTTCAGATTCCCACCAAACATCAGAATGAGTGCCAACTCTACAGTAACAGTGAGTACAGAATCTGAACTAACTCAGAGTACAGCCAAAATGTAACATGTATAATTCAGCTGGCCCTTATCTTCTGCAACATAAAGACTAGGACCAGCTTTTTAACCTAATTGCATGAAGGCTGAGTGCCTAAATATCTCAGTGAAGAAAGATCACTGCTGGTGCCCATCATCTGTTTATTTAAGGGTCTAAATATGGACTAACAAGACTGAATTTAAGAATTCTGGCCTGATATGGTAAGCTATTTCCTCTTAACCCCAGTTTCTTGTCATATCAATCCTGTAAAACTCTACATATTGTGGCCTAATTTTCAGAATTGAGGATGGGTCTGAACTGAAGCAAACAACAAGACTAGAAAGGAAAAGTCTTTTATGCCTTGTGAAAAAGGGAGCCAGGGGCTCCTGCTACTTGGAGAAAGGCTGCAGCAGAAAAGACCCCAAGCGGCTAAAGATAGGTCAGCTGCAGGAGGGAAGGCAGCAAGGAAGCAACTCCAGCCTGGGTGCAGTAAACTGCCCATGAAGCTGTCACCAGTCAGGAGACCAGAGGAGGAGCTCAGGAGCTATAAAGCTTTTGCAGAGGGGTAGTGCAGCCCTGAACCCTGTGTGGAGAGCTCCTGCCAGCACAGACAGGCAAGGGAGGGAATCTGCAGGCCAGAGCAGGGAGGCCTGGGGACTGGTGAAGAGACTTCTGCAGCAGCCTGTATGTTTAAAGCATTGGGCTGACATTGGGGTTTTTTTGTTGCGGGGTGGGATTTGCTTGTTTGACTGGAGGATGAGGTAGTGGTTGGAGGGGAGGATGGGAGGTCACACATGGGTGCCTGGGAGATGCTCCAGATTCTGAGTTCTAACAGCAGGATTGGGGCAGGCACAAACTGAAAGGGTCAAGGACTGAAAGCCCTCCTGAGAGAAGGGCTAAGGCCCCCAAACAAAGGCCAGACCAGGCTGAGACTCGAAAGCCAGGCCAGAGAAAGTGGGACTAAGCTGACAGACTACAAGAAGAGTAACCAGCAAGCTAAAGCCAAGAGGGTTCCAGCCTATACAAGCTGGTGTGTGGATCAAAGGCCACAAATAGTTCATAAGGTGACTGGTGCCCTAGGGCACTAATAAGGCTAGGAGAGCCACAACCGAGTCTCCCGGGGACAAAGTTGCTCTGGACTGGGTTCACTCTGGGGCCCTGGGTTGCAACTTCCCTTTCACACTAAGAACAACTAGATCAAAGCATGGCAGGAGAGAAAGAAGGGAAATTTCCCTGAGGAGCTGGAGTAGAGGGCAAGAGTTGAGGGGCCACCATGACCAGGCCAGGACCTGCTACACCTAGCTTTGATAAAGCCTTGAGATGTTTTATCATGTATCTAGTGGTGCCAAAATTGTGATCCTGTCTATAGTAACAGGTATAACCAAAAGCTATATCCAAGATAGGGCTTGAATTAGAAAATAAAAAGTTATAGTAATACTCTTCCAATCTCTATCCAGCCCCTGCTGTGGTCTAGTGGAGAGAGCACTGTACTGGCACTTGAGAAGTGCTGGCTCTGTCACTAGCCTGCTGGGTCACCCTGGCCAACACATTTCACCCTTCAGTTTTCTGCTCTGTAAAATAGAGAGTATGACTTTTGATCTCCTGAGGAATTCTGGGTGTTATCTGAGGTGCCATTGGCAGTCCATTTTGCTGGTATTCAGGAAATACTCATACAGGTTCTGCATTTTAGCCTTGGTTTCCTGTCAGTGGCCTTCAAATACACCCTTAGGTTGGCTGATTTAAGGCATAGGTACTGTGACAGCAGCTACAGCAGCTGGCTAACTTGCCCCCTCCTCCTTCTTGCTCCTCTGATCCGCCATTCTCTATCTCGCCTACCAGGTCAAATGGGAAGCATCCAGAGCCTTGAAGTGGGGTGGGAAGGATTCATTTGGGCCACTTGGCTTCCCCCTTTCACACTTCTCTTGGCCCAGACCTTCTCAGTTGGGTCCTAGCTGCTCTTTTCAACTCTGGGCCTACTCAGTCTGGCCTTGGCTCTCTGTTAGCAGCAGCGCAGCTTGGGAATTAAGCTGCACAGCAGGGCTCTGGCCCTCTGGGTTACCGCACCTAAAACAGGTTAAATCCCCTCTGTCTCTTTCAGTGTCTGAGGCGTCACCTTCAAGGAGTGAAAACGCATAAGACACTTTAGGGCACCTGCAAAGTGACCTCCACCTCCCCTCACAGTCACTTCTGATTCTCCAGGTGTCCAGTAACAAACAAAAAGCAAAATCCTAATTGAAAGTTCTTCCCCTGCTTTGGGGTAATAGACACAGTCTTTATTTTCAGCTTCATCCCATGGGCCCACTGCCTAAGCCACACAGAAACAAAAAGAAAAAATTGCAACAAAACTCACTCCCTCATTTGGGCATGTGGGCTGTCTCTCCCTTCAATCCTGCCCTCTCCATGATCAAGGCTCCACTATCCTTCCAGCCTGAAGGCAAGTCTGTTTTCCCCTGGAACCTTGCCCCTTCCAGCCAGCCTGGCCTATTAGCTGGCCTGAGCACAGGGGCTGCTTATTAGTCCAAGCCCTGGCAGATGCCTCAGCCCAAGCCACAAACACCCTTCTCTCATCATTCTGCTTGCTGGCTTTGTAGCCCTCTTACAGTAACAGAAAATTACAGTATATACTGACACCGCTCCCTATTATAGTATGTGCATAGGATCTTAGCCCTCAGAGTCCTATGATCATGCTGGAAGATTTCATTAAAAGCAGCTTTATTTTAAAATTGTGCATATTTCTACTTTCCAGGGTTTCAAAGAAAGATTTGAACATGTGAACTGAGTACAGGGGCATAGAGAGATTTTCACAGAGATGGGGCAAAATCTTGAGGCAGCACCTCTCTGCATGTGCAGGGAGCATACCCTTGTCCAGGTTAGAGCTTTGCTGGGGTGGGGGCAGTTGGCAGGTGGAGCTCTGCCACTGGGGGGAAGCAAATATTCTTGAGGACAATTGCCTCCCCTCCCCAGTGCTATAGCTACACTCCCAACCAAGTATAAGAAACTGTGATCAAAGTGTAGTGGAAACATCAGTTCAAACCAGGGAAGATGCCACCTGGCCCTAGACCCCTCAGAGTAAGCTTAGACCTTGTTGCACTGGGCACAGGGGTGCTACCTGGCTGGTTGGGTGCAGGGCTTGGATGCATTTTAGGGTTCTGTGAGATCATCTTGGTTGGGTTTAGATGCCCCCCTGGGCTCCTTCCCTCTCCTCTGGCACTTTAGGGGATTGTTTTGCGTATACTTTGATCAGCAGTGCATGGCATTTACTTTATCACTAGGTGTCTGAATTAAACACCCTTTTGAAATGAACACACAAGGTCATATTGCTTAGAGCTATTGGCCCACTCTCTCTGCTGCTACAGGCATTGCTGCATTTGCTTGTATTGGTTTCATACTTACAAGGTTGTCTTTTTTTGCCTATAACATATTATTTATTTAAATGGAAGGTGAGATTCTGGGGAATCAGATGGCCACCTTGGGGGAAAAAAATGTCCCAGTTCATCATTCCAGCTCAACTCAACCCAGTTTGAGCCCTGATCTGAGAACAGCACAAATGCACATTAGCATATATCCAGAAGTGCCACAAATCACAGATATGCTCTGGTGTATATGTAATACAGTCACAAAAGCACTTTGGCATGCTGTCATCTAGCAAGCACTCTATAAAGAGAGAGAGGGTAAGTATCTTTTCAAGATACTTCTACTGCAAATTAAAGAAAGATTGCTTTTCCTTCCAGGAAATGGTTAAAGGCATTGTCCTGCAGATATGGAAATACAAAATGCTTTAGAAGTGCTGTTTGTAAAAATGCATTATAGTGGTCTGTTGTCAGGAGAATGTTTCCATAATGGCTCTTTTTGCTACTTTGATTTTAGTAAAGGTCAAAATGGCTGTAGTAATTCTGCTGCATTTGCACAGCACACATGATGGTTAAGATCCTCTGTGTAAAACAAAAGCATGAAAAAATTGCCACTGTTCAGTGCAAATAGTTTTCTCTTGCATACAGTAACTCTAGAAGCAATTGTGAACTGAGATTTTAAAGGTGATATTATACATCTATGGAAATACCCTGAATATATTAATAAGAACCACCCATTGTTAATCAGTTCCTTAATAAGATCAGCCAACCATGCTCCTGGCTCAACCTACCACAAGTGCCTGAAAAATAGACCCCCCCCCCCGTTGATCTCTGTTAATCCATTACAGCAGGGCATGATGATGATAAGCTGTTGCTATAGGTCCCCAAATATGTTCCCTTCTGCTTTATTTCAGCTCTGTCATATAAATGAGAACCTGTTACCAACACTGCCAAGCCTGGTGAAAAGAAAACCGGCTCATTCTCAGTACATCTACCACTCACTAAACACCTATGGACTGCCTTCCCTGTACCCAATTACTCCTTTTTTATCATTACAGGTGTGGGCAGTAGATGCCAATATGCTTCATAAGCCTCCATCACATTTTCTCTGGAAGGAACAAAATAGGTTAAGGACAGACTTAGATTGTACCACCATCCTTTGTGAACCAAGTGGCCAAGTAAGCTTTGTTTTTGTAGCATAATTAATAACATGGATGATTTCTCTTGCTCTCTGAGGTTAGCAGAAGCTAACTCCATTTCTTCTAAAAAGTGTGACTTTACATAATAATAATTGGGAAGAGCTGAAGTGACATATCATGTTTTGGCAAATAAAAGAATAGTGCAGAAGGGTAGGTATGCTGAAGTGTGAGTTCCTGAAACAACAAACCAAAAGTTCTGGGCTCACGATTTTTGTAGCACTGAGCAAATGGCACTGGAGGAAAGCTTTTGTCGCGGTTGCCTACTTTGGATCCTTTAAAACCCTGGAGCTGACTATATAGGACTAGGTCCTATTAAATTTACTGGACTCAGTCAGAGGCTTAAGCAAGTGCTTTAAAGGGCCTAGCTGAATTGAAGCTGCAGTGCTCAGTGATTTGCAGGATCATGCCCATGACTGAAAAAATCAAAACACAACATACCTAACTTTCAGGCCTCTGTGACCCTTGCATGGCTTGGCAAGCTAATTTTGAAATCTGGAGGACTAAATAGATGGGATAGTTGAGGAGGACTTTGGGGTACAGAATTTTATACTTGGTTAGATCAGTGGTCCATCTAGCCAGTATCCTGTCTCCAACAGTGGCAGGAGTGGATGGTATAGAGGGAGAGAACTGAACCGGATGTATCTAGTGCAGGGGTGGGCAATTATTATGGGCAGAGGGCTACTTTCTGAGCTTTGGCAAGCCATCAAGGGCCACATGACAGGCAACCAGGGGCAGATAAATATGAATTCTCTAAATTTTTAGGGGCCCCGTGGGCCAGATAGAATGGCCTGGTGGGTCGCATCTGGCCCCTGGACCACATTTTGCCCATCCCTGATCTAGTGTGATCTATTCCTTACTCAAGACCTACCCTGGCATTCACCATTATTGGTTTAGAATTGCCAGAAGAAACATCACCAACTGTTGTGTTCAATAGCTGGTCCCTTTTCCAACCTGGCTATGCTGTCTGCCTCTACCATCTCCTGTGGCAATCAATTCAACAAGTTAACTATGCATTGCATAAAAAAGTACTTTCTCTTTTTAGTTTTAAACTTGTCACCTACTAATTTCAGTGGGTGCCCACTAGTTCTAGTATTCTGGGACTTGGTAAACAACAGCTCTTTGTTCACTTGGTCTACACCTTTCATGATTTTAGAGACATCTATCGTATCCCTCCTCAGCTTGCTCCTTTTAAATTGCAGAGTCCTAGACTTTTTAGTCTCTCCTTGTATGGCAACAGCTCCATGAGCCCGATCATTTTCACTGTCCTTCTCTTTGTCTTTTTGAATTCTACTACATCCTTTTGAGATTGGGAATCAGAACTACACACAGTATTCAAGATGTGAGTGCTCTATGGATTTACATAATAGTGTGATGATGTTCTCCATTTTGTTAGCAATGCCCAACATTTTATTGGCTTTTTTGATTGCCATTGCCCATTGAGCCAGCATATTTAGAGATCTACAATGACTCCAAGGTTTCTTTCCTGAATCGTAACACCTGGTTCAAAACCCAGCATTGTGTATATATAGTTGAGGTTATTTCCCCCCAGCCCATGTCATTCAATCCTTGAACATCCAGTAGTCCTTGCCAGCAAAACTGTCAATTGCAAGGGCTTTTTGTGGGACAGACCTTTGTCCACTTATTAACGAGATAATGCCTGAAGTCATTTTAACCATGATGTTGTTGGCCATTAGTAAATGCTGATTTGGTTTAAATCAAGCAGCAAAATGTCAAAGCTATTATATTATGGATCCAACCTATAATTTTAAAAACAGATTGAAAAAGCAAACACAATGTCTGCAACTTGGTGCACAGTGCTATTATTTTGATGATAATTTACCACCTGTTCAAAAATACCTCAGGACACTGATCCCCAAGTCCCCATACTGATCACTAGAAACAGTTATTTTTATGAGGAAATGCAGTAACCAAATGAGCTATCCTTTTTTCTTTAGGCTGTTGCCTGGTGCACTCCTATGTACTGGAACAGAAAGCTGAGATGGAAGGGGCAAGAAGATGGTGAAAGCCTGAAGAATAACACAAAACCAACAAAACTAATAAAACAGCAAAGAAAATCAGAATTGAAGCTGTCTGATGTAGAGCAGGGAGAAGCTCTCCGAGGCCAACCAGAAGAAAAAGGACCAATTTTCATTAAAAGGTGGGCACCCCACCTTTGACTACACTCTTTCATTACAACACTGTTTCCTCCTGGCTGTGTAAGTGGCAATTTTTAAATGAGTGTCTTACAAAGAAGGTTTCCCATACCAGGGTTGGAAGAAATAGTTGAAAAAAAAAGAAAGATATGACCTAAATCTTCAGAGAGAATATTCCCTTAAGTTCCACGGAAGAGCATGCTCAAATCAGGCAGGATTTAACAATGAAGTCATGGAATTTTACAAGAAAGCCTGATTTTATCATTATTTTTATGTATTTCTGAGCACTCAAAAGTGCAACGGGGACATCCAGATATAAATGACACAATTCCTAACTCAAAGATCTTACAATGTGAAGGTTCTGACGTTCACAGAACATTCATTAGATTGATTAATTAAGAAGATTGGCCTAAAACTCATTAGGTAAGTCTACACTGTTCAATGACAGCTCCAGACTAAGATATTTATTGGAGTGTACATGACAAGACACTAAGGCTAGGGACAGACATTACACATAAACCAATATAAGTGATCAAAAACCAGTTCAAATCTGTAACACAACAAAAATTCAGTGCACATGAATCACTTTCAAAATGGCTGAAACCGATGTAAGGTAAACCTGAATGGATATAGTATCAGACTTAACTGATTTAGGTTAAATCAGTTTATTGAACTTCTGTCCCAGATGCTGTCCAGATTCAAGTTAACTCAGTCCCCCAACATCCCAAGTTGTTTTGCATCTTCTCTGCAAACCTCCCATTGCATGGTGGGTGGGCTAGCCTTGGCCCAAGCTGTCTGCTTCAGCTGAGCAGGGAGGCATACTCCAGCATGCCACAGCTTCTGGCCGGTGGCTGCATTTCTAGAACCAAAAAAGGAATGGCTATTCACTTGCATATTGGTTCAATCTACACAGCTTAGACTAACCTGCAAATACTGAATCAATTCAGCTTCAGACCTTTTGATTATCTGTACTTAGCCTAAGATAACTCTTCTGCTTGTGGTTAAAAAGTTAGCTTGCATGGCCTGAATGCAGTATGTTTCAGTACAGCACTGCCTAGATCAATAATTAAGTGGTACAGATATAGCCAGGGTGCCCTGATGCCCAGCCCACTGGACTTTTTTCCAAGGATATTTTGAAGGGGAACAGCAGCCTTGGCCGTTTTTATTCCATGGTCTCTCCAGAGTTTTGGTTATTGCTGTTCCTGAAGCAAGCTCATTGAAGAATGACAACACATGCAAAGGAGTTGAAATGTTTTGAAATTCAGGGCATATCAGTTGCATTCATTCTACTGCATGTGTCCTAATGACAGAAATCTTTTTGCATGATTTGGCCAACGTGGACAGATTTTCACAAGTATGGCCAAAGAGCTATTTCCTCAGAATAATTCCCTTGCTAACTTGCAACTTCCTACTAGAGACAATTCAAAAACATTGGCTAATCCACCGTCACTAGCCTTTTTCTTGGAAGTGATTGGGTCGGTTTTGCTCAGACTTCCCAGAGTACATTCTATCTGAGGTAGATTCAACCTGAGGCAGAAAGGTTATGTAAAAAACTTCAGTGTAAATGGTCAATGTTTGGTAAAATTATAGATCAGCTGTCAGCAACCTCCTCAGATCACAGGCTGAAATGACTCAGTTCAGGTCAAAGGCAGGTAAATCTACCATTGCTTTTCCTTACCACAGCATGGGGAAAGTTCCTACTGCTAATGCTTCTCCCCACTGAAACAAAATATGCATAACAGCTTCATTTGTTTTTCTGTTTACAGAGAAAACAAGGCCCCAGCAACCCTTTTCCCAACACAGAATTCTTGGTGCCGAAGTCCAAACTCTTCTACTCACCCTCACTTCTCCCTGGTTAGACCATTAACCATGGGCAATGATGGCAGCAGTCTGTGTAGACAGTCCAGGTGTCAGTCAGCAAAACCTGACCCAGCACCAGGTGAGTTGAAGAACAATTACACTGGCAGGCAAAGACATTTTTTTTCCCTGCTAGAGGAACAGTTAGCAAAATTTCTGAGAGATATTTCAGAAGGACTTCACGTATACTACGTGTATGTGACCCAGTAGTGTAACAAAGGAGGATAGCAGGATACAAACCCCAGGCATGGATCCTCAGGGAGTGCAAAGCCAGCAGCAGCTGTACCACCAGCAGTGCAACCACTGACACTGACCTACGTGTGGTTGCTGTCTAGGGCACTCAAACATCCAGTTATGCCTCTGTGATCACTTGCATTACAGACTTATCTGCCACAAACACATTTGGGAAAGAAGTGTTGGTTTTTTTTTTGCTTTTATTTTTAATCAGAAAATGTTGCTGTGCACCATTTGCTATTAGGATTGACTGGTTTTAGGAAGTAAGAAAAATGTACAATGACTTAGAGAGAGAGTGCACAAAGAGACCCTTCTACTAATGATGAATGATTAATTAGGCACTGGTGAGAATCCTGTGTTTAATTGTGGTACTTCATCTCCAGACAGCTGTTGACAACCTGAAAGAATTCAGAAGGGAGTGACAGTGTAATTAAAAGTCTGAAGAGACTGACATATCAGGAAAGATTTAAAAGGATTAAGTGTGTGTTTGACAACTAAGGTGACTGTCAAATGTTTGGAAAGGTTCAAACACAAAGGAAAGAAATTGTCTGACAAAGGCTCAAAAACTATAACTATGAAGAATCAGATCAACCTGAGTGCAGAAAGACCTGGAATTAATTTTCTTAATACAGGCATACCTCGGAGATATTGCGGGTTCGGTTCCAGACCACCGCAATAAAGCGAATATCGCAATAAACCTAGTCACACAAATTTTTTGGTTTCCCAGTGCATATACAAGTTATGTTTACACTATACTGTAGTCTGTTAAGTGTGCAATAGCATTATGTCTAAAAAAAAATGTACATACCTTAATTAAAAAATACTTTATTGCTAAAAAGTGCTAACCATCATCTGAGCCTTCAGTGAGAAGTAATCTTTTTGCTGGTGGAGGGTCTTGCCTCGATGTTGATGGCTGCTGACTGATCAGGGTGATGGTTGCTGAAGGTTGGGGTGGCTGTGGCAATTTCTTAAAATAAGACAACAATGAAGTTTGCCGCATTGATTGACTCTTCCTTCACAAAAGATTTCTCTGTAGCACTCGATGCTGTTTGATAGCATTTTACCCACAGTAGAACTTCTTTCAAAATTGGAGTCAATCCTCTCAAACCCTGCCGCTGCTTCATCAACTAAGTTTATGTAATATTCTAAATCCTTTGTTGTCATTTCAACAATGTTCACAGCATCTTCACCAGGAGTAGATTCCATCTCAAGAAACCACTTTCTTTGCTCATCCATAAGAAGCAACTCCTCATCCGTTAAAGTTTTATCATGAGATTGCAGCAATTCAGTCACATCTTCAGGCTCCACTTCTAATTCTAGTTCTCTTGCTATTTCCACCACATCTGCAGTTACTTCCTCCACTGAAGTCTTGAACCCCTCAAAGTCATCCGTGAGGGTTGGAATCAGCTTCTTCCAAACTCCTGTTAATGTTGATATTTTGACCTCCTCCCATGAATCACGAATGTTCTTAATGGCATCTAGAACGGTGAATCCTCTCCAGAAGATTTTCAATTTACTTTGCCCAGATCCATCAGAGGAATCACTATCTATGGCAGCTATAGCCTTACGAAATGTATTTCTTAAATAATAAGACTTGAAAGTGGAAATTACTCCTTGATCCATGGGCTGCAGAATGGATGTTGTGTTAGCAGGCATGAAAACAACATTAATCTCGTTGTACATCTCCATCAGAGCTCCTGGGTGACCAGGTGCATTGTCAATGAGCAGTAATGTTTTGAAAGGAACCTTTTTTTCTGAGCAGTAGGTCTCAACAGTGGGCTTAAAATATTCAGTAAACCATGTTGTAAACAGATGTGCTGTCATCCAGGCTTTGTTGTTCCATTTATAGAGCACAGGCAGAGTAGATTTAGCATAATTCTTAAGGGCCCTAGGATTTTCGGAGTGGTAAATGAGCACAGGCTTCAACTTAAAGTCACCAGCTGCATTAGCCCCTAACAAGAGAGTCTGCCTGTCCTTTGAAGCTTTGAAGCCAGGCATTGACTTCTCTCTAGCTATGAGAGTCCTAGATGGCATCTTCTTCCAATATAAGGCTGTTTAGTCTACATTGAAAATCTGTTGTTTAGTGTAGCCACCTTCATCAATTATCTTAGCTAGATCTTCTGGATAACTTGCTGCAGCTTCTACATCAGCACTTGCTGCTTCACCTTGCACTTTTATGTTATGGAGACGGCTTCTTTCCTTAAACCTCATGAACCAACCTCTGCTAGCTTCAAACTTTTCTTCTGCAGCTTCGTCGCCTCTCTCAGCCTTCATAGAATTGAAGAGAGTTAGGGCCTTGCTCTGAATTAGGCTTTGGCTTAAGGGAATGTTGTGGCTGGTTTGATCTTCTATCCAGACCACTAAAACTTTCTCCATATCAGCAATAAGGCTGTTTCGCTTTCTTATCATTCGTGTGTTCACTGGAGTAGCACTTTTAATTTCCTTCAAGAACTTTTCCTTTGCCTTCACAACTTGGCTAACTGTTTGGCATAAAAGGCCTAGCTTTCAGCCTATCTCGGCTTTCGACATGCCTTCCTCACTAAGCTTAATCATTTCTAGCTTTTGATTTAAAGTGAGAGATGTGCGACTCTTCCTTTCACTTGAACACTTAGAAGCCATTATTAATTGGCCTAATTTCAATATTGTTGTATCTCAGGGAATAGGGAGGCCCGAGGAGAGGGAGAGAGATGGGGGAACGTCTGGTCGGTGGAGCAGTCAGAACACACACAACATTTATCGATTAAGTTCGCCATCTTATATGGGTGCGGTTCGTGGCGCCCCAAAACAATTACAATAGTAATGTCAAAGATCACAGATCACCATAACAAATATAATAATAATGAAAAAGTTTGAAATATTGCGAGAATTACCAAAATGTGACACAGAGACACGAAGTGAGCAAATGCTGTTGGAAAAATGGCACCGATGGAAAAATGGCGCCGATAGACTTGCTCGACGCAGGGTTGCCACAAACCTTCAATTTGTAAAAAACACAGTATCTGCGAAGTGCAGTAAAACGAGGTATGCCTGTATAGTCTTTCAATGGTAATAGTAAAAGTGTGAATCTCTTATTTTCAAAACCACCTTTGGAAGTTGTTTTAGTAAATCTTTTTCAATATCTAATAGTTTAATCCTACAAGGAATTGAGCATGCTGGGCTTGATCCAGAAAAGTATCTGCTTATACGCTTAATTTTAAACATATGAATTATCTCATCGTGGACATGGACTTAAAATTAATCACATGCTTATACCAGATCAAGGCTTGGTAGCTCAAAACATTTCAGGATAGAGCTCTGATTCCAAGGTGTACCTGAAGTCATCCTAATTCTGTGATAGTATAACAGGAATGTAGAGATGAATACAGATAGAGAATATAGCAAAAAAACCATCAGGTCTAACCCAAATTTATCTGGCTCCAGCTTACTAGGATGTCCAATTACAATCCTGCAGACTTGTTCTGAGCCTCTTTGAAACCAGCATTCACTTCTTTGGGCTGCATGTTCTCCATAACCTACTCTTTGCTATCATACCCTTATGGTCTGTTACTTCTAGGTCTGTTACTACTATTAGTATTGTTGTTGTTACCTGCTCAGAGGACCCTTTCTGCTATGCTTTACAGGCATAAAGGTGGATTTGCCTACTTCCCCATGGTGTTAACCATTAGGGGTGTGCGAAGCTTCAATCCCTGATTTGATTTGGCAGAGATTTGTCCTGATTTAGTGGCTAAATCTCTGAATCTGAAATGAATCAGGAGACCCTTTAATCTCTCCAAGTCATATCAGAACCCTCTGAATTGATTCAGAGATATTTGGAAAGATTCAATGATTTGGACATAGACACAGCTTTAACTGTTTTTTCTACATACCACAAGCTAGCAGGCGGCTCCGGAATACTGTGATGCTGGGGTGCATGGAGCGCCCCACAGGAGAATGGGGGGTCCACTTCTGGGTCCACTGGGGAGCGCTTCAGGGCCCCCCCCACTTCCCTGCAGCTTGGTGGCTGGTGCCTCCTGGGTCTGGGGGAGCACCCAGGGTCCTGCTACAGCCCATTGCCAAACTGAAGGGGCATGGGGGGGTCCACTGCATGCTCCCCAGTGGACCCAAAAGTGGACCAGAAGTACTTCTGGGTTTGCTGCTGAGCACGTGCCCCCCCCAACACTCCTGTGGGATATTCCATTTGCCCCAGAATTGCAGTATGCACGAGCCACACTTGGTACCTCAAGGTATGTAGAAAAGACATTTAAAGCTGTGTGCCTGTCTGGCCTCTAGGATATGCTCACATGCTGCCTTAGCACGTGCACCCGGTGTTGGGCATTGCGTGGGGTCTTGTGATCTCTGGAGGGGTACTCAATCACCCCAGGGAAAGCCCAGAAATTTTCCTGCCATGACTTTGATTGAATCTTCAGTGGTGGGTTCCCCTTCTGGGGACTCTCCCAGGTAGGTCATGCCTCCTGACAGGTATCTGGGGGCTTCTGCCTCCCCCACACCCCTTTCATACACCAACCTCCAGGACAAGTTGGTTGGTCTTTGTGTAGCTTGTCCTCCAGTTGCACCAGTCCTAGCTCTTCATGTTGCCTGCACAGCTGGTTCGCCCTGGCCTCCCAGTGTTTCTTCATGGCCAGCCAGCTGCCTGCCATGGGTCTAAGGCTGCTCCATTCTCTCAGAGCACTGCCCACACCCTGGCCACAGCAAAAGGAAAAGAAAACCCAAAAGAATGACAATGGAAAAGACAAAAAAAAGAAACACAAAAAACTGAGGGAATAGGCTAGCAAGCCCTCCTCCTTCACAGCCCCCATGCCTGTGGCTCGAGCCATCCTTTGATGTTGCTCTGGGTCCTCCTTCCTGTTGAGGATCTCTCTTCCTTTCCTTATGCCAGGTCTTTGGCTGCACGCTGGTGCTGCCTACGCTTGGCGTGGAGAGTGCCTTCCTCGCCGGCTCTTTCCCCTGGTCTTCCTGCATCTCTGCCAGTGCCGGCTTTTATTTTGGCCAGGTGGAATTCTATGATGATGTCAGCCACTCATGCCAGCTCCAGCTGGAAGTAAGCATGGCTTACAAACTGCACGGGTGGCTCTTCCCAGCACGGCTCGTCCCACTCTTCCTGGCCTGAAACTGGCAAGTTTTCCCTGGTTTCAGGGCTTTCTTTGTCAGAGTGGGTCAGCCTCATCCCCTATCCTAACGTGAAGGGATCCATGTCCTACCGGTCCCGGTGACTGTCTCCCTGGGACACTGTGTTAAAGCTGTGATGGCTGATTCTCCAAATCAGCATCAAATCTTCAGATTCAGACGAATCGAATTGGGGACAGTGATCCAAATCAACAAACTGAATCACTGTCCCCAATTTAGGCCAAATCCAAATTGTCTATGGCCCATTTCACACACCCCTATTAACCATCTGGCTGGACTCTAGGGGTACTACTAGAGTAATTGGAATCTACCCCATTTGCACTGTTCCTTTGAAGCCCTCAAATCCACCCAGCACTTGAGCGACAACATTCTCAGCAGACACATTCCAAAGGAGATTTCATTAGAGACTATCAGCCAGCCTAGATCAAGAGAGCCAACATCCTCTGTTATCAAGAAAGCTGGTAGTGCCTGTCTACATGGAGAGATGGATCAAGGCATCTGATGATCCAGGCCAGTGATTCTCAGCCAGGGTTCCATGAAATTTTTAAATGTGCCATTTTAGAACTGGTAGGTGTGCAAACACCCACACATAATTCACAGGATAAACCCAGAGATTTCAAATAGAAATCTATAGTGTCAAAAAAGTGTCAAGTGCCCTGTTGTGGTGTTTCTGAATTCTTTGTAATATAAGAATTGCTCTATTTTTCCTTAGTTAAGAAACAAGTGAAAGCTAAAAGCTGACATTTTCCGAGGGGTGCCTAAGAGATTGAAAACCACTGGTCTAGGCACATCTCAGTGTGAGATCCACTCCAAGTGGAATGACAGGAGACAGGGGACCTCTACTCTTCCCCGCCCAGAGAGCAAGGGGCAGCAGTCTAGAGCTTGCTTATCCCTCTTAGGGAGTGAAAACAGGGCACCCTTAACTTGGGAGGCAGAAGGTAAGAGTCTCCCAAACTACTTATCTTAGTGGCCAAAGTCTGTCTGCTTGAGTAGGAGGGACAGGACATCTTTGCTCTTCTCTCCCCATACCCTGAATCTTTTGTTGGGATGAATTTGGCAAGGTCCTCCAAACAATAGGTTTTGAAATTAAAATCTCATTGAAAAGCATAACATGCGTCACCTCTGAACTATTTTTCTAGTCTGCTTGAATACTCAGGCAGACATTGCTACTGGGATAGTAGTTGGCTTAAATTTCCAAGCTTCCCCCACCCTTACAACCATGAGGGACTGAAGCAATTCGATTTTATTTTATTTTATTTTTTAAATTGAAAACTGAGATTCTAATATAATCACAAACTGAACCTGGGCTCTAGACCCATGAAGATAGTCCCTTATGCCTTTATCCAGTACTTTCAGAGTGTGGAAACTCTGAGTATGTGTTTCAAAGAAAGTTGGTCCAACTCATAGTTTTATAGTTGGTAGGGTCGGAAGGGACCTGAGCAGATCATCAAGTCTGACCCCCTGCCATGGCAGGAAAGGGTACTGGGGTCAAACAACCCTGGCAAGGTGTTCATCCAGCCTCCTTTTAAAACCCCCCAGGGCAGGAGCCAGCACCACTTCTCTTGGAAGTTGGTTCCAGATCCTAGCTGCCCCGACAGTGAAGTGGCGCCTCCTGACATCTAGCTTAAATCTACCCTCTGCCAGCTTGTGACTGTTATTTCTTGTCATTCCTGGTAGTGCTTGGGGGAACAGGGACTCCCCCAATTCCTGCTTGTCCCCCCTGACCAGTTTGTAAATGGCCACTAGATCCCTCCTCAGTCTTCTCTTGTGGAGGCTGAACAGGTTCAGGTCCCTTAGCTTCTCCTCATAGGGCCTGCCCTGCTGACTCCTGATCATGTGGGTGGCCCTCTTCTGGACCCTCTCCATGGTGTCCACATCCCTCTTGAAGTATGGCATCCAGAACTGGACGCAGTATTCCAACTGCAGCCTGACCAGTATCACATAGAGGGGGTAGATCACCTCCTTGGACCTGCTTGAGATGCATCTGTGGATGCATGACAAGATACAGTTAGCCTTCCTGACCGCTTCCCCACATTGTCGGCCCATGTTCATTCTGGCATCAATAATAACTCCAAGATCCTTTTCTGCCTCTGCACTGACAAGAAGGGAGTTCCCCAGCTTGTAAGTATGCTGCTGGTTCTTCCTCCCCAGGGGCAGTATCCTGCACTTGTCAGTGTTGAAACCTATCCTGTTCTCATCCATCCACCCCTGTAACCTGTCCAGGTCTGACTGCAGCCTATTCCTCCCTTCTGGTGTGCCCACTTATCCCCACATCTTAGTGTCATCTGTGAATTTGAACAGTGTGCTTTTTATACCCTTGTCCAAGTCACTGATGAAGATGTTGAACAGTGGGGGCCCAAGGATCGAGCCCTGGGGAACCCCACTGCCCAAATCCCTCCAGGTCGAAATAACCCGTCCACCACCACTCACTGGGTGTGGCCTTCCAGCGAACTAGTGACCCATTTGACTGTGTAGGTGTCAACACCACAGTCCTCTAGTTTTTTAATGAGAATGGGGTGAGAGACAGTGTCGAAGGCCTTCCTAAAGTCCAGGAAGACTACGTCCACTGCTACCCCTGCATCTAAGGATTTTGTGACCTTGTCATAAAAGGCTACTAGGTTGGTCTGATAGGACCTGCCTCTAATGAACCCGTGTTGGTTGCCCCTAAGCATAACCTCCCCCCCGGCCCCTCGCGGACATGCACCAGGATAATTCTCTCAAAAAGCTTACCTAGGACTGAGGTAAGACTGACTGGCCCATAGTTTCCTGGGTCCTCCTTCCTCCCTTTTTTGAAAATGGAAACCACAGTGGCCCTTTTCTAGTCCTCTGGCAGCATGCCAGAGTACCATGAGTACTCGTAAAGCCATGCCAGGGGTCCTACTATGACCTCTACTAATTCCCTCAGCACAGTGGGGTGGAGATCATCAGGACCTGGTGATTTAAATACGTCCAGTCCCTCCAGAAGTTCTCTGACTAGGTCCTCACTGACCCTAGGCCTGGGTGCGTCTCCCCTGGGACCTTTGGGGGTCCCAGTGGAGGGGGGGGGTGACCCGGTCCCTGCTCAGAAAAATGTAGGCAAAGAAATTGTTAAATAGGTTTCTTTATTTCTCTCCCCCAACTCTTCACATATCTGACTTCCTGAAGGTTTTATTTTCTTACACACTGGGAGCATGGGAGAAAAGAACAGTTTAGTTAGAGTTCCTTTGCAATTGTCTGTAACAATGAATTATGAAATTATTCCTTTGTATGCTGACAGGCAAGATGACAATACTCATGATCTCAAATAAAATATTAAATATAAGAGCCATAGCTAGTCTTTCCTCTGATAAATATTCTTGAGATACATTTTGCTGCAGGATTATTTCCATAAATTAATAGGAAAATGTAAGAATAATTCTTATTTTATTACAAAAAAATTACAATCATTTTAGGCAGGTTTATAAATGTATACTGCTGGAGATTATTACTAACAATGATTACTAACTAATCATTTTGAAATACAGAGCTAGCTGGTTATTTTTTTCACATTATAAAATTATTAACCAGCAAACTTATAAACTGTACATTGTATAACTGGAATCCACAATTGCATGAGTAACTAGTTTCATGAGGCTTCACAGTTCAGGAGAGCAATCCTGTGCAGAAAAGGCACAGAGGAATCATGGAAACACAGGCCTAATGAGAGCTTTATAGGAATCAATGCCACTAACTTTTCATTTGTTTTTCCCTTTGCAGAATTTTTAAATCAATGTGTCTTTTATACATTGGCTTCATATTTAGTATATATAAATTGTGTCAGTATTCTCTCCAAAGTTGATGGGGCCACATCTTTGAGTCAAAGAAACGAATGATTTCATAGGCCTTTTGTGTTTCTTCCAGAATAGTTAATTTTATTATACCAAACTAGTTCAGTTCTAAGGACCTAGATAAACTTCACATACTATACTGTCTCGCGTTCTTTGATTATTTGTTTAGAAATTAGATTTACTAATTTTATGTTGTGTCAGTGCTGTTTCTAATATAGGCAATGAACCATATTTCAGTTTTAAGCTAAGATCATTCAAGTGTTATTTCCTATAGCATATTTTCCTTCCATCTCACTACTCTTATCCCTTGCATAGCTGCTCTGTCCTTTTTGTCACAGTGATATTACTACCACATAATATTCCAGGAAAGGAAATGGTGTTATATTATTTTCTATCCCATTCCATTTTCCCCCTTTTTGACTACAGCTACACATAGTACTGAGCTGTCCACAGTAATTGCTAGGTGTTGGTTTTGATTCTTTAAGGTGTGTACATCGGCATCCAATCTACAGTCACACAGCTTACTTTAAAATGTGTGAATGTATAATGGAAGAAGTGTGTGCACCCTCAGGAACCACACAGGGCAACAGGTGTAAGTAATTCATGGTGGATGCAGGGGCAGGCGGGAGTGTTGGTGGGTCCAGGGGGAATTTAGTGGGATTAAGGGTTTGTGGGGAGGTGGGGGTTGGGGGCTATACAAAAAGCCCAGTAGAGGTCAGGGGGTAGGAAAAGCACAAACCTGGAGCTAGGGTGAGCAGCTTGGCTTTCCTAGCCACAGGGGCTGCACTCCAAAACATATATAGGTATTTGATAGATCAGGTTAACCCATTCCCAATTTAAGTTAATTCACCTCCTCAAGTAAGCAGATGCATAGATGGACATTTAGATTAACCCAACCCTAGTTAGGTCAATCTAAATGTAACAGCTGCACATACCCTGAGTTAATTCAGAAAGTACTAAAGAATCTGAACATCTTTTCCTTGCACTGGGCATTTAGGAACCTAACATTTCACTTGGCGTCATGCTGTTCGTTCACCTCGTCTTATTGGGTCTTCATCACAATTTTCTTCAACTATTGACCCATCTAAACATTTTGATTTTTATTCATGTGCCATCATTTTCAATTCTTGCTTCATTTACCTAACTAAGAAGAAATACCTATTTTGTTTAGTGTCTAGCTGCCTAAGTGTATTCCTGTCTGTTTGACACTCCAGAGTATCCCCATTTTTCTCCATCCAAGATCTAAGAGAAGGAAGCAGTTACTGCCACAGCTAACAAGTTCCATCTCAGCCTTGTTCAAGTTCAATTATGCAGTTCCATGCATCTCCCATTCTCCCCAGAAATGCATCACCATGGTTGTTTGCTGCTTTTTGTTGTTGCCTAAATTATGCTCTATCAGAGCATTAAGAAAGGAACTTTGCAATGAGTTAAAAAATAGTCTGGGCATGTATGATGAAGCAAGCACTTTGAAGTCTCATCCAAAAACAAGTTTTGTCAATCAGAATTTCTTCACATCTACTGTTGCTGAGAAACACTAATTAAACTTTGGGTGGCAAATGGAGAATGAAAGGCAGGGAGAAAGGGAAAAATTCAATGCATGTTTTTGGTAAAAAAAAAGGAACCTTACTATAGCCCCTTTCTGTATGAAGTCAAGCCAAATCATTATTGTTCTCTCTTATTTTTCCCCTTTTCCTCCATTTGTTCCGAACAGATCACACAAAGTCTATTCTGCATCCTTTGCTCACATTAAGAAGCACTTACTTTCATAAATTGTCCTAGCGACTGTTGAAGCAAGTGGGGCTGCTCATGTAAATTGTAGTGAACACAAATAATGTTTTTAGAATCAAACTCCAATTTTTTATCTTAAGACACCGACCTACTGCAGACAGGCTTGTAATAACATATGCCCTTGTAAATGAGGTTCTGCACACACACTAATGTCATTCTGGAATAAAGGTAAAATAGCCAAATATAAAATTAGGGTAAAGGTCAAACAAGGGACTACAGCAGCAGCAAGGAGAACAAAGTCACTTGTTTTCTTAAATAGATTAGATGACACCAGATGAAGATCAAGTAAATGTTCCTCACCATCAATCACAAAGGAAAGCATACCAATTTGTCCAGAACACTATCATTCACTATAATTGACAGCTGGGTGCTACACCCCAATTTGCAATCTGAATTCCTGCCTTTCCTGCCATGTCTGATTTTCCATGCAGAGACTTCCAATCTTCTTAACCGTTAAAGTTCCTCTTCACATATAGTTCTTAGCCTCCACCTTGCTTGGAAGACTGTTCCAAAATTTTAATCTGCTACTAGTTAGAAGCTTTCTCCTAATTTCTAATCTACATTTATTTGTAGCCAGGGAAAAGGGGGGTAAAAATCCAACAAAAATAAATAAATAACTGCCCACAGAAGGACCCAGGTATAACAGACAAAGCCTAGGGCTATGGCCTGCAAGCTCTGCAAGCTCTGCCCTCACAATCTAAAAACAACCCAAAAACAGTTAGTCCAACAACAATCTGCTCAGACCCTTGAAAGGGCAGCAGAATCACAGTGCAAAGATTAAATGGATGCCCTCAACGCTACAGAGCACCCTTTGAATGGCCCAACATGCCTGGAAGGTGGGTACTGTCCACTGGAGAGTTGCATATTCAAATTCCAGTGTGTCAGGCATGCCTGGACCAAGAACTAAAAGAATCTCAGGGTTTCATCAGAGCTGGCCCCAATGAGCCGGTTCCTGTGGCTCTTGAGGATGGCCGTCTTAGCCTGACCAAGCAAAAAGTTGGCCAGGCAGATGATACCCCCATCTGCCACCTGGTATGGGAAAGAAAACAAATAGGTGGTCTCCAAGAGGTCCAAATCTAGTGCTTCAAACGAGGTGCCAAGGGCAGCAAAGAGCAGCAGCAGCCGGAGGCACACCTGAGGAAGGCATGGAATAAATCCTCTTCTACCTCCCCTGGGCAAAAAGAACAGACCACTGATGCAGTTGGGTCCATGTGGCAGACGAGAGTGCCGGTGGCCAGTGTCCCATGCAGCAACTGCCACTGGAGGTCACCAGTCCGTTCAGCAATGGGTAGATTCTAGATTGTGCGCCATGCAGGGTGAGCTGCTGTGAGTGCTAGTGCCACTAGGTGCCGCCTCCACATTGTGTCAGGTCAAGTGGCAAGGACATGAGCGTGGTGGGCACAAACCACCCATATGTACAGGGCTTTCTGGGGAAGCATGTCAAAGCGAATCCCGGCATCACTGTCAGGAGGCACAGAAAGAGTTAATAAGATACCAGGTCCACTGCCCAGGTCGCTATCCATAGGTGGGACAATGAGCAGTGGTGGAAAGGGCTCTCCAGAGGTATCTCCAGCAGGGATGTCCCTCGATGGCAGCCACTGCCTCCACTGGGAGGGTGGCCTACACATTCCTCAAGAGATGGGTGGTGCAGTGGACTGAATGCATGCCCAACTGAGCAGCCAGATTCTCAGCTGACAGCCAGTCTGACTGGTCCAGATCAAGAGGGTAGCCTAGCCAGAATGTATGTGACTGGATGAGAGAGTCAGTGAGGCTATCAGACCTGAGGCTTGACAGTCTGTGCTGCACGGCCAGGTTGTAGACAAGTGGCTCCTGCAGCAACTATGGAAATTGCAGATGCCTGGCCTGGTGTTGGAGGTGGAAGACAGTTTGCCAGGGCCACACCAGTCTGCGGTAGAAGGGCAGAATGGTGCCCCAGTCCAGGAGGGCAGGAGCCAGGAGAAAGAGTTCTCGGTCAAACCCGAGGTTTCCTACCTGGTGCAGAAACACGTAGGCCAGCTGCTGCCAGGGAGGGCAGTCTTCACAATAAGGGAGTCTCTGAAGAGCCTGCAGGTGGAAAGCAGTCACTCTACTCACCAGGTCAACCAAGCCCTGGTTTCCCTCAGCCATAGGCAGATAGAGAACAGTTTGGGGGAGCCAATGGTGTCCGTCCCAGAAAAAGTCCACCAGCAGTTTTTGAAGCTGTTTGAGTAATTGTGGGAGGGGATCCAACATGGCACACCGGTGCCATAATGTTGCGGCTGCCAAATTGTTCACATGGTAGGAGAGGCTGAGCATGCACCAACGCCACTGCTGCAGGCGTGCCTCCACCTCCTTGCTAAGGCCTTTCCAATTCTGTGCTGGGAAGACTGATGGGCCAAGGAGCACATCCAGAGCTTTAAGGCCCTCGCACTGCCAGGTGAGACCCCCAGGCAGGTCTGGGGGGGGATGTTTGGTCCATGCACCGATTGCACCAATTGCATTGTTCTTAGGCCAGTTAATGCCAGTTAATCCAAGCTGAGGAAGCATGCTCATAAGCATGCTGACAGTCCACCAGCAACTGGACATCACTCTGGGTGCTGAAGAGAATGGTCAGATCATCTGCATGTGCCGTCAGCCTAACCAGTGGGCTGCCGACCAAATCAGAGGTCAATGGAAGATGAGGCCAGTCAGACACTGTCACCGTGTATGAAGCAGGGGCTCGATGGCCAGAGTGTACCGCATTCCTAAGAGGGGACAGCCCTGGTAGATGCCCTTGTGAGCCAGGAATGGAGCACAATGTTCACTTTCAAAAGATTGAAGACATCTCGGTACAGTACCTGGAGGGCAGAGGTGAAGACCAGTCCAAAACCAAAGGCATCCAGAGTCTGAAAAAGGTAGTTGTGGCTGACCCTATCAAAGGCTTTCTCTTGGTGCAAGGAGATAAACCAGACATTCAGTCCAAAGAGGTCTGTGGCTGTCACCAGGCCACAAAGCAGGAACAGATTATCTTGGATGGTCCTGCCTGAGGCTATGGCAGTACCCAGTTGATTGGCTAAGGCTTTTGCCAGAATCTTGTAGTCACCACACTGAAGGGATACCGGCTGCCAGTTCTTAATGCATCTGAGGTCCCCTGTCTTTGGAAGCAGGGTGAGGCTCTCATGAAACACATGCAAGAGGCAGGGGCCAAGGAGAGGCGAGAGGTCTTATAAAACCCAGTGGGCAGCCCTTCGAGTCCTGGAGCTTTGCCCACAGTGAGGCATCCCACTGCAATCATGAGTTTCTCCAGGGACAGCTCTCACTCAAGTTCTTCGGCCACTACTGGGTACAGCTTGGGAAGGCCATCAAGTAAGCTCTTACTGGACTCTGGGCAGAGCGGTTCAGCCACATACAGGTCTTGATAGAAGGCTACAGAATCCTTGAGTAGCTGTCTGTCCGGAGTCTTGAGATGGTCAAGGATTTTCTGCAGGGCCCATCACTTTTCCAAGTTGAAAAAGAACAGGGTCAGGGTATCAGCCTCTGCCACCTCTTGGCAGTGGGCACAAATCCTTACACCTCAGGCTGTGCCCTCTGCCAGCTCCCACAGGTGCTTCTTCTGTGTGTCTGCCAGCATCACATAGGGTCACGTCAAGCAGTGCTACATCCCCTCCAACCCCAGACACGGCAGCAGAGCTCACTCATTGCCAGCTGTGTGTATTGCTGGCAGAAAGCTCTTATCTGTGCTTTCCCCACATCCCACCATTCCTTCTAGGAGGAATAGGTG
This sequence comes from Crocodylus siamensis, assembly GCF_052110815.1. Lineage (NCBI taxonomy): Eukaryota > Metazoa > Chordata > Crocodylia > Crocodylidae > Crocodylus > Crocodylus siamensis. The sequence goes on along the minus strand of NC_143398.1, from coordinate 124,448,085 downwards.
GTTCTCAGTCTCCCATGTCCACCAGAAATAGGCAAAGCATTCACAGAAGTGAGCATCTTGCAGCAAGCCGGTGTTAAAGCACCAGTAGGGTGCCCGGGAACGTGCTCTGCCAAGGAGACTCAGCTTGCAGCAAATAAGACTGTGATCCAAGAGTCTGGATGTAATAATGTAGCTGCCATGCAGGACCAGCAGGCTATGCCTGGTGACATTGAAGCAGTCAAGGCATGCCATGGCAATCCCACCAACAGTTGATGTATTGCTTGGAGTCAGCATGGAAATGGCACCAGACATCCATGAGGTCCCCTGCCTCCAAAACTGTCTGCAGCCACCAGGCTGAAGACAGATGGGGTTCTGGCCCATTCTGGTCATGCCATTTGTTGACCGTGCAATTAAAGTCCCCACCCAGGAGGAGAAGGTTCTCGTCAGCTGCACTCCTTAAAATTCAGCCAGGGTCTCAAAAAAGGCTGTCCATTCTCCCCCAAAAGCGGGTGCATAGATATTAATCGGGAGGAGGTGATGTGCCTATGTGATATGAGCAGTGAGCAGGCGGCCAGGGACAACCTCTTGGGTTACCACCGAGTCAGGCAGTAGCTGTGGTAATAAGAGGATTGTGACTCCTGCACTGAGAGAGGTGCCATGGCTCAGGAAAGTATGGCCCTTCCAGGTGGCATGCCAGTTGGCTTGACTAGCTGCTTAGTATGGGTTTCTTGCAGAAAGGTGCAGTAGGGGTTTCTTGCAGAAAGGTGAAGTCCATTTTTTTTTGACACAGGAAATCAAACAGTGCCATCTGCTTCACATGGTCTCTGAAGCTGTTGGCATTGAGTGAACCAAAGATTGTGGCAGCCACGCATGAAGGGTGTAGAAAAGGAGGGACAGGCAAAGCCAAGGGAACAGAGAGGAATAGCAGAGAGGAGCAAGTATGAAAGACAGGGAAAGAAAAAGGCCTACAGCTTGCCAGCAGGTGCTGCTCTCAACAAGTGCCCAACATCACCCACAAGCTTACTTAAGTGAAAACTATATCGCTGCATCCCTGCAGTGGAGTGCAGCACTGCAGCTTCAGCCTTAACAGACAGCACAAATGTCTCCAGTTCTGGGAACCATTTCTGTGTATGTTGTGTAAACCTTCAGTGGTGCTTTGTCTAGTCAAGAAACTTAACAAGGCTTTCAACTAAGTAACCAACACAGGGAGGTTCCTTAGAAGCAGGAACAGGTGGGAACACTCCCTATTGAGGGGGCACCTTAGCTAAATCAGAGTATGCCCCCTCCTGAGGCAGGACTTCTGTTAACTTGTCCTCAGAGGCAGAGTAAAATTCTGACCCCAAGGAGGAGGAGCTGTACACATCAGGCACTGAGAGCCACCAAGTCCAGGGAGGAGCACTTGTCTCCTCACCAGGATCCTCAGCATCAAACCCTGTGGGAGCAGCGTGCTCCAAGGAGGCCTAGGAGGGTAAATCAGTCCCTGATCTCTTGGGTGGAGCACTCTCATGGGTCAGGCATTCTTGCTCCTGGAGCCTCTTGTGGCTCCCAGAGGGTCCAACCTCCATATCAACCTCATCATCCTCAAGGAGCTGAGAGGTGGTGGGAGGGCTATTGGACCCCAGCACCACTTCCCCCACTCCCAAATCACCCCTGAGAACCACAGGGTCTGGGGGGGATGCCGAGGAGGCAGGCAGAAAGACGAAGCCCTGTTCACAAACCTCATCTGCCCTTGAAGTGGTGGTAACAAGGTCTTTTTAGGAGACCCCTTTTTTTTCTGGGACTTGCCCATCCCAGCAGGAGGAGACAAATCCTCCCCTGAGGGGGGAGGGAAAGGGAAGGCCAGGTCCACTGGCACAGAGCCAACTGACTCCCATGAAATGGGGGAGAACTGGGAGAAAGGCCCTTCCCCACCACCTGACAGAGCTGCCGCACCAGAGGTGGATGAGCCACCATCAGGCACAGCTGCAGGAGGCTCTGATGTGGCTGGCTTCTTTGAGCATTGGGTAACCAGGTGGGACCTGCTAACACAGCGAGGACATGAGGTGTCCCCAGTGGTGAGGTAGACCTTGTACCACTGCCTATCAATCATGAAGGACAAGGACTGAGGCAAACCCCGACCCTCCCTGTTAAACAGCATGAACAGCTGCCTTTTAAAGGACAGGAAGGACATGCTGGAGTTCAGGGACCTTGCTGTCAAGCAGCAGTCTATGGACTGGCCTTGTAACCATGCCATAAGAGCGCAGGCAGTTAGTGAGGTCATCATCCTAGAGAAATGGAGGCATGTTCGAGGCTACCACACAAATGGCTGATGTGTCTAGAGGCGTTGAGAGGCAAAAAACACCCCTGACTGACACCCATGCAACCACAACCTCATTCACTAAAGCAGGGGAGCTGAGGAAGCTGATGGAGACTGAACTCACCCAGGCAGCATACAGGACATGCTTACAGCCTATAAATGCCCCCACAGCAGCATTACACTCCTTCACTCCAATGGAGGGAGGGGCATGAAGCCAGAGACCAAAGCTCTGGTCCAGACCAGGTGAAGCCCCAGCAGTAAACTTCTGGAAGCTTCCTTCAGCCATTCCAGTGAAAGAAGGGTTAACCCTGCGAGGAACCAGAGTGGTGAGGGGAGGGCAGCCCTCTGCCCAGCAAGGAACAAAGAAACTGGAAACAAACAAACTAACCCCAGGGGAGAGAGAAGGGTAAGCAATGTGGCAGGGGAAGGGAAGGGAGAAAAACAAAAAAAATCTGAGGAGGGGGAGAGAGGGTGACTGCAGGGGAAAGGGCTGGGAGAAGGGGAAAAAAGGCAAGGAAAAGTAATGAAAGTGAAGAACTACAGTGGAAAAGGGGTCAGACTTTAGGGGAGGGAAAACAAAACAAGAGAAGGAGAAATGTTCACAAAACAGGGAGAAGCACTCAGAGCTCTGAGCAGATATTCCTGTCAGCGGGCATCTTGAAAGAAAAAAAAGACAGAAAGAAAGAAAGACTTTGACTTTTAAAAACATTTAGTCCAGGGAGGGTGACAAATGGGGGGCAGTAAAGACACTACAGGATGGTCCAAAGGTCTGGGCCTCAAGGACAAGTCTGGGCTCATGGCCTGCAAGGCCTGCCCGCACAGTCTAGTCTATGTCTTTTTAACAAGAGGCACCCCCTCAATGACCCAACACTCCTCAAAGGTGGGCACTGTCTGTTGGAGGACTGCATACTCGAATTTGAGCAAGAGTCGGGCCCACACCAACAGGTGGAAAAACTGCAGGGCATCATCCATCTCAGTCCCGGCAAGTTGGTTTTGGTGGCTCTTCAGGGTGGCCATCTCAGCCTGGCCCACCAGGAAGTTGGCCAGGCCAACCACGCTCCACTTGGTCACCCTGTATGGGAAAGAACAGATGTATGCATACTCTGAGAAGTCCCAGCCCAGCACCTGAAGCAGCACGATGAGGGCGGAAAAAAGCAGCCACAGCTGGGGGCAGTTGAGGAAGGTGTGAAAAATGTTCTATTCCACTGTCTCTGGGCAGAAGGGTCAGGCTGCCGAGGCCAGCAGGTCCAGGTGGCGTGCAAAGATGCCAGAGGTCAGGATGCCACGCACCAATCTCTACTGGAGGTTGCCACCCTTCTTGGTGGTGGGTGCCTTGTATAGTGCATGCCATGTTGGGGCCCCCAGCAGCATCAGGCTCCGCTGCCACATGGTGTTGGGGTGGCTGGCCAGCACCTGGTCATGCTGGGTGCACACCACCCAGGCATAGAGGCAGTGTACCGAAGGGGCTGCCCGTATTGCTGTCTGTGGGCATGGGGAGCCTCAGCAGTGTGTCAGGCCAGTTAGGCAGCTCACTGGCCACCACTGGGATGACTGGAAGCACAGGAAAGACGTCGCCCACAGCGTCCGCAATGGGGAGGGCCCGGTACACCTGAAGGTAGCTTTCTGGGGTGGTTGCCACTTCCATCAGGAGGGCAACCCTAATGGCTAGTAGAAGCCAGCCCACCATGTGGATGGAGTGCAAGGCCAGCCAGGCGGCCAGCCAGGAGGCCAAGCTCTCAGCTGACAGCCAGCCCAACTGAAAGGGGTCCAGGAGTTGCCTCAGGTGGATGGTGTGTACCTTAATGATGGCAGCCATGAGATTGGCAGAGGCCAGAATGGCACCACATGCTGCAGGGCCAGGTTGTAGATCAGGGACTCCTAAAGCAGCTGCAGGAACCGCAGGTGCCTGGCCTGGGGACAAAGGTGGAAGGCGGCCCGCCAGCCCCGCACCATTCTGAGGTAGAATGGGGGAGGACCCATTCAGGAAGGTAAGGTCCAGCATGAACAGCTCCTAGTCAAAGCCAAGGCTCCCCCACTCAGTGCAGGAACCGGCACGGCAGCTGCCACCTTGGGAGGTGGCCCTCAGTCTACAGAAGCCGCTGGAGGGCTTGTAGGTGGTAGGAGGCCACCCTGCTGGCCAGGTCAGTCAGGCCCTAGCCCCGCTCGATGGTGGGCAGGTAAAGGGCAACTCATGAGAGCTAGTGGCGTCTGTCCCAAAAGAACCCCACCAGGAGCTGCTTCAGCCTCTTGAGCAGCTCCAGCAGGGAGTCCAGCACAGTGCACTGGTGCCACAAAGTCGTGGCCACCAGGTTGTTGGTGATGAGGACCTGGCCATGGTAGGAAAGGGCAGGCAAGTGCCAGTGCTAGCACTGCAGGCAGGCCTCCATCCCCTCCACAAGGTCCTCCCAGTTGCGGGCTGCAAGAGCTGGTGGCCCCAGGAACAACCCCAGGGTTTTGAGGCTTTCCCAGCACTAGGCGAGGCTCCCCAGCAAGTCCAGGAGGGGTGAGCCAGCCCATGCCCCGAACAGGAAGGTGCCTCTCTTACCCCAGTTGATGCAGGCTGATGAAGCGTGCTCATAGGTGTGCTGGCAGTCCACCTGGGCCCTCATGTCCTTCTGGCTGGCCAGGAACACAGTCACATCATCCACGCACACTGTCAGCTGGATCAGGGGCCTGGTGGTAAGGGTGGGGGAGGGAAGGGGGTATAGCAGGGGCTTAGCCATGGGCAACAAGCTTCCAGCCCGGGCTAAACTCATAGTTTCATAGTTTCATATTTTCTAGGATCAGAAGGGACCTGAGCAGATCATTGAGTCCAATCCCCTGCCATGTCAGGAAAGAATACCAGGGTCAAATGACCCCAGCAAGGTGTGCATCTAGCCTCCTCTTAAAGACCCCCAGGGTAAAAGCCAGCACCACTTCTCTTGGAAGTTGGTTCCAGATCCTAGCCGCCCTGACCATGAAGTAGCGCCTCCTGATATCTAGCCTAAATCTACCCTCTGCCAGCTTGTGACCATTATTCCTGGTCACTCCTGGTAGTGCTTGGGGGAACAGGGACTTCCCCAGTGCCTGCTGGTCCCCTCTGACTAGTTTGTTACAGGCCACTAGATCCTCTCTCAGCCTTGTCTTGTGGTGGCTGAACAGGTTCAGGTCCCATAGCCTCTCCTCATAGGGCCTGCCCTGCTGCCCCCAATCATGTGAGTGGCCCTCCTCTGGACCCTCTCCTTGTTGTCCACATCCCTCTTGAAGTGCAGCGCCCAGAACTGGACACAGTACTCCAGCTGCAGCCTGACCAGTGCCGCATAGAGGGGGAGGATCACCTCCTTGGACCTGCTTGAGATGCATCTGTGGATGCATGACAAGGTACGGTTGGCCTTCCTGACTGCATCCCCACACCGCTGGCCCATGTTCATCTTGGAGTCAATGACGACTCCAAGATCCTTTTCTGCCTCTATACTGACAAGAAGGGAGTTCCCCAGCATGTAGGTATGGTGCCAGTTGTTCCTCCCCAGGTGCATCACCTTGCACTTGTTGGTGCTGAATCCCATCCTATTCTCATCCGCCCACCCCTGTAATCTGTCTAGGTCTGATTGCAGCCTATTCCTCCCTTCCAGCCTGCACACATCTTAGTGTCATCAGCAAATTTGAACAGGGTGCTTTTTACCCCCTCATCCAAGTCACTGATGAAGATGTTGAACAGTGCAGGCCCAAGGAGCGAGCCCTGTAGAACTGCACTGCCCACATCCCTCCAATTCGAATATGACCCATCCACCACCACTCTCTGGGTGTGGCCCTCCAGCCAGTTGGCGACCCAATTGACTGTGTGGGTGTCAACACCACAGTTCCCCCAGTTTCTTAATGAAAACTCGGTGAGACAGTGTCGAAGGCCTTCCAAAAGTCCAGGAAGACTATGTCCACTGCTACCCCTGCATCTAAGAATTTGGTCATCTGATCATAGAACGCCACCAGGTTGGTCTGACAGGACCTGCCACTAATGACCCCGTGTTGGTTGCCCCTAAGCATAATCTCCCCTGCTGGCCCCTTGTGGATATGTACCAGCATAATTTTCTCAAAAAGCTTGCCCAGGATCAAAGTAAGACTAACTTGCCTTTAGTTTCCAGGGTCCTCCTTCTTCCCCTTTTTGAAGATGGGAACCACATTGGCCCTCTTCCAGTCCTCTGGCACCACACCAGAGCACCATGAGTGCTCATAAAGCAGGGGTCCCGCAATGACCTCAGCCAATTCCCTCAGTACTCTAGGGTGGAGAGCATCCAGACCAGCTGATTTGAATACATCCAGTCCTTCCAGAAGTTCCCTAACTAGTTCCTCACTAACCCTTGGCCTAGGTGCACCTCCCCTGGTATCTAAGGGGAGCCCACAGGGGGGGTAACTGTTCTGGTCCCTGCTTAGGAAAATGGAGGCAAAGAAATCGTTAAATATGTTGGCTTTGTTGTCTGGTGTGACAACCAAATTTCCTAGCGTGTCCTGCAGGGGCCCCACATTACCCAGAACCTTCTTTTTGCCCCCTATATATTTAAAAAAGGACTTCTTGTCCTTGATCCAGGAAGCTAGTCCCAGTTCTATCTCCCCCTTGGCCTTCCTGACTGCCCCCCTACATCCCTGAGCAACTGCAGTATAGTCCTCCCTGGTGACGGCCCCTCCCTTCCATTGGGTTTATGCCTCCCTTTTAGCTAGGAGACATTCCCGGATGCTTTTGGTGAGCCATGGGGGCTTATGTGCCCTCCTGCTCCCTTTGATCCGTGTTGGGTTTACCTCCCTTTGGGCTTGGAGGATCGTCTCCTTAAGGAGCAACCACTCGCCTTGGACACCTGGCTCCCCTCCCCTCCGGGACCTTATTGCTTTCCTGACTATTCTCCTTAGCTCATTGAGGTCCACCCTCCTGAAATCTAGGGCTGCTGCCTTGCTGCAGGCCTTTGCCACCTTACACTGGATGGTGAATTCCAGCAGGTAATGAACACTGTCGTGCAGGTGGTCAAGCACCCGCAGCCCCCTCACCACGTCGTCACCCGTGGCCAGCACCAGGTCCAACAAGGCATCTCCGCTGGTGGGGCTGTGCTCCTCCTGGGTTAGATAGAGGTCCTGCATTCTGGCTAGAAACCTACGTGAGTGGTCAGACCTGACTGACTGCTCTTCCCAGCAGATGTCTGGAAAGTTCAGGTCCCCCATGACGACTGCATCCTTTGACTTCACTACCTCCATGAGCTGACTTAAGAATTCCTGGTCGAGCTCTTCCCCTTGGTTGGGAGGTCTGTAGTAGACCCCCACTGTTAAGTCTCTTTCCCCTTGACTGCCTTGTATTCTAACCCAAAGGACTTCAGAGTGCCCCTCCTCTGATTCTTTGCTAATTGACAAGGTTGTGTATTCCTCCTTAATATAGAGTGCCACTCCCCAAGCTTGCCTTCCTATCCTGTCCCTCCTGTACAGCCTATATCCCTTGACATTCACCTCCCAGTCATGCATTGGGTCCCACCACGCTTCAATGATCCCCACTATGTCAGGGTTGGTGTCAGCTAGCAGGAGGGTAAGTTCCTCCTGCTTGTTTCCCACATCAATGGGACTCCTACATCAATGAGACTGTCTGAGTGTGTGTGTGGGTGGTCAGTTGTATTGTGGGGCCCACCATGGAGTAGGCAAGCTGGGTTGTGTGGCTGGTAGAAAAACTTTTTAATTTGTGAAAAGAAGTAGAGCAAATTCCAAGGCATGGGGCAAGAGTGAGGGGGGCACCTTGGCCAGCACAAACCAGGAGTGCTGAAAGGGAGCCCCCAGCCATGGGAAACAGTGATAAGAGGATAAGCAGTGTGTGTGGGGGGGGTGTTGTGTGGGGGTGTCTGTAAGCCCCATATAGAAGGTCCCATATAGGAAAATATGATTGAACAGTAGGCATCGGCAGTGCTAGAAGACAGGAGTTCAAAGGTGGGGGGAGGCTGTTTTGTTTGAGAAGCCCCAGTCATGTGGCAGGAGTGGGGGCAAGCAGCAATGGGAAAAGGCTCGGAGGGCCTATCCAGGGAGGGGAGTTCTCTGAAACACTGTACTGTAGCAAGAGAGGGCATGTAGATCCAAATGAGACCTAAACTGAGAGAGAGGCCATTTTTTCTGACACATTACATCCTAAGACCAAAACTACATTTTACTTATTTTGCTGTACCTACCAGCACCCATAAATGACAGTGCTCCTTTGTATGTGGGTGGAGACTAAACTGAGCCCAAGTAAGGTAATAACAAGGTAATAACATTGCAGAGCACCATCAATGAGGGTATTCAGTATGTTAAGCTGGACCCTGCACCAACAGGTCCCAGGAATGTTCCCCTGTGCCAACTACTCTCAGAAACTGCCAGCTGTTCCCAGTTAACACACTATGATCTGGAGAAGTTGGTATTCAGGTGGTAAAGCATATGCTCAAGAAGATACCAGGTTTTACAGACACTTGTGTGTGTGTGAATCTTCAGCAGAAGCTGCCCAGCTTATTAAAAATTGCCACAAGCTGCCTAGCTTGAACTCTTACATCAACGGGACTAGCTGAGTGGAGTGGGGGGGGGAGAGAGGGGACATGGCCATTGGCAAGGGAGTAGGGTGAACAGTTTCGAAGGGGTGTGCATGGAATGGAATATGGAATAAGGGTGTGTGTGTGCGTGTGTGTGAGTTTAGGTTGTAGGTGAGCTCTTAGTGCTGTGCTGTGAAACCCTTTCTTTTTGACATTTTCTAATAAAATGAAAAGTCTATTTTTAAAGCGTGGCTAGGCTTTTTATCCTAAATATTTATTTAGAACAAAGTTTTGCAAAGTACTCCTTTCAAAATGCCTGGTTGAATTCAGGGAGGGAGCTATTTAGACAACAAGCTATATAGCTTGAAATCCTACATCAACCATACTGCCTGGTTTCATCTGGAAGATGGCAAAACCCCTCTGCATCTTGCCTGTGAATGGCTGAGGTCAGAGACTGTCCTCATTCTCTTAGGCAATGGGGAAGGAGAGATTTTTTGCCCAACAGCCACAGCCCAGGTGGCAAGCAGCAATGGCAAAAGGCTAGGAAGATCTGTCCAGGGAGGGGAATTCTGGGAAAAACTGCACTGTAGCAAGGGTGAGGGAGCTAGGGAGAAAGAGACATCAGGACTTGTGCATTCCCTGAGACATGGCCAGTAACCAGGAAGAAGGGTGGGTGGGTGTGTCTGTCTGCAGCATGAGGAAGTGGGAGTGAGGCCCTTTCCTGTTACAGTTAGTCTTGAAAGATCTCTGGGATGAGTTAAAAGAAAGTTATGGATATTATTTAATGAGCTTGGGTAATGAAAGAGAGTCATTGAACACTTAAAATGAGAGCCATTTTCTCTGACACATTACAAATCACTTTACATGGTGTTTTAGAAGAAAGCAATAATAACAAACAAAATAAAATCCCAAACATTAGGACATGGGTGAAAAATGAGAATTTAAACAACACAAAGAACATAGTGACTTCTGCAGGATCGAATGGTATTGGCAGAGATTCACCGTCATATTGAAGAAACCTAAGAAAAAAGATGACTAAGGGAAATGGTACTGTGCAGATTTTTCAGGGATGTGTGAATGGGGCATTTTCTCTAGGCTGTCTCTTTTGCAAGACAGGCAAAAGAGTTTCTTAGTGTATGGGTTATGTATACCAGAGGTGTGGAGAGTACAGCCAGATTCTACCCCTCTATGACCCCTGAGAAAGGGAAGAAAAAAAATGGAAAGGTAGTTCGCATTGAAATACTTATGAAACACTGGAACAAAACAGATAGGAAATTAGGAAAAGATAACATATCTGATAGCTCCCTAACAGTGAATTCTAATAAGGATGTAATTTCAGATGTTCAGGAGGAAACCATACCAATAATATTAGTCATTCCCCAGAATTGTTCTGGCACTGGAGAATACTGTTAAGGCTGAAGATATTAGAAGAATGCCAATGGAAGGGACTTCTACATATCTATCAGTCAACAAGACAGAGTGTATCCCTGGTGGCAAAAAACCTCGCAAAGCATGTTGTCTCCTCCCTGCTCCCTCCTCTCCATTTGGGAAGTGGTACCCCTATCATTTGCATAAAGCACCCCTGCAGGGCAGGGCAAAAGGGAGGGCCATTGCCCAAACACCACTGAGGATTCATTGAGTGATTGATTTGAATTTGTTTACATTAACATTGATTTAAAATCACTAAATCACACTTATGGTCATAGGGGTTGATGTCAATAGAGATGCAGGGAAGAAGGAGCTAATAATAAGAGCCACCATACAGGAGGGAAGAGGGAGATGAGGGCCTTTGCCTTTGCTGAGGCCTCAAATGACAGTCTGAAGGTTGCAGCAGTATCTGCATTTAAATCTTCCATTGTGGAGGGCTTGTTCATTTGCTGACACATGGTCAGTATGCAGGAATGAGTGTCTTTGCCCTCCACCCCAGTTGCTAAGGAGAGGCCTTGGGTGCTAAAACCTGAGAGGGGAAGACTGAGTGTATGTATGAATGGATTATGTATGAGGGACTAGAGTAAGTGTACATATGTATGTATCATATATTAGGAGTGTGAGAAATGGGCCATATTTGATTCTGATTCTGCCTGAATTGGGGACAGTGATTTAATTTGTTGATTCAGATCACTGTCCCCAATTCAATTCAGCCAAATCTGAATCTGAAGATTTGATGCTGATTCGGAGAATCAGCAATTTGGCCATAGACACGGCTTTAAATGTTTTTTCTACAAGTGTGGGAGGGCCCCACACATGCTTGGTGGCGAGCCCAAAAGTAGACCGGAAGTAGTTCTGGTCCACTTCCAGGTCCGCCACTGAGCAAGCTCGGGGGCTCCCCTCTGCCACCCCCAGGCTCAGCGATGAGGCACAAGGGGACCCTGGGTGCCCCCCCCAGACTCAGGAGACACCAGTCGCCGAGCCAGGGGAGCATGGGAAGGGCCCCCCGTGGACCCAGAAGTGGACCAGAATTGCTTCTGGTCCACTTCCGAGTCTGCTGCCGAGCACACTAGGGATCTTCTGTGCTCATGTGGGATGCTCCATCTGCCCCAACTTTGCAGCAATCACAAGCTGCCTGCTACCTTGAGGTATGTAGAATTAAACATTTAAAACTGTGTCTATATCCAAATCGCCAAATCTTTCTGAATCAGTTCAGAGGGTTCTGATATGATTTGGAGAGATTAAACGGTCTTTTGATTTGATTCAGATTTAGAGATTCAACCACTGAATCAGGCCGAGTCTCCGCTGAATCAAATCAAGGACTGAAGCTTCACATAGCTCTATCATTTATGAATATTACTATTATTACTAGTGTAATTATTAATTTAATCCTTACTGTAATGGTCCCCATTGAGACCCTGTTGCTAAGGGAACGGGGGCAGCCAGAAATAATTATACCATGAGGGGGGCGGGCCCCCGGCCCTAAGGAGCCAATGGCGACTAGACTCCGGAGGATAAGATGGAGAGGAGGAGGGATGCTTTCGGGCACCAGAGTGGCTCTGCAAGAGAGAGAGAGAGCTTCCAGAGAGAAGGACTGGGGAAGCAGGACCTGACTCAGGATCAGAGGGAACAAAGGGATTCTGGAGCCCAGGCACTGACTGACCTTGATGCTACAGGAACGGTGGTGAGTGACGGGAGGAGCAGAGCCGCGCCGCAGGCAGGAGTTATCAAAGTGCGGGGAAGCTCTGGTGAGTTGAAGAGGTGACAAGAGGGGGAGGATTCCTATCCAGACACCTGGAGAGTCCAGAGGACTCCAGGACATCCCAAGGGGAGCGAAGTGCTAAGGACCAGGAGATCAAGGGAGAGCTGCGGAGTCTGCACACCGGCTCTGCCGGAGAAAGCTGCAGGCGGCAGCTGTAACAAGCTGCTAATTGGCTCGTTAGCAGCAAGGAGAGGACTCACCGTGGCCATAACAAGCCACTAATAGAGTAATTGGATAAAGGCAGTGTGACTTTCAGGGACTGTGGCACTAAAATGGGGGCTGGCCAGGAGCCTGGAGACCCCAAGATTAACCCTTTTGACTGTGATCTCCCCCAAGAGGGGAGTTCCCTGTTAACAACTGCAAATCACTGAATAAAAATCAAAAAAAGTAAGTTTATTTCAGCGTGGTACTTGCCACAGGTACTTCCTCCCTATTTCATCTCTTTAAGATCCAAGTCGTGGCAGGCGGGAAATACGAGGACAGAGAGGGTACTTGATGGACACGCTGACACTTACCATATACAGAATTATTTGGGATAATTGTCCTTACAAGATACAAGACAGCACAATCATTAGGAAATAGGAACCAGAGCCAGGCCTGGGTCTAGCACCTCAGATTTTGGGCAGCCACCAGAGGAAGGTAGACAGCAAGGAAGGGAGGTAGGCTGAGAAAGGCAGACACATGAGTTATTATGATTATTACCATTATGAAAATATAGTATCCTAAGACCAAAATTTAATTTTACTTATTTTGCTGTACCTACTGGACCCAGCACCCATAAATGACAATGCTCCTTTGTATGTGGATGGAGAGTATACCAAGCCCAAGTAAGGGCTTGTACATTACATTGTAGTAAAAAACTGTAGTAAAAAATTTTGGCTACATAAACAAAGAGAAACAAAGCAAAAGGAGCATGATATACATGATCTTTGAAAAGAGCTAATGAAGCATATTTCGGTAAGTAGCTTCTTGGACTAGGTTGACCAAGCTTTATTTGTTGATATATTGACAGAATACAAGGACTTATCTACATTATGGCAGAGAGAGGTTAATGGTGAATTCCCACATGGTTTTTTCAGTAAACGGATATTAAAAGTAGTGAAGAAGCACCTGGCAGTGACATTGCCAGCAGTTTTCCTGGAGATGGAAGTGGTGCCAGGTGAGTGTCTGAGGCTTCTGTTCTTCTCTCCTGCCTGCTGTGCATGGCAGGAGCAGCATATGGGAACTAGGATTCAGGAACTAGAAATAGGAGGGAAGGGGAATGTTAGTGTCAGCGTGTGTGGAATACATCCTCTAACCTCGTGTTTCCCGCCTGCCATGACTTGGATCTTAAAGAAATTAAATTGGAAGGAAGTGATTATTACCAAAGGAAGTATCCGCAGGAAGTACCACGCTGAAATAACTTAGTTTTCTCCTTTCTGCTTTTATTCAGTGGTTTGCCGGTTTTACAGAGAATTCCTCTCTTAGAGGAGAGGGGAATCACAGTCCTAAGGGTTAACCCTGGGTCTCCGCTGGGTCACCCTCTGTATTCGGCAGAGGATCTCCGGCCCCTTACTTGAGACAGCAAGTAAAGTAGGGTGCTTACTTGCTTGTATCGGCGGTGCAGAATCAATGTCCACATCCCCTGCCCCGCAAAGGGAGTCTCTGGGCTTCTTAGTCATGCCTGAGTCCTAGCCCGCTCGCCCCGTAATTGACAAAGAGAAAAAAAGGAAAAAAAAGAAAAGTTTCCTTTTGTTCTATTAAGCCACTAATTGACTAATTAGTGGCTTGTTTCAAATGCTGCTTGTTTCCTTTTGTCATGCGGCTTCAGTGAGCAGGCGCCACGGCTCTCCCATGATTGGGGCTTGCTTTCTCAGCCCTTAGTGTCCCTTTTCCTTGAGTTCCTGAAGTCACCCAGACTCTTCAGGAATCTGGGCGGGGTCTTCCCTCCCGCTGCCCCTCTGGCTCAACGGAGCGTCCCCGATTCTTAATGCAGAGCGTGGCTCCAGCCCATGGCCCGGCTCCGCTTCTCCCCGCACTCACCATCGCTCAGGTGGACTCAAGGTAAGATCAGATGAGATCTGGATCCTGAGATCCCTCTAATCCAGTGCCAGGGTCCCTCTTGCAGCTCCTCTCTCTCTCTTTCTCTCTCTTTCTTCTGTGGTGCCCAAAGGCACCTTTCCTTTTTATCCTCCAGGGTTTAGCTGCCATTGGCAGCTGAGGGCCAGGGCCTGTCATCCTCATGGTGTCATTATTTCCAGCTGCCCCCTTTTCCTTAACAACAAGGTCTCAAGGAGAACCCTGTTACATAGAGCATAAGACTTTGTATTGTAAAACCACCATGCATTCTCTCCAGCCCTGAAATGGTGGTACCCTTTCTGTATTAAAGTTGGGGGGGCATGAGAGGCGAGAAGGGGGAAAGGGTGCATCTTCTACCCCCCATTGAATACTTGCCTTGCAACTTCAGGACTTCATGCTGTGGGATAGCTTGTGTAACCTGGGCGGTACTCCAAGAGGAACTCCCTGTCCAATTGAAGGGACCAAAGCAGGTACACAAGCGCTGTGGGAGGTGTAGGGACTCTCCTCCCCGTATAGAGCAGAGCCAGGCCACCAAAGGGGACTTAACCATATACCTTTTAATACTGGGAACATAACAGGCATAAATCAGAGGGTATAGTGGACACTACAGTGCCCCAAAGAGGCAGGATTCAACAAAGGTTAGACACTTACAATCATTGACAAAGAACAAGGGTTAACAAAACATAAAACACAAACAGCAGAACAAACAATACGGGTTGGTGAAATATAAAAAGGCGCAAAATGTCAAATGATAAGGAAATATAGGGCCTTGGTACTTGGAGGGAGAAAAAGGTGGGGGGGAACACAATGGCTCCTTTCCACTGCAAGAAGATTTGCTTCTTGTTATATCACTCACCCCAAGTCACCTCAGCTTGAACCCAGATCTCCCATGTGTTAAGCAGGAATGCTGCCACACAGCCACCAGTAGTGGCACTGCTCAAGCCTGCTAGGGGTCTTGACCTTCCTGGAGCCCCAGCCTCACGTCCAGCTGCCTGGCCTCTGATTGGAGGAGCTGGAAGCAGAGCTGGGAACCCCTCAAGTCACTGCTCAGAGCCTTCCTGGAGCAGGGAAGCCTCTCCTGCTGGCTGCAGCCTCTCGTAGGGGATCCTGGAGCCCAGTGGGGAGCCTCTCCTGCTGGCTGCACACTGCGGTGCTGAAGGTCCCACTGCTGCCTGCAGGTTCTGTTCTTTCAGGCTTTTCTGGGGCACTGCTCCTGCCTCACTGGCTCAGCTCTGTGAAGCTCCTTCCTTGTTGTCCCTCGTTGGTTTCTCCTGAGTCAGCCCATGCTGCCCCTTTTATCCCCCTCCAGGTGACCCAAGGAGCCAATCGGGACATGGCGGGGTGAGTTTCTGGGGCCTGATTGGTGCAGAAAGGGAATCCCAAGTCCTCCAAACATCTTTTGCCCTTTCAAAACCCCTGGGCTAGGTCACTGCCAGCTAGTCTGTCACACTTGCACCAACATTCATTGCAATTAAACCCTATTTACATGAAAATTTAAGTAAATAATGCAAGCCACCCTCCCTCAGGACACAGCCACTTACCTATGCATTGTTTGTGAAACATCTCAGGGTGTCCTGTTTCAAGTGTCGCAAAAGCAGTCTCATCCTGCAGGAGAATGCTGCCCACACTGGTCAAACCAGTTGTGCCACCAGCTGCAAGTGTCCCACTAGGCTGAGTTCCATTTGCCTTAAAAATCTCTTGTTTGTGGATATGCTGCACTGCACTAGACATCAGCAGCAAGTACTGAACTGGTTGAACTGGTTGTGCCACCAGGGACAAGTGTCCTGCTGAGCTTCGTCCCATTCTCTGTGGATACAGTGTACGCACCCTGATCCCTGTTCCACAAATTTATAGACCCTCAAGGAGGCAGACTCCCCCCTACCCTGCCGGCCTTGTTCTGGTGTAAAAAAAAACAAAACCCAACAACCCAGACAGCCTGGCACCAGGATGGAAAGCACGTGAAATCCCTCATGGGCTGCAAAAGTGCATGAAAAGCACAGCCCAAAAAACAGAACTCTTCCCTACACAAAAAACAGCGGGGGAAAAATGTGCAGCTTTGTAAAGTGGGTGCATGAGAGATGCAATGCTTGTAGACACTTTTGTAACCATAAGGTACCCCACACTCAACACCACACCCAGCATCCAGTGCAAAAAGCACGCAGAAAAAGAGGGAAGCAAAAGTGCTGTTGCAAAAATCACCCAGAAAAAGCAAGCAGCAGCCAGAATTGTGAAAGGGAGGCAGACAGGATGCTTTTGCAAGGAAAGATTTTGCCCACCAAACCCCCCAAACACCCAGAAAAAGCAAGGGGAAGAAGTGGGTGAAGTCCTTTGGGAAGACTCTCCTGGGCATTTCTTGTCCTAAAACACTACATCGCAGTAGTGGTACTGAAAGGGCAGGAGGGTGAAATTGTTCTGACATGCCCCCTATTGCATTTTACTAGCTATAGCATAATAAACCATTATGTGGTAAGTCCCGTCCACATTACTCATTTAGTCATCATAAACAAAGAAAAGAAAAGTAAGCCACAAACATTTTTGGGAGGATAAATGCCAGTTACATGGACAAGTACTTCATGAAATCATCAGGCAGCTACAGATGAAGTGAAAGTCTTGGATGTCTTTAGATATTGGGGGAGGAGGGGCACGGAGGTGCTTTAGAGTGGCTCCAAGTGTCTCATGTGTTCAGTGTCCCACACTTCAAAATGGTAGCAGGGGCACTTTAACTAAAGCTCATTTGATATGCTACAGGTGCATGGCAGGAGGCATGATTGTGGGATTGTGCATTAGATACCATCACACCTTATTGCCAGTGCAGGAGGAGCCCAATCCTGAACTCCCCCAGCACCAGCAAGACACAAGCTCTTGTGCCTGGGAGCACCTTCAGTTCAGGAGCTTCAAGCTGTGGGGGCACCTCATGCACCCTGTACAGCTGGTAGATCACTGCAGTGGCAACCTCCTTTCTTCAGGGGTTTCATGCACCTCTGGGGCGGGGGGATTGCCTGACCCTAGAGGGGTTCTGCCACCCCCTGGGCAGGGAGATCATAGCTGCACCCTGTGGAAGCTGGACCCAGGTGAGTCCAAGCGCTGGGAGGCACACTGTGGGGCACAATTGTCCACAGTCATGAAATGCTGGGTTTCTGGCAGTTACACAGTGCTGTTGAGATCCAGAGTACACAGCTGCTGGGGCTAAAATTTCTCAGCAATTGCAGGACTCAGCCTTGCCTGGTCATGGTGCACCCCTGTGGCTGGGAGCCCACAGCTGATGGGACTGCCAGCCACAGGGAAGACCCTGCCACACGTGCAAATTAAAGCTAGATAGCAACCAGCTATAAAGTTAGTACACATTTTTGAGGTCTAACTTTATAGCTTGTTGGAATTTTTTATTGTATGATAAGTACTTTGCATGTGTAGCTGATCTCAAGGTAATTGTGCAATCAACCAGTTACTTGTGCAATACCAATAATGTGTAGAGGGGGCCTGACATGACAGCATGCAGTAGAATGAGCAATAGTAGGTGTGTCTACATGAGATGCTACTGCACAGTAGTTATTGCACATTTAGTTAGTACTTGTAAGTTTATACAAGTACTAAATAAATGGGCAGTAACTGGAGTTGCTGCATACTAGCACTGGTGAATGCCTTATAGTGATTCTACTGCACTCAGGCTGCTGCTCAATCAGTATCTCATGTAAATGTGCCCAGTGAGAAGGAAAACACTGCCATTACATAAGCCCCTGCACACTCAAGGGCTACTCAAGCACTGTCTTAAGTCTTTATCAAAAGATTTGAGTTTGATTTCAAATCTTCATCAATTCCAAATTCTTCATCAGAACGATTGAAAGAATTTTATTGGTACATTAACATAAAGGCATCTTGCTGACAACTGTGAAATTCTAGGTGACTTGGGATTTATCATCATATGCCTTTTATTTACAACTTTTTCTATGAGCTGAGGAGAGAAATAGGTTTCCTGTTGTTGACCTTATTATCAAGTTTGGCTTCATTTAAACCAGTGTATATAGATAATTGTATTTTTCCATCCACAGGTACTCTGTATGTAGGAAGCAGCCATGGAAGAGGCAAAACCATTGCATGTTCTCGTGAAAAAAACAGTAGAGGGTCCACTAGATCAGCAGGGGTGAGTAGAGACTAAGTGCTGTTTTCAGTAAAGCAAATTAGTGGGTTTTGGATAAAAGATAAGAAGAAAACCCCTTAATTTTGTCTTCTTACTTTTTTCTAAGAGTTGGGCCCAAAGCAGAAAGCATGTTGATTTAAATCTGAATTCAAACACAGCAACTTGGTCAAAGGTACCTAATGTACCCATAATAAAGCCTGCTTCATTTGGGTGCAGTTAAATTCACATTTTAAGACTGTGAGCTTTATTTTCATTTACACTGAAGTCTGTTTCCACTATTCCTGCTAGGGAAATGAAGCCCTGAAGTAAATGTCCTTTTAAGACAGCTCCATGTTTATACTGCTCAATATAAAGGCCCAGAATTTAGCACTGTATTAATAATGTCAAGTTCAAGAACCACAAATTGGTCATGGTGCACCCCTGGGGTGGGAGCCCACAGCTGATGGGACTCCCAGCCACAGGAAAGACCCTGCCACACGTGCAAATTAAAGCAACTCTGGGACTAGGGGGGCAGTACACACATCCACAGGAGGCCTCAAATGCCTCTACACAAATGCTCGTAGCATGGGAAACAAGCAGGAGGAACTCACCCTCCTGATGGCTGACACCAGCCCGGACATAATGGGGATCACGGAAATGTGGTGGGACTCTACGCATGATTGGGCAGTGAATGTCAAGGGCTATAGGTTGTACAGGAGGGACAGGATAGGAAGAAGAGGTGGGAGTGTGGCACTCTATATCAAGGAGGAATACACATCCTCGTCAATTAGCACGGAGTCAGAGGAGCGGCACTCTGAGGTGCTTTAGGTTAGAGTACAAGGCAGCCGAGGGGAGAGAGACTTAACGGCGGGGGTCTACTACAGACCTCCCAACCAGGGAGAAGAGCTTGACCAGGAATTCTTAGGTCAGCTCACAGAGGTAGTGAAGGCTAAAGATGTGGTAGTCATGGGGGACCTGAACTTCCCGGATATCCGCTGGGAGGAGCAGTCAGCCAGGTCTGACTGCTCACGTAGGTTCTTAGACAGTGTGCAGGACCTCCATCTAACCCAGGAGGTGCACAGCCCTACCAGGGGGGATGCCTTGCTGGACCAAGTGCTGGCCATGGGCGATGACCTGGTGAGGGGGCTGCGGGTGCTCGACCACCTGGGCGACAGTGATCATCGCCTGCTGGAATTTACCATCCAGCGCAAGGTGACAAAGGCATGCAGTAAAGCAGCAGCTCTAGACTTTAGGAGGGCAAACTTCAATGAGCTAAGGAGGATAGTTGGGGATGCGCTGAGGTCCCAGAGGGGAGGGGAGCCAGGTGTCCAAGGAGAGTGGTCGCTCCTTAAGGAGGCAATCCTCCAAGCCCAAAGGAAGGTAATCCCAATGAGGATCAAAGGGAGCAGGAGAGCACACAAGCCTCCATGACTCACCAAAAGCATCTGGGAATGTCTCCTTGCTAAAAAGGAGGCATATACCCAATGGAAAGAAGGGGTCATCACCAGGGATGACTATTCTGCAGTCGCTCAGGGATGTAGGGGGGCAGTTAGGAAGGCCAAGGCAAAGATGGAATTAGGACTAGCTTCTCAGATTAAGGACAATAACAAGTCCTTTTTTAAATACATAGGGGGCAAAAAGAAGGTCCCATGTAACATGGGGCCCTTGCAGGACGTGTTGGGAAATTTGGTTGTCACATCAGACAACAAAGCTAACATGTTTAACCATTTCTTTGCCTCTGTCTTCCTAAGTAAGGACCAGAACAGCCACCTCTCTGCTGGGCCCCCCTTGGGCCCCAGGGGGGGCACATCTGGGCCAAAGGTTAGTGAGGAACTAGTTAGGGAGCTTCTGGAGGGGCTGGACATATTCAAGTCAGCCAGCCTGGATGATCTCCACCCTAGAGTCCTAAAAGAATTGGCCGAGGTCATTGCAGGACCCCTGGCATGGCTTTATGAGCACTTGCGGTGCTCTGGTGTGGTCCCAGAGGACTGGAAGAGGGCCAACGTGGTTTCCATCTTCAAAAAGGGGAAGAAGGAGGACCCAGGAAACTATAGGCCAGTTAGTCTTACCTCGATCCTAGGCAAGCTGTTCGAGAAAATTATACTGGCACACATCCATGAGGGGCCTGCAGGGGACTGCATGCTTCGGGGGAACCAACACGGGTTCATCAGTGGCAGGTCCTGTCAGACCAACCTGGTGGCCTTCTATGATCAGATTACCAGATCATTAGATGCAGGGGTAGCAGTAGACATAGTCTTCCTGGACTTCCGGAAGACTTTCGACACTGTCTCTCACCCTGTTCTCATTAAGAAACTGGGGGACTGTGATGTCAACACCCACACAGTCTATTGGGTCGCCAGCTGGCTGGAGGGCCGCACCCAGAGGGTGGTAGTGGATGAGTCCTTCTCAACTTGGAAAGACATGGGCAGTGCAGTTCCGCAGGGCTCGGTCCTCAGGCCTGCACTGTTCAACATCTTCATCAGTGATTTGGATGAGGGGATAAAAAGCACCTTGTTCAAAATTGCTGATGACACTAAGATGTGGGGGGATGTGGGCACACTAGAAGGTAGCATCAGGCTACAATCAGACCTAGACAGGTTACAAGGGTGGGCAGATGTGAATAGGATGAGATTCAACACAGACAAATGCAAGGTGATGCACCTGGGGAGGAACAACCAGCACCATACTTACAGGTTGGGGAACTCCCCTCTTGTCAGCACGGAGGCGGAAAAGGATCTTGGAGTCATAATTGACAGTCAGGAAGGCCAACCGTACCTTGTCATGCATCCACAGATGCATCTCAAGCAGGTCCAAAGAGGTGATCCTCCCCCTCTATGAGGCACTGGTCAGGCCGCAGCTGGAGTACTGCATCCAGTTCTGGGCGCTGCACTTCAAGAGGGATATGGACAACGTGGAGAGGGTCCAGAGGAGGGCCACTTGCATGATCAGGGGACAACAGGGCAGGCCCTACGAGGAGAGGCTATAGGATGTGAACCTGTTCAGCCTCCAAAAGAGAAGGCTGAGGGGGGATCTAGTGGCCTGTTATAAACTAGTCAGGGGGGATCAGCAGGCATTGGGGGAGTCACTATTCCCCCGTGCACTGCCAGGAGTGACCAGGAATAACGGTCACAAGCTGGCAGAGGGCAGGTTCAGGTTAGATATCAGGAAGCGCTATTTCACGGACAGGGCGGCTAGGATCTGGAACCAACTTCCAAGAGAAGTGGTGCTGGCTCCTACCCTGGGGGTTTTTAAGAGGAGGTTGGATGAACATCTTGCTGGGGTCATTTGACCCCAGTATTATTTCCTGCCATGGCAGGGGGTTGGACTAGATGATCTACTCAGGTCCCTTCTGACCCTAGAAACTATGAAAGTATGAAATTGGTAAATCCATAGGATTTAGGTCACATGGTTCAGGTTTACCTCTAGGTTTCACAAAGAGATGGGGTAGGAGTGTTTTGGTTGGGGTTTTGGGTTTTTTGTCTTCTAAGGACCAGCTGCATGATTTATTGGACTATAGAATGCTTTCTCTTAACTAACAGGCACACTAGATGCTGGTGATATTGGGGGAATGCACGGCTCCTACAGACATGCAGGAAGCCTGCTCTGACATGCTGGAAATTCAGTGCAGCAGATTAATCGAGCCTGTTGGAGCATGGAAATTGACATGCTCCAACAGCCTTCTGCGTTACATTTATTGGTTTCCCCGTGCATCCCCATGCTGAAAAAATGGGGCACTTTAAAATAAAATACGTCAGATGAGCTTTAGTTCAAAGTGCGCCACTGCCATTTTTTCAGTGTGGGGGCGCAGTTACATATGAAACTCGGGAGCTTTTAACTAGTGCAGCTTGCCAATTAAAGCACTGGGTGCCACGTTCCAGACCACATGTAAAAATGCCTTTAGATATTGCTTTGATATCATATCTTCATTTCTTAGGACTAATCCAAAGGCTGTTGAAATCAGTCTGTTTGGATCCTTAATGAATACTGAGTAATACTATTATTAAAGGCATATGGAATAGATATTATTGTTTTCCAAGGTATAATTTATATTTTAAGCACTGTATACATTATTCATAGTAGTGGAGTGTCTATTAATATTAACATCAGTCACAGTAGTTACAATAGACTGGAAATGGAAAGTGTCATAGGATTTTTTTTTTAATTGCGTGTGCATGTTTTTAACTGTTGACATGAAATAGGGTTCTTGTCCCAGGTATACCTGTGAGTGAATAAATGCATCAATGACTTGATTTTCTGATCTGTAAAGCAGTGGTAATAATACTTCTCAAAGTACTGAATATGTTTTATAAAAGTAGTTCTATATATTTAGATTAAAGCCACTTTTGAAGTGCCAAGTATTAGTGTTATTATTAGTAACACTAGATGAAATGCTCTTTGATCATGAAGCCTGCTCTTGCTGAGAAACTACTTGAATTAAAATAAGATGAACATCCATCCAGAAAGGCTGTTCCCAAACATTTGTTTCTAATCTCTAGGTTTGGTAAGTGGTATTCAGGGCTTGACTGAGAAATTCAACCTTTGAGCTATGTCTAAAAGTTACCTGTCTGACTTTTTGGAAATTTACAGATGAGTCTTTTTTAGTTGTGATATGTAGCCTAATTCTTATCTACATAGCCAGAGTCTTAGGGTGAAGTTACATGTTACACTTAGACCATAGTAAGGACATTTAAAACATGAGCACATTAAAACTTGTTAGCTTGTATTGAGTGTCCTCTGAGCATCTCAAAATTATGCCACTTCAGGTGAGCGTTAACTCTGGGCTATGTTACCCAACTCATGTTGAATAACTTCAGTCCTGTCCATAGAGGTAAAACTAGCAACTCGCAGTCCTTCATAGTCCCAGGATATACCACTCCCACCTTTCTGCCCCCACCCATGGCAGGGATAGATCACAGGTTTCCTGGCTCCTAACCACACCGCTGTTCACTAGCCCTCTAGTGGCAGTGCTGGCAAGAAATTGTATTAACTCTTAATTTGTGACTGCTCACAGTGAACACATCTACATGTGTTATTAATGTGCTGTAAACTTCCTGTGCAGTAAAATAGAAAGCTTTCCCCAGCAGAGTGTCTACATATGCACCCATTGAAAGCAAATTTGCTGGGACTGGGACTGAGAAAATGTCCTCACACTCGGCTGCTGCTCCAGTCAGCAGATTGGAGCACAGGCTGGGAAGCAGCTGCCTGGAGGAAGGGGCAATTTCCCCGCCCCATGCTGTCTGGGTTAATTAAGAAAAATTTGCTCGCATTCAGCAGTCTACATGTGCACTACTGCGCAGTAATTACTGTGCAGTTAATCTGCTGCCTGTATTTACAGGTAGTAGGCAACCGTGCAGTAGACTAGTCTACTGCACAGTAAATGCTGTGCATGTGTAGATGGTGATGCTTTAGTGTGCAGTCGATTAGTCTTTATAGCTGGTTGCTATCTAGCTTTAATTTGCTTGTGTAACAGGATCTGGCTTCATGTGCCTCCTAAACCCTGCCCCTTCCTGTCAGTTGATTCTCCAGTCATGCATAGGGGTTTCCATTCTGGGCCTGATGACTAGTCTGCTTTCCCTGCTAGAGCTTAGCTTAGATCCCTTTAGCTCTTTTCTTTTGGACAGCCTAGACACTTACACTGGTGCAGTTTACTACTCTGCCTACATTTTCTGGGAGAGTTACAGTAAAGTACAGGCATATCTCAGAGATATTGCAGGTTTGGTTCCAGACCACCGCAATAAAGCGAATATCGCAATAAACCGAGTCACACAAATTTTTTGGTTTCCCAGTGCATATACAAGTTATGTTTACACTATATTGTAGTCTGTTAAGTGTGCAATAGCATTATGTCTAAAAAAAAATGTACATACCTTAATTAAAAAATACTTTATTGCTAAAAAGTGCTAACCATCATCTGAGCCTTCAGTGAGTCGTAATCTTTTTGCTAGTGGAGGGTCTTGCCTCGTTGATGGCTGCTGACTGATCAGGGTGGTGGTTGCTGAAGGTTGGGGTGGCTGTGGCAATTTCTTAAAATAAGACAACAATGAAGTTTGCCGCATTGATTGACTCTTCCTTCACAAAAGATTTCTCTGTAGCACTCGATGCTGTTTGATAGCATTTTACCCACAGTAGAACTTCTTTCAAAATTGGAGTCAATCCTCTCAAACCCTGCCGCTGCTTCATCAACTAAGTTTATGTAATATTCTAAATCCTTTGTTGTCATTTCAACAATGTTCACAGCATCTTCACCAGGAGTAGATTCCATCTCAAGAAACCACTTTCTTTGCTCATCCATAAGAAGCAACTCCTCATCCGTTAAAGTTTTATCATGAGATTGCAGCAATTCAGTCACATCTTCAGGCTCCACTTCTAATTCTAGTTCTCTTGCTATTTCCACCACATCTGCAGTTACTTCCTCCACTGAAGTCTTGAACCCCTCAAAGTCATCCGTGAGGGTTGGAATCAGCTTCTTCCAAACTCCTGTTAATGTTGATATTTTGACCTCCTCCCATGAATCACGAATGTTCTTAATGGCATCTAGAACGGTGAATCCTCTCCAGAAGATTTTCAATTTACTTTGCCCAGATCCATCAGAGGAATCACTATCTATGGCAGCTATAGCCTTACAAAATGTATTTCTTAAATAATAAGACTTGAAAGTGGAAATTACTCCTTGATCCATGGGCTGCAGAATGGATGTTGTGTTAGCAGGCATGAAAACAACATTAATCTCGTTGTACATCTCCATCAGAGCTCCTGGGTGACCAGGTGCATTGTCAATGAGCAGTAATGTTTTGAAAGGAACCTTTTTTTCTGAGCAGTAGGTCTCAACAGTGGGCTTAAAATATTCAGTAAACCATGTTGTAAACAGATGTGCTGTCATCCAGGCTTTGTTGTTCCATTTATAGAGCACAGGCAGAGTAGATTTAGCATAATTCTTAAGGGCCCTAGGATTTTCGGAGTGGTAAATGAGCACAGGCTTCAACTTAAAGTCACCAGCTGCATTAGCCCCTAACAAGAGAGTCTGCCTGTCCTTTGAAGCTTTGAAGCCAGGCATTGACTTCTCTCTAGCTATGAGAGTCCTAGATGGCATCTTCTTCCAATATAAGGCTGTTTAGTCTACATTGAAAATCTGTTGTTTAGTGTAGCCACCTTCATCAATTATCTTAGCTAGATCTTCTGGATAACTTGCTGCAGCTTCTACATCAGCACTTGCTGCTTCACCTTGCACTTTTATGTTATGGAGACGGCTTCTTTCCTTAAACCTCATGAACCAACCTCTGCTAGCTTCAAACTTTTCTTCTGCAGCTTCGTCGCCTCTCTCAGCCTTCATAGAATTGAAGAGAGTTAGGGCCTTGCTCTGAATTAGGCTTTGGCTTAAGGGAATGTTGTGGCTGGTTTGATCTTCTATCCAGACCACTAAAACTTTCTCCATATCAGCAATAAGGCTGTTTCGCTTTCTTATCATTCGTGTGTTCACTGGAATAGCACTTTTAATTTCCTTCAAGAACTTTTCCTTTGCATTCACAACTTGGCTAACTGTTTGGCGTAAGAGGCCTAGCTTTCGGCCTATCTCGGCTGTCAACATGCCTTCCTCACTAAGCTTAATCATTTCTAGCTTTTGATTTAAAGTGAGAGATGTGCGACTCTTCCTTTCACTTGAACGCTTAGAAGCCATTGTAGGGTTATTAATTGGCCTAATTTCAATATTGTTGTATCTCAGGGAATAGGGAGGCCCGAGGAGAGGGAAAGAGATGAGGGAACGTCCGGTCGGTGGAGCAGTCAGAACACACACAACATTTATCGATTAAGTTCACCGTCTTATATGGGCGCGGTTCATGGTGCCCCAAAACAATTACAATAGTAACGTCAAAGATCACAGATCACCATAACAAATATAATAATAATGAAAAAGTTTGAAATATTGCAAGAATTACCAAAATGTGACACAGAGACACGAAGTGAGCAAATGCTGTTGGAAAAATGGCACCGATGGAAAAATGGCGCCGATAGACTTGCTCGACGCAGGGTTGCCACAAACCTTCAATTTGTAAAAAACCCAATATCTGCGAAGCGCAATAAAGTGAAGCACAATAAAATAAGGTATGCCTGTAGTAAAGAATCTTGTGTAGACATACCCAGTATGTTCTAACTTAACACTGCTTAATAGTCCACAAATTTTGAATGGTTTAAGTATAACATTTAATTTAATTGAAGAAACTGTTTTTCATGGCAGACCTAGCCTAGATTTGTAATCCAGTGTTACCCCAACTTCTGCTCCTATCCACAAAAAAATGCCTCTGACCTGAGAGTTGATCAACTAATTAACTCTTTTTTGAAGACCTGTCTTTGAGTATAAATAATTAAGTGGGTGCTCCCTAGACCATACTTGCATGAGTCCAATGTTTCAGTCATCTGCTAAGCAGAAAATTCTGAGAGGAAGCAGAGTTTCATCTGTCCCAGCCCAGCCCTCAGTAGAGTCCCAGAATTCAGGGGCCCAGTGCAGTTAATCCCATATAAAGAACTTTTCCTTGTGGGGAAATTTACCACTAGATCACAAAATTTATATCAGTATAAATTCCTATGTGGGCACTCTCATTCCAGAGTAAAAATATCTTTTTTCTGGTTTACCTTTCCAAGGAACATAAAATATTCTTATTCTAATGGGATGGCAGGAGGGAACACTACACAGGAGGATAAACCATATTGAGCTAGCAGCATAACTATACTGGTAAAATTATGCAGGTAAATTATCACATAGGTCAGCCCAAAGTTGTCCTTTCAAAAGGTTTCAATGTGTACGTTCCTTCATATATTTATTTTTAAAGGCAGCTGTCTTTGAGGACTGGGTAGGTTAAGTGATTAATAACAACATTCAGTGCCTTTCATTTTTTGGTTTCTCTAGCCTGAAGCAGTTTGCCTCATATCGCTGCTAGGGCTTTGGGGTCTGTGCAGCTTTTTTATTCCCCCTTCATGCCCCTTACTTCCCAAAATAAGGCACAGTGACATCCTTGCTCTAACAGAACTTCTGCCTCTATGCTAGCACTTACTTTAATCACAGAAGTTCACCTTAACTGCTGGCACTGCACTTTACTTGTTCAAATCTGCTTCCAAGTGCTAGAATCTGTTTAAAATGCTGCTGCTGGCTCCTTTATACAGTTTGCCTGCATTCTCCACCAACTGTAGCAGGCTCAGGATTATTACTTAGCTCACAAGGTCTTGAAATACAATATCGTCGTTTGTTCTCAGGAATATCTGTCCCACAAGCATATTCCTACATCAACCAGTTCTCAAACATTACTAAAAACACAGTCTACAAAGGGTTAACTCACAGGTCTGAGTCCTCTTCAGTCCCTGAGAAGGACTTCTGGCTTACTACTGCTTCTTCCTCACTGCAGTCTTTTCCTCTCGGGCTGGCTATGTCTTAGTTCTCTGCTGTGGCGCTGCATCTCACTATCCCATAGCCCTTGGGTCTCTCCCCAGACTCTGAGTCCCTGGTCACTAGTCAAGCTACTCTTTCTCTCTCCCTTATTTTTTTCTCTGGGAGCCTTTTAATTTCCTGTGGCCACTAATTATCTCTCTCAACTGGCCCAGTCCTCCTGAGCAGCCTGTACTGCATGTCACCACTCACAGCTGACCTGTAGCCCCTGGCTCCAACAACTTGCTACAGTTTCTAATTCAGATCCATGCTGGGCTGATAGTGAATGACTGTCTGGGGACTGCATTGAAATTAACTGGGAGTTTCAGTTCCTGGTAGGCGGTTTTCCTTGTCATAATATATTAGCCTCTTCTGCTTGCAAACTCAGTAGATAGCTTAAAAACTAAATGGGAAAGGCTCTGAACAACTGTACCCTTTTGGCCCTTGAAGACCCTTGGCCCTTTTGACTCTTGCTGTTTTAGGGCAAGATAGAAACACATTGTTTGAATGGGGTGAAGTTTGGGTTTTCATGGCCTTTTAATAGCCATAAATTCCTTTTGAATTGAGTCAGGGTAAAATAGGATCCCATATGCCCACCTATCTCACAAAGACTTGTTCATATTTTACTATGTTATTGCAATTGACTTTTCCTTAGAAGGAGGAAATTCAAAACTAATGAACAGTAGGATCCCCTGGGCTGTGGTATCCAGCCATCAACTCTTAGGAGACAGAGACAGCAGCTTGTAAGGCATCTTATCCACTTTGAAGAGAATTAGATGATTGGATCTTCAAGCTATCAACTTCTCAAGGCAAGAGCAAAACACTGATGTGATTCAGGTGCTTGCCAAACAAGGAAAGAGGGAACAGTTCAAAGCAAAAAGACCCCAAAACCGAAGCCAAAAGTTGGCTTATTCTTTACCCTGGTACTAGAAAGTACTAATTTCATGCTCCTTCAGTTCAGCACAGCTCCTATTTTTGGGACGTGTGATACCACATTGTCAAGAAAGCCTAATTAAGGAGGGGTTGCATTTGAAGACACTTTATCTTCACTAAACATTGTCCTTTTTTTAAAGGAAGTTTAATTAGTTCCATGCCACATGGATATCAGAATTTGGAAACCAGTAAAAATGTAAGAAATATTGTTCAGATAATTGATAGGAACAGAACCTATTTAGGCAATCATCCCAAAGCAGTTTTCTAACCCTATGATACAAAAGTGGGCAATTATTTGGACTGGAGGGCCACTTAAGCAGTTTTGGTGAGTTATTGAGTGCCAGGGGAAGTATATAGCCCAGAATTTTGGTGAGATGTTGGAGGAGGGGGAATTTTGACCTGGCCTCACCTGATCCATTTCCCCCCCAGTAATGGCTGTTTATACCACTCATTGCAGTGGTGGCGGGGGGGGGGATGCGTGTAGGGAGATGCTTATTAATCCTATCCAACCCTGCATCTGCCTCACACTCACTACTGGGGGTGTCAGGCAGAGTTGGCAGGTGGGCAGGCAGGGTGCACTCAGCTATGCAGATGGGATGGGGCCATGGGCAAGCAGGGAGAGGTATCTGGGAGAAGAATGGGTGGGGCCAGGGCTGGGATCACGGGGTGGTAACAGTGCGAGGCCAGGGCTCAGGGCAGAGCCACAATGTATTTCCCACATGAGCAGAAGAGATCATTAAACCCAGGCTCCCACAACTTGGGTGTGTGCTCTAGCCACTGAGCTACTAGATAAAAGAACGATGGTGGCAGTAACATTCCTTCCCATCTCAAGTTGTGTCTTAAAAAAGGGTATGGATCCATATCACATTTTGAAAGTGAAAGCTCAAGTGTCTAATTCTAGGCACATTAACCATAAACATATATCTGGAAAATATTGTATTAAAAGTTAGTAAATGCTATATTTACTCAAATATAAGATGAGATTCCCCCCAATCAGCATAGGGGAAAAGGCTTTTTGTCTTACAATCACATTCAAGGAACCCACATTAAATACATTGTCTATTGTTAAACTCCTGCAAAAACAGCATGTACTCAGTAATCAAAATCAACCATGAGGTTTCTTAAATACAGCAAACCCTAAGCTTGATTGTAAAACACGTAGCTTATATAGAACAAACATACAGATAAGAACATGGAATAGGAATAGGTTATAACTGCCTATCTGAATAACATATACAGTAGTGCCCATTGCACTTAGTCCCGCTCAGTGCCAATTCATTTTCAAGTCATGGTGAACCACTGCACTGAATACATTTTGACTCCCTCTTCACTTTCACAGCTGAGCTGTGCCTTTCTTTTCCATTTCCAATCATTGCTGTTTCTTCATCAGCCTTAAAGTCAAGCAAACAGCACCAAAGGAGCTCCACAAAGTTCACCCAGAATTCCTCTGTTGCCCCCGTTCTCAGCCTTTGGTTGCTCTATGCCTCATCTTCATAAAAAAAATTTTGCAGGATCCCAGGACTCAAATGAAGAATACCCAGTTCCAGGCATGAGTAGGGGGTTAATTAGCACATGCCTTCTTTGTTGGGCAGTGGTGATGAGTGATGAGTTTGACACCCCTGACTTAAACTGTTGCTACTGCTGTCATTGTGCCCTATTCTCTGCAAAGCTATACAAACGTATTCCTCGTAATTGCAGACAGAAGTTTCAGAAGGCACTCTGTTTTGAAATGCCTTCATCTGATTCACCTCACCTCATGCAGATTTTCAGATTTTCACCGTTAGCTACAAAGGACCAACTCTTGGGACCATCATAAATTCTAGTTTATTGGATGGGATGTGAAGTTACCAATAAAATCATAAACTCAAACTTTGAGTTATGGGTGGTACTGGTCACCTTAGCACATACACATGCACTCACTCATTCAAACCCATGTAGTATAGTAGATGCTGTAGTGATTGTGAGAGCACTGGTGTCGGTATATCTACCTATCGAAGCCCCTGGAGTCTGCTGTCAATCATCAGCTTCCTTCAAGGTGATGTCTTCTGCAGAAGGGGGTCACCTGCTTGTCCTTCTGTCTCAGTAAGTCAGGTGCTGGATGAGAAGGTGCCACTCAGGGTCACGCTTCACTGCCTCTTATCCCTTTCTGGTAGACTTGTGTGATCCCTAGCATCATCTTGACAGCCCTATCTGGAGGTCACTGTCCCACATGGGCTTTAAGTAGTACATGACAGCTGTTAGTCACAGGGGTCTCTGCCTGCTGAAGCCTGAAGTTTCAGGAGTTCACCCTTGACTTATTGACTTAAAGGTTGTATTGTCATGGGTTACAAGAATAGTCAGTAGGGTGGGTTCTCAGTTCTAGGAATTAGTTTCTTGGCTTGATTAGCTTAAAATGGCTTGTAGAGTAGAGTTTTGTTTGTAGATCAGAGGTAAGTTCCTCTGGCTAGGCTATTGTCAGTTAACAGCCAGAGGTACTTGGTTTGTCATTCATACTTGCATTCGTTCAAGGGACCACCCAATATAGCAGATTTTATCACTTTACAGTTACGATTTCAATGCAGTTTTTAACAGTGGTCCAGGGTATAACTTCATTCTACAGGGAGTACATTTCCTTAAGGGTTTAAAAGTATAAAATATAAATTACAGAATGCCATGGTAAAAATGAGACTGATGAAATATAAAAATTCACTGTGAGAAATATATAAAAATGCAATGTGAGGTAGTGAGAATCAAAGGTTACTGGGGACAGTGAGTTAGGTTAGCACCAGGATATATTTGCAGTTGTTGAAGTGGATATTTTAGTTCTTTTGTTTTCTTTAGTGACACTGAGCTTAGTTGATATGTAGTTTCTAGGTTTCTCCTACAGAAAGCCACTTCAGTTTTCTGGCTTGCCCTGAGCCTTGCTACACCCATGCAATGAGTGTGCTAGGTCTCTGCCAATACTTAGAAGGAAAATAAATGCACAAAAGTGTGGGGGGGGCGGTGGAATGCAGGCAAGAAGGGGCTTCTGTTCTATCAATGTCCAGAAGGGAAATGTACAAAGGGAGTTTTCTGCTGCAACCCAATTGGCCATTTTTGAAGTTGTCTGCAGCTGAGCACTTGTGTTTGGTTACAGCTACCACTTGTGTTTGGTAACAGTTTTCTGTGGCCAGATCGGGCGAAAATTGCCACTTCTGTCTACACCCAATATTAACAATGACAACTGGCACAATATTGACATTCCATTCACTCCAGATTAGGTTACCTATTTAGGCAAGAAGGTGTGATATTCAAGATCAATTTTCGATTATGTACAGATGCAGCAGTTGTATCAATATCAAAGGATACCAACACAAATTGTTAAAATGCAACTGTTACATCTTCATGATTATTCTAATGATACATACATAGCAAAATTGCTGCAGTTTTAACCCCATTGTATTCAAAGGCAAATTTAGGGCATTTAACTGTATTTATGTCACTATAGGATCAGGCAGACATAATATAATAACAGCTGCTCTATGCTTCTGAGGCTGCTGATCATAGTTCAGTTAAATGTGTGATGGGAACTGATCTGCAATCCTAACAACCATGCCTCCTGCCATGGCAGTCATGGAGGCATAACTGTGGCACTGGCAGTCAGCTAATCAGTGCTTCCAACCATGGGAGCACACAGGAGTTATAAAGGGCTCTGGTGTGCTCCCCAGGCTGGGAGCATTGATCTTCATGGGCCACACATTCCATTTAAGGTGGGGTAGGAACCAGCCACAAAGTTATATATCAAAACTTTATGGCTTATTCCCCATTTCATCATGCCATTAATTGCATGGATGTGTAGCTAGGCTACTACTTAAGACATGATTAAGTGTGACATCTGTCAGGGGCCTGAGTGTCAGTTTGTTTTCCCTTTTAAAGTGGTTACAAGGTATATTTATCCAGACCCTTCGTACATGTTTTTCCTCTTTTTCTATTTTTTCTTTTTACCTGAACCCAAGTTGCATTTGCACTTAACGATAATCTAAACAGTTTCATTGTATGGATTCACTAGTTCAAATTCAGCCTAGAATAGTAATAAACAATTGTTACAGCCTAATCGCTGTTTTTTAGCTCGTAAGGTAAGATTTTGCAGGATTCAGTCCAGTTTCAAACAGAGAGGGTGCAACTCAAACTACTAGCACTATTGCATTAATAGTAGCCTAAATAGTAGGCCTGTGCGAAGCAGCTAGTATTCGCTTCAGATTCGGTTTCAGCCAGTTCAGGGGACAGTGATTCAATTTGATGATTCAAATCACTGTCCCGAATCAAATCAGCTGAATCTGATTCAGAGATTTGGTCACCGCTGAATTGGCTGAATCTCCAAATTGGCCCCATCCCCTGCCCACTCTCCCAGGCCCAGCTCCTGGCTCTTTAAAAAAACCAAAAAAAAGCCCCCATTCACCACCTGTTGCCAGGTGGGGGGGCAGTCCCTGCTGCCTCTCACTTCCTTCCACTGCATGTGGGGCTCTACCACAAGCCCCTCAAAGCCCCAAGGTCACTACAGCAGCTGGTGAGTCAGGGCTTTTTTTTTTAAAGAACCAGGAGCTAGGGCAAGTGGGGCAGACATAGAAGGGGGCTGGGAGAGTGGGGAGGGGATTGGGAGGCTCGTTACAAAGCCTCCCAGACAGTGTGGGGCAGTGGGGGCAGCAGGGATCACCCCCCTGCCTGGCAGCAGCTGGTGAGTGGGGGATATTTTTTAAAGATTCGGGAGCTGGGGCCAGGCAGGGCAGCCATGGCAGGGAGGGGCTGGAACAGTGGGCAGGGGTTGGGGGGCACTCAGGGGGGCTGAGAGAGCAGGCAGGGGATGGGAACTGGCAGGGGTCTCCCCATGGTCCCTTCCCCCCATCTCTGCCCCCTGCCCCTTCTTCAACCCCCCACCTTCTCTGCCCCTGCTTACAAGCATGGAGTCCAGGTCCAGCTCCCTGAGGCAGTGAGCAGGGACTGCCTTAATCTCTGAAGCTGTCCAAATCTTTTTTTTAAATCAATCTGGAGAGCTTTGAATTGATTTCGACTTTTTAATTGGTCTCCTGATTCAATTTGGATTTGGAGATTTGGCTGCTGAATCGGGCCGAATCTCCTCCGAATCGAATCAGCACCTTAAGCTTCACACAGCCTTACTAAATAAGAGCCAAAGGCTAAATGAATTTTTAAAAATGAGTTATCATTTAATCCCTAGAAGGGCTGAAGGACATAGATGGAACAGCATGAAGATGCTTGCTCTGTCACCAAATTGCTTCTTTTAACAAGCTAAATTTGTTTCAAGCAATAAGGAATACATCCAGGGATTCTTAAAGATGTATGATTATATGCTCAAGATTGATTTTGCTTTCCTTGTCTTCCACCTCACTTCCAGTGTTAGACAGACACTAGATATCAAATTATGGTTGTTCTGGAAAAAGATGGCAAAATTCCCCTTCTATTTTAGGTCTGAGCCAGAGCAAGACCATACTGATATTGAGTTAACAGGCCTTTCTTTCTTTGAGTGGAATGCAATCACTCTGAGATTCTAGCCACAGTTTATCAACAGGGGATTCTTTTGGAGACATCAAATGGGAAAAATGATTTTGAAAACCAAACTGACTGCAAGGCCTTTGGACATGTTTTTTTTTTTTTTCTTTCTAAATCCCATCACTGTTGCAACCATAGCCAAGGTATCAAATGTGTGTACAACCTAGTTTTCCTTTAACTTAGTTATAATACGGTTAAAAGTTATGGTGCAGAAATGGCTATGTCCTTATATATGTTCAAGCCTTTGTCACTGCATACTAACTGAGTTGTAACTTTATTATATGTTAGATGTCCAGCACTGACTTAATATGAACCGGGCTTTACAATACATTATAGGAACAAAAATGAATAGTTTCAGATTGACAGAGTAACTCACAAGGCAACTAATATAGTATAGTTATCAATAGGACCTAGTTCCAGCTTCAGGTGTTTTGATGATGAGAAGTGAGTGCTTACTGAAATATTTTAAGGGGTTGGAAATGAAAAGGAGGGCATGAAGAATAAGTAGCAAATATGTTATTAGATGACAATTTATTCTAGGGTTTGAAGATATTTATGGACTGAGAAATGGGGCTGGAACAGCAACTCCATAGCCTCAAAATCACAGTGATTAGCTTTAGTATCATAGCATAAACAACAAGTCAGGCACTGAGCACTAATTCATTATGCTCAAAGATAGGCAGATCCAGGATGTTGTGAAGCGTAATGTGTGTTCAAGCTTCAGGGGTGGCTGCACCCCTGCTTCAAGCTCCATCCCCTGCTTCCAGGCAAACTACATCATGGGAGCAGCAGCAGAGACCTTTGTTATTTCCCAAAATCAGGAATGTATCCCACCTCCATTCTTGGCACTCCTCCTTTCTCCTCCTTCCTCAACAACATGCCCCCTCCCCTCCCATTCACTCCCCCCCTCCACTGCCACTGTCACTGTCTCCAGCTGATGAGGGGGAGGGGAGCTCCAGAGCTGTTTTTGCCCTGCTCCAGCTGGGTTCATCAGGGGACAGAAGCAGCTGCAGTAGGCGGGTTCTTCCCAAGTTATGTAAACCCAAGGTGGGGAATTTTTGTTGTTTAATTGGGTAAAGATGTACATGTAGTTTCCAATAGATAATAGTGTCAA
Source organism: Crocodylus siamensis (assembly GCF_052110815.1). Taxonomy (NCBI): domain Eukaryota; kingdom Metazoa; phylum Chordata; order Crocodylia; family Crocodylidae; genus Crocodylus; species Crocodylus siamensis. The sequence goes on along the minus strand of NC_143398.1, from coordinate 124,412,963 downwards.
GAGATGTTTATATATCTTGAAATCAAGAAGATTTTGGTTTTATGGTTCTGTTATGATGTTTTGTATTTAATTTTTTTTTAAAAGGTAGGTTCTTCTTGCCTGCTGGAAACAAGCCCAGGGTGGAGGAACTTACCTGCCGCAGCTGTCATCTGCTGAGCCTGACTGCAGTGGCCCTGGAACCTCTCCCCCCACAACTCTCCCAAACCATAATGCTCCCAATTCATTTCACAGCAAGAAGGGTCTCCAGAGCCATTACAGCTAAGCTCCATAGGGTATAACAGTGGCAGTGGACAGGTTCTCCTGCACTGCACTTGTTTTCAGGCTGGCAGGGAACACCCAGGGGGACAGGGCAGGGAGGAGGAACCCAATTATTGTTGCACCTGTACCTGGCTGGAGCAGGACAGCAATAGATCTGGAGTCCCTTCTCTCCCCTCACCATCAGCAGCAGTGCCAGATGAGAAGGAGGCAGATGGAATGGAAGGGGACTTGCTGCTGAGGATGGAGGAGAAGGGAGGGCGTGAGAAGGGAGGAATAGGTGGGGTGCATCCGTGTCCCTGCACCACCTCTGGATCTGTTCTTGCAGAGAGATATGTAATAGAGTGCAAGTCTTAGCCAGCACAAACCCAGTGGTGACCCCAGAAACAACAGCACATTCACTACATTGGCAATATGGAGCCATCCTAGGCAACACAAAGTTGATGGAAAATACCTCTTTTTCTCATTGTCATCCATGCCATCCATTAAAAATATACCATGAATCATATCAGCATATTCCATCCAAGAGACACAGAAATACACAATGACATTCCCTAGAGACTTGATATTGGGGTTTTTTAAATCTTCCATAGAAGCTTTCTATTACTGTGTATCATTTCAAGGAGTTAGTGTACATCTGTACACTGACAGATGTGTACTGTCAGTGCATTGACGCTGAAAATTTTCATTAGCTTTGGTTCTAAAAGCAAAGCAAAATCAAATACTATTTGTGTCATGGTTATTAGGAAGATGATGGACATGAAATAAGACTTAGAAAGACAATATTGCTTCCTATAAATATCCCAGTTCTATAGAAGCCCATTTTGCCTGTCACTCGTCTGAAAAAAACTACATTACCACAAACTCTTAAAAGGGTTGTGTTCAAGATGAGCCTTAGCTGACTGGAGGGAAACTTTCAAAATAAAATTTTAAATTAAGCAAAAGTGTCCCTTGGTTTTGGGCATCTCTACAAACCTCAGACTACAGTCATGAAAAGGTGATTGTGGATAAGATCAATCACATAGTCCATGAATCAAGAGTAGATAAGCACATCCCATGTCCAAGTACATAATTTAGGATCAGCTTTAAGTAGTCTACAGAATGCCCATTTAAAAATCCCTGATCTTAGTCAAATAAAATTCCCATTAGCTTCAGTGGGATTTTTCTCTGGGTAATAACTCAGGCAATAAATTAAGGATCAGGTCCTGACCTAATGTCAAAAATGTTCTGATATGTCCAATCAAGGTAGCATGAACCATACTACTGCAGTATAACCTAAGACATTAATACAAAAACAATTCTATTAAAAAAATAAAATATATCCCCACATAGAGCACATTGCATTAGTCTAGCCTGGAAGTTGCAAATGCATAGATGATAGTGGTTATATTTAGGGCTGTGCAAAGTTTCAGGTGGTGATTCAATTCGGAGGAGATTTGGTCCAATTCAGTGGCTGAATCTCCAAATCCAAATTGAATCAGAGGACCAATTTAAAAGTCCAAATTGATTCAAAGCTTTCCAAGGCTTCAGCAGAGATTCAGAGTACTTTGATGATTTGGGCATTCCTCAGTGGCCACAGCAGGGAGCTGCAGCCACACCATAAGTACTAGGGGCAGGGGAGGGGGGGCTGGGGAAGGGGATCATGGGGGGAAACACCTGCCAGCCCCCCCAATCCCCCCTCTGCTCTCCCAGCCCCCACTTGGCTGCCCCCACCTGCCCCAGCTCCATGCTCACTGGATGCTATTGGGCAGGGGAATGATCCCCACTGCCCCATGCTGCATGGGGGGCTCTGCACGAACCCCCTCAACCCCCTCCCTGCTCCTCTGCCCCCCCCCCCCACAGCTACCCCACCTTCCAGGGCTCTGGTCCTTGAAGAAAAAAAAGCAGAGAAAAGCCCCGGGACTCACTGCTTCTGATGCAGCCCTGGGGCTTTGGGTGCTCGTGCAGAGCCGCCACGCCAGCAGGAGCAGTGAGTCATGGGGTTTCTTCAGGTTTTTTTTTTCTTAAAAGTCTGGAGCTGGCCAATGTGGGGCACCCATGGGGGTGGCTGGGGGGGTTGGGGGCTCATGCAGAGCCCCCCATGCAGCACAGGGAAGTGGGGGGGCAGTGGGGATTGCCCCCCACCCAAGCACCTGCTGAACTGGGGCTTTTTTTTCTCCAAGTGCTGAGAGCTGGGGTGGGCAGGGTGGCCATTGCTGGGCTGGGAGAGGGGCAGGGGATGGGCCTGGCCTGGCTGATTTGGAGAGTTGGCTACTCCCGACTCTCTGAATCAGATTTGGCCAAATCAAATCAGGACAGTGATTCAAATCACTGAATCAAATCACTGTCCCCCGAATTGACCGAATCCAAAGTAAATACTAGCCACTTTGCACAGGCCTACTTATATCTAAATCTGAAAGAAAGGATCACAGCCTTTTCACTAGATGGAGATGGGGGAAGACACTCCTAGCCACACCCATTACCTGGAGATCTAGATACAGGAGAGATCCAGGAGCAACCCAAGGCTGCAAACCTGAGGGACCAGGGGAGGCTGAACCCCAATCATTGTTAGGTGTTCCACAGCCACTAAGTCATAGGGACTTCCACCACCATCACTGGTCTTGTCTGGATTCAGATTTAATTGGTTCACCCACATCCAGTCCCCATCTGCAACCAGGCACTGGGAAACAGCAAAGACGGATGAGAAAGGAAGATAGAACTGGCTGTCATCAGCATACAGATGGCACTTCACTCTGAATCTCTGCATGAATTTGTTCAGCAGCGTCATATACATGTTGAACAAGATTGACAATAGATGGAACCCTGCGGGGCCCTACAGGGATTGTCCCAAGGGGATGATGAGCTCTTTCCCATCATCACCTTTCTTGCCCAATGTTCCATCACAGATCCAGTCTCCTTGATTTGCCAAGCCACATCTCCACACTCTGGGATCCTCATCCAAAGCCCAGTCTTCTTATCCAGTTAGTCCCAAGCTCCTGGGGATCCTTGTCCCAGTCTCCCTGCTCAGCTGGTTCTAATTTTCCAACTGGCACTCATTCTTTTTTCCCATACCTGGCCCCAGTGTTCCCCTGCGACCCCAGTTTCCTCACACACTTTTGTCCAGCCAGTCTCTCCAGGCCATATCTTATTCTCAGTTTCTGTGTCCTTCCCTCAGCTCCTTAGCTCAGCCCCCTAACTTCCCCATTCCACTCACTCCCTGCCCATCCAATTCCGGCCTCCATACACATTTGCTTTGATTTACATGGATTTCTGCATTTGCCACTTTAATGAGGAAAAATACTCCAATACTCTTAGACCAATTTCCATCTAGGAGGGACTTAGTTAACTTTTAAAGGAAGTGTTAATTTACTTGCAGGGTCTTTTTCAGAGGGAGGAGCCATTAGCAACCCAGAAACAGGAAATGGGCCACTTTTCCAGCTGATGTAATAATTCAACGGATGACAGTTATGCTCATCACTTCTTTATATACAGCCTTTTCCATCCAACCTGAGCAGATTTGGTTTTCAATACCACAATATTTATATCTTGGTACCATCATTTCTATGTCATGGAGTAATGTGGGTTTCCATAATTTATGACTATAGCCTAGTCCTCATTGGTTTCACCTTTTTCAAATGTACACAGAATGGCAACCTGTCAAACAGCTGGGATGGAAATGTGTTCTGAGAAAAGATTTATTCCATTAGTGGAACATTAATAGAAATTACTTTTAAGTGTGCCTCATTGCTTCTTGGTTCTCTTACAGCCATCACAGCATTTGTTTTGCCATTTTACAATACCTGTCAAATATATTAAGCAGAGGTCAAATGGCTGCAGACGGTTAAGTAAAGACAAGTTTCTTTTTCTTTTTTTGCCTCATCTTCTTAATTGAGTATTAAGCAGGAAAGATCCCACTTCCATCTATGTTAGCTATGAAAACAGTTTCAGCAAATATGAAGAGGAACTTCCACCCATGAAAATGTTGAAAATCACATGCTGGTTTAGAAGGAGTGTCATTTCCATGTGTACCAGCATTGCTGCAAAGTGACCATACAGAGCTGATTATGCTGACTAATGATGATTAAATAAATTGTGAACAGCTGTTTCTTTAGGCTGTGGAATTGCAAAAACAGGGGTTTGAAGCAAGGGGAGACAATCACAAAGAGAAGAATTTCTCAGGGCCAGATTAACCATTTAGTGGGCCCTAGGCAAAAAAAACCTGTGGGTCCCAGGCTGGTTGATACCTCCCTCCTCACCCAGGCACTGCTGCCCATGGGGACAAGGGCTCAAAGCCGCTGCTAGGAAGCAGCCATTGTGGCAGCAAAGCTGACAAAGGGTGGGGCGGTAGATCAGGCCAGTTGCACCTCCACTGTGAAGGGAAGGACCAGGTCCCCTTACAGCTCTGGGCCCTAGGGATATGCTTAGTTTGCCTATGTGTTAATTCAGCCCTAGAACTACTTCACACCACAGGAGATCTACGGGCAGGCTGTATATTCTCTGCACATATTTATGAATCTGAGACAAAGTGCTGCTTTTGGAGATAATTGATTTTTTTATTCATGCCACTTAATTCCCTACCCCTTAATTTTTGTCCCTTGCGTTTGATTTTTGGTTTTATTGTTTATACACACTGAGTTTTACAATCTTAACAAAGCTAATTTAACTTCAATAAAATGTTGATCATTCTCTCTTAACTAATCTGCAGACCTAATAATTTCTGCTAAAAAAAGGGCAGGGTGGAAGAAGCTCAGTAAAGATTTAAGAGTGCTGTGGTCAAATCTATTATTTCGTTGCTTTGTCGAGTACAACTGTGGAACATTTTTTGACATTCTTTGAAATATTATCATAAATAATTAAAATGAAACTACCACTTCAAAATAAATGAACCAAGCACGTTGTATGGTATAATATTGTTGATGATTTAATCATGTTTTTGTCTTTCTAATTTGGCAAACTTTAGTGTGTGCAAATTGTAGGGTTTGTAAAAGTTTCCAAGCTGACAGATTTCAAATTTCTTCTGTCTTGCCAATGTGCTTAATGCCATTCTTTATACTGTAATCTCCAAGTCCGTTCATTTGTGCCTCTGCTAAAGCTGTCAGCAACAGTAATAGTGCAATAAATAGCAATAAATAGAGCAAGTGGCTCAGCAATGTTTTTGATGTAAACAATATTTTAATAAGAACTAGATTAGGGTCACAAGCTCACTTTTAAAAAGCCAACAAACAACCAATAATTCATGTTTTCATAAAGCTGATCAAATATTTTGTTGTAAGCAAGTAACCCATCAGTTTTGGTTTCAAATGGTTTAAGGTCTGATCCTGTGTTTTTGCAAACGAATTAACCACTCTCAGGAGTTTATAAACTAAAGTTGAACTTGTGGGCCTTTTTTTGAATTTTTCACTTTCATTTTTACTATTTACAGAAATGGATTGGACAAGTTTCTGTGTCATTAGAAATGTTAAATGCAGGTAAACAAACCTCCCTAGAATTATTTGGACAAAGATGACTCTGCTTTGAGCAGGTTGAACTAGATTTCATAGACATTAGGGCTGGAGGGGACCTTGGAAGATGATTGAGTCCAGCCCCCTGCCTCAGGGGCAGGTAGTCAGCTAGGGTCAAAGGATCCCAGCAAGATAGGCATCCAAATGTTAAAAGAGTCCAGAGTAGGTGTTTGCACCACCTCTGGAGGCAATCTATTCCAGGCCTTGGGGGCTCAGACAGTAAAGAAGTTTTTCCTTATGTCTAACTGTCACAGGGCACTGAAGTGCCTGCTCCTAAAGAAGGACAGATGTGGGTTGCTGGGGCAACCACAGAGGTCAGCTGACCGGAAGGGGGCAGGGCCTGGCCTATATAAACAGCCTAGGCTGAGGCCAAGCAGTTCTCCTCTGGCAGCTGAGGAAGAGAGAGAGCTCTGCTGGGAGTAGGCAGAGTTGAGAAGCCTGATGACCTGAGCAGATTATGGGTGAGAATACCAGGCAGAGGAACCCCTGGCAAGGATGGAAATGACGATTAGCCAGAGGGCTTAGGGTTAGAGTTTTAGCCAGGAGGCTTGGGTTTGAGTTAGGGCCGATTGGCTGATGATTTTGTTTGTTGTTATACCGGAGGACCAGGTGAGGCTATAAGGGGTTGGAGGAGGCTTCATGGGAGCTCCCCAGTAGTGGGGAGGGGGGTTTCCTGAGGGCGAGTGCACTGTGAGGAGCCCCGGAACGGGCGAGTGCACTGTGAGGAGTCCCGGAGAGGGCGAACATAACAAGTATAGACTCAACAACGTCCGGGACATCTGAGAGGCTTGGGGCATGGTATTAGAGATGGTAGGAGCCACGCATAGCCCATGAGGCTGGGTGCACCAATTCAACCTAAGCAGAACAGGGTCCTGGAGAAATAAGAGCACTGTGTCCAAGGGGACAAAAGGCAGCCTCCCTTACAATATTTGTGTCATCAAAGACATGGCGGGCGAGAACGAGGGCGCTGGATAGCTAACTTGGCACAGTAGGGGTGCCAGGAGAGATCACGGCTGCTCCTGGGTCCCCGCCCTGTGACAAGTGGTGCATTGGCCGGGAAACTGGCTGCGCACGGGGAAGGACCCATGTCCCTAAAAAGAGAAAATGAACCCAGGGGCTAGAATAAAGATACGGATGGTTGAGTAGGAAAGGCAGTCTTACCACAGCTCGTTAGGAGGAGCTGAGGGAGGATACCCGTTGCTGGGAACTTTAGGGAGCAAAACTGAGGCCTTGACCTAGGAAGATAAGGTCAGGGTAGTCATGGCTCAAAAAGAAGTGACGGAAGGCCAGGGGCAGGAAAAATTTACCTGGCAACTGAAAATAGAAGGGATACAAGAGAAGATGGACAGATTAGAATGGGAGTTAGAACTAGCAAAAGCCCAGAAAGAGAGAGCTGAGGCTAAGTCAGCAGCCTTAGAGCGACAATTATTGCCAGGGAAGAAGGAGGGAACTGCAAAAGAAATCAGGCCCCTAGTGTCAGCAGAGGCAGAGAAATCTAGAAGGCTGGAACAACTGATTGCCCAAGAGGCTCAGAAGAGTCAGGAGAGGGAAACAAGTCTGCAGGAAATGCAGAAGGAGATGGTGGCCTGGATGGCTTCATCTCCTGAGACCTGCACAGTTCAGATAGGGGAACAGCAGGAGGTGCAGCAAAAGCTGGACATGGCTAAAAGCCTAATAGGGGTCCTACAGGAGGAAGTCCATGACCAGGTGGACCAAATAGAGGGTCTACATGAAGAACTAGAGAGGTGGCAAGAGAGATGTTCACAGGCCAAACATTTGGCAAAACAGCTGCAAGAAAATCTGGATGAAAATTGGGCTCAAATTGAGAAAAATAACAAGGTGGTAGTACAGGAGGTGGAAAAAGTGAAAGCTTTTATGATAAGCCACAAGGCGCTACATGAACAATACCGATCCCTTGAGGGGGAACTAGAGAACCAGAAAAAAGAGAATGAGGGGTTAAGAGCTCAGATTCAGGACCTGGAGACAGGAAAAGACCACCTCAGAGAACAGGCACAGTCACTTAAGACCCGCCTAAGAGACAGCCAGGCCAGAGAGGCAGGTATCACTGCAGAAAAGGGACAGCTGCAGTCGGAAATGCAAACTCTCAGGGAAGAGATGCAGAGGTTGAGAGCTGGTACGGAGAGGCTACAAGAGATAAATAGCCAGATGACCCTAGAAATCCGAGAGTTCAAGGAAGTTGAGAGGCCAAAGGAGAAGGCAATAGCCGAGCAGGAATGGCAGACCCTAAAGAGCCTGGATACTCTAAGGGAAAAGCTGGAAGTTCTTGAGACGCTACTTGCGGGGTACATGAGAGCCACGAAGCTGGAATTCCAGGAGAGGGAGGCACTTGTGTCTCAGCTTGTTTTATGGCTTCCACAAGTTGAGAACGTCCGGCCTAGACTTGTGCGATACCTAGAGTCAGAGGGACTTCCTAGGGTCAAGAGTTCAGCGAGTATTAAAGAGGAGGCTGAACACGAACAGTTGGGGAGGAACATCAGGGAGGAGAGTCCCATGGACAAGAAATTGGAAGCTGTACAAAGGGAGGTCCAGTCTGCTATACTAAAATACTGGGACCTGAAATGGGACCAGTGGCAGAATTGCCACTTACAAGAAATGATCCTACTAGAACACTGGCTCAGGGAATTATCCCTCGTACAAGGCGAAGGAGGAAGGCTAGCGCCTAGTCAAAGGCAGCCAGAGGAGGCTGACTCAGCGAAGATAACGACAGCCCAAAAGGAAGAAAAGACTCCCTCAAGGAAGGAGACCGCCTATCCTAGGAATAAGGGCTGTGCAGTACTCCAGCTGTGGCCTTACCAAGGCCAAGTACAGAGGGAAGATGGCATCCTTAGATTTACTTGAAAAACATCTATGGATGCAAGCCAGAGTTATGTTCACTTTACCAGCTGTGACATTGCATTGGTGGCTTATGTTCATCTTGTGGTCAGTCATGACCCCCAAGTCCCTTTAAGCCATGGTGCTAGCGAGTGTAGCACTACCAAGCCTATAAGCGTGATGCGGGGGTGTAGCAGGGCACTGTTAGTGCCTGCCACTTTAAGGGCCTGGAGCTGGCAGCCGCCAGGTGCCTGATTAGGGCAGCCATTTTGAACCAAGGGCTGCCCATATAAACAGAGCAGTTCAGCTGTGAGATGCCAGGTGATAACATCACCTGGCTGGAAGGCTGCTGATATCATCTGGAGGTAAGGGAGGAGCTGTAGGGGATGCTTTAGGAGGCGCCTGGTCCTGGGTATGACTTAAAACTGCACCCTGCTGGGAGTGGGTGGCCTGGTGGGGCTTCCAGTGGTGCAGGAGCCCTCAGGAAATGCCAGGCCAGTTACCACCCTTAACCCCTAGGCCCCACAACCAGGTGGGTTACCCCTTGTTTTGGAGGGCCCAAAAAGTGGACCCTCAGAGAGAAGAAAGGGCCTGTCTGAATTTCCCCTGACTGGCCCATGCTGGGGCCAGGACCGGAAGGGTCAAAGGCCTGGGGGCCCACTGTGAGGAACGCCCAAGAGCTGAGGGCTGGGGGTTCCAGTTGGCCTGGAGGTAGGCCAGGGCTAGAGAGCTGAAGTTCCTGGTGGGAGGACCACACCCAGAAGGGGAAGCAGGTCAGGGAGCTATGCTGCCCAATATGAAGATGGATGAGACCGCCTGATGACAGGATTCCAGGTTGGAGTTCAATCAGAAGGATTCTGGGGCCCAGTGTGGGGCCAGTGATAGTGATAACATCATGATGCCATCTGCAAGGCTTGGGCTGCAGTATAGGGGAGGAAAGGAGCCGCAGATAGAGCCCCCTGGCATTGGGGCAAGAATGGGCAGCCTCCCACTGATTAACATCTACTAATTAAATATAACAACAAGGCATGGTGGGTGAGAACGTGAGTGGTTAACCCAGGAACAGGTGGGCAGGCTGCAGGGAAAGCAACCTCAAGCAGGCCCCGTGTTACAGGGGGGTTTTCCCCAAGGTGGGCTACCTTGGATTTTTCCATATTGAATGTCATCAGGTTTTTATCCACCCATTTTCTAAATCTGTCAAGGTCAGCCTGGATCACCAACCTATCCTCAGGTGTGGATGCTTTACCCCAAAGTTTGGTGTCATTGTTGAACTTGGCCAGTCTGCTTCTGATACCAGTGTCCACATTGTAAATAAAGATGTTAAAGAGTATAGGTCCAAGGACGGAGTCTTGGGGGACACTACTGGTCATGGAGCACTGTGATGATTAACTTTGATCAACTACCACTCTCTGGGTCTGACCTTGGAGCCAATTCCCCAGCCATTGGACTGTGATGTAGCTGAGGCCTCAGTTGGCCAATTTTTCCATGAGGAGATCATGGGACACCAGAATAAAGGCTTTTTTAAAGTCCAGATATATGACATCAATCTCTTCTCCCTTGTCCGGGTGATAAGTCACTTGGTCATAGAAGGACATGAGATTGGTCAGGCAGGACCTTCCCACAACAGACACATGCTGGCTGTCCCTCAGGATGTTTGTCAAGAATGGTCTCTTTGATAATTTTTTCCAATATCTTCCCAGGGATTGAGATCAGGCTGATTGGCCTGTAGTTCCCCAGATCTACTTTCCTCCCTTTCTTCAAGATAGGCACCACAGTGGCCTTCTTCCAATCTTTAGGCATTTCACCTGAGCACCATGAGTTCACAAAGATCCTTGACAGTGGCTGGGCTATGATGCCTGCCAGCTTCTTAAGTACTCAGGGGTGCAAACTGTTAGGACTAGCTGACTTGAAGGTGTCCAGCCTCTCAAGGTGTTCCTTTACATAGTCTACGCTGAAATAGGGTATAAATTCATCCTCGCCCTGGTCGTCCTGCATCATGTTAAGCAGGGACTTTGGGCTGACAAAAAGTGATACAAAATGCCTGTTAAGCAGGTCGGCTTTTTCCTGGGTGTCAGTTGTCAGTTGTTCCATTTGGTATAGCAGGGGTCCAGTGTTGCCCTTGCTTTTCTTCCAACTCCCCACATATCTGAAAAAGGACTTTTTATTGTTCTTGATACATGTATCCAGTTGGAGTTTGGTTGCAGCCTTGGCTTTCCTGGTTCACTCTCTACAGGTCCGGACCAGTGCAGAATATTCTTTCTTTATGGTGATTCCAGTCTTCTATCCTTTATAAGCCTCTAGATGATCCTTTGTCTCCCTGTCTGATTTTTCCCTTCTCTTCTCTAAATCTCTGTAAATCACACTGTGTCTGTGTCCTGATGGGATGGTTGAAACTTTTTAAACAAGAGAACAATAAATAGCAAGCAGGTAACAGTGAAGTCACCAATGATTACATTTTCTTGGGCACAGATATTCATAAGCTATGTAATGCAGTCAAGCCTTGGACATACATCACATAATTGCCTTTGTAGTGCTGCAGAAAGTAAGTGTCCACTAGGCCCGTGCAAAGTGCCTAGTATCCGCTTCGGATTCAGATTCAGCCGATTCGGGGGACAGTGATTCGATACAGTGATTCAAATTGCTGTCCTTATTCAATTCGGCCAAATCTGATTCAGGGATTTGGCTGCTGCTGAATCTCTGAGTCGGCCAGGCCCATCCCCTGCCCACTCTCCCAGCCCAGCAATGGTTGCCCTGCCCGCCCCAGCTCCTGGCACTTGGGTGAAAAAAAGCCCTGACCCAGTGGGTGCTGTGAAGTGGGGAGTGATTCCCCACTGCCCCACACCTTATGGGGGGCTCTGCATTACTCCCCCACCCCTGTCACTCCCTCAGCCCCACCACAGGTGCCCTGCCTGCCCCAGCTCTGACCCTTTAAGGAAAAACCCCCCAAGAAAACCTCTAGACTCACCAGTCATGCTGGCAGGGGGTGAACAAACTGAGTTGGCCAGAAAATTGCAGAATAAGAAATCATCTATAGACTGGATTGTGTTAAGCATGGTTAAAATAGGGATTATGGATTTTTATCCTAATATTTGGATTAGCTTTTGTGACCCCTCTGTTCCTATGGGTTCTTAGCCTGTTTGCCTCTCCCAGTACTGCCCCTTCTCCCAGCTTCCTCTCCCTTCCTTCCTTTTATATGCAAATCTCTGGGTGCTTATATGCAAATCCATCAGTGCATCTAGATGTGCACTTTACTGTGGAGTTGACTAATTAGCTCTACAGTAAAGCATCATAGTCTACATTACATAGTCTATACCAATATTAGGCCACAGTAAATTAATTAGCTCTACTGTCGGATAGTACCAATATGGATAGTACTATCCTACAGTGGAGTAATTTACTCTGCCAAAATGCACATGTAGATGCTGATAGGGGCTGGCTGGGGCATGAGGATGCTAGAGTGTGGGGACTGCCTGCCAGCTAGCCCTGCACTGAAGCACACTTGTGCCCCAGCCAGCCCCTTTGCCACCCAATGCTGCTACCCAGAGCTGGGGCTGACCCCCTAGGCCCCTTGCCAGCCTGGGGCTGCTCTTCCAAAGCTCAAAGTGCTGCGGTCCTGGGCACACATGTAGACACTGTGCCAGGGAACGGCTGACTCTGGCACAAACAGTGGTGGAATTTATCATGTTGCACTAAGTGCACGTGTAGATGCACCTACTACCTCCATTCTATACACTGCTCTGTGCACATCCATTAATGGGATCTGATGACGTGAATCCATCTTATTCTATATATATCAACCTAATTGAATAAGTCTATAAGATGCAAATCTATCTTACCTTGCCTTGTCAGGAAAGTCAGATAGAAGCAGAGAAGGGTGAGCAGTCCCAAACTTGGATGGATTCAAAAGGTTTGGCTAGATTTTTAGCTGCTGTCAATAGGTGCAATTACAATGGTTTTACCATTGGCCCTTGCTTTTGAGTTGTACATCTTGAGTCTATCACTGTGTGGATAAACGTACAGGTCTATTCTCCTGTCCCAAGTTTCGGGTGCTGATTCAATTCGGAGAAGATTCAGCCTGATTCAGAGGCCAAATCTCTGAATCTGAATTTATTTCTAAGCAGAGCATCATTAGGGTTTTATGCTTATTTTCTTCAGAATAACTTTTAAAAAATGAAATCAGTTACCTTTCAGACATCGGTATTTCTGTCAAGCCTATACAGTGTTTCCATACTGTGGGGGTTCTCAAGCTTTTTGGACTTGAGGCATCCCTCATTGTACTTGAGACACCCTCCATAACTTTTGCAAATTGATTGGCACCCAATTTCAAAACTAATTTATAAATTAAAGTGCAGAGGTTCCTGGCAGTGGGAATGGGGGTGGCATCATCCAGACAGGGACAGGCCTGATCCTGTGCTTATCTGTTTAGCTGATCTTCTTATCTTCTACCATCTCACTTATTTCCTCACAGCACCTTTAAAAAGATTGGGTGGTACCCCAGGGTGCCCAGGACCCTGGTTGAGAATCACTGCCCTGTTGCATGGTTTGATATGACCAGACTCCTGGCATTGTTTTTTTTTTCCTCCAGAAAAAAGGCTGAAAATTGAGTACTTAAAGCAAGGAGCCAGTCCCAAGAGGTCTGCTCCTTAGATGCTCTTTTGCCTTGATTTTATCCATTTATATCACAGGTGTAATATTATTTCCTTACCATGCATTTGTATGGCAAATGCATGTTTGCAGCGCACCTTAGAGACAGGCAGTTACATAGTGTGAGGTATTACTATGTGTTGAAGGAATTGGTTAGGAAACATAAAGCATTCCCACTTGAAAAACAGAACAAAAAGGGGGGGAGGGAGGGGTCAAAATATGAACTGGGTGCCAACCTTGAAACTGTCCTTTTGCACTTTGTTTGGTATCTTATTAGAACCATGCTGGGTACATCACTTCAGAAAAAATTATGTAATGAATGAGAATCTTGTCCATGTTGTAATCGTGCTTCATGGTACATAAATCAAGCAGATTGCCTATTAGAGCTGTGCCTCTTCAAAAGAGCAGATGCAGCCTTACACTAAATGTATTGTAAAGACACATCCTTTAGGGCCAGAACGTAGTGTCCTCAATCAAATTCTGGCTTAATAGAGGGAAAAAAAATGAATAAAAAGGCAATCTGCAGTGCTGGGAATAGGCAAGCTTGTCCTGGAAAGTAAAGTTTTACTGCTTAAACCTACAGGTGCAGGCTTAATTGATTCCGATAGCAGAGCATCATGCTGTGTACAGACCTTGGGATATAAGAGGGGACACAATTGTTAAACAATTTGTATTGCATAGCAAATATTTTGCCTAGTAACCACATTTCATTGAATTGCATGCTTGGTGGTTTGCCTTGATTTCGTGACAGCATCATAGGGAGGTGTCAGCACAAGGCCAAATTCACCACTCGAGTCCAACATAAACCCTATCATGAGTACAAGTTATGGCCCACTAAAGGCTTCAAAACAGGTTCCCAGTGGTAAGTAAGTGGTGGAATAATGTTCATCATCCTGTGGAACAAAGAAATTGGGTGGGTTGAAGAATGTGGAGCTGGGCAGCTCTAACTAATTGGTTTAAATATAGCTTTGGCTGAGAGCAGCTGAAACCTCTGTACAGGACTACTTCCAAGTGGACAAGTGTCCACAGCATCTCCCAGTGGCAACATTTGGGCAGAAAAGGATTGAATGGACTTTTAAGAGTGAAATACTCTCTTCCCCCCAGTGATGGTTTTATGGAGAATACCACCACGTTACAATACATGTAGCTTCCTTTAAAGGGCTAACTGACTGGTGGTCAGTTCTCATGGTGGCCAGCTAACATATATTAGAGCAGTCTCTGGGTTGCACTGTGACATACCAAAGAATCTGCTCCACAATCAAGGATTTCACTCAGCTATGTAGTAGATCTCTTCACCCTCTTGGATATAGGAAACGGGAGGTGTGATTTTTGCCAGGCACTAGTAAAGTCACCAACCTGATTAGTGTTTGCATCACACTATAATTTTGTTCTACACTAATGCTATTTCAGTGCTTTAGAGCACCTTTGGATGGATCCAGACAAACACACATACAGGAGCTTGCGTTTCCCATGGCACAAAAAGCAGTGGCACACATGGGGTCTTGGGGCCTTCCTGGGGCAGCAGCTGCATTGATTTAACCACTTGGAGCCTGGCCACACTGTTTCTGGTGGTGCATGCTGCTGCCATGTGTGCCGTTCCATTTTTTTTAGCAGTGGGTTTTTTTAACACCAGGATCTCCCAGTGTCAAATTTGGTGCTGTGCTGCAAATTAGCAGCAGGGTGAATGGGTGCACATGTGGTTTGAGGTGCATGCTCATCTGAACATGCCTTTTATGTCTATATTAAACAACATGGCATCTAGTCCACATGTATAGCACAAATAGTCCCAATTATATCTTCTGCCAAGTAGGCAATAAACAAAGCCTATGAATATTTACATCCAGCTGGAGTAGGTGTGTATCTGTTGTAATCGTGACCAAAATAGTAATATATGCTGGAACAGGGCTCAGCACACTAATATTGGTACACACTTTTAACTGTCATGCAGGAGTACGTTTCAGTGTATATACACATTCTTTCTCACTACAGGACAGAGCAAAAGAGGGATATAAGCCGTGCAGATCTTGCTATTTAAGAGTCTTCTGGTGTGAGGGAGTTCCTAACTAGATAAAAACCTGCATATTTGGTTTTGGGCCACCATCCCTGTGCAGGTGAGGAGAGAGGCTAGAGACTGAGTAAGGAAGGGATGCACCACCACACTCTGGCCACCTCTGACTAGTGGTCAGTTCTCATGCCAGCCAACATAGGTTAGAGCAGTACCAAGGTGCCAGAAAACTAGCACCACTATAAGGCTTTCACTGAGCTGCTTAATAGTTCTGTCCACTCCATCAAATATTTAATGATCTGGCTTCTAGAGATATTTTGTGTGTATGTGTTTTACACTTGGAAAGGGCATCAAAGGCCAAACCAGCCAATAGCTTAGAAAATCGTTAATATATAGTATAACCATTTACCTCTAGAAGAATCTATTTTAATTCCTGTGGTAGTAGTTATAAATCATTGGCCTCAATCCTCTAGTCTGCTGTTATAAAGGAACTTAACACAATATATATTTGAACTCCCCTAATCTCAGGGGCAGTCCCTTCTCTCTAGCCAATGCCTCTACATCTGGGGCTGTATCAACATACTATAGCTAGGAACAGACATTCAAAAGCCAGAGCCTGAATTGATTCAATCTTTGCAGGTTAGTCTAACCTGCATAGATTGAACCAATTTGCAAGTGAACAGACATTCACTTTTGACTCCAGAAATGCAGGCACATGCCTGCAGTGGCTCAGGCCAGAAGCTGGGGGTGCTAAAGTGAGCCCTCAGCTAGAGGGAAACTAAGCTGAGGAGGGAAAGGGCATGGCCAGGCCTGGGCAGGCCTGAATATGATTGGGGAGGGGTTTAAACCCCCACCCTGGCCTGCAGGTACCCCAGCCAGGGTCTGCATGGAGGGGGAGGGAGGAAGCAGCCCCTGTCAGGGATCCCCAGCCCCTCTGCTCACTCGCTGGCTGGTGGTAGGAACAGGGGTGGGGCCAGACCTCAGTAGCCTCAAGGGGAAGTGGGGGTTTAATCCCCACATTGCAGGGGGGGGAGGGGCTCTGCTTATTTACAGGCATGCAGGGGCTCTACAGCAGCCAGAGGCCAGTAGCCTGAGGGAAGGGAGGGATTTAATCCCCCCATTGCAGGCAGCAGTAGCGGGCATGCAACTGCACTCTGGGCCAAGTCCCTCCAAGGAGCAGCCAGCCGGCACATGGGGAGGGGAGAGTGGGGATATGACCTGGCTGCAGCAGGGGGGAGGGGAGCCAGGGCTAGTTATGGAGCCCAATTCACCACCTGCCCTCACTGCAGCAGTGCATGGCCTGGGCTGGGGTGGCCCCAGGGGGCAGGGGTCAGCACCATCCCTTCCTGACCTCCAGCCCCATGTGGGGGCCAGGGTTTGCAGGCAGGCTGCAGCTGAAGCAGCATGGCTCCCCACCCCCTCCCTCTCCCAGTGCAAACTTATAGTGGTGGATGGTTAAGTACCTGTCACCCTGCCACCTACTTGCAGCAGCATCTGGGCACTCAGGGTGGGAGGGGGCACTGCTGCAGGCCAGGGGCATAGGAAGTGGCAGGGGGAGGCAACAGACCAATGCAACCAGGTCCAGCCTGGCCCCATGGCCCAGAAGTGCAGCTTGGTCCAGCCTGGCCCTGCAGCCCAGTGAGTAGGCAGTGAATGGCCCAAAGCAGCCATCCCAAGATCCTGGCACTGGAACGAGCAGCAGTGAATGACAGGTGCCTCACCTCTGCCTGCTGTAATGGTTTGTTCTGCCGCTGCCGCCAAGCCAAGGGACCAGGCTGCTGCAAGCCAGTTGCTCCTAATCCCTGGTCTGCAGGGTTGGGCTCCAGGCCGTCCCAGGCCATGGGGTCCCACACTGCACAGTCCATTGCCTGCCCACACTCCTGGCAGCAGCCTATCTTGAGCACCCAGCACCACCCAAGCAGGCAGCAGGTGACAGGTGCTTCACCTCTGCCTGCCACAATAGTTTGCTCCACAATTGCCACTGCTGTCAGGAGAGGGAGGGGAGTGGGGAGCCACACTGCAGCTGCAGCCTGCCTGCAAACTGCAGCCCCCCATGCAGGGCTGGAGGTGGCAGGTGGAATGCTTGGATGAAGGTCAGAGGGTAGGTGCTGATCCCCACCCCCTGGGACCACCCCAGCCTGAGGCCACATGCTGCTGCAGTGGGAGGCAGTGGAGTCAGGCTCCATAATGAGCCCAGCTCTCCCCCACATCCCCCCTCCCCGCCCCCTCCTGCCCCCTCCCCATGGCTGGCTGGCCGCTCCTCTGAGGGACTCAACCCATGGCACTGAATCAGCTGTTGGTGCCTACACTGCTGCCGCCTGTGATGCGGGGATTAATCCAGTCCCTTCCCCTCAGGCTACTGGCATCTGGCCACCTCAGCACTGGGTGCATGGCCCCAGGTGCACAAGAGGAGCCTATTGGTGCTCATGCAACCTGTGCCACCCCACATGGAGGGATTAAACCCCCTTCCCCTCAGGCTACTGGGGTCTGGCCCCACCCCCACTCCTGCTGCTGGAGTAGCAAGAGGGGTGCAGGGCTGGGGATGCCTGGCAAGGACTGCTGCCCCCTTGCCAGCAGACCCAGCAGCACTCCAGAGCAGGGTTTCCCCCACCCTTTCTTAGCCAGCCAGAGCAGTGATAATGCTAGGGTAAGGAGGAGAGGGGGGACAACCCTGATTGGCTGGAACAGACAGTCCAACCCAGCCCAGCCCATGGCTGCAGAGCATGCTGGGATGCTGGAGAACTCTGATTTAACTTAAACCAGGAAGGGGTCTGGGACACAAGTTCCATAAACCAGTTTGACCTCAATCAGTTAATTCTGATACTACATTCAATCAGGTTTATCTCAAACTGGTTTCAGTCATTTTGAAACTGGTTTATGTGCACTGATCTGCTGTTCTGTTACAAGTTTAAACCAGTTTCTGATCACTTAAACTAGTTTATGTGTAACTTCTGTCCCTAGCCTGTAGCTTATGCTACCATCTATTATTGCGGCTTCTGTGAAATGAGATGGTGATCTCAGTCTTGTTCCTCCTGGGCATCTGTCCACATGATGAGGAGAGAGGGAAGCACATCCAAAGTGCCAGTGTTCAAACTCAGGTTAGACAAAGCAATAGTTAGCACCACAAGTCTGAATTCTCATCTAACCATCTCAAATTTGCAACATCCAGTTAAGTATTTCAAAAGACTAGTCATTCTCTGCCTAGTATTTTTCTCTCCCCTTTCCTTGGCCAGGACCCAGAGCTGTCCAGTTATCAAACCACTTCAGAACCTCTAATACACAAATACACGTATACAAAACTGAAAAAAGATGACGACTCTAAAATCACCCATGTTTCAGAGTTTCTTATGTTTTCTTAGCTAGCTTCCTCCTCCATAATACCAATTGGCACCAGTGTGGATTCTTACCAGGAATATGAATAGGTAAAGAGCTCTCTCCAAAAACTCGCCTCCTCCCCATACCACATTGTTCAAGAAGGCAGGATTGATTGCTCTCCAACTGCCCTTTCTTCCTTCCAAGTTCCTATATTCTATTGATACACAAAGGTTTGCAACTCCCAGAGCTCTCCCAAGGATTGTTTTTGTGAGCACCAAATTAATTTAAAAATCAAAGCAAGGACAAGATTCTCAGTGGGTGTAAACTGGGGTAGAGCTTTTGGCTACAATGAACCCATGCTTGTTGACTTGTTTCAAGTTTTGCAAATGCTATTTTTAATTGGCTTGAAATCAAGTCGACAGGAAAAGCCAGCAGAAAAGAGCACTTGGGAGGTGGGGAAAGGTGAACCATTTGTGCCTGTGGTTTGGCAGAGAGAAAGGGAAACAGATTAGACTAAGCTGGGGCATAAAGAAAAGGAGACAAAACCTTTTTTTTGTTATAACTTCCACTATTTTGATTGCTGAATGATAAAAAGATTGAGGTGAATGATGGGAAGAAGGAACAATGCTAAGGGGAGTGGGGAGATTTTGTGTTACCTTTTATAGTATAAATTCTGACTGATGTTGTCTACAGAAAACCAATGTCCAGCAGAGGGAACAGAGAGGGTGGAGGCACACAGACCTATATTCTGGCTCCTGAAATATTGGTGGGGTAGTCTTGGAGGAGCATTCGAGAGCAGGGCCCTGTGTGTGGTCTGCATGTTTATGTGTACACATCTCCTAATAACCAATAGTCTCACCTTTGGATCCTCCCCCTCACTCCCCCCCAGCCCACCCACATACACAGGTTATTCTCATTCCTGCAGGCACAGGGTGGGGAAGAGCATTTTGTCTGGTGCTACTTTCAGCTGTGAAATGAATGCCTGTTGGCATTGCACCTGTTTTGGGGGGAACATTTTGTGCAGCCTTAGACTTGCCCCTGTTTTTGGACAATGGATGTATTTGAGAGTTGAACCATGTAGCATTCAGTAATTGATTTATTTGCTCTGTTTGGAAATGTACTGAAACGGCACCTAGAAACTATATAAAACCAGCATGTTAAGGGCTTTATATATTGTTCTTAAAGATTAATGTTGTTTCACTATATCTGACACCAGCCAACAGGAGCAGGAAAGCCTTTATGAGTTATACCTGAGGTTGTTTCTTTGTTTGCAAGAGAGAATGTAAAGTGCAGCTGGTCCAGAGCTAAATTGGCTGGTTTAGGATTGCCATCCAATCCTGTTTCTGTGGGATAGTCAAGGGTTAGCTGGAACCAGTCCCCATCCAAAAAGCTCTGCTTCTAGAATATTTGCCTCATTGGGCCCTCAGGCATCATTGTTTGCATCATCAGGGTTGTACATTGTTGATGAGATGTGGTGATGTTGCACATGACGATACAGCATTACACTGAAGCCCCACAACATTGTGACTTAAACTGATAATGAAGGGCAAAGCTTAGAAACTTATCCTTATTCTCTGTATGTGCACTGTGATAAAGCAGGACAACAAGTACACGTTGGCTGTGGATTTAGGACCCGGAGACCAACTATGGCCTTTCCATTTGATAATAGGCAAATGTATTGATACACAGTGATAACTGAAAAGAAACAATACAAACAATCAAGCAATTTTGTATGTGTACCAAATCCTAGGGCTGTCATCAGAGTCAAAGCATATCTGGCCAGGATGCAGGCTTCACTCTGAGGCACTCTCTTATATATCAGATGTCAGCATGTCAGCAGTCTGGAGGTAGGATGCCAAGACCCCCCTCCAGTAGGGTGGATGAGATGGGCTGGTGGTGTGTCCTCTCTCTATTCATGGTGGGCTCGGGGACCCCTCCCAGGGGAGGAGGTTCCATCTCAGGGAGGAGGAAAAGGAGGGGCAGGGAGGAGGGACTTAGGCAGAGGATGGGGAGGAAAGAGGAGGCAGAGGGACGAGGACCTGGGCAGGCCAAGGAGAAGGAGGGATGGGGAGGACCCTTTGCCGCTCCAAAGTCTTTCTTTTGTGTTCTCCATCCCTCCTAAGGACTCCTGATGACTCTTGATCTGTGGCTGTTCCTGGTTGGTCTCTCTGTGTTTGTCACACAACACATACTAATTTGGTCTTTCCGGACCTTCTCCTAATTTGATCTGTTCCCCCAAAACCAGGACTCAGCCCCCATGCTCCCTTCCCCGCTCTGGGGCCTTGTTAGCTGGTACCACCCTTTTCTCATGTTATGGAACAGTGTGGTACATGCCCCCTCTTTCCCAGGCTGTGTGTATCCTTTGATCTTGTTGTGCTTCGAAGGCTGTGTGAAACTCTGTCTGTGATATCCAGGCTTTTTAGAAATCAATTAAGCCCTGCCATGCATCCTGAACCATTCTAATAGATATATACCCAAGTTTTAATTCCATTTTGTAGTGCCCAAGACAACACCGTCTTTGTACAGTTGGCTTAGAAATACTATTTAAAGGTTTGTTTTTTGGGAATTTACTTATAGGCATGTGTGTGTGTGTGTGTGTGTGTGTGTGTGTGTGTACATGCGTATATAAAACACACACACACACACATTGACCTTGAGGGATGTCCCTCTTGGTAGCTGCTGGATGTCAGCTGTCAGCCCCAGGGATCACGTTCGCATTGTTGCGAAATGCCAGATTAGAGACTCCGACACCGCTTGGTGAGCCGCGGACTTTACGGAGTGAGTGAGTACATGGCTCACCAAGCAGTGTTGGAGTCTCTAATCTGGCATTTCGCAACATGGCGTCACGAACAGGATCGCAAGTAGACGACCACGCTATGCTGGTTTGCATGTGTCCCTGGCGACTGGGGCACCGTCCACCCCCCCAGACCTCTGATGATCTCTGGAGTCACCTTGCCTACAATGCGGCGGGCAACAGCGACCCCAAAACATACATCTCCGGTCGCATTTGGGTGGACAGGCCAGAAAGTAAAATCTGGACATGCTCGCTAGCTGCTGCTGCTCTGGGGTATGTAATGGCCACCCCCAAAGTCATGTTCTCCCCAGTAAATGCGGGAGGAAACGGAGCCCATGTAGGCGTCCTCCCCCCCAAGGGAGATGCATCACCGGCCGATAGCGAACAAACCTCCATCTTACGGCTCCTTAGCAACACCATAGGAAAGCACCCCTCTGGCCATTACAACCCCCGACAAATATCTGAAACGGGGAAGGCCTACGATTGTCTAGTCCGCTGCTGCTGTGAACTAGAAGCCGAAAAAAACTAAAAAGAGACCCTTTAATAAAGCCGAACTTACACCCGGCAAGGTGGTAGAAGTGTTGTTGCGGCATTTCATAGGTGCTGTGGGAGCTATAGAAAACCTAGAGTCGCAGCTCCACACAGCATGTCGTAATGCTGCAGAACTCGCAGCGGCAAAAACATCCTCCACATTGATGAGCAACCCGGAAAAGAGCCCCGAGTACTTAGAGGAGGCGGAGCAACATATTCGCCCCGCCCCAACCGCTCCAGAACACTCCAGTGAGGAGCGCGGAAAAAAAGAGCCACCCCCGTACTCAGAGCCCAAACCCCCAGCTCTCATCACTGCCCCGCCACCAGCAATTTATCCGTCATTGCCACCAGTGAACTCGCCGCCAAGTGTTTTGCCTGTTACCACCCGCAAAGTCACAACGGACGACAAAGAAGAAAAGACAGTTGCCGTCTTCCGGTCACGAGACCGCGGTGAACTCCGAGAGCTCTACTTAGACACCAGAATATGAGCAGGCGAAACACCCATAACGTGGCTAGGCCGTCTGGTCCTAGAACACGGCGCAGAAACCCTTGATAAAGCAGAGGCGCACTACCTAATGCGACAGTCAACATGGAGCGGAGGGACATGCGTCGATACAAGCCTACTCGATGACACAGATGAGCTACCACTGCTAACTCCTGCCACCCTAGCTGCAGGAAGTATCCTGTGTTGTACCTACAGAGGACATGAAGGAGACCTCAACAACCTTCGAAGGCCACGGGCCCTGCAACTTATCTTTGCAATAGTCGGATGCTCGTTTCTACGATGGAATCCAAAAAAAAATCCCATAGACGGAGTTAAGCTCGAAAAAAGAGATGAAAGCTGGCCCCAAAAGCACTTGCTGGACCCCAGTCGAGTTCCCGTCACCACCAAAGGAGTAGAGGAGTCGTATCAAGTCTATGGGACCATCTATGGACAGGCGGTACGTCTTATCATGCTCGCCTCCGTCGGGCAACCCTGTAGCAGCATCTTACACCTACAACGACAATTCTTACCTGAAGTCCCCGAACGCGAAGCATTCCCAGCTACCACTGATGGCAGTTCCCAAGGTATGGCAACCCAAGGACAGTGGCAACCACAACAAACACAACAAACACAAGGGCAATGGGAGTTGCAAAGAAAAGAAAAGAATGAAGGGCCACCCATTCGGACACCTCTAGAACGAGCAAGATTTGGATTTTTATTGGGATGATCTGGACTCAACAAGGCTACCCTACGAAAACTTTCAGAAGAAGAACAATTAACCCTTGCTATCAAATTCGGATGGGACCCTAACTGCCAACCGAAGCCAAAAAACGAGTAGCAGCCACTGAGGCAATAAACCTCGGTGGTAACCTTCAGCAGTTCCGAGACCCACGTCCCTACGTCACTTTGCCCATCAGAGACCCGTCTTCGCTCACCAAAGCAAAAGAAATCAAGTTCCTACTAGACACAGGTGCACAAATTTCTGTCATTCGACCGTCCACACCCAATATTCTACTCAGCGGCAAAATTCATGTACAAGGCCTAAACTCCACCGCCAACGTCTCCACAGCCCGTTGTGTACACCATTTAACAGGAAAATCGTTCACCGCTGCAATGGGAGATGTTAATCTACTTTGCGTTCCCGAAATTCTCAAATTCAACTTCAAACTCACACTCCTACAAGCATTTCCAATCAGCCCCTGCAAAGCACCAAGCATCATGCCACACACGCCGAAAATCATCAATCATCTGTCATGGCGTTACACACCTATCCCTACGAAACCGCAACTCCAGAACTCGCTTCAAAAACTTCTCGATGAATTAGTCAGCAGGCCGCTTTTCTAAAATCTCACATGCTAAATTTTTGTCGCCCGCATGGGGCATTGCAAAATCTGGAGACCCTAACCAGGCCTGACTCGTGGTCGACTACCGTTGCGCCAACAAGCAGATAGAACCTTTATCGCAGCCTAACCCCAAGACATTACCACAAACTTTAAGCAAAATGATAGCCTATCAGACAACCCCCTAGTTCGGAAGTACTCTAGACCTCAAAAACATGTTCTTTTCTATCCCCATCATTGACGACGTCGGAATACTCAATATGTGTGTAAATGGACAAATGTTCAATGGAGTGTCTGCCCCCAAGGGTACTGCAACTCACCAGCAGTAGCCACGGCAGCCATCAACAGTACCCTTGAGGCCTACACTACACCTGGTGACGTCCAAAACTGGAGTTACGTAGATGACATCGCCATTATGGGCAGAACTCCAGAAGCAGTAACCCAAACTACGGAAAAGCTGGTACACCACTTACAAACCCACGGATGGACTGTAAACATGCAAAAATCTCAACTCAGTGCAAAGCCGCACATTTCCTTCCTTGGTGAAGTGTTCAATCATGAAACTCGCAAGGCGACAATGCACACAACTCCAGCCATACCCTGGGTCAAGGGTGCCATCCCAACGAAAAAGGAAATCCAACAACTTCTAGGCCAGCTAAACTGGCACAAAGCTCATATTCCAACAAGTCATCTAGAAGTCATTGCATGCTTACTTCAGCAACTACGTACTAAAGCCAGCACCCGAAATATATGGGACCCCATCTATGACTATGATAAGTTACAAGAACTTTTAAAAGCCGCTTCGACTACAGTCCTCCACAGTATTAGCCCCAACGAGCCCATAACCGTTACCCTTGGGCATATGAGTCAAATACTCTGGGCAGCTGGCGCTACTAGCACCAACAAATTACTATTTTCAACGTACAAGGCTCTACGACCATCTCAACTTCGATATGGAGTTATAGGAACCCTTTTACTAGCATCCCAACTTGCCGCAACCGCCTGTCCCAGTATTTCTGCAACCACTGGAACTCTCGTCAGATCAGGCGTCACACTACTCCCACTTCTCACTCCCAACCGTCCAGATCCAACCTTTCATGGCCTATGTACCACCTGGCAAGAATTAGTCCAAGTCTTCCACTTTCACTTCCATCACTGGAAGACAAAAGAGGTGCCAGTAAGTACAACGCCTTCCCTTCATCATCAAAACCCTTTATTAATGTACGGCACTATCCTGCCCGCCTGGGTAGCAATAGACAGGAGCACAGCCCATGGCGGAGCACACGGGTTTTTCTGTAACCCATGCCAACACATTAAAGTAGAGCCCGCAGCTCCACCTCTAAATGCACAACTTGAAGAACTCCTCGCATTTAAAGGGGCCCTCCAACATTGCTTAGACGCCCATAATGTCCACGAACCCGTCCCCATAATAGCTATTGACTCTCAGTATATCTACAAAATATTAACTGGCCAGGCACAAGCCACAGAAAACCAACCTGTTTGGAATACGATCTTCACTATATTACCCCACTTTAAAACCATACCTCTATTACAGCACACCCACTCTCATCAGCCAGATACCGACCTGGTCCACGCCCACATCGATGCCGTATTGCAGGACCCAGAAAAGCGCACAGCAGCCATCAAGGAAACAGCAAACCAACCACAACAAGTTGCAGCAGCCATCCTCGCTAAAACAAGTGTCAATAACCAGCACCTAGTGCAATGGCTACATGAGTTCTGGAGCCATCCCAGCCCCAACAAGGCCCATCTCAAATGGAAGCAAATAACTGCTGAGACACCACCATTTACCATTATGCTTCAGGATTGGAGAACACAGAGCCAAACCTGCTACATATGTAACAAAGTCAAGGCCACACCAACTGCATCAGCCAAACAGGTGTTTGACCCAAAGTACTTTCCCCCAGGAAAGACATAGGAAGTCGACCTTATGGGACCACTCCCTGGAGTCAAACGTCAGGCCAAGGCATTAGTCCTAGTTGATCTAGGCACCAGACAGCTGCAATGCATTCCCCTTACAAAGACTACCGCCAAAACTGTCTGTTCTGCACTACTCCAGGCCATGAGCCTCTGGCAAGTGCCAAATGAAATTCAATCCGACGGAGGACCACCCTTTACGTCAAAAGCCTTAGTAACCTTCTGCAGTACCTACAACATCATCTGGCACACCCACATCCCATATCATCCACAGTCAAATGGCGTTGTTGTGCGTTCCATAGGAATCCTCAAAGAAAAACTCTGCTTAACAGGCGACGGCACATATTCAAACTGGACTAGCCACCTCCCACAAATTCTAATTCAACTTAACGAAGAAAAACCATTGTGGACCAACAGGAAACAAGAAACACCAGAACCATGGAAACCCCGATTCCAGCCGGGGGAGTTTATTTGGGTAGCCATACCAGGACCCACGGAGAAGAAACAACTACTGTACCAAGGAATAGTACAAGCCGCAGGAACATACCCAAACACCTACCAAGTCCAAACTGAGCAACCTACAAAATTGTTCCTAGCTCACCACAATTGGTTAAGCCGTTGATTCTAACCGAAAAATTAAGCTCAATATTTTAATATTATTATTATATGTTTCTTTTTCTCTCTTATTTTCCCAGACCACAGTTTAATAACGCACACTCCGTCAATGCCACCTTGCCACAGCTGCAAGATCAACACCCACCATGCTGTGTCCACCATCACCGACACTTTATTACCTTTTCCTTAGCCCTACGTATCATTGTGTCTACCCTTGCTCCCCTTGTTTCATTACCTAATACCGTACTCCAGCTTTTATCCATATGGGCTAACACCTCTAGCAATGAGTCGCCTTCCGGCTTAACCGCCTGCCTTAGAATTCCCTTGTCTGTAGACACTCCCATTTTAGACCCACATGTCATCCCCCTCAACGTCACTACTTGGTTTCTTAACGCCTTTAACTCCACTAGTAAATCGATTAAGATCTCATACCCTGGGTCACGAGATGGTAAAGCAAGCCGCTCCACAGACCAATATAACTGACCATCAAGCCTCTCCCTAACAAATCTCACCGCTCACAACAGCAACTGCATACATGAGAATAGACCCTATAACTGTTCCGCAATTCCTTGGGGCATCAACCCTCAAGGTAAAGATTGGATCTGCCCCGATTCTTCATTAATTTGGAATCCTCATACTATTTTCCCCCCCGGTTTATATCCTTTACTTCTTCCCGTACCACCCTTCTCCCAACTAATTGGAATATTTTCCACGCACTCAACTTAAGCGCTCCAGGCAGCCATGGTAACAATTCATTTTTTGCTTTTTATCAACCAATATTACATGCTGTTTTAGCTCATTGTGACTGCCATAGACTTCCACGACCCATCCCGTACGCAACCGGACCCCCCATTCCGTCGCAACACAATTTCCCAAGAAATCCCCCTTGTCAGCAAAACACACCAGCTCCCCTTGGCCTAGCCTGGGCATGTTCCAATGGTCACTTATTCACCATTTTGCCTGCCTCCCTTACTAATACCCATTGTTTTCTCGCCTCTATTCTTTTTTGTCCTCCCCTCATGGCCAACACGGCCTCCCCCTCCAGTCCCTTATTAGCTCATATATCTAAGTGCACAACCACATATAGCCCAGTCTGGAGCCAGCTGACCGACAATGAAAGAGTCGTCGAA
Organism: Crocodylus siamensis; assembly: GCF_052110815.1. NCBI lineage: Eukaryota > Metazoa > Chordata > Crocodylia > Crocodylidae > Crocodylus > Crocodylus siamensis. Next base: position 124,385,600 of record NC_143398.1, on the reverse strand, counting down.
ACACTCAGTTGGGCTGCTGAAGGCCTATTTATCTGGGGAGTCAGCATTACAAAAGCCCGCATTGCACTAGCCCAATTAGCTGAGGAAGTAGAGTTATTAGTGAACCGTACAGCCGACAACTTTTTTCTCTTTAACCAGCAGTTACAGGCCACCTCCCAAATGACCATACAAAACCATCTTGCGTTAGACGCCTTATTACGCCAACATGGTGGCCTATGCCAATACCTTAACCTATCTAATGACCTATGTTGTATTGCAATCCCTAATGTTTCCATCCCACTCAATCAACAAGTCGATAGCATTCGTAAAATAGCTACCCCTGTCAACAGCATCGCTGGCATTGGCAACAACTTACTTTCTCAAGTTTTTAATGCGTTAGGATTTAATATTTCATCTTGGCTATCTAACCTACTTTCGACACTCCTCATGTTATTTATACCTATTATAATATTTTTATGCATTTTTTCCTGTGTTGCAAAATGTATCCAAAATCGTATAAACTCTGTAAGTGCCTTTTGTCTATACTAAACTTCCCAATAGGCCCAACGAAGAAAAGAATCCACTCACTATTAACCCCTTTACAAATGAAACCGCTGCATAAATGTTCTACTGCCCCACGGCACACGGGCATATAAATGTTGTATTTCATTTTGTATAACTGCCGCGTGGCATTTTTCACATTTATGTAACTTTGTAGTCTTAACTTTTGAGTCAACCCAAACCAAAATGTTTGTTTAGTAATAGCTATAACCGAAATCCTATCGCGCACGCTTTGCGCGTGCAAATTTTGTATTTTCCCCCGCGCGCGAATTTTGTATCAAGTTGCGCATGCGTACTTTGTAAGTTTCTTTTCTATCCTGTAAGCTTCACTTTTGCAGAAACACAATCTATATAAAAATCTGCCTAACAACACCCATGTAAAAGAAGCTATCCTATCCCTGCACGCTTAGCTTATGTTGTAGTTAGTGTCATAGAGGCAGTCCAACCAACATGAATAAATTTTGAAAGCGTATAGCATTTCACCTACTTGCGCCAGTATGGCGAACCTCGAGGGCGGTTGACGAGCCACCTCTTATCCCGCCCCACAAGCCACGTACTTGCTCGCTCCGTAAAGTCCGCGGCTCACCAAGCAGTGTCGGAATCTCTAATCCGGCATTTTGCAACACGCATGTACATGCAGTCTCCGGAGTCCATTGATGAATTTTGACTGATTCACTGCCATGATGAACAGAGCTCTGGAAGTGATGGATCAGGGGATATTTCAGCCCCAAGGGTCTGTTTCCAGCATTGATTAGTTCAAACGGGGGCAATTTCTGGCTCTTTATTGATTCTTTCCTCTCCTTGGTCTCTGATTTTGTAGGTGTTAATTGCTGCTTATTAACATGCTTATCCAGACTAACTACTGTGTTACACAATCAACCATGATTCAGTCAGGGGCCTGCTCCATACAGAGATTCCTGCTCTTGCTAACATTGTTACATGGTACAACTTACTTTTAAACTTAAAGTACATTTGTAAAAGCATCTACAAGCTCTATTTTGACTACAAATACACCTTTTATAACAATAATAATGATATAATAAAAGAAAAAGAAAGAGGAAGGAAGAAAAGGTAGAAAAGCAAGCATCCCCAAAAGGGGGCAAATACTAAAAGAGGGGCTTTTGCCGTATGGAGGAGCTTCACATTTGGTGGGGGGGCAGACAAAAGGGTTTCTTGCTACATACCTATAATCGAATCTGATGCAGCGTGCTAATTAGCCTCAAAGTTTTATGTATTCAGCATCCCTGTGCTTCAAAATGGCAGCAGGGATGCATTAACTAAACAAATGAGCTTTAGTTAAATCAGCCCCATTGCCATTTTGAAGCATGGGACTCTGAATACACAAGATGCTGTAGACGCTTTAATTAGAGTGGTTCCTGAGAGGTATTCTAATTAGAGCACCTCACCCTGGACCATGTGTAAAGATGCCCTTTGGTGCTGTGGGACATAGCATAAGTTAAAGGAGCCCTAATATTGCTTTAATTTCAACAACAGCATATCAGTCCTGAGTACGGGGGGAGGAGGGAGGCGTGATGGAAATACACTAAAGCTACCTTGTGTGTCACATCAAAATATCTCATTGTCTTTAGGGTGCATCTACACAATACAGCATGTAGAGATAGCCAAGCTAGCTATGAATGATCAAGCCTAGGAACTGGAAGTAGAATAAGTATACTAGCACTGCACTCTGCTTGGATTAGCCCTGTTACGAAACCTGAGAACAAAGAGTACACTAAACTCTGCAAAGTGCTGAAATTACACAGCTACTGGTATATTGCTTTTGATACCTGAGCTACTTCATTCTACCCTTAATCGCCTGCTCTAATCCTTGGTGCATCAAAAGTGTTCAGTATCTTTTGGCCAGTCCAAGACTGTGCTTTCTTGTACTATCTCTGCCATATTTGCAGTCTACACAATGATTCCTCAGTACTAAATTAAGTCCAACTCTAAAGAATAAAGCCTAAAAAAACAAGAAGAGTAAGTTTCTTGAATGAGCAATAAGTACACATACAGCAAATTTCTTGCTAGGGTTGCAGTTTTATTTCAGTACTTATTTCAGAGAAAGTTTTGATCTCAACAGAAGGCAATGAATTAAGAGATCAAGCTGCAATTTATAAAGATCCCATGAGAGCTAGTGTGCTAGCAACAAACAGAAAATAATGATGAAATAGGTGGAGTTACTTACTTTCTCAAGGCCTTTCTTCCACTTTAACTTGTCATTAATAGTTGAGCTATGGAAGAAATGAAGATGACAAATCTGCATCGATGCCACAGTTTGTATCTAGGATAAACCTACTAAAGTGAAAAAAGAGACTCCAATGGATTAGAAGGGAAGGGAGGTCATAGAGCACAAGACTTGAATGTGGCATTTAAGTTTTGGGGAATCCACAAAATTTGGTGTCCCTAGTTTACACCATGTTATTAACATCAAGGGAACAACATTTGAATTATCCCTCAATTCTATAGGGAATTACCTCTTTGGTTTTGGTTCAAGCAAGGCCTTTTTTGCCAGCCATGGTATATTTACACAACAGAATCAAAAAGGAAAACTGGAACAGCTCTTTCTGGGGATGTTCGTCACATTGCATGATTAGCAATGAGGCCAATTTGCTGTTCTTAAGGGCAATACAGGATGTCTTCTCTTAGCCTACAGTGGCATGTCCGCTGCCTTTTGTAACCAGAAAAACCCACTAGAGCAAGTTAGAGATTAGTGTTGATGGGCTTCTTCCCTCGTGGAAACCATTGACTTCTAGGTTTTTCAAAGAAACTGACAGTAGAACACCAAATAACCAATTTGCCAGTCAACCTCACCCTCGTGTACAATCAACCACAGTTTAGTTTCTTACCTTCCCTTAAAGTTATAGAAAAAGTTCTTGCTCCTTTTTAATCTTGTAAAAATAGCTTTCTGACTCTCTTCTGTGTTTGTAGTCTAAAATGCAATCTCTAGCTTCAAAAGGGGGAGAGGACTATCAAAGAAGCATGCATCATCTGTTTCCTTGTAACTGCTACCTTGGCATGCTCCTTCAGACATACAGATTAGCTGAATTGCTGTAAATTTAACCCTGAATTAATAAGGTTGAGATCACAGTGGTTTTGATATACGTGGACTGCTGCAAGAGTTTGCAGACATGACAGTTAAATTGTGAAGTTACATATCAACCACAGTTTCTTAACTTCACTGGGGTTGGTTGTATTTGGGATGCACTGGAGATCTGGCGAGTCAGAGCAGACTTGATTAATTGAGTCTGCCCCGCACGCGAGCTGACACACTGCGCTGCAGCACGTGCAGTTGTATAAGTGGTAAAATGCACATCGGTGCACAGAGAATGATGGTAGTGAGCTTTTGAACTAAAGCACCTCCAATGTGTTTTCAGTTCAAAAGTATACCACTGCCATTTTCTCAGTGCTGACACACATTTTGCCACTTATACAGCTGCATGCACTGCAGTGCCAGGTGCTTTCAAAGCACCTGCCACTGCAGCACGTGTATGTGTACAAATGCCCCCATTTTCCTACCTGAAAATACTTCTGACAGAAAAATGTTGATGAAACAAAATTAGAATCAAAACTTTCTAAAAAAGAATTCCATGTGTCACTCTTAAGGTTTCATCATAAGAGAACCAGAACTCGAACCCCAGGCCTCCCAAAACGGGCCTAGACCAGTGCTTCAGATTGGAACACCCCAAGGTTGCAAAGGAGTTCAGCTCCAGATGCAGATTTTTCAGGAGGTTACTACCTTTATAATGGATCAGATTAAAACTTTGGGGGTGATCCACATTTGGAAGTGGTACTTAATCCTACTTCAGTTTCAGTCAGTGGAAGCAGAGGCTGACTCCTGAGCTTCACAGCTTGAATTTATTTGTCATTATATGTATGTTCACAGGGGTAGAAGGTTTTTGGTTACATTCTTTCCCTGTGGCTTCTCCATTACACTCCTCAAACCAGAGTTGTAATTAGAGTATAATGTGACAGAGAACAGTTGATATTAAAGATAACTTTGTTCCCTAAAGACAGAATAACAACAAAGTGATACCTGTGTGCATGACAGAATAATTGTTTTCCCATCTGGGAAACTTGGGTTGTTCATACAAACACAAATTAGGCATCATAGCCCCTGTAAAATATTATAATCCTCACTTTGCAGATGGAGAAAATGAGGCTATGAGGATGCAGACAGAAGTGCGGCCCCCAACTGTAACTCAAAACAATTTCTGGAAAGCGTTCTGAGTTACAACAGTAGTCCAGACCAAACAGAAGTTCACCCCTGGTTCCAGGGGAGAGGGGAATTTAGCTGCCTGCTGAGAGCCTGTAGCCAGGTTCCCAGAGCAATGAGCAGGCCAATGCTTGCTTTTTTCAGAATAGGAGGGGAGAAAGACAATGGAGAGAACTTGTTCTTGGGGCTCCCCAGCCAGTGCTGGAGGGTGGGCTGGGTGAATTGAAGCCCCCATCCCCACCTTGGTGGGGAGGGGCTCCACTACACTTGACCACCCCTTCCGCCTCCAGGAAGGGCTGAAAAAAACCCCAGACTGAACTCCAGATACTACATTTTGAAATATCTTTATCTGATACCTCATGCAATGAGGAGTTAGATTTTCACCCAATCAGCCATTTTGAAGCTATCTGCAGCCCTGAACTTTTGTTTGGTCATAGCTCTAAAATGTTTTCTGTGGCCAGATAAGGTGAAATTGTTCTGTGAAATATTATAATCCCCACTTTGCAGATGGAGATAGTGAGGCACTGAGAGGTTAGATAAAGTGCCTGAAATTACACAGTCAGCAACCTGCAGAATGATGAATAAAGTTAAGCAGTCCTGACTTTTAAGATTGAATTCCAAACTGGTGTTAATAGACACAAGTTATCCAATCCATTTACACTCACTTAGGATGTAGCACATAGTCTTCTGTTTTAGACATCTCATACAAAGCCTCACATATAAAAGGAAACTAATCTGCAAAATACAGAGCAGTGCCTTCACTTATGCACATGGGTGGGAAAAATTACATCAACTTCCATGCAAATTATGGGGGTGTACTTGGTAGCCGTGTTGGTCTGAGACAAGAAGGACTACAAAAAACTAAAACTCTTGGTTCCAAAATGATACCTTTTATTAGACCAACTGGGAAATTGCAAGAAAACTGCCCTTTTCTGCAAGCTTTTGTGATCAAAGTCCCTTCATCAGGCTCTGGAAAAAGTATAGATGGTACAAGATGGTAAAAAGTCCCCATAAGTAGGAAATAAACTTCATTTTTTCACAGAGGGAGCTGAAGATGGAAGGCTGTCCCTCTGGGTCCATGAGAGTGTCTTTGTGAGATGTGCTAAATTGGTCTTTGATGTGTAGATCAGGTAGAATTCCTTCCCTGGAGGTGTCAGATGGCAGGCAGGGAGGTAAAAAAATCTTTCTTGTTGTTTAGCAATGAAGTTTAAAATCCAAAAATCGGCTAAAATTTGGCATCTTCCATGTTTCAGGGGTGTCTTGTCTCAGACCAGTACAGCTACCAAGTACACCCCTGAAACATTGAAGGTGTGTACTTGGTACATACCTTTTGCATGGCCTGTCTACATTGGGGAACTACCTGGATTAGCTATTATGAAATAATTTATTCCTTAAAAGCTACCCTGGGATAGTTTCCCATATGGACTGCTTTTTTTTCCTCTCCTGGAAATGAAACACATTGTCATTCACATGCTTTCTCTCTTCACCTTGAAAAGCATCTCCTAGCACATGCTAGCTTAGTTACTCTCACTTTCTTCCAAAGAAGCAGACATTTTGACATGAGATGATATACATAAACTCAAATTATTTCAAGAAGATTCAGTGTAATCAAGATCTCTTGAATGCTCTCATCAATGCTCTCATCTCATGATCTCATCAATATGTCTTGGCCTACAATAGTTTATCTCATTACCAGACAATTTTTAAGGATGACTTCACATAAATATAAAAAAGACATCTTGAGAATACTGACCACTGCAGATTTATTCCTAGATTAGATCTATTGATTTAACAGGTAAAGCCATCTTTTTGTATGGAATAGAATTAGTTTTCCAGGGAAAATATTTATTCTTCATAGATAATTATTTAAGATGGTTGTTCTAATAATGTAAAAATGTCTGAACTGTTCTTTATAAGTATGCTGTATGGCAACATAATGAAGCTTTGTCACCTTTCTAAAGCCACACAGAAAATCAGTGATGGTCATAGATTTCAGAGTTTCTTCTGGCTTCTTCAGTTGCTTTAACCAATATACCACTTTCAAACTATAATATCCTTCCTTCTCCTCTATGCCTTTCCCCATTCAATCTCTGTAAACATCCCAAATTCAGCTTCCTGAATTTTTTCAACTGTGTCAATTTAACTTTTGCTTACAATCTGTGTTTTAAGGGAGCAGCTTTTAAAATAAGTGGAGACCTGAATTTGATATGAACCTGTTGTACATACATTAATCTAGAAGCAACACTTGTCTGAGACAGACAGCTGTTTAAGGTGATATTCTGCCCTGTGCACATATGCCTGTCCTTTGGAAATTAGCGCACTCAAAAAGTCAAGGGTAGAACATGGCTCTTCTTAAGACTTATTTTTAATAAGAAGCACTGTATAGTTCAGCAAAGAATATACAACATCAGGCGCCTATATACAAACAGTGAGTCTGCTGTGGTGCACTGTAATTACAGCATGTTGGAGCAAGCTCAATTAATCATGGCTGGTGGAGCAGGGTAATTACTGTGCTCTAGCAAACTCCAGTGTCTCCTGTATCAGCATCCCTGTGCTTAAAAGTGTGTGTGTGGGGGGGGCGCTTTAATACTCATCGAACAAGCTTTAGCTAAAATATACCTGCTGCCATTTTTAAGTGCAAGTATGTTCATACACAAGACCCTCCAGGCCCTTGGGGCCACTGTACTTAAAGAGCCCCCTGCCCCCCAATTCCCATGTGTATAAATGCCCACAGTGTCAACAGGGTTGTTAAACTCATCTGGTTGCATGGGACAGATGAGAGTTGTGGGGACAGTGTGTAGGTTGGATTAAGCCCAAAGACAAGCCCTATGTGCCAAATCCAGCTTGCAGAACTGGTCCAGTATGGGCACCAGATGCAGTGTGTGCCTTGGACTAGCTATTCTCACCAGCTGCAGCCTTATAAATGCCATGCAGCATGCACTGGCCCCACCCCTACACACAACACATGACAAGTGGCATGGGGGGCTAGTTCAAGGCATACACTACATTAAGCATGTGGAGCCAGTTTGAGGTGTGTCCTGTGTATGGCACCCATGCCAGACTGGGCCTGAATGTTGGATCTGGCACATGTAGCTAGTCTGATCCAAACCAGCCCTGGATCCAGCCTGCAAGGCCAGTCTGGCATGGGTGCAACATGCAGTGCAGACCCCAGAATGGCCCCACATGCTGTGTGTAGTACACGCTACCTCCAGCCCTATGGGCCCCACAGGTTCATTCTGGGGTTTATACTTCATATGATGCCTGTGTTGGACTGGCCCAGATGCTGGATCCAGCACAGATGGCCAATCTGTGTGCTCAATCCAAACTGGACTGGATCCAGTATGCAGAGCAGGTCTGGCACAGGTACCGTATGCAGCATACACCCCAGACTGGGCCTGTGCCATGTACAGCACATAAGCCAGCTCCAGACCCCATGTCATGTGCACACTGCTTATCCAACAGCCCATGTCTGAGGAATGCTAGCATAAACATTGTCTCTAAGTACTAATTTCATATGCACTTTGATGGGCCAAAATTAGCACTGAGAATTCTATATAATTTCTTAAAGAAGCCACCCCTTCCTCTTAGTGACAGATTGCCAAATGATGATAGTGTCAGCTTGTTGACACAATGTACTGGTTGCGGTGTCAGAAACAGAGCTATGCTTTCTACTCCCCTTCCACTTCCAGTCTGAGACATGTGAGTCAATGGGGTTAATAATCCTGCTCAAGTTTAATACCCTGAAACATTTAAAGGTGTCATCATTTTTCCTATGTTCAGATAATTTTAATGTTGAAATATTTATTAATGATTTTCAGGGAGAGTGAGTGGTTTGAAGGCTCTTTGGTATTTCAGTGCTCACCTTAAGCTATTTCAGTCTATTTAAGATTTTCACCCCTTTTTGAAAATGGGTTCCTCTTGTCCCTGCCCCTCTGGATGCCCAAAAGTATTTAGTGAGTTTTGAAAATCTCAGTCCAGAACAGTGCTTTGTTGGACTTTTTTAGATCCAGTGATCTACATTCAGCTCATTCTCTTCTGCCACCCTACAGGAAAGACCTAGATGGTCTATGGAATTAGCAAAGGCTAGTGTGCCTTTTACCTCTGGGATGTTGATTTGAATCTTTCTCAGTGCATGAATGACTCAGAGCTATCAATTGGTGGCTAAATGTGAAGTGGTTTTTGCAATCTGAGCCAAGTTCCCGAAGAACAAAGTTACACAAAAATAACACCATCATCCCAGCTGGTACTTGTTGGCACCTTTGCAGAAGGACTTTCAATGGAATAGACTGACCCCACCAGCTCAGGTTTGAGACAAATTGGTATACACGGTGTAACAGGGGACAAAAGCCCTGTTATTAAGGAAGCTGGGATGGACTGGAGAAGACCATGGGGCCCTGTTAGAGCAGGATTTTTTTGGTGCAGAGAAGCCAGCTCTTGGACATGGGGAACTCAGTAACAGAAAAGTGTAAGTGGCTTAGCCCCAGACCAAGATCCAGGGAGGTGATACTTCTCTGTGTGGCATTGGTCAGGCCACAGTTGGAGTACTGCCTCCAGTTCTGGGAGCTGCACTTCAAGATGGATGTGGATAACCTTGAGAGGGTCCAGAGGAGGGCCACATGTATGCTTAGGGACATGCAGGTAAGGCCCTACGAAGAGAGACGGAGGGACCTGAATCTCTTCAGCCTCCACAAGAGAAGGCTGAGAAGGGATCTTGTGGCCGTTTACAAATTCATTGAGGGCAGGGCCAGCAAGAAATAGAAGATGCTGTATTTACCAGGGCACTTCTTGGAATAACCAGAAACAATGGCCACAAACTGACAGAAAGCAAATTTAGGTTAGACATCAGGAAGAATTCCTTTACTGTGAGGGTTGCCAGAATCTGGAATGGGCTTCCAAGGGAGGTGGTGCTCTCCCCTACCTTGGGGGTATTTAAGAGAAGACTGGACAAGCACCTGGCTGGGGTCATATGACCCCAGCACTCTTTTCTGCCCAGGGCAGGGGATCAGACTTGATGATCTATTGAGGTCCTTTCCAACCCTAATAACTATGAAACTATAAGATGAGAAAATCCCTGTAATAAGGGAAGCGTGGGGAACCATTGAAGCAGGACCCCTGCTAGTAGGGGAGAGATGATGGGCTGCCATGAAAAGCTATCCAGCCTCAGGGGAATCTCTGAGTACTTCTAAAAAACAGCAGAGTTAGTTGGGACAGCTCCAGAGTTGTAGACTCACCTTTAGTAACTGGCAGAAAACTGGGGAAACTTCTGCAGACATGATAAGCTGTATGTAAGCAGTGAAATAGAGATCAGCTAACCAGTAGAGGCAGGTATGGGGCAGCATATAAAGCCTCTCCAGGAAGAAAGGAGAGCAGTGATGCCCTGGATGTCAGAGGAGAAGGAGCTCTCTCTGGCTAAGTGAATAACCTAAGGAAGGTTAGGGTTAGGACACTTAATAGGATGAATTCGCCCTCTCTCAGCTCATGTGTGCTTGGCTGGGCTATACATAATTTTTCCTTCCTTCCTTCCACTTTGGACGCACTGGACCAGGCTTGCTTGGAGCTGCGTGGGATGATCCTGAGTGTAAGACTCCCCGGCTTTCTGTCTCTTTTCTTTTCTGACTCTCATCTGTGTAAAGGTCTCTAGCTTCTGTTTATCTTGCATTCTAATTCTTTTCTTGCATTTTTGTCCCTTTTCTCTCCTCTTCGTCCCATCCCCCCTGTACTTCCAGTTTCTTTGTCTTTACAGCCTTCTTTCTTACTGTCTCTTTTCCTTTTTTTCTCTCTTTCTTTTCTGTTTGCTTGTAGCGAGGAGTTATCTTTTCCATTAGCTTACTTTCCGAAGGGTGCTCTTCATTACCCCTTCTTCCCCCACCTCTTTGTTTTCTTTTTTTTTCACTGTTTCAATCCCATCTCCTTCCCCCCCAGCCACTTTTTTTCCTCCACCCCTTTCCCTCTCCCATCTAGAGTTTTGTGGCCGCATTCCCAGGCACTTATCTTTTTTGTTAGTATAAATTTTTTTTTGTTTTCCTTTTGCTTAGTTATAGCTGGAAATTAACCCTGTTCTAACAGGAATGGCTATACCCAGCAGTATGAGGATGCCTCCCAGAAATTCCCCATTACCCATGGTTTGAGGGTTCACACCCCTCCCTACATCAGGGTTGAGGTCTGCGTAGATGCCCTTGCTAGTCTCCTGGGACAGCGTAACATACGTTACGCAGGTCGTGTCAACATGGTCCCAATAATTTATTTGATTCCACCCTAGTTAACAGGGTGTGTGCAGAGGGCCTGGACATTGTGGACGCACATTATTTTGCCATGTCCCCAGACACCCCAGCAGTGAGGGTGGTGATTTCTAATGTGCCCCCGCACATGACCGAATGGGAGCTGGCCAAGGAACTCGAGCCCTATGGGGTTCTTACGAGTCCCTTTCGCCAATTGACCATAGGGAGTAAAAACCCCAAACTGAGCCATGTACTGTCTTTTCAAAGGCAGGTTTTCATGCTTCTCAGGGTGGGCCCATTGTCTCTGCCTCAGTCCTTGAGCCTCATGTTCAATGGGCAGAGGTTTGTGATCTATTTTTATTTTGGGGAGACCACATGTTTTCAGTGTGGTAGCTCTTCCCACGTAGCAGCTCAGTGCCCACAGGGGAGATCGGCCAAAACATCAGCGACTACAGCGGCGCCAATGGACGGCACATCCACTTCTGGGACGCAGGCCCCACCCAGTGAGCCTGGGAGCTTTTCCCAACCTCCTGTTCCATCTGAGGGGGCTTGAGTCTCTGGCATGAGAATGCCGTCCAGCAGAGGGCCTGGGACTAGGCCACAACCCTCCCCTCCATTTACCCCCCCCTACAGTGCCCACCCCCACCAGTACAGAGATGTCACCAGGTGGAGAGCCTGATGCCTCCACTTCCCCCCTGCCTGCCCTGACCAGCCCGATTGAGGTGGCTGGGGTGGTCAGCGATTGTGGCACCAAGGCTCCATCGGATGATGGGCCTCAGGCCTCCTGCCAGTTGCCCTCCACCATGGCTTTGTCTGAGGTGGCTGGCCCTGGGGAGGCAGGCCAGAAGCAGTCTGGCCCATCCTCTATGAAGGATCAGCTATCTGCCACACAGACGAAGAAGAACAACAAAGAGAAGAAAGTGAAAGGAACCACTCAGGACTCCCCATCCCCACTGAGATCTTCCTCAGCTGGGGTGGAAGGGACCCATGCTGGAGATCCTGGCCCTGCTCCAGCTGTCATGTCAATGACCCTGTTGACTGGAGATGAGGGAAGCTTGGAGGTAGGGGAGGTGAAGGCAGGGGTACCTAACCCCTCACTTATCTCCCAGCTTTCGGAGACAGGTGGCAGCAAGACCTATGCACAATATATCTCTTCTGGAGGTCTGACCCAAGGGGCAGCAGAGGAGTCTGCTGACCTCTTGGTCACATCCCAGGTTACTGAATTAGATGAGGAGGCTAGTGAAATGGAAATCCAGCTTTCTGAGTGTCACAAGCGATCAAGAGCAGGATGACCTCCCTCCCCCCAAGAAGGAGGGAATTGCTCTTCGAGAGCCAGACCTTGACCTGGATAATCAGAGGAGGTTGGTGGGTTTAGATATTGAGGATGTAGATGCTGAGCTCCCAACCACGGTGCAGCCTTGCCGTGCATCTGTTGGAAATGTGCAGCCCATGTTGGCAGACCCCCCCCCGGGTCAGTCCTGACTATGGGGGGCTCCTGACCTTTTTGAAACAGACGAAAGGACAGAAGAGCATAGCAGGGTGCATCACCCAATGGTGCGCAGATCCTAAAATTTTTATCAAAGCTGCCAGAGCTGTGGCCAAACGTATGCAGCAAGATCTAGGCACTAGGCAGATGGCTTATTATCTGGAGAAGCTCACACAGCAGGTGAGAGACGAGTGAGGCCTGGTGGGGTCCCTGGAGTACAGTAGGGCATGATAGGCCTTTTCCGACCTGTCTCTGCTTTTTGCTCTGCTCTTAGGGGCTTGCTCTTTTATCTAAACCTTACCTCGCTCTTCCTCTCCCGTACCCACACCCATGGCAGCCACAAACATTGGTACTTTTAACATCCACGGCTGTCGAGATCCGGTGAAACGGGAGGCTGTCCTGGAGCTCCTGTGCCAGAAGCGGCTGGCTGTCGCCTTCCTCCAGGAGACACATTCCGACAGGCTCAACCAGTTGGCTTGGCACCCTGCCTGGCAAGGCCAGTTGTTCTTGAGTCATGGCACCAACCTTAGCACCGGGGTCGCGACTCTCCTATCGTCACAACTACAGCATGACACGGCGGTGGCATGGGAGATTGTCCCTGGCCGCCTGCTGAAAGTCCGCATAACTCTAGCACAACACCACCTGCTACTTGTCAACATCTATGCACCTACTGATGTCCAGGAGAGGATCACTTTCTTCAAGACCTTGGCCACCCTTTTGCATGAAGTTAGTGAGGATGATGACCTGCTTTTGTAGGTGGGGACTTCAGTTGTAACACTGACACCCCGCTTGACCATACGGGACCTGAGCCTCACCTGCCCTCAGCCCGCAAGCTGCAGTTCACCTTGGAGACTTCAGGCCTTGTTGACGTCTGGTGAGCCCTGCACCCCGATGTGCGCCAGTACACCTGGGCCAGGATGAGTGCCAGGGGTCTCACTGTGGCCCGCCTCGACTGCATTTATGTCACCAGGCATCACCTGCCAGTCCTACACAGCAGCCACATCATTCCCTCAGGCCTGTCAGATCATGGCCTGGTTTGCTGTGAATTGAGCCTGCCAGGGAGAACCTGTGCGAGAGCACCCTATTGGTGTTTCAACGTCAGTCTGCTTCAAGACTCTTACTTCCAGAACTGCTTTGCAAACTTTTGACGGGACTGGGAGGCCACAAGACTGAATTACTTCTCCTGGAACCTATGGTGGGATGTGGGCAAGGTACAGATCCGGGCTTTTTGCCAGCAGTACACTCAGCTGGCCACTAATGAACTGTGCCGCTGTATCAGAGAGCTGGAGGAAGATGTGGTAGAGCTCAAGGCTGCCCTGCTGGCTGCCAGCAGTGATGCGGTGCTGTGCGAGAGCCTCCAGTTCCGTAGGAAGTGCCCGCATGACTTGGTGGAGAGTGCGGCCCATGGAGCGAGGATCTGCGCATGCTGCCAAGAGCTGGCTGAAACAGATGCCCCAACCCGCTTCTTCTTCAACCTGGAGCGACGGCAGGCAGCAAGCAAAGTCTTAGATCACCTCAAGACTCCTGAGGGCCAGGTAATTACTGACCCAGGTGAAGTACATGAGCATGCTGTTGCCTTCTATCATGACCTGTTTGCGGCTGAGCTGTCCTGCCCTGAGGCCATGCGGGAACTCCATGCGGGCCTGCCATGCCTTGGTGCCCTGGAGACCAGCGAGCTTGAGCAGGAATTGTCTCTCACGGAGCTGACAGGGGCTGCAGCAATGATTTACCTGAGTGATTCCACCCTTCTGCCTGGACATTGGCCTCATCTCTCTGGACCAGGAGAAGGCCTTTGACCGGGTGAGCCATGCCTACTTCTTCCAGACCCTGAAGGCCTTTGGCTTTGGGCCCCTCTTCACTGGAACCCTCTGGGTCTTGTACCAAGACACCTCCACCCTGCTCAAGGTGAATGGCATGCTCTGCACCCTGGCTGGGTATGTTCTACATCCTGGCCATTGAGCCAGCCCATGTCAAGGCTGCCCCTTGTCAGGCATGCTCTACACCCTACCCATTGAGCTGCTGCTGCATGTGCTGTGGTGCTGCCTGAACAGTGTGGCCCTGCCCACGGCCACAGGCCCACCCATTGGGCCTCCACACCGACTGTCAGCATATGTCAATGACATGACCATCTTCAACACCCAGGAAGATGTGTGGACCAGCATGACCCCCTTGGATTTGCCAGGGGTCCTCACCTCGTGCCATGAGGGCCTCAAGGTCCTGGACATGTTTCTGGGGTCACCAACCTTCATGGCACACAACTGGGACTGCCTTAAGGAGGGGGTGGAGGCCTTCCTTCAATGATGGCACTGGAACCTACCCAGACTCTTCTACCATGGACATGTCCTCATTGCCAACAACCTGGCAGTGGCAACTCTGTGGCACCGGTGCATTGTACTCGACCTGCCACAGGACCTACTTGAGAGATTCCAGCGCCTCCTGGTAGATATTTTTCTAGGATGGGATCCACTGGCTCCCACAGGCTGTCCTTTACCTACCTGTCACTGAGAGGAGCCAGAGCCTGATCAACTTGGTGAGCAAGGTGGCCACTTTCCACTTGCAAGTCCTTCAGTGACTCTTCTACGGCGAGGAGTGCCTACCCTGACAACAACTGGCCTGCAGGTTCCTGCAGAGGATAGGGGCCCTTGGCTTCAAACAGGAGCTCTTCCTGCTGGACCTCATGCTCCTGAACTGGGCAGTGCTTCTGGCCTTCTACCACAGCATGGTACAAGCCTGGCAGGCCACCTTCCACTTCCAGCCACAGGCCCAGCACCTGCAGTTCCCCACACCTGCTGAGGGACCCCTGGTACACAACCCAGCCCTGCAGTGCCCTGTGCAAAGTCTTTCCTCTGCCAGCCTCATAGCCACCCTGATCCAGGCAAGTGTCCTCCACCTTAACCATCTCCTTGAACCTGCTTGGTTGGCCTGGTTCTTGCCTGAGGTCCTGACCACCTGGCTAGGCATGCACTCTGTCTGCAGCATGGGTCATCTCCTGGGTAACATCCAGTCTGCCCTCCTACTGGAGGCAGCACCCACGATGAATAACCATTTCAGGGCACACCAGGTCCCCAGTACCGCAGATGCACCAAGCAAGGCTTTGTCCAAAATGCTAGTCACCCCAGCCGTGGCCAGCGAGCTGGCTGGTGGGCCTGGCACCCTGCTGACGCTCCCCATGCCTCCCTACATCAACGTGGGTTGCCTCTTTGCTTTGTTGTTGCACAGAAGCCTGTATGCCTTGGTGGTTCATGTCCACCATGCCCAGGTGCTGGCGGGCCACCCTGATACACCATGGCGACAGTGCCTGGGGCCACCAGATTCCCCACCAGCTCACCTGGCATGGCGCACTTTGTATCAGCCACCAACCACCAAGAAGACTGGTGACCTGCAGTGGCGTTTGCTGCATGGCATCCTAGCCACTGGCATGTTTGCATCCCACTTTGACCCAGCCACCTCGATGGCCTGCCCCTTCTGCCCCAGGGTCATTGAGGAAGACCTCTTTTATGCTTTCCTCGATTGCCCCCCCTGCAGCCACTCTTTGTTACCCTCGAGCTGCCACTGCAGGCACTGGGCAGGAGCCTCTTGGAGATCACCTACATGTGCTCCTACCTGTACTGGGTGGCCAAGCGGGGCACCATTTGCCTGGCCAACTTTCTACTGGGTCAGGCCAAGATGGCTGTCTTTAAGAGCTGCCACAACCAGCTTGCCAGGACCAGCTCAGAAAATGCTCTGCAGCTTTTCAGCCTCCTGGTGTGGGCACACCTCTTGCTGGAGTTTGAGCATGCTGTGCTCCAGCAGGCAGTGCCCACCTTTGAGGTATGCTGGGCCCTTGGGGGACACTGAGCCATGTAGAAGACGGTCTTCAATATGCGCTCTGATGTCATGACTGGTCTGGGCAACTGGGTAGGCTCGGTGTTGGAGTGCGACTCCAAGCCCACGCCATCCCTGGGCCCTCACTAAGCTGCTTTTTGCTTTTTTCTGTGTGTGGGAAGTTGAAGGTTTTGTCAAGTGTATGATTGGATAAAGCAGGGTAGGAATCATTTGTTTACAGAGGGCAGTATGACCATGTGGCCGGTGTCCCGACAGCATAATGGCACGTTAAGCACAACGTGTAATATAGAAATAGAATATAGGTCATGGTGTGATGTTATGACTGTAATGGCATGGTGCTTTTGGTTTGATGGTAATTTGTTTGTCTTTGCTTTGTATATTGGGTCTGGACCCTAGAGAGGCCTACTTTTTGTACCCCAAACACCTGAATAAAGTACCGTATTTTTGTGCATATAGCCCGCACCCATGTATAACCCGCACCCATGTATAACCTGCACCCATGTATAACCCACAGAAAATTGTGTTTTTGTAACATACTCCATGTATTCCCCGCACCCTGAGACATGACAGCAAGTGCAGGCTCTGCTGGCGGCGGTGGGGAGCAGGGCTCGCAGCTCACAGTTCCTCATCCCTCTTCCCCCCTCCCCTGCAGAGCTCCGCTTGCCGCTGCCACCACCAGCCGCACTCTGCTGGGCACAGCTGCCAGAGCCGGAGCTGGAGCTGGAGCCCGCAGCTGGGGACAAGTTTGCAGGCTCTGCAGGGGAGGGGAGGGATGAGGAGCTGTGAACTGTGGGCTCCAGCTCCAGCTCCTGCTCCAGCAGCTGTGCCCAGCAGAGTGCAGCTGGCGGCGGTGGTGGGGAGTGGGGCTCTGCAGGGGAGGGGAGTGATGAGGAGCTGCAAGCTGCGAGCCCCGCTTCCCGTTGCTGCCGCCAGCTGCACTCTGCTGGACACAGCCGCCAGAGCCAGAGCTGGAGCCGGAGCCCACAGCTCACAGCTTCTCATCCCTCCCCTCCCCTGCAGAGCCCACAAGCCTGTCCCCAGCTGTGGGCTCCAGCTCCAGCTCCAGCTCCAGCTCTGGCTTTGGCGGCTGTGCCCAGCAGAGTGCGGCTGGTGGCAGCAGCGGGGAGTGTGTCTCGCAGCTCATAGTTCCTCACCCCTCCCCTCCCCTCCCCTCCCCTGCAGAGTCCTGCTGGAGCTGGAGCCCGCAACCCGCAACCAGGGATGGGCGGGGACGGGCTACGTTGTTCTAAAGACTCTGCATAGCCCGCACACTTGTATAGCCCGCACCCACCCATCAAGTTTGTAAAAACGTGTATAGCCCATGGGCTATATGCATGAAAATACAGTAGCTAAAAAGTCAAAAGTCTTCTTCCTTATACCCAGGAGGGTCAGAGCCTTCAAGAGTTTTTGTGTGTTATTGGCCAGTGGCTTGGGGGTGGATATAAAGGGGCAGTTTGAAGGTCATGCTATAGGGTGCCTGGGGTACTCTGCTTTTTGAGCCCTGCATGGAACAAGGGTGTGAGCTGGACTGAGGCAAAGGAGCTGACCCCTGAAACAGTGGGCCAGGGTTGAGAGCCTTAGGATTAGTGGTTGAGATGCTGAAGTTACTGACTGGGTTGGGACTGAATGATACCTGTGAAGCAGGGGCATGACTGTGGGTGAAGCTGGAGGCCATGATTAAGGGCCAAAGGCTACTGTATAGGCTCCGAAGGCACAAAACCTTACAAGCTGAATTAACAAGAGACAGAAGGGAGAGGCATTGTTAGCTAGAGGGTCTAACTGTGGAGTTCTGTTGGAGTCCAGTAGCACCAGATGCCCCCTCCTCCCCTCCCACCCTGCCTTGGGTTCATAGGCAACTTTCCAAGAAATCCAGATACCAGCCAGATGTGAGAGGGAGGAAAGTGAAGAACATAGGCTCAGCCTGCCACAAGGGAAAGAGGGCAGGTACCTCCTGTGGCTGGGCCTGGGGCAAGTAGCTTCCCTGTTTCTCTATGGCTCAAGTAAACTTCAGGATCTAGCACCATTTGTGTGCTTTTAAATCATTAAGGATAAAGACTAGTTTAGCTAACTAAATAAGGGTATTGATTTAATGCCATATCCATGTATTCTCCCCACATTACTTACTGGAGATCTTGTTTTCCTTTTGCAGCCTAATTTAGGTGGAGTGATGTACGTAGGCTCTGCACCCACCAGCTCTGCTCTACAGAAGTACTTTGTCCCTTTGGCTTACAACTTCAGGCTACCAACCCAGGCTTCATTTACTCCTTCCACTTTCACATAACACCTGATCCAGGATCTAGGAACAGGAGGGAGGAGAATTAATGCTCAGGAGCCAGTAATGTGAACCGTTGCTTCAAGGAATGAGGAGGTTTGGCTGTTAAGTGACACTACAAATTGTAAGTCACATTTCTGTGTAGCCTGGTTCCCACAATAAAGTTTGTTTTGCTGATTCTGGTCATTAGTAATGTGATTGAGTGTATTGGCTGGTAATGGGGTATATATAGTATATGAAAAATTCTATCTGTACATAAACTTAAAGCTGTATGTATATATGTGAGAGGAAAGAAATAATTTAACTGCACAGGCCAATAATTGCCTTATAGAAAATAACCATCTATTTTGTTTGCAAAGGGAAAAATACACTCAAAATATTTTCAGGGTATTATTTCCTATACTACAATAATCTGTTGCCTGCTCTTTTTTTTTTACAGGGTGCTAGTAAACTATCAAACCCAGTAGAGGCTGGTGATAAATGAGACTAGGTTGTCAAAGTTGCCTCACAAAATGCTCCCAGGGTCAGCGATGGCTAATGATTATGCTATAAGGCAAAAACTGGGCAGCCAAAGCGCTAGATCATGACTGCTCTGTCAACTCCCCTGTGCCCTGGGGAAGGGGAAAGCAGTGTTGAGTGCTGGTGGGGAGACTTGGTGGGGGAGGAGAGGGGAGGAGAGAAGAAAGTTGATCTTACCTGTCTTAGCTGTCCTCACAGCTGGCTTCTCCAGCCAGGTGGTCAGTGCAGGGCTGCTATAGTCACAGCAAAGACTGGGTAGGGGGCAAGGGTATAATTCTGGTTTCTGCTCTAAATAGATGCCCAGAACTAGTTCCCCTCTTTCCCTGCCCCTCATCCCCCTCCAGTTACGCTACTGTCTTTACATCCAAAATTCAGTTACAAACTTCCTCTAAATTGGTGAGTAGTGAGATCCAAGCTTTTGTTTCAGACTGTTACAAGGTTAGGAGCCTGCTGTGAAATTCTGGATCCCAACCTAGATGCAGATGTCCTCAAACCCCATAATGTTTGGATTCTGTTAACCCCATCTGCAGTGCTAATAGAAACTTACTCTCCTCTCCTGTGTTTAGGACCATAGGAAAGTAGGGCTTGAAGGGACCTCACAAGGGCATCCAGCTCAGCCCCTTACTTAAGGCAGGATCTCCCTTGGCTAAACCATCCCAGCCAAATGTCTGTCTAATCTGCTCTTGAAAACTTCCAAGGATGGAGATTCCACAGTTGCTCTAGGTAGCCTGTTCCAGTTCTTGACCACTCTCACAGTCAGAAAATTCCTCCTAATCACCAACCTAAATTTCCCCTGATGAAGCTTGAGGCCATCATTTCTAATCCTATCCCCTACACCTACTGAGCAAAGACCCACTGGGGAGCCAGCATTTTATTTTTAGTAAGTTTTTGTTTTTGCTTTTTCTGTGGATTTTGTGGAGATTTCCTGATTTTGCAATTTCTGCAAAATCTACACGATGATTTGGGCAGATCCCTATCTGTAATAGCCCTCCAGGGATTTGAAGACTGTTATCAAATCAGTCTTCTCTTCTCCAGACTAAATAACCCTAGTTCTTTCAGCCTTTTCTCATAAGTCTTGCTTCCCAGGCCTGTAATAATTTGGTTTGCTCTGCATGAGGCTCTTTCCAAAATGTCCACCTCCTTCTTGAAGTGTGCCTCAAAACTTGATACAGTAGTCCAGGTGATGCTTGACCAGTGCTAAATAGAGTGGAAGAATCACTTCCCTTGATTTACAAGTAACACTTCTGTTAATACAACCCAATAAAAAGTTGTTGCCTTTTTTGGCAACAAGAGCACACTTTTGGCTCATATTCAGCTTGTGTTCCACTATAACTCCCAGGTCCTTCTCTGCAGCACTGTAGCCTAACTAGTCATTCCCCTGTCTGTATTTATGCATGTCATTATTCCATCCTGAATGCAGGACTTGGCACTTGTCTTTGTTAAATCTCATCTGATTGATTGCAGATCACTTCTCCAATCTACACGGGTCATTCTGAATTCTGACTGCAGCTCCAGCACACACTGCAGACTTCTCTCCCATCCCTGCTAAGCAGGAATTCCTTCCTCCCCTCTGCCTTGCAGAGAGGTGTCTGTATATTAGCTAGCAGACCACATGTTGGCTACAGGTCCATGCTGAATTAACAGGTAGAATTAAAAGGTAGCTGGTAATGTCCCTCTGTTGTTTTCTTAATGGGGTGATGAATACTGAGTTAGGGGGTGATTCCCCCCTAACTCAATTCCCTGCTGGGCTAATCAGAGCATCTTGATGGAGCCTAGCCATGCTCCCCCTTAAGCTCAGTGCTGTGGAAGGGACAGGAGGGTGCTCTAGTGCCCCTTGGCTTCCAGCCTGAGCCACTGCAGGCATGTGCCTGCATTTTTTAGATGTCTGTCTGGTTACAAAACTGATTTAGCCTAGCCAGGTTAGACTAACCTGCAAAGATTGAATCAATTCAAGCTCAGGTTTTTTGAATGTCTGTCCCTAGCCTTACAAATATTTGAGGTACACTGGTTGGAACTGACTTAACTGATCATCAAACCAGGCCTTCCTTTGCTTCAGTTGAATGGAAAAAGCCACTTGTATACATTGTTAATTCCCCCAAAAAAGAATGAAAGAAAAAGTTTTCCAACCCCTGTTGAAGGCACATCCATTTTTGCTTACTCCGTACTTTTTCCTCACATTGTATGTACAGCCTCTTTCCCTAGTCTGACCTACCTTTGGTCTGTTAAGTCATTATCATTGTCTGGAAATCACAAAGAATATTTGAAATCCTTATTGTTCAGGATTATTATTGCAATGTGTAATTATTGCAGTTTTTATTGCCTTGACAGTATGTTGGCAAGTATCTTATTTCAGCTATAGGGATTCCTTTTGCCTTCATAAAATTCCTGACTTTTTATTAAAAAAATAAATAAATATGTGTACTAATAAAGTGCTACACGCGAGAAACATTTCATTCCAGATGTTCTGTTTACTACTGTGTTTATGCAGAAGATGGGTCGATAAGATAAACACAGAACAGATTCAGCTACTCTCTAGAGGCTTGTCACTGATGCCATTTTAATAAACCTTGTTCATGCCGTGTTCAAAGGGTTGCCAGAGGCAGATCCAGGAGGATCCAGGAGGTGGTACCATCCCTCCTCACTTTGGCTTTCTCGCCAAAGGAGGGAACTCTCTGAGCTCATTAGCTGGTCAGCACAGGCTTGTGCTAGAGCCACTACTTTCACATGGCTGAGGAGCCCAGGGGTGAATGCCACCGCTGTTTGTACCCCCACCCCTTTCCATGTGACTAATTTGGGGGCAAGAGAAAGGACGGGGTGAACGGCAGTGGTGCTCATGCCCTGGCGGGACCCCACACTGACCAGCTGATGAACTCAGAGAGCTCCCTGCACAGGCAGAGCTCTGGAAGGAGCATGCACTGACCATCCAGGAGTTCAGAGAATTCACTGTGCATGTGCAGCACAGGCAAGGGGGGCATGGCTGCACCCCTCTCACTCCTTTCCTGGTTCTTTCCATGAGGCTACCCCATAGCAGAATGAACTGGAGTTTGCAGCAGCTGAGTTCCATTCCACAGTGTGTATTGACTTTACAGCAGCAGCACTGTCTTGGCTATGTTCTCATGTGCAGAAAGAGACTGCTAAGGGCTATAGTCTGTGCTACCTACTTAACATAAAAGCTTCCTTCTCCTGCTCTTTGTAATTTTGGCTGCTTACAGATGTAACCATCCCAAAACGGTGCTTTACTTGGAACTCAGTGTGCCCCTGCACCAAGTTAGAACATGCCCAGAAGATGGATTGCGTTACTTTGATGCAGCTTGCCCAACATCTGTATCGATTGGGCGCTCCAGTGAGTCTTTTTTGGCACTTTTATCTAACAGCCGTTTGAATCAATGCTGGGGTTGAACTAACATGTTGCCTCTTCCAAAAAAGCGTAGGTTTGGTTTTCTTCCCATGCCTGCCAGCAGCCTTAGTCTTCAAGTTGAGGTGCAGGTGTGTTTTGGGGGGTACTTGGCTAGGGTGGAATAGGATCCCACTTTGGTGCTTAGATGCCTACTAGCTGGCATAAGATTTGGCCTGGACTTTGTATTGTTGCTTTAGGCAACTTGATGTTGTTCTGCTTTCTTTTTCTCTGTGCCTGCTTATGATTGTTATTGAGGGTACTACTGCATGGCAGAAGGGAACTAGCCTTGAGCATATCTTCCAATAAGGTCCAGTTGTCTAGCAATGAGCCACCTCCAGCACATCTGGAGGAGGGAGCAGAGAACTCCCCATTCATTTCATAGGGGCTTGAAGCATGCACAAAGCACACAGACACAGGCATTTCTCTCTTGCTGATCCTGATGACAGCATCATGGCATGACCTTTACTGTAGTTTCTGCTGGCTGAAGCAGAATATGTTCATGTGAGGTCTGTTTTTCCCCTGATATGCACAACGACAATATAAACCCAAGGAGAGAAAGGAATTGTTTAGGGTGGGTCCAAGCATAACTAGGAGTAATGGGAGGAAACAGAACAAAGAAACATTTAAGCTGAATATCAGGAAAAACATCCTAACACTGAAGTTTACAAGGTTGTAGAATAACCTCCAAAAGGAAAAGGTGGAAACCTTATCAGTGAGTCATTTCACACTGGAGAGAACAAAGCCCAGAGTGCAGGGAATAGTCAGGCACTGGTGAGGGCCTCAGAAGCACTTTTTAAATGAGCTTGAATGATATGAAGTACATTAATGAGTTTTCAAGTCATTTTCTTTTTTTCTTCAGCCCTGCCAAAATGTGTGTCTGTTCTGGCAGCAGTTTTCTAGCAAATTAATGAAACATCAGATGAGCACATCCAGCCAGATCAGAGTAGTGTGTTCCCAGAAGTGAGCCTGAATAGGCAGATCCTCAGCTGTTGTAAATCAATATAGCACCATTGCTTTTGCTGCAGAGCAACCCCAATTTACAGCAACTAGCCCTACTTGGTGTTAAAATACAAATACTGCTTTCAATTTTCCCAGTCGCACTGCAAGAAGGTGCACTTGAGTTTGCCAGCTTCCAGTTCCCACTGTAGTTCCTTCAGTATTGATATGTTTTGCTTCCTGCTTCAGAAAAACCTGGGACATTATACTTTGGAAATCAGTGGGCACATCTACACATGCAGTTGCTATGCAGTAACTGAAATTACTGTGCAGTAGCCAAAAATTTCTGCACCATATGGTGGTATCTATAAGTGCATGCCCATACTGTGCAGTAAATATGGTGACTTAGGCTGACTTGGGGGTAAATTTGATACCTGCATCATATAGCCATCACATTTATGCCCAATTAGTTAATATGCAGTAACACACATGTAGATGCCTTACTGCACAGTAACACTGTGCGTGGACTGACTTGAGACTGACTTTAGTTCTAAGTCAGTCCATACACAGTGTTACTGTGCTTTAACGCCTGCACATGTAGACATGTAAATGTGTCCAGTATGTCAGGTTGGTAAGGCATTTTCGTGTCCTCCTGAACTATCCATTTATAAAAGCCTTCTCATTGTTTTTAACTGACCTTTCCTGTTAATAGTAATAATAGCTATCATTGAAATTATCATGCAGTACTAGCCATGTTACACAATCTCTCAGAGGCATAACTGGGCAGTTCTGTTCTCTGGACAAAGGCAGTGCATAGGCTAGCACCTGCAGTTAGGGTGCTAGTGGTGGCAGCCATGCCAGCAGCACACCTGCTATTTTTGTGCTCCCCAAAACCCAGCATCTAGAGGTTGGTGCCTTGATCACTACCCTTAGTTACACTACCGCCATCTCGAGGAAGTAACAAGATATCATATCTATGGACTACAACAGAATGTTGTTTCTTACCAGACAGAGTTGAAGGCATCCTGAGGCCTGGCTTGAACTCAGGGTTGTTGGTAAAAACATATCAGTGTGTTCTTGGCAGCATGCCCAGCCATAGTAAACCAGGGCTAGGTACAGTAATTCAAAAAGCCCAAGGCAGACAAGATCTAAGTTATGTGGTTTTCTGTAAGTGGCATAATTTAGACCAGTAGTGTACAGAACACACATTTGCCTCTTGGGGGGCAGGGGGCAAGGAGAGAGGGCAAATCTTAGACAGGGTTGAACCATTTTTAACCATTTTATGTTTGCTGAATTTCTGTTCTGCTATGGGTAGAGGCCAGTTTTTGATCCTTTATACTGGTAAAAATATAATGTCTACCTGGCCCAGCAGTGTTGCTCTGCTGCCAGCAAAGGTAGAGTTAAGGGGCACATCCACACATGCAAATATGTGCGCTTGCAGCAGCTCAAATAGAAGTGGTGCAAATTTGAGCCAGGACTTTTTGCCTCATTACACGTGCTTGGACATGCACTTTGGTGTGGAGCAAATTGTGCTACTTGGGGCGAAATAACCCTGCCTGGCTCCTCCCAGATCTGTAGCCAGGGGGAGCTAAAGCCCGGGGCCAGCACCTGTGTTGTCCCCAGCAGTATAAAAAGCTGCCCTGTCCTGACCCCATCCATACAAAAAGCTGCCCTGGCAACCAGCTTGGGGCTACTCGCTCTCTGGAGTTTCTAGGGCCCCGCCAATTGATATCTGGGGACACTACCCCTTGTGCCAGCTGGGCTGCTGCAGCAGCATCCCAAATCCATTTTTTAAAATACCCCCAAATCCATGTTCTTCCACAATTAAAACAAAAAAACACTCCACACACACACACACACACACATCACACACACACACACACACATCTAGAGAGAGAGAGAGAGAGAGTGATAAGTTGGGTAATGCTTTATTGGTATATTTACAGTGTTAAAGCAATTTGGAAGCCTACCAGTGTCTCTATCATCATGAAAAAATAAATTCTAAATACCTATATGTGTTTATCTGTGGTTTTGGTTTTCTTCATACATGATGGGTGTGTGATGGGGGATGTGGTGTTTGTAGAAAGGGGGTGATAAGGGGTGTGGGGGAAGGTGGGTGGGTGGATGTGGGTTGGTCTGTGCGTAGGAGTGGGGCAATTGCTGGGGCACTGCGGGTGTGGGGGACCTTGTGGGGGGGCTGCTTGGGAGGGGTGGGTCCCTTGGCCCCCACAGGGTGCAGCCCCCCCACACAGCACATGGAATGCCCCCCTGCCCAGGGTCCCAGTTCCCCCCTGGAGAGCCACAGCCCTATCCCCCCCAGGGCCCCAGCCCCCTGCCCAGGGCCCACAACTAACCTTTAACAGAGCAGGGGAGGGACCATGTGCTGAGCCCAGTCTGGTTTTGCCAGCCCTGGGGTTGCTATTGCCCCCCAGCTGGGCTGGTTTTGTAGCAGCAGGACCTGGTGTGGCATGCAGGGACCATGTGCCAGGCCCAGCCAGGTCCTGGGCCCCCTCTGCAGTCCAGCTGGGCTGGGCCCATGATGACAGGACCTAGTGTGGCATGCAGAGACCATGTGCCAGGCCCAGCTGGGTCCTGGAGCCCCTCTGCAGCCCAGCCGGGCTGAGCTCAGATCCCTGAGGCTCACTAGTCTGGCTTTGCCCTGGAGCAGGTCTCACGGCTCCAGGAGGCGCACACAGGAGCCACACCTCCTGTAGCCCTGTGACCTGCTCCAGTGCAATGCTAGACTAGTGAGCCACATGGGGCTGGGCCAGGTCCTTACCCCCCTGCAGGCACAGGGGGCAGAGGCAGGTGCCGGCCTGGCTCAGCCCAGTGCACGGGGACCATGCGGAGCTGAGCTGTGTCCTGCCGGCCCCAGGTGGCTCGTGTTCCCTGGCCTGGCGTGCGGTGACCATGTGGAGCCAGGTCCTGTCAGCCTGGGGGCTTCTCATGCTGCCCAGCTGGCAGGAAGCACAAGCAGCCCCAGGGCCAGCAGGACCTGGCTCGGCTCCGCACGCTGGGCCAGGTCCTGCAACTAGAGGAAGGGCCCAGCCATGACAGGACCTGGCATGGCACACAGGAACTGCATGCCGCGCTGGCTCCTGTCAGCATGGGCTGGGCCCCAGGGCCGGCTCCTGCCTCTGTCCCCTGTGCCTGCAGGGGGGTGAGGACCTGGCCCAGCCCCATGTGGCTCGCTAGTCTGGCCTTGCACTGGAGCGGGTCACAGGGCTCTGGGAGGTGTGGCTCCTGTGCGTGCCTTCTGGAGCCATGCGACCTGTTCCAGTGCAAAGCCTGATTAGTGAGCCTCAGGGATCTGGGCCAAGTCCTCACCCCCCCCCGCCCCCACAGCCCCAGGGACACCCTCCCTGCCACTCTCCAACCTCCCCCCACATTCCCCTGCCACCCCTCACCCCGCAACCATGAACTCTTTCCCACCCGCCCCAACTTACCTTGGACAGTGTTGGGGGCAGCAGGAACACAAACGAGATGCTCTGGCCAAAACCAAAGAGTCTCTTTTGGAGGACTGGCTCCAGGCAAGGTCTTGAACTGTGCCTTGCTCCGCTCTATTGCGGAGCAGTTTTTTTATACCCTTGGATATCCATGGTCTAATTAAACATTTTTTAATTCCTGCATGTACCTGTTGCCCTGCAAGGGGTTTGAGGCAGGGCAATAGGCAAGTGCGCACTAGTCTGGACTTCCCCATGTAGTTTCCCAATGACTAGGCATGTCTACACATTCCTATTAATGTGCTGCAATAAACTCTGGTGCTTATTGCACTGGAGTTTATCGCTCTGAGCACACCATTTGCATGTGCACCCAAGATTGCAGCAAGTTGAATCAGGTTGGAGCAGCCTCAGCTGGCAGGGAGCCCAGGGCCTGCTATCCTGGGGATGCTCCGCCCAGCTCAATATGCCATGAAGGAGCTGGCTAGGACATGAGAGTACTTCAGTGCAGGGCTAGCCAGCAAGCAACCCCCAAAATGAAACACCCTTGTGCCCCAATATGCTCATGAAGCTGGAGATTCTAGGCAGAATTGCCCACAGGCAGCCCTGACAGACTGCCTTAACTTGGAACACCTCCCCAAGCTACCTAAATTACAGTAAGCCATTTCATCCCTTGAGCAGATAGAACCCGTCCAGCTAAAGCCACCTCTGTCCTTTCTCCCTGAGAGCTATACCTGTATGTTCTGCTCCTGCTGGAGTCACACAGCATTCACTCTGAGCATTCAGCTTTAATTTGGCATGGGGCAGGGAGACAGAAAACGTGGGGTGCCTGGATTTCTCTGGCCATTGGGACCACCTTGAAAATCTTAGGATAGATCAAACCTAGCACAGTGGACACTAAGGTTGTGAATGTGTGTTTGAAGAGAAGAGAAGAGCAGTATGAGGCACTCCTATGTTTAGGCAGGCCCCAGCAAAGCCAATTATTGAGCTCGTTGTCTGGATTCCCTTTAAATGTGGGGGTATACATTATCTTACTAATTAAAAGTTGTTTCATACCATTTGTTTCTGAAATGCCCATGTTAACTGGTGAAAGCTGGGCTTATATCAAGCAAGAAAAAAAAGGTGTTTCAGTATTGTCCTGTAGAAAGATGCCATGCTTCCACCAGCTCCTATTGTCAGGGGAAGGACTGAAGGAGAAGACCAATCTCTTAATCCTGGAAGAGTGAAAGAAAGAACAGAACTCTTTGCAGTCTCCTGCTTGTAGCTTGCACACCCCTTACAAGCGCTGGAAGAAACATCCCTGTGACTGAGACAAAGGGGAAGAAGATAAGCAATTAGTTGAGTACAAAGGAACAGAAAAGGGGCAAAAGACAGGGTAGAGGCAGGAAAGGGTGGAGTTGTGATCAAGACTGTGAAGGGAAGCTACCAGGGTAACAGATGGAATGAGGGAGGGTACCAAGGGATGGTGGAATGGTGGAGATGTAGAGACATGAGGGAGAGAGCAGGGAAAGAAACATCTGGGAAACACAGAGAGAAAGTAGAGGTTACTAGGGACTAAGGAAGAGGATGGGGAGCCTAGGAACAGGGGAGGACAAGTGATTAGGGAAAGACAGAGAAAGAAATGAGGGAGACAGTGTGGAGAGAGAGATGGTGGGAAATGGAGGAGGAGGCAAAATGGCTACAAGAGGGAAGCAGCGGGAAAGAGGAAATGTCCTGGAGACCAATGGAAAATGTGATCCAGGAGGTTGAAGAGAGGGGGAGAACAAGGCGAGCCACCTGTGACTTGCAGGTTAGTATATTTCATTTCATGTATTCATGTTGGCACTTTTTATTATATCTCCCTACCAAAAAGGGGGTATGTACAGGCACTGGGGGATCTCAAACCAGGAGGCCTGTTGTAGACCTGCAGATGGAGACGAGCTGGAAAGCAGGGGAGAATATTCAGGATGTTTGTGAGACTGGGGCTTGCAATGGGGGGTTCTCTGCCCTGCCTCAGCTTTGAGCACTCAGTGGAAATAATTTCCAATGAACTTGTCTTCACCTCATTTTGCTGGCAACAGTGCCCTCTAGTGGCCACAGCAGGCTGGGTCAGAGGTAAGAGCTGTATTTAAGAGCCACATGCAATGCTGCAGTCCAGATCTGTAATATCTGTTCAGTTCATTTCCTTTTCACAAAGATATGAAATTCTGCTTTCTCAGCTTGCAACTGAGTTGATGATTGGGCAAAGATATGTAAAAAAATCATGTAATTGCAAAGCATTACAGCACATGCATTAGCCCCTCAGTCCAAGGCCCAGGTAAGAGCTAACTTTCCTGTGTCATTTTTCCTGCACACCTTCCAAGTAGTGCATGGAAAGAATGATCTATGATGGCTTATGGGGGTATTTCTTGGTCACAGCTTCCAAAAGGTAACTAAAACTGAGCTATGTTAATCGTAAGCCATCAGCCAGAATGGTTTGGGTTTCAATATAAATATAAGTTAAAGCAGCAAGAACAAATGATGACATCCATGCTTTGGACTTATGCTTTCTAGTTCCATCTGCATGCTGAGCTAATATGACCAACAAAAATAAGACCCCCATTTGACTTACTGCCCTCTTAATCCTATTTCTACATCCAAATGTTTTCATATGGATCATTGGGGCACAGGTGTGTGGCGTGTGCTGGCAGAATGGTTACAGTATCTCATAATGATTCCAGAAGTATGTATTCAAGTCCTACCCTGGACTTGTGCTAAAGGCTGTTCCATGTTGACACAGCTATAAATAAGGGCCTGGTCCTTTTGCCAGACATGGTGCTAGACCCAACATTTCCTTCTATGCCTTAATCTAGCGTACCTTAACCATTTTATCTCTATAGGCTGGTATGTTTGAGAGAACTTGTGCCCTTGATAGCATCTGTCCATTAAACTGTCTGATATCTTGGATCCTGATTACATTGCGTTTTTCACAAGAGAGGATATTTACTCATGGGAACAAACTGCCAAGTGATATGATAGATTCTCTGACTCTTAAAAAATCTTCACATCAGGACTGAATGATGTTCTGGAAAGCATGCTTTTGCCAAATGTAAGATATTGAGCTCACTGCAGGAATATCTGGATGACAGTCCACAATCTGTATTATGCAGGAAACCAAATAAATGATCTAATAGTCTCTCCTGCCCTTAAACTATCAATTAGAATCTATGAAAAAGTCACCCAGATGTGGGAGTAAACTGGTAACATTTCAAGGAGGGGAATTACATTAATTAAATTGAGGATACTTTGGAATGTGGATCCTTTTTCAGCACAAAATGGATTATGAGGGATGTAGGCATAATTAAACTTCCCTTGCATTTCCCAGCAGATGTGATATGCTTCACTTCCTGTCCTAAACTCTTGTATAGTATGACTGTGCATGCAGAAAAAGCTGCTGTGTTTCATTTTCCTGATGCCTTTCTAAGGAGAAAAGTTCTAGAGTAAGTTATCGAGCTCCATTCAGGAATTACAAAGTGAAATTCTAATCTGAGCTAAACAGGAGCTCAAACTAATCATAGTTGTTCCTTTTATTTAATTCTATGGAACTATGATTCCAGGGATGAGGAATGTATTCCCTGTGGCTCAGATTCTGCTTCCTGGTAAGTGGAATCTAAAGCTATCTGCCACTTCGGAGCTACTTGTAGAGTGAGGTGCTACTTAGTATGAGGAGTAGCAGCAGACGGTATTTTTCATTTTTCTTCAGCTGTGGAATGATAGTTAACAATAACTATAATAGTTACTTTTATAGTAAGAAACTATAATAATAACTTTAACTTTCACTTCCCTTTCCAATTGCTACAGATTTCTCACTCAAACTCCTTTTGGAATGAAATTTGCCTCCTCAGCACAAGGGTGCATTTTGTTCCCTTTTCCTGTAATCTTGCATCTGTTCCCCTGCCTAGCCTTTGAGTCTTCTTTTTCCACTCCCCTTTTCTTTTTCCCACTCTTGCTCTTTGCTACTATTAACCCTATTTCCAAAATCAGGTCTCTCCTTGCTTCCTTTGCCTTTTCCTCATATTCTCCCCATCCCTTCTTTACCACCCCCCACCTCTTTCTTTTTCCATTGTATGTTCCATATTGCCACTGAGAATGGAGAATTGTTCTAAATCAGTTTGAATCTGATTTTAGTTGAGTCAGAAATGGACTATTTACTGAATAGTCTTTTTGCCTTTGATGTTCACAGCCACATACTGGGCACATCTATACATTCATTAATGCTCTGTAATCATGGCAAATTAAGTTTAGTACCTGTAATAACAGATACTAACTTAATGCATTGTAATCAGTGCTACTGTGCAGTAGCACAGAAGAACGGTTTTTGTATGATGTTACACGCTAAAGATATTGTCCTTGGCAGTCTTGGGAAAGGCTTCTGGAAATGTTGCAGCATGGTTTCACTGTTGCATTTTGGGTTTGGGACATGAGAATGGGAGTTAGTGGGTGTAGTGCAGTAGTAGTGCCCTTGGAGAGGGTGTCCATTCCACACCTTGTCATGGAAGTAAGTACCACTTTGATGCCTCATAAGTGGAGTGTGATCTAGCTCGATAGGTTCTTTTCTGCAATGTGTCATGCCCTTTGAATCATAGAATCATAGAAGTAGGGTCGGAAGGGACCTTATAGATCTTCAAGTCTGACCCCCTTCCTGGACAGGAGAAAAAACTGGGCTCAAATGATTCTAGCCAGGTAGGCATCAAGCTTCCTCTTAAAGATACCCAGGGTAGGAGCCAGCACCACTTCCCTTGGGAGTTGGTTCCAGATCCTAGCCGCCCTGACTGTGAAGTAGTTCTTATGGATGTTTAATCTAAACCTACTCTCAAACAACTTATGGCCATTATTCCTTGTTATGCCAGGGGGCACTAGGGGAAACAAGGTCTCTCCCAAACCCTTCTGGTCCCCCCTAGTGAGTTTATAGATGATCACCAGGTCCCCCCTCAGCCTTCTCTTGTGAAGGCTTAACAGGTTCAGGTCCCGCAGTCTCTCATTGTAGGGTCTGCCCTGTTGTCCCTGGATCATGTGGGTGGCCCTCCTCTGGACCCTCTCAATATTATCCACATCCCTTCTGAAGTGGGGCACCCAGAACTGGACACAGTACTCCAGCTGTGGCCTGACCAGTGGTGCATAGAGGGGGAGGATCACCACCTTGGCCCTGCTAGAGATGCATCTGTGGATGCACGACAAGGTCCTATTAGCCCTGCCAACCGTGACCTCACATTGTCGGCCCATGTTCATCTTGGAGTCAGTAATGACTCCAAGATCCCTTTCTGCCTCCGTGCTCTCAGGAAGGGAGTTTCCCATCTTATAAGCATGCTGCTGGTTACTACTGCCCAAGTGCAGCACCCTGCACTTGCCAGTATTGAAACGCATCCTGTTTTTTTTAGCCCACCCCTGCAACCTATCCAGGTCTTGCTGCAGTCTTTCCCTGCCTACCAGCGTGCTCACCTCACTCCAAATTTTCGTATCATCAGTGAATTTAAACATGTTGCTTTTCACTGCATTGTCCAAATCGCTGATAAAGAAATTGAACAGCACGGGCCCAAGAACTGAGCCCTGGGGGACTCCGCTGCCCACTTCTCCCCAGGTCAAATGTGACCCGTCCACCACCACCTTCTGGGTATGACCCTTCAGCCAATCTGCAATCCATCTGGCTGTGTAGGCATCAATGCCACAGTTGCCCAATTTTTTAGTGAGGATGGGGTGGGAGACGGTGTCAAAGGCCTTGCTGAAGTCCAGAAAGACTACATCCATGGCGACACCTGCATCCAATGCTTTTGTGACCTGATCATAAAAGTCAATCAGGTTGTGTCTGATATGACCTGCCCCTAATGAAACCGTGCTGGTTGCCCTTGAGCATCATCCCTGAGGCCGGCCCATTGCAAATGTGCTCCATGATGATCTTCTCAAAGAGTTTCCCTAGGATTGAAGTAAGTAAGACTGACGGGCCTATAGTTGCCCGGGTCCTCCCTCCTCCCTTTTTTAAAGATGAGGACCATGTTGGCTATCTTCCAGTCATCTGGCACCTGGCCCGAGCACCACGAGCGCTCATAAAGCCATGCCAAGGGCCCTGCAATAACCCCTGCTAGCTTCCTCAACACCCTGGGGTGGAGAGCATCTGGACCCGCTGATTTAAACACGTCCAGCCCCTCCAGAAGCTCTCTAACCCGATCCTCCCCAACCTGAGGTCTGGAAGCATTCCCCTCGAGTCCGTCTTGCATCACGGTGGGGAAGTCCCGGTCCCTGCACAAGAAAACGGAGGTGAAGAATTGGTTAAGGAGGTCTGCTTTCACCTCTGGTGCAACCACCAGATTGCCCAGAGGATCTT
This sequence comes from Crocodylus siamensis, assembly GCF_052110815.1. Classification (NCBI taxonomy): domain Eukaryota; kingdom Metazoa; phylum Chordata; order Crocodylia; family Crocodylidae; genus Crocodylus; species Crocodylus siamensis. The sequence goes on along the minus strand of NC_143398.1, from coordinate 124,352,417 downwards.
GCAGGGGCCCCACATTTCCTGGTGCTTTCTTCATCCTCCCTATATATTTGAAAAAGGACTATTATCTTTGATTTTTGACACAAGTCCTAGCTCTATGTCCACCTTAGCTTTCCTGACAGCCCTCCTACAGGCCCGAGCAGAGGAGGTATACTCCTCTTTGGAGATAGCATCCCCCTTCCACTGGTTGTATGCCACCTTTTGGCAATCAGGCATCCCTGTACACCCTTGGTGAGCCAGAGGGGCTTTCGGGCACTCCTGCCCCCCCTTGCTTTTTGTTGGGATGGTCACCCCTTGGGCCCTGAATATTGTCTCCTTAAGGAACGACCACTCATCTTGGGCACTGAGCTCCCCTGATCTCAAGAACCCCAGCGCCTCCCACTAATCTCAACTTGTTGAAGTTGGCCCTCTTGACGTCTAGGGCCTTGCTGCAGGCCCTTGACACCCTGCGCTGGATGGTGAATTCCAGCAAGCGATGATCACTATCACCCAGGTGGTCAAGGACCTGAAGGCCCCTTATTAGGTCATTGCCTGTGGCCAGGACCAGGTTCAACAGGGCATTTCCTCTGGTGGGACTGTGCACCTCCTGAATTAAGTGGAGGTCCTGTACCTCAGCCAGGAACCTCCTGGAACAGTCTGACCTGGCTGACTGTCCCTCCCAGCAGATGTCCAGGTAATTGAAATCACCCATGACAACTACATCCTTCGCCTTAAATGCCTCTGCAAGCTGGCCCAAAAATTCCCGGTCCAGCTCCTCCCCTTGGTTGGGGGATCCATAGTAGACCCCCACCGTTAGACCCCTCCCCCCACGGCCCCCTTGTATCTTGACCCAGAGCACTTCAGCCTACCCTTCCTCTGACCCCATTCTGCTGGCAGAGGATATGTATTGCTTCCTGACATAGAGCGCCACACCCCACCTTTCCTTCCTTCTTTATCCTGCCTATAAAGCCTATAGCCCCTAATGCTAACTGCCCAGTCGTGGGATGAATCCCACCAAGTTTCTGTAAGCCCTATTATGTCTGGGTCTAAACTGGCTATTCTGAGGGCAAGTTCCTCCTGTTTATTCCCCATACTCCGAGCATTGGAATATAGGCATTTAATACCTTGCCTACCTGCGTGTGCCACCCCCCGATTTGGGAGACTGTTTGTACCCCTGTTTCTAACCTGGGCACTCCTTGCATTTGTCACCTGTCTTGCTCGGGTGGCATCTCCTCGTCTTTCTGTGGCCCCCTCCCCGGCAATGCTAGTTTGGCCCTAGTTCTGCAAACCATGTACTCACTTTTAAGCCTATAAGGAATCCGACTGAAATAAAGTTTAGTGTGCCCTTCAGCAAGATCAGGCCAAAAATGCTTAGCGTTTTGTAGGCTCAAGAACTTAGGAACAGGTCTTTGTTGAATAGGGGAGTAAACTGTAGAAGGAAACAGAACCACATAATAACTTGTGATTATTATCTGAGGGCTAGGTGGAGTGTTTAATGCAGGGGGAACAGCTAGAAGTGTACAGATCTGGACTGGAGAAGCTGACACTGTGGAATTTCTTTCTATATGGCAATGCTTTGGTTTATCCTGAGCTCCCATGCTTCCCAGTGGGGTCACAGCTGTGCAACCTGCAAACAGTCCTCCCTTTTTGATCAAGGACCATGTGGTGACAATGAGAACAGAGAGAGAAGCAAATAAATATTTAAGGGAATATGAATTGGATGTTTCATGTGTGCATGCTACTGACTTCTGTATTGTTTCTCATTGCTCTAGTTATGAGAGATGTCCTAATTACAAGCGTCTAAAATACATAAAATTACTTTTGCCACCCCAAATAAATGGTGCTGTAAAACCTAAAAATATTGTTACTGTGACCACGGCCAAGAAACTTTAATGGACCCCCTCTTAAGTGAGACACAAAACAGCCATACATAAGCAACAAATTAGCTGAATGCTCCAGAAAACAAATATTACATAGTACCCTCGGCACTTTCCAGGCAAGTTCTGTCAATCTGTTATGCATATTGTTACCAGATTTGCCCGCTACTTTGGGGTGTGCTCATTTATTAGGGCGAGGGTCTTGGTAATTCTATTAATGTGCTGCTTGTGTTACTTGTGTTTCTATACGGAGCTGTATCTCTCCCTTCTGCAAGCCCTCACCCCCAATGGAGCTATCTTGCAGCACTCAGTTCAGTGGGGCTGGGTTCCTCCAGTCCCCAAATCAGTCATACACACAAACACACACAGATTAACATGACACGCCTTACCTGGCCGGGTTGATCAGCATGGACAGGCTGACACTCTCATATGCCAAGAATCAGTTCATCAGAGCAACAATAACTATAGTCAGACACAAGCACACAGTTAAACAGAATACCTCTGAATCTGGCTGGGGGTCCAGACAACACCTTCATGGGCTAGCATTCAGTTCATTAGGGCACGTCTGAGCCAAACTGGGTCAATCAGCCTGTAGAAGCTGATCCCCTTATGTGTTTCAAACTCAGCACGTCCCAATCTTTTAGCCTTTTGATGAGCAGACCCCACAGTATTTCTAGGCTTCACAGGGATCTTTAGCTTAGGTAAGAGGGGCGTTGCTGCAGAGCAAGTGGGGAAAAGAGAAGTAAAGAAGGCAAAATATACCCAATTACCACCAGTTTGACTATAAAAGTTACTTATTGCTAAGTAGATGAAATATATATTGATACTAGTAGTGATAGACATGGAAAGGAAAAACAAACACAAACAGTCACAGTATACCCTGGTTTCACTAATTATTTGGGGAAACTTAGCTCAAGCTTAACTAATACAGTTCAAGTTCAGAAATCTATGCTTAGAGAGAGAGAAGAGAAAAGAGAGAGAGAGCTGGGATCTCACCAGTCCAAGGCACTCAGGTTGCAAAGCCGCAAAGCCAACAGGTCAAAGTTCTCAGCACGATCCTTGAAGGGAGATGATCTGCCTCCTGCAGCCTCTCCGGAAGAAAGCGAGTGGTGTCAGCACACACACTGCTGCTTCTTTTACAGATTTTTATACCCCCAGTTCAGCTTCTTTCAGGCATTCTCAATAGTGTAAATCAAATTGTCCTCTCTATTGACAAGGGGTTATCTAGGTGGAACATCTCAGGAACTTGATTGATACTCACGAAACACCTACTTGGGAGCCAGCTTGACATTATATACTTGATGGGATATCTCTTGGTGTCTTCAGAAACAATAGATTGCAGCATCAGGGTTTTGGATTTTTGCTGTGAACAAGCCTCAGCTTAGCATGACTTTTCCAGATCTTACTATAGTCTTTTAACAGACTTAAGGCACTTACTGGAGTGTTCATAACCGGTTGCGGGGAGGACTTCCACCAGTCGTCTCGGGAAAAGTATGACAACACTTGTGGTCAGGGCTCCAATGGGCTGGATGCTGTGGTGAACCCTGTACCATTGTTCAAATGTTGCCCATACCCCCTCAGACTCAGTCTATTGCCTCAGTATTCCCTAACCCGGCAACCAAGTTTTAGCCAATTAAGTTTACGTAGGCCTCCCATAGTGGGACTGGGGAATGTACAGCCCGAGATGCCTAATAAACTTACTTTTGCTTAGAGGTGGGGGGGAGGGGGAGGGAAAGGTGGGGGAAGAAAAGTCCTTTGTAAAGCCAGATTAGGACTGGTCTGATAAATGCTGAGCTGGATGTGAGGGTTGATTAGCATTTGGAACACAGCTTCCCCATCAGGCAGTGCTTCCCTGCTTTGCTGATCCCAGAATTCACTACAGTCTCTGCTTCAGGCTTTCTGTTCTCCATCTCTTATGTAAATGAATGGTCATCTGTTCCCATCTCAGATGCAAATGAGACCTAGGGCAGTTGTTTCACTTTTGTCACCCTTATCTGGAGGGTTTTAGGTGCGTCTCCCACTGCATCTGAATCAGTTTCTGTTTAGGTGTGTGTGTGTGAGGGGGGGATTCTTTGTGAGTCAGACAGGTGTCAGAGTTCCCCAAGAACATGGAGCTGACAGGTAACAATATACATAACCTCATTTTGTAGAACCGGTGGTCTGAATATTTCACCAAGATCTCTTAAGAACCAGCAAATGAACAGTTCAGGTAAAGTGATTGTCCAAGGCAATGATGCTCAGCTTGTAGGCTGGGAGTTTTACCTGGCTCTTCAAAGCCCTGTGCTTAGCTTTCCTGTCAGGTCTGAGAGGCACTGCGTGACATCCTAACTATGATGCAGCAGTTGCTCTGGGGAAAATGACAATATAGAACATAAGCATAGACGCTCTGGCTTCATGGGAGGTGGCAACACTGATAGAAACAGACTTTTCAAAATGTGTGACAGACTTCAAGTATCAGATCCCCTCTTGAGGCCTAAACTATACTTCTTAGATTGCAACCTTTACCACGTTGTTTTGACAACTGCAAACTTCTTTCCTAGCAAACATGTTACTTGGGCTTTTGTAGTTTAAACTGGTGGTATTAATGGGGTTGCTTAGAGCCACTGCCTAACAGCCCACAACTAGCAAGTTTCACCAAACATGAAAGGCCCACCTTGGTAAGAAGCAAGCAATCATCAGCCTTCAGACTGTGCACAGAAGTGGCTATGTAAGGAAGCAAAATATTCAGACAGGGAGAAATTTGCCTCAGAAATTTGCCTGTGCCTCATTTCCATTGCACTTCAAGTCTCCAAAAGGGACTTAAAAGGTGCCTAGACTTTTAACAGCATATAGGAATGGACTAAATCCATTCAGTATAGATGACAGATGATGGGAAGGGTGCGTATTTTCTGGAAGCAGGCCCCAAGAGATGGACTTGCAAATGAGAAAAACACAGTGTTTTTGGCTGAATAACGTATCTGTTACTGTGTTATTGCTTTGACCATAGCTATAGGCACTTTGGACTTTGAAGAAAAAGCTTCTAATACTTTTTCCCTAAAACAGACATTTGTGTTTCCTAAGCAGCTTTGGGAGTGTTCCATTAGGATGCAAAAAGCTCCCAAGTATGCTAGGCAACCATAGCCACCACTTTGGTGCTTTTTGAAGACCTTTATTAGCACTTTAAAAGGAAAAGTTGTAGATGAGAGTTTACCCACTGCAGCCTGTGGAACTTCAGCACATGCTTCGTCTTTATCTTCAGGAGATATATCATTTGGGAACTTGTCTTCAGACGTTCATTCAAACACAGTTTTATTCCAGTTAAGACTTTAAAATAATGCACTGAAGCTATGCTGAAGCATCAACACAAAGTATCTGCCAAGGCAGAAGTCAAGATTGCTGTTTTTGAAGAAAATTGACAAACTGCATGACAGCTGCTAAGAAGTAGAGAGATTGACAGGATCCAACAATTAATTATCTGTGGCTCTAGTTAAATACAGCTCTGCCTTTAATAGAAAAATACAAAATAGCGATTTGGAACTTTTAACAGTGACAATACCAGGAGATGGTAATTAAGCAGTACACTGTTATTTCATACTTCGGGCTAAAGGACAGATTTATGAAACTCCCAGGGATGGCAAGGATTACCTCCTGAATGTGAGGAAAGGTGGCAAATTTTAAAATTACAAGACCAGAAATTAACCTGTTTGCATTGCAGAGTAATAGGCTTATTGCTGTTTTGTTGTACAATGGTTTAATTTGTCTTTGGGAGGATTTGTTCCTGTCTCCTATGGTTGTCGACATGGTGTAAGTGGCCACCAAGTTCAAGGCCCTATAGGGATGTTTCTAGCTGGATGAAACATGATATAACTCAGTTACATACAAGGTTCATCTACATGTGAAATTAGCGTGATGCAATAAACTCCAGCATGGTTTGCACTGGTATTCATTGCTTCCGGCTGCAGTGTTTACACATGCACCTGAAACCACAGCACATTGAGCTGGGGTGGTACAGCCCTGGTTGCCAACCTAGAGCTGTTATGCCCTGGCTCAACATGCTGCAGAGGGGCTGGTTCTGGCACAAGGGTGCTTCAGCATGGGGTTAATTGGCAAACAGCCCTGGCATTGAAGTGGTCTCATGTCCCAGGTGGCCCAGGAAGCATTTCTATATGTGGTGCTGTGGAGTAAATAAATATGCCATGGAATAGTAGTTGTATTGGGCAGTACTAACCTATGGTGGAGTTAATCAGTTTACTCTAGCCTAATAGCGTCTCATATGTAGACAGACATGCTGTAGAGCTAATTAGGCAACTACAATAAGCATCTTGCACAGGGCTGGATTAAAGCATAGGCAAACTAGGCACATGCCTAGGGCCCTGAGCTGCAGGGGGGCTAGTCCTTCCCTCTGCAGCAGCAGTGTGGATGGTCCTGTCCACTTCCCTTCCCGTTCCCATAGGTGGATTAACAGATTGGCCAGCTGGACCCAAGCCCAGGAGCCACTACCAATCAGGGCCCCCTGGATCCTCATTAGCAGGGAAGCAAAACATACAATTTTAAACTTGGCACCGTTTTTGTCTCCCCGATCCTCAGCCACAGGGAGACAAAAATGGCATCAAGTTTAAAAGTATGGCTTTAGCTTTTGCTTCCCTGTGAGCTGGAAGCTGGGCCCCTCCACCAATGGGGCACGGAGAAGCAGGGCCAGGGCCGGGCCAGGCCAAACCAAACCAGGAGCTCTGTGCTGTGCCTCTTGTGGGGGAAGATGGTCAGGCTGGGCTGGGAGCATCGCTCCACACCTCTGCAGGTGGGCAGCAGTGCTGGGAGGGGTGGCTATGGGGAAGCTAAGGTGAATTTGAGGGAGGGCTATCAGCCCCCAAGCTTCCTCCAGCACCACCCCCGTGCATTTACACAGCCACATGTGACAAGCCAGGCAGCAGTTCCCTGCAGGTAAGTCTAATGGGGGGGGGCAGAGCAAGGCCCCCATAGTGAAGGAGGGAGTGGAGTAGGGCAGGGGCTGGGGGCCCATGGCCAGTGGGGAGCTACATGGAGCCACAGGTGGCTCATGGCAGAGGGGTGGCCTCAAAGAGATCGAGAGTGGAGGAGGTCCTGTGAGGGAAAAGTGTGTGTGTGCATTTGTCTGTCACTGCAGGGACAGGCTGCACCAGGCCAGAGAGCTCCCATGAGGGGAGGGTGCCTCCAATTTTCTCCTTGCCCAGGGTCCCAAAAATCCTTAATCTGCCTCTGCCCTTCCCCTCCCTTCCACCAGCTTCACTGCTGTAGCAGCTGCTTCCTAGAGGCAGCTCCTGGTCCCTTTCCCCACAGATGGTAGAACCGGGGTGGGGAGGGGGGTTTCGACTGGTCCGGGGCCCACAAGTTTGTTTGTTGCCCACTAAAGAGTTAATCCAGCCCTGATCTCACATAAATCCTCCCCAAAGAGTACATGTATCAAAACCTGTTTCCTTGAACCTAACAGGAACAAAGAACAGCAAGTAATTTTCTTCCTCAGAAATCCCCACTCCAGCAAGCTGTGCCAAAGAAGCCCTTTCTTGCTGCGTCCTCGGAGCCACACTCATCACTGTTTCTCCTAGTTTTCTCTTAGATCCAGAACACCCAGGCAATAGTCAATAACCTATCCTTTTCCATTTGCAGCCAGGGAGCCCCCTCAACTGAGACAGCTAGACTTTTGCTGCCATGCACCTATTTTCTGTAGTTTTTATTACTAAGGGGGGTTAATTTCTTCTGCTCCCAGAGAAGAGTGGTTGGTATATCCACAGCTTAAAACAAGGGTCACCTGACGTAATCTCTTGTACCAATTTATTTTCAGTCAGTTTTAATTCTTTATGATCTATTCTAAGCATTAAAAAGGTTACAATAAACACTGATTTTTCAATTTTGTCCAAGCTATAAATGTATGTCTACATACATTGATTTTGACAGCAAATATTGATTGCATTAAGTAGGCTGTGGACTAGATCCAGTAAAGAATGTAGTTGCTTAAGGCAGGGCTCAGATAGAAGAAAAGCACTCTAAACTTAACACCGGGATCCAAAACACCTCTATTTAGCTACTGTGCATACCAGAGATGCCAAAAATATTAAGTGCCTACCTATTTGACCTTCAAGTTCTCTAGAAGCATATTGCTCTATTGCTTATTCACAGTAATGCTTGAGTCTGAGCAGCTCAGTACCAATCAAGGATCCAGAATCTAAGTAGTCTTCTTCTCAATTCCCCCCAGGGTTCTGAGGCATGCTCAGAGTATACTAAACATGCCCCAACAGGATTATGCTTTCTACAAAATGCAGTTATGACTACTTTGCTTTAAAATACAATCAAAATCATTGTTCCAAGGAACTGTTCAGGGAACAGGAGCCAGAAGCCAGGATTTTACATTATTTTCTGAACTATGGCACAACTTTAATGGGAGAGTTCCCTCTCCCAGAAGAACCTATAGGTTGATACTCCCAAAAGATGAGAGATGGAATACTTTCAGGCTGAGGAAGAAATTGAACCTAAGCCACTTACTTTCTTTAGGGAGCGCTCTAACCACTAAGGTATTATATAAAAGCTGGGTACAGCCAGTTCTGCTTTAAAAGACAAGACTAGGCCCCGTTCAGTTCCTGAAAGAAGAACTGGAAGGGTCTACCTCCAGGAGACAATTCTGGGCCCCAAGCAGAGGGAGGTATTTATCTGCTGCCTCCATCCTTTCCCCATATGCTGCATAGGGAGCTTGGGATCTTATGTATCTGACTGCACATTCTGGATCCCACTTTCCAGACTGGGTGCCTTACTGAACTCAGCTTCTTGTCTCTATGGATAAATAGCCCCATACTGGGAGCAACTGATGCATCTGCATCTGTGCTGACTCCTAATGAATGACAACAGGGCATGCAGAAATTTGTACCAATTAAGCTCTATGAAGTTTACCCTGATTAGCTCCTTACATTTCATTATCTTTAGGAATCAGCACAGGTGCTGCTAATGCTCAACCAAAGTATTCTTGTATGAAGAAGGCCTAGGATGGGTTAGATGGGTAAAGGATATGTAAAACAATTCAATCAATCGCTCTATCAACCATGTTAAGAACTTTTTGTCTGAGGAGAGACTGGGGTTCTAAGAAGGTAAAAAATCTCTATGGGTTCTACTATATCTTAATGTATGAGAGCTTGCAATAACTCTCAGTGAGAGTAGGATTTTGCAAAATGTTCAAAATGATCCATGTACAATAGTAAAGTGTAGAATAAGCTGTCTGGCAAAAGAGTACAGCCTGATATGGAAACACAAGCAATAATGTGGGATATGGACAAGGTATGGCTGAAAGCATAGTGTAAATATTTCAAACTCTTGGTCTTGATTCTTCTTTGTTCTATGCCTTGTGTAGTCATTTGTGCCAGTGAAAAATGGATATTTACACTTACTATTTTGAGTTAGTATCAGTTTACACTCATTTTACATTGGAAGAAATGACTGTATGGTGGAGAACTGGACTCTCAGCAACTTCCTGGTATGGCAAATCTGTTAATGGAGAAAAACTCTTATCATCTGAAAGTCTGCTTTGATGATTCACTAACCAAAATCAGTGGCAACAGCCTTCACTGGGGGGGATGGGGAGAACTTAGGTAACATCCTTGTATTGAGTTATGCGTGTGTTTTATAAATGATTTAAAGCAAGTAGGTTTAGAATAAAATGGATCTCCCACCTGGAGGAAAAGTTTACCACAAAAACCAAATTTTGTCTGATAAAAACAAAAATTCACCAAGTTCAGCAGATTTGCAGGTGAATCAAATCTGAGTTCATAAAACAATTTCTGGAGCTGAATAGTTACTCTTGGATAGAATAGGTTGAAATGCTTTGAATTCTGATGAAATATTAGGGGAGAGGGAGCATTAGTTTGGTCTTTTGGCTGTGAAGCTGGAGAGACTTTGCACTTCTGTCTTGCTGGTTCATGTTCAGCCCCTGAAAGTAAACATGAGATGTCTTTCCATTTCATGACGGGTGGTCTGTGTGAACTGAGTTTGAGGCCTTAGATCTGGTACTAAGGAACAGGTGTTCATATCCTACCCTACCCTCAAATTGGCATGAATTAGTAATCTTGTCATCAGTCTCAGAAGAGAAGTCAAGGAATAAATGAACTAAGAGATTAGCTGAGCCATCCTATAAGCCCCAGGACCTGGGGGGTATGGGTGGGTGAGTATGGGGTTTGTTGGGGGCTGTGGGGATGTGTGTGTTTTCAGGGGAGGGTGTGGATATGGATGTTTGTGCAGGTGTGTGGGGGGGGTGTAGGTGTGGGTGGGTATAGGGTTTGTGGGGGGTTACATGTATGGGTGTATGCATATGTGGGTTGTGGGGTTTGTGGGGGAGGTTTGTGGGTGGATATGGTGCTTGTGGGAGTATGTGGGTGAGGGGCTGTGGGTGTGGAGGTGTGTTTGGATCTGTGTGTGAGGGCCCCCCCTTCAAACACTCCCCCTTGACACCTCCCCCCCCCCCAAGCACAGCCCCTGCCACTAGTGGCAGCAGCAGGCGGTAGACCCTCAGGGTACTCAACCCATGGCAGGCAGAGCCCCCCCGGCAGCATATGGTCCCGGCGAGCCCCAGGACTATGGGTGGCTGGGCCACCAGCTCCATTGCATGGGGCTCGCATGCAGCTCCTGGGTTCTCCACCTGAGCTCCATGCCATCAGAGGTAGCCCCATGCAACGAAGCCAATGGTGCAGGTCATGGGGCTCGACTGAGGCATGGGGAGAGGGGCAAAGCCAGCCTGGCTCCATAGCAAGGAGCCCCCACCATTCCCTGAGCTGGGCCATCGGCTCCATCTCACAGGGCTTCTCCAGAGGTATGTGACTTGGGTGGAGAACCCAGGAACTGCATGTGAGCCAGGGGGAGCCATGCACAATGGAGCCAGGCAGACCCCACCAGACCAGGTTCTGCACTCCTGCTGCCCTGCCCTGCGTCTCTGCCAACTCCGCACTCCCACCTAGCTGCTGCTACTTCCCCCCTGCCCACCTGCTGGCTGCTGCTTTCCCCCCTGCCTGTCCACCACCACATCCGCTTCCCTGCCCAGCATCATCGCTGCCCTTCCCCCACCCATCTGTCACTGCCACTTCTGGCGCTGTCCTTTCCCTGCCCACTGCTGCAATTTCTCCCTACCTGTGGGGCTGGTGTCGGGGCCATCCTGCCAGCAAAGGCGGAAGTGCAATGCACACTGCCCCCACAGGAGTGAGCAGGGCTTGGCTCCAGGTGAGCACAGCAGGGGCAACCTGGGGCTAGGCCAGATACAATGATTGGCTGACATCTGCCCATGGGCCAGATCCAGCCCACAGGCTGTATTTTGCCTGCCCCTGGACTAGAGAATCTTTCTCTCTCCAGGGCTAAAACCCAGCACCTTTCCCTAGTGCACACAAACTCATCACTTGAGAACTGTTATTACTAATGTCTTAAATCTTCAGGTGTTTGCAACACCATCTAACATGCAGGAAGGGAGTGCTTAAACTTGCTTAAATTGCATAGACATTAGACCTCAGCACAGCAGGGTGTCAGACTTCTTCCAGCTGTGTGAGTAAAACTGCTATCTAATCTGTTGAAAGTTTATTTAGTTTCTTTCAAGATATGTAAGTTGGCCTATCCCAAACAGGGGGCGCTCTGTGACTAATATCTGTGGGCCTTTCAAAAGCTGTAAGAAAACTTAATTGCCCTAGCTAATAAACAGTTTTGAATGCTATGAGTCTAAATACAACATTGACTGACCTCTAGGCATTTACAAAATCTACCTTACTGAGATCATTATTTCTGGCTTACTTCATACATAAGTAGCCTCATGAATTTCTTCAGGATATAAAGCCAGAAATAAGTTTTTGTTGCAGACTGAAAATTTGGGATCTTTAGTCTGTTCTGGATTCCTTTCACCCCACCCTCCTTCCCCCCGTACTGTTTTCCTATTTCATGATTGAAACTAATATGCAGAAAGAACTATAAACTGACGGCAGTTTTAGCTTTTGGAGGTTATCCCAACACAATATTACACTTAATAGTGAGTACAATATTTTCTTTTTGGCATGCAAATTAAACTGATTTTTGCCTTTCCCCCCATTCCCAACACAGAGCTCATAGGTGTTAGTTTGGTTTAGTACAGTGTTAAAACTTATTGTAGGGGAGGTTGTTTGTTTTCTAAAAAAAACCTGGATTTCCCTCCTACCCTCTCAAAGAACAAATCCTTTGACGGCTTGTCAAAATCTGACCCATTACTATGGCTGTATTTAAATCACTCCTTCCAAATAACAGTAATGGGCAACATTTTAACTGGTATGTAAGATTATTTTTAAGTCAGCTATTGAAAAAGTCCCTCTTCTGTGAAGACAGTTGTTTGCAAGCAAGAGTTTGAGACTTCGTTGGCTCTTAATCTATGCTGTGAATAAGCATCATCAGTTCCTGTAAAGCAGTGGTTCTCAACCTTTTTTGTACCAGGACCCATTTGTAAACATTGATGGCCAGTCCTGACCCAGTGCTTCTGACCTGCTGCCCCCCACCTTCAGGCTCCAGCTCTTGGGGGAGGGTGGCATTCTTGCAGGCTAGAACTCTTTCATATATTCTTGCAGCCCACTTCTTGGGTTGTGACACACAGGTTGAGAAACGCTGCTGTAAAGAACATGCAGGAAAATTTGAAAAACTGCACACACATGATAGAACATGTTCCCTCTGAAGAAGAAACACTTAGACATCCCAGACTCCAGTGGTCCATAAAGGTAGGGTCTCCGCTATATACAAATGGGATTGAAAGGTAGACTGTTCTAAACTAAAACAATATGGTGATATGCTTTTTGTTCCCCAAAGTGCATAAAAGCACGAGAAAGTAACCAATAGCAGCAGCAGAGCGCTTCCTAGTTGAATTTGCTGCATGAGTGTGGTGGGTTCTTTTCTTTTGTTTTCTTGTTTCTTTTTTTAAGGGCAAATTTAACTAATAGCTAATACTGGGTGCATCTACAGGAGACCTTTACAGTGCAGTAGACTTATTGGCTGCAAAGTATTCTTTGCATATCTACATGCGTGTCCCTGTTAGGCTGGAGTAAACTAATTTACTCCACAGCAGCGCATATGTAGATGCTACCCTGGCAGGCTTCAGTTCAGGGGCTGCCTGCCAGCTAGCCTTGCACTGACATATCCTTGTGCCCCAGCCAGCCCCTCTACAACATGTTGAGCTGGGGGGAGCAGCCCCAGGCTAGCAGGCTGACCTCCAGGGCCCCTGCCAGCCGGGGCTGCCCCGACCTGGCTCAGCGTGCTGCAGTCCTAGGCGTGTGTGCAAACAGCAGACCCAGAGCAACAAAGTGAGGCAATAAGCCATGGAATGCATTAATATGTATGTGTAGAAACACCCACTGTGTTTTAAATTAAGTTGTTCATCATGAGAGTAGCCTATTAAAAGATCAAGTCCAAAAAGGTAGCTTACATTAGTTTCCATTTAAAAATATGCCCTTGGGACTGATCCCCAGCTGGTCCTCTGATCATCACTGGGCACTGATGGGATGTCTTTACCAGCTTAATAGTAGAATTCATGTTTGTTCTCCTTGACAAAACTGTTGTCCTACATGAATGTCCTTCTATCAAAATTCTATACATAGCCAATTTATCAACCTCAAGAATTCAGAAATCGTGATATATTTGGTAAATAAATTTAGAATTCTTTTCATTTTTTTTTTTTCTGTGAGGGTTTTTGTTCATTTTGTTTGAGGCCTTGAGGGCTCATGCTTTTAGGACTTCTGTGTCATGAAGCTTAGAAACTTTTTCTTTTTTAAATAAAGAATCCTGTGGTTCCAGAAGCTTTAGAAAACCCCTCAAATATTGTTGAGGGTGTGGACACATACATCTAGAGCCCTTTCAAAAGGGGAAGATCTGTCCCAGGAGTGTGTGGAAACTTGCAGAGTCATCTTGTGCATGAAATCTCTTCCCTCTTGGGACCTAGGGCAGTTCTTGTTAGCTGAACTTTAAAGGAACACTACAGATGTAGGGGTTCTGGTGACCAGAGCATCTGTGGGAGTCCCAGGTCTATAGCATAGATCAGTAGTTCTCAGCCTTTTTTTGGACCAGGACCCATTTGTAAACATCGATGACCAGTCCTGACCCAGTGCCTCTCACTTCTGATTTACTGCCCGCAGTATGTGGGACAGGGGGTATGTGTGGGACATGGGCAGCCCCTTGCAGGCTGGAACTCTGCCAGCCTGCAAGAGAAAACTCATGGTTTCCCATGTGTTTGTGTTTCTTCTTTTGGATTGTAACCCATGGCATAGATGGCCCTGACCTCCTAAGTTTCTCGGTATCTGTCTGCTGTGAGGGCTCTCCAATTTCTGCAGGAGATGGAAACTGTCCCCTACTGCCATATGATGGGCCAGCAGAAGGGGAACTGCCAGGGAAATGGAAATCTCAAACTGTTGTGAGCAAATGCAATAATAGTGCAAATATTTGAGATGGTCAAAACTTAGAATTTCCATCAGAAAAATCGACACCTGAATCCTTTGCGAAATTAGCTATTCTGAAAATTGTTGCAAACATGTCAAGGTGTGTTTGTTTGGATGAGGCTAAAGCATCCTCTTTTGCATCTAAATATATATATAAATAAAACAAGTTTACTGAAAAATGGTTTCAAACTGCCCAAGAAAGAAGTGACAGAAATGGGTATGTTCCTGGAAAAAAAACCCAACAGCTTGGATTTTGTCAAACTGATGCTTCAAGAGAAACCTTTCAATCGGAACATGGTCAACCAGCTCTAGTAAATGATGATCCACAAAGAGGCTGAAAACCCTGGTGTTTATACATCTTGCTGCCACATGGAGAGAACTGCTTTAAAGTTCTCTGAGAAGCATGGATAATGATACAATGAATTTAGAAAGGGTGTGACTGAGAGAAAGGAAGTCACCACTTCCCTCCCTCCCCCTATAAGCTACATGGCTCTTTATCCTTCAACATGTAGTCATTTAGCTGGAGGAATATACCCCTTCCCCTTCAGCTCCTTTCTCTATCTACTCTGTGGTTTGCCTTGTCACTTGACTGAGCACATCATGAGTCATGACACTGTATTGACGTCTGCAACCTTGAGACCTTTGTTTGCTTTTCCCACCCCGCCCCTGAGGAATTCCAAAAATACATCACCGGAGTGGCCGTGAGGTCATTCCTCCCACCCGTTCCTCCACCCACCAAGCCTGATGCTCCAAGGTGGGCTTAAGGACACGGATTGGGGATTGGGGGGGGGGGAGGGGGGCGGAATCCTGGTGGGCTGGTGTTAGCTCCAGGGGACTGGCGGTGCCAAACAGCAGCAGCCCCAGACCCGCCTCAAGGCTTGGCGCTAACCTATTCCAAGGCGGGGGCGGGGGGGGGGGGGAATCCTACTTCGCACCGTGTGTGTGTGTGTGTGTGTGTGTGTGTGTGTGTGTGTGTGATCGTGCTCCATGCTCACTGTGTGCGCGCACGTGTTTGCAAGATCTTGCATCGGGGTGTGCGTGTGTGTAACTATGTCACCCCACGCTCGCAAGCCCCAGCGCCCGCAGCCGCTCCAGCTGTGGGGGCGGGGAGTGGCGGGCAGCCCAGCTGTGTGCCGCCGCCTGTATGCAAAGCAGCTGGGAGGTGGCGGCCAATCAGGGGCCGGGCTCGGCCGGAGTATTTATAGCCCGTATTTAAAGAGCCCTTGGGAGTCTGGGCAGGGCTCTGCTGGGCGGCGGCTGGGTCTGACGGACGCGCGCGTGCGGCTGGCTGGCGGGGGCCCTTGCGCTCCCCCCAGCAGGCTCGGGGCGGCAGCTCTCCCTGCAGCCTTTCTTCGCCGCCGCTGTCCAGAGGCGCGGGGAGACGAGCCGCCCTGCACACAGACACGTTCCCGTGCTAGGCAGCCATAGCCCCGCCGGGGCAACGGGTTAATAGCACTGGGCTTGGCAGGAGGAACCTGGTTTGCAAGGAAATGAATACGGACTGGGTTTGCACAGGGTAGGGAGGGCGATTCCAGTGTAAAGCAACACCTTTTTTTTCCTGAATAAAACTGCCGGGTGACTCTAAGCCAAGCCGGAGCTCCCCGCTGAGGCGGCCAAACCTGTGGGGTAGGGCCCGGGAGGGGCTGCAGGGCCCCAGAGAAGTAGGACTTCTAAAAGGGCACAGGGCTGGGGAGGAGGTTGCTGGCGTGTGATGTTTCAGCCCTTGTTGCACAGAGTCCTACAGAAGCCAGGTTGGGCTGGGCGTGCAGAGGTCATCTAGTCCAGTCCAATCCCCCCTGCCTGAGGCAGAAGCAGCCCTATCCAAGCCAGCCCATGCAAATCAAAATCAAAGTTGGCACAACATTGACTGAGCACCCTAATCTGCCCCAGGTAAAGTAGGGGAGCCACAGCAGCCAATGTACTGGTTCTGTTAAATGTTGATTTCAATGTGCAAGTGGTTCTTGCCCCTCACTACAGTGGAAGACAAATCGGTTGCAGTCCACAAGAATCTGACCATGGGCTAAAATTCCTTCTTAACCCTAAATATGGTGATCAATTTGAGCCTGGGCAAAATCCTCAAGCCAGGAACCTCTGGCTTTGGTCCCAACAGGAGCATTGGCACACCCCAAAGTCCCCAGCCTCAGCTGTAGCCAACACCCAGTGTTTTAATATGCTCCCAAGGTGCCTTTTACAGTGACTGGAGAGGAGGACAAATTGGAGGAGGAGAGAGAGAAAGCGAGTGATCTTGCTTCAGGCTGTGTGTGTGTTTGTGTGATTTTGCTTCATGGTCATCATGTACATGTGTGTGTATGAGATCTTGCTTCCCAAGATCTTGCTGAGATCTTGCTTCCCAAGGCCCATTGTGTGTGAGAGAGAGATTTGAGTCCCCTACTACAGAAAGGATGTGGACAAATTGGAGAGAGTGCAGAACATGGTTTGGGGGCTGGGGCACATGATTTAGGAGAGGCTGAGGGAACTGGGTTTATACAGTCTGGAGAAGAGAAGACTGACAAGGGGCTTTAATAACTTCCTTTAATTCCTTCCAGAGAGGATGGGGCTAGATTGCTCTGTCAACTGCTGCCACTGAGGGCAAGGAGCCGTGGTCTCAAATTCCTGTGAGAGAAATTTAAGTTTGGTATCAGGAAAAACTTTGTCATTAGAAGGGTAATAAAACACTGGAAGAGGCTACCCAGAAAAGTCATGGAATCTCCACCATCCTTAGAGGTTTTTAAGACCCAGCTAAGCAAAGCTTTGGTTGGGATGATCTAGTCAGGGATGGTCCTGCTTTGCGCAGGGGATTAGATTATATGTCTTCCTGAGGTCCCTTCCAACCCTCATTTTCTATGATTCTGTAAGGATTACAAAGGCTGCTGAGGTGCTCTGGCCTATGTCTCGTGCCAGGAACCACTATGTGAATTTTTATTGCATCAGTCTGAATTCACTTATGCATGCAATCCTGTGAGGTGCTGAGCTCCTTCAATTCCCATTAGCTGCAGTGAGGGCTGAGGGACCTCTGAGGAAACATTTGGTACTTTTAGGGTCAGGCTGCAAAAGTTTGATGTGGAGTGGTTCTGGGCCCTACCTCCTTTGAAATCATTAGATAGTAATAATAAGTATTGATTCCTTACTATGTCATCTTTCTTGTAGCCAGTGACAGGAAAATAGAAAAAAAAA
Organism: Crocodylus siamensis; assembly: GCF_052110815.1. NCBI lineage: Eukaryota > Metazoa > Chordata > Crocodylia > Crocodylidae > Crocodylus > Crocodylus siamensis. The sequence goes on along the minus strand of NC_143398.1, from coordinate 124,334,974 downwards.
TACTACCAAATTACAAAAGCTGCATTTTACATCCTTGTGGCAGTGGAGAATTGAGTCCTAATGTTCAATTCTTCACACCCTCTGCGAGACTGATTTTCTTTCTATCGAAAACATTTCCTGAAAGCATGAAACAGAATTAGAATTCTGATGATGTGCACAAGTTAGCCGAGTCCATGACGAACTTTTAGGACAACTGCGTTTCCAACAGTGTGCAAGTCACTACAGCGGTGTTGCTCTGCCAGTAAGGGTTTGTTCCCCACAGGAAATTATTGCAAAATATGCTGGTGTGTTATTTTAAAGCATAACAGCTTTTCTGCACTAGTTCCCCATGCACCTTAGCCTTTTGAGCTAAGACTTTGCTTCTATGCATGTCAATTGCAAAATTCCCTTTGACTTCACCTGATACAGGGTTGGTCCCCTAGACCTTTCAAATAAAGAAAGAAGCCTTTGCAGCTAGTTTTACTTTAATGAATAATCCATAGGGATGCATTTTAATAATATAGAAGCACGTAATACATGATTTAGAAACATTGCATACATAATACCATAGCAACCTCTTACAAAGCAAATCCTGTTGAAAGCTGTGTTATGTTAGATTGCAAGTCTGTCCTGCTAACCCTTATGTCAGATGGATCAAACAGTAAAGTTTGGCCCAAGGCAAATATAAAGGACTTCATCATAATTTCCTGAAAACATTTAGTTTTGAATAGAAAGTATATGTCTACATAATATATTGGTATTTGCAAGTAATATCCTTCAGTGAAACTGAAATTTAGTTGAACATACTGTTACCCTCTACTGTTTTTTAGGCAAAAATCAGCTTCTCATCTGTATAAATCAGTGATTTATTTTTTTCAGTGGTGTTAAATTAGTTTACACCAGCTGAAGAGCTGACCCTTTAAAAATATTATTTTAGCAATAATGTGTTACAGTTTGTTAAAAGTTCACTGCAGTTGAGTTACTGTTCTGTGAACAGTAAGCCAGGAATATTCAACCTGTATATTTTTTTAATCCTTTGTGTGTGGGTGGGTTTTTCTTTATTTAAAAACAGGTAAATCAAGTTGTTATGAATTTCTTGGAGGTCTAGATTATCTTCAACTGTAAATATGAGAAATTTCCTGCCAAAAGAAGTGTTTTGTTTGTTGCTCTGAGAAAGTTGGGAGGGAGAAATACCAATTCTGAACCTGCCTTGCTGTTGGCCTGTAATCTGTGTCTTAAGCAAAATGGCTATAAACTGTTATCAGAATATGCAGGCAGCATTTTACACTTGTTTCTAAGGACACCAGTATAAGTAATGATGAAATATACTAGAAATTGTGAACTGGGCCCAGTGTGCAAGTCCTTTGGCTTGCAGCTGCCCAACTGAAGTTGTGATGCTCCCCTGCCTCAGTTTACAAACATAAGCCCAGAGAACTAATGAAAAATCTCTTAAACAATATTGCTTTCTGATGCAAAGTATTCCAGAGCAACCCTGCTTGTCATGGTGAAAATCAATGACAGTTTAAAATATTGGGCTTTGCAGTTTATTTTTTTAAAATATATAAATCATCCTATTTGTTTGGTTATTCCACTCTGTCCCTTTTCCCCTCCCATAGACTGAATAGTTACTAAAAATGTCTTTCATTCTGAATAAAACTAATTTGGTGAGGCTGCTAATGTGAATTCTGGGAGGACAGGAGAAGGGGAATTCACTCTCTCTGTCTGATAGGTTTACGCCTGTCTTTCATTACAATTGCTTCAGGTAATTAAAAAAGCTACTCTAAGCACCGACTTCATGGCTTCAAAAAAACATAATCATCCTTTGCGAGTTCTTGATAAATACATTTCTTGGGTTGTATTGTACAGACATTGATTTGCCTGACTCTAATTTTACTAGAGTATTATATTGAGTTTCAAAATAAAATAGAAAGTGGTCCATGGAAGCAAGCCAGGAAAATGAAAGCATACACATTTCTTAGCTTTTCTGTGCATATCCAACATGTTGCAATCCATGGAAAGATTCCATTTGACTTCACTGAGCTTTGGATCATCTATAAAAAGAACCCATATAAAAAATGTGATGGGTAAGTGCACTTTATGTGAGCTTTCTGACAGGTCATATCCCTAGGTATTTCAGTTCATAAAGGCATCCTCCTTCATTAGCACATCACAGACAGAGGAAGAATAAATCAGTACTGTAATCATGTAGATAAACTATTCTTTACTTATTTTGTTTTTACAGCCCTTTTTATTTGGTCCTATTATTCCTATTAAATAGAGGCCAAGAATGAATGAATTCAGTTTTAGAGCTCTGACTTTTGTGGTTCTCGGCAAATATATTATTCCAGTGAGCTTATGCAGAGAATTTCTCCAACATTTAAGTGGATGAAATGGTGCAGAAAAGTATGATGTACCTTTACTATACTCAGATTTTTGTTAAGAAGTAAAAGAATAATGAAATCTTGTCCCAGGTGAGTGCCCTAGTCAGCAGCAAATATTATCAGCCTAGTAGTAATGGTCTTTAACACAAAAGAACTAAAACTCCATCAAGACCCTACCCCTACCACCAATGAACTGCTTTACAAACATATGGAGATGGGATGAAGGTGAGTAATAAAACAGAAATAAAATAGGAAATTCCATAGGAGAGAAATACAGTTGAGGAGCCAAAGAGAGAGAGACAGTGTTTCTCCAAGCAGCTGTTGAAAATAAGTCTTTGGGCCAAGTGGCAAGACTGAGAAAGATGGCAGCTGCCCACACTGGAGCCACTCCATCAACCAGTGCTGAAGGGAAGGGTAGCATGAAGGGCAGCCAGAGATCAACATGGCAGCTCCCCCTCTTCCCTCCTCCCCCCCTCCCGGGGCCTCTCCATCACTCAGCACCAAGTAGCAGGGTCTCTTTGCCAATTAGCAGAGACAGCCAGGGTTGCTGTGAAATGCCTTCAAAATTGGCTCTGTGTGCTGCAAGCTGCTGCAAGCAGGCCATGAAAACCCCTTTGTCTCACTGCAATTTAGGTAGGCTCCTACCCAAAGTAAGTGAAAGCTAAACCATACTAGCTTAGTTCTTTTCACTTAGGGTTAAGCTACCCAGCTTATCTTCTACTGACTAGGCATGTCTATACATTCACTTTAGAGCATTGTGGCTGTAACAATATGTATAGATCCCAAAGGCAAAGCAAACAGCAGCAGAAAGGAGGAATCTGAAGGAGAAACAGAACATGAAGGGGAGGAGACAGGAAGAGGAGGAGAGTTAGGCAGTCTGGGGCAGAACAGCAGGCCCTGTAACAGGTCTGTAAGTAACTGCTATAATAAAGACATTGTTTATATTACGTAGGGAACTGCTCCTTGATTACCCACACAGGGTGACATGAAACATGGTGGCAGCAGAAAGTTTGTGAGGAAGCCCAAGAGAAAAGAGAGAGACCTGGGCCCCAGCAGTGATTCAAACAGATTGCAAGAAACATGGAGGGACTGAAATCCCCTGAACAGCTGGATTTCAACACGCAGAGCCTGGCACAGGCATGGACACAATGGAAGCAAGAATTCAGTCTGTATACAGAGTTAACCATGGCTGATAAAGAAGAGAAAATGAAGGTAAAGGTGTTTTACTATCTAGTGGGGGAAAAGGGTTGTGAAGTGAGTGCGACTCTGATGCCAGGGGACCCCAACACACTAGAACAGTTAATAAAAGCATTTGATGCATACTGTGACCACAGGAAAAAATGAGACTGTAGAGAGAGATCGGTTTTTCACCCAAAACCAAGAGGAAGAAGAAGAAATAGAGACCTATAATCACAGCACTGAAAACTCTGGCATCCTCATGCAACTTTGGAAACATAAGACTCCCTAATCAGGGATAGGATTGTGTATGGCACATGGGGCTCTGCCCAGAGGGAGAGACTACTAAGAGAGGTAGATCTAACCCTGGAAAAGTGTCACCAAATTGCAAGTCCAGCAGAATTGTCTAAACAGAGTATCAAAATTATATCAACAGCCACGTGTACAGAGCAGGTTCACAGGCTCAGCCTAAGGGACTCTGGAAAGCAGGAACCTGACAGGCCAACTGCAAACGCCAACAGTATGATTCAGTGCATGTTCTGTGGGAAGCTACATGAAAGGTGGAAGGACAAATGCCCAGCCTATGGAAAAGAGTGCAAAAGAAATGTGGAAAAAGGAATCATTTCAGGGGTCAATGTCGTAGCCACCGAAATATGAAAAAACAAACAAACCAGGCCACGCAGTGATAAGAGATCAAGAGACTACAGATGAGGAGGAAGCTTTCAGTGTAAATTTGACAGATTCACAGGATATACACATTACAGAAAATAGTAATTTTACTATTACTAAATAGTAAATAGTAACAACTCAGCCATATTTGCACCTATGGTGCTAGAGTAAAGACCTACAAGATTCCAGGCGGCACATGGAGCCACTTGCAATGTCCTTCCTGTGGATCTATTGGGTAGCAGCATTGTAATGGAAAAATATCACCAAGTCCTGTTAATGTATAACAAAACAATTGTGAGGATACTGGGGAAGTGCCGGCTGACTATAATAAATCCATGCCACAAGAAACAGTACCATCTGGAATTTATAGTGATTGACAGGGCAGACACCCATCCACTGCTGGGCAGCCAGGCAGCACAGGCCATGGATTTAATTCCAGTGCAACACCACAACATCCTCCAGGTCACAGAAGAGCAAGAATGGTCATTAGGTTCACTACCTAACATTCTGTTAAGATATGAAGACATATTCCAATATGACTACCAAAACACAGAGTTCTGCTAGCCCTACTGGAGCCACTGAAGAAAGAATTGACAAACCTGCAGAAAAAAGGCATCATTACACCAGTTGAAAAAAACACTGACTAGATCAGCAGCCTAGTAGTAATAAGGAAGCCATCAGGCAAAATGAGAATCTGTATTGATCCAAAAGCACTTAACAGGGCACTCAAAAGAAGCCACTACCCACTGCCAACAATTGAGGATGTACTACCTGACCTGTAAAAGTGTTCACAGTTTGTAATGTCAAGAATGGATTTTGGCATGTAGAGCTAGACGAATCTTCCAGCCACCTGCCAAAGGGTGTACTAAAGGTTGTCATGGGGATCAGTCCAGCTCCAGAAGTTTTCAAGCAGAAACTGAACAGGAGCTGGAAGGTCTTCTAGGTATCAAGATTGTGGCTGATGATATTCTTGTCATAGGAGAAAGGGATGATAAGGAAGAGGCGATCCATGACCTTGATGCCAAACTGCAACAACTCCTTAACAGATGCTGGAAGAGGAACATTAAACTGAATACTGACAAAATACAGCTGAGAAGAACAGAAATACCCTACATTAAACATCTGCTGAGTTCAGAAGGACTATGGGCAGACCCAGAGAAGGTGAGAGCCATTATGGGAGATGCCTAGGTGTAACAGGGGGGCCTTCTGGGGGTGATTTGCCTTTGGCCTGCCCATCTGTTTCTGGACAACCGCCCACCTTCTTTCCTGCCATGCCTTGCTGTTAATAAATTAATTATCTTAATTAAGCAGGAGGCTGCCCATTTCTTGCCCCGATGCCAGGGGGCACTATCTGTGGCTGCGTTCCTCCCCTACACCACAGCCCAAGCCTTGCAAATGGTATTTATAAATTTCTCATTATGTTGGGGGTCTCAGCTGCTGTGGGCTTACCCCTTCTCTCTTTCTAGCTAGGCCTGTCAGCCAAAAAACCCCCACTAATCAGGGCTTGACTCCAAGGCTATAGCTCTCAAAACTCACTCAGGCTCCTGCGCCTTCTCTGGCGCTAAGGTCTGCTCCACCCCCCCCCCAATACTGCACCCTCTCAGGCGCTGGGGTCCACTTATCCCTGGATACTGCGCCCACACTGGCACTGGGGTTCCCACACTGCAGTGGGGCCCCAGTGAGGCCTCCTTCTTCCCCAAAAAGCCTCAGCCCAATCCTCTGGTTATTAACATCCAATGCAAACCATAGGCTTCTATGGCCATATAATGGAAAAATAATAAAGAAATAAGAGAGGTAATAATCTGCTTACTTTAGATGATCATGCTTCTGGCTCACAGCGTGGTGTATTTTTCTGAAAGAGGCTGCAGCCGCAGCACCGTGGTCATTGGGAAGTCCCCCTCTCTGCTGCCTCTCTGGCCTTCTCCGCTCACTGTTTATAGAGTTCTGGCCTTCCCCTTCCTGTCACCTGACCAGCTGGCAGGGCTTGAGCCTGAACTCCTACTTGAGCGGCTGGCTGTGACTGGAAGGTTCTGGATTTAAAGGGACCACCCTGTCTCTTGGTAACAGGGCTAGGGTTCCTTGTTACATTAGACTACAAGATGTTAAAGGCCTTATTGGAGTGGTTAACTATCTGTCCAAATTTTGTGCACTTGTGAGCTACTCAGGTTGCTAACACACAATGATACAGCCTGGGAATGGGCACAAACCCAAGAGGAGGCATTCAAAATAGTTAAGAAACTCATCAGTGAGGCCCCAACACTGAAGTACTACAACACAGCTAAGCAACTAGTACTACAGTGTGATGCATCATAAGAAGGAGAACCAGCAGCCCGTAGCTTTTGCTAGTAGAGCAGTGACTGAAACCGAAAGGAGATACGCACCGATAGAAAAGGAGTTACCATCAGTATTGTTTGGACTGGAATGGATGTCCAAAAGTGTAGGTATACAATCAGACCACAAACCATTAGAGATCATAATGAAAAAACCCTTGCTTTTAAGAGACTTCAATGCATGCTGCTGAGACTCCAGGCCTATGATGTGAATATAAAATACTACCAAGGGAAGTCCCTGCAAGTGGCAGATACATTAAGTAGAGCATACCTTCCAGAGTGCAGCACAGATGGATCTGTAGAACAGGAGATAGAGTCAATTAGCATGGTACAAGACTTATCCATCTCCAAAAGCAGTCTCAAAGCAATACAACAGAGTATGGAACAGGATGATGTGCTACAAGCAGTTAAACAAACCATCCTAGAGGGTTGGCCACAGCACAAGGCACAAGTACCACCAGAAGTTGTCACATACTACCAATGGAGGGATGAACTATGTACACAGGATGGAATTTGGCAAGACATCATGAACCGACTCCATGCTTCACATATGGGAATAGAGTCATACCCGAGGAGAGCACGGGAGCGCATCTACTGGCCAGGCATGAATGCCCTCTTGAGAACATACATGGAGCAGTGCGACGTGTGCAAGGAATACACTGACAAACAGGAAAAAGAGATATTGAACCCTCATGACATCTCCTCTTGGCCCTGGGAGAAGGTAGGGACTGACTTGTTCAATTTTAATGACAGAAATTATATGGTCACTGTAGACTACTACTCCCGTTTTTGGGAGGTGGATTACCTTGAAGACACTTCGGCAAAAACAGTGATTAGGAAGCTGAAGGCTCATTTTGCACAGCATGGGATACCTGACACTTTGTTCTCAGACAATGGCCCACAGTACACCTCAAGAGAATTCAAACAGTTCTGCACTAAATGGGAATTCCAGCACAAGACATCATCCCCTAGGTACCCACAAAGCAATGGGAAGGCTGAATCGGTGGTGAAGACAGCTAAGAGACTCTTGCTGAAGGCAAATAAGACTGCAGGGAGTCCCTATCGGCTCTATTGGACCATCGCAACACACCATCCCAAGGAATGGACAGTAGCCCTGCCCAAAGCTTAATGGGCCAGAGAACTAAGACATTACTGCCATGAGAGACTGTTTGCTACAACCCCAGGGGCAAGGGTGCAACAGTACATGGAAGCAGCTAAAAAAGCAGCAGTCTCAGCAAGTATCACAGCATAACAAAGGAGCCAGGGACCTGAGGCCACTGTGCAGTAAGTCCACATGTGAAAGAAAGGCAAAAGGCCACTGTTGAGGGTGCAGTGGGAGATAGCGGACAGCAACTGAGATGTAACGAGAAGCAGCTGTGGAGTGCTGGCAGAGTGGAAATACAAGGGAGCAAAAGATGCCAGGATCAGAACCAAGATAGCTTTGACAACTGGTCAGTCATCAGTGAGCCCCAGATTGTGGAGTCCATGGATTCCCCAAAGGAAACAGATACACAAGCAGAGTCCAGCCCACAAAACAAAGACATGGGCAGAACAGAAACAGACATAGCACCCAGAAAAATCAGCCAAACAAGTGGGAGGCTGGTACAACTACCAGCATACCTGGATGACTGAGCCCTAAAGAACACAGGAGACCAGTGGTAAAGGCTCGGTCTCCATGGTGGGCTATGTGCTAGCAATCTCTGGCCCAGCCAGGGGAATAAGTTAATCATCTGCTTTGAACTGTTGAAAGGAAAACGTAACAATATGTATGGATCTCAGAGGCAAAACCAGCAACAGGAGAAAGGAGAAATCTGAAGGAGGAACGAGACATGAGGGGGAAGAGACAGGAAAAGGAGGAGAGTTAGGCCGTCTGGGGCAGAACAGCAGACCCTATAACAGCTCTGTAAGTAACTGCAATAATAAAGACATTGTTTATATTAAGCAGGGAGCTGCTCCTTGATTACCCATACGGGTCACATGAAACAGTGGCAAAAACAATGCTAATATGCTAATGCACAGTAAAACAGGCTGCTATGTATTAAGCGTCACGTAAAAACCATGAGCATTTGTTACTGAACACTAAGGCAGTCTAATGCGCATTTCTTTAGTACTTTACATTGGAGATACTAAATTTAATGCACATTAGAAAAAAAGTGCTTTAATGCATGTGTAGATACACCCATTGTTAGGGAATAACATGCACAAAAATAACTATAGAGCACACCTGATGCATGGTCAAATCCTGCCTGTCTTTTATCTCACTTGTAATTGCTTGTATCTTCACATTTTCAGGCTTGCCTTGCAGTTATCCCAACACTGCTCACCTTATGCCTGCTTAAATCTTCTTCTGGAATCTCAGCATGCAAATTGCAGCTACTTAGTTACACCAACATGTAATTTGATCTGATTCCCTAACACTTCACTCAAGTCAATTTAAGAAGAGCTAATGGCATCTGAGTGCAAAGGAATCTGAGCATAAGAAAATCTACTTTTGCATCAGTGAATTTGGCTGACTCTGACAGAATGGGGGAACAATAAGGAAAGAGCCCGTGGCATTGTTTGAGAAATGAAGCAGGTGGTGGTTCTTGCTGATGGCTGAGCAACTGTTTAATTGAATTGGGCATATTTTAAAATGGACATTCAAGAATGTGGTTCACCAATTGGAGATGGTTCTTAGATAGATAGAATATTAATGTTAATGATAAATCTCCTGTACTGTATGGTACATTCTTGTAACTGGGAATTTATGAACTTCCCATTCTGGGAAACATGTCTGCACCACAAATCTATGGACTACAATACTGTTTATGAAACAGTGAATTCTAGAAATAAATTTAAGCAGCATAGCGTAGTAAAAGTTTGTCAACTAAATTTTAGCATGGCATGATGCAACACCTGATTGTAGACAATTAGTTACATGTTTTGACTTGCAAATAATTCAGTAAAGTGGCTTGAGCTTAATGTGGACTTTGCTATCCCTTTTTCAGAAGGAAAAAATAAATCTAATTTTGGTACCAGTATTTTGCTGGAACTGAAATTATAATCTGTGCTTAACCTAACTGTTTTGTAAGTGAATGTTTCCTGTTTTGTTGAAATTATTCAGATGTGGTTTCAAATAGATTGCACATTTGTATGTCCTGCCACATACTGATATCCTAGAATTAATATAGCTTATTTAGTTTTCACAAATAAAATAATGATATTTTTATTACACATAGTTTTCCTTGTTGTGTTTTCCTACCTTTTTGTTCATGTAAAACTATTCTTGCCTACAGTAGGTCGGGTCTGGCAGCAAATGAGCTGCCGCAGGGAAGCTGCCAGAGCACATAGGCGGCTCCTCTGCATCAGCTGTGCTAGCTGGGCATAAAGTGCACTCTTGGTATGAGCACATGCATCTTCTGCTGGCTCCTGGAAGGCAACAGAAGCTGCCTGCAGTCTGAGCTGCTTTTATTCTCTGCCTGAAGAAAGAAACAGTTTTGCTTCCATAGGAAACCTGTGAATGTGAACACATTTACAGAATTCTTCCAGAAAAAACGATGTAGTGCAGATCAGGCCTTAGTAACTTAGTCAGAGACATATCTGTATGCCTTTACTTAGATTAAGTTTTGTGTTTTTAAAAAACTGAATGCCTCTTTCATTTTCCTTGTAGACTGAGGTATTCTTGGCACATGTAATGGTGGCAGAATCTAGTCCTTGCTCAACATTCATTAGTGTTGGTAGGTAAAGAAGGTCTCTCCCTGATAAAATAATAATGGATTTGCCCAACTACATATATCTGGTAGCATTACGTTTTCCATTTGCATTTTTAGCTATGGTAAATAATTAAAGCTCTCCCAAAGAAAGATATGAACAGTGAGGTTTTTGTTTAATCTGTTCTTAAAGTTAAGGCTTGTTTATTTTACAGGTAAATAAAACCTGTTAAGTAGGTTAGAGTGGATGTTACCATGGTGTGAGTTATAGGAAGTTGTGCTACTTTTCCAATGGTTTCAGTATTTACCAAGATTCTTGCTATCAGCAAGCAAGCAGTAGGTTTAGACCTCTCTGGGACAAAGAATCTCACTAGTTGAGGAGTAAGACTGTATTCCAGGATCTAGAACAAGCTTGCTCATGTCAGATCTTTAACTGGAATAGTTCAGCTTTAAAGCTATATTGAAGTCAGCGGAGTTATGCTCATTTACACCAGGTGACCATTTGTGTTGTATGCTCCTCTGAGTTACAGAAAGAGTAGGAAGCAGGAACCAGCAAACTCTTTCAGCTTCTGAGACTTTAATATGGCACTAGGAAGTTAAATTGCAGGTGATGACTGGAAAGCTGTGTATTTATAGCCTAACCTGATTGCTTTCTTGTTTGCTTAACGGCAACTTGTATGAGTGAAGGTTACAAGATCAGGCTTAATTCTTTAGATAAGTATGTTACCTGTGCTCTTTTCCTGGTGACTGTCCAGCAAGCATAGTGATGCCCAGGTTTAGTAAACACAGATGAGTAAGGACAACTGAAAACCAGGTTTTATTTGTAGTGCAGTAGGCAAGCCTCTGTAGTCCTTTAGTCTATTAGCTGGGTTGCAGCTCTCTCAGGGACCATCTCTCAATTCTCAACTCTGTCTCCTATTAGGGCGCATTTGTATATTTTAATTTTTATCACTACATCTTCCTTCTTAACAAAAATCAATTAATACAAAAACACTGCCAGGAGTGACCAGGAATAATGGTCACAAGCTGGCAGAGGGTAGATTTAGGCTAGATAACAGGAGGCACTACTTCACGGTCTGGGTGGCTAGGATCTGGAACCAACTTCCAAGAGAAGTGGTCTTTAAGAGGAGGCTAGATGTATACCTTGCTGGGGTTGTTTGACCCCAGTACTCTTTCCTGCCATGGCAGGGGGTTGGACTCGATGAACTGCTCAGGTCCCTTCCGACCCTAGAAACTATGAAACTATGAAAAATCAATTAATACCTGTCTACGGAGGAGAGTTTACTAACATGTCACCAGTGAATGAATCTTTACCATTCACTTTCCTATTCCTCCTTTCCTGAAGCTCTTTTAACAAATCTCTGGGTGCATCTGCATGTGCAATTAATGCTACCTAGACTTACTGCACAGTAAGCCAACCCTGGGAAGGCATTTATGTGTGTACCCTGTGAGCATGTCTACACATTCATTTATGTGTTTTTGCTAATGCTCATTAAATTTAGTACCTTTGGGCTCCTATACACGTGCAAGGAAGCTGCTCTGACACTGTAATTTCAGCATATTGGAGCAGACTTGATTAATTGAGTCTGCTGGAGCATGGTAATTATCATGCTCCAGCAGACTCCAGTGTCACATATATCAGCATCCTCAAGATGAAAAATGGGAAGAGGGAGCTTTAAACTAAAGCTCAGTTGAGCTCATTTGCCCCCGCCTCTTGGAGCACATCTATAAATATGAGTTACTAGAAAAAGGTGCATGAGCCCATTTTAATGTGCATTAGCAGAAGCACACAGGTTTTTTGTGTCACTTTAATAAGCATTAAAATAGGCTAATATGCATTAGAGTGCACATTTAGATGCCCCCTCTGAGTCTTTCAGGATGTTTTAGTTTCTTCTCAGACTAATAAAGTATCAGATCCAGTTTCTGATTTGTTCTTAGTGAGAAGTTTTTCTGCAAAGGCCTGACTCTTAATACTGGGATCCAAGGAGTTGTACTTTTCACAACTGTGCTTTTGCACCTATCACAAAGTACATCAGGTATAGCCTGCTGAGGGCAGTTTTCTTTTTCTGGATGACAGTGTTTGCATCTGTGTCCATAAGTACATTTCTTCCCTTAGGGACCTGGTTGCTTCTTGTTTTCTGGAACAATTTTTACCAATAATTTCTATCACTGCAGAAGGACTTTCAGCCCTCTGTACTTAGGCCTCATATATATCACAGCCCATATCATCAACATTTCTTCAATACAAGGATGACAGTTTCCAGTAAACGAGGAGGTTATTGGTGAGTGTGGAGATAACTGAGGAGGCTGATATGAGATCCACACGATCAACTGCAGATGTGACAGATAGTTCTTGGAGGAAAAGTATATCCTGGTGATGTTGGGTCATGGCTCTTTCTCTTTGATTCTCATCTATTTGCCTCCATAGTGAGACATGTTTGCTCAAAACAGTCAATGGCTTGTCATACATTACAGCACCATATGGGACAATTCAGGGCTTTAGTCTTCCAGGTATTGGTGGTAATATCGCATGTCTTTAGATTGGCTTTCAAAATGTCCTTGAATATCTTATTTTGCCCACTTCTAGAGTGGTTACTATCCATGAGCGGGAATATGCAACCTGTTTTGGGAGCCAGTTGTCAGGCCAAAAAATCCTGTCCAGTAGAACTGGTGTCATATAAATGTGGCTTCAATGTGGGTGATATTTGCTTGAGCTGGAACACTGGTGTTCCTTCTTCTGTCCTTCCAACTGACGTGGAAGATTTTCTGAAGGCACTGCTGATAGTACCATTCCAAGACTTTCATGTGTTTCAAATTCGTCATCCAAGTTTTACACCCATACAACTGGGTAGGGATGACTACAGACTGGTGAACAAGAGGTTTGGTTTGGGTCCTGATGTCAAGATCACTGCAGATATGATTTCAAAGATGTCCAAAGGCAGCAGTGGCAGACTTTATCCAGTTCTGAATATCGTCCTTTATGTTCACATTTTGGGAAAGGTGGCTGCCCGGGTAGGGGAAATGCTTAACATTCTCCAAAGACTGTCCTCTAATTGTAATATGTGAAAGAGCAGCTGGTTTATTTGGGTTGGTTGGTAAGATATCTTGCTTTTCATGAAGTTGATAGTGAATCCAAGCATTTCATATGCTCCACAGAAGCAGTTAAGAGTGACCTGAAGATCTTTGATTGAGTTGGCACACATGAAACAGATAGTCATCAGAACATTAAAGATCAGTAACTGAGGTTCGGGTTATCTTGGATGGAACATAACTGGTTGATGTTAAAGAGACTTATGTCCAGGCAACATTGTATGTTGGCTCCAGATAAAAATCTGTCAGCAATGAGATGTGGAATAACTGATATAGAAGGAAAAGAGTGTCGGTATAATCACGTGTTCTTGCTTGACTCTAGTTCTGATAGTGAAGGGGTTGGTTTTCAAGCCATGTTGTCAAGAACAAGTCTGTCCTTTGCTCCAATCGGTCATTAGACACCTGGATAGTCCCACGGCTAAAGCACAGAGTTGGTTGCAGCAATTTAATGCCTCATTAATACTTGTGCATGCAATCTGACATCATTTTGCTGCAGAAGCTTCTGCATACAGTTTGGGGAAATTCATTGTCTGAATGCTTTCTGCAAGCATTTGAGATGCTGAGTCATATTGCCAGAAATAAATGAAAAAATGTAGTGAAAACGGACCAAGAAAATTAAATCGGCAAACCAAATAAGTGATTATCGGCACAGCTTTAACATATGCCTAGATCATGAGAAAAATTAAACTTCTAACTGCCAAAAGCTGAGAACTCAGTTAATTAGCTCTATATACACAGTTATAATTGCACTGAAAGTCTTCTTGGATTTCTTTTTAATGAAAAGCCTTATTAAGAGAACATTTTTAAATTGTCCATGATTGTCTATCATGCCTTCTGTAGCATTTTAAAAAATAGCTTCGATTTTTATGAGGTCTCTTTGATTTTATCTTGTGACTCTGTATGTTCTAAACTTTTAATTATGCCACATTTTTATCTGAAGCTTCATTTTTACTTGAAGCTTTTTCATGCATTCCAGTTTTAAATGGAGGCAACAGCAGAGTACAGAAGTGGGACTTGTTCTAGTGTGGGAAGTGGGACCTAATCCAGGCACAGTAAACGAGGAAACTTCTTGAAAAGATTCCTCTATGGATACTTCAGAGCCTACCTTGCACCGTGTGACCTTATCTCTTTATTAGAAATTATTGGGCGGAGGAGGAGTGAGAGTAGGAGAAATGCCTTTATTAGCCAAAGAACTAGATTTTGATGGCTGGAAATAGAACAGATGTTTGAGTCCAGCTTAGAAGTGTTTTGTTCCATAAAACTCAAGACAATAAGAGATTCTTTTTCTCTTCTGTGACCCCTTATGCCCATGAACCAGTATATAGAGGTCAGTATTGAGGAAGGCAAATTTCCCCAGTTCAAGAGAGATGTAGTTTATGTAATCTGCCCTATATTGCACTTCCGCATAGCCTTCAACAGCTGTAGGCCACAGGTGTGGTTAAGGACGGGTGAGAGGGAAATGGTGGGAGAAGGTAATTTATAAGGTTGGCAGGCTGGCGGTGGCAGTGGCAATCCCTTGATTTGAGGATGATCTCTACTATGGCTTATTGATAGGACTTAAGGTGACTTCAGAGTCCAATCCTTGAGCAGAAGTTGCAGGGAGAGTAGGCCATAAGCTAGGATTTCTCTCCTTTTCCTTTCTCCATTCCCTCTTCTCTGTTTCAAGAACAAGATACTTCACTTTGAAATGGGCTGGCAGTTGGCTGATTTTGCAATACCATTGGATTTGGCTGGCAGCCAGCTCCTCCCAGCTCTTGATATTGACATCCATTTTCTTGAGGTACACTTGCAATATGCCCTTGTAGTATTTCCTCTGGCCACTGCAAGATCTCAGGCCATTACAAAACTAGGAGTAGAGCACTTGTTGTAGAAGTTGATTTGGGCATTCATACACAATGTTCAGTCCAGTGAAGTTGGTGTTTGAGAATCACTGACTCAATGCTGGTAACCTTGGCTTCAGCAAGGATGATGGCACTTGTAAGGTGATCTTCACATGTGATGTAGAAGGTTTTCTGGAGGCATCATTGGTGATACCTTCCCAGGCTCTTGAAATGACAATGGTACCCACATTTTGTATCCATAGAGGAGAGGAGAGATGATGACTGCTTTGTAGACCTGGACTTTTGTGTCTTTCCAGAGATTGCAATGAATAAAGACACATTGAAGCAGTTTCCCAAAGGAGGCATTTGCACACTGCATCCTGTGCTGGATCTCTTCATCAATGTTCACTGTCTGAGAGAAGTAGCTACTGAGGTAGGGGAAGTGCTCAACTACAGGGTTATTCCCTCAATAGTAATTTGGGAGGGGAGGGGGTCACATTCATGACTTGGGGAGGCTGATAGAGCACTTTAGTCTTCTTGATGTTGAGAGAGAGGCCCAGTGATTGGTAGGCTTCTCCAAAAACATCCAATGTATCTGGAGGTTTTTTTCAGTGTGTGCAAGGATGGCACAGCTGTTGGCAAACTGAAGGTCAAGGATGGTTGTTCTGAGTACTTTGGTCTTTGACCAAAAACATCCCAGACTGACCAGTTTTCTATCCATTTGGTATTTTATGTCAATTCCAAGCAGAAAAGTGGTCCTTAATGAGAACCCAGATGACTGTTGAAAAAATGGAGAACAGAGTTAGGGGCAATGACATGTCCTTGCCTCATGCCAGTTCAGATGACAAATGGATCTGTTTCCAATCTGCTATATGTGATGGCTGCAGTCATTTGGTTGGGAAGAAGCCTCAGGACCTTGATGTACTTTTCAGGACATCCAAATCTAGCCAGTACTTTTCACAAGGCTTTGCAATTGATGGAATTAAAGGCCTCAGTGCAGTCAATGAAAGCCATATACAGGTTCTCATCATAGAATCATACAAAATTAGGGCTGGAAGGGACCTTGAGAGGCCATTTAATCCAACCCCCTGCTCAAAGCACAACCATCCTGAAACCGAACTAGATCATTCCATCCAGGGCTTTAACAAGTGGGGACTTAAAAACCTCCAAGGATGGAGATTCTACCACCTCTCCGGGTAACCTGTTTCCATAGGTGACTGGTGCCTCCCGAGTCCAGCGTGGGGTACCAGATAGCTGATGGGGAGGAGGGTCCTCCAGCCACTAATCACCAACCAGGGGAGAGTCCCTCAGGCTCCCCTCAGAAGTCATGTGCCCCAGCCCCCTAACCAGTTGTATTGCCCTCTGGTGCACTGTCTCCAATTTGTCCACATCCTTTCTATAATGGGGGGCCCAAATCAGTACTCCAGATGTAGCCTTACTAGTACTGAATAGAGGGGTACTATAACTTCCCTAGATCTGCCAGCAACACTTCTACTAATACAGCCTAATATACTATTAGCCTTCTTCACAACAAAAGCACACTGTTGGTTCATATTCATCTTATTGTCCACTGTAACTCCCAGGTCCTTTTCTGCAGAGCTATTGCTTAGCCAGTTGGTCTGCAGCCTGTAAAAGTTCTTGGGACTATTCTGTCCTAAGTGCAAAATTTTGCATTTGTCCTTATTGAAACTCATGTAACTTCTTTTGGTCCAATCCTCCAATGTGTCTAGGTCTAACCATACCCTCCAGTATATCTACTAATCCCCCCAGCTTGGTGTCATAGAATCATAGAAAGTTAAGGTTGGAAGGGACCTCTGGAGGCTATCTAGTCCAACCCCCTGTGCAAAGCAGGGCCATCCCCAACTAGATTATCCCAGGCAAATCTTTGTTTAGGTGGGTCTTGGAAACCTCCAAGGATAGAGATTCCACAACCTCTCTGGGTAACCTGTTCCAGTCTTTTACTATCCTCCTAGTGAGAAAATTCTTCCTGATATCTAACCTAAACTTCCCTTGCTGCAACTTGAGACCATTGCTCCTTGTTTTGTCATCTGCCACCACTAGGCGGAAGTTAATGTAGACTGCCCGAAAATTTTAATGAGGCTTTTTTTTTTGGTGTGGTGCATTTTTGTTTGCATGAACAGTGCTTTTGAGTGAGTTAAGCCCCTGCGTGTCATTCCCCTCAGATTTCAGTAACAGGAATCAAATACCAATTTATCCCCTAGAATGTCCTAATCTTGTGATGTGATATCTTTCCTAATTTATTACAGCAGGAGGCACATGTGAACTGCCCAGGTTCTCTAGTCCCTGCCCCTGGACTCTCACAGGGCAGTCCTGATGCTCACTGGCAGTCTCCCCTGGGCACAGTCATGGTCACCCCAAAATCCTTGTCACTTGCACCCACCTATGCTCACATGTTGTCATCTCGTTCCATTAGTACATGATCCCAAAGACCCGTCTCAATCCCAAACACAAGCTGCGTGAATCCTCCCTCCCATTCCTTTTCCTTCCCTTCCCATCCCACCATGCTATAAATATATGGGGTTGTGTTTTTTCTTCCATTAACTAGAGTTAATCAAGAGTAAATTGGATGCTTATCTTGCTGGGATCCTATGACCCCAGCTGACTTCCTGCCCTTTGGGCAGGGGGCTGAACTCAATGATCTCCCGAGGTCCCTTCCAGCCCTGATGTCTATGAAATCTATGAAACTATAGCTGCTAAATAACTGCTTTCTCATAAGAGTAGTGGGTGGTGGGTGTTTGTTGCCGCCCCATTGATAGGCAATTGCTGTCAGTGTTGTTGGTGGTGCGGTTGTCTGGCTTTTTTTGTTTGTTTGTTTTTTCTGGACTGGACTACATTTCCCAGCATGCCCAAGTTCATTGGTCTTTTGTACAGTTTGCAATGGGGGCTCCCATTGGAACCCTCCAGTTTCCTGCCCAGGTATACCATCAGTCTGTTTGTGTAGTGCCACATATGGCTTTTGGAGGTGTGTTGTGAATTGTTTTATAAATTTTTTTTGGAATATTTTTCAAAATGTGGCTTGCTGTTTGGCTTGTTTCCCCCTCCCTGTGGGGCTCTTTCACATGTGGGTGATGGTGCATAATGCCCCCCTCTCCTAAAACACTCACAGTCTGAAAGCAGCAAACCCCTAGCCCAGTCCAGATTGCCTCCCCCTTCCCCTGACCATCCTCCCTTCTGCCCCCCATCTGCAATACTGCATGCCCCTATAGACAGACACAGATTTAAAGTGTAAAAAAAAATGTATTTTTATTTTATAACAAAGCACTCCTAGGGGTTGTTGTCAGCAATATATCCTGCCAGATAATCACGCACAAGGGCCACCCAGCCAGCCTCTCCTTGAGGATATCTCCTCGGTCCCTGTGCTGCTGCCCCACAACTCTATTGTCTGGTCACTGCCTGTTGCACTTCTTCCCACAAGTCCTTGAAAACCTCTCTGTGGCTCTCAGATATTGTGCAACAAGCAGGCTACCAGAATAAAGGTCAGTAGATTTTATTGATCCATCTTGAGCTGGCACGTAAGCGCCCTCCATTGTCCTTTCAGTTGGCTAAATGCACATTCCACAGCCATCCTGTAACTGCTGAGGCAGTAGTTGAAAGCCAGCTTCTGTGGGTCAGTAACACTCCCTCCATAAGGCTTCATAAGCTAGGGCTTTACAGGGTAGGTTCAGACTCTTTGCTTCTCTTCACTTTGTGAGCAAAAATAACTATAACTATATACAATATTAAAACGTGGGGAAAGAAAAGTTTTTTTTCAGTTTGGTATCCACTGTTTACTATCCACCCTTCACTGGCCTGTGGGCTTGTCCCTGGTGAGTTCTGCCCACAAAATTTTCTGTGAGGAGGGAGGAAAAAGGAAGAAGAGAAAGAGGAGGGGGGGCTTGGCGCACAGTTAAAAAATATGGACTTTTGCAACCTGCCCCCACACTCACACCTACATGAACGCACATGCATGCACACAAGCTCAGTGGGACATATTACCTAAATAACACCCAGAATGCTGCGTACTCTGGGTGTCAGATCTGGTAGGCAATGTCATGCTGCCCTTTGACTCATGGCTCTGGAGTGGGATGTGAAGATGAAGTTTAGGTTGCAGTATTGAAGGAAGTCATGTAACCACTCCCTCCCTCCCCTCCAAAGTTTCAGACTACTTGCAGAAAACTTACCATTACTGCTGCCGCTGCCACTGCCACCGGGAGCCATGGGCACTGCACTGGCAGAAAACAGGGGGTGCAGGGCTCGCAGCAGGTAGAGAGTACTGAGGGAGCTGGAGGACAGGAGGGTACATGGGTGGGGGGAGGACACAGACAAGAGGTGGCAGGGGGGTGCTGGCAATTAAGAGGGGATAGAAAATGATACTATAGCTCTCCCCCATTCTTTCAATAATAAAAATAAGAATAAAATAAGAATAATTGGTTGGACTGGTCAACCAAACAAACATGTCCTGACCTGATTGCAGAGGAAGGAGGGGTGAGGAGTGAAGGAGGGTAAAAAAGAACACACAGCTCCACCTACTGGCTGGAGGCTGGAATGCAGCGGCCCCACGTGGCAAAGGGGATTGATTAATTACAAGTCTTTGGAGTCTCTGGCTGTTTGCATGAACAAAATCCACAGATGGAGCAGCGTAACAGGAAAGCGACGCAATTTAAAACATCTCTGAGTAGCGTTAATTTAAGATGCTAAATGGACTTTACAGTGGTGGGAAATTCTGGGTTGTACAAACACAAACGCAGTTGCATTGACATAAATGGGAAATTTAGTTTTGTCTTCACATGCCCACTGAGAACAGTCTACTCCATCCTCTTTCAAACCTACCTTCATGTAGTTGAAAGCTGCTATTAAATCCCCTCTCAGTCTTCTTTTCTCCAAACTAAATAAGTCCAGTTCCCTTAGCCTCTCCTCGTAAGTCATATGCCTCAGCCCCAAACCATTTTTGTTGCCCTCCACTGGACTCTCCAATTTGTCCACATCCTTTCTGTAGTGGGGGGCCCAAAACTAAACAGGGCACTCCACATGTGGCCTCACCAATGCTGAATAGAGGGGAATAATCACAGATGATCTGCTGGCAACACACCTACCAATGCAGCCTAGTATGCTGTTAGCCTTCTTGGCAACAAGGGCACACTGTTGGCTCATATTCAAGTTATTGTCCACTGTAAGCTCTGGGTCCTTTTCTGCAGAGCTGCTGGCCAGCCAGTCAGCCCCCAGCCTGTACTGGTGCATGGGATTGCTGCGTCCTAAGTGCAAGACTTTGCACTTGTCCTTGTTGAACCTCCTGAGATTTCTTTTGGCCCAATCCTCCAATTTGTCTATGTTGCACTGAATCCTAGCCCTACCCTGCCAGCATATTTACTGCTCCCCCCAGATTGGTGTCATCTTCAGACTTGCTGAGGGTGAACTCTATGCCATCTTCCAGGTCATTGATTAAGACATTGACCAAAACTAGCCCCAGAACTGACCCCTGGGGCACTCCCTTGATACCGACTGCCATTAGACATTGAGCCTGATGCTCCAGCCAGTTGTCTGTTCATCTTATAGTTCCTTCATCCAGCCCATACTTCTTTAGCTTGCTTGGGAGAATGTTGTGGGAGACTGTATCAAAAGCCTTGCTAAAATCAACATATACCACATCCATTGGTCTCCCCGTGTCCACAGAGCCAGTCATTTAATTGTAGAAGGCAATCAGGTTTGTCAGGCATGACTTGCCCTTGCTGACTGTTCCTAATAACTTTCTTCTCCTCTGAGTGCTTAGAAATGGATTCTTTGAGGATCTGCTCCATGATTTTTCCAGGGACTGAGATGAGACTGACTGGTCTGTAGTTCCCTGGATCCTCCTTTTTCTCATATGGGCACTATGTTTGCCCTTTTCCAGTCATCTGGGACCTCTCCTGATTGCCATGAATTTTCAAAGATTATGGACAGTGATTCTGCAATCTCATCAGCCAACTCCCTCAGCACCCTTGGATGCATCCCATCTGGCCCCATGACTGGCATTTCTAAATAGTCCCTAACCTGTTCTTTCACCACTGTTGGCTGCTCACCTCCTCCCCCAAACTGTGCTCCTGGTGCCGTAGTTTGGGAGCCTATCTTGCCTGTGAAGACTCAGGCAAAAATGGCATTGAGCACTTCATCCTTTTTCTGCATCCTCTGTCACAACATTGCCTCCCCCATTCAGTAAGTGACCCACACTTTCCCTGATCCTCTTCTTGCTACCAACATACTTGTAGTTACCCTTCATATCCCTTGCTAGCTGCAACTCCAATCATGCTTTTGTCTTCCTGACTTCATTCTTGCATGCCTGAGCAATGTCTTATACTCCTTCCTAGTTATTTGTCCAAGTTTCCACTTCTTATAAGCTTCCTTTTTGTGATTTAGTTTACTGAAGAGGTCCCTGCTAAGCTAAGCTTATCTTCTGCCATACTTACTAGTCTTCCTGCATATCGGAAAGGTTTGTTCCTGGACTTTAAAGAAGTACAGCCAGCTCTCCTGGACTCCTCTCCTCCTCAGACTGGCTTCCCAAGGGATTCAGGAACATGAATTCCCCGAGCAAGTCAAAGTCTGTTTTTCTGAAGTCCGAAGTCTATACTCTGCTGCTCTCCTTCCGTCCTTTCCTCAGGATCCTGAACTCAATCATCTTGTGGTCACTGCTGCCCAAGTTGTCATCCACTACTACATTCCCCATCAATTCTTCCCTGTTTGTGATGTGACCAGCTGGTCAAGAACACGGCCCCTAGTTGGCCTTTCCAGTACTTGCACCAGAAAGCTGTTCCCAGTACTTTCCAAAAACTTCCTGTGCACCTGTGAATCACCTGTGCACTGCTGCATTGCCCTCCCAGTAGATGTCAGTGTGATTGAAGTTCCCCATGAGGAGAGGTTCCAGACAAACCACAGTCCAACCCCAACTCCTCAATGGTAGATTAGATGGAAGAAGGCTGCAGCAAGATGGAGATCTCCTGTCATCGAGGGTTCTCCCTTGCCACTGGGCTCAGATCTCCACCTTGTCAAGATGGTGGTTGCTGTTTCCATGCACCAGCTTCTTCGCATAAAACAATCACATGCAGACTTCTACCACAGTAAACAACACACTGTCCTGTACCATCCTCCAAGAGCCCTGTGGCTATGAAACAGTCGTGATGGAGAAAGAATTAGTGAATGGTGGTGAGTGGCGGTGTTTTCAATGCTGTGAAAAATACAGAAAGGCCTTGTCTCCACTGGAAAGGGTCTATCAGTACAGATGTGCTATAGCTTTCCTAAAAAACCTCCTAGGGGAGATGCAGCTTATTCTGGCATCTATATCATTTGCCAGTATAACATCAGTTCCAGAACAATATGAGCTAGATCAGCAAAAGAGTCCTTTGCTGACTTTAGTAATAAGTTAGACAAGGATTTTTTGGGGATGGTTTGGATAAGGATGATCCTGCCTGAGCCAGGGTGTTGGACTAGCTGACCTCTGGAGGTCCCTTTCAGCTGTACTTTTTTGTGATACTATAAGTGCATGTATATTAAGGCTTTTTCTGGAAT
Source organism: Crocodylus siamensis (assembly GCF_052110815.1). Classification (NCBI taxonomy): domain Eukaryota; kingdom Metazoa; phylum Chordata; order Crocodylia; family Crocodylidae; genus Crocodylus; species Crocodylus siamensis. The sequence continues at coordinate 124,312,304 of NC_143398.1, read as the reverse complement.
AGCTATGCTGAAAAAAATGTATTTGTTTCTGTCCTTCCCCAGACTCTCCTAACAGAGGTATGCTGGCAACAATTTAAGTGTAGGCCATGCCAAAGATATAATCCTTTCATGATGAGCGCATTGTAAGGCAGGGTTTGGCAACTTACAAGCCACAGGTTGTATCTGGACCATTAATCCATTGGATCTGGCCTGCAGATGTGAGATTTCAGTGGCATTTAGTGGACGTGGTCTTTAGCTGTGGACACTTTTCCCCATGCTGCTGTGGGGAGACTTGCTGACTCTGGATGGATCCTACTGCCTGTCCCACCTCTTATTCAAAGCGAATCATTCTGACCTGCTTTCTCTGCATGTGCAATTGCTCATTTTACAAGAAGATTAAAATGGCAACCATGGTGGGGGGCGGGGGCTTGTTTGTTTTGGTTTGGGCTTTTGGGAGGGGAGTCCAGTTTGGAAACTGGGCCATGAGGTAAATTTTGCTTTTTTTCTCTGGCACTGTAATTGGAGCAGTTCTGTGGGACATCAGTGGGAACCAAATTTTAGGAGGCTGTGAAAGGAACACTTACTTCCTGTATAGGTTAAAGCCTATGTCAGTGAAGGTTTCCCATGCAGTCAGTTATGAGAATTGGTTGGGTCTTATGACCAGAGGATCTAAGAGGATATATAATAATTCTTTCTTTATCCCATAAAAGGGTCCAGAGAAGCTATGGAAACTACTTGAACATGTAGCAATAGAGTAGCTTCCACAGATCAGCTCCAGAACCTTGACCCTGAAGCATGCTCCTTTCCACTCTGCCTCTGAAGATTGCCCAGAAACCAGCTGAGTTACTTGATAAATCTATTTCCTGTTTAAGATCAGCTCAAAGTTCATTTCCAGGTCTAAACTTTCCCAGACCTCTGAAAAGTGAAGACCCAGGTGTTTTGTTCACCCCATTATAGACAGAGGCAATGGAATAAAAAGAGGGAACGGGACTGAAAGTAAGAAGGAGGGCTGAAAGGTGCTGAATGAGACATAGTTTGACTTAATTTATTTGGATTCTTTTTCATTGTGAGGCACCATGGCTGAGGAGAAATTGCTGCTTGGCATACAAGATGGCAATACTAAAGGAGGATAGCTCAGGAAGTTCATGTGCTCTTTGGATAGCCTCCAGAGATGTTTAGCAACATGGGAACAGAAGCTGAGGCAGCGGGGTGTTGGGTGACAGCCAGCAACAGCGGGATCAGTGAGACAGATGGTACAGCGAGAAAAGGAGAAAAGGTTTGAAAAATAAAGAGAGAAGAAAATAGAAATATTGGTGAGTAGGAGTTGTTGAGGAAATCATCACCTGGAGATGCACCTGGGTCATCCCTTGGACTGCCAGGGGCAGATACTGCAGTTGATAGCATGTCAGGGGATCAGTGTGCCAACACAGTCCCACTGAAATGGTTGCTTGATATGGATGTAACAGCTTGTTTACTTGCTTGCATGCTGTTTGCCAGTCAAGACCCAGATCTTGCAGTCAATATTCCTTGATATCACTCTGGAAAAATCACATTTAACAATTCCTCAGGCACCACAGGATATGGCAGCATATCTTGCAAAGTTGGACACAAGTATATAATTTGCTTCATCAGCGGGGTCACTTAATTAAGTTGTCTTGCAGGGAGCTGATTTAAGCTTATATTAATAGTGAATGGAAATGACTCTTGCTTAATCATAAGAGTCTTTAATATAAATTCCATTTAACAGAGGTGTGCTTGATGGGCAGCAAATGGTAAGAGATATTTAACTGTCAAGGTATGAAATTCTTATGTTCTCTCTTTCAATGAAGAAATGGTGAATTTAGCCAACTTAGACTCAGTTTCTCCATCGTAAAACAAGGGTAATAATATTTCCATTATGGACAATTCTTTATGATTCTTGACTGTAGTGTTAGGTAAGCACAGATATTATTCCAGTGGGTATATATTTGTAACTTGGATTCTTCCTTGTGGTATATTATACATAGTTCTTAGAACAACCCTGAGTCATTTGAAGCAAGGTCATCTGAGTAGCCTAACCTCATAATCCAGTTTTCTACCAGGTTAGCAGGGTGGCAGAACAGACTGGCAGGGGTTAAAATGCTTGACAACTTTTGCAGCTGGAGTCCAGTTTCAGGGCTCAGCTGTTAGTTATCTGGAAGATGAGAGGGACTGGGGGAGAGGGGTTGTTAGACTCAAGATGGAAAGGAAGAGACTGCATAGTCTAGCTTCTACTAGAAAATCTGTGCTTTATTTGTGTTCTGAAAAAGCCTCTTCTACTTTGTTCTCTCGTTTGTGCCCTGGAGAAGGAAATCTTATAACAAACCCCAAAAACTAAATCTGGGAAAGGGCAAAGAGATTCTTATTCTGGTGCATAGGGAGCAATATTCCCTGCAGACTGGGAAGCTCACCCTGCAGACAAGGAGTGACTGTAACCCTACAATCCCAACTGTAGCATGCAGTAGAGGATAACACTGAAGAAACAGCAAGCATTACCATCAGAAATTCTGAGCCAAATCCTACACTCTCTACTCAAACTGCTTCCATTATCTCCAGGGGAGCTTTGTCTAGTAAGGACTGTAAGATTTGCTCCATACAGTCTGTATTTTGGATATGTGTAGATGTTAAAGGGAAGCATCATTTTTTTTCTTATGAAGAGTAGTAGCAGTATATATATACAATAAAATAAAAAATCCTAAATAGCTACAGAAATGAAATCCTTGCCCATTCTCCTGTCAAACTTTGTTCCTAAAGATATTCACAGGGCTGACACCCTTCCTTTTAATATGTGCTTGCATTTCTACCCATATATCTCCAGACGGATAATATACACACTGTAACTTTGAGTCAGCCTTTACAGATAGTGACTAAAAATGCGACTTTTGGCACCTGTCTAATGTCTGGTCTGGCTTCAGGTAGAGCTGATGGTGGCACATAAAATAAAGACAAATGTGAAATTCTTCCTGCCCAATAGCTGTTTGCTTTGTCTGTAAGACTATAATAAATAATAAAGCTGTTGTCAAAGGTACTAACAGCAGTAAAGTTAAACATAAGGCAATGTTTTTTCTGTTATTTAGCTTAGCCTGTGTTCTTCCCAGACCTAAAGAGAAGCACTTTTTGTGCTCAAAAGCTGGTCCAACATTTTTCCCAAAAATACTGGGAAATAAAAAAGATCACAAAAAGACTCTTGTCCTACTGCAGGAGTGTCTGATTTCAGCAGCCAGGGGCTGCACATCTTCTCCTCCCCCACTGCTCCCATGCACTTGCCTCTGCCTTGTGGACTTCTCTGTCATGTGGCCTCCCCCACCACATGGATGCCCCCTCCTAAATGCCCCCCCAGTTTCCCTCACCACATGGGTTTCCATGCACCCTCCCTGCCACCATATGGCCTCCCCTGTGCCCACCCCCACCACATAATCTTCCCCACACTCCCTTGCTGCATGGGCTTCCTTGTTCCTGTCCTCCCCCAACTGTGTGACTTTCCAGCAACCACCCTATGTGTGCCCCCCTGCCCTATGTGCTTTCTTGTACCACCTCGTCCCCCCCAGCTTTTATGTCTGTCCTCTTGCATGAGGCACCTGTAGCTCCTACTGTCATGAAGGACTGAATATGCTCCAACTTTTCCTAACAGGGGTGATGCATAGGGGCTGCACGCAGGTGCACCTGCATCCCCTATGGGTGGTCACCACTCACCATCCTGCCGTCGGCACTGCTGATGGCATACGAGGGCAGTCCATGATCACCCCTGGCCACCACTGCCACTGCTGGAGGTGTCTGTGGCTGATCGCCAATCCCTGGATGGCACTTGCCACCCCCTGCCAACCAACAGTGCTGGCGGTATCTGCAGGAGCTCCCTGCTTACCGTGGCTGGGTTCCTGCCACCACTGCTGCACTCCCGCCAGCACAACAGTGCACCCCCAGCCACTGGGGGCACATGCCATTCATATTTCCTAAGGTCCCTGGAATTGCATTTATCCTCACTGTTTTGTGCAATTTCAGTTAAATAAGGATAATATTACTTAGCTGTCATAGGGAGTTATTGTAAGAATGAATGAATTGACAGTACTGAAGTTCCTCAAAGATGAAAAGTGCCATTGAACTTTTAACTTGAAGAAAAATAAGACATGAGTTAGGATCTCACTTTGTACTTGGACATGGTAAGTCAGCATATTGATAGCCACCCTGAAGCAGGGAAAGTGTGAGGGTTTTAAATCCAGCTATTAAGTACTGTTCTAGATTTACCCTGACAGAGTTATACTTGAAGCCAGTGGCACCAAACTTTTTTGGCGGTGGTGCCACAAATTAACACCCTTCTTGAGTGCCACTCTGATCCCCTTTTCTTGCTCAATCTTGCTTTCTGCTCCCTGCCATGTGTTCCCTGTCAGATCTGCTGTTTTGCTTTCTGCTTACTGTCCTATCTACTATTGTGCTACAGGTCCTCTCCCCAGTCTCTGTTACAGAGGCTGTCCTTTCTACTTCTAGTATGTGCACCACAGGTTGTCTACCCCTGCCTTAAGATGACAATTCATCTGTGTGGGGGGGTGGTTTGTGTGGGTTTTTTTTTTTCAAATCTTCTCTTCCACACATAGAAATGTTCTGGAAGTAGTGGCTGAGCCCTGGAGGACAAGTGAGAGAATATAACTTGCCTCATTTTGCAGATCAGTTGAGTAGCAGTCACAAGGTTGCAGAGGGTGTCTGGGTCACACTTTGACCCTCTGGGTAAAACCTACAGAACCCATCAGAACATGGATCAACTGACTGAGCCAGTGCCTGGTAGAGTCTCCTAGGAAATATAAGCTTTACCACTTTAGTGCAAAATTCACTTTCTTTTATTAACAAAGCTAAATTCTTCCTGTATGCACACAGACAAAGAACTCAAACCCACGCACAAACATGCAAACAAACCTTAAGCTACTGGTCTTATGAAGCTGCCAAGGAAGAAAAGGAGATTGTTTCTGTGATTCTGTTTTTAAATATTTGGGAGGTGTTCAGTTCTACAGCTTTGGGGATTATACAGGTACTTAAGTACAATCTATGAGAGCTCCAACTGTAGCACCAACACCAATTTAAATATCTGAGCTATGAAATCCTCCACTTAAATGGTAACAGAAATTAGGGCTAGCTTCCCGGATTAAGGATAATAAGAAGTCCTTCTTCAAATACATAGTGGGGAAAAAGAAGATTCTGGGTAATGTGGGGCCCCTGCAGGACGTGTTGGGGAATTTGATTGTCACACCAGACGACAAAGCTAACATGTTTAACGATTTCTTTGCCTCCGTCTTCCTAAGTAGGGACCAGAACAGTCACCTCCCTGCTGGGCCCCCCTTGGGCCCCGGGGGAGGCACACCTGGGCCATGGGTTAGTAAGGAACTAGTTAGGGAACTTCTGGAGGGACTGGATGTGTTCAAGTCAGCCAGTCTGGATGATCTCCACCCTACAGTACTAAAGGAATTGGCCGAGGTCATTGCAGGACCCTTGGCACGGCTTTATGAGCACTTGTGGTGCTCTGGTGTGGTGCCGGAGGACTGGAAGAGGGCCAACGTGGTTCCCATCTTCAAAAAGGGGAAAAAGGAGGACCTGGGAAACTATAGGCCAGTTAGTCTTACCTCGATCCTAGACAAGCTGTTTGAGAAAATTATTCTGGCACACATCCATGAGGGGCCTGCAGGGGAGATTATGCTTAGGGGCAACCAACACGGGTTCATCAGTGGCAGGTCCTGTCAGACCAACCTGGTGGCCTTTTACGATCAGATCACCAAATCATTAGATGCAGGGGTAGCAGTGGATATAATCTTCCTGGACTTCCGGAAGGCTTTCAACACTGTCTCTCACCCCGTTCTCATTAAGAAACTGGGGGACTGTGGTGTCGACGCCCACACAGTCAAATGGGTCGCCAACTGGCTGGAGGGCCACACCCAGAGGGTGGTAGTGGATGGGTCCTACTCAACCTGGAAGGACGTGGGCAGTGGGGTTCCACAGGGCTCAGTCCTCGGGCCCGCACTGTTCAACATCTTCATCAGTGACTTGGACGAGGGGGTAAAAAGCACCCTGTTCAAATTTGCTGATGACACTAAGATGTGGGGGGACGTGGGCACACTAGAAGGAAGCAACAGGCTACAATCGGACCTGGACAGGTTACAAGGGTGGGCAGATGAGAATAGGATGGGATTCAACACAGACAAGTGCAAAGTGATGCACCTGGGGAGGAATAACCGGCACCATACCTACAGGTTGGGGAACTCCCCTCTTGTCAGCACAGAGGTGGAAAAGCATCTTGGAGCCATCATTGACTCCAAGATGAACATGGGCCAGCAGTGTGGGGAGGCAGTCAGGAAGGCCAACCATACCTTGTCATGCATCCACAGATGCATCTCGAGCAGGTCCAAAGAGGTGATCCTCCCCCTCTATGCAGAAGTGGTCAGGCCGCAGCTGGAGTACTGCGTCCAGTTCTGGGCACCGCACTTCAAGAGGGATGTGGACAACTTGAAGAGGGTCCAGAGGAAGGCCACTCGCATGATCAGGGGGCAGGACCTGAACCTGTTCAGCCTCCAAAAGAGAAGGCTGAGGGGGGATCTAGTGGCCTGTTACAAACTAGTCAGAGGGGACCAGCAGGCACTGGGGAAGTCCCTGTTCCCCTGAGCACTGCCAGGAGTGACCAGGAATAACAGTCACAAGCTGGCAGAGGGTAGATTTAGGCTAGATATCAGGAGGCGCTACTTCATGGTCAGGGCGGCTAGGATCTGGAACCAACTTCCAAGAGAAGTGATGCAGGCTTCTACCCTGGGGGTTTTTAAGAGGAGGTTAGATGAACATCTTGCTGGAGTCATTTGATCCCAGTACTCTTTCCTGCCATGGCAGGGGGTCGGACTAGATGATCTACTCAGGTCCCTTCCGACCCTAGAAACTACGAAACTATGAAGAAACAATGACTTTAAACTACTGTTCTGCACCCTTGAATCTGTGAAAGTCTCAAGTTTGGCCAAAGTCTGCTCTAGGACGCACAGTCCAAAATGGCCTTCTAGCAGTCAGTTGGATTGCTGGAATGCAGCAGCCTGTGGCTCAATCACTGGCCAACGTAAGAAAAACTGTTTAAAAAACTCTTTAAAAATACTTGGGTTTCCTGGGGGCAGCAAGTAGTATGGAGCTGGCTATGTCAGCTTTACAGCAAATGTTGATTCCAGGAAACCCCTACTGTCCTGTAAGGACAACTTTTTCCCAACTTGGAGCAATGCAAAGGGATGAGATATGGGTAAGGAGTTAGCACTCCAACCTGCACACTCAGATACCTCTGTATAGCTTATATCCTCCTGTGTATCACTCATGAATTTAGTGAACTGAGCCCAGGGAGGCTAAGCTGGTGTAAATATATGTTAAGAGATGCTGCAAGAGAAGAAAATAGGAGGGTGCTGGTTAAAGTGGGAGGTGGCCTGTGTTAACTTACACCTTTCTGTTTACTTTTCTTGCTCCATACCTTTCCTATCCCTCAGCATGCTTAGACACAGATCCACCTCTGAAATTGGCATTTAGACTCTGCAGAATCACTAATTTAAGCCCTGGCAGGGTTGACATGTTCCTCTGTAATTCCAAGGTAGAAACATGGAGTCCATGTAGTTTGCATGGAACTGTTTTAAATGAAACGGTCACATTAACAATCTGCAGAACACCAAAGATCTTGTGACAATTTTGGTTTTTCTCTGTCATCAGCCAAAACCTCCCCAACACCCCTGCCCTTCCCCAGTACTGTTTATCTGGCATGTAGCTTGGTTGATGGCTTCTCAAACCTGTGTACAATATGCTGGTTTGGCAGGTGTAGTATTGTATTAAAAAATGCTTTTGGTTGAAAGGTACTCTCTGCACGTACCAGCCTCATCATCAGCTAATGCAAATTGATGCTGCATTGCCATCAGTGAAGGTAGGATGATTGATAGGAACTAAGAATCTGGTCCATCGAACATTAGTATTAAAATTCACAACACTGCCTAGACTTCACTGTTTAAAGATTATTATCTGAGTTGCCCTATTTAATCGTGGAATATGAAACAGGCCTATAAGTAATTTAAAGAGGAGAGGACTTGAAGATCTGAAATATTTTTCTCTGTCTGCCAAACTGGAAGTTGACTTTACAATAAAACTATCCTAAACCATCTTTTTTTTCTTTATGTCATGTCTCTCTCTCAACCCCTAAAACTAGCCAGACATTTTTCTTAATATCCTCTTGTACAAGAATATGCTAAAAATTATTCTCTTGATCTGAAGGCTTTGTTTGCCATGTATGAAGTCCACGAGCATACTTTTACAGCTAAGTTGCAAATCCATGAAAAATAGATTTATCATCTATGTATAAAATAATTTGGCCATCCCTGAAACCAAGATCCACAAGATTCTTTGGTTTCTATATGCAACATTCCCCCACCCTCCCTTTGATAAACTATGATTAAAACAGCAAAATATAGAGACAAAGGCCACTGAAAAATGTGTTATAACCAGGGACCCGTGTTTTCTATTTCCCACAGAAAAATGGGGGAAAAGGGCAGATTTTCCCTTTTAACTAAGAAAAATCTGGATTTTTCATTTTAACAGAGAAACGCATGGATTATCCACTTTTGCAAAGAGCTCTCTGCAGCCTTGCAGAGTTCCAGCCTGCAAGGGGCTGTGGGGAGCAGGAAAAGGGTGGTCAGGCACAGGGCACCATAAGCAAGTGCATGCTCACACATGCACGTGGCCACCAGGCAGCATGGAGAGCAGCTCCTGCAAGTAAGTCTGGTTGTGGGGGGAGAGGAAATTGAGGCTCCCATAGGTAGGAATGGAGGGAGTTGGGAAGGCTGGGGCTGGGGCTGTAGGTGCAGCCCGGCTGGGGCAGTGTGTGAGACCTGGAGCCAGAATGCATGGCTGCAGGGCTCTGGCAGGGAGCAAGAAGGAGCCCCAGGCAGTTTGTCCAAGGGGCAGGGAGGCTGGCTCCAGGGAGGGGCAGCGGGGGCACGTGTCCCCCAGATCTGTGCATGGGGGTGGGGGCGGGGGGCAGGCTGCCCTCTGCAGGCTTGGGCTTCCCTCCCTGCTGTCTTCTGCACAGGGCCTCTGCAGCCCAGAGGGAGGGACCCAGCAGGCAGGGCAGAGCAAGGCCAGGAGGGGAAGCTCTTTGCTGCTGCAAGGACCACATCACCGTAATGAGGTGCCCCCTGCCTGCCCAGCAGTAGTGGGGCTGGCGGCATGGAATTGTGCCCCTCACTGCTGCCAGGTAAGCAGGCAATGCCTCGTCATGTCAAGTGCAGGGCTCCTGGTGGTGGCACCAAGCTTCCCCGCCTGTCCCCACTCTGCCCTGCCATGCTGGGTCCTACCTGCTGAGCCACAGAGGCCCCGGGGGAGGACCAGCAGGGCAGGGAGCCCAAGCTTGCAGCAGGCAGCTGCATCTACCCTCACCCCCCTGACAGGCTTTACCCTGGCTGTGCCACATATGGGAGGGGCTTGAGCCAGGCCCTGCATTCCACTCCACTCAAGCCCAGGAGTGAGAGGCCTGGGCTTGTATCCTGGTGAGTGAAGGAGGCAAGGGGAGCTCTGATTTTCCATGATAAAAAACCCAAAATCAAATAACAAAATGTATAAGTACTTAGAATATATTTTACTGTAATGATTGAGGCACTGGTAGGCTTCCAAATTGCTTTAAAATTGTAAATACCTTAACAAAACATTGTGTTCAATTGATACCTATATATATATAGTGGTCTGTTATTTTAATCATGGATTAAATTAGAGAATTTGTGATTTTAATCAGAGTTGTTGGTTGTAGCCATGTTGGTCTAAGGACATAGGCAGACAACGTTCTTTGGGTAGATATGATATCTTTTATTAAACCAACCAGATAGTTGGAAAAATTGTTCTTTGTCAGCTTTTGGGCACAGGGAGCGCAAACTCTCCATATGCCTGAAGAAGGAAGTTTGTACCCAAAAGCTGGCAAAGAACAATTTCTCCAACTATTTAGTTGGTCTAGTATAAGATATCACACTGTGCTATCTTTCTACTGGTGGTCTAGTGGATATGTTAAATATAATTAATATATAATATATATATGATAACATGAATTAGAGTTAGGGCCCAACTCTGTCATCTATATCTATATCTATCTATCTATCTATATATATATACTCAAATCTGCACTTAATGATTTACAACTAGTATTTTGATCATTTCTGGTGGGTCTTTCCTGAGTGAAATCTGGACACTTAACTTTGATACCAAGTTTGTATTCTGGACCACGGGTACCAAACTTTCACATGCCGGCCTCCTTGTTATAGCCAGTTTGGATCCAGATTTTTGAGTTGATGATTTGTCCAAAATACAAAACACTTAATTGAACCAAACCTCCACACTGTTTTCACGTTTGCTCATTACTACAGACTTACCACTGAAAGGAAAATATCTTGAAAAGACAATAGCATCCCTTAAGGGAGGACAAAAATCTGATGAGATTTCTTTAAAAATGCCATACAAAATATTTCAAATATTCATGAGAACTCAGTCTTGAAACTATGCTGAAGAAAAGAGGCATTCTTACCCAGCCCCCACATAGCTAAAACTCTGCTTTGATAGGCTAATCTTTGTAGCTCATGCATTCAATTGAGGTTGGTGAGTATCTGAGCCAACACCCTGAATAAAAAGCAGAGCATTTAGTATTTAAACATTCCCTTTAATCCTTGTAGCAAAGGGCTTTCTGTTTTTGTTTTTCTTTTTTTGAAGAAATGCATATATTTGGGGTTCTCTTTAAAAATATCTTACCTCTGTGAACCAATCTATTAGATTATTACACTCCATTTATTTCAGATCCTTCTTTAAGATACTCTTTTGCAATGCAATGTACAAGAACTCAGTCCAAATATAATAGCTGAACAGAGGTGCATTCAAGGAAAGGGCAGTGTGATGATTAGAGGAAGTCAATATTTATGCCTTCCTCCAATGAAGTCATGGCTCTGTAATTCACTGCATGCAAGTATACTGCTGTGCTTATAAATGGTGAGCTGGATGATTAGAGTCTTAATAAATAAAATAACCCACATACATATCCCATTAAAAATAGAAAGATACTGATTGCAACAGGCATTGTACTGGGGCATATATACACACCTATCTGATTTTCTGTTTCTCTTCTCTGCCCTTTGTATGTTACTTATTTCCCTAGATCTTAAGCTCTTATGGACAAAGGACCATAATCTTCTATGGATACAGACAAATCTATGCTTTAGCTGCTTTAAAAGGAAAAGGAGCTGCTTCTTGGGACTCTGTTACTCTGTAGTTGTTATATCTGCATGACTCTGTAGTAATACATATTAGTTAAATCTCCCTAATTTTGATTTTGAATGAAGCTGGGTTACAGTTGGAGCAGTTTTGCTATGTATGTATTGCTAGGAAATTGCTGCAGATGTAATAGTTGCATTGTATCAGCTTATATCAACATCTTTTAATATTGGTACAATTTTTACAGCTGCAAGTACCCTCTTTTTTGTACAGTGCCTAGGTCAAGTCTCTGAAGACTAGTCTGGGACAGACATTGCATAAACTAGTTTCAGCCAAATCAGTTAAGTCTGATACTACATTCAACCAGGTTTATCTCAAACAGGTTTCAGCCATTCTCAAACTGGTTTGTGCGCACTGAGCATCTGTTCTGTTACAGGTTTAAACCAGCTTCTGATCACTTAAATCAGTTTGCGTGTAATATCTGTCCCTAGCCTACGGCAATATTCAGTTTTCCCAAGTATTATTTGAGCTGTTCATTCAAAGTGATAGAAGTTTTGAGGAGGAGATAGGTTTAAGCCACAAAGTTCATGTGCTAACCAGTTCTGAACTTTCGTAAAGCTACGTTCATCTTTATCACTCCCAAATATTTCTCCCATGTTTTTTCTTTTAACAGTGAGACAGAGAGATGAGCCTCAAACAAAAGTCCAATTCAAACTCCTTTCATCTCCCTTCCAAAGTTCAGACATACTTAGACCTGGGCTTTGTCAAAACTCATCTGTTTAAAAAACAGGCTTTGAAGAACCCCTGGGAGTGGTAGATGATACTGGTTTCTGGAAGGGTGAAAAATAAATTTAAGGTAAAATATGTAGGCACAAGGAGAATTAAGATTCCTTCGCATCTATTTCCCCCCCCCTTTTTTTTTTTTAGGACTGCGGTACAACAGGACACTTTCAGATCAAGCAAAACTGTTGAAGGGAAGAAAAATACAAGCTAAGATCTTAGAGTACTAAGTACTTCTGTTCACTGACTATAAACTCACAACACATGAGAATCTACAAAGTCTTTAGCTAGCAGTGTGCTGATACAGTAAGCAAGAAATGGAAGAGGTGAAGAATAGAATTATTTTTAGTAATTTTTACCATTAACTTAATGTTGGTTGAGCAAACTAAATAGCAATCTTTTTAATAGAAAAGATGAAAGAAAAAGAGAGAAGGTAAGAGAGAATCTTGATTGTTTTGACCAGTTCCCACCCTGAAAGAACTCTTCGTTTTGAATTTCACAGCCACAAGTTCTAAATAAGCTTCAGCACTTTACTAATTCTGCATGTCAAGGTGCTCAGAGTCAAGCCTGGAGGCCAAATATATCCTGTGGTGTCCTAACCTCTGCATTCCAGGGTCAGTCCCTCCCTGTAATTGTAGTAGGGCAGGGGTGTTCGTATTTTTATAGACTACAGTTGTTTTTAGCCAAATTATACCCAGTTTTCCTTTATAACAAGAGAATCATTTTATAAGGGACTCTCACAGAAATCTTTCCCATTACGTCAACATTCCTTCTGCCCTCACTTCCTCAAGCTACTTATTAATTATCCTCAATGTAGTTCTATACTTGATAAGGAACAACTGCCACAGCAGGTAAATGTCTCATGGTATCAACTGGTGGTGGTGGTAAACTCATTAGAAAGATAGTTCCTAGTTCATTCTGTCTACTTTCATATCTTAAGCCTTTACACAGTCAAGATTCAGATTTGGCTATGGCATGGAGATGAATTTACTGGCACTAATATAATAACTTCCATAAAGAATATACACTCAAAGAAAAGTTATGTGCTTGATGCAGAAATGACTGTATTAGGGTTTTTTGTCCTGTATTCTGCTGCTCAGACTAGCCTAGAGGATTCAGTATTAGTCAGTAAATGGAAAGTGCTCAGACCACAATGTTGATACTGCTCATGCCTGTCAGTTGCTTTCATTATTATTGATTGCAAAGAGCTGCTAGCAGACCTAACAGGAATGGATGGCATAACACTAATGGGCCTTAATCATTCCTCTCAGACAGATCCCACAGATGCTCATCATCTATGCTGCTCAACTGCTTCATGTATAGTCCCACAAGAATCATTCCTGCCTTCTCTCCTTTAAAAATCTTGAGAGAGGGTGTGTAGTGCCACAGATTACTATGGCACCAATATTTATAAAACATCTGTTTTTAAGCTCCCTTCTCAGCTGGTATGACTAGTGCCTTGCCACATGTGAGACAATGCCAGCAAGAGAGAAGATCCTGATCAAAAACACTTATCCCAGTAAAGAGAGGAGTATGCTGGAAGGAAGAGGAAATAGCTTCTAGACCATGACCACATCCTTTATAAGAGTTTATCTTGTACTGGAATCAACACTGATCTTTGAAAATCCATTAATTCTGGAAGCTAGAGACAGCATCTTCCAGAGGTGAAAGAAGTACAAATGGTTGAAATGAAAGTTGAAACAGCAAATTTTGTGCAAAAGCAAGCTTTAGAAACCAGCTATCCTAAGATTCCTGCTTTCACCCATCTTTCTATCTAACTAGTAAGGATAGTTTCATAGTTGGTAGGGTCAGAAGGGACCTAAACAGATCAAGTCCAACCCCCTGCCACTGGCAGGAAAGGGTGCTGGAGTCAAATGACTCTGGCTAGATGATCATCCAGCCTCCTTTTGAAGACCTCCAAGGTAGGGGCGAGCACCACTTCCCTTGGAAGTTGGTTCCAGATCCTAGCCGCCCTGACTGTGAAGTAGTGCCTCCTGATAGCTAGCCTGAATCTACTCTCAGTCAACTGATGGCCGTTGTTCCTTGTTACTCCTAGTAGTGCTCAGGGGAACAGGGACTCTCCCATTGCCTTCTGGTCCCCCTTGGCAAGTTTATAGGTGGCCACCAAATCCCCTCTCAGGCTTATTTTGTGGAAACTGAAGAGGTTCAGATCCCATAGCCTCTCCTCATAGGGCCTACCCTGCTGCCCCCTGATCATGCAACTGGCCCTCCTCTGGACTCTCTCGATGCTATCCACATCCGTCCAGAAGTGCGGCACCGAGAACTGGATGCAGTACTCTAACTGCAGCCTGACCAATGTCACATAGAGGGGGAGGATCACCTCCTTGGACCTGCTCATGACGCATCTATGGATGCATGACAAGGTGCAGTTAGCCTTCCTGATTGCATCCCCATGCTGCCGGCCCATGTTCATCTTAGCATCAATAAGGACTCCAAGATCCTTTTCTGCCTCTGTGCTGACAAGGAGGGAGTTCCCCAGCCTGTAGGTATGCTGCTGGTTCTTCCTCCAGTGGTGCAACACCTTGCACGTGTCCATACTGAAACCCATCCTATTCTCATCTGCCCAACCCTGTAATCTGTCCAAATCAAGTTGTAGCCTGTCCCTCTCTTCCAGCATGCTCACTTCTCCCCACATCTTAGTGTCATCTATGAACTTGAACAAGGTGCTTTTCACCCCCTCGTCCAAGTCACCGATGAAGATATTGAACAGTGCGGGCCCTGGGGAACCCCACTGCCCACGTCCCTCCAGGTCAAAAATGACCCATCCACCACCACTCACCCTGCAGCCAATTTGAGACCCATTTGACTGTGTAGGCGTCGACACCACAGTCGCCTAATTTATTAATAGAGGATAGAGTGAGAGACAGTGTCAAAGGCCTTCCTAAAGTCCAGAAAAACTACGTCCACTGCAACACCTGCATCCAAGTCTTTTGTGACCTGGTCATAGAAGGCCACCAGGTTGGTCTGACAGGACCTGCCTCTGATGAACCCATGTTGGTTGCCTCTAAGCATAATCTCCCCTGCTGGTCCCTTGCAGATGTGCTCCTGGATAATTTTCTCAAAGAGCTTCCCCAGGACCGAGGTAAAACTAATGGGCCTATAGTTTCCTGGGTCCTCTTTCCTCCCTTTTTTGAAAATGGGGACCACATCAGCCCTTTTCCAGTCCTCTGGCACCTCGCCAGAGCACCACGAGTGCTCATAAAGCTGTGCCAGAGGTCCCACAATGACTTCTGCCAATTCCCTTAGATACACATCCTTGAAATGTTCCGGAGATCCTCATAATTTCCAGTTAAAAAAAAAAAAGGATATGTGAAGTAGGTGAGGACATGAGCCAACTAGATATTGTTGCTGTCCTTGTTTTTTTCCAATGTTCAAGTGCCTATGAAAATGCAGAATGTTGGAGACTAATCAATGAATTAACAGGCTTTTTATTTTATTAACTCTTTTTGGGCCCAAATATCTTTGTTTCTAAACTAATTACTATTTTTAATTATCAAGAATGTTAGATATAGTTATGTACCCTAGCACAGTTGTTCATTTCTGGGAAGGTTAATTGGATCCATTTACTATATTTCCTCAAAAATAAACATCCCTGTAATGACAGTATTTATAGAAGTGAGCCCACAGAAGATGATTGATAATAAAAAAGTAACACAGAAGACATCTTTTCCTTTCATCCTGACAAACAAATTAGTTGTGTATAATAACTGTTGGGGTTTGATTTTGCTCTCATTTACAGTGGTGAGGATTCAGAGTAGCTTCACCCACTTTAATGCCATTACTCTAGTCATAAAAGTGTAAGTAGATTCTAACCCTCAGACTCTGAAATAAAATACAGAATAGAAGTGTTAGCATGCTAAGCAACGCTTATCTTCTCCTATTTTGTATCTGATGAGATACTTGACTGAACTGATTCAGCTCCACTAACCATTGGAAAAATGTAGTCAGAGCACGTGAAATGTAGTGTTGTTTTAATAGAATATTCCCCTTCACCTTTTCCTTCTATTTCTTCTTGCACTGTATTAAAAATGCATTTCTTTTCTGTATTTATCAGCTTGACTTGATTGTCACATTCTCAAGGGATGAGTATTTCAGCAATACATTCTAAGAATAAATATTCCATGTGCCAGGTGGATTTAAAGAACTAGAGTATGGACATTTAAACATGGGTAGACCTAGTAAATGATTTTATCCTTTCCCCTTTCCCACCAACACTGCATGGTGGGATTCCCCTTATCTATGTTATCTTGTATGTTGTCCTGTCTAGTTTTAAATCATTCATATAAAAAGACCTGATAAAAACATCATATTTACTCAAATACAAGACAAGGTATTTTTCCCCATTCAATGTCTGAGGAAAAAGAAACCTCATCCTGGATTTGAAGATGACCTGGGGCAGGCAGCTGCTGCAGCACTGGTTCCAGCTCTGGCCCCAACCTTGTGGGAGGGGAGCATGTGGAAGACCTGTCGTGCAGCGGGAGGGGAGCATAGGGAGACTGCGTGGTGCTGGAAGGGAGCTGCTGGACCCCCAGCTCTGGTCCCAACCTAGGGCCAGGGCTGGTGCTGCCACCATTACCGGCTAGGGCCACAGTCACCACGCAGGGTAACATAACTCCTATGCCGGAGGCTGGAGATGGAGCCAGAACCAGAGCCACTGCATATGGTAAACGGTGGGGGTGGGGAGCAAATGGTAGTGGGGCAAGCTATGGTGGGGGAGGAACGAAAGGAGCAAGTGGTGGTGAGAAGGAGAGACCATGGGGAGGCAAGTGGCAGGCAGGCAGGTATTAAGGAAGGAGAGCGGTCACTGGTGGGGCAAGTGAGGATCGGAAAGAGGGAAGGGAGAGGATGAATTTAAGATGACTCTCCAATAATTAGATTCTATACATGGAAAACAAATTTATCATTTATAACAAATTATAATTTTCCATGTGTACAATCTAATTACTGGGGGGTCATCATAAATTTGAAGTTGTCTTGGATGTAGGCAAATATGGTATTAAAGGGGATAAGCACACAAAAATATAGGGCATTTTTACACCTGCTTTGAGAGGCCCAGGGGGGTGCTTTAATTAGCAAACCACACTAATTAGGAGCACCTGATCATCACATGAATCAGCTTCTCCCATGCTGAAAAATGGTGGCAGGGCGCTTTGAACTAAAGCTTATCAAACGAGCTTTAGTTCAAAGTGCTCTACTGCCATTTTTCATCATGGGGGATGCTGATACATGTGACACTGGAGTCTGCTGAAGCACAGTAATTTCAGTGCTCCAGCAGATCCAATTAATCAAGTCTGCCGCAACACACTGGATGTCTAGGCTACCGCGGGGCTGGCCACACCCCCTGCCTGCCATTCAAGCAGCAAGCAGGGCAAAATGCCTGACAGGGGCTGCTGTGCCCTTGGCTGGCAGACCCTGGTTGGGGCCATGCTGGTGGGACAGGGGAGAGAGGGGAAAATTAAACCCTCCTCCATCTCCCTTTTCACTACAGGCTGCTGCCAAGGCTGGCCACACACCTTGTCACTTGAGTGGTGGGGTGGAGGAAATGCCTGATGGGCTGCTATGCCCCCACCAGGTAGACCCTAGATGTGGTTCCCTGGAGGGGAGAGGGAAAGGAGGAGAGGGGAATAAATCCCTTTTCTGCCTCCTCTGCTGTAGAGGGCCATGCCTGCCGATGTCTGGCCACAGCCCTGCCCTTTCCCTGGCTAGAATACAGAGGGGCAGGGCCAGCCCTGCTCTCTGGAGCAGAGAGTACAGCCAGCCCAGGGCTGAAAAGCATGCTGGGATGCTGGGGGACTCTGATTTAACTTAAACCAGGAAGGGGTCTGGGACAGAAGTTCCATAAACCAGTTTGACTTTAGTCAGTTAAGTCTGATACTACATTCAACCAGGTTTATCTTAAACTAGTTTCAGCCATTTTGAAACTGGTTTATGTGCACTGAACTTTTGTTCTGTTACAGGTTTAAACCAGTTTTGGGCTTCTCTCTCTTTTCAAGCCTCTTTTAAAATTCAAACAGATGCAGATGTTTAAACACATTCTGTGTCCCTTTTTCTCCCTAAGTCCTTCACTTTACACCTGGTAAACCCCTAGTCCAGGGGTTGGCAACCCCTGCACACGTGCCATTAGTGGCACATGGAGACATTTTTCCCGCCACACTGGGAGGCATGCAAAGAAATTGTTTAATTTTTTTTTTAAGTTACTGCTCTGGGCTGTCCTGTGCAGCCACAAGTCCCAGCACCGTGGCAGGCACTGGGGTGGAGCCAGAAGAACAGGGGCAGGGAAGCTGTTTGTGTTCTACTGACCCCGCCCCTCGCACCCAGGCTGCATCCTCCAGCCCAGCTGGCCTGTGGAGGGAGCTGCGGATGGACAGGGCTAGGGCCAGAGCAGGCGCTGTGCAGGGTCACTGTCCTGGAGGTTTCCAGCAGATGGCATAGCTCTGGGGCAGCACTGGGGTGCTGAGTGCTGGGGCCAGGCAGTCAGGACAGGTTCTGGGAGGTGTGGGGGAGGTGCCACAGGCAAGCCAGCCCAGTTGGGCCCTTAGCAAGGCGGGGGATAGGCAGGAAGTGGGGGCAGCCCTGGGGCTCTGTGGGCTCGAGCTGCGGTGGGCAGGCAGGTGGAGGTGCCCAGCAGCACCTGTGATGAGGCCTGGCCCGGCCTGTGCAGCTCCTCAGGGATAGGCCACAGCCACTCTGTGCACATGGGGATGCTGTCTGACTGGGGCAGGATGCTGGGCTCGGGAGCTTCCCTCTCTGGGATCAGCCTCCCTGCATGCTGGGCACAGTGCAAGCAGGTCAGAGCCGTCCCCTGGCTGCAGGAGCCCCCTGGAGCCTGGGAATAGCCACCGTGGCTGCCTCATCCTGCCTGGGTCCTGGCCTTGCCCACCCACAGCTCCCCTCAAGGGGCTGGGGCAGGCGTTGCACAGAGCTGCAGCGCTGTTCCAATAGCTTTAGTGCAGGTCAGCAATTTTATACTAGCTGAAAATCTGGCTCAGAGTCTCCAATGAGGAAATTTCCTTGGCTCCCTCCACTCCCAACCCCCTCTTCCCTTCAGAAATAAATCACCATTGCATGTTTTCCATTTTCCTATAAGTTTTCTATCTAATGGCCCCCAAACTCTCCAAAATAAACATGTACATTTCCTTCCTTGGTACTGCATGTCAGGTTCTGTTAGCTACCACTGCAGTTGCAAGAGATTCAGAAAAATCCCACCACTGTGATCAAACAAAAGTTTCTTTTAGTTTTAGAGCCATCTGTGAAACTACACTTAAATTTGACTCTTTCATGTCCTCACAAAGTTTCTACCCTGCAATGATTAAAATGTCCTTTCAGTTACGCTAGTGCAAATACAGGAGAACTCCATTGACTTCAGTGAGAAAATTCTCTTTTTACTTACATTAAGGCAATGCTAGCGTACAGGCAGCTATTTTAGTGCAGTTTTAAAAACAGAATTTAGAATATACGTTGTTACAGTATGGAACCTTCCTGTATTGAACATAAAGCAGTGGGGATTAGGAAGATATTTTAGCAGGGAGACTGTGGGGGGTTGCTGGGACTCCTGATTGTAGCCCCAGATTTCAAAGGGGAGTGAAATCTAAATAGAGCAGTGGTTAGAGCAGGACTAAGGACCAAGATGGCTTTAGGATGCCAGGGCTCATGGGGTTCATCCTACAATGAAAACAGAATTGCATCAGAACAACGTAGAAACTGCAGTCCTTACTACAATAACCACATGTCCACATTCTTATAGTAAAGTTCTACATGTGGGGGGGACAAGTCACAGGACTGAGTTAAGATCAGTGTCTTTCACCATGTTCAGCAAGAATAAGTCAGCATCACATCATTGAAACTGATAAACCCATATGGATTGACACTAGTCCATGATCTGACCCTCAGTCCTTGTTTTACAATCTCACTCAAGGAAAGAACGGAGTGGAATAAAACAAAACCCCTAAATTTTTCTGTCCAATTTGTTAGTCTACACTGAAAGTCACTGTTATTCTGACTTGATAGCATGATAGAGACATATGCTGCATTTGCTTTGAACTTGTGTAAATAAATACAAAAGGCACAGGACAACAGGCTCAGGCCCAGCATGTTTTGGAGGTTCAAGTGTCCTACATTCTGTTCTCTATTACAGCTGTAGAAATATATGGGCTGGGTACAGATGTTACACTTTTGCTAGTATAAATGACAGGCAACCAGCCTATACCCATAACAGAACAGAAGTCTGGTGCACACTGACTGGTTTAAAAATGGCAGAACCCAGTCTAAGAACTTTCTCTACCACCAAAGGGCGAATGTTTGTTCTGTTAGCTACTGATATAAACTGTGCTGCTTACAGAAAACCGTGCAGCTCAGATCAATTTTGCCTTGAACTTTTTGAATGTCTTTATCTATCCATGGAAATCAATGCAGCTTCATGTATGTGACAACAGGCATATTTACAGTTTTCTTAATAAGAGTGACAGCACAACACTTTTCCTGTAAGAGAATGTGTAAAATAAAAACAACCTGGTTCTTTATTCTTCACTTAGAAAAGCCTGTTTGGGATTGATGCAACTTAATGCTAAACAAACATTGGGTTCTACTTAGTCGTTTCTGTACAAAGGGCTGGCTTGGAAATTCTCTGATAGAACACTAACTTGTTGAAATCGAAACGTTCTAGGGGAATGTGATGATTTCAGTGAAACTTCCAGTGATACTCAGGCAGGTCTCCTGCCTTCGTTCCTTCTTGACTGCTCAGCAATCAGAGCTCACACATTGCTCAGAAGCTCACTTGGTATGGAACTTATGGGATATCCGTATCATGGCAGGAATGTGTCTCAAGTAGGATGGCCCAAGCATCCTCCCTTGCCCTTCCCCTGAAACCCCGCTGTCCACTAGCTCTTGTTTGCATACTCCAAACCTGAAAATGCATTGCTGAAGCAGCTCAGGGTTTGTCCACAGTGGCCACTTCCACAGCATCTGATAAAGTGAGCTCAGGTTTGCCAAAGTTTATGCTATGCATCTCTGATTTAGTTAGCCGATA
The DNA here is from genome assembly GCF_052110815.1 of Crocodylus siamensis. Classification (NCBI taxonomy): domain Eukaryota; kingdom Metazoa; phylum Chordata; order Crocodylia; family Crocodylidae; genus Crocodylus; species Crocodylus siamensis. The sequence goes on along the minus strand of NC_143398.1, from coordinate 124,291,255 downwards.
CAGTGCAAATCTCCCCTGCCTTCTGTCTGGCTTCAGACTCACACAGCTAACTACCTTACTTTACTTTTAAAGAAGCTACATACCAAGCCCAGATCATCCCCATCACTAGATTCCTAGGTTTGGAGTGTACAAGCAAGACTGAGTGGACAAGGTGTGTTCAGGGCCCAACCAAGGTATATCACTGTCACTTTGTAGGTAACAAAGAGGAGGATTATGGGGAAACTCCAGTTTTCCCATATCCACAGCAGCTAGCTAGGCAGGCTACAGCTTCTCCTGTTAGCTGACTTCCCAGGCTTCACAGATTAATGGCTGACCAGTTCCCCTGGCTGATACAGCTCACTCACTGGCTGTCATACAGCTTCACAGGTCAGCTACCCTGTGTCCCTTCTAATAGGGATTTCAGGTTTTAGGGGAGCCTGGGAACTTGATGCATTGTAGAAGAATTGAAATGTTTGTGCCTCTGGACTGTTTTGCTGTTTCTGAAATTAAGTTTTGTAGAATTTTATTTCTTTTAGTCCTTTTCCAAAGTGCTGAGAGTATTTTTATTCTTTTTTTTTTAAGTAAAAAAAAAGCAAATGAACCATTTTGGGGAATGTCTTTTTCTTTAGGCAGCATTTGAATAATTTGTTTCCCTTCCATGTGTTTCTTATTCTGTCAGAATGATGTATACAGTTTTACCAAACTCCCAAGAAATATAACTTCTGGTTAACCAGAAACTGGCTTTGTCCCGAAGGGTTGTAATGATACCAAGGGATCTGAGAAGAGGCAATACTAACATGTAAACCAAGAGCTTAATCCTACCTCTGTGGAAGTAGATGCCAATAATCTTAAAATCAAAAGCTGCTGTTCCTGATTTCAGATGAGAGAGGCAAAATCCACCCTGCTTACTCTGATTGTATGTCTTTACTGGAAAATTAGCCTGGACTTTTATTTTGGTGTTGCTGCTAACCTGGCTTCCATACATGTGCAAGACACTTTCACCCAGCTGTGATAGAGCTGTCAACTAGAGCTAGCTGTCTCATCTGGAACTGCAGTTCTTTCACAGTGAAGAACATACTCCATACTCCAATGGCATGCTCTCCAGTGTTTCTCCACATGAAAGACAGTCAATTTCCCCTCCAGTTCACTGGGACAGAATCAAAAATGATCAGAAGGGATCCAGGTTTTCCATTTGCCGTGGAAGAATGAGGTAAAAACTGGATTTTCTCATTTTAAGGAGAAAAACACAGGAAACAGGTTACTCCCTGCAGCCTGGCAGAGTCCCAGCCTGCAAGGGACTGGGGGGAGCAGAAGGAGGGTCATGGAGGGGGTGCTGTGCATGTGTGCATGCACATATGCACATGGCCACCAAGCAGCCTGGAGAGCAGCTCCCCACAGGTAAGTCTGGTGTGGGGGGTGGAAAATTGAGGCCCCCATAGGGAGGGAGTAGGAAGGGCTGGGGCTGAGGCTGCTGCCCAGCCAGGGTGGTGCATAGGGCTTGGGGCTTGGGGCCTGGGGCCAGAATGCATGGCCACAGGGCCCAGGTGGGAAGTGAGATGCAGCCATGGGCAACTAATCCAAGGAGTGAGGGAAGCTGGCTCCCTGCTGATGCATGTGCTCCCAGGGTGGGGGGCATAGGGGACACGTGACCCCCAGATTTGACATGAGGCGGGCTGCCTGCTGCAGGCTAGGGCTCAGGCTCTCTGCCCTGCTCCTCTCCCCCTAGGGTCTCTGCAACCCAGTGGGTGAGACCTGGCCTGGCAGGGCAGAGCAGGAACAGGTGAGAAAGCTCGGTGCCCCCACCACAAGCCTTGAGCTGACATGGTGAGGTACCCCTGCCCGCCCAGCAGCAGCGGGGGTAGCAGCATGGAGATGTGCCCCCTGCTGCTGCTGGGCAGGCATGGCACTCCTCACCATGGCAGCACAGAGCTCCCAGAAGTGGCACAAGCCTCCCCGCCTGGCCCCACTTTGTCTTGCCACGCCAGTTCCCACCCGCTGGGCTGTGGTGGCCTGGGGGGAGGAGAGGAGGGCAACAGGGTGGAGAGAAGAAGCCCACAGCAGGCAGCCAGTAGCAACCCCCCACACACTCTGCCACAGCAGCCACTGCTTCCTGTGGGCAGCAGCTGTGGCTTGGGTGCTGCTGCGGTGCATGCAGGGAACTGTGGACCTGGGTCCCTGGCCCTGTAGCCCTGACAGCTGGGGACCTCCTCCGGCAGGGCTGGGAGAGGTAATGGGTGGGGGGAGTAAGGAGCACTGGCAGGCAAGAGGGCAGTGGGTGGGGAATGAGGGGCACCAGCAGGGCTGTGGGGCTGTGACTTGGGAGTGAGGGGCCTGGACTTGTGCCCTGGTGAGCAAAGGGGGCAATGGGAGCTCTGATTTTCCATGATAAAAAAAACTCAAAATCAACTACTAAAACTTAAAGGTACAGTACTTAGAAGTTATTTTATTACAGCATTTGAATCACTGGTAAGCATTCCAAATTGCTTTAAAATTGTGAATATCTCAATAAAATATTCTGTTCAATTGATACCTGTATATAATTGGGGTTTCATATTAACCATGGATTTTGGGTTTCTAAATCAGAGAATTTGCGATTTTTAAACAGAGAAAACTAGGGTTTCTGGTGATCAGCTAAGTGGAGCACAGTAAAGCATAGGGATATGGCCTCAGCAGTCCTAGCTATACACCTGGGTAAATATAGAACCCCTGGAGTTATATTAACTTAGCTATGGCTTTTCACTCCCAGGCCCCAAATGCCCATAATATCTGTGGTGAAGATGTTCTCTGAGGGCACCTATACATCTTCCAGATGTCTGTTCCCATGCGTGCTGATTAGCACGTGTCGGAGCAAACTTGACTAATCAAGTCTGCTGGGGTGTGCTAATTAGCATGCTCCAGTAGCTTCCGCATCATGTCTATTCAGTGTCCCTGTGCTTCAAAACGGTGGTGGGAGCGCTTTAACTAAAGCTTATCAAACAAGCGTTAGTTAAAGCACCTCCGCTGCCATTCTGAAGTGTGGGATGCTGAATACGCGTGATGACATGGGTGTTTTAATTCTTGGAGCAGCTCTAATTTAAGTGCCCCACCTTCTACCCCAGAGTATGTGTATAAACTTTTACTGTGAGGCTTTCTGGATATTTTAATAATTATGGATATTCTAATACATTATTATGGATATTCTAATACTCTTTGGCTTTTCCTGTGGCTTGTAAATTAAGTACTGACCCCACACAGTTCTTCTTGGCATTCACTAGAGTTGCAGCTGATCAGCACAGGGTAAGAAGCACAGCCTGGAGTATAGCCTTAGCATGGCCAGTTAGGCTAGGGACTGACATTACACATAAACTGGTCTAAGTAATCAGAAACTGGTTTAAACCTGTAACAGAACACATGTTCAGTGCACATAAACCACCTTGAAAATGGCTGAAACTGGTTTGAGATAAACCTGGTTGAATGTTGTATCAGACTTAACTGATTTGGCTCAAAATGGTTTATGCAATGTCTGTCCCAGACCCTTTCCTGTTTAAGATAAACCAGATGTCCCCAGCATCCTGGCATGCTCTCTGGGCTGGGAGGGGCTCTCTGCTTCACAGCAGGGCTGGCCCCTCCCCTCTGCTCCCTGACCAGAGCTTCTCTGGCACAGATTTGCAGACACAGGAGGGTCTGCTGGCTTCCCCCTGTCCTACCCCTCCTTATTGCTCAAGCAGGAAATCCTCCCCCACCCTCCCTCCCATCGCCCACAGCACGGACCCCAGCCCCACAGACCCTAGGCATGTGGTGTGCTAGCTAATGCCAAGAGGTGTCCGTGTGTGTGTCTCTCCAATTTCATTGGGACAGGCAGGGAGACAGAACAGGATGTTTGGAGCTAATCAACAGGTCACCCTGGTAAGCTGTCTAAAAAGAGTTTGAAGTGATGGGAGAAAGGCTTTTGTTTTGCTAATCAGGTGATAAAGACTCCTACCAGCTCTGGGATACCTTGCTCCCATGTCAGTTTGTTGCAGACAGTCTGACAAGCAGGGAGGGAGATTGAAAAGCTGTGTATCATCAACAGATGCATACACTGCATACCCTACCTTGCCTCAGAGTGCTAGAAAGGGTCTGGGGGCTGACAATTCTCCCACCCCTTGAGCAGCCAGTGAGGAAAAGCCTGAGATGGTGCAGGCAGACCTCCCTAATGAGAAAGTCCTGCTGGGGCCTGGCCATGTCCTCCTCAGCTCAACTCTATGCAAGGAAAGGGAGGGCTGTTCTAGCGGCCACCCCCTCCCCTGGCTTCTAGCCTGAGCCACTGTAGGCATTACGGGTGTGCAAAATGGGCCGTATTCAATTCGGACTTGGATTCGACCCAAATCGAGAACAGCGTTTCGACTTGTTGATTCGGACCACTGTCCCTGATTCAATTTGGCCAAATCTGAAGATTTGGTGCTGATTCAGAGAATCAGCAATTTGGACATAGACACAGCTTTAAATGTTTTTTCTACATACCTTGAGGTACCAGGTGTGGCTCATGAATGCTGAGATAGACATTGTCCCACAGGAGCACAGGGGTGGTGGTGGTGGGGGGGGTGTCATGTGCTTGGCAGCAAACCTGGAAGTACTTCCAGTCCACTTCTGGGTCTGCCAGGGACTGCGCTAGCCCCCCCGCCCCATGATGCCCTCCTGGATCAGCAATCAGCCACGGGGGGACCCCAGATGCCCCCCCAGACCCAGGAAGTACTAGTCACCAAGCTGGGAGTGGCATAGGGGGCCCCCTGCGTGTTCCCCGGCATACCTGAAAGTGGACTGGAAGTGGTTCTGGTTCACTTCTGAGTCTGCTGCTGAGCGCACTGGGGAGCCCCCCATGCTCCTATGAGACACTCCATCCACTCCAGCATCGTAGTATTCATGAGCCACCCAGTAGCTTGAGGTATGTAGAAAAAACATTTAAAACTGTGTCTATGTCTGAATCGCTGAGTCTTTCCAGATCTCTTGGAATCGATTCGGGGTTGCAATTTGATTTGGAGAGATTAAAGGGTCTCCTGATTCAATGTAGATTTGGAGGTTCGGCCACTGAATCAGGCCGAATCGCCGCCAGATCAAATCAGGGACACCCCTAGTAGGCATGTGCCTGAATTTCCTCAATCTAGAGAGTTTCCAACCTGTTCAGCCTAGCCAAGTTAGACTAAGGCTCAGGCTCTTTGAATGTCTGTCCCACAAAATCCACTAATTTCTATTCCCTGGTCGCTGGATTAGAAGAGTTAAAGTACCATTGGATGGTCAGTTTCCAATACATCCACAGGCCACTTTTTCCTGAGGTTTCAGATAGTTTTAATTTATCTTTAAGATAAAATGATTTTGCTCACAAATTTTGTATCCGTAATAGTTCAGATACAGAATGCAGGCAGCATTTCATCGTTTGATTTCCAGGTTAGATAAACAGCTGTGTTTCCAAATATCTCTGGGCCTGATCCAAAGAACTCCTGTTAACGTCAATGGGTTTTGGATTCCATTGAAATAAAAGAATGAAAATGTTCTTTTTTTTTAAAACCACCCTCTCCCTAGATATACCAGTGTTAAATCAGAAACTTGTAACAACTGATTTTTTAAAATTAATGTGTAGCTTTATGTTGGCACTATAATTAGAGGGATGCCATGTTAATTAATGCTGATTGGAACCCTGGAGTAGCAAAATCCTTCAGCCTTCTAAAGAACACTTTGCAGCCAAAGTGCTTGTTTTTTCTTTTCATTATATCCTGTTTCTAGATAGTGAAACCTACTATTAAAAAAGCAAGTGTAGCAACTGGAGATACACTAAAAACAAATTTATTTAGGAACTCCAGCAAAATTCAGAATAGTAAAACGTGGGTGACTGGTGCCTCCCAAGTCAGGGGGGGCCACTAGGGGACCCCACCCGATCACCAACCAGAGGAGGGTGGGGTCCCCTAGTGGCCAATAGCTGAGCCAGTGGTGTAACTGGAAGTGCACTTTCACTGACGCTTCCAGGAGGTGCACAGCCAATCCCAGGGGGTGCATGTGCACCCATGTGCACTCCCTACACGTTGCCAATATAATAAAATATTGCTTTCAAACTTAAGTGGGATGTTATGGTAGATAACTTTTAACCAAGTTGCTTTGAAAACTGCATGCAGTGAAGAGATTAAAAAGAATTAAGCCAAGCCTAATGGTGAGATAACATGTGTCCTTGGATGCATGTTTGTTTGGTTATCTGGCCAGCACTGAAGTCAATGGAAGGTCTCTGTAAGCAGAATTGCAATTTGTGCATTGTAATATACTGGGCAGGGGCAGGGAGAGGGAGGTAGAAACCAGAAACTTTCTTTCCATTTCATTTTAAAAGCTTTTTCTGTATCTGAGTTTATTGAATTATTCTGTACATGACATTTGTTACTATGCTTGTCTTTTAGGCCATGTGTAGACTAGAGTTAACTTGTTAAGGAACCTGTTAACTACCACAAATGTACATTCTAATATAAATATAAGAGTTTGAGAAAGTTCTGGGATGTTTTATATATATTCTGTATTAGGGACATATGTATAGAAGTTCCTTTAAAATGTTTAGAACAGCGGTGCTTAACCTCTGGCCTGTGGGCCAGATCCAGACCACTGGGCTGTGCCACCTAGCCCATGGATCTCCCTACAAGTCCAGAAATTTGGCAGCAGGGGAATGGTGGCAGTCAGGGCCCAATTAGTGCATAGGCAAACTAGGTGCACTACCTAGTGCCCTGAGTTGTAGTGGGGAGCTGGGTCCTTCCCTCCATGGCAGCAGTGCAAATGGCCCTATCCATCTCCCTTCCCCTACCCTCCACCAGCCTCGTTGCTGCCATAGTAGCTTCCTTAGCCAGAGCTCTGAGCCGTGTTCCCTGCACTGGGGTGGGAATGACACAGAGCCCACAAGTTTGTTTGCATAGGGCCCACTAAAGGGTTAATCCAGCCCTGGTGGCAGTATTACTTGCCACTTCCCTGATGCCAAATTTCTGGACCAACAGGGAGCCCCGGAGACCTGCTAATGTGGTTGAGCATGCAGGGTCAGATTGACGCAAAGCTGGGTCTTTGAACCAACCCCCTGCCATTCATCTGGTTCAAGGGCCAGAAAGTTAGGTGACACTGGTTTAGAACATACCTGGAAAGGGGAAGGTGGGAATGGTGAAGATACATGCATTGAGGGAGGGGAAGAGGAAATGAAAACTGACTTCTCATACCTACAACAGGAATTTGTTGCTATTTTATATGCGAGTCTCCTTGTCAGTATTTTTAGGCCATGGTGGACAGTTTTTTATCTGCATTAAATTCATTCCCTTTTTGTGAGCTAATTCTCCACAGCCTTGCATCATTATTTATTCTGCATTCATCACAGTGCACAGGAGCAAGTGCCCGTGAACACCGTGGAGAAATACAGTGTCTCAGTTCCATAACCAAGACATCATTCAGGTTTCCTTGTGCATATCTGACTTGTCCCAGCATTTACCCAGGTAATCAACATTGAGCCAGCTAGCTGATGAACAAACTACCACACTCTTCAGTTTAGAATGCCATGAGCTTTATTGCCTAATATAAAACTGGATGAGTCTAAGAAGGAGCAAATCTTGGAACTGTAATGGAAAGGAAAGGAAAATACTCTTTCAGAGTAAGTAGCTGTAGTTATAGTTTTGCCAGATGTGTAGGATATTTTCCAAGTGCAGACCTTCTCAGATCCATATTATCATGGGCATTTTTTGGTTGCATGTGAGCCTTAAACCTTCTTTTCATCTGGGCTAGCATCTTGTGATTAGGCTAAATATAGAATTGGCTTAGAATGTGTTGATAAATGTGTTGCAAGTGGATAGAAATGTTTAGTTCTACAGCACCAAAGTCTTTTCTCTTTTTTGGAAAATACATCTTATTTGCCTATGTCCAGAACTTTCACTGTGCATGTTAGTGAAATGATAATCAAACAGAAGACATTTTATACATTAAAGTTACTTATCAAATTCCATCTTCTTTGGTGCGTTTGTACTAGATTTTCAAAAGCTTACCTCTAATTATTTCAATATCTGAGCTTGTTTTAAACATATTTTAATGAAATTACAGGTTATTTTGTTTTGTTCATATTTAAATAATGAACAAAAAACCCCAGTTCCCTATGCTTCTAGATGCTTTTGATTAAAAGACAAAAGGTGAAATAAAAAAATTAGCAATGTGGTTAAACCCATAGACCACAAAAATCAAGCCAAAATGTTTCCCCAAATGTATCCCCAGCCCTTGTTCTTTTCCAGAAATCCCAATAAATGGATTGGTTTTAAATGCAATTGAGACAGCATGCCTTGGAGTCAAGCTTGAGGATGAATTCCAAAGCTGAGGATCCCTCCAGGGGAATGCCTTACCACTAGCAGCTTCTTTCTGAAGACTCTTTTCTGATCTCAGCTATGGCTAGACAGCATGGGGAGAAAAGCATGCTCTCAAGTACTTGAGACCCAAACCACATAGGGCCTTATAGGTTAAAACAAGGAGCCAAGCATTGTGTGCAGAGCTGAGCATAAAATAGATTTCCAATTCCACAAAACATGAAAAAAATACATCCTCCATGTATTGGAATGAAAATAAGACTCTTCAAACCCTTTAACAGGAGAAAGGAAGGGGGAGGGAGAAACTCTGTCCCTCTTACCCCTTGCACAGCCAATAGCCTAGTGGTGAAAGGACTCACTTAAGATTGCTACACATACAGGCTGTCTATGCTACTTATGGCACATAGGCTGCAGGTTGGTCATCAGAGACTGAGGCTACTGACTTTCCCAGCGGTCTCTGGTTTGGTTTTGCCCAGTTTTTTAGTTCAGATCAAGTGTCGTTTCCTGTGCTCCTGGGAAATGCCCTACCTAACAAGCAATCCATGCTCTTCTGTCCTAACTGCAGTTTTTGAAAGGACTGTACATATTACATTACTATATATTTTTGTGGACTTGTGTGTTGAATCTGCTCAAATGAGACCCAAGAAACAGAGAAGAACCAAGCCCTTTAAGTGCCTGGGGTAGAGGCATGTGCGGATTGGGTGGGGGAATTATGCTGACCACTGGAGGAGGAGGTGGGCAAAAGGGAGGGGTGAGGGAGAGGGAGAAGAGTTTTATCTGCCCCAGGTTTCTTCACTTGGGTGGCAGCTGCTATTGAAGCTTGGGTGGTCTGCTGCTGCTGAGAGAGAGGAAGCAGCAGAGGCTCTCCAGGGGCTGCTCCTGGTGCTCAGATCACCCTCCCCCACCTTAAAAGTACAGGGCTATGCCTCCCATAAGAAAGCTTCCTGGGGGGTGTCATTCCAGCCTCCTTTCCCCCAGATATGCTACTAGGCATGGGGCTGCATTTGCCTGGTTCCTTTGGCCAGACTGCACAGGGCTGTGCCTACCCCAGCAATGACTTCTAGGGGGGAAGAAGCCATGTTTGTACCCTCTCTAAGTTGGCACCCAGGGCTTGTGCTCCACTTACCATCCTCTAGTTCTGTTGCTGCTGCTAAGAATGAGTAAAGCAAAGACTGTATACAGGAACTATAAATAAAACACTTGATGGTCAGTTAGTTTAACAAGTTTTATATATTCACCTCTTGAATGGCACCAGGTTACTGTCTTATAGTACCAAGAAAGAAATGACAGAAATGATGCATAAGATCATACATGCTCTGTGCACAGTATACCTGTTACTATAATTCTTACACCAATATTCTAAATCTTGTCCCACAGAAATCCATAGGACTTTTAGCATTCTCTTTAATGACAGCAGGTCAGGTCTCAAGAATAGAAAGTGACTAGTCTGAGTTTTTTCAAGCTCTACATAAAGGAATGTGGTGGCTGTAGCAGGGTGATCGCAGTCAGCCCTGCTAAGAAATTCCAGCTGTGGGGCATTTGGGTGGGTGGATGGGATGTCCTACTGGGAAATTTAAGAGCTGCCAGAAGTGTGAGGAGGAGGAAGTAAGTTGCGGAGGGAACAACTTGCTGCAAAGAGAAGCCAAGCAGCTGTACTGGGGTCAGAGCAAAAGGGGCTCTGTTCCTAATGTCTGGAACAGGACAGAGGGATTTTGTTTTGTTTGCTTATTTAAAAGACGGACCTTTGCATTGGAGGGTTGGTCCTCAGGAAGTGAATCCTCCTATAAAAGCCAGTCAGCTAAGCCACCCACTCACAGTGGCATTTTCAGAGCACAGTTCAGGAACGTGCACTCTTCTGTTTTTCTCCCCAGGGCTTAAATTCTCAACATCAGGGAATACTCTTGAACAGCTACTTAGGGGAATGTAGTAGCAAAGCCTGCTTGCATCAATCACCCATGGGGACATGGTGCTATGAGGGCCAATCTTTTTGGCAGGTGTGCCACTCTGATCTCCTTCCTCAGCCCAATCTCCTGCTCTGCTTTTTGCTTCCTGCCTGACTTGCTGCTCCACTTTCTGCTCCCTGCCCTGTGCTCCTTGGCTGATCTGCTGCTTGCTTTCTACCCTTTCTGCTGCTGTGCTACCTGTCCCCTCCCTGAACTGTCTTGGTACTCGCACAGGCTGCCTGTGCTACTTGAGGTACATGTGCTGCAGGTTGGCCACCCCTGTGGTAATGAATGCTTTCCTATTCAGATCAGTGATGCCCAGCCTTCACTAACCCTTGAGCAGAGGATGAGTGATGTGACTTTTTCTGTCAGTGATACAAAACAAGTGATGTGCTGGGGGCAACATCAAACTTTTGCTTTTCCCGCTGTACTTAGTTTTATCTTTGCTTGCAGATAGGAGAAATTCCAGTGACAGTGGGTGTCTTCCTGTGAGTCACAGGACTGGCGCCTTCAGATTTAAATGCTATGTAACTGACCCTACAGCTCTTTCATGGCATGGTTGGCATGCTGTTGTGGCTGTCATGATCTTGGAAATGTACAAGTCATTTTTGTGATACATCTTTTACTGGGCCAGCAGTATATCTGGAAGACCTGTTGGACCAGCTTTGGGGCTTCATGTGCCTTTCCTCAGGGCTCTGTTGGAATCAGTACATGATGGGAGCCTGCATATGTGACCAGCCGTGCACAGGTTGGGCTTGGGGTGCCTGTGTGCATGAGCTCAGTGTCCCTGAAGCCAATGTTACTAGCATGGAGTTGGTGATCCTCAAGCGCCAGCTTTGCTGGACTGGACACTGGGTGGAGATGCCTGACTCCTGACTCCCAAAATGAGTGCTCAACTCCCAGCTTATCTCACAGCAGCTACAGGCAATGCTACAAGGACATGTTGAAGGCATGCCTCAAGGAAATGGATGCCACATTAGGAGCTGGCTGCCAACTGGTGCTAATGGTGCCGCCACCTCAACCAAGTGGCAGCCCACTTTGACAGCCATAGGCAAAAACAGGAGTCTTCCCTGAATGATTAATTAATTCAAAATAAAAGTGTAAATATGTTGTTAAAATGGTATCCTTTCAAGCTTTCAGGAGCAAGACCTCATTTCACCACATGCTGTAACACCTGATCAAGTGCACTCCTGCTCAGGACAGCTTAGCTTAGCAGACTCTGCAGGTGCCTGAAAAGTATTGGTGCCCAAATGTTTGCAAAGAACAATTTTTTCCAGCTATTTAGTTGGTCTAATAAAAGATACCACATTTACCCAAAGAACTTGTCTGCCTAGCTTCTTTCATTCAGTTTGTCTCTCTTGGACTCTTATGTCACCTCAAGCCCCATCAGTGAGCTGCCCTACATCGAGGGATGACCTGTGATGTCTGTCCCTGGCTCTGGGGCAGCTGTGGGTGGGTGGCTTTGACCTGAAAGCCTTGCACTGGCCCTGTGGCTCCCTGGCTGGATGCCTCCTCAGCTCCCAAGGGTGTTGGTCTAAGGACATAGGCAGACAAGGTTCTTTGGGTAAATGTGATCTCTTTATTAGATCAATCTTTCCTTATTTCTTATGTATTAATATTATTGGACCAATCTTAATAATGATTATTATTGGTCTAATAATAATACATGAAAAATAAGAAAAATAAATAAGAAAAGATTGGTCTAATCAAATAACAATAAATACAAATAATAAAAATTTTAAAAAAAATTGATCTAATAATAAATCCATAAAAATAATGACAATAGTAAAAGATTGGTCTAATAATAATGTCTTTTATTATTATTATTTGTATGTATTATTATTAGATCAATCTTGCATTGTTTATTGTTATTTTTATTAGACCAATCTTTTATTTTTTATTATTTTCATTTTTTTCTTCAGTATTATTTTTATTAGACTAATCTTTTCGTAGTCCTGGCAAAGCAGGGAGAGACCCCGAGCGGCTTCAGTGCATTTCCGGCCGCGGGGGAGCGGGGCGGGACGGGGCGCAAGAGGGGGTGGGGCGGGGCGGCCCCTCCCCCCGGCCAGGCGGGGAGCGCCGAGCGCATGGATGAGGCAATCCTTGCGCTCGGCGCTCCGCCTCCCCGGGCAGCGCCAGCCCGGCCCGCCCTGGCCCCGCCATTTCAGACCGGGCCGCCGAGGGACGCGCACTGCCCCGCCCCGCCCCGCGCCGGGGGATACAGCAGAGCCGGCCGCGGCCAGGGCAGCGCCGCAGGCACGTAGCGCGGCCGGGAAGAGCGCGGGGCTCAGGGGGCGGCTGCCTGGGAGCGGGACCGCGGGCGGCGCTGACAGCCCCCCGGGGCGGCCGCGGCCGGACAGGTGGCACTGCCCGGCACCTCCCGGCCCTGTACTGCCCCGGCATGGACCGGCGAGCAGCGCCCTGTGTAGGCACCTCCCACCCCCTTGCGCTGCGCCGGGCAGTCCGCGCCCACACCCACACCCACACCACCTCTCTTCTCTCCCAGCTCGCGCTCTCTCACCAGCTCATGCACATTCCCTAGCTCACCCCCACCTAAGCCAGCTCCACACACCTCCTTTCCCCTAATCCAGCTTGCTCACTTACACACACGCCTCTTCCCCCTAGCCTAGCTGTCTCTCTCTCTCTCTCTCTCTCACACACACACACACACACACACACACACACACACACACACGTGTGTGCGCGTGCCCCTCCTCCCCCCAAGCCGTCTCCCTAGCCCCCCAGGGATGAACCTGTAAGCACCTGAGGAACCAAGTTGCCCCTCCCTGGCTCCTGGCAGCTCCTTGGCTCTTAGTGGCCTCTTACTCAGGGTTTTCCTGAGTTCCCAGGTAAGACCCCATGTGTTTGTTACCTTCCAGCAGCCTTGTAATCCTCTGCACTGACTAAGAGCCCCCAAATCAGCAGTGATACCTTGCTGCTTGCCCAGAGAACAGTCAAGGTGAGCTCCTGTTGCTTAACTCTAATAAAATATGGAGGCAGTTCTTTATAGCACTTCCCTTCAGTAAACTCATTGAAAATCTTAGTAACAGCTATACTTAATCCAATTCATAAATCTTTTTTCAAATCCAGGGAACCATCTCCCCCAATTCCTCAACATTTCTTCTTTTTTTAAAAAACAGCTGATCACAACATGAGCTGAACTTTGTGTTTCAGTCTGCAAGAACAAATGTCCAGCTGTTACCAGAATTTAATGCATGATAGATATTAATAACTGATTTTTAAGTTCAGCAGTAACCAATGGGTACAAATATTGTTGATCTAAATCTTTATGTGTAATGATTGAGAAATGGAAATAACATCCCCTTCTGGATGTGCGTCTAAAAGGGAGGATGAGGGAAATGAGAAACTTCTTTTCCTTTATACCTGAAGTGAATTTAGGGATGGCTGTTAAACTAGCATTATTTTCAATTAATTGAAACAAAGTTTTGTTTGACTTACACTTGATTTCTTGTTTTCTCCTTACCAGGGCTGCTAAAAATGACAGAATATAAGCTTGTCGTTGTTGGAGCTGGTGGTGTAGGCAAGAGCGCCTTGACAATTCAGCTAATTCAGAATCATTTTGTGGATGAATATGATCCTACAATAGAGGTAGACGGTTTCATTGTAACAGCATGTACATGTTTTTATAATACAAGAGGCAGATTGATTTTTCTCTCCTGTTGGTACTGTTTTTGAGATGTTTGTGAGTAGGCAGTGTAGTATTTTTTTTCTCCCCTCAAGTACATCATGGGATACACTTGAAATTAGATTTGAGGCCCTAGATTTTAGTCTGTTAACTATTTATTTGGGAGTTGTTTTAGGTTGGGGTTTAAATAATTCTGTAAAAAAAGTACTGCCTTTTTAATTGTAAGGGAAATTACTGATGATGGCAGAAATCTCAAGTGGATCAGCATACTTGATAAACCAAATTCCCTGCACAGGATCAGAAACAACACTATAGTTGAAATGCTGTGTTTACTTTCCTGGAGTCAAATTATGTGCATCGTGTTTTGCAAAACTAGGAATGCACCAATAAAGATTTTTTTGGTCAATACCAATAGCCAATTATTAACCAGCCATATCAGCCAATACCAATCCAATAGCTGATATGCAGCCTAGCAGCATAGAAAGCAGTGTCCAGCTGGTCAGTCTGTTGTGGGGGGGAGAAGGCAGGCTGGGGCTGGGGCTGGGGCTGGGGCTGGGGCTGGGGCTGGGGCTGGGGCTGGGGCAGGTGCTGGCACTGCCTGGGCAGGGCAGGGGCAGAGCTGAGAGGCATGGGGGGCATGTGCCCCCCTGCATTTGTGTGCAGGGTAAGGATGGGTTGCCTGCTGCAGGCTTGGAGCCAAGGGCTGTGCTGGCCTCTTCCCAGTGGGGGGCCTGGGCTGTGCTTGAGGGGGGGGCAGGGCAGGCAGCAGCAGCACTAGAGGGGGGAGGGGGAGGCTACAGGGTAGGCTATAGTGAATTTGGGGTGGCTGTAGCCTACACCATAGCCCCTCTTCCCAGCATTGCTGCTGTCTGCCCTACCCTGCCCCAGGCACAGCCCCAGACCAGGCCTCCTGCTGGGAAGAAGCCAGCGCAGCCCCTAGCCCAGAGCCCACTGCAGGCAGCTTACCCTTGTCCTGCACACAGATCTAGGGGCACTTGCTCGCCGTGCCTCCCCTGGGGTGTGCGCAGCTGTGAGGAGCTGTCCTCCTCTCCACCTCCCTGTGCCCAGGCCTCTCCTGTGCTCTGCCCCAGCTGGGCAGCACCTGCTCCATCCCAGTTCTCTCTCTCACTTTGGGGGCCTCGATCTGCAACCCCCCATGCCCTTTCCCTCCCCCATGTCCCCTCCCCCACAGACTTACCAGCTGGACTGTGCTTTCTAAGCTGCTGGGCTGCGTTCCCTGCCAATTATATGCTGTGGCTGTGTGCATGCGCATGGCATCTATCGGTGACGTTATCAGCTACATCGGCCAAAAAAGCCGATCGCCGATAATGTCAATTTTCCTTTTATCAGTGCTGATCCGATATGGACCAATATATTGATATACCTCTATGAAAAACGGCATAAAAGTCTGTGCCCCAGAGAGCTCCCAATCTAATTTGACATGATAAAATGCAGTAGATTTACGTGCAAGGGTAGGGCTCGGTGATAGGGTTGTAAATTAAAAAAAAAAAATTGAGACTTGGTGGGCATAGATGTCAAGAGCATCTGGTTGGTAACATGAGGGCGACCCTTCTTGTGTCATCTTTAAAAATGTACAGTGTGTGAAGCTAAGAATAAAGGAAATGGATAGAAGTAGCATGGCACTTGTGACTGCTCATTCTTGCCAAAGGAACTTGTCTCTGAAGTTACAAGTCTCCATAATAGAAACTTATGACTTAACTACTGTGATTGTGCAAAATCAGAGTTTTGCTTAGATGCCCAGGACTTGTATGACATGGATATTTCATATCAGAATTGAGGCATGTTACTAGAACTGAGAGAAGCCCAGTGGCTATTATTTGCTCCCTATCACTGGTAGTGTCCAGCTCAGGACACCATATTCAGAATGTTAAAATGAAACTACTTTCTGGGTGGTGGAGGGGAAGTAATCTTCCTGGAAAATGTTGCTTTTATTCTTGAAAGCTTTCAGACTAACTGCACAGGATGACCTGAACATTATTTTGTGATCCAGTAATTGGGAAAATGTTTGTGCATTGCTGTACTAAAGATGCCCTCTCGCTTCCCCCCCGTCCCCTCACCTCCACACACCTCATTCAGTGTTTTACCTTCATAAACAACTTGATCCAGTAGTATTCCTCCAAGTGTTACTTTAGTGGATGCTGTCTGAACAGATGGAAAAAAATAATATGTATATCTAATATCTATAAAATAACATGTTAGATTGTAGGACCTTCAGGACAGCGACTGTACCTTTGATATGTGTACCAAACCACCATGTATGCTTACAACACTAAAAATGTATCCAAGCTTGTAGGCAAGGCATCATTTAATTAGAAAATTCACTTGTCATTCAAGGAGAAGTGATCAGTTTTAAAATTTGGGGAGAAAAATTTAAATGTTGCTTTATATTTAGCAAGTTTCATAATTGTGTAAATACCCATAATTATGTAAATTTCAAACCTTTGAAAGTATTAATATGACTAAAGGAGTTGTTGCCATCATCACCGAGAAGGGGAGAGGGAAGTGTTCACTGTTTATCAAAGCAATATGGTTACTATTTATCCCTGTACATACTTTCAGTAACATATTTAATGATAGTGCTATGGAAGCTCTTGGGTCCCCCCCCCCCCCCGGGCCCAATTGGTGTATTTCTGCTCATGACTTTTAACTCAACTAAATCTGTTTCCTAAAACTGCTTGCTTTAGTAAAATCTCTGGAAGTTTCTGTGTGGACGCTTACTTCTGAATAAAACTGGCTCATTTTAATCAGTTTGTCTGTTAGAGTCTTCTGCTTTTTATTTTGAAATGAGTGTCCATGTGGTAACTGGCATCTAAATAATTAAAACAGCCTAAGGAACGGAGTTAATTAAATCTGTGCAGTTCAGTGTAGGAGCTAACCCTTATAAATCTAGTCTAATGTATTGAGGGAGTTGGGTTAGTGCCCTCTACTGGTCAAATATTAATCTTATTGAAACCTTGAGTTGTGGTACCTTCATTTTGACATTTTCTTAAACATCTATTATGTATTCTATTTAAAATCATTTTCAGGCAAAGCACTCCTTGCTGGCTTTTCCTTAAATCCTGAACCAAAACTTAGAAGTTTAGAATTGGATTTACAAAAATCTGCTAGATTTAGGAATAGGGACGTGAGCAAGTTTAGAAGTTCCATGAATTTCTTTTAATATTATCATAATTTGTACGTTGTGTATGTGCATAAATAGTGGAGAAACTAGTGGGTATATTTAGAAATTGCTGACACACATACATATTTAATAACTGCCCAAATATGATGGATGGTTTTAGCTGTATCACTGCTACTAGTTAACAGATGCTGAAGGTGTTTCACATTATCATAACTCATGTTGACTTTATGGCAGGTTATAAGGCTTATAAGACCAGGTTCAATAAATAGTGCGTGAAAATAAATCTTTTTGCTGTAAATGAGTAAACAAACAAGTTTTCTTGTATTCAGAAAACAAATGCAGACTGACATAAGAATGCTTCAAGACATACAAGTGAGGTTTTCATTTTTTTGTTTTTTTTTTTAACTTTAGGACTGCTTTCCTCAGCTCTTGGTTTTTCTTTCTTACTATATTAATGTATTTTTGTGCCAAACCCACTACCCATTCATTGCATTTTTTTTTTCTAATTCTCAGTGAGGCTGTTCAGATTTCTCAGTCTCAGTCTTCCTCTGAGACTGTGTGCAGCCCAGTCTTCCTTTGATGTTTGAGCGTACCCTGTTTGAAGGGGAGCCTGTAGGCAGTGTCTGGTCCAGCAGGTGCTTTGGAGCAGTTGAGCAACTTCAACAGAGTAAGAATGAAACTTTCTTCTAGAGGTCACAGAAGAAGTAGATTTCTTGTGTCTGTAATCCTTCGTCTCTCTTGTACAGTGCAGGCTAAATTCACTTTTAAGAACTCTGTACACTTTTTGGAAATGTATACTTCATTATTTTGGGAATTATCATCTTGGATCCATCTAGAGTGTTAGTCCTCACTATATCTGGGCACTTTCAGTACAGAGTTTTAAAATAATGTTCTGAGAGTCTCTTTATACAGTGAGGCATGCAATTTCAAGTTGGGCGTCACCTTTTCAATTTTACTTTTGTCTATAAGGCATTTATTTCCCCTGTCCCAAATAGAAGTGTGTCTTTGGGACAAGGAGAGAAAAATTCCACACCTTAAATTATCTCCCAGAACCTTTTGTTCTTGTTTCATTTCTACCTCATATCCCCTTTCTGGACTTGGTAGTGGGGCTTCCTTTCTAGACTTGGAAAGCAAGCATTTTCCCCAGAAGGCCCTGTTTGCACATGCCTTTTTTGTCCAAAATCACTTGGCTGCACAAAACCTCCTGGTGTAGTGGTGTTCAACCTTTTGTCCCTGCGGATCAAATGACCGATATGGGTCTGGTCCTCAGGCTGCATTGGGTGGAAGCTGATTAGGACCTGGATCTCTATGAATGGACTGGGTGGAGGCCATGGAGCCCAATCTAGTGTGCAGGGTCATGCTATCCATCTTGTGGGTCCCCCATGGGTTCAGAAACTTGGCAGCAGGGAAGCAACAACTTCCTGCCAGTGGTCCACAGCTGTCAAATTTTTGGACTGGGGGAGACCATGCTCCACAGGCTGAATCTGGCCTGCAGTCCCCCCTCAGCAGGGACCCACCTCAACAGCAGGGTTGAGCACCACTGTCTTAGGCCTTTGTGTTTCAGGATATGTTTGCACAACACAACAGTTTTGATTGTCACAAATGTTAGTATACTTATGCTGTTAATCTGACTGTCATGGGGCTAGTAACTTGAATGTGTATCCAGGTCAGCATCAGGCTTGGACCCTGATTCCTAGTCCATGCTGAAAGCCATGCTGATGTGTCTTCAGTGCAGTTGTTAACAGTGCTACCAGGGTATGCCCACCCATGCTGCATTCGTACTTTGGTACACTACATAAACCAGGGGTATGCATATTCCTGGTAGTATGGAAGACTTCTCTCATGGGTATGTAGGAGAAATTGTATATTCTTTATAATAATAATTGGCATTTAAGGGGTTAAAATATAAAACAGGCTGATAGCAGTACATGGGCAACTGGTAAATCTGGAAGGGGGTACACAATAAGAAAGTTTGGGGACCTCCAGCATAGACAGATTGTAAACCAGAGACTGCTGTGCTATGTGCAACAGCCAGCAGATGAGGCAGAGGAAGTTGCACCCAAGTCTGAAAGTAGATATTTCAAGGGAGGCAGTCAGAAGTGTGTACATTGGGTCATGGCAGGAGCCAGCCATCACCGAGTTGTTGCTGTATAAAATGGTAGCCAAAGCTACCCATTCAGCAGTCTACACTCCTTTTCCCTTTCCTTCATGTGCCACCCTTTGTCCCCTACCAACTTTTCCTTGTGGTTGCTTTTTTTAAGATAGTTGTATTTATTTCTTTTATATATGTACTAGTCAGTTCTCTGAATGACAGGGAGGTTGAGTAGGAAGCTGGAATGGAGTGCCGCCACCTAATGCCCATGCTGCTGCTGCTGTGCCTCTGCACCCCCTCCCCCCCTTGTTTGGCTTCATGTGCGGCCCCCTCATCCTCTGCTGGACTAATGCCCCATGCTGCTGCTCTACCTCTGCCCCCCTCCCTTGTTTGGCTACTTGTGTGCCCCTCCCCCCATCCTCTGCTGCCCCACCCCGTGTCTCCTCCATTCTCTGCCATCACTGCAGTGCTCTGCCATGCCAACCTGTCCCCTTTGTCCTCCAAGGATCAGAATGACAGATGGCTTACAAATAAGAGGAACAAACAGGTAGGTTTTACATTTTATATGTATTGTAGCTTAAGGACAGTATGTTGAAAACTTAAATTAAGCAGACTGAACATGTAAAGATACGAATTGTTTCCTTTCCCTCTGATTCAGTATGCCATTGGGGTTGGTTCCCCGGTGTTCCTTTGGGTTGCTTACAGTTTGGTTAAGCATGCAGATGGTGTGTGAGGAATCAAGTATCATCAAATATCTCCTGAAAGCCTATGTTTTCAGTGAATATTTTCTTGTCACCATTTAGATTTCCTTGTTTCTTTGCAACCAGTGAAATGTATATTTTTAAAAACACTGTTTCTGGTAAGCAGAGGCCAACTGAGTTGAATGTTTGTCCTTGTGATTTATTAATTGTTATCGCAAACATTGTTGTTATGGGAAATTGTCTCCTTTTCAGAATGAAAGGTAGTTGTGTGCCTGATGGAGCCAAATCAATCCAAGGGATTGATTGACGTGTTATCCTACAGTAGTACCTGCAATTATTTCAGCATGTATGAAATTGTGGTTTAATCCTCTTATCAGTCAAATTCCATTGTGTAGTCCCATTTTTGGATTCATATTTCTGATTAACATAACAATAGCACCAATTTTCAGGTGCAAATCATGTGGTGGGAGTCCTGATGGTGTTTGCACATTTAAAAATTCAATGGGATAAGTAGTTTGATTTTCAGAGTCATCTGCAATCATGGAAGCTGCAGTACTTTCATTTCACCAGGCAGCAAAGTTATAATTTTAGTATTCAATTCCATGGTGTATTTATTTTTGGGAGTTACAATAATTTCATTTCCAAGTCTTCTGCTTCAATGTGGTTCCCATAAACTGTTGTGGTAATGGACTCTATTTCAATAAAGGTTTCTGGTATTTCAATTAGATCTGGTGGCAACCTATAATCATTTGACATAGTTCCTTCACCGGCTTTGAGAGTCCTGCCATTGAATTGATGTTGTCCTTCAGTGACCATATTTTGTGATCATTTGATTTTGGTGAAATTCGACCACAGATGATGACTCTTTATGCATGCCTCAGTCATCTCTGTTCTTGTAGATCGTACTATGACTGGTAATGTTTGTCTGAAGTCTCTGCCTAACAAAAGCAGTTTTCTTCCAAATGGCATTTCATTTTGCATAATCTCTTTAACTAATACATCAGTGCATGTAAGTGGATCAGGGAGACCTAAAGTACTACAATATAGTCCATGGACCATCAACAATTCTTGGATATCTAGCAATGTCTTCTGTACTGCAGCGTTATCATTGTGATGTCTCCTACGGTCCTCTGTCATGGCATCCTGACATTGTTTCAATAGCTGAAATGCATTAGATAGCTTACAAAATATGCAGATGAATGCAAAAGTGTGCCTCAGACACACAGTATCTGGGCATTTGAATTCCAGCTGCATCCTCCAGGCAGTAGCTCCATTCTTCATCACTGGCCATCAAATTACGTCTTTTTGCTGTTTCTTGAAACGTATCTCAGAGGGCATTGTTAACAGTACGTAATTCTTCAGAACTGGTTGCTGCATGGACATACAGTAGTAGAGCTCTTAAACAGAATCTTTCTATATTGTTTGGACTTACTGAATACATTCTAGGGAGAATATTGTCTCCACCTCTTTGTCATCTTTGCCAAACACCTTTTTTTAGAATATGTAATGGTATGGAATTTCACAGTATAAATACCGTTGTGCTTCAGGGCAATTGTGATTTAATAAAAAACAAGTGTTTAAAGTTGTTTTTGAAATGCCTATGTGATTGGCCTCATGTTCATGCCCTGGCTGAAAATACACTGACTGTTGGAGTGGCAAATGAACTGCTAATTTAATGATTCCATGAGATCTATCATGCGTTCAGTTTTCCAGCGGTCTCCACATAGCCTCTGGTGGTTTCACGTACCTTGCATCAAGGTATCTTGTCATGTTGCAGTCATTGCTTGTTTACTATTTTAATATTTGTGCAGTCATGTTCTTTGTAAACATATTTAAGATGTATTTGATGGATTTAATCAATGTGCAAACTTCAGCATTGATATGAGTGGTGTATTTTAACAAAAGATATTGTATGAAGCAACATAACTGTCTTCTGTTTGTTTGCATACTTGGATGGTACATGTTTGGCTTCTTTTATATCAGGGGTAGGCAGTTATTTCGGGCAGAGGGCCACTTACCGAGTTTTGGGAACCCATCACGGGCTGCGTTACAACAGGCCAGATAAGTGTTGCCAGGGTCAGATCATCATGCCAGGGTCGGATAAGTATTGATTTTTCTAAATTTTTTAGGGGCTGTGTGGGTTGAATAGAATGGCCTGGTGGGCTGCATTTTGCCCACCTGTTTTATATAAAGGGTATCTATTGACATTAGCTACTGTTTCTTGTTGAAACGGCTTTGGAAAATTTTGGTACAATTTCCCTCACTCATGCATGGTGAATTACTGTTGAAAATACCACATGGTCTACGTATTGTGCATTTTTTTTACTATGCAATATAAAATTGGGTCTGTATCTGGAGCAGGAATTTCTGCACTAACTATACAATCAACGACTGCTTGTGTGTCAAGCTTGTTCTCCAGTATAAATAGCATGTGTGCATGTGGGAGTTCTCATTTTTGAAACTCAGTTGTGTATACATGGATGATAACTGGACCAAATATTTTTTTTTCTGGCATCATCCAGTAAAGATGCCAGCTTAATTTTGAATACTCTTGCTACTAAGTCTGGTCTGTCTGAGGGATTTTGTCCAGGAAACAAATTTTCTTGAGTAGCAAGCCATTTTGGATTTGGATTTGCAGTGAATGTAATAAACATATCTGGGTGACCATATTTGCTCACTATTGCCATGGTGTTATGATATTGTTCTTGCATATTTCTTGGTCCTCTTTAGAATTATGATGGTAAAATGACAGTTTTTCATAATTGCATACCAGAGATTTCAGCAGTTTCTGTTAAGAAGTCCATAAGACCATTAAGTTTTCTTTGCTGTTGCCTAAGGTAATTTAAATTGTTTGCTTCAACTTGTAAATGTGAATCTACAATCCACTGTAGAGTTAATTTTTCTCCACGTAACATTGGATTAAATTCATTTTGATGAACTGCTGTTTGAGCAACTTTGCATTGTAACATGGAAACTTCTTTCGATGTTGAAGTCTCATATCCAGCAAGTTTTAAAGCTGGATGCCAACCTGGTTCACCATATGGATAAAACACAACGTATGTCATGGGATCTAAGTTGGCATTCATAATACTTATATTTTCAAAGCCTTGAGATCTTGAGTAAATTCTTATATCCCTATGGAAAGGCAGTTCTTCGTTGTCATTTCAGAAAACCATGGCAATTTCAACATTGCTTGGTAAATTATATCTTCTGTCAGATTCTCTGTCACAACAGAACACCATGCTAATATTTGCAATTGAATGACTTTCCTCACCCGCTGTTCACTCTTCTTCTCTTACAACTTCAACTAACATTTTGTAAGAGTTGAAAGTGAATTGATGTTTCTCATTAAAGTGTCCAGGTCCTACATTAAAGCAGGATCGCATAGGTGATTTTGGGGATAATTTAACCATTCTTCAGCTGCGTCTTTGGGATCCAAAATATAAAGTAGGCCATAGGATCTTGCTTCTCCTCCTTTAGGCTGTAAATGAGGTGATCGAATTGTCCATAGACACAAAAGAAATATGGGCCCTGTTCAGGAACAGGTGTGACTTTTTTTTTTCTCTCAAAGATGCAAAGCTTAAAGAACTATTCAATAACCTGGTATTGGTCCGGAAGTTCTCATAAAACATATGCTGCGAGTTGCTTATGATCTCTTTAAGTAATGGAGGAAATTTGTGGCAGTAAGGCAACCTCACTTTTCCTTTGTGACAGCAATTTTTAAACTTCCCATCTGATGGCTACTTAGCTGTGAAGTTTAAAGAATGACACAATTGGCAAACAAGTCCATTTTACTGCAATAATGCCTTTCTACTTCTGACTCTGTCAAGAAATTACAGTTTGTCATTAGGGATTGCCTTTGTCATGTTCTTGCAGAGCAAACGGAGTTCAACTATTGTCTCACTGCAGCATGTTCTTGGAACTCAGTTGCCCGGCTTGCTTGATGGCATGTGGCATCTAAATGTCTTTGCATCATGCCTTTTTCATGAGACTCACTTGCATGACTTTCTTTATGGTGTTGCGCATCTAATTGTCTGCACAAAGCTGCCTCCTCTTGTGATTCATTAGCACGGCATTCTTGATGGCGTTGTGCATCTAATAGTCTTTGCACAGTAGCCTGTCATCTACAGGCTCTCACGATGTTGTCGCAAATCCCATCACCGCCTTCATGTAGCGTGGTCCTCAGATTCATTGTCACTTAAACGTCTTTTTCTACTTGCATCTAATAGTCGTTGTTCAGCAGATTGTTCTAGAGTGTGGCTCTGTCTCCAGTGTTAGCGCTCTTTATTGTGACAACATTTTCTCTCAGCATGACATTTACATCCCATAGTAAAGCACTGGCAGAGTTTGTGACAACTTCTTGAAAGGTGTTGGGCATCCAATTGTTCTATCATGGTATTGTCACAATAGCTGGGAACTTGGCTTCTGCTTTTCCTCAGGTGGTCCTGCTGCTAATAAATTGCTTTTCACAACTGATTTATTAGGTGTAGAAAAAGGGTGGAGGGAGTTGCTGCACCAACAGCTTGGAGGCAGCAGGTAACATGGAAGGGGTGGTCCTTTTTCTTAACTGGCCTCAGCACTAATTAATTTTAAAGCCTAATTGATTTATTTTTTGTGATGCTGAGGAGGGAGCTGCTGCACCTGAAGTTGTTGTAGCAGGCATGCTGCACTGTGAGGACTTGGGGTGGCATCAGTTACCATGGACGGCCTACTAATTTTTCTGAGGTGGCCCCAGCACGACTAATGGCAAAGCATAACAGGCCTGTGTGAAGCAACTAGTATTTGCTTTGGATTTGGATTTGGACGATTCAGGGGACAGTTACTTGATTTGGTGATTCGAATTACTGTCCCAAATTGATCTGTCTAAATCTGATTTGGCTGAATCTCTGAACCAAACAGGCCCTATCCCCTGCCCACTCTCCCAGCCCTGTCAATGGCTGCCCCACCCAGCTCTAGCATCCCATTCTTTAAAACAAACAAAAAAAAGAGCCCTGTACTCACTGACTGCTGCAGTGGCCATCGGGGCTTCTGGAGGCTCGTGGCAGAGCCCCCCATGCAGCATGGGGCAGTGGGGATCGCCCCCCCTGCCTGGTAGGAGCCAGTGAGCGTGGGGCTCCTTTAAAAACAACTGAATGAATGCTGGGGCTGGGTGGGGCAGCCATTGATGGGGCTGGGAGAGCAGTCAGGGTGTGCTCAGGGGGGCTGGGAGAGCAGGCAGAGGATGGGGCCTGGCAGGGGTCCCCCCCATGGTCCCCTCCCTCCTCATCCAATCCCCCCCCCCCCATGGAGGTTCTGTTGTTTTTTTCTGAGGTGGTCCAAGCACTAATTTAATGTCCAAGCTGTGGGAGGTGGGGTCTGTGGTCACCCCTTGGATGCAGCAGTGAGGTAGGGGGGGCAAGGCCAGCACTACTGACCTTGCCCCCTCACTCCTTTCCCGGAGTCCGGGTCTGGGCTCTGCAGCTTGTAAAGTACTTGTGTTTTTTCATCCCTTTTTTTTTTTTTTCACTTTGCATCTGTTGGCAGTGGGAGTGAGGCCAGCACTGTGATGCCAGCACCCCAGTCTAAGGCCAGGCCCACTCCCCCCACGCACCTCCTCACCGCTTCAGGACCAGGCCGCTTACCCCCACTATGCCCCCTCACCCCATCCCAGCTGGCTTTTGTTGAGGTGCCATCCTTGGTGCCGGTTTCAGGGAGTGGGATGGGGGAGCCGAGGCTAGCAGCTCTGGCCTCTGATTCCCCCACTCTGTCAGGTCCTCAGTGCTGCTTCGCCGTTATTGCGGTGCTATGCTGTGCTTGGAGCACTCCGATTGGCTGTTTCCGTCAGCCAATCAGAGTGTGCATAAAGCATTATGGCTGGATAGACAGCCTACAGCTTTTATAATAGGTGGGGCCAGCTCCAGTGGCCTCACTCCTCCTCCTACCCCCATCCACTGTTACCAGCTGTTCTGTTTCCACCGCCTCCAGGGAGCAGGTCTCCTGTGCCATTATGGTGGCACGTGCGCGCACACACACATTTGTGTGCATGTGTGTATATATGGTAGGGATTTTGGGGGCTGATATCAATAGTTGATTTTTAAGGAGGCATGTTGGCCAATACGGATCCAATATAGCTGCCATCAGGTAGTAAGTCTGGTGTGGTGGAAAGGGGTGTGGTGGGGGTAGATCAACACCCCCCTGTGATGAGGGAGGGGGCAGGAGCAGGTACTGCCCAGCTGGGTTGGGGGGGCAGGTGCAGGATGGAGGCACAACTCGTGTGGTGGGGGCAGCTCCCACCACTGCTTGTGCCCTAGGAGGGTGGGGACAGGGAGGCGTGCAACTGGATCTGTGCAGCATGGGGCAAGCTGAAGCTGTAGGGTGGAGCCAGAGCCAGTGCTGTGCAGGGCTTTTCTTGCTGGGGTCTGGGTTTGGAGCGGGCTCTGGTGGCACTGAGAGGCAGCTGCAACACCTCCAAATTTACCCGCAGCTCCGTTCCCAGCCCCACGCCACCACCCAGCGCAGCCCCGGCTTTTTCTGTTGCTTGGGTGGAGGTAGGGCATTCAGCTGGGACAGTGCAGGGCTGGGAGTGGAGCTGCTGCAAAATTTGAGGTGGCCGCAGCTTTCTCCCAGTGGTGCTGGTGTCTGCTGAGAGCCCAGCCCCTGACATGAAAAGCCCCGTGCAGCTCCGGCCCACCTTGCAGCTGAAGCCCGCCCTTTGCTGCATAGATCTGGAGGCACATGCCCCGCCCTCCCAGGGTGTAAGCAGTTGTCGGAGCTGCCCCCACCCCACAAGCCATGCCTCTATCCTGTGCGTGCCCCCCTCCCCCCCCAGCTGGGCAGTGCCTGCCCATGCCCCCTCTCTCACCACAGGGGATGTTGATCTGACCCCCACCTTCCCCTTCTCCCCACCTTCCCCTTCCGACTTACCAGCTGGAGGCAGCTTTCCACGCTGCCAGCTCTGCTCCACGCTGTGTTGCATCTGCACACAGCACGGGCATTTAACGGCCAACAATTATGCAGGTTTGCTTTTTTTGGAGAGATGGTGCTATATGAAGGGCTAATACACATTTACTTTTCATGAATAGTGACATATGGTGACAAGTAAGTTGTTTTTTTTCCTTTTGTTGCATTCAGTTATCGTCAACTATGATAGAGCTGATAGCAAAAAATGGGAGCACAGTTTTCCTATTTAATAGGAACAGGAATCACTTTCTGAATTTCTGTACAATGGGACAAAGTATGAACCTTGATTTCAGGCTTCCCGAAGCTTGGGGGCTTATTATGATCTTATCCAGTTGTAAGCACTGGTTTGTATTTTTGCAGTAGGTTTACTGTTTCTTACTTCAGCACTGGCTTTGCATTTTAGGGAAGTGGGTATTTCCAAAATTCTGTCAGAGGTGACCTTTATCTTTAAGGGACATAGCCATGTTTGAAGTACTTAACCATTATTGTTACAGATAACATCTAGGGTTATAATAAGTATAAAATTAAAGAGTTGTTTTTTTTTCCCCTTTGTGTATTTGACAAACTGTACTTTGTATGGAATTGGTATCCTCTACCCCATTCCAGATCAGTTAGGTCACTTTCCTCGTTTGGTTTATATGAGACCCATATAACCAGGCAGAGACCAAGTTTAAAATAGGAGTTAAAAAAAAATGTGAATACACCAACTGGTAGACAGCATGAGGTTCCGGTATAATACCTGAAACTAATCTGTATTGCAGTAATCAACTCTCCAGTTTTACTTAGTATTAAAATCCTGTTTTATATAAATAAGAATAGAAGTGATATTTTCTGAACTCCTATACCTGATATGCATTTAGGAAAAGTATTTTGTAACGTAAACATTTCATACATAGATAAATCCTTTTAAGTGCTTTGGCATAAGCATGCAACTTTCTACACACAGGATGCATCTACATGTATAATTAATGTGACACAATAAACTCTGGAACAGTTAATGTCAGAGTAAACTGCTCCTGGGCGCAGCATCTACATATGTGTCTGGAATAGCAGCAATATGAGCTGGGGTGGAACAGGCCCCTAGCTGGCTGGGCTGCTGGGGTGCAATTTATGCCCCCTGGTCACCATCTACATGTGCATTTTATCTGAGTCAAAACCCAGGAGGGCATAGATCTTTACACAGCCTGTTCTTGGATTGAATGGTAATTAACTTGAAAGATTGTCCCAGGAAAAAAGTGTTAGCTCAGATATTTCATAGGTACTTGAAATGGGATAATTAGTTCCTATGTCTGTAGGATCTTAGGCATTTCTCCTAGGAGAAGTGTGATACCTGTTTTAACTAATATATAGCTAGATTATACCTGCTTGCTTCTGTAGCTTGGGTCTGCATGGAAACACAACTAAGATGCCAGTGAAACTCTGATGTGGAACTCTGTCCAACTTGCAGATATCCATGTAGTAAAGGGTGAACATTGCCACTTGTGCTTTGAGTGGGTAGGAGCATACAGTATTTTCTAAGATTATGGAAACGGGTTGTAGTAATCGGAACAGGAAAACAAGAATCTGCAATCTCAAGTCTGTTCTCCGTTTTCCTTCTGGTTTGCTGTATGATTGTGAACAAGTGACTTGGTCTTAGTTTGCCTATCTTTAAAATTGAAGAGCTAAAACTTTAACTCATAGGCATGTTGAATTTAGTTTAATGTTCATAAAGCATTTTGAAATCCATTGTTCAGTTATATTATTTAAGTCTTTCTTTTGATGTGTAACTTGGAATTTTTTTTTTTTTACTCTGTTCTCAGGATTCATACAGGAAACAAGTAGTAATTGATGGCGAAACCTGTCTCTTGGATATTCTTGACACAGCAGGTCAAGAAGAGTACAGTGCGATGAGGGACCAATACATGAGAACAGGAGAGGGTTTTCTATGTGTATTTGCCATAAATAATACAAAATCATTTGAAGATATTCATCATTATAGGTAAGTCTAATAAAATAAATTACTTCAGTAATTCTCCAAAGAGGGAATGATTTGCTTGTTTGTGCTTATAACCGAAGATAATTTATTTCTTACAGTTATGGAATTGTAACATAATCATGTTTCCAAACTAGCAGTGAGCAGTTACTTTTGAAGTCAATAAGCCATTAAAAATATATCTTTTTATTTTGGTCACCTAGCCAGAGTGATTATGCAATGGGCTGCCCATTCTTGGAGCATACTCACAGTTTTGGGTTGATGGAAGAAGGCTGGTTGAAGCTACCTGAAAATTCCTCTAGTAGTATGTTTTTGAAATATAAAACAGATGTAGAGATATGGGCTTCAGAATTAACATCCTACTGAGATTAATAGAAATCAAGTATGGATCAAATTCTGCCTTCCTCATGGCTGTAGAGTAGTACTTCCATGGCTGTAGAATACAGTTAAGTAAAGTAATTTTGGTCTTTGTCTCTGTGAAATGTGCCTGTGAAAGCAGTGGATGACACTAACACTTATGAACATCCCAATTCCGTGGGGGCAACTTTTCTACTATTTATGGCTGGAGCTCTTCTCTTCTAGTAGTCTGAAGTAGGCAACCAAATTCTATTATGACTTGATAGATATTATATTAAGACTTAATATCACTTTAATCTTTCCTCCTCAGTGTCTGTTTTTTATATATGAAAAAGTTCTTGCCTGTTCCATATATAACAGAAATATATTTTTAAAAAAAAGTAGAAAAAAAAATCCATGTGACTTTTTAACAAAAGTGTGCCTATCTCAGTAGGACTCTGCAAATTGGGAGAAACTACCTACATTTACAATATTATTTGCCATGTATAAACCAAGTCATAGTTGGTTAGCCTTCATCTGTAATTCAGTCGTAAAGACACTGAACTCTTACAGGACATATTGTTGCCAGTATCTCCTAACCCTCTCATCTGTCTGCTGGATGTCGGATAGAAGAGATGATCGTGCAAATCCAAGCCAGTAACTAAAAATTACTACTTTAAAAACAAAATAATAAAGCCTCTGGATAATGTGCATGTGATAATTAAACATACAGCAAATAGCAAACTTTTCATAGATTCATAGACGTTAGGGCTGGAAGGGACCTCATGAGATCATTGGGTCTAGCCCCATGTCCAAGGGCAGGAAGTCAGCTGGGGTCAGATCACCCCAGCAAGATAAGCATCCAAGTGATTCTTAAAGGTATCCAGAGTAGGTGCTTGCACCACTTCTGGGGGAGTTTATTCCAGATTCTGGAGACTCGGATGGTGAAGAAGTTTTTCATTATGTCCAGTCTAAAACGGTCTTTCAGCAGTTTGTGGCCATTAGTGTTGTATTGGGGTGCTCTGGTGAACAGAGCACCCCCATTTCCTGATGCACACCCCTTGTATACTTATAGGCTGCCACCAAGTCACTCCTGAGCCTTTGCTTCTCCAGGCTTAAGAGTCCCATTACTCTCAGCCTCTCCTCATAAGGCCTTTTCTCTTAACCTCTGCTCATGTGTGTGGCTCTCCTTTGGATTGTCTCAAGCTTCTCCCCATCCTTTCTGAAGTGTTGAGCCCAGAACTGGGTGCAGTATTCCAGCTACAGCCTCATCAAGGCTGAGTAAAGCAGGAGGATGACTTCCTGGATCTTGCTTGATGTGCATTGGTAGATGCAAGCCAGAGTTTTATTTGCTTTGCCAGCTGTGGTATCACATTGGTGGCTTATGTTCATCTTGTGGTCAATTATGACCCCCAAGTCGCTTTCCGTACTGGTGCTAGTGAGTATAGCACTGCCAAGCCTATAAGTATGATGTGTGTTTTGTTTTGTTTTTTTAATCCCAAGGTGGAGCACCTTGCATTTCTTTGTTAAATGTTATCAGGTTTTGATCTGACCACCTTGTGAGCTTGTCCAGGTTGGCTCGAATTGCCAGCCTGTCCACTTGCCCATAATTTGGTGTCATCTGCAAACTTGGCCAGTCCACTTCTGACACCCGAATCTAGATCCTTCATGAATATATTAAAGAGTACTGGTCCGAGTACTGAGCCCTGGGGGACACCTGTGGTCGTCATGCACCATGTTGACTCAGTTCCATCGACTATCACTCGCTGGGTCTGACCATGAAGCTAGTTTGCCAGCCATCGGACTGTAAAGTTTTTTGAGGCCGCAGTTCCCCAATTTTACCATGGGAGATGTAAAATTTTACATCTTACTTTAAACAGTAAAAGAAGCACAGAATTGCTATCTGTTTTTAAAAGTATTGACTTTTATACTATTTAGTCTTTTAAACCTTTAAAAAGAGAACAAGAGAATGACTAATCATGTAAAAAGCCCTCTTGTTATACAGCTTCTCCCTAAGAACACTACATGTGGAAACTGACAGTTGCACTGGCAGCATGTTAACTCATCAATGAATGAGCTTGTGAATAGACATTGAAGGTTCACAAATAAATAACTAATGCACTATGAAATCATAATTGTGTTATTTGAGGAGTAACTGTCCATGTTCTCTCAAAAAGGAATGAAGTTATAGACTAGTATTATATGTTGAGTTTCTTTCAGCAGCTTTGTCATCTTGCTGAATAGTTCTGACTACAATACTGTTTTAAAGATGTATTTTAACTTGAGCTACTTGCTAAAGAAAACTTCAGAAAATATTAACCAGATAGAGACAGATTCTTAAAATCTGCCCCTACAAATCCAGTGCCTTAACCATAGTTTTTTTAGAACATAGTAGCATCAGTTTTTTAGGGGGGATGTTTGACTTTTTTTTTAATTCAAAAAGGTGATATGGATATACAAAATGAATTTCAGGGTTCTGGTTAGCATGAAAACTGTACAATGTCTACACACATTTACATTGGGATACTTTAAATGAGAAAATCATCTGTGCTTTTGATTCCAATCTTGGAAGCACATTTTCCGATTCCTTCACTCGCCCAAGAGCAAGAAGGTAGAGGAGGAGATAGTTGCTCTTTCTAAACTCTCTCACCGCTTGCACATAGCACCAAGTCTAATGCAGTTATTTACCTAGTAGAGGTGTGCGAAATGGGCCATTTTCAATTCAGATTCGGATTGGGCCTGAATCGGAGACAGTGATTTGGTGTGTTGATTCAGATCACTGTCCCCAATTCAATTCGGCCAAATCTGAATCTGAAGATTCGATGCTGATTTGGAAAATCAGAGACTCAGCCATAGACACAGCTTTAAATGTTGGGATGAAGCGTCCCACAGGAGCACAGGAAGGGGGGGGGGCCGCATGCTTGGCTGCAAACCCGGAAGTAGACCAGAAGTCCTTCCAATCCACTTCCAGGTCCACTGCCAAGCATGCTGGGGACCCACGCCCATGCTTCTGTTGGATGCTCCATCCACATCAGCGTCTCAGCATTCATGAGCTGCTTGGTACCGTAAGGTATGTAGAAAAAACATTTAAAGCTGTGTCCATGTCCGAATCATCGAATCTTTCAAAATCTCTCTGAATCAATTCAGAGGGTTTCAATCCAGAGAGACTCAAGGGTCTCTTGATTTGATTTATGAACTTTATGGCTTTATGAGCACTCATGGTGCTCTCACGATGTGCCAGAGGACTGCAAAAGGGCCAGTGTGGTTCCCATTTTTAAAAAAGGGAGGAATGAGACCCAGGAAACTATAGGCCTGTTAGTCTTACCTCAGTCCTGGGGGAGCTTTTTGAGAGTTATCCTGGCTCATGTCCACGAGGGGCCAGCAGGGGAGATTATGCTTAGGGGCAACCAACACGTGTTCATTAGAGGCAGGTCCTGTCAGACCGACTTGGTGGCCTTCTATGACCAGGTCACAAAAACCTTGGACACTGGTGTCGCAGTGGATGTAGTCTTTCTGGACTTTCGGAAGGCCTTCGACATTGTCTCTCACCCGATTCTCATTAAAAAACTAGGAGACTGTGGTGTCGATACCTACACAGCCAGATGGGTCACTAATTGGCTGGAGGGCTGCACCCAGAGAATGGTGGTGGACAGGTTTTATTCCACCTGGAGGGATGTGGGCAGTGGGGTTCCGCAAGGATCGGTCCTCGGGGCCCGCACTGTTCAACATCTTCATCAGCGACTTGGATGAGGGGTGAAAAGCACCCTGTTGAAATTTGCAGATGACACTAAGATGGGGGGATAAGTGGACATGCCAGAAGGGAGGAACAGGTTGCAATTGAACCTGGACAGGTTACGGGGGGGAGTGGATGAGAACAGGATGGGTTTCAACACTGACAAGTGCAGGGTGCACCTGGGAAGGAAGAACCAGCAGCATACCTACAGGCTGGAGAACTCCCTTCTTGTCAGTGCAAAGGCAGAAAAGGATCTTGGAGTCATTATTGATGCCAAAATGAATTTGGGCCGACAGTGTCGGGACGTGGTCAGGAAGGCGAACCATACCTTGCCATGCATCCACAGATGCATCTCAAGCAGGTCCAAGGAGGAGCTTCTCCCCCTCTATGTGACACTGGTCAGGCCCCAGTTGGAGTACTGCGTCCACTTCTGGGTGCCACACTTCAGGAGGGATATGGACAACATGGAGAGTGTCCAGAGGAGGGCCACCTATGTGATCAGGGGTCAGCAGGGCAGGCCCTACAAGAAGAGGCTAAGGGACCTGAACCTGTTCAGCCTCCACAAGAGAAGGCTGAGGGGGGATTTAGTGGCCGTTTACAAACTGGTCAGGGGGGACCAGCAGGCATTGGGAGAGTCCCTGTTCTCCCGAGCACTACCAGGAGTGCAAGAAATAATGGTCATAAGCTGGCAGAGGGTAGATTCAGGCTAGACATCAGGAGGAGCCACTTCACTGTCAGGGCGGCTAGGATCTGGAACCAACCTCCAAGAGAAGTGGTGCTGGCTCCTACGCCAGAGGTCTGTAAAGGAGGCTGGATGAATGTCTTGGCCGGGGTCGTTTGATCCCAGTACTCTTTTCTGCCATGGCAGAAGGTCGGACTTGATCTGCTCAGGTCCCTTACAACCCTGCCAACTATGAAACTATGATTTAGAGATTCAGCCACTGAATCGGGCCAAATCAAATCAGCGACTGAAGCTTCACACAGCCCTACTACCTAGTGAATATGACCCTGTAGCATACTGGAGGAACTTCTTTGAAATCACTCAGATTTTATCTATTTCTAATGTAAATAGAGGGCTTAAATGTTGTATTATATTTTAGGGCTTAACTATTACATTCTATCCTCAGCTGTAAGTAGGGATTTTGCATGAGTGGGACAAGGTCTCTAAGGAATAATAATAATTTTTACAAAAACCTCAGCCATGTGACTTGATTTTCATTTATATTAAGGTACTCTGCACTGTGCTGGCATTAAAATAATCATAAAAGTAAAGGACCCCGTCGTGTAAATAGGGTGGAGTCTGTCATTTTAGCCCTGTGAGTCTCATTGGCAGTAAGAGCCATGTCTAATCATCTAGCAGGTTTAGTTATTTTTGTTTTGTTTTTCATATATATATATGCAATTCTTCTGTGTTAAGTCGAAAGGTTAAATGTAAAAGGCAAAAGGGGCAACTGCATACATTGTTTTGAAATTTCAAACTATGTCCAGAAAATAAAAGGCATTCATATTGTTGTTCCCGAAAAAAAAGTCTAATTTGTATTTTGTTTTCTTTCAAAATCCAATTTTTATTAATGCTGCTAAGATTATATTTAATAAATCTCTCAATTTTTCCTTTTCTTTTATTTTTAGGGAACAGATAAAAAGAGTTAAAGATTCTGAAGATGTCCCTATGGTGCTAGTAGGAAACAAATGTGATTTACCTTCAAGAACGGTAGATACAAAACAAGCTCAGGACTTAGCAAGAAGTTATGGAATTCCTTTCATTGAAACATCAGCAAAGACAAGACAGGTGAAGTTCATATCAAGAGATACACAAAAGCAGAACTCCTGCTTGAATTTTTAAAAAAGCTAGATCAATTCAACCATCAGCAACTGCCATGAACGATGCATGTCCCTAGGGTGCACAGCCACACTCAGGGTGTGCATATGCACCTGTGTGCACCCCTCTATGCGTAGCCCCTGGCAACTGCTATCTGACATTTATGTATATTTTTCTAAAGGAAAAACTTGTGGTGATTTGCTGTTTAGTGAACCTGCTGAATCGTGATCAGTGATGCAGCTTAGCTGCTCAGACTAAAGAGACCTAAGCCTCTGTTGCACTGAGCTACCAAGTGGAAGCATACTCCTTCAAGTTGCAGTTAACTTTTTTTAATAGCTTTGAGATAATTTCATTTAAAAAAAAAGAAAATGTCTGAAGGTCATGCATTGCTTTTTTGAAGCAAAGGTGTTCAGCAGTCAGACAACTAAACCAGTTTTTGACATCCAGTGGTCTGTCTTGACAGCGAAAACATTTCTTTTTTTTGGTTATTGGCTTATTCTCAGTGGATATGTTTTGTAAGACATTTCTCTATTTAAGCAATTGTCCCTACAATTCTTTGTCAAAACTTCAGATTTAATTGTTTGACAAGGTGTGAATTCCTTGAGTGAAAATTTGGCATATAGATATTTAGTGGGACTGGGATTTTACCCTTCTGTATGAGAGAGTTTTATCTGTTCAGTATAACTGGTGTGGAAACAACAAGATACTTTCCCTCCCAGCTAACTGGTATCAAGGTGTTTGTACTGGTACAGCCTGTTCCTCTTTCCTTAATGGGTAGGAGCTATCTCAGTATGAATAGAGCTGGCTGAGAACTTTTTGACACACTGCCAGAAAATGTTGATCTGTTAAAATCAAAACTTGTAATGGAGAAGATTAATCTGCATATTTCCTATGATAAAGAGAAATTTCTTTAACACAAAACAGAATCATTTGATTATTTTGGATTCCAAATAATTTAAAAAAAACAAAAAGAAAAGTTCAACATAAAAGAATATTTTAAGAATATTAAGAATAAGACTTACCATCAACCCACTCTTTTCTTTGTTGACTTGTTTTATAATTCCAATTTGAGACCTGAGCAACTTTTTCATGGTAATAGGAATACTGTTCCTTGCTCAGCTCTAGGCATAAGGTACTTTTTGCAGTGATAGTTACTGCTGTGCTAGGGACTGTACTGGTATAATTCTGTTTATTTAAAAAAAAACCACAGCCCTTATTGAAATAGAAATGATAGTACAAAAACAGTACTTCAGATCTAAATGGCAAAATTTCCAAGCTCTAAATCGGTGGGGCGACAGAATAAAATAAACTACAAGTAACTTCAGTAAGCTAAGTGGGGTACAGGCTGGCTGAATAACTCTAGGTAATATAATGTCCTTTACTGAATTAGATTGTCTGTCATTGCAGCTATAGGATAAAAATGGAAAAACTGGGAAATGAAAATAGTAGCAAAAACGCTGCTTTTTAAACTATAAAGTCTATGCTATCACTTTAATGTTGGGATTTTTGTTTACAATTAGCCAGTTTTGTACAGAAATCTTCCTCTTCACCCTTCCCTCACCACAATGCCTTTTAAATGCTAAATGTTTAAAATTAACCTGTCTTTAGGAGTTTATTACCAAACAAACATGATGGATGTATCAGCCCTTTTGTGTGTGTGGTGTGTGTAGGTTTCTTTTCCCTTTGTTCCCCTTGCCTGATACAAAATTATTTGCTTAGAAATCACTGCTTGGAATTCTGCTCAGTCTTAAATTTATCTTTTTAAGGATTGTCAAACTGTTTTGGTATGTGATTTGTTTCTCCTCCTGTTGAGAGACTTTTTTTAAAGAGCTGTGCTCAACCATAATGCAGTTAGTGGATTTATTGCAATCATTTTCCATATGCCCTTTGTTATCCTTACCACAAGAGTGCATTTAGGCTAGAACGTGTCTTGATCATTGTATTTTACTTTTTTTTTGGTTTGACTTGCCTCTTGCTCCATATGGTTGGGAAGAAATTATCCTTTTTATCTAGGGATTAATTTTGTTCTTCAAGGTTAGATTATTATTTTTCTTCTTTCTGTAGCTATTGCAACTACTACTTGTAGAATTGGCTTTAGAATTAATTCCAGAACTGAGCCCAAAATGTGGGTGTGTATAGGATGTGTCCTTCCCACCCTCAGGGGACCTCTTATTAGTATTAGATTAAAATGGATGGGATGGAAGGAGTGCCCTGAAGTGTCTAGAGTTTAAGTTGCCACCAAACCTTTGGACAAGTTTGATGTAAAGTGCTAATCATGTTGCATCTTAATGGTCTTCTATTTTAAGATCACAGGAGTGATGAGAATCAGAGTAGTGAACGCTAGT
Source organism: Crocodylus siamensis (assembly GCF_052110815.1). NCBI lineage: Eukaryota > Metazoa > Chordata > Crocodylia > Crocodylidae > Crocodylus > Crocodylus siamensis. Next base: position 124,254,293 of record NC_143398.1, on the reverse strand, counting down.
GCCTATGAATTTTGGAGAAGTAAGTAGGGCTGCATTTATAAAAATCTGGATACAGGACTTCACTTATCTTCAGTGTGGGTTTCAGGTTTTGAACCAGCCAGCTGTTTTCAAGTTACAGCATAAGAAACACCTGGAACTTTGTTACTAAACTTCAGTATGCTGCAGTTGTTTTTTATTGTAGGTGATACTTTGAGCCCTGTTTGTTAGCTTTCCATTAAACTAGAGACAAATAGATTGTTGCCAATGCTAACACAGAATTCTGATATTCATCTGGTATGCTGATTGATCCTTTAGTGGGGGAAAAATAGTCTTTAATTATCTAATCACACTATCTTGTAACACATCAGCAGAACACAGGCACAGTTTAAACTTGTGCATTTGGCATTTACTATCTTTTGAGTGGTTGACTCGCCAACCTTCATCTTTTTAACATAGGGGTTTTTGGGTGTGGTGTTAATTTAATATGCATGATACATGTTCAGTATCTGATTTTCAAAAGGATAGGAACTTAATCAGTTTTTAAAACAAAGGTTTTTTATCTAAAGAACAGCTGAATTTGTACACATTATAATTAGCTGACATAACTACAGAATAGATCTTTTAAAAAAAAGTGATAAGCAAAACTATCATTTGATTCACTTGATATTTTTATTTGTAGTCCTAATAAATTATTTAACAGGTAACACAGTTTACATTGGCATGATGTAACTTGCTTTTTAAACAGTGGTAGAATATTTTGGTGCACTGGCTATTTTGTGGCGCATAGATCAAGATAAGTTCTAGCACATAGATGAAGATAAGTTCAATGATCAAGATAAGTTCTAGCATAAATGCACTCTTGTGATTAGGATAACAAAGGGCATACGGAAAATGGTTGCAATAAATCCACTAAACTGCATTATGGTTGGGCACAGCTCTTTTGCAGGCTTCAGTAACTATCATGTTGAGTGTGACTGTCAGATGTTAATACACAGTGGTTTTTAAGAGGCACTTTTGAAGATGAAAGGCACTTTGAATATTTTGACCGATCCTCCGAGGTGTTAATACCCAATGTACAAATAAAAATGTACCCTTTTTTTACTACGGTGAAGGGCAGTACTGTGCTGTGCTAAGACATCAGAGTAGCTTCATGCCAGATAGTTTCAAGACTGGATAGCAGTGGAATTGCTGGGAGGAAGAGATCAGTGGCATCCATGCACAGCATTGCACAAACAGAGCTATATTGCTTCCAGGTCAGGTTGTAGTGGATGAGTGTTATGTATGTAAGCTATTTTTAATAGCAGAGCTGGGATTGGAACTTGGAAGTCTGGGCCTTAGAATTTTCTTTAAGTTGCAAGTGAGTGCCTTTATGATGGCTGGTAGTGTTTTTTGTTTTTGAGTTTACTTAACTCTGGAAGGCATCTTTGAACATGTAGGCACTTTTGTGGTCATATTCACATTAATTTATGTTAAGCATAATTTACAAAACAGTTGTTTTTAGAAAAGTTGAAAATATCTTAAGGCACATAATGTTGGACAGGGTGCTCTCAAGATGATGAGGCCTTTTTTGATTTAGATGTTCCTTTGAACATTATTTGCCAGTGTAAAAGGCTATTGTAAATAGTCCCATTTAAAATTGGCTGTCATAGGAGTCATCTCCATGTCTCAAACACCGCTACAAGATTGTGGATCCTTCACAGTTTTCAAAGTATCAGAGCACTTTAAACTATACAGTTTATGTATATTTGATTAGATTTATACCCTACCTTATACAAAAGGCACAGAGCAGTAGAAGAACATGTATTTAATTCTGTGGAAGAAAAATATTCTTAAATTCTATTTCTTCTTTTAAAAAAATTTCAGTAATGGTGCTCTGACCATAAATTATATTAGTAAGTACATCAATTGGTTATGAATTTGGCCTTCAAAGAGAGACAATATTTAGCCCCATCCCTCCTTTAAAAAAAAAATTACAGTCCTAAAACTTAAAACCTATCAGTCTGGTGACTGGCTCTTAAAACTTTTTGCTTTGTTGAGGTAATGTCTTTTTCTATTTAAAAAATATATATATATATGAGATCTTTCAGTGAGACTTCTGTTAACAGAAGTCTTTATGTTATATTCTTGGTGGTGGTAGTAATTTCTTTTTTTCATTTTGTGCCTATTTCTCTGCATTGCTAAAGAAAATTGCATTTCCTGTTGTTGGTGATGGGAATGTTGACATTCTGAAGTCAAATGAAGTAGTATCGCCTAACTAGTGATCTCAAAACTACATAATCAAATTGCATACTGGTGCTCTGAAACTGTAGACAACACACTCTTTGATTCCTAGATGGAATGTGTTCAGGAGCATTGCAGCTGATCACTATTTATTCTCCTCTTTTTAGGAATAAGTTCCCCTGTTCCCCAGGTAGACATGAAAATATGAGCTTTACTTGATTTATTAGATGCTGTTTCCAAAAATGTAAATTCTGCAAATCATGCTTCAAATATCAGAAGACTTGCCAAGCTGTCTGCATTTTGTGGGTGTAAGATTAACTTTCTCCTTTTCTTAAAGGGTAGACTCTATTTCCTGGAAGCTTAATTACTTAGTTGTACCTGTCTACGTACACAACTCAATGTACTTAACCCTTGATCTCATCCTGATGATTTATTTGAACCGCAGCAGAATAGCAAACGCTGATTTATCTTGTTTTTAAGCATGGGTTTGTAAGCATAAATTCTAAATATATCTTATGGCACAACTAAAAAATGAGCCAAATAGCAGTACCCTATGAATAGGCAATATACTTTTGGTTTGTAGTGTTCCCTTCTGATTTCAGTTGTGTAATGCAATGTATAGTTAAAATAATCTTATTTCAAAGTCAAAGCTGTAAATTTATCTATTACAGAATTATAGGAACAATAGCTAGAGTACACTGAAAATGAGATAAACTGGTATAACAGGTGCTATGTAATGCAAGTTAAACTAGTATGTTGAAAATAGATTCCCTGTCTTTGTACCTGACTGAGCTAAACTTAGCTCAACCTGAGGAAGTAGGTAGGTATAAGGCACCATTTTTCTTACCCCAGTTTTTGGGCTAGCTCTTCAGCCTCAGTGCAGCTTTGCTTTGAACAGACCCACAAATTTCTGTGCACCTCTTTTTCGACATTTTATTTTGCAAAATGAAGCCGCTTCAGTTCAAAAGTAGCCTTTTTATAACTTATAATTGTTGGCTGCATTACATGTTTTATATTGGGGGTGCACCAATAGACATTTTTTTGGCCGATATCAATGGCCAATTTTTAAGGAGCCATATCGGCCAATACTAATCCGATTGACGATATGTGGCCTGGTGGCTTGGACAGCAGTATCTGGCTGGTAAGTCTGTTATGGGGGAAGGGATGAGGGGAAGATCAAGGCCCCCCCACAGCGATGGAGGGAGTGGGGCAGGCCTGTGTGTGGCTCATCCAGGGGAGCGGCTCATCCAGGGGGATGGCTGCCACCACTCCGTGCACCCCAGGAGGGCATGGGGGGCATGTGCCCCTGGTCTGTGTGCAGGGCAAAGGTGAGCTGGGGCCAGGGCTGTGTTCTTCTTCCTGGCAGCAGGGCTGGGCTGGGCTGGACTGTGCTTGGGGTGAGCAGTGGCAGCACTGGGATCAGGTGTATGGGGGGAGGGGGGGGCCTGCATCCACCCCAAAAATCTCCATAGCCCCTGCTGTCAGTTCTGCTGCCAGCCCCAAGTGGAACCTAGCGCAGCCCAGGCCCCAGCCCGCCCTTGCTCCACATGCAGATCCGGGGTCACATGCCTTCCCAGGGTATGTATAGTAGTGGGAGCTGCATCCCCCCTGCCCCCCCCAACTTCCCAGGATGAGATGCTCATGGCTCTGCCTTGCACCCTGCTTCACCCTGGCTGGGCAGCACCCAGTCCCACTCCCTCTCTCACCACAGGGGCCTTAGTCTGCCCCCGCCCCTTCCCCCACAACAGACTTACCAGCCAGACGCTGCTGGGCTATGCTCCTGGCTGCCTGTGTGCAGTATCTTTTTCTGACACTGGGAGATTCCACATATGCTAGGGGAGTCTGCTCCAGCTAGGATTGCTGCCCGTGTTGCAGATTGACCCTAGCAGTTCCCTGAAACTGTAAGCAAATAAGCACAAAGATCAATAATTTATTAAACTTATTCTTGCAGCCGTCAATAGCAGAACTTGTTTTTGAACTGGAAACGTAAGTTAATTTCTTGTATGTTTTGAAAATTTGAGTCACTGCTCATGATTTTAAGGGAGCTTCTAAGTGTTTCATCCAAGTATATGCCTGGCCTGAAATAATAAGTGATAATAGTACTTATTCAGTTTTAAAATAGTAGCCTACTTTGTGGCAGTAAGCATTAACTGTATGCTTCCTTCTGCCTGTTTCTGAAATAAATAACAAAAGCTTTCCTCAGCCTTGTTCAGAATGAAGACACTATTCTTAATTTTTTTTTTTAAGGTATGTAAAAATTATTCTTCACTCATCTACCTGAAGATGTCCGGGCCCAAAAAAAAGGCATAAATATTAGGGCTGTCCGAAACATCACTGTTCCTTTCCGACTTCAGTTTCGAGGTCTGGATGGAACAATGTTTTGTATCGAATATAATTTTGAGTCGAAACAGAGTCTGTTTTGACTGTTTCGCTGGACCATGGGGCTGGGGAAAAAACTCAGCCCAGCTGGGCTGCGTTCCCAACCCCAGCGCCATGGTCAAAACATTTCAGAAGTCCAAATGTTTCGGCTAGCCTTGTTTTGTTTCGCGGCTGTTTCGATGGCCTTTGTTTCATTTCAATTCTGTTGTTTCAACCTTGAAATGAGCTGAAACCATGTCAGAACGAAACTGCCGTTGAAATTTCACACAGCCCTAGTAAATATGCCTGCTGAACTCAAAAGGTTAGAATATGTGGTTTGGTAATCATAACTATAAACATTCATCCCACTTAATTATCAACCAACTCTATCAACCTGCGATGTACAATGAATTGTACACAAGCAAAGTTAGACAGTTTAGCAGAACAGTTCATCAGTTAAAACAGTATTCCCTTCTGCCCTTTTTCTGTCTTACTAGTAAAAGGTCTTTAAGTACATTGCAGTACAGTACCTGTCATTCATTCAGGTCTTACTCTTTTGTGTCTACCTCTCATTTGCTTATATCAGTTAACATTTTTATTGGTCAACACATTCAAGATTTTAAATGGGTAAGCAGCAAATCTTAATTTTCCTTTATAAAATTTGGTACTAAAATAAATCTTACATCTTGTTTTTAGCCAAGATAATGTGATGTGTTGCTAGTAGGGAATGACAATTCAGAATGATATTTCAAGAATCCTGGTTCCGCATAAGTCTGTGATTTATAAAGCGCTCTTTGATAGGCAGGTTATTGCCTTTTTTGTCTGCAGACTGATTGTGAACAGAGCCTTAAATTTAGAGGTACGCTTCACAAGAAAAGCTCATAATTTCTGTGTGTGTGTTCTGCCGTGGATGCCCCAGTACCTCATATTTGTCAAAGAAGCAGATTTTAAGGAGCTGTCTCTTACAATGCAGAGAGTGGAGGATGCTTTTTATACATTGGTGCGAGAGATTCGACAATACAGAGTGAAAAAAATCAGCAAAGAAGAAAAGACTCCAGGGTGTGTGAAAATAAAAAAATGCCTTGTAATGTAACAGGGTAAGTTCTTGCAATATAACAGGGTAAGTTTTGCAAATCAATTTTAGCAGAAAAATTAATCATGATTTCATGCAAATCAGGTTTATCAAACAATAGTGATTACATAATTTCAGAGCAAGTAACTTTAAATCCACAAACCCCTAAACTTATAGAATCTTCCTTCATAATTGTTTAGTTTTGAGCTCTAGTTTCTTAGTTCTTAACAAAAAAATCTCTTAAATGCTATAGGTCTGTGTTCTTTGCTGTGATTTTGACAAATGGGTAAGAGGATGCCTGTTCAGTGTGTGACTGGGCATGGCACACAAGCACAGAGAGATTCAGTTCTGTCTAAAATTCTAGTGTATTCCAGCCTCAGAGAGAGAGAGTTCTGAGGGGGGAAAAAAACCTTATGGATGCATTGGAGTTGCAGACACTGTAGTGATGAAGACCACAGCCAGACTTTCCAGTTGCTTTACAAATAACTGATTCTCTTGCCCCATCTATTTCCATTTCTCAGGCGTAGAGTCTTGAAGCCCACAATGGCCATATCATATAAGAATTCTACTGAAGAGATTTCTGGTTCCTGCTTCTGTCCTGCCTCCCTCTAAACTAAAGTAATTCATTTTATCACTACAGATAGGCATCTTAATTTCTTCTTCCCCATGTCAACTGTTATACCATCAGTTTCATCAATTTATTTTGAGAGGAGGAATGGATTTTTCTCCTTTTTAATGTCTTTAGCACTATTATGATAAATTTAAAAACGAGACAAATGTCAGAACAATAACAATGTATTTGGTGTCATGAAATATTACCTAATATCCACTGACTTCTGGAAACTTGTATCCAGAGCATTTGAATTACAAGGCTTTTTATACTTCTCCCCAGCAAGGTTAAAAAATAAGCATCTATCATAAAACCCAGTCCAGGATCCCTTCAGTTGAGAATAAGTGAGGCTTAAGCAGCATCAAATATTCTATTAAATATTGTTAGCTCTTCTTTTCTGATTCATTATGAATTTAGCTGTGCTGGGGGGAAATAAATGACAGTAATTTAGTTCAGAGGTATTAGACTTCTTGTCTCTTAAGATGTACTTGGCTACTTCCTTAAATTTTCCTTCAGGGAGAAAATACTGTTTTGCATTCTTGAGCTAAGCCCAAAGCCTCCATCTTGGTCCTGTGTTGGGGTGCAAAGCCTTTGGGGTGGAATGACCTTCTTTCTGTGTTTTCCTTGTGGAAGAGTTTAGAATCTGATGTGTTTTTGTTCCCAACTGAAAAACTTGAGCTGTTGCTGCCTTAACTCAGCTGTCTTTCAGAAAGCGCTTTTCGTTTTCCTTGGTATGGGAGAACTTCACAATAAGGCCACATCCAGACGTGTGGATGTTCGGTTCCACAGGGACAACTAGTGGCAGGGCGTCTCGTGCCGCTGCTGGTTGTACCCAGGGAACACCCATGCCACATGCACACTGGTGTGTGGCAAGTTACCCCAAGTGGGATAGGGGAGGCTGGGGCCAGCACTGGGCAGTGGTGCATGCTGCTGTCATGTGCTCAGCTCCACTTTTTTTTTTCTCTTTGACTCCTGGATATCCAGGGGTCAAAAAGAACATTGGAGTGTGCAGTATGTGGTGCCACAGTCCTGTCTGGACGCGGCCTAAGAGTCTACTTAGTCAGCCTAACTGTGTAGCAAAATGGTTAAAGCGATACAAGGAGGGGGATTTCTGAGAGACTGCAGTGAACCCCCATCCAAAACTTGAGGAATAATTATGATAGCCTAACCTGAAGTAGCTTTTGGCAGTGAAATATATTCATGCTGCTTTCTTGCTAGCAGGTAATAAAAACCCCATTATTTTTGTTCATCGTATATCTGTTGTTTGTGGAACTTCTCTTGCATTTTGTTTTTTCCCCACAAACTCAACATGGAACAGTATTTTTTTTTCCTTTCACTCAGACTGGTGTGCTGGACTAGGTAATGTAGGCTTGATACACTGGTGTGCTGATGTCTTCCAAGCAAGTATTCTGTATGCTATTATGCTATTATGTCGTAAAGCAAGAAGCACTTAACACATCTGGTTGACTGTCATGCATAGTAAGCAGACAAAACATTATGCCTTTATGTAAAACCTACAACAAATCCTTTTCTTGAAAGGGTGTAATACAAGTAGTGCGTTTATTATGGGCTACTGTTGCTTAAAGGAGCCTAAGTTGAATTGTAAATTAGACAGCTGGAAGCCATAGTGATAGGTTTGGAGATTTTTTTATCACCATTTTATACTAACTATTTATTTTTTTTATCTTTCATTACCTTTCTGACTTTATGGATGATACTTTCAGAGTAGAGCTCTTATTTTGTAGATTCAGAGATTTATGTATGATTCTTCCAGTGTTAAAAGCCTTAGCCAAGACAAATTCATTAAAGGTAAGCATTTTCATTTGACCACAGTAGGCTAAATTAATAAAATATAAAACAAACCAAAAAAACTCTGCGTAGTCTGAAATTAATCAGAACAGAAGGAAGTAGAAATATTCCATGCCCGCTTGAAAACATGGGTTAGAATTCCAAAACCCGGTTTAGAGGGTGATTTCAGCTGGAAAAAAGAAAGCAGTATGATTTGTAGAGAGTTGCATGCTTCTTTATTCATTGTTTCAATAGCACAATTTAATGCTAGGTATCAAATAATTTGGGGATTCTACTTCGTGCTTGCTAAATGTCTATATTACATATGTGAGACCTGCATATTTCTCATGCTACAATGTAAAAGTAGTGTAAGACTTGTAGCTGTGATGTTCCAGAAATTATGCATGGGGCAAGGACTTTCTAGCGTGAAACCTTTTATTGGACCAACTGCATAGTTGGGGAGGAGGAGTTAGTCAAGCTTTTGAATGCAAAACTTTCTTCATCAGGTCTGACTAGTGCAACCAGGTGGAGCATAGTCCTTAGGCAGATACAGTGTTGTTATTTTAATTTGAGTTTGGGAACTGCTTTCTAGGGGTCCACTGAATAAGTGGACATGCATACGATTGACCCCTAATTAATTAGTGTCCTCTGTAAAGGGAGAGGGTTTTTTGATAACTTTTTCCCACTATACTACAGTGCAGTCTGCTGAACCCCAAATGTTGAAGTAATTGTATCTTTTTCTTAAAGATAACTGAATTAAACACATAGGTTTAAATGAAGGATAAACTGTTGAATGTATTTTTTTTGTTCTCACTTAAAGCACTCTTTGAGTCTTAATGCAAGAGCCCCAGTTGTCCAGCATATAGTTTAAAGAGAATTTACAGCAGAACCTAGCCTGGTAAAACTGAAAAGCTGTACAAATGTTTTTAAGTGTTATTTGCAGAAGTAAATAAATTCAAAAGCAGAAATGCTGTAGCAAGTTGCCCCCTAGTGTGTAGAGTTTGCAACATACACAAGATTACCTTGTAAACCTATAGTAAGCACAGTACAGTATGTTTCAGCTTTAACTGGACCATCCTTTTCTTTTTTTTGAGTTTGAGTCCCTTGAATTCAGTTGTGTAAGGAATTAGCTTCCTGGCATTTATTTTTAAAATACTTGAAAATGTTTTGCAGCAGCTTTAGAGTTATAATTTGCCACTAGCACTTTCAGTCTGAGTGTTTTAAAGCACTCTCCAGATGTTTATGATGGCCCCTAGGCAAGTAGTATTTTACAATGGGGAAAACTGAAGTACTGAACAGGTGCTCTGTTCAAAGTCCTGGGTGCAGTATGTGGTAGAAGTGCTTTAAGCTTTTGATTTCAATACTGTACACGAGCAATGAGATACACTTCTTATCCTTTGTGGTGGACTGTTGGTATGTTTACTCCTTTTTATCAATGGGCGTAATAAATATTGCAGTATGTAAATCTTATACTTGCATATCTATTCAGCTACAGCACCACTATGTCTGGATACAGAGTATATCTGCAGGTATGGGTGGCCAAAGATTCATTTTATGTCTTCGATTTTTTTTTTTAAGTTGTAAATTAAGAGACTTAGTAATATTTTACCAGTATTCAGTTACTCATTACTAATTGTAGAGATTAATTCTAGCTCTTTCAAAATGGACTAACATTTAAAGAAAAAAGCCCAGGATATTGTACTATAACATGCACTGTGTTTTATTTGGATTGTTCTAAAGGGTGTGTGCATGTGTGTGTGGTTTTTTTGTGTGTGGGGGAGATTAATTCAGAATTTACTACAAAAGCACTCTGAGAGCTGGGGATAAATATGGATTAGCAAAGTGCAGGTTGCTGAGAGTTCTGAAGTATCTTTAGGCTCAGATCAAATTCCTTAAGAGCACACATGGATTGTAATGCTATGTTGCAAATGCACAGCTTTTTTGCATTTTGTTTTTACTTTCTGGTGTAGATTTCTAAATGAATTGTTTAATTTTCAAATTTTCCATCTGCTTGGAAAAAGCATGCACCATTATGGTGTAATGCAGTCACTAAGTTCTTAAGTGCCATTCTGTTCTCATTCGTGTTAATGGAGAAGCTTCTTTGCTCTTGACTTCAGCAGGAGTATGTTTATTACCTTGTTTTGGTTGCTTGCTGATTACAAAAGCTGGGAGGGTCTCTAATCAGTAAGATAATCTTTTTCTTCTTCTTTTTTTTTTTTTAACTCAAGAGGTAGAAACGTATGTCAACTGTAAGACTACATTTCTACACCTGCTTCTGCAAAGTGTGGTTTAGCACACTTTTATGCTACCATTTTATGTTATCTTCTACATGTGTGACAGTACATTAAGAGCAGTGGAGAATTGGAGCCATCTTTTTAGCCAGATGAAATGCAATATAAAACCGACAACTTTCAAAACCAGTTTCCAAGGCTAATACAGATTTCTCAGTGACAACTTTTCAACTTAATTGTTTAGGTACAGTTTTTATAATATTGGAAAAAATCTGTTTCAAGCTAAATCTTTAGGGAGCTATTCATAAACTAGATCAACTTTTTGTTTCTAAAAAGCTTGAAGATTCTCCATTGCTTCTGTGTATCAAGGTACAAAGATACATACAGCTATAAAAATACTTTTCAGTGAATAAATTAAATGTGCAGTGGCTTTACATGAATGGTGTCAGCAGTTATGTATTCTATGTAGTTTTTCAAAACATATGTTTAATTTTAAGTAAAGTGAATGCTTTTAATCTTGACAAGAAATGCTACAAAGTCACGGTCCCTGGGAACTTCATCCACTGCTGAGACATAGTAGAGTTTCTTCATCCAGTGCTGAGACGTAGTAGAGTTTAATTGCAGTACTTCCTCAGTGGGTGTTCAGTTAATTTCCTTTGACATGTATACCTATGCTGTATAGGTATACCTTGGCTACTGAAAATATTAACACTTTTTCCACCAGCTTTCTGGTATATTAGTATAGCATAATCAGAGCTAAACAAACTTCTCCCTGACAGAAATTGTAAAAATAAGAATGATAATAAATCTCTAGCCTTATTTAAACAAATTGTATCCAATTAGTGCACAAATTACGTTAATTTAATCTCAATGTAGCCATGTGTATTTCCTTTCAGGGTGTCGATGATGCCTTCTATACATTAGTTCGAGAAATTCGAAAACACAAAGAGAAGATGAGCAAAGATGGTAAAAAGAAGAAAAAGAAGACAAAGACAAAGTGTATAATTATGTAAATACAATTTATCGTTTAGTCTTCAGACGTACTTAAGTGATTTTTTTGTACATTACACTAAATTATTAGCATTTGTTTTAGCATTACTTAATTTTCTTTCTGCTTCATGAACCTGTTAGTTTTATATGAATGCTTGTTTTAAATGACAGTGGGAACATTATTCCTCTGAAGTGCCAGTATGCCTGTGAAAAAACAAACAAACATGAGAATTGTCTTTTTTGGTGCATGCACAGTTACTAACTTCCTGTTTTTCTTAACAGTTGTGAACTTTTGTTGTGTGTGCAAAAAATAATGAAGTAATGGTACACAGGTTGTTTGGTTTGTTTGGTTTTGTTTTTTAAAACATGGCTTTTACTGTGTTTTTTTTCTTTCCCTCTAATCTGGTTGGGTAGAAAGACTATTTAGCAAAACAGACTTTTATTTCCAACATTTGTTTTCTTTTATTCTAGACTGACTGCAATATTGAGAGACCAGAAGCCTTTTATAGTCTTCCTGTAGATTCTGCTTTTAGGCATCTAGTCTTGTAGCATTTCAGATCAACTTTAATGAATGTAAACAAATAACTTTCACAAAGTTTTTCACTGCAATTTGCAATTTGTCATGGTCATTCTTTAAATGCTATATTTTTTCTAGAAAAAAAAAATTAAAAAAAAGACAACAATGCACATCTGGCAATGGAAAAAGTAAAAGTTCTGATTAGATTGAGTTGCTCTGGTACTGCATTGCTTTAAGACTTCCACTAATTTTTTGGTTTTTGGAAGACCTAGGGTGAAGTCCTGCCTCCTCTGAAGCTGCTGAAAAACCTCAAAGTAGCTTCAGTAGGTCCAAGATCTTGCCTTCAGTGTCTCTAACAAGTATGGGAGCGCCTTAACAGATTAGTTAATTCAGTCTCTTAGATTTAATTCATATATGAATTCCAAGTTTATCCAAGAATGAGGTCAAGACCTCTTGGCCATATGGGTGCCAATTCTGCCCCTCCTTCCCCTGTGATATTAAATATTTCCAAATGCCTAATTTGTATATAATAGGAGGCATTTTAAATTCTAGTAACCTCTTTAGTTTCAATGATTGAATAAGCTTGTATTTGGCTGCTTCATGCAAATTATTTGAAAATCCATTGTGCCATAAAAATGGCGATATGGAATTTGCACAGACATTCAGTAGACATAGTTGAGATCATGGTTTCCAGAATCAGTGTCATTTTGTGTGATTCTTGTGAAGTATTAATCTCCCTACCCCTCCAATAAAGTTGGTTAGTGACATAAAAATGTCAGGGTTGTTTCACAACCAGGTTTGTCAATGTTGTCGTATGATTTCTGGTTGGAATTGATTAATTATTTTGAAGTTTTAAATAGTAGTACTGCAGTAGTTTGAGTTATCAGCACTGAAGTAAGTCAGTAATTCTAGTGTTGTCTATTCTTGTAATTTTGTGAGTCTTGTAGTATATGCCTTTTTTTTTTTTTTTTTTTTTTTTTTTAAGCCCCAGCTCCTGGATCTGTAAGTTTACATGAGTATCTCAGCTTCCCTTTTTTTTTGTTTGCTTTTGAAGAGAGCAGTTAGCCATTGTTGCAAAGTAAGGATTGAAAACATAATCGCCCCAGTGTATTTTAAAGGATAAAAGAGAAGATTAGATAAATACGAAACTGTTATTCTTTAAAGCCTTGTGATGTTTTGGGAAGCCTGATTTGTGAATTCTGAAAGTTCAGAATAAGGAAAAGCAGTATTGTGTATCCTAAGTTTTATATCAAAACTTTTAATTGGAGTTTCTATACTGAGTTGATAGAGTAGGATTTTAATGCACCAGTGTAACTTGAAGCCATGTGTATGAGTATGCAGGATTACCTTTTTATTTCTACGCACAGAGCAGAGGTGGTCACATTTGAAGGAAGTAAAAAGTATACTAACTGGATAGCTCTTAAAGTTGGCTGAGGAAGTAATAGGACTACTACCTTAATAGCCTGTAAGATTTGGGTCTGGGAAAGAATGTACAATTCTTTGGATGTGGGTAATGCTGCCCTTCATACTGCTTACAGTACTGAAAGATGATCATAGGAGAACCTAACCTTATATTTTAAATAGGACCAATAAGAAATGAGAACAAATACCTATAGAAGTTGTAAGCCTCTTCTATTCACAGTTTCTAAGGTTAAAACATATTAAAGTTGAGAGTTGTGTTGGTTGTCTTTCCATATTTCAGATGCTACTATCAATGTATTTTGAATAATGTAGCAGAAGTGGATGGTGTTAACAAACGCATGAAATGAAATCTAAAGACTCATGATTTGTAACCAAGTCACACCACATGCCAACTTGGGTCTTGTCTAAACAGTTCATGCACTGGCTTAACTAAATCCTTAGAAGACTATTGTAGTCTTCTGTGGATGTAGTTTTTTTCAATATGAAGGCATACAGTAGGACTTTGTGAAGCTTCAGTGGCTGATTTAATTTGACAAAGATTCGGCCTGATTTGGTGGCTGAACCTCTGAATCCAGATCGAATCAGGAGACCCTTTAATTTCTCCTAATCGAATCGGAACCCTCCAAATCGATTCAGAAAGATTCGACAAATCAAACGTAGATACAGCTTTAAATGTTTTTGTTACGTACCTCAAGGTACCGGGTGGCTTATGAATGCTGAGATGCTAGGGCAGATGGAACGTCCCACTGGATCACAGGGGGTCCCCAGCAGTACTTCCAGTCCACTTCCAGGTCTGTTGGGGAGTGCACTGGCTCTCCCCCCACCTCTTCTGGCTTGGCGACTGGTGCTCCTGGGTCTGGCAGGGCACCCAGGGTTCCCCCATGCTTCTGTGGGATGTTCCACCTTCCCAACCATCACAGCATTCACAAGCCGTGCCTGGTACCTTGAGGTATGTAGAAAAGCATTTAAAGCTGTGTCTATGGCTGATTCACTGAATCAGCATCAAATCTTCAGAATCGAGTAATTGAATCATTGTCCGCAATTTGGGCTGAATCCAAATTGAATATGGCCCATTTCGCACATCCCTAGTATACAGCTTATTTTATCTAGTTTATTCTGTAAACTATCAGTTTTGTTAAATTTAGTACAGAAATGGTTTAGAACAAGTCCTTTTGTGATTTTTCACAAAACACTTGTCCTTGCCAGTATTGTGCCATTTTGTCCTAATATTTGTAGAGATTTGGTGAAGCATGTTGGATTGCAGCATGCACAAATTGATCTTTTAATTATTCTGATGTCTTTCCCTATTTGAAATGCTTAAAAAACATCCAGATACTTTTTCTGATGGTAATTACAAAATGAACACACAATGACACTTACTACATTAATACACTAGATTTCCATGTGTCAGGAAGTAATGCCTTATAGTAGCTTTGTGTAGCTTGATAGACAATCTGTATAAAAAGGTTGTCATGTATCTCAAAAGTTAAAATTGTTTTTGTTTTTTAACCATCACAGTAGTCCTAAAATCTTGAGTGACGTAGATCATGAGAAATTTAACAGTCCAACATGCATTACAGCAATATTGTTTTTTTCCTATACATAAATACTGTATGTAAACTTCAAGTCTTGTGTTTGTACTATGAAGCAATGCAGCTGTTACTTTCAAAGGACACCAAGCTGTAAGCAAGTCGGGGGGGGGTGTTATTTGTTTGGTTGGGGGATTTTTCTTAATTCTACGTAAAGCTACATAAGCAGTGAATCTTTCCTAACTAACATTTCTTAATTCCACTGTCTTGTGTTTTCATGTTGAAAATACTTCTGCTTTTTCCTCTCCAGTGCCAACTTCTTACTAGAACAATTTCTTAATGTAATATGTTTACCTGGAATGTATTTTAACTATTTTTGTATAGTGTAAACTGAAACATGCACATATTTGTACATTGTGCTTTTTGTTGTGGAACATATGCAGTGTGATCCAGTTTTTACATCATTCGGCTGCGTGACCAAGGAATGTTGGTCATACCAGATATTACATTTTTTTTTTTTAAATGACCACTGTTTAAACTTTTTAATGTTGTTTTATAGGAGTATGTGCTGTGGGGTGATCTGGAATTTGTCATTTTTGTCAAACTGTACTGCTCCTATTTATTGTAATGTAATAAAAGATAGTTATTGAAAGTCTTTGCTGTTTAATTTCCTGCTGCTTTGAAGAATTTAAGTGCTAATGTCTTATAGTTCAATAGCTGACCAACTTCATGTGTTTTAATAGCTTCCATCTCAATTTCCTCTTACATATTTAATTGCCAGCCAAACTGGCCTTGTCTCTGCCCATCAGTGTTTGTACAAAGAAAATCTATTTTACCTTGCCGCAAGCCATTCTGTTCAGAGAAGTCTTTCCTTATGAAAGCTTCAGTGAATAAACTGGGGCATAACATTAGGTCAGTGATTTGTCAACTAGGGTGATGCAAGATCCTTTTTTAAGGGTGACCAGCACCTAGCCCCTGGTGTGAGGGAGGTAAGTGGTCCCAGCATCGTGTGGGCAAGCAGTACCTGTAGCTGCTCCTCTCGAAACTGCTGCTGCTGCCCTTTACCTCCTGGCAGTCCCTCTGTTGGCTGCCCCCACACTCTAACACTGCATTCTGCCATGGGTGGCTATGAGGATGCGGAGCTGTGCTTCTCAGTCTGGCTTGTGTCTCTCTCCCCCTCCTCCTTCTCTCCCATGCCCCCTTACTTGCTCCTTCCATGCTCCCAGGGCCAGAAGGGGCTTTAAGGCTAAGTGACTCTGGTTGTTAGCCTGCAAGATACAAGAGGAGCAACTTCAGCAGAGGGAGTGCCCTTATTCTCTCAGGTATATATGGGGCAGGAAGAGGGTAGACAGAGTGGGACACCACCTTTACTCGGCATCTGCTAGATCAGTAGTTCTTGACTTTCTTTTAGCCTCAAGGCCCTTTCCAAAACTTTGTCAAAGGAAGAGGGAGAGCAAGTTAGGCTGTGGAGATCAGCAACAGTGCAAGGCAGGGAAGGGGCCACATCAGTCCAAACTGCTTCATGTTTATCCCCCCTGCCACAGGCCAGATCTAGTCACTTTGGGGTCAACATCTGGCCTGTGAGCTGTAGTATGCTATAGACTGTTAGTCAATCTCTTTAAATACACCTTCAGTGTATTGTTTCATGTGGAGAGTGCTAGTAGCACTGCTATGTTTATTATTACACAATGGAAAACAGTCTCATACAGCAACTATTTCCAGTATTAACTATTTGAGATATTTTCCAAGTTGGGTGACTGCCTCAGGCTGAACTTCTTTCAGAATAGTTCAGCAGTTTGAATTTGGCTGATAGTTTTCAGAGATGGTTATTAATTGAACACCCAGGAAACTGAATGCCTGATCCCACAGGTTTCTGATGCATAGAAGTGCTGAAGCTATGCCTTGGTGTAGGAAGTGCTAACTATTCTAAATGCTAGATCCTAGGTTTCTCAAATTAGGTCCGCAAGCTTAGAGGATGTTTCTAGCTAGGGTATCTTTTCTTCAATTCCCAACCTGAAAAGTGGGTATAATACCCTCTCTCAATACTGTGGTGATGATGTTTGAAGCACTTGCTACAATATACGGGTGATGACCCCCCCAAAAATAACAATTATTTATTCGGAGTAGGGTATATATACGGTGCAGCACATGAAGCCAGACCTTTGAACAAGAAGAAAACAAAACTAAATAGTAGCTCTGTTAGTGAACAGTAACTATTTTACTGCATTAAGGCACGGATTCAGATGCATAAATTTCACACAGTCCAGCAAAGAACAATGAAAACGATTGGGGAAATATGATGTATGAGGAAATGGTGCAAAAAATAAAATTTTATTTTGGAGAAAAAAGACTGGGTGGGATTTGATAACAGTCTTCAAATCAGGGCTGGGCAAAACATGGCCTATGGGCTGCATCTGGCCCATGGCTGCCCCCCTGCCATGCTCCGCATAGGCCTGAGCTCCACTCTTGTTGGGGCAGCCTATGCTTCCACCAGCACAGGACAGGACAGGTGGCACTGTTCCCAGTGTGGCTGTAGCCAGCTGGATGCTCCTTTGTTCCCCTCACCTCCAGCAAGAGCAGCTGAGTTGAAGTTTGTCCCCACCCCGAGCAGTGCAGTAGAGGCAGGAACAGGAACAGGAGCAGGAGGAGCGGCTGCTGGAGATGAGCAGCGCATAGCAGCACCTTGCTGGCTGCAGCCACACGGGGAGCTGCACACTGGCCGGGGCTGTTTTGCTCCCTTAATCTCCAGCTGTGGCTGCTGCTCCTACCCCTACAGTGTCTCCCTGGGTGGACAGGAAGCTTCAGCAAAGCTCTCAGCCACCTGCTCTGCCCACCTGCAGGTGGCTGCTCATTGCACCAGGTGGATAGGGAATGGGCAGAAGGCAGCTGGGAGCTAGAGCCAGAGCTTCGCATGCTGGGCAGGAGCTGCTTGGCTGAAGCTTCTCACCCACCTGCTCATATCATATGTTGTCTTTTTGAGGTCTTTTTGGAGGTGGTATGATTAGAATTAGGGAATTGCTTTGAATTTCCATATGTTAGCTGAACTGCACATTCTCATGTGCAGAATGAAGAATGACTTTGTTGTGAATTGAATGAGCTGCAATTAAACATGCACAGAATGTCATAGCTTTCTTAGATAAGTGATGCTCAGGAAATCTAGTTCAACTGGGGATTGAACCTGTGACCTTGGTGTTATTAGCACCACACTCTAACCAATAGAGCACTCAGCTAAATTGTCTTGAGGGAGGGGGGTGCACACTTTATCTCATAGTTCAGAGGTATTTAAAGGAGGACAGTGGATCGGCACATCTCAAGGTAGAAATAGCTGTCACTGAAGCAAAATCCCCACAGCTGATCTGCTTTACTAGGTGACGCACCTTGGCCCTCGTGCTAAATCAGGCCTACTGCCTAATGCAGAACAACGGGCAATAAGTTCCCCTTGCCTGGAGATTTCCTGGGTTCCTTGTTGCCTACATCAGGACCCACGCTGACCAATGCCTTATGTGGAGACACAGGTCTACATAGGTACTAGTGCACAGAGACACCAGGCTGACTAATCTTCTGTGCCTTCATGCAGGGACCGGCGCTAACCCAAGCCTCCACCTGAAGCACTGGCCAGCAGAGGTCTTAGCAAGGGTGGCCATCATAGAGAACAGTCCAGTTGTCCTCTCTCCTTTATTGATACGAAACCCAATGCCTTTATGTTCTCTATTTTTCTCTTCAAGGATTCCACCCACTATCGCCTGTTATAGTCCAGGTTGTGGGTGGGTGTGGGGGCTGCTTAGGAAGGGTGGGTCCCCTGCATGAATGCTGAGTACCACCAGCGGCTGCCATGCGCTGGTGGTGGCAGGACTGGTAAGTGGGGAGCTCCCGCAGATGCTGCCAGTGCTGTCGGCAGTGGGGGGAGGGGTCGGCGACCACCCGCAAACACTGTTGGCAGTGACAGTGGCAATTGCTGACTGCCTGCTGACGTTGCCAATGGTCCCCTACCCTGCACAGGGCAGAGCCCCCCTCCCTCCCCAGCACATGGACAACCCTGCCTGCAGGGTCCCAGCCCCCCAAGGCTGGAGAAGAGCAGGGGGCTGAAGACCAGCAGGAAGCTGGAGATGAGCCCCTGGAAATGAGCTGGAGACCATTCCCCTGTTTTCTTCAGCCTCCTGTTCCTTCTCTGCTACTCCCAGTGAGTGTGGGGGGGCTGGGAGAGCAAGTGGGGAGCTAAGGGAATGAGTTGGGGGTGGGGGAATGAACAGAGTTGGGAAAGGTCCCAACCCCCTACTTACCTGGCAGAAGCTGGGTCCAGATCCCTACAGCTTGCACCACTACCTGCCCCAGACAGGCAGGCAGCGTGCTTCAGGACCGGGGAAAGGGCCAACCACCGAGAAGCTCTGGCAGGCTGCTAGAGCGTCTCTGTGGAGGACTTTGCCTCGGGGCACAGTCTGAAACCATGCCCTGACCCGTTTTTTTTTCCCTCCCAGGGTATTGTTTGATCCCTGGATATCCAGGGGTCTAATTTTGCTCCCCCACTACAAATTTGTAGCATGTGGGACGTTCTTTTTGTTCCCACACGTGCCTCTTGCAGCATCTCGAAGAGGTTTGAAATGCTGCAAAAGGCACATGCGGGCTCATCTGGACGTGTCCATTGAGGTTTTTACCACTGGAGAGGGGAAGGGAAGCTTCTCTTGACTAGCTAGGTAAAATCTTACTGAAGACAAGGTATTCTATAGTTTTAATGCAACTTAATAGGTTGAGATAGAGACCATAGTGGAGCCTTAGGTTTCCTTTCACCCAACTTGTGCTGAAACTGCACATTCCTTTCCCTCGACTAGGATTTTACTATGTCAGCTACCTCAAGTTACAAGCATGCCTTTTTCAGAGTGAAGATGCACCAGAAGGAGGAGCTACTGAAGTAGCTTGGTTAAAGGCATGGTGAGTATTTTTGGAACCTCTGCATGATCTACTGCTTGCAGTGCATCTTTTTGAGTTCTGGCAACTTATAAACATTTGTTTCTATAATTTAAATTTGACTGTGGCTGCTGTAAACAACTGTAATACCACAGTACGCCCTGTTTTCCTTAAATGAATTGCATGTAAAGTGGCAAACATTTTAATATTTGTGGCCAGGAAGTGTCTTCTTTTGCTCCGAGTTCACTATTTCATAGTTCCAGAAAGAAGTAACTCAATGGTTATTGTTAAGGCAGTTTAAAAAGAGGATTGATAATCTTTGGCCTCTTCTACAGTCTGAAATATCTCAATAGCTACTCCGCACTGATTTCCCTGTAGACACTTATCTTGCACTAAGAACTGTTTACATCTACTTCGGAAGCTGATTTAACCTAAACTATGTAAAGGTACTTACTGTTGTGGAAAAGTGAGATTTTTCAGATAGGTAGGGTTTCAGGTTCTGAAAGGAAAGCAGAGACCTTACCTCATCTACAACAGCCTATTATGTAATTAGTCTCAGTAGCTTTAGAAAACTGCATTCATTTCTGCCCCAAGATCAATGCATGTAAACATTGTGGCTGTGACAACAATTAGTCATACAAAAATTAATATCACTGTCTCCTATCTCCTTGTGTTCTTATAGTAATCTGGTACTTAGTTCTATGTAGAAGAAATCAGTTGCAGCCCAGGTTTGTTTAAAGGTGCTGGTATTTAACTGCTGCAGCAGGAGCTCATAACATGACCACAGGCAACCCTTTAAGTGCTCTTAATTGGTTTCTGAGAAACCCAGCATTAAGTGAAACAAAAATGCACCTTATGCATCTAACATTTAGCCAGTGTTTCTCTAAATAATTGTCCCTTTCCATGCACATAGTGACTGTGCATCCAAACAAGCCAGAATACCCAACACATTGCCAGGAGGACAGCCACACAGGGAAGTCATTCTCAAACATTTTTTTAATGATTTTAATTTTCAACCTCCATTTGACCAGGACACACACATTTTGCATAACTTCCAAATCAAAAAAAAAAAAAATTCAACACCTCTTAAAGAGCAAATGAAATCTGGGTCAATATTAAAAACTTGTATTTTTTCAGTTTTAAATCTATGAAGAGCTCTCTGTTTAGTTAGTTTAATATGGAGAAAGGAAGAGACTCACACTAAAAGCACTTTCTACAAGCTTTTTTCTTTTTTTTTGTTTTTACAAATTGAGCTTCAGTTCAGGGAGGACCTGGACTAAGTAACCCTCTGAGCTGTCGCTATAAAATTACACCTGCATGGCCCTTATACTCCTGATACCCAAATCATCCAGGTAACCCCTTGAAGTGCAGTGAAGTAGTTATAGATGTGATATGCCCATGTATTTCAGATGGCTTGCATTTCATTGCCTTTGAGAGAATCATTCTGTTTTATTCATTCATCCTAATTACTTGAGCCTGTATTATTACATGTGAATATTCAACAATGCTATGGATCACTCATTGTCATCCTTGTAGTAGCGCTGTTTCATAGCTCTGTACTTTCTCAGATAGTACAGGGCCTCTAACTCTTTTATAACAAATTCTCCTTGTGCAATTAGTTGTTTAATTTGTTCAGGATCTTTCACGTCCTTATTTTTTAGGAAAGCTGCCTTCAAACGGCTTCTAAAGTAGTCTGCTCCTTTGGGATATTCCCTTCCCAGGTGCAGCAGCTTTAAAAAAAACAAAAATATAAGCATTTTAAACTGAGTACATGGCAAAAGTGTTTTATTTTGACAAGGAAAATGCTAGAGGTATTGAGGAGACTTACATTTTTGTAAAGATTCAGTACTTCCCCTCTTAAAGGACTGGCCATTTTCATGTTTCACTGAACATAGATAGACACTTTATTCCTGTGTGATTATTTACCTGAAGAATAATCAGTTCAATATTAATCTCCATGAACTTCAATACATGACTGTGGTTAAACAATTAATGGTTAATTACTTTGTAGAGTTCTGACTGGATTTTCCTCTGCCCTGTTATGACTAGCTGTTTGTTCCTGGCCCCTTTTCCCATGGCCTGCCCCACTACTCTTCTCCCCTGAATTTTTATTTCCATTCAGCTTATCCCTTTCTAAACAGAAACTCTCTCCCGAGGCTTCCCCGACCTGGTACATCTGTCACCATGGCATTGCTCATATCTACTCATGCCATTTACATTATAAGCATGTGAGCAGGGACCACATTCTGCTCTATGTTTGTACATTGTTTAGCAAAATGGGACACAGTTTCTAGTTGGTCTTTTGGCTCTCCTCAACTAGGCTATTACTAACTTACAATATTGCCCCAAGTTCCTGATGAAGTGAACTCTTGCTCATGTATCTCTGATTTAGTTAATGTATAAGGTGAATCTCTACCCTGCCTTCTGCCTCATTGCAGACTAATGTGGCTAACTGCCTCTCTATCGTAAGTACCTGCTATGTTGAACTAGTTTCCATTCACGTTCTCTATTTTAAATACAGATAACTTCTGAAATAAAGATAAATAATTTATTTTCAGATTGTAGTGGTGCTTACATTTATTAGGCTAGAAAAAAACCCATATATAAATCAACGCGTGAACTTGCTAGCTCATAATGTTATTGTTTCTCTACATAGATATCTATTAGCTGCAAGTAGGCAGGTTGTATATATTCCAATTCACTTCTTGGATCATTGCTGTTCTTTCAAGTACCGTGGCTCTCTCATAATTCTGAAACCCTCTATAGGAGGTGAAGTTTTCTTTTATATATGGAAGCATGGTAATGTTTTTGTGTAAATCATACTGCTGAGATGCAAGAGTGAAAAGAGCTGAACTAAAAAGCCTCTTCAGACAGTCTCCAGCCTGTCAGCCTCTTCTTACATGTTTTACTTTGCTTTGGTATCCAGTCACAGATGACAAATCAGCTGTAACTAGAAAAGAGCTGAGCATATGGTTAACAAACTTTATATTTTGAGTTTAATTCTTGTAACAAATCTGTGCATTTGTATTATGAAAAGGTTTGTATAAAGAGCACAGGGACTGCAAGAGAAGACAGATGCCAGAGCATATTCTATTTCTACGCATTTTATTTAGCAATTCCTGAGTTATAGAGCAGGCTAAAGAGCCTTATATATGCAAGAAATAAATTGCTAAAACTTAATTAGCCCTACCCCCTCATTACCCCACTTTGTCTTCATTTACTGGCACAGAAAATGTTACTCCTTCATATATTTAGTTAAATTGAAACCATTTCTTCCATTATAACCTTCATTCCTTCATTATAAGCATAAAGTGGAGGGTAAAAAACGTACATCTTCTGCAACTTCTGGTACATTATGCTTTCAGGTACTACTTTTTTGTGGGGGGCAGGAGAGAGGGAGGAGTTCAGGAAAATGCCTTGATGTCGTTCCTGGCTTAGCAACACAAGAGACAGTTTTACAAAGAAAAAGGAAGTTCTTGGAATGAATCCTATGAACCCTTCCTATGGCTATGAATAAGAATTATCTAGGGGAAGCAAAAATCATAAGCTGTGTAAGCATGGTATTACGGACTAAATTACAGGTCAAAAGTCAAGTCTGACTTCCAAATTTTCAAACTCTTCCCCCCCCCCGGTCAGCTGTTTAGGAAAAACTACACTGTGGAATTCAAGAGCCACCATCCTCATTCAGATCCTGAAATATCCTGCCAATATGTATACTTTAAACATCTATTTATACATTAACATATTTGAATGTGTGTGATATATATAATTGCCAAATTATATTTTTAAAGTATACACTTGGGTACTAAGCCAGTTCTCATAAAATCATCATCATCATCATCATCATAAGCAACAGAGTGAGTGACCACCAGGGATCCTGGTTTTCTCTGATTTAAAAAAAATCCCCAATTTTCAGTTTTAAAAAGGTAACCCCAAATCCACATTTTTCCGTGATTTAAATGAAAATAAATCCATCTAGTGGTGTTTCATTTTAATCATGGAAAAATGGATTTGGAGTTACTTTTTTTAACTGAAAATTGGGGATTTTTCTGAGAAAACCAGGATCTCTGGTGACCACACACCTTGCAAGTTGCACAGGCCCTTTTTAAAATCCAATGCCAAGACCTGGCACCATGGATGAGCTGAAGCCATTTGATTAGTCATGCGGGAGCATCTGGGCCCTGGGCAGGGAAGGGAAGAGGCAACAGACCCAGGATTTGGGGACTGATGGTCTTTTACTGCACCAACTGTGCGGGAGGCATAAACTGCAGGAAAAGGCAGGATATATCTGCACCATGGAGAGTAACCAAAGTAGAAAGAGAGATGCAGAGAGAGAGAATGTTATCTTCTCAATTATTTATATCTGTACAGACACACACATACACAAATCTGCTTCTACATATTTACATGTGTGCCTACATATACATGTAAACACATTTGTGTATTAAATAAATATAAATGCATGTATATACGAATATATTAGTGTAAATATATTTTTATACAAATTTGTGTCTGTATATACACATACATGCATAAACAGATACACATGCACAGAGAACGTTATCTGCCTAGCCCTCTCTGTACCTCTGTCTCTACGTAGGTACACGTGAGTCCGTGAACCTATGTACCAGTATGTACATGCGGGTGCGCGTTCAGACGTGACACGCACACAGCCCGCCTGCCCGGGCCCTCCTGCTGGCTGGGGGCAGGCTCACGCGGGCGCAGAAGGCGGACGGAGAGGCCAGGCCGGGCCGGGCCGAAGCTCCCATTCCCCGGCCCGGTGAGTGCCCTTCGTGCCCTACAGCACGGACAGACTGTTGGCGTGGTGGGGGGTGGGGTGCCAGAGCACGAGCGTCCAGACGCACCTCACGCCGGAAAGGAAGCCCCAGTCCGCACCTCGCCTGCCGCGGCTGCCCAGCCCCAGGGGAGCGCGTTTTGCGGCACCTGCTTTCTTTACGGCAGGAGCATGACGACCCCTGGGAAATCTACGGGGAGGGAGGGGCAAGCGGGCGGGGCCGGTTGCCGGGGTAACGGAGCGGGCGATGTAAACACGGGGCGCCGGTTGCTGCGCGTGGCGGCGAAATGGTGAGAGCGGGGTGGCGGGGGGAGGTCACGTGGGCTGGAACCTTCCCCCGCAGGGCCGGGGGTGGGAAGGACCGTAGAGGTCTTCCTTGCTCTCGTTTTCCAGCCTTCTTGGGGCAGTTTACCATGATACCCCGCGTTCATCTTAGCCCCACACCTCGCCAGATTAGTTCACCTCAGTTAACATTGTCTTCTTTCTCAAACGAACCTGTCATCTCTCTCTTGCTGCCTCTTAGTTTTCCTTTAAAAAAAAAAGGGGGGGGGGCCGTTGGGAAAGCAGCCAAGCTGCTGCCCTGAAGTCTGACCTGACACAATCCTGCCTGCCCTCCTTGCCTGAAGCCCCCCACAAAGGGACACATGGGTGTCATGAGACATGGGCAGGCCCACATGGCTGCTTATCCCATGCATGCCCCAGCCACCCCCAGCCCTGCTCTTGTGCATGCCTTTAGACTCAGTCTTGCCTCTTGCAGGGTTTTTTTCCCCTGGCGGCTGCTGCTGGAAAAGGGGGCCCCGACAAGAGGAGAAGCGTACAGTGCAGGGCTCAGCAGTGGCCCTGGTCATTGGCTATGCATAGGGGGTGCATGTGAACCCCCTGAGATTTACAGTGCACCCCCTAAGAGAAGCGCCACTGGCAGTGGTTGCAGGCAGTTGTTGCTTGCCACACCCTCCCCTCGCTGCAGACACTCTTGGCAGCATCTGTGGGCAGTCACTGATTACCACTGGCCACTGCTGACACTGCTGGGGTGTCTGTGGCTGGTCACCAACTGCTGGTCGGCACTCGCCATCCTTCCCCCTGCCGCTGACACTGCTGCAGCCACCTGCAGGAGCTCCCCTCTCACTACCGCCGCCGCTCGCAGGCAGTTACCATGCCCCCCCAACCTCCAGTAGCACACGTCGTTTGTGGCTCTGGTGATGCACAAAGTAGCGGCTCTTAGTTGCACAAAGTACATTAAGGCTGTTAAACAGAAAAGTTAGGAAAAATGCATCCTCTGTCATCTCTGTATCAGTGATGGGGGATGCCAGGGAGGCTAATGATATGCGGGGAGGGGAAGGTAGATCACCCTAGATGTGCGTACTTCACTGCTCTTCCCTCTGAAGTAACCACTCCTGCCACTATTGGTAACAGACTTTTGAGGCCTAAGGTTAACATGGACCGAACCCCCACAGACCAACCGGCAGCACCTCCTCTCCACATTGTTAGGGTGGGGTATTAGGTAAACATCAACTGATCTGGGGAGACAAGAAAACAGAGGCAAGAGTGAGTGAGGTCACCAGTTCAGAACGAGCACGCCAAGGAGGGACGACACAGAGTATGCCAGATGGTGACCGTTGGCCCTCAAACATGTCCAAGGAACCAATGGACGCTGCCCAGTGAAACTGCCTGGAGGATAGAAAAACAGGCCTCTTGCTGGCAGGCTCCTGGGTTAGATGGATCATTGAACTGACCTAGTGTGGTACGTGTTATGTTCTTAATAAAAGAAAACTTTGGTTTTCCTTATTTTTTTTTATTACACTAGTTCCAAGGATCACATGGCATTTTTACATGTACTTCTGATGTAGTGCCTGATGCTTTTAATTAGTGAGCTGTGCTAATTGAAAGTGCCCAGTGCTGTGTCAGAACCAGATGTACCAGCAGCGCAGCATGCGTCAGTGCTGAGAAAATAGCACTTTGAACTAAAGCACATGGAACTTGTTTTAGTTCAAAGCGTACTGCTGCCATTTTTTCAGTGCTGATATGCACTTAATTGAGTCTGCTCCAATGTGCTGGGTTTTCAGAGCATTGGAGTAGATTCCCTGCATGTGTGTAAGTGCGCATAGTGACAAACTGTGGGTTAAAACAAAACCAGAGAGGTTGTCTGATAGTGGCCCTCTAACCCAGGGCTGGGCAAAATACGGCCCATGGGCCGGATGCCTGTGAGGCCATTCTATCCAGCCCATGGGGCCTCTAAAAGATTTGGAAAATTAATATTTATCTGCCCTTTGTCCCTGTCAAAAATGACAGGAACCAAGGGCAGTAGGACCCAGGGGAAGCCCAGCAGGCTCCCACAACAGCAGGGCCTGCCCGGCCCTGCCCCCCCAGCAGCCCCTCTCTTGCCCTGTGGCCAGCACTCCCTGCTACAACGGCTCACAGCATGGGGCGTTGGGCACGGGGTGGGCGAGTGGCCACTTTTCTCCCCCTGCACTCAGCACCAGCTTGTAACCCGGCCCCGCTGCCAGCCTGGGCGCCACGCTGGCTCTGCACTCGCCTGTCGGGGCTGCGCCGCAGCAGGAGCTGCGGCCTCCCCACTTGCTGCATCGGGCAGTGTTTGTCACTGCCACCTGTGGGCTGCCCAGCGTATGAGCTCTGGGCAGACAGCAGCAGCAGCCAACACTGCCTGGGACTGCAAGCGGGGGTGGGGCCCGCAGCTGCTGCTGCCATGCGCAGCCCCCATAGACGAGCCCAGAGCCGACGCAGAGCCCAGACTGGCAGCAGGGGTGGGTTACAAGCTCGTGCTGAGCATGGGGGGGGGGACACGTGGCTCCTCGCTTACCCCATGGCCGGTGCCCTGCACTGTAGCCACTTGCAGCCTGCATGGGCTGCGAGCGCCTGCAACAGGGAGTGCCAGCTCCCCCTCTCCTTGCTGGTGCAGTCCAGCTTGGCTCCACAGACCCCTGCCAGCCTGTGCCCTGCTTTGGGCCCCACCAGCGCTGACCCTGGTACATTGGTCCTGTGATATTGGGACATTGGACCCAAGATGGTGACCAGGGGGCGGGGCACCTGTCAAGGGGTGGGGTGGGGCTACCCATGAGGCCCTCGGTAAGCGGCCCTCCACCCAAAATAATTGCCCGCCCCTGTTCTAACCACAGCAATTTGGTTTCATGGGCAAAGATATCCAAAATCTCTCCCACATGGCTGCTCTGCCTGGGTCAGTGCATAGGTTGAAAAATTGTACTAAGTTATCCCCTTCATTTTTGCTGAGACCAACAACAGCAGTGCCAAAGACTACAGTGACCATGGAGGGGGGGTTTACCATGTGGGCAGCTGTCTTTCTGGACATTAGGGATTTAGCAGAGGTCATTGCAGGACCCCTGGCACGGCTTTACGAGCACACATGGTGTTCTGGCGTGGTGCCAGAGGTCTGGAAAAGGGCCAGTGTGGTTCCCATTTTCAAAAAAGGGAGGAAGGAGGACCTGGGAAACTATAGGCCAGTTAGTCTCACCTCGGTCCTGGGTAAGCTTTTTCAGAGAGTTATCCTGGCACATGTCAGCAAGGGGCCAGCAGGGGAGATTATGCTTAGGGGCAACCAGCACGGGTTCATTAGAGGCAGGTCCTGTCATACCAACCTGGTGGCCTTCTATGACCAGGTCACAAAATCCTTAGATGCAGGTGTAGCAGTAGACATAGTCTTTCTGGAGCAACTGAGGTATAGTCCTCCCTGGTGATGGCCCCTCCCTTCCATTGGGTGTACGCCTCCTTTTTAGCTAAGAGAAGTTCCTGTATACTTTTTGTGAGCCATGGGGGCTTTTGCCCCCTTTGATTTGTACTGGGATTACCTCCCTTTGGGCTTGAAGGATCATCTCCTTAAGGAATGACCACTCTTCTTGGACACCCGACTCCCCTCCCCTCCGGGACCTCAGTGCCTCTCCAACTATTCTCCTTATCTCATGGAAATCCGCCCTCCTGAAGTCCAGGGCTGCTGCCTTGCTGCAGGCCTTTGCCACCTTGTGCTGGATGTT
The DNA here is from genome assembly GCF_052110815.1 of Crocodylus siamensis. NCBI lineage: Eukaryota > Metazoa > Chordata > Crocodylia > Crocodylidae > Crocodylus > Crocodylus siamensis. Next base: position 124,225,876 of record NC_143398.1, on the reverse strand, counting down.
GAATTCCAGCAGGCGATGATCACTGTTGCCCAGGTGGTCGAGCACCTGCAGGCCCCTCGCCAGGTTGTCGCCCATGGCCAGGACCACATCGAACAAGGCATCTCCCCTGGTGGGGCTGTGCACCTCCTGGGTTAGATGGAGGTCCTGTATCTGGAAAGTTCAGGTCACCCATGATGCGGTACCATGTCCTTTGACCTAACTACCTCCGTGAGCTGACTTAATTCCCTGTCTAGCTCTTCCCCTTGGCTGGGTGGTCTGTAGTAGACCCCCACCATTAAGTCCCTTTCCCCTCGACTTCCTTGTATTCTAACCCAGAGCACTTCAGTGTGCCCCTCCTCTGACCCAGAGCTACTCCTTGAGGATGTGTATTTCTCCTTGACGTAGAGCGCTACACCCCCACCTTTCCTCCCTGTCCTATCCCTCCTGTACAGCCTATAGCCCTTGATATTCACCACCCAGTCGTGCGTTGGGTGTTACCACGTTTCGGTGAGCCCCACTATGTCTGGGTTGGTGTTAGCTAGCAGGAGGGTAAGTTCCTCCTGCTTGTTCCCCATACTACGAGCATTAGTGTAGAGGCATTTGAGGCCTCCTGAAGATGCATGCACTGGCCCCCTAACCTCAGTACTACCCAGGCCCCTGTTGCTTACCTGGGTATTTGTTCTACTTGCCATCGGTCTAGGCTGGGCTGTTCTTGTGGGTGATGCTTGGTTTAGTGGTCCAAGGCTTCTTCCGCCCTCATCTTCCCCTTCCCCTGACGAGCCTAGTTTAAAGCCCTACGGAGATCAGCCAACCTAGAAGAGAACACATGCTTACCTTTGGGGGGAAGCTGAAGCCCATGGCATCCGAGCATGTCTGTCATCCTGATGTGTGGGTCGTTGTCTAAGACAGCGGTCTCCAAACTTTTTTGATCGCGCACTCCTATCAGTAAAAAATTTTTGAGCACACACCCCCAATATATGTATATTTATAGAAACAGAAGTTCTAATATTTTCTTCCTGCACCCCAATGGATTGTCTTGAGCACCTCCTGGGGTGCACGCACCCCACTTTGGAGACCACTGGTCTAAGAAGCCGAAGCCCGCCTCAAAACACCATTCCGGAAGCCTCAAGTTGACCTCTCTGATGCAGGTCTTGTGTCATCTTCCACGACTGCTCACTGGTAGGACAGAATACCACCTATCTCCTTCAGCATGCCCCCCCAGAGTGTGGTAGTCCATCATTAGGTGATCAGGGCTTCTCCTGGCCACATCATTAGTGCCCACTTGGATTAGGACCATGGGGTAGTAATTGGTGGGCCGGATCATGGCCTGGATCATCCTCATCATATCCTGAATCTTTGCTCCGGGCAGGCAGTAGACCTCATGTGTCAAGGGGTCCTGGCAACAGATGGGACCCTCTGTATCTCTCAGGATGGAGTCACCTGTCACGGTCACTTAACATTTCCTCCCCCGGGTCTGCTTAACTCCTTCAGCCTGTTCAGAGTGTGGAGAGTGTGGAGTTGCCTCCTCTCTGGAGGTTTCCTTCTCTTCTTCCTTCTCCTGCAGTGTCGCCAGGGCCTCGTACCTGTTCTCCAGCCAAACTGGAGGAACTGGTACTGCTCTGCTGCAAGCAGCCCTGGTTCCGGAGGGGACCGTCTGCCACTTTGCTGTGGACGGCGCCTCCCGGGGTGCTTCTTCCTTGGATGCATGGCCCTGCAGGAAGAGAAAATACCCATCAATTTCATCCTCTGCCTCCCTGAGTCCCCTCAGCCTGCTAACCTCCTCCTGGAGCTCCCTCACCTGCGCCTCCAGGGCCCTAAGACGGGTGCTGCAGAACAGGTGTGAGGGCCCCCATTCCCTGCCCCCCTGGCCCTGCTCGGCATCCCCCGCAGGCCAGGGGGAAGGGGGGACGCCAGCTCTTCCATGGGTTCTGTTTGGGTGGAGGCCTCAGACAAGCCCCAGGTAGGCAGCATGCCCTGGGCCTTAGCAGCATTCCACATCAACACCATTTTATAAATTGCTATTTATTTATATTTTTGTGTGGTGCCTTCACCCTACCCTTGCTGGAGTCTCCCTCCTGTCCCTTCCTGGTTGCCCGCCAGCAGGAACGCTGGTGCAAACGCAGGCATGCTCTTACAGAGCACATCTGTTTGCACGCTCTGTTTGCGCCGTGTGGCTTGGGAGTGCGGCTCCCTACCGGCTCAACTAAAAGGGATCTGGGGAGCTTCCCCTCCGGATCTGGCTCAGCTGTGCTGGCTCCCTCTGCTCCACTTACCTTTGGGGAATCAGCTGTTGCTGCCCCCGCTGCTGGCTCCATTGCTGTGTCTGCCTCTGCCTCGGGTCAGGTAAAGGGGCACACGTGTGTGCGGGGATGCATGTGTGCCCAGTTCCCTCCTCTCCACCCTGCTGCTGGCTCCCGAGTGCAGAATGGGGTCTCTCACCCCATTCTCATTAAAAAACTATGGGACTGTGGCATTGACACCTACACAGTCAAATGAGTCACTAGTTGGCTGGAGGGCCACACCCAGAGAATGGTGGTGGACGGGTCATTTTTGACCTGGAGGGATGCGGGCAGTGGGGTTCCGCAGGGCTCAGTCCTCAGGCCTACACTGTTTAACATCTTCATCAGTGACTTGGACGAGGGTGTAAAAAGCATCCTGTTCAAATTTGCAGATGACACTAAGATGTGGAGTGAAGTGGGCATGCTAGAAGGGAGGAATAGGCTGCAATCAGACTTGGACAGACTACAGGGGTGGGCGGATAAGAACAGGGGAGGAAGAACCGGCACCACACTTACAGGTTGGGGAACTCCCCTCTTGCCAGCATGGAGACGGAAAAGGATCTTGGAGTCGTCATTGACTCCACGATGAACATGGGCCGGCAGTGTGGGGAGGCAGTCAAGAAGGCCAATCGTACCCTGTCATGCATCCACAGATGCATCCACAGATGCATCTCGAGCAGGTCCAGGGAGGTGATCCTCCCCCTCTATGCGGCACTGGTCAGGCCGCAGCTGGAGTACTGCGTCCAGTTCTGGGCGCCACACTTCAAGAGGGACGTGGACAATATGGAAAGAGTTCAGAGGAGGGCCACTCGTATGATCAGGGGTCAGCAGGGCAGGCCTTATGAGGATAGGCTACGGGACCTGAACCTGTTTAGCCTCCACAAGAGAAGGTTAAGGGGGGACCTTGTGGCCTGCTACAAACTGGTCAGGGGGGATCAGCAGGTATTGGGGGAGTCCCTGTTCCCCCGTGCGCTGCCAGGAGTGACCAGGAATAACGGTCACAAACTGGCGGAGGGTAAGTTTAGATTAGATATTAGGAGGCGCTACTTCACAGTCAGGGCGGCTAGGGCCTGGAACCAGCTTCCAGGGGAAGTGGTGCAGGCTCCTAGCCTGGGGATTTTTAAAAGGAAGTTAGATGAGCACCTTGCCGGGGTCATCTGACCCCGGTGCTCTTTCCTGCTAAGGCAGGGGGTCGGACTAGATGATCTACCTAGGTCCCTTCCGACTCTAGCTACTATGAAACTATGAAACTAGGATGGGTTTCAACACTGACAAGTGCAGGGTACTGCACCTGGGGAGGAAGAACGAGCAACATACCTACAGGCTGGGGAATTCCCTTCTCATCAGTGCAGAGGCAGAAAAGGATCTTGGAGTCATTATTGATGCGGAAATGAACGTGGGCCGACAGTGTGGGGAAGCGGTAAGGAAGGCTAACCATATCTTGTCATGCATCCACAGATGCATCTCAGGCAGGTCCAAGGAGGTGATCTGCCCCTTGTACACGACAGTGGTCATGCCGCAGTTGGAGTACTGCGTCCAGTTCTGGGCGCCGCACTTCAGGAGGGACAACATGTGGACAACATGAAGAGGGTCCAGAGGCGGGCCACTCGTATGATCAGGGCAGGCCCTACGAGGTGAGGCTGGGGGACCTGAACCTGTTCAGCCTTCACAAGAGAAGGCTGAGGTGGGATCTAGTGGCCTGTTACAAACTAGTCAGAGGGGACCAGCAGGCATTGGGGGAGTCCCCGTTCCCCCCGAGCACTACCAGGAGTGACAAGAAATAACGGTCACAAGCTGGCAGAGGGTAGATTTAGGCTAGGTATCAGGAGGTTTCACTGTCAGGGTGGCTAGGATCTGGAACCAACTTCCAAGAGAAGTGGTGCTGGCTTCTACCCTGGGGGTCTTTAAGAGGAGGCTGGATAATCACCTAGCTGGGGTCATTTAACCCCAGCATTCTTTCCTGCCATGGCAGGGGGCCGGACTTGGTGGTCTGCTCAGGTCCCTTCCGACCCTATCAACTATGAAACTATAAGTGAACTGACACCCTCACATCATATCAGTGTGGGTTTTTGAAATGCCAGCCTATGGAAATAGTTTTTAATCATTACCAGTCTGAGTTGGTCTTGGTAATAGTGAAAACATTTTATCCTGCCCCAGTCTTGTCATACAGCTAGTTTTTTTATGTTGTGAACCACTGGGGCAGTTCAGCATGAAGCCCAGCATTCATCTTAACTATCACACCTTCTCAGAATTATTTCACCACAGTAGATATTTTCTTCGTCCCCAAACAAGCCTGTCATGTCTCCGTAGCTCTCTGTTTCTCCCCTTTCTTACTTTCTTGCTTCCCCACTCCACTTTCAACCACTTCATCCCACTTAAAAATTTCAGGCTTTATATCTTAAATATGATGCGTGTAGATTTAGGCAGCCAGGGCCATAACATTCAGATTTCACTCTTAATATTGCTTAACTATTGCCACCCTGCCATTACACCAAAAATGTAACTGTGGTGTACAGGATTGGATTCTGGGATACTTCCATTTCAATCCCTAGTCTGCATAACTTTTTATTCCCTTCTAAAAATCTCTTAATTATTTGTACTTCCATTTCCCTGTGTATAAAAAGAGTTCAATTGTGCTTATTGTTCTTGTTAAGTGGTTTGGTAGTAGAACTGTATATTATTCCTGTTGTATGTACTAAACAACAGTGAATCCAGTAAATGTGGGGCTGAGATATTTTTAAATGTATCCTGCACTGAGTAACATTTCTTATTTTGTACACTGGGATGGTAAAAGGTGAGCTGCCGTTACTTTACCTATGCTATATCACTGTAAAGGTTGTGGTTTATTAAAACCAGTGAAAGCAGTGAAATTATGTACCACTGGTTTCTCTCCCTATCCTCAACATTATCAGTCAGGGGTTGTCAACCGGGGGTACGTGTACCGGTCCTAGATAGTATGCTCGGGTGGGTAGGGATGGAGTGCTGCTGCCCCCCAAGAGCAGGGATGGGGAAGCTTGCAAGTGGCAGCTGCTGCCACCACCAGACACCAGCCCAATGAGCTTCCCCACCCAACAGAGGAATGCCAGTGCCCTTACCTCAGCCTGATGAGTTTCCCCGCCCCAACCCAGCCCTGCTTCTGGGAGAGGGCAGCACTCTGTCCCCCTGCGCCAGTCCTGCCTCCCAGCTAAGCGTTCAGCCGCCGAGAGTACTTAGACTAAAAAAGGTTGAAAACCCCTGTTATAGGTTATTAACATTAGCAGATATTGCTATCTGAGTGTTGTAATAAAATTCTTAGCTAATTGCATTTCCTTATTACTTATTGGTTGTTGGTTGTAGCCGTGTTGGTCTAAGGACATAGGCAGATAAGGTTCTTTAGGTAAATGTGATCTCTTTATTAGACTAACTATATAGTTGGAAAATTGTTCTTTGCAAGCTTTCAGGTACAAGCACCCTTCTTCAGGCATGTGGAGAGTTTGTTGTTTCTTTGTGTGATCTCCTGGGTAGAATGGAAGCCAGTATGCAAAATGCTGGTCTGCGAAAATGCAGATGCATGGTAGGAGTGATCAGGGGCCTGGTGAGAGAAAGGTGGTGGGTTAAAAGGGAAGAATGTAGCTGATAAAATACAGACAGTTTACCTGGGATTATCAGATGTTAGGCAGGTTACATTGTTCCATAAAGCCAGTGTCTGTTTTTAGTCCATGATTTTTTGTATCCGCTAGATTTATGAAGTGAAGGTCTTAGGCTCGTCTACAAAAGGTGTTTTGTGAATTCCCTTTGAGGGTTAGAACTGAGAGATTGGAGAGAGTGTGGCTGTCTTGTGAGAAGTGTGCACCCACAGGTAGTTGGGTATTTTTGTTTTTGATAGATTTTCGGTGTGCATTTGTTCTGGTACACAGTTGTTTGGTTTCTCCTACATAGTTTCCATCTAGGCATTTAGTACACTGGATGAGATATGTTACCTTTCTGGAAGTGTAGGTGTAAGATCTAGGAATGGTGATGGTTCTGTTGTGGGGTGTAGTAATTGTGGGAGTGGTGGAGATGTGTTGGCATGTTTTACATTTTTTGTCTGGCTTAGATCTGGACATTTTTTGTCCGGCATGGATCTGGATCCATGCATTGTGGGTTGGGCCATAGGAGTTTTTCTTTTGGTGAGGTTTGTTGCTTGTTTAAAGGCTAGGATGGGTGGTTCTGGAAAGGTCTTTTTGAGAATTGGGTCTTCTTCTAGTATGGGTTGCAATTGTTTGAGGACTTTCCATATAGGTTCCAGGGAAGAATGGTATGTTATAACTAATGATGTGTAATTCATGGAGGTTTTCTTTTTGTACTGCAGCAGTTCCTCACATGGTATGTAGGTATGTGGGTGGGTCTTTCAAAAGTACAATCTGTGTCTCCGGAGGAGTGTCCTTGTTTAGTGAAAGCCCTTTTGAGATTTCTGATATGATGATTGTGGGTATTCTCCTCAATGCAAATTCAGTCATATCGGAGGGCTTGGCTGTATATTACAGCGTTCTTGGTGTCTTTAGGGTGATTTCTGGGTCTCTGTAGATATGTGTGTTGGTCCATGGGTTTCTGGTATGTTGCGGTTTGTATTTTACTGAGCATGGTGTCTAAAAAGGAGATGTTGGTGCTGGAGTTTTCAAGAGAGAGTCTAATGGAGGGGTAATGGTTATTGAATTTGTGATGGAAAAATCAGAGACTGTAGGTTTTTGATCCAAATGATGAAGATGCAGCTATATATCTTAGGTAAAGCATAGGTTTGATGGTGCAGTTCTTGAGTAATTCATCTTCCAGGTGGGCCATGAAAAGGTTGGCATATTGTGGGACCATTTTGGTACCCATAGCTGTGCCCATGGTTGGGAGCAAGTGTTGGTTGTTAAAACAGAAGTTGTTATATGTGGGGATGAAGTGTATAATTTCAGTAATATCTTGAGAGCTGTACTTATGAGGCAGGCTTGGATGCCATCCACACCATTAGTTATGACATACCCTGCCATGCATTTGCATTTTCACAGACCAGCATTTTGCATACTGGCTTCCAATCTACCCAGGAGAGAACACGAAGAAACAGCAAACTCTCCCTGTGCCTGAAGAAGGGCATTTGTGCCTGAAAGCTTGCAAAGAACAATATTTCCAACTATTTAGTTGGTCTAATAAAACATTAGACCAACTATTTATATTTACCTGAAGAACCTTGTCTATCTTGTTACTCTTGTTACTTCGTTACATTCTCTGATGCTTTTCCTTTTCCTTGAATTTTTAGGGTCCAAAAAAGAAAAAAAAGGTAGGTAGGTAGTTCAAATATAGTTTTTTCCCCCAACTTTATGGCATTCATTTACATAATACAGAAAAACAATTCAGGAATCATAGGGTGAAACTATGGCATATATTATTACAGGATTGCAATAGTTTATGTTTTAAAAGCATATAGTCAAATATGGTGCAAAAGCTAGCTTTTGAGAAAGGAAGTTTTTCCAAAACTTAAGGCAAAATAATAATATATCTGCATTTTTTTTTAATTCCAGTGGAAATAGTTTTTTAAATGCACAAAAATAATGCACTCCACTAGTGTTTTGTATATTGCCGTGCTGGGCTAAGATATGAGAGGCTGAGAAGAAAATAGATGGGACCTGGTTGTAAGCAAGTTAAACTGACTAGTCTTCTTTCACTTTCCAAACCGAGAGATTCAAGAAAACTAAACAAGTACAAAGAGTGAAAAGTGTGTTATTTAAACTTTCTTTAACTTTTAATGAACTAAGGCACTGATCCTACAATGATGGGCAATCCCCATCATGGGTGGCCCCTCAAGTTTGTATTTACACACTTCAGTGTGAAAGAACCTTGCAGAAATTTGTTTCTGTTCCTTTTGCCACACCAAGTTCTAACCATTTTGGCACCTTGGCCAGAAGCACAAAATAGTCTCTTGCATAATTCTTTAACTTTGCTAGATGGAAATAATACTATTCAAATACGTATTTTTATGTACCAAATGACAGGTCTCCTCTCTTCCTTTGGAAAGTGGATTGACTAAGATGCTTAGTTAGTGAACACATCAGTAATATAACATGATGAGGCAAAAATATGTAGTAGAGCTTCTATCATAATATTTATTTGTAAGTTTTTGGACATTTGCTTTTTCCTTCTCTTCCTCCTCTCTGTTATTCTGTATCTCACTCTGGCCTTTGTACTTGTACAGTTGTATGCACCTTTATAAAATGGATACAGTGTTACTTTTCTAATTTAGTGACATTTTGCTTTCCCCTCACAACAAGAAAATGGAGAATCAGGAATAATTCTTTACATTAACTCTTAATTTTTACTTATATATTGATGATATTCAACTATAAATATCTTGACTCCATGTCTTTGCCTTTAAATTTTTTGCAATGTTATACTGAGATGTATGCTTTACACCTGCACAGAAATATAATAGTGTAACTACAAGTGAAGACAAGAACAAAATCAAAACTGACTGTAGCTGATAATGATTTGCTAAGATTAAGAGTGCTGAGTACTAGTAACATTATAGGAATAAAGTGAGTAAAATAGGTGTTGATGTTATATATATTTTTTATTTGTTGCCTATGTTAAGTCGGGTGGTAAAAAGAAACTTAGCAAAGCTGAACGGATCAGAATACAGAAAGAAGAAGAAGAGAGAAGATTGAAAGAAGAAGGTACAGTGCATTTCACATAGCTGGAACTTGATTCCACCAGAGGACTAATTAAGTGGGATGTAGCCTCTCAAATATAATGCCCAATAATATCTAAATGCTATTTCATCTGAGTAGAGTTATTCACTTGTTAGTTCTCTGTTTTTAGGCCTGACTTCCATGCTTTGGAGGTTCCTGAAAGGTTGTTTTGGGGGATCTTACCTATCCTCAATGTTTCCAAATTCTTTTTCCATTTTTCTATTCCCTCCCCTCCCCAGTGGCTGGGAAGTAAAGGAAAGGATGAGGAATTGTTAATTTTATCTCTCTCTCTTCCTGTTATGATTCCAGCAAAGTCAGCAGCAAGATTGAGAGAACACAGATTTTCTCCTCTCTATACCTGGTGATCAACAGAGAAAGAGATACTTAATGTCTAGGAGTTTTTCAGAGTAGACTAGCAGAGCACACTGGTTTTGAGTGTAATAGAGTCCTCATTGGTGTGTTCAGATAAAAGCAGGCAACATAGCCCCATTTAAATAGGCTAGGCTTGCAAACAGGGACTGATTAAAGAATATAGGCCTGTACTAAGGCCCCAGCTCCTACAGTCAATCTCAGCTTTTATTTTTTTTAAAAAAGGTATAGACAGGTGTATTGCTATCAAAGGGTCTTGGCTGACATTAATTTAATTGCATGATAGCATCTGAAGAATTGTATCCCAGATCCCAAAAATCCTGAGTCCTGCTATGCCAGACATTCAAGATCCCATCATCATGCATCTGCTGGAGCATGCAGTTGGCTGTATTTATGCCAGGGTGTGGGAAGCTGAGAATTGCGGAGCTCCCCAGTCCCCAGCTCCCCTTACCATGGAGCTGTCAATGTCAGGTGTGCAGGTACACACCCGTGGTGCAGGGAGCTAGGGACACATGAGATCCATGACACATGTTCAAATTCAAGTACAATGCAAACCAGCCACAAAGATATTCCACATCAAATTAAGATGTTCCCCATGGAATGTGAAACATCTTTGTGGCTTGTTTGCTGTTTTTAACTGCATGATGAATTTGCTGACTTGTGTGGCATGTTACAATTTATTGGACAATGAACATGTTCTTTCCATGATAAATCTGGTAGGGGCCAAAGGGTATTGATATAGGCTGTTGTGCTGCAACTGTCATGTCTGCATGATTTTGTAACAATACAGGTGTAGCAAAACCTACCTCAGCATCAAAGTTAGGATTGTTTAGCACATTTGTATCGCTACAGGATCATGAAGATGTAATAGTTACAGCATAACAAGCTGCTGAACACTGTAGCTGCAGCTTCCTCTCCCCTTATAGAAGAGGTAACATTTATTCTGTCCATACCCAAAACCAAGCAAACAAAAAAAACCCATATTGTACAGTCCTTCTGAAAGAAAAGCTTGAAATACATTACATTAGATAAGCTTGGATTGTATCTGGAGAGAACCTGAGACAACAGTTATGGGCACATCTACATGTGTCCTTTAATGCACAGTAGTCTTTTTTAAAAATCATGCTATTACGCTAATGCACAATAAAATAGGCTACTGCGCATTAAGCATCACCTAAAAAGCATGTGTTTGTGCTACTGCGCAGCCGGGCAGCCTAATGTGCATTGATGTAGTACTTCACAATGGAGGTACTAAATTTAATGTGCATTAATGCATGTGTAGATGTGCCCTGTGAGATATAACAACTACTTAAGCACTGAAACAGGTATTAGCTGGAGGGATGTGCTATCATCCCTCCGTCTCCTCACCTCTCAGCAAGCAAAGTATAGGATATGTAGATGAGAGGAAAAGAAAGAACAAATCAGGGTCAAGCCTTCCAACCAAATGTGATGTGGTTGTGGGAATAAGCACTGGATGCTATTTTGCAGCCATTGTACAAATGATGGGGAAAAAAAGGGATTTCTGCTTTTGTCCCAGGTGCTCCTGAGGGGAAGAGGCTTACTGCTCCTGGTTTCCTGGAGTTGGGATGATACTAGTTCAAGAAGGGGTAGGGCCATACAGAGACCTGCATGTTTAAAGTTGTGGATTGACTTAATCTGGCTATATTTATAAACTTTAAGGATTGAATCCTAAAGAGAAAATATAAATTTAGCTCTCACTATAATTGGTTATTTGATATGCAAGTATTCATGTACTAGCTAATATCTTTAAACTAATGCACTTGTTTTTATTCAGCTGGATTGCTGATAACCAATTTATCATTTTTCAGAGGAAGCCCGTTTGCGAGCTGAACAAGAAGAAGCAGAAAGATTCGAAAAGGAGAGACTTGAACAAGAGAAGAGGGAAAAACTTGAAGCAAAAGTTAGTTTAAAGCCAGCTTAGTAAATAACTCTTGAAAACCATTACTATGTTTCTTTATACTATGTTTTAAAAGTTGACTAATCCATTATGAGAAAATAGAGATTTTTCCTCATCTCCTTCATTATGGAGCTAATATGGGAGACTTTTCAGTAGTTTTGAATCGGCATTAATTACAAAAATTCTTATTAGGGGCTGATACCGATAGCCAATTTTTAAAGGAGGCATATTGGCCAATATCAATAAATCCAATCTGATTTGCAGCCTGGTAGCATTCAGAGCAGTGTCCAGCTGGTAAGACTGTTGTGGTGGAAGGGGAAGAGGAAAGGAAGGGGCATAGGTGGGGGGGGTTCATGTCCATAGATCTACACGGGACGGGCTGCTGCTGCAGTCTGGGTCCAGAGCTGTGCTGGACTCTTCCCAGTGGGGGCTGGGCCGGGCAGCACTTGGGGTGGTCAGTGGCGGTGCTGGGAAGGGAACTACGAGGGGGCTGCAGTGACCCCCAAAAATGCTGCCCCCCCTCCCAATGCCTCTTCCACACACCTGCACCGGGAAGAGCCTGGCACAGCCCCAACTCTAGCTCACAGTGGCAACCCACCCCACACGCAGATCCGGGAGCACATGCCCCCCATGCCCTCCATGCGCGTACAGCAACATGAGCCGCTCTCCCCTCCCTGTGCCCCCTAGATGAGCTGCGGCTCCGTCCCGCACCCTGCTCCATCCCAGCTGGGCAGCACCTGTCCCTGTTCCAGCTCCACTCCCTCCCTCACTGTGGGGGCCTTGATCTCCCCCCCACACTGCTTTTCTCCCCTCTCCCCTTCCACTACAACAGACTTAGCAGCTGGACACAGCTCTCCATGCTGCCAGCTTTGCTTCTTGCAGCATACGTGCTGCACTGAAGCTGCGTGCATGCACAGGGCATTTATTGGCCACACCAGGCAAAAAAAAGCTGATTTCCAATACAGTCAATTTCTTTATATCGGTGCTGATCTAATATCAGACTGATGTATCAGTGCACGTCTAATTCTAATGATTATATATGTTTCCTTTTTTACTTGATTCCAAGACAAGATATTCCTTCCCTAGTCAACATAGGAAAACCAAACCTTAACTTAGAATTGGGTGCACCTGCACATGCATTTAATGTGCATTAAGCGAGTGCACATTAAGCGATTTTTGGCAGCTGTCTACACATGCAGGGACTTGGCACTAAACATAGTACACTTGGCACAAATGTTAGTGCCAAGTCCCTGCAGCCCTGCCATGTGCCCCTAGTGGCTGGGCAGACCCGGCACTAAAGTTAGTGCCAGGTTGTGTCTACACATGCACCTCATTTGCTTTAGCCTAATTTCGCTACTTTTAATTAGCATTAAGGGTGCACACATGTAAACACGTGCCCTTAATGCACATTAAATTAGGCTAATGGGCATTAACGTGTCTTGTGTAGATGTACCCATAGAGCATCAAACTGCTCCAGCTGTGAGCTGTGAGGAGCAGATGTGCAGGGACCCCAGACCCCAGCTCAGCTGGAGACAGCATCAGCAGTGCATAAGGTTCCTCCTTCCAACATCTGCTTCTTGCTCATCTTTTCTCCTCCTCCTCCTCACCCCCATCTCTCTCATTGGCAGGGAGCAGATACTGGAAGGAGGAACCTGCACGCCACTACTGAAGTCCCCAGGCAGGCTGAGGTGGAGGTGGGGGCACTTTAATTACAGTGTCACTGAGAGCCGCTTTAATTAAAGTGCCCACAGCATTGTGTGTATTCAGCATCCCACACTTCAAAATGGTAGGGGGGGGCCTTTACCTAAAGCTCGTTTGATAAGCTTTAGTTAAAGTGCCCTTGTTGCTATTTTGAAACACAGGGACACTGAATACACATGATGCGGAGGCTGCTGGAGCATGCTAATTAGCATGTTCCAGCAGACTCACAGCAGACTTATTTAATCAAGTATGCTAATTAGCATGTATCAGAGGAGACATCTGTCATGTCTAGCAAGTGCCCCTTGTACTCCCACAGCTCCCAGCTGGACTGATCTGACCATGGGCAACTGGTGCTACGTTAATCAGGGGGGGCATGTGCCCCCCCCCCAGCAACCAGTCATTGACCGAGGGGGTCCTCCCTTGGCCAATCTCACCAACGGGGGGGAGAGGGGGGTTTCCCCACGACAGCTCATGCCAAGCAGGAAGTGGCCACAGCCACGGCACTCCTGAAAGTGACCACGGTACTTCCAGAAGTGACTGCAGTGCTTCATCCAGCGCTCCCACTCCCTGGCCAGTGATCGCCGGGGCGAGCACCTACGTTCCTGCCTGCTTCCCCTGTTCGTCACCTAAATGGGGAGTGTTGCCTTTCAGGGGGTGCACCAAAGCTCTCACAGGATGCGCATGCAGCCCCTACACATCACCACTGGATCTGGCTGCCAGCTGACACAGGTTTGTAAAGGGAGGAGTTCTCAGAGCCATTCCTGACTAGCTCCTGCCTTGTGCTGCAGTAAGCACAAGAAGCTGTGGCAGTCTGCAGGTTCCTCCTTCCAGCTTGTTCCTGGTCAGCAGGGGATATAGCATGAAGCTGAATGGGGAGGGAAGAACCTGTGCTGTCCCAGCCAAGCTGGATTTCCTCACAGCCGCTCCCAACAGCTCTCAGCTGGAGTGGTCTGCAGGCAGGGGGGAGCTCAAGAACCACTCCTGCCCTGCTCCTGCTCTGCATTGTGGGGAGCAGCTATATGAACATCCCATCTAGGCTGAGGACAGCAGCAGTGGCATGCAGATTTCTACTAGTCACTTGTCCCTGCCAGAAAGGGATGGGGGAGGAGAGCTAGACAGGGAGCAGATGCTGGAAGGAGGAAACTTTGAGGTGCTGATGCTGTCCCTGGCTGAGCTGGGCTCCCTGCAACCAGATCAGCTGGAGACAGCAGCAGGAGAGGGCAAGTTGTAGGTGGTGGCAGGCATTCAGTTTCTCTTATGCTTGAGGCAAATGGTGAGGAAACAGCTGGTGGTGGGGGGAGTGTAACTGGTGGGGGGTTGGTGCCAGGGGGGCAGGCACCAGGGGGTACAGAACAGAGAACAGCCCACCTTCCTCTCATGTTGTGTGCCTCCCTGCCACTTGCTCCGTTGATGCTGCTTTCCCCACTGCAGTAAGGAGGATGAATTTAAGAGAACCCCACAATAATCAAATTCCATACATGAAAAATTACAACAAATTTATAATTTTCCATGCGTGGAATCTCATTATTGGGAGGATCTTCTTAAATTTGAAATTATCTTGCATTTGGATAAATACAGTACTCTAAACAAGGCAATGAGTTAGGTTGGTGATTAAATATCAGAGTTTTATGGAAAATGAAGGATAGTATGGAAAGAGTGTGGTAGGAGTGGCCTCCTGTGATCCAGCAGGATAGTGTGGCAGGAGCAGCCTCCTGTGATCCAGCAGGCCAGTCAGGGCTCCTGCACTCCTGGGAGGGCTGTGGGACTTTGCTGACTCTTCCCAGAAGTGTGGATAGCCCCGATCTGCCTGCTGGATGCAGGAAGCTAGTGCTGCTGGCTGGGACAGGCGCTGGGCGCAGCCCGTTCTGGGAAGATTGGTGCTGCTGCTGGCCCCAGCTGACAGCACCAGCCTCCTGTCATCAGGCAGGCAGACTGGGGGCTTGCCCACACCCGCAGGAGGACTGCAGGGGCCGTGCTGGACTCCCCCCAATTTTCCCAGCGCTGGGTGCAGAACAGCCTATGGGTGAAAAACAGTAAAACACTTTCGACAAAATGAAATGGAACAGTGCTTTCGAAACTAAACAAAACTCAAAACACTGTTTTGTCAAAATGGAAGTCAAAACAAAATGGTGCTGTTTCGCACAGGCCTAGTGCTGGAGTCGAGTTGTGGTAGCAGCTTCCCATCCTCCTGTCCCCCATAGCCCTAATTTGTACCTTGCACTTTCCCTGCACTGATTCAGTCAACAGCAGTGGCAGTGCAGGGTCACTTCCATAAACTTGCAGAACTTCACCTACACACTTATGGGTGGTGCGCAGTGCAGCAGCAGTGTCCAGAGGCTTGCTATTGTGGGATGAGATGTCACTGCCTTTTTTGTGTTACCAGAAACTGGTGGGTTTTTGGCTACTGAACTTGCACATTGGTGGCAATAAAGGTGGTGCCAATTCCCCAGTAGCAGAAAACCTCCTGTCCTGCTCCAGGACTGTGTGGTGCCACTACTATTCTGCTCTCTCCACTGCCAGAACTGGAGCTGCAGCTGCAGCTGCAGCTGGAGCTAGAGCTGGAATCATGGCAGGAGTGAGGTGGAGGGACAAAGGCATAGTGCTGGCTATTATGCCTCAGACAAAACTGATACATCAGGGGGTGGGCAAAATACAGCCTGCCAGGCCATTCTGTCCAGCCTGCGGGACCCCTAATTTTTAAAAAAAAATTAATATTTAACTGCCCATGGCTTCTGTCATTCCTGACAGGAGCCAGGGGCAGAAGGACCCACAGCAGGTCCCTGGAACAGCAGGGCTTGCCCGCCCTTGCCACCCAGCCGGGACTGTGGGGTGCTCATGCCTGCGTCATAGTGGGAAATTCAGGTAAGGGTGGGGGAACAGGGAGGCAGGGGAGGACCACAGGTAATCACCCCAGTTCTCAGGCTGGGCCGGCTCCTGCTGAGTCCCACAGTCTGATTATATAGCCAGGATCAAGTGGGCGCAGGAGCTAGCAACAGCTGGGATCCTTTCACCCAAATGAGTGAATGTAGGGCATGCAGATTCAGGGCTGTGCACACTGGTCCTCACATGACCATGGGGCTGGGGTGGGGGGGCTGAGAGCGAGTGGGCGCATGGGAGCCAGTGCCAGTGTTCCACAGTGGCTCCCCTCTCCCTGCTGGCACAGCCCAGCCACGCTCCAGGCTTCTGCTGCCCCACTCTGGGCCCCACTGGCCCTGGGGCCCTGCCAGGCTGTTGCTGGCTCCTGTGCATTTGCTCACTCCCGGTTCCCCAGCCCCACGGTACAGACAGGGACCAGCACGCGCACTCCTGACCCCACATACCCTGCGCTTGCCCATCTGGACAAAAGGATTGGGCCCCGGGCCACTCAGGCAGGTGGCCACCCCTCTGGCAGCCTGGCCTGGGGCCAGGTGGTTGTGGAGATTTGCATCGGGCCCACAGCCATATTTGCATTACAGCACCTTTTGCTGCCTCCTGGAGGCAAGGGGCCACCGGGGATGGGCCTGTCATGCCCTGGCAACAGTGCAGGGGGCACCCAGAGCCACTGTGGGCATGACACAGTAAGCGCAGGGAGGCAGTGTGGAAGTTCAGTTACATGCCTGAAGCTTGGGACAGCAACAGCCCAGCTGCAGGTACCCAGTCTGGGGCACAGGAAACCCAGGGAGACCACAGGAGCTTCTGGATCAGAAAAGCATCCATGGATCTGAAATGGCTCCTGGTGCAGCCTCCCTATCTGTCCCAGGGCTGGGGGGTGAGCTGCCAGTGGACCGCTGGGCCCCTGCAGGGCAGGGGCAGCTGGGCCTTCCCCCTGGGGCAGCAGCGCTCACTAAGGCCGCCCATAGGGAGGGCAGCTGGTCCATTGCTGGCCCAAGCCTCAGGCCACATCCCTGCCTCCTTGTGCTGTCCCCAGTGGCTCCAGGCACCCCCTGTGCTTCCTCTTGGGCCTGACAGGCCCTTCCCCGGCAGCCCAGTGGCCCGCTGGCAGCTCACCCCCTGGTCCCGGGATTTGCAGGGAAGCTCCGCCAGGAGCAAGATTAGCCCTGCAGATGCTTTTGCATTCCAGAGGCTCCTGTGGCTGCCAGGAACCTGGAAGCCATCCCGGAAGGGCCTGGCCAGCCCAGGGGATATCACAGGGGTGCAGCTGAGGCCACTGGGGGCAGCACAAGTCAGTGGGGACCTGACACAGGGCACTGGAAATGCAGGAAGGCTCCACCAAAGTTGGATCAGCGTGCTACACCAGCGTGCTCAGGCTCTGGGTTATTGCAGAGCAGGGGTGGGTGCTGAACATCTCAGCGTGGAGTGCACAGGGTGCTCCCATGCACACTCATATACCCTCAAACCCTTCTCGCAAACCCCACAGCCAGACCCTTCACACAAAACCATACATCCCACAAATACCATACACACACACACACACACACAAACATACACATCCACAGCTCCCCACAAACCCCACCCATACCCCCGACACCCCTGCACACCCCACACACTATACAAAAGTAAGACTGCATTTTGAGCTATTATGTAATCACTTCTATATGTACAGCACAAACACACACAAATCAGGACAAAAATATATATTTTAAATTGTATTAAAATATATTATTATTGGTATGTGACTTTTAGTGCATCATTTGTTTTTTTCCTGGTTCTAAGATAGCAAACCCTCTTCCCCGAAGGAGTACTTCCAGGGGCAAGGGGAGGGACTTCTGGTGGCAAAGGTCTGAGGTTAGGGGCAGGAAGGAAGGGGAGTGGGGGAAAGTGTAAATGGTAAGGTCAGACAGGTACCTGGTGAATCAGATGTCAGGCAGGTTGTAATGTGTCATAAATCCAAGTGTCTATACTGAGTCGATGATTTTTGTATCCAGTAGATGTATGAGGTGAAATCCATAGGCTTGTCTACGAAAGGAGCTTTGTAAATTCCCTTCCTCTCCTCCCCTCCTTTTCTACCCTTTGTCTTCCTTATTTCCAGCTATTTCCAGCTTATTCCAGACCGCAGGAGCTGGTCCGTTTTCACAGACTGCCTCTTTTCTACCTTGGAGAAATCAACCATAGTAGAGTCTCTCTTACTTACCTCTGGCGTTTTCCCTGCCTCATTTCTCCCTCTCCCTTCTCTTGTTTACCTATTGATTTCCTAATTTCCACCTATTTACATTCTTACTGACATCTTTCATTCCTTGGAGATCTCAGAACAACAGAGACTCCATATGCCTGAAGAAGGGTGCTTGTGCCCGAAAGCTGGCAAAGAACTTTTTTCCAACTACTCAGTTGGTCAAATAAAAGATATCACATCTACTGAAATAGCTTGCCTTACGTTTTTCTTGATTTTCGACAGTTCCAGTTATATTTTCAGTTGGATATACATTGCCTGTAGTCTCCTAAACTGTAGTTGGTACTATTCAGTACTATTCAGGTGTGTTATGGATTCTATAATTAACTGCATTTTATGGCAGGTTTATAGGTTTATGTATATATGTGTGTGAGTATGCATGTGCATGATCATGCTGTAGAAAGTTTTATTGGAATGAATTTAAGATGACTGCAGTTCCAAAATTTAAAACTGTGTTAGGTAAATCACTCCAAACAGGTACTGATAGAAATTGTTACATATTCCATGTATGGGACATTTGTCAGAAAAAAAAGAATAGAAACATTTTAGTAATTTAACATTCTTTACTTTACTGATGCTTCTTAAACTGTAAACCCAATTAGGTAAGACTTTAAGGAAGATAACTAGATTATTTTAAATTTGAACAACAGTTGATTGAAAGATTGAAATAAGCTTTGGAGTCTTTACCACAAAATAATTATAAAAATAAAACTAAGTTAATATGTTAACAGGATCAAGAACGGAGAGGGTCTGAACTTACAGAACTCCATGCACTAGAAGAGAACTTTTTGTCTGCAATGCAATGGAAAGAGGAATATAGAGCATATGCAAAGGTAAGCTTGCTTCCTAACATATTTGCATAGAACAGTCATGCCCTACCTTTTTGCCTAGGAGGCTGGATGGTCAGTGCCTGGTCCATCCATGGGCCAGATTTGACTGGTATCACCCACCGGTGACCAGGGCAGGTGGAGGTCTGACTGTACAGAGGTAGGTGGGAGGCAGCCTGGCCCCAGTCCAGCTGTGTGGGAAGAAGAGGACATGGCCCAGCCACAATTCCGTCCTGTGGGCAAAAGGGTGTGTGGCTTTGCCCTGATTCAGCAGTGCAGGAGAAAGGGGGCATGGGTTGGACCCAACCCAACCCCATTGGGGATGGCCTGGCTTTGATTCAGCCATGCAGGGGGAAGGGGACTTGGCCCAACCCTGACCTCACTGCGCAGGGGGAGAGGGTGTGGGATTTTGGTAGTGGGGTAGGATGGCTATTAATGGCCAGTGCTTCACCACCAAATTTTCTGACTCATGAGGAGCCCTGCATGTGAGATGCAATGGGTCCACAGGCCACATTAGACCTGCAGGCCGGAGGATGAGCACCCAGGACTTAGTCACAGAATATAGACATGGAAAAGGTTTTTATAGCATCTAACTGTTGTCTCATTAACTGCAAGCTTGTTTCCTTATTTCTAGTGCTTTGTTCATTTTAATTTAAAACATCATGAGGAAAACCACCATAGTTCTAATTAAAACACTTCTGTAGAATTTCAGGCAGTTGGTAACACCTGTTCAAGGGCCTCAGACTAAACAGCCTGCTAGTCAGGCTTTTGATGTATATTGGCAGAATTACGTGAAGAAAACAGTGCAAATTTGAAATGGATGTTACTGAGACACGGAAGTTACAGTAAAATGCAATTGAAACGGTATAACAAATCATGTGGAATAAAAAAAAAGATATTTGATTTATACCTGAAGCAAGCATTATATACTCAGGAAATTCAGTGTTAATCAGCCAGTAGAGCCTTTATTTTACCTTGTAGTGACATCATGCAATACGCATATTGTTATGACTAAGTCATGTTAGTATTTGTTCTCCCAAATTAAATTAAACTGACCTGACAAATTTAAAATGTTTGCATCTATTTTTTTTCTTTTAAAATTCTCTCTAGTGGGAACACTACATTGGTTGTGATGGGAGTCCTGATCCAGCTGTGCCTCAAGAAATAAATACTTTTATGAGCTTGTGGCGAGAAGATCAAAACAAGGATATTGAGTTTGTGATTGAGAAGGGAAACAAAGTGCTAAATGTAAGGATCAAAATAATATTCTTAGGTTTGCGAAAGACATTATGTATCTCTGCATAGCCATTTGGCTGTAATTTGCCATTCCTGAACTTTCACTACTTTTTTGTGCCATTCTCCCTGTTATGTGTTGTCTTTACTTTCCTAATATAACAAGTCTATGGTCCTTGATGCTTGACAGGACAGCATTGACCCCAAACACTCAACATCTTTCCATTTAGGAACATATAGGTAATGTTTAGAGATGTATTCAATCAAAAGTCTGAATCCAAACAGCTTTTCCCCATATTTGTGAAAATTTGCATCAGGATCCAGTTTATGAACCTTGCAATGCATGTATAAACCTCAAAGAAGCACATAGATTCATAGATTGTAAAGCTGGAAGAGACTTCAGATGATCATTGGTTCCAGCCTCCTGCACCAAGCAGGAAAGATAACTGAGTGACCCCAGCAAAGTAACTGTGTAGTCTCCTATTGAAGATTTCCAGGGTAGGTGATTGCACCACCTCTGGAGGGAGCTTATTCCACAGTTTAGACACCATGACTGTGAAGAAGTTTTTCCTAATGTTGAGCCTGAATCGATCTTCTAGGAGTTTGTGGCCATTAGTCCTGGTTTTCCCCTCAGGTGCCCTGGTGAACAGTCGCTCACCAAGGCCTTAATGTACTCTCATAATGTAATGGTAAGCTGCTACCAGGTCCCCCCTCAGCCTTCTTTTCCTCAGGCTGAAGAGTCCTAGATCTCTCAGCCTTTCCTTGTATGGCTTGCCTTTTAAGACTCTGATCATAGGTGTGGCTCTTCTTTGGACTCTCTCAAGCTTGTCCACGTCCTTGTTAAAGTGTGGTGCCCAGAACTGGACACAGTACTCCAGCTGCGGTCTCACCTGTGTTGAGCAGAGCAGAAGAATCACCTAGGTTTTGTTGGAGATGCATCAATTGATGCATACCGGAGTATTATTTGCCCTACTGGCTACAGCATTCCACTCCTGGCTCATATTCATACTGTGGTCTATTATTACCCCCAGGTCCCTTTCATTTGTGGTGCTTGTCAGTTTGGTGCCACCAAGCCTGTAGGTGTGTTGGGGGTTGCTCATCCCAAGGTGGAGCACTTTACATGTCTTGACATATGATATCTGAAAGCAGAGTGCGAGCATACTCAACATTACTCCTTTAAAAGGAATCGTAAGGTAATAAGCCACTGGTTTGACCTGAAAGCTAATGTAGAAAATTTAACCTCCTTCAGTTAATCAACAAGTTGGATTTTCTGTTATTGGACACTCCACTGAATGAACTACCTGAAAAAAATGTAATTCAGTACCAGGAATCAATTTTGGATTTGCAGAGTCTTCTTCATCAGAAATACAATGAAGCAACAGAAAACCTGCTTAAAGTAAGCAAGCTAGCTAAGCTTTATATTTTGGTTATGTTAATCATGTTTGCAGTTTTGTACATTGGAATAATTTGAACAAGTGGAAAGTAATTTTTGTTGTTTGTTTTATTTTAGACTGTGATGCAATTAGTATATAAGTGTCCCCACGTAAACATGTCCAGGATGTTTATAAAGACCTTACACATTCAAAGTATCTTAAACTGGGATTTTAAAATGAACCTAAGGGAGTTGGTTCTACTTCTACTAAATTTCATTAGGATTTGGAATGTGAAGCAGTTAAGAGCCCTATGAAAGCCCTGGCTTTCTTTAATTTGTCCCTGTGATTTGTATTAGGAGCAACCACTGATTATACAAAAAAGTTGTAATTCCACAAAATTGTCAGCTACATTAAACCCCAAAATAATTAAGGCCAAAGATTTTCTGCACAATAGAAACTGAATGCACTTATATTTGGAAAATATAAATGCTAGCATTTTCTTCAATTAAAATAATACATATACAGCAATTGTGTTGTAACTTTTGATTCAACCTCAGAAGTTAAAATGATTTGCCTCTGATTCACTGCATAATTAGAACAGCAGTACTGAATCATTGGGTGCATCTACACAAGACATTTACTGTGGAGCTGCCTAATTAGTCCTCAGCAAAGTCTCAATGTCTACACGTGTGCCTCAATTAGTTGCAGTAAACTAATAAATGTTGCTGTAGGTTAGTACTTGTAAACACAGGGTGTGTGTAAATGAAACAAGGGCCCTAAATTGAAGTGGTGGGTTTTTAAAAACACCGCTTCAATTAAGGGCAAAGTAAACCCCCATGTCAAGTATACCCATGTCTTACCTGCTTCTTCCGTGGTGGGGAGGGGAGGGTGAGCTGCCGGTGGGTGGAGCAGTTCCTGGGCTGTGGGAGTGGGGTGGGAAGGGGTGGACTGGTGCTTCCCCCCCATGGCGGTGGCATCCACCTGCAGGCACCCAACTCAGGTGATCTCAAGGGACACTGCAGCCACGGGGGGAAGGACTGGGTCCCCACACAGCTCATGGAGGCAGGCAGGCTCCAGGGGGAAGAAAAAAAAGATCAGGCTTGCCGTTGTTTTGTGTTTCTTCAGTGGAGCCTGCCTCACAGGGCTGCTGCCAGGCTGTCTACCCAGGCTGTCTGCAAAGTCCTTGAGCTTCATGGAGCCCGTGTTTCACTTCGCAGCTGTAGGGAAGCAAACTAAAACTGCTTGGAACTATTTTAGTTTGCTGCACCTCAAAGTCATTTAAGGTGCATTACACACCAAATGTGCTACAGCGGCTGGAATTAATGTGCCGATACATGCAAACACCAACACATTAAATCGGTGCAAAAGCATTTAACTTGCTTTGAAGTCTCATGCATGCATTTTGTCTACACACACCCACAGGTACTATCATACAGTGGCATTATTTAGTGAACCACAACATGTGTAGATACCAACAGGGCTGTCTGGGATACAAGCGTGCATCAATGTGGGGACTGCTTGCTGGCTCCCACCTGGGAGCAGCCTCGTGTCCCAGTCAGCCCCTCTGCAGCACATTGAGCTGGGTCAGACAGGTCCCCACCTGCCTGCATGGGGAACCCCTATTGGGCGCAGGGTGTCTCCCCATGTGCACAGGGCAGGAGAGCTCTACAGAAGCTGTCTCCTGGCCCTGTGCATATCAGGACTGCTCCTGATGTGTACGGAGCCAGGAGACAGCTGCTTTTGCAGCCAGCAGAGCTTTCCTGGCTCTATGCACATGGGAACTGTGCCCCATGCTTTCTGTCAGCCCCCAAGCTAGCACTGAGGGCAAGTCTGGAGCTCCCCTGGCTGCTGCAGCAGGGCTGAGCAGGGCAGGAGCAGCCCTGTACCAGTGGCCACTCCCATTGTGAGCAATTCTGCTTCCAAGAAGGAGCATGCATAGATACGCTCCCAGGTAGGTTTATTGCATAGTATTTTTACTGCACAGTTAGCATACTTTGAATTAATCGCACATGTAGATGTACCCTGCAGTTTCTTTCCTTCTCTTAAAGTTTTGCCCCTTTTTGATCTGGAAATCCCGTACTGCTTATGCAAGCTTGGAAAGATATCTTTCTAAATGTCTTTATGTGTTAAGAGGCAAGGATTTCTTATGGTGCTCTTTTATTGAACCAATTGTAGATTTAGACAAGAGTTTGAGTGCAAGTCAGTTTCTGTCAGGTATTATTAAAGTACTCTCTGTGTTACCAAAGTAACATGCAATCTTTTGTGGACAAAGTAACTTTTAACTGCTTGGAACTATTGGGGTAGTATGCATTAGCTGTCATGCCGTAACTGTAATTCAATTGATCAAAATCACTGTAAATATAACCCTGAATAAAACAGTGTTGATTGCAGTCGTTTTGCTACACTAGGAACACTACAGGAACATGCAGAGTTAACAGTTACATTGTACGGTTACCAATCAACCACATGTTTTAGTTAACAAGAAAGGACTGGGTCCCAAGTAATGCAGTTGTTCAGCATTTTGTATTTGCAGTTTACAATTACTGGAGGTTTGGGCCTCATGATCTAATAAAAGCCATAGGCATTCTTGCAGCTGTGCAGGGATTGATTGATTTCATTGGGACTCTGGGTGGTCATCTGAGTCTGCCTGTACCTATTTGATTAAGTGATAGATTAGGCAGAAGAAGGCAGAGTTGCACTACTTACACTAGCGGTGGGCAAAATCCAGCCTATGGGCTGGATTTGGCCCACCAGAGAATTTTATCTGGTCTGCCTGGCCCAGGTGCAAGAGGCAGCCTGAGCCATAGTGACTGCGGCCAATCCTGCTGCCGCTGAGTGCACAGTGGGGCTGGGGTAGCGTGGCAGTTGGACTCAGCTTCCCGGCAGCCCTGGTGGCAGCAGCTTCTTCTGGCTGCCATTGCCAGGGTTACTGCCGCTGTCAGACCCTGCCCTGCTGCCTGGACTCCCTGGCCATCTGCCCTGGACCCACCAGACAGAGCGGGCAGGCAGGGTCTCCATGGAGACTGGCCCAAGCCCCCCATGGGCAGGGTGTGCTTGGCTGGGCAGATGGGATGAGGCTGCTGGCAGGGGGGGAGCAGTGGCCAGGAGAGGGACAGATGGGCAAGACGGACTGGGGCTGGCGCTGGGAATGCAGGATGGTGACAGCATGGGACCAGGGTTTGGGGTACAGCCATGATCTGTTCCCTATATACCCTGGCCCACAGAACCAGCCCCCATCACAGAGGCATGCAGGGAGCAGATCGTGGCTCTGTCCCAGATCCTGGGCCCCAGCGCCATGGTTTCACAGCTCTGCAATCCCAGCCCTGAACCCACCAACCCGTCCCACTCCCAGATGCCACACCCTGCTCACGCATGGCCCCATCCTATCCATTCAGCCAAGCATGCCCTGCCTATGGGGTGCTGGGCCCAGTCTCCATGGAGACCCTGCCTGCCCACTCCGTCCAGTGCTTCTGGCAGTGGGTGCAGAGTGGATGGGCCTGGGCCAGATAGAATCAATTGCCCCTCCACCCAGCCGTACCAGGATGCATCAGCACCCCTCCCTGCTGCCATGCTGGGTCAGCACTGCTCCCACCTCCACCCAGCCTGCAACAGCTCACCCAATTTCCCTATGTGGCCCTCCAGCCCAAATAATTGCCCACCTGTATCTTACACTAATTCAGAGATGCATGAGTGTTTGTAAGCAACAGCTTACTTCATCAGATGGTATGAAGGACTTGCAAGGTAGCAGGTATTCAAATAGAAAAAGTGATTAAAGGATAAGGAAGGAGAGAGGGAAAGAGGGGCATCTTTGCCTCTCAGCTATCTACAAGTCCTTTCATAGGACTGACCAAGTAAATTTATGCATCTCTGAATTAGTATAAAAGATACAACTCTGTCCTGCCTTCATCCTGACTTCAGAGTAATACTGCTAACTACTCCTCTCTGCTTATGTGATAGATTAGTTCAGATGTCATTTCATAAAGGAACAGAAAGAATCACACTTGAGTTATGTAAGTAATTAACAGAGGGTGAAATGTGCAGATGTTCCAATGCAATATGCAACTAGAAGTTTCCTTGTAGTGCAGTTGAGTGCAATTGCATACACGTTGAAGGACAGGACAATGATTCAGAATGACCCTGGTAAACTGGAAAAAATGGTCTAAAAAAATCAAATGAAATTCAATAAGTCTTGAACTTTGGGTGGAACAATCAAATGTACAAAAACAAATTAGGGGATGACTGACTAAGCTGCTGTACTGGCTAAGCTGAAAAGGACCCCAGGGTTATAGTAGACCACAATTTAATGTGAAACACCAGTGTACTCATGTGGTTGCATTAACAGGAATGTCACCTGTAAATTCAGGGATGTGATTTTTACATGGTATTCAGCACTGAAAAATCACTGGACTTCAAGAAAGATGTAGACATATTAGAACAAAACTGATTAGAGGTTGAGGAAACGGACTTACAAAAAAAAAGTTGGAAGAATTTGGATGATTTAGTTGGGAAAACAGAAAATTAAATATTCTGCAACTTGTTGACATCCCTCCCTTGTTTTTATTTCCCACAAGCTTTTATCACCTTACTGATGGATCAGTTTGTTGGGAAAAAATTAAATTCCTCATTTTTATCTTTTCATTAAATTTCTTTCCTGGCCTCCTTCACTGAAAAAAGGAGTGAAGATTATTGCTGCTCACTCCATTTATAGTTTCACTGGGACACTGGTTACCTCTATAGCAGACATATTATATACAGTAGTTCAATCTTCATAATTTTTTAAACTGGCTTGGTGGACCAAAGTCCATTGGCTATATTTCTTAGAAAAAGCCTGGTAAACAAATGATATTTTATAACTTCCATTTAATTTTGTCATTCTTTATGCTTCATTAATATTCTGATTGAGTCTGTCTGATTTTTGTAGAAGGCTAACACTTATGCAGATTCTGACAGTGGAAATATGGCGATGGTCATTAAAGATAAAAATGTTACTTTCTGTATTTGGGCAAATCTGAAGAAGAATCCAAGGTACAGTAGACAACTAATCTCATTTCATTTAATCTTATTTTATTTAAATAAAGACTAATGGCCAGATTCTGACAACCTGCATTCTTGCTGTGTAGTACCTTATAGTCCACAGTACTTTAAGTTGGTTAAACTCACCTCCATGTCCCTTCCACTGAGTGCAAGTTCTGTATTGGACGATATTAAAAGTATAGTGAATAACATTTATAAAATGGACAGATGAATTCTCATATGAGCAAGATTGTCTCCTCAGGAAAGAGAATGAATAGGAATGGGACCTGTAGTTTTACAGTCTGAGGCATGAGGGAAGAGGGCCCAAGTGGGTTCACAGAATACCTTATCTGACACAGAACTCATTTCACTCTTTGTGCCTCCTAGTCTGCTCACCACATTTCTGCAAAAGTTGCTGGATGTGTGGTACTGTTGGTTCTCCTAGTTTGGCTGCCTTTACCTCTGTGTGTGTCTGCAGCTTGTATCTGGAAGCTGTGGAAAGGGGTTTATTGCAAGTGTCAGCTACATTAACCTGTGTAGATCTTTGCCTAGCCTATTGCTTTATTTTACCCAGGAGTAAGCTATACAGGATAATTGTTGTTTGAATCTGTCCTCTTTCATTTCTGGCCACAATCTTTAAAGGCAAGCAGATCTCATATAGTTTTCTTGGGAAGCTTGTGACAGTCAACCATGCTGTGAGAGCATGTGGTGATGATCCAGTTTTGCTCCGTAGACTCCACTATGTGAAGAAAATGTAGTTGCCGGTTTTGCAATGAAACTGAACAAAATGTACTTGAATATTATTGTGTTGGTTTTACTAGAGATAATTTTTTATTTAAACCCATTATTTACAGGTTCAAAAATCATACATTTTGTGAGGCAGACTATGGGTTTGACCTTCCAAAGTCCCTGGCAGTGAGCGATGTTGCTGTGCGCATCTTGCACACTCATTATGATCATGTTTCTCCACTACATCATATTCTTCCACTGCACCTGATGCAGGAACTCTCAAAAATCAGATCAGATTTGGTTTTGGAAGTGACAGAAGAGGAAAAGGAGAAAGAGGAAGGGGAGCAAAAGAGTGAAAAAGAAAGTGACCTGGCAAATGAAGAGGAAAGCTATTCACCTGGAGGAAAGGTAGGAAAAATCTAGAATGTGCAACTTGCACAGTACTGTCAGTCAAAGCCCAGCTGCAAGGTGGTAGCACCTTAACACATTTTTATTGCCTGAACCTTGTACAATTCCAGTCTTGGATGTAAAAGCAAGAATATCCCAGTCAAACTTTAATGCTATGGCAAGAGGGAAAATGAGAAGCCAAACCTATAAACTTTTTTTGAGCCAATTCCAGTGATGCCCCAGAGATTTTCCTGTAGTTAGTATCCTTCCATCCCTTTCATTAGCGCATGTTTTCCTCCTTGCACCTACCCAAAAGCATTATTTTCTTCCTTGAAGATGCAGCCTTTTCCCATTGTCTTCTTAAGGCCCCTGTTTTTAATATCTGTTGGGTTCACTTGAGACTGGGAGGCTGAAACTTTGCAGTCTTTCATATTTGCAAGCTATTGCTTTAGTTTCTCATTTGTGAAGAGAGAATTTAGTTATTGTTTGAGTTCATTTGATACTGCAATAGTAACTTCATTGATGGTTGTAAGATGCTTTGGGATTGTTAGATGGAATGACTATAGAAATGCAGTTATACTTTGATTTCTACATATATATCGGCTTGTTAAATTGATTAATTGACTTTGAAAAAAATCTAGGCTGGCCAAGAAGAATTTATAATGCTAAGAGAATGTGTACCATCATGACTGACTGGTGCCTCCTGAGACTGGGGGCGGGGGGCACAATTTGTGGGCTACAGTGTTGGCGATCACCAGTGTGGGGGGGTTGCGATTGGCAATAGGCAACCGCTCACAGTAGTCAGCAGTGGCGGCCAATCTCAGGGTGGGGCACGTGCTTCCCTGTGCCCCTGCTACATGTTGCCTATGTGTACCATAAATCAAAACTGAGTATTTCAGCCAGCAAAGCACTAATGCACTACAGTTCCATTCTCTACTTCCCCAAATGAGGTCCTCATTCCTGCAGCAAGTTACATGTGGATCTCACAGAAGGAATATTCCCATGATACCTTCATTTTCAAGGAAGAGCTATGTCATTCTTAATTTTGCCTCTTTCACTCTAATATAAAACTGTTATCTTTTGTTTTTTTAGAGTGGTATCTCATTCAAAGAAGACAGTAAAAGTGATGCTGATGAAAATGAGATGATGGGAGAGGAGCCTGATAAGAAATCAGAAAGTTTTAACACTGTTTCACAAGGTACTCAGTCAGAGCTTATCTGCAACGTTGCATAATTATGTACATTTTTAAGCTTCTTTTTTTACTTGTGGCAAACATCTCAGTATGTATTATAGCATAGCCCCTGACATAAACACAGCAACATGTGTAAAGCTATTGCTGTTTCAGTTACACCAGAAAAGTTAGTATAGCAGTGTTTTGCTAAATGCCAAATGTACATACAGAGACAACGTCATTGCTGAGAATTGCGTGTGTGTGGAAGAGAGCTTTCTTGAGATGTTTGTTGTTTCTTGAGGCTGCTCAGGTTACAGTTCTAGGTATCTGTCTTTGGAAGGCAGAGTTCTGGTCTTGCTTTTATTTTAGACCAAGATCCAGTAAGTTACTGAAGTATGCATCTGCATAACTCCAATCATATGAATGTTTCCCTACTTAAATAAGATGTTCAAATAAGGTACATTCTTAACTACTTTGCTGAATAGGGGTTATAATGCCAGAAACCAGTACTGCTCATCAACTTTTTCTTCATATAAATCATCTGTCCCTTTTTTGTACTTCCATGTTTTTTAGTTTAGTAAACCTACTAACTCAGTATATCCACTAATTTACTTCTAGCACGTTCTTCTGAAACAACATAGCAATGTGTTGTGAATAGGTGATGTATATTATTAATCCTGCTATTTGTTTTAAAGAACTTTCTGAGGGGTACAGATTTGACAGTCAAATGACTAGGTTCATCACTAGAAACCAGTCAGCCAAATATTTACATTGGGATTTTCAAAGGAGTTAGGCACTGGTCAGTGGAATGTGGTAATTCTATCCCCGTACCACTTCTAAAATCTCTATCTCCCCATTTTCTAAGATCCAAGACCAGAAAAGGAATAATCCTATCTGAATAGTGTTTTTCTAGTGTGAAAATGCATTTAGAGTGCCCAGTACCCTATATACCTTTAATTTTATTTTTGTAAGTGATACAAGAGTTTAAATTTGTTATTTTTTTATATAAATAAAAGACTCCTGATTGTAATAGGAGAGTTTCTGTTACTGGAAATCATTTACTCTATCTCAGGACAGAAAGAAATTAAATAGTATGGTCACTAGCATCAATATTAAATGCACCACTTGTTAGGTTGTTGAAATATTTTGGTTTTTAATATTTAATATTTTATTTTGTAAGCTTGCTACAGATTTATATTGTGTTAGTAAATATGGATGGGCTTCACTACAAGGCATTAGCTACCATATATAATATGGACAGCATATCATACATGGAGTTTTGAGGCCAAGAAGCCATCCAGCTACTTACAGTCATTGTGTTTGCACTTTCTAATAGCACTTTTCTTAAAGTACTTAACTTTTTTTTTAAAAGTCTCTTGCCCACACTTCTCTCGCCCACAACCTCTTATTGATTTTTATTGTCTCTCCAGTTTTCAGAAGGTATAGTAAATGCTATTCCTTCCCAGCATCTGATGAAGCAAGCTGCTGTCTACATAAGCTTATGCATTTCCAATTTAGTTAGTCTGTAAGGTGCAAATTATCCTGCCTTCTGCCTGACTTCAGACTAACATGATTCTTTCTCTCTCCTCTCTCTGGTTTTCTCCATTCTAAAGGAACCCTTAAAGATTTGCAGAGCACCAGAAGGTGGTGCTGAGATACTACAGAGTGGAAAGCCATTAAAGTAGAGAGATGTATGAATATGTCTGATTTGACATCTCAATACTGTATTTAGACCCTGCAGTAACACATGATGTTTGGCTGTTATTTAGTTCAGATTTCAACACTGCAGGAGGAGACCAATGAAAAGGAAGAAGAGATAATTGATGAAAATATTGTTGATTTGCGACAGTTCGCACCACTGGGTGGAGTATATCATATTGATGCACTGAAGCTCCCACCTCAAGCTAAACAAGTCAAAGGCTGGATCATGGTGGAAGTAGGTTTAAAGCTAAAGCAAACTTGCCCCCAGTGAAGTTTTATTTGATCACCCGCAAAAGAGTGCAGCAGTTCCTAAGATTTGTTAGTATGGTACATGCAAGTCACTGTTATGCATGTTGAGTTTGTGCACTGAGATTGCAGGCCAGGTTTTCAAACTGCGCTTCCTCAGTTGTATCCTCAGAACTTTCACACCTGTCTGAGACACTGACATAATGGAAGTCCTTGCATTTTTTTAATAACTGAAGGTTAAAGCACTGCACTGTGCCAAAGTTGACTTGAGTTCAGTTCGAGGCTGTGGCATTGACTTGGGCATGTGCTTCAGTTTCCCCAGTTGTAACATTAGAGATGAAGTCTACTTACAACACAGTGTTTGTGAAGCTCTATTCATTATTGGGTGAAATGCACTTCAGGAACATAAAACCTAAGTAGTCGGGCAGGGAAGTAGAGGAACACAGATAGCTCTTTATCCCAGTGCAGCTGCAGCACAGCCCCCCCGTCAGCCAGAACATCAGCATCAAGACTGTTGGCTGGTCTTGTCACTGCCTTCCCTTTTGGATACTGCACCATATTTGAAGACCTC
Organism: Crocodylus siamensis; assembly: GCF_052110815.1. Classification (NCBI taxonomy): domain Eukaryota; kingdom Metazoa; phylum Chordata; order Crocodylia; family Crocodylidae; genus Crocodylus; species Crocodylus siamensis. The sequence continues at coordinate 124,194,586 of NC_143398.1, read as the reverse complement.
AGGGTCTGTTTAAAACTTCAGTAGACATGCCTTAGGAAGGGCTAATTTAGGGCCCCTCCAGGCAGTACACAAAAGGTTCAGATGCATTTAGGGAAGACAAAGTTCTTTGAATTAATGTGGGTGCTCATCCACATTACACCTCTCCTGTTTCCATGTTAGATTTTTCCTGTGTCTACATTGTCATGGGATGGGGTCCCTAAGGATGGCCGGGATCTCCTAAGGCCCCTCAACTGTGCCATTTTGGCCCAATGGGCACCCTCAGTTCTCACCCGCCATGTCTTTGATGGAAATATAAAAATAGGGAGGCTGACCTTAAAGTCCTCTTGGACATAGTTTGATGGGATCTCTGAACCCCGTGGGTTCCCAGACCCCTTGTGCATCCCGTTTTCACAATGGGTGTTTCGGGGGCACCCTAGCCTTATGGATTATATGCATGGCTCCATCCACCCCTTTACCATGCCCCAAGCCTCGCAGATGATATTGATGTTGTTTGGTCTGGGCCTTGGTATGAGTTGGCCCCCTTGTCTTCTCTGAGCTCTCCGCAGCCCTGTCTCTGCGCCTCACTGGTGCCGGTGCACCTCAAATGTCATGCCCTCACTGGCACCAGGGTCAGTGCACCCCAAATCCTTCACCCTCACTGGCGCCAGGGTCCCCACACTGCAGTGGGCCCCCAGTGCAACCTTCTCCTTCCCCAAATAGCCTCACCCAAACCACCAGTCTTATAAAACTACAACCAAAACATAAGCCCCTGGGCTATAACATAACACAAATGGTGTAAGGTGTGCTCTGCCCCTTTACATACTAGGAGCAGAACTTAGTTAGGCCTCTTCCCTTCACTTACTCTACGAAGGCTCCTTCCCCCTTGGCCACCAGCAGAGAACTGCCCTTCTTAGCTCCAGCCTGGGGTTTATATGGGCCCAGGGCCCTGCCCCTTCTGGCCAGCTGACCAGGCGCAGGTACAGACTAATTTCCTCATTAGCTGATTGCCATGGCAACCTGCACCTGGGCTTCTGCCTGGCTCTTTGGGCTCTCCCCAGGAAGTTCCTGCTCTTCTAGGAGCAGGAACTGCACACACATGACAAAAAACACCATTAAGCTAACTAAATTGCATCTGCAAATCCACATTATCAGCTGATTTTATCATTTTAGTTTTTTTTCTTTCATGGTAATTTCAAACACCTCTGATGTGTTTTACTTTTGGCTCCTGAACTTTTTCCATGAGGGGTTTTTTTATGGTTTTAAATTTTCAAAGTTGATCTGAGGCTCATCCAAAAATGGGATTTTTCCTGTGTTGCAACAATTTCACCACCAGGTGCCACTTGGGTTCACTCAGTAATCCATGGAAATCCATTGAATTTTTATTGCAATGCTGCAACAAGACTCCAGGGGCTAATCTTGCAAAATTTTACTGGTGACTTAGTTCAAGGTTCAGATTAATGAAAAATACAACATTTTTGGATTCCAAAAAACATTGTTCCCTGTGTGTTCGCATGCACTTTGTAGCAAAGATCAGTTTGGGTCAGGCAGTTCAAGACTCAGGTTAATCAAAATTACTTTTGTTGGACTGGGTTTTTGGTTGTAGCAGCATTGGTCTAAGGATATAGGCAGACCCTGGGGTTTTAAACTTGGTGTGGTTTTTGTCTCCTTGCAGTTCAGGAGCTGTGGGTCGGAAGTGAGAGGCACCAGCTGGGCTGGGGGAGCAGGTCAGGAGTGAGGCGATCCAGCAGGACTGGGGGAAGTAGGGGGCTGTGGGTCAGGAGTGAAGGGCCCTGGCAGTGTATGTTGAGGGCTGTGTTTTTTGTGGCCATTGCACCCTGCTCTGGGGTATATCTCAGACCTCCCCATAACCTGTTATATTAAGCTGTTACACCCAAGGACTGAGCACGTCTTCCATTCCCATGCACTGTTATATGTGGCTGTTACACCCTAGGGCTAGGGCTACCCCATGCTATGCCTCTGTGACACTGGGGGACTCTGTTGGACACCCGTGACCCCATGGGCTGGACCGGGAAGAATTTCCAACTGCAGTCCTAGCCCAGAAACCAGCCCAGTTCCAGGAAAGCCAGAAAACTAGAAAAACCACAGAGGCATGGGATGGGATGGCTCTAGAAGGATTTCCATCTCTAATCCCAGCCCAAAAGAAATTCCTTATTTGAGCCCTATACTTAGTTCAGTGGGCAGGACTGTCAATTGGCAGCCTGGCATGCAGAAACCGTGCTTTGGGCTGGACAAGATTCTGGCCAGAGATGTCCAGAAGAGTCCTGCGGTGCCACAGAGGTATGTCATGGGGTAGCCCAAGTATGACTTTTAACCACACTCCCAGACCAAAATCCAGTTCCTTATTTGAGAGGGTTCAGTGGAGGGCCATTCGCATGGTCAGGGGGCAGCAGGCCAGGCCCTGCAAAGATAGACTAAAGGATCTGAATCTATTCAGCCTTCACCAGAGAAGACTGAGAGGGGATCTGGTGGCTGTCTATAAACTCACCAGTGGGGACCAGCAGAAAATAAGTGAGGCTCTGTTCCCCCAGGCACCACCTAGCATAACAAGGAATAACAACCACAAATTGATTGAGAGCAGGTTCAGGCTTGATATCAGGAGGCATTACTTTACGGTTAGGGTTGCCAGGCTCTGGAATGGGCTCCCAAGGGAAATTTTCTCAGGTCCCTTTCAACCCTAGAAACTATGAAACTATTTGGGTCCATATACTTAGAACTGTGGCTGGGGTGCTGTCAGTTGGCAACCTGGCATAGCCAAGCTTTGTTTTGAGCCAGACAAGACTCTGGTCAGGAATGTCTAGGAGAGTCCCCCAGTGACACACAGGAATGGTGTCAGATGGTCTAGAAAGGATTTCAATCTGTAATCTCAGCCCAAAAGCCAGTTCCTTATTCAAGGACATATACTTAGTACGGCAGGCATGGTGGAGCTGTCATTTGGCAGCCTGCCATGCACAAATCACACTTTGGGCTGGGCAGGAATATAGTCAGGGTTCTTTGGGACATTCCCGCAGTGGCATGGACAGGAAGTTGGGGGTTCACCCTGCCCTGGCTGGCCACCAAACTATTGCCAAGCCTAGTCTTTCTCTGGTCTTTCTTCTGCCCCTCCCCCTTTTGACAGTGCCTATTTTAAAACCCAAAAACGGGGTTCTATCCAAGCTATAGGCACTCTTGCTCTCTCACAGACTTTGGGGATTAATGGAGTTGCCAACAATGCTGGGTGACAGGGAAGCTGCCCATCACACAGCTGCACACAGCTGCACACAGCCCATCAGACTTTCCAACAAGGGCACACACCAGGGGCTTCATGCCTCATCTGTCAGTTTTGCTGGGGTGCTGCTTTTAGGATGACTCCACTGGTCACCCAGGCAGTTCCCTCATTGCTGGACAGCTCCCCCTGACACTGACCACAGTAGCAGACCATGGTACTGTCTCCTCAGCACTCTGGACACAATTGTGTTGACCCAGGACTGACAAAGGTGAACCCAGCTCTGGAATGTAATGTCCATGTATAACAGTGTATGGTGAGGGCTGTGATGAAATGTTATGTGTGGCCGTTGTACCCAGCTCTGCAGTGTCTCTCAGCCCCCACCATGCACTGTTATATATGGCCATTACACCCCAAAGTTAGGGCCACCCCACACCCTGCCTCTGGCACTGGGGACTCTCCTGAGCACCCTGACCATGTAAGCTGACCCAGGAAGGAATTTCAGCTGTCATCCCAAGCCAAAAACTAGTTTCTTATTCAAGCCCATATAGTTAGTATAGTGTGCATGGGGGGCTGTGAGTTGGCAGCCTGGCATGAACAAACCATGCTTTGGGCCAGGCAGGACTCTAGTCAGAGATGTTTGGGAGAGTCCCCTGGTGCCAGTCACGGTGTGGGGCAGGCCTAAGAAGGATTTCCATGTCTAATCCCAGCCCAAAAGAAATTCCTTATTCGAATAGCCCATATACTTATTACAGTGTGCATGGGGAGCTGTCAATCAGGCCACGCTTTGGGCCGTGCAAGACTGGTCAGAGATGTCCAGGAGAGTCCCCTGGTGGTACACAGGCATGGTGGGTGCAGGATATTAATTTACATATTATTTGGAAAATATGCATAGCTAATAAAATTCTCTCTAGAATGTGTAATTCATTAATAAGAATGAACTGGTGACTGGTGAACAGATCAAATAAAGTGCATGGCTTGCCAAGTGCAAGGCACAGTGAAGCAGGCTTTTGCCAATTCTGGAAGAAAACCCTAACGTAGTATTGAATGCAAGTGGTACGGGTCAGGTAGTTCTAGGTAATGGAATAGGTCTTCAGCACACTGGAAGGTAATGCAGGAATGGGCTCCCTCTATTCCTAACAGGGCAAGTAACAAGAAAACAATAATATTCCTGGCCCTAGAATAGTCACATCACAGAAGTCTGCTATTAGAAGAGAAAACTATATGGTTTATTGAACTGAGTTGGTGTCTGTTCAAACTGCTGGAAAACCAGGTTTGGAGGTCTGCCTCAAGGCACAGACTGATGAGACCTGTAACCTGAGCTGGGGGGGGGGAACCAGAATTGATATGCAAATAGGGTTACTGTGAAATGCTGATAGAGCAATGCACTGTCAGATTTCAAGTATCTCCACAAAAAGCAGACCCAGGGTCCTTGGATTCTACAAAACCATGTCTGACTGTATGAAAATAAAAAATAAATAAATACATTTGCTCAATCAAAAAGATCATGGTCACTGACTTGTCACGCTTTGGAGTGCCTCTCGCTTCCAAAATGCAGCCCCTGTCCCCCCAGTGCTGCTGGTGCCCTCATCCAGGGCCCCAGGGCCCCAGCCAAAAAGCAGCTTCGTTGGAGTACTGTTAATGCAGACAAAGCAATTCAAAGTTCATTTGGGTTTTTGATTGTAGCCTTGTTGGTCTAAGGACATAGGCAGGCAAGGTACTTTGAGTAGATGTGATATCTTTTATTAAACCAACTGAGTAGCTGGAAAAAAGTTCTTGGCAAGCTTTCGGGCACAGTCACCCTTCATCACGCATGAGGAGTTTCTGCTGTTTTGAGACTCCAAGAAATGAAAGAAGCTAAAAGTGTGGCAGGATGTCAGTGAAAATGTAACTAAGTCAGCACTCCAGGATTTAGCCAGTCATTCACAGCTGTTTGAGGACTTCTGGTGCTCAGGCCAAGTCCCTGAGGACTGGAAAAGGGCCAATGTGGTCCCTATTTTCAAGAAGGGGAGGAAGGAAGAGCCTGGGAACTACAGGCCGGTCAGTCAGCCTCACTTCTATCCTGGGGAAGGTCTTTGAAAAAATTATCAAGGGCCACATTTGTGAGAGCCCTGCAGGGGAAGTGATGTTGAGGGGTAACCAACACGGGTTTGTGCCAGGCCGATCCTGCCTGACTAACCTGGTCTCTTTCTATGACCAGGTAACAAAAAGCCTAGATGTGAAGGAGGAAGTCAATGTCATCTTCTTGGACTTCCAGAAGGCCTTCGACACAGTGTCCCCACCCAATTGTGGTGAGCAAGCTGAGCGACTGCGGCATCGATGAAAGCACAGTCGCATCGGTGGCAAACTGGCTCCAGGGGCGAACCCAGAGTGTGGTGGTGGACGGGTTGATGTCGAGCAGCAGAGTCCCCCAGGGCTCAGTCCTTGGGCCAGTGCTGTTCAACATCTTCATTAGCGACCTGGACGAGGGTGTGGAGAGCACCCTGTTCAAGTTCGCTGATGACACCAAGCTGTGGGGCAAAGTGTATACACAAGCAGGCAGGGACCGCATCCAGGCAGACCTGGATAGGTTAGAGAAGTGGGCGGATCTGAACAGGATGCGGTTCAACAAGGACAAGTGCAGAGTGCTGCACCTGGGGAGAGGGAACCAGCATTATGGTTATAGGTTAGGGGCTGACCCTCTCGGCAGCACAGAAGCAGAGAAAGATCTCGGAGTCATGATTGACTCCAGGATGAATATGAGTTGCCAATGCGACGAAGCAATAGGCAGAGCCAACCACACCATGTCATGCATCAACAGGGGCATCACTAACAGGTCCAGAGAGGTCTTGCTCCCCCTCTATGCAGCGCTGGTCAGGCTGCAGCTGAAGTACTGTATCCAGTTCTGGGCGTCACACTTCAAGAGGGACGTGGGGAACCTGGAGAGGGTCCATAGGAGGGTCACTCATATGGTTGGGGGCTTCCGTGGTCAGCCCCATGAGGAGAGGCTGAGGGACCTGAGTCTCTTCAGTCTCCACAAGAGGAGTCTGAGGGGGGATCTTGTGGCTGCCTACAACCTTATCAGGGGCCAGCAGCAGGGACTCAGGGAAAGTCTGTTCACCAGGGCCCCCCTTGGAGTCACCAGGAACAATGGCCACAAGCTGAGGGAGGATAGGTTTTGGTTAGATATCAGGAGGAACTGCTTCACAGTAAGGGTGGCCAGAGCCTGGAATAGACTTCCCAGAGAGGTGGTGCTCTCACCTTCCCTGGAGACCTTCAAGAGGAGACTGGATAGGCACCTGGCTGGGGTTTTATGACCCCTCCCACCCCCAGTGCTCCTTCCTGCCCATGGCAGGGGGTCGGACTAGATGATCTGTCTAGGTCCCTTCCGACTCATCGAGTCTATGATTCTGCGATTTTACAGGTTGTGTTGAGGAATCTTAAGGTAATGCTCTGAGGGGGGATGGGATATGTTCCTCTCCAGTCCTACAGGAGGCACAATATACAACAATCACACAGAAAACATGATCATGCTTTACAGCCAAGCCACTGGCCCTCAGTCTTGCCACTGCCCCTCACCCACTTCACCTCTGCCGGGGTGGCCTTAGCTCTGGGGTGTAACAGCCACAGATAGCAGTGCATGGGGAGGGCAGAGATGCTCCCAGCTCTGGGGTGTAACAGCTCCATATAACAGTGTATGGAGAGGGCTGAGATATACCCCTGGGCTGGGTGCAGTGACCACATATAACAGTTTAGTACAGCCCGCACCATACACAGTTATACTTGGCCATTACAACCCAGAGTTGGGTGCATCACAGGACCCAAGCCTCTCCAAGAGCGCATGACTTGCTTCTCTCTGCAGTGGCCGGGGTTGTGGCATGAGTGCACGAGGGGCTGGTGGTTAGCATGGGTGACACCCCCTCACCTGCCAGCCCTGCCTGTGTCCCTCACTCTGAACCTGAAGCCCCCCACCCCACCAGCCCTGCCAGTGCCTCATTCCTAGCTAACCTGCAGCCCCCCAGCCCAGCTGGTGCCCCTCATTCCTGCTGCAGTCCCCTGCCCTTCCAGCCCCCTCCCCCCCACAAACCCTGCTGGTGCACCTCGCTCCCTAACTGCAGCCCCCTGCCCCTTCAGCCCAGCTGGTGCCCCTCACTCCTGACCTGCAGCACTCTGTACTCCCAGAACGAGGCAGCAGGCTGACTGTCAGACAGAGCAATGGCAAGCAGAGGGTGGTCAAAGCAGGACAGAGACATGTTGCTGGGGACAAAAATAGGCTTGGAAGGAACAGGAGTACCAGAGAAGAGGGGCAAGCTTGGGGGGTAGAGGACAGGAGGGAGAACAAATATTGAAGGGATCTGGTTGTAGGCTGGGGGGATACGACTGCAGGCTATGATGATCTGTCAGTACAGCAATTAAAATATTGACATGCAACTAGACTAAGTGATAAGAAAAGTCATCTCATTGAGCCTGGGTTGTTTCTTTCTTCACCTCAACCCACACCATGCCCCTGCCATGTCGGGGTGGGGGTGTTAGGTCATGCTGGCTGCTGTGGTGATCACAGGGGCAGAGGGAGTTGAAGTAGGCTGATCACGGTTCCCCGCCCCCACACACACACTTTGAGGGAAGCTGTCCTGGGCACAGGGATACCCAAGAAACCTTAATCAACTTCAATAACCCCAGGCCACTCCCACCCACCCCCACAACCCACTTGTTCTCAGCGCTTTGAAAAAAATCCTGCTTTTTGACATGAGGATACAAAGAACAGGAGACACAGGATTCTTTCTGTTTTACATAAAAATTCCTGTAGTAATGTTTCCATTTAGGCTTCAGCCTGGGTACCTTGCATACATGATACCCAGATGTAAACACACAGGAGGTGAGGCAGCCAGACCCTTTGTGTACCCTTGTGCAGCCCTAAGCGTACCCCACACCCAGTGCCCAGTGCAACAAGCATACAGAAAAAGTCAGGGGCAGAACTACATTGGGACCTGGCTTAGGTAGGGGGGCAGCCCCTTCAGGAGGCCTGCAGTACACACCCCCAGTGCCAATCCAGAGTTGTGAGGGGGAGGCAACCAGGCTCACTCTTTCGGAGCTTTGCATGAAAAGATTTCCCTCCCCACCCAGCAGTGCCCCGTGCAACAAGCGATAAGCACCCAGAAAAAAGCAGGAGGCTTTGCAGGGGAGGCAGGCAGCACTGCTTATTGAACTCAAAACCGTCTCAAAAATGTCTCTCTCTCAAGCAAAACTGCCAACAATTCCCCACAAAAAGGCAACCCGGCACGCGACCCAAGAAAACAAACCAGACAAAATATCAAATCTTGTCCTAAAACGCCACCTGGCAGTAAAGTAGTACAGGCGACCCTCGCCATTCCCAGGGGATACATTCTCGTATCCCCTGTGAATGGCAAAATCTACAAATAAGGCAGTGTGTTCATGAATGTGGTGCCCCCCAGCGGCTGGCGGGGGGCACGATTCCAGTGGTGACAGTGGGAGCAAGCGCGGAGCTCCCAAGGAGCTCCTAGAAGTTTATAAAGTGTATTTAAAATGTAGGTTCGGCGTTTGCGAATATTTGAAACCACAAATGCCGAACCCACAAATAACAAGGGTTTCCTGTACGGAAAGCGCAGGAGGGTAAAATTGTTCTGACATTTTACTATTTATAACATAATAAGCCATTGTGTGGTAAATCACGTCCATGTTACTTTATTAGTCGTCATAAATTAAGTAAGGAAAATTAAACCAGAAACCTTTTTTTGTTGGTAAACACCAATTACATGGACAAGTGCCATGTGATATCTTCTATAAGACCAACTAAATAGTTGGAAAAATTGTTCTTTGCAAGCTTTTGTGTAAAAACTCCCTTCTTCAGGCACAGGGAGCATCTGGGGGTTTTTTTGTGTGCTCCTCTGGGTAGAATGGAAACTAGTATGCAAAATGCAGATCTGTGAACGTGCAAATAGGTAGCAACCAGGATCAGAGGCCCTGTGAAACAATAGGTGTGAGATAGGTGGGTAGGAATGGTAGAATATAGCTGTTAAAATGCAGACAAGTTACTTGGGGTTATCAGATGTCAGGCAGGTTATAATGTACCATAAATCTAATGTCTATATTTAGTCCATGCTTTTTTATTTCCAGTAGATTTACAAAAAGTTAAGCTCATAGGCTCATCTATGAAGGGTGTTTTGTAGGGTTGTACAAAACAGCATCATTCCGCTTTGACTTGCATTTCAATGGAACAGTGTTTCATTTCGAGTTTGGTTTCATTTTAAAAGCACTATATCGTTTCTTTTCATCAAAAGTGTTTTACTGTTTTGATGCTGTTTTGACGTTTTGCCCACCAGGTGCCAGGAAGATTGGTGCTGCCACTGGTCCCAGCCAGCAGCACCAGCCTCCTGTCATCTGGCAGGCAGATCAGGGGCCTGCACCCCTGGGAGCAGTCCAGCACAGCCCCCACAGCCCTTCCAGGGGTGTAGGTAAGCCTCCAATCCGCCTCCTGGATGACAGGAAGATGGTGCTGTCAGCTGGGGCCAGTGGCAGCACCAATCTTCCCAGCCCAGGCTGCACCCAGCTGGCAGCACCAGCCTCCTGTCATCTAGCAGGAAGATCAGGGCTGCCTGCACCCCTGGGAGGGCTACAGGGGCTGTGCCAGACTGCTCCTGGGAGTGTGGGCCCCTGATCTGCCTCCCAAATTGCAGGAGGCTAGTGCTGTTGCCTGGGGCCAGAATGGGGGCCGGTCCCCACACAAGCTGAGTTGCCCCAGGCCCTGCACCCTCCTCAGGCTGGCTCCAGTACAGGGTCTGGGACATATCAGCTCATGAAGAGACCTACCACTGCCCTGATCCCAGGGCAGGGGAGAGTCCCCACATGAGCTGATTTGCCCTGGGCCTACCTGCTGCCAGCCCCAGGTGGCACCATCAGCCTCCTGTCATCCAGGAGGCAAATCAGGGGCCCACACCCCTGGAAGCAGTCCAGCATAGCCCCCCCACCAGCTCTCCCCGGGGTGCAGGCAGGCCCCGATCTGCTATCACAGGGCAGCTGCAGCTGGGGTCTCCATGGAGACCAGCACCAGCCATGCAGGCAGAGGCTGCTGGGAAATGGAGTTTGGCTGCCAGCTGGATCCACCATTTTGGAGGCCCCTGGTCTGGATCCATTTGGTGTGCTTTGGGCCATAGGAAGTTTGCTTCTGGTGATGAGATTGGTGAGGTCTGGTGCTTGTTTAAAGGCTAGAATGGGTGGTTGTGGAAAGAGCTCTTTGAGAACTGGGTCTTCTTCTAGTATGAGTTGCAATGGTTTGAGGATTTTCCCTATAGGTTCCAGGGAAGGATAGTATACCATAAATAATGGTGTGGAATTCATCTGGATTTTCTTTTTGCACTGCAGCAGTTCATGTGGTATGTGGGTTGCGCTTTCAAAAGTACGGTCTCTCTCTCTGAAGGAGTGTCCTTGTTGGGTGAATGCCCTTTTGAGATTTGCAAGGTGACAATTGCGGGTATTCTTCTCAGTGCAAACTCAAGTATTGGAGAGCTTGGCTGTATACTACAGTTTTCTCAGTGTGTTTAGGGCGATTGCTGGTTCTGTGTAGATATGTATGTTGGTCCGTGGGTTTCTTGTACATGGTAGTTTGTATTTTACCATTCGGAATATTGATCATAGTGTCTAAAAAGAAGATGCTGATGCTGGAATATTCAAGAAAGAGTCTGATAGAGGGGTGATGATTATTGAATTCTGATGGAATCAAAGACTACAGGTTTTCAGTTCAAATGATGAAGATGTCATCAATAAATCTTAGGAATAGCATGGATTTGAGGGTGTAGTTCTTGTGGAATTCTTCTTCCAGGTGGGCCATGAGAAGGTTGGTGGCAATGAAAAACCATTTTGGTGCCCATAGCTTTTCCCATGGTCTGGAAGAAGTGTTGGTTGTTAAAACAGAAGGTGTTATGTGTGAGGATGAAGTATATAGGTTCAATAATATCTTGAAGTCTGTACTCTGAATTGTAATCTTGCTCTTGTAGATATATATGTAAGGCAGGCTTGGATGCCATCCACACTATTAGTTATGACATACTACAAAGAAAAACAGCAGATGCTCCCTATTCCTGAAGAAGGGTGTTTGTTTCCAAAAGCCTGCAAAAAACAATTTTTCCAACTCTTTAGTTGGTCTAATAAAAGATATTACATTGGCTCAAAGAAACTTGTAGGCCTATGTCCTTAGACCAACACAGCTACAACCAACACCCAGATGTATTTAAGCGATTTGTTCTCTTACAATTTTCTACATTGTAGCGCCAGAGGGACTTGTGTGTCAAAACTTTACACTGGTTTCCATATCAGGATAAGCTTCACCCTAGTATGTGCTTAACCTCCCATGACTCCCCTAAACAAAAAGTACTCCAGTTTGACATCCTTAAATGGCAGATGCAGTAGAAGCAGCATAATATTTACAACATTTCCTAATGCTTGGGCTTATAAAGTAGAATATAACATTTTTAGATGCTTAGGTTTTATTTTAGCAACTTTGCAGCAAACCCATGCGGATAAAAAGAGATCATTGCAGTTTCTCATTTAATTCTTTTTTCTTTTTTTTCCACCTCACACCCAAAGTTACTTGACATGGGACTGGAAACATATCCATATCCTCCAGAATCAGAAGAAAGCAAGGATGTCACTTATCCACAGATTGGAATAACTGTTCAGCTTCTTGACACTGTGATATATTTTGAGGAGCCTACTGTTGCTAGATGGGATACTGCAGGTACAGTTAAGTCTCCAGCTACTTATTATGCACATATTCTGAAATTAAAACCTCTTAAAGATCAAGCTAAAAAGTTCAGATTGGTCTTTGAAGTTTTGCAAAGTTCAGAAACGTTCGCAAAAGTTCCACTATAGAGAAGAACAGATCTGATTTTGAGTTTAGTTTGGAATCTTTACTGACTGTTATGCTTCACTTTCTGAAAGCTATCTTAATATTACATTTGTACTTCATTTTTAATATACTCAATTCAAGGCTTTCACTTCACCCAGTTTGAGCAATTGCTCTCACTTTGTAAATTATTTGGAAAGAAAGGAAGTGTTATGTAATATTTCAGCCCTCAGTCAAACTGCAAAAGCATTTACCAAATGATCTTAAAGTAATTTCTACAACTAAGGGCCTTAGTTGTGGTGCTCCCAGCCACAGGGATGACTCATGCACCCCCAGGTGAGGAATCACAGCTGCCACAATCTCCCAGTCTGGGAGTTTCATAAACCCTGGGAAAGTTACACACCCCCAGCTACCAAGACCCAGGCAGGTCCCAGTGCCCAGAGTTCTCATCTAAAGGACTCTGTGTCCCTGTGCTGCCAGAACCCAGAGTTGGTAGCTGCTGGGGCTGAGTCCCCCAACTTGTGGGACTTCTAGTCCTAGCTGGACCTGGTGCACCCATGTGGCTGGGAGCCCTGTCAGCTGAAGAGACTCCCAACCACAGGGGAGACTCTGCTACATGTGCAAATTAAAGCTCAAAAGCAACCTGCTATAAAGTGAGTACACATTTTTGGGATCTAACTTTATAGGTAGTTGGACCTTTTCATGGTGTGATAGGTAATTTGCACATGTAACTGGTCTCAAGGTAATTGTGGTATTAATCAGTTAACTGTGCAATACCTGTAATGTGCAGAGGGGGCCTAATGTGCTTAATCTCAGCTTTACTGATTTGAGTTTTCATCCTGTAGCTTCCATTTTGTTATAAATATTAGAGCTGGGTGGCAAACTGTATTCCATCTTGTGGAAATGTTTAGTATTTTGGAATTCAGTTTTGGTCTGATACAGAACAAAATGTAAAGCATGAAAGGGATGGAAGGAACCCTGGATCCTAAGTAGTCCACCTGACAGGATGTACAGAATTACAGAACATGGATGAAGCAAAAAGTCTAGTGCTAGAACTGCAGACTCCATAGGTCATTGTTTTGAAATATGCCTGGCAGGCAAGGTTCTATCGTAAACTTCAAGGGAATTTGTTGAACAGAAGAGAAATGAAAAATCAGTTTCCAAGGAGCAATTTGATTCAGACAAATCAGCAAATTACAGAGAAAATATTTTGCTAGGGTTTTTGTTAATAGCTATGCCTACATACACAGAATGTACTGACTAATCAAGTTACAGTATTTTTAATTTAATAAAATTTCACTAACAGTTCTGTAGTACTTCTACCCCATTAATTTAATGATTAAAAGTAAATTGCACAACATCAATGGTTAATGATAAAAATTAAAATGAGTAAATAATTATAAATAGAATTCTTTTAACCCCATTTTTCTCTCAAATCTTACATATAAGGCTGTGTCCAGATGAGCACAGCCGCGCAGCATGTGGTGCTGCAGACCCATCTGCAGCACCACACACTGTAGATGTGTGGTGTAACCTGCCATGTGCCAGAGGGCACGTGGCACAGGCATTCCCTGGGAACAAGTAGCAGCAGCACAAGGTGTGCTGCTGCTTCTTGTCCTCAAGGAAAGAAATCTCCAGGCTCATGTGCACACAGCCTAAGAGGCCAAACATTACTCTGTTACCAATAGAAATGCAAAGTCTACTAGAGTTCAGTAGAATTACTTGGGGAATTACTCGTATATGCACCAGGGTTTATTGCTGTGCATTAATTGCATGTGTAAACACGTCCAGTGAAAGGAAAAAAAATGAAGTCCTTGTTTTTTTCACAACTGAAGGTTAGGTTAAAGCACTGCACTGTGCCAAAGTTGACTTGAGTTCTATTCTAGGCTATGCCATTGACCTGGGCAATGTGCTTCAGTTTCCCCAGTTGTAACATCAGAGATCCATTAGTAAGTGGAAATGAACTATATACGAGGGCTTGAAATGAGGATTAAAAATGAACTCCCAGCAATTTACAAATGGTAACAGCCTGCTTGATATTATTGGTTTAGATGAAGGAGAAATTGGTGGTGCCAGTTTGCCCATATACAGTTCAGTCTAACTCTCACTTAAGTCAATCAAGTGACTTCCTGCCTCCATTACATGCCTAAAATTCCTCCAGAACTCCAAGTTGTTTTCTAAGACCACAATTAGAAGCTCCAATACTACTGTTTCTTCTCCTTTACAAGGCAAACAGTGGAGAACTGATGGCATCAGCAACATAAATTACAAGATGGAAGAGAAACAAGTCTCCTTTGAGATGGATAGTTTTTATACGGTTGCCCTGCTTCAGGACCTTCACCTCAACATGCCCTACCAGTCCTGGGAACTGCGACCTACTGACATAGATGAGTTGTTCCTTACTGTCGTTACTGCCTTTGCAGAGGTTCAAATACAAATTAAGGTACAAGCGTCTCAATTTAAGTAAATCAAATAAAGATTTGTACGGTTAAAGATTTTGGAATTTGGGGTGTTCATATGTATTTTGAAAATGGCAGATCTCATGGGCTCTCCAATCTGATATTTTAAATGCAACTTGCAGTAAATCAGCAGCAAGTATTTTAAGGTACATCCACCTTTTAATTGTCCTTGAAGTCTAAAAAGTAATTTAGAACTGAATTGAAAGCTCATATGAGAACATGAGCCCATATGTTTGCTTCCCTTATTTGTCCTGTATATCATTGTTTGACAGTGCTGGACATGTGTTTGCACTTGCATACATCAGAAACATTCAAAGTGAATATATATTAGAGCTGTGCAAAGCTTTGGTCCTGATTTGATTTGGCAGAGATTTGGCCTGATTAGGTGGCCAAATCTCCAAATTGGAAATGAATCAGAGGACCCTTTAATCTCTCCAAATCAAATCAGAACCCTCCAAATCAATATGGAGAGATTTGGAAAGATTCAGAGATTCAGACATAGACACAAAATGTTTTTTCTACATACCTCTAGGTAGCAGGTGGCTCATGAGTGCTGCAATGCTGGGGCATGTGGAGTGTCCCACAGAAGCATTGCGGGGGCATGTCTCCAACACGCTCAGCAGCAGACCCAGAAGTGGACCAGAAGCACTTCCAATCTACTTCTGGGTCTACTGGGGAGCACACGGGGGGGGCTCTCTGCACCTCCCCAGCTCAGTGACAGGTGCTTCCTGGATCAGGCGAGGGCACCTGGGGTCCCCCCATGGCTGATCGCTGAGCCAGAGGTTTATGGGGGGCCCCCGTGTGCTCCCCAGTGGACCTGGAAGTGGACCGGAACTACGTCCAGTGCATTTCCAGGTTCACCGCCAAGCATGTGGAGGGCCCCCACCCCTCCCTCTCCTGTGGGACACTCCATACACCCCAGCATTGCAGCTTTCACAAGTTGCGCTGGTACTGCAACCTCAAGGTATGTAGGAAAAAAACATTTAAAGCTGAATCCGAATCAGCATTGAATCGTCAGATTCGGATTCGGCCGAATGAAATCAGAGATAGGGATCCGAATCAATTAATCAAATTACTGTTCCTGATTCGGGCCAGATCCTAATCGAATAGGGCCCGCTTCGCACACCCCTAATATATATGCGGCCTTGTATGGTGAGGGAACAGAAGTAGTCATCAAAGGTCTGAGCTATGTAATAATTTCCATCAGAAATAAAAGCTTTTTTCCTTGCATTTTACAACAGGGTAATCAATGTATGTTATCTTCAATAATTGTGGAAAAGGGTGAGGTACTTTCCTACTTGACAGGAAGGTGGACAACTCCAGTTGGTCTAACAATTGCGTTGAAAAAGGCTGGTGTGAACATCTTCCCAGCAGAGTACTCTCACAAGTACGTCTATGTAAACAAAAAGGTAAGGCATGTTACACTTTATAATAACATTTTCTTGCAGTGAGCTAGATACATCATCCAGTAGCCCCCACTCACTGACTTTCAGAGCAACTGAGGAGAAGACAGAATTCCCAGAATTAACTTTGAGCATGTTTGTGTTTACAGCAGTGATTCTCAGCTAGGGTACCACACTGCCCTGGAGTGCTGCAAGGTCCTTTTAAGGGTTCTATGCAATGTTAGCACTATTAGGTGTGCAAACCCTACACGATTCACAAGATAAATTCAGATTTCAAATAGGAATCCAGAACGTCAAATACATTCTGAGCTGCTGTGGTCTTTCTGCATTCTTTGCAACAGAAGAATTGCTCAAAAGTTTTTCCGTAGTCAGAGAAGAAGAAAGCCAAAGTCTGGCATTCTTCAAGGGGTGCCGTAAATCTAACAAGGTTGGGGAGCCACTATTTGAGTGTTGCAATTTTGAACAAACCATTTCTGATCTGTACTTTTGCTTTACAGACTCCGTTAGCTGAAATCAGAGCTTATCAACAGATGGCACTGTCCGCATCTGCTTTTGCTTTCAGTTGGAGCAAATGGAATTTGGAGTCTGGTGAAGATCAAGTAGTTTTCAAGGTTTATTTAAACATCTTAAAAGTTTCCTAGTGTCTAAAACAACAATGCATACTAAATGAAGGAACAGACAGAACAGTCATTAGCAGTTAGAATTAGGCTGCAATTCTAGAGTTGTGACAGCATTAGAGTTTAACTTTAGCAGCTCACTGTAGCATACCAAAATCTGAATTTTCCACTACAGTTTTGGTAACAGTCTATACCTTTGTGAAGGGACAAGGATGTGTGTGTGTGTGTGTGTGTGTGTGTGTGTGTGTGTGTGTGTGTGTGTGTGTGTGTGTGTGTGTGTGTGTGTGTATACATACACACACACACACACACACACACACACACACACACACACACGTTATATTCTACAGTGGTATATTCTACAGTGTATTCTGCAACTGGGGTAGTCAGTCCCTCTGACTGAGGCTCTTGCTATATAGTGAAAATGCCTGAGCGTGAGTGCTTGTATGCAACTAAGTCTGTCAACTAGTGCTTAGAGCCCTCAGCAGGGAAGAGCAAATACTGAATTTCTAGTCCTGCTCTGCTGCATACTTGAACTATGTTAGATCAATAATTGAACTAAATTTTGTCTGAAGTCACATAGGGACTTTCACCAGATGTCTTAATCCAGCCTGTTTAAAAGGCTAGTATCAACAGTTAGGTCAAGAATATGTTTCTACTTCCTCCTACATATACATATATCCTTGTCCCTTCACAAAAGTATAGACACTTACCAAAACTGCATCCATAAACTTCTGTGCCTTTTACAACCTAGCTTGTACAACTGACCTTAACTTATGGGAGTCTTAAGACATGGCTGGATGCAATAGGGTGAAGTTTCATTCAAAGTCTAATGAAAGGACTACCAGCTGGCTGCTCAGGTTGGGGGTTTTTTTGGGGTTTTTTTTAAATCAGGAAAGCCCCATTTCTGTCCCCCCACAGCCTGACTCCTTTAAGACTTTAGTGCTCAGGCCCTTTTGGCATGATTCCTTCTGGGATTCAGTTAATTGCAATTAAACCATCCAGGTCATCAGTTTACATCAGACAGTACTAGGGTTCTGGAAATCAGCATTTCATAGGTACTTAACATGGTACATTTAGTGATTACATTACTGTCCACACATACCATATGCTGAATTCCTATTGCTCTTTTAAACAACAAAACTAGTTAAGAACACAATCCCTGTCAAATTTCTAGCTTAAAAAGGGCAGGTCCGTATTAAAAAGCCTTAACCTCTCCGATGTGACAGTGGGAACTGTAACAGAGCCAGATAGTATAGGTGTGTGAAGCTTTGGTTGCAGATTTGATTTGGAGAAGATTTGGCCCAATTCAGAGACCAAAACACCAAATCCAAATCGAATTGGGAGACAAAAAAACCCCCTCTGAATCTATTCGGAGCCTCCAACTTGATTTGGAAAAGGTTTGGAAAGATTCGGAAATTCAGAAGGCAGTCTTTCAGGGGAACAGAAACTGAGAAGTGGGAGCAGGAACGGGAGCAGGAGTGGGGGGAAGACTGACATCTGTAGCTGGCCAGTGGCTGATATCTTTCCCTGAGTCCCCTTCCAATCACAGTGCTCTGGAGGAGGGATGTAGAAAGAGCATATAAGCCTCTGTCTGCAGCCTTTCTGTTCCTTTTGTGAGCTGTTTCTGCCTAAGCAACAGTGTCTAAAACATACTACTAAACTGGCTTGGCTTCCTAGTCAGTCTCCTGCTAATCTATCTTCTTGGAAATGATTGGATACAGCTTACTAACTACCCTTGCCTAGAATCCCTCTACTTATCTCTATCCAATCCATTTCTTTCAACTTACTCTAACCCAAAAAAACCTCTTATTTGTTCTTGTTATTCCCCTCCCCCCCAACACACACACACACACACACACACTTTAAAATAAAGCTGTGGTTTCCCGGGTAGTGCTGTGTTTTCCACCGCAGCATCAAGGGGAACAAGATGCTATGGGGAACACAGGCAGAGCTGAGCAACCTGCAGCACAAAATCATACAGGATGTGGAGACTTGGTGGAATGCCACATACCTGATGCTGGAAAGCTTGGTGGAGCAACAGAAGGCCATCCATGAGATGGCCTTGCTTGGAGAGATTGAGATCAGCGGCCACCTTAACAAAGCTGAGTGGGATACCATCTCCCAGATCTTAGTGGTCCTCAAACCATTCCTGGAGGCCACCAAGACCCTCAGTGCTGGCAATGCCCTCCTTAGCCAGGTGATCCCCATAGCCAAGGAGCTTGAGAACCAAATGGAAAAGTTCCAGGGGATCCATGTTCCTGGCTGGGGCAAGCAGCTTTCACCAGAGGTGCAGGTACTGAATGAAGCAGCTGAAGGAGGGCATCAAAAAATGGTTGGATCTGATGCAGGCCAGTATGGTCCACATGCTGGCAGGCATGTGCGACCCGAGGGTGAAGGGGAGCATGTGCACTAGCAGCACCAAACCCTCACTGGATGGAGGTGCTGGTGAAGTAATGGAGCCAGAGGGGTGGAGGCAAGGGGGTGTGGAAGAGGGGGATCCACTTTCCCATGCCAGCACTCCCTGCACCAGCCAGTCTCCTCCATGCCTGCTACCTCCAGTGTGGGTCAAGGGCATGGCTTCAATGTTGGGGTCCAGACACACCAGACCCCAGCCTTGGGTAGGTAGCACCGAGGCTTTAGTGGCTACCTAGGTCACCAAGGACGCGGAGCCACTGAACTGCGACCCTTTGGCCTATTGGGCAGCTTGCAGCCAGATGTGGCAGGATCTGGCCACAGTTGCCTGGGAACACCTGTCCTGTCTACTGACCAATGTTCTGAGCAAGAGGGTGTTCAACATTGCTGGGGATGTTGGTGACACCCCACTGCACCTCCTTAGATCTTGGCTTGATGGAGCAGCTGGTATTCCTCAAAGTGAACCTCCTGCTGCTAGGGTTCCCCAAGCTCCACCTGCAGATAGAGTGAGTGCCACCCTCCTTGGTCCATTCACACCGATTTCCATTTTGTTTTTTTTTTAAACATTTAAAGCCCCACTCTCCGAGCTGTAGCAGCACTCACTGCATCACCAGCCAGCAGAGGAAGAGCATCTCCCTGCTGAGCTCCCATGCCAGGGAGAACATGGAGGTATAAGGGCTGGGGCATCATCCTGGTCATGACCTAAAACTGCATCCTGAAAGGGCAGGGAGGCCTGGGTGGGACTGCCAGGACCACAACCCTCCCTGGTGAAAGGCAGGTAGGAATAGGAGGCACCTGATAACCTCCAACCATTGCAATCCTGGCTGGGGAAAGCCCAGACCTGTAAGATCTATGAGGCCTGAGGCTTACTGGTTGCAGTGGAGTTGTGAGGGTGAGAACAGGGGCTGCCATTTCTGCAGTTTTCACCCCGCTGCACCTTAACACACAGAGTCATAAATGTCATGAGTTTTGCTTGTCAGCATCTTGAGGTGCAGTGTCGCAGAAACCCCTGCACCTATGTCCTTGAAACTTAGCAGGCCTCATGCCCTTAGAAGCCCTGCTGTTTTCATCCAAATCTACTAAAAAATTACAAAGTTATAAGTATTTCAGCATTATATTCTATGGCTGAATCTAAATTGGCTTTGGAAGATTCGGCCAAATCGATTCAGGACAGTGATCCGAATCAAATCACTGTCCTCCGAATTGAATACTTTCCTATTTGCACAGCCCTACCAGATAGCACATTTGTCCTCATAACCACTGTGATCTAGAGCATTTTGCCCCCAAAGAATGGTGTTAGCCAAGACTACTACATAGGGCTGTGTGAAATGGCACCGTTCCGTTTCAACCCATGTTTCAATGGAACAGTGTTTCGTTTCAAATGTCATTTAGATTCCAAACTGCTGTTCCATTTTGTCAAAAGGGTTTCGCTGTTTCAACATTTTGCCCATAGGCTACAACGGGGAAGATCAAATGAGCTATAACTTTGTTATTGCTGGCCTGATTTGGATGAAACTTACAGGAATGGTAGCTCCTTCTGAGGGCATGAAGCCTGCCAAGTTTCAAGGAGATGGGTGCAGGGATTTCAGGGAAACTGCACCTCAAGCTACAGATGAGCAAAACTCATGACATGGGTGGCACTAAACGTTAAGGTGCAGCAGGGTGAAAGCTGCAGGCTTGCTAGCCCCTGCTGAGGCCATGAAGCCTGCCAGCTTTCAAGAAGATAGGTGCAGGGAGAGTCTGGGTTTGGGGCCCATCACCTCTAGCTGCTGACAGGCAAAACTCTTGACATGGGTGGGTGACACTGTGTGCACATTAAAGTGCACCCTCACTCAACTGACACCAAGTCAGAAAGCTTGGCAGTTCAAACAATACTACCTTTTATGTAGTTTTTCCATCCTCCTCCCCCACCAGTACTGGGATTGGAAGGGACCTCAGGAAAGGATGACAGTCACTAGCCAGTAGGACTGTGCGAGTCTTTGGATCCTGAGCTGCTTCGGCATCTGAAGCAGCAGTTTCAGATCGAAGCAGGGTCCCAGCAACGGTATCCGGAGTGGGTCAGAGGCATCCAAAGCTCTTTGGATCCACTTCGGATGCTTCGGACCCACTTCAGCCATTTTGAGGCAATTAGAAGAGGGAAGGGGGTGGGGGAGGGATGGAGAATGGGGGAGCGGTGAAGGAAAGACTGATCTCTGTAGGCAGCCAGTGAGAAGGATAACAGCAGTGTCTGTGGGGTGGGACTAAAAAAAAAAAAAAAAAAAAAAAAAAAAAAAAAAAGCATAAAAGCCTCTGTCTGCCTTTTGCAGCTTGTTCCCTGTCAGCAACTGTGAGAGAGAGGAATGCTGTGACTGAGACCTGCCTACTCCTTTTTTGTTGTTTTAAAGGAGTGGTTAGGATTTAGCTTAGCTTAGCTATTCTATTCAATTATTAGTAGTATTACAATTCAATTTATTTGAATTTTTTTTTTTGGAAACTTTGCAAAAACAAAGTTGTGTTTTCCCAGCCAGCGTTATCTATCACTGTGCAGGGAGGCACAGATTGCTTGCTTGCACGCACACAGAGACCCAGAATATAGGGGAAAAAAAAATAATAATAATAATCACAGTGGAAGAAGACAGGTAGTTACAGAAGAACAAGACACAGCTAATATATGGATACACACAAAGAGACACAAATAATTTTATTCAGAGCAGAACAAGACGCAGATATACAAAATGATTCACACACAGAGAGACCTTTTGCAGCACAGGAAAGATCAATATGAAGTGTACTGGAAAGGCAGGTGCCAGGTCTTCTAGCAGGGGAGGGAGAGGGGGTATGGGGAGAGCTAGAGCTGCAAGCCACCCCATCCCAAACACAGACACATCCTATTCCTGAGCAGCCATGGCATCAGTGCTGCCAGCGGAAGCCAGGAGGTGGGAGCAGTGTCTGCATCTAACATCCCTGCACCCGCATCACCTACACTCAGTCCAGAAGTGGGTACCAGCAGTGGAATCACTGCCTCTTCCACCCCAATTTCAGCTCTCAGTGTGAGCCTCCTACTGAGAGAGGAGGAGCTGGAGCTGGAACCAGGGATGCTGAGCATGCTGGCTCAAGCACTTCTGGGGACTGAGGAGGAATCAGAGTTTGTGCTCCACATCCCTCAAGTTTCCCCTAGACCCGGGTCTCCTCCGGAAAGCATCACCTTGGAGGAGACTGAGGTTGTGAAGGCAAGTGGCTCGGCTGAGGCAGCTCCTCCTGCTGTTCAGCCTCAGCCTGCTGAGAAGGGGGGAAAAAAAAACAGGATACTCACCCTCAACCCAGAAGCAGGGGAGTAGCGTAGTGTGGGATCATTTTGAGGTGGCAGATGATCCCAGGTTTGCCATTTGCCAGCACTGCCAAAGGCACATGACCCATGGCAAGGATGCAAGATGCTTCACCACGGCTATGCTGCTGCATCTGAGGCGGCAAGGGAGATCATGGGGGCCATGAACCGCATGGTGCAGAGGTGGCTTATTGGCTAAGCCAAGCTCACCCATGGGTTCATGCTTACTGACAACAGGGCCAATATTGTGAAGGCTGTCCATGAGGTGTGGCGCACAAGCTGCACTGAATAGCAAGGGGTGCCTTGGAGGGGGACAGAGCTGGCAGTGACAGTGCCGCCACCAGTACTGCTACAAGCCAGCTGATTTCAAAATGCAGGATGATGGCAGGCTACTTCCACCACAGCAATCAAGGGGAACAAGATGCTGTGGGGGAAACAGGCAGAGCTAAGTATCCTGCAGCACAGAATCACAGGATGCGGAGACTTGGTGGAACTCCACATACCTGATGCTCAAGAGGCTGGTGGAGCAACAGAAGGCCATCCATGAGATGGCCTTGCTTGGGGAGATTGGGATCAGCGCCCCTCTGAACAGAGCTGAGTGGGGTACCATTTCCTAGGTGGTGGTCCTCAAGCCCTTCCTTGGCACCACCAGGACCTTTAGCACTGGTGGTGCCCTCCTCAGCCAGGTGATCTTCCTAGTGAGGGAACTGGAGAACCAAATGGAGAAGTTCCAGGGGAATCAATGTTCCTGACTGGAGCAGGCCACTGTCACCAGATGTGCAGGCACTGGTGAGGCAGCTGAAGGAGGGCATCAGGAGATGGCTGGATCCCTTGTGGTCCAGTACGGTCCACCTGATGGTAGGCACGCGCAACCTAAGGGTGAAGGGGAACATGTGCACTGGCAGCCCCAAAACCCTCGATCACTGGATGCAGATGCTGGTGAACAAAGTCAGGGAGGCTGAAGTGCAGAGGCAAGGGGATGTGGAAGAGGGGGATCCACTTTCCTATGCCAGCACTCCGAGCACCAGCACCAGCCAGTCTCCTCCACGCCAGCCACTGCCAACATGGGCCATGGGCATGGCTTCAATGCCGGGGCCCAAAACACACCAGCCCCCAGCCTCGGGCAGGTAGTGCTGAGGCTTTGCTTGCTACTGATCTGGCTGAAGATGTGGAGCCACTGGACTGCAACCCCTTGGCCTACTGGACAAGCCACAGCCAGAGGTGGCAGGATCTGGCCACAGTTGCCCAGCAATATTTGTCCTGTCCACTAACCGGCATTCCAAGCAAGAAGGTGTTCAGCATTGCTGGGGATATTATCACACCTCACCGCACCTGCTTGGATCCTACTTTGGTGGAACAGCTGGTGTTCCTAAAGGTGAACCTCCTACCTGCAGACAGACTGAGTGCCACCCTCCTCACTCCATCTGCACCAGTTTCCTTTTCTGAGGTTTTGAAAAGCTGAGTAATGCCCCACTCTCAGCTGGAGGGGGCACTAACTGCATCAGCAGCCACGAGGGGAAGAACATGTCCCTGCTGAGCTCATTCCCTTGCCAGGATGAACTTGGAGGTATGGGATTGGGGCTATGGGGAAGGAGGCGGCCCCAAGTCCTGGGCGTGACCACTAAAACTGCACCCTGCCAGGGTGGGGAGGCCTGGTGGGACTGCTGGCAGCACAGCAGCCCCGTAAATGCCAGAACCAATGATCCCCTGGCAAAAGGCAGGTAGGAGGCACCATAACCACCAGCTAATGCACACACATACACACAAAGCCCTGGCTGGGGAGACACCCAGACCGGTCATGTCTTTGGCCTGCCACTCGCTGGTTGCAGTGCAGTTGTGAGGCTGCTGGTGAGCTCAGCTTAGCTGCCCAGGATACCAGCTTTAGGGTTGAAAACCCTTTCATCAGGCTGAGGAAGTACCAGCAGTTGGTCCTGGATGGAAGGAATAGTAAAGCAGTCAGAGACTGGCCTGGCCCGTAATGCAGGCAAGAAAGCCAGTCAGTGAAAATGGAAATGGAGGCCTCACAGGGAAGGACAGGGTAGGAAAGGGGGATGTAGCAGTGCAGGTAAAAAAAAAAAAGTGCAGAGGTGTCTGGGGTGTCAGATGTCTGGCTGGTCACAGTGTGGCAGAATCCACTGTGTATATTGAGTCTATGAGTTTTTGTACCTACTGCCTAGGAGGCTGATGAAGTGATGTTCATAGGCCCCGCTCTGAGAAGTGGTTTGCATTGTAACTTTGCCTCCAGTCTCTCAGGCCTGATCCTGAGAGGGAATGAGTGTTTATTTGGTGAAGAATGTGTCCCCACTGGTAGATGGGTTTTGTTGTCTTTGATAGATTCTGGTGTGCAGTTTGTGGGGGTACTTGAGATAGTTGGCAAGTTTTGCATTTTGAGCTGCAGGAAGTTGGCTTCAGTTCTGGTGATGAGATTAGGTGCTTGTTTGAATGTACACCCCAGGTACCTCTGCACTTTTACCCGAGTTGCTACATCACCTTTTCCCCCCCACTATCGTCTACTCCAGCCATCCCTTACCCCCTGACACTTCCATTTCCATTTTCACTGACTGGCTTTCTTGCCTGCATTGCAGGCCAGGCCAGCCTCTGGCTTCTTTACTATTCTTTCCATCCAAGACCAACTGCAGGTACTTCCTCAGCCTGACAAAGGGGTTTTCAACCCTAAAGCTTTCAAAGATACATTTTTATTTTATTTAATTTTTTAAGTACTCCTTTTTTTCCCCCATAATACATATATAGACATAAAAACACAAGATAAGCCATCACACACCATGGATAACATCATTATGTCCAACCCAACCCAACCCCTTTACTTCTTGCTCTCAATTCTTTTATAAAATGACAGGCTCTGTGACAGTTCCGCTTGGGTACCTTTGATGCTGCTGCTGCTACTGGTGTTGAGCCAGCTAAGTTATTTTCCCCGTTGTCACATAAAGCATAGTACCGGGCATGAGGCTGTAGGGAAGGAGGCAGATGCAGTGGGGCACACTGCCATGATGTGCAGAGGCCCCAGCACCACAGAGGGTGCTGGAGGCTCTGCACACACAATGTCACCCACCCACATGACAAGTTTTGCCTGTCAGCAGCTTGGAGTGCAGTTCCCCCCAAACCCCATGCACCCGTCTTTTTGAAACTCAGCAGGTTTTGTGGCCTCAGTAAAAGCTACCACCCCTGCAGTTTTTACCTCCACCCCCACAACGTTGCAAACACAGACGTGACAGGAGTTTTGCTTACAAGAATTTGGGGTACCAGTTCCCCCCAAACCCCTGCACTGATCTTGAAACTTGGCAGGCTTCATTCTCTCAGCAGAAGCTACTATCCCTGGAGGTTTCATCTAAATCATACAAAAAACCCCAAAATTATAGATCCTTTCATTGATTCCCCATTATACTATGGCTGGAATACCAAGGTGGCTCCAAAGCTTCAGAGCTGCCTCGGCCAGATTGAGGCAGAAACCCAGTCCGGAGCTCCGGATCGGATCACTGCCAACTCACACAGGCCGACTGGATAGCTACATAGTCAATAATGAAAGCATTCTTTCCCCCTCACTCTCCTTTAGTTTGTTTCCCTGCAAGTAAGTCCAGTGAGAGCTTCAAAACTTGAAACGTTTTGACAATTTCAAAACAGTTTGACTTGCCTCATTTCATTTCAAGGCCGTTTCCAAGCTCTCTGTTTCATTTCGATTTTGCTGTTTTGTCCTAGAAATGAATCAAAACAGTGCTGGAAAAAACTAACGGTGAAATTTCGCACAGCCCTAATACTCATGTGCTGCAATACCCGGGGGGGGGGGGCACATCCCCACGAGCAGAAACATGCATTTCCCCAGGGACAAAACAGCAGTGGCACAATGTGCTGCTGCTTTTGCTTGACCCAAGGAAACAGTTGTGGAAACATGCTGACACTTGACATAGTGTCCTAGGTCAGGTAGGGGAGCTGGGGCCAGCACTTGGGCTGGCCCCTGCAGGCTTACCTGGGGTCCTGAGGGTCTCAGGTGGCTGCAGTGGCAGCAATCTAACAGCACAGAACCTGGCCAGCAGCCAGAGCATGGCTCCAGCCAGCCAGGCCCCAGTTTCTGGTGGCACATCCTACCACCCCGTGCACCACCCAGTGTGAAAAAAAAATCCACTGTGTGCTGCAGGTTAGCAGCACAGAAAATGCCTGCATCTGCAGTGTGTGACGCCACAGACTGTATGTCTGAGCTCTTCTGGACATGCCCTAGTGGTCTTGCTGCTTCGTGAAACATTTAGCCCCAAGTAAGATGCTGTATACAGTCTGTGGAAGTTAGAGCTCTGTGCTCAGCTATCTTCTGCAGACCCTTTACTTGGGGGCTTGTCTGTTATGGTGAGCCTGCAGCTTGTAAACTTGGGAAAGATTTCCCACTAAGGCAATATGATGCTTACAGTTAAGTGTCAGAATGATCAAGTCTTACAGGCAGTGTCCAGTGGAGCAGGAAATCAGATGTAGGTATCAGAATTCAAGGCTAGAAACCTACTGGTCTAGGTGCTATGTTGGCTACAAATTGAAAACCAGGGGACTTCTAGTTAGTATTTTCAATTGTAGAACTGGTGTTTCAATACTTCTATTTCTGTTCTAGGTTAGTGAACATCTTAACCAAGATCTTGTAAAAGATGAGGATTGGTCCCTTTATATGTTCAACGGTCAACGGGCACAAAGACTCAAGATCAGTGAAACTAGTGAAGCCTTCTCAGAGGAGCTGGCAGAAGAAACTGAATTTCATTCTACACTCTATCACATGATTAAAGATTTTGCTAGTGAACAAGCAATTGAGAGAGTAAAAAAAGCAAGCTACCTATTTACTGATGTTGTGTACCAGCTACTCCTTGGAACTAGAGTTTTAACATACTCTTAAAACCAAGATTTAAAAAAAAAAAAAAAATTTATTGAGCATTAAAAAAAAATTGGTCAATAAAGTCAGATTTGAAATCCATCATTTCACATTCAGATAGTCCCAACAGCCTTAAAATGACTGAAAGTAGCTTACTGCATTTAAAGACTATCATTTTCCTTCCTCTCTAGCAGTTGGGAAATTTAATCCTGTTTATGTTTCAAATACCTGTTTTTAACATTCTAAGCTGAATGAAATATGGAAGGTGAAAGTCTCTTTTTGATAGTTTAAGTTGTGCTTCTCTGGTGAAAAAGTTACTTCAAAAGCAGTCTAAAAGCATCAAACTAGCTTTAAATACACCTCTCAGCTCCTCACATCTATAGATTTACTCAACTAAAAGAGGCATTTTGTTGTGAACTAACATAATACCACACAGAAAAAAAAAAAAGATTACTATACAAGCCAAAAGGGTTCTAATCCAGTGTTATGTAGGTGGTGGTCCATTGTGTCGAAGTCCAGTATATGGCCACAACAGCTTTTGTAGTGAAGTCCAGGAATTCCCAGTTCCCACAGGAGCGGCATCTGCTGGTCTTTGAAGAGACAGGCCAGTGAGAAAACTTGTGAACGCAGCAAGGAGGACCAGAATGGTAACCGAAATCCATAAAGTCTTGTTAGCATCACAAAAGGAAGTCTTGAGACGAGAAACCCATGAAGACATCATATTGCAGCTATGGAGAAGCACATAAAACACAGGGTTTTTTTGTTTTACTTAAGCTATCATTTCACAATCTGAGACCTAAAAGACAAGGCTGTTAGCTTTCTGTTAAGTACCTAGAATTTAAAGCCCAGGCTTCCTGGCCAGTATTAAGGGCAGGTTCCAAAAAAAGAAAGAAAAGCAATTAAGATTCTGATCACCATATCAGAATCCATACTCCTAAAGCAAGCACCTTCATTCCCTGATCAACAAATTGAGGTGGTAGGGGCTCAAATGGAATTAACAAAAGCACACTGAGCAGGGAGTCACCTAAAACCAGCAGTTAGGAATGCTAAAAGGTACCCATGTTCAAATATTACACCTCTCTGGGGTTTAAATGTCTATTAGCCTTGAGTAAGAGTGGTATATTCTACAGTGTATTCTGCAGCTGGGGTAGGTCAGTTCCTCTGCCTGAAACTCTTGCACAGTATAGTGAAAGTGACCAAGCTCTAGTGCTTGCGTGCAACCAAGTCTGTCAACTAGTGCTCATAGCCCTTCAGCAGGGAAGAGCAAATACTGGATGTCTAGCCCTGCTCTACTGCATACTTGAACTGTTAGACCAATAATTGAACAAGGTCTTGTCTGAAGCCACATAGAGATTTTAACCAGATGTCTTAATTCAGCCATATTTAAAAAGCTAGCACCAACAATTAGGTCAAGAATATGCTTCTACTTGCTCCTAACCTCACTTGAACACTTCCCCTTACATGGATTCCTGTTTATAAGTGGAGGATGCAAACGCATACTCACGTCGAGTTTAGAATCCATTTTGACGGATTTTTCCTCTTTTCAGCAACACTCATCTTCCTCTGTTGGTCTCCTCTTGTTTCTTCAACTGGTGGTTCCAACTTTTTGTTTCTGTTGATAAGCATTAAAACAAAAAGGTAAGCTTCTCCAATAAGTACTTATGAGCATACCAAATATTTATTTTGGTTTATAGCACCAAATAGTTTTGCCATAAAATATCTCTCGATATAGATATAGATCTCTCTCTCAAGGAAAATGAACACTCAAAAGGAACGTGTAAAAGCCTTGGAAATTAAATGATCTAAACCTACTTTGTTTCAGAGCATTCTTCCTCATACTCTGTCCAGGAATATGTGCTAATGAATCGTTGCAGTGAAGGACGCTTCTCATTTTGCTTTGCTCCTAATCTTCCCCTGTCAAATGAGACAACATGTTCTTTACTGTTACTCTGTAAAAGGATTTAGCCAAATTTTAGTGCAAACTAGAATTTGAACAGCTTCAGCTAAAATTAGTGTGCTCATTTGAACTAAGTTGTATAACTTTAGTCCACAATTTTTGCAGCCAAAAGTTTAAATACCTGGTTTCATTAAGCATAGTAACCCCCAAAATCACCCAATTTCACAGCTCTCAGGCCCTTACAAACTGAAGTCACCCAGAACTATGAAGGATCTTTGTGCCTCAAATTTAAGTACAGACAGAAAAGTCAGGCATTATTTAGGCACACAGTCTTACAACCACTTCACTGCAAGCATCAAAATTTGCAAAACTATGATAAAAAAAAAAAAACAAAACGAAACACCTACTCTAGGAATAAGCAGCTAGGTCTGTGGGCCAGACCTCGCTGCAAAGCCATTTGATCTGCCCTTCAGCTGTATTTGGCAGCAGTTGCTCTCCATGGGTAGATGTTGCAGCTGTAGTAGCTGGCTTCTAATCACCCACCTGCCCACCTCTGACCTGAGCCATGTCATTCCAGCCCACAACGTGATAAGGTTGCTGACTACAGATCCACTCTATGCAAGTATAATATGTCTTTCACAAGACACTTTGTGAACAACGCCTCTGGAACCATTTATCGCAGCTATTGATCAAGCTGAAAACTAGGGCTGTGCAAGGCTTTGGACAGAGCTTTGGATTTGGAGAAGCTTCGGTGTCTGAAGCAGCATGTTCAGGTGGAAGCACTGGCCTCATTAGGCTTCCCAAAGCGATTCGGAGCTTCCGAAGCACCTCAGAGATCCAGCGATAGGGTATAATGGGGAAATAGAGCATCTATAACTTTGTTGGTTTTTGTCCAATTTGGATGGAATATTCAGGGATGGTAGACTATGCAGAGAGCATGAATCCTGCCAAGTTTCAAGAAGATTGGAACAGGGGCTTGGGGGGAACTGCACCCCAAATTCTTGAAAGCAGAACTCCTGTCATGTCTGTGTTACAACACGGGAGTCAAAACTGCATGGCTGGTAGCTCTTATTGAGGCCACAAAGCCTGCCAAGTTTCAAGATCAGTGTGGGGGTTGGAGATGGGGCGGGGGGGGAGGGGAGGGGGGGCAGGGACTGCCCACCACACTGCAGACAGGCAAAAAAAAAAACTCATGCCATGAGTGACACTGCATGTGTTAAAGGTGCAGCAGGATGACAGCTGCAGGGATGGTGGCCCCTGCTACAGCCATGAAGCCTGCCAGCTGTTGAGGAGATGGGTGCAGGGGTGTTCTGGGGCATTGCACCCCTAGCTGCTGACAGGCAAAAAAAACCCTCATGCCATGGATGCTTGTGGAACTGACTGTCTCCGTCTTGGGGTATGGGAGATGCTACTGCTGGCCTGGCTACTAAAAGCTACTGTGTTACCAGTTACCAATCAATCATCATTCACTCAGGGACCAGCTCACTACACAAGACCTAGCTAATGTAACCAGTTAATTGCCATCAATTAGTACCTACAAAACCAGGCTAAGGAGAGGAAATAATCAATACAGACAATCAACTGCCCCAAGACAGACTGTCAGCCCCACAAGCACCCATGGCACGAGTTTTGCCCATCAGCAGCTAGGGGTGCAGGGCCCCAGAACCTCCCTGCACCCATCTCCTCAACAGCTGGCAGGCTTTGTGGCCTCAGCAGGGGCCACCATCCTTGCAGCTTTCACCCTGCTGCGCCTTAACACACACAGGGTCACCCAAGTCATGAGTTCTGATTGTCCACAGCTTGAGGTGCAGTTCCCTCATCTCCTTGAAACTTGGCAGGCGTTGTGGCCTCAGTAAGAGCTACAAGCCCCATAATTTTGACCCCCCTGTGGTGTAACAGCCATGACAGGAGTTTGGCTTTCAAGAATTTGGGTACAGTTCCCCCAGACCCCTGGACTGATCTTGTAACCTGGCAGATTTCATGCTGTCAGCAGAGGCTACCATCCCTGAAAGTTTCATCCAAATCAGACAAAAACAAAAGTTCTAGATATTTCATTGATTCCCCCATTATACCCTATGGCCGGATCTCCAAGGCAGCTCTGAAGCTTCAGAGCCATTTCATCTGGATTGAGGTAGACACCTGGTCTGGAGCTCCAGATTGGATTCCTGGAATCCAAAGCAGCCAGATTGGATCACTGCTGCCTCTTACAGGCCTACTGAAAATCTCAGCTTCCGTTTAAGAACAAGACCCAAGTAGCCTCACCAACTGCTTGATCTCCTGTTGAATTTGTCACTCTTTT
Organism: Crocodylus siamensis; assembly: GCF_052110815.1. Taxonomy (NCBI): domain Eukaryota; kingdom Metazoa; phylum Chordata; order Crocodylia; family Crocodylidae; genus Crocodylus; species Crocodylus siamensis. The sequence continues at coordinate 124,163,293 of NC_143398.1, read as the reverse complement.
CTGGTCCACCAGTTTCATTTAGCTGAGCCTGTAGGGGAAGTGTAGAGAGGTTTCCTTTGCTTTTGAAATATTAAAAACCCAAAGTAGACACTACTAGAATGAGAAACTTTACTCACCAGTGACAGACCAATGCCAGCGTTTCCAGTACTCTTGGGCAACGTTGCAATGCTAACTCTTCGTAGTGGGGGCTACATAAATAAAAGTGGTAATACTAACTTATGCACTGGCTAGGTTGTACAAAAACGCAAAAGACTGGCAAGTAAAGAGATTGTGTTAATATTAAGCTTCAACACAAATAAAGGACAACCTATGCCAACTGAAACAGATGTAATGTGCTCCAACAAGGAATCTTTGCAGATTAACTTGTTAATTTTCTACTTTGACAGACTGATGCTCAAAATATTGCTATTGCCCCTTTCCTGAACTGATTCCATTTTTTCCTGATTGCTAAACACTTTGTTGTCAAGATCCTTAAACAAAGAGAGCCCCCTTTAAGCGATAGCTCTTGAACAACAAAAAGGGAGAGCACAAGGGTTTAGACCTCAACAAATCAATTTGCAAATTTGTAAATGCAAGTATATCATCTTTTCAGTTGAAAAGAGTGAAATGTTAGTGTGACCAAGATAGACAGATTACTTCTCAGGGTTTGAAGAATTTAGAGTTCAGTGGAAAACTACTACTATACCAGTAAAATACTTATATAAAAAGCAGACAAAGAACATACAGAGCATGAATCATTTGGCCTTAATACCTAATATTATATCATTACCTTGTAATTGAGAGAACTTGGAAGACTTTTATTTGCAGATTCATCTGTGAAAAGGAACAGATACAAGTAGGTTCATAAAAAAAAGTTGCTACTGCAGCATAAAACCTGGCTAACTACAGTTTCCACTAAAGATAACTGCATCTCAGCACCTCAAAAATTAATTTAAAAAAAAAATCATGCTGCAGAACATCAATAGAGACAGTCCCATCTCTTTTGATAAGATAACCTGCCACCTACAACAATTGTGACTTGGTCTTATTGACCTATGGGTCTAGGATCTCCTCTCCTTTCAACAAGTTAAATCTCTGTAGCCAAAAAGAAATAAAAACATTGACATCAGCTTCTGCAAGGATGTCCATGTATGTGACTGCCAGGATAGAGCTTTGTTTGTTTGTTTGTTTAAGATAGACAAATGTGCTCCTGATTCTCAACAGAATTACCTCTGTCTCCAAGAGAGCTAAATGATCTTTCATTTTGAAGTAGAACTTGTTTCAGCTCCTCAAGTTCTGCATGTTCTTTGGTATACATGCGTTTCAAATTTTCCACGTGTTGAATCATTACTTCTACTGCTTTACTGACACGGTTCTCCTAGCAAAACACAATATAACCATGTAAATGCAAATACAAGTATGATGGAAGAGACATTAGTTCAAATGCTGAGTTGTTGTGAATCCAAACAATCACTCCAATATTAGTCTTCTTAGCTACTTGCACATTTTCCTTCTCTTGCATATCTTGGCAACCACAAGATCTTTCTCTGGCTTTGATAATGCAGCCTTGTTACACCAGGGACAGGTACAATATGGCCCATGGGCTGCATCCAGTCCACCAAGTGATTTCATCCAACTCATGGATGGATGGCCACCAATTAATTGTATCCAGCCCTGCCCTTGGCTGCCCCTGCTGCATTCCACATGGGGCTGAGCCCTGCCTGCTGCTGCTGCTGCACAAGTGCACTGCGTTCCCATCCTCATGTGCGAGACAGTCCCAGCCCCAGCCCCAGCCAAGCATATAGCTTCCAAGCAAGACCGCCACCACCCAGGGAACTGCTCAGCTACCCCAGCCTTCAGCAGCTCCTCCTTGTGTCCCTACTGCAGCACTCCAGACAACAACTAGGGAAGAGGCAGCAGGCAGAGGGAAGTAGCAGCTGGGCAGGAGTGTAGAGCTTAGTTTGTAGACCCCATGCCCAGCATGGTGGCAGGGACACAGAGCATGGGTCACCCCAGCTCCATTGTACAGGGCTTCCCTTGGCTCCTGTGCAGGTCCCAGGACTTGTGCACCACCAAGGAGAAGCCCTGTGTGATGGAGCTGGCATCCTTCCTCACTCCCTGCTGTCATGTGCAGTTGCTGGGACTTCAGAAGTGGAGTGTAGTGGTGCTCCACATGGAGCCAGGGCAGTTCTGCTCCCTCCTTTCTGGTGGAGTCCAGGGAAATGCATGTGGTAACAGGAAGCAGGGCCAGGCCACCAGCTCCATCATGTAAGGCTCTCCCATGCAGTGTGCTGTTCTGGCCAAGTCCTGGGAGCTACATGCAAGATGCAGGGAGCCCTGTGCCTTGCTGCCATGTGCAGCTCCCAGGAGTGGCTGGAGTGGTTCACCTGCACAGGCCATGAGCATCCTGAGATACTGTGTACCATGGGGGGTGGGGGGGGAAGAAGAGGTGGGAGCATATGGGCTCCCACATGCACAACCCACTATACCCACACATCCTCCCCAAACAAATCCCAAAGCCACACTGTCCCAAACTGCACACCCCTACCCCCAAACACCCTCCTCCACACTCCGGGAACTTGTCACACATTCACACCCCATACCTGTCCCACAAACCCCACCCCCACAAAGATCCACACCTCACACACTATATACAAGAATAAGACCTTATTTTAGCTATTATGTCCTCACCTCTATATACACACACTACACAAATGCATGTAAATAAAGAACAAAACTATCCATCCATAGGTGGGTGATAGAGGCTGACAAGTTATTTACCCAAGTATATTTGTGCTTTCTCCTTTGCTCTTCCCCATGCTTAAGAAGCTTCCCATAAACATCCACCAAGCTTATTTATCCTTTTCAAGAGCCCTCAAAAAAAAAAAAATCTCCCCCCAATGCCTACAAAAACTAGAACAGGCCAGCTAGGGTACTGAGATCACACCAATCAGTAGTTTCGCTGTCTTCTTGCAGGCTTTCCTCTCTTTTCCATCTGTTATGATGCTTTTTGAGGCAGGGATTGCATTTTTGTTCTCTGCTTGGGCAGCATCTAGTACAGCTATGTCCTGGCTCCTAATGCTATTTTATTAATCATTTGTACTGCCATAGAGAACACTGTGGATGGATCAAAAATGTTATTGGCTGTTCAAATTAGAAAAGCCGTTACAAGCCTTATATTAAATTATAGGGTTTTTACAAGAGTACTCCTCATAAAAAACAAGTAGTCAAGTTACTTACTTGATTGATGGCTCCCAACATCTCTGCTCTACTAGCAACCCTGGTCACATACTGACTAAGGCTTTGCAAACATTTCTCCAGTTTCTTAATGATCTCTTGAGCTTGATTATCTTCATCACACAAAGGTGCTAAAGACTGGAGAGAAAATGCAAATGAACTGAGTACCAAATAAACAAAATGCTGGTCCCTAAATTAGCTGCTCATGACAGGAAATTATCATGCTTCCCTTAGATTCCATACAGATCAGAGAGTCTGCACTAGCACATATATTCACAGGATTAGTGCCCAACATGTTCAATTAGTGCAAAAGTTAGTGCTGTTTTATCAGCAGCATGGAGTTTGGCTGATTTTCACCAAGTACAGATCTGTCTCTTAGACATTTACCTTATGCTGCTGTCAATGTGAAACCATTCACTGAAACACAGTAGCTTCCTTTTTAGCATACAATACATCCAATGGTACAGAAGAACTTCAAAATGCTAAAATCTCTTTAATGTTCAAGATAAACTACTTTATGGGTGCATCTACATGAGATGCTTTGAGCACACTAAATTCTACTGTACATTAGCGCAGCAAGCAAAACCCATGCTAAAATGTGCAGTAGATTTAAAACTACTGTGCATTAGATGTCACAAAAAGAATGTTTGTTTGCTCTAATGCTCAGTAATGCTAATTATGGTGCATGTAGTACCCATCTATAGGTTCCAAACTTAACGTGCTGTAATTACAGCACATTAAATGAGCATGTAGATGCACACCATGTGATCAAAACCAAAATAAAAGTTCCTATTAAGAAAGCTGTACATCAAATGTACATTGTCTAGCCATGTATCCCTTTCCCCTTCCAATCTTATCTACTTCTAACCTCTAGTAGTTTCAGCCCATTAGTGATCTCCTTTTTCAAGTTTTCTTCAGCCAAGTCTCGAGACCTTTCTTCAAGACGCACTCGCTTGTCCAAGGTAAACAGGTCACATTTAAAGCCCAAAGACAATCTGAGAAACTCTGCCTGTTTTGTTTTGGTTTTTTTTTAAAAACAGAAGAGAGCCATCAGAACAGACCTAGCAATGTAAGTCCAATCACTATTAAGAAGTTACTCAGGACAGACCTCCTAATCCCATCAACACTCAAGCCAGAGTTGTTGGAGATTGGGAAACAAAAGGTGGAACCAAAATCAGTAGGTCTCAACTTCTACCCAAGGGATTTTCAAAAAAAGAAAGATTTCCTGACTTACTTATCACTTGAGATTTGGCAGTTTGCAAACAGAGTAGCTCCTTCTCCAGCATAGGTCATGGTTGCCTTGTGCAACAGGACTAGACAGTTCGACTTAAAATGAGTGGTACAATTGGTATACCCTGATGGGTTTGGATTTGGGAGACAAAGAGAGCTAGGTCCAACAGAGCGTTTAAAAAAGTTGATCATGGCTCTACTCTGATCCTGCCTGCCTCATTCACAGATGCTGCTCCCCACCCACCCAAAGCCCTATCCCATGTGCCTGGCCAAGGGGGTCCTGGGCTGGCCTCCATGGAGAGACCACCCACTTGCTCTGTCCAGCATCCCCAGACTACGTGGGGAGTTTTGGTGAGCTCATGGGCTGGGGCGGGGGGGGGAGGGGAGGGGGGGTGACCTGATCTACAACAGCTCACCAAACCTCCAGCCCAAATAAATAAAATTCCCCACACCTGATTTAGGGGATTTCATTTGAACCCAAGTGCTAGACAAAGTAGATATCTATATCATCCATGTTAAAGATGATGTGGGCACATTAGTTAAATTTTGAGAAATTAGAAAAAGTCAAGTTTTGAGCTGCTCCATATCTAAAATCACTACTTATTTTTGTTCAGTAGATTGCAAAATTGTTTACCTGAACTTGAAAGAGTAGACAGATTCCTACTCCCTGAAATATTTGGGGTACAAAAAAGGTCAAAAAACTCACCTCCACCTCCTTTTCATTAGGAGAGCCACTGTAGGAGGAGAACACAACACCAACATAAGCAGAATGAAGTGTTAAACATATGCAGGCTGGAATCAGGCAAAGGTGATACTTACTCATCATTCTGATTGGTTTTAGCTCTTTTAATGCCAGTTGCCATGGGTGAATTCTCTGATTGGAGAGACATGGAAAACAGATCTCAATTTTCAGGTACAGAGCAGAGCAATTTCTCCTCTCAAAGTGTTAAGAATAAAGCAAGAACCCCTAAATTGCAAGATGGCAGGTTCACCAAAACTTTTTGTTGAACCACTGACCTAGAAATGGGTTTGGGTGCATTGAGCCTGAAGGTCTGCAAAGCAGCTTGTTAATAATTTAACTGAGTTTGACCATTGAAAGATCTTATTTGATAGCTATCACCCTGAGCCAGAACATAGATTAAGATCTGATCTAGAAGGAATTGATCTGGTGTTTCACATGGCATCCTGCATACACAGCTTCAAATTGTAGTGATAGAGAGTAACAAAACACACAATGTAGAAGCTATGTTTAACTCACTATTTGTAATTCTCAGGGAGGATCAGCCAAAGACAAAAAGGGACATGGTTACAATGAGAAAGCAAACTGGGCATGCTCAGTAAAGACTGTCATCCACCTTGCACGTAGTTAAAAGCACCAAACCTTTGGTTAGGGCATCCTTTTATAAGGGAATCACAAGTAGTTTCATTAGCATTTAAAGGTCTCAAACACAGCGGCAGCCTGGCCCATTTTGAAAGTCCCAAGGGATGTCTCTCCTCTCCTCAAAGAGGGTGCTGGTTAAACCAATGCCTGTAGACTATGGATAGATGGGTCTTTGTAGGATGGGATACTGCTTCTTTTTGCCCTCACCATTTTGATTCTTAATATAAAAATATATATATAACCCACCCACTTGGTCCTAAAGCCACACTACATAATGCAGCTTTGTTTCGTTGTCTCAGCTTATAAGTGACAGAACAGTAAGAAAATATTTAAAAAGCTGATGTCACCAACATCCTGTACACCCACACAGGAACATGCCCATCTCCATATCATTCATGGAGACTATGCTTACAAAAGATCTGCTCTATAATTTATCAGCTCTCTACATGCTGTTGATAACTATAGATTTGTTACTTTCACTATAAGCAATTAGTTGCATCCTTTTAGACAAGTGGAGTATTTTGCCATGTTATATATACATACACGATAGAAAAATTTAATGTAATTCAGCATTTTGATGATGTTCTGTGCCATTTCTATGCAATATTGTTATTGTACAGAATACAGCAAGATCATAGATAAAGATATTTCAATATGCTGAGGCTTAAGACTATTGATTCAGGAAAGATAGCTTGCATCCAGTTGAGTTGTAATATACAGATATCGAATGAGGACAACTTACCTTTGATACTGGGAACTGCTATGGATGCTTGTCCACTTTCTTCTTTAACAGTCTCCATTTCCTCACCCACCTCCTAAAGAAGTTTCAGAGCAATTACTCAAAAGAAAACCAGAAGTGTTAGAATATGGCTGGGCATCTGGGGCAGCTGCCACAAGGCATCTTCTGTTGCCGTCTCACTGCAGTTCCATAGCTGCAGTAGCTATCATTTTTTTCCACCTCCCTGTTCCTCCTCTTAACTCAGCACTTAAAGGGCAGGGCAGCCAGGGCATCCACTAGTTACTCCAGTGAAGCAAAATGCCACAAATATCTTAAACTCATGTCAGGATTCCCTTCTTACGGCTTAAACCAACTGCAACATTATTAAGACTTCAGCATTTTACTGGAGGTCTTACCACATTTAACTTTAAGGTATTTTCAGGTGTTGTTCTGTGATCTTCCGTGCTTGGGCAGAACTCCCTAGTCAGATCAGCACCTGAAGAGAAACATTTAAGGAACTGAACGTAATCATCTCAAAAGCCTCTGAACTTCCTTTCACCATACAACTCATAGTAATTCCCAGAAGAGCACACAGAAGGAAGAAGGCCTTCCTAAGCCACACAACACTGTGGGAGTGTGGAGGAAGGGATACTGTGATGCCATTCATCAAGCCAAAGTATTACAATATGAAGCAGTACCACTAAGAACAGAGCAGCTGTGACCAGTATCAGTTGCAATTGCTGAAGTTCCCATATGCTCATAAATTTTCCAAAACATGGTGCTTTTGGGCTAAAAGTGTCTATAAAAAAGGTTGAGACACCCAAAATAAGAGGTACAGAGAATGTTTAAAGTTGAGAGTGGCTTGTTTTAAGGAAAAGAGTCTCATCAGGGAGCAGCTAAAGAGGCTCTCATTGGAACTCTGCCCTCCATCCACCCTAGCTTACGTCAAGGTAAGCAGGACAGATACAACTGCCATAAAGCTTAGAAATTCTGATTCTAGGCCAGAGATGGATGCACTTTGCTTACATTTGAAAAAGATGAACAGGTTTTCAAACCAGTATCTGAACTGGGCACACCCAACTGGGCATGCCTTTCCTCTAGGTTCAGCAGCACCCACAGAGTGACCTGTGGTGTACCATACAGGGGCAGGCATTCAGCTGCAAGAAAGCATAAGCAGCAAGGAGGTTACTGAACTTCAAGGGCTGGTAGTTGCAGATCTACAGGGTAGCAAACTACAAAGTTAAATCAAGTCACCTGGCTTTAGGCTATGCAACATCTTTACTGCCAGGAGCTACTGCCTCCTGTTGTAGGCTACAGGGAAGCTTACTGTTTAAGTTATTAAAATCCCAGCTGCTTAAAACATTTTCTAAAAGTTGGCACAGTCCTGCTGCCATGAAATGAGGCAATTCTAAAGTGATAAACTGTTCCTGCTCACTCCACAATTCACAGCTTTAAACAAATAGAGCACACTAACCTATATTAGGGCTACCAAAAGAAACAGGAGGTGACAAGAACTCAACATTTAGAATTTCCCATCTTCAACCTTCATGCAGCATTGAAAACCAGTTTCTTTCACATCCATTTACTATGGGTGTGCAAAATGGGGCATATTCAATTCAGATTCAGCCCAAAAATCAGGGACAGCAATTTGATTAGTTGATTTGGATCACTGTCCTTGATTCGACTCTGTTGAACCTGAAGATTCAATGCAGATTCAGAGAACTGGTGGTTCAGCCACAGCATTAAATTTTTTCTACATACCTTGGAGGTACCAGGCATGACTCATGAATGCTGCAATGCTGGGATGGAGTGTCCCACAGGAGCACAGGGCCCTGCCCCCACGTGCTGGGCAGCAAACCAGGAAGTAGACTGGAAGCACACTCAGCTATCAGCCTGGGGGGAGGACAGACCTCGGGTGCGTGCCCTCCAGAGCTAGGAGGCACCAGTCACTGAGCCAGGGGGCATGAGGAGCCCCCTCAGCATGATCCCTGGTGGACCCAGAAGTGGACCAGAAGTGCTTCTGGTCTGTTTCCAGGTCTGCAGTGGAGCACACTGGGGAGCCCCATACGCTCCTGTGGGATACTCCATCTGCCCCACTGCAGCATTCATGAGCTGCCTGGTAGCTTGATGCATGTAGAGAGAGAAAAAAAAAAAAAATTTAAGAGCTGTGTCTATACCCAAATCATCAAATCTTTCCCAATCAATTTGGAGGGTTCCAATTCAATTCAGAAAGATTAAGGGGTCTCCTGATTCAATTTGGATTTGGAGATTCAGCCACCGAATTGAGCCAAATCTCTGCTGACATAACATTCCCTATGTATCCCACATGTAATTTTGCAAGAGCTGATGGATATTATGACACCTAAAAACAGATGTACCAAATTACCTCATGTCTCCACGTGCAGTACAAACATAAGAAAAGGATTATGCATGTGGAAGATGACGAAAAAACAGATAACAAGCTTTACACTTGCAAGATTCATGGCTGGACTGTTTTGTATGCTTGTTTCACCCCTTCCCCTGGGCACCCAGTCATTTTGTGACTATAAAGGTAGAACAGTAACAAAATTGAATCCGGGATCTAAAATGTGCAGTCAGAACCCAGCCTGAAAGAAGAGTGACTAGTGTTCAGAAAAGGTAAACAGAAGATATGAATAACAATTGGATAAAGCAAGTTATAAGATTAAAGCGCTTTAAAAATGTTTCAATATTTTGGGCAGTGTATCTTAATCTGTTTTTTTAGCAGCACCACATATTATGTAGGGTTTTCTTAAAATTTAGAATCTAAAGGGAATGTGAGGAGAAAGACCATGACACAAGTAGGTATGAGACTAATGTTAGTGTCAAGAAAAAGAACTGTGATAGCCTTCTCATCCAGTCCGATACATCTCAATGAGAACTTGCTTTCCCGATTGATTTGAGAAGAAGTTGGTGTTGGGGGAGAAGCATTCCAATTTTGAGCTTTTCAACCTTTACATACCTTTGAGATTCCCATTTCTATTAAATTAAGCACATAGTACTGAACTTCGCAAACCAGTAAAGAGAGGTTTTCCACTGTCCTTCCTCTCCCCAGCTCCTCCCCCCCCCAGAAAAGAAAAAGAAAGAAAAAAAAGTCAGCACTACTTAAGACAGCCCTGGCAAGAGAACCAGGACTTCACCAACTCATTCTGCGTACCTCATTTGCAGGGTGTTCCACCCTAATCCTGCAACTGCCTGTACTCAGGCACTACCCCATCCCCATGCATCGTTCACTTAGTCTGGGAGAAGCTGCAAGTCAGAGTGGTTATTTCTGATCTAATGTAACCCAGAATTTCTGCAAAGCTGTTTTTCTTACTCAACTTCCTCACTTCAAAAGATCTTTTGGAAGCCAGCTGTTTCCTCATCACACAAATGTTAACAGCAGCTACAGTACCTGACAAATTAACAGTCAGATCCTTATCTTTATTTTGCTTCATTGCCACAGAGGTTGGTACATCTTCCTCTTTTGCCTGTGAAAACTCAGAAGATTTTGTCTCCATAGTGAGCAATTCTATAATAGGAGGCAACAGAAAATAGATCTATTATTGGTTAGCAGCAACATATGCTCATGTATTTGCTCTTTAGGCAGGTATTAATTAGTTCTGTGCTTGTAGATTAAGAGTTTACCTGTTGATGTTTTGGTATTCTCCAATGAGGATCCAGTGGCTTCTGACCTGGAAATTGCTGGGTCAACCAGTGTTAATGGCCCAGTACTGCTTTCCTAAACAAGAAGGAGATTTCATAAGTTAAATATTTATGTTTATGAGTGACAGCCTAATAAAAAAACAAACCAAAAAAAACACTTTTCTTTTGAAACTATACACACTGTTTTCAAGCTGTCCCACACAAGTTATTCCTTCTGTAGGACATGCACCAGCATGCACACTTCTACAAGGGAATGAGTGATGCTGTGACAAAACCATTTGGTTTTTCCTGCAATTTGCTGTTCTATGGTTTTATGCCAAGGGGTGAATATTTACCTTCTGCTCAATAACTTTAGCAGTGTTGCTATTCCAGTACTGTGCCACAGCCACAATGTAGTAGATGGAGACAGTGAGAGGTTAACAGTAGAAATGAGATGGAATAGTGTTCCTGTGCCTACTGGAGCACCCAGTTCCAGGAAAGGAATTTACAAGCCCATGAAGTGGGAGAGTTGAAAATCACTATACCCAGCCTGTTGGCCATGGGGCTGGGGCTCATTCCTTGCCATGGATGGGGCTCAGGAGGCAGGTGGTACAAACTTGGTCTTAGGCAGCTGAAACTGTTTGCCAGGCTCCCCATGAATTCTTTCAGAAGAGTGCAAATGAAGTTTGTTTTACCATTCAAGGTTAAGAAAATTCCCTTCTCTGTTCAATTTGGTTGCAGAAATCAGGACCACAAATCTTTTAATACCATGAAGTTTGCATTTTACTTATTTTCAGTACCTTGGATAATATAAAAAAAAGCAAATACACCTACAGTCGCTTTGGTGCAACTATGTTCTAATGTTTCTGGTTGACAAGCAATGAAACCAAAGCTGTTGGAAGTAGCTAATTTTAATATGTTCACATGCCTTTGTTTCTCAGCGTTTACCTTCAGAGGTTGTTTGCTTTGATGCATATGAATGAATGACTTGGATTAATGATTTAGAAAGAAAGAAGTGCTTTTGTACTATCCTGTACACCAGATACATTTCTTAAAAGCACATGTACTACAGACCATCTTGTGTGCACCAATTATAGTGATGAGCTGAGGGAAAGTGGGTCTTGGACAAATGTATATCGTAGCAAATAATCAGCTTTGATTGAGTCCATTTATCAGACAGTAGCAACAAATATTATTTGAATCTCCAGCATATGTGGAGGACTTAGAACAAGTCTCCCAGTCAGGAGAAGCCAAACTCCTAATAAAATGAATGCAAACCTAGCACACTTGGAAGAACAAAGTTACACCCTGCACAACATTAAAAAAAAAGTTATAACATAGAAATCATCATGAACAAGCTTCACCATCTTTTTAAAAACAGGATAATTCAGAGGACTAGATGAGCATGAAATTTATCAGGTGTTTAAAAAAAAAAAAAAAAAAAAAGAAATACCCAGCTGAAGGGGAAGGGGAGGGGACAGAAATAAAATAAGAAAGGCAGAGGATGAGTTAAACACGTAATCCATTTGGTTAGGACCTAAATGGCTTTGTAAGTTTCCTATCAGTTTTATAAGTCATCTGGTTTGGGACCAGTACAGAAAGAATGGTGAGAAGGGTGCTGATGAGCAGACTTGATTTTATACAGAAGTTAAGAGTGATAGGAAAGTTTGTATCACACACACAAACCACAAATGTATTACAGCACAAGCTTCCACTAAAGAAATATGCCATCTACATTGGCCAAGAGGATTTTTGAAGCAAACAGTGCTTAGGAGTCTCTGCATTTGGGTATGCCAGTGATAGTCAATAATGGGGCTGCAAGATCCTTTTAAGGGTACAGTGGGGAGCCACTCAATATTGCCACAGTCAGATGTGCAAACACCTATTCAGGATTCACAAGATAAGCCCAGAGATTTCAAATAGGAATCCATAGCAGCAAAGGCATCTCTGACCTATTGGAGGTCTTTGATTTCTTTTGGAACAGAAGAATTCTCTATTTTTCTGTAGCAAAAAGTGAAGAGCTGACATTTTCCAAAGGGTTCCTCAAGTCAATGGAAGAAGTTGTATACCTCCAGTGGTTCTCAATCTAATGTCCTCAAAAGGCCTGATGCACAAAGGATGGGCAGTTAGTTTCTGAGTAGTGAGGTCCTCTTCAGAAGTCAAGAATTAGAGTAACCTAAAAAAACCACTCAAATCACTGGTTGCTTTTGACAACCTTGCATAATAGTAGCCCAGTTGTGTTTAATCCTCCCTTCCCCCAACTAGGTTAAGGATCAGTGAATTGAGTTCAGCTCTGTCAGCTGGATGTTTCCTCTCATGCAAACTTCTGCTATTTATACCCTTATTTGAATTCTCTCTCAAGCTTAAGGAAATAGTCTTTTAATTATGGTTCCTAGGTACTGGTGAACTGAGAAGCACACTGGTGTTAAAAACAAAGTCTGAAGGTCTGTGATACAGGAGTACATCAAAATCCAGGGGTGGGGGTAACTAAAGCACCCACATTCTCTCACCCCAAACACACAAGTAAGATCTACCTTTACAAACTGAAGCTGTTATGGAGGGAAACCATGTATCCTCAGCCATGTTTTCCCTAGTGTCCAGTATTATTGGAGTTTCTGGGTTGTACAGATACAGGATTTGAATAAAGCAAGTTATGTTTCTCCTCTACCCCCATCTTAGGTAAACATGTGCTTTGGAAAATGTATGAAAAGCTATAGAGCATGGTTGCAATCCTTTGATACACTATGTCAGGTAATAGCATACAGTAGAGACCAAGCCAACATCTTTCTCCTCTTTCCTCTCTATTCAAGAACACAGTTTCTGTTTCATTGTTCTCCAGATACTGTAGCAATTTATGTTAGGTCACCAGAATCTTCCATAACCCTAAATTAGATCCACATGCTTCCTTGCAAATGCTTTCAGGATGATCCTAGTTTTTAGTACTAAAAGATCTGGAATGCAAAGTTGTTTTTAATCCAAGCACTGTAGACACTTTAGTCTTATACAAGAGCTCTAAGCAGTTCAGGCAGCCCCTAAACTCCTACTGTTGTGCTTTGAGAAATTCAGTAAAATACTTCATAACTTACAGTATGAGCTACTTACATTCTGAAGGACTTGAGCTGCTGACATATCTGCCAAGACCCAGTCTCATAACATACTAGGAAAGCTTTTCCTATTAAACAAGGACATTCAAATTTTACTCTGCGTCATTTTTAAGCTGATCCTGGACACAGCCTATTTGCCTTCTCTTCAGTTCAGACTTTGAATATTTTGTAGAAGAGGGGCGGGAATTATGAATGGTATGCAAAGGGATTAAGAGAAATATCTAGGAACCCCAGCCAGGGCCTAGAAGGGGGTTATTCTTGATATAAGAGAATTTTTATTTTATTTATTTTGCTTTTAGAAACAAGTTACAAGCAAGACCCCTGGGAAGGCTTGGCAAAAAACTTATGTTGGCAGTGTTGCAAATAAATCCCTCAAAAGAAACAGGTCATTGGAACTACAAGATGGGTTTCATCTAGCCCCATCCCCAACTCAGGAACATGCCTCTATTCTTCTCACTATCACTTCTTACTTCAGCAATACTTCTTACTGCAGAGGAGCCCGGCTGACTGCAGTAGACCTTGGTTGGAAAAGCAAGAGTATTTCAAGATTCAAGGCCACTCCATTTGTAACCTGGGAACACCCAACGGTGTGCCCATCCTCAATTGGAAGGGATAGATGGGGCAGGCAACAGTACTGTGAGAGGGACACCTATGATTTGAGCTCAGGTCCCCCTTTCCTCTATCGAATAGACTCCACACAAATGCTCTTAACTAATTAGTTTAATAAATTATAATATACATACTATTCTTATCCTACATATAGGTAAGCATTTCAGTAGGTATCACCCAACAAATAAAGGAAAACTTCCAGTTAGTCCCAGTGATATAAATTCAACACTAAGGGTATACAGATAAATATTTACACCTCCTGGGACTGCTTGTCCCAATAGGGAACCCACCTCAGGGATGGCCTTCTCAACCCCTGCACCCTACAAAGGCCTGGCATAATTAGTAAGTCCTCAGGAGGCCTGTGCAAAGAGGGGTCGATACCCAGGATAGGTGAACCAGGTAAGTTAGGGTCAACAGGTAGTTTACAGGGAACTACAACTGGGTAGGAAAAGAAGCAGGGGAATGGGGGGGGGGGGGTTGCAAGCAGGCAGCATACCAGTGAAGAACCAAATTGTACAAAAACTAAGCCAATCCCATCACATATTATACAGCATATCCATAATTATGATAACAGTCTTACAAAATATAAAGGAGGTGCAGCTTTACACAATAAGGGGAGTTTAACCCTGGATTCCAGTTAGCAAGGGGTACCTTCCCTGCTATGGGTCTAGCTGGGGGGGGGGGGCAAGCTTGTTTCAGGAATGCCTCCCTTGCAGAACCCAATTTTACTAGGAACTCAGTATTCTCTAAGGAGCCATCGACCAGACTTCAGAGTCCTCCACTCAGTCAGAGGTACCCCAGTACAGTCTGCCTCATGCCAAGACCTCCCCTCCTGGCCCCGTGTCATGCTTTGGGCACCAAGGGTTCTTTCAGTTCTTGGGGGGGAGGATCCAGGCGCTGCTAGGTGGGTTTACCCAGCCTTACACCTGGGTCTTCCCTTTCCTGGGCCCTGCTCTAGACTCTGGGGATCTTTTAGTTTCTTGGCTAGGCCACACTGCAGGGCTCTGGCTATCCAGCCTACACCAGGGCTAACCCAAGCAGCATCGAGCTGTTCCCAGGGCCAGCTCTCCACGTGCCGGCCTGCACGCCATTCTGTGCGGCCCCCTGCTGGGGATGCAGGCTTGTCCCACCTCCACATGGCTCCCAGAGCCTGAGCCCCACGTGCAGATTGGCGCATTGGTGGGGCAAAGAAGGGATCCTGGTGGAGGCCCTCTTTGGGCTCTTCAATTTCCAAAGTCCCTCACCACGTCCCCCAGTGCAGCTCATGCTGCTCCTTTTATACCCTCAGGGGACTCCACCTCCTGAAATCCAGCAGAGCTGCAGCTTGCAGGTCTGAACTTGGTCCAGAGGCTTCTCATCCCCTCCCTTCAGGCACCACCAGCTCCTCCCCACTCTTCCAATTGGTGGAGCCCATCCACCAATCAGGGAATTGACAATTCTCAAACAGGTAAGTCCACCACACATTCATCTAAAAAAAAAAAAAAAAAAAAAAAAAAAAAAAAAAAAAAAAAAAAAACAAAACTGTTCTATTCCTGTTAGCCCAAATTAGATTGATTTCACTTCTAAAAGAAGTTGCACTGCATTTCAGCAAAAAGGTCAGATGCAAATCTCCAAAGCTTTTGTTTCAAAACCCTGATCTCAGTAATGCAAATTTCTAATTCATATCAGCTTAAAAAAAGAGCATGATACAGAGTAGAACAGAAAGTTCTGTTGGCCACAATAGTTACCAAATGGAATCAAGTGTTTGTTCAAATCCTTATCTGGCATTCATCTGAGGCAGCATCACTGGTGGGTCCTTGGAACTGAGACCCCCCCTATTGTTTTCCTGGTGTCCTCAACCTTAAATACTGGGTGCACTGAGATATACTGGATCCCACCGAGTACTAAAATGTCAAAATGAACTATATTATACTGGGTGCATCTAGACATTCATTAATGTGCCTTTGCTACAGTGCATTCACATTTTAGCACCTCTGATGCGCTTTTCTGTAATACTTCACATTAGCCCATGCTAGTGTGCAGTAGAAAAATGCAAATATTTTTTGGTGACACTTAATATGCAGTAGACTATTTCTACTGTGCATTAGCACTATTTTTACCACTATGCACTAATGCTCAGTAGAATGCTCACATAGATGTGAGCACTGAGTAGCAGTCACATTTGCTTTTTAAGAGCCAGGGTGGGCTTGACTATTACACAATTCTCATGCCAAAGTAGTAGATAGGAAGAATAAAGTAAATGAATTTAAAATTTGCCCAATTTTAAAGAGAGAGGAAGGGAAGCTCTGAAGTTAAAGTATCACTAACAGATGAGACCTTAGTAACTGCCAAGCAACAACTATATTAAAATTTATACATCTACAAAAGGATCTCCGCTAGGGTATGATTCTTGATGCTCCTGAATTGGGAGTGTTTTCACCTTGACCATCTTAGCACAACTTAAGCAGCACTTCATTTCATTGAAGGGCCGATTTATAACCAGTTGAGACTGTAACCCATAACTTCTATTGTAGAGAATCAGTAAATGTCTACCACATTCACATTCAGAAGCAAGACTGATGAGTGCAAAGACAGTACTCACTTCAGTAAGCAACAAGTCCATCATGGTAGTGGAAACAGGAAGATCTGCCTCAGTCTGTTTGCCAGCAAAATGTATTTTCCACCTGGAAGCACAAGCTTTATTTGCATATTGCCATTTAAAAAGCATATAGTTCAAAGATGTTCTTCCTGAACTCTTATTTTGATAACTCAGTTGGTTTAAAAAAAATTGGCTGCTGTGCTGTTACAGGGACAGTACCCAATTCCCCAAATCACAAAACAGAAGCATCACAATGCGAAATAATCCAGCCGGAGTATTAATGTAGCATACAGATAATAAATCATTGGGTCTCAAACACCATAAGAAAAGCAGCTCATCAGCTTCTACTTCTTCAGTAACATCTAACCCTTACTTTTATTTGTGGACATTACTTAAACAGAAACACTAGAGAATTATAAAGGGGTAAGGGAATTGTTACATCTCAAAACAAAGCATTTTGATGCTACTGCAAGGCTTTTTGAGATGGCTTAAAGCATCAAAGGTTGCCCTCATGGATGGGGCACTTCAAGCTCAGGAGACCAGGATTTCGGTTCTGAGTCTGACTCCAAGCTTTCTGTTGGACAACACTTACCCTGTACCTCAGCTGACATGAGAATTTCACCACCTTGCTATAAAAATCACACCTTCTGTGGATTCTCTTCAGGAGTCTATACATCACCTCTATTTCCCCTTCCACCCCACCAGAAGAACTAGTTTTACCATCTTACTGGAGGGATGCAGGTGTCATATCCAGGATGGACCCATTTATCAGATCCTGCTGTTCAAATGCAGGTAGAGGTCTGGCTGCAGTACATGTGGAACAACTGTGTGTGTGCACTCTTGGATTCAACTGTAGCGTGTCCAGTGTCAGAGCATCTGTTAAAAAAAGATATTCAGACTTGATACAAGAGGTGTCTGTTTAAAGAAAAGCAGCAAACAAACAAAAAACACAACACTGCTAGTATTCATATGTGCAGAATAGGTAGTCTTCTTGATCAGTGCCCCTTCTAGAGAACTAAAGAGAGACAAGGAGATTTACAGATTGTGTTTAATGCAAAGCATAATTATGACAAATGCTACAAATCATCCTGGCCATAAAATAAAAGAAATTAATGCGTGTTCAGGTCTAGTTATCCTTTCTCTTCCCCTCCACTCTCACCTCCAAAACCATCAAAGTCAGAGTCAAAAAGTCACATTGTAAAACAAACAAACAAACAACACGCAGAACCCCTTCCTATGTTCTTTTTTATCATGCATATTAATAAGTTAGATAAAAAAAATTGAAGGTAATATGGGTAATATCATTACTTCATTAGACATTACTACTTGGTATGCATGCTACAATCTCAGGTCATACCACATTAGCAAAGTACTGTAACAGTGTGTAAACAAAGGGGCACTGTAAAAAGAATAGGCTTGGATTCAACTACAAAATTCAGGTAATCAACTATACATATACCTCTTTATTTATTCCAGTGTATTGCAAGGAGATATTTAGAGGTTTCACTAAATATACCATACAGGCAGTGTCCAGAGGATGGTAATAGTCTGTTTATGCCAGGACTATTCTACCAGAAACTAAAATAATCCTAAATCTGTACCATTTTGATTATGCTCTGGAAAGTGCATCTGCTTAGTTCACTTGCTACTGTTAGAGACTATTAGCAAGAAGTTTCAGAAAACTCCAGAGAAGTATTATAGACTACAGGTGGGAGGATACTATTATTATTATTAGCAGAACCCACTTGAGGGGAGTATGACCAACAGTCCAAAAGATATCAATGCCCATCTTACTTTAAGGGAGTGGCACAGCCCAGTTTCCTTATGGCACAGCTGGCAGCCAAACTATTCAATATGACTTTAATATTTTACAGCAATTAGACTTGGAGCGTTGTCATGGAGGAGGGAGACAAGGCTGCAGTATGCAATACGAGAGTCTCACATGAGTAGAAATAGATGTAGCCCTGCAAATCTCACACCTCAACCACCAGTTGGGAATTGAAGATTGTAAAAATTGCAGAATGATGCAGCAACTGGGAAGCGTTTCACAAAGTAGCATACTGGGACATGAAAGGTAACCTAGTGCCTGGGTGGAAGACTACAGTTGAGTCCACATGTGTATGATAACATGACAGTCTTAACAGCAAAGGCTGAAATTTAGATTAAATGAAGGTGGCTAAACTGTTTTTAGGATCAGTAGTTTATAGACTAAAAACATAGCTTTGTCAGTATCAGATACTGTGCCCATATACATGTGCCACCTTTCAACCGCCATTCAACCACTGAAGCTAGATCATGAAGGACCCAGATGTTCTTTGTGGCTAGAGCCTAATGGATCCCACCTAGCCTAATGGATTAACATCTCAGGTTAATTGAAAAGTTATCCACAAAATGAAGCCAGTGGCAATTGTCCCCATGGAATGCCATGCCCGATGTATACTAAGAAGCACACGTGCACATAGTACATCTCACACTTAGCAGCCTGCCATATTAGATTTAGTTCAAAAGTAGGCTACCTGCCAACTAGTTCTTTAAAATTTTCTGAAGAAAAAAAAGCCAGGTGGGAAACTAATTAGCAGACCTTACCCAGTAGAGATGTGTACCACCTGTACTCATGTCCTGACAAAGGTACAAAGGAAACTCCCAGGCGCTGATCTCGTCTTTGGGAGCAGCAATGTTGCTAATTGAAAGGAAAACACTGCATGTTAGAACTGGCCTCTCCTAAAACCATGTGTGGACACACACACACACACACACACTAAAAGAACAGAGCCCCATTATGTGAGGCACTAAAAATATGTAGAGTCACTAATTAGAGCCATTTCCATCAATAAGAGCCAGACAGTGGCTCTCAATTGGAAAGATAGAGTAGAAGTATTTGTGGGGGGGAGGAGAAGGGAGAGGACGGAGTATACACAGTTAACAAATATGCAATAACCATATTAGGTCTACTTTAAAGCGGGAGTAAAGGTGGAGAACAAGTTCAGGACACAGGCAGGGAAGAAGTGGTTGAGAATCAGTGCATGTGCAGCTGAGGAAGAGAGAAAGAGGAACAGAGCTGAAGAGGTAGAATCTCATTAGAATAGTACACAGATGACACCCATTCCAAGAATATTTAAAAAAAAAAAAAAAAGTCCTGGTTTGGCTGCTTCTGCAACTGCTCCTACCACTGTCCCTTCACTAACCACAAAGCAAGCGAGAAAAAAGGCTCCACTTAGGTCCTAGATTTCCCCATAGTGTATATGCCAATTTGTTCATCAGTAAGAGGCTTTATTTGAAGACTTACTGGATAGTCAGTATTGGAAAGAAAGTTTCTGTAGCAGTAGCCTTCACCCACATTTGATTTTAGGGGCTTTTCAGGGAAGGAAGGTTAATTTTGAGTGAATACATCATTGAAGAATCTACATCTTCTATCCTCAAGAATGCTGATATTAGTTTCAGTTGAGACAATTTTTAATGATTTAAGTACCTTTTTGAATTAAACCCCCCCCCCCAAAAAACGGTTCAAGAGTAACTGGAGGAGACCTTGTTTTGCTCAAGTATAGTCCCATTTTCAGGTTTCTATCACTGAATGAGGTGCATTCATTAAAAAAAAGTTAAAGTTTGCAAACTTTTGCACAAAGGTTACTAAAGTGGCCTGGAGCATAACATTTTCAGAAGCACAACAGGAAGCGAGACACAAGAACAAAAAGGTGACACATAGGTAATAAGACATATTCCTTTAATGTCCTGAGGATAGAGGTGACATATGTATGCATGCCGTTTTCTTTTAAAAAAAAAAAGAAAGACAAATGTTGAGCGGTAGTTCCCCACATTAGTCTGAAGTTAGACAGGAGGTAGAGCAGAGTGACACCTTAGAAACTAGTTTAGAGACTTGAGCTTTCCTAAGCCACAACCTACTTCAGATGCTATAAATGGACTGGCAGAAATAAGAGTTTTAAATAAGAGGGAAAGGGATGGGGAAGGGAAACTACCAGGGGAGACATCTAAAGAACACTCAGTGTTCCTCAACTTGAGGACCACTAAAAGTTAACACCTACCCCAGGTAACGGGATAAGAATTTACAGACCTTGTTGAAACCATGGTTAAAACACACCACACAGTCTGTGGATGATGTATTGGTTTTGCAATATTGTGTTCAAGCTGGTTCTTAAAGAGCTTTTGTCCATTTGTTTGTTTAAAAGGAGAGCTACTCTAAGGTCACCAACGGAATGAATGCCTAGGGAGGTTAAAAAGTGTCCTCCCAGAAGCCTCTGTGCATTTCTGGAATCTCTATCTATTTATTCTTTACATGGAGATCACCCTATCTGGCCAATATAGATGGCAGAGGGATATTGTAAGCAGGTGATGGTGTGTATGACCTTGGTGGAAGCAGGCAAATGAGTACTGTGGAAGCAGGCAAATGAGTATCATTTGCATTGTTTAATTCAGCGATCCTCAGTGTGAGCTGATGAGGGGGCCCTGGGAGGTGCGGGGGTGGAAGGGATGTAAAGCTAGTTTAAGGAAGAAGGTTCTGGTAGATGTCAGTGCATCTCTCTCCCAAGATGCAAGAGAAAAAAAGAGTTATTAATACTGAACAATAGTGGTCAAAATTTATAATATGCTTACCTTCTGCTTTACTGTCTCTTGTTTTATATTTGATGTAGACAGTGCACTTTGGCCAGACTCCCCATCTCTAAAACTCTGGTGTAATGCAAAGATAAATTTTGAACAATGACTTTAAAGAGAAGAGTATACCCAGCCCCAGCTTGTAAAAATTACTTGCAGGTGGCTAAAAACGTGTCTTTTCACTGAAGACATTCTTATGCTTTGAACTACTGAACTGACATTTACCTTTACTGAAACTTAAATAGCATGGCTTATAGGATAGTCAAATTCATCTGGTTCTTTTGATTAAACTGCAGGCCTTGTCCTGCAAACTTTTATGCTGAAGTAAAATTTTATTCATGTGTACCCTCTCTTCTTTTTAAGTGGAGTTACTTCTGCCATCGAACTTATGTATGCATCAGAAGACTTGTGGCATTAAAAATAGCAGCTATTTTGTGAATTTCCTCTACAGGTAAGCCAAATCAAAAGAAAACCAGCTCTTTCGGTCTCCAATTTAAGTCCTGCTATTTCCAAAGAGTCAGTTTGTTGAAGATTTAATGTTTCAATTTCAACAGCTTTTCATTTACAAAAGGAATGGATTCTGTTTTGATGATTTCTCAAAATTGAAATTTCATCACTTCATTTATGTAGCACTTCTAGGTTTGTTCTGAAGCTTTCATTCAGATACCAAGTACAACAAAATGTCCATCCCCTTCAAATTTGTGTAAATTTTAATTTTTAAATTCTAGACTTAGAAAAAAAAATTTAAAAAAAAACCGGCCCAATTTTATTTAATAAATCAACTACGCTTGCCTTCAGTAGTAGGCAGAGGAAATACTGTCTTTCTTTATTCCCATTTAACAGAGTTGCCACAAAAGGAAGAGATACTACACATTATCCCACACCACAGCTGAGTGGTGACTATGAAGAGGAAGCAATACATCTTTCCTATTATCCCACACCCTGAGGGCTTCTCTCTGTACCCACTCCCAGCTCAACCATCTTTCTCTCAAAACCGTCTGCAAGACAGTAAAGACGTGCATTGATTAGTTTTAGTGCAATTTTATAAAGTCAAGGGAGATAAAGCTCCCTGTTAAACAAAAACAAAAACCAGCCTGGTTGTTTACCACAAGTGCTGCCAACGTGCTCAGTGCTGAACCAGATAGACAGTGAAGCTCAAGCTTAAGGAGCTTGGAGGCATATCAGTGGCATACAAGTTTATCTGTATATACAGTTCACTTCAGCCAATACATTTAAGTGTCAGCAGGAGAGGATGGGGGTGGGGAAAGAGGTTAACAGTAGGGTTGTGTGAAACTTTGGTAGCCGATACGATTCAGAGGAGATTTGGCCGAATCTTCGAAATCAGAATTGAAATCAGGAGACTCATTAAAAAGGTCAGAATCAAATTGGAAGTCTCCGAATCAGTTCGGAAAAGGATTCAGCCATAGATTAAAAATGGGCAGAAATCCTCACCAGACCAGACACAGCTGCCTCCAGCTGATAAGTCTGTTGTGGTGGGTGGAGGGAAGGAAGGGGCAGATCAATGTCCCCACAGTGTGGCAGGGATTGGTGGCTGACAAGCTGCCCAGCCAGGGCGGTGGCGGGGGGGGCGGGAAGGGAAGGGGTCCCAAGGACTCTGGTGTGGCAGTGCTGGGAGGAGGGGCTATGCCAGGCTACTGCTTGCCCCCTTCCACCCAGACTGAGCTGTGCCCGCATTGTGCCCCACCTCCTTTCCCAGCTGGGCAAGCGGCAGCAGGGCATAGCCCCTGCTCCCAGTGCTGCCACGGTCATATCCTGTGCTCCCCTGCCCTACCTGGGCAAGTGGTGGCAGGGTAGAGCCCACTATTTGCCCAGCTGGGGGGGTGGAGAAAAGATGTGTGTGCAGGATGTGGGTGCTGCCAGAGTGGGGGTTACGTCCTACTGCCTTTTCCACAGCCGGAGTGGGAGGGTGTGGGATGCAGGCGCTGGGAACGCGGCCATGCCCTGCTACTGCTTGCCCAGCCAGAGGTGGGGTGGGGATGCATGATGCAGGCATGGCTTGCTCCAGGCAGAAGGGGTCAAGCAGCAGCAGGGCATAGCCCACTGCTTGGCCAACTGGAGCATGGGATGCAAGCACTGATGCTGCTTGCCTAGCTGGGGCAGGGCAGAGGGGGAAAACAGGACACAGGATATAGGTGCTGCAGCCCTGGAAGCAGGGGCTATGCCCTGCTGCCACTTGCCCTCTTCTACCTGGAGCAAGCTGTGCCTGCCTTGCCACCAGCCCCCCCCACCTCCCAGCTGGGAAAGTGGCAGCAGGGCATAGCCCCCCACTCCCAGGGCTGAAGCACCCACATCCCGCACCCCCCATCCTGGCTGGGCATCTTGTCCCAGCCCCAATCCCTCCCTCCCTGACCCCCCACAAAAACAGATGTACCAGCTGGAGGTGGCCGTGTCCAGCATGGTGAGGACTGCTGCCTCTCTAGTCTATGCCCACTTTCTGAAGTGTCACTGAATCTTCAGCTCTTATGTGGCCAAATCAAATCAAACCACTGTCTCTCAAATTGGCCAAATCAAAATCTGAAGCAAATGCTTGCTGCTCTGTACAGGCCTAGTTGACAGCCATTATAAAATAGTTCCAAGACTACAATTTGTCTGAAACTGGGAGGACCTGGATAATAAAATCACCAGTGTCCATTGTGCCATAAGGCTCAGCCTTCTCCCACCAGCTGAAATATAGACTTCATACCTGATGTAGCGATCCACAGAGCTGCCTTTCAAACAGCATCTCTCGCAGAGTGTTAATAGTTGCTATGAAGAGACATTTACATGTCAGGCTGCAAGCTATCAAAAGTCAAGTTGTACTCTGATCCTTTTTAAAACTGGTTTTGGCCCACCAGTTTTATATCTTTGCTATTTATATCTGCATTTTTATCATTGCTATTTATATCTGCATTTTTTTTTTTTTTTTAAATTGGAGGCAAGATTTTTCAAGTGCTTATTCCATTATACAGGAGACATTGTAAAATTCCTTACACTTTAAAAAAAAAAAAAACGAACAAAAGGAAGAGATAAAACAGACATGTATTCTTTAACTGTGTTGAATTTTAACAGCACATGCAATAAAAGGAATCCTTTTTGGAGACATGCATGCACTTCTGATTTCAGAACTCGTTTAGGTTTTCCTAGTTTTATTTACTAGGAAATAGTAGTAAACCAACTTAGACCAACCAGTCTAAGACCACTTCTAGACCACTGACTGAACAGAGCATGGCCAGACTGTACAATACCAAACATGCAACTGAAAGATGACATGTAAAAAGAATAAATTATTTTGGTTTGTGCCTCATCACCAGTATGATTCCAGAAATAAAAAGCTACCACACTGCACTGCTAGTGATTCCACTGAGGGTGCACAAGCCAAAGCAGGATCCAGACCTCAAAATTATCATCGGTTCTTTTGCACACACACACTTCTACATTACATTTTATTTTAAGACTAATAAAAGTCCATGTACAAAATTGACTATGTACATCTCACTCGCATCAAATTACCCCTACTTCAGCAAACAGATCTGTGGAGTCTGGCACAATACTCCTAACACTGCTGCCATCAGTGGCTTTGTTTGCACGGGCAATGCACAGCAGGAGCTAGTGGCAGAATCTGGTCTGAAGCAACAGAACTGCTGACCACACAGGAGTCAACAGAAAGTGGCACCTTTTTCTTGGAGTCTCAGACCAGCAGAGACTCCCTAAGCCTGAAGACAGGTGAAGGTGCCCAAAAGCTTGCCAAGACCATTCCCGCCCCCCCCCCCCCCCCCCAACTACTCAGTTGGTCTAATAAAAGATATCACATCTACACACAGAGCCCTGCCTGCCTTTTCTACACTTGCTTCTTAGTGACGTTATGGAGAGAGACATTGGGTAATTGGCTTTTGAGAGTGAACATCACCTCAAAAGATTTCCCAAATCACCTTAGCTGCTTTAATTAGTACATCTTTGCTAGCTTAATTGCTGTCAGCTGTAGCTCTATCCCTTCATTACCAGGAGGAATACTCTGGTCTCACCTAACACAAAAGGTCTAGCAGAAGTACAAGGGAAAGGAAATATTTCCACAGATATGTCACTTCCATGCAGCTAAAACCACAATTAGAAAAGAATCAGAAGCCTGAAAAAAAAGCAGCATACATACTTGGGGTATTCATTACAATTCCAAGCTTGCAGCAAATATGCTCATCCTCAGATAGTCTATCATCCTGGTGCAGTGTTCAGGCACCACCTCTTCACTTTGCCTTCAGAGTATGCTGCTGCCTGAGTGGTGTAATCTTTTCAGAAGGAAGCTTTAATACCAGAATACTCTAACGCCGCAATTTAGAATGCATTCTTCCCTCAGGTTCCCTTTATGGCACATTTTAATACATGCTACCATGGGGAAAAACACCCAGGGCTGTATTCTCCACTGGTGTAAGCCTGCATAACTTCTCTGAAGCTAGGGTAGTCAAATATGCCATCTCTACTAGTCCACATCAACTAGAATTAAACAGGTCTGACCACTTTAAAGATGATACCCAAAAAGCTTTTTGACATGAAGTAAATGCCAAATGAATACTAAGGAAAATCTATATAGTCAGTTCAGGAGGGCTTTTATTTAAAAAAAAGTAGCCATCCCTCGGCTGAAGCAGCTGGTTTGACAGCACATGGCAATCCCATACAGTAAGATGGAAGGAGGAAAACAATCCATAGTACAACATCTGTGTGAAATGGGACAAGGAGTTTAAAAATCACCCAAGATGAGGGGTACCAAGGTAGGGGCTATCTAGACATGAAGACCAGTATTTCAGTTAAATTACTGCTTAATACCTCAGCACTGACTCAGAGGGAAGTGACAGCAGTCAAGTAACCCAGTGCCACAGTACCCTAGGATTTTCCTTAGAGGTTTGTCCAGATGACCAATTTAAGACCCTGCTTAGCTGACGTTTTATCTGGGGAACTGCACATTCTGGCGTGGCTACAGGGCTCTCCCAGAGCACAGCAACACAAAAAGTTCATCATCTGTACTGCGAGCTTGCTCGATTCCTCCCTGGTCTCAACTGCAGCAAACTAGCTAGCACTGAAGTGAATAGTGACATACATGTGTCATTCAAGTACTTACTTTTCTGCTCCTTGTTTTTTTCCTGAAGCATCTGGCAAGTGCTCATTAAAGATGTATTCATAGCCTGGAGATTTTTCTGCTCAGAAATGGCTTCCTCCAATTCACATTTCAAAGATTTGGTTTTTTCACAGGCAGAGTAGAGGGCCTCATCTCGATCCTTAACCTGAGCCCAGAATAGCTTTTAAATTTTTTAAAATAAAACTTATAGGTGACATAAGAAGTCTCTACAGATCATGAAAATGCAAACTGAAATGCATCTGTTCTCTCAGGAAGTGTCAGGCTCCTACTGAACTTCTGCATTTTCACATTTGAGGGCTGTGTATGGGAGCTATTTTTGGTGGGGTTTTTTTTTTTGTTTTGTTTTTTTATTATAAAGCCACCACAAAATATGCAAAGTTGTCTCTTTCATCAGCAAAACTGTTGACACCACCCCCTCTGCTTTTACTTCCTCCACACCAGTGACAGTTTTGCAATGAGGCAGTTCATGCTGATCATACAGGTTTCCTTTCTGCTAGCCGAGAATGTAGCAGGCACTGCTTTCTGGGGCACAGAACATCCCATCACCACTCCCCTACCTGTTTGCAGGAATCTTCCACCTGTTTTCTAGCTTCTTGCAGTTGGAAGCTAAGGGTGTCTACTTGTCCAGCAGCTGCTTCTTGTAGCTGCTTGACATTTTCTAGTTCATGTTGCCTGCAGAAGAGCACAAGGGCAAACCACAAGCAGTTGCTATTTCAGAAAAGTTGTGTCTGGGTTGTATGACACCAGTGACGGGGCTAGGCACCATAGTAAAGCCATCAAAAAGGGTAACGCCTCAAAAAAAATCCCATAGGGCTTTCACTTTGACACAGAAAGCAGATATTTTCTATGCTAGCCCTGCAAATTGCTTCTGCGATGCTCCTAGACAGAGTCAACACAAG
Source organism: Crocodylus siamensis (assembly GCF_052110815.1). Classification (NCBI taxonomy): domain Eukaryota; kingdom Metazoa; phylum Chordata; order Crocodylia; family Crocodylidae; genus Crocodylus; species Crocodylus siamensis. The sequence continues at coordinate 124,136,183 of NC_143398.1, read as the reverse complement.
TACTACGGAATTCAACTGCAAGTACTACGGAATACCAAAGCAATGTTAAAAACTTGCAAAAACAGATTTTTGTTTTTAGAAAGAGTAGGATTCAATAGAATTCTGTCCCCCACCTCCAAAATCCCAACGTATTAGCAGTGTTAGCAACCATTACAGATACACAGCTTTAACAAGTCAACTATGCAGTACAGTGCAATGTTTCATTGAAAGACAGCCAGGCAGCACTACACAAGCTTATATGCAGACTTTGACTCCCTCAGACAACTGGGAGGCTAGTCTAGGGGGGAAAAGGAGTCCAGGAAAGCTTGTTGCATTTTAAAGCAACCTTACTGAAAACATAGGAACAAGCCATCCTGAAGCGTAAGAAGAATAGCAAATGTGGCAAGTGACCAGCTTGGCTTAGCAGAGAACTCTTCTTAAATTTAAGCACAGAAAAGGAAGCTTATAAGTGGAAACTTGGCTAAACAACTTGGGAGGAGTATAAGAATATTGCTCAGGCATGCAGGGGATGAAGTCAGGAAGGCCAAAGTGCAATTGGAGTTGCAGCTAGCAAGGGACATAAAAGCGTAATAAGAAAGGTTTCTACAAATATATTAACAACAAAAAGGAGGAAGGTCAGGGAAAGTGTGGGTCTCTTACTGAATGGGGAAGGCAACCTAGTGGCAGATAATGAGGAAAAAGGCAAGGTCAACTCCTAGACTACATCACCAGGCAACTGTCTGGGGAGAAGGTGAGCAGCCCTCAGCAGTGAAATAACAGGTTAGAGACTATTTAGAAAAACTGGACATGTGTCCAGATGTGTCCAGTCCATAGGGCCAGATGTAAGGCATCTGAGAGTGCTGAGGGAGTTGTCGATGTGATTGCAGAGCAGCTGGCCATAACCTTTCAAAACTTGGAGGTGATCAGGGGAGGTCCCAGACAATTGGAAAAAGGACAAATACAGTGCCCATCTTTAAGAAAGGGAAGGAAGATTCAGGGAACTACAGCTTTACCTCAGTCCCCGGAAAAATCATGGAACAAGTCCTCAAAGAATCCATTTCTAAGCACTTGGAGAAGGCAATTAGGAACAGCCAGCATGGATTCACCAAAAAAGCTTTGACATGAAGTAAATGCCAAATGAATACTAAAGAAAATTTATATAGAGTCAGTTCAGGAGGGCTTTTTTTTGAAAACAAAATGACCAAAAAGAGACAACACTACATTTATGCAAAACAAAGCCTCTATTAAAAAAAGTAGCCATCCCTCAGCTGAAGCAGCTGGTTTGACAGCACATAGCAATTTCATACGTGCCTGAGCAACCCAATTGCCTTCTATGATGAGGTAACTGGCTCTGTAAATGCAGCAAAAGCAGTGGACATAGTATACCTTGACTTTAGCAAGGCTTTCAATAGCATTTCCCACAGCATTCTTTCAAGCAAGTTGAGAAAGCATGGGTTGGATGAATGGACTGTAAGGTGGATAGAAAGCTGGCTGGATTGTCAGGCTTGATGGGTAGTAATCAATAGATCAATGTCTAGCTAGCAGCCACTATCAAGTGGAGTGTCCCCAGGGTCAGACCTGGGACTGGTTTTGTTCAATCTCTTCATTAACAATATGGAAGGTAAGATGGATTTCACCCTCAGCAAATTCACAGATGACATCAAGCTGGGGGCATGTAGTAGATACACTAGAGGGTAGGGCTAGGATTCAGATCCGCCTAAATAGGAGCACTGGGCCAAAAGAAAATCTCATGAGGTTCTACAAGGATGAGTGCAAAGTCCTGTAGTTAGGACAAAAGAATCCCATGCGTCACTACTGCCTGGAGACTGACTGGCTAGACAGCAGGTCTGCAGACGATGGCCTGGGGGTTAGAGTGGACAATAGAATGCGTGAGTCAGTAGTGTGCCAATCCACCCAAGAAGGTGAACATACTGGGCAGCATTAGTAGGAGCATTGCAAGCAGACCAAGAAAAGTAATTATTCCACTCTATTCTGCACTGGTGAGCCCACATCTGGAGTACCATGTCCAGTTTTGCCCCCTCCCTTCCCCCCCACGTTGTGGACAAGTTAGAGAGAGTCCAGTGGAGAGCAACAAAAATGGCTCGGGGGCTGGGGCACACAACTACTGAGGAGAGGCTGAGAGAACTCTCCTTATTTACTCTAGGGAAAAGACAGAGGGGATTTAATAGCAGCCTTCAACTATCTGAGAGAGTGGTTCCAAAGAGGATGGAGCTAGACAATTCTCAGTGGTAAGAAGTGAAGGAACAACGAGCCATGGTCTCAAGTTGCAGTACAGGAGGTTTAGGTAATATTTTAAGGGGGAAAAAAACAACACAAAACAAAACAAGAAAACAAAAACCACACAAACACACACTAGGAGGGTGGTAAAGTAGGTTACCCAGAGAAATGGTAGAATCTCCAGGTTAAAGCCTGGCTTGTCAAAGCCCTGGCTGGTATGATCGAGTTGGGGCCATTCCTGCTTTGAGCAGGGGGTTAGGCTAGATTACCTCCTGCAATCCCTTCCAACCTTAGGTTTCTATGATTTTATGTGCTAAAAGATGGTGGTGGCACACCAGTCCCTAAAGACTGACCTTTTTGTCCAGCTCTTTTGCAATGCAAAAGTAGTCTAGATGCAGCTACTTTCGTCTCCTCACCATCACAGGTTCAGTGATGGCAGCAATCACCAATGTTTGTGTAGGTCCACCTCCCCATATTTTACTAAAAAAGTACCCCCAGCTGACGCTAGGAGGCAGCAGTAACGTCAGGAGCAGGTGACCAAGATTAGTTCTACTGATACAGCTAGAGTAAATGATGGGAAGTGAGCAGACCAAGATGCCACTGCTGCTTAGTGCCAGCAGACAACCCTGGAGGAGCTGATCTAGGTGGTATAGGCAGAAGCAAATCCAGAGGCAGTACAGCCATATAGTTTCACCTCCCTTTTCAACTGCACTAAATGACAGTAGCCTCTGGGGACTTTTTTTTTTTTTTTTTTTAAGTCCCAAAAGTACATAAGAATCTTCCCTTCTCCATGGAGAAAGACACACCCTAATCCAATCTCTATGCAACCTGGCTGGAGCAGGCAAGAATGGCTTTGAAGCTTCTCCCCTCCCCTAGAACAGAATGGAAAGCAGCAGCAGCAGCCACAGATGGGGAAAGAGGGAGAGGAGATGGACATTTGAGTATGAAGGAGGAAGCCATTTTACATGCTTCATGGCCTACGAAAGTCTCCAGAGGCTCCAGCAGTATGGTTTGTCCACACTGGTTGTGGGGGGAGGGAGGCAGGAGGCTTCAGTGAAAGTGGCTACTCTCATACCCCACTTTCCTACACCCTGGATCCATCCCTGGGCATAGCCCATATTTTGACTGGAAAGTGCATGTTGAGGAGCATATTGTAAATATATATAGCACTACCAACTCCTGCCAAAGCCTCTAGTCAAAATCCAGAAGTGGGCACGCCCACATGAAACTGTCGCCATAGCAATGAGCTACAGAGATGTAGCATCAGCAGGCACTGTGACACCACTACTACTGCACTTGTGTGCCACCAGGACTGTGCAGCTACCAGGACCTGCCGGTGGGTGCTGCACAGTCATTTAGTACTTGCTAAAGCAAGTACAAACTATGCAGTCAGAGGCATGTGTAGATACACCCTGTTTAAACTGGAGTTCACTCAAACTCTTTGGTCAGAACTTTGCATAGGTGCCTGGAAGCCCAATGCAATAGTCCCATCTACATACCTTTTAATTCTGTATTTATTGCTCAGAAGCCATGTATATATTGCAAATACATCTAGTTAAGGAAAAGACTCCTATTGTACAGTCCTGCTTCTCCAGAAATAACTTATTCAGGGAGCTCCAGTCTTTCCTAACCATTGAGGAGCCAAGAAAAGGTGTCGGTCTCAGCCAATCATAGTTTTATCTGGTATAAGGATCAGTTTCCAATGAGAAAGAATGTTTTCATTTTTCTACTTTGCAGACAAACCAACTGCTTGTTTAGTGGTTGCACCTGTGAAATGCGCAGCTTGTTTCTTTACATTTTATTCTGTGGTCTGGTTTTAAAGAGCTGCCAGAAATTGGTCTCCTTATTGTATAGAGATTCCAACTCAAGTAGAATGCACTAAATAACCAAACTGATCAGAAGTGTGTGCCATTTGTTTTCTGAAAACATTAACATTCATCAAGTATCTTGTTTACATTTGAAAGCCAGGGGGAAATAAGAAAAAGGTACCTTGAAGCCAGTTCCTTCCTTAAATGAAATTGCTCTGTCCTTGTTCTCCTCAAATTTCCTGACATTTTAATAAACTCTTTATCCAGGGATTCTGTGCGTTTTTTCAAGAAATCAATTTTTTGACACCAGAGCTTTCTTCTTTCTTCTAGCTTTTGCTTAAGAACCTATGAATTTAAAATTGAGTATCATTTGAGATGCAGGAGTTAAACATAAAAAGTTGACTTCCCCTACAAGCTAGGGTTCTGTAAAGACTGTAGTCAACAGACTACCAAACAAGCTGACAAGAAGGATAGAATTCACAGGACATCAAAATTTAATTCTACTCTCAAATTCTAAAAGGAGAGGGGAAAAAAAGATTAGGACAAAGGTAAAACAGCATGTTCAGTAGAGCTAACTAAGTTCATAAAATTGCTTTTCAGAGGAAATGAAAAAGGTTCCTTTTAAAGTCTTCAAACATGAAGATGTGTTTTGAATGAGGATATTTGACCTACTACAAATACACATGCATCCCCATTGCATTTTTTTTTGCCACTGGAATGTGTGCAGGGATGAGAAAAATCCCAAGCTACTAAATTTATTTTGGAAGACAAAAAACACCAATTCAAATTTTAAAAATGCTTATTTTGTTGAAATGTTGCTACAAAACTATTTAATTATAAGTACTTTTCACAATTTTTCATTTGCCCTAAGAACACCAGTTAATACAGGACTTCCAGATATTTCAGAATAAGTAGTCATGCAGTATACTGCAAAACAGATTTATGGATTTTTAATGCAAGTCTTATGTGATAAGATGGGCAGAGTGAGGCTGCATCTTAAATTTTATTTATTTATTTTTAAGGTTACAGAAATTGAAGAATTTGAGGTACAATTCATATGAATTTATGCACAATAAAGTACACATTTCACTATGCTATTGTGCCATTGTCTATTTTCTGTGATTTGCATGGTCAACATAGCAGGGTCTTCTAACTGGCTGCAATATTTCTCTCAGAACTGTGCGGGGCGCGAGCTGGGCTGTGGCTGTAGCCCCGGTGGGTTCTATCCCCTGGTGTTAAGTTGCAAGAGGGAGAGGTAGACTCGTAATGGTTGCAAGGAAGCTTTATTTGGTTTCTTACTTATGCACCACTGATGTAGATGTGGCTGCGCAGGCAGTTACACTTGGTTCAGTCGAACAACAACAAATAAAGTCTCTCACTTGTGCACCACCAGCGTGAATGTGGCTGCACAGACGGATTCCGTCCTGGTTCAGTAAGAGGCGAAGGGAAGAAAACAACAAAACCCTGGATCTGGGTTGGATGGGTGGGGGGGGGGGGGGGGGGGATAAAAATCGATAAAAAAAAAATTCGAGCATCCGTCCCGTTCTGATGGAACGGATGGGAAGTAAACTGACGGCTCTCGGGTTGGGTGAGGGCGAAAACAATGAACCGCTGGACTTCCCGAGAACCAAAACAAGCCGATTGGCAAACAAACAATTTTTGGGAGACAGAAGCAGCTGTGGGAAGCTGGCCAGGCCTACCCACTTAGCAATGGAAGCTCTGGCTTCTGCTCCCGCTAGCTGACCAAGAGCGATGGATTCTCTGGCCTCCGCGTGGTATCTTTCTGGCGTCCACTCTGGGTAGAAGCTCCACCCCAGTCTTTATAGGCCAGATGACAAGCCCAACCTCAAACCCTGATTGGAGGAACTTTCCCACCAAAATGTTCATGGGCTTTTCCTCGGGGGACGGGGTTTTCCTAGCACATGGCCAGGGGCCACAAAGCAAGCCGAATAGGGACTTTCCCGGATCGTGAGGAGAGTGCTGACAGTACCTGTTGCTGGGCAAAGCTGGCAGAGCCCAGCCGGAGCGTGACAAGAACAAGCTCCCGGTGAGAACGTACTGCAGAGTAACAGTTGGCAGAATGCCAGGCCTGGCAATACCTGAACATATTTTAAAGCCATTGTCTGCTCTGCAGTTCCACTTACGTTAAAAGTTTGTGGCTGATGAATGATGCCAGTTTACATAGGCAAACAGCTGAAGTTGTGCATGTTGCTTTGAGATTACCCCAAATTCCCTTTTCACTAGTAATTAATTTTAGCGTGCTCCTACGCCTGCATACACATGTAGTTCCTAATTCCAATAACATGCAACACTGGTGTTCTACCTAGTTGCCCACAACCATACTTCCACATGCAAGTGTTCAAGCCATAGAGTTGCTAGTTTTATACTCTTTGAGCATCCAGCTCACATTTGAACTCTGGGAAGAGATTGGTGTCTCTGGATCTTCCAAAAATGCTGAGCTACAGTGCCCCAGCTTAGACTGAGAAAGTTGCATCTTCTTCCCAACCATGCCTGCAGTGCTGAGTAGAACTGCTGTAGGTTGGCCATACCTGCCCTACTATATGCTACCAGCAGAAAGCAAGAAAGACCAGGGTACTCACTCTACTAGCTTGTATCTATACATGCAATGGAAGTCATTACCATTTAATATTATATTGCTGCTATCTCTTACACCTTGTTAATACTAAAAAAAAAAAAAAAATGTTACCTATTGTACAAGTTTTTACCAATGATTTATTAATGTTATACAGCAGGAACTACAGCTTTAGTACACCTATACCATTGTCAACAGCAAGCAATTTTCCTAGTATAAGCTAGGCACAAACTGCAAGGCCTACGTTAAACTACAGTGGCAGAGTCAGCAGGAGGTACGCCACTCACTGATGAGTTAGGAAGTAGTTTACAGGCAAGAAGTTTCACCACAGTAGGACAAAGATTTAAAACAGTGTTTGGAGAAAGTGTTAAAGGAAGTGACATCTAGGTCCTTATAGTGAGGGACAAAATAGGTGCAAGTCAAAAAGAATATGCACACCAAAGCTACCCAGGTTTTACATTGGAAAACCCCCATAACATTATCAATTCTGTCCTTAAGACATCACTGAGAACTCAAAATACCCACCCTAAGATTTCTTGCCCATTTCAAGGAAACCATGGCTTTAAAAACACAAAGGTCCTCCCCCCACTAAAACCAAGGTCACTTACCACAAGCTCTCTCCCCCAAGTTTCCCTCATGTTCACCTCAGGATCCAGTACCCACTGAAAAGAGGTCACCACAAGTTCCTCAGTTTCAGAGGCTTCCTCCTGCTGCAAGAACAGTTTCAAAAGGCTTTTGGCTAAAAGATTCAATACATCTCTTTCTACTCACTTAAGCTAAAGCACATACCAGTTTTTGGATAGTAGCCTTAAATTCTTCTCTCATTATCTCAGGCCCTTGCAGTAACAATAGTACCTCTCGGTCCAGTGATTCATCCAAAGGTGTCCATTCAAACCTGGTGATCTTTAATCAAAAAAAGCCCACTAAGTTTATTCTGATCTCTTTTGAAGAATGCAGACCCCATAACCAGTAGCATTTAGAACTTACAAAAGCATCCCTAGGTTGTGTTCCCCATCATGTCAGAGCAACTGGGAATTTGAATTTTAAAGTGCATCATGCCATGGGGTAAACCAAGCTGTTGAATGCTCCGACTGTGGCAGATTTCTGTGTCCTACCCTGATATCAAATAGCAACAGTGGATAAGCTGTTACTGGTCTTGACCCAGAGAAAGCAACATGAAGTCAGAATGAAGAGAAGCCCTTTATTTTGCAGTGCTTTGAGTAGGACTTCATTACTGGCTACAGTACTTAAGATTTTTCCTTGCGTCAGGAAGTTCTCTAGCAACTTATTAGAATGAGGTACGTATGCAAACTTCTGCAGAGGAAATCCTTGCATTCTCCCCATTAGATTTTTAAAAAGCTACCCAGGCAATTATTTTTCATGGCTTCAGTGTCTTTTCCATAGAAAAGACAACAATATCTCCTCAACTAGTAATGAATTCTCTCTCTGCAGCAGATCGGTCCAGACTTTAATTGCATACCTCTGGAGACTGAGCAAGTTCTAACTCAGAGTGCAAGGAATCTGCCCCTTCAAGAAGGTTCCTGTTATATTTGCAAATTAGTTGGAAGTGTATGCCATTTCTAAAAGAAAAAAAGGAGCAAAATTGTGTGTTAACAAGAGGAGCTAGACAACCTATTTTTTGATGAAAAACCCTCCTAAAACTTCTACAAGATACTCACGAAATCAGCTCTTGTTGCATTTGTTGCATGCTATACACCAGTTTATTTTTTTCTGCCCGTAAAGTCTAGAATTAAATTTTTTTAAAAAGAACATGTTAGTTGCTATACATATAACAACAACATAAAAAAAAAAAAGTTGTTCTTTCACCCTTGCACAAGGAAGATCTGTTATCATACCTCTATTATTGAAGTGTATTCCACAATGGCAGATTTAAGATCTTTGATATCCAAATCTTTCTGCAAAGGATTGAGGTTGGAAGAGGTAGAGTTGGTGGCACAGAACCCAATGATTAACAAGTTAAACAAGCCGCAGGCACCCAGCTCGGGGTGGGGAGCACTGGGCCCCTGCGCAGCTCAGGCAGGGCGGGGGGGGGGGGGGGGGGGGGGGGGGAGGGAAGGGAGGGGAGGAAAAAAAAATTAAAATTAAAAATCAGGCTTGTCACTTTTCTTGGGTGGAGCCTGCTTTCCCAGGCTGCTGCCAGGCTGCCTACAGGGCTTCCCGCAGAGCCCCCGAGCTGCATGGAACCCAGTGCTTCACTCTAGTGTCAGCAAACGATCTCCTCAAAGGAATTTTAGTTGCTGCTCCCCAAGTCATTTTAAGGCACACTATGCCACCAAATGTCCTACAGCAGCTGGAATTAATGTGCAATACACTGCTGAGGCATGCAAACACCGACACCATTAAAGAGGTGCAAAAGCATTTATTTAAAAGGTACTGTGCGCACATGCCTCTTGTCTACACACAGCCCAAGTTAGATTAATCTAAGTGTAAAGTGGGAAGATTACATTAGGTTGGGTGGCCATTTTTAATGCTATCTAAATCTTCCCGAATGCCCGTATCTAGCGTAGCTGGTCATATCCAGAGAGTAAGTGTAAGTGTATGCCCTTGACAGAATTCTGGTGCTCAAAATCTTTATTAGCTGAGCCAGGGGGGGAAAAAAAAAACAAAACAAAAAAAACCACACACCCTCAAAGCTCTCTTTTCAGTGGAATCCTTATCAAGATGGGAAAGCATATTCACTTGAACTAAAAATCAAAAGACAGATCCCCAAAGGCTTATATAGTTATTTGGCTTTCCTTGTACCTCATTTACAAATAGAGCTATAAACTAGAGCACAGACTGCTTGAAAGATAGCCCCAAAAAAGCAGAAGAAATTATGTTCTATTCTGGGCAAAGGACCAATTTGCCAGGTTTCAAACAATAAGGAACAGTCCACAAAAGTTACTGTTAATTAAACAGAAATCTCCCTCCCCCTTGCCAGAAAAACATAAATGTTATCCTCATCCATGCTTTCCATCTGCTCCAGAGAACGGCTTCTGAAATTTTTCCACCTTTCCTGGAGTCTGTAGTTTTTGTTGCACAGGGACAGTATCTACTTATCCAGAGCCAGATCTCTACCCCTAAATTTTGGACAGCAGTGTCCAGTTCCATTCACAGAGAACATTTATGGGGTAAGGTAATATTGCATAAAAATATTAACATCAAGAGTGTTACCAGAAGACTTGTTTCATTGGCTTTTCCCCATAAATTGAACACCACATTTAAAAAGTTTCAATCTCTAATGTCTCAAAAAAAACCAACCTGGAGTAGACTTGCATCTTTATTCACTGCAGTAGTCTCATAAACATGTATTTGCATCTAAAAGGGAAGGAAACATTTAAGTAGCCTCATGGGCCAGCAGAATTAAGTGCACTATGACAGTCTGGTTCTGTTTAGCTCTATTTCTTGTTTGGAAATATCAGTTACAAGCTTCAGAGATGAGCACCATTAAATTTAATTTTTCCTAGTGTGCCACAAGGTCACAAGTATCCTTGTAGGTCTTCTTGGACTATTATCAGTCCTTCAGTCTAAGAAGGCCATGTGGCAAAAGCCATGGGTTTTCAATGTTGATTTCTGGTCCTTAGTTGCAATAAGCATTAGAAATTAAATGACTCACATTTCTAGGGTCAGAAGGGACCTTGTAGATGAAGTCTGACCCCTACTCTGGGCAGGAAAGAGCACGGGGGTTAAATAACCCCAGCTAGGTGCCTGTCTAGTCTTTCCTTTAATGCCTCTAAAGGTAGGGGAAAGCACCACCTCGCTTGGAAGCCCATTCCATATTTTGGCAACCCTTACCATAAAGAATGTCTTCCTCATGTCCAATCTAAAATCTACTCTCCTTTACTTTGCAGCAGTTATTTCTAGTAACCTCTAGGGGCTCCCTGCCAAACAGAGTATCAGGGAGCCCCTATTCCCTGCTGACCACACCCCCATGATGAGTTTGTAGATAGCCACAAGATCACCTCTCAGCCTTCTCTTGCAGGGGCTAAAGAGATTCAGGTCCCTCAGTCTGTGTTCATAGGATCTTACCTGCAGGCCCTCAACCATGCAAGTAGCCCTCCTCTGAACCCTCTTAAGATTATCCACATCCCTCTTGAAGTGCGGCACCCAAAACTGGACACAGTACTCCAGCTGCAGCCTGACCAATGCCACAGAGGGGAAGCATTACCTCCCTAGACCTACTTGTGATGCACCTACTGATGCAAGAAAGTGTGGTTAGCCTTACTTATTACCTCATCACATGGGCGACTCATGTTCATTTTTGCATCAACCAAGACTCCGAGATCCCTTTCCACTGCTGTAGTACTCAGAATGGTACTTCCCAATCTGTAAGTGTATTGGAGATTCTCTCTACCCAGGTGCAGCACCTTGAACTTATCTTTGTTAAATTGCATCCTATTCTGATCCGCTCACTTCCCCAATCTATCCAAATCTGCCTGGCTTTAATACCTGCCCTCCAGTGTGTTTACTGTACCCCATGCTCATTCTCTTCTCACAAATATTTGCCTGGATGTGCAGTTCAAATAAGCTTTGGAAGGACGTGCCATTCCCACAGACTTATTGGTGGCCATGATTGAACATTTAGAAAAAAGTAATGCAAGGATGTTAAGAGTCTGGGGTGGGAGGAAGGGAAGCCACTGCTGTTTATACTAGTTAGAACAGTCGACAGAAGTATCTACACTTGTGACTCATCAGATCTGTACTATAGACAGACAGGCTGGGGGAGGGGGGGGGAAAATAAAAACTGTATAGCTTCCGGACAGTCAGCTATTAGACCAGAGGAAACTGACTTTTTTTGAAGCCTGTTTGAGCAACAGTCATGAAGGTAAAAGTAAGGATACACTTACTTGGAGCTCAGATACATTCTTGGCCAACTCCAGAATCTTTTTCTGAAGGCCATCAGCATCCAAAGCATTCTTAATATTCTAATAAAAAAAGCAGACTGTTATAACAACTAGTTTAGGAGAGTTACTGTATCAGTGTGGAGGAGCTGAACAAGAACACAAGGAATAAGATCTCCTCCTCTAAAGCCATAGCTTTTTGATTCACTCCTCTAAATAATTCCATATACATGCAAACCCTGCCTTCCTCCCTCCACCCCCAAATATACTTACATCTTTTAAAAAAGGCAGCTACTATATACCCTACAATAGGGGAGAATTTACTTTTAGTGTTGCTATTTTATGTCTCTATACCCTTAGAAACCTTTCATTAGTAAAGGAAGCACACCATGAACTTGCCCCATTCAGTGCTCTTAGGATTTTAGTACCTCTCCTCTTTGTCCTCTGGTCCCTCCCCACTCAGCAGCTCCCAAAACTGAAATGGTACAATCCAGAGAAGTTTCTAGGCTCTGAAACATTAGAGGAAAGCCTTCAACCCACAACATGAAAGCTATTCTTAGGAGGTGTGAGAATGACTCATATCTAGAAGAACTGTGACATTCCTGTTGACCATCTGGAGAAATGCATAAGACAATTCATTAAGACACAGATTCTGAATCAGGGTATTGTGGTACCCTAGGGTGCCTTAGTATATGGTTAGCACTATTTAGGCAAAGCTACACATGCATTTGATCTGGGATCAGTTTACTCACAAGTAAACTACTTACAAGTAAAACACCCAGACAGGCATCTACACATGCAGGGAAGCAGGAGCAGATTTGCTGCTAATGGCAGCAATCTGCTCCCACTTCCTAGGGTGCTGCTTCAGCCACCACTAGGAGGGGCTCTGGGTACTAGGTCAGGGAGGACCAGAGGCTGGGACATTACACCGTGCCCCCAGGGGCTGCCTGCTGCCAGGGTGGGACAATGTTTGGACAGCCCCATGCTCTGATCTGCTGGTGGGGCAGGTAGCAGTGAGCTAGCTTCTAGCTGCCCCACCAGCAGATTGGGGCATATAGCTGGGACCTGTCTTTGACCAGAACGGTTCCCATTCCCCATCCCACACACAAGGCAGAGGCTGAGGAGCCCGATTCCCACTCAGCTCCATAAGGGCACAGCTGGGTGGGGAACAAGCTCCCCAGCCTGTTTCCTGCCCAGTTCTGTGCTTACAGAGCTAAGCAGGGAACAGGCTCCCCAGTTCCTGGCAGCAGGGAGCTCACAGTGCTGGCTCCACTGTCACCAAGGTCTCCCAGCTCTGGCCCCTTGACTGTGGAGCTGGTGTTGGGAGATGGGGAGCAGTGGCTGGCAGACCCTTAACTGCAATTTTGGAACCGAGGGGCTTGGAGCTGGTTGCTGCTGGAGCAGGGGGACAGTCCTTGCCTGGGCTCCACTGGCAGAGCCCCTCCCAGGAGTAGACAGCTCCTAGGGGCAGGGAGCAAATCTCCTGCCCTCTGGTGGACAGCTGACTGGGAACAGATTTGCTCCTGGCTAGGCACCTATACAAGTGCTACTGAACTGTTATTAATTGAAAGTAAATTTGCTATTTGTATTTTCAGGTAGCAAGTTTAGTTGCTATTAGCAAGGTTTACTACATAGAATGTATGTGCACATGTAGATGCACATGCTTACTGCACAGTAAACTACACTACTGTGCAGTTAAGGATCTTGTGTAGACATGCCCTTTGATATGTAAACAAATTCACAAAATAAACCCAGACATTGCAAATAGAAAGCTATAGTTTTAAAGACTTTCATCTATGAGTTCTTCGCAACAGGAGAATTGTTCTAGTATTTTTCCAGGGTCAAAAAACAAGAGCTAGTATTTTTCCAGGGGGTGCCTCAAGTCTAACAAGTGCTATCCTGAGCCTAAAAAGGTTAAGAACCACTGAACAAGTGTCAAAGCTACAAAAAACAACAGGTTTCCCATTTCCACACAACTTTATTTCCGTTTGTGCGCTATTTCTTATGGACCGTCATTCCCAAAGTATTTTAACTCATTTTCTCCACCCCTCTCCTTTCATAAACAAAACCATTATTTTTTTTTTTTTTCTTTCATACACATTGTACCTCTTCTTGAAGATCAGAAATCTTGAGTATGAGACACTGATTCTCTTTTTCCTGGTTAAGTCAAGAAAAACAAAAAAAGGTCAGTCTGTCCTATTTTAGTGGGAGACTTCCTTAAAACATTTGAACTATTACTAGGGTACCATAGCTACTTTTACAAATTAATGCTCTGCCTTGATGAACTTGTAAGCTTTTTCTCAAATTAAGTCAAGGAGCCAAAAAAGATAGGCCCATAACTGTATATTAAATATTATATGAACTGTTGTAATAGAGCCTTGGGGATTTAAAAATCAGAGAAAACCAGGATCTCCAGGATAGAGAAAGTTCAACCCTAAATATCTCTCTCTCTCTTTTTTTTTTTTAAACTATCTTGGCTTCACTGAAAATTTTCCAGTTTACATCAGCACAAACAAAAGAAGAGCATTTTATATAAAAGTTACATATGGAATTTGGAGCTTTTATGTTCTACTCCTAGTTATGCTGCTAGTATACAGCACTAGGTGTTAAGTCACAAAACCAACCCCTTTCAGCAACTTTTTAATTCAGATGGTCTAATGAGCAACAAGGCTCCAAAAATAGGAAGGAAAAAAACCTTAAACTTCAAGCATTGTACTCCAGATTCGGAGGTAGCAGAGAGGCAGTTAGTACAAGATAGGTTTCCTCTCAAAAGCCACATGACCTAGTGGCAATAAGAAGAGAACATGATTTTATATGTTAGACAGTTCACCCCAGGCATTACAGCATGCTACTTTTACAGAATTCTAAGAGCACCTACAAGCTGCTTATTCTGGCTCAGAAGTTTGTGTCTCTTCTCTTCCAAGGAGTTCAGGTTACTTTTCATTTCTTCCAGTTCCTCCTTCAGTGAATTTGTTCTCATAACAGTCTGCTGGGCACTATAAGAAATAATCTAGCATAAGAGAGAGTAGAACAGCCACTGTATTGCCTTATATTCTTGCTTATCCACTTAAAGACATCTGCTAAATATGTATCAGTTGGGATTAAACCTGGACTTTTTGGCTAGTGCACCATCCTAGATTTTTTCCAGTCTTCACCAAGGCCAACCACCATTACCATATTTACTGAAATAGAAGGTGAGGTCCCTCCTCATTCAGCATGGGGGGGCCTCTAGTATTAGAATCCAGTATGGGTCAGGCAAGCAGCTGCTGCAGCTCTGGCAGGACCAGGGTAGCAGGCAGTGTGCACAGGAGAGAGTGTGGAGAAGGTGGAACATGAAGGAAAAGGTAGCAGGGAGATTGCAGGGAAAAGGACATGGCAATGCAGCACAGGAGGCAGCATGGGGGCAAGAGCAAGGAGTGGGGAGGCAGGTGGGACAGGAAGCACAGCGAGGGGAGCACAGTACATGGGGAAATGCAGGTGAAGGGATGCACAAAGCAAGGGAAGTTTAGAGAAAGGGACATGTGGAACAATGGAAAGAGGAACAGAGTGAGGGGAGTGCAGGGCAGGGGCATAGGGAAGGAAGGGGCACAGAGCATCAGGCAAGCTTCAGAGGCTCTAGCCTCAACTCTAGCTGGGGCTGGAGGCTGAAGCTGGAGCTGCTGTGACTGCCTGGCACTCCATGGCCCCAGCAGAAACCAAGCAAGAGCAGCTGCAAAAGGTAAGGGGGTGGGGGACAGGTACAAGAAAGGGCATGGAACAGGTTGCCTGCCCCCTAGCTACTTCTTTCCTTGTGGTAGTGGTGGGAGGGACAAGTTTAAAATGATCCTCTAATAACTAGATTCTAGACCTGGAAAATGAATATTCCACACTTATAATCTAATAATTGGGGGGTAGTCTTAAATTCAAATAAATGTGGTATTTCCAGTTAGCCAAGGAAAAAGGATTCATTCATTTAGCCACACTTACTTCAGTTAGTTCATTGTAACTAGTACCAAATTTCAAGTTAGCATGCATAGACAATACTTTCCTAGTGACCACAGCAGCTATCAAAGTCTTGCTTTTGCCTAAAGGACGTAGGCCATCACATGTTCTACATTCAGGAT
The DNA here is from genome assembly GCF_052110815.1 of Crocodylus siamensis. Classification (NCBI taxonomy): domain Eukaryota; kingdom Metazoa; phylum Chordata; order Crocodylia; family Crocodylidae; genus Crocodylus; species Crocodylus siamensis. The sequence continues at coordinate 124,120,621 of NC_143398.1, read as the reverse complement.
GCACAAATATAATCTCACTAGCTCCTCTTCTCCTCCAAAGGAAGGCCACTCATATGATTGGGAGCCTCCGTGGCCAGCCCCATGAGGAGAGGCTGAGGGACCTGAATCTCTTCAGTCTCCACAAGAGGAGACTGAGGGGGGGCGGATCTTGTGGCTGCCTACAACCTTATCAGGGGCCAGCAGCAGGGACTCGGGGAAAATCTGTTCACCAGGGTCCCCCTTGGAGTCACCAGGAACAATGGCCACAAGCTGAGGGAGGATAGGTTTTGGTTAGATATTAGGAAGAACTGCTTCACAGTAAGGGTGGCCAGAGCCTGGAATGGGCTTTCCAGAGAGGTGGTGCTCTCACCTTCCCTGGAAATCTTCAAGAGGAGACTGGATAGGCACCTGGCTGGGGTCTTATGACCCCTCCCACCCCCAGTGCTCCTTCCTGCCCATGGCGGGGGGTCAGACTAGATGATCTGTCTAGGTCCCTTCTGACTCATTAATTCTATGATTCTTGCAGCTAGCTCTGAACAGTAGGTCCTTGAGAACATTGCCAAAATCCTTTGTTGTACTCTGCATACCCTTCATGGGAGAGCAAAGCCCGACTGTATAGAATGGCTGCCTAGGTTTCCCCATAAAGCCCTGATGAAAGATTGGCTGCATAATGGCTGTGGCCTGTTGCTGCAGATGCAAAGATTACGGAGTGTACTGTATCAGAGGAAAGTCAAATGTGTTACAAGATGCAGAGCTGTGCTTTCAATACTGATGAGCCTCTAGGACACAGCAATACCATAGGGCAAGCAAGATGATCCAATATTTCTTCAGGTTTAAAAGCTGTCATGTTCATAGTCAAGCTACTGGGCAATCAGAATAGACAAGTGAACTCAAAAAGGTCTTGGCTTGTGTTGTTAGCACATTTTAGAAGTATCCCACAAAGTTATACATTCACAAATTGATAGGCTAAAGTCAGTGACTGGCAGTAATACAGAAGTCATAGTGGGCTTTTTTAAGCATCTCTTTTTAAAGACAGACTGCATTGTCCACCACCCCACCAAGTCTTCAGTGAGGGGAGGCTAGATTAAGATTGAATAACATCATTTGTGGGAGATACAAGCACAGTTGGGACAATCACTAAGAATCTGAAGTGTGCGCACACGCATGTGTGCAGGCAGCCAAGAGTGTGCACCCTTAATTGTAAATAATTCAAAGTAGATGGCAGAATTCAAGAACTTCACATGGAAATTATAGCCAGTACTATTTCTAGTTAAATGCACTTTTGGAAGAAAATAGTTGAATCAACTCCCCACCCATGAAAGGCTTTCTAATCCTTCCCAGTCAGTGCTTTATCACATCTAAACATCTGGGGAGTATGTCACTTCCTTTCAGTTTAGGATTTTAAATACTTCTCATGTTTAGGCTAAGTGGTAAATACACCCCTCCCCACCATACATGCACAGTCCAGTTGGTCACCATTAAACTTTGGCTATTGCTTTTCAATGAAGTTGTGATCAAATTTACCTTTTCACTTGATTATGCAGTTCCTCCAAGTCTCCCATTAGCCTGTTGTTAGCCTCCTCCATGCTTTCCAGAGCCAGCTTTAATTTGCTGTTCTCTTCTTGAAGTTTTTGGTTGTTAAATTGAAGGTCTGCTACACAGGTAATCAAGTCAGAGGTCTCTCTGGATTCATTAAATAAAAACCCAGTCAATCACATTTCTACCTTCTTCTTGGTATTTGTCTTCAAGCAAGCTAACCAGTGACTGCAAGCTCACCAGTGTGACACTGACCCTGCAATGCTCTTTTTCTGGAAGATTGCAGGCAAATCACTCTCTGGCTCATATGTCCTGATCATACGCAGACTGCACTTACGATGCAAGTCATTCCATTAGTCTGAATGGGACCACTGACAAACATGTTTAAGTATTTGCAGATTAAGCTAGTCTCTCCTTTAATTAGCCAGTTTTCTTGCAACAACAGCAACTTGTAGTTATTGAAATTTTTCCCTCACCCCCATTTAAACTTGCAATGAAAAAAGAGAGTTATAACTCAGGGAAAATTTCAAATGACTACGACTACGGCTACCGTATGCTTGAACTATGACAGGAGATGTGATTGAAAAAAGCATAAATTTTGAATTTTTAGTTGAGACATCCTAAGCATCTGGGGTTCCCCTAGCAATGCAACCCAAGTCAGAAGGACAACAGTAAGAGTTCACAATAAAAAAAAGAAGGGATAGAATTTCAGGTACTGATCACATGTTTTGCACTAGTGTCAAATAACTTGAATTTAAGAACTGAAGTAGATTGATCATACTGTCAGTGATGTCAAACAAAAATATATATATCAGTCAAGTAAGTAGTATAAGAGAAATTCCAAGAGAAGTTACAATAAGGCACACGAAAGTGTCAAGAAATAACAAGAACCAGAAACAGTTTTTGCATGTTCAAGACTACAGCAAGAAAGAAAAGGAATGCACTTCTGACAGAATGATTCTGAGCTCAATAGATTGCAGGCTTATGAAAAAAACCCAGGGCATTTACTTTGAAAACCATGAGTGAACTTACAAGTCTCCTTTAGATGCATCTCCACCAAAGGCCTCTAAGCTTCCTGATGTAACATTCAGCCTAACAGAAGCCTTTTTTGCTGAAAGAAATTTTATTCCAGTTATAGTTTAGAAAGAAGGAGTGCCACTTCCTTTCTAAACTATCCTAGAAGACGACTCTTGGCCCGCGTAACTTAAGTATGACATAATAATACAGTAAGCAACCCAGAGTTTTTCTACACAATGTGTAACCATCTTTGGGATACAAACAAGCCACAGAAATGTTATGCATTATGCACAGTACAACTTTGTGGCTTGTTTGTATGTCTTAAACTGAAGGCATAGCAGCCAGTGCCCAGCTGAGTGTTAGGATCAGGCATAGGGTATCCCCAGGGACTCGGACATAGCTGTCCCTTATGTAATCAGGCTGCAGGCAAAACCAATTCCTGGACCCTGTATCCCTGCCCAACCCTGGTGGCAGATGGGGGACACCACAAGCGCAATATCAGGGAGCATCCATCTCCCCAATCTGAGGCTCACTGCACCTTAGACAGCAGGTATACAGCTGGGCTGCATACACATTTAAGGGTCTTGATGTGTGTCAGTACCCTGGGATTAGGGAACCTGTCCCTAGTCGAGGTTCCCCATGCACCAGGGATGGCAGAAAAAGTCACCTGTGCAGCCCAAGTGCAGATGTGATTTTCAGGTCTTGTCAGGATGGATCCCTGGGATCAAGGAGAGGCCCCTTCATTTTAGAGTCCCAGAGTATGGGGACCTTTAAAAGCTGCGAGTACAGCCGAGTTGCACATACGGTTTTCCAACACCCCTGGCTCATGGACACCCTGGGATCAAGGAGGCTCTCCCAAGCAGGGTTCAAATTATGGGGGAGCTTATGGGGGGGCTTAGCCCCCCCATAAGAGACAAGAACCCCCATATAAGATTTGAAAACCATAGCCTGGGGGGTCTCCAACTTTCATTATGACATTATGATGGGCAGCCTGATTTTTTTTGCAGACCCCTCTCCTCCTCCGCCTCTCCCAAGAAGAGTCAAAGTATAATTTGAACCCTGATTCCCAGTCCTGGCAATTACTCCATTGTGGCTTCATCTGGGCTGCATGCAGTTTTTACATGTTGCAGTCCATGGGAACACTGGGACTGGGAAGCAGCAGCAGCCTGATCTCGGGAATCCAAGGTGTGTAAAATCTCAGCAGGAACAGGGTTTAATGTCCCCAGTGGGCCAAGTCCTTCAGCTCCCCCTCCTGGAAGCCTCTGATCTGCTGTATCCACCAACCCAGCCAGAGCTGCCAAGCTTGGAGATTTGGCAATCTGCTGATTATCCATATAGTGGGGGCTGTGCTGGGGACCAAAATTTCAGACCCTGGTTCAGTCCCCAACCTCAGCTAACAACTGGGCTGCTTGTTGGGCAGCTGCTTGGTGGGCACCCAGCTTCCAGCTTGTTGGAGCAAGGTGATCCTGGTATCAATCTCAGGCACCCCCTGCACTGGCAAATAGGATGTGCTATTTTCCAATCACACCCTGTCATGCATGTCTAGCACAGCAGGAGGCATGACAACTGGTACTGCAGATCAGACCCCATCACACCTTTAAATGAGTATGTCAGCTATCCAAGAATAAAAAAAATTGTGTAATCTGTACCTGCTGGAATGATTTCATGCAATTTCAAGTCAGAGTCTTCCATACTTAGAGTTATTTCCTTGGTGGCATCACCTTCCCTGAAACAAAACAAGCATTTCAATTACTCAAAACCTATTTACACCTGCCCTGCCCACTTACACAGCTTAGGTTTAAACACATTTTTTCTTGTGGACTCATTGACTAATTTGTGACTACAGTGTGGCTTTGTTTTAGGATTCTCTGGCATGCAGTTACCATGATTTTCATTGTCTTGTCTCTATAGGTACTTTATGGTATTAGAGGATAAGACCAACTTACCATTTTCTTCTGCAGTCTTCAATCCACTCTTTCATGGTTGCATGAAATGTTTCAAAGTCCATTGAAATATCCCTTTTATCAGGATCAAGCATATTACATAACTCTTCAAGACCACTGTCATCCGACCCCCGGCTAGTTGTATGCCTCATATAATCAACTATTGTGGAAACTGTTACTTTTCCTAGAAGATGTAGACAGATTATACACCATATTTAAAAAAGGCAAGATAGACTTATCACCTAGGCAAAGCTAATAAGGCCACTGCCAATACATTCTCCAGAGGCTTGCTATTCTAGGGATGCTACAGCACAGATGTCATCTTGAGAAGCGATAGACCAGCTACAGACAATAGACATCCCAGCATGACATGGAGAAGTAGGCACTAGGCCTGTGCCAAAGCAGCTAGTATTTGTTTTGTATTTGGCAGACAGTCATTTGAGTTGCGATTCAAATCACTGTCCTGAATCTATTTGGCCAAATCTCCAAAATCACAGGCCTCATCCCCTGCCTATTCTCCCAGCTCTGTCAATTGTTGCCCTGCCTGGTCCCAGCATCCCAGCTCTTTAAAAAAAGCCCCACACCCACCAGCTCCCTACTGCCCTGCACAGAGGGGCTCTGCCATGATGTGTTTATGTCTGTGCCTGTTTTTTTAAAGGAATGCTGGGGCCGGGTAGGGCAGCCATTGATGGGGCTGGGAGAGCAGGCAGGGGATGGGGCCTGGCAGGGGTCGCCTCCTCCAGCCCCAACCCCTTCTGCCCCCTACTTACCATCGCAGAGTCCCTGTGGCAGGGAGTGGGGACTGCCTGAATCTCCAAATTGATTCAGACCTTTTTATTGGTCTCCCAATTTGATTCAGATTTGGAGATTTGGCCACCAAATTGGACTGAATCTGCTTCAAATTGAAACATCGGCACCCACTGCTTTGCACAGTCCTAGTAGAGACCATGCAAAAATTTTGGCTTTAGACCCAGGGATATTCCTGGGGTGAATTCCTGGCCACAATTAAATCAAACAATTTAATCTTTTCCATTTCATTTTTATGATTTCACACCAACATGACATGTCTCTGCCTCTTAACATGCAAATCTACTTTCCTGCCCCCACTCCCCTACACACACCTTAGATGAAACTTAGAATCCCGATGTTAAGCAATTATAACTGAAGTGGGGAGCAATTTTTTTTTTAAATGGAAGATGCTTAATAACTAAGTCTTAAATTTTACAAGAAAAAGTCAAAATTACATTTCTTGCAATATTTCAAAGAGATGCATGGAAAGACCCCATCCACTAGAAGGACATTGGCATTTTTCTCCCTTTTTCTGAAAATAAGTTTCAGGAAAGATGTTTTCCAACAAACTGTTTATCAAAATAATTTTTGTTAGGTAAAAATAATATAATCAGCTTCAAGTAGATGACTAATATCCAACTCTACAAAACCAGGACTTTAAAGAATCATGTTCCTTCCCTACCACAGCTATAACACCTTTCAGAGAATCAAACTCCGTTTCACAAATATTTAGTCACAGGCATGTAAGTGCCCTAGTCTTTTAGATGAGGAACAAAAGCACAAAGCAGATTGGGGACTGTCAGTTTCCCACACAACTTTATCCCTAGTTCAGCCACAAGCATCTCATCCCCAAGATTTCAGGTTACAATTTAGAAAACAACTTTCTGCATCTTTTGCTGTGCATGTATGCACCTTTAGCAGCCATAATAAAATGAAAATCTTGACATTTTACTGAGCAGAAAAGACCATGAAGCCAGTAGTAGCATACCTTTACATTCTGTGTCACAGGCATAGAAGATAGTAGTCAGCAAGTCTTCTTCACAGATCAAGCTCACATTATAAGTATCATCAGCTTTATTTTCTAGTGATGACCTCCATCCTATGGAGGAGAGACTTAGAGTCTGCCCACATTTTTATTTCATTTCTTTTTAAAAGTTACTGTGATCAACATTCAGGAACTTTTTTTTTTTTTAAAATAGCATAATCTTATCATAGAAAGTTAGGGGTAGAAGGGACCTTGGGAGGTCAACTAGTTAACCCCCCTACTCAAAGCAAGACCAGCCCCAACTAGATCATCCCAGCCAAAGCTTTGTCTAGCCAGGGTTTGACATCCTCCAAGGATGGAGCTTCCACCACCACCCTGGGTAACTTACTCCAGTGTCTTACTACCTTCCTAGTGAGAAAATTCTTCCTAATATCCAACTTAAACTTCCCTTGCTGCAACTTGAGACCATTGCTCCTTGTTCTGTCATCTGCCACCACTGAGAACTACTCCAGATGTGGCCTCACCAGTGCTGAATAGAAGGGAATAATTAACTTTCCTTGATTTGCTGGCAACACTACTACCAATACAGCCCGGTATGCTGTTCGCCTTCTTGGCAACAGGGGCACACTGCTGGCTCATATTCAGCTTTATTGTGCACTGTAACCCCCAGGTCCTTTCCTGCTGAGTTTCTGCCCAACTAGTCAGCCCCCCACCTATACTGGTATATGGGATTGTTCTGTCCCAAGTGCAGGACTTTACTTGTCCTTTTTGAATCTCATGAGATTCCTTTTGGCCCAATCCTCCAATTTGTCTAAATCACTCTGAATCCTAGCCCTACCAGCATATCTACTACTTCCCCTTCTTAAACTAAAATCTCTGAACATACTATGTAAAACTAAGGCTTTGACCTTGTAACTTACAATTTGCACATAAATCTTCCAAAATCAGGGTCTTTCCCTGTATTGTAACTCACAAGTCTGGAAGTGAATACACTTCAGGTGGAAAGCAATACATTTGAGCAAGTTGTATGGACGAAAGGACTCCACACTCTTCTTTTATGAAGAGGGGAAAGGGTTGCAGAACAGAGTTGGGCAAATATCTGATAGTTTTGGTCCATTGGAGAATGTGGAGGAAAAGTTATTAGAGCCAAAGCAATATTGTTTGGGTTTTTCCTTTACCCTTTTTTTTTTTTAATTTAGAAGTTTCATTAATAAAATGAAATGTTACACAAGGAGAAAAAAAAAGCAGCATTGTTCTGAAAAACATTATTTTTTGACCAAAACAGTTTGAGACTATATCAATTTTTGGTGAAGGTTTGCCTTGGTTCAGATGAACCTACAGCAAGGTAAATGCTTCTGCAAGGTTGTGTGTAAAAATGTGCATCAACTAAACAGTAGGAAATCTAGATAGTTTGTTGCAGGTATCTGTGGTTTGTTTTTACCTCTTTCATCCAAGGAAAATTTCTTTGAAAAAGGAGACAGGAATACAAAATCTCTTGTCTTTTGATCAGTTGTTAAGAAATGCAAGTTAGGACTTGATGTCAGGTAATTCATTTCATGAGTTAGGTCTTTATATTCGGAGTTGGAGGCTGCAGATGACCAACTGCCAGGATTGTCCTCTCTAGCTGGGAGAATAAGTGGAGAACAGCTCTCACTAAGGCAGATTAGTCTCCGTGGCTTGCCGCTGCACTCTTTACTTTTAATGAGGGAATTGGCTGCTTTCCCAGGATAGAAGTCAGAGACATCTCTAAAACTAGGGGATATAGCCTGTAAGTATGGAGAGAAAATATTATTCTTATTAGGACTTCTGGAACATGGCATACCATCATAACTTTTAAAAGTCCTTTTTTTCAATAGCTCTTCTAGATTTTTCCTGGCATTATTCTGTGGGCTATCAAAGTTCCTGGACTGAAATTTGGGGATCTGTAGAACAGGATTTGAGAATTGGTCCATCATCTGGATAGTTTTGATCTTTCGGCAAATACTGTCCACCGGATTATGACGTTTTGTCTGTGCCATTTTCAGACAGTGTTGGTGAATGAATATCCCTCTTGAACAGTCACTGAAAGAAAAGGGCCAAGACAGAGATTAAATACTGATTTAAGTACATAGTTTGCAGCAGTCTAAGAGATGGTATACAAAACTTGTTATGGTAGCACTCAGAAAATTCTTGGATAACATCAGCATGGTTCTGCAAGTCTGCAGCCACTCTGTTTAAATTATTAATTTTAGGTAGAGAGTCGATTTAAAAAAAACAAAACAAAATACACACAAAAACCCACCACTTCTGAAAATTTAGTACTTTAACTTAAAATTAAAGCTTGATTACAGTTGATTAAAGAAAACCTTTCAGTTGATTAAAAGAAAATATCTAAGCATGTTTCCCTTATTTGATTATTGGAGGATCATCTTAAATTCATCCCCATTACCAATGCATTGGGAAAAGCAGTGGTAGGGGCCCTTGGTAGACAGTAGGGATCTGGCATCAGGGTCACAGCTCATATTTGACCCACTCTCTTATATTTGATTCCAAGACAAGGGGCTCCTCCCTCCTCCCATGTTAAGTGGGGGGAGAAGGGGGATGGGAAGAAATCTCATTTTGGAATTAAGTTATCACTTTACGTTTATTTAAGATGTGCATGTTTTCAGATGTCATCTTCAGAAGATAACCTTTTCCCACTTAAAGAAATTATTAGCTCTGATTTTCTTGTCATTCCTAATCTAATCAAGCTGTTTGCTGAAACTAAGCTGTCCTAATCTCTCAAACTTCTATTTGTAAGGGAAAAATGTCTCCACTGCTATCTATGATCTAGCCCTTTTCCTGCTCCCACATGCACTCTTAAAAGAGACCCCCATCAATTACACATGTAGAAATACTGGCATGGACAAAACATCAGCCACCAGTAGCATCTGGCTGCTTGGTTCAGATCCGAACTGAGCATGTTAGACAACATATGCCAGTAGCTGCCAAGGTGTTGTTAACTGGAACTATAAGGCTTCTGGCAAGTTTAAAATAAAGCTTATAACATACCCTAAAGTTCCTATAGTATTGAAACTCCATAACATGAGGGTATACCCATGTAGCACATAGCCCTGTGTGGAGCTAAACACTGCCTCCCACCCACCCAGGGGCACACTGTAAAAATGTAACATTTTCAGAAATTCCCCAAGAACTGTTTACAAAGGTATTTTGGTATTTTGTATTACAAATAGATGCTTTGAAAATTCCACTAGTACCTCGAACTCCCATATAAAGTCGCTCTTGTTGGTAGGGGTGCACCGATTCAGATTCTGGGGGCCGATACTGATAGCTGAGTTTTAAGGAGGCATATCGACCAATTTCTGATATGCAGCCTAGCAGCTTGAAGAGCTGTGCCCAGCTGTTAAGTCTGTTGTGGTGGATGGGGAAGGGGGGGGGGGGGGCAGATCAAAGGCCCCTGCAATGAGGAAGTGCTGGGGCAGGTGCTGCCCAGCTGGGGTGAGGTGGGAATGGGATGAAGCCTTGACTTGTCCAGGGGGTGCAGGGGTGGGGGAGCTGCTCCCACCACTGCAGTCACCCCAGGAGGGCATGGGGGGGGGGGGAAGGCATGTGTCCCCCAGATCTGCACAGAGCAAGGCAGGCTGTAGCTGTGGGCTGGGGTTGCACCAGGCTCTTCCCAGAAGGGGCTGGGCCAGGCTGTGCTTGGGGCAAGCAGCAGTGGTGCTGAGAGGGGGCTAGCCACCCCAACATTTGCCATCGCCCACCCAACTCCCCAACCACTGGGAAGAGCCTGGTACAGTCCCAGCCCCAGCTTGCAGCAGCAGCCCACCCTGCCCATGCCCTGCACAGATCCAGGTGCACACACACCTCCCCATACCTTCCCAGGGCGTGTGCAGCAGCAGCAGCAGCAGCCGCCCTGCCCTGCTTCCCTATACTCCCTGGATGAGTCATGACTCTGTCTAGTGCCCATCCCGCTCTGACTGGGCAGTGCCTGCCCCAGCCCCACTCCCTCCCTCACCACAGGGGCCTTAATCTGCCCCACCATGCCCCTTCAGACATATCAGATTGCATGCATCTTGCCAAGCTGCCAGGCTGTGCTCCTTGCTGCCTACCTGTTGCACTGCAGCTGCACGGGCATTTAAATCGGTCAAAATATTGGCCACATCAGGCTGATTTCTGATACAGTCAGTTTTCTTTGTATAGGTGCAGATCCAATATCAGACCAGTGTATCAGTGCACCTCTACTTGTTAGTTATGTTAGAGACAAATGTATTTTTGTGTAGGTAGTAATGAGACTAAGTTGGGCAACTTTTTCTCTAGATATTAAAATAATCCCACAAACACACAACCCAACCCAGATTCATATTAACAGCATTTCTTCCACAAGACTAACAATAACAAGCTTTCTTATCCAAAGTAAGATTTTAACTTTAAAAAAAAAATGCAAATCCTTACTTTAAGATAGAGTTGGACTAAGTCACAAAACTTATGGCACACAATTGTCTGCACTGACAGATGACTGAGATCTCTTCTACACCTATGCTAAATACCGTAATGCATCTACAAAAATTTGGAGTTTACCAAAATTAAAATCTTGTTATTAAGAAGCTACCTAGTAAATAAGGAGAAGGGAGGGGGGTGAAGGGAATGGGGAATTAAAGGGCACCAAAATATTTTCCCCCTATTTATGTAGAGCTATTATTTTCCCAAAAATGATCTGAGCATAGTTTGTACCGATCACTGTAAACCGTTTCAGATCATATCCACCAAAATAATCCTTTAACATTAAAAACAACCCCACATTTTAAGCACTTAATGCTTCAGAACACAGGGATAAAACAGGGTTGGGACACCAGACTGGTAAGACCTGAAAGAGTAATTTTCCAGAATTATAGTTAACCTATTATATCAGAGTTCACATGTTCCCATTAACAGAACATTTTAAAGGAAAAAGGCCACTTTGAAGGCAAGGAATATAAAAGTCAGCATTAGATACTGTATTAAAAGCTGTTTATTTGATAACTCAGAACTATAAACTTTCCTCTTATTAAAGTGAGACTTTAGATTCTAAAAAACAAATGTCTACCTCTTTATCAAATGCACTTATCCAGTGTTGCAGCGTACTGAGAATTGCAGATTTTTTTCCCTTCCCTAAAAGATAAGCTTTAATCCATTGCGGTTATAGTTAAAAATCACATGTCAAAAACACTGAATTTTCAAGCACATATACATCAAACCAAAACAAAAGGAATAGACACTTCCAACTTTGACAAACTTTTTCCAAGTCTTCCTTCACAAGAGTCCTGGAGAAACTTTCCATGATCTAATACTTACAGCTGTATGTAACTAAAAAAGACATCCCTCTTTCATCCTTTTAAAACTTACATAAGCCAACAGGATCCATTTTAACTGTTCCTCCTAGAAAGGAAGAAAAATGGAGCTGATTAGGGTTGATTGCTACCTCTAGTTAGATTAGCAGAGAAGTGGAATAGCAGTTTAAAAGACACACCTGTTGCTGTCTGCCTGCATTCTCAGTGGTTAACAGGTGTGTAGAGTTACCTACCATGCATTCACCTTCCATTGCCTCGGTCCTCGCTTCATTTCTAATAGTTTCATTCACTGCAACTGCTAGGTGGATCCCTATGACTACCTAACTGCAGCCTGAAATCTTACATTTAAAGCAGGGATGAAATTGAACTGTAGCTCACTGTAGTTGGTGATATTCATTTATTTTGCCACTTCTCCTTGCAGTTGTAAAGAACTTGGGCACAGACCTTAATTAGAGATCTGCAGAGCCCCAGACACCTTTCACTCAAGTGACTCTTGTCAACAGTTTGATGACAGAAACTAAAGTCTGGCTGGGAACTGCAGGGACATTACATGAGGGCTTCTGTCATTGTGAGATGATGCCTCCCTAAGGCAAGGGTGGATAGTGTAGGGAGAGTTTGTTGTGAAAAGCCTGCAAAGAAGAATTTTTTCAATGATTTTAGTTGACCTAATAAAAGACTTTGGATTTACCCAAAGAACCTTGTCTGTAGACGGAAAGATTCAGTCTTCAGGAGGGCTAAGCCTCCCATGGGTAATTCATTCACAGTCAAATTACTTTGCAACTGCAATTACCTATGGTTAACACAAAGGCATTTCAGAGGCCAGGTGAATAAGCAGCAAGGGGATCATAATAGGTCAGGTTGAGAGGAAATTAGACACAGCAGGCTCCCTTGTGCAGGCTGTTTGAGGAAAATCACCTCCTGAACTGTCAGAGATAATTTTAATTTGAGGGGACTCACAGGCAGGGGGTGTTCCCAGAACCTTGTCAAAAGTTCTGAGAGCAAGGCCACGCTCTGAAGTTAACAATCTACAGTTTTTTCTGCCAAGCTGGGTTTGATTTTTGTTGTGCAGTATATATAAGAAATTGTTTCTCAATATATCTGAGAAATCAAAAAACCCCCAAAATTGGATGATGTCCAGTTCATTGAAGCTAAATATTCAAAAATCCAGTTCACTGAAGTCAAACTCCAATTTAAATAGCATATCCATCCTTCTAAGTGGGTGCTTCGCCATATAACGGCAACAATAATTTAGAAACTAATATCCTGAATTCTTTAATTCTGCTCACAGCTGCTGCTGCAGTTTCTATTTTCATTGAGAGTTAAAATAATAACATGGGGAGAGACTTCCACTAATTCTCAGAGAATGCTTCCTTGAGCACCTGTTCCAAAATTCCCTGATTGGATCCCAAAAATACCAAACAGTTTAGGTACAACACAACCAGGCTGAAATGTATGTATAATTTTATTATCTGAAAGCATCATTTAGGGTTAGTTACTTACCAGACTATGCAAGACTTATGATTTCTACCTCAAGAAGAGAACCAACTTGATCAGCTTCCCATGTTTCAAACACAAATTTATAGTCATCATTCAGAAGGTGTATTAGGGAAAAAAATACTTCATGTAATGATGTATCCTAGAATCAAATACATTTTTAAAAAGTACACAGTGTTCTTCATTTTCAAGAGAGATCTGCAATTATTAAGGGGCAATTTTTTCAAGTGACTCCCTCTGATTTAGGAGCTTAAACCCATTTTCGAAAATGATTTAGGCACTCAGGAGCATAAATCTCATTAAATGTCAACGTGACTTAGGATATTAATTGCCTAACTGTCTTTTGAAATGGAACTTAAGCTCTTAAGTGGTTTAGGCAGTTCTGAATATTTTACCCAAAGTCTTTATTCTTGTCCATTTAAAAATGTATGCTATAGTAAAAATTGTAGTAGATGGCCATATGCTTTGTGAACTTCTCTGATTTGACATTCTTTGATATAAATGGGCCTCAGGTGCTTTATTCTACAAAGCCTTTAAGTAGCTCTTTCAGGTAGAGCACTAATGCTTGACTTGCCCAATTACCCCTTAGCTCTTCAGTGTCGTTAGGAAGTATGTGCCATTCATACCACTCTTCCTTCAATCTACCGGATGGATTTCTTATCTGACTCTATGGCTCAGACTGCATGAGTATTCAGCCAAGAGGGGACAACCTCATTCATAACATTTACCATGAGCACTATTTCTGTGGGTTGTTTCTTGACAATGACAAAAATCTGTTCTGCCAGGCTGATGAGGGTGGAAGAAAAGGTCAAATAACTCCTTGGCCTTGGGTGTTTCTGTCATTGCACAAACGTATCTTCTTATAACACATGTTCTGTAATGTTTTCCTCTATGTAATGCTTTATCATTCCCACTGCAGAAAGCCCTCTAGACCAGTGGTTTTCAACCTGTGGTCTGCAGACCCCCGAGGGTCAACAGACTATGTTGAACAGGTCTGTGAAAGATGACTATGATCAACCAAAAATATGTGGATACCTGCATTTACAATTCAAAGGGGTCCATACCTCCATTCAATTTTTTTGGGGGTCTACAAATGAAAAAGGTTGAAAACCACTGCTCTAGACTGAGATTCCCCTTCAGAAATGTCTATTGCAAACCTTCATACAGTTGGGTGGTGAGTCATCTTTTTCAACTCTCAGCTTTTGCAGACTAGATCTTTGTAGTCTGCCGGACCTAACTTTTCCCTTTAGTAAAAGGAATGGCACTCCTCTTGTTATTTGAACTCTTCAACCACTTTGCAATTGTTACTGTTCCACAACTCCATTGTACATTTCCCATCCAGAACAAATTAATTTACATCTTTGCAAATCAATCAATCCTGCCATTCTTTAATAGGCCTCCTTTAACCCTCTCATCAGTACCCAGTGTTGTTCTAATAATGATGCATCTAAAAGTGAATGGGATGCTACAGGTGGTCCTCACACTGGAGCACTAAGCAAAGGGACTATTATTTCCATGCTTTTTGTTGTGAAGCCTTTCTATAAACAATAAAATATTTTCATACTTGCTTGTCTAAAGCTTGAGCTGCTGCTTCTTGTATACTTCCACAGCTGAAAGTGCAGCACCAATTCTGAACCATATATAAAAAGAGAAAGATCATCTTTAGATACAGTTGGGTAGCATGGTGTTGAGGGATGCATATGTAAGCATTTAAACAGGATGTTGTCAGCTCTAACATGAGACATTGTGCACTTAAAATTTCTGTACATCAGTGATTTTCAACCTCTTTAGATGCAAGGAACCCCTCATTAGACTCACAGCCAGAGATGGAGGGAGAAAATGTTATTTATGGGGGCTGAGTGCATGCATCAGTGTGAGAACTAGAACTCCCATTGTGCTCTGCACGGTACAACATATGTGAGGTTAGCCACTTTTTCCTCAGCTGCACTGAGATAAGCGCAAGTGGGGCGCTGGCCTGGCTGCATGCTGAGCAGTGCTGTGGTGCTGCTGCTGTTGTCAGCTGCCGTGAAATTAGTTTGGGGGACTTAAGCCCCCACAAGCCTTGGCCTTCCACCACCTATGCTCACAGGAGCACTCAAAAAAACCAGCTCCTAGCTTTCACTTGTTTTTTGACTATGGAAAAATAATAGAACAATTCTGCTATTGCAAAGAACTCAGAAAGACCACAACAGATCACAATGTTTTTGATACTATGGCCACATCCACACATGCATGGACATTTGGTTCTCTGGGGACAACTAGCAGTGGTGCACCTTGTGCTGCTGCTAGTTGTTCCCAGGGAATGTGCATGCCATGTGCACCCTGGTGCATGGCAAGTTACCCCAGGGGTGGTAGGGGAGGCTGGGGTTAGCACTGGGTTAGCCCCAGCAGCCTTACCAGGGTCCTAGGGGTCTCTTGGGGCTGCAGCCATGGCGATTCTGCTGTGTGGAGCCTGGCGTACAGCCGCAGCACAGCTCTGGGTGGCCCAGCTTGGTTTTTGATTGGTATGTGCTGCCCGGGTATGCGTTGCTCTGCTTTTTTTCTCTGTGGGTTTTTTTGACCCCTGGATACACAGGGTTTAAAAAACCTGCTGTGCTGCTCCCTTGCAGCACCAAGAATAATTGAATGTGTGGTATATGGTGCCGCAGAAATGTCTGCCACACTACATAGCGCACGGCCGTGCTTCTCTGGATGTGGCCTATGGATTCTTATTTGAAATCTCTGGACACATCCATATGAGCAGGAATGTGCACTTTGTGGCACCTCAAAGGCTTTTGAAGCTCTGCAAAATGCATTTGGCACGCATGAAAAGGTTCTCATGCACACCCACATACCAGGAAATCTCAGTATCTAAAAAAAAGGTTTCAATAAAAAGTGAGACGGCACACATGGCAGCAGCATGCAATACCCAAAACTGCAGTCTGGCCAGCCAGAACCACACTCTAGCTGCTGGCCAGGTTCTGCGCACCCAGATTGCCACTGCTAGAGCCCTGGGAAGCCCCAGGACCCCAGGTAATTGTACATGGGGCAATTTACTGTGCGCCTGAGTGCATGTGCAGGAGTGTTCCTGGAGACAAGTGGTAGTGATACAACTATGTGCCACTGCTATTTTTCCTCAAGGAAGTGAATGTGTGCACTCATAGGGAGGCACTCTCTGGGTTTATCTTGTGAATCCTGTGTAAGTGTTTGCACATCTTACAGTACTAATATTGTGTGGCACCCTGGTTGAGAATCACTGCTGTACATCATTTTACGTATGTAAAATACATCTTAGAGAGATGTCATGAGACTAAAATTTATCTCTGAAAAGTGTGGAACTGTGGTGCAGCACTACTCTGAAAAGTGGTGCAGCAAAAATGGTCCTATAGGGTTCCATGTTTTTTGTGTCTGCGGTTTCCAACTCAGAATCGCTCAGTTAAAAGTTCAAAAGAGTAGACAGAGCAATTAGGGCTCGTAGTAGAGGTGATGTCTTTTATTAGACCAACAAAATTTTTGCAAAAATAAATACTTTAATTGCAAGCTTTCAGGCACAAACACACTTCATCAGGCATCAGAGAAAAGATTGTAAAAGTTCTCCTCGGTAGAAAAGAAAGTTCATCTTTCATAGGATTTCACAGAGGAGTTAATAGATGGAAAACTCTGGGCAGGCAGTTCTTAGCTGGTATGGAGTCTCTCAGCTCTTGTGAGGTTCAGCTCTAAACCAGTATGGCTACAACCTGGATACCTAAAGACTGGACAGGTTTTTCAAGCTGAGTACTGAATTTATCCACACAACTCCCATTAACTTCAGTGATAGATGTGTTGTTAAATGCCAGTCAGTCTTGAAATATCTCAGTTCTTATTCCAAATTTGCAAACTCCACCAGTGTCTGTGGATGTGGGTGTGGATGGGTGAATGCATGGACGGATAAAATGGAGTAGAGTAGTATAGGATAAAACTTGTGATTGAAATACATGTTATTGGCTATTTGCACAGCATATGTTCAATCTGCACAATAGTTTTGTTAGTTACTGTATATGATGTATTACCATAGGGGACTCACAGTTCAGGAGAAGAATCCCAGTAGGCATTATGGAAACATCAAACAGTAAAAAGGTCTCTTCTCTAAAGAGTTTACACACAAACAATACAAAAATGCTTGTCAACATGATAAGCAATCGTCACAGCGAGAGCTATTCCTGGGGACCCACACACCCCTAAGGGATGGCTCTGGGCACAGCCTTACGTCCCTAATCTGAAAAAGGATGGTTAATGATTCCTTCCAGAAGAACTCTTCCAAGTACCTGAGAACTGATGTTTGGTCACAAAGGCGCAGCTTTTACCATTTACAGTGTTATGGTAGGCAAGTCACACTGCCCTTTAGATCATCTTCCAGGCTAAGCATATGTTATTCTCCATCAAACAAGGGGTCCTGCTGCTATGGCAATCTTCTCTTCACCCTGCTGACTTAAGAGTATTGATTACAAGTCAAAGCAGCTTCCTCATTTGTGCAAATCTATTGATAAATGGCAGGAGTGAGAACATTACATCTCTCTGATATGTAACCCATCAACCCAAATTGTCAAAGTAAAAATAAAAGACATTCCTTATTGTTCAGTATATCAGGATGTGTAAGTTAATTATGAGCACTTGTATTTGTCAAATATGGGGGGCATATATGTATGCAGAGATTACTATGCATGGCTAATGTATGTATATGAACACACAGGATGCCTGCATGTAGTTATATATTTCTTATCCTAAAATGCTGTTTTGCATTGCTGCTGTGTTGTAAAACATAGACTATATGCCACTCTACAGGCAACTGGATTTCTAGAGAGAATTAATAGTGGTGTATGTGCTTCAAAAGAACTCCAAAGCCAACGATGGACCCTAAAACCGGCAAACATATATCTCACACCTGTCTTCATATGAACACATGTTAATCACACAAATCAGATGACTACTTTTGCTAGTACACTCTAAGGGCATGTCCAGACCAGCAAAGTCCTTTGAGATGCTGCAAGAGGCATGTACAGGAACAAAAAAAGTTCAAAAAATACCCCAAGGGAAAAACTGGGGCAGGTTACAGTCAGGACTGTGCCCTGAAGCAACCGGAGACTCGGGTCCTCCACAGAGATGCTCTGGTAGCCAGCCAGAGCATCTTTATGGTTGACCCTCACCCTGGTGCTGAAGCACGCTGCCTACCTGTGTGCACCAGGGTCTCCCTCTGCCCGCAGAAGGGGCAGGAGACTGGGGTGTCTGTGAAGCTTCCCACCTATATGCCCATGGTGATGGCTGCATGGAGGAGCTGCCAGCTGAGGTCCCCAGTAGCTTGTGGGATGAGGGTGGATTACAGACTTAGCTACTGGGGTGCCCCATCCATGCCCTCACCAAGCAGGTCCTGCCACTTGGTGTCTGGGCGGGACACGAGGGTGGCATGATGGAACATGCAGCACACAAGCATGTAGATGTGGTGGCAATGGACCGGTTTGGTGTCCGGTCTGGTGTCCTCCAGCCAGCTCAGGTGGTGAAGTGGGGAGCACTGCAAGGCCAGGCAAGACACCAGCCCCAAGACATACTTTAGTGGGCTGGAGGACATGGGGGGGAGGGGGGCAGAGACCGCCACTGAGCAGGACCTGGTCAACAAATGCAAGGGTGTCAAAAGGTAGGGTGGATTTCACCTCCTGGACCAGACAGCATGTTGCACGTATCATGAGTAGACCCATACACCAGGCCAATTCAGAGGGGTCCACACACTCCTGCCTATCATCATTTGGGAGGTCTCCGATATAAGCGACACCAGCCAGGATCAACCTCTGTTGCAACTGAGGCGCCTATGCTGTTGGCACTTCCAGCTGGGGGTTCCAGAGGAGGGGCTTGACAAGCAGGTCGGTGCCCTGGGTGAGTGTTGCAGGGGACCTGGAGGTGGAGACCAGCCTCCAGGCCTAGAGGAGATCGTGGTAGAACTCTGGAAGCCCTTGCAGGTCCTGCAGGGAGAAGTCCCGCAGGCCAAGGAGCTGCCAGTCATATCGGAGTCCCTGGAAGTGGCGGAGGAAGGTACGCTCCAGGTGGCCCCATGCTGCATGGCTACTGACACAGTATAGCAGCCACTGCAGGGCCTGAAAGTGGAACAACAGGACTGGGCTACACAGGCAAACCAGGCCCTGGCCACCCTTCCACAAGGGGAAGCTCAGGACCTCCACAGCAACCCAGTGCTGTCCTGGCCAGAAAAACACCAGTGTCTGTCTCTGGAGTCCTGCCAGGACCTCAGGGGGAACAGGCAGGGTGTGTAAGTGGTACCAGAACATGGACGAGACCAGCTGGTTCAGCACCAGCATTCTCCCATGCAGGGAGAGACACCTCCATGCCCAGAGTCACTCCACCAATGTTGCCTCCAGCTGATGCCAGTTCTCCAGTGCAGAAGGGTCTGTGGGGGACAGGTAGACCCCCCAAATAGAGCAGCGAGCCCATGCTCCAGCTGATCCCATGGAGAACGGGTGGGAGTGAGCCCACCATCAGGCCAAAGCTTTTGACCCAGTTAACCCAGGCAGAGAAGGCCGCTGAGTACAATGCCTGGCGGGCTTCCACCTGCGCCAGGTCACCTGAGTCCTAGACCGTGAGGAGTACATCATCAATGTAAGCTGACAAGACCAGCCACACCACTGGCTCCCAGAGCATCAGCTCTTCCACCTGCCTTCTTTGGGGGCTTGGGACCAGTCATGAACATCCTGGGAATTCTTGCGTGGGATTGAGCCCCTCAAGCCCTGCGTGTTCCTGCTTGGCTTTTCCTCCTTACCAGGGGATCTTTGGGGCTTGTCTCAGTAAATGGAGCAAGAGCGGCAGGCTTTCCCAGGTCTTGAGGGGCCCCATGCTGCCTAGGAGTTCCCAGGCTGATTAGAATCAGGCCCCTCAAGCCCCAAAAGAACATGGTGCCCATTGTCCCACAGCATCAACAGGCAGAGACAACGGGTAACATGTGTTTTGCCCAATGAAGCAGATCAGCTGTTCTGGGGCAGCTCCCAGTACAGCTGATCCATTTAATTTGGTGACATATTTCTAGTCTCAGTTCATCTCTGAATTAGGGATTCAGAGATTCTATAGATCCCAGTATGCCAATAAATCGCCTGTAGATGCCTTATAAAATCAGATAGTATTTTTTAATATGTTTATAATCATTTGTTACAGTTGCTACTCATGTCTATGACCTACTCATGACATCTAGTAATCTGTTTTAAACAATATATAAAAGGGACTTTGTATGATCCTTAATTCTCTGTGTCTCCTTGTTCCCTGTGTTTTGGGTTGCTCTGTTGCTTGGCCTACTCCAAAAGGTCTGTTTCATGAGTCACACTTTTTCTCTAGCTACTCAAAGTTCTCTTTGCTCTCAAGATAGCAAAGTGGTTTATGTTTTTTTGAAATTCTGTTTACCCTTTCATTTTGCTTGGGTATAAGAAATAATAGGCTTGAGTGAGTCAGGAAAATGAACAGGAGATTTGATGCTAAGTTGTTTGCTAGAAGTAACCTCAAAATGGCTATGCAGAATACCCCACCTTCTTCAGTCTCTCTTGTCTCCTATGTTGACATATGACTCTTGAGAATAATTTGCTAGCTTTTCTTCAGGGTTATGTTATAGCTGTCACAGCTGATGACAACCTCATATACAATAAGTTACCCAAGGTAAGAGCTCCTTGTCCTTATTAATACCTACTGCTGGTGGTGCTTATTGATCACTGGTGAGATGGTGACATTTTATTGGGAAACTGGTAGAAGTAATCTCGACATTGATGCTGATGTATTCAGAAAGTCACCCGGCTAATGGGGTGAATTTCCAAGTCCATGGTGTCTGTCCTTCAATCATTTCCCTGACTTTCTGCAAGTCTACAAGTCCCCCTAAGGAGTCATCAGACCTTCTACTTCTCCATCTCCAGCACTGACAAGAGGTCCCTTTAGACTCCTCTACTCTGCCACAAAGGGGGAGGAGATCTCCAGGCAGAAGACTTAAAAAGGGAACCCCAAATCACATCCAGATCTTTTATCACACAATCTTAGCTAAACCTTTCTGAGACTACTGATTTGCAGGGCAACTGAGTATGAAGGTAAGTGAGACTCTTTTGATATGTGGAATCATTTCAGTAAATACTTTCTCCTGTATTTTCAGCTGAGTATATTGTTTTAGAAGCTAAATTGCTTGGTTTATAATTTTCTAACTTTCTTTTATATGTGAGAGAAATATTACAGCTGTTTTTGGTATACTATAAAATAATAGATTAAATGTGCCACTGCTAGCACAATTTCTTCTCTAACATAGGAAATGGAATTAACTTCTGAGAGTCCTAATAACTATGTTATTGTTTACTTGTCACATGAATTGATGCATGAAAAACTAGGCTTACACTGAGTTCCAAAGTAGAGAGGTAATTTAGTCTACTCAGGACTTGTGAACAGTATATTCATTTGCAAGTCCTTTGTCAATGTGTAGTCCTCTTAGTTTTAAAACATCTCTTAATAATATATGTGGGATCAGTCAATAACTTCACTAAGACAAATTCTATACTAAGGTAAACAACTTTTACTTACAGAGAGCAGTGATCTGCTTTAAAATACTAAGTCTCCTATGCTTGCATATTTTATGAGATTTAGACTGTGTAATCTCTCTCTTATCTCTGGATTCATCATGCTCATCACCACAAAGTTTTACATGATTGTAAACATTAGCATACAAAGTTCTTCTGTCAGTGTGATATGAATATTCACACTTGCTCCTTAAATTCAGTGTGAATTTATTGAGGCGAGGTAGTACTGAAAGAGAGAGGCTTTGGGAGCAAGGGAGTCTGGAAAACATCTCAACATCAGGAGGTGAAGCTGAAGAGAGAGGTTGCCTGGGGATCTAAAAGACATTTTCCCCATGTCCTTCTGGTTGCTTGTCATGTGCAGGGACTGCGTAGACTGACGGCTTCTGCAATGGCCCTTTTCCTTGCAGCTTCTCTCATCTCATATTCCTGGAGTGCTCCTCAGGTAAGCGGTCTTGTCAGAATGAGTGTACAAGTATTAATAAACTTCATGGGTAGGTGTGGCGGTAGTACAGTGATTGTCATTGTAGTAGCACTGTGCTAAAATATCGCTTTTCTCTTCTTTGGTGCAAAGGGTCACTTCCAAAGAAGAAACTGGACTCCTCAGGCTATGCTTTATTTAAAGGGTGCACGTAAGTCCCACACTATTTCAGTACTGAAGAATGTAGCTTTTCCTACCAGTTGATTATTCTTTATCTGTTTTACTCCACCCAAGCAGAAATCTCCACAGGATGCAACAGAGGTGGAAGTCCAAACCATCACAGGGATGAATTGGATGTGATTTCTTCTTTGCTTGAAAATATTAGTATTTTTTGGAAAGAAACTAAGAAATTGCACTGAAAAACATAATTAAAAAAAAAAAGCAGTAGTCTTGAAAATGCTCAGAGGGTATAAACTACAGTTTGATTGTTAAATCAACTGGGAAAAAATCGCTTTCCCATCTAAAACTTATTTCAAAGGTTTGAAATGCAGTGGATATATTTCATTATTGCTTAGTCTTTCCTGAGCTTTCTGAAAGTATTTCCACAAGCAACAGGAGAGAAAAGTTTCCTAGTGCAAGCTTCTTGCATTGCATTAATACCATCAGAAATATCTGCTATGAAGTTGTTGAACAGCAGGTTTACCAATATCTTAGTATTATGGATGGGCAAATAAACCTCTAAGCCCCCATTTGTTAGTCCAGTGGCAAAGAAGTATTAAGTTTATTGGTAAGATTTGAATCCTAATTTAAATATTATAGGTTAAAGAAGAAAACCTAAAATGTCCAAGAGAAATAGCTCTATAATTGTATGGCCAAAATAATGTAAGTTACAAACTCCCCTGACTTCAAAAGCTGCAGCCACCTTTACAAACAGAAAATTTGGCCCTTGGACTTAAATGAATCTTTCAGGTTGAATAATGTATTTCTATTTTACTTAATCTGCACATTACTATTATTGACACATAAAAGTAATTTGTTTTTACAGGACAATGTTTTCTTTAAAAAAATAATGGTGACCCTTTAAAAGCTTTGATTTCTTAAGGGAGAAAAAATGGGCTGTGCTATGGAACAGCAAAGGAATACAAGGGAAGAAACTGGTAAATTTCACCTATGGTTTTAAACTTTAAGTTTAATTCTGTTAAACTTTAACAGAATAATGGAAAAGACTGAAAATCATGGTCTCCTTGGAACAGACCACAGCTCAAATAAAACATTCAGATTTAGGATTTGGATTATAGAAAATTGCTAGTTACAGCATATGTCAAAAGAATAAACATGTATCGCAATATGATTTAAGGCATGCTTAAAGATTGGTTTAGTATTTTGCTTCCACTGTCTTTCCTATTGTTTTTGTAGAGGGACGTCGTTTTATTTCTGACGAGAGCCAAAGGAAGGATCTATATGACAGACTGCAGCTAGGTAAAATCATTTGGAATCATTTAAAAGTATATATATATATATTTCAAATTGTACATTATATAAAAATGTCCCTTTTAACATTTTACAGCTTTTATGGCTAGTTCAATAGCTGGAGGATACTGAGGTTTTTTGTTTAACCAGTATTGTATGCTAAGGAGAAGCTAATATCAGGAGCTGGACAGCTCAGTCCTTTAAAAAATTACATTATAAAGACAACAGGCCTGAGTTCTTTCTCTGCTACCAGTGTATCCACACTCAAAATTGTAACAGGCTGCTTTTGTGCCTTGGGACAGCAGTGATGGACAGGGTGGTAGTGGCAGCAGCCACTGTCAATCTTGCACGTCCTCCAGGTTGGTTGGTATCCCCTAAGTTGGAATTCCCACTCACACACCTCTAGTTAAGCTACTGTCTGCACTGATGGAGGTGGAATTATTCCTGAATTGCTCTGGGCTGAACATAATCAGTCTGACTGCATCCGTCTCTTCTTAAAAAAATAAATTAAATTAGACAAAATGAAATTAAACATTACTGAATACTTTAAACTGTCAAACAATGAAAGCAGAGAAACTACACATTTAGGCAACATTTTTGGTGCAAATTACTATTACACTTAAATAAAAATGCGTGGAAAAGGGAACTTTTAAAAAAACTCTGTAAGTTGAGTCATAAATGCAGATCTTTACATCTGTTTGTTTGGTTTGTTTTGGTTTGTTTTGGTTTTTTTTCTTTCCAGAAACACGCAGCCAAAACTCAAATCCTGTATCTCTTTCGGAAGCTGCTGCAGTATTTCTCAGCTCCTTACGGAAAGCACAAGAAGAAGGTAAATGCACATGTTATTTTATTCTCTGAGTTTCTAAGGGTTTTTTGAATACTCAAGTTAGGAAATTAACATACAACTGAACAAATTATGCCATAAATTATATTGTTCTGGAATTTTGAATTAGATTGGAATAGATATCAGAGAACAAATTAGATGATAAATGTTGGCCTATTCTGTTATTTCATTCACTTTTCTCATTTTTATCAGTCAATTTAGTGGCTATAAGTCTAGATTCCTTATTGTTGTCATAATGCTTTCTTCTTTGGATGCTAGCCATCGTTATATTGACTTGCTTTTGCAATGGCAAACTCCTGTTTCTACAGTTCATTGGCAAGATCCTCACACCTACTCCAACTCCTTTGCGCTATTCCAAGGGGCATCGTGGAACATGTAAAAGCCCCAGCATAGACACCGAAGATGACAGCTGTAAGACTCTAGGAACCCCTCCTAAACTCTGATATCAGGGTGTTGTTGGGGACAGAAAGTGTGAGTTGTGGACAGGACGTTGTAGTGTGTATACATAATGTTATGGAGATTTTGAGCGGCACTGTGTTTCATGGGAAGCCTAGGGAAGACCCACAGAGAAGCCCAGGATTAGAAAAAGGCAAAGGTGTTTTGAAGCTATTACAGGCTCCGTCTACACTACAGAGTTTAGCTAGCAGAATTGTGAGGGCATCCACAGATAGCTCCTTTGAAATGGAGCCCTGCCTTTCTGCTGCAGAATTCAACCACCGCTGGTGAGCTGCCTGGCAGCTGACAGGAGCTTCATGGAATATGCCTCCACCTTCTGCTGAGTGCTGTGATCCCTATAGCACTCGGTGCCTTCTGAAAGTGCACTTTGCAGTTTGGCAATAGTTGCACCTGCAATGGGGCAGCATGAAGCTGCCAGAAGTACATGGGTATGCAAGTAGTTTGGAGGCTTAGCAGTAGCATCTGTCTGCTGACAGAACTGCTAACAAAAGCAGTTAAGAGTGGACAAGACCTTTGCCCCTCTTTTTATCCCACCTGGGGAGTTTTGTGGTCTTCCTCCTAGACCTTGTCTTTACTATGTTGAAAACAGTGTATTCTTATTTCAAGTTAGCTACCCTGATATCAAATACTTGTGAAGGCAAGGCAGTTGATAGCTCTCATGAGTGAACAAAGCAAGGTCAGTCTCTGCTTGACTTCCCAACACATGCAAAAACTTTAAACTGCGTTGTCTTCACTAGAATGTTACTGTTTATCAAGTCAAATTAAAAACAGCTTCTTTCATAGTGGCAAAAAGGTTTTAGATCTTCTCTACAAAATCTTATTTCACCTGTCTTCAAATGTACAGGACCCATTCCTACAGCCTACAATCACCTAAACAAGTCCTAATATTCTGACTAATATTAAGGCCCTTCTCAAAGTATTCTCTTTGGCCTTGCAGGATTTGGCTGGAGTAAGAATGGCCGCTTTTCATTTAATACAGGACCCTATGCCTAATATATAGACTGCTGCACCTGTTTAAAGCACTACATTTTGTCTTATGGGTTGTTAACTGTGGGGAAAAAACATATAAGGTTCATGACCTGTAAATGAAAGTCAGTTCTATCTTCCTGCTTGTTGTTGAGCGTAGTGAATAAGCAGTGTTAATCTTCTCACAACAAAAAAGTATTTGAGAAATCTGAGCAAAACTGACTGTCCTTATTGTGCTTGTGAAGCTGAATCTCTTTACTGTCTCAACTCACTAAGTCTATTACTTTAAGGGCTGCATTCAGCAAGAAGCTGAGCTCCCTGGCTCCAGTATACTTTAAATGTGTGCTTATTTTAAATGTGAAGAAACTCATTAAAGCCAAAAGGACTTCTTGTGTACTTAAAGCTGAGCACATGTATAAGTGTTTTGCTGGGCTGAGGCCAGATTAGTCAATACTTGACAGAATGAAGCTAAAAGTGTCTTTTTTTCCCAAGAATATTGCAAGATTCTTTTCAACTCTCTTTCTTTTTTCACAAAGAAAGTCAAAATCTTGTAGGGAAATTCAGTCCTTTGCAGTGGGCCAGTACCTAGCTTCTGCCTCTGTTAAATGCTGCATATATTAGTTTCCTTTTGGTACTTTATACAGGATTTCTAGCCTAACTGCTTTTCATTGCAATGGTCAATGTACCCGAACATGACTCTAGTGGCCAGAGGAAATGGGTACAGGAGCACTGCTGTTCAGATACTTGCATAAGCATAGCATTGTAATGGGTACAAGGGACATTTCTATATCATTGTACTGTAGTGCTATAGAATATGCAATGTTGGGAGGTGTGGACATGCCCAGTTTCTCATCACGCAAACTTTGGGTCACATCCATCTTGTACATCGTAACAGAAGCACCACTGTCATTGGAGCTTTAGAAGTTGAGAATATGGGCTCATGTTTCTCTTTTATTATATCCCTCACACCCTATTCCCATCTAATACTGTTTAATTAATCTTTTTTATAATCTTGTTTACTATAGTTTCTAGAGGCTTTCCACACAAAATAGCCTTGTTTTTCAAAAAATACTTTCTTCCCACAAAATTCATTTTAAATTTACTTTTTCTTTTTCATGATTTTTCATTTTTTCTAGAAAACTTTCTGGCCCCTTTTCCCTTTGGGTTAATGAACAAATAACTCAGGGGAAAGTGTTTAAAGAAAATGAAAACTCAGATCATTCTGAACTTTGTGAAAAGGAACTTCAAAGAAGTGTTCAGTCTTTTCAGCTATCTCAACTAACTACTGGCAGTAGCAGAGACTTCAACTTTGCTCCTCACTATTCCTAAGGGATCTAAATTTCAAAAATCACATTTCCTAATTGCTCTCTCCATATGCATTCTTTCTTTTTTATATATTTACTATTTAATTTTGCCAGCTCCTGTGTGAAAATCCTGGTTACAGCTTGTTGAATAACATTGGAAAGAACATCATTGTCTTTTGGTGTGTCAGAGTAGTGATACTCAACCTCTTCAGTAGAGCTGTGTGAAACAGCAGTGTTTCATTTTTACTTCGATTTGGCCGTTTCGATGGGACAGTGTTTTGTTTTGAGTTTGATTTTGTTTTGAAAGCACTGTTCAATTTCATTTCATCAAAACGGTTTTGCCATTTTGACACTGTTTCAACATTTTGCCCATAAGCTATAATGGGGAAGCACAAAACTGTCTATAACTTTGTTATTTTTAGGCAGATTTGGAAGAAAACAGTGGTGATGGTAGCCCCTTCTGAGAGCATGAAGTCTGCCAAGTTTCAAGAATATAGGTGTGGGAGCTTCTGGGAAACTGCACCTCAAAATCTTGAAAGCAAAATTCATGTCACGTGTATGTTAAGGCACAGGGGGGTGAAAACAGGAGGTGTGCTAGCCCCTGCTAATGCCACAAAGCCTACCAAGTGTCAAGGAGAGAGATGCAGGGGTTTCTGGGAAACTGCACCTCAAGTTGCTGACGGCAAAACTCGTGATGTGTGACTGTGTGTCTGCATTAAGGAGTACCCTCACTGGTGTTTGGGCCTCTACATGACATGGTAGTGTGCCCCAATGAGGCCTCCTCCTCTGGTCCACCACTTTAAATAACAGCCTCAGCCTGGTCCACCACTTTAAATAAAAACAGGTGAAATAATAACTTGGTGAGCTCTAGCACAGTAGCACCAGCAGCATCTCAGGCAGCCAAACTGTGACAGAGCCTTTCTTTCCTCTCCTGCAGGAGCTTCTTCTCCAGTATGTGTGTTAAGGCCCACTCTCACTGTGTCCTTCCCCCGTCTTCCCCCTCCCTCTGCTTACTTTCTGTTTCCCTGCAGGCAAGCCCAGTTTCAGCTTCAAAACTCGAAACGTTTTGAAACTACAACTGCCCTCATTTCTTTTGGGGGCTGTTTTGAAGCCCTTCATTTCATTTCAATTTTGCTGTTTTGAGCTCAAAATGAGCTGAAACAGCATTGAAACGAAATAGCCCGTGAAATTTCGCACAGCCCTACTATTCAGCCCTGCAGGCCAGATGGGTGGTATAGATCCTGTACTCAGGATTTGTCTATGGACCTCATCCAGTGTGCTGTTGGTAAGCAGGTACAATCTAGCACCCCAACCTGGTCCCACATGCTAGACCCCACTGCAGAGGGACCCCATGCACTGTTTCTGGGAGCTGGAGCAATTAATGCTGCCACGACTTGCCAGATGCCAAATTTCTGGACACAGGAAGAGCCCCACAGATTGGATGACATAGCTATGTGGGGTGAATCTAGCCCATGAACCATAGTTTGAGCATCACCATGTTAGAGGAGAGAGCAATGGGGTCAACATCCATTAGGGTAAAGGATGAACTTTCATTCTCAATTACTTGTTTTCTTCTAGGGAAAATGCCCAAACAAAGGAGATACTTCCCCATAAGAGAGAAAGCAGTGTGCTACTTTCTTTCTCTTTAAGATGCTCCACCTTAACTAGTGAATAGCTCTCTTATCTGGCAGACAGGGAATTTCTAACAGTTAAAAGTTGAGTAGATAGAAACCCATCCTCTCAACATAAATCACAAAGGTCATGTACACACATGCCTGACACCTTTTCCAATGCATGCGAAGTAGCATGCTCCAGCATCCTCAGTGTCACATATATTCAGCATCCCTACACTTCAAACTGGTAGCAGCAGCACTTTAATTAAAGCTAGTTGAACCAGCTTTAGTTAAAGCACTCCCACCACCATTTTGAAGTGCAGGATGCTAAATACAAGAGACACTGCAGGTGCTTTAGTTAGAGTGGCTCCCAAGAGCCACTCTAATTAAGGTGCCTGCCACACCCGGAGCACAGGTTACGGCACTCAAAATGTCTTTTCTGTCTTAGAGAAACAGTTACAGATAACAGGATTGTCTCAAACTCTTCTATTTCACCCACAGCTAAACTTTGTGCTTTTTTTTTTTTTTACATGCAACTTACTTTTTCCCCCCTCATGCTTTTTTTTTTTTTTGTCTTGCAGCTGAAGAAGAAACAAGTGATCACCCTGGATATTTGACAAATAATCTATTAAACTGGTGAAAACTTACCAGTTACATCAACATTCTTCCTTGATCTCCCTTGAAACCACAGTCTGTGTGATCATAATACTCCAGTTCACATCCACTCCTGTGTTCTGAAGGAATAAGATTTGGACTCCTTCCTACTTTTTGAATGCAAATTGATTAAAAGATGTTGTTCAGCTAAGGAAACTATTTTCACATTTCCTATCTTGTTCAGACCACTTTATTTGCCAGCCAAAATTTAAAATCCACTATACCATTATAGCTGACAGGACCCAAATGTCACATCAGAACTGACCGATTTTTTAAAGAAATCTTTTGTTATAATTTTACTGTACGCATGTTTATAAAAACTTTCACTGTTTTCAAATCTATTCTACTTTTAATCACTTTTACTCATAGGCACTGTTGAATTTTAACCTCCTTATTGATGGTCCTTCCTTTTATTGATGATCCAGTTAAGTCAATGATACATCTAGCATGTGGGCTAACAAAGCAAGTAGCTTATTTTATCTGTATCAGTTGCCATAGGCAGATGTTACAGAAGACACTCTGTTTTAAAATGACTTCATCTGACCCCTCAGCAATGAGGGTTCGATTTTCACCGGGTTGGCCATTTTAAGCTGCCTGCAGCCCTGCACTTGTTTTTGGTCACAGCGATAGATCACTTTCTGTGGCCAGATCAGGAGAAAATTGTCACTTCTGTCTGCACCCTTCAACTCCAAAGAACAGCCAACAGGCTGTTTACTTAAGCCTCAATCCTGCAAAAAGTTAAACACCTAAACTTATGTACTGTGAGTAATCCTAATGAATTATACATGGTCTCTAAACATATGACCCTTCAAATGGTAAATTATAATTCTACACAGGTATAGATAGATCTGTTTAACATTACTATGTAGTTGTACAATACTTACTCAAAAGCCATGTGGATTCCTTATGTAATTAAAAGCAGTTACATGATACTGGTGTACCAGGAACTATGCTTTATTTTTTTAACCTTTATCACAAATTTCCTCCCCTATTTCTCCCCCCACCCAATAACGTTTACCTGTTATCTTTCTCCTGATGTTGACATGAGTTAAGTCTGTTAAATTACAATCAAAATAATGTTGCTACTCTCTACCCAAAAGCAATACAGATGAATTAACAGGGGAACCAATTTTCATGATTTATTGATGGATACTTCTGATAACTTTTTTTGAGCACAGGATGACATCAAGTTGCTATAAAAAAGGTTTTATGCATGTCCCTGATCTATTAGACTAACCTAAACCTCATGTGACAGAACATTTTAGAGCTACAGAAAATACTTGTTATATTACATTCAGGATAAATGGACTTTTGATGTTTTACTGTAGATCCAAGCCCACAACTTTGGACAGTTCTTTAACAAATGTCATTAAAAACCAAATAAAAGTTTTACTTTACGTGGAAATCAGCTGCTTGTGCAATCCCCATGTTTTCAGCATGGCAGATAAGTACTGCCAAGTTTGTCAGATGTCAGTAAATACCCCAATAATGGTTTAGAGTTAGTGGCTGTTGGTTTTATGTGGCTACAGAACAGCTTCTTTACTTGATTAAGATCCACAATTGGACTATTTAAAATAAAACCATAGTCTTGATAGCAACTGCTCTGGTCACTGACTTGGGGGTCAAGGTGAGGGGAGGAAAAACATCAGCTGCTGCCACAACCACACAACCATGCTAGCAGCAGGGCGACAGCCAGAAGTCCCTACTGCTCTGGGTGACCAGCTGCTTTGTTATGCCTCTGGGAGCTGGCCTTGATGCTCAGGATGGAATTGACATGACTTACAACCAGAAAACCTAAATTAATTTGGCTATTGTAGGTCTATGTTTGTGAAAAAGTCATTTTAGCATCTGGAAAGTAGTGGACTTCCCTATGACTGCTACTTTTTATAAAGGGGAATCAGGAAACTATGCATGACTTTGAAGCAGCCATGTTATCAAAGTGCTTTTTACTTTCTATGCCAGCACCAACCTCACTCTCATCAGGATACAACTTGGGAGTCAAATGGTTTTCATGCAATTGTTTATGATAATGGTCTGCAGCCTGCAGTGTCTGAGCTTGAAGAGACTGACACCCTCAGCTGGACATCATTAGGATAAAGTGTTTCAGGGTGTTGACTGTAGTCATGTTGGTCCTAAGGACATAGGCAGACAAGGTTCTTTGGGTAAATATGATATATTATTTTAGACCAACTAAAATAGTTGGAAAAATTCTTTTGGATAAAAACTTTGGGATACAAACACTTGTTTTCAGGCAGAGGGGGCACCTGCAGTTGTTTTGTGCTCTCCTGGATGGGATACAAGCCAGATATTGGCTTCTATCCCATCTAGGAGAGCAGAAAACAACTGTAGATGCTCCTTCTGCCTAAAGAAGGGTATTTGTACCCCAAAGCTTGCAAAGAAGATTTTTTTCCAACTATTTTAGTTGGTTTTATAAAAGATAGCAGATTCAGCCAAAGAACCTTGTCTTCCTTAGGATAACGTGGGGATTCAAGTGCCATCCAGATCACTATTTACCCCAGTGATTTCATATGCTATATGTATAGCTGAGGAAGAATCTTGTGGCAATCTGCAAGTTGCCCATCTCAGCTCTCTGGGATCCATCTAAGAAGAAGGAGTTAAACTATTTTATTTCAGTCCCATCAAATCTTTTCCACACTGCACACTTACAGTACCTTTATAGTTGTCTGCTTCACCTTAGTCACCAGCCATTCTTTTGAGCCTATTCCTCTGGTTTATAGGGGAGGATTTTATACCATTCATTTTGAGAACTTTGTCATATAATTTGAAGGGCAACCTCCCACCTTTACTCACCAGCGAAGCAGGAGATGGCACCTCTTGGTTCCAGTGCACTCCAGTGACTATACCACTAGATGGGTAGTCTGTGGACTGGAGTTCTGTTCTGGGCTGTAACACTGGCCAGCTCTGCAGTATTGGGAAAGTTTTTCTTTCTGTTCCTGCCTTTTGCCTATTTTGATCATACACTTTTCAGGGCAAGGACTACTTCTCTCAATATGTGGTTGTACAGTACTTAGCAGTACAATATCACTCAAGAACCCTAAAGCCTCATCTACATCACTTCCAGGAAGTCCTGGAAGCTATGTCCAGGAATGCTGCCAAGAAGCATGCCCTGCCCACTCACCTCTACAGAACAAGCCCAGATTCTGGAAATAAGTCATCATGATTGCTTTAGAATAGCCCAGAGGGTAAACCCTATTGCTACTCTCAGGCTGTCTGTCTCAGATGTGCTTCTTGCTGTGTGTTCATAGTCTAGATATGGTCTAGATACATTTAATAATAAAAAGTGCTGCTAACTCCAAAACCAGGAGGTCTTCATGCTGACAGTGGAAAGAGCTGTCTATGGTTATCATCTTTTAACTGTTATCAAGTCACAATGCAATATGTGGGCATATCTGTAGAGGCAAGGTACGGAGTCAGGAATTTTAGTTCTTTGGGCAAAGTCACATTAATTTTCTTCACAAACTACTTCATCTAAGAGAGTAAAAATATAACAACATGAATCATTCAACAAAAGCCTGAAGACAGGTGGTCTGCCATTTATTGTGGGCCTAGACAACTTCAGAAAATAATAAAGATGCCCACACATTGAACTAGATATTTTTCCACAAGAAATATGGTTTACATCTGGATCAGGACACTTTTGCATCATTTAAAAAATGCTTAGTGATGTAGATTTAAAATAGGATAAAGAACATAAGAAAAAAATTGACTCTTTTCAACACTTTTTGAACCCTGTCAGGTTTTCCCACATGTAACAATTTCTTCAAAATGTGGTAAATCATAACTTAAAGGTGATAGTTTGGAAGGGCAGAATAGATAAATTAATGGAGATTTGATTGGAATAATTATGATGGATCTGCTCTCATGGGTTATAATGAATTTCAGATGCAAATATGATCTATAGTACATTTAACTTAATTGGAGAGATCACAGGAGAATCATAATATTATCTAGGTTTAATTCATTTTAACAATCTCTTCTACCTCCAAGGAAGGGAGAAGTATTACAATTTAAACTACTTATAAAGCAATGTTTGTTTCAAATGTCCTAACCTCATAGCACTGTCCTCAATCTGTAGCCTGACCAACCTACATGAATGCACTGTTCGGGAGCTGGAACATCATCAGGCATGACAGCAATGGCATTCAGTTCCTATATTCTCCATGCTGCTGCTTCTTTCCTGGTGGCATTATTCCAAGGGAAAAAGGTGCCTTTATATTTTGCTTGTCCCTTTCAGCCTCTTCATCCTCATCATATCTTTCATCCTCATCTTCATCCTCCTCATCACTTTGATGAGGGCTAGAAGGCTGGGAGACCGAAGGGGATGGTGGGACTGATGAGGGCCTGGGGTACCTGAAACCTTCCGTCTGCCAGAGACATAAGAAAGAAATGAAAGAAATGACAACAATGTAGCTTGTAGGCTATGCACAACAAGGTCTTGCTGATGCTTTCCAGGGCCAAACCTCAAGTCATATGTTAAGTGATATAAGCTTTACCTGCCCCAGATATTAAAGTTAAATAAAACCAGCACTCATCAGGTTCAAGATTTTCCAAACTTTCCAAGTTATAAAATTATAGTTTCTTTTTATTCTGGTATAAACTTGGAGTAATTGACTAGTGGAGTTACTGGATTTAGACAGTACCCTAATACTGAAAAACCTGGCTCAATATTTCTTTAAGAGTTAGATCCTAACTTCTAATCTGAATACTCCTGATTTTCTGTGTGAATGGGTGCATGCTGAAATTTATATCACAGCCTGTATTCAAATAGGCATTGCTACAAGCAACAAATGAAAATCTAGATCGAGAGTTTTGGTTTGGGCCTGGAACCCTTGACCTATTACTGGGGGAGGGCTACCAAGCCAGCCAAACCAGCAGGGGCCATTTAAGAGAAGGGTCTTTGTGGCCCAGGACAGAGACAGCTGCAACAGCCAGTAACTCAGCTCTGGGGAGTGGCTGCATGCTGTGGAGGTAGGAGCTAAAAGGCAGGCAGCTGGCAGGGCTGGGACTGATGAACAGCCTCTGTGCTTGGACTAGTCAATAGGCTGGGCTGACCGGAAGGGACAGGGCAGGGAATAAATTGGCTTGCCTTCAGGCTGGAGATGCAGTCTATCCCTGGCTGGTGAAGGGGCAGGATCCCCCAGGTGGGCCACAGCAGTGCCCAGAATAAAGAAGGGGAACTCTGGGAAGTAAGGGTCAAGAGAGGTTTGTTTTTTTTTTCCATTTGGCCTTTTTTCTTTTCCCTGCCACAGGACCCCAAAGGGATAAAGGACTGCCTTTCATGTTGAGTTTGTTTATGAGTGCCTGGAGAGGCAGTATTCTTTTGTTGAAAGTGGTTGCTTGCAATTTTTGTTTCTGTTAGCTTGTCCAGCGGACCAAGAGCAACTGCGAGAGGAGGTAAATGTCACATTGCAGGTGCCTTACAGCAACCTGTGAGATTCACCCCTTGTGGGCAAGCGGTCATACACTGAGACAGAGATGGGGATTTAACCCATTTGAGACTGGGGAACCAGGAGGGTCCAGCCCTATTGTGAAACCAAATTCGCAGCTGTACCACTGCTACTAAAGAGCCAAGGCTGGACTAAGTGGGTCTAAGTCAGGGTTGGGCAAAAGATGGCCTGCAGGCCACACCTGGCCTGCCAGACCATTGTATCTGGTCCATGGGGCTCCTAAAATGTTTTTTTTAAATTAATAATTATCTGTCCTGGCTCATGTCAAAAATGACAGGACCTAGGGGCAGTAGGACCCAGAGGAAGCCACAGCAGGCCCCTGGAACAGCAGGGCCCACCTGGCCCTGGCCCTGCCCCCGCCCCCTCAGCTGGAAGCCCCTACCTAGCAGAGGCTTTTGGCCTGGGATAGTGGGGCTGCTTCTGCCTGTGCTGGAGTGGGAAATTCAGTTAAGAGTGGGGGGACAGGTAGTCAGGGGAGGACCACCGGTGATTGCCTCAGTCCTTGGGCTGGGATGGCCAGCTCCTGCTGAGTCCTGCAGTCCAGCCACTCATCCAGAAGCAAGCAGATGCATGGGAGGCAGCAACAGCTAGGATCTTTTCACCCAGACAGGTGAGAGCAGGGCACATGGGGTTGGGACTGTGTGTGCTGGTACCCTCCTGACCATGGGGCTGTGGTAGGGGCCTGGGAGTGAGTGGTCAAGCGAGAGCCAGCACCAATACTCCCTTCTCTTCCTGCTGGCTCAGCCCAGCCCAGCCCAGCCCAACCCAGCCCAGCTCCACAGAGCCCAGCCAGCCATGCCCTGGACTCCTGTCACCCCACTCTGGGCCCCACCAGTGCTGGCCCTGGGGCACCACTGAGCTGTTGCTGGCTCCTGTGTGTCGACTCGCTCCCAGCTGCCCAAGCCTGCAATACAGATGGGGACCAGTGTGCACACTCCCAACCCCATATGTTCCATGCTTGCCCATCTGGATGAAAGGATCAGGCCCCAAGCAGATGCCAACTGCCCCAGGCCAGGCAGCCACAAAGACTTGCATCAGGGCCTGTGGCCATGTTTGTACTGCAGAGGCTTCTGCTGCAGCCAGGAAGCCGGGGGCCACCAGAGAAGGGCCTGTCCAGCCCTGGTGGGAGTGCAGGGGGTTTCCAGAGCCACTGGGGCAGCACGGGCCAGCAGAGACATGGCCCAGGGCCTGAGAAGTGCAAGGAGGCAGTGCAGAAGTTACATCATGCACCTGAGGCTTGGGGCGGCAATGGCCCAGCTGCCCCGCCCCACAGGCAGCCTCGGTGGGTGCTACTGTCCCAGAGGGAAGTCCCACCCCTCCCCCTCTGCACTGCAGGGAGCTGGTGGCTTGGCAACTGTTAGCCCCCTGGCCCTGGGAATGACAAGGAGGCTGTGCCAGGAGCCAAACTAGGGCGGTGGCTGCTTTTCTGCTTTGGAAGCTCCTGTGGCTGCAAGGAGCCTGGGGGCCTGGGGAAACCCCTGGCTGGCCCCAGGGGTAGTGCAAGGGGCTGCCACGAGCTGACAGGGACCCAGCCCAGGACACAGGAAGCCCAAGGAGATCACAGGAGCTTCCGGAGCAGAAAAGCAACTGTGGGCCTGATCCACCTCCTGGGACAGTCTCCCCGTCCATCCCAGGGCCAGGGCCAGGGCCAGGGCCAGGGCCAGGGCTTGAGCTGCTGGCAGGCTGCTGGGCCCCTGTGGGAAGGGGGTCTGGACATGTTCCTCAGGGTGGTGGAGCTTGCTGGAGCTGCCCATGTGGGGGGCAGCTGGGCGGTAGCTGCCCTAAGCCTCAGGTGTGCAATGTAACTTCCGTACCACTACCCCACGCTTCTCATGCCTCATGCCCTGGAAGCCCCCAGGCTCCTGGTGGTGGCAGGAGCCACTGGAGTGCAAATGCACCCACAAGACATGGGCAGCAAGGGCCTGGCTGGCCCAAGGCATGGCTAGCCCTGGGGCCCAGCGCCACATCGCAGGGGGAAGGCCTGGGCCCATCCACATACCAGGGGCCCAGATACCTGTCAGCAGCTTGCCCACTGCCCCTGGGATGGGCAGGGAAGCTCTGCCAGGAGCAGAATTAGCCCCACAGATGCCTTTGCATTTTGAAGGCTCCTGCAGCTGCCAGGAACCTGGGAGCCATCCAGGAAAGGCATGGCCAGCCTAGGGGATTGTGCAGGGGTGCAGCCAAGGCTGCCGGGGGCAGCACAAACCAGTGGGGACCCAGCACAGAGCACCGGTAGCCCAAGGAGGCTCCCCCAAAGTTAGATCTGAGTGGCTGCACATGCATGTTCCAGCTGTGGGCTATTCCAGAGCAGAGCCAGGTGCACACCCCACATACCCTCAAACCCTTCCCGCACACCCCACAGCCACACCCTCCTTCACACACAGTGATACATCCCACAAATACCATACACACACATACATCCACAGCTCCCCACAAACCTCATAGCCACCCATCCATACCCGTGATACTCCTGCACACTCCACACACTATACAAAAGTAAGACTGCATTTTGAGCTATTATGCAATCACTTCTACATATACAGCAGAAACACACACAAATCAGGACAGAAATATGTTTTTAAAATTATATTAAAATATATTATTATAGGTATTTGATTTTTAGTACATAATTTGTTTTTTTTCCAGTTCTTAGATAGCAAACCCTCTTCCACGAAGAAGTACTTCCTGGGGCAAGGGGACGGACTTGCGGTGACAATGGTCAGAGGTTAGGGGTGGGAGTTCTGGTCCCAAGATGGCAACCAGGGGGCGGGGCACCTGTTGAGGGCTGCTACTGATGTGGCCCTCGACAGTTTGCCAAAACTTCGTAAGTGGCTCTCCGCCTTAAATAATTCGTCTAAGTGAAGGGACCAGCTACAGCAAAATAGGCCCTGGCCAAGACAGTCAAGGCCAGAACAAGTACAAAAAAGGGAAACCAAGTGGCCCAAGGGGAATACCATTCTAAGGGGGCCTGTAAATGTTAGGGGATGTTGCTCTGACGTGCTGTCATTACAGTGCATCAGAGCAGACTCAATTAGTTGAATCTGCTGGAGCATGCTAATTAGCACACTCTAGCAGCCTCTGCACCTCCCTGTGCTTCAAAATAGTAGCTGGGACTTTTTACCTAAAGCTCATCCAATGAGCACCACCCCTTCAACCTTGGATCATGTGTAAAAGGCGCCTTAAGGCTTAAGATGCCTTCCACATAATTGGCTCCATCAAGACATGGCAGGAAAGATACAGGGTGATGGTTTGGAGGGGCAGGGGGGCATACTAGCTGGCCACTGGCCACATACAACCTCCTGGCAGGCCTAAGCTTGCCATAGCACCCCATCTTCAGTTGTTACTTTAAACAAGGAATTGTAACTGGATTTGCCTCAATTAGGTTTTAAATAACCCAGGTCCTAATTTTGGAGCTGAGTACAACCACTCCCCAAATTGGTGCACATATACTATTTATGATAAGAGTAGATTGAACATATGCCTTGATTCTGACCAACAACTGTTTCATCCTCAGCTCTTATTCAGATTAGTCTTGCATGATCTACAGAGCATGTACATGGGATCATGCAGAGAGGACCCTGGTGCCTCTTGACACCTTGCCAAAATGCCCCTCCACATAGAACTTGCAAAGCAGTGTTTCTACAGGTTTTTATGGGGGCATAAAATTAGAAGGTACCGATTTCCACCCCAGTACCAAGATCTTTAGCTGCTCTAAACTGGCATAGTTTTACCAATGTCAGTTTATAGCAATGGAAGATCTGTCCCTCCATTCAGCTGATGGTTCTGGTCTTTCTGTTAGGCAGCCATGCATATGTTACCCTTCTGTGGCAAAATAATCATTTTAAAAGTATTTTCTCTCTCTAGACAGTAGTTAAAAATGCAGAAAAAAATATCTGTAAGTACAGATATCACCTTTGGAGGAGCACTTGGTTCCATCTCAAATTTCTCAGGGAAAGTTCTGCTGAGAGCCAGGTGTCTTGCATGCATGTAGTACTGAAATGTAAAACAAAGAAATATATAGATTAAAACAGACTTACTTTTGCAGGAAACAGACAGAAAAATATTGTCTTCTCAAGGAAGGAAAGAAAAAAAAAAAGGCTGACTATAGCAGCGTCCACATGAGTACAGATGTTTCTTTCCCTGGGGACAAGTGGTGCACCCTCTAGAACAGGGGTGGGCAAAATAGGGCTTGTGGGCTGCATCCAGCCCACCAGGCCATTCTATCTGGCCTGTGGAGCCTCTGATTTTTTTTTTTTAAATGAGTATTTATCTACCTCTGGCTCCTGTAAAAAATGACAGGAGATGGGGGCAGTAGGACCCAAGGAAAGCCATGGCAGGCCCCTGGAACAGCAGTGTCCACTCAGCCCTGGCCCTGGCTCTGCCTCCTCAGTTGGAAGCCCCTGCCTAGTAGAGGCTTCTGGCCTGGGACCGTGGGGCTGCTTGTGCTTAAGCCAGAGCGGGAAATTCAGGTAAGAGCAGGGGGATAGGGAGGCAGGGGAGGATCATGGGTGATCACCCCAGTCCTTGGGCCAGGCCAGCTCCTGCTGAGTCCTGCGGTTTGTCAATGCAGCCAGAAGTGAACGGGTGCATGGGAGCCAGCAACAACCAGGATCCTTTTGCCCAGACAGGTGAGTGCAGGGCATGTGGGGTCAGGGATATGTGTGCTGGTCCCTGTCTAACCGCAGGGCTGGGGCAGGGAGCTGGGAGCAAGAGAGTGTGTGGGAGCCAGCTCCAGTGTTGTGGGGTGGCTCCTCTCTCCCTGATGGTGCAGCCCAGCCCAGCTCCATACAGCCCAGCCAACCATGCCCCGGGCTCCTGCCACCCTGCTCTGGGCCTCGCCAGTGCTGGCCCTGTGGCATTGCCAGGCTGTCACTGGCTCCTGCATGCTCCCAGTCCCCCAGCCCGGAGATACAGGCAGGGACCAGCACACACACTCCCAACCCCGTGCACCCCACGCTTGCCCATCTGGGCAAAAGGATCAGGCCCCTGGCCACCTGGGTGGGTGCCGGCCTGTCTTAGGGTCAGATGGCCGCAGAGACCACATTTGCACTCTGAGAACTCTTGCTGCGCTCACAGTGGCACGGGCCCTGGGGACTCAGCCTGGGGTGTGGGAAATGTGGGGAGGAGGAGCAGAAGTTTCCTTGCACACCTGAGGCTTGGGGCAGCAAGGGCCCAGCTGTCCCCCCACTCACATAAAGTCCTGGTGGGTGCTGCCATCCCAGGGAGAAGGCCCCCCATATACCACAGGAGGCTAGCAGCTTGGTGGCAGCTCGCCTCCTGGCTCTGGGATGGGCAAGGAGGCTGTGCCATGAGCCAGAGTGGGACTGTGGCTTCTTTTCTGCTCCAGTAGCTCCTGTGGCCACAAGGAGCCTGGAAGCCCCAGGGGAGCTCCTGGATGGTCCTGGAGGCAGTGTCAGGGACTGCCACAAGCTAGCAGGGTCCCAGCCCAGGAAACAGGAAGGCCGGGGAGGTCGCAGGAGTTAATGGAGAAGAAAAGCAGCCACAGGCCTTTTCTGGCTTCTAGCATAGCCTCTCCATCCATCCTGGGCTCAGGGGGCAAGCTGCCCCCTGAGCCCTTGCAGGGCAGGAGGAGCTGGGCCTTCCCCCTGGGGCAGTGGTGCCTGCCAGGGTCATCTGTGGCAGGGGGACAGCTGGGCTGTTGCTGCCCCAAGCCTCAGACGTGCAATATAACTTCTGCACCACCTCCCCATGCTCCAGGCCACATCCCCACTGGCCCATGCCACCTCCTGCAACTCTGGATGCCCCCTGTGTTGCCCTCCAGGCTTGACAGGCCCTTGCCCGGTGCCCCCCAGTGTCCTGCAGGGCCGGATCTGCTGGAGTGCAAATGCAGCCATAAGGCTTGGGCAGTAAGGGCTCAGCTGGTCCTCCTCCCCCCCCATGGCTGGCCCCAGGGTATGGTGCCACATTGGTTGGGCGGGGGAAGGCCTGGGCCGACCTGGACACCAGGGGCCCAGTGGCCCACCAGCAGCTTACTCCCTGTTCCCGAGATGGGCAGGGAAGCTCTGCCAGGAGCAGAATTAGCCCTATGGATGCTTTTGCATTCTGGAGGCTCCTGTGGGTGCCAGGAACCTGGGGGCCATCCGGGAAGGGCCTGGGCAGCCCAGGGGGCAGTGTTGCGGGGGGGGCCCAAGGCTGCTGGGGACCCGGCACAGGGCACTGGAAGTGCAGGAAGG
Organism: Crocodylus siamensis; assembly: GCF_052110815.1. Classification (NCBI taxonomy): domain Eukaryota; kingdom Metazoa; phylum Chordata; order Crocodylia; family Crocodylidae; genus Crocodylus; species Crocodylus siamensis. Next base: position 124,079,627 of record NC_143398.1, on the reverse strand, counting down.
CTCCCGCAAATTTGTATCTGAGCGGCTGCACCAGCATGCCCAGGCTCTGGTCTATTACAAAGCAGGGGCGGGTGCTGACCAGCTCAATGAGGAGTGTGCAGGGTACTCCCATGCATACCTCACATACTCTCAAACCCTTCCTGCAAACCCCACAGCCACACCCTCCTCCACACACAATCTATACATCTCACAAGTACCACACACACATACATCCACAGGTCCCCACACACCCCGCACCCACCCACCCACACACCCATACCCCCTGACTCCCAGCACACGCCCCACACTATACAAGAGTGAGACAGCATTTTGAGCTATTATGCAATCACTTCTACATATACAGCACAAACACACACAAATCATGACAAAATATATGTTTTTAATTGTATTAAAAGATATGATTAGACGTATTTGATTTTTAGCGCATAATTTGGTTTTTTTCCCCACTTCTAAGATATCAAAGGAGTACTTCTAGGGACAAGGGGAAGAACTTGCAGTGGCAAAGGTCAGAGGTTAGGGGCAGGACTTCTGGTCCCAAGATGGCAACCAGGGGGCAGGACAAACAGCCCTCCACCCAAAATAATTGCCTGCCCCTGCTCTAGTACACAGCAGGTTACGCTGGGTGGGGTAGGGGAGGCTGGGGCCAGCAACTGTGCTGGCCTCAGCAGCCTTACCTGTGGTGCTGGTGTTAGAAATATTATTAAAAATGCATTATCAATAGCAGATTTAGAAAAAAAAAAACACAGCTGCTAGCCCTCCTTGTCTCCTTAATGGGAGAGGGAAGGGGGGGGTTGGAAATTGAAGGGAAAACCACCAAAGGCCCTTTGTACTAAGGTATCACTCTCTCTTTGTTCTGCAAATTTACTATCTCTTTGTTACACTAAATCACACTTTCTTTCATGACCCCCACATTCTTAGGCTAAGATAAGAGCAATTGCCATTTTAGCCTTCAGGTTGAACCTTGAGTAACCTTGGATCCCTTCTACGCATGCGTGATAACCTAATGCATATTAAGCCTATCCGCCCCGCATACTTAAGTAGTTAATTATAATGCACATGGGACGTATGAAGCGACATGTTTACATATATGTTTGTATGAACCGGAAATGAGTTGTAAAAGTTCCTCCTTCTGCACACGTGGTCAGGAGAGAGGGGATAAAAGCCTGCTAATGATTGTGCCGGGGGCAGAGTGTTTGATCTTTTGTCTCTCTCTCTGACCCTATTTGCAAATATATACCTTTTGTGTTGCTAATAGAGTGTGTCTGTAGCTGAAGGTTTTTTTCCGCCTCCCGAGAAACGAACCGCGATTTTTACATCACTGGCATCCCTGGGGAGCTGTAGTTGTGGCACTCTTCCAGCTGGGAGCTTGGCTGGCAGCTGAAGTGTGGCTCTGGCCAGTGACTTCCCCATTTTGGGTGGCTCACACTGCCATCACGTGCCCCAGTCTGGGCTTTTTTTTTTGGCATGGGTTTTTTTGACCCTGTGATCTCCTGGTATCAAAAAACCCCCTGCGCTGCAAAGTAGTAGTATGAGGAATACCTGCATGTGTGGTGTGTGGTGCCATAGATTGCTCTGCAGTGCTCATCTGGACACGGCATATAGCTCTAACTAACCTAGACTATACCAAACTGGTATTACCCTGTGGTATTATACACACACAGAACTGAAGTAATGAACAATTCCTGATGTAATTTACACTTGATTCACTTTGAAAATAATCTGGTGTTTTGGCTTTAATAAAAGATATGTTTTTGTTAGATCGAGGAATAAAAGAATGGAATAGTATATCTGTTAGAACCAGAATAGCTTTCTGGGAAGTGGGATTCTTTATCCCTAAAGCACACCACAGGTTTCTTTCATAGGAAAAAAAAAACTTGTATACATTGTATATGAATGCATGCCATGTGCATGTTAAAAATGGTTCTTCCTTAAAAGTGAAGAAAAATATAAATTACAGGGAAACAGATTTGTGAACTTGGTATGAATTTGCAAAATTTCAAACTCCATGAAACTTACCAGCCCCTGCAGCTTACAGCGAATGGAGAATTTGTTATAAGAGAGCTTCATGTGGACTCATAGAAAATTAAGGTTGGAAGGGACCTCAGGACCCTGCTCAAAACAGGACCATCCCCAACTACATCATCCCAGCCAAGGCTTTGTCTAGCCGGGTCTTAAAAAACACCAAGGGTAGAGAGAGTTCTCAACCTTTCTGTGTAACTTGTTCCAGTGTTTCACTACCCTCTGTGCCCATGGCAGATTGCAGTTCTGTCCCGGCTCCAGACCACGCTGTCACTGCTGCAAGATCCTGGCTCCAGAGTAGCTTCCCACCCAGCCGTACACCCCGCCAGCGCTGCTGGGGCAGGTCTCCATGGAAACCCTGGCCCACGCTGTTCAGCCCTGCCACTGCTGGGGTCTCCATGGAAACCAGCCCCAGCAACACAGGCAGGGGCTGCTGGGAAATGGTGTTCCTTGCAGGCCCGATGCGACCTGCAGGCTGGACTTCGCCCACCCATGGTCTAGCTTCATCCGCTTTGTGACCCTCCTTCAGGTAGTTGAAGGTTGCTCTTAAAATCCCCTCTCAGTCTTCTCTTCTCCATAGTAAATAAGCCCAGTTCTCTTGGCCTCACCTCAGAAGTCATGTGACTCAGCCCCCTAACCATTTTTGTTTCTCTCCACTTGACTATCTCCAACTTATCCATATCCTTTCTGTAGTGGGGGCCCAAAACTGGACACAGTACTCCAGATGTGGTCTCACCAGTGCTGAATAGAGGGGAATAATCACTTCCGTAGGCCTGCTGGCAACACTCTTACCAATGCAGCCCAGTATGCTGTTAGTCTTCCTGGCAACAAGGACACACTGCTGGCTCATATTCAGCTTCTTGTCCACTGTAACCCCCAGGTCCTTTTCTGCAGAGCTGCTGCATAGCCAGTCAGTCCCCAGCCTGTACTCGTGCATGGGATTGTTCCATCCTAAGTGGAAGACTTTGCATGTGTCTTTATTGAACCTCATAAAATTTCTTTTGGACCAATCCTCCAATTTGTCTAGGTCTCTCCGAATCCTAGCCCTACCTCTAGTATATGTACTAATCCCCCCAGCTTGGTGTCATCTGCAAACTTGCTGGGGGACTCCCACCAATTCCAGGGCAAGATGTAACCCATAGTAATTACATTTTCCTTGTCTCTTCACTTGTGTGCTCTGTAGAATACTGATCTGCTGCTGTCCAATGAACGCATGATATTGCCCCATTCTCTGTGATAAGCTAAGGGCTTTATTGTGCCTTCAAAGCACAGTCCTACCATAATGGTAATGCACAGCCAAGAGGGCACAAAGCAGAGGGTATGAGATAGAATGTCAAGGGTTATTTGTGGAACAAATCCCATGGAAAGCTAATGGAGCTTGTGCTTCTGTGTTACTTAAAAACCCATTCAGTGGGTACATCTACACATGTGCTTTAATACACATTAGCCTATTTTAATGTGCATCTCAAAAAAGTGCTCTTTAGCTAATACGCATTAAAATAAGCGAATGCTCATTTTTCTAGTACCTCACAGTGCAGGTACTAGATTTAATGCACACCTAAAGCATTTTAATGAACATGTAAATGCTCCCATTGTTTCTCAGATGTTTATAGACAGAGCCTGGAAAATAACTTGGAGGTTGCTATGGCCAGAGGTACTATAGATTTCGTAGATTTTGTAGACATTAGGGCTGGCAGGGACCTCGGAAGATCATCGAGTCCAGCCCCTCACCTGACGGGCAGGAAGTCAGCTGGGATCACAGGATCCCAGCAAGATAAGTATCCAATTTCCTCTTGAAGGTGTTCAATGTAGGTGTTCAAACCACCTCCGATGGCAGGCAATTCCAGACCTTGGGGGCTCGGACAGTAAAGAAATTCTTCCTTATGCCCAGCCTGAAATGGTCTTGCAGGAGTTTATAACCATTCGATCTCGTCATCCCTTGGGGCACTCTGGTGAACAAATGCTCCCCCAGATACTGGTGAACACCCCGATAAACTTATAGGTGGCCATCAGATCACCCCTGAGCCTGCACTTTTCCAGGCTAAAGAGCCCCATGGCTCTCAGCCTATCATTGTAAGGTCTGTTTTCCTGACCTCTGATCATGCACATGGCTCTCCTCTGGACTCTCTCAAGCTTCTCCACATCCTTTTATCTTTGTGTAGTCTTTATCCTTGAAAAAGCTAGAAGTGCATTATGTTTGGTTTCAGCTTAAACTAATCAGGTCAAAATAATACTCTCTTCAGCATGGGCACGAGTGGGTGTGATTGTCCAAAGCACTTAAATGTATGCTTATATGCCCTCTAGAAGAGGGCTGTTTCACTTCACTCTTCTGACTCACTTCACTGAGGCCTTGAAACAGATGATCAAAGGTTCTAGAGATGTAACCACAGTGACGATTGTGTGTTTGGGACAACAGCTTACTATATAGCTAGTAAAAATGTTCACTCACCCTGCCTAAGTATCTCCAGTCCAGTAGGTCTGAGAGTCTTTCAGTTCGATTTCTCTGGATAATTCTCTGGCGTCGTGACTGCTGGCAAAATCCATACAGGAACTGAGTCAGCTGGTTGCATGACTCATCAGGAGAGCGAAACCTCCTGTCAACTATATAAATCCCTGAGTGACACAAAGTTGGAGATGAGCAAGACCAGAAATGAGCTTTTAACATTTCTGTTCCATTTTCCCTGATGCCTAACCTTTTCCATGTAGTGGAGTTGTGTTTTACTAAGTGGAACAAGGAGTGATACCTATAAGTTACGCAGTTTTTTCCAGTCTAAGGGAATGTTTCATCAGTTGCTGAGAATTAATTAATAAATTAATTGATTGCTTAATCATTCATGCTGATATTCAGCAGATCTGTTTCCAAATAAAGAAGGCTTACTTTTAAAAAAGAAAAATTTGGGGGAAAAGGTTTCAAGTAATTTTGAGTACATTTCTAAATATAATGAAAATATTCCACCTTTATTTGATACTAAAACTCCATGGTCTGAAGCATAAACTGAAAAGTTGGCAGGATATTTCCTCAAAGCAAAAAGAGCTGTATTTGTACCTTGACATAGTTAACTTGAGTTCACTGTCTTAATATAAAATCCTAGCGGAGACAAGGCACAGATAAACATAGCTAGTGGCCTCCACATAGCTAGTCAAGGCTAACATATTATATCCAGGATTAACCTCAACTGGCTTTTCTGAGTTAAAAATTGCAGCATTTTGTCTCCACTAGCATTTTATGGTGTTACCTCAATATATGCACCTATCTTCAGAAAATGAAATATATATATGTACCTATCTTCTGAAAAATTGATAACTTCTTTATAAAGTCTTAAAAGAGAGATAGTTTCACCATTTCCAAGACCAGGCTATAGCATTTTTGGATGGGAAGGAAGGAAAGCTACTTGAGTTGGAAGCAGAGATGAGGAGTTAGCTGAATGGGGAAAACATACACAGGAGAAAACTCTCGTAAACATATGGATAAACTGATGGAAAATCAAATTCTGGAACTCTGAAGTTTGTTCCTCACCCGTCAAGAAGTGCAGGTGAAAAACACACAGTCTAACGTGTTGTTTTGAAGTGCTCTTAAAAGTCTCACCATAAGCAGCTGGGTCCGCTACATGCTCCTGCATGAAACAGCCAAATCCCGAAAGGTTTGTGGTCACACTAGGAATGCCCATCACAGTACATTCCGCTGCCAAAAAACACATACAAAGAGACTTGATGTCAATGTGCTTTGTTTGGGTTCACTTTGGGAAGCAGAAAAAGGGAGGACATTGGTCAGAAACCTTCAAAGTGAAATGGAAACAACACTTCTTTGTTTTATCAATCATTTCTTTCTTCGAGCCAGCTCTTTTTAATATAGTCTGCGATCCCTGTTTTCAACTGTGGAAGTATAAAAACCTTACCCAGACCCTTTTACCCAGACCCTACCTGTCTCACACCTATTAATTTTTATCCCCTCTGATCTTCCCTGCCACACATTTGCATTTTGACAGACCTGCATTTTGCATATTGGCTTAAGCTTCTGTTCTACCCAGGAGAGCACGCAAACCTCAGCAGACTCTCCCTATGTCTGAAGCAGGGTGTTTGTGCTTGAAAGCTTGTTAAGAACAATTTTTTCCAACTAATTAGTTGGTTTAATAAAAGATATCACATTACCCAAAGAATGTTGTCTGCCTATGTCCTTAGACCAACGCACCTATAACCAACACCCCCAAAACACAAATGAATGGAAGCACCTAGACCCGGATCTTCCAAGATATTTAAGTGTCTATACCTTTCATTGATTAATCTGTATTTATATATGTATTAAATGGGAAATGGGAGCCTAAATATCACTGAAGATCAGGGTGGTATTTTTTTTGTTTGGAAACTTCACTGGTACCTGTTCCTTTAAAAACCTCCCGCCAGGCCTTTGAGGCTCATTCATTCCTGCTTGTAAGTATGCTTGGTAAATACCCAGCAGACTATGCAACTGAAATCTAAACTCTTCAGAATTCCACTGAAATCAAGGCAATTGTGCCAGCTGAGGACCTTTTTGGGTTGCGCCTATTTTCTTGCCCTATTACTAAAATATGTCCAGATCTCCAGATCTCCTTTTATATGACACATACTTGATGTTACCAGAAAATAAATTAGATCTGTATTCCAATGCCATAGGAGACCATAAAATTACATACTACTGGGGAAAGTCAGGGTTCAAAATCAGAACAATGGGTAGTTTTCAATGGCGTTATTATGCAAGTTGGCCCCAAAATTCCGCCATCAGCAGGCTTGTATGGTAGGGGAAATGGAGTCAAAAGTGATCTTGAAATAATGCAGCAGATGATGACTATCAATTCCATTTTTAAAGGTACAGACATTAATAATAAACATGTATTACCTTCTAATAGCAGTTAGTGTAAAAATTGCTTACCTGGTGTATAACCCCAGGGTTCATAGTAAGATGGAAACACCCCCAGATGGCAGCCTCTGACAAACTCTTCATAGTCCATAGGTAATAACGGACTTGCTGAAGAAAGGAACTCTGGGTGTAATATTACCTGGATATTCAAAAGTTACATTAGAAACAAAAGAGAAATAAAAGCAATACTTTTTAATATGTAAAACATGGAACAGTTAGTGTCTTTATCGTGGTTCTAAAACAAGGGACTCAGATATTGTGTTCTCTCCCAGCCCTGATTTTAGTCTGTTTACATACAACTCAGCCCAATAACATCAATGATTTTTGGAATCTTAATTTGTTTAGTTTTCCTAATTTATCTTTTATCTTATATCTCTTCATATAAGCTTATTGCAGAAACAAGGGTGCTGTCAAAAACAGTTTTAAATGGTCCATTGCTAATATTATCCATGCTTAATAAGAAAAATCACAGATGCTGCTCATCATGGGCTGGGCTGTGGCAATTATTAGGACTAATATGCTGTGCCAAGATTTGTCACCACAAGGAAGAACCCAGAAGGGGAGAATCCTGTTCTGAGCAATATAACACCAAGAGTAACTCCAAGAGCACCAAGAAACTCCACCTTTCATATTGAGAACCTTTTCCAGTTAAATATGCAGGCATATGCATTAAGGAATCAACTTTTTCTGGGTTTGCCTATCTCAGATGTATATTTCCTATTTTGTTAAGGATTAGGAAGGTGTCCTCATGAAACTTGCTAGTAGATATGGGCAGGCCACATGTAAATATGTATTAAATAATGCAGGCTACAAACCCATCAGGTAAAATCCTAGTCTTCAAGAAGTCAATGGATATCTTGCAGTTGACTTCACTAGCCCCAGGATTTTGCGCATGGTGCTAAACATTTTAATGGCAAAAGCCATCATTCCTTACAAGAAATGTCTCCTTTGAATTTTTGCAGGTAATAAGCAGGCAGGGGTATTTGTTAAAAGTGACTGGCTGCTGTTATTTGAAAGGGTGGTAATTATTTTATTGCATGTCTTTCCCAGGAATGGAACCGATTTCCTCAAACGCCAACCAGCTATATGAACTACACAGAAACTATTTAAAGAAATTCCATTACAAAAAAAAAAAAAAAGAGAGAATGGGAGATTCTACCTTGACTCTGTCAGTGCGGTTGTTGAAGAGTCCAATGCGCCGAATAGTATTGAGAATGGGATCATTGCTATCATCAAGCATGTTGTGGGTGGTCACTGGAGGTAGCGTCTGTCTCTACAGCACAGTAAAGGCAACTTTGAGCAAGGAATAAAAAACTGGTAGTGAAGACTTTCCATTTGATGGAATACTTATCATTTCCATCAAATGTTCGATAGGGGATTTGAGAGTGGCTTACTGCTATATCACAGGAGTGCATCAGGAGCTCAGTGAACAACTGTTCAATAGGGCACCCCTGGGGAAGACCAGAACCAATGGGTACAAATTCCTGGAAGGCAGCTTCAGGCTTAATACCAGGAAAAGCTCCTTCACAGTCAGGAGTCCAGACTGTGGAATAAACTCCTTCCAGAGGTGGTTTTCAAGAGGAGACTAGACTAGGCAGTCACCTTGCTGGGGTCACTTAACCCCAGTTGTCTTCCTGTCTAGAGCGGCAGGGCTGGACCCAATGATCTGCAAGGTCCCTTCCAGCCCCTAACAATATATGAATCTATGAATAAACAATAAATATCCTTTCTGACCTGAGTTGCAAAGATGGCTCTTTTCATTATGGTTATGTCATCCCGATCAAGGATCTTGTTCAAGTCTGGAATTTCTCCTCTGCATGGGTAATACAGAGAGTCTATTTCACCAAATGGCTTGTAATTTGTCATTTTAGAAATGATTATTATGAATTTACAAATTACACTACAACTGTGGAGTGAAGATAAAGACCTGCTAAAGTCAACAAACCTGCTAAAGTCAACAGGGGTCTTTTCATTGTCTCTAAGGGAATTTGGTATAGGCCATTAACTGAGTGGAGAGTATTATTATTATTTCTAAATGTTTTCCACATAAACACCCTTTTCTCTCTCTCCCACTGCCTCGCTGCAATTCCCTCCAGCTGTGGCTATACATACATACATACCAGTGATAAAAATCTCATGATTTTTTATTTCTATTTTTGTCAAAATTCAATTTTAATCAAAGTATTTCCAAACAGCTCCACAAGTGAAAGGGATTAGAGGGGAAGAAGAATTACAGATATTTAAAATTTTCTTTCCCAGGAGCATTTTATTTTTGTTGAAATTCCCAGGCAACTCTAGTAAGCATGAGATCATATGGCTTCAACTCAGACTAGCCTCCACTTGAAATGAAGGAGAGCATGTCCTGAGAAATGTGCGCAAAGGCCTTCTTCTCCTTTGATATAACCAGATTCTCAGGAGATCTGAATTCCACTCTCTTCTATCAACCATATTTATACACATTTCTTGTTTACAGTGCTAACACTCCTGATATGTAGAGAAGTACTATAACCTTCATTTTATAGATTAGGGGACACAGGCAAGGAGAGATTAATGTAAACATTTTCAAAAAGGCTTGTCTATGGTTTGGTCTATACTACAAAGTTTTGTTGGCTAGAGGTAAGACAAGGTCAAGCTTTGTATTTAACATAGCTATACTGGTAAATTCCCATTCTGGATATAGCTATCCTGACAGAAAAGAACTTCTATCCATTGAACTTCTGTTGTTCAAAGAGGCTGTGTTGCAATGTCTGAAGAAAAAGACCTTCTGCCATTAAATGCTACATCTCCACTAGGGGCCTTTGCCATAGTTAGAGTGGCAGCAACTACATAGTGTAGGCTTGTGACCTTTTCACAGCCCTAGACAATGTAGCCATGTTGGCAAAACTCTAGTATAGACCAGATTTAAGTGACTTTGAATCTTAATAAGAAAAAGGGTTTAGCAGCCATGCTTGAAAATACTTGTATTCGTAACAGCAAGCATTACAGTGGATGATTATCTTTTATTGGACCAACTACATGGATGGGATAGATTTAGAGAAGCTAAATGCAGGGCACTCTTCTTTAGGTACCGTATTTTTCGGACCATAAGACGCACTTTTTCCCCCCCAAAAGTGGGGGGAAAACGAGGGTGCGTCTTATGGTCCGAAGGTGTGTGTCCCGGGGAGACGGGGCGGAGCTTGCCCGCGGAGGCGGCGGAGCCCGAGCGGGACATCTGCCGCTTGTTTACGCCGGGAGCCGGCAATAAAAATGGCCGGCCACCGGCACACACAGTCTCTCCTGCCATAAAAACTGGGTGCGTCTTATGGTCCGAAAAATATGGTAACTCATTCTTAAATATCAGTGAAAAAATGAACTAGAGATTTAATTTGAGTTTAAGCCAATATGGACACCTGGGACTGAATTTAATTTGCTACCTCAGGTTGAATCCCGTTACCTGATCATTACTATTTTAACTTGAGTTAGCTACTTCAAAAGACCCAACCCAAGTTAAAAATACACCTTTTCTTCATACAAACTATGAAACTGTGAAACTATGAAACTAAGATGTACTCTTAGACTCCTAATAGCCCACAACGTTTTTCAATATAGAATTTAGATTCCTATACCAGACAGGTTCCTTTGAAATCTTAATATTAAGTGACTTATCCAACTACACACAGGAAATCTGGGGTAGAGGAAAGACTCCTGAGTTTCTAATTACATCTTCTTTTTCCATTTCTCCCAATGCTCTTTTCTTATGTGCCCATAATACAAACAGGGAAACAATCCAGGTTATACAGCTGGAATTGTCACTCTGAAATATAAAGTGACTCTGAGACTCACCTTAAGAGTGCATCGTAAAGTTTCTTTCCAAATTTTTCTTTCACAGATTGTGCAGTGTCCCTAGATATGTAAGAAAATAATTTGTAAAATGCAGCCTGTCAGGGCCAAAATGTACAATGTCACTGCTGGTGGAAATAAGAGCAAAGCTAAAAGTACTCTGACTTACACTAGGGATTCAGGCAACAGGGAAGCACAAGACCACCTGCTTAAAGTCTCCTTCCATGACCCTTGGCCACGCTGTCTGATTTCAGTGACACTGAGGATCTGACCCATTGTGACTTCCCCAAAGCTAAATTAATTGGCAAAACCAGCACTAGAACTTTTGGTGCTCATTTCCCCACCCCTTGCTGGACAAGTAGAACATTCTTCTCCAATATGAAAATCAGCTCCAGGTGTAAAAGAATGAGTGAGAGAAAGAAAGAGAGGCTCCTGACATGTTAAAATGATGGTGCAGTGAGTTTGAAGTAATGTTATGCCAGATCTGAAATACAGTGGGCGTGTCTACATGAGACGCTTAATGCTCAGAAGACTAACTCTACTGCTCATTAGTGTGGCAGACAAAACCCGTGCTAATGTACTAATGTTCAGTAGATTAATCTAATGTGCATTAACATCACTAAAAAAGCATTCATCTGTGCTAATGTGCAGTAGCGCTGATTACAGTGCATTAAGTTAGTACCTGTTATTACAAGTACTAAGCTTAATGCGCCATAATTGCAGAGTATTCATAACCGTGTAGGTATACCCAGTTCCTCCTGCCATGCCAGATGTTCATGGGAGGAGGTGCAATGTCTGGAATGAGGCATAACAGGTGCCTGTAGATGTGCAGGACATCTGATCCAACACGCTGTAATTATAGGGCTCCTAAACACATGTGGGGAGCCTGCTCTGAAATGCTGGAAATCCAGTGCATCAGAGCAGACTTGATTAATTGAGTCTGTTGGAGCACGGAAATTAATTCAAAGCACCCTGCAGCCATTTTTTCAGAGCAGGGACATATGGTGATGCTATTTTTGTGTCTTTAAGGAATTTTAAAAATATATATCAGGATTTTGTCCTGTTTTATATTTTATGCCCCAGAATCCATACCACCTCATTATGATCCCACGCAGGCCTGTATTGAGACACATCATGGCCTGAACTGGAAGCAATGAAACTGCCTTTCAGCAACTGCCTGTGGTGCTCTTCGTGTGCCTGGAAGTTCTGCTAAAAGGCAGAGTCCACATGGACTGATTGAAGTTTCCATAATGTCAGTAGCTCCAGCTCTAACTGCTTTAAGTGGTTACTTAAAGGTTTTGCATTAGCGTGAAAGCTGATCAACTCAAAGAACTATAGAAATGCAGGGAGGCCATCTAACTCTAACCTGTCCTATTGAGGATGGAGCAAAAGGACCACATACAACAGAAATTTGTCCAATCTGCTCTTAAAAATCTCCAGTGATTGGATTCTATAACCTTTCTAAGTAGCTGTTTATTCCAGGGCCTCATTATCCATCTAGTTATCATGGCCATCATTCTTCTCTCTTCTAAATTAAATAAACTCAATACTTTCAACCTTTCCTTGCAGGTTATATTTTCTAGTTTATCACTTGGACTGCACCTCCTTGGAATCTTTCCAGTTTGTGCACGTTTTTTGAAACCAAAACTGGACAAAGCACTCCAAATGAGGCCTTACCATGCTGAGAAAATGTCATAATTACCTATGATGTATCATATATCCTACATTTTGAGAGGTGACTATAGCTTGGCATAGACCCTAGAACCATGAATAAAGCTAATATCCATTGTAGGACCATCTTGCATGAGTGATCTGTACAATTATTATCCTTTTAACTCCTCACCCAAGAATGATAAGAGTAGTGATTACCATAGCTGTTTGCGGACTGCTTGCCCCTTTAATGTTTCCACATTGAAATTATTTGTTTTTGCAGGCATTATGAAGAACACTACAACTGTGGTGTCACTTTTGTGCACCTACATAGAGAAAAGATGGAGACAAACAGTTAGCGAGAAATCATTATCCAGAAACTAACTCAGATTCCAGACAGTATGTGAGACATCCTGCACAACAGGAATTAGACATAAAAGGCAGTGACCAAAACCCATCTCATCTTAACTCTGGTTAGTAAAGACCCATGCCTGCACCCAGATCTCTGTGGTGGACCCATGCCTTCAGTTCAGGCTCTATTGAGGCACAAGGGTCCACATGAGTGCTACCAGGAATAGTCAAAAACATTACTGAAGACCTTCCTCTGTGTCTTTGAAGTATTTGTGTAAATGTAAAGCCAAACTGCATATATAAACCTCATACACAGCATTTAACACATGATTTTAATCAGCATGAGACAAAAAAAGATGATTTTAAAATGGAAGAATTTATTGAAGCAAATGTACTTTTTATCATTTCTATAGCTTCTTTACTCACAGCATTTAATCAGCTTGGTCAATGAAAAGTGACTGGTGAGGTTTTAGTTAAGGTGAATTTCTGGGATGCACTTTCTTGTCTAATACATCACTTTGTTGGTCCAAATGGACCAAAACTGTCTGAATCTTCCCACTGAGGATTGATTTGACCTGAGTGAGTCCTTAGCAAGTAGGCATATAGCTTAATTATGTTCTACCCCACCCTGACTGATGCAATGGGGAAGGAATGAGCCTAGTGCAACCATCTCCATTTGCTAGATGGCTCCTTGAAGGTCATTACTAGATGCTATAAATCAAACCAACAGCTGGTGTAGAGCTGGACAGGGCATTAGGGAGCTGTAAGCAATACCTTGATGGACCCTCTGTCCCTACCATCACCAGCAGGAAGGGCAAGTAGTAGAAAACCTGGGCTTTGAGGTCTAGATTTTTATTATTATTTTCCAAGTCTCTGTCCTGCAGTAACACAATAACAGTTTTTGGCTTTCCAAACTCCATGGAATTATCTACAGAGGACAAATTTTTTGATCTTAAAAGCACATCTTTTAATATTAGGCATTATAAAAGTTTTCTATTTTATGGTTTCAAATCCAGCTCTCAAGCCTAAAATACTCAGAAGCAGCTGTTATAGAGCAATGACACATGACACATTCAAGAAAGTTGTCAAAGGCATTTGCCTGTAAGCCAGGATAAAAATACCTTAAACTTTAGGTAAGTTTGTTCAATATCCTTAGGACTTATTCCACAGATAGCCCATACTGATATACAGGCCAGATGCAGCTGGAGTGGGAAGGATGAAAAGTAGGTTTTAAGTCATTACTATTGCAATTCATTGGCTACCCAAGGGCTGAACTAGGTCACAGCAGCTGGAGTAGTTCCCTACAGTGCTGCTGTGCCAACTGAAAATTGGTGGAGCACAGTATAGGACACCTGCTGGCAACCTATAGCCTGTGAAGCCATTGGATCTGGCCTCCAGAGCTGAAGCGTCAGCAGAATTCAGTGGCTGAAGCTTCACTCATACCATGCTGCACTGCACCACAGCTGGGTGGCAGGGAGAAGCCCTGGAAGCAGCAAATGGGTCCTAACATGAGTCCTTCTCAGACCTGAGCTGAGCCATTCTGGCCCTGGTTCCCAGCCGCTGGGATAGGGAGTCTTGAACACAAATTATATATTTGGGTGAATTAAATGTGCATAATCCAGTAGCATTCTGCATTTACAAGTCCTTTCTTACCCTCAGCAAGAAGTTTAATCTGGATAAGGCCTCTAGAAATATATCAGCTCCTTTGTTGGAAAATTCATATCTCCCAGCAATAAAGAAAAATAAAGTCTTTTCAAGGTTGAAGTCAAGATGACTGAAAACAAACAAACAGATGAAGACAGTATACATCAAATGTGATCAGACAAAGCAGAAAGCAGTTCACTGACATGATTTGCCAAAAGGTCCCATGACAACCAGAAGAGCATGGGTTTCTTTCAGAACTCTGTATTGAACTATATCTTGGGTAAATAGCATACATGTCAAACCTTTTGTTTGATCACACATGGTACTACACAGAGCCAGAACCAAAAGCTAGGATTCCTATCATGGCTCTCAGGTAAATACAAGAGTCAGTAGGTAACAGTCCCAGTCCCCTAGGAAGTACTTTTTACAGTCTACCTACTCTAGCTCTTGCCTCAACAGCCTTAAACAACCAAGTGCTCATTCTGAAAAGTAAAAGCATACCCATAGAAATGACCACGAATAAACTCTTGGATCCTAGCTTTGTACATGATGTGTAAGTTCTGAAACTCATGTGTCGCTGAAAATTTCTTAATGTTCAAACCATTTGGGGTGACAACATCTGGAAAAGCAAAACAAAGATAGAGGTAGACATCTTCAGTGTTTGCAAAACCTTTAAGGAAAGAACCAAAATTTTGTTAGGTGCCAAACTGTCAAGATTTATTTGGCATTATTATTAGTTATAACAGTGAAACAGCATTCTCTATCACCATAGAGAATAACAGCTGGTGAAATTCCCAAGTAACTCTGCTATGTTCAATAGAGTTATTCCAGATTTAAATGTATATAACCCAAGGCTTTGTTTCCACAGGGCAACTTATGGGAGGTACCTGTAGCCTCAGAGTCACTTTACATCATTTTTAGCTGCAGAACTATAAGTAAATATGCTGCAAGTGTTGATAATTTGCTCCTGAGACGACAAAATCACCCGGTGTCATAATTGAGAATCTCTGAAAGTTATTGTGCTCAACAAGCACTATGGGTGAGTTCCACAATTTAGTCCTCTACTTGTATATTACATCCCTTTCTTCCAATCCTTTTGTCAAGTTTGGTCTTTATAGATTGTGAGGTCCTCTTGGCCAGCACTGCTTTGTTATGTGTTTGAACATCGCTTAGTACGATGGGCACCCATCCTGATAGCGGTCTCTTCTAGGATACAAAGAATAAAATGTACTTTTAAAAGTACATTAAAAATACTATTTTAGATTTCTCCCCAAAATCTACATACTTGTAAAGCACCTCTCCTCAGAGGGCCAAAAGTGTTTACAATTAAAACCAATGCAGTTGTATAATGTTCGTGTCAAACAGAGTTATGGCTATTTATAGTTCAGTCCCCTATCGGTGAAAGAAAGTAAGTACTAGGTACTCATACGGGCACTGGGACTGATACCATTTCTTCACTTAATAAATGTTGTTAGATCTTTAATGGCCGTAAGTACCCCTGGGCATCTTCACACATGCTCCTGGGCTGGGGTAGAGGGGGAGGCTTTAATTAGAGCAGCTCCTATGGACCCAGAGGAGTGAATATAAGTGGAATACAGCAGATCACAAGCAATCATTGGTAGGCTAACAGCCTCTATGTCCAGTTCTGGGCTGTTTCTTATACCACTGCAGATGTTCACCTTTAGTTAGAGCCAAACTATTTCAATTCCATGCTTTCTGCCCCCTCCAACCCACATCCCTTTGCCACAACAGAATAGTGAATTTTATAATGAAAATGATTATACAACTTAAAGGGCAGTGAGGGCAGCAGGCACTGTTGTGATCCTCTCTACATAGCTGCATCAAATTACAAGGCTTGTTATCAAGTTTGCTACTTAAACTCAGCTGCACACATATCCTGCTAGAAACCTGTGAGGCTAAGTCTGTGAATGACAATTGTTCTGCTTTTTTTTCTTTTAAATTTGGTCTTTTCAAGTACATCAAAAGGCTGATACTCTACAGACTCTTGTGCCCTTGAATAGGCTTCAAGTTTAATGATCTACTGGAGGAATGTTGACCTTTTTCAGCAGACAGTGTCCATGTGGATTTCACAAATCTACTGATTACCAGGCAGTCATGCGTCGTTAATGTGAAGCTGAAATAGTACATAAGCCAGTGTGTTTACATCTAAGATTCAATAATGACTAAGAACTTCTGCCAATTTATATCATACTGTAGGTATAGCATTATGCACGTTTGTACACCTATAGCTAAGAGTCTGCTGATATTTTGTGTAACTGCTTCTATTAAATTAATCTAACCCATTCAGTGTGAAACTTGGACATTTCAGCATTTCCAGGGCAGAGCAACCAAAATAACAAGTGCAAAGTCCTGCACTTGGAATGAAATAATTGCATACATAAATACAGACTGGGGAATATAATTGAATAGGTTGCAGTACTGCAGAGAAGGACCTGAGGTTTACAGTGGATACGTAAAAGTTGAATGAGCCAACAGTGTGCTCTTGCAGCAAAAAAGTCAACAGTATCCTAGGTCAGGATTACTGCTTGCAAATCAAGCGAAGTGATCCTTCTGCTTTATTCAGAACTGGTGAAGCCTCACTTGGAGAACTGTGCCCAGATAAGGCCCCACACTTCAAGAAGGATGTGGACAGTGTCACAGGGTCACGCAGGTGCCCTTTTCCTATGAAGGAATAAGGGCTGCTGAAGCTCCCTGAGACAGCCCAGGCCAGAGCCTTAGTGAGTGATTCTCTTCTGGTAGTCTGAGGTGCTGGAGAGCTGAGCAGGCTTGATTGGTGTAACCTGACCACCCAAGTGGCTACAGAATGGTGAGGGTGGAGAGGACCCTGACTGGGAGGCCTGTGTGAGAGAGCCAGGTGGGCTTAGATCTTATGTTATAGGCAGGAGGCTTATTGTCGTTTCAGCTGTTTGGTTTATGGTTCTGTTTAGTTACTGTTATACCAGATGACTGGGAGAGGCTGTAGGGGATGGAGGGGGCCTCATTTAGGAGTGCCCTAGTAGAGTGGGGGTGCTCCCAGCACCAGAATGTGGTGCTGCATTGTGGGGTGTACTACCCTAGCCCTGGGGAGGGGCACAGTGCCAGTGAGGGCACTGTAGTTGGGGTATAAGACCCCAGCCCTGAGAAGGGCAAAGAGGATTTTGGGGGCCAGGCACAGCTAAGGCTACCTGAGCCCCACTGCAAGGAGCACCAGTGAGAAGCCTGAGGGGCTTGTGTTTGGCTCCAAAGGGAGAGCCACAAGAGGAGAAGCCTAGGGTGGGTGTTACTAGAGAGACAAGCCCAGAGAGGGCTAGTCCATGATTATAGAGAGCCTGGAGTGGGCGTGTACTTGAGGGAAGCCCCATAAGGGGGCTAGTGCAGAGCGAAGCCCCGGTGGGGGCAGGTTTTAAGCAAAGTCCCAGGAGTGGGCATACACTATTGATAGAAACACCAGTAGGGGTGTGGACCAAAAAAGATCCCAGAGGGGCTGTCTGTGTCGGGACCCCAAAGGGGCCAGGTAAGGCTCTGGCTGCCTGAGCCTCAATTGGATACAGATTTGGGGGTACAAACCCAGAGGGGCTAGCTAAGGCTTAGGCCACTGAGCCCAGCTGGGAAGAGTACCATCAGTAAGCCCGGTAGGGCTAATCAGTTGTAAGGGGTGCCGGTCGCATAACAAGCCCAGAGGCGCCAGGGAAGGGGCATTGGTTGCGGGTCAGGCCCAAGGGTGCTGGGCAAGGCGTAGATAGCAATTGGACCTGATAATGTCCAGAAGAGCTGCAAGGCTTGGGGCATGCTAAAGGGGAGGTGGGAGGCACGCATTGCCCATAAGGCTGGGGTGCACCGAGTCACCTCATATGGAACAGGGGGTAGTTCAGCATAACACCATGCATTGGGAGATAAAAGGCAGCCTCCCATAGAACCTTATATATACCAGCAAGACATGGTGGGAGAGATGAGAGGGTGCTGGATTGCCTAATTGACACAGTAGGGGGCGCTAGTGGGATCACGGCCACTCCTAGGCCCTGCTCTGTGACAGACAGTTTGGAAAGAGTCCAGTGCAGAGCAACCAAAATTATGACAGGACTTATAAGAAAAGCCTGAAAGTACTTGAGTTATTTGGCCTGGAGAAAAGACTGAGGGGTCTTGGTCAAGACACTTGGCTGGGATGGTTTAGTAGAAGTCTGGGTAGATTTGAACCTTATAGATTAACCCAGGTAGGTAGGTAGATATACTGCAGGTAGATATAGTACAACCTTTCATGAACTGTGGTTCATGTTTTCCAGTGCTATGAAAGGATGTGCATAAAGCAGAGAATATTGGGATGGTTTAGTCAGGAATAATCCCTTTGACATTGCTTCCAGTCCTACCCTCCTATGTTTTTAAATTCCTGTAACTCAAAATTATAAGCCAGAATTTTTCAGGAATCATTAATGGTTTTGGACAGTTCATTTATTCATTGTCCACCATAAGATGTCTTAAAGGGCAAATAAATGTTCAGCACTTTCTGTCAACCGCACCTCTTTATGGTGCTCCAGAGGCTCCTTAGCCTACACTAGCTATTTTGAAATCCTTGATCTTAGCTTTATATTTAAAAAAGAATATATATATATTTTTTTTGTAGTTTGTTGCTGCTGTCATTACTGAAGAAAAGAGCCAATAGGCAGTGAAGAATGAATTACTCTTATCGCTAGGCATGGTCCACCCAGACATGTTTCAGCCTGAAGCAACTAGGCCAGGTGGTGTTGAGGAAAACTCCAAGTGCCAGTGCCTCTGCTGTACCTGTTTTATGGTTTAACTGGATTTCATTTCCAAACCTTTCACTGCCCTATATTCACCTACAATAAAACTGTAAGAAATTTTTTAAAAAGTGACTTTTCTGAGAGACAATGGTAGCAAACCAATTCCAGTTTGCTTATATTTGAAACAGTGATGTAAAGAATAGGAGTAAATAATTTGCTACATAATCTCAAACTATTTTTGCAATGGTTTTTTTTTTTTTTGAGATACACCCCTCTATTTGTAGTACCTGGTACAGCTGTGCGAAGCTTTGCCAGCTGTCTTGTTTCAACTCCTTTCAAGCTCAGAACAGCAAATTCAAAACAAAAGGAGGCTGTTTTGAAGCCCTCTAAAATGAAACAAGGACAGTCAAAACATTTTGAAAGTTTTGAAATGTTCTGAGTTTTGAAGCTGGTGGGCTTGCCTGCAGGAAAACGGAAAGTAAGTAGAGAGAGGGGGAAGATGGGGGAAGAGCAGGGAAGAACTGCTCTCATATTGACTGTGTAGCTGGCCAGTGACTAAATAGCATAAAAAAAGCAGAATTGTTTGAACTGGCCTGCTTTCTGCCTTGGTGTCACTTACTGAGCTGTTTTACTTAGCAGCATCAGACAACAAAGGCTACCATTCATTTCCTACTTGCTACTGCTAGCCTAGTGAGAAGGATTTTAGCATATCTCTTTTTTTTTTCCCCCCCCCCCGATGTGCTTTTATTTTATTATTATATTTGTTGATTTATTCTTTTCAATTTTATAATTATATTGGATAGGATTACAATATAGAATTTAATTCCCATAGGAAGGGGAACACATTTTATATTTTATTTCTATACAATTTAAAGTTTGCAACATACATCCATTATAGAGTTTATACGGGAAGAAAGATATATTTATATTTTTATATACACATTTATACTTTGCCCCACACACACATTATTGAATTTATATAGGAGGAAAGACATTCTTCATTCATATTTGTTTTTATACATTTCTACTTTGCAGCACACTCCCTCACATTATTGAATTTTAAATAGGGGAAAGACACATTCTTCAGTCACTCATATTTGTGTTTATACATTTCTACTTGGTGCCACACTCACTACATGATTGAATTTATATAGGAATGCAAATAAATTTATATATTTGTAGAAAAAACAAGACATGCAAGACACCATGAAGCATGGTGGAAAGGCAGGTGGTGGCAAGCCTTTAGGGAGGGGCAGAAGACTGGGTAGAGGGAGAGGTGTAAGTCCCTTCCCTGCCCCCCCACAAACTGAGACACAGATTCTTTCCTCCAGCTAGAAGGAATGTGGCTTCCACAAGCAGAAGAGAGAAGGGAGCAGTGCCACTGCCTGGGCCTGGGACTATCCCCTCCAACAGCACCAGCCATAACCCTACCATCATGACAACAACGAGCACCAGCTTGACAGTCTCTTCCACCCCTGTTACATTTCCCATGCTGAGTCTTCCAGTCCCAGAGGAAGATCTGGTGCTGGATCTGGATCTCAGTGCCCTAGCAAGGGAAATTCTGGGGAAGGAGGGGAAATCATCTGAGTTTGTGCTCTATACCTCTCAAGTTTCCCTTAGAACCAGGTCTCCTTCCCCAGAAGGCACTTTAGAGGAGGTTGATATAGAGGTGGAGGCAAGCAGCTCAGCTGAATCCACTCTTCCTGTTGCTGTGCCTCTGCCTGCTGAGGAGAAGGAAAGTCCACACATTCACCCACACCCCAGAAGTGAGTGGGTAGTGTGGTCTGGGATCATTTTGAGCTGGAAGATGATCCCATGTATGCTATCTGCCTGCACTGCTGAGCCAAAAGCAGCCGGGGCAAGGGAACAAAACACATGAGCACCACAGGGATTTTGATGCATCTTTGCAGGCACCACCACCTATCACTTGCTCCTCCTCAGTCTGGCACCAGCAGGAGCATGCCTAAAGGAAAGTCCCCTTCTTGCTCCAAAGACCCTGTCCCCACAAACCAGAGGCAGGCCACCCTGGAGCAGTGGGGGAAAAGCAGAAAGAAAGTGGGGCACTTTGCAAGGGTGAGCAAGATCACCCAGAGCACTGGGGGAATGCTTGCTGTCAATGGCCAGCCCTTCTCCATAGTTGAGTGGCCAGGGTTCAGGCAGCTCATGGTACTTGTGGCTCCATCCTACCAAGTACCCACATGCACCACCTTCAGCAGGACGGTGGTGACCTCCCTGTAGGAGGCATGCAAATAGTACCTGAGGGAGGAGCTTCACAAGGCAGGTCTGCAGGTGGCCTACACTTTACCTCAGACCTCTGGAGCAGCCAGGGTGGAGAATCACACCCACCTCTCCTTCACAGGGCACTGGTACAACTAGTCAGGTCATCAATGGGCACTCCTTCAAGCCAAGGTGATAGACAAGTCCCACATGGCAGCAGAGATCATGCGAGCCATGAACTGCTCAGAGCAGGGGGGGCGCTTGTTGGGCAAAGAGAGCTCACCCGCAGGTTCATAGTCACTGACAACAGGGCCAGTATGGTCAAGGTGGTCTGTGATATCAGCTGTGTTGGCATTCACTGTCTGGCACGCAAGTTGCACCTCATTGACAGGGGACAGGGCTGCTGGTGACAGCAACAGCAAGCTCATTTCCAAATGCAGGAAGGTGTCAGGCTACTTCCACTGAAGCATCAAGGGGGCAAGATGCTGCAGGACAAACAAAAAGAGCTGAACATCCCACAGCACAAAATTATGCAGGATGTGGAGATTTGGTGGAACTCTACATACTTGATACTTGAGAGGCTGGTGGAGCAACAGAAGGCCATCCATGAGATGGCCTTGCTTAGGGAGATTGGGATTAGCGATCCCCTGAACAGAGCTGAGTGGGATACAGCCAGAGGCACAGCAACAGGAGGAGTGAATTCAGGTGAGCTGCTTGCCTCCACCTCTACATCAACCTCCTCTGAAGTGCCTTCTGGGGAAGGAGACCTGGTTCTAGGGGAAACTTGAGGGGTATGGAGCACAAACTCAAATGATTCCCCCTTCTTCCTCAGAATTTCCCTTGCTAGGACAGAGTGGGATACTAATCTCCCAGATTTTCAGTGCTGGCAATGCCCTCAGCACTGGCGATGCCCTCCTTAGCCAGGTGATCCCCATAGTGAGTGAACTTCTGAGCCAAATGTAGAGCTTTCAGGGGATCAGTGTTCCTGGCTGGGGTAAGCCACTGTCACCAGATATGCAGGCACTGGTGAGGCAGCTAAGGAGGGCCTGTAGGAGGCATGCAAGTAGTACCTGAGGGAGGGCATCAGGAAATAGCTTGATCCCTTGTGGTCCACTACAGTGCATGTGTTGGCCACCATGTGTGACACAAGGTGAAGGGCAGTGTATGCAACAGCCAAAGCCTGAATCAGTGGACGGAGGTGCTGGTGAAGACAGTCAGGAAGACAGAACAGTGGTGGTGGGGGAATGTGGAAGAGGGGGATCTACTGTCCCATGCTAGCATTAATTGTCCCATGATGTTCCTGCAGGTGAACCTCCTGCTGAAGTTCCCCAAGCTCCAGATGCAGACAGAGTGAATGCCACCCTCCTCACTCTTTCTGCATCTATTTTCTTTAAAAAAAAAACAAAAAACATTTAATGCCTCTCTCAGAGCTGGAAGAGGTACTCACTACATCACCAGCCATTAGGGGAAGAACAAGTCCCTGCTGAGCTTCCATGCCAGGATGAACTTGGAGGTATGGGCTGGGGCTATGGGAAAGGAGGAGGCCCCAGGTCCTGGGCATGACCACTAAAACTGCACTCTGCCAGGGTCAGGGAGGCCCGGTGGGACTGTTGGTGTGGCAGCTCCAGGAAATGCCAGGACCAAGAATCCTCCTGATGAAAGGCAGGTAGGAGGTGCCATAACCTCCAGCTACCACATGTATACATATAGCCCTGGCTGGCGAAAGCCAAGACCTGTCACATCTTTGACAGGCCTGAGGCTTGCTGGTTGCAGTCGAGTTGTGGGGCTCCCAGTGAGCTCAGCTTAGCTTCCTGGGATGCCAGCTTTCATATTGAAAAACGCTTTGTCAGGCTGAGTAAGCACCTGCAACTGGTGTGTGTGCTATTCCTGGATGGAAGGAATAGTAGAAGCAGCCAGAGGCTCGTCTGACATGCAGTGCAGACAAGAAAGTCAGTCAGTGAAAATGGAAATGGAGGCATCAGGGGGCTCAGGGACAGGCTGGGGTGGGGGTTGTAGTAGTGCAGGTAAGTGCCAAGGTACCTGGGGAGTCAGATGTCCGGCAGGTTGTAGAGTGTCAGAATTCCACTGTGTATGTCGAGTCTGTGTGTTTCTATACCTAGAAGGCTGATGAAATGAAGTTCATAGGCCTGGCTGTGAAAAGTGGTTTGTAAATTCCCTTTCTGTCTCCAGTCTCTCGGGACTGATTCTGAGTGGTTTTTTTGTAAGGAATATGCCTCCACAAGTAGTTGGGTATTGTTGTCTTTGATAGATTCTGGTGTGCAGTTTGTGGGGGTACTGGAGATTGTTGGCAAGTTTTGCTTTTTGAGCTGTAGAAAGTTGACTTCAGTTCTGGTGATGAGGTTCGGTTAGCAAGGTTCAGTGCTTGTTTGAATTTACAAAACACGTTTCAGAGCCGGGCCTATGAACATCATTTCATCAGCCTCCTAGGTAGTAGGCATAGAAACTTATGGACTCAATATAGACAGTGGAATTCTGACACACTACAACCTGTTGGACATCTGACTCCCCAGGTACATCTGCCCTATTACCTGTGCTGCTACATCCCCTTCCCTCCCCAACGCCAGCCAGTCCCTCACCCCCTGACATCTCCATTTTCACTGACCAACTTTCTTGCCTGCATTGCATGCCAGCCTCTGGCTTATTTACTAGTCCTTCCATCCAGGAACAGCACACAGACATACCAACTGCAGGTGCTTCCTGAGCCTGACAAAGGGTTTTTTAACCCAAAAGCTTGCTAAGATATATTTCTCTAACTATTCAGTATTTTTTTTAAAATAACAAACATAAAAACACAACATAGCCCATCACACACCACAAGTAATACATCATTTATAAATCCAAGACAACATCTCTGTTTCTTCCATTCAATTCTTTTATAAAAAGAAAGGCTCTGTGACAATCTGGCTGTCTGAGATACTGCTGCTGCTACTGTGCTGCTGCCCACTAAATTATTATTTTACCTGTTGTCATTTAAAGTGGTGGACCAGGCTGAGGCTGTAGGGGAAGAGGAGACCTCATTAGGGCACACTACCATGTCATGTAGATGCCCCAGCTCCAGTGAGAGTGTGATTTAACACACACAGTCACACAGTGAGGGCGCTTCTTAACATGCACACTGGAGAAGAAGCTCCTGCAGGAGTGGAAAGAAAGGCTCTGTCACAGTATGGCTGTCTGAGATGCTGCTGATGCTACTGTGGTAGTGCTTACTAAGTTATTTTATACCTGTTGTCATTTAAAGTGGTGGCTGACTTCTGTTTTCACGATTTTGACAGGACTGTGTTTCATTTTGAGTTTTGTTTCATTTCAAAAGCACTGTTCCATTTCATTTTGCTGAAACTGTTTCACTGTTTCAGTGTTTTGCCCATAGCCTATAGCTGCCTATAACTTTGTCATTTCTTGCCTGATTTGGCTGATACTTGCAGGTGTGGTAGCCCCCCTGCTGAGGCCACAAAGCCTGCCAAGTTTCAAGGAGATAGGTGCAAGGGTTTCTGTGAGACTGTACCTCAAGCTACTGACAAGAAAAACTCGTGTAACATGTGTGTGTGTTAAGACACAATAAGGTGAAAACTGCAGGCATGGTAGCCCCTGCTGAGGCCATGAAGCTTTCCAGGTTTCAAGGACATGGGTACAGAGGTTTCTGAGAAACTGCACCTCAAACTGTTGAGAGCAAAAATCTTGAGTCATTTGCAAGTGTGAAGGCACAGAGAAAGCTCAGTTCAAACAATGCTTTCCATCCCTGTCCCAGAGCACTGGGATTGGAAGGTACCTCAGGGAAGGATCAGTCACTGGCCAGCTACACATGTCAATATCAGAGCAGTCCTTTCCCCACCCCTCTCCTTAGTTTCTCTTTAGCTGCAAGCAAGCCCAGCTTTGAAACGTTTCAAAACTTTCAAAACATTTTGACTGCCCTTGTTTTGTTTCGAGGCTGTCGCGAAGCCTTTCATGTCATTTAGATTTCACTGTTTTGAGCCTGAAATTAATCGAAACAGCATCAAAACGAAACAGCCCGCGAAATTTTGCACAGCCCCAGTACGTAACTCCACAGGAGGATAGTATTTGTATTTAGGGCTTATATTTACTATAAGTGCTATCCTAGGCAGGGTTTATTAGTTTACTGCAGGCTAATAGGGCCACACATGTAGATGTGTAGACTTTACGGTGGAGCTAATTAGGCAGCTCTGCAGTAAATGTCTCATGTAGATGCACCCACTGCTAGCAAGGGATATTTTCCCCAGTGCACTAAGGTCTCTGAGTGAACACATGCATGTGCCTGTCTGTGTACTTGTGCATGTTTCTCATTCTGTTTGTCTGTCTCTGTTCATGTGTACGTGGTAAATTTACCAGCATCAACAATGGTGCCCTCAAGGACATGATGCTGCTCCTAACAAGGACACATCCCAATCCCAAAACAGTGTAACTGTGTCCCCACAGTACGTTGGGTGGTCCAATTAGCATTACTGAGTGTCAGGACCAATTAGCTCCCCCAACCAAATTAGTCTACCCACAGCACCACATAGATGCAGCCACATTCCTTCTGGGTTAGGAAACAACTGACAGAACTGTGCAGCCTACTGCCACTGGGCAAAGTCAGTTTATCATGATGCAGACATGGCCTCTTTCTCATTTTTGTCAAGGCAAAGTTTATCTCACTGAGTAGGCAGTATAGGAATTCAGTCCAGGTCTTACCAGCATTTCTCTTCAGCATATGTTCTGCTTCTGTGGCTGTTATCTGAGAGACTGTGGTGAACACGTGGGCACAATGTACGGAGGCTCGTTCCATGCAGTACCGATGATAAATCTGTCTCTCTCCTGCTTCTTTGTCTATATCAAACTGTTGTACAACAAAAGTGACATTTCTATAAGATATACTGCAACACACAGTTCACCACTTAATAGATCAACAACTAAATTTGATCTAGTTTTATGTTTTTAAAAATGTCATCTGCAAACACAACATTACTCCCACCCAGCCACTGCTGTCCCTATTGTTCTAACTGTAGCAGCAGCCACAGTCTCAATACCCTCCACCCTCCTCCAGCTTCTGCTGCATTTTCCTGCCCCAGGAGGTGAGGCAGCACAGCACGACACAGCCCATAGTCCCAGGGGAGCGGCAGCCTGGAGTACTCATGTGGCAAAGTGTTATAGGGGAGCCCACAGGAAGCTGAAAGTGAGATGCGGTGCCCCACCACACAGGGGAGAGCCTACACACGTGTGCACAGTGCATCAGGGTGATGGAGCCCCCACCCACATTTGCAGTGTATTGGGAAGGAGAACAGCTACTTGCATGTGCATGACTTGGCCATGGTCCCTGCTAGCACCTGTGTGCCCCCCCACTGGTGCAGTCCATGGCCATCATTATATACATGTGGACATCTACTGTCCAAACTAAAATTGGTTCCAGTCCAGATCAACTAATCCTTATCAATTAAAGTTAATGCAGATAAGGGCAGTATGCCATTTAAACTGTATTAATTAACATGTATATAAGATTCCTAAGGAACTCGGCAGATAAACATTGCAAATATCAGCCCCCATAAGGGAAACTCAGTTGTGCTTTTGCACCATAACAGAGGATATCGGTCACAAAGTAACACCTGTACAGAGTAAAATATCCCAACATCATCTCACTATGACTAAGTATCAATTGCAGGTCAATTGCATTCATTATGGCTTCTGGTATAGCACTTTAGGTATCTGTCAGTAGGATTGTAACAATGTAGCAGTGGTTAAACAAGCTTAATATCACTTCCTAATTACTTACAAGCACAAACTGATACATAGAGGCTGTGAACAGGGTCTGTTAAGGGACTGTCAAGTGTATCGACCTGCCATGATATTCAATGATCATCTATTAACCCTAAATTCAAACTGGAATTTGATTCAAACTGTATGATGCAAATTGGTGGCTTAGAAAATGGTGAGCAATGTCTGCAATGTGCAGGACAGATCTCCTGGCTCCCCACCTGCCTGTGAACCACACCAAGAAGTGGCACCTGAAGTGGGATACATAACTGGCCTGCAGAACCTTTGGATCCAGCCCAATTATGTGGCGTTTCAGGAGTGTTTGCCAGCAGAAGCTTTCTTCATGCTGCAATGGAGACAAGGAAAACTTTTCCTTTGCCGTGGCAGCAGACAGATCCTAGTACTCACCTGCCTCTGACCTGAGCTGATCTGAAAAGGTTGCTCACTGCTGTTGACAGCATTGATAGTTCAATTATAATGGCCAGTGTAAGAAACAAAATAATAGAGCCAGGTGAAATTGGTTACCAGCTAGTGATATAATTTGGGTGGGATGAAAACTCACAGTGGTTTAGGGTCTGAGCTTGGGAGTTCAAATATCCAGCATTACAGTCAAGAACAAAAGAAAAAAAATCCCAGTCAAATTTGACAAAGAAATACACCATGCATGGTAGAGACTTATATATGCCAATAGCATTCTCCAAAGATTCCATCTGCACTGAGCATGCTCTATTTCAGGGATGAGCAGGACTGTTCTTGCAATTGCTACTCCAAGTACAACAGGTCTCTCTAGAATCAAGCACTAGAACCAAGGTTAGGGATGTGTCATTAGGTCAGCAGAGAAGCTGTAGTCAAGCTTTCAGGAGCAGGTTAGACTTTATTAATACAATAAACTAAACTAAGGAGAGGGATGTAACTGGGAGATGACTATATTGTAGAAGTGTTTGGAGCTAGGGCTATGCAAAATTTCACCGGTTGTTTGGATTCAACACTGTTTCGACTACTTTCGAGCTTGAAACAGTGAAATTGAATTGAAACTAAGGGCTTCAAAACAGCCTCAAAACAAAACAAGGCTAGTTGAAACATTTCAAAACATTTTGAGTTTCAAAGCCAGCAGAAAGAGACAGGGGAGAACCAGGGCTGCGCTCCCAGGACTAGCTGGGAGCGCAGCCCTGGCTCTTGCCATCTCCCACTGCCAGAAGCTGATAACAGTGCAGGGGAAGGGAACTGAGCCTGGGCTCAGTTCCCCACCCCAGTGCTGTGATCCGGCAGGGGGGTTGGGGTGGAGAGTCAGCCCAACTGAGCTGACTCTCTGCTCCCACCCCCATTCCCAGCATGGGGGTGAGGATTGAGCCCAGCTGGGCTGACTCTGTCCCCATACCTGATTGCAGCATGGGGGGGGGGAGGGGGAAGTGGGCCCAGTTGGGCTGACCACACCTGATTGTAGCATGGGTGGGGGAGTGAGCCCAGCTGGGCTGACTCTCCGCTTCTCCCCACCCAGTCTAGCACTGGGAATGGGAAGTCAACTCAGCTGGGCTGACTTCCCAGCCCCAGTGAAACATCAAAACAGCACCGAAACAGCCTTTCAGTTTTGATGGAACAGAACAGCTGTTTCGAATTGAAATGAAATTCAAAACAGAATGCTGTTCCTTCGAACCACCGAAACTGAAGGTGAAACAGAATGATGCCATTTTGCACAGCCCTACTTGGAGCTTTTCTTCTGACCACCTGCTCACAGCTAATTCTACACAACAGATATGGTTATATTAATATAAATGCTAACATGGTTTCTCTTACGTAAACAAACTGAAGAACTATAGACATGATACTTCTAGCTTCCTTTCCCCTGGAAACAAAATTCCTGTAGGAACTCTGCTTTGATTGACTGTATGATGGAACAACTGTTAGGGAACAACCTGAACTTTCACTCAAATTCCTGAATTAAAAGCTATTGACTTAACAGTGGAAAAACTCTTCAGTTCTTCTCTCTTCAACAAAAGACTACCATAGCTCAAGTTCATTAGACTGAGTATCCTTGGTTTTTAAGCAGAGTAGAGCAGCATTATATGAAGTGCCTCTACTCTTCTGGCTGACACCAACACCTGTAACCAGAGCCAATCCTAGGGGTGTGCAGAGCCAATCCTAGGGGTGGGGAGCAGCCAAAGCATGGAGTAGGGGTGGCAAAGCCCCAGTAGTGGCACCCTTGGGGCCTGTATGGCAGCATCCACAGGGGTCCCCCTTAGTGTGGGGCCTAGGGCGGTTGGCTTGATTTGCCCCACCCCCCAAGAGATGGTTCTGGCTGTAACTCCCCCTTGCTTACAACAGTGATAGGGAAAATATCAGTGAAAACATGTCATCCCTGCATTTGAAATGACATGTTTCACTGCATTATCTTTCTCACAACTACATGGAGTATGGACCATATTCATCTCTTGTCTAATTTGCTGACCACCACTGGGATTCCACTAATGGGATTTGCTTTGTTTATATTGGCAATGATTGTTGTATGGAATTCAATTAAAATCATGAGTATAAGAGGTATTTTCTATATTTGGAAAAATAAGAAGTCTCATATCTTGGTACAGCTTTGCCCTTGGTACTTCTAAGAACAAATTCTGAAAACATAGGTTTACTTTAATACATTGATTTTCGAACAGGGTGCAAGGGCACCCAGGGTTGCTGCAGGATCCCTTGAAAGCTGCCATGAGATGAGAGGAGCTAAGCCACATGTGAGAAGGTAAGAAGATACGGGCAGACTCCAACTCAGTCCCTGCCTGGATGTTCCCCACCCTCACAGGTTGGTTCCTCTGCAAGGTGGTAAGCACTGTAACAAATAAGTTAGTTTTATATATTAGGTACCACTTAATTCACAAGACTTATGGAGGCGTACCTTGAGTCTAAGTAGGAGTGCCTTGAGTCTAAAAATGTTGAAAACCATTGCTCTAATGCTTCTGTCTTCAGGGATCTGGTCCTGGGCACAGATTCTATCTAGTCCATTATTTAACGCATCCTCCTGATTGCACAAGTTTATCGCCCCATAAGTTTAATAGATGTCTTAGCTAAAATCTTTGGGTGCCAATTGTTATACCATCTCATAGCATGGGTAAAAGGAAAAAACATATTATATGAACAGACTAGATTTAGGAATCGATATTCCACTATTGATAACATATCTATCCTTCA
Organism: Crocodylus siamensis; assembly: GCF_052110815.1. Taxonomy (NCBI): domain Eukaryota; kingdom Metazoa; phylum Chordata; order Crocodylia; family Crocodylidae; genus Crocodylus; species Crocodylus siamensis. The sequence goes on along the minus strand of NC_143398.1, from coordinate 124,049,354 downwards.
GTTTTTGAGATTTAAATATGCACAAATCAGAATTGTATGTTGCATTTGTTGATCTGTCAAGAGTTTGACAGTATAGATAGAAGTAAACTTTGGGAGAAATTGTTAAATTATAGGATTGACCCTTCTCTTTTTCATCTGCTGATAGAATATCATACAGATACTTGGGCCCAAGTTAGGTGGGGCCTGAGGGGTGAATTTACACAAAAATTTCAGACACAAAGAGAGGTTAGGCAAGGAGGTATTTTGGCCCTCTTCCTAGACCTGTGCAAAGTGGCTAGTATTTGCTTTGGATTTGATTCAGTGACTCAAATCACAGTCCCAAGTCATTTCAGCTGAATCTGATTCAGAGATTTGGCTGCTGCTGTATTAGCCAAATTTCTGAGTCACACAGTTCCCACCCCCTGCCTGCTCTCAGTGGCTGCCCCACCTGCCTCAGCTTTTTGGGGAAAAAAGCCCCACTCACTGGCTGCTGCAAGGCAGGGGGGTGATCCCCATTGCCCCACACCACATGGGGGGGCTCTGTAATGAGCCCCCCGGCCTCTTCCCACTCTCCTAGCACCACCCCGTGGCTGCCACACCCACCCCAGCTCCCAGCCCTTTAAAAACAAAACCAAAAATCCCCAGACTCCTGCCCAGCAACTGGGGGGGGCAATACCTACTGCCCCCCCACTGCATGGGAGGCTCTTTCTTGAGCCCTCAGAAGCCCCAAGGCTGCTGCAGCAGCCAGTGAGTGCAAGGGGTTTTGGGTTTTTATAAGGGGCCGGGAGCTGGGACAGGTGGGGCAGCCATGAGGGAGGAGCTCATAGCAGAACCCCCCACAGTGTAGGGTAGTTGGGGGCAGTGAGTACCCCTCCACACTGGCAGCACCCAGTGAGTAGGGGCTTTTTTTTTTTTTTTTTTTTTTTTTTTTTTAAAAGGCTAAGGAGCTGAGGCAGGAGGGGCAACCATGGAGGGGCTGGGACACCGGGGGGGGGGTGGTCAAGGAGTGCTTAGGGGGACTCAGGAAGCAGGCAGGGGATGGGACTTGGCAGCAGTCCCCCTATGGTCTCCTCCCGCTTCTCTTCCCCACCCACAACTTACCAGCATGAAGTCCGGGTCCAGCTCCCAGCTGCAGCCAGCAGGGACTGCCCGAATTGCTGAAGCTTTCTGAATCTTTTCTGAATTGATTCAGAGAGCTTTGAATCAATTCAGACCTTTTAATTGGTCCCCTTATTCAATTCAGATTCAGAGATTTGGCTGCCGAAATGGACCAAATCTCCTCCAAATTGAATCAGCACCCAAAGCTTCACACAGCCCTACTATTTAACTTTATATGAATGACATTATCAGCAACATGCAGGGCTCTCATTTTCATCCCCCCAAATTACTAGCAACCCTGATCCCTATTTTAATGTATACAGATGACACCTGTCATACTGTCAAGAACCCCCATCAGATTATAGAGAGCAATTACAATTTTTGAGCATCTTTGTGGATAAAACAACTTAAATATAAATTATGATAAATCCAAAATAATGTTTTGGGAAGCAGTTTGATCAACTACCCATGGAACATGGTGGGGGAATCAAACTCAAAGCTGTTAAAACCTATAGGTACTTGGGTGTGATGTTTACAGTTTTTCCATCATGGAAACACCACATTCAGTTGGTTAAAACTAAGGCAGCCCAATCACCAGTGGCTATAAAGAAATTTTATGAGACCACAGCAGGGCAATCAGACCAAGCTCCCATATTAGCATATAAAGCCAAAGTTGCATCTCAGATCTTGTATGGAGCTGAAGTATGGGGCTATGCCACCAGTAATGATGTAGACATACCTCGAAATAAGTTTCTCAAGGCTCTTTTGGGTCTTCCTCCTTCAACTCCCGCATCCTTCTTGAGATTAGAGAGGGATTAGATTCCATTTTAACTAATATTTTTATTAGAATGGCAGGATTCTGGTTTAAAATTCTGCCTCTTCTACATAGCTCACTTGCTCAAATTGTGCTATATAGAAGACATCAATAATTCCCTTTCTCTTCAATCTCCCTGGCTAGCTTTTCTTTCCTGTACTTTTGCATTTTCTGGGATGGGACATTATATCAAAGACAATGAAAGACTCCTGCATAGAAAAGGTCTGGATTTTCCAGAGGTTCCGAGATATTGCCAGGCAGAATGTTTCTGCAGTGGCCAGGGCTGTTTGCATCACCCCTCTATATATTCTTTGGAAATTAGATTCTGGGGAGAGAAAGATATTTACAGCTGGATCTCAACAATAAGTGGCAAACCTCTTTGACTAGACTCAGGACTGAACAGATGCTCACAGCTGTTTTGGCTGGATATAGACTTTCCATTCCAAGGGCTAAAAGATGTTGCTCAGTCTGTCAAGGAGTTTTGGAAGACACTATTCATTATATCTTAGAATGTCCTCTATATGACAAACACAAGGAGAAAGAATTTATCACCTTGTTTGCAGAAATTGATATTCTTCTCAAACAGAGAAATTAACGTGGCTCCTCCAGCAAACAGATCCATATTTAGTAAACCATCTTGCAAGTTTTGCTTACAAGGCTGAAGCAATCAGAGCTAAACATCCTTTACTGTTGATATGACTGATAAACTTTATCACTATATTTGTTTTTTTTACTGTGTTAATTGTGGACCTATGCACAACATTTTTATAGATTCATGATCTGATTTATCACCATATTTGTACTTGATTATGTTAATTCTAGGAGTTGGAATAATGCTTTTATAATGGTTGACCTTATTCTATTATTATATTTGCATTAAATTTGCATTTATTATTTTTTTTAAATTTTATATTATGGTTGTATGTCTGTTGTGTTGGTTTTCAGGACCATGGCTTTCTGCCAGAATCCTTAATAAACTGAATTGAATTGAATTGACTTGATTGCTCAAGGGAAATTTTACTCCAGGCCAACTAGGGTTCTCTCTCAAGTCCATCAAAACCAGTCCTTCTTTGGCCCATGATGGGTGCTAGTAAAGTTTCATCTCCCCTGCTGTAGGCATGGAGTATGTCTCTTAGTTCAGAGTCGCTTGTTACCCTGTTCTTTCATTTCTGCCTTTCAGTTCTCACCTTTGATCTATCATATAAGATGTACCAGCCGCTTCAGTCCTTTCTCAGATATTGTGCTTACGGCTGAAGGAAGAATATATTATTTTCAAGAAATACTGATCAGAAGTGAGAGATTAAATTTTTAAGTATATATGCAATTGGCCTGAAAATGGAAAAATATGTATTGTATTTTGGAAGAGAAAAAAGAGTGACATGCCCTTTAAAGGCATATCGTCTCATGCAAAGGTTAAACACAAGGAAGCCTTGGGGAGTCTTTATCACTGGATAAATCACTTGTTTGACCTTAATAGTTTACTACTAAAAGACAGCAGCAAAAATGTCCTCTAAAGACCTGCCCATCCATATCATTTAATGAGTATACTCTGAAGAAACCCCCCTATGTTTCTCATCTGTCTTCTGGGCCAGGTTGACCTTTTTTACAGCCAAAGAAGCCCTCATTAAGATAGCTGATCTCTTAGTAAATGCTAACATTTGTCAGAAAGAGATTTAACGCACTGTAAGCATCTATGAAACAGTAGAGGAAGAGTCTGGCATCATTTCCTGTATTAGTGCACTTTAAATGTCAAATCCCATGCGCACAGCATGAAGAATTGAGTCGTGGAACTTCAATTTTAGTATAGTTGCCATGATTAGTAATAATCCTTTAGACAAGGGGTCAGCAACCTGTCTTGTGGGTTATATTTGGCCCATGGAGCAGGGGCTTCTGTTGCATTTTGGTGGCAGGAAGTTTTGCTCATATGGTGGCCAGGCAGCAGGAGAAGCAGGGGCAGTTGGGTTGGAAGGGCAGCTGGCCTCAGACTAAGCTGGGTAAATTTGGCTTATCCTTCCTGAAGCATTGCCAACTCCTGCTTGAGAGAGTTAGGTATTAATATGTAAGGTATAGCCTTACAGACACAGTTGAAACTAGGCATGCATTTATCCAGCTAGCTACCAAGGCAATTTTTGTCCCTTTATATTGATACATCTTTATGTCATCATCAAGAGATCTGCTCAGGGATAGAAAGCATGGCTTTGACCTAAGTGTATACATTGGAAAGAGAAAAATTCTAAAGCTATTGTGAGGAAAATGATGTTATATCTTAAAAATAGATCTATTTATGATGTCCAAATTATCTTGAAGTTCACCAAATCTTTAAAAAATACTGAAATTTTGAATTTTGCTTATGAAATGGGATTGTCTGGACAACTATTTTTAATTCCAATGGGTAAAAGTCCTCAAACATTTTATTTTCGTACCCTAATATTTGCTCCAAACATTTTTATTTAAAAATGTTCCACAATAAACAAGCTAAATATTATTTAAAATATTTAAAATATTCAAGTGCAAAATGACTATGTTTTCTTTTTTTAATAATATGTGAAAGCCTCCACTTTCCCCATACATTCATATGAAAATGCCCTTCTTTCAGCAGGGGCAAATTGAGATCAACAATATCAGATGCTACAAATTAAAGCTAGAGTTCGGGTTGGTTACAAATCCATGTGAGGGGAGTATAGGAGCTGCTCCAACCTGGTGACTGAGTGCTCAGGGTTATGTGGCAGTAAACATGAAAGTACTACCCCTGTATAATTGTCAAGAATTGAGCGGAGCCATGGCTTCTCTCTTCCTATGCTGATCAGCTCAGAATGATCTGCAGTGGATAAAAATGAAGGCGCAAAAGCAACAGCATTAACTATTATTTCTTTGGGGTCAGAGGGAGCATCTTTACATGCAATTAATTTGCACAAATAAACTCTGGAGCATATAGCTCCAGAGTTTATCCAGGTGTAGTACATGGAGCCCAGTCAGAGCAGCCTGGGCTGGCATGGAACGAGGAGGAGTCAGTCTAACTGCCCTAGGCTGCTCTAATCAGGCTCTACATGCTGTGGCATGGTTGGCTGATGCATGAGGGTGCTTCAGTGTGGGGGCTGCCTGCCAGCTAGTCCTGCACTGAACCATGGTGTTCCCCAGCCAGCCACAGCAGCATCTACCTGTGTACTGCTGCACACAAAAAAACTCTGCATCAGGGTAGTACTTGTACATGTACTATCCTGCTGCAGAGTTTATTGGTTGCCTGCCCCCAGTAAGGGCGCACATGTGGACACCAAGACATTTACTGTTCAGTTAATTAGTCAACTGTGCAGTAAATGTCTTGTGTAGACACTCCCAGAGAGAACCAGTTTTCTCTCTGACTGTCCTGGAGTAGGGTGGCAATGCACCACTTTGTCTTCGGGCCACCATCAAGATTTGAAAGTTTTGTAGTAAGGGCAGTCATAAAATATAGTATCCAGTGGCTGTCAGTTTCCTCACTTGGCCTTGGAAAGGATAAATTGTTTATAGAGATGGCAGTTATTCTGCACCTAAAGAAATAATTTTACTGGGTCTTTTCATGTAAAAAATAACCACTGATGACAACCTCTCTTGAATTCCTCAAAAAAGAGAGAGCAAGAAAAAAATAAATCTTAAATATTTGAAAGCATTAGGATTTCTGCTTACCTTACAAGGGAGGAAGGTCAGGATGGGAAAAGCAGAAATAGCTTTAAAATAGAGAGTTACTTATAACATCAACCAACCAGACAGTGCTTCACTATCATGCCGTTGTTTTATACAACCTTACATTATTAAAAAATAAAAGTTAAACAGTGAACACCAGCTAAAATATCTGATCTAAGATGACAGCACAGTTGGGAAGGTTCTGTAGTCAATGCCTGCTTACTATGCAACAATAATTGGCAACCAATTTATTCAGTGTTACTCTGACTTAGTTACATCATAAGCATTATATGATCATAAAGAGGATGATTTTCAAATGCACCAATTTTCAATGGGAGATTGGCACCTAGCTAGCCTTTGTGCTTTTCAAAATCTCACAGAGACTTTACAGTAAGGCACAGACAACAGGTGCTGTGGAAATACAGTGTGTTGTGACCACCAACAGATTGCCTGGGCCCAGGAATCTGATCTTTTCCAGTTTTCTTCAATGTACACCTGAGCCACAGTTCACTGATGTCAGTGCTAAAGCACCTGACTTCACCAGGCTTTGGATAAGGGATTCAGTACCTAATGATCTGGCTACTGTAATCTGCTATACTTTAGGATTTGCAAAATGCTTCTGGATAGGCCAGTCTCATGAGAAAGAATGAGTTGGGAGAAGAAATAATTAAGCATCGGCAGCATTAACAAAGGGAAAAAGCAGTTGAATGATTTAATTAGACACGGCAGGTTCACTGAAAAATTAACAGGACATGTCACTTGTAGGAGAGAGGAAGACAGACTTTTACCTCGTCAAGATTGTTGTAGAAATCTATGTTTGCTGCACACAGGTATCTCCCGAGCAGTGTGGCATGGGTAGTAAAGATTGTGGCAACAGGAAGTTTCCTAAATCGAGTGAGGATTATACCAACCCCTGCTTGCCATTCATGAAAGTGAGCAATTATGTTAGGCTTGTCATCAATTTGACTGGAGATCTGAAAACAATTAAAAAGAATATGTAAAGACGCAACATCCTGATTATCAATCAATCCCAGAAGTTCCCCCACAGATGCCAGCTTTCTACTGTATGCAAGGAGATAGCAGCCTTCTGACTGACCCCAGCCCTGCTTTTAGTCTGCTCGAGTGAGGATATAAGTGGGGCTGGCTAGTTGTGTAGAGAAGAGCGGGCTGTACCGGATCCCCATTTGTCTGCAACCCCCACATCCTGGGGAGCTCTGAGAAGCATAATCATCTACTCTTCTTTCTGTTTTACTGGTAAGACTAATTTGTTTAAGATAACCAGGCATGGCTCTGTATTTTGGAGGCAAGATAGAGGCTACCAAGTTCAAAAATTACTAAAGGCTAAAAGACAGGGATAGTTTGAGTGTGATCAACTCTTTTCTTTGTGATCACCTGGCTATGCACAAGAAAAGATTGAGAAATTGCACCTGCAAGAGGTTCCAGTAAGAACTCACAGAACTGAGAAAAAACAGGGGGTGAAAATGACCTCAGAGGAATAGTACATTTTGCAAGTAGCTTTACATGGAAACAATGTGTTTGACATTACTGATGGAGCAAGTTAGGAGACAGCAACAGCTGCAAATATGGACCCGGTTCAGGAATACACTCTTCTAGTTGCTGTGGAGAGCCTACAATCAAGGGGTTTGGCTCATTACACAATATGGGTTAGTAGTGACTTTCCAAAAATTGGCTTAAATCTGTATTAGTTCTGCAGCTTTAGTTTGAAGCTATTGTTATTCCAAACCTTAAAACAGTACCTCTTTTAAGAACCAGGCTGTTAATGATCCGAAGATCACAGCATCATTGGCTTCTCTGTCCTGAAAAGGGATTCCTATGTTGCTTGCATCCCAGAATTCTCCTTTCCATCTGTCCAGATTCCAAGCTGCGGATGCTATATCAAACAGCACAACATATGGGCTGCCTTCTATCAGCCATCTTCCAAAAAAGACCTATTCGGGGGAGGCAGTATTATCAGACAAAGTTATAAGGTGAACATGAGAGCCAACTTCCAATCAGTTTCCAGCCAGAAAAATTTCCACGTGACCGAATTTCATGAACAAAGCACAAGTATTAGGGCAAGATGTGGGTAGAATCTATGGTTAGAAATAGATTCTGCTGAATGAAGTGGATCAACTGTACCATGATGTGTTGCAGCACAGCTAACCCACTTCATTGGGCAAAACACACATTGCCCCTTGTTTCGTCTTTGATGGTGTTGGGTAATGGGTAATGTGACCTCCCTGCTCTCTCCATTCAGTCAGACCTGCTCCTGAGACTGCAGGGTTGCAAGTCTGCCCGAGTAAATAAAGGAGGAATTTTCTCTGCTTGGCCAAACTCACTCCTGCAATCACAGAAATGGGACTAGCTGAGAGGGGAGCACCAGGTGTGAAAAGCACCAGGAGTTAGAGCATGGCCCCTAAATATCTGTAGGCAACCAGAGTCTCCCAGCATCCCAGGATGCTTTGCACCTCCCCCACAAACCCCCACTCACAGGATGGGCAGGCTAGCCTTGGCCTAAGCTGTCTGCTCCAGCCAAGCAGGGAGGCATGTTCTAATACCCACAGCTTCTGGCCTGAGCCACTGCAGGCATGTGGCTACATTTCTGGAATCAAAAGTGAATGTCTGTTCACTTGCTTCTCAGTTCAATCTATGCAGCTTAGATTAACCTGCAAAGGTTGAATTGATTCAGCCTTGGGCTTTTTGACTGTCTGTCATTGTCAGGCATCAGTCTAAGAGACCATGGGGGCTGCACCTTTCGTGGGTTACAGGGTACCGTCACAGCTTCTTGACTGGCTGAAGAGTCTGGTGCACAACAGTCAGACTCTCCAGCAATTTGCACATACAAACTTGGTTGAGCTTGAACCGGCATGCCGAATACTGTTTTGTCTTGCTTGCCTATGATGCCTCTTCTCTAGCTCATCACTGACCTTCTTCATCTTGAAGTGATCTTGCTTCATGACAGCTTTCCACATATAGTGGTCTAAAGTTCCTGGTGTTGGCCATCAGTACAGCTCACAAATGTTTTTCTTGCAGATATCAACCAAACAGAGTCTGGACCATCTGAAGTGACAACTGCCAGTGGCCAGCTCACAAGGAGATACTCTATGGTGAATTGTATAAGTGATGGCCAAATCCCCATGTCCTAACCAACAGAGGTGTCTCTGTCTCAGGAGCACAAACATTCTGGGTATCTTGGCCTATTCCAGAACAGTAAAGTTACAAATTTTGTCATGCCATATTATGCCCAGGATACTGTGGAGACATCCATCAAAGATGGAAATGGTTCAATTTTCTTTCTTCCTTAGCATAAGGAGTCCATGTTTCACTGCCACACAACAGAGAGCTAAGTACACAACTGCTATAGATGGGCATCATTGTTGACACAGTGAGCCCTGTTTTTCTAAACTCTCTTTTGAAGCTTAGCCATTGCTTGCCTTTCTTATACGAGTGTTAATTTCAGCTTCCAAGACAAAATTTTGCGAGATGGTTGAGTCCAAGTAAGGGAATTTTTCAATCACTTCCAGGCTTTTATCATTTATTCTAACTTCAGGAGGGTGGTCAACTTGTTGACCCATGACTACTGTCTTCTTTAGGCTAATGGTCAGACTGAAATCATCACAAGCACAAGTAAGGTGATCCATGAGACTTTACAGTCCTGCTTCTGAATTGCAGCTTCATCGACAAAAAGGATTTCATGGACAATAAATTCTCAGGTTTTCATTTTCACTTTGAGACGAGCAAAGTTTCATAGACATTAGGGCTGTAAGGGACCTCAAAAGATCATGAAGTCCAGCCCTCTGCCCCAGGGGCAGGAAGTCCGCTGGGTCAAAGGATACCAACAAGATAAGCGTCCAAACATTTCTTAAAAAAAAAACAAAAACACACAAAAAAAAGGGGCCAGAGTAGATGCCTGCACCACCTCTGTAGGGAGTCTATTCCAGGCCTTGGAGGCTCAGATGGTAAAGAGGTTTTTCCTTATGTCCAGCCTATTCTCTTGCCTTCTGATCATGCATGTGGCTCTCCTCTGGACTCTCTCAAGCTTCTCCACATCCTTCTTGAATTGTGGAGTCCAGAATTGCATGCAGTACTCCACCTGCAGCCTCACCAAGACATCCTGAGATTTACTTGAGAAGCATCTATGGCTGCAAGCCAGACTTTTGTTTGCTTTACCAGCTGCAACATTGCATTGGTGACTCACATTCATCTTTTGGTCAGTCATGACCCCCAAATCTCTTTTGCCTGTGGTGCGAGCGAGAGTAGCACTGCTAAGCCTATAACCATGATGCAGGGGTTCCCGGCCCCAAGGCAGAATACCTTGTATTTTTCAGTATTGAACGTCATCAGGTTTATATCTGCCCACTTTCCAAGCCTATCCAAGTCAGTCTAGACCACCAGCCTATCCTCAGGTGTGGAAGCTCTACCCCAAAGTTTAGTGTCATCGGCGAATTTGGCCGGTCCACTTCTGACACCAGCGCCCACATCATTGATAAAGACATTAAAGAGAACTAGTCCAAGGATGGAGCACCACTTGTCACAGAGCACCATAATGATTCACTTCTACCGACTCTTTGGGTCTGACCTCAGAGCCAATTCCCCAGCCATTGGACTGTGAGGTAGCCGAGGCCACAGTTGGCCAATTTTTCCATGAGGAGATCATTTGACAGCAGATGAAAGGCTTTTTTAAAGTCAATATATATGATGACAATCACTTCTCCCTTGTCTTGATGATGCGTCACCTGGACATAGAAGGAGATGAGATTGGTCAGGCAAGACCTACCCACAACAAACCCGTGCTGGCTGTCACTCAGGATGTTTGGCATCAGCCAGCTTGTCAAGAATTGTCCCTTCGATAATTTTTTCCAGAATCTTACTGGGGATTGAGGTCAAGCCTTCTTCCAATCTTCAGGTATATCACTTGAGCACCACGAATTTTCAAATATTTTTGCCAATGGTGGGGCTAAGACACCTGCCAGCTCAAGCTAAAGAGTTTCCCATCAGATCTGGTCCACAGGTATACTCCTTCTGAACAGTCACTGAGTGCACATTTGAGTAGGACCCATTTGAGCTGAACCCATTTCTCCTCAGCAGTATTACACAGTTTAAGATATGATAGAGCTCCAGAGAGAGTTTTAATGAATTGAGATGATGTGTCTTCAGCTTTCTGTTGCATGCATTAATTCATTATAAAGAGAGTTTCTTGCTCTTGTATACTATCCTGGGATGCAATTTGACTTTAGTGCATACCAATTAATGATTAGTATCACAGTCAGCACTAATAGGATCACATAATGATTACATCACGGAAGTCTTGAGAGTGGGTGATAACCAGGTCGAGTTGATGCCAGTGTCCAAATTGTGGGTGGCACCAAAATAGTTTGTGATGAGGTTTCACATTGAAATATGAATTTGTTATACATAGCTCATTGCACGAACATAGCTTGAGCAAACGTTGTCTATTTTCATTCAGTTTTCTGACATCATTGGTGCCTAAACAGTGAGGCCAGGCAGCATGCTCAGCACCAACCTTTGTGTTGAATCTCTGAGCAGAAGGATTTTTTCACTAGGTGAAATATTATTGATTAAAGCACTACAACCATCGTAGAAGTGGTCCTTTGATTCAGATGAAATGATGAGATTTGGAGCATATGCGCATTAAGACATTGACAAGACCAGAGGCAGTAGTAAGTCAAAGCACCATTAATCTTTTGGAGCCTTTGTTTGGGGTTTCTATTGCAGACTGCAGCTTATTTTTCACGGAAAAACCCATACCATGCTCTCTGATTTCTTTGAGCTGTTTCCCACACCAGAAAAAGGTGTAGTTCTCTTTTAAGCAGCCAGTACCTGATAGTCTGGTTTCTTGTAGAGAGACAATACCAACATTCAGTTTCAGCAGTTCTGCATCAATGACTGCAGTTTTCCTTGCATCATCAATAGTTTGGAGGTCATCAGACATACCTGGGGTCACTGTACATACATTCCAACCTTTAGAACTGAAAGGTTTTTTCCTTGTATTTTTGTAGTAGCTGATAGTGCATGATAGCAGTCTGCTTTGAATCTGAATCTCTAAGCTCCAAGCACCCACTGAAGCAGCAGACTGTAGCAGGAAAACACTTTAGTGGCTGCAGAGTACCCAGCTTGGGGCGGGTGGTAGTTTTCCAATGAGGTGCAATGACCTCTCCCACCATCAGAGATAACCACTGGTGCTTGGACCTACACCAATCAATCCATGACTTAACTGGTAACTGTTGACTTCTGTTTGTTTCTACACATTGGCAAAGCTGCTAGGTGATCGAGAGTTGCCCAAGCATCAGAATCACCCTTTCAACTTTGCCAACTTATACACAGGAAAGGCAGAGCCAATACAATGCGGGGCTGGAAAAGTTGTAGGAACTGCCGGAAAGAAGACTGAATAATTACCTAGCCACCTTAGCGGCTCCACTCCATATTTTTTGTCAGGGTTTACTCCTTTAGCTTTCACCTCTCCCAAGGCAATCCATAAGGCAGTGGTTGTAGTTACTCTCATCTTCATCTCCCTGCTATGCCATTGGAAATATCCTCTTCTGCCACAGCGGCCATTGTGATGATTAGAGGGCAGCTCTTAATGATTAAAACTATCCAACCTCACTAAGTTCAGCCCACTGGTGGAAGCTGTTGCCCAAGGTGTGGTATATGCAGCCATTAGTAAGAGCTGGACATGAATCCCAAACCACCTTAAAAAGGTGTCACTGTTTGAGAAACAAAGGTTCTACCCCTCCTCCAATACCCCATACACCCCTTGATTTCCTGTACTTAGCCTTCAACAACATACATCAACTTCCCGCAAAAAAACCCTTATAGAACTTCTTACTGAGCCCTGTGAAAAACTATTACCTCAGTAACCACCTGAAAACTCTCTACCCTTCCCTGTTGGTTCAGTGAAACCAGTGTGTCCAGTTCTTCTCTAATCTATTCCTTGTCCTGATCCATGTTGCATTTCAGTTCATGCAGTCCCAGCTTCAGGCACTTTCAGTGAAAACCAACCCCTTAAAAACCCAGAGGCTTCTTACTTTCCATAAACTCATTTTAACACATGCCAATAGAGTCCTTAATAATGTTTCCTAAGGTCCTTTTGGTATGAGTCCATACCAAAGTTAATGCAGCCCATCTGAAATCTGAATAGGATATATGGTAGTTCCTACTGAGTGCAGACACCCTCAGTGCCGACTTTTTTTCCAAAGTCCTGGTGAGCCATTACATTGCATACATTTTGATTTCCTCTTCATTCCCATAGCTGAACTGTGCCTTTCTTTCCCATTTCCAATGAATCCTGTTTCTTCACCAGCCTTAAATGTCTGGCAATTCCCCCCCCTCCCCCTGCCAACCCCCTTCAACAAACCAAGCCCCCAAACAGTTCACCCAGAATCCCTCCATCTGCCCTGGTCTCAGCCTGTCACATGATTAGTGTGTCCCTGCCCTCCCTGAGGTGAAGCCAGACCAGGTTGCCCTATGCCTCTCCTGCATATAAATTTTTGTAGGATCCCAGGACTCATGACAAGAGCATCCAGTTCCATTCATGAGTTGGGGCTAATTAGCACATGGTTCTGTTGACCAGTTCATCTCCTGCTTCAAAAACACCCTGTGGAAGACCAGGAATCTACTCGTGTACAGATACATGACCCTCCCAGTTAAGGATTAAGTCAGAATAGGAGTGAAAGAGCTAGAGGTGCACTACAGGAAAACAAAGGAAGATGACAGGAAGATGATGGCAGAATGGGGATAATGATGGTAACTGCAGAAGTGTTTTGGACTGTCAAACAAATCATGTCAGTCGCAAGACAGGTCCATAGAGGTGTGTGTATCTACCTGGGTCTTAAAAACCTCTAAAAATGGAGATTCTGAGGCCCCTCTGTTCCAGTGCTTTATTACCCTTGTCATGAGAATTTTTCTTAATATCTAACCTCAGCTTCCTTTGCTGCAACTTGAGCCCATCGCTCCTTGTTCTGTCATCTGCCACCACTGAGAACAGTCTAGCTCCATCCTCTTTGGAACCACCAACCAGCTGAAGACTGTTATTAAATCCCCTTGCAGTCTTCTCTTCTCCAAACTAAATAAGCCCAGTTCCCCCAACCTCCCCTCATAATTCATATGCCTCAGCTTGTAGAAACCTTTCTTGTTTCCCTTAACATCCTTTACTAGCTGCAACTCCAATTCTTCATTTGCCTTCTTGATTTCATCCCTGCATACTCAAGCAATACTCTTATACTCCTCCATAGTTGTTTGTGCAAGTTTCTACTTCTTATAAAGTTCCTTTTTGTGTTTTAAGCTTAAGAAGAGTTCCCTGCTAAGCCAAGCTGGTCTTGTGCAGGAAGATTAGCAAGTATGGCACATCTACATAGTTTGTTTCTGTGCCTTCAGTAAGGCTTCTTTAAAGTACAGCCAGCTCTCCTGGACTCCTCTCCCCATCAGACTGACTTCCCAGGGGATCCTGCCTATGAGTTTCCCGAGTGAATCAAAGTCTGCTTTTCTGAAGTCTAGGATCAATGCTCTGCTACTTTCTTTCCTTCCTTTCCTTAGGATCCTGAACTGAATCATCTCGTGGTCACTGCTGCCCAAGTTGCCATCCACTACTGCATTCCTCACCAATTCTTCCCTGTTTGTGAGCAGTGGGTCAAGAAGAGCATGGCCCCTAGTTGGCCTCTCCAGCACTTGCACCAGGAAGTTGTCCCCAGCACTCTCCAGAAGCTCCCTGGATTGCCTGGGCACTGCTGTATTGTCCTCCCAGCAGTGACTGAAGCCCCCAGGAAAACCAGGGCCTGTGATTGGGACACTTCAACTGGCTGTTTGAGTAAAGCCTCATCCACCACTTCCTCCTAGTCTGATGGTCTATAAAAGAACACCACTCTTATTGCCCTCCCCTCTGACCCCAGAGATGGACATTTGCCTGACAAAGCAGGTGGTGGGAGGGTTGTCAACATGTACCTTTTTTTCACCTTGGTGTGGTTCAGCTCTTTGGCTTTCAAAGCCAACACAGCTCTAAAGAAGCAAAATATCAGTATGGCAAAATGCTTCCCCCACCCCTCAATTTATTCAGCAGTTTCAGAAGACCAAATTCAGTATAAGAGAATTACATAACAGTTCAGGCAACTTAAGGTCACATCTTTTCTATTGAATCGCACGGATTTAGGGATCAAAGTAGTAAATCATTAATCCAATTGCATGTAAAAGACTCTTTAAACCTCTGATTGGATAAACTGTTTCTTTTTCAAAAATAACCTTCAATGAATTGACCTTGCTACTGTAATGCTGAGTCTAAGCTTTTCTAGTTATGACACTGACGACAACTGCTATATCAAATGGAACGGCAAGTGCATTAGCCAAATGGTAATCTTCAAATCAGATTAGTTGCCACAGGAGGTGACATTAGACCTCATTTACCTGACACCCTTGGCCTTTCATTGTCTCCACTGCCTTTTTAATAGCAGGGTTGAGAGGCTCACACACTTCTACTTGAGTCTTCACGTTATGTTCAAAATAGGGACCCATCAGAAAGTAGTTTTCACCCCATTCATCTGCTGTAATTCTGGCTTTGGTCTGGATCACAGTATAGATGCCACCAACTGCAAAAGAAAATCATAAGGAATATCAGAGATAAGTGGGCACAAAATGCAAAGTGCTGATACAGGTTCATAAATACTTGGTGCATCTCTATCCAGTCCATCTCTAGGTTATTTACTTTTCTTGTTTCCTTTTTGGCTGAAACTCTCTCCCTAGTCAAGTAAATTGGAGTCTGGCCACTCCACTGCAAGCAGAATTTAACATCTGTATTTAAAAGGGTATGTTGCTACCCAGACTATCTTCAGTAAACACACTACAATTTGTCATTAACATGGTAATGGCCTTATCAGCTTATTCTGCAATAAAAACAAAGCATTTGAAGTTCTATAATACAAGTATGCACAATTATTATTGTTGGAAGTAGACCATAGTGCAAGAACAAAGAATAAAATAACCTCTGCTCCTTATTTATATGTCTGTTTCAATAGCTTTATTTTAGCCTCTAAGCTGCATACAGAGCTGGAGCTGCAGAAGTAAAACCACAGGAAGCACCAATTCTGATTCAACGTGTATATTAAAAAAAAAAACACAATAGACTTCTCAAGTGACCAGGGAGCCAGCAAACAGGGGCACCAAGCAGTTTGCAGGCAGTTTGCTGGGAACAAGAGGAGGAAGGGAAAGAGTCCGGGTCCAGTTCCCTGCTGCAGCGAGCAGGGACTGCCTGAATCACCAAAGCTCTGTGAATATTTTCCAAATTGATTTGGAGATCTTCGAATCAATTTGGACCTTTTAATTGGTCCCCTGATTCGATTGAGATTTGGACATTCGCCCACTGAATCAGGCCGAGTCTCCTCCAAATCAACATCAGCAGGTGAAGCTTCACACAGCCCTGATATTTACCCCTAATAGTCACTAAAATTCCCACAATTCTATTCAAAGAATTTTGTAATACAGTAAAACTGTAGCCTAACAATTTCTCCCATAGACACTGCCAGCTCAGGAACAAATGTACCTGTATAGTGGTGTGACATGCAACTGTGTGTATTTTGATTCTACCCTTCATAAACATGAAAATCCTTTACTTTCTCCATGGTTTTTGCTCTGTCTTTTCTCCATTTTTCTGTTCCTCCTTTACTTCTGAACACTTGGGGTAACCTCAGTTTTTTTTCCCCTTTTTGTGTTGACTAGGTTGACAAAGAATTAGAATCAAAACAAGTTGTTTAATTATTTTCCCCTTTTCTGGAAAAAAAAATGGAAATTTAGTAGCAGTAGAGGAAAAAAGTATATTTTAAATGTATTTTTTAACAGAATGCTTCAGAAATATTGAGATATCCATTTCACTTTAAAAGATTGATTGTACTATAAACAATATTTTGTTGAAAAAGTTCTGACTACTATTTCAATAATGTTTAATTCTTTCCTTTCAATAATGCTAATCTAACATCACAAAATAACAAGTATAAACTATAATAAATAAAACAAAGATGTAATATATTTAATTAATAAATCAATGGGATAAAAAGTAAAAAAACAACAAATTAAAATGAAATTAAAAAAAAAAGTAATAATTCTCCTTTTCAGAATGACATCTATTGATTCCTACCCCACTCTTCCCTCTTGTAAATTTCATTGAAATCAGCATGTTCCCACAAAACATTTGTTTCAATTAACCTTTTTTTTTGGAAAACTATTTTATCAGTGTTTTCCTTCATTGAAGAAATATCTGGAGTATTTGGATTAGATTATTATTCTCGTGAATAAAGCCCCTGTGACATGTTTCACTTAAGATGTGATTAACCAGTTAATCATGTCTTAAATTGTAACCTGGCCACACAAAGTGATTAATGACATCAAAAATGTGTAATAACTTTGTGGCTGGTTCTTATGACATCATTATCTGAACATGTGGACAGTTGTAACCCAGTGTCTGGGAATCCCATCAGCTGATTAGGTTCACAGCCATGGAGGTGCACCATGAGCTTCCATGGCTGGAAGCTCAGAGCAGATGAGTCTCCCAGCCACAGGAGCACATGGTGTACCCCCATTGCTACCAGCAGCAAAAGCTTGTTATTTGCCAGTGCAGGGGGAGCCCAGAATCATGATCTTGGGCTCCCCCTTCACCAGCAATAACACATGATAGAATCTGATGCTTAATCCTACAATCGAGCTATGTGACCTGGCGGAAATTATGATTGAATGGATTGATCGCATCAGATTCTATTTTGCCTTTACCTGCACATCAGGCAGAGAGGCCTAATAGTCATTATTTTATTATGAGAGCATCCAAAACTTCTGAGAGACTCTGAGGGAAAGCCATCAATTGTGCAAACCAATATACAAGCTCATTTAAAAAACTGGGTCCCTGCCCACTGCAATGGTTTAGTCAAGGATAATCCTACAGACCCTATTACAGTCTCTGTAAAAGACCATATACACCATCCTGTGGATACATGGCTGCATGCCAACCCAGTGTCAAAGTATTGCTAACAGAAAGAGGGCCTTCAGTCCTGCCATCATGGTCACGGAGGGAAGCCAGAAACAGCACAACTAGTTAAGGAGGGAAGAAGGCTACAATCAAGGAAGTTAAAGTGCATGTAGGAAAAAAAAATAAGTTAGAGGTCCTGAACTGTCACTTAACCTGAGGTTGCCCAGAATCACTCCAGAAGTGTGAAGGGCCTTACATTTACATCCATTCTAACATTCCTTTGCATAGTCAGAGGGGAAGGACTTCTGAAAAAAAGAAAATCAGATGTTGAGTTTGCTAGGTAGCCAGTAGATCAAAGGACCATCTAAGCTTTCCAGGCCATTTGGGCTACTATGGTTACAAGCATTCCAGTTTGTTGCCAGTGAATTAAAGGGCTAGCATTGTGGCAAACTTCAACTCTGGCCATCTCTGACGCCCGAGTCTAGACGGCCTGGTAGAGCTGGGTCAGTTTGGTTCAGTATTTCCCGTAAGTCCAGAGCAAAGCTCAGTCACAGTACTGGACCTGGCCCCTGATGGGTCCCTTTGTCCCACCTGACCCAGGCAACATCTGGCCCTGGCACATCCTGCCACCCCCTGAACACACAATGGGGTGGGGCAGCTCTGCGACTGAATTGCCTTTAAATGCAGACCAGGCAGCGGTGGCTCCTTCTGGCTGCCGCCACCAGTGGCCTAGCTCCACAGTACTGGTGGGGACCTGCATGCACACAGCCCCAGCTCGGCCCACCCCATGCTTGCTCCAGACTCGCCTTCTCATACTGGCAGCAGCAGCACCAGCTGGGCAGAGACTGCTGCTCCTTGTGAGGGAAAAGCAGCCCTCCCCCTCACTGCTTCCCAGCACTCCCTGCTGTAGCTGCTCAGAGCCCGTGCCTGGGCTGTCACTGCTGCCCTACTGGGCAACCTGGATGTACCAGTGATGGAGACGGTGATGGAGGCAGAGCAGCAGGGCACCCTGGACATGGGCTCTCTGCAGCTGAAGCAGGAAGTGCAGTTTCTGCCTGGCCAGTGCTGCAGCTGCTGCCACTGTTTAACATGAGCAGATGAGTCTGGAGCAAGTACAGGGTGTGCAGGCTTGGGGCTGTGCATGGGGGTCCCCACCAGCACCATGGATCTGGGGCCAGCAGCAATAGCAGCTGGAAGGAGCCACCACTGCCTGGCCACCCTGGAAAGGCAATCCAGCCACAGAGCCACCCCTACCTGCTGCATGTCCAGGGGGCAATAGGATGTACCATGGCTGGACAGCACGGGGTAGCCTAGAGTCAGGGCTGTGGCATGGGTTCCCAGCTGGTCTGCTCCCACCGGCAGCGAGGGTAGGACAGGAGCGGACATGGGGCACATCTGGGGCTCTGTGCTGTTGGCAGTGGCGGGGAGGCACTGCAGGGCACATAACTCTGAACTGTTGTGGAGCAGGGCAGGTGCTGATCAGCTATGGGAGGCACACACAGGGGCTCCCATGCATACTCTACCATACCCACAAATCTCCCCACAAACCCCACAACCACACCCTCACCCACACAAAATCACACCCCACAAACACCACACCCACACACCCTGCACTCCCTCATACACATCTGTGAGCCTCTGGGGGAAGCCCTTCTCACTGCTACATGTACACACCCCACCACACACAGGTACCCACACCCCCACGCATATCTCACACACACAGCTCCAGCCACTCTCCCCCTCCACATATCCTACAAACCCCCTACCCACCCACACATTCCCACAAATACACCCCCATAAGTCCCCCATACCCACCCACATCCACACATACCCCACACCTCACATATATACACATCCACACACCAACACCCCCCCACAAACCCTATACCCCCATAACCCACCCATACCCCTCCACAGCCCCTGCAATATACAAGAATAAGACTTCATTTTGAGCTATTATACAATCACCTCTATATATGCAACACACATGCACATAAATCAGGACAGGTTTTTTTAATAAAATTAAATATGTTATTTTGCATGTTTGATTTTTAGTATATAATATGGGCGGGTTTTTCCAAATCCCAAGATGGCAAACCCCCTTCCCAAGAAGGTACTTCCAATGGCAAAAGTTCAGGGGTTAGGGGCAGGAGTTCCAGTCCCAAGATGGCAACCAGGGGGCAGAGTACCTGTCAAGGGGCAGAGCTACCCTTGTGGCCCTTGACAACTTGCCAAAACTCATTAAGTGGCCCTTCAGCTGAAATAATTGCCTGCCCCTGCCTTAGACTAAGGATCAGCTATCTGTGGCCCATAGAATCTCTTTGTGGGCTGGATCTGTTCCATCTGGACCACCAAACCCAGATGGAAGCAACAGTCAGCAGCAGGGGATACTGGTAGCGTTGGCTGGGTTACAAATGGTGGCCTGCTTTAGGACCAAGTTGCATTAATTCAGCCCACCAGTGGTGATGTGTAAGGAGTGTACGTGCACGCTCCTCCCCCCCCAGGAGTGCTGGTGCACACCCCTGACAGGCAGCACTCCCCACTTAAGTGACGGCAGGAGGGGCAAGTGGGAGCACTGGTACCCCCTTGCGAGTGCTGGCCAGGGAGTGGGAGTACCAGGTGAAGCACTGCTGGTATACTAGGAGCACCACAGCCACTTCCAGAAGCTCTACTCACGCTTCCCGGCTGGTGCAATCGGCCCTGTCGGTATGATCAGCTGCAAGGGAAACCCTACCCCCCCTCATTCACTGACTGGCTGCTGGGGGACACGACCCCCTGACTCAGGTGGCACCAGTCACCCATGCAGCCCACCATCGCTAAAATGTTGCTAATTCCTAGGTAACAAATCTAGTTTATAGATCTTCATGCTCTCTAAGGAGTACTAGCTACAACCAGTGTTTTTTCTTGTGTAAAATATACAGTATCTCTTCATGTTTCCTTTGTCTGTTTATCCTCTCCTCCAACTTTCCCCATGAAGTGCTGCTCCCTCTCTCCCTAATGAGAGAACTAATGCCCCCAAAGTTTCCTCAGGTATCACTGCTATTAATCAAAGTTAGGTGATCAGGAAGAAGTATCATACCATACAACTTCAATTTCCAGTCACACTGACTGGATACAATACTTGAAGGAGTACATGCCGCAAAGGACTTGCAAGCCACACCTGTCCTAATAGGTTTACAAATTAATTTATTTGTTCATGTGTTTCTAGTCATGATCAATTAATGGATAGTTTGAAAGATGGTTCTTATTTAATGAATAAGCTAATTGCTGTGACTAAAGTAACCAGCTATCAGGCTGAGGTTCATTTGTAACTGTCAGCATACTTTATTTACATTTAGTAATTCTAATATTGGACTAGATCTTAGATAATCAGAACCAAGCTAGATGCCCTTAGATATACAAAGCTATATGGATGAAGATATGGCACAATGTGTATTATGCAAACACAGAAAAAATGACAAATCGAGTCATTTTTTTCCTTTCTTTTTTAATCCATTGCACCATATTTCAAAAGGACTTGGAAGATTTACACTGTGGAATTAGTTTGCCAGTTATTTAGAACACTGATTTAACCAGATTTCTGCTGCCACCTACTTGCCAATTGCTTACCACACACGGAGTATTAAAGAACTAAAGCTGTGCGAACCTTCACCAGCTGTTTCATTTCAACACTGTTTCAACTTGTTTTGAGCTCAAAACAGTGAAATCAAATTATATGAAGGGCTTCAAAACAGGCTCAAAACAAAATGAGGCCAATTGAAACATTTTGAAAGTTTTGAAATGTTTCAAATTTTGAAGCAGGACATCCAGGGCTGTGCTCCCCATGCGACTCAGCCCGGCATGGAGCACAGCCCTGGCTCTCCCTGCCTCCTGCCACCGAGCTATGCTCCATGGGGCTGGCAGAACAGATTGGAGTGCAGCGCCAGCTCTGCCTGCCTCCTGCCACCAGGCTGTGAGATGCTTAGAGCTGAGCCCAGTGGCAGGAGGTGGAACACAGCCCAGTGCTTTGCTCCATTTCCCCCCACTGGGCTCAGTTCTCTAGTGCTGCCAGCCGCTTAGAGCTGAGCCCAGTGGTGGAAGGCACTTCCCCCCACTGGGCTCAGTTCCTCAGGGCTCCAAACTGCTTGGAGCTGAGCCTGGTGGTGGGAAGCCCCTCCCGCCACCAGGCTCAGCTCTCAGTGGTGGGAGGGGTGGGGAGCAAGCAACCCTTGATGACCTCTCCGCTCCTCTCCACCAGGGGATCAGGAGCCACTCCCCTGCCTTCTCTCAACCTGCTCCAGGACCGTCTCCTCTGGCTGCCATGTGAAAGTGTCTGCCCCGATAGACGGCTGGGGTTGGGTAGAGCAGGAACTGGGCTGGCAGCCAGGCTGGCAGGGCTCACGGGTGAACTGCAGCCTCCGTGGCCAGCCATTGCCTTGCCCGGCTCAGGAGACCATGTCAAGCCCCTGCAGCAGGCCAGGACCCATGGTGTTGAAGTCTCCTGCCACTGTCCAGGCCTGGGCAATTGGAGCACAGGAAGGGGGCTTGGCTCCTGCCCCTGCACATCTAGCCAGAAGGTAGAAGGCTGGGGCCACAGCCAGCCTCTTTTCCCAATCAGCCTCTATTCTGGCCCCCAGCACTGGGGAACTGAGCCTGGTGGGGAGAAACACCTCCCTCCACTGGGCTCAGCTCCCAGTGGCTCACAGCCCTGGGGTACTGAGCCTGGTGGGGGGAAGTTATAGGCTGTCCTGTGTTTCCCCATTATAGCACATGGGAAGAATGTCAAAACAGCTAAACCGTTTCAACAAAACAAAACGAACAGTGCTTTTGAAACTAGATGAAACTCGAAACAAAACACTGTTCCATCGAAATGTTGAAACGGAAGTTGAAGCAGAATGCTGCCATTTCTCACAGCCCTACTGAAATAATACTTGGAGAATACTTTGCATAAGAAGTTAACCTAAAGTGGAAGCTATGGAAAATAAAAGTAAGGTGAACTGAAAGTGCAACAGTTTATGTGCTATAAAACTTTCCTACAGAACGCTGGACAGTGTGGCACTGTACAAACTAACATGTTCAGAAATGCATAAGCTTTTGTAGGCTATGGCCTGTTTTGTCATAGCATCTAACAAAGTAGGCTGTCACAAAGGCTGATGCGTCTCTAAGGTGCCACCCTGGCCTACCTTCTGCCTTACTTCAGCCCAAGATGGCTGACTACTTCTCTCTACTTAGGGACATTCCTATTCTACATTAAGGGTGTCTTAGGCCTTAACTTAATCTACTCCAAAAGACCAAAAAGGCATTTTTAATGCCAAATAGGAGAGGTCCACACAGGGAGCCACTACAGAATAGCTATTCAGGGTTATTTCTCCAAGCACATAAGACCTCCAACTGTCTGCTCTCATGTACAATTCTCCTTCAGGGTAAAAATCTTAGTCTTTTCTCCTATCTAATCTCCTCTTTATTTATCTGCATTGGCAGCAAGATACACAGGATCAATCATTTACTCATAGTAACTCATTTATGCTGCAACACTAGTGTCTCTTCCCCTTTGGTGAATTGTTCCAGCAGCTTTGTTGAAGCAGGACAGCTTGATTAGCAACTTTGTAGCTGAGGCTGCTCTAATGAAAGGTCATAGTAACAAGAGCCATGTGCAGTGCGCAGGACTCAAATCTGTACATAAGCACAGGGCATGAAGGGTCCCAGCAAGCTCTACCTGTAATGCAAGCAGAGTTGATTCTTGACCAGGATAAACTGGTGCAGCTCTTCTCCCTTATCGATTCTATTCCCTGACTTCAGTGGAGCTACAATGGTTCACACCAATTTAAAATCATTTTGCAAGGGAAGGCTGAAGAAACTATTTACCGTCTATCCTGCTTTCATGCTTTGCATCCACAAAGATTTGGCCTCAGTTTACAAACACGCTCTCACATACATACAGAACATATAAAATTGTGCATAGTGGCATCCATCTTTCTACAGACACACATGTACAGTATGTATACACTCCCATTCACGGAGCAGGGGCTCATAAACATCTGTTTAGTCACATATACACAGATATTCTGTATAAAGACATAGCACATGTGTAGAACACACAACCTCTCATGTATGTGATGCACAGAATGGCACACACAACTTTTGAAACAATTTCCTAAACCTTCTTTCCAAGCACTTCATCCAGCTGCACTTACAAAACGATCCCTTGCGCAGTCCCCATTGCATGACTTTTGCATCCATTTTGCTCCACAATCCCAGAAGCAGTCACATTAACCAATTAAGTTTTGTACAAACCTTTGTTGGTAACTTCCCAGGAAACTTCAAAAAGCAATAAGTCTTCCACTGGCAGGTCTTCATCCTCCCACAGCGGAAGCCCATTAAGAGAGGTCATGGATAGAGATCTAGCCAGAGGCATATTTGCTCTAGCCTTTAACTCTTACAACACAGGGCTGCCACTTATTAAAATTTGCAGTTATTTTTGCTGGTTTCCTTGGATTCAATTGCAGAAATCTGCTGGAGAGCTGAACTTGAAGGAGCAAATTTACTCAGATGCCTAGGAGCTAATGGGTTCAAACTGTCTGACCATCAGTATTAAATTGGCTCAGTGAAATCCCATAGACTTGCTAGGCAGCTGCAAGCAAAGGCAGGAATTTAAGACTTATCCAAGCAAGTCTTCACTATTCTGGGTGCAGGCCTTTTCCTCAGAGGGAGGTACAGATCAACTCTCAGTATCTATCAGACTCAAAAATAAGTGAAACTCTCTTCAGCACTGTCCCTAGAAAACTCCTTCAGGGAGGACCCTATAAGTTTGCCATCTGATTCGAGCTCTGCCTCTGCTCCCTCCCATCAAGACACAGCCCACATGTTACATTGACTGACCTGTCTATTGATTGTGACCCTGGCCATCATGATAAAGTAGGCTTTTTCAGCCTGTGTTTGGTTTTGTGACTTTCAGGCTTAAATAGTATTAAAAATCTGGATTTGTCTCTGAAAAAGGGTTCTTGAAAGTTTCATTAATTGTGTTAAATCCATGCAAGGTAACCCACATGTCTCTTCTCTTTCTTTGCTCACCCTATTTATCCCTTTGATGTCCTCACCTCACAGGTACACTTTACTCTGGCTTCTTTAGGGTCGAGCCCAAAGTCCACTGGCGTCAATAAATTATTGACTTAGTTTAGCTTTGAATCAAGCTCCTAGACTCCAGATCAAGAAAACATTCTGAACTAATTCATACTCTAGGCACCAAAGTCCAATATTTAAATCCTCAAATCCCCCAACTCAGCAGCTGCTTGGTCCTGTAACTGCCAAAACACTATGATTGCCTAGTGTCTTTAGTTGAATACAAGATGATGTTTTCTCCCTCAATCAACATAGGGAAAAAGGCCCCTCATGTTACATTCACATACAAAGAAACCTCCTTAAATATACTGCCTACATTTGAACTGCTGATAAAAGAAGCATGTGCAAGGTGGCAAAAATAATTTAATGCACATTAGCCCTGTGCGAAGCTTTGAGTGCTAATTTGATTCAGAGGAGTTTTGGCCCAATTCCAAATCGGATCAGGAGACCAATTAAGAGGTCTGAATCAATTTAAAGCTCGCCAAATCAATTCAGAAAAGGTTCAGAGATTTGGGCAGTCCCTGCTCACTGCCTCAGGGAGCTGGACCTGGATTCCATGGTAAGTAGTGGGCTGGGCATGGGGGGAAGGGATCATCCCCATCCCCTTCCTGCTCCCCCAGACTCCCCAAGCACCCCCAACCCCCGCCTGCTGCCCCAGCCCCACCTGTGGCTGCCCTGCCCAGCCCAGGTCTCAGCTCTTAAAAAAAAAAAAAAAGCCCTGCCCTCACCAGCTGCTACAGCAGCCTCAGACAGCACGGGCAGCAGGGATTGCCCCCTCCCCAGCTGACAGAAGCCCATGAGTGCAGGCTTTTTAAAAAAAAAAAAATAGCTGGGAGCTGGGTCAGGGCAGCCATAGGGAGGCTGGGACAGCAGGCAGAGATCAGGGTGCAGCAAGAATTGCCCTAACTTCCCCCCTCCCCCCGCCCACACACCTGGCAGCAGCTGGTGAGTAGGGGCTTTTTTAATTTTTTTTTAAAGCCAGGAGCTTGGGCCAGGAGAGCAGGTAGGGGATAGGGGCTCATGACAGCCCTCCCATGCAGTGCAGTGTAGTGGGGACTGCCCCCCCCACACACACCTGGCAACAGCTGTGGAATGCTAGGCTCTTTTTTTTTTTTCAAAAGAGCCAGGAGCTGCAGCCAGGCAGGCAGCCATTGATGGGGCTGGGTGAGCAGGCAGGGGATGGGGCTGATCCAGAGATTCAGTTGAATCGATTCAGGACAGTGAACTGAATCACCGAGTCGAATCACTGTCTTCTGAATCAGCAAAGTGGCTAGTATTTGCTTCGGATTTGGATTTGCACAGGCCTCAATTGCACATTATGAGCATGTGTCTACATGTACACACCCTTAATGCACATTAAAAATAACAAAATTAGGCTAATCACACCTAAATTCAACACCTGCAAATTCAGGTACAAAATTTAGGTGTAATTAGTTAAAGCTCATTAGTGCATGCATAGATGCAATCCAGCACTAATTTGGTGCTGAGTCTGCCCAACCATTAGGGGCATATGACAGGGATTCAGGACCTTGCCCTAACTTTAGTGCCTGCGTGTAAGAACACCTGCTGAATAATATATATACAGACTTGGAATTGATTTGGCTTGGAACACAAAAAAAATGTACTTAAAATAAAATAAACACACCCACTCCCCTCTTAAAAAAAAGCCTGCCCTCACCAGCTGCAGCAGCCTCAGTACTTCTGGGGGCTCATGGCAGAGCCCCCCCCCACAGCACGGGCAGCAGGAATTGCCCCCTCCTCAGCTGACAGAAGCCCGTGAGTGCAGGGCTTTTAAAAAAAAAGAGCCCCACCTCCTGCCCTTCCCCAACCCAATCACAGTTCTTTCGTCCCAGCCCTGATATGGGGTTTCCCTTCTCAGTTCATTCACTGCTCCCTGAAGAGAATTGCCAAGCTGTCTGGGACTGGATCTTCCACAAGGACCTACTAAAGGACCACAGAGACTTGAACTGGCTAATAGCTCATCGTGCACTCCCAGTGAGTACTTGAAGATATAGAGAGGGGTGAGGAACTAGCCCCAACTGTCCCAGGGAAAGCTGCCAAGATGAAAGTGAGACCATCAACCACCTCCTGTGTTGCTGGCCCTATGCCAAGGGAGTGTGGAAAAAGGTAAGCTGGCTATGTGAAGAGGTGACAGGGGCTAAGCTGATGACAAATGCATTGGCACTGTACAGACACCTGACTAAACAGCAGGGGTCCCTGACAACCCATTTCAACCAGTTTGTACCCTGTAGCAATGTCGGACCTTTCTGATGTACAGACACATTGAGCTCAAGGAAACAGCCAGTGTTAAAATGTTTCCAAGCAACCTTCAGTCCTATTATCAGAAAGTGGTGGGAGAGAACAGAGAAGATACAGCCAACTAGCACTTGCTAAAAATTACTTTAGTTGTATTTAAATGCATGTGTAGACACACCAAAATAATAGTGCCCACTGAATGCAGTACCCCTCAGTGCTGAGTCTTTTTAAAGTCATGGTGAGCTGTTACACTGTCTACATTTCAACTTCCTCTTCAGTGCTACAGCTGAGCTATGCCTTTCTTTCCAATGATTCCTGTTTCTTCACCAGCATTAAATATCTAGTAAACATCACTAAATGGGGCCCCAGTTTACCCAGAATCCCTCTGTCACACCCCCTTTCCCCACAGCCTCGCACATATGATTAGTGTGGCCCTAACCTCCATGAGGTAAAACTGGAGCAGCTTGCCATGCACCTCATCTGTATATACATTTTTCAAGCATCTCAGGACTCATTACAAGAACTGCACATCACCCCTTACCCCCAGTTCCAGTCATGGGGGCTAATTAGCACATGGAAACCTTGGGGGGGGGGGTTGGAATCTGAAGTACACATACTGAGCAGCAATGACCTGTGGGGCCTCTGGTGGGGCCCTCCACAACTAACTGCATGGTAAATCCTGAGTCTTTTAGCTTTGAACTAATATCATGCATATTTTGTACTCTCCCTAAGTAGGTGCTAAAGTGCTACTTAAAAATGTACTTATGGAGTACCTGTGCTAAAACATCCAGCAGCTTAAAAAAAAGTAAAATCCATCAGTTCTCTGCAAAATAAATCTATAGCTACTATAAGCATAATTATAGCAATTTGCTTATTTCAAGGTAAGTTTTTTTTCAAATGTGTTCCTCACTTCTATATATTCAGAGACAGCAGGGTCTGCCAGTAAGGACGGGGGCAGGGAGGAGCTGCAGGAGGAAGAAGTTGGGGTAGGGGCAGAGGGAAGAAAAAAAAAAAAAAAAAAAAAGCTACCCAAGCCCCCAAATTTATTTTCCCTCCTATAGAAGTGGGAAGGTGACATTCAAGGCAAACCTTCACTAATTAGAGGTTTGCCTTGAATTTGTTATTTTCCCTCCTATAGAAGTGGGAAGGTAAGTCAGATTTATAAATTTTTCATATATAGAATCTTATTATGGGGGAGGTCATCTTATATTTGAGTAAATATGGTAAGTTTCAATTTGTAAAGGTTCAAAGGCACCCATGTTTCTACTGCTGGGTCTGCATAGGTTTGTATGAGCCCTGATAGCATCAGACAGCTGGGCACCTACTAGTATGTGCCTAAATCTACCTGGGATTTAGAAACCAGGGATTTCCATCTCTCTCCCACTTCAGGGCCTAATCCTGAAGAAGTTCTCAGGACATCTGAAAACACAGGAAAAAGTGCCATCTTTCTTATTCTTGGCCCAGTAGTTTGGTACTTAGATCACTCACCCAGTATATTGGATACACAGGTTCAGTTCCCTCCTCTGCTGAACAGAGCCCATGAGCACGTATCTACATAAGATGTTTATTGTGGAGCTGACTAACTAGTTCTGTAGTGGGCACATCTACATACACAACAAATGTGACTGAGTATACTGACTCAATTTGAGCCAGAGTAAACTAATCCCACCATCACCTTCTACAAGTGAATTTAAGCTGCACTTCCAGATACCACTTGTATCTGATGAGACTGTTTGGTAGAGCAGTAAATTAGTCTGCTATGCCCTAATTACTGTGCATGTGTTGACAGTGACATTTTACTGCACAGCAAATTAGTTTGTTGTACAGTAAAGCATCTTGTGTAGATGTGCCCAGTAAATGTCTCAGCATCTACATGTGTGCCCCTATTAGTGTTCATGAAATTAATAAACTCTGCAGCAGAGTAGGATTTGTGCTGCTGCTCATTGAAAAATACATGTGTAGATGCTACCACAGCTGCCTAGGGCACAAGAGTGCTTCAGTGTGGCAGATACCTGCTAGCTAGACCTATGCTGAAGCACCCTTATGCCCCAGCCATCCTTCCACAGCACATTGAGCCTAGGTGAAAAAGCTCCAGGCTGACCCCCCGGGGCCCCTGCCAGCTGGGACTGCTCCAACTGGGCTCCATATGCTGCACATAAATAAACTCCAGAGCTAATTGTTCTGGAGATAGTTTCTCCCACACACATTCAAACAGTGTGCCTAGGAGCAAAAAACTCCAGAGCAATAAGTTTACTCATGTGCACTAATTGCACATGTAGATGCATCCCATATCTCCCACACAAGTGCCATGAGTATCAGGCCATAAAGTGTTGTAAAGAGAAGCACAATCTCGAACTCTCCCTGGAATTGTCTAGTGGCTTCCCATTCAGCATGTTGGCATTCCATTTTTAGGCTCTAAGGAAGAATACATCTACACCACTTCTACAGCCCTCTGGAAAAGGGACACACCTACGTAGTACCCTCCTACCAGTTTCTATTCACATGCATCAGCCCCAGAACAAAGTGTTCCCCACTGTGGCAGCTCTCAAGACAAAGCAGAAATGCTGCATTTCCAGATTCAGTATGTAAGAGCAGGAGCAAGTGGGCAGGTCATGCTCATGAGTATTGCCTCTTAAGAATATCACAAAGAAATGCGGACATACCTTAACACTCCTTATGTATTGCTTAGAGGTCAAGACACAGCCTGTACTAGTTACTAGTAGTTCTGCCAGCAAAATTATGAGGACATCTACACACCGAGCTGCTCTACAGTGGCAGATGCCTTTTTTTTTTGAACAAAGTAACATCACTGTAACAGGGGGCCTGCTAAGGGCCACTCCCTGTGGCCTGCCCACCTGTTCCTGGGCTAACCACCTGCCTTCTCACCCACCACACCTTGACATTAGTTGATTAATAGATGTCAATTAAGCAAGAGGCTGCCCATTCTCTGCCCCAATGCCAGGGTGCTATCCACAGCTCCTTTCCTCCCCTACACTGCAGCCCAAGCCTCACAGATGGCATCTAGATGTTCTCATCATCACCAGCCCCCACACTGGGCCCCAGAATCCTCCTATTGAACCTCACCTAGATTCCTCCCATCAGGCAGCCTCTTCTACCATCATACATACCATCAGCATAGCTCCCTGAGCTGGTTCCCCTTTGGGTGTGGTCCCCCCACTGAGACCTTCAGCTCATCTAGTCCTGGCTCACCTCCAGGCCAGTCAGGACCCCAGGGCCTTAGCTCTTGGGCATCCCTCACAGTGGGCCCCTAGCCCTTCTGGTCCTGGCCCCAGCAAGGGCCAGTCAGCAGAAACTCAGACAGGCCTGAGTCTATGGCCCTTTCCTCTCTCCAAGGGTCCACACTCTAGGCCCTCCAAACAAAGGAGTTATCCACCCAGTTGTGGGGGCTAGGGGTTAAGGCACCCCAACCCACCTTTCACTGGGGTGGTAATTGGCCTGGCATTTCCTGGGGGCTCCCACACCAAGAGTCCCACCAGGCCACCCACTCCCAGTAGGGTGTAGCTTTAGGTCATACCCAGGACCAAGAGCCTCCTATCCATCCCCTGCAGCTACTCCCTTACTTCCAGATAACAACAGCAGCCCTCCAGCCAGGCAATGTTGTTGCCTGGCCTCCAGCAGCCGAACTGCCTTGCTTATATGGGCAGCCCTGAATCTAAAATGGCTGCCTTCATTAGGCACCTGGCAGCTGCCAGCTCCAGGCCCTTAAAGTGGCAGGCACACACAGTGCCCTGCCACAATCACACATACAAGCTTAGGCAGCTTCTGCCAGCACCCCATCAGCAGCAGAAGGTGGGTGCCTGATAAAGTGGAATCAAGCAGAGACAGATGAAGCTTGGCAGCTGTGTCCAAATTCTGACACCTCCCCTGTAGGACCTGCTGCCTGTCAGTAAAAGCCCTATACTATAAATAAGGCCTAGGCAGCACCTGGTATGTATCTAAATACAAAACTATTCCACCTTGGTCAAGTCCCTGAGAAAAATATTTCTTTGTTAACAGGCCTCCACCTTAACCTTAGCAGTAAATAACATGAAACATTAAGGAGGAGGATTACTTAACCACCCTTTGAATTATTTTTTGTTTAATCAAACTAGATGGGCTAGGAGTATACTTGGACAGTTAAGTGCTAGAGTTAATAGATATCTAACCCAGGCCCAGAGAATCATAGAAAGTAGGGCTGGAAGGGACCTTTAAAGGTCATCTAGTCCAACCCACTGTCTGAGGCAAGATCATCCCTATCCAAACCTTCCTATACAAATCCATTATCTAACCTCTTAGCAAAACTACATGGTCAACCCTTACACAGAACCATAAGACCTAACTCCCTAATCTGCCAGCAGTACAGCAGAGGGACCATGGAAGTTAATGTTCTGCTGCTGGAGGGTTGTTAAAATACTCACAAGAGATCTAAGGAAGAGGGCCACACCCCTAGCTACAGAGGAGGACAAAAACCCCATAGTCTGTACAAATCTGACCACTGGGTAAATTTCTTCTCTGACCCCAAATATGGTGATCAGTCCGACTCTGAGTAGAAGGGCAAGACCCTCTAATCAGGAATTTCCAGATTAATCCCCAGCAGGAACATTTGCACACCCCAGTCAAAATCCACAGCCTTGTAGTTTCACTAGGCCACATGACTCCTAAACAGATATTCTATAAAATTTAGCCATTGTAGCACCTAGGTCGGGGTGAGCAAAATGGTGGATTTGGCTTTTGGCAGGGTAGGGTGCATGGCTGGGGAGCTGCTCCAGGGCTGGGATCTTGAGGTGTAGACAGTGGGAGGCCATGGCAGAGCCACAATCTGCTCTATGAATGTCCTTGCCCGCAAAACCCATGCTTGTTGCAGGGGCGTGAGGGCAGCAGATTATGGCTCTGTCTCAGCCCCAGCCCTGTGCTGTCACCATGCCAAGATCCTGGGGTGTCTCTGGCCCACCCTAATGTCTCTGGCCTGCAGGCCAGACTTTGTCCACCCCTGCCTAGGTTTTTAATCATATTTTGATAAAGTTGGGGGAGAAGGCGGAAAGGGCTGGGCTGAGAAAATTGGAAATCCACAGCATTTTCACTTCTGGGCAAGCAATTGACAAATTGTTTGCAAGTGTTTTTTGAGCTGGAAGGGTTGTTATTACAGTGGGTAGATCATCTAACCCTCCCCTGTTGCACATGCAGGTGCTAGGACCAAGGCAAAGGCAGTCTGTGGAGTGGACAGAGCTAGCATCCAAGTCATGGAAGAAGCCAAATACCAGAGTCAGAAGCTGACCCAAGGTTCAGGAGCAAGAAGGTCAAGGCAAAAAACAATCCAGAAGCTGAAATACAGAAGTTGTGCTTCAGATCTCACCAGAGATCAGGAGCTAAGGATTCCAAGATACTGCAGGACATGAACAGGCCAGAGCAGAATCATGAAAAGAGAGTTTGAGGCAGGAGCCAAGACAGGAACAGAGACCAAGTAGAATCTTGGAACACAAGGAACCAAGGATCAGCTACTTGGACTGTCTTTAAATCTAGTGTTGCAGAAATGGCTGCGGTTCGTTTCTCGGGAGGCGAAGAACTCTCAGTCTCAGACACACTCTATTAGCAACACAAAAGGTATATTTGCAAATAGGGTCAGAGCGAAGACAAAAGACCACACTCTGCCCCCGGGGAACACTTCTCAGCAGGCTTTATCCCCTCTCTCCTGAGCACGTGTGCAGAAGCAGGAACTCTTACAACTCATTTCCGGTTCATACAAACATATATGAAATGACGTCACGTCATCCGTTGCATGTGCATTATAATTAACTACTTAAGTATGCGGGGCGGATAGGCTTATATGCATTGGCTAATTGCGCCTGCTCAGAAAGTACTTTAGGTTACCAAAAGTTCAAACCTTCTCTGCCCCAAGCACAGGACCATTAAAAATTGCAATTTACTCTTATCTGCATGAGAACGCTAAGGAGTATATGCTTTACTGTAACAAAGAGATAGTAAATTTGCAAAACAGAGAGAGAGTGATACCTTAATACAAAGAGCCCTTAGTAGCTTCTCCTCCAACCTCCTCCTCCCACCAGGGAGAGCTGGCAGCTGTGCTGTTCTAACAACACTATTGATAATGCATTTTCAATAATATTTCTAACACTAGGGTCACAACTAATCAGGAAATCTCGCTATATAGGCAACCTGCTCAGCCCCAGTTGGGACTGACTGCTACCTCAAGATGGTGTCTTGCTCTGTGTTGATTGGTCTCCACACCAGATGGAAAATATTTACCTTTACAGTGCCTGAAGACTCAAAGTGGGGGAACAGATCTTCTTCTCAGTTGGTGTATGGGAACAGGGATAGATTTTTCTAGCTGATGAGGAGAGCAGCTTTCCCATCTCCCTTGCATGGTCAAGGTGAGGAAAGAGGCATCTGAGACAGATTCCTATTTCCTGTGTGTTAATGCAATTCTAATTCCCATTTTGTCCAGAAATGAACTGCAGTTACACATGTAGATGAACTATACAGCACCAGCAGAGCCATACAGATTGCCCACGTGGCTATTGCTCAGTGGAGTTACATGCCATCTCTGGAGGCATGTCATAGCCATCTGAGGCCTGGAGCAATTCTATTATGTGCACTTAGCTAACCACAGCCTGTACAGGCCTGTGGTAGGCTAAAACTTGGTTGTACAGACAATTGAGGCAGGAGGCCACTGCCAAGCCTCTTCTGTAGCTCTCTGTCTCTGGAGGATCATCAATGCTACATCAACTGGACGCCACTGATCCCAGTCATAGTGACTGGAGAGGCCACCAAGCACAAGCAAAATGTCAGACACTGGGTAAATGCTTCCCAGTTGAATCATGTAAGACTACGGGTGCATAAAGAACCCTGTCTTGAATTCCTTAATTTAGTTAGCTCTGAAGCCAGCAACAAAGCTGAACATGAGGTTATGCATAGGCCAGCTATGGAGCCTTATGCAAATAAAAATGTCTGACTGGAGGGACATGTCTCTGGCAGTGTGTACCTCAATCCCCTGTCTCTCCCTAGGGTGCAAGACCCAGACCTTTCCCCAAGACCCACAGCCTAGGCACTGTGTCACTGTGAAGTGGCCAGGCTCTGGGTGTAGACAGCACTGAGGGATGGGCAGCCCCAGCCGCAATGTCTATGCCCTGTGTCCCTGAACTGACACATTCCTGATTAGTGTGGCTGGTCCCTATAAGTGCTTCCTGTGGGATCAGGGAAGTGCCTCAGAGAGTGGTGGAAACCCAGGTGGCAGGAGTTCAGGAACACAAGTTGGGAGCTTCAGGGTGGCCGGAGAAACAGGGGTGTGTCTGTCAATGCAGCAGTAGAGAAAGGGAGGGGTAGTTAAATCAGCCCTTTGTGTCTATGCTGGACATGCACCAGTAGAGGCCGCCACACACCTCTTTAAAATAACAAGACAGCAAGCCAAGTATATCAATACAAGTTTTATCCTGAGGAATCTCCTGCTTTTTGAGCTAGAAGCGCTCTTGAAACAAAGTAGCATGTTAGATCATCCAGTAATCCTATCATACTTAATTGCAGAATCCTATTGGAAGAAATTTACTTTGGCCTTAAAAGTGAAAAAAAATACCATTTATTATTCATATTGCAATAATTCTTTAACTACAGTATCTAATCTAGGACCAGGGGCCCCTTGTGGCAAGAATTACAACCACGTATATTACCAAGAAGTGATCTGTGCCATAAAAAGCTCACATTTGTTCATTTATTATTACTGTAGATAACCATTCTGGCTAGGACTTTCAGAGGAAGATAAAGAAATTGGAAATGCAGATTATATTGAAAGTCAATGGTCATTAGGTGAGTTCAAACCTGTATGTCAATGCCAATAAAAGACAACAATCAGAAAGCTGATAACAATATCAGATACAAGATACACTGTTACAGAAGTGATTGTGTAGGTTTAGGAATAAGACTTGTATGAGATGGTTTGTATAGGGGTGATCCTGCCTCAAGTGAAGGGTCGATATAGATGACCTCTGGAGGTCCCTTCTAGGTCCACTTTTCTAAGATTCTATGAACAGACTGTTGCTAACCCCCGACCCTGCAAAGTATTCAAAAATCACATGTCAAGCCTTAAAACATGATTAGTATAAAAAAGCCATAGTTAATAATACCACCACTTTTTTTTTCTTTGAATTTTGGTTTTCAGATCTTTGGGGTTCATTTTGCTACTTCATTCATCAAATGCTATAGCTGTTTTTTTCCTAAGTGACAGAGAAGTTGATGATATAATCCTGTGACTGAAGGAATTGGGAATTAAGAAAATCACCAAATGTAAGATAAAAGTCAGACTATCATCATATAAGCTTGGGCAATTCATGCAACCACATTCTACTTCAGGTTACTCTTCTGTAAAATAGAGTAGTTTGCATTCTCACATTAAAAATTCTACCTAGGATCAAGAAACTGCTGCTTCATGAGCCCTATTCCTTTTTTTAAGTACCTGTTTACACCATACAATCCCAGATTCTGGCTGATTGCTTTGACAGATTGAGAGAAAAATAAAATATTCCTCAGTGGGTGCATCTACACATGTGCTGCACTATGCATTAGACTAATTTAACGCATAGTCAAGCATCACTGTGTACATGTGCACTGCAATTAGTGCGCAGTAGATTAATTTCTCCAGCATAGGATAGTCTTGTCAGATACAGGTACTATCCTAGGCTGTAGTAAATTACTGCACTTAAATGCATGTGTAGACAGTAATGTCTGGATTAGTTTACTCTGGCTCAACTTGAGCTGGAATATATTTGGTTACATTAATTGCACTTGTAAATGGCACTGAAAGGTAAAAAAAATCAAACACTAACAAGCCCCTGGTTTTGTAAGGGGATGTCTGATCTGCTTCAGAGGCAAGCCTGAGAGCACCATGCAGCATAGACAAGTTAGAACATCCCTGACAGGATCCCCAGCCAGCACTACTTTCAGGATCTTTATCTGTCCCAGCTTACCTTGGATGCCATAGGCCTTGTTTACATGTGATGCTAGTGCACAGTGGCTACCATGCATCTATTAAGTACTTGTATAAACGAGTACTAAATAAATCTGCAGTAAGGCAAGGTACTGCGCAGTAGTGCTGGCAAATGCCCTTTTTGTGTCACTAGTTTGCAGTAGTATCAGGCTACTGTGCAGTCAGAGTCTCATGTAGATGCACCCACACAGACATATACTGAATTGACTTTGCCCAGATAACTTTCTGCCACCAGCCTTCTGAATTTAAACAGTGCCTCCTGGAAGGCAGATTACTGCACATTCCTTATGCAATCATGCTAGTAGAAAAAGCAAACAAGCCAATAAAAATATTAATATCTCTGTCAGATAGCACAGAAGACAAGACTATTTGTGAAAAGGTAAAATTCACAACCCATGGCAACTCATACAAATGAATAAATGAATGCTGTTTTGCAAGAAATTACTTCAGGGAAACTGGATGTGTTGCCTTTAAAGCTTTTTTATAATTGCCTGTAAGCAATTTTTAACTCTTCTCTTTGTGAGATTTGATAATGGATTGCTTTATAAACAGTCTTCTTGAAAGACACATACATTTCTTTATGACTGTATAACAGGGATTTATGCAAATAAGGGGAAAATATCAAAACAAACAATAAAAAAGCTCAACCCCCCATTATTTCTCTTGTCTCTTCTCTTCTCTCTTGCTTATTCCCTTCTATCTTTTCCTTTAACTTTATTCTTGTTCCTTCTCTACATCTGTTTTAACTTTTCAGAGTGCTCCTTTGATCTGCATGTCAATTTTTCCTCCTCACTTGGCTTTCATTGTTTAATTATTGTCTCTGTACTTTTTTCAGGAACACATCTATCTATCAAACTCTACAAACGCATTAAATAATGAATGAGCAAAAATGACTGATGGCAGGATTAACTTTTTAGAGGATGAAAGCCTACTTTCCAGATTTAAAATGAACAGCACTGTTAGGGAAATATTTCATGCATCTCATTTTTCAATTGTGCAAGTAAATTGGGATGTCTATTGTACTACCACTAATACTATTTGAGAAGAAATTTGTAGCAAGTTGATTATGTTACACACAAAAAAAGGAGATAAAACTCATACTTTTCTGGACATTAGAATCAATCTTCAGACCTTTGATCTATAAAATGCTCTGTGTTATAATCCAAAAACAGTTGCATAATAGACTTAGGTTCCTAAATTCCATTTTCTAGAGGTAACTTCTGTGTGCAAGAACCAAAGTCTCTCTGATTTTCTGGCAAACTCTTGCTTGTTTTTGATGCACAATGTAACTCTGGGATTAGAATAGATGTGTTTTTCCTCAAAAAACTTACCGAAATAATGTTTCCAGTTATGGACTGCCGAAGATTTTGCTAAGGAGCAATGGCAATGGATTGTCGTGACATATTTAAGACATGATGCACAATTCACTAGGGTTGACAGAAAGGCTCTCAGTTTCAGTGGGCTTTGGGTCTGGACCCTGATAGTCAGCAAGATCAGACTATAGCAGCTGGAAGCACATAGCATGGCACTAAAATATGGCACTAAAATATCCATTTCTGTTTCTCTCTTTCTCTTTAGCTGTAACATGACTAGACTTTTCCACTTCTCTACTTGGGGTGAGCATTTGCCAAAATGAAGAGTCTTCATAAGCCATAAGTCTTCTGCTTATGAAGACTTAGCATCCACTCAGCCAATTGATTCTTCAGGTATGGTCTTGTTTCGTATGCCAGTCTGTCTGATCCGTCTTTCTGTCTATTATGCCTATTGATTCTGTAGATAAGTGTGTCATAATACAAAGTCCTTCCTAATATTTGTTGAAGAGACTGTGGGCTAGATCCTTGACACTAAAACAACTGCTTATGCAGTGACTGTGGTGCAAAGCTAGCACAATTCTGACCTAATTGGCTCGTTCAGGATTCCTCCAATCCAATGAAGTACCTAACTTGGTTAGAAACACCCCTCATCCTGACTCCAGCCATGTCTTAGAAGAAAGAGACATGCTGACAGTACCTGGATGTCAGTACCTGTTACTGATGGAACATCCACCCCAAGGCCACAACTGATGAACACATTTTCATAGTGGTACTGTTACCAGATTTGCCCATCACTTTGGGGTGTGCTCATTTATTAGGGATACATTTCTAGGGTCTTTGTCATTCTATCAATGTGCTGCTTGTGTTACTTGTGTTTCTATATGGAGCTGTATCTCTCCCTTCTACAAGTCCTCGCCCCCAGTGGAGCTATCTTGCAGGACTCAGTTTCAATGTGGCTGGGTTCCTCCAGCCACCAAATTAGTCAAATACACACACAGACGCAGAATAATGTGACACATCTGAACCGGAGGGATTGATTAACATGCACAGGCTGATACCTTCATATGCCAGGAATGAGATAATTAAGGTAACAATAAACTGCAGTCAGACACAAGCAGACAGGTGAACAGAATACCTCTGAATCCAGCTGGGTGTCTAGCTGACACCCTCATGGGCCAGCATTCAGTTCATTAGGGCATGTCTGAGCCAAACTGGGTCAATCAGCCTGTACAAGCTGATCCCCTTATGTGTTTCAAACTCAGCATGTCCCAATCTTTTGCCCTAACTGTCCTAGTAGCGGTAGCCTCTTAATGAGAGGACCCCACAGTATTTCTGGGCTTCACAGTGATCTTTGGCTTAAGTAAAAGAAGCATTGCTGCAGAGCAAGTGGGGAAGGGGAAGTAGAGAAGGAAAAATACACGTGGTTACTACCAGTTTGACTATAAAAGTTATTTATTGGTAAATATATGAAAGTTATAATGGTACTAGTAGTAACAGACATGCAAGGGAAAACAAACAAAAACAATTACAATATTACTCTGGTTTAGCTGAGTATTTGGAGAAACCTAGCTCAAGCTTAACTCATACAATTTAGGTTCAAAAAGCTATGCTTAGAGAGAAAAAGAAAAAGAGAAAGAGAAAGGGAGAAAGACAAAAAGAGAGAGAGAGAGAGAGATGGGATCTCACCATTCCAAGGCACTCGGGTAATTTGTTGACAAGCAAAGTTTCTAACACGATCGTTGAAGGGAGACAATCTGTTTATCCCAGCTTCTTGAGAACAGCAGATGATGTCAGAGATATTTCTCTCTCTTAAAGCACACTGTTTGCTGCTTTACCACTTTCTTATACCCTTAGTCTAGCCTCTTCAAAGCATTCTTTTAGTTGTGTAAATCAAGACGGTCCCAAGCCATAATTGACAGGGAAAATCCTGTTATATAAACCATTTAAATTTAAATGAATTACCTTTTTCAGTGACAAGGGGTTTTCTGGTTTGGAACATCTCAAGAAACTGATTAACAACCAAGAAAAACATTAAGTTTTAAGGAATAACCAGACCCCCAGGAACCAACTTGAAATTATTATGAATATAGAAGATAAACTGGAAGGGATACCACATTGTTTCTTCTTAGATTGCACTGTGAAGTCAGCATCAATGTTTTGTATTTTACCTGTTGTGAATAAGCCTCAGCTTAGCATGACTTTCAGTTTTTACTGTAGTCTTTTAACAGACTTAAGGGGATTACTTGGAGTGTTCATAAACTTTGTGGGGAGGGCTTCCACCAGTCGTCCCAGGAAAAGTATGATAGCATTTGTGGTCAGGGCTCCAATGGGCTGGATGCTGTAATGAACCCTTAACCATTGTTCAAATGTCTCCCATACCTCCTTTGACTTAGTCTCTTGCCTCAGCATTCCCCAACCCAGCGACTGAGTTTTAGTCAATCAAGTTTAAATAGGCCTCCCATACTGGGACAGGGAAATGTTTGGCCCGAGATGCGTATTAAACTTTTCTTCTGCTTAGTTCTGGGTAGATAGGGGGAAGGGGAATAGAAAAAGTCCTTTGTAAATCCAGCAAGCTGGGTGCCAGGGCTCCCTCAGGAACACAGAGCTGACAGGTAACAGTACTGAAACTAAATATAAAACATTAATTTAAAACAATAAGATTTAGATTACATTTTTAGGTTGAAAACAAAGTCATTAAATAAATACAGCAAGAAACTCCATTCAAAACCGTACATTTTGTTGGCCAAAACAAAAACTAAAATCATACGGTCGCACAGAATAATGTTGACTTAGTATTAATATAAGTATTCCCATCATGGAACAATGACTATAAAAATCAAAGGAAGTCCAGACTTCAGAAGAAGTTATATCAGCTGTTAGGAATATTGGTAAAGCTACCAATTGTCTTCAATTTGCTGCATCAGTACTGCATTCTGGGACTGTGCGCTTGTCTGTGAGGACTCTCTCAAAGAAAAATTTGGTACATTGCAAAATTGGCCTAGATTGACACTAGCACTCAGCATAATATTGCCTGGTGCTGCATTAATTCAACTCCATACATTCTGGTCTGGTAGGTAGCCACTGACAACTCAGCAGAACTAATTTGTCCAGGCACAGTGCCATGCAAACATGGTTCAGTGAATTAGCATAGTGTACTAAAAGTTTGTACGCTAACTGAAACAGGAAGTGGAACTGGACCTTGACCATAACCAAAGATATGTAGAGCATCTGTGAGCAGGCCCCAGATTCTGCCCACTTTGAATATTGATAATCAGTAGGCCTGTGCGAAGCCGCTAGTATTTGCTTCAGATTCAGAATCAGCTGATTCAGTGGACGGTGATTCGATTCAGTGATTCAAATCACCATCTTGAATCAATCCAGCCAAATCTGATTTGGAGATTGGGCCACTGCCAAAACAGCTGAATCTCCAAATCAGCCCCATCCTCCGCCCACTCTCACAGCCCTGTCAATGGCTGCCCACTTGGCCCCAGCCCTTTTCAAAAAAAAAGCCTGGCATTCACCGGCTGCTGCCAGGTGAGAGAGTGATCCCCACTGCCCCGCACTGCCCTGCACTATGTGGAAGGCTCTTTCACTAGCCCCCATCCCTCACCCACACTCCTGGCCTGAGCTCCCAGCTCTTTAAAAAAAAAGCCCCCACTCATCAGCTGCTACCAGGTGGGGGGGTGAC
The DNA here is from genome assembly GCF_052110815.1 of Crocodylus siamensis. Taxonomy (NCBI): domain Eukaryota; kingdom Metazoa; phylum Chordata; order Crocodylia; family Crocodylidae; genus Crocodylus; species Crocodylus siamensis. Next base: position 124,008,497 of record NC_143398.1, on the reverse strand, counting down.
CCCTGTTGCCCCCCACTTCCTCGCACTGTGGGGGGGGGGGCTCTGCCATGAGCCTTCAGAATCCTGAAGGCCGCTGAAGCAGTCAGTGAGTATGGGGCTTTTTTTTTTTAAAAGTGCTGGAGTGGGTGGGGCAGCCATGGGGGGTGGGCGGGGAGAGCAGGCAGGGGATGGAGCTTTCATGATAGAGCCTCCCATACAGCATGGGGCAGTAGTGGACAGCAGGGATTGCCCCCCTTCCTGGCAGCAGCCAGTGTGTGGGGGCTATTTTTTAAAGAGCTGGGGCCGGGCAGGGGTTGGGAGGTGCTCGGGGGGCTGGGGGAGCAGGCAGGGGTCCCCCCATGGTCCCCTCCCTCCTCTCCCAGCCCCCCCCTCCACAGCCCCCTACTTACCAGCATGGAGTCTGGGTCCAGCTCGCTACAGCAGCAAGCAGGGACTGCTTAAATCTCTGAAGTTCTCTGAATTTTTTCTGAACTGATTCAGAGACCTTCGAATCAATTCAGACCTTTTAACTGGTCTCCTGATTCATTTAGGATTTGGAGATTTGGTCATTGAATCAGGCCTAATCTTCTCCAAATCGAATCAGCACCTGAAGCTTCGCACAGCCCTAGAAATTAGTACACTGCTCCCAGTTCTCAATCTGCTCATTACTATAAGTTCAATCATGGGATCTGGTTCTATTTATATAAGCCTATGGAAAACTGGGGCATAAAGCTCAACAAAGATCCCTTCAAGCCCCTAATAACTATGAAAGACCAACCTGGTGGCCTTCTACGACCAGGTCACCAAATCCTTAGATGCAGGGGTAGCAGTGGACATAGTCTTCCTGGACTTTCGGAAGGCCTTTGATACTGTCTCTCACCCCATTCTCATTAAGAAACTGGGGGACTGTGGTGTCGACACCCACACAGTCAAATGGGTCGCCAACTGGCTGGAGGGCCGCACCCAGAGAGTGGTGGTGGATGGGCCATTTTCGACCTGGAGGGATGCGGGCAGTGGGGTTCCACAGGGCTCGGTCCTCAGGCCCGCACTGTTCAACATCTTCATCAGTGACTTGGACGAGGGGGTAAAAAGCACCCTGTTCAAATTTGCTGATGACACTAAGATGTCATTGAACTAACTGACACACTGTGGTAGAAATAATAGGTTGTTCCACTGGACTTAGGTGTATGCTTTGATCACTGGGTTAATAGCCCTCAACTAGGAAGACCAGTTTAAATATGAATATGAAGGAAGACAACACAGCAATGGCATTCTGATTGAGTTTAATGGAATTTCCAATAGGATAAATCTCCTGCAGGGGATCAGAAATGAGTGTGGTGCATATGTGTGAAATATGGACATGCATGTGATATCTTAAGTTTTGCCTGCTTACGTAATGTTTGTTGGGTTTCCTCAGTGTAACTGTGATATGTGTAGTGCCCCAGATACAAAATATCCAGTCAGTGTTATGTAAACCAAGAATGAGTTGGTCTAATAAACGATATCAGATTTACCCAAAGAACCTTGTCTCCCTATGCAAGGCAAGAGAATTTCGTGCCAGGTAATCCAATTCACTGCAAGAAAGTTTAACTTTAACCCTTTCAGGTTTTCCTTTGGGAAAGCTCAGCCAGCAACTGAGATCTCGTTAGCCTCAAAATGTTACTACCCCCATTAAAGATCAAACTAAATCAAATGTTGGCAAAAGTAACTAATGATTTTGGGTGCCTCAAATGTTTTGGTTACCTACCTAGAGACACTCAAAAAGGGTTCGGGACTCAAAGGATGAGTGCTTACTCAGCATGTTTTGAAAATCAGCACCCTTTAACATGTCTCAAGTTGGGCATCCAGAACTTGAAACAAGAAAAAAAATCACTAGACACTTCATAAAATTAGGATATACAGGTACTAGAGAGACTGATATGCCATTTTTCAGTTGATGTCTGACAGAATTGTAATTGAGCAAGGAAAATGTAAATCTAATGCCAGTGCAACTTTGGTGAGCCTGCCTTCTCTGTTGGGGGTACTATGCTTCTTTTATTTATTTAGCTTAGCAAAACATTTGTATTATATTTATAAACCCTTGAGGATTTTTCAGTTTTGGGACTTTACATGTTGCCTTCTTTCATCTCTGCAAATGCTAATCACAATAGTAAGTGACTGAACTTGTACTGCCTTTATATTATGCAAATTTTCCTTTCTAAATATCCTCCCACCCTCAATCTTTTCATTTCTCTCTCTTTTTTTTTTAATTTCTCTTAAATCGAAGGGAGTTTTTGGTCTTTTTCTATTTGACCAGGAGCAGCAGCAGCCGCTTTGTGGGTCTTTTATCTGGTGTGGTCTACTCAGTAACTGTTATCAAAGCTGACAGCCCTTTGAGCTTCAACAAGCTTATCTTTAGCTCTTTCTGTGGGGTTGCATCATTTCACTTCTCTTTCTGCAAATAAGCATTTAATTTGTGTCTTGAGAGAATATTTTTTAAATCCAAATATTCAGGGAGGAAAGGGGGCATTCCCCCTCACTGAGCCTGTGGCATGTCACTGACTTTAGAAAAAACTAAAATATCAGGCAATAGATAAGGATGCAATTGATCTACACTGAAGTTGATCAGTGTTCAACAAAGCACGTTCTGAGTCGCAATAAACAGTACATAAGCACATACTTCAAATTAAGCACATCCCTGACTGTCCATAGGAATCATTCTCTTCTGACTTCAGAGTCTGCAGTTCTAAGAGAGTTCATTGGTTTATTTTCTTTACCGTCTTTATCCATTCTAAAACCACAGCTATTTTTTCTCCTCCGAGAAATGACATGGTTATTACTAAAGGAAAACTGGCAAAAGGCAGAACTGGGCAGTACCTTAGTAATTAAATCAAAAAGGTTTAAGCTTTCATAGGCAACAGGCTACTTTGTCAGATGTTGTGAAGTAGACTGTTATTTATGAGTGCTTATGCCACTTTGAATCTGTTAGTCCCTAAGATGCTACCCTGCCTTGCCTTCTGCCTGACTTCTAATACAGCAAACTACTTTTCTACTCATATACAGGATTATAAAAGTGGCCAAAAAAAGCAATCACATCTCATTTTTTCATTCTAAAATAAATAAGATGGTGAAAATTTACTGTGGAACAAACATGAGATGAAGAAATTTTCCTTATGCAACTTCAAGGCTAACTGTTCCATCCTACTTACCAAGACCCGAGAGAAATGTTTAGACACCAAAATGGAGGGTTCCTGATTTCAGAGGGAGAGCAGAATAGATACAACTTCCAGTGAAAGCAACAGAAGCTGTTCAACAATCAGCAGTTTGGAAAAAAATTAGACTGCTTTTATTTAGATGCCAAACTCCAGTCTCCAAGCTTTGAAAACTGCGGGCATAAGATCCATTTGTCTAACTTCATCTGCCTTGGCACCTGTTATATAAGCACTGACTATATTTTGAGTTAGAGAACAAAAAAGAATTAATGGATACAGAATGAATTACAGAAAAAGAAAATTAATGCTGATTCAATATTACCTTTCAGAAAGGGCAAGTCACTAGCATTATCCCAGACTAATTCAGGTCACTTCATGACGTTAACTGCTGAATATAAACAGAGCTGCAAAATGTCACAAGAGATTTTAAGGGGAAAAGTATAAGAAAATATTGACTCAGGAAGTTTATTTTGCTTTTCCACCACCTGTGATAGATTGTGCATTGCTTTTTTATGTCTCCCCATAAATTATTCACAGACAGTGAGTAAATTGCAGCCTTTTGAAGATGAACTCTTCAAAGGACCCTCTATGGAATATCTAAGTTAATTATTACCTGGCAGCTCATCCACTCTGACAGAGAACCAACTCCTAGAATAAAGGCATTTAATTGAGCAGTTCTGTAATATAGTGTCAGCAATTCATCCCATGACTGCTTAGGGTAGATTTAGAAAGGTTCTGGCACCCCTAAAGTCAACAGAAGTTTTATCACTGACATTGATATAGCCAGGTAGTACAGAATACGTTCCTCACCCTGAAACCTTGAGATACAGGGTGCATCTACACATTCATTAATGAGATTTTGTTACTGCATGTTAAATTTAGTACCTCTAATGTGTGGTACTAACTAAATGTGCATTGGGCTGCCCTAAGACACAGTAGCAAAAGTGCATGCCTTTTTATTGATGCTTAATGCAAAGTAGCCTAATTTTACTGCATATTAATTAGCATGTTACTATGGCTTTTGTTGTGGTGCTCTAACACTCAGTAAAATAGTAGGCCTGTGCAAAGTGGCTAGTATTCACTTCAGATTCAGCCGATTTGGGGGACAGTGATTCAGTTAGTGATTTGAATCACTGTCCTGATTTGACTCTGCCGAATCTGATTCAGACATTCTGCAGCAGGCCATCCCTCACCCCTCTCCCAGCACAGCAATGGCCACCCCACCTGCCCCAGCTCCCGGCACTTGGGGAAAAAAAGCTCTTCCTCAGCAGGTACTGCTGGGCGGGGGGCGATCTCTGCTGCCCCCCACTACCCCATGCTGCATGGGGGCCTCAGCATGAGTCCCCAGCCCGCCACCCCCCGCTCCTCCAGTCCTCTCATGGTTGCCCTGCCAGGGCCAGCTCCGGCCCTTTAAGAAAAAAAAAAAAAAACCTGAAGAAACCCCAGGACTCACCTCTCCTGCCAACCTGGGGTAATTCCTGCCACCCCCCCAATGCCCCACGCCATGTGGGAGGCTCTGCACAAGCCCCCGAAGCCCTGAGGCTGCACCAGGAGCAGAGTCCCAGGGCTTTTCACATTTTTTTGTTTTTCTTAAAGGGCCAGAGCCCCGGCAGGGTGGGCAGAGTAGCAGTGGGGGTTTGAGGGGGCTCATACAGAACACACCATGCACCGTGGGGCAGTGGGGGGGCAATGTGGATCACCCTCCTCCCCTGCCCAGCAGCACCCTGTGAGCACCGTGGCTTTTTTTTAAAGTACCAAGCTGGGGCGGGCAGGGGCAGCCATGGGAGGGCTGGGGGAGCAGGCAGGGTTCGGGGGGCTTGGGGAGTGGGGATGGTTGGGGGGGCTGGCAGGGGTCCCCCATTTTTCACCTCTCCCTCCCCTGCTTCTAGTACAGGGGTGGGCAAAATGTGGCCTGGGGGCCAGATGCAGCCCAACAGGCCATTCTATTAATTTAGAAAATTAATATTAATCTGTCCTGGGCTACCTGTCATAAGGCCCTCGCTGGCTTGCCGAAACTTAGTAAGTGGTCCTCTGCCCAAAATAATTGCCCACCTCTGCCCTAGACATCTGCTGGGAGGAACAGTCAGCCAGGACGGACCTTTCCAGGAGGTTCCTAGCTGAGATACAGGACCTCCACTTAAACCAAGAGGTGCACAGTCCCACCAGAGGAAACGCCCTGTTGGACCTGGTCCTGGCCACAGGCGATGATGACCTGGTAAGGGGCCTCCAGGTTCTTGACCACCTGGGCGATAGGAATCATCGCTTGCTGGAATTCAGCATTCAGCGCAGGGTGTCAAGGGCCTGCAGCAAGACGGTAGGCCTAGGCTTTAGGAGGGCCAACTTCAACAAGTTGAGGAGACTAGTGGGTAAGGCGCTGGGGTCATTGAGGGCAGGGGAACTCAGTGTCCAGGACAAGTGGTCATTCCTTAAGGAAACGATACTCAGGGCCCAAGAGGAGTCCATCCCAACAAGATGCAAGGGGGGCAAGAGTGCCCGAAAGCCCCCCTGGCTCACCAAGAACGTCTGGGAACGGCTGCTTGCCAAAAAGGCAGCGTACACCCGGTGGAAGGGGGGTGCTATCTCCAAAGAGGAGTATACCTCTTCTGCTCGGGCCTGTAGGGGGGCTGTCAGGAAAGCTAAGGTGGACATAAAGCTAGGACTAGCATCCAAGATCAAGGATAATAAAAAGTCCTTTTTCAAATACATAGGGAGGATGAAGAAGGTACCGTAATGTGGGGCCCCTGCAAAAAGTATGCTGGGCAATCTGGTGGTTGTGCCAGAGGAGAAAGCGGAACTCTTTAACCAATTCTTCATGTCCTTTTTCTTGTGCAGGGACTGAGACTTCCCCGCTGGGATGCCAGATAGACTCGAGGGGAACGCCTCCAGTCCTCAAGTTGGGGAGGACCAGGTTAGAGAGCTTCTGGAGGGGCTGGACGTGTTCAAGTCAGTGGGTCCAGATGCTCTCCACCCCAGGGTGTTGAGGGAGCTAGCTGGGGTTATTGCAGGGCCCTTGGCATGGCTTTACGAGCACTCATGGTGCTCGGGCCAGGTGCCGGATGACTGGAAGATAGCTAACGTGGTCCCCATCTTCAAAAAGGGAAGAGAGAGGACCCAGGCAACTAGAGGCCCATCAGTCTTACCTCTATCCTTGGGAAACTCTTTGAGAAGATCCTCAAGGAGCACATCTGTGATGTGCTTCAGGGATGATGCTCAAGGGCAACCAGCACGGTTTCATTAGGGGCAGGTCTTGTCAGACCAACCTGATTGCCTTTTATGATCAGGTCACAAAGGCAATGGATGCAGGTGTTGCTGTGGACGTAGTCTTTCTAGACCTCAGCAAGGCCTTTGACACCATCTCCCACCCCATCCTCATTAAAAAACTAGGCGACTGTGGCATTGATGCCTACACAGCCAGATGGATTGCAGATTGGCTCAAGGGTCGTACTCAGAGGGTGGTGGTGGACAGGTCATATTTGACCTGGGGGGAAGTGGGCAGCAGAGTCCCCCAGGGCTCGGTCCTGGAGCCTGCGCTGTTCAATTTCTTCATCAGCAATTTGGACGACAGGGTGAAATGCAACCTGTTTAAATTTGCTGATGATACCAAAATCTGGGGTGAGGTGAGCACGCTAGCAGGGCGGGAAAGACTGCAACTAGACCTGGATAGGTTACAGGAGTGGGCTGACATAAACAGGATGTGTTTCAATACTGACAAGTGCAGGGTGCTGCACTTAGGTAGTAGAAACCAGTCATTATTGACTCCAAGATGAACATGGGCCAACAATGCGAGGTCACGGTTGGCAGGGCGTGCTTTAGTTGTGCATCCACAGGTGCATCTCAAGTAGAGCCAGGGAGGTGATCCTCCCCCTCTATGTGACGCTGGTCAGGCCACAGCTGGAGTACTGTGTCCAGTTCTGTGTGCCCCATTTCAGGAGGGAGGTGGACAACATTGAAAGGGTCCAGAGGAGGGCCACCCGCATGATCTGGGGACTACAGGGCAGACCCTACATTGAAAGACTGCGGGACCTAAACCTGTTCAGCCTTCACAAGAGAAGGCTGAGGGGGGACCTGGTGACTGTCTATAAACTCACTAGGGGGGACCAGAAGGGTTTAGGGCATGACAAGGAACAATGGACACAAATTATTAGAGAGTAGATTTAAATTAGACATCCACAAGAACTATTTCACAGTTAGGGCGGCTGGGAGCTGGAACCAACTTCCTAGGGAAATGCTGGCTCCTACCCTGGGGATCTTTAAGAAGAGGATTGATGACTACCTGGCTGGACTCATTTGAGTCCAGTCTTTTCTCCCGCCCAGGCGGGGGGTCAGACTTGAAGATCTACAAGGAACCTTCCGACCCTACTTCTATGATTCTGTGATTCTTTGACTTACCAGCTTGGAGTGGCTGCAGCTCCCTGCTGCAGCCACCAGGGACTGTCTGAATCATCAAAGCTCTCCGAATCTTTGCCAAGGATTCGGAGAGCTTTGAATCAATTTGGACGTTTAAATTAGTCCCGATTTGATTTGGATTCGGAGATTCTGCCACCGAATCAGGCCAAATCTCCTCCGAATTGAATCATCTTCCGAAGCTTCACACAGCCCTATAAAATATTTAAAAACATTAAAGTGCACATGTAGACATGGCCACAGAAAGCTACCAAGTTTACATATATTCAATATGCTGAATGAAGAACTTGCTTTTATGTTTTCTGAATGTGGAGCCCTGTCTTTTCTCCATTGCACTAAAATGTGTGATAGCCAAATACAAATTAACAGGTTTAAAAAAGAGAACAAAGCAATGAAGGCCCTATTGAATGTCTTTTAAAGCTGAACTAGACAAAGGAAAAAATAATATATTAGAAGAAACAATCTAGCATTGGTAGCAGGAGATGGTCTTGAGGACCGTTTTTTCCAATAGTGATTTCCATGCAAACTGCCTTCCTTCTGGGTGCAGATTGCCCCCAACTCCCACTGATAGCAACCACTTCTAGGCACAGGTACAATGATTCCATGATGAAGTATCATCTCAGGAAGTTTATAGCTTGCATTTGAAAAGAGGAACCAAGATCATGGGAAAATGAGAGTACATTTCACAAAAAAGCAGCAACATTTTTGCTATGTTCATGCAATGCAATCTTTATCTAAAGCTACTTCATGGGAATCTCTCCCCAAAGTCCTCGTAAGCTAATGTTATATTTTACCCCCCGAGCAGTTAGTTTTATGTCTGATTGGCTATACGTTGTTTCATTGAACCAATTAGAAGGCAGGGTAGATTTGCACCTTATAAACTAACCAGAGAGAGAGAGAGAGAGAGAGAGAGAGAGAGAGTGTGTGTGTGTGTGTGTGTGTGTGTGTGTACACACACATCTGATGATTCAGTAGTATACACCTGAAAAAGTAAGATTCAGCCCAGGAAAGCTCTTGCTATATATAAGCACAAGCTTCCTCAGGTGTGTGCTAATGAACCAATTACTTCCTTTTTTATACTGAATTTCAAGGTTGTCAGCAGAGTAATGAGGCCATCAAAATTGTGGAATACTGTTTTGTTTTGTTTTTAGAGGGCAAAGATGAGTTTAATGCTAATGAAAAGCATTTTTGCACAATGAAGTTGTCTCTCTAGCCACTAAAAACAGCACTACCTGTAATTGCCCTAGCTTCCCCAACTACTCCACTAATATGATTCAGCCCTGACTGCAGAGATGAGAAGTTAGTTTATTCCCCACACACTACTCTGCCTTTAATCACTCAACTGGTATCATCAACAATGATGCCCCTTGGGGCCAGTTTTAATAATAGCTTTTGTGTTGTTTCCTTTGTTCACATGTCCTTTGTTCACATGCCAAAGGCCATGAAATTATTTTATGTGGCCAGATAACTACTTTTGGCCTAAGTGGAGGTGGATTCACACTGTTGACCTAGAGAGCAATGAGCATATTGTCTTATGTGTTCTATGTTCCTAGGACCTAGGACAATTGACTTAGGGCCAAGTATTTAAATGTACTGAAGCATCTAACTCTCACTGAAATCAGGAGAACGAGATATCTACATTCATTTGAAAATCTAAGTACAACAGAAAACAATACAAATGACAGCATAGCAGGGAAGGTGCAGTGCATAATTAGCTAGTAGTAAACACCTGAGAAAGTAAGATTCAGCTCATAGTTAGCTAGTCAAATTTGCACAGAATAAGATTGCTAATAATATCTACAAAGAGCAGATAACTCAAGCCATCCTACATTCCAGCTGACTGCTTTTTAGACACTGGAAACCACCAACATATCCCAAAACGTGATAAAAGCAGCTCCCCACAGCCCTATTTCTCACTATTATATAGGCCATTGCAAAGAATAAATTCTTGTTGCTTGAACTGGCTGGGGTATTCAAAGCTGAAAGGGGATGACAAAGGGAGGCAAAAATAATCCATCAAAGCAAAAGTCTTCCATTTAGACACTCTGCTGTTGTGCTTTTTGAAAGCAGCCTCCACAATTCTTTTTTCAACCTTGCTTTTTTTTCTCATTTGCAAATGAGTTTGGCTTTTATCCAAGTGATGAGATCTGGGTGCTTAAAAAAAAGTTCTAAATAGATGCAAATTTGTGCTCCTTAACAAAAAAAAGTACAGCAGGGTCTGAATTCAGAACTACCAAAATGGCCTATTATTATGCTAAGATGCCAGACCAAACCCCAAACCTGAACACTGAACTCCATTTGAAAGCCTGCTTGGGATCTGAATTCTGCCCCTCAAACTCAGTAGGATCCCTGTTCTTCCCATAGTTGCTCCCTCTATAAAACCGCCTGCCTGAAGGAGCACATAATGGATTTTAATTACTACTGTACACCAAGCCCACTGCAGAAAACCTCGGCCTTTAAAGCACAGTGAAACACTCAGTGCTCACAAAGTACTATCACAGTTGAAGCAAGACAGGAACCAGTAACACGAGCATTAATTTTTGTGGCAGCCATGCATAAATGAGCAGAGATTATACAGAAATCAAAATCCCCTTAAACTTTAGCTCTGAACTTTGTGCTTTGGGCCTTTCTCAAGCCAAGTTACATAGCACTAGAAAGTCTGACATTTGTGTCTGGGCAGAAGATGATTTTCTGCAGTGTTCTTTGCAACCAACCCCGCTTCCTTCCTATCACATCTACTCAAAGAACCTTGCCTGCCTATGTCCTTAGACCAGCACAGCTGCAACCAAAAACCCAATCCATATATGACATTTTGGAGTGGGCCACCTGCTCTGAGGGAGAGAGGCAGTGTTTTCCCATGAATCGTCAGGTAGCAACAACCACTAGAAACACAACCCTAAGAGCTTGATGAGCCAGTAGCCTGCTACAGTTTAACAAAGCCACACACTCCGCTTTGCAAAGCACATGTGCATGTACAGAATAAATTCTTCTGTTTCAATTGTCTGAGGTGTACAGAAGCAAATGCTAGCAAACTAAATTTGCTTTTGCTTAATGGATAAGCTCACATGATTTTTAGTTGTTTATTTTTATGAGCAATGGTAGAAAGGGCAGGTTGTTTGAAAGATACATTCTAGCTGAATTTATTTCTCATCATATAGAAAAAAATAATTATGAGCCATTTTCCTTAATTACAGAACAGGGGCTAGTTTGCACCTTTATGGTTTCTGAAAAGTAGAGCTGAACCTCTCTCAGGTCTAAACCTACAAGACACATTGAAGCATGATCAAGTGTCCAAAACATTCACAAAATACTGATCTGGAAAAGATGTTTTGTTTTATTCAGTCCCTACTGTGGGAAAGGAGAAAATAGCACAAGCAAAACCAAGGCACCAAACAGCCCTGTGCTAATGACTCACATTCTCCGAGGTAGTTTTTCAAGAGATTGTCCTCTGGGAGGTGTTGTTTCCCACTGTCCATTCACAAGCCAAAGTACCCGAGTTGTTATTTCTATTGAGTAGTCCTCTAAATCAGGGGTTTTCAATCTTTTTTTAACAAGAGTACCTCTTCCAACTCACTTTCAGCTCCTGTACCTCTCTACATATACATATATATTTGGGGGGTGAATGGTGGGGGAGAATTCACATGTGGTGGCTGCTACTGCTACCAGCTATTGGCAGAGCAGCGACCAAATCAGGAGCAAGCTGGGGTGGGGTCAGGGAGGCACTGTGATGTGCTGTGGGGCCAGCAGCGCCCAGTGCACCCAGCAAATATACTGAGGGAGACACTGTCACTGTGCCCCAGACCATACTCCATCCCTGCCTGCCCACGTATACCTTCGAAGACCTAAGTACCCCTGGGGGCATAGGCAACACATAGGGAAGGCATGGGGTGGGAGGTTACATACCTCCCGAGATAGGCCTTTACCACCCCCTGCCCCAAGCCAGCAATGGCCAGGACCCTGGGTTGCCCCCTCCTCCCCCGAGTCAGCAATCAGCCGCTGGTGCCCCCACAAGATCAGGACGCATCAGTTGCCCATGCCTGGATGATACGCATACCCCGGGTTGGCAGTCCCTGCTTTACAACGTATATTGTTTTTTAAAGGGTTTTTCACAGAGGATAAAACACTATGTTCTAGTTTTAGGTGCTCTCAAAAGATAGAGATCACTAAAAAGCTCACAAAAATAGAACTAGAATTTAAGAAAAAAAAAAAGCAAGATTAGTAATCAGAATTACGTGATTTTACTTTAAGATTTACCATTAAAAAGCCAGCAATCCCTAGCTTTCTAATTAGAAACAAGTATTTTTTTTTTTTTTTTTATAACCAAGTGGTCTGCAAGATCTTAACATTTTGGCTAAAAAATAAGCTGAGCTCAGTGTCCCTTTTGGGAACTGATCTCGACTTGAATAGAAAAATCTAGACCTCATTTTAGTTTTCTTTTTGAAGTGACAGATAGAGAAGTTCCCTTGTTAAAAAGGATGTGGGGGAATGACTTCCCCTTATTCAGTGCTTGGATGGAAGACCCTGGATAACTGTGCATGTTAACCAAATTTTTCTGTATGAATGGAATGGAATGGAATCTCTTAGTACTAGATAAGAAAATAGTTTCTACAAAGTATCTAAAAAAATATTATGTGTACTACATGATAAATAAACACTGGAGACTGTAGACAGATGGAAAGGGGGGAGGAAGAACTCTTAAGGCAAGTGAAGCACACCTGAAAGTTTATTTGTTCATAAGTTCTGAGCATTACAAATAAGCATAGGGTTAGTTGCTGTGGACAAAAGCTCATTTCATTTTAGGTAGAGCAATAAAACATTAGCCACAGAGATGGATAACTAGAGGGCCCAAATGCTCACACAAAATACACTTTTTCTATTGCTGGAAGTTAGCATTCAGGTTACAGATCTTTGAGATCTTTCTGGATGCTCCACAGCGTATCTGCACTGCGCCTCAGTTGAGCCACCTCATCATCCTTCAGCTTTTGGTTGATCACACTTGCAAGTCCAGAGGCACTTAACACACAAGGGAGGCTCAAGAAGACTTCATTCTCAATGCCGTACATGCCCTGCCACAAACAAATAGGAAAGAGATGAAACTGGAAGAAGCATGAGATTGTTTCTTTATGCTAGTGGTTCCCAACTTTTTAGACAAGGCACACCTCAGAATATGCCAGCTCTTAGTTTTCACTTGTTTAAAAAACAATTGTTCTGTTGCAAAACTCCTTCTGACCTGTTGTGATCTTTGCTACTTATGACAGTATAAATTCCTCTTTGAAATCTCTGGGCACATTCAGATGAACAGGTGAACATGTACTCTGCAGCACCTCAAATGCCTTTGGAGGCACTGCAAAATGCACATGGTACACATGAAAAGGAAAACCCTGGTATTGAAAAAAAAAAAAAACCCAAAAAAACACCTCCCCCCCCCGCCCCCCAGCTTTAAAATAATATAAATAAAAAAATGGTAGTGCATGTGCTACCCGAAACTAGAACCTGGCTAGCCAGAGCTTTACTCTGGATGCTGGGCAGGCTCCACACACCCAGATCGTCATTGCTGCATCCCTGGAAGGCTGCTAGGACTAGCAGCCTCCCCTACTGCACTGGGGGCAGTTTGTCATGTGCCAGAGCATGTGTGCAGTGGTGTTCCCAGGAGACAAGTAGCAGCAGCATAAGTATGTAATGCTGCTATTTGTCCCCAGAGAAATGCATGTGCATGCTCACTGGGATGCACCCCCTGGGTTTAGTCTGCGAATTATGTTTTTACACCTAACCGTGCTAACTGCATGGCACCCTGTAGAACCCTTGAAAGGGTCTTGTAATCACTCTGCTTGAGAATCACTGCTTAATACAGTTGTGAACCCAATATAAAAAACTCAGACTTTAGAGCTGATACCAGTGTGACTGAAAGTAACAACTGCCTTTAAGGCTGCAGCAAGCACTTATAGTAACATAGTTGGCATTCCCCAAGACTAACTTTGAAAATCTCAACCATTTTATATGTGCATGGCAAGTGGCTTACAAAAGCCTCAGATTCAAGGTTTTGGTACACTGTAGTGACAGAGTGGCCTAGAAATGTGTACAGCCATCCCAGGAGGGCCAGGCCAGTGACCAGAGATGCTGATTGTGCTCCTCTCCCTAACAACTCAGTAAGAAATGATCTTATGGGTCAGAGGTGGAAGTTCAAGTTCTCTGCCCTTTGCACGAGTCTTCCTTGTTTGTGACAGTAATGGATGTTGTGGACGTTGTGTTCAGCAGCACCCTACCAAAGGGGAATTTAACACCAAATGGAACGCCACATTGGGTACAAGAAAAATACTCGCTTCACAATTCCTTTGGGGGAGGCAAGATAATTCAACTTCTGGATTTCTATGAGCCACGTACAATGTTCCTGCATCCATGTACAATGTTCCTGCTGGCGTTTAAGTTTAGAGTAGCATCATTTTACAAGGTTTCCTCAAATATTTGGCAGATCCAGCAGACTTGCATACATAAACCTGCCACAATAAATTGGGGCAGCTGACTAAGTATTATCCCTTACCTTTACCATTGTTGACACTGGATGAACCCTGCACAAGTTTTTCATCATGGTTTCAAGTAGATCAGCAACACTAAGGCCAATGGCCCAGTTAGTGTATCCTTTAAGTTTGATCACTTCATAGGCACTAAGAGAAAGTTGCAGAACACACAATTAGGTGGTTTCAAGATGTATTCCAAATAAAAGGCAGCTGCAAGGCAACATAACCTTAAGTGATACAGAGAGTGGGTAATGACTTCCTTTCTAAAGTTGAGAAATGACAGAGCCAGGAACAGAACATGATTCATAACTTCAATTCCCGCATTCTGTTCATAGGTTCATGCTGCCCGTCTGCTGTTGCCCACCTCCAGTAATTCCCCATCAATGGGAACCGTCCGTGTATGGACAACTCATGGAGACAAGCATGTGCTGACTGTGGCTCTGTAAATGGAGTGTGCCTACTTACCACTTCACATTGAGGCTGCATGCTAAACAAATATACATATGCTAGTACTGCTTTGCATTTAGCTCAGTCCTAATTTTACAAATAAAAATCATATAAATGAATGTGTATTCAAGATATAGCACAAATTAAGGGAAGAAAGAGAGGGAGAGTATGCCTGAGGATGCACATGCTGTTAAAAGTGGGTAACATTCCACCTCTCTCCTCAATTCACTATACCTTTCAACCACCTGCTTGTGGACTTCTTTCCAGTTCTCACTATCACGGTCAGTACCCATAGCAGGATTCAACTCCTGGAGGGAAACCCCCGCCACATTAACTCCGCTCCAAACAGCCACTGTAATATATTGAGAAAGAGGACAAAAATTTCAGTGACCATTATGCTTCCTCCATTATTATAGTGAAGGCTTTAACTATAAAACCTGCATTATTTTAAAAAGGAGGACGGGTAGCCAAATCCTTTAGCCGTCTTGAAAATGTCAACTACAGACTTTCACAAATCAGGGGACATGTTTCAGAAGTGTTCCTTACCACTAGAATCTCCATGTTCTCCCAAGATCCAGCCATGGCAGCTGCTGGGGTGGATGCCAAGCTTTTCGGATATCAGGTAGCGAAATCTGGCTGAATCCAAATTGCAACCACTTCCAATCACACGGTGCTTGGGCAGTCCACTTAGCTTCCATGTGACATATGTCAATATATCCACTAAGAATGACAACAAAAGCAGTGACCAAAACTGATTTCTTCCACAAAATGCACACATATCATACAGCAGCTTTAGTACATGTGGCAGGGTAGATACTTATAAGCTAAAGGAGCTGAAGGTGCAGATGGAGTCACTAGAATCAGATCCTAAACAAAGTAGAGGACAGGAGTGCTCATCTAACTTGTAGAATTTTTGGAATACCTGCCTTCAGGAAGATGCCCATGTGTGGTTAACTTTTTCTTGAGACTATCACTTAAAATGTGACTGAATTAAAATGGACAGAGATTTGGGCATTAGAAAAATGTGTGGCTGAATAAGTCTTGCACAGACATCAAAACTTCTTGTTGGAATAGTCCTGCTTAAATGTACCTCCTTATCATGGCATACAATAACTTATGTGCTTTGACACGATGAAAGGTTGGCAATATTAATGAAAAAAACTACCTACAGGCCCAAGCGACTGCAAGTCAAAAGGTCGACTATTTTTTTCCAGTACAAACTACCCAATTTGTTAATTCAGCTCCTGAAAGCTGGGGATGCATTAGTGATGGCTTATGTTCTGATCAGCCAGGGCTTCCCAGAAGGCCCAAGACCAGTGGATTCCTGCTAGAACCAAAGAGTCTACACAGATTCACACATTGACTTATGTGAGCCATGCACCCCGACTCTCTTTCCACAGAAAAGTAGGAACTATAAATACGGAGAAAACACTCTCTCAGCTCTTGCTTTTGTAAACATTAACATTTGAATGCAACACCACTGGGAGTGTCTACATGTTCTTTAATGTGCATTAAATCTAGTACCTCCACTGAACTACTAGGGAAAAAAAAAAAAATGCGCAGGCAGCCTATTTTCATGTGCATTTGCTAAAGAGGACTTTGTTATGCTTTAATGCACATTACTGTGCATGTGCAGATATGTCCACTGATATGAGATCTAATTTGATATAAGAATTTGATGCATTGTTCTATATTAAACGACTTGGGTTTCACCCAGTGAGCCAGCAACAACAACGCTTATGAGTAAACAAATCTCATTACTGAAATATTTTTCTGAAAATAAATCTCAAAAGGTAAAATTTATGTCAGCATTGTTTTTATTAGCAATTGTACTGTACATTCTTAAACTGGCTTCCTCACTCCGATTAATAGACATATCTTTGTACCTGTATACTTAATGGCTCATGTGCTACAAACAAAGACAATCACTAGAATGCATTGTTTAGTTTTTCACACCCATGGGGTTCTAAGCCAGACTGGTTGAACCAGTAGCTGTTTTTAAAGCCAACATATACATAGCTCCAAACCATGTTAGGCAGGGTTCTTAACCACAGGTCAGAGTCCTTAGTGACACTAAACTAGAGTAAATTTAAATCACACTTTATTTCACCACTAGTTTAGTTAGAACCACCATAGTACTCTAAACACATGACTGTTTATATTCTTCCAGTTCAGGTAGTTAGACTGAACTTCTTTTCAGGAAGCTTCATCAAATAAAAGTCCAGTTCTCAAGAAGCGAAAAATGCTTACTTTTTAAAAATAAGCCTTTTTACCTGGGTTGGAAACCACAAGAATGGTGCAATCTGGACTGTACTTCATGATCTGAGGAATAATAAATTTGAAGACATTCACGTTCCTCTGGACTAAGTTAAGGCGACTCTCCCCTTCTTGCTGACGAACTCCAGCAGTCACCACCACAATCTTGGAATTAGCTGTGACAGCATAATCTAACAAAATAAATAAAGAATAAAAAGAGTGTGTGTGGGGGGGGAAGATACATATTTGAAACAGAACACAGATGAATAAACTTAATGTCAACAGCAAAATGTAAATAGACTGTTCCATTAGCTCTACAGGTACATAAAAACTGAAGTAAAAAAGGGAACATGTTCAATAGCAATAGGGGCATCTGACAAAGTAGACTGTCGCTTAAGGAAGTTTGTACCTTGCTGACTGATTTAGTCTCTAAGGTGGCATCTTGCCCTGCCTGACAGTTTCTCAGGAAATGGTGTTTACTGGTAAGAACAGAAGTGAATTCAGGATGTTGTTCTTAACACTGCCAATGACTCAATCTGTAATGTTAGCCGAGTGACTTAGCTCTGCATCTGAGCTTCCTTGTGTACAAAACAGGAATAACACTCTTTATCTCAAAGTGAATCCTGAAGTTTCATTAATACTCAGTTTCATTATTCTCAAAGAAGTCACCTACCAACTAAGGGTAATTAAAACCATGAGAGCCGTGAGATTAAGATCTTTTAACATCCAAAACAGTTCCCAGTCTAGACAAACTTTGATGGTTCATCTAACGATGTTACCAATTCACTCCCTCAATTCCTAACTTCACCCTTAAATTTTAAAGCATCAAGCCCTGATTTGGTGTCACAGTGGGAGGCCCTGCATAGATTTCAACAACAAAGTATATTCACAGCATAGTTGTATTTGAGAAAGAAGATCTGAATTTACCTTTGTCTGCCACAATCTTATGAGTCTGAAGAAACAAACTCCCATGTTGAAGATCCATCATTTCACCCTTTAGCTTATCTTCCAAAACATCAATTAAAGCAAGCTCATCACAAAGACTCTAATGACAAAAAAACTGAAGTTATACAGGGAACCACTACTCATTATCAAGTTTAAGTATCCCACCCACTTACACAATATATCAAATGTCACACAGTAGGAAAATCCTTTTTTTTGAATTTCTAAAGTAAAAATAGGGATATGATACTGTCCAAAAGTTGACCATGGAAATACATGTTAGAACCAAAATACAATGACACATACCAACAGTAAAAGTTTGCTATTCATTCCACATGTTCCATTCCTTACTCGGTCCATGCTATCTTGTTTACCATAAAAACAATTCTCTATGTAGTTAATTAACTCAAAACAAACTCGCATCTCTTTTCTAGTCACAATAGTTACATTTCCTCAACATCCAGGCAAGAAAGTTCATTCCTTTCATGTATTTGCTCCAGATCTACAATGTAACATTGGCTTGCAAACAGCCATTTCAAATTAACTTTTAAATCAAAAGACTTACTAAAGTTTGAAGCAGTTGAGTTTTTACCAAATAGTCTAATTAGAGAGTAAAAAAAAATAGTGGGTCTATTTCCCAATTTTTCCCCCACCAGAAATATTCAAACACAAAGACAGACCGTTAAACTGAATTCAATTACTTGTTGCCTGCACATGAAAAGGTAGGAGATAAACACAATATTTTCCTACTCATCAAATGTCCCAAGATTACTTAAGGGGACAGAGGAACACTTTCCATTCCTTCTCTAAAGTATGACATTTAAGTCTTGAATCTGCTTATCTAAGAGATAGCATTTGCATAGCTTGCCATCAATGTATGTCAACAAATCATAGGAACACAAGGCGGCACTTTTTTTTTTTAAAATAGTATTTTTTTTTTTTAAATAACCTTCTAAATATTTAAATCTCTTTTGAGGATTGGCATCTATGCTACTAAATGCCTTTTGAAAGTTGTAACCTTGCACAAGCATTGTTCTTTGTTTACTCAGCTATAAAACTAGCAGTACTTCCCTGTGTCACAAGTAGGCATTGTTAGCATATGTAAAGTTCTTTGAGAATGGAAAGTGTTTAAACATATATAATGCATGAAGGTCTCAGGGCCCTGCTGTTGCATCCCTTATTCATCTAATCAGATCAGTGAAATCAGGAGCCAAATACTCATTAAAGTCAGAGAATGTTTATTTGGACCAGGGCCAATAACTTGGAGGGATTTATACTGAAAGATATTTTGCCCAGAGAAATATCTGGTTCCCTGGCAACAGTCACATGAATAAAGTTCCACAGGATGAGGCTCATACAGAGCTTAAAATGTGCACATAGCTACTAAAACCAGCTCATTTTAAAGCTGTGACAAAAAGTACTTACCACTTCTACACTGGTACAAAAATCTCAATGATTTCTTTTTAATAAATGGAAAGGGAAATTAAAACCATCCCATCAAAATATTTTGTTCCCACATGATCCTTTACCTTTAAAATTAAACTGAACTTTAGTAATGCCACAGCTTGTGGCAAATTTGACAGTTAAAATGCGAATTGCAAGTGCATTTGATTTTAATAGATCTTTGGAAATCTGAGTAAGCACAAGTTTCATTCTAAAGTCTAACTGAAACGCCAGCCAGCATTTTGTTGGGTCAAAATCTAAGAGTCTGTAGAGCAAGGCATACTTATGATGACTAAACACCCAAAAATACTTTAGTACAAATACATGTTAAATTGCAGCCAGCAGACTTAAAGCAAAAATATGAAGTCTGAGATGAGATGCTAGAGGTAATCCATCTCAATGAAGCAATGATATTTATGCAATTGACAAAGTAAAAGCCCCATGAAAGAAAATATTAAGGGCCAATTTCTACCACAGGTTATAGAGGTGAATATTAGGAGGCAGCCTTTTTAAACTATACCATCAGCAAAAGGTAAAGTGGGCTGGCTACAGAGAAGCTTGTATCAGAAATTAAGGTAAGATTTGTAATCATCAGGAATACAGTTTTGGAATGGTCTCTCAAGCAAAGTGGAAGGGGCTAAGAACCTGAATCACTTCAAGACTGAACTGGATGGGTCTGTGGAAGGAAGGCATGGTTTGATAGGATGGGAAATACTGGCTCTACAACCAATGTTGGCGAATCATGGTATTTTTGGTCCCCAGCTTGGGACATAATGCTAGAAGCGTGCAAGGCAAATGCTAATCTAAAGCTTCACAGGTTACCATTTGGGACCAAGGAGTAATTTTCCCCTCGTGAATTCTATTGTTTTATTTCCCACCCCTCCTACCTTTCTCCAAGGCATCGGGATGATGTCCATACCTAAGGATGGAGGTTTTTGACTGAGGTACACTAATGCTCCTGCTGGTATTTTGAAAAGGATCCTGGCTATCGGGCCTTGCTGTGCTGCTGAAAGTCATTCCAATCACTGAAAATTAAGTCAGGAAGACATTTTTCCCTAGGTCAGACTGCAAGAGGTTTTGCTTTCCTTCATCAGTGCAGTGCCAGGGTAAAGATGGTGGCCTCAACTTCGTAGCATGTTTTCAGATGTTCTTGGTATTTTAGGGCTAGTGCTTTGTAGTTGTACATGAATTTGAGGGATTCCTCGTAAGAATTACCTACAAATGTGGGGAACTGAATTCAATGACCCCTTGCTAGTCCTATGTTTGTAACACCCATTGATTTTAACTGGACGCATGTGCCTGAAGTTCTGAAGGCAAATATCCTTCAAAAATTTTTATGATTTTAAGTCCCTATTTAATAATGGGTTTAACAGTCACATCAAATAGATTCCTACTGTATCAATTTTACAGGTATCATTATGAACAGTTTATTATCTAAAGATATTTCTTTTACATGTAAAAAAGTTTATTTTCTGTTTTATAACTTCTCCATGCAAGTTCTAGGGTTTCCCTTGCAGAGTCCACCAAGGTTATTCCTTGCAGAAGGCAAAGATTTTTGTGAGCGATATTTTAGTGGCCCAACTGTCATAGTTGGAAGGGACATAGACAATTTTGGGTACCACAATACCCTTCCTCACGTCTTTGGGAGAGAAACAGACACAGGAGAGCTCTTTGATGAAGACTGAAGAGATTCACAAATATCAGAGAAGGAAAGTTTTTTGGGTTTTTTGTTTTTGGGGTTTTTTTAAACTACACACATGAGAATGTATAATTTTAAGACAAATGGAACAGAAAGAATACACTTCTTTAAAAGGCCACCTGAGTAGTGTCACTTTAAGCAGAGGTTTAGGACAAAAGTCACTGCACTTACTACTAAATCTGCAAGCTGTTCTATATAGGGGATTGTCTATAGGTTTCATTTGGACCAGGTTTTAAAGGGATTTAGATGCATAAGGGTGAAGGTAAGGGCCTAGTGTTACTTTAATTGAAATCAGTAGGAGTTGGATATCTGTGTGTTTAAGTCCTACTAAATACCTGTCTGTATCTTTAAGAGTCTGAATGCCTTTAGAGATCTAACCTGCACCTCTAATTGATTTTTTTTTAAATAATGAACTTTTGCTCGTTTTGCTAAAACTAGTCAATCTTAAGGTTCTCAGATTGCTTGAAACTAGTCCTTTAACAGGCAGAAACTTGAGGCTTCAAAAATACCTGGTTAAGCAAAGGCAACATAAAACCAGGTTCATGAAATGGTCTGGCTCCGAATTTTTAGTTTCTTCAACACTTGCACGCAAGGCTTTGACAGATACGAGTGCTATACAACCAGGTAATATAAGCTCATGTTAACACCTACTTAAATCAAAAGGGAGTCTTTTCACCAACTTCAGGGGGCTGCAGATCAGGCCTCACATGAATTAAGAAAGTAGTAAATAAGACTATACATCATTTTGTTTTCTACTCTGCATTTCACAGTGATCTCTGACCTGTCTTGTATACCTAGTATGACAGCCCATCAGTGAAGTTAATTCTGAACTTATTCCCAAAGGAACAGCCTGATGAAAGAATCAGTGGCAGAAGATTCAGGCAAGGACTACAGCCCCTATTGTTCACAAGTCCTTAATTACCTGCCTGAACAGTGGAGTCAAGTATTCACCTCCGGATAAAGACAAGTAAACTTTTTATTGAACGGGCCATTGTAGGAGCCAGAGGAGAGAAACTGGAAATAAGTTCAGCAAGATTAGTCTCTTATGAAACAGAGGGGTCACCTAGCCAAGCTGAAGGAATATAATTGATTAATGTAATTAATTTAATAGTCACCTCATTTTCAAACAAAGGCAACCCAACTTTTCAATACATTAAGACTGCTATTTTTTTTTTTTTAGCACTGCATCATTTTCATGCTGTACCTTTCCAAGAATGCTGATAGCACAAGCCATACCAACTTGGCCAACCCCGACAACAGTGACCTTATTGTTAGGGATGGTGCTTTCCGATGCTATTTGTGTGATCAGTTTCTCCTTTAGAGTAGCCATTGTATTCTGCAAGAAAAAGAAACACGATTAAACTGAATCACATTGCTCTCAATGTTAAAAAGTAGCCTTCAAGATTTAAGTGTCATACACAGATATGAATCTCCAAGTTACTGAATACAGCAGTGCCTGCAGCACTGCACATATGTTGGAACTCTGTTGTTGGTATTGCCTACTTCTACCTGAACAGATACAGCTTACCCACCAAATCCCTTCAAATCAAGTTTAAAAATCTCAATTGACCAGAATGTTTTCACTCTCTGCAGTCACTGTTGTATTTGAGCTGTTGAACTGTGACAGGGTAGAGGTAACTTTTGAGGTGTGTTGAGGATATTTATTATTGTAAATTCTTTCAAACCACCCAGATGGAAAGCATGAAAAACATGATAATTTAGTTAAGTTGTTATGGTGAATCTCCATGCCCCTCTTTGCCCTACATAAATAGTGCAAGTCAGCACCATAATGAGTATTATAAACAATATGCGTCTAATAATCTGTACTGTAATTGAGCTAATTTTGGCAGTTACTTTTACTTCGTTTCAGATATTCCACCCTGATGGTACTCCATCGTACCACTGAGCCCATTTCCCCACCGAGTTCTTTCTTTCAAAACAGTAAAACATTCAAAGTTATGTTGCATCAACCTCTCACTTAACTTTAGGCACACCATATATTCAATTGAGCTGCATGTAGACGGCCATTTGCAAACACTGCCCTGATTCTCCAAGATATATTAGGTGAGATTAACTCCCTTCAGAGGGGATTTAACAGAGAGACAGAGCACCTGGATAATGATCTCTGTGTATTAATATGTAACAGCCCACAGGAGCAAGTCAGATTTCAACTGCACAAAGTTTCAGGAACCTCAAACTAAATGCCACCTTCAAACACATGTGCTGCAGCAGCACATACATCTCATGAATCACAGGCACAGCAAGGACAGAATACTAATCCACCTACATCAGGAACTGCCACTTCATTTTTCTGTCTACAGATTTTGCAGAGTGCACTGGTCAAGAAAGAATTTCCTAATGCATACTGGGCTATCAGGTGGGGCAAAAAAGCAAGAGAGGATTTTTCTTCCAGAAATGACATGGCCACATCCCATTTCATTTGTTGAATAAATTTGAAAGATGCACATGACAACTTATAAACTGGCACAAGGGAGCCAAATTAAAGTTACATGGGCAAGTTTAATTCTGGAATTAACTAATCTTAATAGGAATTGGGGGGGGAGGAGAAGAGAAATATATGTTCCTTGGTTTTCATATAGGCTCTTGAAAGCAGGCTCCACATTTCTCCTGCATGAATGGAAACTACGGAGTGTTTTCTACATACATTAAGGAGATAGCTGAGAAAGTGGCAACAGGGCAGACCATGAAGCTACTGCTACTGTAGAGAACGGACAAGTCTATTTGTTATGTAATAGGGAACAGTAGGCTAGTCTCACTAAGACAACTATAAGCCTTCCTTAGTTGGGGAAGCCACTAAAAGTATTACAGTGACCAACATGAGAAAACAGGGATGGGAGCAACGGTCAAAGGTTAGCAACAGGGGATCAAAGTAGGGTCACAAAGCAAAACACACTAGCCAGTACCCGCTCCTCCTCCGAAACCAAGGAGTTTGTGGACACGAGCCAGCAAAACTCTGCAGGGGAGACTTGAGTGGAGAAGGGACTAGAAAACAACCTTACAGGGAGGGACAGAAAAACAACCTCACAATTGCTTGGGTTCCTGCTGGCCAGGACCTCCTTCCTGGTCTGACAGATGGCAAGCTTGGCCACAGCCATGAGGCAGTTGACCAGAAGATGCCAGAACTTTAGCTGCCCTCAGATGGAGAGCGCATAAGCTAAGAGGCGTGGGGAGAAGTGCAGCCAGAACCTCAGGAAGGGATTGAGGATGCAGCTCAGTCACTGCGCTGGGATACCCAGGCCTCATGGCAAGGGCACAGGATGCACCTGCTCCTCCACCCGGCAGGGGGCTTACTCATGCCTATGCCCAGAAGCCCGGGTTTACACATTGGAGGTCCCCCCCACAGACTGTAAAGCCTTACCTGTGGTTCCTAAAACTGGGCTTTCTGCCTTAGCCCTGCAGCAGCGCCAACTCTGCTAGGCAGGAGATGGGCGTGACAGCCTCCTACTGCCAAAAAGAAATGCCCACTGCGCATGCACAGCACCACCCCATCGCCGAGAGTCACATGCTGGCTGCAACAATGCCTGTGGCCACAGGTCCTCCTGGCCTGTCCCTGTGCAAAGTGCTTGCTGCCAGGGAGGGTTACTGGGGTTGGGGGGAAGGGTGACCTTCAAGCCAGGTCTTCTTGTTGGAGACCAGGTGCAAAGGGGGAATGGGAGGAGAGGGTGAGAAGCTGAGCTAGGAGGGACCTGCAGGGGTCATAGAGAGCAACTTTTCTCAACCTGCATGGGTCATGACCCAAAAGTGGGCTGCAACAATATATGAGTAGATTGCGAACAAGCTTTAAAGATGGTTTTCTCCTTTAAAGGAGAATCTATGACTTTTCCCACTACCTCCCTGCAAGAGGCTGCTTGGGGCCCCCCTTGCCCCACACACTGTGGGACAATGGGTTGGGAGTGAGGAGCACT
Organism: Crocodylus siamensis; assembly: GCF_052110815.1. Classification (NCBI taxonomy): domain Eukaryota; kingdom Metazoa; phylum Chordata; order Crocodylia; family Crocodylidae; genus Crocodylus; species Crocodylus siamensis. The sequence continues at coordinate 123,983,695 of NC_143398.1, read as the reverse complement.
GGGTGGGCACTGGCCATCCATGTTTACAATATGGGCCCTGCTCCAAAAAAGGGTGAGAACCACTGATCTAGTGCAAGCACCATCTAAGCTCTGCAATGAGACTGCGGCCAGCCCCGAGACAACACAGGCCTCACACAAGCGTTGTTCAGGGAGGGGGACTAGAAAGTTCATCTCCTGAGGTGTAACCTTACTTCTCTATTAAAATACAACCCTCCCACTGCATCCTCCACCATCCCCGGGGGCGGGCTGCTTCCCCCGCTTCCGAGAGAAAGAGATTTCCCTTCCCCACCCCGCCAAATGCTGGCGCATCAGCCCCCGTCCCCGGTGGGGAGATGCTTCCCCGCCGCCCATCCCCAGGGCAGCAATGCAGGAGGCAGAGGCGATCCGGCACGGCCCGCAGGAGGTGCGGCGGGGAAGGCCCAGGAGCCCGGCACCCCGCGCCGCTGCGGCGGGCTACGAACCTGCGGGCGGACGCCGAGGCGCAGGCGGGAGCGGGCTAGGCAGCAGCGAGGAGCTGGCGGCGAGGCGGCGACGTCCGGAGCTTGGGGCGCGAGGGAAGATGCGGAGCCCGCAGAGGAAGGGGCGGGACCTGCCGGGCTCGCCTTCCTTCGCGCCTCGCACAGCTGTGATTGGAAGACCGCGCGCCGCCGCCCCCGCCTCCCTCAATCGCTATCAAGGACAAAGGCTCGAGGGTGCCGCCCCGCTGTCCCTTCCCCCAAATTTTCCAGCCGCGCTTTGAGGTCATTTGCAGGATAGGCGATGGGGCCGCCGCTCCCGGCCTTGCGGCGCCTGCCCGTGCTAGACGGTCTCAGCTGGAAACCGGGCACCCGGCTCCCTCAGCAGGAATGATTTTTGAGTAAACTTTCTAGCAATTAAGTCACCTACAGAAAGAAAACGGCCCCATGACTTTCCCTTCCCAGCTCAGACAGGCCTCTCCTTCCTCTTGGGTTGACCCCACACCAGGTTTTTGAAGCCATGTCCTCACACCAACTGCAGATGCTTCCTTAACCTGTATTTATTTACACCCGAAAGCTTGCTAAGAAGAATTTTTCCAACTATTTGAGTTGGTCTAATAAAACCTATCAGATTTACCCAAAGAACCTTGTCTGCTTATGTCCTTAAACCAACACGGCTACAACCTACATCCCTGTGCTCTACAAATGAGACCAGCAGGGAAGTGGTAGAGGGACACAGCTGGACCTGGAAGATCCAGGGGCTGTCTGTGCTGCTTCAGGGGCTTAAGCATCCAGGCAAGACCCTGGGAGACAGACAAGAGTGGCTCCATTTCATGGGTCTTCAGGCACAGGTTGAATAGACTACTGAAGGTCACTCAGAGTAGCTGAGCTGGAGCCAAGAATTGCATCTGCATCTCCCAGGCCCAGGCCTGTGCCTCATCCTGCCCCTATTACTGCTACCACTTGCGTTCCTGCTGCAGCATGGCCTTCAAGCACACTGTACACATGCAAAGCCCTTCCCTATCCCTGTGAGTCTCATACATATTCAGCAGCAAGAACAGCTTTTGCTTCCTGGAATGTCAAAACGGTTCTTCACAGGCTCATCTGAGTCAGCAGAAACTTAAGGAGGGTTGCAACATGTCTCCTTCATGTTCCTATCTCTCGTGTCTAGCATCATGCTGTATTCCCCTCATGGACTTGTGAATTTATCTTCAAAAAATGCAGGTGAAGTAAGGAGGCAGGATATTATACTGAGGGGAACTGAAGGCTTGTCTACTCAGGGGCATCGGAAAAGATAGGGCAAAGCTACTAAAGATACTAAGAGAGTGCAGATAAGATGCATCCTGGCAGATGCTGTCATTCAGATGTAAAGTAGGCTTTGATTGCTATAGTTTACTCTTTGTTAGGCCCACTGTTAGCTGCTACACTTCATGTTTCCCAGACAACCAGGAGCCCTGACATGAACACAGTAGTGTTGCATGATTTCACACAGGATGGCTCTGGCAAAGCCAAGGACTTCACTTCTGTGCTCCAGTCATATATAACCATTGCTTTTCCTGTTCCAACAGGTAGCTATCTACACAGCAATTCTTGACACTTGTTTTAGCTTGTCCTAGAAACAATGTGACTTAAACCATGGACACCACCTTTCCCCCAGAATTCTGATGTTTGACTCTGATTTACAGGACAAGCTGGTTGGGCAGGGAGACAAAGATTCAGTCTTCTTCTGTGTTTTGTAAAGCAATAAACACGCAGACAACAGCAATACTGGTAATTTCTGTAGTGACATGAAATAGTTTACCTGTACCTTTTTTTAACCTACATAGGGGGAAATACAGTTGGATTTTTTATCTCTAGTTTTACCATTGCACACCTAGTGAGGAAAGGATGGAAGTACTGAGCTGAAAACTTAGTAATGTCACTACACAGCATTCCAGTGGGACCTATCTCTAAACATTTTCTTTTTTTATTATTCACACAACAGAATCACTGGGAAATGAAAAATGTAGGGGCCAAGCACCTAATAATGGAAACTGGCAAAACCTCCAGAGGAGAAATGATGACCCTGGATTTCTATGGAGACATAACTACATGACGGAAGGAGCACTGAGTGGGGCCTTATGGGAATGGCCCACATCCAGAAGCAGTGGTCTACAGATGGGAAACAGTTTGTGAGGAAGCTGTCTTTGTTTATGGCCTGGATCTCCCCATCCTCAGTTAGTGCACTGGAATTAAGTAATGCCAAGTGGCATTATTATCTGCCATGTAGCAGAATTGTCTTCCTGAATCCTTTTCTGTTGCACGAGCTGCCAACAATACATTCTTCATTGGAAAATGTATTTTGATTTATATTTCAATAGCACCAATGTGTTATGCATTTTTCAGGCTCACAGAATTGACAATTGCTGCCCTGAAATATTTACAGTCTGGAGACAGGATGGTAAAATATTACCTTTATTTTGCAGAAATGGAGACCTGAGACCCAGAGAGACTAGATGACCTACCAAAGACTGCCGAAGTGGCGATGCATAGGGGGTGCACTTCCTGTTTAGGCATGCTCCCTGTTTAGGCGATGGGCAGGGGGGAGAGCAGGAGCACTGCTGCCCCCCCTTGTGAGTGCCAGCTGGGAAGCAGAGCCGGCAGCAAAAGTGGTGCGCTTTTTGGTGAGTGAAATCAGCCAGGGAGGCTCCCACCCTCGCAGTCAGTGTGATTGGCTGCCAGGGACACCCCCCCCCCCCCACCCGGCTCGCTGACTGGTGTCAGGGGGAGAGGGACATGTGCCCCCGCGACTTAAGAGGCACCAGAGGCACCAGTCACCCGTGTCAATTGGGGAGTTGGTCTATGACAAATCACAATTTCAGTTTTTTGAAATTCACAGTCCAAACAAATTAAACTGCTAACCTTCAGACATTTAGAAAGTTTTGTTGTATACTAAAGCAGTGGGAATGGAGATGAATGTCTGTGTGGAGGAGAATAAGTGAAATAAATAGTTTTGACTCCATATAAAGTTTAATATTTATCTTGTATAGAAAATCCCTTAGGGTTGAGAACCAATTATTGGTCCCCATTGGACCTCCACATCACTTGAGGCTAGCTAAAATTTCATTACTCTTTACTCACCTGAGGCTACACCTATATCTAACTGGGGAAAGGGTCTTCTTATTTCAGCAACCTATTTCCCTATGTATATAGAAAGTACTCCTCTTTGGCTGTCTTCTGGCTTGTTTCACTTCTTGTCATTAGAGCTTTCTCCTGCTGATAGGTTGAGTTTTGTTTGACCGACCAACATACCTACCTTCCTTCCTTCCTTCCATCTACACGCCCATCTGCATCAAAGCACGCTTATATAAAGTTAACTCCTACATGTCCACGTATGTTTCTATTTCAGCTCCTGATTATTCAGTTGATATATCCGTCTGTCCTACTGAGGCAAGTTAAAGTGATATGCCCAAAGTCACACAGAGTTGCCTGAAGACCCAGGCTTAAAACTCAGGACTCCCCATTACTTAATTTTATGTTTATAACTCCAAGCCACATTTTATTCAACTTAAAATAAAGTGTATTATATCACATAGTAGGGAAAACCTCTCCCTGTGTGTTTTTGCTCTTTTTCTCATCTGAAGGAATGGGCATATAGTCTTGGCACTTGCTTCAGCTTTTGTTTACTTTTTGTTTAAAGATTACATTATGTTCCAGATAGTACACTGATGGCAGAGTGCTTTACAACTTAGTTAAATCAATAAAACAAACAGACAGATATACACAGACATACATAGTGATCACTAGCATTTGGAATATCAAGTACAATGAAGAAGCAAAGGCATAAAAGCTGTTACCTGAGCTGCATTGCTTTTTGATAGCTAAAATAAAGCTTCTTTATATGCACTTTAACTTAACCAGTCAAATTTTTTTTAAGTGGCTTCCAATCAGGAATTTTGGGTGCTAATCTTTAGGCATCCCATACCTTCCTGGGTTGCTTGCACAAGCACCACAATGGCACTTGCATATTGTGTGAGTGTGTCTGAAAACCTGTTTTGTGTGCTCAAATGGGGTTTGTTCATGCTAATCATTCTGGTAGAGCTAAGGTCTGCCTCTCAATGCTTCACAGTGTGTGAGAGACAATGATCTCATGCATGGCAATGTTTTTTATGTCAATGGAAATGGAATGGTTATAAAATTTAGCAAACAGATTCAGAGAAAGCAATCATTTTGCAAGTATCTAGGCCTACCTGATAGCCTTGGTTTATTAAACCAGCTGCTAAATATAAAAAGCAATGATATGCCACATAATTTCCACACTACATACATATATGCTCCATATTAAAAAAATGCTTGGTATTCATGATCATTACAGGCTATTATGTTGAGTCACAGTAAAAAGAACAACATGGCTAGGGACACAAATTACACAGAAATCACTATAAGTGATTGGAAACTGGTTCAAATCTGTAACACAACAGAACTTCAGTGCATATTAGCTGCCTTCAAAATGGCCAAAACCAGTTTAAGATAAATCTGGATGTAAGTATCAGTTTAGGGTAAATCGATTTATTGAACTTCTGCCCCAGATCCTCTCCAGACTCAAATTAACTTACAGTCCCCCAGTATCCTAGGATGCTTTGCACCTTCCTTGCAACTCCTCCCCTTACCTCCCAAAAGGGTGGGCAAGTTAGCCTTGGCTCACGCTGTCTGCTCCAGCAGAGTCGGAAGGCATGCTATAGCACCCCCCAGCTTCTGGCCTGTGCCACTGCTAGCATGTGGCTGCATTTCTGGAATCAAAAGTCAATGTCTGTTCACTTACTTATTGGATCAATCTATGCAGCATAAACTAATGTGTGAAGAGTTAAGTGATTCAGCCTTGCATTTTTTGACTGTCTGTACTTAGCCTATATGAAATTAAATGGACATGAATGAAGGGCTTTTTTAAAAGTCAGCCCTTTCAAAGTGATTTCCAACAATATTCTCAGAAGTCTCCCATGGGCAGATAATCATTCTAGCCATTCTACACATGAACAAACTTGGATCAGAAAAAGTAAACCCAGCCAAAAAGTTTCACAGTGAATAAATACAAGGGTCCTGACTTCCAAGTCTCTGATCTAAACCAGTGAACACTTGGCATAAAAATATTATCCTAGGCTGAAGTCCTAGTTCTAAACTATCTTACTCCCTCAGGGCAATGTGAAGTCAAAGCAAGGTTCACACACTTGCAAGTAGGCTCAACACTATGCTACCACATGGGAGTATTTTCAATCCTTCAAAAGTTCACCAACTACATGAAAAATATATTTTAGTTCACTCCCCCCCATCATTCTGCTAAGCCATAATTTTATATTTTACAACAATGGTCTTGGCTGCACAATGACTGCACATTCAAAATACAGTAAATGATATGTTCCAGCATGTGCATTTTTTTAGTGTGCTGTGAATCAGAAATTCACAAGTATTTGTGGTGGTTTGGAAGTAGATTTTCTACCAGCTCTAAGCCTGCAAACAGCACACTATATCACGCGATTCCTTACCATGGCCCATCAAGGCATCTCTGTTCATCAGTCACTAAGTCCCAAGGTTGCACTAACCACTGGACCATCTTTGATGTATCAATAACTTTCCTCCATTCTTCCTAGTTTTATGCAATTCTTGTACAATCAGTCAGTTTTAATCCCGCCCAGTCTTTTACATTGGTGGTCCAGCTTATCTTGGATCTTCCTTCTCTTCTTTGTCCGCCCGCGGCACCCTGCAGGATGGTGTTGGCAAGGGTGCTGGGCCTTCTTGTTATATGTCCAAGCCAAGAATACATCTTTCTTCTTATGATTTCAAGTAAGGTTCATATTTGCCAACTTCTTGTCTGATTTTCTCATTCACAGATTCATTTCTTCTATGTGCAGGGTATGGCTAGAAGTCTTCTGAAGCACTGTATTTCAAAGGCCTCAATTTGCTTTTCCAGTGCCTTAATGAGTGGCTGGGTCTCACAGTCACAGAGAGTTGTTGAAATGGCAATAGCATTTAGTAAGTGGAATTTTGTTTTCATTGTGATGTTGCTGCTAGTCCTGATTTTCTTTAACTTTGTTAGTTGTCCAATGGCAATGGCTATTCTTCCTTTTACTTCTTTTTCTAATGTAGCATCTTCTGTGATGGTTGCTCCAAGGTATTTAAAATGTGTTTCTTTTTCTAGCCTCTCGCTACCAACTTTTACTGATGAATCATTACTGCTTTGGGCTGATTTTACCACTACTTTATTTTTTCTCTACACTAATTTCCATTCCATATGTCTTTGTAGCCTTATGCAGCCTTTCTGTTATTTTCTTAAGCTCTTTTGTAATTCCAGCTCTTAAATCAATGTGATCAGCAAAACAAAGATTTCTCATCCTCCAACTGACACTGTTTCAGTGAAGGCATCTGATATGATTTGTTCCAGTTATAAATTAAATAAGCATCATGAGAGAAGACAACCTTGGTTTATTCCTACTGAAGTTGCAAACCACTTCTCAATGTTGTTGTCAAGCAGGACTGCTACTTGTATTGGTGTAGAGTTCTTCTATAAGACATATCAATGTGGGACTGACATTATGCTTCTTCCTAGCCAGCCAAAGTGCTTCTTACCATACATTTCTGTCCATATTCTTCACTAAAGCCACAGATTTCATCAGAGGTCTTCAATCATTACCTTTGACATAGGTTTTCGGCCTCAAGCGTGTAAGTCTTGTTAACTCGATTCCTTTATTCTAGTTATTCTGTGGTTCAGAATGTACAATAATTCACAGTGAAAGTATTCTGGACACATCTTAGCCAAATACCTGTTTTTTTCAGTATTTGAAAGAGATTGGATTTATTTAACTATTCCAACAAGCCAAGGAGAAAACAGTGGCCAAGGGTCGCCATAGGATCTCTTCTTGCACAAAACCTACAAAAGGAACCTGCCATCAAGAATCCATTGAAGAAAGCTGCCTTGGCAGAAAGTGACTGACTGAAGGATGACAGCCTCAGAGGGGGCCTGGGCAGGACAGCTATGGATATACCCACTCCCAACTTTAAGTGTGGACTCTGGGGGATATTAGGTTGCAGCAAAAGAGTGACTTCCTCTGGTGCAAAATATTATTTACTTTTTGTCAGCTTGGGTAATAACTGACCATACACAAATAGATGGATATACCTAGCACAGTATGATTCCTCTAATATATATATATCATACTGTGCTAGGTATAGCTATCTATTTGTGTAGATGGCCAATTGTTATGTATAGTATTTAAACTGAAAATACTTTATCTTTAATATCATAGCAAGTGGAACATCAAGTAGTAGCTCTACTGGTGAAACCAAAGTTCCCTCTAACCTCTGCTACTCCATTCATGTGTGCAGATTGTTTTGTGAAAAGTCTCTGAGAGTTTGGACACATGCACATTCCAATCAAAACAAATGGAGTTACATTTTGCAATAGTGGATCCAGAGTGCAGTATGGCAAAGGTTATTTAAAACACTGATGAAGGTATTTTGAATGTCCATCTGGAAGTTTAAACAGACCTCACTTGATCCTATAAGCATCTTCCTCACGAGCATTGAATTCTTTGAGCAAAATATCGGTAAAAAAGGTAGCACATAGGTTTAATTTTCTCTAAGAATCCCTTTGTTTCAGTCAGCGGCTGCATCTATACAAGCAGTGGGCTGCGCAGTTATTACTTTGCAGTCATTTAGTAGTTGCTTATGCAAGTACTAAATGACTGCGCACTAACTGGCGTTACTGAGCAATACCATCACTGCACTGTTTTTTTCAGATGCTAATGCGCAGTAGCAACGAGCTACTGCACAGAAGCTTGCTACTATTGCACAGTGGCATCTGGTGTACAGGTGCCCAGTAATAACAACTTTTACTCACAGAAGGATTTAGCAATCTGTTGATTAACAATAATTTTCATTCATGGATCTGAAATGCTGTACGATTCATAAGTGTCTTGGTTGCCATTTTTGGATTAGTGTGGGCAAGACAATAGGAATATTAGGAGACTTTTCCAATTTTATAGGAGTCCTTGAAGAGTTGGGAATAGAATTCAGGCACTATTTCTTCAGGTACTTCTGACAACAGACCTAACTTGGATGTTCATATCTGAAAATAAAATTTCTAATGGGCATTTTTCTATTTCATGGGTGTGTCTATATGAGATGGTTTACTACACAGTTTACACATGCACACCATTTCCTGCACAGTAAATTAGTCTACTGCACAGTTAGCTACTACCTGTAAATAATAGTAGTAAACTAACTGTGCAGTAGATACTGTGCAGTAGCACATGTGTACATGCTGATTGCAAGGCAGGAAATGTCCCACTTCTGTCCCCCAGAAGCAAAATAACTCTGACCAACAGTGGCTTAAAGAAATCCCTGTCCAGTTGGGGTCTGGCTGGGATCTGCCCCAGAAATGGAACAGCTCCTGGTTGCATGGGGGGAGCCCCACCGGGCACTGGGCTTGTCCCCATATGCACAGGGGTGGGAGAACTCTGCAGAAGCAGCCCCCTGCACATCAGGACGACTGCTGCTGCATTTGGAAGATCTCTCTGGGCCCCTATGCACATGAGGACTAGCCCCATGCTCCCTTCCAGGCCCTGGGCTAGCACCCTGGGGTAACCAGGAGATCCCCTGGCTGCTGTAGGGGGCCAGAAGAGTGTAGGAATAGCTCTGTACCAGGCTGCTCCCACTGGGAGCAGATTTACTTCCAATAGGGGGCATGTTTAGACATGCTTCCAGGGAATGCTTACTGCACAGTATTTTACTGCACAGTAAGACTTTATAGCGTTAATAGCATGTATAAACACAACACATGAGGTCTTAACTGAGGTTTAAAGGCTTAAAATTCTTACCATCTTTTTTGTACTACAAACACAGCACATTTAAAAGCCACCAGGTTTTCTACAGTGTTTGTTGCATTGCTTTGTGAAATTTCAGAGGGGCATGAAGATGATTAGTCTCTAACTGTAGAACCTGGTAAATACCACCTTTTGCAAATACTGAATAGATCCTGATTTAGCGTTTTTCTTTTTCTTTTTGGATTTAACAGAAGCCCATTTATAGTTGAATTACTTTGATGAAAAAGAATTAAGTCCGCACCATTTCAACAAACTGAAATTGCAGTCACCGCAAGTTTGGATGGCAGTAGACTTGGCAAGGGGATTTATAGACTTTCAGCACAAGGTCACTGTTGTAAAACTGGGTTAAGTCAGTTGCTGAGTTACCATATTTCCAGTTTCAAAAAATAGGACACCTGTCAGGGAGGGGGGCAGGTAATATGATTGTGGGGGGGCGTGATATGTTCCTGCCATTCACTCCCAAGTCATACCCCCAGCCCTGCTGCTGCCCCTCACTCCCAAACCTCAGTACCCCACACCCCCCGACCATGCTGGTGCTTTTTACATGCACACACGCACACACCCCGCAAGCATCCCCAAGCCCTGGCCCTCCAACCCCCACCCCCAACAGACTTACCGGTATGCAGCTGCCGGTGATAGTCCTAGCACTGCGTGATGCCCCTGCCTCTAATTGCCCTGCCCCAGTTTGCTCTAGCCTCAAACAGCTCCTTGCTAGGGCAGGCCGAGAAGTGCCAGGAAAAACTTCAGTGCTGAGCAGAGCAAAACTCCAGACATTTTTTGATATTTTCAAGAAACGCATAGACAAAGATGGGAGGACCCCAAAAAAGGACATGTCCGGGAAAACCCAGACGTATGGTAACCCTAGTCAGTAGGGACTGAAAGCTGTTATTCTGAAATGGGAGAGGTCAGTTTAGCCCATGTTAATAAATACCATTACTTTGGTCATTAATTTGCCTCCTGTTGGAACTCTCAACCAAGCACATAGGGCTCCTATAGACGTGCATGGAGCTTGCTCTGAGGTGCTGGATTTCTAGCACGTTGGAGCAGACAAGATTAGTTGAGCCTGCTGGAGCATGGAAATTTACGCGCTCTCGCAGTCTTCTGTCTCACATGTATCAGTGTACCCCTGCGTCCCTGTGCTCAGAAAGTGGTAGTGGGGTGCTTTGAACTAAAACACGTTCAATGAGCTTTAGTTCAAAGTGCCCCACCACCATTTTTTCAGTGCAGGGATGTACAGGGATGCTGATACATGTGATGCGTGGGTGCTTTTAATTAGTTCACCAGAGCCCCCACAAGGGATGACAAGATCAAACGGTCATAAACTCCACTGTGACCAATTCAGGCTGGACATAAGGAAGAACTTCTTCACTGTCCCAGCCCCCAAGGTTTGGAATAGATTGCCACCAGAGGCAGTTCAAGCACCCACTTTGAATGCCTTCAAGATACATTTGGATGCTTATCTTGCTGGGATCCTATGATCCTTGCTGACTTCCTGCCCCTGGGCCAGGGGGCTGGACTCGATGATCCTCTGGGGTCCCTTCCAGACCAAATGTCTATGAAATCTATGAAATCTAGTGACACTCACTAGCTAAAGCACCTGGCACCGCATCCCAAATCACATGTAAAACTGCCCATAAGGCTTGGAAAGTCTCTGTCTATCCTAGAAGTAAAGACCAGGATGGACTGTAATTTCTTTGTCATGTTGCTTGAGAAATTTTAGTTTGTATTACACTGCTGTATTATTTCACAAATATGGTAGAACAACACAATATTTGAATACAAAGTTCAGTTCACAAATAAAATGTATACACAAAAATGCTTACATATTCTTTTATCTTAATGTATCCACTTCACCTATATGGAATATTTAATTGTGTTGCTATATCAAGTATATTTTATAATGGGAAATACACCAAGATGATACAAATTTAAATTAATTTATATACTAAAACTACATATTCATTTAGACTGCCTTAGTTCTCATTTGTACAAAGTTGTCATCTATCTTGAAATTAAAATAGGTACTACAAGAAAGGAAGTAAGGATGCTGAGTGATTCTCTATTTATTGTTAACCCTCTTCTCCCAGGCAGAATTGGTTTTCTGCAGTGCAGCTATGCAGTATAGCTGGAGTAGTAAATTCTTCTGGGGGGGTGCATCTACATGTGCTATTACTGCAGATCAATAAACTCCAGACTTTATTGTGCCTGGGTGCACCATTTGAACTTGCACCCAGGAGCAATTAACTTCATAGCAATAGGCTTCACAGTTTATTCATGTGCAGCATGTTGAGCCAGGTCAGAGTAAATACAAGTCCTATCCTGGTGCAGGGTAAATCAGTTTACTCCAATTTAATAAGGGTGCATGTGTGGACATCAAGATGTTTGCTAGCTGCTAATTAGTCAACTGGATGGTAAACATCTCATGTAGATACACCCAGAGAGATGCAACTTATGCCAATAAAATCCTACTGCTGAGGAAAGCTGTTTTTTGCAAGTAGATGACCATGGAGCCTGAGGCTTTTTTCTACCTAAATGCGGTAGTTACTAAATGACATTGCTAAGTCTGCAAAACTTCTAGGAGAGATCAGGCCTGAGGTAACTGTGTGGGTACAGTAAATGTTGCTAAATGAAATGCTACCTTCATATAGCCTCCTATATTCCTACATGCAATTTATAAACTGAGATATTAAAGATATTAGTTTAATATCATGGTATCATAATGCAGACATGTAGATGCAGTGAGGCTTTTAGCACTTGGAAAGGAAGAATGAGGCTTCTGAGATGTTCTGTCCTATTTCATGTTAAATCTTGCTCATATGTATGGCTGATACAGAAAAGCAGAGTCAGTAAAGTGTCAGTACTCATGCAGTGAAATTATAATAAATCAACTCTATGGATAACGAATCTCAGAACTCTGATTTAAAGAATTCCCAGTGACTTGGGGAAATAGCACACCATAGCTACTTCTCAGAGTAATGCAAAGGTCATTCATTCCTGCTGAGCAGTATACTGTAGAGAGATCCAGGCACATGTGCACAATGTGCCTCATGCCAGTCTCAAAAGAGTATTGTGTGTGCTAATGCAATTGCCAAGGTCAAGTGCCTCTGAATGTATTTATAGTAGCAATCCAGTGTCACTGAGCACTGGTATGTTAAGTGCCTACACCACTAACAAAGTGAAATGACCATAGCTGTTCTCTAAGAACACCATTCTCCCTTTCCATTTACTCTTGTGGCTTATGTCCTCTGCTGCCCATAGCTGCAGACTAAAGTTCCAGTATGTAAACCTTCTGATTTTGTCCTGCTAGCTCTTTTAGCTAAAAAATTTAGATGAAGTTAGTATTTGGATAGGAAACTTCCCAGGAACACCTGCAAAGAGGACAATACACTCTGTCATAGGTTCAGTAATGACTTGCCAATGCCCAAGTGAGATGAAAATGCAAACAGTATTGTCTGAGAAGTTGTAAAAGTAAAGCTCTTCCTGCCAACATCATGCACTCACACAAATGGCAAGATCACATACTCAGATTCTGGGTTTTTCAGGCAGCTGCATTGATTCATATAAACCACCGAGTTTCTTGGCTTTGGAAAATGTTGCAAGGAGATGCTGCATTCTTTATTAGACAAGAAGGCCAATGCTTCCCTCCAGGGCAGGAAGGTAAAAACATCCCTTAAAGAATTCATTGATGGTTCCTAAAACACGAGCCTAACACCAATCATCACTCATCAATTTTCAGGAACACCACTGAGAAGGTCATAACAAGCATAAAGCTAGCTAAGTGAAACAAATTCTACTTCTGCACTCTCACAGATTTTGTTCCATACTGACAGTGTGTGTCCTTACAGGATGCTATGTCACCATAGCTCGTTGCTATGGTGACGTAGCATCTACGAGCATGAACCATGACACTGATGCTACTGTGCAGGAGCAATGAGCTACTACACAGTGTGACTTCACAGTAGCATGGGAAAAAACTCATGCAGCTTTGGAACTGCGCAGTAATGCTGGTTACTGCACAGTCACTTAGTACTTGCTTAATCAAATACTAAATGACTGCAAGTAGCAACTGTGTAGTCCAGTGCACGTGTAGATTTATTCTGTGGAGAATTTGGTGCGTTAACTGACATTTTTTGTTAGATGCTCCACTTTGGGTCTCACCTAAAGGCCACTCAAACTGAAGATTAATGCAACAGTCCATATACTTAGGTTTTAAGCAACTGGGGCACAAGCCATACTTTTGCTTCATGTTTGTACCTTCACATTTAGGGCCACGACAAGGGTTAGTAGACAGCACTGAAATACACATGGTAATATATAATGGCGCCTCTTGCTGGGAACCTGTCATCTTTGTGCTCCTATTCTGCATTGGCTTCCAGTTAGTTTCCAGCCCACTGAATTGTGCAAGGTCATTCACTCACTCAATTCCATTAAAATCTGCCCTATGTTGAGCATTTCTAAGGTGACTATCATGGTAGAATCTGTGCACTGCATATAACTTCTCCTAAATACATAACAACAGCTATGTTGCAATTAACCATTTTGTTTAATGTTTTTTTCCATTATCCATTTCTTCCTATAAACATGGGCCAGGATCTGTTTCAACCACAGGAGCAAAAACCTGCAGCAATTCCACTGATTTGACTGGTCTTCACTTCCTTGGGTTCAGGCCGTTCAGGCTGGATTGTGGCTCCTGCAGCCCCTTCAGGTCTCTGGCAGCATAAAAGGACTGTAAGGGTACTGCAATAGCCCCTGGGAAAATTCCCCAGGCACACAAGCTGTAAAGAACCAACTTTAGGTGGCTGCTCTTCACAGCCCACTTCCTCTGTGGAGCACTTGAGGAAGAATTGGACAAAACACTACCAGGTCTTCTTTGATAAATTCACTGCAACAAGTTGGAATTAAGGAACCATTTAGAAATTTTTGCCTGCCTCAGTTCAGTACACCATCACAGGAAGGAAACAAATCTAAATACATGTGCAAGCACACTTGCAGTAGGAGAGAAGAGTCTAGGTTACAATGAGCCATAAAGGAGACCCTGACAGATAGCTTAAGTAATACAGTCCAAAAGCACTGTCACACAGCATATTACAAAGGTTGCTGCTCTTTAACCATTAGAGGGTGTATCCAGACAAGTGTGAATGTGCAGTATGTGACACCACGGACTTGTCTGTGGCACTGAACACTGCATGTGCTGCACATACAGGTGTTCCCCCCACTGCTAATTTGCAGTGTGAGGCAGGGAGGGGGGTTGACATGGGAGACCCCAGTGTAAAAGAAACCCATGCTAGAAAAAAGCAGGGTGGCGCATCTGGTGGCAGTGCACCACCAGAGTCTGACTGGCCAGAGTCATGCTCTGGCTGCCAACTAGACTCTCTGCTGCTCGATCACTGCCACTGGAGCTCTGGGAGGTGCCCAGGGCCTCAGATAAGGCTGCTGGGGCCAGCCAAGGTGCTTGCCCCAGCCTTTTCTACGCCACCCAGGATAACTTGCTGTGTAACAGAGCACACTTACACAAGCATTTCCTGGGGACAAGTAGCAGCAGAGTATTCTAATGTAACAGGACAGAAAATGACTCGTAACACTGCGGTTGTATGGTGGTGGGGTTGATGGAGGCAACGTGGGATACTTAGAATATTGAGGTCAAAGACCTAAGAAATAATTGAATCATGTAGTCATTGTGATAGTAATTGCAGTGGGAGCTGTACAAATCCTAAATCTTCAAACATACACAGGCACACACAAGGAACATATAAGGAATGGCAAGAAAAGCCTGTGCACAGCAATCACACATGGCCCTGCAGAAACAGGATTGTCCACTGGAACAAATTATGGCTCACTGGGGTTCAGGTCCAACATAATTGTGGTCTCCAAGCTTCACAGTCTTCCTAGCAGATACTCTCTTGACTCTCCTCCAGATAAGTGACACTATCCTGACTGACCTGGTAGTCTGTTTTTTTTACCTAATGGAAGAGTACACTCCTCCTTTTCAGGCTCCTTCCCAATTCTTCATCCTTTGCAAGGTCAACTAACCCAAGTGTGCAGTTGCAGTAACAGAGTTCTGAGGTTGTCAAGTCATAGTTCTATGTGAAAAATCCACATTAAGTTCTGCGGTAATGGCCTTCATGTTTGGAGTTTTAGATATGAAGGCCCACCTGTTCCAAAAGAACACCCAGACTGAGAGTGGTTTAATAAAATGGGGAATTTGGATGAGCAGAAAATAGTTACTGCATATGAATGAGATGCTAGTTTCAGTTTAAGTGTGTTTCAGTTCACTTTGATTCCACCCCCTGTTAGTCTTGCTTTTTTCCCCTTTCATGCAAACCCAGCATGGCAATGAGAAATCTCAGAACAAAACCAGAATATGTCATGTATGACATGTGCATTTGCAAGAATTCAGAGAGGATGATTCAACCCAGAGTCCTTCCTGGAGAAAGACTGTCATACAAACTTTACTACAAAACCACCAAAAACCGTTCAAACTGACAAGGTCTGCACTCATCCAGAGACTGGTAACATATCTACTTTGAATTTCAGTGAAGGGTTTGTAGTTTCCACACCCACAGCAGAGTGTTTCCCATGCAACTCAATTGCTTTCATTTCATTTTTAAATTAGTAGTTTTTGCATTTGACTGGGAGAGGAATGAAGCACCATCAAGATGATTCAGGTTAAATGGTACTATGGATTGGAGCTTGTATGGGTGATACCTCACTACTGCCCCAAGATAACATCAGAAAAGAAGGCACTGATAAAATACAGAGTGAGCACATTTAACCTCATTTATATTTAACAAAGGAACAGAGTTCTAAAACAACTAGCTTGTGAAAAGGCAGAAATGGTGAACAGAAGAGCAGGAAGAATGAATACTTGTTAAGCAGGGTGAATTCCAACCAATAGGATAGACTCATCAGTGCATACTGGTTCATTCTTCCTGATTGAATCAGTGCATACTGATTCATGCCTACGCAAAGTCTGGACAAATAAATTATTTGTCATCATTAATCCACCTCTGAGCTGGACTGACTTTCAGAAGAAAAAAATAGTGAGAGTTTACTAAAATCTCTGAATGGAGGGATCTCAGCTACACAATTTATGGCAATGGGGGATTACTCTCAGGCTTTCCCTCTAACTTGCTCTTTCGGCCTTTTGGGAGGCATTTGAACTTCAAGGCCTCTGGGCTTGGGGCTTGCATATAGGATGCCCGCCATGGATTTGGGAGAATCTGAGGCCCCAGGCTAAAGAGTCTGGGAGGAAGGATACTTGCCCATGGTTGTACCACAAGAATGATTGAGCTCTGTTCAATCTAAAGAACTTGGAATGGATTTGGCTGATTTGGCTCAAGATATGAAATTAAAAAAAAAAAGGTGTAAAGCAAGGTTTTAGTAAGCATAAATCATAATCATTTCAGTTAGTGGAGGACATGGAGGGGAAGGGGGAAGGACTGAGAAGTATTCCAGCAGAGGTGCAGGAGTAGCAGCATAATAGCTTTTGTTTCTCTGTGTATCATGGAATGAGTGCATAGATGTTACTTGGAAGCAGGGGACTGGTGAGTCTATGGGAAAGATCTTTCATATTTGTCACCAAGATCACTGAGCATGATTGCATTCAAATGACATTTAAATGAACACCTAACTTGCAAATGTCTGCTACAAAACCAATCTTTCTACAATACAGTACAATTTCTTCTTCCACCTGTAATATGCCCCTTTGGCATGAATGATGGGCATAGTGTGAGAGTTGGATCCACCAATTCTATCTGCTGAGAACTCTCACGCAGGTGTGATAGGGAAAGAGAAAGCTATTAAGCGAATATGAGATACAAAAACCATCAAGGCAGTATAATTAAATCAGAAGTAGTAAGAGGCTGAATATGGTTAAAGTTCAAGTTTATTAACATACCAAAGCATCATACATTCTTCAATAATATCTTTTGTAAGAGATGTTCGGCTGACACTGTATGTGAAGTCAGCCTGGAAACTAAGGAAAAATCACTGTTCAGGCCAGCCCCCAGAAAGAAACTTGGCTTGAGCCTACATTCAGCATGCCACGTGAGTACTTTTGCCTGATAAGTTGCATAGAATCTTATCTTGATTTTGAAAGCTGTTTTGCTATTGTATTGAAAGCTTCTTGCTGTACAGTAGGTGGGGCTGAAGGAAAGGATTTAAAAAATGGAAGAGTCACCACCAGTGAGTGCTAAGGCTGGAGTGTCAAATTAGGGTTTAAGGGCTTGACTTTCCACTGCATCATTATTCTTGTAGCAGAGAGGTGCACACTGTGGATGTCAAATGGGAGTGGTAATCAGTGGTAATCAGGCCCCCACACTTCCCTCAGCTGCTCACCACCTGCCCTTTCCATTTTCTCCCATCTGCTTTTCTGCTTGGTGAGCAGGGTGGCGCATGTGGTGGCAGTGTGCACCATCAGAAACCAGAGTCTGACCGGCCAGAGTCAGGCTGTGGCTGCCAGCTAGTCTCTCTGCTGCTGGATCACTGCCACTGGAGCCCTGGGAGGTGCCCAGGGCCTCAGATAAGGCTGCTCAGAAAATCCAGTGTATTCAATTATGCAGATACCTTGAAAGAACGGTTTAAGGTAGGAATACATTCTCGGAGAACTTATTCCAGATGGATACCAACACAAATGGGCAGTATCTAGCCTACTGGGGGCCTTTTGAGGGAGCAATTAGGTTCATTCCAGCATAGATCTTGAAATAAGATCAATGTTTGTTTTTTTCAGGTGGCTTAATTGTTCATACAGACATTGCAGAGCAGTATTTTTGGTTTTGGTTTTTATGGACCCTCTGTAAATATACAGACTGTTGTCAATCCTGACTGCAAGAGCATCCAGGCATTTTAACTGGAGCTTGTGCAGGCAATCATTGCCAGCTGGGGACTCATCTCCCTGCCTGCAGCCTTGACTCATGAGAGTGGCACTAGTGACTAAGGTCCACTGGATGTGAGCTGCAAAATGACTATTGTTATGATAGGGCCAAGGATTTTTGTAGGTGATACCTTTTACTGGATGGGAGAAAGTTAGACAAGTCTTTGAAAGCAAGACATTCTTTATCAGGTCCCACTGTTACAGTATGGTCATTGTTACGTTAATAATTTCTACTATTTTCTTACAGCTACATTAATTAGTCTATCTAATTTTTTGTAATGTAGCCATCTTCCATATATTGATGTTATTGACAGAATTAATGGATGAAGCCATATAATAATTTAAGCTTTTTGCCTAATGGACTCTTTTTTACTCTCTTTGATTTTGATGTTACTGTCTCATTTCCAGGTCCATAAATTAAAACCTGCCAAGCATTTGATTGATCCTTTAGATTTTTTTTTTAAATACCAAAGAAACCCAGTTGTCATCATAGCAGTGACAGATAATACCTTCAGAGTAACAAGCTTAACATCATTAAAATCATAGACTTGCTTTTCATCTTAGACTTGTCTGGTACAGAAGCTGATCAAACTGTGCCACAAGAATGTATACAAGCCTGAAAACTTGCATTTTTTTTCCATTTACTTCTCAGAGAGTCATAGGCTAGGATGAACTTCAGAGTCATAAAGAAGTGTGAGCACAGTTTGATAATCTCTGGACCAGGTTTTCTATGTGAGCAAATACAGAGGCACATTAGACTATACATAGGTGTAAAATGCACATCTAAAATTGTATGCACATTCTGAATTCCATCTCTGCAAAGCTCCAGTGTGTTCCTATAAGGGGCTCCCACTCAGTCCCTTGGTAACACAGAAGTTCGGCCAAGTGCTTATGTCTAACTTCAGCCATTTGCTTTTGTCCCAGGGAAGCCTGTGGATTTATTCATGGATTTAACTTCAAACACATGCACGGTGTTCTGCTGAATCAGACACAAGGCATGGATCTGGCCATGCTGTCACATAAATAAAAGATGCAAAGGAAGTAGAGTCATGCAGGCATTAACTCTTCCTAAATGGGAAGGAGTTGGTCAGTAGAAGCTAAATTTTCTCTAGTTAAGTGAGAAGATCACAAATAAAAAGTAGTTAGTAAGCTTTTAAGGAGAAAAGTTACAAATACTGGTGAATACTTGGCCACCTGGGAACTTCATTGAGCACATATCTGTGTGGCCCATCTTTCTCTCTTGAAGCCTGTGCCCTCTGGGATATTTCTGTATGCCTCCCTGTGGTTCTGTAAAAGTTCAGGCAGTTCCTTGTCACCAGCTTTGGACTACTCAGGGAGCTGCCTCTTTTGTGAGCGTTACATCTGAATAGTATAAGCCCTTTGTTCTTAAGTACCAGGGTTCATTTGCAAAGGAAGTAATATTTATTCTATTCCATTATGGAAGTAAAATGCATCAATTCCACCAAAGTGAGATATGCCCCTTTCCTTGCTAGCAAGGGAAAATATATACCAACTGTCTAATGTTATTGGGACTAGGATCTTGCTTATGAAAATTCAATACGTGTCCCCTGCAGCCAATATGAGTGATATCCTGAAGCATGGGGTCTGATTATCAAATAGTTTTAAAAAAAAAATTAAAGGTTAAAAAAAAAATACCCACACTGTTGACACTCAGGCATAGTCACTGCCTATTACATAAAGGTTCTTGAATTTATATATTCCAAACATAGTACACTTCCATATCATGCCAGTTTCTAGACATTTTGGCCAACACTTTACCATGCATATACTTTTTGAATTTTAATATTACACAGAAACATTAGATAATTGTGAAACTAGAAAAAGAAAGAGAACACAAATGATAGATTATATCAAATGTACAAACAATTTATTTACCCAAGGGAGTTGTTCTTTGTACCATTTGACTAAAAATATGTATTTTTAGCTTAAGGATTCCAATCTCACTTCTGTTATCTGTATTTCAGTAGTACCTATGAACACAGTCATTGATGGGTTCATAGACCTCTATGGGGCTCAATACTGTACAAAATTCAGAAGGTTGCACCCTGCAAATAAATGCCTCCCATCTCCACTGTCACTAGCCTCCATATGCTCTTACCAGCCTCTCTCGTTACCTAGCACCTCTCCAAGAGGAAGTTAGGGTTTCTATGACATGCAAGACAAAGCTGAACAGCTTAACATTGTCCCATTATTCATACAAGAGAACCAGCAAATGACCAAAATTATTCTAATCCAAGTTGGAAAAGGGTGTAATGTTCAGAGGTTTTTTGTGTTTGTTTTTGAAACACTTATCCCATCTTTTGAAACCAAAAAGATAAACAAGTATAATACAGATGAGCATTTTCTTAAGTAGGCTATAATGCCTTTCCACATTAGATATTTGAGCATTTGTGAATAAATCTTTAGAAAAAGGTCAGATATTAGGCTGAATTTTCACCAAAAGCTGTTGGTGGTGTTACTAGCTTACAGACTGCCCCCCCCCCCATTCCCTGCCTTTTGTTTTTAAGTTCAATTTTCAACTCAAAAAAATCTTCAGGTTTATTTTTTTGACAAGTGCTATACATATCTAGTAGACATGAAGGACCAACTGGAATCTTTTCTTGGTTATTTTGTGTGCCTGTTTACAATTAATCATTACCTTATTTTTCAATGATCTGGGCAAAAGCTCATTTAAAATAATATGAGAGCACAAGTGCACTAAGATGTGATATGATATAAACGCTAATTAAAAGATTTGCACCAAGTTGGTCCAAGGACCAATATCATGTCATTTTATTTTATTTGTTTACTACAGATTCCTTGCCTTACCTTAAATAGCAACATTTGCACCTGCCCAGAATGGATCATGTTGAATCTGGACCTTTTATTTCACTGTATTCAGTATTCCTAATGGCCTACTGCATGGTATCACCAACACAGTAACTTTTATACAGAATCCTATGTACAATAATTTTATTTTGTTAACTGTATGAAAATATAGCTGGCCAGTTTTCCCACTACATTGGCCAGACATCTAGAAGTATTCTTTCAGACTATTATAACAATGGAATTAATTGCATCTTATTTGAAATTAAGATTTTTTTCTTCCCAGAAGTTAATAGCGCACAAGTGATTTGCTTCAAACTCTTGCAGATCTATACTTTCATAATTGATAGGCACCCTTGCCAGTATGATATTTCTGAGAAGCTCTTGTTCATTCCTGTATTTCCCACTGAATCATCAGTTTTCTTGATCATTTTCTAAGGTCTAGGGAGCATTTTGTGCAGAAGTGTCTATAAGATGGCTTCCACTAGTTGATGGTATCTTTTTAACTTCACCTGTTTGCATGTACTGCTGAAATGGCACAAATCAAGGTCTCTACTGACTCCTCTGTGAAATCCTATGAAATATGAACTTTCATTTCTACCCAGGAGAACTTTTACAATCTTTTCTCCAATGCCTGATGAAGGGTGTTTGTGCCCGAAAACTTGCAATTAAAGAATTTTTTTTGCAAAAATCTTAGTCTAATAAAAGATATCACTTCTACCATGACCCCAGATTGTAGCTGTATTGGTCTAGAGGAAAAAGCAATCTGGATATCTGACACAATCAAGGCCACACCTTCATAGATATATATTTATTCACACTGAGTAATAAAGCAAGAGTAGTTTATAGTTTCATAGCGTCATAGTTGTTAGGATCGGAAGGGACCTCAATAGATCATGGAGTCTGACCCCCTGCCCTGGGCATGAAAGAGCACTGGGGTCATATAACCCCAGCCAGGTGCTTGTCTAGTCTCCTTTTAAAGACCACCAAGGTAGGAGAGAGCACCACCTCCCTCGGAAGCCAATTCCAGATTCTGGCAACCCTTACTATGAAGAAGTTCTTCCTGAAGTCCAACTTAATCTGCTCTCTGTCAGTTTGTGGCCATAGTTCCTAGTTATTCCAAGGGGTGCCTTGGTAAATATAGCATCTCCTATTTTTTACTGCCTGCCCCCCCCCCCCCGCCTGATGAATTTGTAAACGGCTGCAAGATCCCCTCTCAGCCTTCTCTTGTGGAGGCTGAAGAGATCCAGGTCTCTCAGTCTCTCCTTGTAGGGCCTTACCTACAGGCTCCTAACCATACAAGTGGCCCTCCTCTGGACCCTCTCAAGGTTATCCAGGTTCCTCTTAAAGTGCAGCACCCAAAACTGGATACAGTACGCCAACTGCAGCCTGACCAACGATGTATGGAGGGGAAGTATCACCTCCCTGGACCTGTTTGTGATGCACCTGCTAATGCATGATAAAGTAATTAGCTTTACTCATTACTTCATCACACTGATGGCTCATATTCATATTTATCCTGAAGTCAACTCTGACTCTGAGATCCCTGTGGCATAAGAGTGACTGACTTTACTTTGGTGAAGCCTAACCACCATTAGGGAAATGCTGTGGGAATATTTATTCTTGGAGGCCAAATCAAAGATGGTAAATTTAAAGCATTTTCTGCACTTCTATGAAATTTCAGGTTACTACAAGATGTTAGTAATGCTAATTCTCCAAATCTTACCAGTATAACTTTATATTAATACTAGCAAATTGCCCGTCAAGAACAGAGGCCTGCGTCTGCCCCCCGCCCGTCCTACCTTGGGCTGGGACCGCAGGTGCTCCCCACCTCCTCCCAGCCACTTCAGGCTGTGGCCTGAGCTGTTCCCCCTTCCCCCCACCGCTGCTTTGGCCTGGGGCCTGGGCTTTTTTCCTCTCCTCCCCAATGCCACTTCAGGCCGGGGCCAGGCCTGCAAGCACGGCGGCGATCATGGCAGCACTGGCGGTCATGGCCATGGCAGAGTACAAACACTGATAACCCTCCCTCTCCTTCCCGCTCCCCTCTCTTCCTCCCCTCTATCCTGCTGCCTCCCTGTCCCCACTGGCTGGTGTTGGGGGAGGGAGGGGGAAGAGAAGGAGGGCACTCTGGCCCCTAGCTCCAAGGAGGAGGGTGGAGCTGCTGCTGGCCTTGACCCTCCCCCCACCCAGTTCATCTCCATTATGGTGGCACTTCGGTCCCCATCATCCCACTTTGCCTCTAAGAAGCAGGGTGTGAGGGGAGCCAGGCCAGCTCCACTAGCCTACCCCACCCCAGCTCCAGCCCCTCAGTCTCCTACCTGTCATGGCAGCACTCTGCCATATAGCTCTGTCTGTCCAGAGCACTCTGATTGGCTGCCGAGGCAGCCCATCAGAGAGTGTGAATAAAACATTACAGACAGACAGACCAAGGCTTTTATAATATTAGAATACATCTAATGATATTATCTAATAGTAATAATTATCTATTACGAATACTAAATTATTATCTATTACTTCTCCAGTGACATGAGGTATTAGTACCATCAGTGCTGCCTGCAAAAGATCCTTTGGAGCCAGTAGGAAGACAGATGCACTGAAGTTAGCATCCTCTTACAAGCAAACATCATAAGCATCAAGGTGATGATCATCCAACATCAACTTCACTGGACTGGCCACATCATCCAGATGTCCAACTCCAGACTCCCGAAGCAAGTTTTATTCTCCCAACTCAGTCAAGATGTATGTTCAAGAGGATGGCAAAGAAAGTACTTCAAGGGCATTCTCAAGGCCAACTTGAAAAAAACTACAACACTGACATCACCTCAAGGGAAACTATTGCCCAGGATTGGCCCAAATGGAAGAAGAGTCTGCTGCAAGGATCTCAGTACTTTGAAACCTTCTAATGACAACAGGAGATAGAAAAGTGGGAGAGGCAGAAGCGGTATGTTACAGAACTAACCAAGAATCCAGAGCTACTCACCCCTCATGGAAACACATGCCTGAACTGCAATAGAACCTGTCAATCCCAGATTAGCCTTGTTAGCCATTTTTGGACCCACAAATAGCACAATCACAGAAGACTATCATCCTTGACTGCAATGGAATTGCTGATGATACTAATATATGTTTGGCATCTTCTTACAACCACAGCTCCAACTTCTTAGGATGCAAAGTTCAAGGAGAACAAAAGCAATGACACACAATTGTTCTGAAGTCCATATCTTCAAAAGCAAAAGGCTAATAAAATGTCAATATTTAATTCATTTAAATAATAATGTTAATTATTTTCAGGTAGTAGGACTGATCTGTGATATTTTGAATACTGAGCAACTATGGAACTTCAACCAGAGACTTTGCTTTTGGTAGAGGAGAAACTCTGACAATCCAGCCTGATCTTCATTTTGGGAAAGCAGTAATAGAAAGAGTAATTCCTGTAAATTGTGTTGTGTTTCTTTCACCCATTCACCCAGGGCCCTTCAGCTAGCATAAACAGGCCTTGCACTAGCACATTTACACCTTTTAAGCTGCCAATTATATAGTTCTCTCCCCCCCCCCCCCCGGCCCCCGAGATAAGCATGTCATTTTTTACTTGTTTGTGTTCCCAGTCCTCCACCAGAATATGATCTGCCTGCCACTGCTTCTCAGCCTGTGCCACTTTGGCTTGTTGCATTCGAACATAAGCCTGCTAATAAGTACCACTCTCCCTTGGTTGAATTCGACCAGTTTGATCATGGTCCGAAGTGGGAGAAACAAGACATACAGGAGAAGATAAATCAAGCTGAAAGCTAGAAACAGATTACAGGAATCACAGACAAAGGGGGCAATCATGAAAAGACTGAATTTTTTAAAGTGATTCAAGTCCCATTTTCAAAGTGAATTTAGGTAATGTGAAGCAATACTGAACTTTTCTGCCCCTCTCCCTTCCCCATTGAAATCCAGAGCACTGAGTTAGGTACCCAGGCTCCCCACATAATGCATCAGGAGAGTCAAGACAGCTAAGAATGGGGTTCATAAAGGTACTAAACTAAGCAGAGATGTGTAAACTACCTAAAAGAAAACACTGAAGATAGATGCGTCTTTAATCCCAGTCCTCTAGGGCTCATGCATTTTATTCTGTTACTGGAAGATGCCACCCTCCATTCTGAAACCTCTCTCTCTCTCTCAATGCCCTAACCATCAATGCTGTGGTTTTCTCTAGGGTGGAGCCTTCTTACTCACTAAAGCAGAAGCTCACCTATTTACCTATACATAATCAAACAAACAAACAAACCTCCCCCGCTCCCCCATTTACCACTTTGACAGTGAAACAACCCAGAGGCTAGACATGGAAAGAAATTGCTGGAGACAGTCTTCTCTCTCCCTCCTTTCTGTGTCCTACAAGCCAGAAAGAACAGCAAGCAGCAGTTGGGAAGTGTGGTCGAGTGCAAGGTGTTATGGGAACTGTAGTTCTATTGGATGTCAGTGGAGTTTGCAGCTGCTGGAGGCAAAATTTCACCCCATTTTTTTTTTTTTAGCCACCAAAGCCCATGTCCAGAGGGGGTGGGGGAAGCAAGCTGATTTTTGACGAGCAGCCCAGAAGCAGTGAAAGGCCCAGGAGGCTCCTGCAGTTGAGGAGCAATGTGCTTGAGGGGTCAAGGACCACTCACTGTGGACCCCAGAGTCATGAGCTGCTAGGGAAAAGGATTCCCACGGGGGGAGGGAAAATTCCTCCTGGTTAGTAAGGGGCTCCTGGAGGGGCAGTCGCAGGGGGAGAGGGACCCCTCTGAGTTTATAGGCTTCATTGGGATTTGTGGAAGGCACAACACTTTTCACTGGAGTGCAGACAAGGCCTTAGCAACAGCCTGGGCTTCAGGGACTTCTGAAGAGTCAAGTTTAAGTTTGATGTTTATATGCCTTATTTTGTGAGAGAGCGCCTTATATTTTGTGTACACTAGACTCCAGAATTCTTCTGGTAGGACCCTTCTTTGATTCCTCTGCTCAGGCAGCCTGCACCACCTTCATTTGGGCTGCCAAGCTCTTTGTAGCTGGCTCCCCTCTTAGGCGTGGTCCCCACTTGGGACCTTCGACCATAAACAGGCCCTGGCCTCACCTCTAAGGCCAGGCAGGGTCCCAGGCCCACGATTCTGGGTTCCCCTCATGGTGGGTGTGATGTAAAAATCACGGTTCGTTTCTTTGGAGGCTCAACGAATAATAATCCTTAGGCACACATTGTTGGTGATACAAAAGGTATATATTTGCAAATAGGGTCAGAGGGAGAAGACAAAAGATCAAAACCCTCTGCCCCCGGGAACAATCATTAGCAGGCTTTTATCCCCTCTCTTCTGGCACGTGTACAGAAGCAGGAACTCTTACAACTCATTTCCGGTTCATACAAACATGCATGTGAATACGTCAGATCATACATCGCATGTATATTATAATTAACTACTTAAGTATGCGGGGCGGATAGGCTTAATATGTATTAGGTTATTGCGCGTGCTTAGAAGGGACCCGAGGTTATGAAGGGTTCAACCCCAAGGCTAAGATTGCAATTACTCTTATCTTAGCCTAAGAAATGTGGGAGCCATGAAAGAAAGTGTGATTTAGTGTAACAAAGAGATAGTAAATTTGCAGAACAAAGAGAGAGTGATACCTTAGTACAAAGAGCCTTTGGTAGTTTTCCCTTCAATTTCCAACCCCCCTTCCCTCTCCCATTAAGGAGACAAGGAGGGCTAGCAGCTGTGTTTTTTTTTTCTAAATCTGCTATTGATAATGCATTTTTAATAATATTTCTAACAGGTGCCTGGCCCTTTTGACCTTCTTGGTCCTGGCCCCAGCATGAACCAGTCGAGGGGACACACTACTCCTGGCCTCACTAGCCCCACATTCTCTCTGGGTCCACCTTCCTGGATGTAGGGAGCTGGGGTACCTCACACCACAACTGGTGCCTCAGGGTCTCACAAGTGACTCTCACTCCCCCCCGGGGCAGCAGATCATGGTGCTACTTCAGATCTTACATTCGACCCACACTTGGCCTCCCAGCAAGGGTCAGGACTCGCCTCTCTCGCTCTGGGGCTGAGCCCCCATTTATTTGGCCTCCAGCCCAAACCTTTGCCTCAGGCATCCAAAGATTTCCTGGGCCTACTCCCTTTGCTTGGGGCTCCAGATCTCTCCCCCTTACTTGGGGCTACTCCTTCACTGGGCTCCACAACTTCACCCCCTCATAGTTTCATAGTAGCTAGAGTCGGAAGGGACCTAGGTAGATCATCTAGTCCGACCCCCTGCCTTGGCAGGAAAGAGCACCGGGGTCAGATGACCCCGGCAAGGTGCTCATCTAACTTCCTTTTAAAAATCCCCAGGCTAGGAGCCTGCACCACTTCCCCTGGAAGCCGGTTCCAGGCCCTAGCCGCCCTGACTGTGAAGTAGCGCCTCCTAATATCTAATCTAAACTTACCCTCCGCCAGCTTGTGACCGTTATTCCTGGTCACTCCTGGCAGCGCATGGGGGAACAGGGACTCCCCCAATACCTGCTGATCCCCCCTGACCAGTTTGTAGCAGGCCACAAGGTCCCCCCTTAACCTTCTCTTGTGGAGGCTAAACAGGTTCAGGTCCCGTAGCCTCTCCTCATAAGGCCTGCCCTGCTGACCCCTGATCATACGAGTGGCCCTCCTCTGAACTCTTTCCATATCGTCCACGTCCCTCTTGAAGTGTGGCGCCCAGAACTGGACGCAGTACTCCAGCTGCGGCCTGACCAGTGCCGCATAGAGGGGGAGGATCACCTCCCTGGACCTGCTCGAGATGCATCTGTGGATGCATGACAGGGTATGGTTGGCCTTCTTGACTGCCTCCCCACACTGCCGGCCCATGTTCATCGTGGAGTCAATGACGACTCCAAGATCCTTTTCCGTCTCCATGCTGGCAAGAGGGGAGTTCCCCAACCTGTAAGTGTGGTGCCGGTTCTTCCTCCCCATGTGCAACACCTTGCACTTACCAGTGTTAAACCCCATCCTATTCTCATCCGCCCACCGTTGCAACCTGTCAAGGTCAGCTTGTAGCCTATTGCACCCTTCTAGTGCACCCACATCCCCCCACATCTTAGTGTCATCAGCAAACTTGAACAGGGTGCTTTCTACCCCCTCATCCAAGTCACTGATGAAGATGTTGAACAGTGCGGGCCCGAGGACCGAGCCCTGCGGAACCCCACTGCCCACGTCCTTCCAGGTCGAGAAGAACCCATCCACTACCACCCTCTGGGTGCGGCCCTCCAACCAGTTGGCGACCCATTTGACCGTGTGGGCATCGACACCACAGTCTCCCAGCTTTTTGATGAGGACAGGGTGAGAGACAGTGTTGAAAGCCTTCCGGAAGTCCAGAAAGACTACATCCACAGCAACCCCTGCGTCTAATGATTTGGTGACCTGATCGTAAAAGGCCACCAGGTTGGTCTGACAAGACCTGCCACTGATGAACCCATGTTGGTTGCCCCTGAGCATGCATTCCCTTGCAAGGCCCTCCTGGATGTGTGCCAGGATAATTTTTTCAAAGAGCTTACCCGGGATTGAGGTAAGACTAACTGGCCTGTAATTTCCCGGGTCCTCTTTTTTTCCCTTTTTGAAGATAGGGACCACATTGGCCCTCTTCCAGTCTTCCGGCACCTCACCAGAGCCCCATGAGTGCTCATAGAGCCGTGCCAGGGGTCCCGCAATGACCTCGGCCAGTTCCTGTAGAACCCTAGGGTGAAGATCGTCCGGACCAGCAGACTTGAACACGTCCAGCCTCTCCAGAAGTACCCTAACTAACTCCTCGCTAACCCCTGGCCCAGGCGTGTCTCTCCCGGGGCCCGAGGGGGGCCCAGCAGGGAGGTGGCTGAACTGGTCCCTACTTAGGAAGACAGAGGCAAAGAAATCATTAAATATGTTAGCTTTGTCATCTGGTGTGACGACTAAGTTGCCCATCGTGTCCTGCAGGGGCCCCACATTACCCGGGACCCTCTTTTTACCCCCTATGTATTTGAAGAAGGACTTCTTATTGTCCTTAATCCGGGAAGCTAGTCCTATCTCCATCTCTGCCTTGGCCTTCCTGACTGCCCCCCTACATCCTCGGGCGACTGTAACATAGTCCTTCTTGGTGATGACCCCATCCCTCCATTGGGTGTATGCCTCCCTTTTAGCAAGGAGACATTCCCGGATGCTCCTAGTGAGCCATGGGGGTTTATGTGCCCTCCTGCTCCCTTTGACCCTTGTTGGGATTACCTCCCTTTGGGCATGGAGGATCGTCTCCTTAAGGAGCAACCACTCACCTTCGACATCTGGTTCCCTTCCCCTCTGGGTCCTCAGCGCTTCCCCAACGATCCTCCTTAGCTTGTTGAAGTCAGCCCTCCTAAAGTCTAGGGCTGTTGCCTTGCTGCAGCCCTTTGCCACCTTACGCTGGATGGTGAATTCCAGCAAGCGATGATCACTGTCTCCCAGGTGGCCCATCACCCGCAGCCCCCTCACCAGGTCATCACCCATGGCCAGCACCAGGTCCAACAAGGCGTCTCCCCTGGTGGGGCTGTGCACCTCCTGGGTTAGATGGAGGTCCTGCACTCTGGCTAAGAACCGACGTGAGCGATCAGACTTGGCTGACTGCTCCTCCCAGCAGATGTCTGGGAAGTTCAGGTCCCCCATGATGACCACATCCTTAGCCCTCACTGCCTCTGCGAGCTGACCTAAGAATTCCTGGTCGAGCTCTTCTCCCTGGTTGGGAGGTCTATAGTAGACTCCCACCGTTAAGTCTCTATCCCCTGGACTGCCTTTTACTCTAACCCAGAGCACCTCAGAGTGCCCCCCCTCTAGCCCCTTGCTAATTGACGAGGAAGTATGTTTTTCCTTGATGTAGAGTGCTACTCCTCCACCTTTCCTTCCTATCCTGTCCCTCCTGTATAGCCTATAGCCCTTGACACTCACCGCCCAGTCATGCGATGAGTCCCACCACGTTTCTGTGATCCCCACTATGTCAGGGCTGGTGACAGCTAGGAGGAGGGCAAGTTCCTCCTGCTTCTTCCCCATACTTCGAGCATTCGTGTAGAGGCATTTGAGGCCTCCAACGGTTGTGCCCACTGACCCCCTAGTCTCAGCAATGCCCCGTCCCCCATCACTTACCTGTTTCTCCCTTTTGACCATTGGTCTGGGCTCGCTGGCTGTTGCTGGGCCTGGTAGCCTCACTTGGGGCTACAGATCTTGGCCCCCTTCACTGGGGCTATGCCCTCACTGTGGTTCTAATTTCCACCCCCCCCCACTTGGGGCTCCAGACCACCCCCCCCACTCAGGGCTATGAGGGCTTGCTCCTTGGTGGGCTCAGGTGGCCTCAGCCATGCTTGGCCCCACTCTTCTCCTTGGGGCCAGCACCCCCACAGGGCTCAGGCAGCCAGTCATGCCTGGCCCCAACTTCCCCTCTCAGGGTCTCACACCCCTGCAGGGCTCAGGTGGCCACAGCCATGTCTGGCCCCAATTAACTCCAATGGTATGCAAACCCACCCAAAGGTGAGGCCTAGGGTTAAGGTGCCCCTACCCACCTTTCACCAGGGTGATAACTGGTCCTGCCATTTCCTGGGGGCTCCCACACCACTGAGAGCCCCACTAGGCCACCCATTCCCAGCAGGGTGCAGTTTTAGGTCATACCCAGGACCAACAGCCTCCTAACCATCCCCTACAGCTCCTCCCTTACCTCCAGATGATAGCAACAGCCCTACAGCCAGGCAATGTTGCTGCCTGGACTCCAGCAGAAAAGCTGCCCTGTTTATAGCCCCTAGATCCAAAATGGCTGCCCTCATCAGGCACCTGTTGGCTGCTAGCTTCAGGGTCTTCAAGTGGCAGGCACCTACAGTGCCCTGCCACAGCGGGATATAACTTTATACGACAATTGTATATTTGTGGAAATATGTTCCTCAATATCAGTTTCTTTAGATTTTGTACATATTAATAAATCTGTATATAATTAAGCACTCTTTGTCCTGACCTGACCCCATAGGGAATAGAGGGAACTGGTTTGCATTTACAGATCCCTCTCACAGCACTCCTGCCTAGCCACCCATCCCTTCTATTTGGAGAAGGGAGCACATACTTGGGTGCACCCAGGCTACACTAATTTTCAGTAATTCAGAGCTTTAAGTGAGAGCAATCCTAGGGAAGGTGATAATACCTGCCAGTTTAGACCAGGACATGGTCTAATGTAGTGCATCAGAATGATTCACACCTACTCCAGTTCAATGTGATACACATTTGTCCTTTTTGAAAATGGGTGGCAAAGGGATTATTAGTGTTTTACCTTAGAAAAATGAATACAGATTAGAGAATGGGGGAACTCATTAGGTCTGAGAGTCTTTATTGAGAGAAATGCAAAGCCATTCAGCATCTAGTAGGTTGCTTCTATAATAGATAGTACAGGTGAGTATTGCCATTCTCAGGATAGATGAGAACGTATCCCCCATGAATGACAAAATCCGTGAATAAGGCATGGCATTCATGAACGCAGTGCCCCTGGCAGCTGGGGGTGGGAGTGGGCACGGCTGCTCTGGCGACTGTGGGAGCATGGCAGCAGCCCAGTGGCAGCAAGTGTGGAGCTCCCAAAGAGCTGTTTTAAGGATATTTAAGAAGCTGGTTTGGCATTCGTGAATATTTGAAACCGTGAATGCTGAACCCATTAATAGTGAGGGTTCTCTGTACTGTTTCAGTAGGTTAGACAGGGATTGGTAGCCAAAGACCTGTAAAGTCATTGGAACAAACCTGAAGAGCCGGGAGGCTTTGGCAATATTCAGAGGCAGATGGCTTTGCCCATGCTGTGCC
Source organism: Crocodylus siamensis (assembly GCF_052110815.1). Lineage (NCBI taxonomy): Eukaryota > Metazoa > Chordata > Crocodylia > Crocodylidae > Crocodylus > Crocodylus siamensis. Next base: position 123,951,885 of record NC_143398.1, on the reverse strand, counting down.
CAGGCCAGGAAGCAAGGAGCTTTGCCTATACTCTGCTATGGCCAGGCAGTAAGGAGAAGCAGGTTTAGCTGTGTCCTAGCTCCAGTCTGTCTCAGACCTAATTTGGTCATCCAGCACACCACTGGCAAATATTGCTGACTGCTGGGTTATTAATGGCTATTAATAAGACAATGAAACTTAATTGTGTTTTGTGATAAGCTGGACAAATTGCAGTGAAAGCTCTGAAACTTGGATGGCCTTTACCTATTCAGCACAGGGGCAGTAATTAGCATAAATGGCAATTATATTAAAATAATGTGTTTGCCAGACTGGAAAAGGTATAGGGATTAACTTCAAATCATGTCCTGAGTGTGTGTCTACTGATAATTATGGGCATTTTATTTTCCGAATTATGATCACATAACTCACAACTGCATTCTGAGGGTTTGAGTGGAATGACTCTTGTTCTAGCTGAGATTTGGGGGAGGGGGTGGGGAGGAAGACAAGCACAAAATGCATGAGGCACACTTGAAAAGTTTCTCCATGCTGCATATTTGCAGCGCAGAGCCAAAATTAGATATTGGGAAATTCCAGTATCTAAAAAAGTGTGACAAAAAATAGCAGGATGGCACATGTGGCTGCAATGTGCATCACCCGAAATTAGAGCCTGGCCAGCCAGAGCCATGATCTGGCTGCCAGCCAGGTTCCATACACCTGGATCACCTCTGCTGCAGCCCTTGGAGGCTCCCATGACCCCAACCTCCCATACCCCATCCGGGCCAACTTGGTGTGTGCCAAGGCACGTGTGCAGTGGCATTCTGTGGGGACAACTAGCTGTGGCATAACTAGGTGCAACTGCTATTTCTCCTTAGGGAAACATGCTCACTTGTCTGGACTTGTCCCAGGAGGGCAGGACAAAGACGAGTCTTGAGCAAAGGACTACTCCTAATAAGCTGCAAATAGTTGACACAAATAGTAACTTACACCACTGTAGTTTTACTGCTTGTCTTGCCTGGGATAATACTTCACAACATTCAAGTTACATTGGCATAAGTCTGGTTATCCTGCCTTATATTTGGACATGCCTTGAGGTTGCTATGGTGACGTAGGGTCAGAAACGACACGTGCGTTCTTGGGACTAAAGCAAGTAGTACAAGCTAAAGCAAGTACTAAATGACTGTGTAATACCAACTGAACAGTCAGGGGCTCATGTAGATACACCCAGGCTTCAGGAAGTCAAATGCATTTTGATGCTTGGGGTCTCAATTCTGCTCAGACTAGTGATTATCATCTAGGGTCCTGGGATGCCTTGAAAGCTTCTCGGGGTGCTGTGGGATGCCATGCAACATTAGTACCATTAAAAGTGCAAACATGATTCACAAGGTAAACCCAGAAATTTCAAATAGGAATCTGTAGTGTTAAAAACATTCTACTTTGTTGTGGTCTTCCTGAGTTTTTGCAACAGCAGCATTGCTCTATTTTTCTGTAGTCAACAAATGTGTGCAAATCAGAAGCTGGCATATTCTTAGGGGTGCAATCAAGTCTAAGATTGTTGAGAACCACTGACCTAAACCTTACTGCAGATCACAGCCTTATGGTTTAAAGCCTGAATTTTCAGTTCTGCAACTCAGTGGAGGTTGGGTGTGTGTGCTGATGTTTAGGACCACTGAGGAACAGACCCTGACCCCTGTCTTTACAGGCATAGTATACGGGTAAGTCAGTCATTATAGCACTCAGTCATGATGAACACTTTGTACCAATAGGCAGGATCTTTAAAAGTGAGTTTAGAAGTAAATGATGATGATTGTAAGGGCTCTTCATGCTTTCTTTATAATGTAAGGGGAAAAAAATCATGGTGATTTTGTGAGGACCTCTTTGGTTGATCTCTATACTTACATTATTCCATGATTTTCAGTGTAGCAGGATGGCGTCCCAGGATCACCATGCTGTCCCTAGGTCCCCCTTCTGTACCATGCCAAGCGTGCTCTAAGCACTCTCAGAATCTTGCCCGCCACGTCTTTGATCTTATAATTTGATCATAGGGAGGCTGCCCTTTGTCCTCTTGACTACAGTTCCTGCTGTATGCCGGACCGGTGTTCGGTACGGGTGTTCAAGTACACCCCTGTCTCATGGGCTATGCGTGGCTCCTACCACCCCTGTACAACACCCCAAGCCTTGCTGATGGACTGGACATTCATCTGTCTCTCTTGCCCCCTCTCTCTGGGGGCTCCTCAGTAGTGCTGCCCCTTCTCTCTGAGGCTGGGGTCCCTACTCTGATGTGGTTCCCCTTCAAGGACTCCTCCATCCCCTTATAGCCTCACCCAAACCTCCAGTGTAACAACACAACAAAACACAAGCCTCTGCATTATAACTTAAATTCAGGCCTCATGGCTAAAACATCCTCTGAGCCACACTGCAAGTGCTCCCTCTCTCACCCATATCATCAGCTGCACCCACATTCAAGCTTTTCCCTTCCTTCACTCAGGCAGCTCCTTCTCCTTTGGTCCCAGGCAAGATCCCCCCGGCCTCAGCCTGGGAGTTATACAGGAGCCAGGCCCTGCCCCTTCCGGTCTGCTGACTCCCACCGGTTGCCCAAGCAACCAGCAGCTAGGCTCCTTACTTACTATCCCACAAGTAGCAGGCACCTCAATGCCCTGCTACACACAGCAAGGAAGTGTGATACTTTTTAAAAACTTAATTTTAAAGCTGCTTGTTTCAAATCCATAAAGAGTTCAAAACTGGTGGAATTCATTTTGCTTCAGCTTTTGAGAAATTATCTCGTCTTAAACCAAACACAGACGCTTACAAGAAAGAATATTTACCTCGAAGCTCGGGGATAAAAAAAGAGAGGGGCAGGGTGTGGGGAGTTAGAGTGTGTAGTGATAAGGGTTAGACTTTGGAGACAGTCCCTTATCAGGGAATGCCTTATCAGGTGAGGAATTTGAACATAATCCCTGGAGCATAAGGAGAAACCAAGATGGAGGCAGCCACACGGTCTGTGCTAGAGGAACTTCATGATGTGCTATCATTAAAGGTCTGTTCTCTTTCTCAGTCATAGTTGTCGTTATTCACTGTGGGACCTAAATCATTACAGAGAGGACCTGGAAAGCTCCATTTTAAGACTGCTCACTATAACATGACCTCTCTTTACTCGGTTGTGATCACTTCCACAGCAAATAGTGGCAGCTGTTGGGAGCACACCTCATTTCCTCTGATAAGGCTCAAATTTGCTTTACCTTGCCCCTCCAAAGCTGTCACATTCCTGAGAGAGCTTGCTGCTCATCAACAGGATAAGAGTTTTCTTATGTTATTATATTAGTATTATTGCTTCCAGAACCAAGGCATTGTGTGAAGTATAATGTGTTTACAGTAATGACGTGTGCATTCAAAACTGCTTTCATCCAAGGTCCTCAGAGTGCTTTGCAAACATTGATTACTTATGCCTCACCTCAGGAGTTAAGTAGTGCTATTTGTATCCATTCTCCAGATGGCTGAGCAGTGACAGACACAGGTTAATGCCAACAGCGACTATTAATTCTGAGCGCAAAACTTGAGACATACAAGCTTACCAACATTCAATTCATTTGAAGCTGTGGGAGCTCAAAAATGCATTGCAGACAGGAGGTATCCAAAATAAGCAGCCACTGTTCAAACTGCTGTCCTACATAACTCATCCAGGTTAACATACAAAGCCAATTGTATACCGTAAGGAGAGCTTAGGCCCATCCAGACGAGCACAGATGTTTGTTTCCCCATGGACAAGTAGAAGTGGCACTTCTTGTGCCACTGTTACTTGCCCCCAGAGAATGCCCATGCCATGCACGCTCTGGCACATGGCAGGTTACCCCAGCTTCAGAAGGGGAGGCTGGTGCCAGCAGCTTGGAGGCAGCTGAGAGGAGTCGAGGAGGGTCATGCCCCCCCAGCTCCTATGTCATCCAGCCCCCCCAGGAAGCCACACAACTGGAGCCTTGCAAACAGAATGTGTAAACAGGTGCACTCTTGGCCTGGTGCACAAGTTAGCACAGGAGTTTGTGCAGGAGAGCGAGCAGGGGAGGCACAAGGCCCTAGGCAGGGAGCTTGAAGGCAAGGGTCTGTGCAGTAGTAGTGCTACTACGAGGACCATGGTGGGAGGGATGTGTTGCACCCCAAAGCTCCCCCCTGCATCTGAACCCCCCTGCTCTGGTACCACCAGGGTCTCCACCCAGATGGGGCCCATGGTTCCAGTGTCAACCCAAAGGGAGCCCGTGGTCCCTGCCCTGACCTGGGTGAGACCTACAGCCCCAGCTTCCACTTTGACAGAGCCCCTGGTTTCCTGTGGAGGCTGCCTGGCATGGATACAGGCAGCTGAGTCTGGAAGCACTGACACCTTCCTTTGTGAGATGTGCTCAGTGATGGAGGCTCTGGAGTGCCAGATAAGGGAACTCCAGGCATTGGTGCCATTATAGATGCAGAGTAGGAACTGGACACCTACTTCCAGGCACTCTGTCCTATGACTGACGATGCCTTGGCGGAAATAAAGAGCCACCATGGGGTACAGCCAGGAGTTGCCTGGGTGGAGGTAGTCTCTGGCCCTAGGAAGCACTGTACCAGGGAGACCATTCCCTTGGAACTGCACAATCACTTTGAACCCCTCACACAAGCTGAGTCATCTGAACTCCTGGTCCCAGCATGTGAGGAAGGAGAGCCACCAGCGACTATACCCAGAAGAAGATGCAGAATAATTCTGGTGGGCAATTCCCTCCTGAGGGGGACAGAGGGCTCAATCTGTTGCCCTGACTCCATAGCCTGTGAGATCTGCTACCTCCCTGGGGCTCGTGTCCAGGATGTGACTGAGAAGATCCCCAAACTCATTTGGCCGTCAGACCACCCTCCCATGCTACTCATTCACGTGGGCATGAATGACACAGCTCAGAGCAATTGCAGCCTGGTCATGCATGATTACAGGGGCCTGGGGCTCAGGGCCCTGGGGGCTCAGGTAGTGTTTTCCTCAATCTTCCCTGTCATAGGTCGTGGCTCCCGGAGGGATAGGTGCATTGGTGAGGTGAATGGAAGACTCCAGTGATGGTGCCATTGTGAGGGGTTTGGCTTCTCCACACTCTGGACTTCAGTGAGAGAGGTAACAGACTGTTGGGAAGGGATGGCCTCCACCTCACCTGGAAAGGGAAGAAGGTCTTCTCGACCAGAATGGCTGACTTATTCTACAGGGCTTTAAACTCAGGTTGCTGGGGGATGGGCGGTCAATCAACAGTTGTAGCTCAGGTCATGCCAAACACAGCAATAACAGCTTAGGTAGTCCAAGGGAACCCATCCTGATGAGAGCCCTGATGGTTAAGTCTCATCACATAGGGAAGCCTAGGGCTTCCCGTGGCAGACTCAACTGCCTGTACACAAATGCCAGGAGCTTGGGTAACAAGCAAGAGGAGTTGGCCCTTCTCCTGACTCTTAATAATTATGACCTTGTAGGGATAACAGAGACCTGGTAGGATTCCTTCTATGACTAGTCAGTAGGTATAGAAGGCTATACCCTCTACAGGAGAGATTGTGTTGGGCAGAAGGGTGGGGGTGTAGTTCTCTTTGGCAAGGAGCAGTACACTTCCCTTCAAACTGAATTTATTAACTATGGAGGGTGTCTCAAGACCCTCTGGGTTAAAATACGGGGGAAACATGGGGAAAAGGATATATTCATAGGAGTCTATTACCAACCTCCTAACCAAAAAGAGGAACTGGATCTCAAATTCAACAGAGAACAGGCTGAGTTCGCATGTTTCCATAGGAGACTTCAACCTCCCTGACATCTTGTGGAATGAACACATGGCCAAGTCTGACCAGTTGCATAACTTCCTCACCTGCATTGATGACCTGTACCTAATGCAAGAAGTCTATGGACTAACTAGTGGAGAGGCACTGTTGGACCTTGTTCTGGCCAAAGGGAATAACCTGGTGAGTGATCTGAGGATCAAGGGCAAGCTTGGTGACAGCAACCATGATCTGATTACTTTCTCTGTCCAATGCAGGGTGGGCAAATCTGTCAGTAAAACAGAAATCCTCAACTTTGGGGCGGCTGACTTCCACAAACTCAGAACACTGGTCAGTCCAGTACTAAGGGACCATGGCCCCCTAGGAAGGGGAGTCTATGACGAATGGTTATTCCTAAAGGACTGAATCCTTAATGTGCAAGGTAAGTCCATCCCATCCCACAGGAAATGTAGTCAGAGGCCCCCTTGGCTCAACAGGGAACTCCTGGGTCTCCTGAAACAAAACAAAAAAGAGAACACCAAATGGAAAACTGGAACCATCACCAAGGAGGACTGCTCAGCACTAGCCCGTATCTGTAGAGAGCAGTCCAGAAAAGCCAAGGCAGCAACTGAACTCAGGCTAGCCACCAGAATCAAGGATAACAAAAAGTTGTTCTTCAGATATGTGGAAAGTTGGAGGAAGACCAAAAGCAACATTGGCCCCCTGCAAGATCAAATGGGGCAGCTGACATCTGATGCCCAAGAAAAGGCCAATCTCTTAAACGATTACTTTGTGTCAGTTTTCTACCTACTCATGCTGTCAGACAGGATGCAAAGCAATTAGGGCTCGGGAGATGGGCCCACAATTGATGCAGATCAAGTAAGAGAACACCTTGAGAGGTTTGATATCCATAAGTCTGCAGGCCTGGGCAGATTACACCCCAGAGTGTTAAAAGAGCTGGTTGACATCATAGCATGCCCTGTGGCCAAAATATCTGAAAGCTTGTGGTACTTTGGTGATGTACCGGAAGACTGGAAAAGAGTCCCATGGTCCCAATCTTCAAGAAAGGGAAGAAAGAAGACCCAGGTAATTACAGACCTATCAGTCTGACATCCATCCCTGGAAAGATCTTGGAGAAACTCATCAAGGGATCCATCTGCAACAGGCTAATGGAAGGCAACCTACTGAATGCCAGCCAACATGGTTTTATTACTGGAAGGTCTTGCCTGACCAACCTTGGCTCCTTCTATGACCAGGTGATACATTACCTGGACAAGGGAGATAAGGTTGATATAATTTATCTGGACTTCAAGAAGGCCTTTGACTTGGCCTCCCATGAAGTCCTCATGACCAAGCTGGGGAACTGGCTCCAGGGTCAGACCCAAAGGGTACTAGTTGATGGGAACAAATCAGCATGGTGCAAGGTTACCAGTGAAGTCCCCCAGGGCTGAGGGCTGAGGGCTCAGGCTGGTACTCTTCAATATCTTCATTAGTGACCTGGACTCAAGCATCAGATATGGACTAGCTAATTTTGTGCATGACACTAAAGCAAAGGGGGAAGGCAGTCATGCTGGAGGACAGGCTGGGGATACAGGCTGACCTGGACATGCTTGCAAAATGGGCAGACCAAAACCTGAAGGCATTCAATGTAGAGAAATGCAGGGTACTTCACCTTGGGAGAAAAAAACAGCATCATACTTATAGGTTCAGCGGTGCTATGCTCACTAGCACCACGACCAAAAGGGACTTGGGAGTCTTGATTGACCACAAGATGAACTTGAGTCCCCAACGCAATGCTGTGGCTGGCATAGCAAACCAAACTCTGGCATGCATCTACTGATGCATTTTGTGCAAAACCAGGGATGTCATCTTCCTGCTTTACTCGGCCTTAGAGAGGCCGCAACTGGACTACAGTGTCCAGTTTTGGGTCTCCCACGTCAGGAAGGATGTGAATAGGCTCGAGAGAGTCCAGAGGAAAGCCACCCACATGAGCAAAGGCCAAGAGAGCAAGGCTCAGGGGAGACTTGGTGGCTGCCTATAAGTATATAAGGGGGTTGTTTCAGGATCTGGGAGAACAGTTGTTCACCAGGGCTCCCCAAGGAGCTCATTCAATGAGCTTTAGTCAAAGCGCCCCTGCTGCCATTTTGAAGTGCAGGGATGCTGATACATGAGATGCTGCAGCGCTTTAATTGGAGCAGCTCTTGAAGCCACTGTATTTAAAGTGCCCTCCCTCCCCACCCCTGTGGTTGCACGTATAAAAATGCCCAGAAAGTTCTGCCACAGTATTGTTGAAAAGAGCTTTTCACTGATTAGGCAGGGTTACCTGCTATGGCTCTAGGATTATATCTACAGACAACCTGAACCCAGGTTGCATTCCTGAGTCCTTTAGGCCTTATGAAACCGAATCCCTCTGAATATTCAACCCTCTTTCTCTAGTTCTAGTTATCACACTAGATCTCACTTTAAATTATCCACATAACCCTTCTAGACCAAGAAAATTAATAAGTTCATAGATTGTAATGCCAGAAGGGACCTTGAAAGATCATCAGGTCCAGCCCCCTGCACCAAGCAAGAAAGATAACGGGGTCAGTGGATCTGCTGCTCAAAGTAGAAAGCATTTATTTTATTGTTATTTAATTAGTTCTCTATATGCATTTGGTTCTTCAAAAGCTAATAAAAACGACAGGTCCACTCTCCTTATTAGCCTTACAAATTAAGTGCCCAGTTTCCTAAGGCGTTTTTCATGGACAGGCCCCTGCAGAGTTCTGTTAAAGGCAGGGGACATTTTTGCTTAGGAAAAAGACAAGAGCTATGGTACACACAAACCAAGAAGGAAAGATGATAAACAAAATGTAATAGCTATAGTAGCTCATTTTGGAGTTAAAAATTATTAATTGCTCTAGAAAAAACAGGGGTTCACATTACACCAAAGAAGAGTTCATGAACTCGAAAGATTTTTGGGAACCCAAAATAACCAGCTTGAGGGATCTACCCAACTCTGAATGAAAGTGCATGAACTGATGGCATTCCCTTTGGATGACAGGCAGGTGTTCCCAAGAAGCAGAGACACAGGGCACATCTACACATGCAATTAATGCAACTGAATTATCTGTGGATCAATTTGTGCTTCAGTAAACTACTCCTGGGCTCAGCTTCTACATGTGTGCCTGGGACAGCAGCAAATTGAGCTGAGGAGGAACAGTTTAGATCAGGGCTGCCCTTGCCCTGCTCTGCATGCCCTGCAGGAGTCAGAGGGAGATCCAGGCTCTGGCTGCAGCTGCCCAAGTGCCAGCCTCAGGCTGCCAGGGGTCATGGGGGTCAGTCCTGAGCTCCAACTGGCAGCAGCAGTGTGGCCCAGCGTCTGGGGGCAGTCCTGGACTGGGAGGGGTCCTGGGCAGGGGTCAGGCCCAGGCAGTGTGCAGTTGCATCAGGTGGCAGAGGAACTGGCTGGGCCACAAGGCTCCTGCAGCTACCAAGGCCTGTGCCTAAGTAGCAGTCAGAAGTGTGGCCCCCTGCTGGCTGGACTGATTGGACACAATTTACTCCTGGATCAACATCTATGAGCCTTTGTACACGCCGCAAAATTGGCCTTTAAAGCAGCTTAAATGCTCTTTTGCACCGCTTTATTGGCATTGCTGTTTGTATGCTCAGCAGCGTATTCCACTTTAACAGCATTGCTGTTTGCATGCTCGATGGTGTATTCCTCTTTAATTGACTTTGTAATGTAGCAAGGAAGAATATCTCCAAGGTGTTTTAGTTTGCTACCTAACAAAGTGCAACAGTGCATGGGGCACTGGAAGCTGACATGCTCAGGGAAGCTTGGGCTTGGCAGACTTCCAGTACCCCAAGCATCATCCCTGCTGCCTTCTCCAATTGCCAGCATACCCAGCTGCCCTCCTGCCACCTTGGTGCTCTGCCCCAGGGGCAAGCCATCCATTCCTAGGCAGTCCCAGGGGGTGGGAAGATGGCAGAGATGTGCAGGGGTGCTGGAGCTTACCACCCTCTCCTTCAGCAGGGGGGAAGTGGGGGTGAGCTGCCAGCAGGTCGCACAGCCCCTGAGCTGTGGGGGACTCCAGTGCTTTTCTTCATGGCAGTGGGGCTGCCCACTGGCACCTGGCAGCTCAGGGGCTATGCGATGCAGTGGCAGCCCATGTAGGCAGGCTCAACTGAAGGGGAAAAAAAAGCAGTGAAGAGCCTGATCTTTTCTTTTTTTTTCTCCTGGAGCCTGCCTACCTGCCTGAGCTGTGTGGGGCCCTGGTGCTTCCCTCCACAGCTGCACGGGAGCCAGTGCTTTCCTCTGTGGCTATGGCACCCCCCGGGACCACCTGGGCCAGGTGCCAATAGATGGGTTCTGCCTGGGGGGGCACCACCGCTGCCATGAAGGGAAGCACTCACCCCCTGTCACAGCCACAGAGTGAAGCACCAGCCCTACGCACAGATCAGGGATGACCGCGCCCACTGGCAGCTTGCTCCCCCTCCCCCCTATGACCAGAGAGGCAAGTAAGCTCTAAGGATAGTACCCCCACCCTTGTGTTCAAGCCACAGGGGTTTAGTTCTGTTTAATTCTCCCTAAATTGAAATGGTGGAAACGGTGGGTTTGTAAAAATTCACCGTTTCAATTTAAGGAAAACTATACTAAATTAAACCCCTGTGGCATGTACAAGCACCCCACATGTGCATTGTTGAGCAGTTAATAACTTTGCAGTAGGATAGTACTTGTAAGGCGCATCTACATGTGCCATTAGGGGACAGCAATACATTGTATAAGCTCCTGGGCTCGCATCTGCACTTGCACCCAGATCTCAGCACATTGAACAAGGTCACAGAAGCCTGGCTGCTCTGACCAGGCTCAAAACGCTGTGGACGGGCTGGCTGGGGCACAAGAGTGCATCAATGAAGGGCTAGCTGGCAGGCAGCCCCCCACACTGAAGCACTTTTGCCCCAGCCAGCCGGTCAGCATCTACACAGGCGCTGCTGTGAATGAAAAAACTCTGCAGCAGAGTAGTACTTGTAGTACTTGTATTTATAAGTAGTACCATGCTGCAACCTTTTGTTAGTTTTGTGCTCTCTAATAAGGGCTTGTGTAGATGCTGAGATGTTTATTGTGTAGTTAATTAGTCAGAAAATATGTTTATGTAGAACCCAGCCTTGTCAGCATTATTTTGTATTAATGGTGTTTGGAGAGAAAAAGCAACAAAAATATATTTGCAAACCAATTTCAAACTATACAGTTGTTTGAGAATGATGCACTTCCATTCAGTGCTTCAGTATTAAACTGAATAATGCAGAAATAGCCCCCTAGCATTAATAAAGCTTCTAGTTTCTTTTTATCTAGTGAAAAATAAGTACTGTGTTATCTGAGAAGACGCAGCACACCAGCTGCACCCCTTTTTAAAAATCCTAAATCCATCCATAAGTGGAGCCATCTTGGAAGGGTGGATCCAAGAACCAAGGACAGGGTCCTATGTGTAAGATTTCCTTTGGCAGGCTGATATTTGTAGCTAGCTGATGTCCAGCTATTTAGATATCTCCATGACTATATTAGGGTTCCTTAATTCTGAATGTCATCTGAATTGGCTTCCACCTTCATATTATTAACACAGGTTAGAACATGGTCAAGCAGCAGTGGTGCTTTCTGAAATAACAGCAAATTTTATAACGCAGTTATTTCATAATGAATTTGTTAGTGTAATTTTATTATAGCAAAAAAAAAAAAAGAGTGAGCCCACATTCAGTGCTGAAAATTTGTTCCAGTCAGACTGCCATATATGGACTGACCTTGAAAAGAACTTTAAATACAATCTTACAGCAAGCATTACTCTTTCCCAGCTGTCTGATAACTTACAGAAGAAATCTGGAGGCAAAAGTTACAGGTCCATTGCTAACATCTTTTAAAATGATTTTTAACTGTGAATAGCTGTTATTTAATGAGGTGTATTAGGACCTCTACTGGTGGATGTACACATATGCATTAAAAATGACATCCTTTTACTTCAGAGAAAAAATGCATTTATTTCCTCTTAGAAAAGCAACGTAACTGGAGGTGGAGTGGGGGTGGAATACATGATTAAGATAATGGTCATTCATTTGATGTGCCAAATAAGTATTGTCCCAGGATTTTTTTAAAATGTTCCCTATTATGTCAGTCACATTTCTACAAGGTGAGCCTTATCAGCTACGTCTTATCCATGTATAGACTGCTTCAGAGTTGTCTTGATAGAAATACCCACTATATCCACCGGATACACAGTGATTATCATACCCATTTTATGGTCAGACTTCCTTCACTTCCTTTGTTTGGGACTTTTGTTTTGTAGGCCCCTGGATTTCCTATTAAAATGTTGGTTAGACAAATACCTTATAATGAAGTGGAATACTTTACAGTCTACTACCAGGACTCCTTTAGGTTTTTTTGCATCATTTTGGGATGGAGCCACCCCAGAAATGTCATTTGAATCAAGGTGTCCAAGCCACATTCACCCTTCTCACCTTAAGTTTCTTTGACCATCCTCTGCTACACATTTCAGGTTCCCTGCTTTTTGTACCTTATACCTGCTATCCTGAGTAAAATTACAATTGACTGAAATCCTGCTCTCTGCGTCATTGTACTAGTGACTGAGATTCAAAGTCATTTTCTTCCTTTCATGCAAACAAAGCAGGTTCCCTCTGCTCCCTGGGCTATCCATGAGACTCCTAAGGCAAGCAGCTCTGGGGTTCAGGACAGGAAGTCTCCCTGGGGCTGTCCCAACCTGGGAAGCCTGGGCTGGGGTGGAGGGAAGCCCCTGAAGGTGGGGTTCCCTTGTGCCCCATAATGGGCTGCATGGGCATTCACCCAGCCCAGAGGCCTTCTTCTCTATCCCTCTGTGGCAGTGGCTGAAGCAATCAGGAGCTGGGAAGGAGGAAGGGAGGAATTACCTTTGGCTCCCCAGGGCTGCCTGGCCTGGGAAACCCAGGCTAGAGGAAACCTCCTAAGGAGGATGTTCCCCCAGCGTGGGCCAGCACCTGGACAGGGAGCTCTTTAAACCCCTGTGGTGGGGGCAGCAGAAAGCTGAGGAATGGCAATGGCTGGGCTGGCAATGGCCAGTAGGCTGGGAGACGTGCCTTAGCGCCCCTTGATTACTGCTGTGGGTCAGTGCAGGCCTTCCCCTGCCTTTCCCAGTTGAAAACTGAACGTTATTTCAGCTGGTTATCAGTTCAACCTATGCAACTTAGAGCAAGCCACCTAGATTGAATTGATTCTGCCTTGGACTTTTTGACTATCTGTACTTAGCCATAATGGTGAATTAAACATTGCAAATTTTTGACCACATCCCATGAAAGCATTTTAAAATGCTGCCTGTTATCATTTACCTGCATGACTATTTTCTAGGCATTTTTCAGTTCAGATAAAGATTAGGAGTTTGGCCCATCATAAGTTAAAATCCAGTAATTTGAAATAAGAAGGAAACCCTCACTGTAAGGAGTATATTCTGAATCCTAATACTATGTCCAAGTAATTTGACTACTAATGAAGTCAATTATGTCACTATATTTTGCATTGCAAGATATTACTTATCTTGCAGTAATGCTTCAGTGTACCAAGAATGGAATAGACATGGAAGAGAGCCAAAGAGATCCCAGTTAGAACTAGGAATGAAAATGTTTGAGATATCAACATTTTTCCCATCCTGAATTAAGATAAAAAGTCAATTGCCACCCCACTAATCTTAGAAAGGCTTCCCTTCAGCAAGGACACTCCTTCAGAGAGATAGATCGCATGTTTGAAAGAGCCACCTGGATATCACATGAAGAATTGCTGCAGTATAGAAGAAACCCCCCCACAAATCGCACACAGTTGGTTATGACATATAACCCCTCCCTCAAACCCATATGGAAAATCCTTGAACAATTGCAACCCATACTAAAAAGAGACCCTACTCTTAAAGAGATCTTCCCAGAGCCACCCATCCTAGCCTTCAAACAAGCACCAAACCATGCTAACCTCATCACCAGAAGCAAACTTCCTCAGGCTGAGAACACACCGAATGGATCCAGACCATGCCATGACAAGAAATGCAAAACCTGCTAACACACCTCCACCACCTCCAAAATTACTACACCCCACAACAGAGCCATCAGCATTCCTGGATCTTACAGCTGCACCTCTAGAAATGTAATGTATCTCATTCAATGCACCAAATGCCCTGATGGAAAATACATAGGAGAGACCAAACAACAACTGCGCACCAGAATGAATGCACAACGGAAATCTGTCAAAGACAGGAATACCCAATTACCAATGGGGGCACATTTCTCACAAGAAAGCCACTCTCTCTCCAATCTCTCAGTCCTGATCCTCAAAGGAAACTAACAACACACTTCCCAGAGACGAGCCTATGAACTCCACTTCATCAACCTCCTGGATACTAAAAATCATGGACTAAATATAGACATTGGATTTATGACACATTATAACCTGCCTCACATCTAACTTCCCAGGTACCTCTCCACTGTTCATCCTTCTTCTCCCCTCCCCCATCCCCAAGCTTGTCTCTCACCCACTGACTCCTCAATCTACATCTTCACTGACTACCTGTCTTGTATGCACACCAGCCCAGCCTCTGGCTTCTTTACTTTTCATTCCATCCAGGAAGAGCACACACCAACTGCTGAAAATTTCTCAGCCTAACCGAGGTTTTTGGAACCTGAAAGTTTGCTTAAATTTTTTTTCCAACTATTTAAGTTGGTCTAATAAAAGATATCAGATTCATCCTGTAACTGTTTTATTTTTTTTTTCTACATAACTGCCACGCGGCACTCTCACAATTATGTAACCTTGAAGTCTTGACTGTTAATCAAAATGAACGCTTTGTACTTTTCTCCGCTGGCATTAAGCTACACATGCGCATTCTGTAAATTTCATTTCTTATCTAAAAGTGTCATTTTTGCAGAAACGAAACTTATGTAGAAAATACCTAGTAACTACTGTGTAAAAGAAACTATCCTATCCCTGTATGCTTAGCTTATATCATAGTTAGTGTCACAGAGGCAGTCCAACCAACATCTATAAAAGAGGCAAAGAGGCAGGAAGTAACAGAGATGACAACTGGACGATCCTGTAGGCCTGATCACCCTGCAGCCAGTTCTCAGCCTCCCTGCCTGGGCGTATCCCAGCGAAAATCAAGGCCTCGAAAATCCGACAATCGACAACGATTCACCGTATTACAGTTTTGTATTCATCATCCCATTTATGAGCTGTTGACCAGTTCTGGGACTTAAGGAGCAGGCAGCCGCACCTAGCATTGGACTGGTTCCAGTGTTGGAAAGCAAGGGCTAGCTCTGGAACCCTGTGAACCAACAGACCCCCTTTGTATCCGGCATACTGTAACTGAAGAAACATCGGAGACTCCACTTCTCGACTGCCTCTCTTCATAGCTTAGACAGCATATCTATGCTCTCTATACTTATATTTACTGCAACTTCGTTCCAGCTGGCCTCCCCTCTTATTCATAAGAGGGTGAGGCCAGGTGAGTGAATAAAACAAATTTTTACTTCACCTTATATCTACTCTGTAATAACTTCTACTACTAACATCCCATCTCAATGAGCCGTTGACGAGCTCTGGGACTTAAGGAGCCAGCAGCCGCACCTAGCATTGGACTAGTTCCAGTGTTGGAAAGCAAGGGCTAGCTCCGGAACCCCATGAACCAGCGGACATCCTATAGACTTATTACAAAGAAAACTAACAACTTACTCTAAGTCATCTACTTGCGCCAGCTTGGCAAACCTCGAGGGTGGTTATAAAGCTACCTCCAATCCTGCCTCACAAGCCACGCGCTCACCCGCTCTGCAAAGTCCGTGGCTCCCCAAGCGGTGCCGGAATCGCAAGCCCGGCATTCTGCCACGCATCCAAAGAACCTTGTCTGATAAAAAGTCAAGAATTTTTGTGAACTGAAAATATGAAAAACTTGGCTCAAGTCACTCAATATATTTTGTTTCAATAATTTTGATACGTTTATTGTTATGTGACCATTTCATTTAAGAAAAACTTACTTCAACTAGCTTATATAAGTATTTGCTTCCAGTCACAAATACAATGTCATTATTTTTCACTCTATCCTTATTATCAGTGCAGTTAACAATCACACCTCTGAGCTGACTGGTCCCCTTAAACAGGTACCAAATACACCTGATTGTCCCATGAGTTACACCATACCAGTGTGAGAGCTTTCTTCTCTGCCACTCTTGCCAACTTGACACAGTTGTCCTGTGCCTAATGATTTTGCTAGGACTAATAATGCGAATATTCTGGCCCCTAATTTATTATATAAGGGTTACATACCATTTATTTATCACAGCTAATTAAGGAACACGTGAGGTAAACTCATGACAAGAAACCTGGTTATACAACAGTCACATGGTCGTGAAATAAAGAAGGCTTATGCTTGTAGACTATTGATAATAGGAAATGTTTCCTTTTTGCAACAGTATGTAAAGTTTTCATGTGTTTGGTAGAAAAGTTTGCACCACCTTTACTTTAGTCACCACCAGATGGCAGTAAGAACATTTTATTTTTTTGCAAATTACTATTAGAAACCTACATATGTGTGGTTCTGAGTGCGATGGTCAAAAACCAGCTGGCTGATGATGGAATGTTTACCATCCTTCAAATGTCAAACACAAACCACAAGCACAGTCTAGTAGTGGGAAAGAATGCAGCCTATACTGTCACTACAGCTACAAACTGTAGTTATAAAAACAAAAGATAAAATAGCCAGTGTTAATATTAGTAAATCAGGGAGGGAGGATGGGTTAAAGGCCTACTTCTCTTTAAATGACATTGGCATAAGAGAATATTTTAAATGGCTTTACTTTCCCAAAAGCAAACAGTTTAAAAATGATGTTTAATGCTCTACTTTTCATACACTAGCATGATGCTTCTTGTGTCTGTGGTGTGTTTAAACGGCATGTCTAAATCCCCAAAACGGAACCCAAGCTGTCAAATACTTTTTTACCTGAAATAATTTAACATCAGTAATGGAAATGTTTCTGTCACATATGTCATACCTTACATTATACCCTGCTGGGCTGGATTGTCACAGGCTGGGAATCATAAAAGCTCTGTTGAAGCTAAATGTATATAGCGAATGAACTGACCCATTGATTGTATCCTCAGTCAAACCAAACCAAAACAAAATCTTTGCTTCTTCATAGGTAAGGTTGTTCTGTGACAATTTCACCAAAACGATCACGAAAAGTCAAGAAAATTGACTTGCTTTCACATTAATTCCATTCAAACACAACATTGTCCAAATATATGTGGACTCTTCACAAACAAATTTCCAACCATCGCTGTGTGCACATTTAAAATGCCTGCAAATTATGCTCAAATGCACAGCCCTCACTTTGCCCATGGTGAGATTAATGTATGCAGCTAGATTTTCAACTGGTGGAAAAGGTCCACTGTAGTTCATGATATGGCTACAACATATGACATATTGCACCAGTTTTTCCCATATCTATGGCTGTAGACCTAAGCCTAATGTTGTAATATCTACAGCAGTACATGCATTAGCAGAAGAAATACCTTATAAAAGTGTGTGCACTATGTTTCTACATCACAGTGTGGTCTCCTAGGGCAAATTGTGGCATGATAATACCTCAAAAATGCATGTATTTTCCTTCTTTGCTTGATTCTCTTAATTTCCTTCTCATTTGATTATTGCTTTTGTAAAAATAATCCTTCGATTTAGTTATCACATGCTACTCTGTGATTTTCTGCTTGTTAGGCTAAGTACAAACAATCAAAAATCCCAAGGCTAAATCCATTCAATATTTACAGACTTATCTAAGATGTGTAGATTGAATTGATAAGCAAGTGAACAGACATTGACTTTTGATTCTGGGAATGCAGCCACATGCCTGAAGTGGCTCAGGCCAGTAGCCAGGGGGTGCTAGAGCATAACCTACTGCTTGGCTGAAACAGTTTGGGCCAACGCTAGCTGGTCCACCCTGGGGGGCTTGCAGGGGAGGTGCAAAGTATCCTAGAATGCTGGGGAACTGTAAGTTAACTTGAAACTGGAGGGAATTGGGGGCAAAAGTTCAATACACTGATTTAAACTAAATCAATTCAGTCTGATACTACATCTATCCAGGTTAATCTTAAACTGGTTTTGGCCATTCTGAAAGCAGTTTATGTGTGCTGAACTTCTGTTGTGTTACAGATGTGAACCAGTTTCCAATCACTTAAACTGGTTATGTGTAACTTCTGTCCCTAGCCTTAATGTTTTCAATGTATAAAGTTTTTGGGATAAAGTTTTTAAGAGAAGCTATATGAAATAAAGTGGCAGTCTATTTATGGTTTATACAAAACAGTTCTGGTATAGTAAAGAGTTTATCTTGCGAGTAAAACTGCAAGATGAGGATTATTCAGTTTGTGAGGTAAATTGTGCTGCCTCCTCTACATCTCTAGATATAGGACACATTCAGTTATATTTAAATGTCTAAATTATGTGTGTGTTGTTTTACTGTGTGTGCAATAACTGTTCAGGTTTAGTGGTGCTCAACCTTCCAGGTCCCCAGGCTGGATCCAGCACAGGATTGGTACACATGGTCCATCCGTGTACTAGCCTAACCCCATGCACTCAATCTGGCCTCATGCTGGCATGAGTCCATACATAAAGCCTTATCATCTGGCCTGTGGCTCTTCCCACAGGTCTGGAAATTTGGCAATGAGAGAGAAGCAATTAATGCTGTCACTTCTCCCCTGCTGCCATATTTTTGGAGCTCCACTGAATGGATTACATTGCCTTCTTGGATTGACCTGCCCTGTTGAGCACCACTGTTGAAGTTCATCATGTATTACCTACAGTTGCCCTCTAGTAAAGTGTACCTACCAGGCATATGAAGATCATGCAGTAGGAAAATGCTAATTTCCTCAAAAGATCACTTTTTGCTCTTTTTCTCCAATTTTCCTCCAGCATAGTTCTAGCTAAATCAATGAATAGACCTAAAGCCAGGCAGTCTCAAGTCAATCTGTGCATGAGACGCAACATTTTTACCCCTAGTGGAAGGCTGGAGCAAGAACTCTATAGTTCCAAAGATCTTTATTTTCTGCACTTGTAAATTAAACTGAAGTGAGAATAGTATGCAGAATTTCAACTCAGAAAAGCTGATTGAATCAGTCTCTTGTTTTCACAGAAAATGAAATATATTTCATATATAATATCTAGCTAGCAAAAGTTTGTCCAAAAGAGATTGAGCAACTGTAAAAGGACGTGGTGATTATCTCAAAACTCTACATCTCCAGTCATTTTTTGTGGTCTATTTTTATAGACATCTCTGAAGTCAGCACTCAGACAAAGTTCTCTAGAGATTAATGGCAGAGGGAGGCTTAGCTAGCTATCCAAACTATGGAAATGTAATAGTGCAGTGTAGTCATCCCAGTGAATTGATAAGGTGCTGTGCAAAGTGCTCTTTCGTCTTTTGGCAGCCTAGGCTACCAGTGCATTTGGAAGATGCCACAGGAATTCAGCCCAGTATAAATATCTGCCATAAAACGTCTCCTAATAACGTCAAAGCAAACTTACAGGAAGGTCTCATTTCCTTTGAGTAAACACTGAAGAAAAACCAGTTTTATTAGCTAATCATTGTATTAAACATTTTTTTCCAAAATATTTACACCATCATTCATTTTTAAAAAAGTTGGAAGGACTGCTGATTGTTCAGCCCTTTTACCTGGGAAGTTCTGTACTTCATTAACAATAACTGATGTAGGACTATACATTATAGGTTCAGCAGTTTAGGTTGGTTATGCCACCTCCACACACATATAACATGAGATGGCATGTACAGCTAAAACGTGGAGCCATCCTGCTGCTTTTCTCATTCAAGCAAAGGTCAGGGTTTGTTTGTTTGTTTTCCTTTTTTTTTAAAGATGTCTGAGCACCTAGAAGCATCCAGTAGGGTTTTGAAAAGCATTGAGGTTCCTAACTCCAACTGATCCAAGTGTTGGTTATTTGGATAGTTTTGAAAATTCTACTAGGCACCTATTTATATCTATGGGCACTTGTACACATGACGCCATTAACATGTACATGTGATGAGAATGTCACTATGTATGGCTTAATGGCATCACAGTGTACATGATCAAGAGTTTGGGGGGTTTTAAGTGATTTTGCATCATTGCAAACTAAACTGCATCCAACTCTTCCCCAACCCCAAGCTGGCTAAGGCAGCATCCGGCCTGCTGGCAGCCGACGCAGGTGGCCCTGGTGGGTACTACCACCATAGAGGGAAGGACTGGGGCCCCCAATAGCTCATGGGCCACTCAGCCCCTCCGGCAGCTCCCCCTCCTCCCTAACTATGGGCAGGCTCCAAACAAAAGAAACAAAAAAGGAATGGGCCACTCTTCATAATGTGATGGAAAAATTGAAATGGTGGGTTTCAATTAAAAACCCACTATTTCAATTTACGGAACATAGACTGCAGCCTTGTGAATTAAACCCCCATCACATGTAGATGCCTTTGAAAATCTTACCCTGTGATTGCCTAGAAATGTGTGCTCCAGAGGTGTAACTGGGCCAATATGCTGAGTGTTGATGGTGGTAAATGGGCCAGCAGTTGCACCTGAGCTGCCAGCAGCTACTATTTTTGGCACCCCCCAAGTCAGTGCTAGTAGTCTGGCTGCCCCTCTTGGTTATGCTACTGACATGCTATATACTACTCTTACAGGGTTTCATCTTCAAATGTTTTGTGTGTGGAACATGGGGAAGTTCAACATTCAGGAGGACTAAGGGAAGAACTAGCCTGCCAGCTGTGGTACAGTCATTTCTTTTTTCTAAGTCTTAAAAGCCATCCTGTTTCCTGTGGCCATCAGTCAAACAAATAATAAGTGCTCCCTCTCTTTTTACTCTCTCTATTATTTGCTCTCTCAAATGGTGTATGATTGTTGTGAACTGGTGAATCTTATTTTGAGGGGAAAAAATAAAATTCCATTAAAAAAATTGTTGACAGAAATATTGGTTTTGAATAAAACATTTTTGCTACAAACCACTAACATTTTTTCATGGGCAAAAAAGCCCTTTCTAATTATTTTTAATTATTATTGTTTTAAGAAAACTGCCAGCTTCTTTTCATGACATGATGATGATCTCTGAGGTATATATTAATACTATATAGCCCTATTAAAGTGAAAGGATTTACACAAAATCTTAGATTTGCTATCTAAAAAAAATCACATTACAGAGTTATTAGTTAATGCTTTTGTAGTGTTGAGTGGAAGCCTTTTCAAATGACACCTCTTTATATTCATGGATCTATAGACAAGACCCCAAATGTATGTAACTAAAATATATGGTCTTTCCATTTGTTCCAGTTTCTCTCCTTCTTGCTGTTTCAGGATCTTCATCTCACCCATGGCTGCTTTAAATTCCTGTCCTCCTCCAATTTAAAATGTCCCTGCCAGCTCTCCATCCAGAATCTGATTATAATTCTATTATTTTTTCTTCAACTGTTTTTAATACTGTAAGGAATTGTCTCTAGGGTATAGCTGAGTGCTACTGCCTTCACCGTCTAAGCTAGGGTCAGAAGTTACACATAAACAAGTATGTGATCAGAAACCAGCTCAAATCTGTAATGTAGCAGAAGTTCAATGCACATAAGCCACTTTCAAAATGGCTAAAACCAGTTTAAGATAAACTTGGATGGATGTAGTTTGAAACTTAACTGATTTAGGTTAAAATGGTTTATTAAACTTCTGTCCTGAATCTTCCCCCAGATTCAAGTTGTCACAGTCCCCCACCACCCAAGATGCTTTGCACCTCCCCTGCAACCCCCCCACTTCATAGGGTAGGTGGGGTAGCTTTGGCCCAAGCTGTCTGCTCCAGCTGAGCAGGAAAACATGCTTTAGCACCCCCTGGTTTCTGGCCTGGGCCAGTGCAGACATGTGGCTGCATTTCTAGAACCAGAAGTGAATGTCTGTTCACTTGCTTATTGGTTCAGTTTATGCAACTTAAAGAAACTTGAAAAGATTGAATCGATTCAGACTCAGACTTTTTGACTGTTTTGGCCTAGCTCTAATGGACAGAATCAGATCTGTATCAATGCCTACCATAGGGATCCAGTGTTCCTTTTTGAATGAAGATTTATTCAGTGAAGGGACACTACTTTTGACTACAGCAGTAATTCTTAACCAGAGGTGCTGTGGCACCCTGAATTGCCTTGGGACCCTTTTAAGAGTGATATAGGCTGCACCACAATATTAGTGCTGTTAGCTGTGCAAATACCTACACATGATTCACTAGATAAACCCAGAGAAATTACAAATAGGAATCCATAATGTCAAAACCATTCTGACTTGCTGTGGTCTTGTTGAATTTTTTGCATTGGAAGAAATGCTCTTTTGTAAAAAAAATGAGTGAAATTAATTTCTCAAGTTGAATGCCACTAAGTGCTGAAAAGTTATAGAAAGTGTCTAAAAAGGTTGAGAACTCCTTTCTCAACTTGTTTACAATGGGCCATGCCCACAATGGCTCACATGGGCCTCATCTAGACATGTATGGACTTTTGGTTCCCCAGGGCCAAGTAGCGGCAGTGCACCATCCACCACCACTTCTTGTCCTCAGATAATACCCGTCTCATGTGCGTTTTGGTGTTAGAAATATTATTAGGAATGCATAATGAATAGAGTGTTGTTAGAACTGCACAGTTTGCATCTCGTACCTGATAAGAAGAAACACTGCCAAGGACATTTCTCCCCCCTCTTGGCCATTGCTAGCTTTTCTAATGCTAAATCCCAGCCTCCCCCTAGTCTTTCTCATGCAGATTATAGAAGCTGGAATTCAACTGACTGTGTCCTTGAAAGGGGGGGGGATTTCAACTCTTAGTAACCTAGAGAGCTTTCTGAGCGTGCGTAATTAGCTGATGCATATATGCCTATCCGCCCCACATACTTAAGCAGTTAATTATAATATACATGTGACGGATGAAGTGACGTAATCACATGTATGTTTGTATGAACTGGAAATGAGTTGTAAGAGTTCCTGTTTCTGCACACGTGCCCAGGAGGGAGAGCATATAGTGCTTGCTGCGGGTTTCCTCGGGGGCGGAGCAATTTGAGATTTCCTGTCTCTGCTCTGACCCTATTTGCAAATACACCTTTTGTGCTGCTAATAGTGTGTGCCTGAGAATTATTTGCGAGTCTCCAAAAGAAACGAACCGCAATATTTTGCCATCATTGGGGTGCAGCAAGATGCCCCGGCACTGTGCTAGCCCCAGCAGCCTTACCTGGGGTTCTGGGGGGCCTCCCGGAGCCACAGCCACAGTGATCCTGTTGGGCAGAGCCTGACCAGCAGCTGCAGTATGGCTCCGAATGGGTCAGCTCCACTTTTATCATCATATGCTGCCCAAACATGTGCTGATTCAGGGGTTTTTTCTGCAGTTTTTTTGATCCCTGGATATCCAGGAGTAAAATAAAACCACAGGAAAAAAAAAGGAGCAGTGCACACTCAGGTGTCATGCTCTTGTTGCACAGAGGACTCCAGAATATGCGGTATGTGGTACTGCAAACATGCAGTGCCATATACCTCATGACTGCTCTCGTCTGGATGCATGCATGGAGTCCAATGGATTATAAACTGCAGAGTCTAAAATTGAAATGAGACCCCTTTTGAAATTTATAATTCCCACACCTCAAACCTTCACCTTTTTAAATTTATGATTACCTCAAATCTTTTCTCTTCATATTTCACATGGTACTTCTCTCAGTTTTCCTTATCTGCCTGGAAATGATCACAGAATTCTCAAAGTGTGTTTTTTCAAAAAGATACTTTTTGTTTTTTTCCCCAATATCTTTTTCCTTTTGGCATCTTACATCTTACAAGCAGTTTGGCCTAAAAACTCCAAGGCTAGGGACAGACATTACACATAAACTGGTTTAAGTGATCAGAAACTGGTTTAAACCTGTAACAGAACAGATGTTTAGTACACATAAACCAGCTTGAAAATGGCTGAAATCTGTTTGAGATAAACCTGGTTGAATGTAGTATCAGACTTAACTGATTTGAGTCAAACTTGTTTTTGCAATGTCTGTCCCAGACCCCTTGCTGATTTAAGATAAACCAGGCACCCCCAGCATCCCACCATGCTCTCTGGGCTGGGCAGCGCTCTCTGCTGCACAGCAGGGCTGGCCTCTTCCTTCTGCTCCCTGGCTGCAGCTCCCAGGCTGCTCACTCCCCTCCCCCTCACCACTCCCTGCTAAGCAGGAATTCCCCTCTCCCCTCTGCCTTGGGAGAGGTGTCTGTGTATTAGCTAGCAGACTACATGCTGGCTATGATCCATGCTCAATCAACAGGTAGAATCAAGAGGAAGAATCAACAGGTAGCTGGCAATATCCCCCTGTTGCTTTCTTAATGGAGTGATAAACGCTGACTTAGAGGTGATAAACACTGAGTTAGGGGTGTTATCAATTCCCTGCTGGGCTAATCAGAGTGTCCTGCTGGAGCCTGGCCACGCCTCCCTTAGATCAGTACTGTGCAAGTAAAGGGAGGGCTGCTCTAGCACCCCCTGGCTTCTAGCCTGAGCCACGACAGGCATGTGCCTGCATTTCTGGGGTATTTGTCTGGTTACAAAATTGATTTAACCTAGTCAAGTTAGACTGATCTGCAAAGATTGAATCAATTCAATCTCAGGCTTTTTGAAGGTCCTTACCTCATCTCTTAGTGCATGTATTCATTTTGTGTATGCAGAAAATCCTTCACTATAGAAGTAGAGGTTTGCCACTGAGGTTCCTTTAAACCAGAGGTTGTCAATCTTTTAGGAGTGGTGGGCTGAATTAATGCAGCTCAGTCTAAAAGGTCAGATAAAATCACTTGGGAAACTGGATCCAGCCCACAGGCCATAGGTTGATAACCCCTACTTTAAAGCTATATTTCATTTCAAATTTTTAGATGGCGATTAACTGACTGGGGCTTCTCCTGTTTTAAATCCTTTCCACCAGAAAAAACAAAAAAATCCCAAAACCTAGGGATTCCATCCCCGCTCTGGCTCCTATCTGCTAAGTATAATGCCTGCAACTGCACACAAGAATCCAAAAAGCCCAGATCCAAATTTCTCCATAGCAGAAACAGGCTCTTAATGGCACTGTATAGCATTTAACCAAGGTTGCTCAATATTGTTTAAACCAAGGCTGTCCAGCTAGTAGCCTACAAGCAACAAGCAGCCTGAAAGGGGCCAGCATGCAGCCCGTGAACACTTAAAATGCAGCCCATGGGCCATGGTGGCTGCTGCATGCTGCACTGGGGGAGGCCTTGGAGGTCCATGCATTGTCTGGGCAGCCCACAAGAAGTCACCCCCCAATACACACACCAAGTTAATCACACTGTGTAATCCAGCTCTTTGGCAACTTCCTCCTGCTCCTCCTCTCCCCCCCCCCGCCCTCCTCCTACGATTCACTAATGTGCTGTCCACACAGTCCTCCTGGCACTTGCTGGAAGAATGTTTCTGGTTTTGCACAAATTTGGTGTTAGGGTTCATATTAGGATTGTTTATGTAACCCCCTTCACTTGTGGTTTCCATAGTTTTTAAAGGTTTCTTATGGATGTCTAATGGAAAGCCACCTTTGAAATTCACTTAGCAACCTTATCTTGTTTTGTTTAAATGCAATTCTCTCTAAACCCTGAATTGACTGATAACTATGTTTTCTTTTGCTGTTCTCTGTGTCTCTACAGCTCTTTAAACAAACTGGGGTCAAAGGATTGTGCCAGTGTGATGTTTCAAAACATAAAATACATCAAGGCTGCCTTTCACATCATGCTTGGGCATTTCTACTGTGAACACACGCAAGAAGTGGCTCCTCTGAAACTGTTTGTGTTTGTTCCATGCAAGAATCATTATTCAGTCCTACCAATCAAATGACTTTATACTCCAGTGAGCAGAGAGAGGTAGTTAGCTGTGTTAGCCTGAAGTTAGGCTGAAAGCAGAGTAAATTTGCACTTAATAGAAAACTAACTCAGACATGTATATAGGAAAAGCTTTTGTGAATTCAAGCTTACTTCATCAGATGCTGTCATTAACAGTGACATAAAACAGTAATTTATTTTTGTGGCAAAAAAAAACAAAGCCAAATTATTTCAGGTCTTTTACCAGTGGTTTCCAGTGGTTTCAGTTTGCATAGTTTTTCACCCTAATATAGTGAATGTGAATTTTTCTCCTTCCCTGGGCATGAATAACCCATGCTGGGAGATGACAAGTCTTGTATGAATTTCTCTATTGATAATTTAACTGTAATGGAAGAAATGAAAAAGAAATAATAACTTTTAGTTCAAAGATTTCCTGAGAACTGTAGGCAAGAGTTATGTTTGTACATACCCCCTCTACTACAGGGCCCCAATGGCATTTTCTGGCTCCAGGGCAGCATTGGTGGTGTAAGAAACATACATGTCAACCCAGCCTCAGAACACATGAGTTTTATGCCAACCTCTTCATGAGTCTAAGAAGAATCTGTAGGTGAAGTGCATATAGAATTATGGGTGGGATGGGGGGAAGGGGTGAACATCACAGCATCAAAACTAACTTCTTTCACTGGCATGGGCTCTCCCCTGCATGGAGTTATAGATGGTGTTATACTAGACCAGGGGTGAGCAAAAGAGTGCCTGCAGGCCAGATCTGGCCCACTAACAGATTCAGTTTGTCTCATGGGTGGACAGCAGCCAACTCATTGGATCTGGCCCACAGGCAGCTAGTGGCTCCACCTGCTGTGTGGTACCAGGCAGGCAGGACTGCTTCCGCCCAGCTGCATCAGCCCTTGATGCAGCGGCTTCACCTGTAAACCCAGGCCGGGCTTCTGCTACAGTGGATGGGAGCAGTGTCAAGTTGTGGTTTCCACCAGCAGGATGAGGAGCCCCAATGTAGAACCTGCCAGCAACATCCACAGCTGATGCCACCACCCTCCCAGCACAGTGGAAGCGTCCGCCTCGAGACCCAACCTGGAACCTGTCAGCAGCATCATTCATGGACCCAGGCAGGAGTTGCTGCTGTGGGAGGTGGGCAACATTATCAGCTGTGACTTGCCAGTAGGTTCTGCATTGTGGCTCCAGAATCTGCTGGCTTTTCCTGCAGCTGATGTTGCTGCTTGCCTGCCATGGTGAAAGTCCATATCTACAGTTGAGCTTTGGGGCCCCTAGCATGCTACAGTTCTAGCCAGGTTCTGAAGGGAGGGAGGAGAGGAAGAGATAAAGAAAAGACAGATGGAGAGAGAGAAGATAGAGAGATGAAGAGAAGAGAACAGAAGAGAAGAGATAAATGTGGCCCTTGGCAGGTCCCCAAAACTCGTGAAGTGGTCCTCCAGCCAAAGTAATTGCCCACCCCTGTACTAGTATGACTCTGTAACTTATAAATAACCTTATTGATAGAGATTTGAGATAATGATGAGGAGAATGGGGATGAGTTAGCATAGATAATCTGGGTTTAAGGGCCTCAGTATGTCTTGGCTACTGGGTGCATATTCATAGCAGCATGACTTAATCATGCAGCAGCAGTGCAATGGGGAGCTAAGTACTGAGTGCATCTTGATGAAATCATAAAACGTGACTGTGGAAGAGCCCCGACCCCAGGCAGCCCTGGGACTCACTGGGTGGGACGGAGCACACCCGGCCGGAGCCGGCAGCGCGGGAACGCCGGGCGTGAGAGGCGCATCACAGCTGGAGCTGGCGCGATAGCCCGGGAGATAAGCCCGGTGGCACGCACTTTAATTAACCCTTCCAGGTGCCGCGAGGACCCGGCAGGTTCAAAAGCGGCGCTGGTGCGGTGCGTCGGAGGCCGGAAGCAGCCAGAGGAGGAGGAGCTTCCCGGCGGGGAAGCAGCAGCGAGGTGGACGGCAGGAGGAAAGCCGGCCCAAACCTTTTGGAGCAGGGTAGGGCCCTGCGGGGCAAACTATGATGGATGAAGGGCCCTCAGGGCCACTGATGGGGTGGTGGAGGCTGGGAGCGGGGAAGCCCCCCCACCACAGTCACTGCCAGTGCAGCCCTTGGCCAGAGGCAGCAGAGGCAGGCTGAACCAGAGAGGACTGTCGGTAGACAGGCCCCTGGCAGGAACGGCTGGCCCTGGCTATACCTAGGGGACCCCGCTGAGACTTACCGAGTGACCCGGGGGTCACTAAGGAGGACTCGCGGGTGGTAAAGAGAGAGACCCGACCCTGGCCGGGTTGAGGGGAACACCGTTGGGACTCACCGTGTGGAGGCTCGGGCGAGGGTGTAGGGGAGGCTGGAGCCCTCAAAGACCCCAGATCAGACGAGACCGGAGACCCGTTTCTAGACCCGGACCTGCCAAGGAACAACACTGAACCTATATCATCGAAGTCGTGGCAGGCGGACTTGGCGGGAGCAGGCTGGGAACGTGAGGGACTCCAAAGTGCACAAAGGGGCTGGGCCCCTAGGCGACCACGGGTACATGAGTTGCACCCTTACGGGCGGACCCGTGACAACATGGTGCATTGGCCGGGAAGCGGCGATGGCCAGTGAA
Source organism: Crocodylus siamensis (assembly GCF_052110815.1). Lineage (NCBI taxonomy): Eukaryota > Metazoa > Chordata > Crocodylia > Crocodylidae > Crocodylus > Crocodylus siamensis. The sequence goes on along the minus strand of NC_143398.1, from coordinate 123,923,673 downwards.
GCACGCGGCAGCGCCACGATGGACCAGCAGGCAGCCGCACCTATGGGTGACCCCATGCAGCAGCTGCTGGGTGTGGTCGTGCAGCTGTTGCAGCAAGAGCAGCAACAGTTGGCGAGGCAGGCCACCTGGCAGGAGCATTGGGTGCAACAGCAGATGGGAGCAGCCCGGGGGAAGGTCGAGTGGCGGATGCCCAAGATGACACCCGACGATGACCCAGAGGCATTTCTGGAAATATTTGAGAGGGCGGCCGTGGCGGCTGGACTAGACAAGGCCAAATGGGCAGGTCAGCTAGGCGTACTGTTGATTGGCCAGGCCCAGGCGGCCCATCGGGCCATGACAAGAAGTGACGCGACAGATTATGACAAGGTGAAGGAGAAGATTCTCCGCCGGCTGGACATCACAGCGGAGCGGCAGCGGCAGGCCTTTCGGGCCAAGAAGCCAGCGGAGGTAAGATCCCCCCGTATATTGTGGCAAACGTTAGCCGATTTGTTAAGTAAGTGGCTCCGTCCAGAGAGCACATCTAAGGAGCAGATACTTGATCTGGTCCTTATGGAACAGTTCATAGATGACCTGGAGGAAGAGACCCAAAAATGGGTACGCTGCCATTGCCCTTCCTTCTCCTGGGAGGCCCTTCAGTGGGCGGAACAGTTTGATACCTCTTGTGGGGAACGGCGAAGGACAGGGGGCCCAAAGACACACGAGCCGGTTACCAGGCGTGGGGCAGACGCTAAGGCCGGAAAAAAAGGGGACGGACAGGGCCTCACCTGTTACATCTGTGGAGGGAGGGGGCACTTCGCAAGGAGTTGCCCGCTGAGTGTGAGAGGGGACCCCACCCGGGGTAAGCCCCTGTCGGAACGGCCCCTACCCTCAGAGGACGTACCAGACGGGGAGGCTATGGACTGCGGGATCGGCAGGCACCATGTGGCCCAAATCCTGTCGCTGCCTCAGGTCTCAGCGTGGGTGGAGGGAGTCCCTATCCAGGCCGTCGTGGACACGGGGTGTACGCAGTCCTTAATCCGGCCCTCGTTGATCCCTTGGGAACGGACACCCCAGTGTGAAGGGGTCCACCTCGAGTGTTTGCACCGGGAAAAAAATTTCATTAGACGGCAGATGCTGACGGTCCGGGTGTGCGGGGTTCAGCGCCAGATGCCGGTCGGGTTGAAAGAAGGCATTCTTTATCCTATGATCCTGGGCCGGGACTGGCCCGAGATCCTAGATATACTGGCAAGCGGACAAGAAGGCCGCGTCGAGCGCAGCGGCCTGGCAGGAGAACGGAGTACAGGACCCCCGGACCTACCAATGTGGGAGCTGATCCAAGCAGAGACATTCCGGAGGGAGCAGGAGATGGACCCGGAGCTGAGAGCGTTCTGGGAGTCGGACCAGCATGAAGACACCCCTCAGGTAAGCCCTATGGGTCGGCCCTGGGGCGCCCCGCGTATTGAGACCGGGGCAGACTGCTGTACAGAGTCAAGCAGGGCAGGCGTGAGGGGGAAGAGATCCCGCAGTTGATAATACCTTGGGCTTTCCGAGAACAGCTTTTGGGGCTGGCCTATGAACACCCTTTGGGGGGCCATCTTGGGAGGGACAAAACTGAAGCCAGATTGACCCGCTGGTGTTTCTGGCCTCACCTCTACGAAGACGTAGAGCAATACTGTCGATCGTGCCCTTCCTGCCAAAGGGTCAACCCCAACCGTCCGCCAAAGGCACCTTTACAGCCGATGCCGGTTATACGGGAAGCCTTCTCCCAGATAGCATTAGATGTGGTGGGACCCCTCCCCAAAAGCATAGGGGGTCACCAGTATATCCTAGTGCTGATTGACTATACAACCCGCTTCCCGGAGGCCTTCCCCTTGAGGGTCGTTATGGCTGTAAAGGTCGCGGAGTCTTTGATGCAATGGGTGGCACGGTTTGGAATTCCCCGGGAGATAGTTACTGATCAGGGGACGAAATTTATGTCGGAAGTTCTTAAAGCTTTTTGCAAAGTGTTGCACATTAAGCATATCTGGACTACGGTTTACCATCCACAAACCAACGGGCTGGTGGAGCGCTTCAATGGGACCCTGAAAAGGATGCTGAGGAGATGCACCCAAGTGGCGCCTCACAGATGGAGCCTCCTGATACTGCCCCTGTTGTTTGCGGTAAGAGATGCACCCCAGGCCTCCCTCGGCCTATCACCCTTCGAGCTCACGTTTGGGCACCGACCACGGAGCCTGCTGGATGTCCAGAGGGAGGAATGGGAGACCGACCCGGAAAGTGGAGACAGAATGAGGGGATATATGCGGGAAATCCGAGACCGCCTGCAAGCAGCCCTAGAAATAGCGCAAGACAATTTAGAAAGAGCCCAAGTACGCCAAATAGAGCTCTACGACAGGGTGGCACGGCCCCGGGAATTAGAGGTAGGCCAGAAAGTCCTGCTGATGCTACCGGACACCTCAAGCAAGTTTGCCACGAAGTGGCAAGGGCCCTTTGTGGTTACCCGGAGGGTAGGGCCGGTGAACTATGAGATCGCGTGCCCCGGGACCCGGAGGGAGCGCCAGATCTTCCATGTAAACTTGCTAAAAGAGTGGAGGGGGCCAGAGGGGCTCTGGGTGGCCCCAAGCACGGAGCCTAGCGAAATCTCGATGGCCCAGCGGAGCCGGCTGGAGGAACTAGTGGATGAATTCCGGGATATCTTCACAGAGCGACCTGGAAGGGCGCGAGGCGTCGAACACCGGATTGTCACCAAGGAGGGGCAGGTAGTAAGAGAGATGGTGACGCATCCCTTACCACAAACGCCCCATGATCAAGAAAGAAATCCAGATGATGCTGGAGTTAGGAATTATAACCCCCTCGCAGAGCCCATGGCGCAGCCCAATTGTGCCAGTAGAGAAGCCGGACGGCAGCCTTCGGTTGTGTATTGATTTCCGAAGGCTGAATGAGATAATGCAATTTGACGCATTCCTGATGCCGCACATCAGTGAGCTAGTAGAGGGCATCGGCCAGGCCAGATATATCTCAACCCTGGACCTATCAAAGAGGTATTGGCAGATCCCGCTGCGAAGGGAAGACCAGAGCAAGATGGCCTTCGGAACACCATGGAGCCTCTTCGAATTTAAACGTATGCCCTTTGGGCTCAACGGAGCTGCCGCCACGTTCCAGAGGCTCATGGATCCTAGCGCCTCATCAACAGTGTGCGGCCGCGTATATAGATGACATCATCGTGTATACCAGTACCTGGGAACACCACCTGCGGGCTTTAAGAGCGGTCCTGCTGGAACTGAGACGTGTAGGCCTCACAGCCAACCCGAAGAAATGCACCTTGAGAAAACAGGAAACAAAGTACCTCGGTTTCCTGGTCGGACAGGGTCGGGTGCGACCGTTGATAGATAAGGTGGCAGCCATCCGGGGGTATAAGGAGCCGACTACGAAGAGGCAAATGCACGCGTTTTTGGGTCTGGCCAGCTATTACTGCCGGTTTATTCCCCACTTCGCAGAGATCGCGGCGCCGCTAGCAGAGACCACTAAAGGCCAGCGAGCAGGGATGGTGGAGTGAACGCCCCAACGCCGAAGGGTGTTCAAAGAGGTAAGACGAGCGTTGTGCCAAGACGTGGTCTTACACACACCCGATTTCACTCTCCCATTCACCCTGCAGACAGATGCGTCGGCAACGGCACTGGGAGCGGTCCTCTCACAAGAGGTCAACGGAGAAGAGAGACCGGTGGCCTATGCCAGCAGGAAGCTGCACGACTCGGAGACCAGGTACTCAACCATAGAGCGCGAATGCTTAGCGATAAAGTGGGGGGGTCGAGTACTTCCGCTATTACCTACTGGGCCGTGAGTTTAAGTTGGTGACAGACCATGCACCCCTGAGGTGGTTACGCACCACAAAAACGGACAATGCACAGATTATGCGTTGGGCGCTGGCCTTGCAACCGTACTGTTTCTCCGTGGCTTACAGGCCGGGCAAGGCAAATATAGTAGCGGATTTCCTATCCCAATGTGGAGAGGGCACAGAGAGCAGAGGCCGAGAGACTATACACAAGGGTGAAGATGAAGGAAGAGCGCCTAGTGGTGTCTTAAGCGGGGCGGGGTGTGGAAGAGCCCCGACCCCAGGCAGCCCCCGGACTCACCGGGCGGGATGGAGCACGCCCGGCCGGAGCCAGCAGCGCGGGAACACCGGGCATGAGAGGCGCGGCACAGCCGGAGCCGGTGCGAAAGCCTGGGAGATAAGCCCGGCGGCACACGCTTTAATTAACCCTTCCAGGTGCCACGAGGACCCGGCAGGTTCAAAAGCGGCGCCGGTGCAGTGCGTCGGAGGCCAGAAGTAGCCGGAGGAGGAGGAGCTTCCCGGCGGGGAAGCAGCAGCGAGGTGGATGGCAGGAGGAAAGCCGACCCGAACCTTTTGGAGCAGGGTAGGGCCCTGCGGGGCAAACTACAATGGACGAAGGGCCCTCAGGGCCACTGATGGGGTGGTGGAGGCTGGGAGCGGGGAAGCCCCCCCACCACAGTCACCGCCGGTGTGGCCCTTGGCCAGAGGCAGCAGAGGCAGGCTGAACCAGGGAGGACTGTCAGTAGACAGGCCCTTGGTAGGAACGGCTGGCCCTGGCTATACCTAGGGGACCCCGCTGAGACTTACCGAGTGACCCGGGGGTCACTAAGGAGGACTCGCGGGTGGTAAAGAGAGAGACCCGACCCCGGCCGGGTTGAGGGGAACACCGTTGGGACTCACCGTGTGGAGGCTCGGGCGAGGGTGTAGGGGAGGCCGAAGCCCTCGAAGACCCCAGACCAGACAAGACTGGAGACCCGTTTCTAGACCCGGACCTGCCAAGGAACAACACTGAACCTATATCATCAAAGTCGTGGCAGGCGGACTTGGCGGGAGCAGGCTGGGAACGTGAGGGACTCCAAAGTGCACAAAGGGGCTGGGCCCCTAGGCGACCACGGGTACGTGAGTTGCGCCCTTACGGGTGGACCCGTGACAGTGCCCTGTTGCAGTGAAAGCAGTGGAGAAATGTCCTGAGTACTGGCAGCAAATGGATGTGCATGTTGTGAAGGAATATGGATGTTGTGAAGGGATGTCTTCGCAGTCATGGGAAGGGATGTATTCCCAGTCAAGTGTGAAGTAGCTTCTTATTTCTCTTGAGCCATTGTTCATCTCTATCTGCCTGACATGAAGGATGAAGAAAAAAAAATGAGTACTGAAATCATTAGACAGTGGGGCAGAGGGAAAAAAAAGTGGCAAATAAAAATGACGTGGCAAATAAAAATGACGTGGGAAAGAAGAAACCAAGAGGAATGAGCTCCTTCCAGCTTTCCACTCTCATTCCATTAACGTTTGCTTCATAGCTGAAAAAATGACTTCCTTTGTCTATATATACTGATTTTCAGGGCAGTGCACACCTTTTCTTGTATGTGTCCACTGAACACTTAGCACACTATGGGTTGTGCTACACCATAAAAGATATTCATGCTAGTAGAAGTGAGTCCAAATTCAAATGGCCATGAAATGTGGGGAAGTTTTGTTGTAGACTTCATAGCTGTAGAATGGGCCTGAATTAAAAGTCCGTGTCTAAATTCCCCTAAATTTAGGATACAAAATTTATGACTCAGACTCAGCCCTAATAAAAAGCAGTTGTCATGGTTAATATTTCTAACTTTAACTTGCTGAAAAAAAGATCTTTTTTTTAAATTTCTTCTCACCCATAATGGGCTTTCTAACCAATTCACTTACACAACTGCAATCACGTTGTTATTTGTGTATTTAGCTCAGTCTTCCTACATACATCTCAATCAGTTTCTTGAACTCATGGAACACTAGGAAGACAACAAATTCAGGATCTGTCAGGTTATAATTTCTCTCTCTGGAAATATTATTCTGGTATAAATGAATTAGCTTGTTATACAGTGTGCTCAAGAAACCGGCTCAATCTCTCAAGAAACCAGCTGTTGAAATGCGTGCATTTTAGCTTATCTTAAAAAAAAAAAGAACAGAAAAGATATGTGGGAAATGGACTACAGCAGACACTGCAAACACATTATTTTCCAAGATGCTCATCTTTTTCTTCAGGCATCTCCTCTGAGTCCAAAGTTTTTTACTCATGAACTTGAGAACAACATTTGATCTTGATCTGACTTCTGGGATAGGTCACTGTTTAGGGAGCACACATACTTAGGGATGATGTGTCTGTGTTTAAAGTTCAAGAACTTGTGGTTAAAGGGAAGCAGATAAGGAAGCAAAAATAAAATAAATATGTTTTTTCCTTACCCTGCAATAATGGATTCCCATGGTCAAAAGGGACAATAGAGAACTTGGAAAAAAAGGCTAATTTTTTATATATTTTTTTCCTTTACAATAATTTGACTTGAGAAGAACAAAGAAGGCTTGTAAAACCTACCTTTAATTAATTATGCACCAAATATTCTGCTGTTTGAGCTGAAGTGGATGTTATCAGGCACTAAAGTAGTGGGAGAAATATGACTAATATTGGCAACAAGAATTAGTGTGGCGGTTGCATGAAAAGATGATGCTCCTTGGGTGCATCTATCCATGCAATTAGCACATAGCAATAAACTCTGGGGCAGTTCATACCAGAGTTTATTGCTCCCAGGTGCAGCATTTACATATGCATCCAGCACATAGAGCCAGAATGGTGCAGCCCTGGCTGGCAGGGGACCCAAGGGGACCAGCGTGCCAACCTGAGGCTAGTCTAACCCAGCTCAACTTGCCACAGAGGGGCTGGCTGGGGCACAAGGGTGCTACAGTGTACGGCTACCTGACAGGCAGACAGGCCTGCACTGTAGCACCCTCATGCATGAAAGCTGTGTGCCCTGGGGGCTGGGGGTCATGGCGATTGGGGACTGCCCACAGGTGCCACTGGTGGTGTCAGCAGTGGGGGGGAGTGGTGAGTGGTGACTGCCTGCAGGCGCCACCGGCAGTGTCGGCAGTGCCTTTTTGTAGGTGGTGCTTCACCAAGCTGAGGGGGTGCACTTGCACCCGTGTGGACCCCCTACACATTGCTCATGCCCCAACCACCTCTGGTCACTGTCTACATGTGTGTTTCAGCACACATAAGTATTCCGCTGTAAGACAATTCTTGTTGTGGACAATACTGTTCTAGAATGGAGTTAATTTATTTGCTGTGCTCTAATACGGGCGCATGTGTAAATGGTGACATTTTACTGCGGAGCTAATTGGTCAGCTCTGCAGTAAAGTGCACATGTAAATGAACCCCTTGTATAGGAGATTGTATTAAAAGTTGAAACCCAAGAACTAGAAAGTTCCATTAATTCAATCTATTTGTCCAGATGCTTACGTTGGTGTCCTTTACTGTAGTATCTAAATGTTGGAAGAGGTGGATAGCGTGGATGGAGATTTCAGCCAAGGCAAATTAATACCTGTGTTCACAGTCCTCATTGATGAGATAATTAAAAGCACGTTCAAAGAGAGTAGTTATGGAAAGAGAATAAAAGTTCAATGTAAATAGAAAGAATGTTGGTAGAGTCAAAGAACCAAATATCTACCATAATTTTATATTGGTAGTGAGAGGATTAATTCATGTTTACAATATGCTTTGTGACCCTCTAAAAAGAGGTTTTGTTGAATTTGTAATCATTTCATTTTGCATCTCACCCTCAGGGAAAATAGCTAATAAGACTGGTACCCCTTTCACTTTTATTTGTTGGGGTTCCTGTAAAAAAAACCCAAAATTAGGTTTCTAATTGGCAAAAATTAGTGGCATTGCTTTGACTTCAGTGAAAAAAAACACCAATTCACTCCAGATGAGGCTTTTGCCCTTAATGTGGAAGAGCTTTGTGGGAACTGTTGGAGTTCTCATACGCTTTAAAGTTGTAGATACTTCAAATGTTTTGTTTCTTGCAAATTATTTTGTTTTTAAAACTTGGATGAGAAGATTAAGTACAGTTCTCAGGAATGGAACTCTGTAAAATCACATTCTGTAAACTGTAGATCCCTGTTTATGGTCCCTCAAAGTCAAGTATTTTCAGTTTACAAGAAAAAAAAACTGTTATTTTTTAATAATAGCAATACATGAAAACTTAGCCTGAGTGTGAGAATCAAATTGAATTCTTGTATAGTAAATTGTATAGTTGAATGCTTGAATTTTGTATAGTAAATAATACAAAATAAAAAACAAATTAAGTATTGTTTCATGATTTTTTTGTTTAACATTTCAAATTTTCAATACATTTCAATTATATCTAGTTTCTGATGTTAGGTTGTTTATTCTGTCATTTCCCCCAACATCTACCATCCGTGTAGGAGTTGCCCAGTAACACTTGTGGAGATGTCTTATAATTGTAGGTGTTTCATGGTCAGCAAAGGAAGGAGTATTGGGTTTCTCTCAGTCCTAGCTCAGGAGAACCACCTTTTGAAAGGGACAGGGATATTTTCCAGGTTTCTACTGAAGCAGTGAGTCAGCTGGATCTTCTCCATATCAGAAGATCTTTTAAACATTAAAGAAAGGCAGTGGTTGATACCAAGTAATCCTGAATAGAAAATTGGGATGTGACTATCCATTACCCCTAGAGTAAGTAAAAATGGCCCGGTAAAGAAGTGTGAGGAAGGCCACCAAGCCCTCCCATGCAGATTTTTGGGATAAGAGGCAAGTCCCAGGCATCTGTGGAGATTTGGGGAGGCCAGCTAGGCAGAAAGTGTTTGTCTGATAAATTTGCAGCTGTACAAACAACCTCAGCCTACAGTTCACAGACTTTCATGAGCATAGACTGAAATTCTAGATAAAAAAGCAACCTCTGACTCAGGACTCAGTTCATCTGGGTTTAAGTTTTTGTGCAGTTCTAAATTAGAATCACTTTACATGTAATAACTTTTTAATGTATTTAAATGTAATTTGATTTAGTTTTCAGTGTTTCAGGGCATAAGCTATTCAGGGCCAGATCCTGAACTCTGTAAATTGGCATAGCACCAGTGACATACATAGATATACTCCAGTTATCCCCTTTCAAAACAGAAATAAAATTCTCCTTGTGCATCACTTTTCCTATGTTACCATTTTAAAACCTTGGTACTTGTTTTGGATTGTTTAAAAACACATTTTCAGTTATGGGCCAGTATATGCATTTTTATGGTTTAGTTATAGAATCTTTCCCCCCACCTGTGTATGGATGTGATGGGGACCAGATGAATGAGCATAATTCCCATTAACATTAATAGGAGTTACATTCATAAATACTATATTGCTGCAGTGGGAGATTAAATTTCACAGTGTTTATTGTCTTTGTGTATTCTCGTGCATGACAGGTAAAGTAGTGAAGAACCTGAACTCTGTTCTGAATTAAACTGGTATACATTTTGAGTATTTCTGTTATCCTTTGTGGAATGTTACACTGACTATACAATAATATAAACAATAAGAGAATTTGTCCTACTGAGTTAAAAGGAAATACAAGTTATAAAACTTAAATATCCTGGAAGATCCATTTTCCAGAATTCTTAACTTTGTCTTTGCTAGTGACCTATTTATTTATTTATTTATTTTCAAGCTGTGCTTTTCATAGCCATTGACATAATTTTTCCAGTTTTTCTACTACAGAACATCTGTGGTCACTCTGCAGAGTCCCCTATAGGTCATGGGAAAGCTTTATCTTCCTAATGTGCTTCATCCCTCTATATATTCAAACCCCACTGATAGAGGCCAAGCATGTTTATAAATAATATTGTCTTGTAATGACCTTTTCCATATGTCCCAGAGGAACTGAGAGTTATTCCTTATGAGTTGGCTGGCTGCTTCATTTGTAACAGTGAGAACAATTTCAACATGTCTGGTTGACATTTGATTTATGTGGAAATGAAGTTCTGAAAGTCTCAGGCTAGTGATCCTGAAAATGCAGTGCTTCCAGCCATAGTACATAATTTCTTCATTCACAAACCAATTCTCTTATTGTCAAAAAAAAAATGATGGAGCAAATGTATTAACTGTCAGTATTGGGACATTTCATACTGATGTGTGTCAGGCCAAAGCAGAGGTGGAAAGAGATACTAAAGTAAGTAAATTTAAATTAAATGCTGCTACTGGACATGTCCCCAAGAACACACACATGCGGTTTGAGTTGTCGTAAACTGCATGCTGCACACATGTACCCGTTTACTGTGTTGATAATTTGCAGCATGGTGGGGGGGAGGGGGATTGACACCAGGGGATTTTGGTGTTAAAAAAAAAAATGCTACTAAAAAAAAATGGCATGGTGCACACAGCAGCAGCATGAGCCACCAGAAAGGATGCCTGGCCAACCAGAGCCATGCTCCGGCTGCTGACCAGGCTCTGAGTGGCCGGCTTGATATCACTGGTGCTACGTCATTGTAGTGGTGTGCTCCCCTGTTGTAGCATGCTGCTGTAGCATGCTGCTGTGGTGATCTAGTGGCAAAATCTAACTCTGCACTACATGCACAGCACAGTACAGGTGGTTACTGTACCAAGCTTTAGTACTTTGAAAAGGAAGTACTAAAGCACAGCACCAGAGCAACATTGTTGTATGGTGATGTGTAGACACACCTATATATGTAACAAAATAGCATTCTTATTTTAGTCCTATATTTGCCTAAACGTTCACAGTCGTGGATAAATTTACAATTTATTGTAAGTAATCGCTGATTTTAAAATCACCTCCAGTCCTGACCACTGAGAGCAATGGAACCCCATCTTCATCTGTATTCGTTCACTTTGCAGAGTATCTCTCAGATGCCCCCAACTAATCTGCACAAGTGATAGGTCAATTACTTTAGATATCATGGGAAATAAATCAAAATTTTCAACCAGGGCTCAAACTTGAATGTAAGCATATTTAAAGGCTGAGAAAAAAGTGTATTTTTCAAATGTCTGTTCCCTCCCACCTGGTGCAAAACTACTAGGAGCATGTCCCAATATATGCAGAGGCATGTGCTTGCAAGTGCAAAAATAGTAGCGGTGCAAATTTGCGCCATTACTTTTTGCCACAGTGCATGTGCTTGCGTCTGTGCTTTAGTGTAGGGAAAATTGCCCCGCTTTGGGCATATTGCCCTGCTTTGGGCAAACTGCCCTTTCCCCACTCCTCCCGGCTCCCAGTATGCTGGAGAAGACAGGGTGGAACTAAGGAAGTGAAGACACTCTGACCAGCAGCCAGAGTGTCTCCCTGAAGGACTAAGCCTCTGTGCCTGCTGGCACACATTCCTGTTGCCACTTCTTTTTTTTGCCCCTTTTTTTGCTACTGGGATTTCCTGGTAGCAAAATTTGCCCCCACACTGCAAATTTGCAGCGCAGGGCATGTTTTCACATTCCAAGCATGCAGTTTGTGGTGCTGCAAAGAGGTTTGCAGTGCCACAAACCACACATGCCTGCACATCTGAATGCAGTCTAGAAGTTTCACGAGAGAACTTATTGATCAAAATGCACAAGAAATTTCTGCTCAGTTCTGGATGAAACATACTGATAAATTTGAGCCACCTACATTTCATGTAAAGAGAGCTTAAGGATGAGCTGCTTTTGAGAATAGCAAAGTGATCCCACCCTACCTGGAGGTTAACACAGCAAACCCAGACCCTGGATCCTGAGGGAGAGGGAATGGAATTCAAATCTGATTTCCAATATGGTATCACAGAATTTAGGTTCTCAGAAGGAAGAACAAGAAGTTTTGAACATTTACTGGAACTAAACAGTATCTCTGATATTTCTTTTTTCTTTTTTAATGCTTATAGTGCCTTCCCTGGGTCAATATTTAATGCTCTCCACTTCTGCCTTCTTCCAGCTAGCCTGAACCAGACCCTCCATCTTGAGCTGTAAATAAAGTGTTACCTATTTGGATTCAGAGACAATATAGAGAGAATAGAAAAAGGAATAGGATGATTGTATTCAGGGGAAGGTAGAAACGTGTGGGCAAGAGAGTGGAAAGATTGTGGCTGGGTTGGTTGGCTGGGAGAAATAAAAGTGTTTCTTTGAGGAGTGAAGTATTTTCTTCAGCGCTTCTTTACAGAATGCTGCCATTCTTGTCCTTGATCTCAGCATCTAAGGGGCGTGTTGCTTAGTACAGGAGCATTGCATTAAAACAAGGCCTTCTAACTGGGGACTCAAATGAGTACCCATCAATATGATTAACACCATTTTGGCTGACACATTAGGGAATGAGCTAAAGATTTTATTCTGAATTTGAGGGCCTTTGCTATAGCAGAGTTTACCTAAATGCAGGCCAAGGCACCAATCCATTTGCCACCAGCTTCTTATATTTCTTCCCATCTCCATTTTCTTACTTACACTGAGATTGAGTAGGACCAGGCAGCTCATGAACTGTGTTGTGATCATGAAGTAAGATCATTTTGTTTTAAATGACTGATGAAAACTTGCATCATCTGTGAAAAATCATCACAATACTTTTTATTACTGTTTTGTTTAAGGTCTATGAACTGGGTAACAAAGGAAAAAACATCCACATAAAAAGTCCTCCTCATCATATTATTCTTGGGCTTAATTCAGTTTTCTGTTGCATAAAATGTGTAATGTCTTTGCTTTCTGCTGGTGGGAATTCTTCTGAAGATGTCTCTCTTTCTTCCTTTGGGAATTTTCAGAATCCCTGAGCCAACTTTTCTCTGAAGCTTTGTTTCTCAAATGACACTCACTTTCAGCTTATTCTTTCAGATAGAGACACAGCAAAGATAGTTACCTTTCCATAATGTTTTGAGGTATAAGTAGCTATGAAGCTATAACAATTTTTCCTTCAATAAGACTAGATAGCTACTGCTACAAAAGGAGTTACTCAACCTGTGCTCTTGTAAAGCACTGGCCAAATATGTGTTATGTCTTCCATTGTGCTAAAACTACAGATGATATGACTTTGTTATAGTCTCCTGCTACAAATCCCAGCTGCTTATCCCAAACTGTAAAGGAGTCTACTGCTAGCACTGAAAATATTCCTGTTTAGCCCCTGGTATATTAGCCAAACTAGGAGCTATCAGATAAATAGGGGCTTGTCTTAGATTAAAACTACTGAAGACCTCAGAATCTGGGGATAAGCTTCCTCTGCCCAGGGGAAGAATATAATGTGCTTGTCAGTGGGCGTGTCTACGGGTGCCGATTTAAGGCACATTAGCCATTTTTAAGGTTCATTAAGGGCACAGATCTACACGTGCATGCCTTTAATGTTCCTTAAAAATGGCAATTTTAGACTATTTGCGCCTAAATTTGATACCTACAAAAGCAGGTATCACATTTTGGTGTGAATAGGTAAAGTGTCTTAACGCATATGTAGATGTGCTAAGGCACGTTAACGCGGTGCATGTCGACTAACTTGGGACTAACTTTAGTCCCAAGTTGGTCTGCACACCGTGTTAATGCACTTTAGTGTGTGCACATGTAGACACAGGCCTAAATCAGCTTACTGTGCATTAGGCAAATGGGCATTAAGTTTAGGTTCACGTAAAAGTATGTGTGGATACGCCCAGTATGTTTCCACATTTGCCCAATCCATAGAGGAGATAGGTTTGTTGTGGCACTGAGCTCAAGAACCTGGCTCTTTGGCTCATTCTCTTGGGCTAGGGACAGACATGCCACATAAACTGGTTTAAGTGATCAGAAACTACTTTAAACCTGTAACAAAATGGACATTTAGTACACATAAACCAGTCTGAAAATGGCTGAAGCTGGTTTGAGATAAACCTGGATGAATGTAATATCAGACTTAACTGATTTGAATCAAACTGGTTTATGCAATATCTGTCCCAGACCCCTTCCTGATTTAACTTAAACCAGAGTCACTCTGCATCCCAGATGCTTTGCAGCCCTGGGTGGGGCTCTCAGCTCCACAGCAGAGCTGGCCCCGCCCCTCTACTCTCTGGCTGGGGCTCTGGCAGAGACTACAGGAACAGCGGCATCTGACTGGCTTTCCCTTGCCCTATCTATCCCCTCACCACTCACTGCTCAAGCAGGGATCCCTCCCTCCTTTCTCCCACAGCACGGACCACAGCCAGCAGATGATATGCTAGCTAATGCTAAGAGGTATAAGGCAGACAGGACAAAGGCAGACAGGACAGTGTTGCTTAGGGTTTTCAGCCATTTTTAGTCTAAGTACCCTTGGTGGCCAGAAGCTGAGCCGGGTGGAGGGTGGGGGGATATGCACACGGCCGAACACTGAGTGTGGGGGGAGGTGGAGGTGGTGCACGACTTGACACAGAGCAGGGAGGTGTAGATGGTAGGTGGGCGGGGACAAAGCACTGCCACCTCCCAGGAGCAGGGCCAGAGCAGGGTGGGGAAGCTCACCAGGCTGGGGTGAGGGCAGCAGTGCCCCTCTGTGGGGTGGGGAAGCTCACTGGGTTGGGGTGTGGCAGCAGTGGCTGCCACATGCAAGCATTTCTGCCACATGCAAGCACCGATGCCCTTGCCCCTCCCCAGCCCTACTCTTGAGAGGCAGCAGTGCTCTATTCCCACCCACCCATGTGTACCCCCTAGGACTGGTCCAAGTACCTCCAAGAGTACACGTACTCCCAGTTGACAACCCCTGGTTTTGGGATTTTTGAGCTAAGCAACAGGTAACTAGTAATGTCCCTCTATTCCTTCCTTGGAAAAAGTTGTTTAAGAAGAGCTTGAAATAATGATAGAGGCTTTGTTTTGCTGATGGGCTGATAAATGCTGTGTAACTCCTTGCTGGCTCCATTGCCGGTCAGAGGAGCAGCCAGAGTGTCCTTCCAGGGCCTGGCCATACCCCACCCCCTCAGCTCAGCAGTATAGAAGGAAAGGGAGGGCTGCTCTAGGCCCCCCAGCTTCTAGCTTGTGCCTCTGTAGACATGTGCCTACATTTCCTCAGTCCATAGGGGATGTCTGGGCATTTACAAACTAGTTCAGCCTAGCCAGGTTAGACTAACCTGCAAAGATTGCATCAATTCAGGCTCAGGCTTTTAAATGTTTGTCCCTGTAGGCTCAAGAAAACGTTACTTTCAAAATTGGCAGTACCTTTTTACAGTGGATTATTTTTTTCCGCTGTAGTGCTCTACTTTTTATTAAAAATTTTTTTGTCAGCATCTGGATTATCTTCCTGAATATCGAAAGTCCTGGATCTCACACCAACATTTTGAGAAACATTTATTTTCCAAACAGGGATCATCTCTGCAGAGGTTTCTTATCAAGCCTAGAACTTGATCAAAAAGCTCATTGAAATTAATGGGAGTTTTTCTGTTGACTTCAGTGGCTTTTGGATCAAATCTATAGTACTTAGTACCAAGAATATTGTGTGCATGTGTATGTATGTGGTACAAAACACAAGGGGCCCCTGAAAGAACTATAGGCACTATGACAATATAGTATAGTTGCTCCTCGCTTAATGTTGTAGTTATATTCTTGAATATGTGACTTTAAGCGAAACAATGTTAAGCAAATCCAATTATGTCACGGTAATGACCTATTAGCAGGCAGTGGCCAAACAATGTTATAACCAAACATTGCATGACTTTAAATGAGTGTATTCTCTAATAAATCAGCAATGTAATAATAAAACAACATTAACTGGGGCAACATTAAGTGAGGAGTACCTGTACTAAAATAAAAACACAATACCAGCAAATATAAGTTATCAATGTTGTATATCGTATGGCTTTATAAAGATCTACACGTACATTACAGGCAATACAAAGTAAGTTAAAAATGGAATGGGAACTTTACTATAATTTTTTCATTTCCTCCTTGATTGTATTTAGGGCTTATTCTTGCTCTCCTTATATGAGCAAAATTCCCCACTGAATTCAGTGAGATAATTTTTTCTAATTAAAGGAGGATCTGGTCATTTTTCTTTAAATGTACCATTCCATTAATAGAGTTTTTTATATTCTGTGTACGTAGAACTGGCTAAAACTGCAAAGCCAACTGCTGCACTGCCTGGGACATACTGTTGCAAGTTGCATGTACCTGGGATGTAGTAAAGCCTTATCTGGCCATAATTTTTTTAGCATCTTATTCAGATACATGCACCTCTTTTAAATAAAACCATTTTATCATGCTGTCCTCTCTTTATTGATAAAATATATTCCATCATAACAGATTATTAGAGGCTAGGCATTCCAGTTTCCCTTTTCACATGGGAGTTTGACTGATCTACTTAAATCCCTCCAAGAGTTTAAGTAAGCTTGTTTAATCCCCAGTCACTCTACATGGTATTTTACATATAGAGTTACAAGGCACAAAGTATTACAGATTACTTGGAAAATGTATTCCCTCTGAAACAAACCTTAGTGAAGCCAACAAGATCTTAAATAAAATACAAAAAATATAAAACATACCCATACCTACTTTTTCCTTATATAAAATGCATATATAAAACATATATTTTAAAACACACATACATGTTTTATATATTATTATTATTGATATTCTCTTTATAATTTAATCCATATATAATATTATTACAATATAATTCATTTATTTTAAATCTTCAAGCCAAAGAATGTTCATCTAAAGCTCTAGGAAAACCTTGACACACAACACCTCCCCATCATCCTCAAAAGCAGCTCTTCCCCTTGTTGTTCTGAGGCATGGGGGTGTTTTGTCAGGTGGTCTCTTGCTGCTGTCATTTTTTATATGCAGCCTGCGGGGTTCTGTGTGTTCTAGGAAGACTGATGCAAGCAGTCCTCCAGCTTCCAGAGGGGACACTGAAAAAACAACTCAAATTTTATTCAGTGGCAAAGATCAAGGAGGTTTATTGTCACTTGGACAGTACACCAGCTGGCAGGCCTGGTCCAAGGGTAATTGGCACTCTAGGCTAACTGTTTACCTTGGCACTTCCACCACTTCCAATATAGAGGAAAATAAGAAGTCTAGAATGAATTTTTACATGTACTTATTTTATATTCAAAATTAATAATAAAACAATAAAAACATTTTAATTAGTTGTTTCACACTTTTCATTAACCCTAAAAATTTTACTGAAAAAACTCTAATAGAATTTATTATAATACATGTACAATTAAAAGAAAATCCTCATGAGCTGCTGTGTAAAAACTCAGAACTTTGCTTTTAGTGCTTTCAGTTTCACAAATTCAGAAACAAGTTCTTTAAGTCAAAGTTGTCCAGCTATTTCATGTTCTATTGACACAGTGGCCAGGCCAACAAGTCGCTCTTGCAGCATAGAAGAACAAAGTTATGTATTTATCAATTTTAGTTTTGAGATGCTATGACCCCCCCCACTAGCAACAGAAACTGGGAGATTCAAGAGAATGCAGAGTGCAATGAACATGTTGGGAAACTGTCTGTCAGTTTATGTTCAGAAATAAACTTCAGTACATCTTGAGGTTCTGGAATTCATAAAATGAAATAGCCTGCAGTTCACTGTACAAATCTGCAGCGTCAATATCTTTAGAATTTCCTGTATTATCTTTATCTACCTCAACTTCAGCACGTGTGTCTGTAGGTGAATACATTTTCTTCATTTCAATGTCAGTTTGATGCTGTGAGCTGTCTTCATCTTGATGTTCGTGAACTGCTTCCATCTTGATGTGGGTGAAATCAAAGATATTTCAGGAAGGACCCCTCTTGCTTTGCTCATTCTTTTGCCTGTTCAGCTTTTTGTTTATGATACTGAGCTCCGGGCATTTTTTTTCTATCTGCCATGCTACCATTCCCCTGAAACAGTTTTAAACTGTTTCAAATCAATTATCAATATAGAGAACAATCAATCTTAGTACAATTTCAAAGAAAATTCTGACTGTGTTGACATTAATAATGTGGACAATTAAGCATATGTATGATTAAAGGTGTAACATGGTAACTGGTTATCTAATGTTGGTCAAGTCTGCATGGTTAAGCAGATGTTTTCCTGTTTCTCAAGGTCTTTGTAAACTAGGTGTTATTTCCTATGTAAAGTACTCTACTAATTGATATATTTTATCTAGTAGCTAGCCAGATTCCTTAGCATGGTCCTCTGTAAAGTAAATTGTCATTGTCCATTGGGTAGTTATGTTTACTTATCTCACATATCCTATCAGATTTCTGAGTTGACCAACCTTACATGTTCTGTACACACAGTCATACAACTGCATCCTTACACAACAATGATACAGGCTGTGGTGCCTTCAGTTGGTGCTGTGAGCATCTCCCTGCTCCCTGGGCCAGGCCCCCCGACTCACCTGCCATGAACTGATGGAACTATAACTGAAAGGAGGGGTTCAGTGGTATTCCTGCCCCCTGAGCTGGAGACGGTAATATTCATGGGGTCATCGCAATTGATGTTGGGGCTCTGCCTCCCCTACACCCTGTCCATTCACCAACTGTGAGGACTGTCAAGCTGCTGTGCCAACTCCTGGCTCCAGCTCCTTAGGTGCTGCCGATGGGTCTTAGTCTCACTGCCTTCCTCTCAAAGTGTAGGCTTGGAGTTCCAACCTGCCCTTCACTCTTAAGCTTGGCCCTGCCCTTTTTGGAGCCTTAACTTAACTGTACTTAGCATAACCAGAACATCTACACCCCTGTGACCTCATATCATTTTAATCATAGGTAAACTGGCCTAATCTCCCTCCTGAAGCACATTCTCTCAAACAAAAATCCCATCTTCCAATGCATTTACCTTTTCATAATGTCCACTGAAACTGATAGTAGTTTTGATTGAAGTTTTGAGGGGCCTGGGCTATTTCAGGGTAAGTGTGGGAAAGTGTTTCATAGGATGGATAGTTGTAACTAGATATCTTTCCTCTCTGAAGGAAACCAGAAGCTTTTTGAGGCAAAGTTATTCTTGATACATTTATTTTTCTGAAAATAACTTTTTTTGTGGTTGGAGGTCAAGATATTCAATGGAAAGTATTGGCTGGAAATCTAAAACCAGTTATAAACTGGAGAATCCCTTCCATCAGTTCTTGCAATATAGCAACTTACCTCTTTTAAACATGAAGTTAGTGTTTCCTCTTTAATTTGAAACTACACCAAGGTTCAGTTAAGATTAAGGAGTTGACTGTTATACTAATAGTCCTGTGTTGAAAATGGAATTGGAAAGAATGTAATAATATATACAAATGAATAATGTTTGAAAGAAACATTAAGAGCTGTCACCAGTTTGTAGCTGTGTGGAATATAAACCAGTGGGTAGATTGCATCTAGTTATTTAAAATCATTTTATTTTCTTAACATAATTAGAGATGTTTAAGCAAGAATATAAGATGTTGAAGTAAGAAAAGAGAAAATCTGTTAAATTATGTTCCTGTTGACATATATTATCTCCTGCATCTTTATAATTACTTTATTCTGTCTAATTTTAAACATCTCCACCAATCTATTTTCCATTGATCCCACTTTCAAGATTATTTGGTAGATCAGTTTTTCACCCCATGTCAACAGATGCTGCTTCTTAACTCTTAATTTTCTTAGGTTCACTCCTATCACTCAATAGATAATCTTGAACACAAATAATGTTAAAGCTGACCAACAGCCCAGGAAAATAAATATGGAACTGAGCATTTGATAGCTTAACAGTTATCAATGTTAATCCTCTGGTTTTAGTTCCTTACAAATGGTAAACTTTTAGGATAAAATTTTGTTATGCTTGCTATACAGCTCAGGTTACTTGTTTTGAATACTTTATTAAAAAGGACTCAAGCTAATAAAGTAACTGGGCTGGTGATGTAATTAAAAACTCTGTCAACATTTCTTCACAAAAAAGGCATAACTAAGGTTGAACAGGCTGATAAAACCTTAATTCTGGGAGCTCCTTGAAGATTTAATAATGATTTTTATTCATTATTGTTCTTTGTTTAGCAAAACACTTAAGTCAGGACTTGACAAGAAGACAGGCCTGATTTAGTTCAACCAGTTTCACAGGATCTGTACCAGGAGGTTGCATTAATTTAACTAAAATTGATTTCAAGAGGGTGAAGGCTTTGGTTCTTGTTGGTTTGGTTAAACTGTTTCAATTAGTGCTACTTTTTTTCCTTTTTGGCAGACTAGGGGCAGAATCCTGTTTCACTTTACATGCCTAAAAGGCATCACTCAGTTGCATGATTACAATTTCCATCACTTGTGTGGCTTGCAATCTTATTCCATGCCCAGTGTGGATGTGCAAGCATTGACATGGCTATTGGACATGCCCAGTAGGTACATGACTTCATATATGTGTACTTAAGTATAAGTCTCAAATTTGTAGCTGGACAAAAACTCAAAGATCTGTACTATAATCAGACATAAAAATGAACTATTTTTGCTTATTGTTTGTTCCAACATTTATCTTCAATCAAAATATCTAAATTCAAATGTGAACAGGCTTGTGGTATTATTTCCAAATGGGAAAAAATGACAGTTAATGACATATTTGGAACTATACCTAAACTAATATAAATTAAAGAGTGCTCAATGAAATGCAACTCCCATTTGAAATCTGCTTTTCTTAAAACTATACATTGCAAAAGGCAGGCCCGCTCGTACATTAGATGATCTTTGTTGGTGAATAAGCAGTATAGTGTAGTGGGAGTATAGGGAGACTCTAGCTCTGAGTTCTTATGACTGTTTCATTGTTTCTCTTAACCTAAAATAAAAGTAATTTAGAGAATAGGGCTGTTCTTTGTATATGGAAAAAATAATTGTAAGGCTGGAAAAAATAACACTTGCAACAAACAATTTAATCTGATCTGCCATGAACAGTTTTGATTTATACCACTATTTAGAAACACTGGCAACAGCTGAGCTTAGAAGGTCTCTTCTTATTTAATGTATTTTCAGAAATGCTGTGAAATCTAATGACCACCTGTGGGACTAGCAATTATCAACTGCTCTACTGCAACTCAAAAAGTTTCATATATTGGGTGAGGGAAGCAGAACCTGATGTTTTCTTTGAGTTTTCAGGACCATTAAAATCCTATAGCCAAAGTGTAAGTAGATAGAAACAGCCATATTTTGCCCAATTTATCAAAATCACCCCAAGACCTGATACTAAAAATAACGGTCAGCAAGTGTGAAGTTAGGCTACCCTGGGGGTCTAAAATGATTTTTTATTGCATTAGTAAGAGCTCCAGGTTCCAAACCATTAGAGGACTTTACAAAACAATTCCAATTAGTGCTGTGCTTTTTGCACACTATATCACAACTTCCATCCTAGGGAAAATCCTAGAAAAGTTCTTCAAAGAGTCTATCTGTGATAAGGTGGCAGAAGGTGAGGTTCTGCATGACAGCCAGCATGGCTTCATCACAGGCAGGTCTTGCCTTACCAAACTCATCTCCTTCTATGACCAGGTGACTTGCCACCTGGACATGAGAGAGCAGGTTGACATTGTATACCTTAACATCCAAAAGGCCTTTGATTTAGTATCCCATGATGTCCTCATGAGAAAATTGGAGGATTGCGGGCTTAACTCCAAGACAGTCAAGCGGGTGAGCAACTGGCTGCAGGATAGGATCCAGAGCGTTGTAGTGAACAGATCTGTGTCATCCTGGCAAGAAGCAGGCAGCAGTGTCCTGCAGGGGTCCGTGCTTGGTCCAGTAATTTTCAACATCTTTATTAATTATTTGGATGTGGAGTTGAAGAGCTCACTGGCCAAGTTACTGGATGACACCAAGTTATGGGGGAGTGTGGTCACACTTGAAGATAGGCTACAGATACAGGTGGACCTAGACAGGCTAGCAAGTTGGACGGATCGGAATCTGATCAAGTTCAATGTTGAAATACATAAAGTGCTCCACCTCAGGACAAGCAACCCCCAACACACCTATAGGCTTGGTGGCACCAAACTGACTAGCACCATGAATGAAAGGGACCTGGGGGTAATAATAGGCCACAGAATGAATATGAACTGTCAGTGCAATGCTGTAGCCAGTAAGGCAAATAATACTCTGGCACGAGCCAGTAAGGCAGATAATACTCTGGCATGCATAAATCGATGCATCTCCAGCAAAACCAAGGCGGTGATTCTTCTGCTCTACTCAGCACTGGTGAGACTTCAGCTGGAGTACTGCATCAAGTTCTGGGCACCACACTTTAACAAGGACATGGACAAGCTTGAGAAAGTCCAAATAAGTACCACATGTATGATCAGAGTCTTACATGGCAAGCCATATGAGGAAAGGCTGAGAGATCTGGGACTCTTCAGCCTGAAGAAAAGAAGGCTGAGAGGGGACCTGGTAGCAGCTTACCGCCTCACTAGGAGAATACAACAGGGGCTCAGTGAGCAACTGTTCACCAGGGCACCCAAGGGGAAAACTAGGTGTAATGGTTACAAAGTCCTGGAAGATTGATTCAGGGTCAATATTAGGAAAAACTTCTTCACAGTCAGGGAATAAGCTCCCTGCAGATGTGGTGCAATCACCTACCCTGAAAATCTTCAAAAGACTAGACAGTTACCTTGCTGGGGTCACCTGACCCCAGTTATCTTTCCTGCTTGGTGCAGGTAGCTGGACCTGATGACCTTCCAAGGTCCCTTCCGGCCTTACAATCTATGAATCATTCAAATGTTACAAAAATCAGAAACACAATCCAGCAGTCCTTAACTTTTCATCTCTTTTCTCACATAGAATTTTATCTATCTCTTGCATGCTGCTATGCAAACATTAAATATCACATGCCTTTGATGGGGCAGGGGAGGCTGGGGCCAGCAACTGTGTTGCCCCAGCATCCTTACATGGGGTCCTGGGAACCAGGGAAGCTGCAGTCATGGTGCTCCTGCAACTTGGAGCCTCGCTAGCAGCCATAGTGTGGCTCTGGCTGGCCAGGCTCCAGTTTTGGGCAGTGTGTGCTGCCTCCATGTGTAGCACCCGGCTTTTTTTCTCTTTGGGTTTTTTTGACCTCTGGATCTCCAGGGGTCAAAAGACAAACATACCATGCTGCAAGGTAGCAGTGCGAAGAATACTTGAATGTGTGGTGTGTGGCATGAATGACTTGTACCCCTGGTGGCTGCGGGGGGCACAGCAGCAGCAGTGACGGGAGTGGCAGGAGCGAGGCTGTGGTGAGTGGAGGAGCTTCTGCAGATGCCACCGGCGCTGTTGGTGGTGGGGAGGTGGGGTGGCAAGCGCTGACTAAGGGTTGGTGAGCACCTACAGTCACTGCCAGCAGCGTTGGCAGTGGTCAGCGGGAGTCAAGGACTGGCTGCCGAAGCTGCCAGCAGGGTGGCGAGCCGTGGCCACCTGCAGGCTCTGCTAACAGCGTCAGCGTCATCTTTTGTAAGGGGTGCACCACCATGCACAAGGTGTGCACATGCACCCACATGCACCCCCTATGCATCGCCTCTGTTGTGTGGCGCTGCAAACAGGTCTGCAGCTTCACATATCACATGGCTGTGTTTGTCGAGACACAACGTAGGAGTCTCTCCATCATAAAAAGGGCTCTGAGTCCAGACCAGAACTCACTAATTCACAATGGACCTCCCTGTCAATTGATTTCAGAGAGTGACAGAATCAGGGTTAAAATTCAGAAATTCCTAGGTCCCACCCTTCATGTTCACGATTCCAGACATCCCTACATTTGGAGCCTTAGCTCCTTTCTGACTTGAGACAGATATAAGTCACACTAGAAGTGAACAACTTCATAATTAACTATGAATCCCCAGGCCCATCCATTCTGTTATGAGATAGTTACTGAAAAATTCTGACGGAACTTAGCCTTTGGGGGACTTTTACCATTAATGCCTCAGTGTTGCTTTCCAAAATGCTGAGAGGTATATATAATCATGTTGGAAGTTTGAAAATGGGTTGCTAATGACAACACTGAATAAACCAAAATCTAGCTGGGTAGGTTTTATTGCTTGATATTGCTTTTCAAATCAATAAACTCATCAGAATATAGAATTTATTAGAAATTAGGAAAGGTTTGGTTTTTTTATTATTTGTTAAATTATTTTATTTGGCAAAAGCTCCATTTTGGCTTTTGACCAAACAGCTTTTTTCATTTTCCATTAATAATAATTTATTACTAACAATATTAGAGAACTTGGAAGATAATTCCATAAATGTCCACAATCTTAGCTTATAAAGGAAGAAAAGAGATGCACAACTGACATTTTTTCCAGTCAGAATAGTGTGTAAATAATGCTGATTAAAAACAAGACACAATGCTCTGCCCAGGTCCTCAGGGTTGTTAAAATTACAGCCCATGGGGTGGATCCAGCCTGCAGAGCCCTACCATGCAGTCCCTAGTGCTGCATCTGGGTCCAGAATTGACCCAAACAGTACCATATGTAGACCATCCCTGTGCAGGGGGCCTGAGACATGTGCCACACACAGTGTCTGCTTCAGCCATCCCATGACCCATGCTGAACACAGCACCTGCTCTGGCTGGCCCAGGGCTCACAGTGAACATAGCGCCCACTCTGGTCAGTCAAGGACATATGCTGTAATCATGCTTGCCCTAACAAATCCAGGACCTGTGCTGCACATGGCACACCCCACCCTAGCTTCTCCAGAGCAGGCACCATGTGCGGCAAAGTCCTGGACTGGCTGGAACAAATAGTCTTTGTGTTGGATCCATCATGTGGAGTGGAGCAGGGGGAGATGGGTCTCTAGGTCCAGGCTGGCCCACAGGGCCAGACACATGCCATGGAGCAAGATGAGTTTGACACCCTTGACAAAGTGATACACTCTTGTCAAGAAAAGCTGAGACCTGTGTGGGTGGTGTGGTGTGGTGTGGTGTGGTGTCCCACATTTCTGGAAGGATTTACTTGATAACCAAAATTCTGCATTAATGGTAAGTCTCTTTGTAAAAATTAGTCATTGACTGAAATAGACTTCTTGGGGTCCTAAGGTCAACTAGGTATCATCTAAAACCCAGGATACATTCTTCAAGGCTAAAGCAGAACCACTGCACCAGAGGAAGGAAGTAATCTGTTTTAGAATAAGGGCCTGTTCAAAGAATGTAGACTACTTTGTCCCAAATTACAGACACAAGGAACAGCCCTAAGGAGACTGGGACAGATATTCATAGATAGGTTAGCACCTATAGCATGCAGAGCAGTGCCCAGTAGGGCTGTGTGAAATTTTGTTGGCCATTTCATTTCAAAACTGTTTCAACCAATTTAGAGGTCGAAACAGCAAAATTGGAATGAAACAAAGGGTGTTGAAATAGCCTGAAAACAAAACGAGGCTCTTGGAAATGTTTTGACTGTTTGGACCATACGCTGGGGATGGAAAGTCAGTCCAGCTGGGCTGACTTCCCATCCCTAGTGCGAGATGCGGTAGGGGGAGGCGAGGCAGCTCAGCCCAACAGTGGGATCTAGTGCAGGGGGGCGGGAAAGCAGCCTAGCTGGGCTGCCTTCTGCCCTAGTGCGATCTAGTGCTAGATTTCCCATCCCCCAGCGAAACTTCAAAACAGCATTGAAACAGCCTTTCTGTTTCAATGGAATGGAATGGAACAGCTGTTTCGATTAGAAATGAAATTCAATATGAAACACTGTTCTGTGGAACCGTCAAAATTCAAAGCGACTCAGAATGGTGCTATTTCACACAGCCCTAGTAGTTAGTGGGATGTTTAGGCAGTGTTCAAACCTCACATTAACTTTCAACAAGAGTTTAGGCCTCTGACCTGCTTAAATACTTATGTAAATCCCACATCTGTGTCTTTATCCCCCTACATATCTTCATAAATCTGACCCCTCATGCCTCCCTAAAGTAATCTCAACTTTTCTTTTGCTGAGGAGGTTCAGCTCTGCACTATCCCTTCCTCTGGCCCTGGTGCAAAGATGTTAGTCCTACCCTCTATGCCAGGAATATAGTAACATAGCAAGCATTTTAAGTGAGAGGGGCACTGGGAGAGTTACACTCTAATCTGATTCTGCAGTTGCCGTTAACAAGGTAACCAGTTTTAAATAGGCAATTTTTAAGTGGTAGCTAACTCATTCTTAATTTAGAACAAAAATAATAATGCCTTTCTTTCAAAATCCATTCAGTGATTTCACCTGCCTTATCACCTGTGAAAGCCATTATACAAATCTAGCTTTGCTCCTTACCAGTCTGGACTCCCAGGGAAACAGGTATTGTTGTAAAAGTTTGAAGAAAATATTCAAGACAGAAAACAGGTGAGGTCAGCAGTAGATGATAAACACTTCCAATATGTTTATACTTTGCCAAACTTATAAACTCTGCCAGTAGGATCACAGAATGTACTTTACTGCCTCAGATCACATGTTGCAAAGGAAAGTGCAAGGACAGACATTCTCCCTTAACCTCTCCATTTAAAGTAGCAAAGACCAATTGAAATCTAAGTCCTTTTTTTAACAAGAAAAAACTAAAATGTAGTTTCAGAGACTACATCTGCCTGGCCCCCCTCCCAGTCCATTTTTGTGGTTTTATAATCATGTTTTTCCATCTCTCCTAAAATATTTTCCTTTTCTGCCTTACAGTGTAAAGACTGCACAACCAACAGGGAAATTTGACTGACAATTCAGGGAGCACAGCATTTGATCTTACACAGTGCTACTGTATGAATAACATAAACCAGGAAATGTAATATTCCTTTACTATCTACTTACAATAATCCTTGATATTACTGATAACAATAGTAAGCACAAAGAATTCAAAGAAAATGAGTTTTCCAACCACGGACCTGTTTTTTCCCTTTCTCTGCACTGTGGACTCGTAAGTACATACACGTAGACTGAGCATGCACAGTAGGCTACACACTGGCTAAGCATATATATGGCTATATGCACCTGAGCATAAACCTGAGCATAAACCCAGGAAAAGGCTGTAGGGGGAGAGGAGTCAAGAAAGGGAGATGTGTGGGGCTATATGGAAGAGAGCAAGCTGGAGGCGTGTTGCTTACTGAGATAGATGCTGCTCTGGAAGGTGGAAAGCTCTGCATTCTAGCTTGGGCCTTTGCCCCCAGTGAGGCAGAAACTGTTGCACTGCTCTCCAATGATTTTATTCAATCATTATGAATACAAGGGACAGTGGCACAGCTTCAAAGGAGCACTGGAAAATGGACAGGACAGGATAAGCCCAAACCCATTGCCTACTGGTTTGAACCTTGTGTTAGCAAACTGCAAGCACAAGGTCAGAACTCATCTGGGCAAAGGCATCCTAAAACTGATGTCTCCTGCTTTCTATATGAGTGTCCTAACCCACTGGTTCAGAACCCTGCCATGGCTGAGTGAAAATGCTCCTTATGCTTTGTGTGGAGCCTAATGCAGGCAGCAGCACTAGACCCTGCTCTCACCTCTTCCCAATCTGGCTCCACACAAGTAGGGCACTCTCACCCAGCTGTGGTGGCAGCACCAGCACCCCAGATGAGAACCGGAGGTAAGCTGAGATGGTACCACAGTGATTCTCAACTGGGGTTCAATTAAATTCAGAAGTTATACCCAACTGGGGCTGCTGGGTATTCAGTATTCTTGAATGCCTGGCTTCTTAGTCAGGTGCTGACATGGATGTAGAAACCTAAGCATCAGCACCCTTGAAAGTTTTGCCTGTGATTTTAAAGCTGATGATGTCCTTTGATTAGCTACAGCCTCAGACTCAGTGGAGAAATCAGTGAAAAGCTCAGAGAGATAGAATAAGTCGTTAATGCTATTTTTTTATTTTGTAGAAAATGCTTTTATACAGCATCTGACTTACTGGTGTATTGATATTTTCAAACAAATGAACAAACAATTTCAACAACTTTGTAACTCTGGACACAGATGGCAAAGGGGCAACATGTATATCCACTGTTGGGTACTACAGATCACCAAAACAATGGAGAAGGTGGTATGTGTAAATGTACAGTGTCCATCCTTCCAGACCCTTAGTAAGCAGAGGTGCAAGTTGATGCTTCTAGCAGCCATTTTAACTTCTCTTTCTTATTATATACTCAGTTAGTGAACATGTCCAGAACAGCAGCAGCTCCCATAGAAAAATCAACTCTATACAGCATACTTTGTAAGGCCCCAAATAACAAAACCCTAAAGCACATTCTTTATATTAAGTTGGCAATTCATTGTCCCACTACCATCCCGAGATCAACAGGCTTTTAATGGGATTTAGGCTCTTAAATCACTTGGAATCTTTTGATTCAAATTCTTAAAATCTGTGTAAGTTTGTAAAAAAAATGGTGTAAGTATGGTGCTGGATCGGGGCCTTAAAACACAAAGGATGCCAGAAGTAAGGCATAGAAAGGTTTCTTTAAAGTATAGCCAACTCTCCTGGACTCCTCTCCCATACAGACTGGCTTCCCAAGGGATCCTGCCCATGAGTTCCCTGTGCGAGTCGAAGTCTGCTTTTCTGAAGTCCAGGGTCCTTACTTTGCTGCTCTCCTTCCTTCTTTCCTCAGGATCCTGAACTCAATCATCTCACGATCACTGCTACCGAAGTTGTCATCCACTACTACATTTCCCACCAATTCATCCCAGTTTGTGAGCAGCAGGTCAAGAAGAGCATGGCCTCTAGTTGGCCGCTCCAGCATTTGCACCAGGAAGTTGTCCCCAACACTCTCCCAAAACTTCCTGGATTGCCTGTGCACTGCTGTATTGCCCTCCCAAAAGGTGTCAGGGTGATTGGTTCTCAAGGGGGACTTCAGGCCTGTGATCAGGGAAACTTCCACTAGCTGTTTGAAGAAAGCCTCCACCATTTCTTCCTGGTTTGGTGGTCTAAAGCAAACCCCCACCATGACATCACCCTTGTTGCTCTCCCCTCTGACTCTAACCCAGTCAACAGGCCTATCTTTAGTTCTGTACTGGAGCTCTGAGCAATCATATGGGCCTTTTACATAAAGTGCAACTCCTCCTCTTCTCCTCTGCCTGTCCTTCCTGAACAGTTTGTACATCCATGACAGTGCTCCAGTCATGCAAGTCATCCCACCAAGTCTCTGTTATTCCAATCATGTCATAGTTCCATGCTAAGATGTGCTAAGATTATTTAAAAACTTTGACTTGGAGGAAAAATTAATTTCTCTCTTTTTTTGGGGTATCTAGATAGCAAATATCTTTTGCGTTTAAGGAAAAAATAGTCACCCCAGATTTATACTATCCCAATCCTATATTATACAAGCAAAGAACTTACTTTCTAAATATGCCTATGTGATTTAGGTACCACTGTCCTGTGGAAAGTCATTCAGATGTTTGTTTGTTTTTAAGTTCACTTCTAATTAATACTAGATCTGGTGTTTCCTTTCTTGAACACTGATGTGCATTAACTCTCCACAGATGCATCTGGAATTACTTCAGTATAACATTAGTGTGGGTAAAATTAGAGAATCTAGCCTTTGCCTTTGGTGTGATAACTCATATGTACCAAGAAAACAGAACTTGGCCTAATTAGCATGA
Source organism: Crocodylus siamensis (assembly GCF_052110815.1). NCBI lineage: Eukaryota > Metazoa > Chordata > Crocodylia > Crocodylidae > Crocodylus > Crocodylus siamensis. The sequence goes on along the minus strand of NC_143398.1, from coordinate 123,894,515 downwards.
AATTAATATGATAAATTCAGTATTTTGCATCTTGCATAAATTTAAGTGAAACTGATGTTCATTCAACCACTAGGCATACAGATGGAATTGCCTACAATCAAATACACTACAAGATACAGCAACAATACAAATTCCCCCATAATACACTGTCAGAGTATCTCTGGAAGACTGCTTGGGCTCATAGGTAAGTTCACTGTTGAAGCCCCTTGAGTCCTTGAACTCCTTGGTGGTATTGCCAAGAAGGGAGCTAAAGAGTGAGATTTAATTTTCTTATGGGCATTTTATTACTTTAGTTCAGTATGTCTGGCTTTTCAAAGGGCTAAATTTTGAAGACCGGGGTGAAATTGTGATCCCAGTGAAATTAATGTGAGTTTTGCTATTTGCTTCCATGAGGCCAGGATTTCATGCCCAAAAGACAGATTTAAACACTATACATCCTACCTAAATCTTTGCATGATGCTGAGTACATGACATTATTGAAAATCAGCCCATTTCCCTCTGGGGGTGAATTACTCAAAAGTAAAGAGAAACATATAGTTTACAATAGACAGTGGAAAACATGGAAGATATCCTTGAAGGGCAAGAAAAAAATCAACATGGCAGTAAAACACACATACATACACAATATATTTTATGATTGAATTGTGCTTCCTTTATTCTAAGTGTATTCTTTAATAATTAATGTACTAAGTGCTATAGTGTTTCCTATCGTCACTAGGTGATGCTTTCATTAAGCAATAGAATAAATAGTTCTAGCACAGTTCTGTTTTTCTTCATGTTCCAGGTTTCTTTCTTTATGCATAGTTTTGGTTTCTCCATCTTTAGACGAGACTCATCCTTGTGCGAGGTTGAATATCATGTTTCAGATGCACTCTGATTCCCCTCAGGAGTTATAAACTGTACTTTGGGCACCATGAGGGAGGAGTTGGTCCTCCTCATGGAGTTGTTTCTTCTTATGGAATTGTTTCTCCTCATGGAGTTGCGTTTCCTTAGAGAGTTCTGATGGGACAGCTCACTCTTCTGGAGGGTCTGGATGAGGATGGAGGGCTTTTCATCTAGCTCCCGAGCACTGCAGCGTGGAGCAGCTACCTTGATTGTGTTGCCAAATTTGGAGTAATCAACAGCATATACTCCTTCTTCTTCTGTTACGATGGGCACAAAGCGGTGGCCCCACAGGATCTCCTCTGCTATGTAAGATGTTCTTGCTTGCGTGGTGATGCCTGTGGTCTCTACTACTCCTTCAAGTATCACTATAAGTTCTAAATCTTGGTTGACCAGGTCAGAGGGGGAGATATCATAAAGTGGACTCCGCTTGTCTATAATATGGCAAATGATTAAAGGTGCTACCAGGAAAATGTTGTTGCTTTCAATGGGGTTGTCCACTGGGATGTCCAGCTGATGAATAGGGATGATCTCCCCTTCGGGGGTAGTAGTCTTCCTCACTGCCTGTATTCTCACAGAAGCACTGATTATCATGCTTTTCCTCAGATCTCCCACTCTGAACATGAAGCAAAGTCTGCCATTTCGAACAGCAATAACCGCATGCCGGCTGAAAATCAAAGTCTCTGCCCTCCTGTGAGCCTGAGCAGTTTTCATAAATATGCAGCCCAGCATGACAGCATTAATAATCAAACCCACAATGTTCTGTAGAATCAAGACCGTGATGGCTGTTGGGCATTCCTCTGTCATCATTCTGCCTCCAAAACCAATGGTCACCTGAACCTCAATGGAGAAGAGGAAGGCAGAAGTGAAAGACCTATGGGAAAGGTTTAAACTCAGTTAAAGATATCTGAATCAGCAGATCTAAATATCAAAGTCAACTGGGCACATTCAGTTGGAAGTAGATCGAGCGCCCATTCCTACAGTTGTTGTACACTTAAAACTCCTATTGACTTCAGGCAGAGCTTTACCTGTTTGACATTTTCAGGATTAGTGACATGGTCTAATTACTGTACCGCAGTCTCAGGAGCCTGCTGGTCCTGAACAGTGATTCTGTGGTCCTTGGCTTTGGCAAATCAGTTAACCTCTCTACCTTAACAGCCCATGTTCCTCCCCAGGTTGACAAGCAGGGTGTTCTGACACAGCCCTTACTCCAAAAGTCTTCTACCCTCCAAAGCAGTGAGGGAAAGCTATAAAGATAAGTATAGCCTGAGGTTATTAAATTACACTCGTTTCCTCTCTACCTTGTGAACACCTTTAATAAGGCCACAGGGGATAATCATACACCAGGATATCCGATTCCTGCAGAAACCATACTGGTCAAGGGTATGAGTGAATAGTGGGATCAGCCAACAGAAAGAAGGTAATGGATCTCTCCACCCAATTCTCTTCTACCCAAAGGTTGGGGATGTTAGGACTCAGGGTTTTGGTCAGTGTCAAGACAAGGCTAGCTGCAAAATTTCAGTCTAGATTTAGGACTGTGAATGTTACTAGACAAGTAGTATCTGGTTTATTTACAGTTCCTAGGGTTTTATGCAAACCTATATCAACTAATGACAAGGCCTGTTTCATATACTAGAGTCCATAACCATATGTAACATCCACGCTCGTAAGAGTTATGTTTACATGCAACCATCTCAGAAAAGTGTATCTAAATTACTCCTTTGTATTGGGCTTGGTTTTAGAAGAAGGAAACTGGATCAGCTTTTAAATATCTCCCTTTTTTATTATGTTTCCAGAGGACTAGAATCATGAAGAAAATTTTAAAATATTTTATGGCATATGCAGTATCAGGAAGGGAATACAATGGACAGAGTGACTCCCAATAAAAGAGTGCTGAGCTGTAGATTTTAAAAAACTCATTGGATGTTTGGTTACAAACATGGACTTTTTAATTTATTTTTTCATTCTTGGAAACCACCAGAAAAGCAGTGGTATGGCTGTGTTTGGTTTATGAAGAATTAAGGAGCAAAGGGGTTAATATATTAATAACTACAGTTAATGAAAAGGTTAATATGTTAAGGAATATTTTGAACAAAATTAAGTCTATAGATGAAACTTTATTTCACCATTATCATGGCTGTGTAGTATAAAATGACCAGCTTTCCTTTAGATATCTTTCCTTTAAAAATTCTACATTTTATGTACTAAACTCCATTTGGTTATTTATTTATATTCATCTGTTTTATATGCCTCTCTTGTTGAAGAACACTGTGGTTTAGTAGTGTGATAATGTGAACACAGAACTAGGAGCCAGTACTCTAATTTCAGTAATTCCAGGTCTCTCACTAACTCTCCCTGTAGCTTTGGCAATAATTTCCATTTTTATAAAATGGGGTTGATAACACTTATGTAGGAAGTGTTATGAAGCTCAGTTAGGATTTGTGCAAACTGAAAAATATAAAATGGTATGTACGCATGGGTTAGACTTTCCAAGACTAGGTGTCCTTTGACTCTGCTTAGAAAGCTTTTATTTAAGTTACTAGTATGGATTAAAGAGTCAAAATGCAGATTTTTTTTTTTTGGCTGTTATTATTTCCGCCTAGAATAAAAATATCAAATATTCTTTTTAACCACACAGAGACTCAGCTATTCTTAAAAGTATTACTGTTCATATTTTTATTTCATAACTGTTCAAACTGGTAGTTTTAACAGAACAGAGTATTTATTAAGGAAAAATATTTTTCACAACTAGAAATAAAGATGCTTGACTGCCTTTTGGCCTGAAACACCATACATACTAGCACTATATAGCAACATGTGTTAAAATAAAACGTTATACTAATCCGTCATTTGCTTTGGTTGTTTATAACCCTTAGGATTTCCCTTGCTACAAAATGTAATGATCTTATTGGAATTCCTACTTGCCTAGGTATTGTATAGCATAAATTTAGCCTAATTACTGAGGTTTCTCAGTAGTTGACAGACTGCATTTAGATAACGTCAGAACTTTAGTCCTGATACAGCTCTTTTGTGTTGGGGTAACATCTGTAAAAAGCCATAAAACTGTCCTAAGCAAGAAGCTGAGGATTTTCTTTTTTTAAGAGCAAGGGACTATTGGGAATTTGTACAGCAGGGGGCATGACTGGAAAGCTGGCATGTTCCTGGGATCCCCAGCTGGTATAGTGGGCAAGCACTGTCTGTGGGGATTCCAAAGAAATGCTAATACTGAGTCAATGTTAACTTCAATGCATGCATTTCGCACTATGGATTTCCCCTTGGGAGGGGATGGCCCTGATTCACAGCCAGCAGAGTTCCAAAGGAGAGACTCCACTGGAGCTCAGTTTCTGCCATGGACCTGAAAGGTATGACATGAGGTGCCCAACAGTAGAAAGGTGGATACCGATGGTCCTTCCACATGTAAGATTTACAGGCTTGTAGGGTGTAGCCACATGCCAATTGTGCCAGGACAAACCCCATTACCTCCCCTCCTGTGACAAGTAAAAGAAAATGCTGTGAGTCTGGAACCTCACAGAACTGCCTCATCAGGGATGATCTGAGCCATAATTGCTCTTTTCAGAAGAAATAACAGTTAATAATAAGAAAAAAAAAAAATCAGGAACAACGAAGTTGACTTTAGCTTAGAAGAAAGAAAAGTCCCGCTTATAAAAGCAGTGTGAAAATAGAAAGGAATGAAGAAAGAATCAGGTCCTTCTTAAGCCAGAAATACTCACAAATTTAAAGTTGTGGTATGCGCAGAGAAACTACTATAGCTTTTGAATCGGAAAGGGAAATAAAAGGATATTCTGGTTTCATGGACTTAAGGGCAGGTAAAAGTGCTATGGGATCCAATGCATGACCCACACAATCGCGCCTCCTGCCAAGCCACGTGTCAGGGTAGGTGTGATTGTAGGATCACTCATTAGATCCCATCACACCTTATTGACAGTACAGGGGGACCCTGCAGCTGCAAGACCAACAGTGGATGGGGCTTGGTAGGGCTCACAGTCGGGGCAGTGTTCCCTGCACTGCTCCTGCTGCAAGCATCATCCACTGTGGGGCTCTCACAGAAGGCTCCAAGCAGCAGCAGCATTCCCTTGCTGTGAGCCACGAAGCCCACAACGCTGTGCAGCTTGCTGTGCTGGCAGCGAGAACAATGACACCACTCTAAACTTTGTGGGGTGCAGGACTTGCAGCAGCAGCAGCAGCAAAGAAGTCAGTGTTGGGAGCTTCGTGTTTTATCATGCTGTCGTCAGTTGGTTGAACAGGTACGTAGGTAATTGCATAAGCTGTACAAGGGGATTAATTCTACAGTCCAGTCCCTGGTGAAGTCTCTTACATGAGTGCAGCATGGATAAACTATAACCATTCTGGTTTGCTAACCTACTTTGTGCTGGTGTAGAAGACAGAACAACATAGTCCTGGGCCCTCGCTGTTCCAAGAATATGCTGTATGTAAGGCTTTTGCTGGCAAAGTTCTCTTACTGCTTGCCCATAAATCCAATTAACGGATATCCTTTTGGTTCTGTAAGTATACAGTTTATATACTATTCCCTCCTGAAGTCATTTGGCTTCTACCCTGAAAAATTGCAGGGCTTGGGACATTATGTATGTGTATTAACAGGACAATAAAACACTTCTGTGTGATTTGAATACACCACTCCCAAAATTCCTATACTGTTTTTTGCAACAGATCTCATGTGATATAGTATGTCACAGCGCTCAGTCTTTAATTGAAACTGATGGCCTAAATCAGCCTCATAAATGACCAGTAATATGGGATGCTTTCTGAATTTCTGGCTTCCCAGCTAGAGACATCTTAAAGAGGCCTAATTTGCCACCTGGGAAATTAAAAAAAGGAGAGATGTTCTGCTGTTTCTGGAAATCATGCCTTTTAAAGATGCTGTAAATAAGGAAAGCCAGAAATTGAGACACCCAGTTTCAATAATCACCTTTGAAACTTTGGACCCATGTTCTCAGTTTGCCCCATAAGCCATGTTTCACTGTCATGGTCTGAAATTTCTTTTGGACCACACCATATTGGAGATGATGCCACTGATGCAAACGGCACTGCATGTAAAACATATACCCAATGCTGCAACTCTCTTGCAGCTGACTTTATTTTTACAGGCAAGGAATGTTACCAACCTATTGTGTAGACATATGAAAAGCTGCAGGGTCTCTGTCACTTTTACATCCTTAAAGGACTCAAGAAATCTGCTTTTCTAAGCTTGGGGGGCTTCTAGGATTGATGGTGTCTAGAGGAAAACACAACATGTCTCAGTTGTCTCTACTGTATTAGACAGTTCAAGAAAACCAAAACCTAATTTTAGACTTGAGCAGCATGGCAATCCCATCACCCTATTCCTAATGTTTTGCGTATCATACTTTACCCAACATCTGTCACGCACGGTGTCCAGCTGGCACTGCCTTTACTGTTGTCTATTCTATCCATGTCTCCATGGGCAAAAGCCACCAGCCACCACACCATGGCAAAGAGAAGCCAGCTACAGAGAAAGGACATCGTAAAGATCACCAGCGTGTGGCGCCACTTCAGGTCCACCAAAGTAGTGAAGATGTCTTGCAAAAAGCGGCCTTGTTCTCGGATGTTCTTGTGTGCCAAGTTGCATGCCCCATTCTTGGCAATGAAGCGGGCTTTGCGTGGACGGTCTCGGACACGTGGCTTCCGGAGGTTTTCAGCAGCAATCCGTGCCAGTACATACTCTTCAGGGATGATGCTCTTCCTAGCCAGCATCTTCCTGCCACCATAGTCTACTTAGCAGAGCACAAATTGGGAATGGTTCTTCAAATGCTTTTTCACTGACCTCACTTTCCACCCTTATCTTGTCTTCAAAATCCTGAGGAAAAGAAGAACATGATCTGGTTTGCCACTGTTTCACTTTTTCCCTAGACAATAGATTGATGTAAGCACATGGATTACGTAGACCCCCAGGGAACAGCTGTTAAATTAAACATTGCTGTAGGATTATTCCATTTAATTAATCATTTTAGATTATTTGATCAGGGAAAAGCTCTTAAAACAATTTTTTAAAGTTTTGGTATTTCCTCTCCTGACATTTCTAGTGTAATGGAAGCCACAGAAAGTTCTTGTAGTTGTCCATCAAAAGAACTGGTGTTTCACAAGAAAAAGCACAGATCGTATAGATCATGCCCTTCCCACAGTCTAACTACAGTAAACTCTCTGGTAACCGGCATCTTACAAGCCAGTATGCTCTGTTAACCGGCATGCCGGCTTGTAAGGAAAAGTGAAACCACAGCACTTCCAGTTTCTCTAAGCCCCCATGGCCCGAGGGCATAACAGACTGTGCTGGGCTGTGCGGTGCCTGCCTCCATGTCCTGCAGGGCAGTGATGCCACGGGAGAGGCAGAGGAGGCAGAGGGACGCCCCAGACACAGCGGAAGAAGTGGCAGCCAGGGCTGCTCAATTAACTGGCATATTTTGTTATCTGGCATCCCACATTCCTGGGGGATGCTGGATAACAGAGCTTTTACTGTACTATGTAACTCCCACTGAGAAATACTCATCTGAGTACAGTCACTTGTATACTTCAGAATCTGCAGGATAAGGCCCTTAACAAGGGCCTTATTTAACAAGGCCCCAGACAGCAGTGCCAGCCGGATGTACATTTCTTATACAAACAGCCTCACTGAAGCCAATCGGGCTACTCACATGCTACTTATTTGCATGAACAAATGCTCTGTTCTTAGTCCCAGACAGGGCCGTATGTAGAATTCTAAAAAGTGGGGTGCAGACACTGAGGCACATCATCACATAATAAAAACACACATTTTCTCTCCAGTTAAAAATAAAATAGAAGCTTTGCTAACATGCTAGGGACCTAGGGCTGTATTATTCAGTTGAAGCAAAAAGAAATACAACTTTGAATGAGTTAAAAACAATCTGCAGGGATATGAAACGGGAGCTTCCTTACCAGGAGTAACTAACAGACAGCAGAATTGCAGAACAAAGGATAGCTTGGTTGGTGGAACAGCAAGACCATTAAAAAGAAAAGAAGACCCTTAACACCTGTGGAATGAAGAGTTTAGAAAGTGTCAAGTATTTTACAATGATCCATGCAGTCAATTGACTCCCTCAGCACTGCCTGCCTAAAAATGCTGGTGCCACTGCTAGACAGTTGGTTTTAAACTTTGGGTGGAGCAGGCATCAAAGGGGGTAGGGGGAGTGCACCCCTCCCCCCAAAAATCTGCCCCTGGTCCCAAATGACCATGCATGTCACAAAAAAAAATACGGAGAGACTACAGGCCAGAATATACATTACTTTGTTTGGACATTTGGAGCTGAGGAGCAGACAGCAGTTGAAGTTATTGCTATTCTATTATTATTAATATTATTATTACAACAACAGCAGTGACAACCTAAACTCTTCCAGCTTTTCTACTGCTGTTGTAATAATAATTATTACCATTTATTACTACTACTATAATAGCAATAGAAAAGTTGAAAGAGGTTGTTATAGCTACTGTAATATTACTCCTCCTCCTCCTCTTACTACTGCTATAGTAGCAGCAACAATCTAAACTCTTCCAGCTGTTTTGTTGCTACAGTAGTAGTAGTAGTCAATAATAATAAAAATAATTACTATTTTTTGTTATTACTATTATTACAACAGCAACAGAAAAGCTGGAAGAGTTTAATTTGTTGCTACTGTAATACTACTACTACTGCTGCTACTCATATTACTACTACTATAGTAACAGCAGCAACCTCAACTCATCCAACTTTTGTATTGCTATTACAGTAGAAGTAATAAACAGGAATAATTATTATTACAACAGCTGCTGCTGCTGTAGTAGTAGTAGCAGATACTAATACAAACTAGTAGTAGTGCTACTAATACAATAGCAGCAACCTAAACTCTTCCAGCTTTTCTATGGCTGTTGTAATAAAGTAGTAAGAAATAATAATTGTAATAACAGTAAACAGTAATCATCATTATTACAACAGCCATAAAAAAGCTGGAAGAGTTTAGGGTGCTGCTGCTATTGTAATAATAATAATAGTAGTAGTAGTAGTAAAATATAATAAGACAACAGCAAGAACAATAAGAAGACAGGAGCAAGAATAACAATGTTAATAATAATAAAAAGCCAGTAGCAAGAACAATAAATAATAAGACAATAGCAAGAATAATAATCGTAATAATAGTAAGAATAAGACAGTAGCAAGAATAGTAGTAATAGCAACAGCAATGGTAATAAGAAGACAGTAGCAAGAACAATACTAGTAACAGCAACGATAATGAGTCAATAGCAAGAAGAGCAATACGAATAAGACAGTATAAAAAACAACAATGTTAATAATCATCATCATAAGACAGCAGCAAAAACAACTGGCATCACAATAATGCAAGAAGAACCCAAACTTCGCCGGCTTTTCTCGCCGGCCGGGCCGGGACTCACCGCGCGGGGGCAGGCGGCGCGCTAGGCGCTGAGCCGGGGGCGCCTGCCTGCGTGCGCATCGCGGCGGCGGCGGCGGCTCTCGCTGCCCCGTGGGCGGCTCCGCGGAGCCGCTGCCTTCCTGCGCCCGGGGCTGGGACGCGGCTTCCGAGCCTTTTCCCTGGAAGAGGGAGACGGGGGCGGTGTCCTCAGCGCAGAGCTGCACTGACGCAAAGGGGAGGATGTGGCACCCTTTGTCTCCCTGGCTGGGAGAGAGCAGAGCAGCCCCCCACGAAGCTCAGGCGGAGTTTGTCTCTGCACCACTCCTAACAGCTCAGGGCAGCCCCGAAGGGCTTTAGGCTCTTATGCCCCTTTGTTTTTTACCCCCTGAAAGGGGGAGGCCTCGGTGTCACCGAAAGCCAGCGAGAGGTCGACTCCTCAACCACTTGGGGCCCCCACTGGAAAGCCAAGCCCCAAAGTCACTGATGAAATAGGTCCTTAGGTTCTTCAGTCCTTTGGAGGGCTTTGCAAGAAATGAAAACTACCTCCAGCCTGGAAAAGTGGGGTGAAGATTTTAGAACCGAAGCAAGGCAAGGCTGCTGGCCCGTGAGCAGTCACATTCACACTGAATGTGAGGCAGAAGTTTTCAGTGGCACAGCTAAGCTGGCACAGACCAAGGACCCTCTATCCTAGGCATTTCCACTACCTAATTTGCATTTTGTTAAGCTTATAGTCTTACCAGGTTGTCACATCGTTATTGCAAGGATGCTGGCTTTTAGCCCAGATAACTGAATGCATGGATCCAGGGGCCCATCCCCCTAAGCTCTCCCTGTCAGCCAGACCTTTTCGGCAGTTCGACAGGCACATTTGAAAATCCAGTTGGAGCCCTGGGCTTGCACGCCAGTAGCTCCGCTGTAGCACCACCGAAGAGGGAAACTTGTCTGATTTCACTCCCTGGAAACAACCAGCAACTCCCTGATTTCAGCATAACCGCAAAAGATGTTTCTTCTTTCCCTAGTTGGCAGTAGGGCTTGGGTTGTTTATTCTTCCTGCGACTAACCAAGCTGCTAAGTTCAGTGAGATAAATCACACAATGAGAGTTTAGAATTGTACATAAGCGTGTGTAGAAGCCAGGCCAAAATCAATCCATGGTTTCAGCTTTCTGTTCATCACCATACCTGCTTCTCCCAGAACAGCTTCCTTTTTTATAGCACCAAATTCCCATAGAGTTAAATGGGTACAGAATCAGGCCTACAGGCAATGTTTAGCTGGGGAAACAGGCACCGAGAGGTCTGAAATGGGCACATGAGAATTTATGCATAGAGAGGGATATTTAAAAACAAACAAACAATGAAATAACAGAAATTTGCTTTTTTCCCACAGGTCGAAGTTTATAATTTTGGCAATTTCTCAGCTTCTTGTGTTTAATGGAAACTTACATTCTTGGAAATTTGAGCTTTTTCCAAGTGTCACGGTTTGTAGTAGCAAGAATAAACAGTGCATTAACTTCATAAAAAGACCTAAATTTAGATTTTAATGAAGCAAAGTACACGAGGCTTCATCGTCTCTCATTAACTCCTTCAGGCTCCCAATGTTTGCAGGACTGTGTGTGTGTATGTATGATGGGCAGGGAATTTTGCTGTGTGTAATATTTGTATAACAGAAAACAACCCTCAGTTCGGACCTCTAAACCACTCGGGAACAAGAGGAGGGTCAGGGAATGGGCCTGTCTTGTGCCCAGGCTTACAATGCACATCTCCTAAGTTTTGGTGATAGCGGTACTGGCAGTACTGCAAGCCATGTAGTGGTAACAGAGATCAGTTGGAGTTGAAAATGGCAGAATGCTTTTCCACCGACTCTCCCAAATGAAGTTCTTAAGTGGACTGGTTTCAGTCAGAATGGACTTTTATACGTACACACTTTGCTCATCCTGATTTTTCATTGAGGTAACATGGGGGGAGCTCGTGGACTATGTTACAAGGTAAAAAGCTTGTTGTTTTTTTACCCATTTTCTACCAGAAGAGGCAATATGCATTTCTTGTTATCTAACCATTCACCTATTTTGATCTTTTAAGGATTCATCTTCCCTGTCACACTTGAGATGAGCACTTTGGGGGAAGAGGTATCTCTGAAAAGTTGCCTGGGTAAGCCTCTTATGGGTGTCAGTTCTGTAGTACCTCAGTTCTGTAGATCTTATTAACTCCCTCTTGGGCATGTCTACATGTGCATTAAGTTAATGCATCATAATCGGTGCTATCTCACAATGGTGCTGACATGTCTTTTAGGTGATGCTAATATGCAGTAGACTAATTGTACTGCACATTAGTGCATCAGCACAGCTTTTGCCATGACACACTAATGTGCAGTAGAGTTAGTCTTGTGTCTTGTGTCTCCCCTTGAAAACTAAATGAACATCAAACATACTTTTGGGCATGCCACATGCTTTCCAATGTGACACTTTATGACTACTCCATAGAGAACAATTTAAAAAATTTTTGCTCTTTGCCCTTCTACATATTTGCTTAGTTGTCACACATACTTCAGAGTGGAATTTAGGTAATATCTGGGAAAATCTCACAGAAATGTCTCCAAGACCTTTATGTAAACAGGGTAGCTCCTTAGCATCATAAATGCAATCTTCCAAGGGAAAACAAATAGCAGACACACACTTTTTTAACTGACATACAGATTTTAGACAGATATTTGTACTTTACTTAGAAAAGGTTCAAAACCAAAATCCTGGATGAGAACATTGCTGATTTTTTGGAGTGCTTGTAATCAGGGTTAGGATCCAGTTCTTTCATCCTACTTGTTTCTTTACTAAAAATGCTATGCACTTTTTGCTGATTTAGTGATAAATATGCCAGTTGAAATACCAGTGACCTTGGCAGACTTTACCATTTTGCTGTCTGAAAGCTAATTCAAACACTTTGTGTTAGATGCCATCTAGGGATCAGATTTTGGCATGTTTCATAGCAGTTTATGGTAGGATAAACACTATGGAAACAGAGCAATTACAATCAACAATAACAAACATATTGTGGAATAGAGATTCTGCCTCATGCTTCAGGAATCAGGCCAGTCTTCAGCTGGAGACCCAAATGATAGCTACTGTGGAGCGGGGTAGGGGCAAGGGCTACATTTTGTGTACCATGGGGTTATACCTGTCTGAAGCATTGGGCACTGGCCATTTTTAGAAACAAGATGCTGGAACAACTTGAGTTTATGTCCAGCCAAGTATTAGAATTCCTAATCCTGCTGAGGTACTGAGCACTCTAGTATTTCAGGGCTCTGTTACACTTTCTAGTTTAAGCTTCTCAAATGTTGATTGGCATTAGTGGTTGCTCAAGTTTAGAGTAGTTGAATGTTCAGGCTAAAAATCTGACTGCCCACTACCTGTGGCATGGCCCTAGAGAGTTGGCAAGCCAGAGCAGGCTTTTATCCCTGCTCTAGGTGGGGCTGTGTTGGAGAGAGGGGTTAGTGAGGGCATGAGGCTGGAAGGGGAAGAGTTTAATGATGGGGACTGGGTAGTGAAATGGGAGATGGAGAAGCAATGAGTGGCAATGGTGGCTGGGGTGGTGCAATGAAGAAAGTCAGTCACTGAAGCCATTAAAAGATAAAACATTTTAAAAAATTAAAAAAATTTAAAAGAAATAAAAAGTAAGTTAAGAAAGTTATGTTTTAATAAATTCTGATTGGTGAGCCCCAACTCCTGGGGATACTGCCCCTGTCTTGGGAGGTAAGCCACAAATCACAGGACCCTGATCTGCCCTCTCTCCTCCCCCCTGCCCCTTACTCCTCCTTCCACCCCTCCTCGCCCTTCATCTTGGACTGCTCTGTGCCCTTGAGAACTGCTTAGTCAGGTCACACCCACCCCAGGGATGGGAGGAGGAATTGGCTTGCTAGGCAGTAGAGGTCTGGGGGTAGAAGGTTTGTCCACACAGAACAGGATCATGGGGACTGCATTCTGTGATCCTGGAAGACTGTAACTTTTGTAGCTTATCTCTAGGGAGTGGCCACACAGTCATGGAACACCAGCTGGGTAACAGGGATCAGAGATAAACCTGCCCTGAAGTGATGGCACTTTAAGATGCCTTAAGGGTGCTTAGAAGTAGTTTACATGTCTCAGTGCATGGACAATCCAGGGATTGAGAGTTCCTTGAGCCGCCCAAAACTGATTAGTAACAAAGCCTTACCGCACTAAAATCTGAAAGCCTTGTTCTTTAACAGCTAGAGTGGAATCTGATCCAACTCTTGTTGAAGTCAATGACAACTGCACTGTGCTCTTGATAAAGTGTATACAGTGTTTTCTCAGAAAATATAGCTATGGGTCATGCCACAGCATTTGCCAGTAGTGCTGAATGTCTCCCAAGTTTTGAAGTAAATCGCACATTGATTTTAGGTATATTCACTTTGCAGGCTTTCAAAGATGTTATGTATACAGTACTACGCTGTTAAGGTGACGCTGTGCTGGTGAGCCATTTTCAGTTTTTGTTGATGAACCTCAATTGAACTGGCAGTAGATTCATGAAATATGAAAGAGCAGAAACTGCAGACTAAGTGTAGATACTATCCTAAACCCGCTTTCTTCTGTCTTATTCAGCAATATTAGTAGGACAAAAATAGTTCTTATTAAAATGCATGTGCTTAGTATCAAGACCCTTTGCTACAGCTAACATAGGCTGCCAAGAAAAGCCTGTAAACAGTCTGTAGTGTTTTTGGCAACTCTTTGATTGTTTGTCATTAAAATGATCAGAGAATTTATTTGAGAGGTATGCAAGTTGTGCAGAGCTCAGCCATTGTGGTTGTGTGAAGGAAGAACTTAACATTTTTCCTTTTTCAAGTTGTCTTGTGCTGTTGATTTTTCAGAGAGGATTTTGTGCCAAGGATATGTATATTTAATGGTCCTGAATTGAACAGAAAGAATCAGACTGCTACTGTAGAATTCTTCCCCAGAGTTCAAAGCATTCTTTTTGGCACATCTTAAGCAGCTGGAACTCATTGTGCTAAGTCATCATGCTCTAGTTCACTGTTCCTTTGTAGCTTTCACTAGTGTTTGGTAAATAACCAAATGCACCTGGTCTGTTATGCAATACAGCACAATAGAAGAGGAATTCCTTCCTCACCCAGTCAAGAGATATATTTGTGCTTTGAAACAGGAGGATTTGGCAACATTTATCATTTTTATCCATGCTGATCTCATTGGTGCTTTTGTTCACAGCCAAATGTTATGGACCAGATTTGTGGGTACAGCCTGCGTTCCACCCAGCAAAGCTGGGAATGAGTTGTGGAACACCTTTATGGTCAAGCAGGTTGTGCCCAAAAAGAATGTAGAGCTGTATTTTAGGGCTGCTTTAAATTATATTTGGCAGAAGTTGGCTTTTCAGAGACTGTCTGGCTACATGAAATATTTGAAGCATCAGTCTAGCCTAATCTTCTCCCCCACCAGTGTCCCTATTGTATAGTGTATGTACAGCTATTTTGACATCTCTGCATTGCTTGGGAAAACCCCTTGCTCTCATGGGATTCTCCAGAAGTGAGATACGACTGGTTTGCTACCCATCTCTGCTGCTGTAGCAGTGCACATGAACCATGAATTAGGCCCTGAGTGCATTATACAGTTGCATGGAGTTACCATTAATTTAGCAGGAGCAGGACAAACCACTCTCGAAAAAGCTGTATAAAAGTTTTCATTCCAATTTCTTATTTTCATTTATAATTTCTGAAATGCTCACTTTTTGGGCTGAACTTTTCCATGTTTGATCTGTATACAAAACTTGAATTTGTATTTAGTGTAAACAAAAGATTTAACGCACTGCTTAATAAGATGAAGCTTGGGGAAAAAAGTTTTTCCTATTAACAATACTTTTTCAGCCATTTGTTTTTCAATAGGTCTACTTGTGAAACATCAGGTATTTTAAAAAGCAGAAATCTGGTGAGAAAATAGCTCTCATGGAGAAGAGTTTTCGATTATTTATTCAATTAATTTATTAAGCCAATATGCTACAGTTTCCAACAAAGGCTCAGGACAGCTTACAGTAAGAGATGGAAGTAAGAACATGTTTTGATTGAGTTATGAACCTCTGAAAAATCACAGAGAGCAAGATGGATAGGGTGCATTTTAGTATTACCAGCTTGTGCTTCATTGAGTGTAGCAGAAAGTAATTTTGAGTCCTTGAATGATCAAGGGAAGACCATTATTTATAATGCCTTAAGGTCCCAACTACAGCTGTGCTAATTGCTGTACAAGCACAAAAAAAGAGACAGTTCCCACACTGAGGACTTCCCAAACGAAACAAATTTATTTAAAATGGAAGCTATGTCAGAACTTATTTGCATTTACTTTGATCCTTGAAAGCATGGAAACAAATTAAGGAAAAAGTCCAGCATCCTTTATCCCCTTCACAATGCTTACAATGGTACTACAGACACGCTTCAAGGAGTATTTGCTCCCATCTCCTAAATGCACCACAAACGATCTTCATCCAATGTTCCTCACCATGCATAGTATTAATGATGACCTCCTTAGGTATATATTCCTGGAGCAAAGGCAATTCTGTGTAACTTTGCATGTTCCAGGTTTGGAGCTGGAAACAATCTAACTATGCTAGTGCTGGTTTAAATCGTGACTAATTAACTCTGCTATTAAGAGTGGCTTATTAGGGTAGGTGCAGTACTGTGTTAATGTGGCTATACTGCCTTTGGATTGGGAATTAGCATGTGCAGAGTGATCTTGGGTATTTCTACATTGCTGTGCCTTGCAGCACATAAAGGTATCCTTATTCTCTTGAGTATATGGAGCTACATGTCTCACTGTAACATAGCCTATTCATTTGGTAAATTGTTTAGCCTGAAACATTGCTGAAACATTGTATAGGAGACTGGACTGGATTGAGTTAGGGGTACATTTTTCAGTATGTGTTGGAGAGGAAACTGAGGGCTTCTTGTTGAATGTGAAAGGTAACTAACTCTTCTCCATGACAGAGACAAGGGAAGCTGGCCTGTAACTCTCTCACCGTGTCAGAGAGCTGTTAACAAACCCTTTTGGTTGCAAATCACAAAGAATCTCTGGCCTGCATAATAGCCAATGACCAGAACATAAGAAAAATAATAGATTGATGCACTTAAATCATTACTTACCTGATTTATGAAATCCAAGATCCTTTAGGCTCAAGTTCTCTGACTCCCATTTCTGCTCCAGGGACTTGGATATGTCCTTTGTTCCAAAGTATAACTTATCCTCACTTCCTGCCAAAAACTCTAATTTTCCTGCAGAGATGACTACATCATGCTATGCCCATGTGCAACACCTTCTTGGATTTGAAAAATACCACACATTATCTCTTTGTTTATCTGTCAATCACTGTCTTGTGGTCCAATATTTTGTTTCTTTCAGGATTCAGACAGTGGCTAGAAAAGAAAGGTCTCAACTTTTATTTCACAGATCAGCTGACACATTTCACAACCATACATGGCAGAGTCAACTTAATGTTTTTGTCAGGATATTATTTTCTAGTAGTGTTACTCACTGATCAGTGAGCACTGTTTGTTTTCTTCACAGCTCCATACATATGAGCAACTCTCAGCTTAAGAACTTGGCTTGTTAACTGGAGATCTTCGGTTTACTCCTTTGTTTTGGCTAAGATGGTGGCTTTCAGCATAGCACTTTCTTCCCATTCTGGTATAAGTTGTCTCAAACATAAGTCTGTAATGTTACATGCTCCTGTCACATCTGGCAAAATAGGTGGTTGCCTAGTACCTGATTCAAGTTCATACCTCTCTGAATCAGTTAGTATAAGGTGCCATCCTGCCCTACCATTTGCCTACCTGTCACAGACTAAATTTTCCCTCAAGGACCTGAGAAATGGCCTGCTATAGTTTCATTCTGCCTGCCATAGCTTTCTCATACATTGACAGTCTATGTACTGTTTTTAGGTATAACATTCATTTTCTCCATCTCTTGTGCTGCTCAGCTAGGAAAATGGTGGGTTTTTTTGTCTTGGCCTGTTTTACCCTCTGGTTGGCTATGGCAGTTCCTGTTTTTGTTTACTGGTTGCAGAGCCTTCTGTCTACTGCAGTTCTCACTGCTGAATTTATAGTGGGCTAAACTCCAGGGAGAAAAGCTTTCAGAGTTAACAATTAATGCTCTATACTCTCCTGAGGTTAATGTTACTCTCTGAGGTTTTTACCAAAGCATTAAGCAAAGGGTTAGTCTAGTCTAATGCGGCCACATCTACATGTGCCTTTAAGGGGTAGCAATAAACTGCTTATTGCTCTTCAGTGTATTGCTCTTGGAAAGTTCTCAAGCGCGCATTTGCATAGGCACCTGGCCTGCAACAAGCTGAGCCAGGTTGCAACAGCCCCAGCTAGTTCACGGCTGCCCCAGTCCCAGGTTGCAACTAGCCCTCTGCTAGTTCAGGGCTGCTTTGATCAGGCTCAGTGTGCTGCAAAGGGGCTGGCTGGGGTACAAGGATGCTTTAATGCTGGGCTAGCTGGCAGGCTGCCCCGGCACTGAAGCACTGTCATGCCACAGCCAGCCAGTCAGTGTCCACACATGAGCTGCTGCACACAAAAAATTCCACAGCAGGGTAGTACTTGTAAATACTTAGTAGGGGGTAGTACTTGTAAACCTTCAGGGGAGGGGCACAGGCAGCAGAAGGGCGGTGCTAATGGGGCTTAGCCCTCCCAAACAGCAGGGCAGACCAACCACAGTCTGCTGCAGCAGGGGGGAGGGGCATGCCGGGATTGCAGCCGACCCAGCACGCCAGTAAGTTTCTTTTGATTGCCTGGGCAGATTGAGACCCCAGCAGTGCAGGAGGGAGCAGGGTAGGGGCAGGGGCAAATCATTCACCCCTGCCCTGCTCCCTGCTGCACTGTGGGGATTGCCAGTGACCCAGCCCAGCCGGGGCCCCGTTCATGGGGAATGGGGCCCCGGTTGGGCTGGGTCATGGAGCCCTGGGAGCCTGGCAGCTCATCCAGGAGTGTAGGCGGGCAACTCCCGCCACTGCACGTACCACAGGGGAGCTGGGGAAGAGGGCACATTCCCCTATCCTGGCTCCCCTGCGCCATGCCCCTGGATGAGCCACTGAGCTCTGATCACCCCATAACCAGCCCAGCTGGGGTGGGGGACAGTTGAAGCCCAGTGGCTCCTTCAGAGTTATGGCACGGGGTAGCCGTGGCCCCTGATCTTTTCACAGGGCAAGGGTGGACTACAGCTGCACTCTGCCTGCTCCCTGCCTCTGCGCCTCGCTGCAGCTTTTGAAAGTAACCCTGAGCTGCTGGCCAAGGCAGGTTTTTATACTGCTGGGGCCAGGACATGTGCTGTCCCTGGGCTCTAGCTTCCCCCTGGCTGCAGATCTGGGAGAAGTCAGGCAGGGTTATTTTGCCCCAAGTGGCACAGACATTATAGAATGTATATAGGAAGGGAGATGCATTTATACCTTGTGGCATAGACTATGAACCTTACATAATTTATATAGGAATGCAGATACATTTATATATTTGTGTAACAGCAAACACACCATAAAGCATGGTAGAAAGGCAGCTGGCAAGCCTTCAGGGAGGGATGCAAGAGGGGGTAGAGGGAAAGGTGTAAGTTCCCCCCCAAACTGAGATGCAGCTTCTTTCCTCCAGCTAGCAGGGATGAGGCTTCCATGAGCAGCAAGGAGAGGGGAGCAGTGCCAGTGCTACTGGTGTGCCTGAGACTGCATCCCCTCCAAAAGCACCAGCCATAACCCCCCCATCCCCCACCATGACAACAAGCAGCAGCACCAGCATGACAGTCTCCTCTGCTCCCATTTCACTTCCTATGCCTGTCAGTGAAAATGGAAATGGAGGCATCAGGGGGTGAAGGACAGGCTGCGGGGGGGGATGTAGTAGCACAGGAAAAAGTGGAGAGGTCCCTGGGGAGTCAGATGTCCAGCAGGTTGTAGCGTGTCAGGATTCCATTGTCTATATTAAGTCCATAGGTTTCTGTACCTACTACCTAGGAAGCTGATGAAGTTCAGTTCATAGGCTTAATTGTGAAAAGTGGTTTGTAAATTTTCTTTGAGGATCAGGCCTGAGAGACTGGAGACGGTGTTTTTTTTGTGAGGAATGTGACCCCACCGATGGTTGGGTATTCTTGTCTTTGATAGATTCTGGTGTGCAGTTTGTGGGGGTACTGGAGATTGTTGGTAGGTTTTGTGTTTTGAGCTGTAGGAAGTTGGCTTCAGTTCTGGTGATGAGGTTAGGTTAACAAGGTTTGGTGCTTGTTTGAATTTCAAACCACTTTTCAGAGCTGAACCTATGAATTTCACTTCATCAGCTTCCTAGGTATAGAAATTCATGGAATCAATATAGACATTGGATTTATGATTCACTACAACCTGTTGGATATCTGACTCCCCGGTACCACTACACTTTTTCCTGTACTGATACATCCCCCTTCCTGCCCCCCGCCCTCCACCCCAGCCTGTCCCTCACCCCCTGACGCCTCCATTTCCATTTTCACTGACTGGCTTTCTTGTCTGCATTGCATGCCAGCGTCTGGCTTCTTTACTATTCCTTCCATCCAGGAATAGCACACACACAAATTGCAGGTGTTTACTCAGCCTGACAAAGGGTTTTTCAACCTGAAAGCATGCTAACATATATTTCTGTAACTGACTGTTCGATTGGTTTGCTAAAACATACCAGATTAGATTGACCTAGAGGAAAGGACCTTGTCTGCTAGTGACATGTCCTTAGACCAACACCCCTAGCACCTGACTGGAAAGACACAGATCAAAACTACTTCAAGTTCCCTAGATAAATATGAAAAGTTGCTTTCCCCTCCAACCTCCCTATTAACCTCTTCTGTTAGAAATAAAGACTTCTACCCTAAAACTCATAAATAAATAAAACTCTTTATGGGTCAGAGTGGGTAATACCCAATTCAGCCAACTCTTGTGAGAGGATATGAGATCTTATCAAGCAATTTGTAACAACCCAAAATGGAGTAAGAGTGCCTTTTTCCCCAATATCTTCGCATTTGAAATTTGATAATATATCATAAATATAAAGTAGCTTTCACCAAATTATACTCTTGAGAAAGTGACATAGTAGACTCAAGAGAAAAAGAGTTGATCTCCAAAATACTCAATTTTAATAGAGAAAGGGGTGGATAGGAAACCTAAGCAAATTAAGTATTGAGAAAGAGATTTGGGGAAAGAAAATGAGAGCAATGGAGAGAAATATGGGAGTGGGGTTATTCATCCTCCATGTTTTATACAAATAAAAGTTTTGTAGAACATTCTGCAGGTGGTACAGGCACATATGTGGGTAACACTAGTATTTGACAGAGCTACTTCACAAAGATCTTTAAATGTATGCACCTCAACACAGACTGGTAATCCAGAGCTAGAAAAATTATTTTGTCAACCAGTGTAAAACATATGAGAATTCTGATTGGCTCAACATGTAATTTATATTTGTTATCTACTAGGGCTGTGCAAAACAGCACTGTTCCATTTTGACTTCCATTTCAACGTTTGGAACAGTGTTTTGTTTTTAGTTTCATTTAGTTGTGAAAGCACAGTTTCATTTCGTTTCATCAAAACTTTCACTGTTTTGACATTTCACCCATAGGCTATAATGGAGAAGCATGAAACTGCTTATAGCTTTGTCATTTCCTGCCTGATTCATATGAGGTGATGAAGCCTGCCAGGTATCAAGGAGACAGGTACAGGGGTTTCTGGGAAACTGCACCTCAAAGTCTTGAAAGCAAAACTCAAGTCATGTGTGTATGTTAAACACAGGAGGGTAGCTTCAGGAATGGTAGTCCCTGCTGAGGCCATGAAGCCTGCCAAGTTTCAAGGAGATAAGTGCAGGGGTTTCTGGAAAACTGCACCTCAGGCTGCTGACAAGCAAAACTCGTGACATGGGTGACACCTTGTGTGTTAAGACAAGCCCTCAGTGGCACTGGGGCCTCTACACAACACAGCAGTGTGCCCCAATGAGGCTTCCTCCTCCCTGTGAGGGTGTGGGGCCTAGGAGCAGTCGTGAACTCCCTAGTGCCCCCTACCGTCACTTAAGGTGGACTCAGCACCCTCGGTTTCTCGCCCGCCGCGACTTTGATGACAATTAGTTCAGATGGGAGGCTGCCTTTATCCCCTGGTGAACGGTGAGCGTGTTACTACCCCTACTCCGTATGGGGTGCCTCGGCACACCCCGGCCTTAAGGGCAATACGTGCCTCCTACCTCCCCTTTAGCACACCCCAAGCCTCGCAGCTCTTCTTGGACGTTGTTTGGTCCTTCACTAACTAGTGCCCTACCTGGCGCCCCCCCCCTGGACTGGGCCCACAGCTAGCGCTTGGGCTGGGCCCACAGCTAGCGCCCCTTCTCTGGCACTCCTGGGCTTAACCCGCAACCTAAATCAGTTATTTGTCAATGGGGTCAGGTGGCCTGAGCCTTACCTGCCCCCCCTCTGAGTCCAGTGAATGATAACCATCCAATTTGGCTCAGGCGACCTAAGCCTTACCTGGCCCCTTTTGAATCATATCAAATAATGGCCGTCCAATCATGTGAGTCAGTTAGGCTCAGGCAGCCAGAGCCTTACCTGGCCCCTCTGATTCCTTGGACTCCCCTTCTATCACGGAAGCCCTCCGGAACACTCTTTGTCCCGCACCTGTCCTAGGTGTCTGTCCAAAGTCCCTGCCGCCCACCTTGGGGTGGCTTAATATAATACGTGGCCCACCTCGGACCTGTCACCCCCTCTCTGGGGCCTAAGCTGTGCCTCCTGCACCCGTTGCCCTTCTAGGGCCTTTGCTGCACTCCCCATGCTCTTCGCCCTCTCTAGGGCCTTTGCCGCGCTCCGTGCGCCCGTTGCCCTCTCTAGGGGCCTGTGCCACACCTCTCGCGCCCTGCTGCCCCACTCTGGGGCCTGTGCCGTGCCTCTCGCGCCCTGCTGCCCCACTCTGGGGCCTGTGCCACGCCTCTTGGTGCAAACCGCTGTGCCACACTGGCACCACTCACTGTGCCCCACTGGGCACCGGGAACCCCCAAGCTACTGGGGAGCCCCCGTGAGGCTTCCTCGCACCCCTACAGCCTCACCCGGTCCTCCTTATTTATTTATTTATTTATGTTGGCCTGAATTTCTCTCTCAGCCAACAAACTTTGGGGGAATCCATTTATTGGTCTACAGCAATCCATAGCTTTGAATAAGATTTCACACACCCATTTAGAATATCCTTCAACTATGTTGCATGATAATATATTATTTTATTGAGGGCTTTAAGACCTCTTATCTAAGAAGGACTATGTAATACTGATACATTCACATTTGGCTTCTTCTGTTTCCAGCTGAAGTCCATCAGAACAACTTGCCAAATCTTTAGAGTGCCTTCTGGCATATATTTAAGTTAATATTGGAATCTGACGATATATTCATTTTAATGGTGGCTATTCTGCCTATCCAAGATATCTCTTTGAGGGATTTTATTATTTTAGATAGGACAGGTAAATAATTAGCATTAAAAAATGGTTCTAATTGAATTTTTATATCCTCTGTTGTCTTATCCAACATTTCTGAACATTTAGATTGTAAGATATATGTTAATGGATGAGTGAAATAATGTGTTACACTGACGTTAACAACATCTCTTGATCTTTCAATATCATGGGCGACTGGTACTGCCTTAGTTGGGGGGTGGTACATGCCCCCCCCAGCAACCAGTCAGTGAACGGCGGGGGGGTGTCCCCTACGGCCAATCTCACTGACGGGGGGTGTCCTCCTGTGGCTGATCTAGCTGACCCGGGGGGGTGGGGATTCCCCTCGAGGCCAATCCTGAGATGGCTGATCGCTGCAGCCAATAACTGTGGCTGCTTCTGGAAGTGGCTGTGGCTGTGGCTGTGGCTGTGGCTGTGGCTACTTCTGGGAGTGCCATGGCACTCTATTCCCCAGGTGGCACTTGCAGGAGGGGCGCTCCCTCCTGCCCATTGCCTAAGTCAGGGGCAGGCAATTATTTCAGGTGGAGGGCTGCTTACACAGTTTAAGCAGGGTGTCAAGGGCCACATGGGTAGCCACGCCCTTTGACAGTTGCCTCGCCCCCTGGTCACCATCTTGGGACCAGTGTCTTAATGTCATGGGGCCTATGCTCCAAGGCCAGCACCGGTGGGGCCCAAGGCGAGGCGCAGGCTGGCAGGGGACTGTGGAGCTGGGCTGGGCTGAACCAGCAGGGAGAGGGAGGAGCTGGTCCAGCTCTATAGATCCTCTGCTGGCTGGGACCCCTCACTCCTGCCACTGTGCTCTGGGCCCCACCAGCACTGGCCTCGGGACACCGGCATGGGCCCCGTGTTCCTGCTGGCTCCCATGCCCAGTCACATCCAGTGACCCCCAGCGCCGCGGTACAGGCGGGGGGCAGTGCACATCCCCGATGCCCTGCTCACCAGCACGGAAGAAGCTGGTGCTGAGCATGGCGAAAAGTGGCCCCTCCCCTGCCCCATGGCCAGTGCCCTGCGCTGCAGCCACTCACAGTCCATGTGGGGCTGTCTGGAGCAGGTACAGGCAGCCCCATGCAGGCTGCAAGCAGCTACAGCATGGGGCCTCAGCCATGGGGTGAGCAAGGGGCTGCTTTTCCCCATGCTCAGCACCAGCTTGTAACCCAGCCCTGCTGCCAGACTAGGTTCCAAGCCAGGTTTACCCAGTGGTCGCAGCAGCTGCAGCACCCCCGCTTGCCATGCTGGGCAGTGTTGGCTGCTGCTGCCTGCCTGGAGCTCATGTGCTGGGCAGCCCAGAGGTGGTAGTGGCAAACACTGCCTGGTGCGGCAAGCAGGGGGGCCGCAGCTGATGTCGCCACACACAGCCCTGACAAGCAAGGCCAGAGCCAGCATGGGGCCCAGGCTCGTAGTGGGGCTGGGTTACAAGGTGGTGCTGAGCATGTTGGAGTGGGAAAATAGCCCCTCGCCTGCCCCATGCCTGGTGCGCTGCACTGCAGCCACTCACAGCTCGCCTGGGTCTGCCTGTGCCTGCTCTGGACAGCCCTATGTGAGCTGCGAGCAGCTGCAGCGTAGGGCACCAGCCATGGGGCAGGGGAGGGACTGCTTTCCATAACCCCGGAAGGAGTCCGGGGAGAAGCTGAGCATGAGGAAAGGCAGCTCCACCCCCGCCCCATGGCCGGTGCTCCCTGCTGCAGCCACTCACAGCCTGTGGGGCTGTCTGGAGCAGGCACAGGCAGCCCCATGTGGGCTGCGAGGGGCTGCAGTGTGGGATGCCAGCCACGGGGTGGGTGAGGGACAGCTTTCCCCCCACCTGCGCTCAGCTTTTCCCTGGGCCACTTTTCTCTGGGCTCCTTCCCTGCCTGGGGTCTTCCCCTGCCCTTCCCCCACCCTTCCCCCTTACCTGAGGATCTAGCGTGGGGCAGCCACATGTTCCCAAGCCAGAAGCCCTGGCTGGGGCTTCTGGCTGCGCGGGTGGGGCTGGGCAGGCCATCCTGTTGTGGGAGCCCGCTGGGCTTCCCCTGGGTCCTACTACCCTTGGTTCCTTTCATTTTTGATAGGAACCAAGGGCAGATAAATACTAATTTTCTAAATTTTTTAGGGGTCCTGCGGGCCAGATAGAATGGCCTCAATGGCTGAATCTGGCCTGCAGGTGAGATTTTGCCCACCCCGGCCTAAGTGGTGAGTGCGGCCAGTCAGGGGGTGCACCAGTGCTCTCAGGGGGTGTACGTGCACCCCTGTATATCCGCTACACATCACCACTGTTCAATATTGTTTGAAACATAGTCCACTCAGCAGTACTCAGTCCCTAAGAAAGGGATCTTGGGGTCACTATTGATTCCAAGATGAACATGGGCCACCAATGTGAGGACACAGTCAGTAAGGCTAACCACACCTTGTCATGCATCATGAGCAGGTCCAAGGAGGTGATCCCCCTCCTCTATGCGACATTGGTCAGGCTGCAGTTGCAGTACTGCATCCAGTTCTGGGTGTCGCACTTCAGAAGGGATGTGGCCAGCATAAAGAGGGTCCAGAGGAGGGTCACTTGCATGGTCAGGGGGAGCAGGGCAGACGCTACGAGGAGAGGCTATGGGACCTGAACCTGTTCAGCCTCCATAAGAGAAGGCTGAGGGGGGACCTGGTGGCTGTCTATAAACTTACCAAGGGGGACTAGCGGCGAATGGGAGAGTCCCTGTTCCCCTGAGCACTACCAGGAGTAACTTGCAATAACGGCCACAAGTTGATTGAGAGTAGGTTCAGGCTAGACATCAGGAGGCACTATTTCACAGTGAGGGCAGCTAGGATCTGGAACCGACTTCCAAGGGAAGTGGTGCTTGCTCCTACCCTGGGGGTCTTCAGAAGGAGGCTAAATAATCACCTAGCCAGGATCATCTGACCTCAGCATTCTTTCCTGCCCATGGCAGGGGGTCAGACTTGATGATCTGCTCAGGTCCCTTCCGACTCTATCAACTATGAAACCTACTCAGCTCAGCTTATTTTCCTAGTGGAATTTTTCTGGCTTCTTGAATTCCATATTTTAGGGATTACTGTGCATCATGGTTAAGGTACCCATCCATACGTAACAAAGGATTTCTTTAGCCTAAGCTGTGATGACGTGGATGTGTGCATCTCTAAGAACCTTCTTGTTTCTAGTCCCACCTTTTCTATGTGTATGAATGATTTGTGTTGGCTGTCTGTAGAGTCAGGGTTAGTGACAACAAGCCCTTTATAGGAGATGGTAAGGCCTTCTTTTATCTCAAGATCATATTGTGGAAGAGCCAACTATTCAAAGCCCTCTGGGTCCTGCTTGCAGTGCAGGGAAACAAGTGGCTGTTAACCAGAAAAATTCATGCCTTCATGAGTCCATAAAATATCTTATTTCCTGTATCTGGTAGAGGAGCCTAGTGGGCTACAGTGAAAATACTTTATTTTAATTATAGCCCCCGTGCAGTCCAAAAATATGCAACATCTGAGCTTGTGTAAATATGATAGTGGAGGGGGTGTTGGTTCTAGGCCATGTCATTTACAATAAACTGCTTTAATTCCCTAGTAATGTGGTTAAATATTTTACCGACCATTTAAGTAATATTTATGGCTTGTAAGCTGGTACAGCCAGGAAACCCTGAAATAAATTGATAGAGAGTTGAGAACTGGCATGAGCTAGCAATGAGACATACTTACAGCCAGTTCTCACTGGCACTGCTGAGGACTTTTATCCCAAAGACATAATAACTATATTAAGTGTTTCTCTATCTAAAATGATTAATATACTGAAATAGGAATATATTTACCCAGCAGTGAAAGGCAGCAACTTCTACAGTGAAACATGCTATTTCTTAACTGCACACTGAATTATTATATGACACTTCAGGTCAAGAGGTAATGGAAAACACCATCTCCAATTGGAGTGACAGAGGGAATTTTCAGCAGGCTAGCTGAAATCACCCCAAAATGGAACTCAATGCTTCAGAACAAAAAAGTGATTTCTAATAAATACAAGCAGTTGATTATTTGGGTTTATAATCCATTCAAATGGATGAATATTTTGTGTGCATAATATGATCTTTGGGGCCACATCCATTATGTGTGTATACATAGTGCCTAGCACCCCAACCACTACCTCCAATAATAAATAGGGACCTACTTAATACATGATTTCCCAGATTTCACTGAAATCAGGAAATCGGGTGTTGTCTGCGAAATAAGGTAATGTTTGCAAAATTCACAAAAAAACCTTACTAAAAATAAAATGCTGGTTCCCCAATGGGAGCCGGCAGTCCTCATGGCTGTGCAGCCCACTGAAGGAAAGGATGGAGGGGGGCAGCCAAGATAGCTGCTGCCCTGCCCCTTGCTGCTGATTGGTAGAGGGGGCTGCCTGTCCAGTAAGTGGCAAGGGCTGGGGCCACATGACAGGCCGCCCATCAGCTTTGAGGGATGGGGTTGTATGATGGACAACCCTTTCAACAAATAAGCAGTGAGGGGAGGGGCCACTGGGGCTCCTTAGCCAGTCAGAGGTGTGGGGGGGGAGGGGCTGCCATCATAAGTCTATGAAAATTGCAGCTGGCCCCATGACCTGCCTGTGAAAATTGTTGCCTGCCTCCTCAACAATTAAAAATAATAAAAAATATTCATTTAAATGGATGAAGACTTTTCTTAAGAGGTGCTCTCCTTTTGGAAAATTACATTTGGATAGATCTCTGAATACCACAGCTTTGTACAGGCCAATATCCCAAGCTCCCACCATGCTTGCCAAAACGGACTTAGCAGATTGCTAACTTGTAAGAGTGAAAGTTCTGTTGTCTCATAACGATTGATAATCTTAATTAAGAGCTCACTATAAAGCTCAAGCCAAAGAAGTCAGACTAATCAAATAACAACATGGGAATTAGTTAGGACTTTTGGATAGTACTGACAAGTTTGATTTACTGTTTTGTTTTTAGATTTTTTATATACTTTTAGCATTGCTATTGAATGGGTGCATTTCCAAGAGAAACATGAATCTCACTAGATTTTTATTCATATTAAAGAAGTGTGTAATATATTTCTTTTTCAAATTACATTTTTCCAAGATTCTTGTTAATTATATAACTCCACAAATAGAGTCTATTCATTTCCAGTTGTTTTGCACAAATTCTGGTGTGACTGTTGCTCAAGAGAAACCTGATTGGTAGCAAGGCTGTTTAATAAATATTTTGGGATTGATTTTTAATGGTGATATTCAGACTACAGTGCTTTTTTGAGAAAAACTCCCTTAGCTTGCCACCAAGATATGTGCTTTCTCACCTGATCTTAAATTGCTTATTACAGCGTGGATTTTTATTTCTTGATAAACATAGCATACTTTCTCACTGGACAGCTACTGACCTTATAAACATAGTTTCTTCATATTCAGTTGCGTGAAAATTCAATGTCCTCTATTATATAAACAAAACATGTAATCTCAATATCTTGGCGTGATATTACTGAAGTAACATGTTTCCTTCTATACATCGGCACAATACATTAGCAGGATATTATCTGACATTATCATTCACAACAAAGTTTAACAGCACGTTGCCTTAGAAATAATAATTAAAAAAACTTTGTCTAAATGGAAGCAAACAATAATTTATTGTGTCAAAAGTATGCAAAGAGCTGGTTGCATGTATTGAAAACTGGAAATCATCATATATACATTAAGAAAATATGCTGATTTCAAGAAAGTCAAGTGGCAGTTTTATACAGATATAGCTGATTATAATTGATGCCAATGGAGTTCTCTTGATGTACAGCAGTGCTATTCTGCTGGTGTACATGAACATAAAAATGTTCTTTTTAAATGCCCACATCTTTTTACAAAATATAATTCAGGGAAGCAATAACTCATTAGGACCTTGTATGTAAAGTTGCCACACAGATGCCTACAAATGTC
Source organism: Crocodylus siamensis (assembly GCF_052110815.1). NCBI lineage: Eukaryota > Metazoa > Chordata > Crocodylia > Crocodylidae > Crocodylus > Crocodylus siamensis. The sequence continues at coordinate 123,865,854 of NC_143398.1, read as the reverse complement.
AAATGGTACAATTTAAAACTCATGTATTTGTTTCTGCTTCAATGGAAAACATTTTTGCAGAGTGTTTTCTCTTGTTGAAACTCTTAGGCTGGAGACAGAAGTTACACATAAACTGGTTTAAATAATCAGAAACTGGTTTAAACTTGTAACAGAACAGAAGTTCAGTGCACATAAGATAGTTCAAGATAGCTGAAACTGGTTTAAGATAAAGATGATTGAATGTAATATCAGACTTAACTGATTTGGGTCAAACTGGTTTATGCAACTTCTGTTCTGGACCCCTTCCTGGTTCAAGTTAAACCAGAGTCCCCCAGCTTTCCAGCATGCTTTCCAGTCCTGGGCTGGGCTTTCTGCTCCAGCAGAGAAGGGTTGGGCCAGGAGGCAGCAGGGACTGCAGGCCTTGGCAAACCCAGCTGGGGTCTGGGGCCAGAGAAGGGGGATTAAAGTTCCCTTTCCCTGAGTACAGAGCTGCCCTGCCCTGCACAAAACTGAGCAGAGCTGGGCTGTGCTGTTTGCTTCAGAGAACAGGGCTGGAGCTGTTCCTCTGTTTCATAGCCAGCTGGCTGGCTGGCTCACTACCCCTCCCCTGCAGGCAACAGCGATCTGGGGTAAGTGGGGGAGTTAAACTCTCTTTCCCCTGAGTACAGAGCTGGCCTGCCTTGCTAAACTTACTTCTGGCTGTGACTGTGGACTACAATCCCAAAGGCACCTGCAAGCAGGAAAAGGAAGTGATGAGCAACCCTGCAGAATTCTGTTGCTGTGAATCTGGACTGCAAATCCCAGAGACCTCAGGGGCAGCAGAAAGAGGAAGCAAACACACAGCCCATGCTGGCTGCATGCCAGAAAGCTGCACTGTAGTGCCTCCCCCAACTTCTAGTCTGAGCCAGTGCAGGTCTGTGGCTGCATTTCCTGAATCAAAAGTGAATGTCTGTCCAGTTGTTTCTCAGTTTAATTTCTACAGCTTAGACTAACTTGCAAAGACTAAATCAATTCAGCCTCAGGCTTTTTGGCTGTCCGTACTTAGCCTTGAAGTCATTTTTTTTCCTGAAAGTAACAAATCACTTGTGATAATATAGAATCAAATAAGATTAGCCTCAGTCTTGCTAAAACTTGTTAGCAGAGGGGTAAATGTCATCTCGAATAAAAATTTTACAGCAGGGGGCCCCAAAATTTCACCCCTGAAGAGCTCTCTCAGAGGGATAGTCATAGGTGGTGATGTTACAGGGATCTTCTAGCCCCTGTTACTTTAAGGGAGAGGAAATGCAGGAAGAAACTCTGCAGGCAGATGCAGGCAGCTGGAGCAAAGCTAGTTGCCAGAAAGGAAGCAACAGAGGCAGCCAAAAGACAGGACCTACAAATGACTACTCAGGAACTAGCTGCAGGGCAATGGGACAGTTGGGCAGAGTTCCAGGTAGATAGAAGGGAACGAGGGAAGGTCAGCTTGGAAAACAGCAGGCTGCTCATTAACCTGACACCAATCAGGGGAACACCTAACTGGAAGAGGTAAACCTTAAAGGATACAAACCTGGATTTGTGAGGCAGAAGGGTCTGCATAGCCCTGAACTCTGCAAGGAGATGGGCTCCTGCCAGCTCAGGCTGCCAGGAACCAAGCTGTGGGCCAGGAAAGGTATTTACGGGGCTGGCAGTGAGTAGGGATGAGGCTCTTGCAACAGTACAGTGACCCAGAGTGGGTTTTGAACATTTAGGCTGCTTGTAGACATAAAAAGCAAAGCAACCCTTCCCATCGTGCTTTACTACAAGCAGCAGTGCGTTACTTTGACCCAGCTCTGTAGTGCCTGTATAGATTAGGCGCTTCAGCAGGACTTTTGATGCTTTTATCTAAAGATGGATGATTTAATCAGCTATTAGATAAAAGTGCTGAAAAAGCCCCACTAAAACTCCCAATCTATACAGCTGTCAGGCAAGCTAACACCTCTTCTGGGCCTGTGCTGGGTTCAGCGTGCAGAATTTAAAGTAAAGTGTCATTTGTTTTTTTCTAATGTCTGCAAGCAGCCTTAGTGTCTGTTTCTTCCTGCAGGTTTAGAAGTCATTGCAGGGCAGATGGAGGCCATGGGAGTGGTGCCTGGGAAGCACTCAATGTTATAAAGAACTGAGGCCAGGGTAGAGTCCTACAAGGGGCTGGGACCCAGAGGAATGTGTGGGGCTAAAGCTAAATAGTTTGGAGGCTAGAGATAGGAGTCAGGGATTCAGTGGACTAAACCTAGTATAGATCCAGAGGCTCAGTCAAGGAAATAAGAGTAAGATCTGCAAGGCATGAGCTTAGGTATGGGGGCAGCTGGAGACAATAATTAATGTCCTTAAGACACATTAGGGCTTGGATGAGTAGGGTCCAACCAGTTAGTGAGATATACCTGCCAATAAAGCACAGTGGGGTAGTGGATTTTGGGTCTGTTGCTGCAAAGAGGACTGGGTGAAGCAGGTGAAGCTAGGCCAAGTGTGAATCCAGTGAGCACATACAGAAACTCTGGGGGACAACCTCCCAATATAAAATACAGTGTCCATCACAGCATGGAAGGTGAGACAGAGAGAAGGTTACCTGGAGGGCTTGGATTGAGGCAGGATTGGTTTTATGGTCGGAGGACACCACAGCTGTCCTCGGGGCCAGTCTTGTTATACATGGGTGCATTGAAAGGGCTCACAGGCTGCATTTGGCATATGGAACAAATTTTGGGAACCCTCAGTTTAAGGGTTTGATTCAGTATAAGAAATGCATAAAAACTGAGCTAATTAGTGCTCCCTGAATTTCAAAAGAATAAAAATAACAGCATTTAAGCAGTTGAGGCAAAACTATATTTTAAGAAGTTCTCATCCTCATATTCAGCCTCATCAAAGCAGTTCTCCTCTGAATCTCAAAATCTGAGACTTCTTTAGCCCACTGAAAAAGTATGTGCACCAGCTCACTAAAGGAATAGCAACTTCTTATTGCTAGGAGCAAATAGCAAATAGTGGCTGAGGCTTATGGTTTTTGGAGCTATGTTTGATAACCCATGCAGAGAGGTCTGCAAAACTTAAAATGTGCTACAGTAAGGGATATATGATTTCATGGGATTCTCCTGGTATATGTGACCTGGTTTTGAGTGACTGTGTACTTTTCATTCAGCAACAAAAATGGGAATAAACTTGGGTCTCTCACAATACAAAGGATTAGAGTCATATCAGAACAGTCATAGCTCAAGGCTGAGAAACATTTTTGTGGCTTGCAGACAGTTGCATTAACTCCCAAGGATCTCATGGCTCTTGCCTCACCTCCCTCCTCCCAGAAAAAGCTAATGGAGAAAAACAAAATGCAGAAGACAGAAAAGTGCCATTAAAGGTTTTGTTTCTCAGAAGTCTGATTCCCCCCCCTCCCTCCTCCCCTGATATTAAATAATATATATTTTTCAGTGCTCACAGTCAAACTTGGTCTTTGTAAGAAGGAGCTCCATATTCCAAGCACATTTATCCTTAATACCCAGACTAAAGATTTGTTTAGTTCACTGCATGGGAAGGAAATCTTGTAAGCCTCATGCTGAAGAGAAAGAGTATGTGGTTATGTCTAGAAGCTAGGAGAGGGAGTAGAGAGGGTGTAGAGTTATATAAAGAAAGAGGAGGAGACCTCAAAGGGAGGAGTGGGTGGAGAATTGTGTCAGGCAGGAGAAGGTGTGAAGTCATGTTGGGAGAATGAGGGACCACAGAGAGTGAGTAAGTGCACTGAAATACATGAGAGAGTCTCAAGTAGGGTAGGATGTAAGGAGATATCATGGAAGGAAGGAAGAGAGAGTAGGGACTGCCCAGAAGAATTTGGAATGTGGTGCTACAACCAGTCAGAGAGAATGAACCTCTGCAACCAATGGTGCTTCTTCTTAAGGAAGGATACATCTAAAAGAACTTTAAATAGAAAACAGGAACAATTCATGTCATATACTTCATACATTTTGCAACACTCCTAATAACACAGTCCAGAAAAACAAACCAAAACCATAGTATGTCTTGGGAATGCTGGTACAAATGCACCTTTCTTCATTAACAGAAAATGCAAAAAGCCAAGTTCATCTTATGCTTCTAGTTAAGGACATAATATATAAGGCACAGTGGCTATACTGCACAGATCAAATAAGCCAGTGGTAATTCATGAGACTTCCTGTCTGTCTTTGGACATTCAGTAGGATTTTATTTCTTAAGAAATGAAAATAAACTGCTGTGCCGCATTCACATGTGTTACAATTACTACCACAGATTTTACCACAGTTAGAAAATACTGCAGCAGTCCTGTGCTTGTGAATTGAGATGAATTAGCTGTGCTGGGAGGTGTTTCCCAGCCCCTGACATACTAAAACAAAGCAGTTAATTAAATTCTGTTGCATCAAACAAGTTCAACAAACAGTATCTATTCTTCACTTTAATCCTGAATTTAAGTATAGTGAATCCAATTAGTTCCTAGGGTAAGATCAATGAAGTCAATAGATTTAAACCAACAATGATTTTGACACTTTGCCTCTCAAAACTTGAGGCACAGCATACTTGAGGCACAATATTTAAATGCCTAAAATTAAAAAAGATTCAGATCAATTTCTCCCTGGGTCCAGTTTCTGAATTTTAATTATTTTAATAAGTCATGAAAACGACATACTTATCCTGCATACAGGATGTCCTTTCTAGACATACAGTAGTTCATGATTATGATTTACATTGAGTAGTTCTGGCAGTAGGATAGATTATGTTCCAAATTCTATTTTGGAAGCATATGTATAACACTCCTCTTAATACAGAGAGATTTATGTGCATTTTTCCAAGTGCAGAATTTATTTCTAACTATTAATCATCTGCAGAGAGATATCTGGATGAGATTCCCAAAGCAGTGTTAAGGGTCTGAGCAAAATTAAGATGCATCTAAATCCTCTACCTTGCTTTGAAAATCATATCCAGGTCAAGGTATGAAAGTGGTAGATATGTGAAGGGTGTTTTGAGGTTTGGAGGGGGAATAAAAGGTGGTTCATGATAAAAAGGTTAAAATTGATGCCCAGGTATTAATGATTGTCTAATTACAGAAACATACCTTATATAAGATCTGAATATTTCAACTAAATTTTTTTAAAAATGGGTGCCAATTTCAGGATACTTAAACTACATTTACTCTAATACTTACTATATTGAGTGAAGTTCATTCCCAGCGTAAACCTACTGAAGCCAATATAATCCTAGGATGAATGTGCCCTTTCATTTTCAAAAGCCATACAACCAGCAAGGAGTTAGGAGCTGAACACTGAACATAATTTTTTTTAGATACTGATTTTTCTCTTGTCCTTTTGATGTTTCCTGTTCATTACCATTAGGAAGAGTAGATTCCTGGGCAAGATCTGAATACTACACTAACTTGTAATAAAAATATATACCCACTTCAGAAAGAGTCTCATCCATTATAACACTGGGGAAGCTTATACACAGCTTTGTGGATGGCAACTGCCATTGCTTTTAAAAAGCAGAGTCCATCAGGATTCCAAATAGTGCGTGTGAACTGACATGGAAGAGAGGAGAAATTTATTTACCTCTGTTGGAAATCAATTGTTCTATAATTCCTGCTCTCAAGAGAATATTTTTTATCTTTAGCTACAAGATATTACTCTAGGCAAAGTTTACATCTTTGGAATACATCAGATTGCACTAAGGGTGCAGACTGAAGTGCAGCTCCCCACTGTAACTCATGGCACTTTATAGGAAGCACCCTGACTTACAGTGATCCCCCAGACCCAACAGACATTTACTGTTGGGTCCCTGGGGTTGGGAGACTGAGCTGCAGTTGGAGCGGCTGCAAGTCTGCAGCTGCTGTCCCCTAACCCCACCCCTCCAAGCCCTGCTGGTGTCTTCAAGGTGGGAGGGGGGGGAGTGGAGAGAGCTCAGTTTGGGGGTTACCCAGCTGGCACTGGAGGGTAGGGCAGGTGGATTGGAGTGGGGGGTCTCCCTTCCCCTCCTCCCATGCTGAAGACAGTGTGAGGAGTAGACCCTACTCCCAGCACACACTGACACAAGTTAATGATGACACTCTGCTTTGTACTGCCTTTAACTGAACCCTCAAATAATGAAAGTTCAAATTGTTATGGGATTGGGCCTTTTTAAAGCACCACGCTCTCCTGTAAGGGCATGACTGTAGAGTACGTCGAGTGGCTCATTGTGTGACAAAATGTCACTTGTGTCAGCACCCTGTTATATACAGTATTCTTTTTCTAGGGGTAGATATTCCTGGTGCTCTTTAGCCCCCACCACACATTACATTACTTGATCACTGGTTCCAATGTACTGTATTCAATTCCTAAAAGGCAGCATTCTTTTGCTTGTTACCAACGACAAAAATTGCACGAACAACATCCAAGGAAAATGCCAAATTTTCATGAAGTCAAACTTGCAAATTTACATGTGAGAAGCTTAATGGCATTTGGTAAAGTGACATTTTTATTGCTTTGAGGCATACATGTAGTGCAATGGGTTTTATTATTTAAAGATAGAAACGTGCAGAAAAAAAATATTTGAAAAGACTAAAGTGACACTACTTCCAATAGAAAATATTTGAATTTCGTGTTGTTTTTTTTTAATAAGGTATTAAAAATACAGCATGCAATCTAGTGACCCTTCACATATCAGCCCGGACAAAAGAAGCAAAGATGCCATTTTCCTGGGAGAGCAAGTTCTCTGGAGTATCGTATTCCAAAATGTTCCCTCGTTTCATCACGATGACCAGGTCTGCAGTCAGAATAGTGTGAACGCGATGCTGTTGTAAAACAAAAAGCCATACAGAAATTCAAATTACATTAACAGTATTCATTTCAGGCCTGGTCTAAAGCCCATTGAAATCAATTGGAGGATATAATTTGTCATCAGTGGTTTTGGAATTGGGTCCTTATAGTGACAAATCTTAAATAATCTGCAAGAAATAGATTCAAGTCTTGAAAATGGTTATGGAAGTATTTGAAAAGCACCTTTTGAGCTTAAAGGCTTTCCAAGTGCATAAAAGTCAAGCACGGGATGAATGTTAACAGGATTGAGATCTATAGGTCCATGGGCCAGGACGTTAAGTAGGTCCTGAGACCCTGTGTGCCCTCCATCCATAGTTTGATGAAATGGGCACCTGGAATTATGTTCCTGGGCTTGCTGGAAAAATAAACCCAGTCATGCATAGATAAAGCACCACCAGTAAACACCTTCTTCTGAAAGCTTTGATCAAGGATGTGGCAGGCCGGCAGGGGGTGCACCTGCACTGAGCCACCTGCCTCACAGCGTCTGACCACCTTCTAGGCTCCGAGTGCCTCCCTGGGGGTGCCTCACATCTGGCCGACCCCCTTTCTGGAGCACACCCGCTAGCCTGGGGTAACGCCATCACCGCCCAGGGTCTGGACTGGTCCTGGCCCTGTGCCCCCTGGGGAACACAGGCCTGGTAGTCCTTGAGGGTACTCGACCTACTCCGAGAACTTGGGGTGCTTCCCTCAGTCTGAAGCACAAATAATGGTCTCCCTCAGTCAGCTGAACCAAGGCATAATCTAGACTCACTCCCACGCCAGGTACCAAGGAGAATTTTATTGGTTACAAGGAGGAGGTTTGGAATAGGATACAGGGTTGAGCAATATCAGAGAAATCCCACAGAGTAAACTGACACGGCTGTGTAGCCTTTGATCATGCATCTGAGTTACTGTAAGCTATATATCTAGTTAGATCTCAGGTAGAGGTGGAGATTCCCTCTGGAGGCAGGCAGTTCATTGATCATGAGTTTCAAGAGAGAGAGCAGGTTTCAGATGGTCCAGCTTCTCTCTCTCTGAGTTTTCATCATGGCTACTGCCCTTCCTCCCGGGCAGTCCTAAACTTATATAGCCCTTATGACCTCATTTACCTGGTTCAATGGAGGCCAGCACCTATTGCCTGCCAGCCAACCAATTTGAAATGCATCACTGGTTGCAGGGTCTCTAGCCCCCTCCCAGTCAGGTTGGCATTGCTTAGAACAATAGGGAGTTTAAGCCCCCCACTCAGGTATGTGATGCCAGTCACCTAGGCAGAAGGAGCAGGTTTCCCTACTTCCTCAGGAATGTATCCAGCTCAGGTTATAACTCAGGGTCACCTGAAGAGATGGGGCAGAAGAGTCTGCCCTTTGCAGTGACCATGTTAACCAAACTGTCACATAGCAGAGTTTTTGGGGAGAGACAGAGGTGGCATTCTGCCACAAAGGACACTTAGACAAACACATAGTCTTACAAAAGAGTTATTTGGTCTTAGTGGTCATGCAGATTAGATGTGGTTTTGAGTTTTAAATTTACATCAATGTCCCACCCCCATCGCCCCACACATACTCTGTAAAGAATGCAGTTTACATGTCACAGGGAGTTTTGAAGTGTGCTTTAATGCTCAGGGGCAACACAACACAGGGGTTTAATTCTCCCTAAATCGAAGTGGTGGTTTTTAAAAAAAAAAAGCTTTAATTTAGAGCAAAGTAAACCCCCGTGTCATGTACACCCATGTTGGAGCCTGAACCTTACCTGTCCCTCCAGTGGTGGGGAGGGGAGAGCAAGCTGCTGGTGGGCAGAGCAGTCCCTGGATGCAGGGGCGGGGGGGCTGGTGCTTCCCTCCATGGCAGTGGTGGGCCCCTGCCTACAGGTACCCAGCTCAGGCAGTCCCGGGGGTACTGCAGCTGCAGAAGGAAACACCAGGGCCCTGTGCAGCTCAGGCAGGCAGGCTCCAGAGGGGGGAAAAAAAAAGATCAGGTTTGCCATGTTTTTTTCCCCTCTTTTGTGGAGCCTGCCTTCTCAGGCTGCTGATGAGCTGCCTGCACAGCCCTTGAGCCACACAGAGCCCAGTGCTTCCCTCCACAGCTGTAGGGTAGGAAACTAAAACTACTTGGACATGTTTTACTTTGCAGTGCCCCGAAGTCATATGCTGTGTCCCAAAGTCATTTAAGGTGCATTACACCACCAAATGTGCTACAGCGGCTGGAATTAACACACAATACACTGCCGAACGTGCAAACAGCAACGCCATTAAAGCAGTGCAAAAGACATTTAACTCACTTTAAATCTGTTTTAATGTGTCATCCAGAAATGCCCCCATAGATTATTTTAATGAGCATTAAAGCATCATGTAAAAAACTATGACATTACGCTAATGCTCAGTAGAATAGTCTACTGCATATTGTCACATAAAAATGGTTCAAATGAGCTACTGCACATTAGGTAAGTCTAATGTGCATTAATTTAGTACCCCATATTGGAGGGTATTTATACACATGCATGTGCTGCGGCGCATACATTTGTATACATGGCAAAATGCATGTCATCGCTGAGAAAATGGTGGTGGTGTGCTTTTGAACTAAAACACATCAAAGGTGTTTTCGTTCTAAGGTGCACCACTGCCATTTTCTGTGCGCTGATGCGCATTTCACTTTTTATACAAATGTATGTGATGCAGCTGGATGTGCGCTGATGTGCTGGATTTTTGGTGTGTTAGAGCAGACAAAGGTACATGTATAAATGCCTGTAGGTACTAAATTTAAGGTGCATTAATGCACATGTAGACATGCCTACAGAAATTCAAGGGACTGCACTGATGATGCAGTGATTTGGACTCTGTTTCAGGCAAGTTGGTTTGAACTTGAAGGTTTCATCACTAACTGGTATCATCTGGCAGTTAGCTACTTAACAGCCCACTTATGCTTGGGGCTGATTCATATCTCCTTATCAAATCCAAATAGCAATATTACTAAAGGGATAAGAATCCATTACTTGAAAATCATTTTGAATAAATGATAGGCTGGAACAAACTAAAATGTCTCACCCCAGAAGATTTGTGGTGTTTCTGTCAAAGGAACACATATCCACTAAGATAAGAACTGAGACAGACGATACATTTCAGTTACTCCTTTCCATTCATTTATGAAATCCTTTTATAATAATTCTTATTTTTTTTCATAGACTAAAAGGATAATTCAAGTCTAATTAATGGAGCAGTGGAAGGGATTTAATGTTTAAGATGGATGAACATTTGAAAGTATTTGAATACAACAAACAGTTTTTTGTACTGTTACTGAATAGCTTGTGCAGAAGAATAGAAGCAGAATTAAAGATAATAGAGTTAAAGATAGCTACCAGAGAGCCTGAAGTCTTGTGAGCCAGAATGGTCTGACAGAATCTACTTGTGAGTCTTCACCAAAGTGGTGAACAGGCCATCCTCTTTGAGGAGCAAGTTTGAGGCAGTATCACACTCAGCTAGAACACCATCAGAAAAGACTAGCACAATGCCTGCATCCAAGATCTGAGACACTCGGTGCTGAAAAGAAGAGAAGAAAAACAGGCAGGTAGGTGGGAGGAAGAAGGAGCAGCCAAAAAGAAGGTGAAGGCAACTAAATAAAATGCTTTGTGAAGAACAAGGAAGCCAGATATGAACAAGTGCTATATTTCCTTTATAAACCAATATGGAAAACAGAAGGTCAGTGATACTGATAAATAATATATTAGTGGGAGAGATAGCACCAATCATGCAAGAATCTGAAGGACAGTTTTATGAATGGAAATCCTTGTTAATAATATTTTATGCATTTATGCATCCAAGAATCTTAACCACAAAAATGAGCTAGCAGTTGTGACTCCAATCTTACTCTCTAAACTCAAAATAAAACTTCAGACAAAACAAGTAAAACAGCTGTTGAAGCTTACATTTATTTCAGGCATGAAACAGCTGTCTGCTAAGTAAGGATGTCATCATACTCTTAAAATGCATTAAAGGCATCTTACAAATGGACAGAACTTCTAGCCTATATACAGAGCTGGTTGAAAAACAGGAAACAACCCATAAAAGTTTAGTTTAGCTCTCCTGGTGGGGGGGTTTAGTGAAATTTGAAAAACGTCCATTTATACATCTTTATAGTAACAAAGAAAAGCTGCTAAATTCATAAATCACATTATAAACAACAGTTGCAGAAAATGTACAAAGGCGTAAGTAACAAAATCCAGATTTTGAACCAAGGTTCAGTAGTGGTAGTTGCATCCAGTACTTCAACTGGGTTTAGTAGAGAGATTTAGCTCAATGGTAACATTTGTAATCGGATACCAATCTGTATGTTGATAAGAGCTCCACGGCAAAGTTCAGAGTATAACTAGATGTCATCAAATGCAGTGGATCAGCAGTGCCAGGATGTGTCCACTAATCTGCTTCACTGGGCAAAACATGCATCACCCACTATCACTGTCTTGTCCATTGATCCTGCAGGACAATGGGCAATGTGTTCCCCACTTGCAGAGATGCACCCTGGGAAATCCCCAGGGAAAGCTAGCTCTGGTGTGGTCCTGGGGCTGAGACTGCAAATCAGCTGGCTGGTGGTCCCAGCCCTGGGACTTTCCCAGAGTGTTGTCGCATACCTAGGGAATCTTAAACAGCAAACCTGAACTGGTACTTCCAGGGCTTCAGGGGCCTGATCCTGCAAGCCCCAGGAATGGGAAATCCCAGCATGCAGGATTGGGCCCTAAAGCCCCAGGAGTCCCTGCCCAGGGTGGCATGGGCTTCTCTGGGCTGCCCAGGCTCCCCTGCCTTAAAGCTAATGGATCTCAACCAGAAAAAAGCATCATAAATTCATACCACCTAAGTAAGAAGGGTCATAGACATCTGCTTACCTAGCTTTTGTGCCACCATAAAAAATGTTATGGTGGTACAAAGGCAACATTTGTTAACCTGTCAGGTTGTTCAGATCCAAAATCTTCAGACCCAAATCTTTCTTGGCTTTTTCCATTTTATACAGATGAACATTACTGTATTTACTCAAATCTAAGCTAACCCTGAATATGAGATGACTCCCCCAAAAAATTAGATTCCGTACGTGGAAAATGTATAAATTTGTTATAGTTTTCCAGCTATAGTATCTAATTATTAGAGGTCTGCCTTGAATTTGTCCTCCTCCCATTGCTACAGCAGGGAAAACAAATCTAGGGGGTTAAATAGCCTCATTCCCTCCTCCTCTTTATGATCAGACACTGCTCTTTTTGAGCACATGGAAGTAAGGGGAAAATGTGAAAACACTGCCCTTGATATAAACATGATTTACCATTTAAGCAAATTACTACAGGTAGCTCTACCTTTTATGAAACTGCTGCAAGTTTTAGCAAAAGTACTCCATAAACACACTTATAACCAGCACTTTTGTACTTCTTTATATACATATTACAAACTTAAAAAAAAGTTTCAAGGTCCAATTTTGTTCTGAATTCTGTTCAGCAAAGCCCAATGGTCACATTCTGAATTTTGGTTGAGAAGAGGTCAGTCGTTCAAGTCTATGTGGCTCTACCACCAGGCAAGTATCCTCCCTCCTAGATTCATCTGTCTGGGGCTTTAAATATTCCCCAAATCCATATCAGGTATCCTATGTACAAGCCCCAAGCCTGGAGTCCTTAGGGGTTGGATGCCCCTTACTCTTGCTTGCTCCTACCTAAAAGGCCAAGGAGCAATCCACAGGGAAAGTAAGAATACAGTCCTCATCTACCAGAAAATTGTGCAGTCAAGTTTCCTGCATTTAGGGAAGCTACTCCCACCTGGAGTGCAAGGGGCAGACCTCACCCTATAACTACACTTGATCAGTTGGGAGGATCATAGGATCTCTGTTGCCAAGCAAGTATATGGTATAACTATGTATACAACTAGATATACAGCTAAGTATATAGTACAACAACTATATATCATTGAACCATATTAGTCCAAAGCCAAAGAGATCATGATTTACCATATAGCTCATTGGGCTGGGCCTCACCAGAGTCAACAGCATTTCAAGCCATGGTGGCCCCATAGTTCAGCACTGATCAGTATGTGCTTGTATTCCAGATACCCCACACAAATGATCCATGTGCTAATAAGGCCTCCCCCCCCCCCCAAACTCATGGGTGTTCTTGTCACAAGCCTTGGGATCCTTCAAAAAATTATATGCAGATGAGGCACAGGACAACCTGGTCCTGGTTCTGCTCCACCTCCTGGAGGGCAGGGCCACACTAATCATATGCAACAGGCTGAAAGGGGGGGAAACAGAGGGGTCTGGATGAACTGTTTAGGCCCCCATTTGGTAGTTTTCTAGACATTTAAGGCTAGTGAAGAAACAAGAATAATTGGAAATGGGAATGAAAGGCACAGCTCAGCTTCGGAGTGAAGAAATCAAAATGAAATCTATTCAGTGTAATGGCTCACCAAGACTTGAAAAAGAGTTGGTGCTGAGGAGAACTGCAGGCAATTAGCACTACCACATATCTTAGTCAGATGGGATGCACTAACTATCCTTGTGGTAGACTCTCCTCAGCATCGCTTTTTTTTTTGGCTAAGATCTAATGTAGCAATGTTTGGCATCAAGGGGAAGGTGTCAGGATTGGCCCTGGCCCTTCTGGTGCTGGCCTGGTATTCCAGTACCTCCAGGCTGGTGTCAGTTCCCTGTGGAAAGATCACTTATCCATTTTTTTTAAGGCCCCTCCCCACAAAAGGTTCCCATCAGCATTTTTGGCACTGGTGGAGCTGGCTTCATCCTTTCTGAGCACCAACCTGACTGCCAGCCTGGTACTACAGTACCTATGGGCTTAGTGCTTGTTCCTTCCTGGGGGAGCAAATGCCCATTTTTTTTAAGGGCCACACATAAAAATAAACCCAAAAATGGTTCCCATCAGTATGTTAACCCATATGGGCCATGTGGTTTACAGTGATGCTCAGACTTCCCATTTAATCAGCTTCAGAGTTGTTTTCCATTACTTTGCCAGCAGTTTAATGAAAGTGCATTTAGTAAGGTTTCCTTGTATGAGATTATGAGGGTCTTCTGCCCCCCTCAAAATGCTGACTTGAGGGAAAAAGCCTTTGTTTTGTATTTTAGTAAATATGGTATTTGCTAAATTTGTTAGATCTCGGTTTGTGCTTTGTACCTCTTTAAAGTTCAGAGGTGTTCTGGGCTGAGTTTTAGTTTCAGTCTGTTTTCTAAACAGCAATTAACTGGTGAACAGCAAGTCTTACTACTGAAGAATGAGGAAAAGACACTTCTTCTGTAGGTCATACTTACAGCTATCGTTACAACTGTGCGGTCTGCAAAGGCAGTCATCACAACCTTCTGCAATATGTTTTCCTGCGAAAGAAAAAGGCCCAAAAGTTATTCAGGGTTTTACATCTCTTTACAGTGTGTGTCTTTTTCATTGTCAAGGACTCATGACCACATAGTTTGGTGCCTTCTATCTATGTGCCTGGGTAGGTCTATATTGTAATGGCAGCTTGTCCCAACCAGGATACTCATAAGTGTGTCCCACCCACCTACTCCTGCTATGCATTCCACATTTAGAAATACCATATTTTCTTATCTAAAACACACACCTTCCCCAAAACCAGCTGGGAGAAATTGGAGTGTGCATTATTTGCAAGAAATATAGATCCCTAGGAGTCTGGAGATTTGGCAGTGGTGGAATGTTGACAATGCACAGCAACTAATCGTGTCACTTCTCCTCTGCTGCCAAATCTCCAGACCCCTGAATGAGGCCCTGCACACTAGACTGGGCTGGTACACTGGGTCAGGCTGAGGCCAGACTGGGCACATGACCCCAAACTCAGTGCACTGGATCAGGTACCTGTGCTGCAAGGTACAAATATTTTTTCTTCAAGTCGTCTGTCAAAACTAGGGTATGTATAATATTTGGGGCATGTTATATGTGAGAAAATATGATGTGTCAGTAAGGCTCATGTAGCATGTCTCCGGCAGCTGCACTGAAGCACTCCAGAGACTGAGATCAATCACTGGGGGGCTGTCCTGGAGCAAGTAACCTCATCAATACCTTTCTAGGTGTGGCATGTGGGGGAAGGAACGGTTGGATGAGGCATACTCAGGAGCATCTCTGCAAGGACACACTATAGTACAGACCCTCAATTATGTCATGTAGTAAGACCCTTAATACCAGGCCTATTTTTTTACATTTCTCCCCACACCACAGACATCAAAATGAAAATTAACATAACCAAAAAATAGCTACAAGATAGATACCAAGACTGTACCAAAGGTGTGAGTTTTCAGCTCAAAGTGCCTTCTTGCCTCTCATAAGACATATCAACTGGCTCTAGTAGCAGTATAGCTGGCATACTCACTGTGGCCATGTCAATAGAAGCTGTGGCTTCATCCATGATGAGGATGCTGCTCTTACGAACAAAGGCTCTGGCTAAACAGAAGAGCTGTCTTTGACCCACACTGAAATTCTCTCCTCCTTCTGTTACCATCGCATCTATAACAAAGTTAGGTTCAGGGTTTTAAGTTATTGAAATGCTGTTGCCTAAAGATGTTATTCAGCTAAGTATACTTATGAAATACAACAACAGTGCCCCAAGTGATTTGCAGTATAAGCCAGAAAACCTGTGCTCAAGAACTGTTGAAACATCAAATGATATTCCTGCAATATGTTACAAGCTGATCTGTGCTGAGCACTGGACTACAGTGATATTGAGAAGACTGAGTACAGCTGCTGGGACCACAGACTTCAGGGCAATATATTATATTACACAATCATGGACTGAGGACTTAACAAACTTGGGAAAGCATATCATATTTAATAATGTGTAACATATATAAGTGGCTTTCCTTCATGAACCAAACCTGAAATAAAAAGGAAAATGCTTGATCAGTGACATAATTAGGAGACACAGCTGTTGGGCCTTCATGTGGCAATCACAGATTTTACTGTTGAAACAGAATTGTAAAACAGCTTTTAACCATCTGACTACTAGTCCCCCCAGGCCCACCTGCTGATGTACTGTACTAACATTTAATAGAAATCAGTGCAAAACTAAACCATCAGTCAGCAGTATGAGAGGTATATCGGTATACTTTTGGAATATTCACCAAGCACTTGCAACCCTCTTACAGAGTAACTCAAAGTCAGGCTATATATCACACTCTCCTAAGCCTACAACAAGACATTCAAAAATCAAAACGTTCTTTGCATGTATATGTTGGTCTTTTTATGCGCTGCCATGAATTCATGAGTGCTCGGTTCAGTCATACCTAGGCCGCCTGGCAATGACTTCACCATGTTCTTCAGCTGAGCAATCTCCAGAGCTTCCCAAAGTCTATCATCAGTGCACTTGCACTCTGGATCCAAATTAAAGCTGCCAGTGCCAGGGAAAGAATAAAAGGCTTAGTGAGCAGATTTCAAGACCAAACACCCTGGTCTAGTCCAAGGCAGTGCTACAGCTAAATGTTACTCACAGATTTTGCATAGCCAGAAGTAGGCATAGAAGGTCTTCTCCCATTCCCCTCATCCCCATCTCCTGGATGGCTTCTGTGGTACCATCTCTGATGCAGAACCCATACAACTTTACAATTCACACAGCAAAAAGTAATACGCACCGAATGGAACCACTGAACAGCACAGGATCTTGGAGAATAATTGACAGTCGGGAGCGGAGGGTGTGCAGGGGTAATTTACTAATGTCTATTCCATCAATCACAATCCTCCCTGTTGGAATAATACATATTTTATAAGCTTGCAAGTATTGTGCTATTTCTAAGCAGACAACACCAAAATTAATCACAAGCAGAAGCTTGTTTGGATTTGGGCTAGCCTCCAAACTCTGAGAATGACTTTGCATCCCCTCAGCTGTGATATAAACATGTGGAAGGTATACAATAAATATAATCTAAGTATCATATACAATAAAGATATGAAATAAACATTGCGTAAAATAAAACAACCCAGGGGAAATTCTGCTTATTGATGACAGACACTATCATCTCTCTCCTTTTTTTACGTCCCTTAAAGGAAATATTTTGGTTTCATGCTACATGATTAATGATGCAAAGGATAATTAATTATGGAGCATCCTGTGCTCTGCAGCCAAGCAGAGGAAGAGAGGACAACAGCAGTTGAGATAATTGCTCCTGGGCCATCTTCTGTTCCTGTTGATTTTAGTGAGGATCAGATTGGGATATTTTATTTCAAATTTGTGCTAGCTTATTTTGTGTACAACACTCAAGCAATCATAGTATGAAACATGAATACAGGCCTTGCTGTCCTTAGAAAGCTAGAAACACTTTTCCAAAGATAAGAGACGGCTCAGTGATCCAAATATAAGAGATGACTCAGTGAATTTAAAAATGCACCCAAACTCAGTCATGTTAAAATCATTTTTCCAGATTCCATATATAGGTCTCACCTAAGTATAAATTATGAATTACACTTAGGTTCAGCTGACCAAAAAAAGCAATGGAAGTACATGCCTTCCTGGCATGGCATTTCAATAAAGGAAGCTACATGCAATAGCTGTGGTGGTCACTAATGTACAGAAATTCCATTAGCCCATCAGGCCAATAAACTTTATAGATTTGACCTGACAAGCCAATCTATGGCATGTCAGATGAGGCAACCTTTAGCATTCAGGGGGAAAAAAATTTGCAGGCTAGATTGGGATTGGCTGCTTTGTAAATAGGAACAGACAGGAAGGACATAAAAAGGTGACACTCCTGAAACCTCTGCAAAACATCTGGCTGCAATTGCAACCCTTCAATTTCCCAGCACACAAGAACTTCTCATAGCTCCTAGGGAGGGAACAGGGCCAGGTATATCAATGGTTTTCAGACACTGGGTTCCATTTATATTTGCCCTGGTGATCCCCAAGAAAGACTCTTTCTCTGTGATGAGCAGTTTCTGTTGGAGCACCTGTTGTGCTCTGTACTGCACCCAACATGGAAATAAGCAGATATTAATATTCTGAGTCTGTTTGCCTTATGTCCTAAAAACAGAAAGGACCAGCCCTGACCCAGAAAATGATAAATATAAAGAAATCCAAAGCTACTGAGAGCTGCTGTTTCTGTAACATCCAGTTTCATCACTATGTTATTTGTAAAACACAGAGAGTTGTATACTGCATGGTGTTGAATATCCTAGCCCCGATCTAGTGAAACACTTGGGCACATGCAGAGTTTGACTCCCATGGGTTGACCAACATGCTTGAAGCTCTCTAGGTTCAGAATTTCACCCTCACCAAAGTCTGACTATTTAAAAATGCTTTCAGAGGGTCAGTCCATCCATCAGTTACCATCCATCAACAATAGCAACTTGACCATCACCTTTTTCTCATATATGAGGGTAGAAGCCTGGGAAAGAGGAGATGGGGGAAGAAAGATGGTGTGCTAGTGAGCAGGAAGATGCAATGTGTAAGGGAAAACAGGTTGATTGGAGGAAAAATTGGAAATAAGAATGCCTGGGTGGCATAGGCAGAGTGGAAAGGAAACAGAGGAAACAGGGACAGAAATAAGGGGGTGAAATGGCAGGATGCAGAGACAGAGGGGCCTGGGGCATGGGGTGTAAGACAGATCAGCTCCTTAAGAGGAACAAGAACATGTGAGATGCTGCAAGGGGTGATACCAGAGAATATAAGTAAGTATGAAATGTAACAGATACAAGAGAATGGAGGAATGAGATGGACAGAGTGGGTGGAATCCTAGCTCTACTTAAGTTAGGTGTCACTTACCAAAGACTTTAACAGGTCTAAGATTTCATATAGACCCAGAGAAAAGATGGGGGCAGTGGGACTAGATACTGCCTAACATTGAAAAAAGGGGGAGACATAGACAACAGACAGTAGAGAGAGATGAAAGTCAAGAAAACCTGAGAGGAAATGGAATGCCTTTCTAAGGCAACAATTCAGAGATATAGGAAGAGTAGAAATAGAAGACTGAGACAATAGAAGAGTGAGAGGCGTAAAGGAAGTAAAGTGTTGATGAAATAGAAAAGGATAGGCATAAAACAATTAACGTTTATTATTTGTATCATTGTAGCACCTAGGAACCTCAGTCAGGTCCCAGGACTCCAATGTTTGAGGTGCTATGCAGACACAGACCAAGATGACTGACTTAAATTAATCCAGCTGATGTACTTATCCTCCTACATCTTACTGGATTGTGCTGGCTGACGTTCCATACATATTCCATATGATACATAGGAGGATGATATGCCATAGAAATACGAATATTACAAAATCATCCTGGGCTTCTGCTGTAACTGGAAAATGGCAATATTTTTTTTTTTTAATGTCAAGGGAGTACCTTTACGGCATACCAGTTTCTATTTTCCCAGAACTCAGCTCCTTTCTTTTAATGTAGTTATTCAGTAGGGATACATTTATAGGGAGAGACCAGAGTTAGATATTTTTTCTTTCCATTTAGAAACAGGACGTTATTCTGTCAGATTATAAAGGGTCTTACACTAGATTCTACAATAAGTAGAGACCTTCTCTAATAGCTCTTAAGGGGCACATCTACATTTGCCACTAACGTGCAGCAATAAACTGTGGCACTTATTGCTCTACAGTTCATTGCTCCTGGGAATGTAGTTTACATGTGCACCTGGACCACAGCATATTCACCCGGGTCCCCAGGGGTCAGCCTGCCATCTGGCAGGCAATCCCTGCACTGAAGCACCCTCATGCCCCACCCAAGCAGCTCAGCATCTACATACACGCTACTGTGCACAAAAGACTCTGGAGGAGCATAGTACTTGCATTTACAAGTCCTACCCTGCTGCAGAGTTTATTACTTTCATGTGCTGTAATAGGGATACACATGTAGACAGTGAGTTAATCAACTGTACAGCAAACATCTCCTGTAGACTCTCCCAAGAGGCACTTGGCATATGAAGTATTGGGCAGAATAAACCTAATTCAAACTAAGTGTCCTGAAAGTGTATAAGACGGTTTGCTTGCTTTTTCCAAAGAAATGGAGGGAGGATATAGTGGTAGCAGTTGGGGAGTAACAGCAAGTTCCAGTGAGGGATCCATAGCAACTAACCATCAAAGATGTCCACCATTCTGAAGAAAGCCAAAGACAATGATGATTTTCCACTCCCTGTGCGGCCACAGATCCCAACCTGCAAAACAAACTTAAACTGTTATTTTTCTCAAGATCATGGTGGAAAGGAACTGTAAACCCTACTCAAATGATTTTGAAACAAGTTATTTTAACCAATAACAGCAAAAAACCCCAATAACCCCCATT
Organism: Crocodylus siamensis; assembly: GCF_052110815.1. Lineage (NCBI taxonomy): Eukaryota > Metazoa > Chordata > Crocodylia > Crocodylidae > Crocodylus > Crocodylus siamensis. The sequence goes on along the minus strand of NC_143398.1, from coordinate 123,845,843 downwards.
AAAGCAACAGGCCCTCTTAAACACACAAGGTATGGAAGGATGGGGAAGGGTACAAGGAGATATACTCTCCAATGCACTCATATTCAGAGCATTTAAAATAGGGCTATTATCAGTTCTGAGAAACATAAGGAATAACAATTATTTGCCAAGGGCTTCAGTGGCAATGCAGACTGGAGGCCACCATGATTCTGACCTTGATTCCCTATTGCATTTCTGTAGCTATCAGCAAGAGGAAATGTATTCTTTAAATCAGTGCATTTAGGCTGCTATATATGGACATAGTATGATGCGTTCTTACAAATAATTTCTCTTTTTCTGCTTGTGCTTTATACAGTAGTGCTACAATCTAATGTCTGAAATACCCAAGTGAGCTAGAACAAATCCCCGAGTGCTACAACACTGAATAGAAAATTTGTCAAAACATACTACACATCACAATGGTTGCCAAAAGTGAGAGCAAAAGCAGAAATATAATATATAATATTAATATATTAATAATATTCCAATGGAAAATACAATTTCTGTGAAAATTCCACAGAGAAAAAGTCAAATTTGCAGAGAAATACAGGAAACCTTTGTTATTCGCAGGTTTGGCATTTGCGGTTTCAAATATTCACAAATGCCGAACCTGCATTTTAAATACACTTTAAACACTTACCGGAGCTCCTCGGGAGCTCTGCGCTTGCTACCGCCAGGCTCCCACCGTCATTGCCAGGTTCCTGCCACGGAGCCATTGCCACCAGAGCCATGCCTGCTCCCTTCAGCTGCCGGAGGCACTGCGTTCATAATCACCCACTGCGTTCATGAATGCAATGCCTTATTCGCAGATTTCATTATTTGAGGGGGATATAAGAACATATCCCCTGCGAATGGCAAGGGTACCCTGTATTGATTTTCCATCAGCAAAATTTAAGCAAAACTATATTTTCGCACTCGTAACACACACCTTTTCTCCAAAATATCAGCCACACGAGTTGCCTGTGGCAAAAGTGAAGACAGATCCCTGACCCTTGGGCAGGCCAAACTCAATATTTAGATACTGAAAAAATGTTGGGCTTGTGTGTACATTCAAATATTAATACAACTGTTATTGCTAATGTGTTGTCCACACAAAGCAAAAGCTACCATCAAGGCATAATCAAGTGAAGATGATATCATCCACTATACCTTCTGTCCTGGTTTGATGTAAGCCTTGACATGCTTGAGAACAGGCTTCAGGTTGTTTTCATATCGGACACACAAATCTTCAATCTTGATTTCCCCCTCTTGGGGCCAGTCTTTTGGGATTTGAGAAGCATCTGAAATAGTGACAGTAAATAAAGGCAAATGCTCTTATTCTGGTTTACCCTTTACTATGCATCTATCTGAAATAACAGTAAAAAGCCTGTTGCAAATGGGACAAAGGAATATGGCATTAGGTAAGAATGCATCTTGTACTAGCACTGTTTCCTCATGCAGCTGAGTACTAGCAGGGACATTAGCACTGAACATCCAGATCCTGACACACAGGATGGCCACATCTACAAATATGCTTAACTATGGAATAGACCAATTAGCTGTAGAGTAAAACGTCTCTGTCTATATATGCAATGGCATTAGGCTGCAGTAAACTAATTAATGCAGCAGTAAGATAGTACTGTTGGGGACAATACTATCTTATGCTGGGGTAATTAACTCTGATTAAACACATATGGAGACACTGGCTACACGTGGAAATTGTGCTCAGTCAAACCAACCAGCTGAGGACCAAACTCCTGCCTGCTACCTAGCCACGTGGCTCCTCCAGTAGTGAGCCCCTCTACTGCCCTTCACCACCAGCTGGACCCTGGGGCTACCCTCCTACCCTGTACTTGCTGCTAGCCTGGGCTTGCTCCACCCTGGTACAAATTGGTGCTGTCCTGGGTGCATATGTATATGCTGTGCCTGAGAGTAGTTTACTCTGGCTCAAATTGCTCCAGAGTTTATTGCTTCACATTAATTGCACATTTGATGCACCTGATGAGAGGGTAAATATTAAAGTGTTTTTTAGCATTGATTTGGGAAGAGGAGAAGGAAACAGGAAAGAATTTGGCACTGACACAGAAAAAGCAATACAGAAAGGTATGTTGTTCCTGCTTTGCAACTTGAGGTCTTGACTTTACTTTAGATCATTTTTCAGTCAGGTTTATGAATATGCAGTTAAGCCCCATGAGGCTGGAGTTTCTAAAGGAGCCCAAAGAAGTTAAGTATCAAACTCCGATTGGCCTTCAATGGGCTTTGGATGCCTACCACTTGGAAGTTTCTTGGAAAATCCCAACAAACAGCTACTTCCACCTCTGAGTTCAACATTACACTGCCCATTTTACTGTTTTCATAATTTCTTCCCTCAAAACTAAAAACAACCCAAAACTAAACTCTCTCTCTGACAATGTACACTGAAGGTGTTGCTGAGGTCTTATTCCTTCAAACATTTCTGTCCTGTAGCCCATGTGCCAAAGTCTAGAGATTTCAAAATATGTGTCAGTTAGAGCGTTTTCCCTATTTTCCCCTATTTGGGGTGGGTATCTCAGTATCTGTAAGGAGGTGACTGTTCTGAGTTAGTGGACATTTGGGGCACTGCCTTACTTAGAAAAAGAACACAGTATGCAATACCTGTCAGAGCAAGCAAACAGCTTGTGCTTTTTTTAGCCCCTTAAGCGGGCAGCACCTTAATGGCTATGGACTACTGTGTAATTCCGTATTTTGGGCTTGTAGGAGGGGAAGAACAGCTTTAGTGAGGAAGACATGTTTCACTGGAACTTCTGGCAATTGCCAAGGAGTCCTGAAGGGGGCTTCTTTTAAAAACCATCTTGAATGGAAAATATGATTTTTTCCCACTTCCCTTAATTTGCCACCACAGCTCCTTCCCTTAAGAAGCATGCGTCACACACAGATCTCACAGACCCAACCTAAAGAAGAAGTATTTCCATGTCTATTTATGATATTATACTAGTGTACAGCATAGTGTGAGATCAAAATAAAGCTGGGCATATGTGTCTAGTGAATATTATAGTAGTCTGCCTGGATACTTGACCAGGTGCTGCATTGTGATATGCAGGGGTGGGCAAAATGTGGCCCGGAAGCTGGATGCGGCCCACCAGGCCATTCTATCTGGCCCACGGGGTTCCTAAAAAATTTAGAAAATTAATATTTATCTGCCCTGGGCTGCCTGTCATGCGGCCCTCAATGGCTTGCCAAAACTCAGTAAGTGGCCCTCTGCCCGAAAGAATTGCCCGCCCTTGCGATATTGTCATGAAGATTTTGTCAGGTTGGTTCCATTTACTGTCTTGTCCAGCACCTGTGCTGAGAACCTATTTGGAACTAGAACACTCTTGTGACCAACCTGTCATACCTGTGACACTGCAATTTTTTACTGTTGGCTAGTATGGGTCCACCTTAAACAGAGACCCAAACTCTGCTAGAAGTTATGTCTCTGGAGCCCCACTGAGGTCAATTGGAGAGCACCCATGTAAATGAGGACCTTTGGTTCAACATGCCCAAAAGAAAAAATGGGATTTTTTTGTCATTCTGGTACCAGCAGAAGATAAAAAAGAATAAAATACGATACCCAAGGTGCCATCGTAGTTCTCAGACTCCATGTTCAGGAGGCTGTTCACTTTCTTCACTGCACCCATTTGCACCTCTAAATCAGCCAGATTTCTCACAACCCAGTTCAAATAGTTGGTTATCTGCATCATAATATGAAAAGGAGAAAACATTTCACATACAGCCTGTGTATGTTAATTTATTAGCTTCTGGGTAAAGTTTACTATAAACAGTAAAAACTTTAGACATGATTCACCATACTGAGTTCAATGTAGTCCCACCAATGTAAAACCTGTCCATCAATGTGGTAGATTTGTCAAGCCAGCCTGTTGCCCCCGTTTCTTTACTCCTGCTTTTATCCCAAACTATGATGCCTCAAAAATTTACTGCTCTCTATTAGTACCCTCATTTTGTGAAATGGAAGCATAAAAGGGAATCGAGCATGTTCAAGGTAGTTGCTGCCTTCAGGAATTTCTATTTTTGGGTTTCCAGTTGTCAGTGGCCAAGGTTTCTTAAATTGGGTGCCCCAAAACAATGAAACCCAATCGGCTTTTTGGGAAAATGTTGTCTTTAACAGGTTGAAGGTCACAGGTCAGAGGCAGAACCAGAAACAACTCAGATACCTATTGCTGTACTTTAATCACTATACCAGTGGTTCTCAACCACAGCTGACTAAGAATTAATACATTTACTTAGAAAAAAATGTCTAAAATAAGAATATTAATAAAATATTAATTTTATTTGTAGTTTAGGTTTTCAATTAAAACCAAGTTTGTGTGTGTGTGTGTATTTTTGGCAATTGAAGAATGTAAAACATTTTAAATCAAAAAGAAACGTTGTTTCAAAAATTTTCCCATGATTGCAAAGATTTTTTTTGTAGATGGAAAAATATTTCTTCCAGAATTTTTGACTAGTGCTTGTCTCAACCTTTCCTGTACCACTACTCCTTGTAGTAAAAGAAAAATATTTCAAGATCCAGATGCCATGAATTTCTGGCCATAAAGAAAGGGAAAGCGCTGTAACTCTCTGAAAGTTGTTTATAAACCAAACCCATGCATTAGACCAGTGGTCTCCAGAGTGGGGTGCGCGCACCCCAGGGGGTGTGCAAGACGATCCATTGGGGTGCGGGAAGAAAATATTAGAACTTCTATTTCTATTTATATAAATATACATATACTGGGGGGGTGTGCTCAAAAATTTTTTACTGATAGGGGTGCGCAATCAAAAAAGTTTGGAGACCACTGCCCTAGAGCATATTTCATCTCTATACCTACAACAGTATAATGAATGCTGCTCCTATAATGTTCTAATTTGGGGAACTGAAATATAGAAAATGAAGGGTTATAATAAATAATGAGCTTTTCATCTGAAAAATGCAGTAGTCCCATTATTTCCAAATGCTTCAGGAACAGACGGTTGAAATGGCTCTACTGCCAATGATAAAGTAAAATACCCACAGATACATTTCTGAAAATCTTAACCAAGAATCACATACTGAAATTTTAAAAATAATTTCCTAAAGTTCAGCTCCTAAATCCATATTTAAATCTGTGCTTAGAAAACTGGCCTGATTTTAGGGGCTCATTGCATTTGAAAACGGCCACTTATTTAGATACCTCAGTGCAGATTTAAAAATGTCAGCACTGATTTCCATTGAACCAAGATCATAGACAACCATAGGCTATGGTTCTATGCATGAAAAAAGAAAGGGGTGAATGCTTTGTGGTTCATTTGCAAATGGGAAAAAGAACTAAATCTGCCAAATAAGAAATGTATTTTGAATAAATCATTCAGTTCTACTAATTCTCCACTTAACAAGTACTGAAGCTTTAGAGTAAATAATGTGCACTGAGCACTGAAATATACTGTAATGTCAGTACAAAGTCCTTAGCAGTTAGCCAACATAATAAAGAACAACTCCTAAGAATAAATGCAAAGTAATTCCCTGGCCATTTCAAAACCTGCTAAACCCACTTTCAATTTTCTAATAGGGCTGTGCAAAATTTCCCTGCCAGTTTTGTTTCAGCACTGTTTCAACTTGTTATCCTAGCTAGCTACTGTGTATTGAGCTGGTCCCTGAGTGAATCATGATTGATTGTGTAATACAGTAGCTAGTGAGGATAATGAGTTAATGAGCAAGGAAACCACAGACAAAAGAGAGGAAAGAATCAATACAGAGCTGGGAACTGCTTTTGTCCCAAGACAGAGACAGTCAGTTGCCCAAGTACCCATGACATGAGTTTTGCCTGTCAGCAGCTAGAGGTGCAGGGCCCCAAAACCCAGACTCCCCCTGCACCTATCTCCGTGAAAGCTGGCAGGCTTCATGGCCTCAGCAGGGGCTAGCAGGCCTGCAGCTTTCATCCTGCTGCACCTTAACACACACAGTGTCACCCATGTCACGAGTTTTGCTTGTCCGCAGCTTGAGGTACAGTTTCCCCCAAGCTCCTGCACCTATCTCCTTGAAACTTGGCAGACTTTGTGGCCTCAGCAGGGGTTAGCATGCCTGCAGTTTTGACCCCACTGTGGCTTAACACCTACATGTGACACAAGTTTTGATTTCAAAATGTTGGGGTGAAGTTTCCCCAAACCTCCTGCACCTATCTCCTTAAAACTTGGCAGGATTCATGCCCGCAGAAGGGGCTACCATTCCTGCAAGTTTCATCCAAATCAAATGAGATATAACAAAGTTATAGGCTGTTTTGTCCTTCCCTATTATATCCCATGGGTGAAACGTCGTAACAGTTTCGCCATTTCGACAGAACAAAATAGAACAGCGATTTCAAATCAAAACAAAATTTGAAACGAACACTGTTCCATCAAAACACTGGTCAAAATGGAATGCTGCTGTTTCACACAGCCCTACTTTCTAATATTTCCATTTACTGAAATCAATGTGCTTCCTTGATTTGTGCTTGTGTAGAAATGTATTGTCTACGGAATGGCAAATGGTGATCATTAGGGCTATACAAAGCTTTGGTAGCGGATTTGATTCAGCGGAGATTTGGCCTGATTCGGTAGCCGAATCTCCAATCCACATCAACTCAGGAGACCCTTAAATCTCTCTGAATCAAATTGGAACCCTCCAAATCACCGAAAAATTTAAGGTTCTCCACCTTGGGAGGAAAAACCTGCAGCTTCCTTATAGGCTCAGCAGTGCTACGTTGAAGAAAGAGACTTGGGGGTCGTCATTGACCACAAGATGAACATGAGCCTGCAATGCGATGCTGCGGCTAGTAAAGCGACCAAAACGCTGGCTTGCATCCATAGATGCTTCTCGAGCAAATCCCGGGACGTCATTCTCCCCTTGTACTCGGCCTTGGTGAGGCCGCAGCTGGAGTACTGTGTCCAGTTTTGGGCTCCACAATTCAAAAAGGATGTGGAGAAGCTTGAGAGAGTGCAGAGGAGAGCCACGCGCATAATCAGGGGTCAGGAAACCAGATCTTACGATGACAGGCTGAGAGCCATGGGACTCTTTAGCCTGGAAAAGCGCAGGCTCAGGGGTGATCTGTTGGCCACCTATAAGTTTATCGGGGTGACCACCAGGATCTGGGGGAACGTTTGTTCACCAGAGCGCCCCAAGAGATGATGAGGTCGAACGGTCACAAACTCCTGCAAGACAGTTTCAGGCTGGACATAAGGAAGAATTTCTTTACTGTCCAAGCCCCCAAGGTCTGGAACAGTCTGCCAGCGGAGGTGGTTCAAGCACCTACATTGAACACCTTCAAGAGTAAATTGGATGCTTATCTTGCTGGGATCCTATGACCCCAGCTGACTTCCTGCCCTTTGGGCAGGGGGCTGGACTCGATGATCTCCCAAGGTCCCTTCCAGCCCTAATGTCTATGAAATCTATGAAAATTGATTGAGAGAGATTTGGAAAGATTTGGACATAGACATAGCTTTAAATATTTTTTCTTGATACCTAAAGGTACCAGACAGCTCGTGAATGCTGTGATGGTGGGCGGATGGAGCGTCCCACGAAAGCACGGGGGTGGGTTCCAGCACACTTGGCAGCAGACCTGGAAGTGGACCAGAAGCACTTCTGATCTACTTCTGGGTCTGCTGGGGAGCACGTGGGGGGGGGGGCCCGTGCCCACCCCAGCTTGACGACTGGTGCCTCCTGGGTCTGGGGGGGCACCTGGGGTCCCCCTGCAGCCAACAGCCAAGCTGGAGAGGTGCAGGAGGGCCCCCAGTGTGCTCGCCAGTGGACCTGGAAGTGGACTGGAACTATTTCCAGTCCACTTCTGGGTTTGCCACTAAGCATGCAGGGAGCCCTCCCATGCTCCTGTGGGATGCTCCATCCGCCTTGGCATCACAGCGTTCATGAGCTGTGCCTGGTACCTAGAGGTATGTAGAAAAAACATTTAAAGCTGCGTCTATGTCCGAATCACTGATTCTCCGAATAAGCACTGAATCCTCATATTTGGATTCAGCCGAATCTGACTGGGGACAGTGATCCAAATCAATTAACTGAATCACTGTTCCTTATTCAGGCCAAATGTGAATTCAAATCGAATAGGGCCTGTTTCACACACCCCTAGTAATCATAACTATGGGGCATTTGAGAAAAAAGCCTGGCATCCAAGGAGCTTTGCACTTCCTTTAAATTTGCACCACAGCTGCGCAATCACTACAGAAAGAGCAACAAGAGAAGCACTTTGCTTTCATCCACATCAGAACATTGTTAGGACCCCAAAGAGAAAGAACTGAAAATCTATCAAGAGGGGAACAACCACTAGTCAAGCCATATCAAAAATTTGTGATGTGATAGGGCAGACAGAGAGAACCCACAACTGAGTGATCAAACTTCAGTTAATGGCTGATTTGTTCTGCTTTTGTTTTCACTCACAGCATAAGTACCAAATAGCTAAACCTTAGCTACCATAATTTACAGTAGATGGAACTACCTGCAACTCTTATCATGGAGTGCTGCGCAGCAGTAAAATAACCTGCTGACCTCTAGAATGCCAATGGCTTCATGCAGAACAGACCTTAGAGAGGGGTATTAACCTTACCCCAGTGGAGGAAATGCTGCCAAGAAGTTGTGGAACTGAAGTCTGCTTCATGATAAGGTAGACTGGGCTCTTTAAACATGGTCAGCAGGCAGTCTAGGAGTGGAGCTTCGATAGACAGACAAATGGATGATCTCCCTTGCTCCAGCACTTTCTGCAGCCAACCTGGTTCCAAACTTACTGGCACCTGCCTTTCCTTTGGATTAAACCAGCAAGGTAGAGAAAGGGACACTGGTAGATCAGTGTCTCCAGGCTTTTGCACCCTAGAGAGGTCAGTCCAGCTTGGCTTTATCTTTCAAGCGAGGATTATGTTCACTGGTGTAATTCTATTCTCTTGCCTACTACCACTCTGTGCTAACTGAACAACACTAGTAAAAAGAATTCCAGTGTGAAGGTAAAGCATATTGGAGCAGACCCTAAGCCCCTGGCAGGCTCCTGTTGTGCTGGTATGGCACTGCAAATATGATTTAAGGCTCTCCTGGGTGCTGTTGAGCATTCTCCTGCTCTGGCTTCATATTGGCCAGCATAAGGCCCAGTCTTAGTGCTGCACCAGTACCTGCTCCTCCCCACAATGAAGAAGCATTCCAGTCACACTCCCTATTGTCTATGCCATATAAGCTGCATGTTTCAGCCTGCTTTCTGCCATGCCAGCCATTTACTCAATTATTTTTCTCTTCTACAGAGTGCTCCTTCTCTGCTATGCTACTGTAATAAATTTTTAAAACACAGTAGTAAATAGACCCATCAATCAGCCTGGGTCAAATGATAACCCCACAACAATATCAATACAGCAAAAATTTGCTAGTCTTACCCTGTTCCTACCCAGCATACCCGTCACCCATCCCTGCATAAGCAAGGGTAAGAAATGTGTCCTGCAGTTTGCAGTGATGGCCAGTAAACTTGAACTATTTGAGAGATAGGGAAAGAAGAGTTCCCGCAGTCGAGGGCTCGTTTACTTCACCCAAGCCCAAAGCAAAAATCTTTCCTCCTTTACATTTCTCAGTGGATGACCCATAGATACCAGCCCCATAGATACCAAACCCAAACCTGTCCCCCAATATCTGGATTCACATTTAAAAATGGGTTGAAGACAAGGTTTGGCATTTGACTAATTTCACAAAATGTGGATATGTCATGTCTAATTTTTCAGTGAGCTCAAGTATTCTGAAAATACTTTTATTTAGTCTTCACATAAATGTCAGGTTTCTTATGCCACTTATTGGGGTAGTGTGTTGGATAGTTATTTAAGCCAGGTTTCACCATACATAGCTTTGGTAGCACTGGCTTGTGCAAAAGCTGAGTGCACAGAAGAGCCTTGTATATGCTTATAATGTTCTTTCTCTCCTTGGGAGCACGCAGGGCCTGGGAATCTTTGTGGTTTTTTAATTGGCTCATAAACCATGAAGCAAGTCCAAGTTGTCCTGAACTTGCTCAACTTTGGCCTGAATCCATTATTTGCAAGATTGTTTCTTTCAAGATTATGAAAGTTGGAAGATAATTGCGTGCACATGCATGCTTATGTGCATGTGTGTATGTGGTGGGGTGGGTATTTTTTTTAAACCATCCTTAGTCTAGTATATTGGTCTCAAAGTTTTAAGGTTTGCTATGATACATACCGTTAGGGCATAAAGGAGACCTAGCCCCACAAAACCAGACTTTGGCCCTTCTTTGATGGAAGCAACAGCTGCAGTAAGAACTATACAGGCACCCAGATAATCCTAAAAAGAAAGAAAGATAGACTCTTGACAACTGAAAGGATTAAAGTCCAGTAACAACAATGAAAAGTTTATAATATGATAACAGGATTTGTTTTTACCAATGCTTATTTCTATACAGGCTAATCATCGAGTTCTAGATTTTTTTCCAGAAAAGACCAGTTATTTTGAGTACCAAAGTTAAATTATTTCAAAGAAGCTTGATATTCATAGGGTGGATGATCAATGGCTTTGGAAAATCAGAGCCACTTAAGCTGAGTCCAAAACACCTGAGATATTTGAAACCACAAGTTACAGAAACAAACTTCCTTTTGAAAAAGCTTTTTCAACACACAAATGATATAGAACTGACACATTCTCCTATCCTGTCTGTCCTAATTCCTTACCAATAAAAGCAAAAATACCCAGGTCACCTTTTAGCAGACACTAAAAAGTGAGAAGTGTCAGGGGACCTGGACAGACTTAACATTTGAAATGCTTAATATTGATTGTATGTGGAATGACTAACTACACCTACAAATCAGGTACATAAATATTTATTAATATCAGGTCATTCACATCTGTATTCTATCATTTCTCCCTGCATTTACCCTTTGCATTTTGGCTAGCATTTTCATTCTGATTGTTCTTCACTTTGGTAATTTTTATCTTAGAATCTTTTTCTGCTGAGATTTGCAATGAATGCTCCCAAATTAATCTGTCTCTAGAAGTGCTGTTGTGAAGATATTAATAGCTTAACAAAATAACTAGATGGATGAAAGGTGGACAGAGTATGTGGGTCTCTACAAGCTGTTGGAATTACAGCTGCACAGTCACTTCCAAGACCATGTTTCCTACATGGCTGTGTACTATTAGACAAAACCAAATAAACTATTTCTCAGCAACAATGTATTATTCCAAAGAGTTTAATGAAGTGGTCCAACTGTTTTAATCAAATTCATCCCTAGTATGAGGCAGGCTTTAACAGAAATTATGACAGCTTGTTGAAGGGTTGCATCATTTTCTAGTTTTGTCTTCCTTGTCTTGGGTACAAAATTAGCAGGGCTGCAGTTCATTGCTACCCTATAGGATTGAGTCCTGGGATTCTAACTTCTAACTAGATCATGCCCATCAGAAGAGTGGGGGCAGAATCTCACTGCCTTATTGGAGAATAAGAAGGCAGAAGGCCACCTAGAGACTCGGATGTTCAGATGAAGTCAGATATTACCCATTGTGTCTGCTACTTGTAGATCAGTAAGTAAGGAGCCCAGCTGCTGGTTGCCAGGGTAACCAGTGGGAGTCAGCTGACCAGAAGGGGCAGGGCCTGGCTCCTGTATAACTCCCAGGCAGAGGCCAGGCAGGCAGTTCCCTGCTGGCAGCCAAAGGGGAAGGGGCTCTGCTGGACTTTGTAAAGAGGAGAGGCCAAACTGCAGGTACGGCCTGAGACTGGAGAAAGATGGAGCAACCCTGTTGTGGCAGCAAGAATTCTGTTGTAGCCGATCGGTGGAGATTTATGTTATAGTCTAGGGGCTTGAGCTTTCTGTTTACGACTGGTGGCTTGGGTGAGGCTATTAGGGGTTGGAGGAGGCCTCATAGGGGACCCACGGCAGCGTGAGAAGCCCAGAGCAAGGGGGCAGTGATTGACGAGCACCTGTGGGGTGTGGCTGCGAGACAAGGGCTGCGGAGAGCCCCAGCGTCAGAGAGGGCGCAGAGAGCGAAACAGACCAAACAATGTCTGGTACCTCAGTGAGGCTTGGGGTGTGGTAAAGGGGTGGTTGGAGCCACGCATCGCCCATAAAGCCAGGGTGCATGGGAACACCATTAAAGGAACAAAATGAGTGACAGCAGGAAAAACCCATGTCCAAGAGGACGAAAGGCAGCCTCCCTTTAATATTTAAGATCAAGACATGGCGGGCAAGATTTGAGGGTGCTTGCTTGGAAGCAAACTTGGCACAGTAAGGGGACACTAGGGGGATCACGGCCACCTCTAGGACCCTACCCACTAACACCCATGAGTTAGGCCCATCCTCTGTGTTAAGTGCAAAGGGACAGAGACATGTCCCTTTTTAAATCCCTGGCCTCTTTTATATGCCTGGTGAATAAGAAGGTAATAATTATGTTAATCTTTATATAGACTACCCATGTGGGAAGAGGTTCCTTGTGTGCCCCACTTAGAGGTCCAATTTTTTCCACCTTTTTCTTATTGAGCCATAATTTACTTTGCAAATAGCTCTGTGGACTCCGATGAATATACTAACAAACTCAAGCTATGAATGAGGACTACAGCATTTAGTTCACTGTTTGTGAGGTATTTTGGGTCCCAGGAGATGATGGGTGACATAAATAGAATTATTATGAAGTTTGTAAAAACACCTAAACGCCTTCAAAATAGTTTCCACTTTGGCAGGGCCTCAGACATTGCACAGTAGAAGAAAGTCTTACTACAAGTTATATAAATGTTTGCTCTTACACTCTCTTTAGAACCACAGACATCACAACACAAAAGATGAAGGAGTCTTGTATTTTCTTACACAAAGCCAAGAAAGCTGGAAAAATCTGATGCTTTAATATAAATAATCCTGAGCTATTTTAAGGAACAGTGTACATAAAACTGTTGTATCTCATTGTAAGATTAATTCTAATTATTATCTCCTCCATTGCATCAAACAAAATCTCTGCTTCCAAGGTTTCAAAACCATGGCTAGGACTAAACTGTACGTACCGTCCTGACCTCCAGCCATCTATTGGCAGCTGAGAGAAATAAGTAGGCAATGTTGTTTGTGTCTGTTAGTTCCAGCATGCGTTGTTTAAATCTGGCTTCATGCCTGCACAGGGAAAAGTTTTTACATTAAAACAAGCACACAAAAAAAGTTCATTTGTTTTTTAAAAACTCAATGGCTTGTTATTAGGGCTGTGCAAAGCTTCGGTCGCTGATTTGATTTGGTGGAGATTCGGCCCGATTCAGCAGCCGAATCTCTGAATCAAATCAGATCCTTTAATCTCTCTGGATCAAATCGGAACTCTCCAAATCGATTTGGAGAGATTCAATGATTCGGACATAGACACAGCTTTGAATATTTTTTGTACATGCCTCAAGGTACCAGGTAGCTCGTGAATGCTGAGATGCTGGGGCGGATAGAGTGTCCCACGGGAGTGTGGGGTGGGGAGGTCCCCAGCACACTCAGCAGTAGACCCGGAAGTGGACCAGAAGTGTTTCCAGTCCACTTCCAGGTCCACTGGGGAGTGCATGGGGATTTCTCCCTCAAACCCCGCCCCCCGGCTTGGCAACTGGTGCCTTCTGGGTCTGGCAGGGCACCCAGGGTCCCCCTGCGGCCTATCAGCGAAGTACTTCTGCTCCACTTCCGGGTCTGCCACCGAGCATGGGGGGCTCCACCATTGTCCTGTGGCATGTTCCATCCATCCCACCATCTCGGTGTTCATGAACCATGCCTGGTACCTCGAGGTATGTAGAAAAAACATTTAAAGCTGTGTCTATGGCTGAATCCCTGATTCTCCGAATCCTCATCGTATCTTCAGAGCCTATTTCAGCCGAATCAAATCAGGACAGTGATCCAAATCAACTAATCAAATCACTGTCCCCCGATTCAGGCTGAATCTGAATCCAAATTGAATAGGGCCCTTTTTGCACATCCCTACTTGTTACAGTTATTTCATCTTTTGCCTTCAGAACCCCACTTTGTTTTTCATGTTGTCTTTGACCTGATGTAGTCACATGTACACTCAGTTTCACCAGTAATCATTTTTAACTAACTTCTGGGTCAGAGTACATATTCAAGCTGGGTTTAGGACCATTACTATCCCACCAACTAAACAAAACCAAACATACTGATGAATGAGTGAAAGAACAGACAGATTCGTGCTTCCCCTCTTCCCTCCAAAGGTCTTGTCGTGTGATAGAGGCCAACAGCTACAAAGGCCAACAGTAGAACAGAGATTTCATAGCATCATAGAAAATTAGGGTTGGAACAGACTTCAGGAGATCATCTAGTCCAAGCCCAAGCTCAAGGCAGGACCATCCTCAACTAGATTATTCCTGCCAAAGATCTGTTGACGTGGGTATTAAAAACCTCTATGGATGGAACTTCCATCACCGCTCTGGGTAACCTGTTCCAGTTTTTTACTATCCTCCTAGTGAGAAAATTCTTTCTACTATCTAACTTAAACTTCCTTGCTTCAACTTGAGACCATTACTCCTTGTTCTGTTACGTGGCACCACTGTGAAGAGTCTAACACCATCCGCTTTTAAATCTCCCTTCAGGTAGCTGAAGGCTGCTATTAAATCTTCCCTCAGTCTCTTCTTCACTAGGCTAAATAAGTCCAGGCCCACAGTCTTTCCTCATAGGTCATGTTCCCCAGCCCCCTCACTATTTTTGCTGCTCTCCATTGGACTCTCTCCAATTTGTCTACATCCTTTCTGTAGTGGGGCCCCCAAAACTGAACACAGTACTGGAGTGGCCTCACCAGTGCTGAATAGAGGGGACTAATCACCTCTCTTGACTTACTAGCAACACTCTTATCGATCCAGCCCAGTATGCCATTAGGCTTCTTTGCAACAAGGACACACTGCTGACTCATACTTGGCTTATTGTCCACTATAACCCCCAGGTCCTTTTCTGCAGAACTGCTGCCCAGTCAATCAGCCCCCAGCCTGTACTGGTACATTGGATTATTTCATCCTAAGTGCAGGACTTTGTACTTGTCCTTGTTAAACGTCAGGAGATTTTTTTTGGCCCAGTCCTCCAATTTGTCTAGGTCCCTCTGCATCCTAGCCCTACCCTCCAAAGGATCTACTACTCCCCACAGCTTGGGGTCATCTGTAAATGTGCTGAGGGTGCACTCTATGACATCTTCCAGGTCGTTGATGAAGACATTGAACAAAATTGGCCCTAGGACCAACCCCTGGGGCACTCTACTTGATAGCTGCTGCCAACTAGACATCAAACCATTGATTACTACTTTCTTAGCCTGATGCTTCAGCCAGTTTTCTATCCACCTTATAGTCCATTCATCCAGCCTGGACTTCCTTAGCTTCCTGGCAAGAATGTTTTGGAAGACCATATCAAAAGCCTTGCTAAAAACTAAGTATATCACATCTACTGATTTCCCCACAGCCACAGAGCCAGTCATCTCATCATAAAAGGCATTCAGGTTGGTCAGGCATGATTTGCCCCTGGTGAATCCATGCTGACTGTTCCTAATCACCTTCTTCTCCTCCAAGTACTTAGAAATGGATTTCCTGAGAATCTTCTTCATGGTTTTTCCAGGGACTGAGGTGAGGTCTGTAGTTCCTTGGATCCTCCTTTTTACCTTTCTTAAATATGGGCACTATGTTTGCACTTCTTATAAGCTTCCTTTTTGTGATTTAGTTTACTGAAGAGTTCCCTGCTAAGCCAAGCTGGTCTTCTTCCATACTTGCTGGTCTTCCTGTGCATTGGGATGGTTTGTTCCTGCACTCTCAGTAAGGCTTCTTAACAGTACATTTAGCTCTCCTGGACTCTTCTCTACTTCAGACTGATTTCACAGGGGATCCTGGCCATCAGTTCTCTGAGCGACTCAAAGTCTGCTTTTCTTATGTCCATGTTCCATCTCTTCTGCTGTCCATCCTTCCTTTCTTCAGGATCCTGAACTGAATCATCTCATGGTCAGTGCTGCCCAAGTTGCCATCCACTACTACATTTCCCACAAATTCTTCCCTGCTTGTGAGCAGCAGGTCAAGAAGAGCACAGCCCTTAGCTGGCCTTTCTAGGACTTGCACCAGGAAGTTGTCCCAAACAACACTCTTGAAAAACTTCCTGGATTGCCTTCACACTCCTGTATTGCCCTCCCAGCAGATGTCAGGGTGACTGAAGTCCCCCGTGTGAATGAGGGTTTGTGATTAAGAAAGCCTCATCCACCACTTTCTCCTAGTCTGACGGTCTATAGCAGACACCCATCACAACATCACCCTTGTTTCTCTCCTCAGACCCTAACCCAGAGACTTTCAGCAGGCCTTTCTCCAGTTTCATACTGGAAGTCTGAGCAATCATATGGCTCTTGTACAAAAGTGCAACTCATCCTCCTCTTCTCCCCTGCCTACGTTTCCTGAACAGTTTGTACCCATCCATGACAGTGTTCCAGCCATTCAAGCTATCCCACCAAATCTCTGTTATTCCAATAACATCATAGTTCTGGACTATGCAAGGAATTCCTATTCTTCCTGCTTTTCTTCCCAGGCTCTGTGCATTCATATACAGGCACCTGAGGTAACTAGTTTATTGCCCTGATTTCTCAGGAAGAATGCGAACATCTCCCCTGTTGCCCCCTCCTGCTTGCTCTTCCTTCAGGTCTCCCGCTTCCCCACCTACATCAGGACTTTGGTCTCCATCCCTTGGCAAACCTAGTTTACAGCCTTCCTTACTAAGTTAGCGAGCCTGTCTGCAAGATTTCACAGTCAGCCAAAATCTGACTGAAAATTTCTCTAGCACTGAGAATTCGACATTGAGTTGCAGATTTCCTCAATACTACCTTTCAGTAAAAGTTAAATTATTCAGTGGAAGGATAGTATATCACATAAGCATCACAGCTACCCTTTGAGGACAGATCCTCACTTGCTGTAAATTGGCCTAGCTCCATTAATTCAAGGTAGTTTAGGATTTGGTCCTTCATCTTCTCATCCCCACTGTCACTTCTTGCTTTGTATATAATTTACTAACCATCACTGCTTAAAGAAATAACCAGACTCATTCAATACTTTTCTGCATATTTTAACAAAGCAAGCCCTCCCATTTCAAAATAACCAGTGTTTAAAAGCTCAGGGCCTTGTAGTGTGAAGCCTGTAACCCTAGTCTTGCCAGATACTTTGTCTGCTGACCTTCCCTGTTTCCCATTCTTCCTACATCATTTCTTGGTTATCCTTCACACAGTTCCTAAATGCTGTGAATAAAAAAGCCCTTTTCATTGCAGTGAGAGAGGGTGAAAATAAAGTGAATAGTTTCTTAGTGTCTTTATATTTGGCAGCAGATCTCCTGTTTTCCAAATGGAAACTCTGACACACTCGATCTGTGCCTTTTCATCCACATCCAGCTCATCATCTGAACATTCCTAGACCTTTATCCTGTCAGATGACGAACAGGAAAGGTCACTGAAATCTCAGTCTAATTTAACCATGGCTACATTGTTACACTACTTGAAGTATTTTGTTATTTCATCCCAATAGGTAATGAACCAGAAAGAAGCAGATGAGCAGTAGGTTAATCAGTGAACATTAGCTTGCTGATAAAACATTTAAAATATTGTAAACTCCAGGATGGCGGGGAGGAAACAGATGAATTGGAAAGGCATTAATTATCTTCAAAAGATGTAGAAAATTTAAAGTGACCAGATGCTATCATTCCAATACAATGCTCACACATTTTCAAGGCCTGTCCCTTGCCTTATGTGATTCACAGGCTTCTATTTTTTTAAAGTAAAAGGACATGCAAGATTCTGAACTCCTCCCAAAAGATGCAGATCACTCTATGTTTCCATTGAAGATAATGCCAAGAGAAACCACTCAGTTTTTCAAGAACCAGCCAATACATTACAACACTGGGCCTAAATTTTAATCTGTTCTCTATCAGTCTGATTATTGAAGCTTACTACGGAGCTATGAATCACGATACCCAACATCTTTTCTGCCATCAAAACACTAGAACCTTTATAATTCCTGTGTTGATCATTCCTGTTCTTTCCTGGGCCCAGCTTGGTCAAAATTTGTTATCTCTAATGCAGTCTTTGTGCAGCTTACTTTCCACTGTGACATACCATTTTTTTTATATTTAGCAATTATATCAATAGCTAAATTTGTTGATGAATAAAACAGGGTACAAGCAGATTTCCAAATGCATGAACAATTATTTATTTTCGGTGTATTATATTTATTTAATTAATTTTCAAAAAGTATTTTCTACAGCTCTTATAAAGAAAATAAAGAGAACCTAAGACAAATTCAAAACAAAAATCTCGACTTTTTGCGCTCACTAACATTATGTGAACTGCTAGTACTGCTCCCAGACATCACTTCTTTGCTGCAACCAGCTCCTTTTGTTTGGTTCCAAAGACTGTGACAAGGACACTTCCAGGATGGTGTTCACTGAGATTTATTCACAGAAATACATGCTTGTGAACATGGATAATATCCTTGATGTGAAAGATTTTATTGCTTGATAGTTTTTCCCCAGGTGCTGGAAAATTTGTGAATCAAACTGTTGAAAACATATCCTTCAGCATAGCATTATACTGAAGATTACTGAGTTCCATTAGCAGTTGCTGAGAGGCATCTTCCATAGGGACAGAGTCAGATGCTGAAAAGTCTGAACTCTACCTCATGACCACCAAAAACATAGAACGTGTCCTGGAATTCATGCCTGAAATCGGCAATCTTTACCACAAGCTTTCATCACCTTCATCACAGAGGCATTTACCAATGACTTCAAGGAAATGTATTATACTGCATTGAGAGAACTGTTTCTTCCAGAGGCAGCTTCATTTCAAAAGCACGCAGTGTCAAAACTCAGTCACAACCTGGTTCTGACCCTGCATTCTTGTGTTGAGATGCCCCATTATGTTCACCAAAGATGGCAAGATCCTACAACTGTTCTTCATTTTGCAGTTCAGCCACAGGTTTCTCTTTCTCATCCATAAATACCCGTACAATGAACTGCAATTTAAAAAAAGTACTTTAAGACAGCTTTGTGACTCCAACATAATGTAACAGCCCATGCTGAAGGCTGCCTTCTTCCAAGATCTGGTTGAACTGCCAATGTTTGCAAGCACTGGCTTAAACTTGCATTCTACCCAGGAGAGCACACAAACACCATCCTCCCTATGCCTAAAGAAGGGTTTTTGGACCTAAAAGCTTGCAAAGACGATTTTTTCCAACTAGCCTGGTTTAACAAAAGAAAATCAGATTTACCCAAAGAACCTTGTCTGCCTACGTCCTTAGACCAACACTGCTACAATCAACAGTGTACCAGCCATAAAACATGGCTACAACCTGTTTTTACCACAATATTCATAACATGTCCATGCCTAGAGTTTTGACACGGAGCTTCCTGATGCAGAATGCAATGAAAAGCACAAAGCTCGTGGCCTAGATAAACATTCTGTATTTTATTCTTGTGTTGTGTCACAAATCCTGCCTTTCTTCCCACCACAGAATGAGCCCAATCTGTTGCAATACTCAGTGACCTTTTCCAGTCTAGACCTAATTCGTCCAAAGCTGTGATCATGCTGTTGAAAACTGTCCTTTTCTGCAGTTGTGTCACTGACTGCAAACTCTTGTTACTTTCATATCTTCATCAACACCTTTAATGAATACAATTAACTATGCAAAAACACTTGCATCTGTGCTTTCATTAATTACTATGGAATAAGAAGCAAATGCCTTTACCTTATTCTGCAGTTGACTGCAAATGATCAGATAAGTCACAGATTCTGTCAGCTACTGCATTTCTTAAGAAGCTGAAATTTTCAAAAGCTTGCCACATCTTGGGGCACACATCTGAAGCCTTCAATATACATTTCTCCAAGAACTCTCCCACAGCATACCACTTTGAAGATGCAGATATTTCTTGAGAGGGTGCATTGCTGTCTCTCATTACTCCATCACTTATATGCCATGCTTGTGACAAATAGATGATCGCTTTTTCAATCATTCTTCTAATTCACTCATTTTGTCTTCACACAGCTTCCTAGTAAACTTGCCATACTTGAGACAACAGCATGACTCAATGTCTATTGATGTTGTGGGTTTTTTTTTTGGAAACAGCTTCTGCTTGGTCGTGAATCAAATATATGGGTTTTCCTTTCACTTTCATGAATAAGTATGACAGCCAACAGTGCAACTAAGGTAGGATGCTGACTTAAGAAGGGGGTGGGGCAAAAAATACTGGCTGCTGCTGCAGCCACATAATCATGCCAACAACATGGTGGCAGCCAGAAACTGCCACTGCCCCTGTGTGTCCCACTGCCTCAGGCACTCCACTGCTTTGTTAAGACTCTGATGGAAGCTTCCACTCCTCTTGAAACACATGGCATTTCTTTCCCATTTTCTTCTTCACAGACATGGTTTACACTTAACATAAATATACAAGACATGACACTTGCTAACCTTGCTTGTTTCACAGCAGATGACAAATGGTGAGTATAATCTTGTAACACCAGGGTTGTGTTTTCAAACCCTCTTTATTCTAAATGCTGTGGTTACATTGTGTTGCCTTATATGCACCATCTGAACTCTTTGCTCAAGATTACTGCTTGTCACAACAACCCACTGCAACTTACATATGCTTGGCTATTTTTCACCGTGTCCACAATGCTCCGGTGCTCATCTTTGCAGACAGAGAGGTTTACATTACTGTAAACTCTTCTGTTTTCCTTTATGGCCGTATAAACAAGAGATAAAGACTGAACAGAACTAGGAAGAGCAGACAGACTTCAGAAGGGCAATACAAAGAAAAGCTGTGTTTATTTCAGCCTCTGGATTCTCCCTGCAGACCTGTTTCCTGACTTCTGATTCTAGCTTGGCTTACTCTTGGACTTTGTGCTCTGAATTATCCTTCAGATTTGGTAACCAGGTTTCTGACTCTGGCTTGACAGTTTGGGTCCTGACTTGTGGCTTCTGACACTTACCACTGCAACCCAAAGCTCCAGGCCCAGCTCTACCCACTAGGGAGCCAGCCTACTGGACTGTGACTGAGGGGGAGCACCAATCCATTTGCCGCAAGTGATTCTGGCCACCTACTCTAGCAATCATAGTATTTTGACACCCTATTATTCAAGTCAACATTTAGAAGGAGCATTTAGCCCTACATGAAAAAGTAAGTTAGAAAAAAATCATGTGCCTTGGAAAGTTTGAGATGTCTTCCTACAGTGAACTTCTATAGTGTCTATTTAGTGTGTTTATGCCTATGACATACACATGAATCTACCTTGCAAAGATGTCACCATTTAAACAAAATTCTAAAATTTTATATTTTCCATTGGTAACTCCAGTGGCTCCCTCTCTCCATGCCTTGCACATGGGAATGACAGCTAAAATTATCCATCTCCTCAAACTAGCTGTATATGTAATGTTTCTATGGCTTAACTGCACACAGTATTATCCATCATCCAATCCAACAGTATCCTTCTCTGTTTTCATGTATGTTCAGCTGATAATATGGATACACAGATGCGATTTAGCTAGTTTACTGGCAATTTTTGTCATGTGGACACAGGAAAAGTGTAACGTGGAAATGAGAGGTATCACATGGACAGTCATTCTCCATAATTTAATCCAGTTCCTGCTCTTTCTTCTTTCATGACTCATTTCCCTGGCACTGACACAGTAAATCCAACTGCAAAGACAGTGGGCTAAGATTGAGCAATCATAAATACAACAACCTCTGTCAATAAGTTTTGCAAATCCCTAACTTCTCAAGAGAAGAATGTTAGTTCAGTAGTTATGGGCGTGTGTAGACCAAACAAGGGGCATGTGTGCACGACACTTTGAAGTGGGTTAAATGCTTTTGCACTGCTTTAATGGTGCTGGTGTTTACATGAGTCGGCAGCATATTGCACATTAATTCCAGCCACTGTAGCACATTTGGCGGCGTAATGCCCCTTAAATGTCTTTGGGGTACAGCAAACTAAAACACCACCGAAGACTTTTAGTTTGCTACCCTACAGCCCCTGAGCAAAGCACGGTGCTCAGTGTGGCTCAGAGACTGTGCAGGCAGCCCGTGCAAGCAGCCTGGCAGCAGCCCAGGAAGGTAGGCTCCACAAAGTAAAAAAAAAAAAAAAAAAAAGTGGTCAGCCTGATCCCTTTTTTCCACTGGAGCCTGCCTGCCTGAATGAGATGCACAGAGACCCAGTCTTTCCCTCTGTGGCTGTGGTGGCGCCGGGGACCACTCAAGCCGGGTGCCTGAAGGTGGGTGCTGCCTGGGGTGGTGCCGCTGCTGCTGTGTGGAGCACCAGCCCTCCTGCAGCCCAGGGACCTTTCCACCCGCTGGCAGCTTGCCTTCCCCTCCTCACCCCTCCCCCAGAGGCAGGTAAGACATGGATGTACATGACACAGGGGTTTACTTCACCCTAAATTGAAGCAGTGTTTTTAAAAACCCACTGCTTCAATTTAGGGCCCCCGTTTTTTCTACACATGCCAAAAATTACTAGGCCACAGGAGACTAGGGTCTAAGTTCACTGCTCTATTATATTCATTCTGGCAAGTTATTTAGTTTCTATTTTTTAACATCTCCATGTGCAAAATCAGTATAAAATACTTTTTCTGTGCCCAGACAAAGGAGGCCCAGCAGATACCTAAGATTTCTAAGAAGATAGACTGATCGCTTAAAGGAACCATCATGCAATACTAGGGATCAGGCCCCAAAGGGAGTGAGTTCCACAGTAACAATAATGATTTTTGGTCACATGCTGCTGTTTCAACTAAAACCCTTAAAACTTTTAAGTGCCAGATACTAAAAAGTTGTGACCTTTATTTCAAAGAGAGTCTACAAGATTTGATATAGCAAATTAGATGATGCTGTTAAGAATTTGTCTAACTATCTAGAGAAGGGGTTGGCAACCCATAGCTCATGGGCCTTTGGATCTGTCCTGCAGAGCCATGGCTTTGATGGCCTTGGACCATGGAGGGTTCTGCCCCTGTTGTGCTACAGTGGGCATGTCTACATGTGTACTTTAAAGAATATTAGCCTATTTTAATACACATTTAAGCATTAAGGGCATTTTTACATGTGCTCTGGGACCGGGGGGGGGTGCTTTAATTGGAGCAGCTCTGAGAGCCACTTTAATTAAATCGCCCAGAGCCTCATGTATCAGCATCTCTGTGCTTCAAAATGTTGGTGGGAGTGCTTTATCTAAAACTCGAATGAGCACAGGGAGACATACGCAAGACACAGAGCTGGCTGTAGTGCAGTAATTAACATGCTTCAGCATACTCAATTAATCAAGTCTGCTGTGACATGCTGTAATTACATGTAACCACAGCGCAAAAGAGCAGCCTCTTGGCTCATGTATAGGTACCCAAAAAAGTGCTCTTTAACTAATGCTTATTAAAATAGGCTAATGCATATTTTTCTAGTACCTCACAATGGAGAATTAAATCTACCATTACTTAAAGTGCATTAATAAACATGCCCAGTGAGCACCATGGCCTTTGATGGAGGGGATGCTTTGCCTGTGCCTCTCACACTGTAGCCAGGCATCAGGAAGAAGTTTGGGAGACAAAAGTGTCCTAGTCCCTGCCATTCTCAGACCTGAGCTGGATCATTTTGGTCCCTTGCTGAAAGACATTGTTGACTCCTGGATTTATGAAGGAAGTGTTGCCCCTCCCCTATTCTGAAATGTTTTAAAACACAACAAAGTCTAGCAAATAGTTCAAAGTCAAAGACTGAATCCAGAACAGAATGGGGAGTCCTGCTCCAACCATTAAATAACACTGCAGTGTCACTCTACTTTACTCCTCAGTTGCCTCAGTTTTGCCATGTTCCACCTGGTCCTACTAGAAGATACCAATTAGGCCAAGAAAAGCTGCTTACTTAAAAAAAGAATGTATTTCTCCCCCACTTTCCACCCCCAAACTTGTCCTCATGTGGTGTGATTTCTAGATGATGTTTTGAGGGCTTAGAACCTGAGCAGGAAGTATATGTCTACAAACCTAAATGCTCTAATAGTGGTGAGTCCTTCAGCTGTTTCTGAGAAATGACAGAGTAAAGGTAGCTGGGTGCTGTCATCAAGTTCCTGTAGGTCCCTGTGATCAAGAGAAATAAATGTGTAAGAGGCAAAAATAAGTCAGGGCCAAGCAGCAATTATAAATTGAACACTAAAGTTCACAGAGATTTCACTGTAACTTATTTATTACCTGTGTTTTTCATCAGGACTATAAATGATCTGTTTATATTAAAGAGGGGCTGACATGGGAATGTCCCATCTTTCCTTTTGAATTCTGGTGAAATCTCAGCTCCATGCCATCTTTACAGTTCAGGCTTGAGGTAAATTCAAAATATGAAAGTGGTTTGTTTTCTAGTCCTTCTTTGGATTCAGCCAAGTGTTTAGCAGAAATGTTAGAATTTGTAAATTTCCATCTTTCAAGATAACAGAAATCATGGAAACCAGGTGCTCTCATAAGATTTCTGCCACCTTGAGTTTAATTTCCATAAGAAACATGTGAGATTCTTAAGTTATTGATTCCAAATCCAAACTTTTGTTCTAGACCCAATTGATTCTTGAACCCAGACCCTGAATCCTAGCCAAAAACTAATCCAGATATGAACATGGCATGTACATTGAACAGGGCTAGGCACCCATATGCATTAACTCATCATCCTTTAGAAATGCCTTGCAACTTTTGCAATTAATATTATATATGGAACGTGAGAAATGATACATGAATGCAAACGGTTATAGCACTGATACTGCCATTCTGTTGGGATGAGTAAGGCATTTCAGTAGAACGAAACAGCAAGAACATGACATTTCTTATTGTCAATGGGGCAGGTTTTCAATTAAAAGGATGCTGGTGTTAGGATTTTATTAAAGAATAGATAAAAAAAATTGTATTGGTGTATCTTGATAGATCACCTCTGAACACCTACTCTGTTACTCTGTGTAGAAGTGAATGTTGAGCTTGGAGAGCTGCGTTCTCCACTATGACTACTTTGAACACTATGTTTAAAATAATACGGGGGAAGGGGAGTATAGTGGAAAATAGTCCAAGGGTTGAAATGTGTTAGAGGAAATACCATAAATATTTCTGTTCCTGAAAATTAATGGAGATCACATGCTAGGACAGGGCTGCAAGCAACTCCTGTTCAAATATAGGATGAAGCAATTCCTTCCCAGCCTGACTCACAGGAATGACTTCTTTGGATGCAATTGTAGCTTTCCTGATTCATTTATATGTACAGTAAAAAAGATGGCTCCTCAAGCCTGACTTGGGATTTTAAAGGAGTTCAAAGCATATAATAAAAGGGTCTTATCCCTATTTTCAAGAGCGTGCATGGAGAAAGACAGTTATGTGCATACCCATCTATCTGCACCTGCAATAGCCAATGAACGCACCTGTAGAGGCAAACTGGCTTGGACAGAGGTAAAGAAATTTCCCTGAGTCATTTTCATAGTTGTGAATGGGTCAATGATAGCCAGCAGCCACTAATTGTTACCAAGCCACAACCTTCACTTAGCCACTGGTGCATTTGTTTTCCCTGTAGCTAAAAAAATTGCTGTTTTTCCCCTGTGTTCATTAGTCAAGATGTAGAAGCACATAATATGTTTAACATCTCCACCACTGCTACACAGCATTCAGTAGAAGAGGTATGAAAATCAGGCACATTCACTATCCAGGCTATATAATATGACATTGTCACTATTACTGTTACACTGACTTGCTTGTAATTCTCTGTCGAGAATTTCATGAAAATTAATTAGAATCTTTTAAGAGACTGCTTTATCACAAAGAGAGGCAGCAGCCTCTCTGTAGCAAACAGTGCTATCTGTTTCCATTGTAAATACTTATGAGAAGCCCACTGGGCATTTCACGAATGTGGTGTAAGTGATTGTCACCACTCTGAAGAGTCAAAGCAGAGGAAGGGTTAAAGAGAAGTAGAATTATACCTGCTTCAAGGTCACACAGGTCAGTAGCAGTCAGGACAGGAAGCAAAGTCTGTCTACTGGACCACACTGCCTCAAGGACTGCTTTAATACCCTCAACAACAGGCATGGGAAAATTGGTAAGGGCTCAATTGTTTGGATCACATATTAGATCCAATAATGCCTTATTTGCCCATGTAAAGCGGGCCTTACATGCTAGCACACTCTTTATGTACAGGGCTTTTTAAAAAGAAATAGCCACAACAGCTTTCTAATACCTACTTGGAAGCGACTCTGAAGTATTTCTGGATGAAATAAAAGGCTATCCCAAGAGGTACAAGAGCAACGAGGAACCATGGTGTGGCATAGGAGATAATTCCAATGGCAGAAAGGCAAAGTAATGTTGACCGGGTGAGAGACTCCAGGGTAGGGGGAATGTGCTATTGCAAAAATAAAATGAAAATGTATGTTAGACATCAGGATTTGGGCAACCATACACCAATTGTGCCCAAGACAGTGGGAGAGGCTGGTCTATGGCCATTTCAATGCCCCTCCACCACCAGGAATCAGGACATAGAGTTTCTCTTTCCTAGGAATCCATAATAGCAGCATGCAGAGGCTGTTGCAGAAGTCAGAATCTGGGTCTTTGGGATTTGGCTAACGCTCAGTATTTTTAAGGATCATAGAGAAATGGACAGTCACTCCCGTTTACTGAGAGACAAGAAAGAAAATGTTCATCATGAGGTAGCAACCATATTAGGAGCACACTGTATTTCCCCTATTGCTCTGTTTCATATATTAATACACACACACACAATGTATTTTTAGGACCCCCTGCTACCATTCTCACACATGGGCTCACAGACCTGGCTTTTAGAATAATATTTTATCCAAGCATTTTCGTTCTCAAAAATAATACAAGCACTAGAAATACCTCCTCTGCTGACAACTGCTCTCAGTTTACTGTTGTACACTTTTACTTTTCATAGTTCCAGATTGGTTTAAGGACAAAAGACCACTTCAGATCATCTAGTGTTATCTACTCTGTATCACAAGTCATTACATTTCACATCACACCTCCTGTACTGACTTCAGTAACTTGTACATTCCTGAAACATATCTTCTTGAAGGTACCAGTCTTCAACGGATGGGGACAGACTCTATCTCTTCCCTCAGTAGCTAATTTAAAATCTTGTGCCTAATATCTAGCTTGAATTTGTATGGCTTAACATTCTACCAGTAGTGTCTTTTCCCCCACACTCAGACACCTTTACCGGCAGGAGTGTGAGACTGTACTAATATTTATATACTATTGGTCTATTTTTTTCAAAAGAAAATGAAACCAGCTGGCCTTGATTCCCAGGGTCTTCCTGGGCTATCTCCAACTTCAGCGGGCTTCCCATGTTGCCACAGGCAATTTGGGTTGACACCATGAGTCCCTTGCTGCAAAGCAAAAAGTTTAGGAGCCCTGAGAGCCTCAGTTCATATCCAGGTTTTTGGGACTTCCAAGACCCATGCAGTAGAGCTCAGGAGAGCCCAGCTACAGCTAGAGCCCCCAGGATGTCTAGTCTCTTTGCTCCCTAACTCCAAAACAATTTATAGAGTTCCACAGCCCTGCATAATGGTAGGACTGCCTTGGAGCTAGGGACAATGAAAGTCCTACGGTCCCTGACTCCAAATCAGTTTATGTGGCATGTCTGCTGCAGAGTGAAAGTCCTCTGAAACCAAGATGTTTCCAAAACATGTAAGTTTGAACAAATCAGTATTTCTTGACTTGCTCAATTCTTAGTATACTTTATAAAAACTTGTCATGCAAATACATGCATAGGCTAAAAACAGACAACTGGTTTAGTATGGCCCTAATTAGGATATGACTTGCATCAAAACAAACCTAGCACAGCCATTTACATACTAGGCTTAAATGACAGGGAAGTGGAATTAGCTAGGATTATTCTGAGGCAACATATTAATTTGAATAATTCACAGGTACTAAATGTGGGACAATTGATTTATCAGTTTGCAAGGTCTAGGGCTTGCCACGATACAAAATGCTGAACTGTGACTCAAGTCAGTTGTCTGTGTTTCACCATGTCGTCTTCCAGCATCTGTGCATTGCTCGATACGTCTCTCTTCCTGAGCTCAACACTCATTATCCTTATTAAAGATATCTTGCCTGAAATTTCAAAATACAGAGATTGCTATATCATCCGTTCAGAATCTCAGTGACAATTTGTATGGCTCTCCGTGTACTAAAAGTATATTTGTGTTCCAAAATGTTGCCATTAGCCGGTTATCACAAGGACTACTGGAATAGAATGCACCAGTGGATTCACCTGATCAATAATATTCGTATCCGCAGAGAAGCGATTGAGAATTAACCCCAAGGGAGTCATGTCGAAGAACCTGTTTAACAAAACAGAGGCAAAAATTTATGTGGAAAGGAAGTCCAATTCTGGCTGAGAAAGCTCTCAATCTGAGCAAAGCACTACTATTCAGCAAGTCTTCAATCATGCTGACTAAACATTAATTACATACACAATGCTGACTAATACCTGTCTTCCCATTATTTGAATGCTTATTTTAATGCAAGACTGTAAAGTCTTCTCTCCTATAGTCCTTTTTCCTAAAACTTTGTTTCTTCCTCCCTCCATACTTTGGCTCTCTTAATGTTAAAAATTAATTGCAAAGTCCATCTGATGTCCTTGGTTGCTATTCCAGATCTTGGACAGAAAAGAACATTGTCATTCCTACTACCTTCCCCTCCACTGTGCATGGTAATTGTAGTTACTGAATGCATGCTGTCATATGCTTGACCATTGTGCTAGATGACATAGAGTACCTGTCTCTTTGGAGTAGGACTGTGACATGCCCCTGAACACAGTAGGTATTCTTTGCTAGTTTGACTTTGCAGCAGAAAAATCACTTTTGCTGTACCTGATTGGCCCAAGGATGATCTTGTTCAGGAGATTGTGGTGAAGGTTCTTGGCTGCTGTGAGGCCCATCCACTCCACAGTCAGAGATGTGATAAGACAAAGCACAATCCCTGCTCCACAAAGCAAGCTGAACCCAGCTACATAGTAAGTCTAGTAAAATGATAAATGCATTATCCTTGAAAATACAGATTTTTTTTTCTGTTTCAAGATCCCCAGGGCAATGTTCTTCAGCACTAACATCTAGTACTGTGGCCATGTAGGCTAGAATCTATACGCGCATCTATACATCGCCCTATGGCAACATTGTCACTGCACTGTGCTAAAGCACAGTGTAGCAACTGCCCAAACTGCACTGTGCACTCAGCATACAGATAGCTTTAGCTGCTACTTCTCCATAGAGGAGCACTAAAACAGGGATGTGTGCTGCTATAGTGAAGTAGTTGCTGGTCACTTGCAGACTCACATGATTGCTATGTCACTGTAAGGCATGATACAGTGACGTAGTGTGTCACTGTGGCAACATAGGGTGACATGTAGATATGTCCTTCATACTACATAAATAAGACTTTCTAATTTACCACCCCAAACCTAAATTCCCTGTGTTTAGGTGCAACAGGTTTTTTTAATTGGTAAATCAGGTTCAAGAGATCTGACTGGGTTCATGAATCAAGACAAATTCAACTTATCAAGGTTGTCATCCTTAAAGTTCTTGAAATGAGGGCACTCAGAACTTAAAAGGTTTAGTGCTGGGTCTGATGAAACATCTAGTAAATTGGTTAGGTGAACTAACTGGATAAATATGAAGGTGCCCAAACGCTTAGCTAAATCTTAGGCTGATTCAAAATTGAACTTTTCAAAGACTAGAAAGTCAGCTATCGGAAAGTAAAACCATTTTAATTCAAGCACCACTGCAATTCTGGATTAAATCCTGAGTGGATATAACAGGCTATAGTAATTTAGGTCAACAGAAGACCTGCCATGTGTCTTCTGGTGGGATATAACGTACTAAAAAATCTCAAGAAAAAACCTTTACTGAATTTTGGATATCTTCTGAATTTTTCCACATATTTATGAATATAAGTAACAAAGCTTTGGAGCAGTTTTGTTGCTGGGAGCTGCTGGTTATCTAGCACTTTTGAAAATGTGATCAGGTTAAGGCAAGTAAAAGCAGATTTTAGAGCCTAACATTAGATCCCCATGAGTGCATTTTAACAAGTGCTTTACTGCAGAGCTGACTACTTACCTCCACAGTAAAGCATCACCATCTACACATGCGCATTAAATTCACTAACCCTTCTGTAGGATATCATTGTCTGGACAAGTAATATCCTACAGTGCAGTAGTTATGTTTGCCAAAATGCATGTGTACACACTGCCGGGCTGGCTGGGGCACAAGGGTGCTACTGTGTGGAGGCTGCCTGCAAGCTAGCCCTGCACTATGGCACCCTTGTGCCCCAGCCAGCCCTCCACAGCACATTGAGCCAGAGCAGAGTAGCCCTGGGCTAGCAGGTGCGAACGGCACCTGAGTTTATTGCTACATGCTAATTGCATGTGTTAATGCACCCTGTGTTTGAAAACGTAGGCCCCAAATTCTCCTAAACTCAAATGAGTTTGGGTTTCATTTTAACTTATGGATGGATGGGCTGGTTTTTATTTTATCATAACAAATGCACTGATCCTATAAAAACTGATTTTAGGGCACCTCTAGAAACAACCTGCCAAAATGAATAGGTTTGTAGGATAACAGGGTTATTTTCCAGTTATTTGAGAAGTCTTGCCTGGAAAGCTTTAACTTGTGACCCACCTCATCCTTTTTATGTTCATCCAGGGACGTCCATCTAGCCAGCCAGTAATCTATGGCTACAATGACTGAGTGTTTCAACAGCTTGGAGAAAATCATTAGAAACAGCAAGAAAAATCCTCCAGAGGTAAGATATCTCCAACAGGTTTTCCAAGGCATCTTTGTCCTGAGCCGCATTACTGTTGACATGTTATCATCTTCATCTTCTTCCTCCTCTTCCTCTGTGACTCAGATTATTTGATCAAATCAGTTAGTTTGTACTACTAGTAGTTTGGACTACTCCTGTTTTGATTGGAACTGTCTGACATTTTTTAATTTTGGGCAACTATTTGGAAATTTTTGTTTTAAAACTGAACTTCTTTGACAAAATTGTTATGACATTTCTTTTTAGGTCTCACCAACCCTATAGTTTGCCAACATTTTCTGAATCTTTTAAAACTTAAAAAGAGAAAATATTTCTAAAATAAAATCATGGTTTTCCTTTCCTTCTTTCCTTTTCTTTTCTAGTCAGCTCTAGTTGAGTAAACACTTTAATAAATCTATATTTTTGTATGAATTACACTTCTAGAATAGACTAGTTTAAGAAGTTCCAAACCTTTTCTGATTGATTCAGCTTATCGTTACAATATATTTTAGAAAGTAAGATTCAAATGGATTGTTTGGGAAGCTACATACAGCGCTGCCAAGTTTTCCATACTGAAGACCTGCCATTCTCCACTATTTCCCAGAAGTGGAAGTTTGGGAGTGACACCTCTTTTATTGCCGTCAGGATCTCTGGTGACTGTACATGTTAAATAGGCATCTCACTTAGTCCTTGTGGCAAAGCACTAAAGCAGCTATCCAAAAAAAACTTACTACTACCATGAATGTTACTGATACGATGCACTGAAAAATGCAGTCATTGAATCATAGGAAGTTAGGATTAGAAGGGCTCTCAGGAGGTCATCTAGATTTCATAGATTTCATAGACATTAGGGCTGGAAGGGACCTCGAAAGATCATCGAGTCCAGCCCCCCACCCGAAGGGCAGGAAGTCAGCTGGGGTCATAGGATCCCAGCAACATAAGCATCCAATTTGCTCTTTAAAGTGTTCAATGTAGGTGCCTGAACCACCTCCGATGGCAGGCTGTTCCAGACCTTGGGGGCTTGGACAGTAAAGAAATTCTTCCTTATGTCCAGCCTGAAACAGTCTCGCAGTAGTTTATGATTGTTCGACCTCATCATCCCTTGGGGCGCTCTGGTGAACAAATGTTCCCCCAGATCCTGGTGGTCATCCCTGATAAACTGATAGGTGGCCATCAGATCACCCCTGAGCCTGCGCTTTTCCAGGCTAAAGAGCCCCATGGCTCTCAGCCTGTCATCGTAGGGTCTATTTTCCTGACCTCTGATCATGCGTGTGGCTCTTCTCTGGACTCTCTCAAGGTCCTCCACATCCTTTTTGAATTGTGGAGCCCAAAATTGGATGCAGTACTCCAGCTGCAGCCTCTTCAAGGCCGAGTACAAGGGGAGAACGATGTCCCGGGATTTGCTTGAGAAGCATCTATGGATGCAAGCCAGCGTTTTGGTCGCTTTAGCAGCCGCAACATGTAGTTGCTTTAGTAGCCACAGCATCTAGTCCAAACCCCTGCTCAAAGCAGGACCAGCCCCAACTAGATCATCCCAGCCAAAGCTTTGTCTAGCCTGGTTTTGAAAGCCTCCAAGGATGGAGTTTCCACCACCTCTCTGAGAACTTGTTCCAGTGTTTTACTACCCTCCTAGTGAGAAAATTTTTTCTAATATCTAACCTAAACTTCCCTTGCTGCAACTTGAGAACATTGCTCCTTGTTCTGTCATCTACCACCACTGGGAACAGTTGAGCAACATCCTCTTTCAAACCCCACTTCTGGTAGCTGAAGTCTGTTGTTAAGTCCCCTCTCAGTCTCCTCTTCTCTTGACTAAATAAGCCCAGTTCTCTCAGTCTTTCCTCATAAATCATGTCCCCCAACCCCCTAACCATTTTTGCCACCCTCTGCTAGACTCTCACCAATTTGTCCATATCCTTTCTGTAGTGGGGGGCCCAAAACTGAACACATGACTCTCTAGATCTGGCCTCACCAGTACTGAATAGAGGGGAATAATCACTTCCCTTGACCTACCGACAATATACCTACCAATGCAGCCCAGTATGCCATTAGCCTTCCTGGCAACAAGGGTACACTGCTGGCTCATATTCAGCTTATTGTTCACTGTAATCCCCAGGTCTTTTTCTGCAGAGCTACTTCCCAGACAGTCAGCCCCCAGCCCTGTACTGATGCATAGGATTCATAGTTTCATAGTTTCATAGTAGCTAGAGTCGGAAGGGACCTAGGTAGATCATCTAGTCCGACCCCCTGCCTTAGCAGGAAAGAGCACCGGGGTCAGATGACCCTGGCAAGGTGCTCATCTAACTTCCTTTTAAAAATCCCCAGGCTAGGAGCCTGCACCACTTCCCTTGGAAGCTGGTTCCAGGCCCTAGCCACCCTGACTGTGAAGTAGCGCCTCCTAATATCTAATCTAAACTTACCCTCCGCCAGTTTGTGACCGTTATTCCTGGTCACTCCTGGCAGCGCACGGGGGAACAGGGACTCCCCCAATACCTGCTGATCCCCCCTGACCAGTTTGTAGCAGGCCACAAGGTCCCCCCTTAACCTTCTCTTGTGGAGGCTAAACAGGTTCAGGTCCCGTAGCCTATCCTCATAAGGCCTGCCCTGCTGACCCCTGATCATACGAGTGGCCCTCCTCTGAACTCTTTCCATATTGTCCACGTCCCTCTTGAAGTGTGGCGCCCAGAACTGGACGCAGTACTCCAGCTGCGGCCTGACCAGTGCCGCATAGAGGGGGAGGATCACCTCCCTGGACCTGCTCGAGATGCATCTGTGGATGCATGACAGGGTACGATTGGCCTTCTTGACTGCCTCCCCACACTGCCGGCCCATGTTCATCGTGGAGTCAATGACGACTCCAAGATCCTTTTCCGTCTCCATGCTGGCAAGAGGGGAGTTCCCCAACCTGTAAGTGTGGTGCCGGTTCTTCCTCCCCATGTGCAACACCTTGCACTTATCAGTGTTAAACCCCATCCTATTCTCATCCGCCCACCGTTGCAACCTGTCAAGGTCAGCTTGTAGCCTATTGCACCCTTCTAGTGCACCCACATCCCCCCACATCTTAGTGTCATCAGCAAACTTGAACAGGGTGCTTTCTACCCCCTCATCCAAGTCACTGATGAAGATGTTGAACAGTGCAGGCCCGAGGACCGACCCCTGCGGAACCCCACTGCCCACGTCCTTCCAGGTCGAGAAGAACCCATCCACTACCACCCTCTGGGTGCGGCCCTCCAACCAGTTGGCGACCCATTTGACCGTGTGGGCATCGACACCACAGTCTCCCAGCTTTTTGATGAGGACAGGGTGAGAGACAGTGTCGAAACAGTTCCATGTTAAGTGCAGGACTTTGCACTTGTCCTTGTTGAACCTCATATTTCTTTTGGCTCAATCCTCCAATATATCTACGTCACCCTGAAACCTAGCCCTACCTTCCAGTGGATCTACTACTCCCCCCAGCTTACTTTAGGTCATCTGCAAACTTGCTGAGGGTACACTTTATGCCATTTTTCAGTTTGTTAATGGAAAAATTGAACAAAACCAGCCCCTGGACCAACCCCTGGGACACTCCACTTGATTACCAGCTGCCAACTAGACATCAAGCCATTGATTACTAGCTAGGGCTGTGCAAAGCTTCAGTAGCTGATGGAATTCAGAGGAGATTCAGCCCAATTCAGGGACTGAATCTCTGAATCTGAATCGAATCGGAAAACCAATTAAAAGCTCCAAATTGATTTGAAGCATCCAAATTGATTTGGAAAAGCTTCGGAAAAGATTCAGCCACTTTGTAGACTTGGCCATAGACTAAACAGGCAGCTGACACAGCTGCCTCCAGCTGGTAAGTCTGTTGGGGTTGGGGGAGGGGAAGGGGAAAGGGCATGAGGAAAAGAGGGATTGGGGCCACAGCTGGGACAAACTACCCAGCCGGGGCAGGGGGTGGGGAGTATTGCTTAGGGAGGGGAGTGGGGCATGGGATGCAGGCGCGGGGGCTTCTCCCGTGGCTCCTCTGGTTGTACCTGCCTCTGCCCCGGCAGGGGGAGCCATGGGGGCTATGCCCTGCTGCCACTTGCCCACCAGGGTGGAGCGGGTGGGATGCAGGTGCAGCTCACTCCAGGCAGAAGGGGCAACCAGCAGTTGGGCATAGCCCCCACTCCCAGGACTGCCATGCCCACATCCCGCGCCCCCTTGCACTGGCTGGCAAGCATCAGCAGGGCAGAGCCCCTGCTCCCAGCACTGATGTGGGTACAGCAGCACTAGGAGTAGGGGCTCTGCCCTACTGCCACCAGGAGTGAGCCATGCCTGCAACATTCCCGCCCCCCCCCCCAGCCCCTCCCCAGTACTAGCTTGGCAAGCAGCAGCAGGTCATAGCCCTGTCCCATAGCCGGGGCAGAGGGAGGTACAGCCAGAGGAGCCACAGGAGAAGCCCTCATGACTGCCCTGCCCATCCTCC
This sequence comes from Crocodylus siamensis, assembly GCF_052110815.1. Taxonomy (NCBI): domain Eukaryota; kingdom Metazoa; phylum Chordata; order Crocodylia; family Crocodylidae; genus Crocodylus; species Crocodylus siamensis. The sequence continues at coordinate 123,810,650 of NC_143398.1, read as the reverse complement.
ACACAGCTAAGCCTCTCAGCACTTAAAAAACCCCCCAAAAATAAATAAGCCCCCCACTCATCAGCTCTGGCAGTGGCCACTGGGGCCTCTGAGGTCTCATGGCAGAGGCCCCCCCACACAGCGTGGGGCAGTGAGGGGCAGCGGAGATCATGGCAGCTGCCCTATGGCACAGGTGCTGCGCAGCTCAGCAGGATGCTGTTCACTGCCTGGGAACTGGGGTAGCTCCAACTGTCAGCCGGAGTTCAGCACCACTCAGTCCCAGCTCCCAGACAGCATACAGTGCCCTGCTGAGCTGTGCTGCAGCCGTGCCATGTGGCAGCTGCTGCACCTGTGCCAAGTGGGGGGCGGCAATATCCGCTACCCCCACTGCCCCGCACTGTATGGGGGGGCTCTGTCACGAGACCTCAGAGGCCCCAATCCTTGCTGCAAGAGCCAGTGAGTGCAAGGTTGTTTTTTTTTTGTGCCGGGAAGCTGGGCAGGGCAGCCAGAGGGGCTGTCCCCACCTGGGGAGAGGCAGGTACAGCCGGAGGAGCCATGGCCAGCTGTAGCTGCCTCTCCCTCGCCGATCTGAATCACCAAATCTCTCTGAATCAGTGCCGAATCTTCTGAAGCCGATTCGGCCAAATCGATTCAGGACAATGATCTGAATCCCCAAACTGAATCACTGTCTTCCAAATTGGATGAATCCAAATCAAATACTTCCCTATTCGCACAGGCCTACTGATTACTACTATCTGAGCCTGATACTCCAGCCAGTTTTCTATCCATGTTACAGTACATTCATCCAGCCTGGACTTCCTTAGCTTTCTTTCAAGAATGTTGTGGGAGACCATATCAAAAGCCTTGCTAAAATTAAGGTACACCACATCCACCAGTCTTCCTGCATCCACTGATCCAGTCATTCCATCATAAAAGGCAATCAGATTGGTCCGGCATGACTTGCCCCTGGTGAATCCATGCTTACTGTTCCTAATCTCCTTTTTCTCTTCCAATTGCTTAGAAATGGATTCCTTGAGGATTTGGTCCACGATTTTTCCATGGACTGAGGTGAGGCTGCCTGGTGTATAGTTCTCTGGATCCTCCTTTTTCCTTTTCTTAAATATGGGCACCATGTTTGCCCTTTTCCAATCACCCGGGACCCTGTCCTGATCGCCATCAATTTTCAAAGATAATGGCCAATATCTGTGCAATCACAGCAACCAACTCTCTCAGCACCATTGGATGCATCCCATCCAAAACCATGGACACATACACATCCAGCTTTTCTAGGTAGTTCCTACCCTGTTCTTTAACCACTGAGGGCTGTTCACTTCCCCCCGCCCCCACGCTGCCCAATGCAGTAGTCTGGGAGCTGACCTTGCCTGTGAAGACTGAGGCAAAAAGGCATTGAGCACATCAGCCTCTTCTGCATCTTCTGTCACAAGGTTGCCTCCCTCATTCAGTAAGGGACCCACCTTTCCCTGATCCCCCTCTTATTACTGACATACTTGTAGAAACCGTTCTTCTTACCCTTCACATCCCTTGAAAGTTGCAACTCCAATTAGGCTTTGGCCTTCCTGATTTCATCCCTGAATGCCTGAGCTGGTCTTCTTCCATACTTGCTAACCTTCCTGCACATTGGGACAGTTTGTTTCTGAGCCCTCAGTAAGGTTTCTTTAAAATACAACCAGCTCTCCTGGACTCCTTTCCCCGCTTAGACTGGCCTTCCAGGGGATCCTGCCCATCAGTTTCCTGAGTGAGTTAAAGTCTGCTTTTCTGAAGTCCAGGGTCCATACTCTGCTGCTCTACTTCCTTCCTTTCCTCAGGATCCTGAACTCAATCATCTTGTGGTCCCTGCTGCCCAAGTTGCCATCCACTACTACATTCCCCACCAATTCTTCCCTGTTTGTGAGTGGCAGGTCAAGAAGAGCACAGCCCCTGCTTGGCCTCTCCAACACTTTCTCCAGGAAGTTGTCCTGAACACTTTCCAAAAACTTCCTGGATTGCTTGTGCACTGCTGTATTGCCCTCCCAGCAGATGCCAGGGTGCTTGAAGTCCCCCATGAGAACCAGGGTTTGTGATTGAGAAACTTCCACTAACTGTTTGAAGAAAGCCTCCACCACTTCCTCCTGGTCTGGCAGTCTATAGCAGACACCCCTTGCTGCTTTCCCCTCTGATCCCAACCCAGAGACTTTCAACAGGCCTATCTCCAGTTTCATACTAGAGCTCTGAGCAATCATATGGCTCTTTTACATAAAGTACAACTCCTCCTTCTCTTTGTCCCTGCCTGTCCTTCCTGAACAGTTCCTTCCCCCATGACAGTGCTCCAGTCACATAAGCGATCCCACTAAGTCTGTTATTCCAACTACATCATAGTTCCATGACTGTGCAAGGACTTCCAATTCTTCCTGCTTGTTTCCCAGGCTCTGTGCATTCATGTACAGGCACCTGAGGTAACTAGTTGATTGCTCTGATTTCTCAGGAAGAATGGGAACACCTCCTTTGTTGCCCCTTCCTGCTTGCTCTTCCTCCAGGTCTCTCACTTCCCCACTTACGTCAGGGCTTTGGTCTCCATCTCCTGGCAACTGTAGTTTAAAGCCATCCTCACTAGGTTAGTGAGCCTGTTTGGGAAGAAGCTCTTCCCTCTCTTTGTCAGGTGGATCCCATCTCTTTCCAACAATCCTTCTTCTTGAAAGAACATTCCATGGTTGTAGAAGCCAAATCCCTGCTGGTGACACCACCTGTGCAGCCAGGTGTTGATCTGCAGGATGCACCTGCTCCTGGAGTCCAGGCCCTTTCCCTTGACCAGAAGGATAGATGAGAACACAACTTGAGCCCCAGACCCCCTCACTCTTGACCCCAGAGCCCTGTAGTCACTTTTGATATGCTCAGAGTCTCTCCAGGCAGTATTACTGATGCCCACATGGATAAGCAACATTGGGTAGTAGTCAAAGGGCCAGATGAGCCTCAGTCGTGCCTCTGTGACATCTTGGATCTGGGGTCTGAGCAAGCAATAGATTTCCTGAGAAAACAGGTGAGGTCAGCAGATGGCTCCCTCTGTCCCCTACAGAAGGTAAGCTCCAACTACCACCACCCATCACTTCTTCTTGGTGGCAGTTGTCTCAATCTTTCCCGCCTTGATGAGGCCTGGCCTATCTTCCTTCCACCAATGGAAAGTGCTCTTCGCTCTCTGCTGCTAGGGCCACATATCTGTTCTCCAGATGAACCACTGCAGGTGGAGGTGAAGATCTCTGCTTGCTGCCAGAATTCACAAGCCTCCAGCTTCCACCCCCTTGGGTGTCCATGTCCTATCTTTTCTCTAGTGCTACATCTGGCATTTCTTCCTCTATTGGATCCTCCGGCATCCAACTGGTGAACACCTCATGGTGGAAGATGCTTTGGAGCCTTGCCCCCTTCAATAGCTCTCTTGCCTGTTCCCTGAGAGACAACACCAGGAGGCACTGCTCACACTGCAGGCACTCCGTGACCTGGCCATCACCTGAAGGAACCTCAAGCCGTAGTCCCCACTGGGCCAAACCTGAACCTGGGTGGAGGCATCAATGACGAACAGTCCTGCTTGGAAAGAAACCTCACAGGTGCAAGCAGAGGCAGTGGCAGGGGATCTGGCAATGTGACATAAAAAAAAATCTGTACCGTACTGGGTATGTCCCTCCTTTTTTCATGTCCTTGTGACAAGGTATTTAGCAATGACATTTAGTATGGGATCCAACAGACTGCACTATGAGTGCTTCTGCTATTACTTCAAACTTGTGATCTCTGGGCTGTTAACTGTGTACCTTAGTGCCCATGCCACCCCGGCCCCACAAATATAAATTGAAACTTAAGATCACTTGCCCACACCAACTTGAAACGTCTTTTGGTTCCCAGCTCACCATTCAAGCCCTTCAGCCACAGAAGAGGCCCACTTCAGCTACATGTATCTCTCAAATAGCACTACTAGATAAAACAATTTGCAGGCATGAAAAGCTTTCAGATACAAGCTACTAATTAGCTGTTCATCTCAGTCCATAACTTGGTCAGTGAGAGTTCTAGGGATACTCCCTTAGCTTTATGAACCATGCCGTTCATCCCCCCTTCTCCCTGGCACCATCCTTCTTCCTGACAGAACTGAGTATTCCCCTGAGGCCTTTTTTAGAATCCTAGGAATGCTCTTGATGGGTCTTGCTGCCAGCAGCTATAAAGCACAGCATAACTTTTAAAGCGACCCAAAGCTAAATCCTTCCAGCCAAAAGCTATAAAAACTAGGGAGACAAGAAGTTACATTTGATAAGGGCTGTAAGTAGGGACCATACATACCTAGATAAATAGCTCCAGATCACAAAAACCCAACAGTTTTGTTCCATCTCTAATTTTAAAAACACAAAAAACCAACAACTAACCATTTTCTCCCTAAGAAGGAATTGAGAATATCTACAACAGCAAACAAAGGAATTTACAGACTAAATTGATGGAGCATTCGCAACTAATTGCATAGCAAAATTAGCAATGGGCACCTACAGTGTAAACAGCATAGTGCCAGGGACCTTTATAAAACTACAGTTTTTATTTTACACCAGCCAAGAATCTGGCTCAGAATTTCTCTGTATACCTTTTTTTCTTCTACCCTCAACTATCTCTAGCAAACACAGGGCATGTCTACATGAGCTGCCCATTGCACAGTTGTTACTGTACAGTCATTTAGTACTTACATAACTGAGTACTAAATGACTGCGCAGTAACTGGTGGTACTGCGCAGTAGCATCCTAGCACAGTTGCCTAGTGACACATACTGCGCAATAGCTTATTACTACTGCACAGTAGTGTTATGTCAGTTCTAAATATATCTCATTCTAAATATGTTAAAATACAGGACTTTCCGCTGTTATTACCAAAAAATAAAATATCATTGACATATTCATATTTCATTACCAAGAACATCCAGCCATTTATTATTGAGGTATTACTCAGATGGAAAGACAATGAAACATGTTTACAATCTACAAACTGTGAGAAGATGTATGACTTACCTTCATCCTCATCCTCCAGTTGTGCTTTGGATTCTCTTGGGTACATAGCTCTTCTGAGAGTTTTTCTTTCTAAACTAGTTTGGTCAGCTTCCATATCCTGTAACAAGGACTTTTTCATTGACCTAATAACACTACTCACTGTTTGCACTATTATATTAGTATCAATATTAGCCCCAATATAAGTGAATTTGCTCAATTAGGCTTCTTCTACACATTACACCTATTATGCAATTACCTAGTTAGTTGCATAATTAATTTAGATTGACTACACATACAAATTAACTATGATGACTTAAAAAGGTCCAACCAGCTATAAAGTTATTGCTGGAAAATGTGTAATGACTTTATAGATGGTTTCTATCCAGCTTTAATTTGCATGTGTAGCCTGGACTCCCATGGCAGGAAGACTGCAACTGCTACGATCTCCCAACCATGGGGGTGCCCCACAGCTGCTGGACTCAGCCCTGACAGCACGTGTCACAGCTGGGACTGAATCCCACAGCTGACAGGATTCTCAGCCCTGAATGTGGGGATTAGCCAGGGCTGAGAGTCCCATCAGCTACAAGACTTGCAGCCCCTGAAGCACACAGGACACAGCCAAGGCTGAGAGTCCTGTCAGATGTGGGACTTGCAGCTGCAGGAGTGTGTTATTTGCTGGTCCAGGGGGAGCCCAAGAAGTCTATAAACAACTTACTAATCCCACATTTAGTCAATGCCTACGCAACCTCCCCTTGAGAAAGGGATGAATAAAGAAAGATTTAGGTTCAATATTAAGAAGAATTTCTTACTGTGGGGGTCGTTTAATCTTGGAAAAGAATACAGCCCTTGCCATTCATGGGGGATACATTCTTGCATAAGATGGCAAATAAGGTGGCTGGAGGGCAGGGGCATGGCTCCAGCGGCAGCAGGAGCCTGGCAGCGGTGGTGGGAGCATGGCGGCGGTGGCAGGAGCCCAGCAGCGGGAAGCACAGAGCTCCTGAGGAGCTCCTGTAAGTGTATAAAGGGGATTTAAAATGAGGGTTCGGCATTTGCGAATATTTGAAACTGCGAATGCTGAACCCACGAATAGCGAGGGTTTCCTGTACCGAGGGATGTCGTGAAACCTCTGTTACCTGGAGAGTTTAACTGCAGATCAGACAAATATTTATTTAGGATTATTTTATACATGGATGATCCTGCCTTGAACACAAGCTTGGATTAAACAGCCTCATTAGGTCCCTTCCAGCCCTTTTTCTATGATTCTTTGAATTTATACATTACATATGGTAGAAATTAGTCATGCTGCTAAAGGCACGCTTGGAAAATGCTCAAGTACTATAGTGATGGGAGCAGTATAAGAGCCTATACAGAATGGAAGTGTTGCATGAAATGGAGAGCAGTACATCCAGCATGCCTGTTCCTGCTCAAAACAACTTGAGAATGGTGGAAGAGGTCTGACTGCTCACGTAGGTTCTTACACAGAGTGCAGGACCTCCATCTAACCCAGGAGGTGCATAGCCCCACCAGGGGGGATGCCTTGTTGGACCTAGTGCTGGCCATGAGTGATGACCTGGTGAGGGAGCTGCGGGTGCTCGACCACCTGGGCAACAGCAATCATCGCCTGCTGGAATTTACCATCCAGCGCAAGGTGGCAAAGGCCTGCAGTAAGGCAGCAGCCCTGGACTTCAGGAGGGCAGATTTCAATGAGGTAAGAAGAAAAGTCAGGAAGGCACTGAGGTCCCAGAGGGGAGGGGAGTTGGGTGTCCAGGAAGAGTGGTCGTTCCTTAAGGAGACAATCCTCCAAGCCCAAAGGGCACGGTGCCAGAAGACTGGAAAAGGGAAAATGTGGTTCCCATTTTCAAAAAAGGGAGGAAGGAGGACCCAGGAAACTTCATGTCAGTCGGTCTTACCTCAGTCCTGCTTTTTGAAAGAGTTATCCTGACACATGTCTGCGAGGGGTCAGCAGGGGAGATTATGCTTAGGGGCAACCAATATGGGTTTATTAGAGGCAGGTCCTGTCAGACCAACCTGGTGGCCTTCTACAACCAGGTCACCAAATCCTTAGACGCAGGTGTAGCAGTGGACTTAGTCTTTCTGGACTTTAGGAAGGCCTTCAACACTGTCTCTCACCCCATTCTCATGAAAAAATTAGGAGACTGTGGCGTCGACACCTACACAGTCAGATGGGTCACTAATTGGCTGGAGGGCCGCACCCAGAGAGCGGTGGTGGATGGGTTTTATTCGACCTGGAGGGATGTGGGCAGCGGGGTCCCCCAAGGCTCAGTCCTCGGGCCCGCACTGTTCAACATCTTCATCAGCGACTTGGATGAGGGGGTAAGAAGCACCCTGTTCAAATTCGCAGACAACACTAAGATGTGGGGGGATGTGGGCACGCTAGAAAGGAGAAACAGGCTGCAATTGAACCTAGACAGGTTACAGAGGTAGGTGGATGAGAACAAGGTCGGTTTCTACACTGACAAGTGCAGGGTACTGCACCTGGGGAGGAAGAACCAGCAGCATACCTACAGGCTAGGGAGCTCCCTTCTCATCAGTGCAGAGGCAGAAAAGGATCTTGGAGTCATTACTGATGCCAAAATGAACATGGGCCGACAATGTGGGGATGCAGTCAGGAAGGCCAACCGCACCTTGTCATGCATCCACAGATGCATCTTAAGCAGGTCCAAGGAGGTGATCCTCCCCCTCTATGTGACACTGGTCAGGCCCCAGTTGGAGTACTGGATCCAGTTCTGGGCACCGCACTTCAAGAGGGATGTGGACAGCATGGAGAGGGTCCAGAGGAGGGCCACTCGCAGGATCAGGGGGCAGCAAGGCAGGCCCTACGAGGAGAGGCTACAGGACCTGAACCTGTTCAGCCTCCACAAGAGAAGGCTGAGGGGGGATCTAGTGGCCATTTACAAACTGGTCAGGGGGGACCAGCAGGCATTGGGGGAGTCCCTGTTCCCCCGAGCACTGCCAGGAGTGACCAGGAATAACGGTCACAAACTGGCTGAGGGTAAATTCAGACTAGACATCAGGAGGCGCTACTTCACTGTCAGGGCGGCTAGAATCTGGAACCAACTTCCAAGAAAAGTGGTGCTGGCTCCTACCCTGGGCATTTTTTAAGAGGAGGCTGGATGTACACCTGGCCGGAGTCGTTTGACCCCACTACTGTTTCCTGCCATGGCAGGGGGTCGGACTTGATGATCTGCTCAGGTCCCTTCTGACCCTACCAACTATGAAACTGTACAAATGTGTTGACCTATACACTAAAATATGGTAATCTTCTAAGAAGAAGAACAGTGTATGAAGTGCCAGTGGTTTGTACTGTAGTCTCCAGAAATAATCTCTTTGAAGAGTCTTTTTGGTTACCTATAACTTGGAATGAATAAAGAATCAAATGGTGTTAGGTAGGGCAATGAGCTGGGGAAATAACTGCTATGGAGTGCAGCAGAACATAGTAGATGCACAAAGATAAGTGTATGTGAACAATGGAACAGCCTGAAATGGAGCTATGTCACTCAAAATAAAGACCCCTTTAACTTTCACTGCTTTGTGATAAAAGTCACTGTTATGACTGGCAGCAGGGGATGGTTCTTCTCACCAACAGTGTTAAATTAAAAACATATGCAAGGAGAGGAATCTGTCCTAGCTGAATTTGTTGCTGGACTTTTTTCAGCAATTTATTGAACATTAAACTGCTTTTCACTAGACACGGCATAAAGAGGCAATATTATAACATACAGCCCTAACGTACAGCCCCTGCATTTCACTGAAACATGTATATGGATCCACATTTGTCTGAAGGAGAGCTGAAGTTTTTATGGTAGTCCTAACATAAGAGGTGCTGTTTGATTATACATACTACAACCTCATGCATACCTATACTACAAGGATCCCAAGACTGCTATTAAGAAATAACCTCACCCACTCATTCCCATGCTGCACACACTACATGTTGTAAGAATGTTGTGTGCATTTGTTTTGCATGTGCTTAGGCTTTTTCTCATGATCTCTGTTCTGAGTGAGCATTCAGAATAGTATTACAGACAATTGAACATTTTTTGAGCACTAGCTGTGTACTGAGAAAGGGTAAATGGGCAGGGCTTTTTTTTTGCAGTGGCAGTTTCACGACTACTGTGGAGATAGCACAGGCATACCATAAGCCACTTAGGTCTAAATCCTCCTGTGAACTCTGCTGATGTGCAGACTGCCATAGGCAAAAATGAACAGACATGCACCCATCTTCCAGACAGAATTTCATTTTGCACTCAAATCATAGAATCACAGGGCTGGAAGGGACCCCGAATGATCGTCAGGTCAAGCCCCCTGCATGAGCAGGTACAGATTTAAAAACATTCAAGGAGCAATAGTTTACATACAATATACCCATCCATCCATCCTTACCCTACTGTCCACAGTTACCTTTTCTAATTCTTGATCTTGACGATTCATCAGAGTTTTCCAGTGTTCATACAGTTCAACATCTTTGTTTTGGATGTCCTTCAAAGTCCCTTCTCTGAGCACCATACCATCCTTCATGGCTATGATCTAGGAAGGGGAACAGACAATAGAGTTACTCAGCAGCGTATCATAATCACTGTATTTGGGGTTCTGCAACATATCTTTACATCAGCTGGGTCAAGCTTGCCACTGGGCTAATTTCTGTGTTGACACTATTTTAGGGCTGTACAACAGCTGGGGGCTGCCCACCCCACAGGCCACACCAACATGGACCACAGGCCCCCAAGTCACACAGTACTTGGATGTCCAACAGCAACAGGCGGCTCCTGCTCCCCTGCTCCAGCATGTACTTGAAACCCCCTTCATCTTACCGCAGTGAACATCTGTGCAGGCTCCTCCCAAGCTGCAATGACCCTGCATGCATGCCCCTTCACTGCTATACTCCATGACCCCAGTCTCACCCTGAGCTCATACCACCCCTTGAGGGAGGCACAGAACACAGAAACTGGTGGAAGGACTGGGAGCTCAGAGGCTCTAGCTGCTATGCAGCCAGAGCAACAGGGAGAGTGGTAGGTGCTTGAGGACCTTAACTTAACCCTTCATTAGCAGCATGTGGCCTGTGGGCCACCAGTTGGACTGCTCTGTCCTATTCAATTGCAGCATATGTTATTCAATTTCTTTTTAATGTTACTTTGGCAATACACATTTTACAATGAAACTATTACAGGCAATAATAATTTGTAGTCATACTTGTCCTGTTTTTCCAAGGACACAATAGTTAAGGATGACAATTATAATTAATTTACATTTATATAATACCTTTTAATTGAAGATTCTAAGCACCTCCAATCAGTTTACAAGTTATGGATCAATTCCTTACCCCATGAAATGGAAGTAAAGTCTAAGCAAAATACTCCTATTTTGGTAACCCATGTCACCTACCTTTGTGGGCAGATTAGGTGGAAGGTAGAACCTGGGGAAGTGGTTCCATGCACACTACAAGGACAGGTTCCTGGCAGGACTGTCATTTAAAAACGAGGGGCCTTTGTAAACACAACAAAATTCGCCTTTAAAGTGGCTTAAATGCCCTTTTGCATGGCTTTAATGGTGTTATTTACACACATGGCAGAATATTCCACTTAAATGGTGTTGCTATTTACATGCTCAATGGCGTATTCTGCTTAAATGACTTCGTAACTTGGCAAGGTAAAACCCCTCCGAGGCATTTTAGCTTGCTAGCTAACAAAGTGCAATGGTGCATGGGGCACTGGAAGCCGATGTGCTTGGGGAAGCTTGGGCTTGGCGGACTTCCAGTGCCCCATGCATTATCCCTACCACCTTCTCTTGCTGCCACCACATCCATCCACCCTCCTGCCACCTTGCCACAGGGGCAAGCCAACTGTTCCTGGGCAGTCCCAGGCAATGGGGATGGTGCACAGAGTGCTGGAGCTTACCTGCCTCTCTCACAGTTAGGGGATGAGCTGCCGGCAGGCCAAGCAGTCCCTGAGCTGTGGGGGACCCCAGTGCTTCCCTTTGTGGTGGCAGTGCCCCCCAGGTGTCACCTGCCCACTGGCACCTTGCCTGGGTGGTTCTGGGGGGCGCCACCACTCCGGAGGGAGGTATCAGGCCCCATGAAGCTCAGGCAGGTAGGCAGACTCTGGGGGGAGAAAAAAATCAGGCTCCTTGCCACTTTTTTCCCCCCCCTCACTCAAGCCTTCCTGCATGAGCTGCCACTGGGCCTCACAGCCCCTGACCTGCACAGGGCCCAGTGCTTTCCTCCATGGTGGCAGCGCCCCCTGGGACCGCCCAGGCTGGGCGCTAGCAGGCAGATGCCAGCCCTGGGAGCCACTGCCATTGTGGAGTGGCACCAGGCCCCATGCAGCTCAGGGACCTCTCAGCCTGCTAGCAGCTTACCCTCCCCAACACCGCAGGAGAGGCAGGTAGGCTGGAGGCATAAAAAAAAAGGATCAGGACCCCTCACCCTTGTACACATGATGGGGATTTAATTCTCCCTAAACTGTAATGGTGGAAACCGTGGGCTTTTAAAAACTCACCATTTCAATTTAGGGAGAATTAAACCCCCACTGCATGTACAAGCACCCTAGGATCTGCCATCCATTTTATACCTACCAGGGCCCATGGAAGTTATTACAACCCTGATGATTTGAAAAAATGACAAGTAGGAAAACAGGATGAAGACGGCTCCCCTCTTACCCAGTCAGCATGTGGCAGATATTGTAATTTGTGTGTCACCAGAACAAGTGTTCTTTTGTCTTCTTGGAGGAATTTCAAGATACCTTCCTGCATCAAATGATCACTTAAGTGAATGTCCAGTGCAGAGAAGGGGTCATCCTGTGAACAAATAAAAAAAAATAGGAGCAGAGGGTTATGAACTAGCATTTGCTTACTTATTTTTTTAAATACTTGACCCAATGTAAAAGAGCCAACAGCTCTTACTGAAGTGCCATCCATCTTACTAATTTACATGTGCTAGTTACGGGTAAACTAAGAAACAATAAGATAAAACCTATTGCTTTTGGACCTGTGGAATTAACTCAGATTTCCCTTATGATTTTTTTTATGTTTTGCTTTTGATTCATAAGTCAGTTAGCACTAGTCTCAGATGGACAGACAAAGAAACTACGGGTGTGCAAAGCTTCGGTTGCCGATTCGATTTGGAAAAGATTCGGCCTGATTCAGAGGCCGAATCACCAAAACGAAATTGAATTGGGAGACCAAAAAAACCCTCTGAATGGATTTGGAAAAGATTCAGAAAAAGATTCGGAGATTCAGAAGACAGTTTTTTTGGGGAACAGAAGCTGAGAAGAGGGAGGGAGATCGGGGGGGGGGAAGACTGACACCTGTAGCTGGCCAGTGACTCTGATCTTTCCCTGAGTTCCCTTCCAATCACAGTGCTCTGGGGGAGGGACACAGAAACAGCACATAAGCCTCTATCTGCAGCTTTTCTGTCCCTTTGTGAGCCGTCTCTGCCTGAGCAACAGGAGATCCCCCTGTTACAGGCTATCATCCCTGCTGGTTTCACCCTGCAGCGCTTTAACGCACACACAAAGCCACACGTCATGAGTTTTCCTTGTTAGCAACTTGAGGTGCAGTTTCCCAGAAACCCCTGCACCTATCTCCTTGAAACTTGACAGGCCTCATGCCCTCAGAAGGGGCTACCATCCCTGCTGTTTTCATCCAAATCTGCCTCAACACACACAACACGAGTTTTGCTTTCAGCAGTTTGAGGTGCAGTTTCCCAGAAACCCCTGCACCTATCTCCTTGAAACTTACTAGGCATCATTCCCTAAGAAAAGACTATTGTCCCTGCTGTTTTCATCCAAATCTGCCAAAAAATGATAAAGTTATAGGTATTTTAGTGATTTCCCATTATAGTCTATGGCTGAATCTCCGAATCAGCACCAAACCTTCTGAAGTCAATTTGGCCGAATCAGTTGGGGACAATCCGAATCTCAGAATCAAACATTGACCCCCAAATCGGCCAACTCTGAATCAAATACTTCCCTATTCACACAGGCCTAATAGAAACTAGCAAAGGACTGGAACTGTAAATCACTTACCCGTATCTGGGTAAGACTCAGGGCTAATCTAAATAAGTATCTGATGTCATCTGTTTTCTACAGAACACATCCAGCAAAGTCTGTAGCAATGGAAGCTTCCAGACCTACTAATATTGTGATTTTACTGAAAGGAAAGAATTATAAAGGTGAGGGACTAATTCAGATTTACAACAGAATCTCTTATCACAGATCTCAGTAGGTACTTTATTCACTGCATATCTTACAGTAAAATAATTGAGGGTATTTTTATTTTAACACATCTTCTAAGAGTCCATCAGTTTATTTTGCATGGAAATCAAGCAGCCCTCATACAGATGATGACTTTCACAATGTGAATTGAATTTGGAGTAGTAAGACAGAAGTGAAAAGCTGCACATCTCTTTGCTAAATATTCAATCTATTCATTCCCTGCAGTAGGCTAAATTTATATCCATACTCTTTAGGATGCTCCCTTAATTTCACTGGGATGAAGCAGTTCAGTAGGACACTACTCAGTGCAAGGAAGAATATCTTAATCTGTTTCAAACATTTGAAACTGAGATCCATAAGAGGCCTCTCCTTTGTAAAACTCCTTCTATGTTCTGATACTTTCTCTGATCATTGCTCATTTGTTCTTTTTAATACTTGTGCATTCTGGATTGAAAAGTAGATTGTCAACTGAATACAGGTTCTTGTAGGAAATCTAATAATAAGGGACAATCATTTTGTTACTGAGTTTCCATATGTTATGTATTAAAAAATAAAAACAACTTACCAAGAAAACAATGTTGGTATTTTGATAGAGTGCTCGAGCTACACAGATTCTTTGCCGTTGGCCTCCACTTAAGTTAATGCCCTAATGAATAAAACAGATCATAAATACAAATCATTTGAATAAACAGAATGAGTTGTGCATGGCATATGTGTTGCCATTTTTAAAACCACCCAAAGGAATATCCCAATAAATATTTGAAGTAAGCACTGATAAAATGCTAGTCCCGTGGGTGAACAAAGTCACTGTATTATATCCTAAGAAAGAAACCTTAATTATTAATCCAATTTTGCATAAACTAATTATGAATATCCAGGAAATTATAAGTTCTTCTCCTGGTACTCTAGACCTTTCTTAGACAGTATAGTTCAAATGCTGCTGACATAAACTATGACAGCAAAATATGTACAACTGTTATCAAAGTAGTCTTTCATATAGAAAGGGGTGACCTAAAAATAACAAATGTAGAAGATTTAAAAAAATTAATTTAAAATAGAAACACTGCTATGATTCAATTTTAAGGTATTTTATAGGGAAACATTTCCCCATTATTTTAATAATACGTAAACTTACAGTGTTACTAAAAATACTGCAAAATGTTATTGCAACTTGTATGGACATCCATAAACTAGGTTAAATGTCTGTCCAAAACACTGATAGCAGAGAAGCCACAGAAGCACAGAACTGAATACTGGCTACTGCCTGTGTTTTTTGCAGCGTCCCCAGATTGAACTCTGTGGACGTGTTCGCATGAGCGGGAACGTGCATTTTCCCAGGGACAAACATGTGCCACAGCTAGCTGTCCTTGGAGAATGCCCCTGCACGCATGCTTTGGTACACAGCAAGTTACCTCAGATGGGGTAGGGGAGGCTGGGGCCAGCACCTGGGCTGGCCCCAGCAGTCTTACCTTGGGCCCTGGGAGCAACCCAAGGCTGCAGCAGTGGTGATCCAAGCATGTGGAGCTTGGCTAGCACTGGAGGGTGGTTCTGGTTGGTCAGGCTCCAGTTTTGGGAAGTACACACTACTTCCATGTGCACCACCCACCTTTTTCTGTCTTGTTCTTTTCTGACAGCAGGATCCCATTGTGTCAAAAAACCCTGCTACACTGCTAATTAGCAGTGTAGTGAATGCATGCATGTGCTGCACATGTGGTTTGCGGTATTGCAGATGGGTTTGCAGATACCCAAGTAAGCTAGTTTAAACCTGGCACAGGTATGTTCTAACAAGCTACAATCACACCTTCAGATTTTAGTGAAAATATACTGATGGGAGTTTAGAAGTAAAACTCCTCAGGTTTGAGGTCAGTGCTATAGCTCTTTACTTTTGTCTATGCCACTAAGTAAATATAGACACAGGGCTCAATTCTTATTTGCACCAAGATTGCCTTTGCCCATTCTAGTAGTGTCAGAGGGTTATATTTACACCCATTTTAAAACCTCTTTACTCTGCCAGAGTGATGCAAAGTGCCTTCATTGTAAATGAGAATCAGGTATACAGTATACAATGAACATAGTGGAATTACTCCAGGGATAAATGTCTTCTATTGTTTTTAGTAAGTCTGTGCATTATTAGTGTCCTAAATGGCTTAATTTTCACTGCTGCATGATAAAAAGGAATGCAGTAATTCCATGGTACTTTACAGAAAAATTTAATGCACAGGGATGGATTCAGATATTAGCAGCCAAGAGAATTATGCACATTTGCATGCAAGTAACTACATGATTTTAGACCAAGGTCTCTGCCTTGGTGACCACATGAGAGGACTGACTAGTACCATAAAAAGTTGAATTAATAGGTTGCTAAATATCATGAGTACTGAGGAAAATACTAATAAATGCAGAATAACTATAACAATCACTACAGAAATAAAACTACTACTATCATTTACCAGGCTTTGCAGCCCAGTGCAAACCAGAAATGTGATATTAAAGAGTGCCTTCTTATTACATAGACCAAACTGTCATAAAAACTTTCTTTACCCTTTCTCCAATTTCTGTCTGATCACCAAATGGTAACAAGTCAATGTCGGGTTGTAGAGAGCAGGCATCTGTAACAGTTTTGTATCTGTAGAAAGAATGTCAGCTCAAGACTATTATTAATTATAGAAGGTAACCAGTCAAGAAAACAAAAGCATTCACTCAAGATTCTGACAAAACTGACTCTCTTATAGAGATTCAAAAGAACTTGAGTAACTTTAAAACGATTTTTGTGAGGACTGTACAAAATAGTATTTTTATTAGTGTTATTTTTTTACTGGACCTATTTTCTTGTGATCTCAAAGCTACCATTAGTGGGTGTGTCTGCATGATCTGTGGTAGATTAATCTACTGCACAGTAAAGCAACACCATTTACATGAGTGCATCATTTACCACACAGTAAATCAGTCTACTGTGCAATTAGCTACCTAAACTAACTTCAGAGTAGTGCATGCGTAAATGCCAAGCAGCGTCGGGAAAGAGTAGCTCTCTGCCTCCCCCAAGTCCTGGTGCTGTTCAGCTCCCAGCCACAACAGCCCCACAAAGGGTTTCCCCATGAAGTCTGGAGCTGGCTGGGAGCTGTCCCATTTTTTCGGCAGCTCCCAGCCACCTCTAGGATGCTTGTGGAAACCCCTGACCAGCCCAGAGCTGGCTGGGAGCTGCTCAAGAAATGGGACAGCTCCCAGCCAGCCCCTGGATGCACTGGGAAGCCCTGCTAGTAGGCGTGTGCGAAACGGGCCATATTCGATTCGAATTTGGATTTGGCCTGAATCAGGGACAGTGATTCAATTAATTGATTTGGATCACTGTTCCTGATTCCATTTGGCCAAATCTGAACCTGAAGATTTGATGCTGATTTGGAGAATCGGTGATTCGGTCACAGACACAGCTTTAAATGTTTTTTCTACATACCTCAAGGTACCAGGCACAGCTCATGAATGCTGTGATGGTGGGATAGATGGAGTGTCCCACAGGAGCGTGGGGGGCTCCCCCGTGTGCTTGGCAGCAAACCCGGAAGTGGACTGGAAGTACTTCTGGTCCACTTCTGGGTCTGCTGCCGAGCACACAGGACCCCCTCCTGTGCCCCTCTGGCTCATCAATCAGCCGTGGGGGGACCCCAGGTACCCCCCCAGACCCAGGAAGCACCAGTCGCTAAGGCAGGGGGCCCCACAGTGCGCTCCCCTGTGGACCCCAAAGTGGATAGGAAGTGCTTGTGGTCCACTTCTGGGCCAGCTGCTGAGCATGCTGGGAAGCCCCCTGTGCTCCTGTGGGACGCTCCATCCTTCCCTCCATCTCAGCATTCACAAGCCGCCTACTACCTTGAGATATGTAGAAAAAAACATTTCAAGCTGTGTCTATATCAAAATTGCCGAATCTTTCCAAATCGATTTGGAGGGTTCCAATTCAATTCGGAGAGATTAAAGGGTCTCCTGATTCGATTCAGATTTGGAGATTCAGCCACCGAATCAGGCCGAATCTCCACCAAATTGAATCAGGGACAGAAGCTTCGCACAGCCCTACCCACTGAGCACAGGACTTATCCCCATATGCAGGGGGCCAAGACAGCTCTGCAGTGGCAGCTGTCTCCCAGTCCCCTGCACATCAGGACCCCTCCCAATGTGCACGGGGCCAGGAGGTAGCTGCCGCCACAGCCAGCAGAGCTCTTCTGGTCCCATGTGCATGAGGACCGTCCCATGCTCCCTGCCAGCCCCCAGGCTAGCACCTCAGGGGATCCTGGGCCTCCATTAGCTGCTGCAGGGGGCCAGAGCAAGGTAGGAGTAGCCCTGTACTAGGCTGCTCCTGTTGGGAGCAGATTTGCACCCAACAGGGAGCATGTATAGATACACTCCCAGGGGAAGGCTTACTGCACAGTATTTTACTGCACAGTAAGCCTTTATAGCATTAATAGCACATGTAGACACATCCAGCGAGTACCATTTCTGCACCATTTAAATGAAGAGACCATCCAACCCTTTTAATTAATCCCTTGAGTAAATGTGCAGTAAGTTTCCATAATCATAACCCATAATCACTATTTCCCCTCTGGGTGCTTCTTCACTTGCTTTCACTTAGAAGTGCAAATAGCTAAATCAGGCAAAATCATTATCTGATCTGAATGGAAACAGGAAATCTTATAAGAGAACTTGTTGCCACATGATTCCCAGCTCTGTAGGAGGTAGTTAGGAATAATCTGATGATAAGCATCTGAGCTCTTTCTCTGCTAATGTCAATTAAATTAGCCCGATTAAAAACCTCTATGAACCTGGCCCCTGAACTCCTGGATGTATATCTGAAGTTTGAGATTTGCCCATCACGTCCTGTTCTTATGTGAATTGACACATCTTAGAAAAGCTTACACTGAGAGGAATGGAATTTGTTTTTAATAGCTTAAAGTGAGTGCTGCATATAAAAAATTACTAACCTCCAGGAATTCGTTTTCCTAAAATCAAGTCACTTTTTCCATTGTATTTCTTAGCTGACTTCTTAAATTAACATAGGCAACAGCAGCCATGATAGAACCAGAACATCTCAGTTTTGATATTCAGTTCCTTTGCATTTCCAGTTAGAGACGTATATCACTGGCTTAAGGTAGGCACACTAAAGGCAAGCCTGTCTTGAGCCCACTTCCATTGATTTAAATGGTGGTTTTAGAATGTGATTCTCTAATATCCATTGGACTAGAAAAGAATCAAGGCATGAATGATGGCTAGGTCCTCTGCTCCCACAGTCACATGATGACCCTGGATTCTCACCCTGAATTAGAAAACTAGACAATATGTTTCTAGTCTCCACTTATAACAGAGATTCAGAGGTGCTTGAGACAGTATGTAGCCAAGGGCAGAATGAGCACCAGCCACTAGAAAGCCTACAGAATGAACCTTGCCCTTAGGCTTCATAGGACCCAGAGGGTGGTGGTCGATGGAAGCCAATTGTCTTGGTGCGCTGTGACCAGTGTAGTCCCCCAAGGCTCTGTCCTAGGGCCTATCCTATTTAACATCTTCATCAATGATGTCGACATTGGTGTCAGAAGCGGACTGGCCAAGTTCACCGATGACACCAAACCCTGGGGTAAAGCATCCACACCTGAGGACAGGAGGGTGATCCAGGCGGATCTTGACAGGTTCAAGAAATGGGTGGATGAGAACCTGATGGTGTTCAACACCAAAAAATGCAAGGTTCTTCACCTTGGGAGGAAAAACCTGCAGCATGCTTATGGGGTCAGCAGATAGCACTACAGATGAAAGAGACTTGGGAGTCATGATTGACCACAAGATGAACATGAGCCTTCAGTGTGATGCTGTGGCTAGTAAAGCGAGCAAAATGCTGGCTTGCATCCATAGATGCTCCTGAAGTAAATCCCGGGACGTCATTCTCCCCTTGTACTCGGCCTTACTGAGGCCACAGCTGGAGTACTGCATCCAGTTTTGGGCTCCACAATTCAAAAAGGATGTGGAGAAGCTTGAGAGGGTGCAGAGGAGACCCACGCGCATGATAAGAGGTCAGGAAAACAGACCTTATGATGAGAGGCTGAGAGCCATCGGGCTCTTCAGCCTGGAAAAGCACAGGCTCAGGGGTGATCTGGCAGCCACCTATAAATTTATCAGGGGTGCTCATGAGGATCTGGGGGAACATCTGTTCACCAGAGTGCCCCAAGGGATGAAAAGATTGAACGGTCACAAACTCTGCCACGACGGATTCAGGCTGGACATAAGAAAGAACTTCTTCACTGTCCAAGACCCTAAGATTTGGAATAGACTGCCGCCGGAGGCAGTTCAAGCACCCACTTTGAACGCCTTCAAAACACATTTGGATGTTTATCTTGCTGGGACCCTATGATCCCTGCTGACTTCCTGCCCCTGGGGCAGGGGGCTGGACTCAATAATCCTCCGGGGTCCCACCCAGCCCACATGTCTATGAAATCTATGAAATGAAATCTATGAAATTTACATAGAAATTGCTAATTACCTCTGTTTGTTAAAAGGGCTCCCACAGGTAATGTTCTCTTCCACTGTAGCATTCAATAGCCATGGCTTCTGTGCTGCATAAGCCACAGAGTATCTGTTTCGACTGAAAAAATGAGAGCACCAGTGAATGAGATCAACCTGATACTTCTTAGAATTGAGTTAACAGTATGCATTAAAATGTAGGCAATGGAAATGCACAGAAAGCAACCATGATAAAAGTAAGGGGAGAAGCTTTATATGAGAAGGTTACAGCACCCTCTCTCCGCCTTGAGGTTAAAGGTTTTCATTCTAGGTTGTGTTACTTCCACACATGCTTTAAATGGGCTGTTACTTAGCCAGACTTGATATATGCAACTGGGGACCAAAAACACATTATAAATGTCTAAAACTACCATTCTGCCAATCCTGAACATAAATTTTAAAATATAGAAGCATATCAGCGTGGGTTCTTTTATTTTCTGTGGTAAAAAGCATCTACTTATTAAACAAGATTAAAAATTGAGATTATCAGTCCATTTGCCTTGCTGACTTTCAGTGTTCATAGGTTATGTTAAACTGCTAAGTGCTTGCAATACATTTTTAGTAGAGCTCTTTCTCTTATATGTAATTCCATACTAACACCTCAATGGACTGACATGGTACAGTAAAGTAAGATAATTGTGTACTAATTTGGATAAAGCATTATGGTCTTTCAAGTAAGCATCATGCATACTTTGAAAGTACCTGCATGTACAACGTCTAAATCACACATGCATGACTGCTGTGCCCTTTACTCATGCTGTTTAGCTTATGTATTGCTGCCAGAAAGATCATACAGTATCAAACATTTTTTGAGACTTCTTCACTACTTGAACAAGAAGGCGTGATTTACAGATGCACTGTTAGACTGGAATCTAATTTCTCAATCTATGTTGCTTCAAATAAGATAATTTACATTATTTTTAATGTTTGAATCCTTTCTATGGAAAGTTTCCATGTTTAGTGAGAGAGGGTGCTAAGGTATTGGAAACAGTGGTTAGAAGCATTCAGCATTATCCCATAACTTCTTGTGTTTAAGGATTAAGAAGGCACCAATATGTTAATATATCTCCTTAGATTGTCAGGTATCAGATAATGCAGTGGTTCCCAATTACAGTTATGTGCATACTACTGATACAGTACTTTTGCCACTTTGTGAAAGGTATTTTGGCTTCCTTACCTTCCTTCAAGACCTGTTTTTTTCCCACTGAAGTCAATGGCACAGTAACTGACTTCAACAAAAGCAAAATTAAGCTATCTTCCACATGCCATCACTATCCATCCTGCTTTCACTGTGTGCACTCTAATAAAGGAGTGAAACTAAAGATTTGGAGCAGCATAAAATCCATTTTTGATTACAACAAATGGGAGGATGGAGGCATTACAGCCTGACATCTATAACCCAGATCCTCCAGGATGTTGGGTGCCCTAAGCTCTCAGCACTGCCAGTGGGAGTTGAGAACACTTAATAATATGGGGGGAAATGCTTTGCACTCCTCATGCTCAAGCTTTTAAACTGACAGAGAAGCAAAATCCCCTGTTCAGATTGGGAATCACTGCATTTAGTCAGATAGTCCTTTAGCAGGTGATTATCTACATGGTAAGAAGACAAAGATATGACCGAAGAATACAAAGATGGAGGTTCAGGCAGATTCTGAGGAAGCATATAAGTCAGATCAAATACACTGAAAATGGAAATAATACCTTCTGGGTGCTTCCAAAGAAGGTTCATTTTCATTTACACTGTAAGTTATGGTAAATGAAGTTTAGTATTCAGGAAATAGACAGCAACTTTATGCGTAAAATTCATCTATAGGGAAAATGGGTATGGTTCATATTTAAACATCTACATCCCTATTATCAATTTGCCTTTTAAGGAGAAAATTGTGCAAGTATAATATGTACGAAGAAATTGTGGCTCTGCTGTTTTTCATTACCACGTACCTGTACTGTCAGCAAATTGAACTAGCAAAGTTACAATGTGGTTTGAAAATTACTTTAAAAATAACCAGGGAAGTTTAATACCTACTGAGGTAAGGTACCAGTAATACTTGAGCATATATAAGTTCGGCAGGCACTGTGCATGTTCCCCCACATAGTTCTGTCAATGTACTGTAGACTAATTTGAATTCTAACCCTGAGTTATGCCATATCATACTTTGAACAGGGTTTTGGGATATGCTTAAATGGGTTTTGACTTGAAATCACTCAATTCATTTTCAATGGTCAACCAGGAAAGGTTTTCCATGCTGATCACTAGAAATAAAATGCTGTATCATCACCACCACGTAGCCCTGCCCCACATCCCAAATTCATCAAGGAACATTTTTATACAACACATTTTCAATGGCATGCAATGGCAAGCATGATATATATAACATGATAGCTTTCTCTTTTTATTATCAGAGTTAACAGGATTGCTGTTATAGGATTCTAGTCAAAGGAAGCCTGGAATGGTATGGTGCTTGTTACCAGGAATGGTGATGCATCACTGCAAGCTTCAATAGCTTGGAAACCTAAAAGAGGAAGGTTATGCTAGGTAAATAGAAACAGATATTAGGAGGGATAAAACCAGCATTATTTAATTCATTGAATAAAAAAAGCCCATGAGTATATGGCATAGAAGTTGGATCCTCAGGATGAAATACTGTATGGCTGAGATCTGAATGTCAGCCTGTCTGCCAGGAGAGAATCATCAGTAGCTGCAGAAGATCCACCTGCAAAGGGTATAGACTTCTGACAGTAGAGCCCTGCTAATGCAAGATTCATATATTTAGCATTTTCCTAGAACTGGGATGTGCTGGATCTGCTCTTCCATATAAAATAACTGATAGCTTCAATAATTCTTATCTTGAGAGGTGAGTAATCTTGTGTTTTGCTAAAACACCCCAAGTAGAAAGTGTTATAATGTCATGAGTGAATAACCACTCTTTGCTTTTTTTTCATTTTCTTTGATGTATGAGCATCACAGATTCTACCTCAGGTAGGACATTGTTTAACCAGAATCAGCACTTTATTATCAGAAGCTTCCTATCTTTTTGACTATGAAAAGATATTCCAAAAGAGGAAGAGATGGAGGGATTTGAGATAGAAATGTGGTAGAAATTAGCCCAAGCTAAAGGGACAAAAAGTCCTGGAGTTCCAAAGATTTCCATTTAAAAGGCTCTATTTGGATGCAGCATTTTATAAAACTGTGCCTAATAGGTTTATGCATTTAAATTTGTTTGTTTGCTTTTTACTTTTCACAGAAAAAAAATCTACATTTCTCCACAATGGATTGTTCCCAGAAGCCTTAAACTATGAAAAGCATTGGATTGATCAGATCAATCAGTTAATTTCTACATTTTGTACATTAGCTTGTCAAGTGTACTCAAAATCAAGGTTTTTAGGGAAAGTCAAAAAGAGATGAAGACTGGACTGCTTTCAATGTGTACAAGGCTGGAGCTTTACAGACACACTAACTTATCTCCAAGGACCTTGATACACATTGCACTTTGAGTTGTGTAAACCTTGATCGGTGTTAGTCCTCCCTCAAGTTTGGAGCAGCCACACCTTAAAATTAAAAACCTTCTCTGGCTGTCCTGAACCTGCACAGCTGTGACTTGCCACTAGAAGCCTGACTAGGAACTCACTTTTTCCACCTCTATCCCCATACACCCCACTCCTGGACCCATCCATGCTCTGCAACCTGGCTAGCTTGCATGTGCTCTGCAGGCTGTTTGTATGGGGTTGCACCCTGCACCCCTGGGGGTGGGAAGGTCACACCCCTGGGTATGGGAGGGGGGGTTGGCTTGGTGCCAGAACTGCACCGTGGGCAGCAGAGTTCAGGGGATGGAAAGTTTGTCCACATATAACCAAAGGGTGGGGGAACAGACATTGCATCCTGGCTCATCTGTAGGGAGTGGCCACACATTAATGGAACAAGAGCTGGGTAACAGAGATCAGAGATAAACCTGCCCTCTGCAGTGGCATAACTTTAAGCTGCCTAAAGTGTGCTTCAAACTAGTTTTAGGTGTTAATGTGTGGACAATCCAGGAGTTAAGAGCTCCAGGAGCCACCTAAAATTAATGTGTAACAAGGCCCTAATTCTAACCACTTATTCCTCCTACTGTAAAATGAATGCAGAGGACAAATTAAGACCAAATCTCTCAATTCCAGCTAAATTGTGAGTTTGAGCATTTTCCTTTTAATGTGCAGGGCCCTTAGGCCAAAGACAGTCCAAGAGTCAGTGAGGATCCACAGCCCCAGTGATATGGATGCTATCCCGCTGATATCATCCATGTCATAAGAACATAACCATGTGCTCCAGTCTCCTCACCCAGCCATCTCAGTGTGCACAGTTTCTGTAATCATGTAACATTGGTTCCTGGCCTTGGCTAGCTACCTATTTATATATGTTTACCACACACCGGTGTGTTATCTAAATTTCTGTGGGAGCAACACTGTGTTATGTAGCTGTACATATTCATAATTACAGCTGGTAGTGCTCCACCTATGACGTGTGTGTTTCCAGCCAGAAAGCATAGCAGCAGTTGACACTACCTAGTAACACTTGCTTTCCGTCATCTCCAGCAGTCTGTCATAGCGTGGGATGAAAACATGTTAGTAATGAAGTTAATCCACACGTTTTGCCTTGGCCTTGTTTTTCACTTGGCACAAATATTTTGTGCAAAAGCAGAATATACAAGGGAGAGGGCATATACGAGGAAAGGAGCTTTTGCTTAGCCATTCTCCTTCTCTGCTTGGTGGTTTCATGGCTTTTGTACAGATTTGGTTTTTGCACCTCATACAACTTTGTCTGTTCGGGAAAGTACAGCAGAGGATATCTATAACTCAGGTAAAGTTTGGAAAGGAACTTTGTAACTCAGGTCTTCAGAAAGGGCTGACTGGATTCCCCAGTCTTCCTTATATAGGAAGCCTCCTTAGCCAGTAACTCACTGGAAAAACTGTAAATCAAAGGCTGGCGACAGTTGCAAACCATAGCACTGAAAGTTGGAAAGAACATCTCTTACTGACCTACAACCACAAAGTGATGAAGTAGCTGAAGACAGTAGAAAATATGGATTATACAGCTTGTTTTAGTGAAGGGCTCATATAGGAAAATATACTGCAGCTTGTTTTAGTGAAGGCCTCATATAGGAAAATATACTGCAACTCCTTTCTCTAAGGAAGAATTTCATCCCTGGTAACTTCTCACTAATCAGAATTGTACAAGTTTATCCTATGGCAGATTTAGGCCCCAAAAGGGCAAAATTATCCCCTTCCTGTACCAGCGTAAAACTAAATGAATTACTGCAGATGTACACCAGTGTAACTGAGGACCAAATCTGGACCAATAATACTATATCTACATTACTATGTCTGACACTGCTGGGGATTTTACCCTGCCTAAATCTAATCCCCTTGTCCACCACTTGATCAGCAAACACATTATCTCATGCATGCAGAATCACATGGAAAAGGAATTAAGAAAGTAATTAGAACCTTTATTATGACTTTGCAAAATACAGCAACAGGATTCATTTAATTAATACCTGAGATGTCCTTCTGCATTCACCTCTCTTTCAGGCAGTCTGAAATTATCAGCAAAACAACTGTGTTTGTGTCAGCTTTACCAAAGTATTGAGTGCAATGTACAAAGTGGTGAGTCAGTAAGGCCTTAGATAGTTCATAATGGCTGAGTTACATATTTTGTTATGTGTAAATTGTAAGTCCACAAAAAGAATAGTTTTAATGTTACTCCTAAAAGCTGTGAGGATTGAATATTGCTATTCAGAGTATCATGGAAAATATATCTTACAAGTGACCAGAGTGACAAATGTTTGAAAGTCACTGATCATATAATGTTCTCATGTACTCTTTGGCAAAACATGTTTGTGATTTTTCATCCTTCTTTACTGCTGTTTCAACAATTACAGTTCTTTGAGATACTCACAATTTAAAGGACCCAAGACAAGCTGAATATATGCAACTTAAACCAAAGCCAGTGCAAGTGCCCCCAAAAAGAAATATCAGCTGCTTTAAATTTGCTAGTGGTAGTTTTGGGGAAGCATTATTATAGAACTTTTTTGATACCAGTAGGAATTACTACTCTTAGAGCGCATCTACAGGTTGCCCTACGGCGATGTTGTCACTGCACCGTGCTTTAGTACTTCCTTTTGAAAGTATTAAAGCATGGCGCACTAACTACTCGTACTGTGCCATATGCACAGCACACAATTATTTTTAGCAGCTGCTTCACCGTAGCGGTGCACTATGATGGGGGATTATTAGTGCTGCTATGGTGAAGTAGCTGCCGGTCACATGTAGACACCTGTGGATGCTATGTCATACTAGCATCATGTGTAGATGCACCATTACAGTATGATTTCACTTTGCTGTCTGGAGATTCATGTGTGTGCTTGAATGTTTGTAAGATTAAATTTCTGAAGATAATTCTTGAAACTAAGTATGGAAAGCCTTCTCTTTATATATTGATCCTTCAAAATATATACGGAAAGGAATGTCTTATCTCAAAATCAACGTCTGGTTTAAATAGTGTAATTAATTGCGATAAGCATTATTACTTTAGGTCAATGTATTACTGTTTACACCCAATTCTCTATTCAGACCTACTAAAGTTACTGTTGCATCGGCTCCGAGTTTACCTATGGTCCCAATGAGATTATTTGTTTTAGAATAGCACCCAGTGAAACATGGCTGGGGAACACAAAAATGCCACATATACTGTACACAATAAAGACAGGAAAAGGAAAATCATTAAACTTTAAAAACTGCTGCAAAGAAAAAGGGGAAAATAGATAAATATCTGAAGAATTGGGCACACCATTTGGAACGTGATGAAATTCATCAACCTTCACTACACAAAATTCAAAGAGATGAGCTGGGAGTCTTAGACTCAGGCAAACAGAATCAATCTCCCAGATCACAGAGCAAGTATTAGGATTGCAGCACATTCCCAGCCCCGCCTTCCCCTCCTTCGCCTACTACAGCTGCTGTTCCAAGCTGTGGCTGGAATATAGTGCTGCTCAACTGAACCCCCCCAATACAAGGGTTCTCATTTATTAGATCTGCATATGTATGGATCCAATGGCCACCACCCATGGGCACCACTGTCTTCAACCATAGCACCACTGCTGCACTGAGCATAAGCAGGCCTCATCCTGCCCAGTTGTGGCCTTGGCTCCACCACGATCCGCTGGCTGGGAAATTGGCTTCGTGGTCGGACCCAGAGGGTTGTGATTGATGGCAGTCACTCATCATGGTGCCCTGTGACTAGTGGGGTCCCTCAAGGCTCTGTCCTGGGACCCATACTGTTCAACATCTTCATTAACGATGTGGACATTGGAGTCAGGAGTGGACTGGCCAAGTTCGCCGATGACACCAAACTTTGGGGCAAAGCATCCATGCCAGAAGATAGGCGGGTGATCCAGGCTAACCTGGACAAGCTCAGCAAATGGGCAGACGAGAACCTCATGGTGTTTAACACCGATAAATGCAAGGTTCTCCACCTTGGGAGGAAAAACCTGCAGCAGCCTTATAGGCTCGGCAGTGCTACGTTGGTTAGCACTACAGAAGAAAAACACTTGGGGGTCATCACTGACCACAAGAGGAACATGAGCCTGCAATGCGATGCTGCGGCTAGTAAAGCGACCAAAATGCTGGTGTGCATCCATAGATGCTTCTCGAGCAAATCCCGGGACGCCATTCTCCCCTTGTACTCGGCCTTGGTGAGGCCGCAGCTGGAGTACTGCGTCCAGTTTTGGGCTCCACAATTCAAAAAGGATGTGGAGAAGCTTGAGAGAGTCCAGAGGAGAGCCACGCGCATGATCTTGGTGCGTGGCCAGAGGTCAGGAAAACAGATCTTACGATGACAGGTTGAGAGCCATGGTACTCTTTAGCCTGGAAAAGCGCAGGCTCAGGGGTGATCTGTTGGCCACCTATAAGTTTATCAGGGGTGACCACCAGGATCTGGGGGAACATTTGTTCACCAGAGCGCCCCAAGGGATGGTGAGGTCGAACGGTCACAAACTCCTGCAAGACCGTTTCAGGCTGGACATAAGGAAGAATTTCTTTACTGTCCGAGCCCCCAAGGTCTGGAACAGTCTGCCAGCGGAGGTGGTTCAAGCACCTACATTGAACACCTTCAAGAGCAAATTGGATGCTTATCTTGCTGGGATCCTATGACCCCAGCTGACTTCCTGCCCTTTGGGCAGGGGGCTGGACTCGATGATCTCCCGAGGTCCCTTCCAGCCCTAATGTCTATGAAATCTATGAAATCCTACTTCCACAGATGTCAACATTAAAGATTTGACAGACTTCAACAGGTACAGGCTTGGGTCATTTTCAGTCCAAGCTCTCACTGGGCTTTTCTTTATTAGCAGCACCATCTTTAAATTGGAAAGAGCATTTTTCATTTATGCTGGTACCTGACACATGTCACACTACAAATTAACGTTGCTGAAACTTTGATGTGTCCTCTCTTTATTGTTACCCGCAGCACAATCATGTAAAATAATGCTGGTCAGCCTAATTACAATTAGACAAGAATCCAAAACTAGCATGCAGTTTTGTCCATTATATTTGTTAAATATTCTATTTATTTTTTCTCTTTTTATATGGAATGGAGGAATTTCACAACCATTTTCACAGGCTTGAGTAACATAGCAGTATAGGGTTTGCAACACATCATATGAGTATAATGGTCACAGAAAGAATGCTCAAGGAATAAAGAATACATGCATGTTGTAAAACGGTGGCTCTCCTAAAGACAATGGCAAAAATCCCATCATGGAACCACTGTTTCATCCCTGATGCTTTAAACTGTGCCTCATAACACATATTTGACATGTAGATGGGTATATCTTTCCAATTCAGGTCATAAACTAAGATTAGTATGCTAGAGACTGACCACTCAGCTGGTTTCAACTGTTTTTAGCTTCCCTTACAGTTCTTTCCTCAACAATCTCACTATTACATCTCCATCTTTGTGTACACTGCCACAAAGAAAATATTATCAGCTGCAACACAAAGGATCTGAGGTAAATGTCTGGTGACACTTTATAGGGAATATTTTGGCAGGTGGAACCAGATGATGAGCCAACACATTTTGCACTGTTCATTATGAAACCCCATTCAGGTCATCTTAGAATAGAACAGTTAGAAGCTGTGGAAAACATACTTGCTCCAGTGAACTTTTCCCTCCAGAGTCTGCATCTCTCCAAGTATAGCAAGGAGAAGTGAAGATTTGCCACAGCCCACCTGACCCACAATCATTGTCATCTGACCTGTAATGATAAAAGAAATAATAATTAATACATAATGAAAATGAAAACCAGAAAAGATTACCAAATGATCAAGGCCTAATTCACTAAGTATTTAAAAAACATGGTTATACTTCTTGCTACCCAATATGCTTTTGTGAATATGAAGTTCTACATGTTTCCAGTTAATTTTTAAGGAATGGATACAGGCATATAGTATCTTCCATAAGGTGAATATATTTTTATGTTACATGCTGTATATGTGTTAACGACATGTAGTATGACATAATTCCCCTGCATATTCCTATTCTTGCAGTGCAGGAATGTCTAACTTTAAAGGTCACATGTGGCCGCATTTGGGGGGATGTTTGCAGTTACTTAGGGTGAAGTTACCCATTACTATTTCAACAATACTAATGGCACTTAAAATATGAGCATCTGCATGTTAAAGCCTGTTAATTCATGAAATGCCCTCTGAGGGCACATCCAGACGAGCACGCACATGTGTCTTGCAGCATCTCAAACCCCTTTGAGATACTGCAAGACACACATTTGGGAACAAAAAAAAATGTTCCCTGTGCCGAATATTTGCAGCCTGGAGACAAAATTAGACCCCTGGATATCCAGGGATTAAAAAAAAAGGCACCGTGGAACAGCAGGGCAAGGCACTGGACAGGACTGTGCCTGGAGGCAACCCAGGCATCGGTCCTCCAAGAGAGATGCTCTGATTTCTCGACGGAGTGTCTCTGTGGTGCTTCTGTTGCCCCCGATGCTGTCAAGGGTAAGTTAGGGACATGGGTTGGGGGGGGCCTTATGGGTAGGGGTGGGCATGGATGGGTGTGAGGAGTAGCAGGAGGATGTCGGGGGCCAGGGGAATGGCGGAGGGATGTCGGG
This sequence comes from Crocodylus siamensis, assembly GCF_052110815.1. NCBI lineage: Eukaryota > Metazoa > Chordata > Crocodylia > Crocodylidae > Crocodylus > Crocodylus siamensis. Next base: position 123,780,755 of record NC_143398.1, on the reverse strand, counting down.
GGGTGTCGGGAGTGGAGGGAGTTTTCAGGGGCTATAGACAGTGGCAGGGGGATGTTGGGGAGTGGAGGGGGATGTCAGGGGGGTGTCAAGAGTGGAGGGGGTTGTTGGACACCATGGGGAGTGGAGGGGAATGTCAGGGGGTATGGGGAGCAGTGGGGGGGATGTGCCATATGCGGGTGGGTTTGTGAAGGGGCTGGAGCAGGGGCTGACACGCACCTGTCCCTCCACCCGGCCCCTGCAGCTCTGGTTGGCAGGATGCATTTTCCATGAGGCTCGGATGAGCCTGAGCCTCATGGAAAAACATGCCCCACTGGCCTGACACGACCTGCTCCAGCCCAGGCCAGGCTGTGCAGCTAGCGTGTGTTTGCACAGGAGCTGCACCTCCTGGAGCCATGCATCCCGCTCCAGTGCAAAGCAAGGCTAGTGAGCCGCATCAGGTCAGGTCCTGCAGATACCATGGGTTAAACAGCACTGCCACCGGATGCAGGACCTGGTGCAGCATGCAGGGACAGCACACTGAGCAAAGCTGTGTCCTGCCAGTACTGGGGTGGCTTGGACTGCCAGGCCAGGCTGATTCCATGACAGCAAGACCCAGTGCGGGATGTGGTCCACGTGATTAGTGCTGGCCCCCAGGTGATGCTGGCAAATGACGCTGGTCCCCAACCACTGGCACAGGCAGTACTGGCTCTGAGCTGCTTGGGGCTGCACCATGGGAGGGCTGGCAGCAGCAGGCTCTGAGTACCCCTCTCCTGCTGCTGTTGGAGGGGGTCAGTTGTGGGCCCTGTGCGGGGAGGCTGTAAAATAGTAAAATCTTTCTATTAATAGTTAGTTCTTTAGAATTAAGATGGAGTTCCACAAAACATAATTTATGAACTTTTACATTCTCTGTCTTTCTATTTTTCTTTACACAAGTCCCATCACAGTTATTTTTGTGCTTGTACCTACATGCAGAAGAAACTGGAATTACAACAAATGACAATGCAGCTTAGTACATTTAGCATTTAAAGTACACATTGATCCTACCTGTTGGGATTCTGATGTTTATATTGGATAATGTAGCTAAACCACTCCCCCAAGAAAAGTATCCATTGATGACCTACAAAATAATTTCATATATTAGAAGTGCAAATACTTGAAGAAATAAATTAGTTACCTGGTTTGTATTAAAAATGAGTCTAACAATGATAAGACATATTTAAGTATGGCACACTAAGTAAAAACAAGTTAAAAAGGGGAACAGAACAAAGATTATAAATTAAATACGCAATATATTTACTATATATTATATATATATTATGAATTATTATACGGCATGCAATATACTATATATCACATATATGACATATAGTATATGCTTTATATTATAAATAATATAACATATATAGTGAAATATACATAATAGTATAAGGTATATATATTTATTTCATTTTCTATCTTTTGCTTTGTAAAATACGAAATGCCATTTTCAAAAGGACACATACAAGGAAAAACTCCTTAGCTTAATCATCTCTTTCAGAGGAAGATCCTATGTCATTCTATCCAAGGAAGAAACTGAACCCCAGAAATGGTGTTCTCTGGTACTTACAGATGATAGGCAAGATATGAGTTCTCACCTAGGCAGAACTGTTCTACATAGGTAGAAGGAATGTTTTTCTACACTTAAGTAGAGTGGTAGTACAAGAGAGATCTAAGAAAAAGGAATTTATACCAATTACTCTATACTTAACCATCTGGTTCTTATTCTTTCACCATTGTGACTTGTTCACTGAGATGGAAAAATGGGTCATTTCAGGGAATTGATTTTCAGTAAATAGTTCTCATTCTACATTTGATGCCAAGTAATTTTAAGTACATAGTTATCCAATGGTCTTGGAGCTGATTTTTCAGTAGATTTGCCTTTAAAAGGACTGAAGAATTGGAGCACTTTGGGATCAGTTTACTTTAGATCATGAGGCTCCAATCCTTGTAAATAATTAATTCACGAATTCAAACCACCTTGATTGCAATATCACCAATCTCTAAGGGACGTGGCTGCCTCCTGGATGACTGCTCATAGCTCTCCAGCTGATATCTCAATGGCTGTTTCCTGTTGATGGCCTTGGGGTGCTATATCACAAAATTAAGAATAAACAAATTGGAGTTCTTAAAAGATGACAACACACAGTTCCATTGAAACAAAATAGCCTGCCCCCTTCCTCTGATTAATTTGGATCAAAAAAAGAAAATGTGAATAGGAATGGGATATTTCAACATGTGTTATAATAGTCCTGAGAATCTCCTTTCAGCATTTACTAAACAACCTCATCCACTAAAACAATAGATATCTTTTTACAACCCTCCATTGGCTTCATATCTGTTTCTGTATAAGGTTTAAGTTTCTTATCATTTTCAGAACTCATGGTAGAGGTGATATATTTGATTAGACAAACTAGATTTTTGCAAAAAAAAAATTCAGAGTTCTACATATTTCTGCCACTTCTTCTGTATCCTCCCTCATTAAGCATTGTGTTAGTTTTTGTCCTCTTCCTGTTCCCAGTTTTGTTCTCCAATTTTGTCACCTCTCTGATTACTCCCACATTCCTATCAAGTACCACCTCCCCACACTCGCTCATAAAACTTCTCTCCTGTTTGTCTCTCCTAAGGCAGACAGAAGTGCACCTCCTGGATCTATACAGAAAGCACTATGAGTTAGACCGATCCTCCTGACCTAACAGACCAATTCTGACCCAATAGACATTCGCTCTCGAGTTGGGAGGGTGGGCAATCAGGCTTCAATTTGGATCCAATCCAGGGAGAGAGGCTGCATCTCTGTAGCCTCTTCCCCTAGCTCCTCCTCTGCTCTCGCAGCTCGTATTCTGGCTCAGGATGGAAGGGGGAGAAGGCAGGGGAGGGAGGTCCTTCTGCTGTTTTCCCAACCATGCTGGAATGGGGGTGGGGCTGGTTGATTGGAGCTCCCCACCTCCAATCCACCCAACCTACCCTCCAATGCTGGCTAGGCAACCCCCAAAATGAACTCCCTCCACTCCCCCCACCCCACATTCTGAAACCAGTCCAGGGAGCACTGCTGGCCTGTGTCAGCTGAGCCCTGCTCCCAGCACATGCAGGCAGAAGTTAATGAAGGCTCTCTGCTTTGGAGTGCCTTTATTTGATTGTTGCAGGGTCAGTCCCTGCCATGGCAAACACTCCCAGTAAGGGGACCCCTGGTGTCCCCTCATGGGCAGCACCCAAGGCAGGTGTTCCCCCTCGCTCTGCCTTAGTTACACTACTGCTAGAACCCACTCTCCTCAGTGTCCGTTTTGTGCCTCTTTTTTCCACCCTCCTTGGACCAATTTGTCTCCCCATTTTTTAAAATTTATCATCAGAAAACAGAACTTACAAATCCTGTGTGCTTCTTACATGACTCATAAGCTACTGAGCTGCACCCATCTCTCCAGCTGTCACCTCCAATCTCATCACTTAAGAGAAATTCATTCAGCTTCTGAACACTTTGGTGAAAAACAGAGAGTAAGTAAGCCCAGATTTCCATGAGTGAATATGTAATATCTGTGCTGAGATCCCTTGACTAGAGTACACCAAAAATACACAAACTCCTTGAGACTGAGGTCTCCTTCTAAGAGAGGCATTGTCCCACAGACCCCACATTCCCATTCATAATTGCACAGACCACTTCCATTTCTTTTTGGGGAGCAAGTTATCCCTGTAGCAACTACAACAATTGTTTATATGGAAAACTAACAGTGCAAAAGTAATTAATGTAGTTTTAATACAGTAACCACAAAACTTGCCTACACTACTGCAAGAAGCAGGTTCCAGTAAGGACAGGACAGAGCATGCTCTGCTTATAACCCAGCATGCTCTGGACCCAGAAAGCATGCTTGACACCCAGAAGTTCATAAGTGGGGCTATTCTGGCCTTCCCCCGCAGTGGTCATTGCTCCAGTGACAGCCAGGCAGCTCTAAGTTAGGTATGGTGAGGCAACTCTTAATTGGAGTACGGCAACAAGATGAACATGGGCCAGCAGTGTGGGGATGCAGTTAGGAAAGCCAACCATACCTTGTCATGCATCCACAGATACATCTCGAGCAGATCCAAGGAGGTGATCCTCCCCCTCTATGTGGCACTAGTCAGGCCACAGCTGCAGTACTGCGTCCAGTTCTGGGCACCACACTTCAGGAGGGATATGGACAACATGGAGAGGGTCCAGAGGAGGGCCACTTGCATGATCAGGGGGCAGCAGGGCAGGCCCTACAAGGAGAGGCTACAGGACCTGAACCTGTTCAGCCTCCATAAGAGAAGGCTGAGGGAGGATCTAGTGGCCATTTACAAACTGGTCAGGGGAGACCAGCAGGCATTGGGAGAGTCCCTGTTCCCCCGAGCACTACCAGGAGTGACAAGAAATAACGGTCACAAGCTGGCAGAGGGTAGATTCAGATTAGACATCAGAAGGTGCTACATCACTGTCAGGGTGGCTAGGATCTGGAACCAACTTCCAAGTGAAGTGGTGCTGGCTCCTACCCTGGGGGTCTTTAAGACAAGGCTTGACAATCACCTTGCTGGGGTTGTTTGACCCCAGTACTTTTTTCTGCCAAGGCAGGGGGTTGGACTTGATGATCTGCTCAGGTCCCTTCTGACCCTACTAACTATGAAACTATGAAACTCCTAATTTCCTTTTTTGGACCTGACTCATAAAACTACATAGTAACTCATTGGCCTCAGAGGTGTCTCTGCTCCTCCCATCCCAGAGGCACCAGCTGTAGTGAAAGGGGAAATCCAGAAAGCTGGAAAGTAAAGCATGGCTGTGCAAATTAAAATTTGAGTATATCTGAACTGAGACTGTATATCTCCATTCAGTGTTACAGAAGCTTCTTCAGTCAGCACCAGCAGGGAGCTAAGCCAACTCCATGAGGAAGGAAGATACTAATAACATAATTGTGAATTAAAGGCATATGGAACAAAGTTGACCTACTGCCCAGGAAAGCAGATGTCAACCACTTCTTTCCCTCTGAGTGAGGGATGTCATGTCTGAAAGCTCTTCTGCCATCAGAACTATGCTACTCCTTAAAGTGAAATGAAGGGTCTGGCTAAAATAAAAGCACTTGCTTAAACCAGCAGCAAGCACTTAAACATATCAATTTATTTGATTGATGATAGAGGCCGTCGAGTGGCCAAGCACACATTCCTCAAGCCTCTGCACTTGGGAGTTTTGAGGTTCATGGGAGAAAGCTGATAGGAAATAAGTTTTCCAAAGAGTGAGGTTTGTTTTGGCAAAGATGGTTTTTGAATAATGTCCTGAGGGTCGCCAGCAGTCAAAAGCTAAAAGCATACACCATTTTGATAGTAGGGCTGTGCTAAACATAGCAGTTTGATGTAGAGACTGGAATGATTTATAAAGGGACATGAGATTTTCCACTAGACAGAAATAATTTTCAACCTAAGGAAAAGCTCTGATGGGCCCCTGCTCCCACTTCAACAAAAGAAACCAAAACAAAAACTGTTTATTAAATTTTTTAGTGAATGTGATGCTGGTGAATAGTGACAGGCAGCTCTGGAGTCTAATGCCCTATTGTTTTTTATTTATCATTACTCTTATTTAACAAATAGAGGCAGCACCAATGCCATACCAATGCCTCAGCCTTGAAGTGGAGGGATTATTTTTTAAAGTTGAGAAGGTTAGTTCAGTCTTCATATCTAGTCAGTGTGTGGCATCTTTGCTGTCACTGCCAGGCAGAATGTTGACTTGTGCCTTTGAGATTATAGTTTTGTGAAAAAGATGTTGGCATGGCTGCCTGAAGACTACAGCTCATTTCATATGGACCACTGAAGCGTCAATGGACAACAGTAAATGTCTGTCATAATCAGGGATCCTGGTCTTCTTATAAAAAAAAAAATCCCCAATTCTTTGGATTTAAAAAAGTAGCCCCAAATCCACATTTTCCCATGATTAAAATGAAACACCGCTATAGATACACCTATCTATATATTAGTGGCATTTTATTTTAATCACAGAAAAATGTGAATTTTGGGTTACTTTTTTAAATCTGAAAATTGGGGTTTTGGTTTATTTTATCAGAGAAAATCAGAATCCCTGGTCATTACCAACTGAGACACTAGAATTGCTTCTCCTAAGAAAATTGGTATTTCAGGCACTGTAATTTGGGAAAAGTCAGACATGAATCACAGCAAATTTTGATAAATCATGAATTTTAATGCCATCAATTCTCCATGATTTTTATTGCCATCAATTCTCCCCACTGCTGCCAATTCTTCTGCTGCTACCAGTTCACCTCGCTGTCTATCCTTCCTTAATATACTGGTGATATGACAGGCCAGACTACCCACTCCATCTTTTTATTCTGTTGGGAATGGGGTCATGGAAAAGTAAAGCCTCAGGAGCAACAGGACCCCCTAAAGGTCAGAATATTTTAACAGAAGTTATAACAGTAACAAAACCACGATTGCACTTAGCAACCTGTTGGTCATCTCCTGCCTCAGGATCTTTTCTAATACCACTGTACCTCAAGTGTGACCCCATTATCATCCCAGGTGAAGCTTTTAATGATGAGCAGGGGTGCTAGTTTTCTGTGATAAAAAAAATCCCCAATTTTCAGATTAAAAAAGTAACCCCAAATCCACATTTTTCTGTGATTAAAATGAAACACCATTATATATATATGTATATTTATATATGTATATATACATATTTATATGTGTATACACACACACATATATATGTAATCACAGAAAAATGTGGATTTGTGTTACTTTTTGTAATCTAAAAACTGGAGATTTTTTTTTATCAGAGAAAATCAGGATCCCTGAAGATGAGAAGCTTTTTCTAGATAAGATGTTGGCTCTCCATTCATGGAAATTCTTTCCCTGAAGAGGCTCATTTTTAGGGACAAACAACAAACAGGTGAGTTCCAGTTCCATAGTATATTGGCACCTTTATACTATGGCACTATAGTATAGTATCACTGGGCACCTTTTGTGGGAGTGGGGTCAGTTTTGTAGGAGTGGGGACAGTTTCTCTTGCCCGTGTTAAAAGCCAATCCTGCCTAAATCTTCCTTTCATCTTTTCTTTCCCTTCTGGGATTTCTATCATCCACTGGGGCACTAGCAGGGGACAATAGTGGATCACTATTGCAAGGTTACTCAGAGGGGGAAGAACTGAGCCATAATCCAAGCAAAAACAGTTTGACTACAGTTTGGACTACAAGATTTGGTATAATAATGGTAGTAACAGCTAGAGTTTAATCCTATTTATTTGTGATCACTTTAGGAATAGAATGTTTGATCTGATTTCTTTGAATCATTGCATCATTTTGATTTTCCAGGCCAAAGAACAAGCAACCCCTTTTCACTGTGTGCATATTTCCTTTCATGCAGCCTGATGGAGTTTTCTGAAGCATGTTTGGATAACCAAAGAGGTTGCTCTGCTTACCTTATAATGGCCTTGACTGCAAACCTAACTACAGTGGAGAGCAGGAACAGTGGTGTAACCAGGATATGGAACAATGACAGGGATGCAAAGGCTTGTGCTGGCTGCAATTTCTTGTCGGCGGTATATACATAGGTGACAAAGGTCTGTTACATCAGAACAAGAGAAGATCAGTGAAAAAGATACCACAGCACATACAGTACTTGGAAGGGCACTTCACTGGAATAATGAACAGAGCTCAGCAAATCCTAGATTTTTGGTTCACTGGTAATTCTAAAAATGCTGAGAAAAAAAATTCTCTGGTTGAACTGAAATTGATGCTGTGTGACTTCTTCAGTGAATTAAAACATTGTAATTTCCAAATGAAAAATTAAAATGTTTTGTATTTAAAAATTTGATGAGAAATGTTTCAAAATTTTGGAATTTAACTCAGGATTTTTTGAAAATAAAAAATTCAGCAAAATCAACAACAAAAAAGTGAAATGTTTTGGCATAGCTGAAACTGCATTTTTCACCAAAAATAGTTTTTGGATAAAAACGTCACCCAGTTCTAGTAATGACTGGGTGAGTCCAAGGCTTTCACAAGTCCAAACCACAAACTACATGAGACTAATCTAATGCATAGTAAAGTGTAACTGTCTACATGTGCACATTAAATTAGTCTAATGAGCTGTTTGCTTGTACCCCTACATACAGATACCAAAAAAATGGCACATTTATGTACTGAAGCGCACATGTAGACCCCGACTGGGAGCAAACTGAGAGCTCCCCCTGGCTGCTGCAGGCGGGGGGGGGGGGGGGGGGGGGGGGAGTGCAGAGCAGGGCAGGAGCAACCCTGAACTTGACTGCTCCCGTTGAGCATACATTCACATGCATGCCCAGGAGCACTTTAATGAGCCTGAATTAACAAGCGCAATAATTGCACATGTAGACACATACACTGACAATAAACCAAGTGAGGCCTTCAGGATTAGGTCTATGAAGATTTCTTACTGCTCAACACAAGAGATATAACTATTATCCAGGTATAACTATTATCCTGGGGTACTAGCGATAACATTCAACTATGTATAAAGGACAGTCTAAAAATTATGTTCTACTTGGAAGCATCTACACTAGACACTAACTGCACAGTGGCCTAATAATACTGCATAGTAGTACATCGCAGCACAAACAGTGTTAATAAGCTACTGCACAGAATTACAATGCTACTGAGCAGTAGTGTCACTAAAAAGGGGTTTGCCAGCACTACCGCACAGTAACTGCAGTTACTGAGCATTTATTTAGTCCTTGATTATACAAGTACTAAATTAAATGTGCACTAATCACTGTACATTAATGAACATGTAGACATGTCCCGTAAGTTCTAATCGAAGATATTTGAGGCATTTATCTGTGTGAAGACTTTGTGCTGGGGCTTTGCACAGGAGTGGCTTTCATTTGATGCAACAGAATAACAAAGCCCCAAAAATGTAACTCCCAAACCAAGTCCATTTCCTTTCTGTTTAGCCAAGAATTAATATTCTGCTGGATGCTTTTTTGATGGGGATTAAATTAATGGTGCTTATGGTTTACTTCCTTTTTCACAAGTCCAAACCACAGCTGTTGCAAATTCAGCTTTGGGAATCAAGTGTTTTTAGTGCAATGTTGCTATATGCTGCTAGCATAAGCCTACTAATCCATATCCTGTGTTTGTCAACGGTAGGTCCCATAGAAGCAACAGCATTATTTTTCATTTCTTTTCAAAGAAAGAGAAGAAAAAATTCTTACTGCAAGAACAGCTGCCATTGGGATGGCTGCATTCATAAAAACTGTGGAAAGAAATAAAGTATGTATTAGGCTGCTCAGACTGAGAAAAGTTCTTAATATTAATTGTAATACTTAACACTAAAAACTGAATAACTTGCTCATAGAAAGCTTCAGACTTTCCCCCAAATATTTTGTCCAGTCTACAGTATTTAAAACTCCCAAAGGAAAACTCGTTAGCAGGAAGAAATGTATTCCCATCTTAGACAGAGATCTTAAATATACAAACAAACAAGCTAAGAAATGTTATCATTTATATATTTTAGTGAATTGGAATAAAATATATTTATACAAACTGTAGGATAATTATGCATCACAGCCAGAAAGTTCTCTGAGAGAATAACATCTCCTAAATATCAAGGTCAATCCTCTCAACTCTAATTCATTATGGTGAATGTAATTTATATCAGACCCTTATTTATCTCTAACTCACAGGGTCTGACTACGACAATCTCAGTGTTTATTATAATCAAAATACTGACATATGAAATCTCATTATTAAGATTACAGAAAACTTTTTTTTATAAATTAAACAATAATAAAATATATTTAATGATTTTAAACTCCTTCTGTGTTATTTAATTTAATAAACACCTATACACATACATTGAGGCTGCTCTGACATGCTGTAATTACAGTGCATCACAGCAGACTCAATTAATTACCATGCTCCAGCAGACTCCACCATCATGTGTATCAGTGTCCCTGTACTGAAAAATGACACCGGGGGTGCTTTAACTAAAGCTTGTTCATCCCCACCACCATTTTTCAGTTTGGGGGCACTGATATACATGATGCTCTGTGCGCTTTAATTAGAGTGACTCCCGGAGCTGCTCTAATTTAAAGCGCCCCCCCCGGGAATATGTTTAACAATGTCCTTTTAGACCAGTCTGTGTGGGTGAAACTTCTGTACTGTTACAGGTTTAGATTTGATTTCTAATCCCTAAAACTGGGTTTGAGTGTAAGGTCTGCACTGGGGCAAGCTAAGTTAGATCAGGCGGCCATTCTTAACCCAATCTAAACCCCCATTCCCAATGAATATCTGTAATTAGTACTGAAGTTAAAACTCTGTTATTGAGAACAGGAACCTTTTGAAGCTCTGTTAAAATTCCCATAGAATACAATTACTTACTGGAAAGAGATGTATAAAGTGCAAAGGTTTTGAGACTTGTGAACTCCTTCATTCTTGTTTCCTCCACGCTTGTGCAAAATATGTGCTCCCAGGCATACAGCTTTAACAATTTAATGCCTTTCAATATCTCATTGGTTTTCTTTAATCTTTCAGTGGAATAATCCTTTATAATAAACAAAGAATTGTAAATTAATCACTTAAAAAGATGTTACTGAAATGACATTCCTTACTTTTGTTTACAAATATACCAAAGTTTCATAATCGTTTTGCCCCTGCTCTAGCATATGCCCTTTAGTCATGTACACAATAACATTTTATGTTATTTCATATTCTTTGGAGATTTTAGGGAGGTTCAAATCATAGGGAGGAAATAGAAATATATTGTGCACTGGGAAAGTACAAACTAATATATCTGGAATGGGAAAATAATCTGAATTAAAGATCTTGAGAAAGTGAAAATCAGGAAACAGCACTATTAAAAAAGATAAAATTAATATAGATAGAAAGTTGCAGTGGTATTGCCTCAGTAAGATCACAGAATCACAGAAAATGAAGGTTGGAAGGGACCTCTGGAGGTCATCTAGTCCAACCCTCTGCTCAAAGCAATACAGTCTCCAACTATACCATCCTACCCAGAGTTTTGTCTAGCTGGGTTTTAAAAACCTCCAAGGATGGAGAGTCCACAGCTTCTCTGTGTGAGGGAAGCAGGTTCAGTCTGTGGGACAAATTGTACTCCTCAACTGACCCTGCATGCTGCAGGCAGAGTACAGGATCAGTCCAGCACAAGCACCATGGGCAGTGCAGTGCTGCATGCTGCATGCAGTCTGTGGTGCCAGTACAAGATCTACAGGCAATATCTTTGATGTGCCTGATTTAGATGAACATCCTTCCCTCACAATATAGTGTTCTGCTGTTTTGGCAATACCATGACTAAAATGCATTAATGAGTTAGGAAGAATTCAGAGAAGAGCAACAAAAAAGATCAGGGGGCTGGAGAAAATTGCTTATGAAAGAAAATGCATAAAAGAAAGATCCTAAACTGGTATAAATTAGAAATACTGGTAGCCCCGCTGGAGTCTGCTAAGGTGGGGAAAAGCCCCAAATAAACATAGTTTAGCTAACTGATTTAAAAATGTCTCTTCAAATACTTGAAGGCTTTTAAACATTAAGGCCAGATTAAAGATAAAAAATAACAATAAGAGAATTAACAAATAGATGGTTTCAAGGGAAAATTCCAGTAAATGAGATGAATTGAACTGAAAAATTCTCTCATTACTGAAAAGTAAGGTCAATTTATCATGATATGGCCAATTTATCACAGAGAGATTATCCATATTTCAAAAAAACTAGGAATTATGGGTAAGGTAGAATCCTGCACATTTCCCAAACTGTTTGGGTTTATGCACCACCACAGTAAAGTCAGTCACCTTTGTGTTCTCTACTTCCCCTCCAATACTTTCTCTACTGTTAATTTCCCCCATCTCTTCCTTCACCAGTTCATCTCACTACCAATTGCTGCCAGCATCCTGACTTCATGCTCTCAAGTCTAGGAATCTTTTGCACTTCCCTAAGGGGAGCTCCCCACAGCTTGTGAAACACTGCTGTACAGTACTTAGCTATAATGGAATTAATTTTAGAAGATAGTTCACATTATTCTATACTTTAGAATCAGTCATTTTTAATAATTTCAAACATTACATTCAGTTCAGCATTTGACTGTGACATTAATAGACTTGCATGGATATAAATGGCTATGAATGTGACGAAGCTATTCAGATGAGGTGAAAATAACTTCTGAAAGGAAAACCAGCCAGAAACTTCATATCACTTCAAACCAGAATTCACCAAACATTTAAATATATGCTTAAGTATCTGTCTAGGGACAGACTTATACAGGTCTTACATTCTTATATTGAAGCCTTAAATGTAACTTAAATAATGCAGAGCTGTTCAGTGGCGCTTTGCACAGGAGCAAATCTGATGAATGCAGATTTAATCAAGGTAATGTTGATTATTATTTAGAATCATAAATGATGATAAATTTATGGCAATATTACTGCATTGTTTAAAATAAAACCCAAAACAAATTGGAGTCAGAATATTTTATTTCAATACTTTTAATGAAATTTTAGTTTTTCAATTCAGCAAGGAAGTCTACAAATGGTTTAAACACTCTGGAAAGTCACTTAATATTAATACCCCTATTTTTCCGGTAGAAATTTAGTTATAAGGAAGTTGAACAATGTCCAGACCAGCACGGCAAATCCTTAGTAGTCAGGGATGCAATCCAGAGCTTTCGGTTCTCTAGTTTAACTGCTGGATCATACCCATCACTAAAATAAATTACATACCAGAGTGCTCTTCTGAGCCTCAGCCAGCTTTGTAGCTATGAAATATTGTATTGGAGCAAGCAATACAATTACAGCAGCACCAACTAATGCACTCTCTCCAAGCAAGTTATAAAGTAGGATCACGCCCATTATGATCTAAGGAGGGGAAAAGACACATAGAAAAGCAATACATTTCAGTACTCTAGCAACAGAGCAATGGAAAAATATATTCTTAAACTACATAAGGCATTTTTTACAAATTTTTAGATTAATGTAAATAAAACCACTTTTACTTCAAAAACTTTGAAAATCTAGGGAAAGAGCCCACAGATCTGTATTATTTCTGATTGATATGTTTGTTACAGCTATATTTAATACTGCTATTCATGGATGAAGAACCCATCATATGGGCTGCCTATAGACATACCTGTTCACATTTTAATTAGAACACATTGGAGAAGACTCAACTAATTGAGTCTGCTCCACATTCTAATTAGAATGCTCCAGCATTGCTTCACTGTCATGTGCATTAAGCTTCCCCCATGTTTCAAAATGGCTGCAAGGGCACTTTTTAACTAAATCTCATCAAATGAGTTTTAGTTAAAAGGCTCCTATAGCCATTTTGAAATGTGTAGGGGCTTAATACACGTGACAGTGAGCTGCTTTAATTAGAGAGGCTGTCCAGAAACCACTCTAATTAAAACACTTCCCACCCTGCCCCAGGCACATGTACAAGCAACCCATTGTATTAGGAGCTGTACAAACAGAACAAAAAAACACTGCCTGACCCAAACAGCTTTGCATGAGTAGTTCCATGTCATCAATACACAGGCTTTATTGATTCAGTACTTGTCATTCTGCTGATTACTAACAAAGCAGAAATTTAATGGTGAACTTATACTGCATACAGCTTTCCACTAGGACCTAGTAGATAGATGTATCTACACGTGCATTTAGGCATGCCTAAATTTAATTTGTATTAGCTTAACGTGCATTAAGGCTATTTAGGCTCACAACTACACATTCATGCGTTAAAGCACATTAACACCATGTGCGCAGAGTGATGTGGGACTAAGGTTAGTCTCAAGTCAGTCCATACACAGCATTAATGTGCCTTAATAAGTCTACATGTGCATTAATGCACTTTAGCTATTCCCTCCTAAATCTGATACCTGCTTTTGATATGCACCCTTTCTGAAACCACCAGTTCATTTAACAACCAAAAACATGTAAAATGATAACACTAACTAACTAAATGTAGCTTGGCTTTCAAGCATGGCTTTCAAAATGAATATCCCTTTATCATTCTTAAGCTTCTATACTAGCCAAGGGCTTGACTATTTCCATTATTATTATTGTTATTATTGTTGTGGATTGGTCATATAGTGTTTTAAATTTATGTGATCAAAACATAATACAGCAAAATCTTTTAGCTCCTGGGTATTTTTTCCATGGCAGGTGTCAATGATACACATTATGAAAAATCCTAAACATCTATACATTCATGTTTTCTCCTGGGAGAGCAGCGATTCTCCCAGAAGAAAATGAAATCTGTACATGGCCAAAATTAAATGTGCCAAGCAATAAGATGCAGCTCCTTCTATTCTGCTGCTCTTGCAACTTTTCAGTTTGTCCATAGGATAGGTAGGTCCTGTCCTATATAGACTAATGTACCTATTAAGAGTGGGATATTAAAAAAACAAATAGAGGAGGAGCTGTGGGCAAGACTAGTCATTATTGGTAAAATCTGCAACTTTGCAACCCTAATTTGAAAGCTTTACCATAAAAATCTTTCCTTGCTGGCCTGAAGGTAAGCAGCTCACCATGTTGGGAGAATACAAATACACAGCATTTCAACCATTTCCTTCCTGGACAGGTCTTTTCATTTGTAGGTATATATAAGGCTATATTTCCCCTGCATTTTCTAAGATAGCCTCCTAGATGGTCGCTGTGTTAAAAATATCTTCTATTTTCAGGGTTTCTCCTTCTAAAAACTAGGCCCTTACTTCAGTGCTGTACCTGTACAGGCATAGCCCATAGGTTGGGACATAGGAACAAGAACCACATTAGCTGATTTGTTTCGATGGCAACCAAGTTATTGATCTGTCCCAATGTCATCTCTCCCATAGACAAGTTGGATGTAGAAAGCCTCAGAATCTTATTGTATATCATTGCCTGCAGGAAGGAATAAAATACAGTTTACAAAGTTGGAACAGTGAATGGACATTGCACAGCTGAATATCAATAACTTATTCTTTCCCTGCCTACCCCCTGAGCCACTGTTGACAGTTGGCAGCTGGCAGGGGAGGCAGAGCTGGGAAGAGGGCTGGTTCAGCAGCAACCTCCTGCGAGACTGCTGAAGCACCTCCACCTGCTGGCCTGGGCCACTGCCGGTGCAGGCAGGCTCCGAGCCCTCTCCCTCATAACCACCCCACCCTCTACCCCCACAACCAACAGGCAAAAGCCTGTTGGGTTCCATGGCACTCTAACTCATGGTACTTTGTGTAAAACACCATAGTTAAAGTACCTCCCCAACAGGCTGCGTGAACTTCTGTACACACCCTAAGTATGCCTAACTTAGCTTTTCTCCAGCTACTGTAGCTTGCTGGTAGTTTAGATAGAGGGCTAGTTTAGATGAAGGGCTTGGAAAAATGAAAGAATGAAACTAGATCCATTATTAGACCATTTCACTGCAAGCAGATCATGGAAACATCTTTACTCACCAGTAAGGCACCTCGCAGATTGATGCCAGTTTCAGTGGTAACATAATAGGAAGCCTGCAGAAATGTCCTTTGTAGGATGAGGGCCAGGAAAAGCAGAACTGCTAGGACATAAGCATTTCCAAGGAAATCCTGTGAGGACAGGTACGAGTCTGATTGATCCTATGACCAAAAAGAATGAGAAATGTAGAGAGATGGTCTGTTATTTGGACACGAAGAAATGGGAGATTACATTTTTACAGTGAAGCAACAATGATAATCAAACTGTAGTAAAGATGCTATTACTTCAGTTTACTGCATGACATCATGGCTTTGAACTTCTTTGCAACTACAGGGTGAGAACCTAGACGTTCCATTACCAAAAGTACTTGAACACTCGCGTAACTGAAGAGAATTGCACTTAGTAGAAGAAGGAATATGAGCCAGTTTTTAGTAACAGTGATGAATAAAGGTGTGGGAGGTGTTAGTTTCAAGTGAGAAAGAAGGTAGTGTAGAGTGTAGAGTGGTACCTTAAAAATTAACTGGTTCAGAGGCATGACTGCTTGTAGGCAACAGCCTACTTCATCAGATGCTAGTAGCTGCTGCCTAAGAATGCTCATGCCCCTCTGAATCAGTTAAGATGCTACCTTGCCATTCATTGTGTAGGAGAAACAGTTCACACTACTGATCGGTCTGTATCAGTGCTGAATGATGGGGTTGTTGATCTCTGTCTGTGGCCAGAGGAAAATTAGCAACTGGAATCTTTGAGCTTGGCACAGAGACAGCATGGACAGCTCTTGAGTTTCTATCACAAATCTCAAATATTTGGTACTTTCTTAAGTATTCCATGCAAAATATTTAATATTCAAAACATTTTCAGCCAAGTTTGCTGGCTCCTCTACCCTCCCTTTCCTCCACAGAGTAAGTAATCTGCACTAGACCTATACCAGGCACAGATTAATCTCCCCTTCAAATCAGCTGTGGCCCACCTGGCTGTCTTCTATCTACTTCTTCCTCGTCAAACTACAATTCATGATATGAGTGATCCATGCAAAGGAATAGGTGATGTCTTATACCACCTGTTGCTGTGCACAGATGAGTACAGTAAACCATGACAGTTCCCAATAAGATGCAGGTAGACACACACTAAAAGAATCTGTATGACAATTGGTGCTTATATGAAGGAAAAAGGGAGGAAGTTTCTTATTCCTTTGCAGATCTTGTTCTAAGTGACCCACACCTTAGTAGTGGTGTGCAATATTGAACAAATGTATCAGGCATTGACAACTTTAGGTTGCCCATTAGATTCTGCAACTTCAGATTATTTTTTCTTTAAAAAATACCTGTGTGCACAGGGCAGTGCTGTGTTTCGAAAAAGTGCTCAAACCATATCTTTACCCATACTTTTTTTCAAATCTTTATCAACACAATTTTAGTTTGAGAACAGATACCAAAACTTCTGCAGTCTGCTGGATGTGAACCACTGGGTTTTAAATTCCAATAGCAATGGAAAAGTCAGGAATAACAACAGTTAGCAAAGAAACTATAATTAAATTATTACATTATATTATACATATAATACATTAAATTATATTAATGTATACAAATTACATTATATTTTTCTTCTGATCCCATTAAGCAAATCATGTTGTTCATACATGTTGTACCAAAGGTTCTCAAGACACATGTTGTCTGATTATTCATATCACAATAACAACACAAGAAAATTAAGTGCCAGCTTCCTCATAATGTCCTACCAATGCACTTCAGTCATCTCCTAAAGACCTAAAGGAACCCTGCTAAGGGGCAAAGGAGCAGTTCACTCACCCAGCTTATTATGTCATTACTTTCTCTACTAAGTTCTGACTGTACTTCTTGGGATGCAGATCATACCTAGTAGAAAACGGAGCCCTTGTGAAAATAGACCATGGGGCAGCTGACAGATGACAATAACTATTACCTTTGGAAGGTTATTGATATGTTATTTGTATTACATACATTATCTTAAATCCTGCTATGGGATAAGCAAATAAAGTCTATTCATACAGTATGGCTATTAAGAGTTGGAGAAACAACTGAATGAAATAAAAGTGAGTATGCTGATCCTTCACTACAACTGAGAGTTGAATCCATCAAGAGGGGGAAAGGACTTTTGCTTAATTCATTTTATTTGTTTGTATTTTCTCCTCTTAACAATTCTCTGTGTTGCTCAATTTAGGCCAAAGCAGGAAGTGAATGTATCAAAATACTGTGAAGAAAACTGTTCTTATGGAATTTCCAATCCAGCTGGAAGTAGGATGTACTGGAATCCTTACAAAAAGCCTGTTCTGTTGCTTGATTTCTAGATGAGAAAAGTTTGGAAAACTATGAAGCCAAGCCACATCTCTAGACCCTCTGAGATTCTTTCATCATAAGTGACTACACTACTGTGCTTTGCCATCAGATTGTGGGGGAAAACTACTCTGCTCCTCTTGTACTGACTTGAATGCAGTGCCTTCATCTGGACCCCATCTTGACTCACTTCTTCAGCATAAACAGTCTCTGACCCAAACAGAGGATGATCTTGTGGTTATTGCACTGGACTGAGACCCAAGAGAGGCGGCTTTATTTCCCAGCTCTGCTATGGACTCCATGTAAAGTATTCAGCAAGCCTTTTAAATGGCCAGATTTTCAAAAATATTTAGGTACCTAAGTATGCAGAAAGGCATTTCATGTCACTTTCTAAAGGGCCTAAGCAAGTTAGGCACCAGAGTCCTATTGATTTCAATTGGAGTTAGGTGCTCAATCTCTTGAACCCTTCTGAAAATCTCATGAGGCATGTCCCAAGTGCATATGTAGTTTATGGCACCATAAATCCATCTGCAGCACTGCAAACTGCACATCCATGCTTTTGCCACACTGCTAATTATCAGTGGAATGGGGGGCGGGGGTGGGGGCAGGGGTGGGGGCGGGCGTTGGCACCAGGAGATCTTGGTGTCAAAAAAACTGCCAGAAAAAATCAGGGACGTGCATGTGGCAGCAGTGTGCACTGCCTGAAACCAGAGCCTAGCCAACCAGAACCAAACTCCAGCTGCTGGCCAGGCTGTGCACTCAGATCACTGTTGCTGCAGCCCCAAGACACCTCCAAGACCCCAGGTAAGGCAGCTAGGGCCAGCCCAGGTGCTGGTCCCAGCTCCTCTATCCCACCCAGGATAACTTGCTGTGTACCACAGCAGGCATGCAGGAGCATTCCCCAGGGATAGCTAGCAGCAGCACAAACATGTGCTGCTGCTATTTGTCCCTGAGAAAACACACATTCCTGCTCAGGGGGATGCAACCATGGGGTGCGTCCACACATGCAAACACATGCACTTGCAGCAGCTCATATAGAAGTGGTGCAAATTTGAGCTGGGGCTTTTTGCCTCAGTGCACATGCCCAGACATGCACTTTGTTGTGGAGCAAACTGTGCCACTTGGGAACAAATAATCCTGCCTGGCGCCTCCTGGATTTGCAGCCAGGGAGAGCTAGAGCCTGGGGCCACCACCTATGCTGGCCCAGCAGTATGAAAACCTGTCCTGTGCTGGTGCCAGCAGTATAAAAACCTGCCTTAGCCCGCAGCTAAAGGCTACGTGCACTCAGGAGCTTCTGAGGCTGGCATCACCCGTATCAGAGACCTCCTCAGGAGTGGGTGGACCCTGCTGTGTTGGCCTGGTGCATGGGTCTACCCATGACGTATGCAACCTGCCATCTGGTCCAGGAGGTGAAATCTGCCCTACCTCCTGACACCCTTGCCTTTGTTGACCAGGCCCTGCACGGCAGCGGATTAGGTAAACGAGGTCATAAGGTCTATATAAGTTAAGGACTGCCTAAGAGGTGGGGCAGCAGCTATGATGAGAACTCTCAGAGAAACTGGACCATCTGAAACACGCTCTCTCTCGAAACTCATGTTCAATGAACTGCTTGCCTCTAGCGGAAATCTCCATCTGCCTCTAGATGATACTTGTGAGTAAGCTACTTGAGATCTAACTAGATATATAGCTTCCAGTAACTCAGATGTGTGATCAAAAGCTACCACACCACTGTTTACTCTAAGGTATTGCTCTGATATTGCTCTACCCTGTACCCTATTCTAAACCTACTCCTTGTAACCAATAAAAGTTCTTCTCTGTAACTAGCATGGGAGACTTAATGGGAGAGGGTCTCGATTATGCCTTGGGGTCCCCTTGATTCAGGTGACTAAAGGAGTTCTTTTGTTCCCACATGTGCCTCTTGCAGCATCACAAAGGAGCTTGAGACGCTGCAAAAGGCACATATGCGTTCGCCTGGATGAGCCCCATGGGGTGCTTAACTGAATCTTTTGGTATCTGTATCTTTGAAAAACAAGATTGGAATGTCTCTGTGCCTCACTTCCCCACATGTACAATGGAGATTATAATATTTTCCTACTCCAAAGTTAGTTGTGTGGATAAAATCATTAATAAGAGTGAGATTCTCAGACATGAGTGTAATAGGATCATATAAGAAAGAGAGTAATTAAAAGTGATAGAGAATTTGAGACAGAAAAAAATTGGCAAGTGCAATCAAAAGTAAATTTATCAAGACACGTTACTTAAAAATTAATTTGTTTTGAAGGATGTCCAAAAGAAACAATGACTAGTCACCGAATCAATCTGATTTCTCTTGAAGTGGTTTCAAATTCTCCCTTTATCGTAAGCGCCGTTTAAATTTATAGCTTTAAAAGGTGTTCACCTCAGCTGGTATTAATTAAAATTCTGAAGAAAACTGAAACCTTGAAAAGAGCACAAATTATAAAAACAAAGGCAGAGACCTGGCTTTCCCAAATGTCATAACTAAAAGTAATCAGTTCCAAACAGAAACACCTCATTTTGTGATTGTGCAATAAAACAAGTTCTGAAGGAAGAAAATGTACTTTGACTTTTGACTCCATGGCTCTAATCCAATGTATTAGGGTTCAGAGATGACAAAGCTTTATTTAATAAGTTGCACAATTAAAAGCTTATCAGCTGTCACAGTGACTACATGACAGGCTGTTGCAAAATCCAAAGTGTTAGTCAAAAGCCACAAGCATCATATTTATCCTGCCATGGAGAAGATATTTGAGATTAAGGGGTGCTATAGTTCAATGGGAGAATATTATTCCATAAATCATCTATCTGTCCATCATGATTCAAAATACTCATACACACCCTTATCACAAATCAGCTGTAGGACAATTTGTACCTTCTGTCTCTTCTCTTTTCAGTTCTACCCCTGATTTCCAGGGTTGCCACAGCAAAAATAGCGGTGGCCCAAATTTGAGCTGCTGCTTTTTTGCAGCTGCACATGCCCCTGCACATAGGGTTGGTATGGAGCAAATTGTCCTGGGTGGGTAGGGAAGGCAGCCTTACCGGGAGTCCTGGGGGCATTCCAGGGCAGCAACAGTGCTGATCCAGCCACTCAGTTTCTGGCTGATCAGGCTCCATTTGTGGTGGCACACGCTGTGCCATGTGTACCACACCACTTTCTGAAGCAGTTTTTTGGGGGTGGGTTTTGCCACTGGGATCTACCAGTGCCAAATATGCAGCGCAGCAAATGGGTACACATGCAGTGCATGTAGTTTCAGGTGCCACAAACTGCAAGTACATGCTCGTCTGGACACACCCTTAGTGGATAAAACAGAATACCCTGTACTTTCATGAAGTCTTGCAGCTAAGGATTTTATTGTATAAAGTAGCTGCCTTTCAGTTACTTGTTGGAGACCGGGGTGGTGTGGGCACTAAGGTGCACAGTTGACAGCCTAGAGGTTGCAAGTTGGAAGCCAATGCAGAAGTGTTTACAGTGCAGCCTGTAGCTTCCAACAAATTTGTGAATTCTCCTAAGTACTTTGTCACAAGGACATGAAGAAAAAAGTTACTTGCCTGGACACTCTTCTATTATATAACTGCCATCTGTGGAAAAGTGTTGTTACTATTTAATCAGAGTAGTAAATATAATAATCTTTCAGTAGACAGGAACTAAATATTACTTTAAAATGGAAGGTGGTTTCCAAAAGGCTCAAGCATTTATTAAACACGACCCCATAATGTTAATATTTGAGAAAAATCCACAAAATCCACACCACAGAAATATGACCAAAGGAAATCTTGCACTGTGTTTATACTGGGCCAAAACAGGGAGTTTCAGTTTTCAAGAATGGTAATCTGTAATCTCCTGTAATCCCTCAATACACTTAAAATAATAAAAAAATTGAATGGTGTTGATGACCCAGTCACACAGAGCTGGAAATGCAGAAAGCTGATACAGAACCTGGGCTGATACCAAATAAAATGTCATGGTCACTATCAACTTACCTTTTCTATTGTGGTTGTATTGTCTTGGCTTGTATTCTGGAAGCCTTGAACAATGCCAGAAATGCAGAGTGGTCCAGCAAAACCCAACAGATCAGCCAAGTAACGGAATGTGCTACTGAGAAGGATTGGTCGTCCAAAAGCCCTGTACATTGCTAACCATATAGAAGGATTCCTATTCGGCTGGTTTGCCACCTTTTTCTGGAAATCAAAGGAATGGGAATTAGTGCATCCAGAATTAATTTCTCATTGGCAGGCAACTACTGTTCCATTACTTTCATATTTTGTTGAATGCCCAAGAGCTTCATGGGGTGGTTTTTAATTAGTTGACATAGACAAACAAGATATACAGGTTGACAAAAATAATCTTCATTGCAATGAATTCAACTACACCCCAAAACCACTGCTCTTGCTTTTTGTAGATTCTCATTTCAATGCTATTATGAGTTCAGAAACAGTTTAATGCAACTATAGACTATTTACAAACAGGTGTTGATCACTGTCACTTGTACAGCTCATAAACAACTTGATCTAACAAACCCTGGCTCATGTAGGGCATCTTTACTTTCACAAGTAGTCCCACTGGGTCTCACTGGAACTGTCTCTGTGAGTTGTTCTGAGTATCTCTTTGTTGCTCTTTGTTGTGTAGATCAGGCAGGATTCCTTCTGTGGAATTTCTAAACCGAGAGTTCTAGATTTTTGCATTTATTTTTGTCTTGGACCAACACAGCTACCAAATACATCCCTGAAACATGGTAGATGCCGAATTTTAGCTGATTTTGAATTTTAACAGAACAAGAAGAAAGATTTTTAAACCTCCCTGCTTGCCAATCCTACCTGATCTACACAACAAAGAGCAACTCAGAACAACTCACAGACTCTTATGGACCCAGAGGGACAGATTTTCCATCACCAGCTCCATCTTCGCAAAAATGAAGTTAATTTCCTACCTATGGGAACTTTTTACCATCTTTAATTTTCCCAGAGCCTGATAAAGGGCATTTGAGCCCAAAGCTTGCAAAAAAAAGTTTTGGGGTTTTTTTTGCAATGTCCTAGTTCAGGGGTAGGCAAAATGCAGCCTGTGGGCCACATGTGGCCCACCAGGCTATTCTGTCCGGCCCGCGGAGCCTCTCAAAAATTTAAAAAATTAATATTTATCCACCTCTAGCTGCCTGTCATGCAGCCCTTGATGGCTTGCCAAAACTCAGTAAATGGCCCTCCGCCCAAAATAATTGCCCGTCTCTGTCCTAGTTGGTCTAATAAAGGGTATCATTTCTGAACCAAGCGTTCTAGATTTTGGCACATCTTTCACTATGAGATGCGATTAAACATCATTCTGGTAATGAATTCAAATTCAGACTGAACGTTTATCTGGAGGACCTGCTTTAGGTAAACACAAGTTACTGGCCCAGTGCTATGGCAACTTGGAGAAATGTAATGAGATGTGACCTATAGGCCGGTTAGTCTTACCTCGATCCTAGGCAAGCTGTTTGAGAAAATTATGCTAGCACACATCCAGGAGGGGCCAGCAGGGGACTGCATGCTTAGGGGCAACCAACACGGGTTCATCAGTGGCAGGTCCTGTCAGATCAACCTGGTGGCCTTTTATGATCAGATCACCAGATCATTAGATGCAGGGGTAGCAGTGGATATAGTCTTCCTGGACTTCCAGAAGGCTTTTGACACTGTCTCTCACCCCATTCTCATTAAGAAACTGGGGGGCTGTGGTGTAGACACCCACACAGTCAAATGGGTCACCAACTGGCTGGTGGGCCGCACCCAGAGGGTGGTAGTGGATGGGTCCTTCTCAACCTGGAAGGACGTGGGCAATGGGGTTCCGCAGGGCTCGGTCCTCAGGCCCGCACTGTTCAACATCTTCATCAGTGATTTGGACAAGGGGGTAAAAAGCACCCTGTTCAAATTTGCTGATGACACTAAGATATGGGGGGACGTGGGCACACTGGAAGGATGCAACAGGCTACAATCATACCTAGACAGGTTACAAGGGTGGGCAGATGAGAATAGGATGGGTTTCAACACAGACAAGTGCAAGGTGATGCACCTCGGGAGGAACAACCGGCACCATACCTACAGGTTAGGGAACTCCCCTCTTATCAGCACGGAGGCGGAAAGGGATCTGGGGGTCATCATTGACTCCAAGATGAACATGGGCCAGCAGTGTGGGGAGGCAGTCAGGAAGGCCAACCGCACCTTGTCATGCATCCACAGATGCATCTCGAGCAGGTCCAAAGAGGTGAACCTCCCCCTCTATGTGGCACTGGTCAGGCCACAGTTGGAGTACTGCGTCCAGTTCTGGGCGTCACACTTCAAGAGGGATGTGGACAGCATGGAGAGGGTCCAGAGGAGGGCCACTCGTATGATCAAGGGACAACAGGGCAGGCCCTATGAGGAGAGGCTATGGGACCTGAACCTGTTCAGCCTCCACAAGAGAAGGCTGAGGGAGGATCTTGTGGCCTGATATAAACTAGTCAGGGGGGATCAGCAGGCACTGGGGGAGTCACTGTTCCCCCGAGCACCGCCAGGAGTGACCAGGAATAACGGTCACAAGCTGGCAGAGGGTAGGTTTAGGTTAGATATCAGAAGGCGCTACTTCACGGTCAGGGCGGCTAGGGTCTGGAACCAACTTTCAAGAGAAGTGGTGCAGGCTCCTACCCTGGGGGTTTTTAAGAGGAGGTTGGATGAACATCTTGCTGGGGTCATTTGACCCTAGTATTATTTCCTGCCATGGCAGGGGGTCGGACTAGATGATCTGCTCAGGTCCCTTCCGACCCTAGAAACTATGAAACTATTAAGGTCTGTTCTTGCCTTAAATTCTATGAAATTGTGAAATTCAGAACCTCTGCTCTGAAGCCCCAATCTGTCATACACATCCATGTGACCGATCTGAAACTTAATGACAGCTATGAATGCCTTTTAATTCCCACTAGCATAGGTGACTGGTAGGGGGTGCACAGGAGTACACGTGCCCCCCCGACAGGGCCAGTGATACCACTGACAGCTGACACTCTCAGCAGGGCTGGTGCCCTCCCTGACAGGGACACCACCATCAGTGGCTTCTGCAGGTGCCCCCCCACATTCAGGAGGCACTAGTCACTCATGCCCACTAGGAACAGTTTCATTCAGTGGACGTGTAGTCTGAAGAGCACATCTGTGAGCTCCAGGCAGATGTTGTAACACACTAAAAATGCATCTGTCATTTTTCAGGCTGCACAGAGGCCTGCAAGTTGTAACTCAGGCCAGGCCTTTTTGAGTGTTCACAGAAAAAAAATGTAACTAGTTAAAGCCCTAAAAGCACATATCTCCCTACCCCAGCTTCCTGATTCAGACCTTGATTATTTTTCCACGTTCTTCTTCAGTCCAAATTCAACATTGATATAATATCAGGATAATGTTGAAAAAGGATGCATATAAACATCCAACAATGCAGAACCTAGCAGTACAGTGGCCTGGGAAAATTAGTGCAGGAAGCACTTACAGTGACTGAAGAGATTCAACACAGATACTTATGGTGCATTAGCCAAGCAGTTTGCTTGTTATATTTATGCTTTCTCTTGCTAACAATTACACTTCTCATTGGGGGAACGACTGCCCTTGTGGCAGGGAAGTTGTGTGGGATTAATAGATATGATATTTTTAAAGGCATTTAGGTACCTTAAGACACAGAGAGGTACCTAGTGTGATTTTAAGAAAGTATCTGTGCCCTTAAATCTTACTAATCCAGTGCAATCCAGTTACAAAGTCCTAGATCCTCAAAGGTACTCTTATTAAATCCTATTAAAATCATGTTACCCATGTGAAATATGCTTCTCCAGGAAGTGCTATATGTTTGCATGCTCTAATGTTCACTCTGGCCATAATTCAAATCAAATGAGTGGGGACTTTTGAAGATCTGGGTCTGGGCACTTGCTTGCCTCCTCTCTGCATTCTTAAATGGCAAAATACCTTTAAAAATCTGACCCCAGGAGGCTTGGAGGAGAGATTTGTAAGATCAGTTGTCTGAGACTGAAACTTTTTCCTCAACAGAGTGCAGTAAGAGGCCTAGGCATTCCCTGAATTACATTTAAGGGTTCAAAACACATCTTTGTGGTACACAAGTCTTGGTCTGGACCCCTGTCTCGGAGCTATCATCCTATCTTAGAGATGCAATCCACATTGTAAAGACCTTAGAGGATCACTCCTTGATTTTAATCAAAATTATCAGGAACGCATAGAAATACTACCACTTTATATTCAGGACATTAAATTAGCTGTTAACTCTTACTATTTTTCCTATTATTTACTTGTTACCATATCAGGAGCCACTTCCAATATTCCTACAGAATTCATAAGAATGTCATTGCAGCTGAAAATTCATTCATTTTTCAGCAGGCTCTATCCCTGCATTGTGTCAAATTAACATCCCCAAGAAAAATGCTGCATTGTTTCCTTTTTCTTTGTCCAGTCTAAACATTTTAAAGTGAATTAAAAGACAAAGAACACCCTTCTTGGATTTATTTCTTCCTCTGCTTTGTTCCTCTACTTTTGAAATCTGGGACTTATCCAAGATAAAGCAGATATTATTCATGCCTTCAATTTGCTTTCAAGGCAATACGGAGGATCACAATTTATAGGATTATGGAAAGGTACTAAACTGGGTCAACAGAGTGCTCTGGAAGGTTGTACTAGTACTATGGTCTCTGCTGATAAATAGTATTCTGTTTACTCAGGATTTTTTTTTAATTTGAACTTTTATCTTAGCAAGACTTCCTGACAAAACAAAATGGAGTGAAGTCCTGGATTTCTTCTGTAATCCCTTCCCAATGAGTGTCCCTACTTAGTTACCAACTTTGATTAACAGATACTTAATCCTTAAATATCAGATTAAATAAGAAGCTCTACATGGATCTTCTGTAGGTAGAAATCATTACGATGATCATGATTATGATTTTCTGAAGTTTACAAGAATGGACTATGCCTTTTATAGAACATTCATAGATTGTAAGGCCAGAAGAGACCTCAGAAGATCATCGGGTCCAGCCCCCTGCACCAAGCAGGAAAGATATCTCAGGGTCAGGAAACCCCAGCAAGGTGACTGCCTAGTCTCCTCTTGAAGATTTCCAGGGTAGGTGATTGCACCACGTCTGCAGGGAGCTTATTCCACAGTCCAGACACCCTGACTGTTAAGAAGTTTTTCCTAATGTTGAGTCTGAATCTATCTTCCAGGAGTTTGTGGCCATTACTCCTGGCTTTCCCCTTGGGTGCCCTGGTGAACAGTTACTCAATGAGCCCTTGATGTACTCCCCTAGTGTAACGGTAAGCTGCTACCAGGTCCCCTCTCAGCCTTCTTTTCCTCAGGCTGAAGAGTCCCAGATCCCTCAGCATTTCCTCGAATGACTTGCCTTTAAAGACTCTGATCATATGGGTGGGCTCTTCTTTGGACTCTCTCAAGCTTGTCCATGTCCTTGTTAAAGTGTGGTGCCCAGAACTGGATGCAGTACTCAAGCTGCGGTCTCACCAGTACTGAATAGAGCGGAAGAATCACCTCCTTGGTTTTGCTGGTGATGCATCAACCGATGCATGCCAGAGTATTATCTGACCTACTGGCTACAGCATCGCACTGCTAGCTCATATTCATACTGTGTTCTATTATTACCCCCAAGTCCCTTTCATTCGTGGTGCTAGTCAGTTTGGTGCTGCCAAGCCTGCAGGTATGTTAAAGGGTGCTCATCCCAAGGTGGAGCACTTTACGTTTCTCAACATGTACAAAGACATCTACCCTGTACAAAAGAGTATATATCTTAGAACCACTTTCTTAATGAGCATCATGCAACTGGCTTTCTGGGTCTATGAGGAGACTTACTGAAGTCTGGGGGACTTTCAAGAGCCTAGCGAAGCAAAGGGAGTTCTGATCAGCAAGGATGCCACTTGGGCAACTCTGCCATAGCACTTCCTGAGTGAACAAATGACCTAGGGCACTGGTTCTCTACTGTTTTAAACTCAAGGGACCCTTTGGTTGATGCAAGGCCCCCTCCATAACTTTTGTGATTTGAACAGCATCTCATTGCAAAATCTAATGCATTTGTTTTAGTGTTTACCTCCTTACAGAGGGACTAGTTAGTAGGGTGGCAGAGAACAGTCAGACAGGGAGAAGCCTGAGCCTGTGCTTATCTCCTCACACCTGCTTATCTCCTCACACTTCACTGCACGCTTCAAAGGATCTGGCAACACTTGGGTTGAAAATCACTGAGCTAAGGTAACAAGCGACTGGGCAAGAGGTACTGAAGACAAGAAAGGAGTTACAGTAATAGAAGAAAGTTATTTGGTTTACATGGCACACCTTGGGAAATGGTTTAGAAACTGAATTGGTAACACAGATGGCAAAACTTGGTTCACGAGCTGCATGCATCTTCAGGCAATTGAAAAAGAATAAACAGAAAAAAATTAAAAAGTAGTAGTTAAAACCTTTTTCTCTCTCTAATATCTTTGGGCTTTCTTTTTTACAATACTGGCTATTATTTATCCAAAGAAATCATTTAACAATACATTATTATTTGGGCTGGAGTGCTCCAAGCAAATCAAGACTGTTGGCCATGTGTCCTACAGTCTTAGCCACATCAAGATTTTGCTTTTTTAAATTTTTAAATAAGCTTGCATGGAACTGAAAATTGAAATCATAAAATTGAAATCAGTGTGAGGCAAATTCATGAACACAAAAGGAACTACATATATGAAATCAATTAACCACTGAGCAATCAGGCCTAACTCTAATCCTTAACTGGATGAAACCCTTCATTGTAGAAACAGGTGAGAATTTTGCCTCACTAAAAATTTGATCAATGACTTTAGAAGCTGGCCCATTCATCTCAAGGTGAATAGGAAAGCATTTAAGGTGAAGTTCTGCGAGCCGATTCACTATTGTGTCACTCCAGTTCTACACTGGTATAATTCTGTTAATAAAACTGGAATACTGTGATGGTGAATCAGGGCTCACAGGTAAATAATCCTGTTATGATTGTGATACGTGTTGTGAAGTCAGAAGTTTTCAGAAAATGGACATTAAAATGTAGCCTGAGTCACTGCTTTGGTTTTCCCATTCAAAACAGTAACTCAGCTGGTTTTAATCTGTGTCTTGAACAAAGAGAACAGCAGTAATGCATCACGTGATCTAACTCAAATGCACTTTATATGGAACATTTTTAGCCTCACGGTCAATGTCTTTCATCAAGGTGTGATAAAAAGCCTCATAAAGTAACAATTTTTTTCTTTCTCCACTGATATAGAATGCAGTCAAGATCCTAACCAGTCAGGGTCAGCCTAATTTAATCCATTAGATTTTGAGGGCTTTTTTCACTGACTGGGAAAGATTAATAGCCAATTTCACCCACTAAAATATACAAAAGCAGCATAAACAATTACATAGCATCTCTTCTAGATCACAAGCTTGAAGACTTTTCAAGTTTTGCTGCTGTTTTCTAGCAAGTCTCTAGAAATAGGCTTGCTGTCTTTCAACAGCAAGACTAAAATACTTCTTCTGTGGGAGAGAAGCTCCAGTAAACTCCATTGCCACTTACTTTGGACGGGACAACATCACTTGGGTTTACTTTAACATTATCCATCAAATATCACCTTTTTTTTAAAGCACAGAAGCACTGGTTAAAGACTGCCTCAGAATATTAATGTAATGGTGTTAGTTATAGACTTTAAGCAATTCTGGAAGCCAATAAAAAGAAAAGCTTTGTGCAATAAGTCATATTTAAAATTAGGTGTGTGTAACTTTGTATATACCTCTACAAATTCTTGCTTCTTGTATAAAACCCTGTGTATTTAGGTACTTGTGATTGTACGTGCCCAGAACCTAAGACAGTGAACAGAAAACCGAGCACCCAAACACCTTATTTATGCATACTAATCAAGTAAATGCACACATAAATCAGGCACATACAATATATGCTCAGCTCTGCATGTCTAACATCAAAAATCTGGCACAAGGTTTATAGGTGACTAAAAGAGAGAGGCAGTGAAATAACTTTAAGGATCTGGGGCTAGAGAAAAAAATTCTCTACTGATGTAACTAGACACAGCTCTGCTAATTCAATACAATTTTTTACATTTAAACCATGAGAGAAGCCATCTGTGTAGCTCATGATACGTAAAATCATGAATGATGCATGCCCCCAACGACTGGGGGGGCACAGCAGAGGCAGGAATGTGGCGGTGGTGGCAGAAACACAGTGGCAGTAAGCAGGTGAGCTTCCACAGACACTGCCGGTGCTGCTGGCGGGCGGGGTGGGAAGGGGGGGTGATTGCCGCCACGGTGTCGGTGGTGGGGGGGCAAGCAGTGACTACATGCAGATGCCGTCAACATGCACCCACGTGACCCCCTATGCGTCACCCCCTGGATAAAATACAGTTTGCAAATTGTTAAGGAAAAGCAGCTTCAAATACCATTTTACTTAAATACAAGACAAGGTTTTTTCTCCCCATCAGCCTGAGGGAAAAAGCCCATCAAAATCTTATAATCACATTCAAGAACACATAATTAAATACACTATCTATTATTTAACTGCTGCCAAAAGCAGCATGTGCTCAGTAACGGAAACCAACTATGAAATTGACTAAATACAGCCAACATTGAGTATGACTATAAAACACATAGCCCATATTGGGCAAGCAAGCTGATAAGAACCATTTCCTTTTTTTAGCCCTTAAAAATGTAAGAGTGTTCACTGATTCATAGATTGTTAGGGGCTGGAAGGGACCTTGCAGATCATTGGGTCCAGCCCCCCTGCTCTAGACAGGAAGGCAACATTACTGTCTAGTCTCCTCTTGAAAAGCTCCAGGGTAGGTGACTGAACCACCTCTGGAGGGAGTTTTTTCCACAGTCTGGACACCCTGACTATGAAGGAGTTTTTCCTGGTATTAAGCCTGAAGCAGCCGTCCAGGAGTTTGTATCCATTGGTCCTGGTCTTCCCCAAGGGTTGTAACATAAACTGAACTAATGTAGCTGAGTTAACATAGAATGTAAGAGTAGTGAAATGTAACCATGTTAGTCTTGTCCTGTAAGCAACTTGAAAATTCCATTTTGTACCCTTCTGCTTGACATACGTGAATAAACTCTGCATAGCCTTTATGTATGAGTGTGTGTAAAAGGCTGAATGGTGGGAGAATGGCATAGAGACAGGAGAAGAAGATTTAACTGTTTATGTGAGCAACAAGGCACTAAATGTAAGTTACCAGTCAGTAAACTATTTAATGAATGGCTGAAAAATCCTTTTTAGGCCGAGGGCACAAAGAAGATAACGAGGAGAAAGAATGTACCCATCCTGCCAGACAGACAGCAAAAATACTCCAAGGCTAAGATAACCTGAAGACAAAAGAACAACAACTGCAAAAACAGAAGCTGGGTATGGAAAAACCCCAAAGCACTGAAACAAAGGATGCCAATCCCTATAAAAGAACACTTTGAAAATGCCAAGTTGGGTGAGTTTCTTTTTCTACTGCTGTTTCATCTGTTCACCTTGTGTCAGCTATTATCTTCAAATCTGCTATCTTCAAATCATCATCATCATCTACTCAATAAGCCCAGGTTGGCCACCCTGGGCTGATATTGAGCAACTACTGCTGGTAAGTATATCTGGTATATACCTGGATGAAATGGTTGCTTTGTGTATGTGTATGCCCGTGTGTAATGATGCGTATGATGATTTGTGTGTTTGTATGAATGGTGTCCCCGAGCCTCTGTGTGTAACTCATGTGATCAATAAAAGCAGCACCTTCCCTTATCCCCCATTATAAAGTCTCAATTGTGATTTAAGCAATTGGCAATTTGAGTAACAGAGTGCCCTAGTGAACAGTTGTTCACTGAGCTCCTGATGCTCTCCTCTGATATAGTGGTAAGCCACTATCAAGTCCCCTCCCAACCTTCTCTTCTTTAGGCTAAAGAGGCCCAGGTCCCACAGCCTTTCCTCCTATGGCTTGCCTTGCAAGTCACTGATAATACAGGTGGCTCTTTTCTGGACCCTCTCAAGTTTTTCTATGTCCCTACTGAAGTGCAGGGCCCAGCACCAGCTTGTCCCCTGCTGGCAAGCAGGGGGTCAGGGCTGCATGCTGCCCCCCGCCTGTACTGCAGAGCTGGGGTGCACTGGGAGTGAGTGGGAGCACTGGGCTCACACAGGTGTCCCAGGGCCAGCGCCAGCAGGGACCAGAGCAGGGTGGCAGGAGTACAGGGTCCCAGCTGGCAGGGGCTCTATGGAGCTGGGTGAGCTCCCCACCTCCCTGCTGGTGCAGCCCAGCCTGGCTCCACAGACCCCGGTCTGGGCCCCACTGGTGCTCACCCTGAGACATTGGTTCCAAGACATTGGGACATTGGTCCCAAGATGGTGACCAGGGGGTGGGGCACCTGTGAAGGGGCGGGGCACCTGTGAAGGGGCGGGGCTACCCATGCAGCCCCCAACAGCTTACCACAACTGGGTAGGTGGACCTCTGCCCAAAATAATTGCCCGCCCCTGCTGTAGCAAGTTTTCCACCCACTGAACTGTCAAGCAGCTGAGCCCACAATCTTACAGTTTTCCCAGAAGCATATCATGCAGTACTAGATCAAAAGCCCTTTGGAAGTCTAGGTATATAATGTCTACCTCGTCTAGAGACCTGTTCACAGAAGCAGATGACATTGGTAAGACAAGACCTACCCACAACAAAGTCATGCTGGCTGTCATTCAGAATCTTACTTTCTGCAAGCTTACTGCACATAGATTCTTTAATGAGCTTTCCCAGAATTTTCCCTGGGATGGAAGTTAGGCTGATTGGCCTATAGTTGCCTGGGTCCTCCTTCTTCCCCTTCTTGAAGATGGGAACAATGTTGGCCCTCTTCCAATCCTCAGGGATTTCCCCTGTGCACCACTGTGACAGGAGTATTGCTACTGGAGCCTTTCTATTGGTGACTCCACCCTCCTATTACGGGCCAACCACCTGCTTACTCGCCTGCCATGCCTTGATCTTGATTGATTGATGTAATTAGTGGGAGGCTGCCCACTTTACGCACCTCAGTGCCAGGGGGCGCTTTCTGCAGCCCATTTTCCTCCTCTACACCGCAGCCCAACCCTTGCAGATGGCACTGACATGGTATTTGACCTGGGCCCTGCTGTGATTTGGCCCTATCCTTGCCTTCCCACTGCCCTCCCCCTTGCTCTGGGGCTTCTGCACCTTGAAGCCTTCTCTCTGGGCTCCTCACTGCCCCCCTTGCTCTGGGGTGTCTCACTGCCCCCTTGCTCTGGGGCTGGGGTCAATACACCCCAAATGCTGCACCCTCTCTGGCGCCAGGGTTCCCACACTACCATGGAACCCCTACAAGGCCTCCTCCAACCCATAATAGCCTCACCTGGTCCTCCGGTTAAAACAGCGAACACAAAAACACAAAGCCCCCAGGCTATAACATAAAAAGCTAAACCATCTAGCCAAACAACATTCAATCCCTACCAGGAAATACTCCAACCCATAGCAGCAATCGGGGGATGCTCATGCAGTCGGGTTTCTCCCCTCTGTCTGCACTGGCCAAGCTCCCCCTCCCTTGTCCGCCAGAGGGAACTGCCCTCCTGGCCTCACGCCTGGGGCTTAAGAAGGGCCCGGCCCTGCCCCTTCCTGTCAGCTGTCTCCCCACCAACTGCCCTAGCAACCAGTACCTGTGACTCTGGCTGCCCTGGTAACTGGCAGCTGAACCTCCCTCTTCTTGCCACTAGGGGCCTCTCCTGAGCCATTTCTGCTCTCAGGAGCAGGGCACCTGAGTGCTCAGTGACAACCACAGATTCTGAAAGAGCTTTGCCAGGGGTTCCGCAATGACCTCACCCAGCTCTCTCGACACACTTGGATGAAGTCCATCCAGTCCTATTGACTTATAAATATCTAGCTTTTCTAGTTGGTTTTGCAGCCACTTAGGACTCACAGGTGATGGGGGGGGAGGTCTTGCCTGGACTCTGGGCAGCTGCAGCAGCGAGCTGACTACAAACAGCTGTGCCGGGCTCATCACCTCCATGCCAGGAACAGGGGAGAGACCGGGGCTGTGCTGCTTCAGGCCCCACCC
The DNA here is from genome assembly GCF_052110815.1 of Crocodylus siamensis. Lineage (NCBI taxonomy): Eukaryota > Metazoa > Chordata > Crocodylia > Crocodylidae > Crocodylus > Crocodylus siamensis. Next base: position 123,746,947 of record NC_143398.1, on the reverse strand, counting down.
CCACCACCCGCTCTGAGGCACGCCTGCTCACGCAGGTGCGGAGCTGGTGCCAGACCCCTGCACAGCTGTTTGGAACCTCCCAGCTGCAGCCGCCCCGGGTCTGGAGAGCTGCTGCCAGCCGGGATCCCTGGCTGCTCCCAGCAGGCAGTTGCAAGCCCTGCTCAGAGCAGCCCAGGCTCCAGCAGCTACCCAGAGCCAAGGTAGCTGCTGGCAGGCACAGAGCCCAGGCTGGGGGGGAGGGGCTTTGAGTGGGGGGCAAGGGGCAGTAGGGCAGGGGGAAGGGGCAGCAGGGCTGGGAGCCAGGAGCTTTGGGTGGGGGGCAAGGGACACAAGCCCCTTGCCCTCATTTTGTTTTTCTGCCATGCTGGCACCCTGGCACTTTCCAAGGTAGGCATTATGGTGTTTTTTGGCACTCCAGCCAAAAAACGTTGCCTACCCCTGAATTATGGTATATTAAAATAAATAAGATCTTGTGCCCATTTCATTTCAAATGATCCAGAAAAATAACTTTACTTTTATTGGTTTACTTCCATTTACAAGACAGAACACTGGTCTTTTGCTGCTATCCAAATTTTCACTCCAAACTGTTATCCCACATGCAATTCATGTGTGATCTATATTGATTTACACACAGTTTGGCTACGCCAATTTTTTTCCAGAGAGAGCTCTAAATTTGTGCATTCTCTTGTTTGTGCACGTATGTGCATTTATGTGCACAAAGTGGGTAGAGAGGCTGCTCTACCCAACACACAGCAATGTCTGTTTTAGGGCTGAATAGAGCAGATTTTGGAAAAAGGCATGTAATTATGCCCAAACAATTCCCCCTCCCCTGCCAAGATTCCTTATTTCATTGTTTCTAATACCCTGGAAATCTACAGGAATAAAAAACAACATACTATTCTGGGGGCCTATGTAATGCAAAAGTGGTGGTTATACCCCTTCCTAATCATATCACTAGCTGGCAGGGACCAGGTAGAAAGTTCAAGTAATGATCTTGAGTGACAAACTGGGCACATCTACACCAGATGCCTTAATGAGCAGTGGACTGTTCTTCTGCGCATTAGCGCATTGCAGCAAAAACTATGCTAATGCATTAATGCATAGTAAACTTAGTCTACCACATGTTGTCACAAAAAAAGTTTGCCTTTGCTACTGCGCATTAGCACAGCTACTGCACCTTTACCTACTACCTCATATTAGAGATACTAAACTTCATATGCAGTAGCAAAGGTGCATTTATAAACATGCAGATGCACCCACTGAGTAACAGATGGGGACAACTCATCCAAAGTGTGGGTATCTAGTAACGTACACAGAGTTGAACACAGTTTGCTTCTTTTTTGAATCAGCAATAATTCTCTCTGTGGAGAATGTTGTTCTCAGACCTCCCTCAGCAAAGACTATGTTACCAACCCCTCCCCTTGGCTCTCCTATCTAAATGGAAAAGCCAGAATCTCATCAGAGATTTTAAAATCAGTTCTTATAACATACGTATACTATTACAAACCAAGAATACACCCAATTGTGCCCACATGGAAAGGAACAGCAACTGCTTCGTATTGTACACATGACCAGAGTTTGGGAAAAGAAGTAAAGAAGTATGATTTCTAGCTAAAACTCTGCAGAGCATGCCATCTAATTTAAGACAGTGTTATGAGCACTTACGATTTAAAGAAATCTTTGATTTTTAAAATGAAATCTAGCAAGTGGTTATTCTATTATGGCTTCAGTTGCCACTGTTTTCAATTTGGAAACTATCCCATGCTGTAAATTCACTTGAAAACAGGGAGAAGAATTTGTTCCAAGGTGAAACTTAGCCTAAGATGTTTAATCCAAAATTTACTAAGTTATTAATTCCCAAAAATGTGTTTTCATATTTGAATGGAAAAATAAAATATTAACTCTATCAGTTTAAGGCCAAACACTGACATGGGTGTCACTGGTTACCTTTTGCTCTTCATAGGCTTCTTTCAAACAAACGTAGTTAGTAAGAGCTCGCATTGCTATTGGCAGCTTCCCAATTGCCTTCAAGTCAATTGGTTTCTTGTGAGCAGATATAATAAGTGTATTCATCCACCAGTAAGTTGCTTTTGAGAGAAGATTGACAAATGGCTGAAGAAATCTCACACCCAGATCTTGTAGGTCTTCAGGTGGCTTTACTTTCTGAGGATTCATGGAAAATACATACCTCTGGGGAGAGGGATTAAAAAAAACAACATATGTTTAATAATTATCTCATTTAACAGCAGTTTTAGGTGTTCAAGGGTCTGTCCACATTAACTGCATGCCAAGCCCGGAGTACTATTAAGAAGTACACCTTGCCTACCCACTCCTGCTCCATGTGGGCTAACTCCTGGAAACTGGGCAAAGTAGTCCTAATTATGTAGTCCTTACAGGGATCCTAATTATGCTCCATTAAGCATGGCTAAGACAATAAACATAAGAGCAGCATTGAGTGTGCACTCAAAGCCATGCTAAAGAGAGAACACTGCCTCCTTTCTTGGCTTATCTAGACAGGGAACAAGTGGGAAAGGTGTGCTTTTCAGTGGTGCTCCTAAGTTTGACACAGAAGCAATGTAGACAAGTCTTACATTTGGATTTAGGTGCTTAGATACAGCTTTTCAGAAATGTTGCCTTGAAGGTAGGTCCAGTGCAAAGGATTCATATACATGGATTATGGATGGTCAAATTACGTGCTGGTGGCAAAGTCAAGAGTTGTTACAACTGAAGGGCCAAATCAGGGCTGGAGTTCTATTGTGCTCGGCATTATACATATATACAGGACCAGATCCTATTCCACCCATAAGGAACCCAATTGTGTTCACTTTTGTAACACATGCTTGTCTTAGCTTTAAGACGAAGTTACAAAAAACAGTGAGCAAGAGGGTTAACTGTCCACTTTGTGTAATAACTTTTTTTCAGGGACTCAAGCAGGATGGGAAAGAATCACACTTAAGTGTCTAAATTTACTCAGGCACCCAATAGGTGGACTAAGACCTGGCCCACTAATTCTTGCTCGGTCATAATCTAGTATGCAATTAATCCTAAAACAATGCCTCTAAAACCTGTATACTACACCAAAATGCAAAGGTAACATATACTACAGAAAGGCTATTTAAAGATATATTTGAGAAACTATGGGCGTGTGTGCACAACATTTTAAAGCAGGTGAAATGCTTCTGCACTGCTTTAATCGTGTCGGTGTTTGCATGCCTTGGTGGAGTATTGCATCTTAAATGACTTGGGGCACAGCAAATTAAAACGCCTTCGAGGAATTTTAGTTTGCTGCTCCTACAGTCACAGAGCAAAGAACTAGGCTCCATGCAGCTCAGGGGTTCTGCAGAAAGCCCTGCAGGCAGCCTGGCAGCAGCCCAGGAAAGCAGGCTCCATCCAAGAAAAGTGGCAGACCTGATCCTCCCCCTTTCCCAACCCCTGAGCCTGCCTGCCTAAGCTGTGTTGGGGCCCGGTGCTTCCCTCCATGGTTGCGATGCCCCCCCAGGATCACCCAAGCTGGGTGCCTACATGCAGGTGCTGCCATGGGGGGGAGGGGCGCCACTGCCGTGGAGGGAAGCACCCCAGCCCCTGCAACCTAGGGACCACTCCACCTGCCAGTAGCTCGCCCTCCCCTCCCTGTCAGAGAGGCAGGTAAGTCAGAGGGCTGTGTGCATGACACAGGGTTTTAATCAGCATTTTTTAAAACCCACCACTTCATTTTAGGGCCCCCATTTTGTGTACACATTCCCTATTTCTTGTATCCCTGCACCTGTTACGCCACGTGCCTTAGTTACCATGAGTTTGACTGTATGGAATGCAAAATAACTGAAACAAGCAATTACCCTAGGTGGTTCTATTGTTTTACATATTGCTATCTAAGCAAGCACCTTCTGGAGCAGCAAACAAGTGCTCCAGAATACTGTACACACCACACACACACACACATACATGCACAGCAAAAGTAACTCAGTGATAAATCTCTTTAACCACTTGACTTGAACTCTGAAAGCAAAATACTGACAAATTTTGTCTCTGTTTACATGTGTGAAGGGTCCCTTAGCTGCCTGAATCAAGGAAAGGATTCCACTTCCTTTGTTCAGAAAAAACATGCAAGATGCATTAACAGTCTGATCTTCCCCATGGATTAAGGATACGTGGTAGGCCAAAAGTAAGAACACAAAGGAAGGAAAAGTTTGAGGTACTCGTGGCTTTCCAATACAATTAGACATTTGCACACTAGATCCTAAACAAGGAATCAAAGGAAGAAGAAGAAAACACAAGTTCTCATCCAGGGTGCAGACAGAAGTACAGCTCCCAGCTGTAACTCAGAGCACTTTTTGAAAAGCATTCTTTGCAAAGCGTTCTGAGTTACAGTGTTACTCCAGACCAAACAGAAGTTCACTGGGGAGGGGAATCTATGGGGCGGGGGAGGGAGGGAGGGCTGGGAGCCTGCAGCCAGGTTCCCATAGCAACAGCCAGGGCTCTGCCAGTGATGATCACTGTTTTCAGAATGGGAGGGGAGAAAGCACTTATCACTTCTGTCTGCACCCCTTGTGATAATGGATGAGGGGAAGATTTCTTCAGCATGCTAAGTCTGTTCCAATAAATATACCTTATTTTAATTGTGATCATGTGATTGCCCTCACTGACTTTAGTGGAAATACTTCCATGTTTAAATATAAACATGTACTTAAGTGCTTTGCTGTACTGGTGCCAAAATTTGTGTCACTATAGTTTAACGTCTATTCCCATTCTTACTCCAAGATATGGCTTTATGTCTTCTCAAATCCCAATAAAAAACACATACCCTAACTCTAATGACATTGATCTCCACAGCCATCAGCAATCCATAAAGAATGACCATAATTCCAGTGATGCAGAAGCGCAACTGAGAGAATGTCACACCTTCTTGACAGTATCTGACCAGCTTGATGGTTTTGGCGACAAAGGCCATAACCCAGTAAAGAAAGAGAGCTGTGAAGCAAACAAGAAAAGAAACATCATTTTAAAACAGTGTCTTTTAACTGCACCAGTGCTGTAGCTCTATACTATTCTCAGTGGGATTATTTTATGAGGATTGCATCTATATTATTGTAGCTGTAATGTGATGGAGCACAAACTGGTAAGCTGTGAGGTGGGAAACAGTGACATTACTCAAAATGGATGATCTAGAGAAGGGAGAGATTTGCACTGTACTCCATTTCACAGAGACATTTTTTTCTTTCTTTGGGTCCTATCTTGTAATCATATCCTGGACAGAGCCCAGCTAAAGTAACCGAGGCTCTACATGGACACAAAGGTCCCTCTAAATGAGCCTGATATCAGGCTTTTAATATTTTCTTTGGGTAAAATAAAACTTATTTTCACTGAAAAATATATGGTGGCTTTTTAAGTATGGAAACCAAAAAAGTACAAATTGTCAGCTGTGTATGTTGAATCTATTTTTGAAAATGTGTCTACAAAATTAAAACTATAATTAAAACTATGCCCCTCAGGAATTGCCAGTTTTTCATTTTAATCCACTTAGACAAGTGTGCAAGTGTTGCATTATAGGGAGAAAAGAAATAGGAGTGTAAATCATAATAATTTCAAAAGCAGAATTTTTTCCCAGGCTTTTTATGAATTTTACAGACCTCCCCAAACTTATTTTGAAAAAAGAATCTTGAAAAATCTGATGACTCTTGAAAACAACAACAGTGCCATGAACTACTTACCTAGCAGTAATTTTGGAAAGTTAGATGTTTCGATATTATGGTAATAGACTATAGATGTTGTGGCAGCCACAAATCCAATTATAGCTGGTAGGAAGAGATGCAGGTGTCGAGATTTCATTTGTCTTAAAAAGAAATGTGAAATACAGTATAAATGCAACTCTGCTTTATGAGATTTTTTCCCACATTTAGAGGTTTTATAAATTGGTAGCTATAAATTTAGGGAAGGTGTAGTACCTCAAGAAGGAGATAATAAAGTGCTAAATAAAACTGCTTCATCTTGACCCCTTTAAAACTTTAGAAAGGCTGTGAAGGAGATCCCTAGCCATTTATGCCTTATAAACAGCTTTCTTGCACTGTTCATGCAATTAGCTAGATTCCATACCAGACACAAGCACTTACGCATCTGAAACTATGCCCTCTGCTATCTCACAGACATGCACAAACAGGAGGGTGAATGTCAAAATCCACCGGAGGTTGTGTCCAGGGAAATGCAGCCATGTGTTGTGATGTATCTGGACTTTGGAGCTTTGACTTCCCCAGCCTGTAAAACAAAATTTAAAAAAAGAGAGAAAAGATCATGCAGCTAGTTAGAACTCTGGCTCCTAATCCTCAGCTCTAATAATCAATAGGTTATGCCCACTGCTATCTAATATCTGGGCAACAAACTTTCCAAAAGCAAAGCCAAAGAAAAGAAGACTTATAGCATGACTTTTTTGTAGTCAAGATCCTTGGAACTGTGTCAACTGAAAAGTCCAGCATGTATAAAAAAGTGAAATAACTTCTGCAGAAGCTGCTACCAATTCTGTACTGCTTCTGTAGCAGCGTTTGAAGCATGGAGCTGTGTGTGTTAGAACAAAAGATGCACAAAATGTGAATAGAATCTGAACCAAAACTTATCTGTGGCAGTCCCTTTTCAAACAAAGGAGCAGTGTCATTACATTATATTTGATTTTATCAAAAAGACGATGGAAGAGTAAGACTGGAAGCCCCATGACAGACCACTTTTCCATGCTAATCCATAATCAGTAGGGCTGCATGAAGCTTCAGTCACTGATTCGATTCAGCAGACATTTGGCCCTATTTGGTGGCCAAATCTCTGAATCTGAATTGAATCAGGAGACCCTTTAATCTCTCCAAATCAAATTGAAACTCTCTGAATAGCTTCAGAGAGATTTGGAAAGTTTTGGCAATTCGGCCATAGACACAACTTTAAATGTTTTTTCTACATACCGCAAGGTAGCAGGCAGCTCATGAATGCTGCGATGGTGGGCCAGCTGGAGCGTCCCACAGGAGTGTGTGTCGGCGGGGGGGCGGTGCAGAGTGGTCAGCAGCAAACCTAGAAGTGTACCAGAAGCACTTCTGGAACACGTCTGCTGGGAAGCATGTTGGGGAGAGGGCCCGTGCCCCCCCACTCCCCGACTCAGCGACTGGTGCCTTCTGGGTCTGGGGGAGCACTCGGGGTCCCCCTGCAGCTGATCGCTGAGCTAGAAGACATTGGGTGGGGAGGGCCCCCCACATGCTCAGCGGTGGACCTGGAGGTGGACCACTTCCAGTCCACTTCCGGGTTCATCACTGAGCATGTGGGGGCCCCCTCGCTCCTGTGGGATGCTCCATCCGCCCCATCATTGCAGCATTCACAAGCTGTGCCTGGTACTTTGAGGTATGTAGAAAAAACATTTAAAGCTGTGTCTATGGCCGAATTGCTGATTCTCTGAATCAGCTTCGAATCTTCAGATTCGGATTCAGCTGAATGAAATTGGGGACAGTGATCCGAATCAACTAATCGAATCACTGTCCCTGATTTAGGCCAAATCTGAATCGAAGAGGGCCCGTTTCGCACACCCCTAATAAGCAAGTCAGGCATTTCCTATCACAGTCCACAGAGAAGGTGAGGTGCACCCAGTGAAGCCACTGAATTCTTCCTAAGTCCCTTCTCAATAAGCTTCTTCACTTCGTATCTCCTTGCTGAATCAACAGTAAAATAAGTGGAAACACTGATGAGTTAGGGCCTTTCCTTGAAATATTTTATGAGTTTCCTCAAAAGGGCATAAGACATTTCCTAGAATACTAAACTGACTGGGAGTCAGAAATTCTAAAAAATATTTAACTCCTCCCAGTGCTTAAAGAACTGAAAAATTGGCTTGTCCCACCACATTTAAAGCTCTGTTATTCTTTAAAATATGATAGGATGCTGAGATAGGTACATCCTATGCCTCAAGCAAGAATAAATAAGATGATTATCAAAATCAAATTAAAAAAGCAGCATTTTGCCTGCTTTAAAATGTTGTTTCATAGTCTCATAGTTTCATAGTTTCTAGGGTCAGAAGGGACCTGAGTAGATCATCTAGTCCGACCCCCCGCCATGGCAGGAAATAATACTGGGGTCAAACGACCCCAGCAAGGTGTTCATCCAACCTCCTCTTAAAAACCCCCAGGGTAGGAGTCAGCATCACTTCTCTTGGAAGTTGGTTCCAGACCCTAGCCACCCTGACCGTGAAGTAGCGCTTCCTGATATCTAACTTAAACCTACCCTCTCTGCCAGCTTGTGACAATTATTCCTGGTCACTCCTGGCAGCGCACGAGGGAATAGTGATTCCCCCAATGCCTGTTGATCCCCCCTGATTAATTTATAACAGGCCACTAGATTCCCCTCAGCCTTCTCTTTTGGAGGCTGAACAGGTTCAGCTCCTGTAGCCTCTCCTCATAGGGCCTGCCCTGCTATCACACACGCCCATAGTTTCTCAAATATATCTTTAAATAGCCTTTCTGTAGTATATGTTACCTTTGCATTTTGGTGTAGTATACAGGTTTTAGAGGCATTGTTTTAGGATTAATTGCATACTAGATTATGACCGAGCAAGAATTAGTGGGCCAGGTCTTAGTCCACCTATTGGGTGCCTGAGTAAATTTAGACACTTAAGTGTGATTCTTTCCCATCCTGCTTGAGTCCCTGAAAAAAAGTTATTACACAAAGTGGACAGTTAACCCTCTTGCTCACTGTTTTTTGTAACTTCGTCTTAAAGCTAAGACAAGCATGTGTTACAAAAGTGAACACAATTGGGTTCCTTATGGGTGGAATAGGATCTGGTCCTGTATATATGTATAATGCCGAGCACAATAGAACTCCAGCCCTGATTTGGCCCTTCAGTTGTAACAACTCTTGACTTTGCCACCAGCACGTAATTTGACCATCCATAATCCATGTATATGAATCCTTTGCACTGGACCTACTTTCAAGGCAACATTTCTGAAAAGCTTTATCTAAGCACCTAAATAAGGCTACACAAAGGGGCAAAGTCTGGAAGATATGAAGCGTGTTCAGTAGGGCTGTGTGAAGCTTTGGTCATTGATTCAATTCGGCGAAGATTCGGCCTGATTAGATTTTCCGAATCTGAATCAAATCCAGAGACCCTTTAATCACTCCAAATCGAATCGGAGCCCTCCAAATCAATTCGGAGACATTTGGAAAGATTCAACAATTCAGACATAGACACAACTTTAAATGTTTTTTTCACATACCTCAAAGTACCAGGGAGCTTGTGAATGTTCAGATGGAGCGTCCCATGGGAGCACAGGAGGTGGTCCCTAGTGCACTCAGCAGTGGACCTGGAAGTGGACCAAAAGCACTTCCAGGTCCACCAGGGAGTGCACAGGGGACACCTTCTCGCCCCCGGGCTCAGCAATTGGTGCCTCCTGGATCTTGTGGACCACCTGGGATGCCCCCACGGCTGATCGCTGAGCTGGACAAGCAGGGAAGAGGGGTCCCCCGTGCGCTCGGTGGCAGACCCAGAAATGAGCTGGAAGTACTTCTGGTCTACCTCCAGGTTCATCACTAAGCACGCAGGGCTCCCCCAGCCCCCCCCCGCACTCCTGTGGGACACTCCATCCACCCCACCATCATAGCATCCATGATCCACGCCTGGAACATCAAGGTATGTAGAAAAAACATTTAAAGCTGTGTGCATGGCCAAATCGCTGATTCTCCAAAACATCATCAAATCTTCAGATTCGGATTTGGCCAAATCAAATCGGTACAGTGACCCAAATCAACGAATTGAATCACTGTCCCCAATTCAGGCTGAATCTGAATCAAATACAGCCCATTTCCCACACGCCTAATGCTCAACTCTATTTAAAGGCACAGAATGCAACCTCCTTAGCAATGTTTTGTACAATACCATATACGCTTGCTTATAAACTAATCTATGTAAATAACTACACATACTAACACAGACAAATACTGGCAATTTACCTTTCCAATAAGTGAATGCACTTTTCTCAAAAAGTCTTAGACCCAAATGTCTCCTATATAAATATTTCTAAAATAATCTCCTTGGTTTTATTCAACCACAGCTTGACTTTAGGATCATGTCTTCTCTACCTTCAATAAAATATGGCTCAGAAATGTTCGGACTAATGTTTTTTTTTCCATCAGAAAATGCCAAAGCGATGAAATGGGAACTGTTTCAAGATAAAGGTTTGAGTTGATGAATCTCCTGATTTGAAAAAAAAATGCTGGAAAAAATCAAAATTTTTATAACACATCTTTTCAGCATTTTCAAAACCAAAAAGTATAATTTTGGTTTTGTATGGACAAAAATTACTACAAGTAGTATTATTAATGACAGTTATAATGACTATATATACTTTCTATTATTATTCCTATTAATAATAATAACAATAATGATAATGTAAAACAATAAAAATAATGACTGCAACAATAGTAATAAGAGTAATAATAATAATAAAAATAAAAAGTGAGTAAGAATGCAAATGTTTGCAATCCAATCCTTTTTTTCCAGAGGATTACTTCATGAAGTTTTTTGAGATTTCAACTATTCATCCTGATTTGGAGTTGGAAAAAAATTTCAAAAATCTTTAAAATTCTTGTAGGACAGTAATATATTTTTTCTCAAGTCTACTCATCCAAGGTTTCCTATAAAACCTCCTGAAGTCTTTCCTCCAATCTTGCTTCTTACCTTTTCTCTCACAGTATTCTTTTGATTCATATTTTCAAAGTGGTTGTATAAATGTACATCACATGTCCCAGCTCTCATTTTAGTTTTTGTGCTTACTCATTACTATAGATGTCTGTATGGCTTTTAGCTTCAGCAAAAGCCAAGCCTTTCTAAGCACACATATGGTACATTTTTTGTCTCTGGAAACTATATTTTCTTTCTTTTTTTTCTAGAGAGGGTTTTTGCCACAAAAATGTTCCACTTTTGTTTTAGGTAAAGGTAAATATTATATTGGTTTTTAAAAACATATTATGTGTCTATATAGAGCCAGATATCATTTTACTCATGTATATGTTTCACTGTACTAAATGGATAGTTTACAAGTATAAAGAGGAACATGTAGGTAATGTAATGCATTATAATCCCTATTTCTCTGCATGAGAAAATATGTGTTCTGCTTTGTTCCTGTTACAAAGAAAAGCTGTTTCTTGGAACTATCCAGAATAACAGTGATATATCAAAGAGGTTTACAGCACCTTTTCTCTACAAAGAATTTAAAGTATTTTATAAAGGTAGCAAACTGTTCTGGAGACTGCATATTAGGGAATGTTGGATTAAAATGCAGCAACTCCTGAAGAAGTGAATCAGGAAAGCAACTCTATTTGTGACAGAATAAACAGCATACATTTCATCATCAGACTGAGACTTTATACAAGAAGAGCATGTAAATGAAACTTATTGCACTGTCCAAAATGTTCTAAAGATGTGATGTTCTAAAGACCATCTTCTGCTTTCACTACCATAGAATAAACGTATTTGCTCTTGCCTAGGTTACAAATGCTGTTATAGGAATGAATTATTGTATCCTTAACATATCATGTGACAGATTCAAGCTGCAAATTTTGGATCTATTCTGAACTCCATCAAATGTGAAAGGAACTCAGATTCACTGTTTTAGCTCTTAACAGCGAATAACGGGGAGAGATGCAATCTACCAAATTCAAATTGGTGAGAGACATCTCCCAATTTGGGATTGATCTCCCAAATTTGAAAGAATCTGGATCTAATTTTGTGGTTTGGATCCATTCAAGTTAAAAATTTCAAGAAATTCAAGAGGATTGGCATCAAGTCTTCTGGTTCTAGCACACTTCCATTTAAACATCTCTTCAATGTGCCTCTTTTTTTCCCCATTTTCTCTCTTCCTTATCAGGACTGAAGTAATACAAAGTCTCTAAGTTAAATGGGTTGCACCAGTCCTATGACATAAAAAGACCATCCTGCAATTAGACATGTGCTCTACCCTAAACATTTCCAGGGTTAGGAGCTCAGAATTGATGACTCACCAATAAACAAAATTGGAAAGGTGATAAATAACAGGAAGACATGAGGAACCAGGTTGAGAGCATCCACAAAGCAGACATTTCTCAGGACACCAGCACTGATATTATAGGCAGCAGGGTTGTCATTACCACAAAATGCAAGTTTCATTGCTTCCAGACAGCCTTATTGCTACAAATCAGAAGATACAAGAGAAACAAAAAACAGTCAAGGTGATTGCCAAAGTTTTCTATATTCCTTTGAGGTAAATATAAAAATAAAAAGACATGATCAAGACACTTTTTTTAAAGCAAACTGCAGAATACTTTGATAAGCTTACATGTGATTCTGAAAAGACTTATGCACTTTAAGTATATACATCACTGTATACAAAATTAAAGACTTATTTACTATTAAAAGCATTCAATGACTATACCCTGCAAATAAATGTTAGTCTCCATTTGATCCAATTTTCATCAACCTTTTCTGTGTGCTTAAAGCTAAGGGTGACATTGTTAACATTTGGTGTTCCACATTCTACTGCCATTTGGCCATCCAGACCATTAGATCCAAAGGCCACTTAGATGATGGAACAGAAACAGAATACCACATCCCAACACTACCACAACATGGAGGATAATTTATGCATTACTATTTGTAGGGGGATCAAACCGGACTGAAATTGAAATGTGTTCTTACACACTTCTTCTCTACAACATATGCTATTTACTATATTCATGAATGTTTGTGTTGCTACAATAGCTTTTCTTCAATACAGGGGTGTCAAATGCATGGCCTGCAGGCCAAATCTGGCCTGTGGAACAGTAGCATTCAGCCCACTGATTGTCTGGGAGGCTACTGGAAGTTTGGGCATGGTCTGCCACAAAATTCAGACATGGCCCTGACCCACACTGCCACTTGAATGTGTCTCTGCACTGCTGCCCATTCCCAGACCCATGCTGTCACCCAAACAAAGCACTACCACAATTGCTCCTCTTCATGGTTCTGGCACGCGAGAAGCTCCTCCCCCCGGAGCCGGGCATGAATTTGACACCCCTGCTTTAATACCTAAATTTAAATTACAAATCAAAGGCACTGGAGGTTAAAACTATCAAGAGTCTCAGGGAAGCAAATAAGCGAATTAGCCCTTAGCTGGCTATAATTACCCAAGTGGGTAATTACTCACAGTTAGCCCTAGTAGCTGGCATGCATGTGGTGGCCACCTTACAAGTAGTAGCTCTTTTGGTGTCCAGCAGTCTACTCAAGAGGACCAGTACTTTCCTGTGCAGCCCTAGGCTTCTGACTCCTTGTTCCTGACTCCAACCTGGATCCCTGCTTCCTCACTGGTGACTCCTGCTTCTGGCTCATGACCTTTTCTAGTCCTGATCCCCTGACTTCTGACCCTTTGGCTAAGTACAGACAGCCAAAAATCCTGAGGCTGAATCAATTCAATCTTCACAGAATAATCAAAAAACTGTGTACATTAAACTGATAAGTGAGTGAACAGGCATTCACTTTTGGCTCTGGAAATGCAACCATGTGCCTGAAGTGGCTGAGGCAAGAAGCTGGGAGTACTACAGCATGCCTCCCTTCTTGGCTAGAGAAGACAGCTTGGGCAAAGGCCAGCTCGTCAACCCTGCAGGGTGAGGGTTCGGAGGGGACGGTTTGCAGGTGAGGTATAAAGCATCCTGGGATCCTGGGGGAATGTGAATTGTCTTGAATCTAGAGGGAACCTGGGACAGAAGTTCAATAAAACAAGATAACCTAAATCAGTTAAGTCTGATACTACATCCTTCCAGGTTTATCTTAAACTGGTTCTGGACATTTTCAGAGAAGTTAATGTGCACTGAACTTCTGTTACATTACAGATTTGAACTGGTTTCTGATCACTTAACCCAGTTTATGTGTAATTTCTGTCCCTAGCCTTTAGGGTTGAATACCAAATGCCCATGTTCTGGTCATTATCCCTGACAGAAACCCACAAAAGCCCCAATTCTCCTGATGTGTTGAAATACATAGGCTAAAAATAGACATTGCTAAATGAAGGGGATCAACTATGCCATGACATGTCCCAGTACAGCTGATCTGTTTCATTGGGCAAAACAGATATCACCCGTTGATGCTGTGGTACAATGGGCAAAGGGTTCTCCCAGGGTTTGAGGGACTCGGTCCTGCACACCCTGAGAACTCCCTGCCCTGAATTGGGCCCCTCAAGCCCTGTGAGTGCTTGCTCAAGTTTCCCCACTTACAAAGCTGCACCCTCAAGATCTCCAGGGCACCTCTCTGTAAGCAGGGAAAGATTCACTGCATACCCAGAAGTGCCCCCAGGATCTCTGGGACATGTCTTAGTAAGCAAGGAAAGTGAGGGTTTCCCTGCTTACAAGGCATGCCCCCAGGATTTCTGGGGAAAAGTTGAGTTTCCCAACTTATACTTTTAACTATGCACATACGTAGATCCCACTGAAATCAACAGAACTTAAGTATAAGAGTTTTGGTAAATCAGAACAATAGAGAGTTACATAAACTTCACTACACGTGAATAGGCCAAATCCTTCTTCCTTCCCTGACACAAAAGCAAGCAAGATTTAGCTTGTGAATTGCTGCTGAATAAACACAAAACTCACTTTAAAAAAAAATGCTAAGGGACACTTTAGACTCAAATTTTGACTTTTGCTAAAAGCCAAGACATTAGGAGGGTTTGCAAACCATAATCTCAACAATCTTCCAAAGTTTCAGTAAAAAGATTTTGAAAAATTTAAACATATTCCAAACACAACAGGAAAGCACTGATTGATGAAATCTAGAAACTGAGCATGACTCAGGGTCACAGTAAGGCCCACATCCAGCAAACTTATGCAAGCTCTTAACTTTATGCACAAGAATAATTGAAGTCTATGAAGTTATCTTCACTGTTAAATCTAAGTCCTAAATGCATGTGAGACCAAGGCCTAAATCTGATAGAATCCCCATGTAACAGTCAATGGAATTTACTTCTGTGAAGAATTTAACCCCTCATCTATAATCAACTATGTAATGAACCTGCAGTTTTTCTGCCATTGGTGAAATGCAAACCCACAATCAAGCCACATACAGTTAACAGCAAAACCCAAATATGATGTTAAAATGCATTCTGTTCAATTAACTACATACTTATTACCAACACACAAAATGGACTTCTAAAAATATGCATAAATTGTTTGTTTTAATCTTCACATTTCCCTTTAAGAGAACATAACAGTAATGGTAGTCAGACAATATAAAAAGTTGTTGCATCATTTTTTTTGGAAGGTCAGAAGTCCATGGGAATTCTGCTGAGAATTTATTTCCTTTCCCCACAGACAATATGACTATATTCTGAAACAGTTGAGGAGGCTGTTGCAGTTAGGTTGGTTCTGGAAAGCAGGATGAACCTGGGTTCTAATGTATAATGAGTCACTCACTATCTGTGTGTTTTTTGGCTCCTATTAGTCAGCAAGGCCTGATAGTAAGAAACTGGAATCCAGAAATCAAATGAGAGATTTTCCATCAGTTATTGGAAAAGACATGGCTCCGCAAGAAAACAGAATGTTCAAAGTGTGAGATGAGGATGCTCCCTGTTATCCAGAACGTGCCAAAGGTTTATCTAGTCTAGTGCCCTCCACTTGGCAGTGACCAACCCCTGCTTTTCAAGTAAGAGGGAAGACAGTCATAACATGCCTAATTTTATAATACTGTTCCAGTAAATCTAGATAGAAAAAAAAAGAATTCAAGGTTTTCTTATGCTAACTGCTCAGGTGCATAAAGCTGGGGATTTTCTGTTAGCTGTACAGAGCCTACGTCACACAATTAGACACTTGCAGTTCTATCGCATAGATCAGGGGTGTCAAACATACAGCCCACAGGCTAAATCCCATAACCTGGCCCTTGCTGCTGCTCATTGATCCACCCACAGAGCTGGACCAGGCCCATATCACATGAGGTGCTTACTAGGAACATTGTGGATTGGCCTGGGCAAGTGCCACACATGCTGGTTCAGGTGTGCAGGCAGAGATGGGCCTCATCTTGCCAGCGGACTGGGCCCCACACCACTCATTCAGCCCATGGGGCCCGCTGAGTTTGACACCTCTGGCATAGATTCCAGTTCAAGCAGCAGCAACAGGGGCTGGAGAAGCACATGAACTAGGAGTTTAACCCCTTGAGGGCCACATGCACCGCAGAGGGCAGTAGCTGGATAGTCCTGATATATATCATAGTGCTCCAGCTTCACTGGTGATTCTACCTGGTTCTACTTTTGTTTCAGAAGAATGTTGCCAAATGGAAAAGGTAGACTCTAAGGGTATTTATACACATGCTCTGGGAGTGAGGGGGCTCCAAGAGTTGCTCTAATTAAAGCGTCCAGAGTGTCACGTGTACCAGTATTCCCTCACTGAAAAATGGCAGTGGGAGAGCTTTGACTAAAGCTCATCAAACAAGTGTGGGCATGCTGATACGCATGACACTGGAGTCTGCTGGAACTGGTAATTAGCACGCTCCAGCAGACACAGTTAATCAAGTCTGCTCCGATGCACTGTAATTACAGTGTGTTGAAGCAGTCATGCTGCACATGGATAGGCCCCCTAACATTTCAATTTCAGTCCAGGGAATGTGTTAAGAGGGAACACCAGCCAAGGGAGAAATTTGACATTATGCTGTTCACTAAATCAAGTGTGAGCTATTTATTGTTTATAGCAGTAGATGTCACCCTTGCAAATACTGGATAATTATTTTAAGTCTTTTTTCCCTTTACATTTAGACTATAAGAAAATTATCAATTAATGGTTAGATACTTAAACTGTTACCTTTACACACGTTCATTACAAAAATCTAGAATTGGCCAAAATTTTTCAAGTTCATTTTTTCTTCCTGAAAAATAGTCTTTTTTCAAGTAATTAAATACCATCAAAGGGGATGAGCAAGCACTTTTAAGGTTCAAAAACAGAGATGCTGGAGAGGTACAAAGAAGTAGAAAAGATAGGCCCAAGATGGTGCGAGAGGCATGTTGCTTCCAGCTCTCCTTTCCTCCATTCTGAAATCTGATGCCTTGCTAATTTACTTTGATGATGGAAGTTATCTTGAAGGCACAGAGACCTTGCAATGTCTAAAAATAAACTTGAAGCCTCTAAACATTTGCAATATCATTCTAAGACTCCCACCAGCTGGCAGGCCAGGCCTTTTTGGGGTGGTGTCAAGGTACAAAATCTCAGTAATGCTGCAGTTAATAGAAACTGATATAAATGAGATTCATTAAATAGCTGCTAGGGAAGAGAAGTTTGAAAATAATGGTTCCAGATTTCAGGAAGCTATGGTGGAAAACAGTCCAAGACAAAGAAATAATAATGGACATGATGTTGCCACTGCCCTTCAAGAATAGTGATTCTCTAGACACAGAGCTAGACACAGAGATATATTTTCTGTAAATAACTGTGAAGATGACAATTAGGAAATGGCAGATACTTTCAGTTCTTCACAGGGAACACCAAGATGGGCTCAAAAATCTTGGGGAATTCTAAAGACCCGATTCTGATTTTCACTATTGATTTCAAGATCAAAGACAAAAAGCTGACTGTTACCAAGAATCCCTTTCCTTTTCTAATACAAACTTTTTTGTTTGATTTATTTCCTCTCCTATAAGTGGTCTGGCTTTGACAATTGGGATTTACTATGATCAGTCCTCTGTCTTAACTGATGCTACAGATCTATTTTATCAAAAATGAGTCTGTACATTTTATATTTTCCTAGTCATTATTTTAACTACACACCTCCACTTTAGGGATATTTCATAGTCCGATAAATTATTTTAAACCCTGGGATGATAAATTTCTCTATCTGCTCTTCTGTTTTTAAAGCACTTAAAAGTGTATACAAACAGCCCATAGGAAGAATCTCATTGACTTCAATGATTTTTGGATCAGGCCCCAAACACACAGAAGCACACTGTGTATAATAAATGTGCAATGAAATCTAAGATTATAGTTGCAATTGAGCTAAAGACCAAATTAACACTACAAAGTAATTCACATCTACCTTTGGAATTCTCTTTAGCATGTAATTATTCTGCCTGTTTATTTCTTTTTTATGTTAGCTCCTTAACCCAGCTATTTGTGCAGCTTGAAATACCAGCATGCCATGCCGTCAGCTGTAAAACAAGCTGCGTCTTAAGATTTCCCACATTACTACAGGACACTTGTAAAATCAATTTAAGAAGAAACTTATCCCTATGAATAACAGCAGAGAGTGGAACAGTGGCAGGGGATGGTAAAGTTTTAGAGTGTCAGTTTGGGAAGGAAAAGTTATACAGATTTGAGCTGTAATCCCAGGGAAGTGCAAAAAACCTTGTCCCACAGATATAACAGAAAGGACAAGAAGAGGGTTAGTGAAAGATAATAGGGGGGTTGCTGCATGCCCCACTTGTTTACTGAATGTTAGATCAAACTCTGTAACTTACCTTAGTGCACACAAAACACCAAACCAAATGTTCACTCCGCTGTCCTATCTGATCAATATTATTCCGATGACAGGATTTTCCTCCACTTACTGAAGCAGCTCTAAGCTCTGCTGTGGAGTATTTTTAGGCTGGTGATGGGAAGATCAGCTGCTGCCTCCTATCGAGTTTCCAACGTGCATAAACTCTTCTTGACTTTCTTACACGCTAAAGAGGGCTGGAAACTAGGAAGAGTTACAAGCAAGCAAAGGGCACCAATTTTCAGACCCTAAAGTTCCAGCCACAGGATTTCTTCTGCTTTCTTGTATATTCATGTCCCCTAACTCACTGGTTCTCAACCTTTTTCGTATCAGGACCTACTTGCAAACACTGATGGCCAGTCCCATGAACAACACGTGCCAGCGGCGGCTGGGGGGGGCACGGCAGTAGTGGGAGCATGGCAGCTGAAGCGTGGTGGCAGTAAGCAGCAAGATCCCACAGATGCCACTGGCGCTGTCAGGAGCAGCGGGGTGGAGGGTGGTAAGCACCAACCGAGGGTCAGCAACCATTTGCAGACACCACCAGTGGCAGTGGCCAGCAGCGATCGCTGACCACTCGCCAGCGGCAGGGTGGGTGGTGAGCAGCGACTGCCTGCAGGCACCGCCAAGAGTGTAAGGAGTGCACCGTCATGCTCAGGGGGTGCTCGTGCACCTGCATGCACCCCCCCCTACACGTCACCAATGGCCAGTCCTGACCCAGTGCCCCTCACTCCCAACCCGCTGCCCCAAGGCCCCAGCCCCCCCACTGTGTGTATGTGGGAGGGAGAGAATGGGGGGCCTCAAGCAGACCAGCCTGCAAGGAAAAAGCCATGGTTTCCCACAATTTTCTCCTTTAAAGGAGAATCTGTTTTTAAAGTTCGATCCACTTTTAAAGGTTGTTCATGACCTTTTCATATATTCTTGCAACCCACTTTTAGATCATAACCCATGGGTTGAGAAATTCTGCCCTAGCTGAAGTAAAAGGGCACTAAGAGGTCACTTTACAATGTACAGATTGTCAACAGATGATTATTCTGAAATAATCAATAAGCCCCAAGATGGTTAAAATTAAGGCATGCAAGCTTCCACTTTTGAATACAATGCAAATAGATAACTTTCTTCAGCCTAATGTTTCCTAAGCACATTTACATTTGAGACTGAAATCTTGCACCATAAGGAAAACTCAGATCTACCTGGAGCATACCAAGCTTTGGCCCAGGGTCCCCAAATTCTGTATTTTTGCATTTGAAAGCTCGTTTACATTTATCACAGTCATGCAACTGGTTCCATAAACGATGTCACCCCAAAAATCTTTGCCTCTCACATAATTCCTGGACCATTGTGGTTGTAACATCACTCCAGAACAAATCTAGTCATTTTCAGAACACAAGAAGAGGAATTTGATCAGATGCACTTCTTTGCTTTTTAATTGGAAGAATTGTTATAGTTTGGCTAAAAACAGAAATCTAACTGGATAAAGTTGGATCCAGATATGGCTGTGATGTTTTGCATAGGTCTAGATTTTTTGTTGCATACAGAGCTGCCACATAGAAAGAGATATATAGAAACAGATGCATAAGATAGGTAGAAATAAATACATTAAGTAGTCAGACAGGCAGACTTTATTGTTATGTTATGTTATGTTATGTTATATTATTCAACTGAGATACTGAATTTAAAAATTAACAGACTACAGAGAAAAGTTATGTCTTTTTTCCAACGTTATTTAGCTAGGAAGCAACGTGGCCAAAGACTGTCTGTCACAACAGAAATATCTACTCTTATTTTTATTAAGATTGTACAATTGAAGACAAACATTTTGCAACGATTCAGTTGCCAAAGCCAGATTGTTGCCAAAGCCAGGATTGTTGTATTGTATTGTTGCAGTGTAGCATTGTTCAGCTAGGATTGATCATTGTTCAGGGCATTTTGGTAGGAGCAGATACACTTGTTCTCAAGTTACCTACTGAAACCAGAGCCTTATTGCCAAAATTTGACTAGGTCCATCTAACAGGATCATATTGCTGTATATGGTTATTTATGGCATGAATTCTCCAGAATGGACGGGGGTTCAAACTGTTTTGGAGACATTTAAAAGGACTAGATTTGTGCTCTTTTTCTGAGGCTTTCTTTTGGAGGCATGGAGACAAAAATAGGCAGGATCCAAACAGATCCACACAAATCCAGCTTTTATCCTTTTCTTTCTTCCCTGATCTTGTTACCTTGCCAGACAGGGAGAAAAGGCTGCCTATATACATGCTTAGAGGTGGAGCGGGGCACGTTTCAATTAGAGAGGTTCCCAGACAGCCACTCTAATTAAAACTGCTCACCATCATGTGCATTAAGCCCCTGCACATTTTAAAATGGTCGCAGGATGCTTTATCTAAAGCTCATTTGATGGCATTTAGATGAAGCACCCCTGCGGCCATTTTGAAATGCATGGGGGCTTAATACACCTGGCAGTGAGGCAATACTGATGCGTTCCGATTAGAAGGTGGAACAGACTGGATTAATCGAGTATGCTCCAATGCATGACATTTTGAACATGATCGAGCATGTGTATAGGCAGCTACGGCTGGAACCAACCCAGTGCCCCTCACTCCCAGCCCACTGTCCCCAGGTCCCTGCCCCACAGTGTGTATATATGGGAAGGAGTGAATGGGGGGCCTAGGAACTTAAGATCTATAATAAATTTCTTGGGTCTACAAAACTCCCCATTTTTGCTCCACCTACTCACGGCCACCAGAACTTCAGTTACACTAGGATAGGAAAATAATTTGCCACTGGGCATTTTCCTGGCTTTTTTTTTTTAACTTCAGAGAAAATCGGGGTCTTTTTAAAAGTGTAACATAGGTTTCTATTTTCTGCTATTTATGTATGTTTCACTTAAGAGGATTAAAGGAAAATCCTAAACTGTTCTAGTAATCACTCAAAATATTACTGAGGTCAGGTCATTTCCTGGGATGGAGGCTGGCGGATTAGATTCTGATCTGATCTGATGACATGTTACTACTCCACAGAAAACTGGACCAAGTGAAGTGAAGGACTGAAGCGATGGGAGTGTTTGACATCTGTTCCTTCTGCTCTGCACTTGAAGAACACAGAAGTGGAGAAAAGTGGAAAAAGTAAGAAGCAGACCCTTGCTGCAGCATTTCTAGGAGAGCTGGGTGGAAATTGTGGGGGGTTTTAAAAAAATAAAATAAAAAGAGCACTTTTAAGAGCTGGATAGTTAACCAAAACATTTCATTCCACATCACACATTTCATTTGACCTAAATTGAATTGTTGCTTGTTTAACTTTTCAGTTTGCTTAACATTTCAGTATATAGATATGGATACAGATATGGGTATAGTTATAGATACACCTATATTTTCCCACTTTTGAGCTGTAGTTGAATTGAAGTCTGAGTCATTCTAAACCCTTTTAACTTCCAGGAGCTTCTTCTAAAAAGCTTCGGGGGATCCTGTGAAATCCCTTAAAAAACTAAGGTGTTCTCAGAACAAAAACTGCAAAGGCTTTGCTGCCAGACCTCAGTCCAGGCAGAAGAGATTCCTCTCAGACCAGTGAATGAACGGCTGTTGCCCGGAACGGCACCCTGCAGACATGCAGAGGAAATTCCAGCCCCCCCTGCCCCGCCGGAGCACGCTGAA
Organism: Crocodylus siamensis; assembly: GCF_052110815.1. Classification (NCBI taxonomy): domain Eukaryota; kingdom Metazoa; phylum Chordata; order Crocodylia; family Crocodylidae; genus Crocodylus; species Crocodylus siamensis. The sequence goes on along the minus strand of NC_143398.1, from coordinate 123,724,837 downwards.
TCCCACCCGCATCCCGCATGCAGGGAGGACCATTTCCGTCTCAGGTATTTGAGGAGCATTTGAAGGCATGCCTTGCCTGGGAGCTGTGCCACCCTGGCAGCGCGCGAAGGGGGAGAGATGGGCATGAAGAATCAGCCCCAGGAACCCGTCTCTAGCCCTGGAGCCTGCCCGATGCACCACTACGCTGCAAAAGAAAAAAAAAAGCTGCCATTTTCCCAGCTCGGGGAAGCAGGTTCCTGCCTGAGCCCGCTCCTCTCCTGCCTCCCCCTGCAGTCGGAGCCCTCCCTCCGCCGGCACAGGAGGCTTACCCCGTGGCGAGGCGGCCGCTGGGATGGCTGTGTGGGGCGGGGAGAGGAGGGCAGCGCGCGGCGTGCGGCTGGCTCAGGGCGGGGGAGCGGGAGGAAGGGGAGGCTGAGCTCTCCGGGCTGCAGGCGGCCACGGGCGCTCCCCGGGCGCCGCGCTGCGCTCTGCTTTGAAGCGCTCCAGTGCACAGCGCAGCCACCGCCTGCACTCCACGCAGTATCTATGCCCCATCATAGCTCCTGAGGGCTGGCAGGGACCTCAGCAGGTCATCTGGTCCAGGGTTTCTCACCCTGTGGGGCACAAGAATATATGAAAGGGTAGCAAGCACGCTTTAAAAATGGATTTTCCTTTAAAGGAGAAAAACGTGGGGAACCGTGACTTTTCCCTTGCAGGCTGGCAGAACTCCAGCCTGACAGGCACCGCTTGGGGCCCCTCATGACCCCACACACTGGGGAGATTGGAGGGGGCACTGGTTGGGGACTGGCCATTGATATTTACAAATGGGTCCTGGTACAAAAAAAGGCAGAGAACCACTGATCTGGGCCAGTGGTTCTCAACCATTTTTGTACCAGGATATCAATGGCCAGGCTCCACCCAGTGCCCCTCACTCCCTACACGCTGCCCCCAGTCCCTCAGCGTGTGGGGAACCTCAGCTCTGCCAGCCTGCAAGGAAAAAGCCACGGTTTCCCATGTTTTTCTCCTTTAAAGGAGAATCCATTTTTTCAAGTTTGTTGATCCTTTTTTGAAGTTTGTTCATATATTCTTGTGACCCACTTTTGGGTCATGACCCACAGGTTAAGAAACATTGATCTGCTCAAGCCCCTGCTCAAAGGCAGGACCAGCCCCAACTACATCACTTCAGCCAAGGCTTTGTCTAGCTGGGTTTTAAAAACCCCCAGGGATGGAGATCCCACCATCTCCCTGCGTAACCTGTTCCAGTGCTTTACTACCCTCCTAGCAAGAAAGTTTTTCCTGCTGGGCCATGTTATGCTACTGTGCCTATCTCTCTATGCAACCACCACCCCATATGATTACTCTCCCAACCTATAGTGCAGTAATTCTCAACCAGGTGACCGTGAGATCCCTTGAAGGGTGCTGAGATCCTTTGAAGGGTGCCCTGAGGTATGAGGACAGAAGTACACCTCAGGGCACACTTCTCTGACCCCATTGCCCAACACCTCAAAGAGGGTAAGCACTGTGATGAATAGGTTAGTTTTTGAGGTGGGGGGGCTGCTCAGTTGATGCAAGTTGTGGAGCGGGCCTCCAGTGGGGGACTACAGTGAGTCTGAGAAGGTTGAAAGCCACAGCTAGGATGACAGCAGACTACAGTACATCCCACAATGTCCCTACACTACATGCCACTACAGTGCAGGGATTTTCAGCCTTTTTAGGTGCAAGCCGTTTGTCAGACTTGAGGTGGCCCCCAGAAAATGCCAGCACTTAGTTTTCACTTGCTTTTTTCATTTTTTTTTTCAGTTCAGAGAAAGAATAGTGTCAGGTATCCAGGTTGTAGCCGTATTGGTCTAGAGGAAAAAGCAATCAGGGCTCATGGACAGAGGTGATATCTTTTAGTAGACAAACAAGATTTTTGCAAAAAAAGAAGTCTTTAATTGCAAGCTTTCAGGCACAAACACCCTTCATCTTTGATTTCTACTCAGGAGAACTTTTATAATCTTTTCTCTGATGCCTGATGAAGGGTGTTTGTGCCCAAAAGCTTGGAATTAAAGAATTTTTTCAGAAATTTTGCTGGTCTAATAAAAGATATCACCTCCGTCCACAAGCTCTGACTGAGAAAAAATAGAGCAATTCTACTGCTGCTGCAAAGACCTCAGACCCCAACAGGTCAGAATGTTTATATCACTATAGAAATCTTATTGGAAATCTCTGGAGAATTGTGTTTGCAGATCTAACAGTGCTAATGTGGTGTTGCATCCTGTGACATCCTGGTTGAGAATCACTGCTATAGTGAATACCCCACTATGCTTCACTGGAACTATAGTATATTATACTGTCTATACAATATACTACATTGCACTATGCTACACTATACACCACTATTACTGTTGCATTTATACCATACCATACTGCGCTATTCACACCTTACTGTGAATGGACCAGATTTAGATGTGACAAATTTTCCTTTGTTAATTCTACACTTCCTGCTCACTTATATTCCCTTAAAATTCCCTGACATCTTGGTATCCTTTAAATGTATATGTGTATTTGTCAGTTGGTTGTCTATAATGTCAAGCTCTTTCCTTCCCCTATTCTTTACTAAATGTATAGTTACATATGTTTGATTATCTATTCTGTAACATTTTGGTTTTGCTTTCTTATTGTATTTTACTTATTAGTTTATATTTTACTATTTTGTTAGTTTTATTTTATTGTTAGACGAAAATTAATAAATATTATAAACACAACAAAAACTTCCTAACATTAGCTCTGCTTGTAGGTAAGGTAGTTTGCATTGAGATAAATTACATCCTAAGGAGCTGTAAGAAGGTGCAAGATAAAATAAAATGAAGCTAATTGTATACTAACATAGTCCCCTTAAACACAGGCACAGCAGGTGTAAATAGCATCAAGTAGCTCTACAGGCACATACCAGCTTTCTGACTTTTGCCTTGTGCAGAGTGGTGCACAGGCAGAGTGCAGTGGTGCATCACTATAGTGCTGGGGTGCACTGTAGTGAATCCTGGTCCACACAAAGTTGAAACAAAAACCAAAACCTGGAAGTGGCAGCACCATTTTGATTTAGGCAGCAGTCAGGGAGTCACTTGACTTCATGGCTCATAATCTACCTGATTGCTTCTAAACCAGGGGTGCTCAACTCCTAGTCTATGGGCCAAATATGGCCTGCAGAGAGATGGCATCTGGTCTGCGGGCTTCTGTCCACCCACCATACCCTCCAGCACAAGCTAAGCAAACCCCAGACTGAGCTCCATCCACTCCCTTCCCTTCCTCCCATTCTGAAGAACGCACTAAAGCTGGGAAGGGCAGGGGTAGGGAATAGTAGCTGCGGACTCAAAGCTACTCTAAAATGCAGCTCAATCCCTGAACCCTCAAGACCCAGCAGCGATTGTGTGTTCAGTCTGGGGTATCACTGTAACTCATGGCACTTCCTGTGAGTAAATCCAAAGGGACATTTTAGAGGGCAGCTCAACAATATTTTGCCACTGTATTAAAAGGTTGAGTTCATAGCACTTCATGCTGAATTTTGCTCATGCTTGCAGTCCTATATTGAACAAACAAATTTCACCTTACTTTTTTAAATTGTTCATTGCTTATCTAACTTTTCCCAAAACTGGCTTACCAAGACAATGTTACTGGAGTATAGAAGACCTAATTCCCAAATCACAATAACTTGGTTGTCCATTTTCAGTACCTGCTGCTATTGAATTTGGGGGAAAAATGCAGAAACCAGCCCCTATTTGAAATATTTTGTCTTTTATATTATTATTCCTGTTTCTATGGGGGAAAGTATTGTTTCTGATTTTGGAAAACATATGCTATACAACCTAAGGGCAACAGAGCAACCTAAATAGAAAGGAAGTCATTAAGAAGAATTATGAGACTATCCCAAACCTCAGAACGCACCAGCAGGAAGTGACAGTGATAAAGAAATAATGCCTGGTGTACACTAGGGACTTGATGGACAGCACTGATATTGCTGTAGCAGTGAAATCCCTGGTATAGCCAATACAACTACCATTTGCGCTAGTGGAATTTAGCCCCGTTTGAAACTGGGTTCAAAATGGTTTACCGAACCATTCTGTTAGGCATCTGCATTGTTGTTGCTGTGGTGGCTGAAATGGGGCTCTTAAAAGCCCTGCTTTTCCTCTCCACTTCTCCTCCTCACTTTGTTTACAAAGCTAAGAACACTAAAATGGCTCTATGGGCATACAAATATAATTATTCTACTCGGAACAACTTAAAATTTTCCTCCAAACTTTACAAGGATGGCATTAGAGGCATCATGCTAATGCCCGAGAGCCTGAAACTGCAATTAATTTGAGAGTAACTATAGATAGAAGTGGAATTGACGGGCCTGTTTTCAACATCCAATATTACAGAAATACAAAAGTATACACAAAGGATATGTATTGGAAAGTAAATTAGATGTGTAAAATTATTTTAATTATCTAAAGTACTATTAGAACTGTAGGCAAAGACATTTACTTGATTATTCAATATATTCAAATTTTGGAAAATCAAGTTAGGCAAGAGTACTTATTTGATTTTTATGATTTTAACCTAAGGATCAAGCTTAAATGTTGGAAACAGTTTAATGTGTTTACACCATTCACATGTCCTTTCAGTGTAAAGAATGTAAATCCATAATAGCACACATTGTCTTTTTGTTCCTAAAAAAAAATCCTTCACCATATGCAATCCACCCTGCTTCTTCAAAATGTTTCTGTATTTAAACTTTTGTATGCTCCATATTTTTGTTGTGTGTTATAGATTGCCATGAGGAGATGTTTAGAGTTGGTTCAGGAAATACCATTATCCTATTTTACCACATCAAACCAGCAGTCCTTGCTAATTCAAGTTTACCTTTATCAGGAAGCATGACAGGACAGTACCAAGGACTGTTTCTTTTTCTCCACAGAAGTCAATGTGTCAGTAAATCAGATAGGGCACTTAGGAGCTTAATTCATAGATTCATAGATTCATAGATGCTAGGGTCGGAAGGGACCTCAATAGATCATCGAGTCCGACCCCCTGCATAAGCAGGAAAGAGTGCTGGGCCTACATTACCCCAGCTAGATACACATCCAACCTTCTCTTGAATACCCCCAGGGTAGGGGAGAGCACCACCTCCCTTGGGAGCCCGTTCCAGACCTTGGCCACTCGAACTGTGAAGAAGTTCCTCCTAATATCTAATCTAAATCTGCTCTCCTCCAGCTTGTGGCCATTATTTCTTGTAACCCCCGGGGGCGCCTTGGTGAATAAATACTCACCAATTCCCTTCTGTGCCCCCCTGACGAACTTATAGGCAGCCACCAGGTCGCCTCTCAACCTTCTCTTGCGGAGGCTGAAAAGGTCCAGTTTCTCTAATCTCTCCTCATAGGGCTTGGCCTGCAGGCCCTTAACCATACGAGTGGCCCTTCTCTGGACCCTCTCCAGGTTATCCGCATCTTTCTTGAAGTGCGGCACCCAGAATTGCACGCAGTACTCCAGCTGCGGTCTGACCAGCGCCCGGTAGAGGGGAAGTATCACCTCCTTGGACCTATTTGTCATGCATCTGCTGATGCACGATAAAGTGCCATTGGCTTTTCTGATGGTTTCGTCACACTGCCGACTCATGTTCATCTTGGAGTCTACTAGGACTCCAAGATCCCTTTCCACTTCCGTGCCACCCAGCAGGTCATTTCCTAGGCTGTAGGTGTGCTGGACATTTTTCCTCCCTAGATGCAGCACTTTGCATTTCTCCTTGTTGAACTGCATTCTGTTGTTTTCTGCCCACTTGTCTAACCTGTCCAGGTCTGCTTGCAGCTGTTCCCTGCCCTCCGGCGTGTCCACTTCGCCCCATAGCTTAGTGTCATCTGCAAACTTGGACAGAGTACATTTCACCCCCTCGTCCAAGTCGCTGATGAAGACATTAAAGAGTATCGGTCCAAGCACCGAGCCCTGCGGGACCCCACTGCCCACACTCTTCCAGGTCGAAACCGACCCATCCACCACAACTCTCTGGGTGCGACCCTCCAGCCAATTCTCCACCCACCGGACTGTGCAGTCATCCAAGTCACAGCCCCTTAACTTGTTCACCAGTATGGGGTGGGATACCGTGTCAAAGGCCTTCCTGAAGTCCTTTTAAATTCCAGCATTACTTATGGAAATGACAGTTGACTTCAGAAAACTTTACCCTGCATCTTTTTTCCTCCTGAAGTGTAAAACAAAAACAATCAAACTGATATAATTTTACAAGTGTTAGCTGGTGCTGTTGTGCAAATTTTGAGACAGCATTCTATGAATCTGATGACAAGAATAATCACAAGAACATATCAGTAACAGAGATGATACTTACCCTTTCTTTAAAACTGACAGACCCTTGTCAGTCCTTGCTCACTACCCACCACAATTCAATAACTACAATTTTACAACTTGTTTCAATAATCTCATATTTTATAATGGAACCAAATTAAGGGAAATTGAATCATTAAAATTGGAGGGAATCACCTTTACAGGACATGTAAAAAGGTGCTTGCTTGCATCATCTCTGAAATCTGACAGCACTGTGTCTACAATAATGTACTTTGGTTTGGTATTTCTGCCAGTACAGCATATTGATTTAATATTTTTCCATAAAAGGAACTTTGTACAATTTTTTACTTTTGTGGAAACCCAGCTTTTTTCTTTTATTGAGGTCAATGGGCCAAATCTTCAGAAGGTGTAAACAGGCATAGTTCTTTGAAAGTTAAAAGACCTCTGTTCATTTACAGAAGGTTGTCAAACTCACTGCATCTCTGGGCTGGATCTGAACCACAGGGATCATCACTGGCCAGATGCGTGGTATCAATATCTGTAGCAGAGCTGGCAGCTGAAGCAAGGAGGGGCAGGTAGCAGCACCAGGGGAGCAACCAGCAACAGTGATGGGTCTGGCAATTGTGGGACAAACAGCTGCAGACCAAGTAGCTGCTTGCCACAGTGGAGGCAATACAAGTGGTGAGGTAGGCAGCCACAGAAGAAGTGGCTGCAGGGCTAGTGAGGCTGCATCAGCACAGCCCTTTCTTTTCCCCCCTGTCATTAGCATCCATGTCCAAATGGATCTAGCCTTTGGGTCATCTGTTTGACAGCACTAATTTACAGCATTCGAGGCAGAAGTCCACAAGGAGTTTTTCTTAAAGGCAAGCCACCAAGGTACCCTGCACATGGGCTGTGTAACTTCATACTAATGCTGGGGTCTGCAACTCCTTGCTCTAGCTCCTTTGTTGGAATAGCTTCAAGGACAATTAGAGGCTACAATGGAATCCTGCTGCCAGCCTTCAATCAGCAACAGATGTCCATGAGAACTCTGTCTCCCTGAAAGGAGTCTTCACATGGTGCCACACATATTCAGGACCATGTGATCCCTTCCTTGGACAGGATGCGTGAATATTGTCTTATTTCACTGCTGCCTATAGGCCAGTTTACCTCTTCCCCATCTATACGTCCCTTTTCCCTGTGAAAAGCTCTTCAGGCCTGTGAAGGTTCCATGGAGTGTCAGGAGTCCTAATTTCTACCTGTATATCACTAGACAATGTTGCTTTTCATTCTAGTTTTGTAATGACTACTTCTGTTAAACAGAACTTTCCAACAGATTCCTAAGGACAATTAGAATGCAAAACTTAAATTACAGTTTTCCTTTGCGGTGCCTTTCAGTGTTGAGCTTGCAGTATACTCAGATTTATACTGCTGTGGATTTCTAAGCTGGAAGTTCTCTGAGTACAGTTCTGATTTAAGCTTTGGGAAACAAATGCTGCCATTAAAATGAAATTTATAAAGAAAGAAATATTTGTTAATGCATTTGGTTATCCCTCACTGTCTAAATTGGTGAATGATGGATATGTAGCACAGGTAATTTAAATGAGAGCATAGACCTAGTTAAGCTATTGGGCCTGATTTCTATTGTCCTGCGTTTTATGTTATCAGCTACACCTCTGCCTCATGGGTGTAAAATGCTAGCATTCTTATTTGTAGTATTTTATGCTTTGCCTTCATTCTGCATAAGTATCAATGATGAACTGATAGGAAAACTAGCACTACACTCTCTTAGAACTCATGGAACTGCACTGAATTCACATGGATTGAAAAGCAGGCCAAATTTTAATCCAAAGCATTTTAGTTCATTCAAAACTAAAACTATTTACTACTTCATTATACCAGACTTATGCAAGTATAATGATCAGGGAGGATTTCCTCATCTATGGGTGCATCTACATGAGATGCTTTAATGCAGAGCAGACTAATTTGCTGCACAGTAAATCATCTCTGTTTATACATGTGTGGCAATTAGGGTGGACTAGACTAATTTACTGTGCTGCCAGATAGTCTTGTCAGATACAAGTGTTATCCAACAGCACAGTAAATTACTGCACTTAAATGCACATGTAGATGGTGAGGTCAGGATTAGCTAACTCTGGTTCAAATTGAACTAGAGTATATTCATTCACATTAATTGCATGTTTAGATGTGTCCTATTTATACAGAAGTCTTATGTGGGGCAAGATGTCCAATTTGCATTTCAGGCAAAAGTCAGTGATCTGCCCCCAACACCTTGCAAAAACCTCAACACAGAGTGAATGGTGCTACCTACAGAATCTCTGTGACCACTTCCGGGATATCCTGGGCTGGATGCCTCTTAGCGTTTCATCTTGACTGCATATACCTTATGAGAGCAGAGGATAATATGGCTAAGAGGTTCAAAATGACCTGGAAAGAACAAGGAATACAATTTGAAGTCAGAAGATATACCAGTAAAACTTCTACCAGGCAGTATAGACTATTAGCTAATAGTCTGTATTTATTTATATATTATTGTAAGCTTTAACAAATAAGCATGCACAGTGCACTAGGGGGAAATAATTACCATATTTATACAGAACCGTAGTGGGGAAACAACAGGACAATGTGTAAATACTCTAAGGCAAGATTTTGGCAGCCATCTAAGATATGGTCTTAGGGGGATTTATATCATTTTCCTGATAAAGCAAAGGTTATAAGGAAGGCAAAGAGAAATTAAGTACACTTTTGTCATTGCCGATCCTTTCTCACATCTTGTCCCATTCCTGTCTTGTATAATTCTAGGCTGGACTGAGAACACTCTCTCACCTCAAAGGGAGTAAACAGAAAAATTTACTCTGCTCTTACATTATATTCAAAAGTGCTGACAAAGCAATCTGGAGATTATTGAATAAATATGGTCATATACATTCTGACCCTGCCATTTGTGGGTGGGCCAGTTCACAAGACGATTGCATATAATGCTGCATTAGAACTGTCCAGTGAATTGATACATCTACCTCACAGTCGAAGGAGTGCAGAGCAGAAAAACATCTGTGCTCTGCATGTTTAGCAATTTGTTTCATACCATTCCAGCTGCACAATACAGACCCAGCTCTGGATTTTGAATGGGCCAGTTCAGCAGGTGCTTAGAGCTGGAGGTTTGGTTCCACCTATTTCTACTTACCATTAACTCAGACCACCGTGATTTAATATAACAAACAAACAGATTTTGCCATAAAGAGGCCAATGTGCTTAGACAATGTGATGGACTTGAATAGAACAGCTTTGAAAGAGTTCAAGAGATACTGAACCTGGCTCTGTTTTGGGCTACCCCTGATAAAGGTATAATAACCAGGTTCTGCACACTGGGGGCATGTCCCCATAAGTGTAGACATATGGTTTGTGGCACCTGAAAGCCATTTGAGATGCCACAAACTGCACACAACGCATGTGCACCCATGTGCCGTGCTGCTAATTTGCAGTGCACAGGTTTTTTTTTAAAACCAGGAGATTCCAGTGTAAAAAAAAAAGCCATCCCCCCCATGCTCTGTCTGGCCAGCCAAACTCTGAGCAGGTGACTCAGCACCTCTGCTGCCCCAGGAGGTCCCCAGCACCTCCAGTAGGGCTGCTCAGGCCAGCACAGCTGCTGGCCCCAGCCTCCCTTCCCCCACCTGGGTCCCTATTCAAGAAAGGAGATAGATTGGATTGCAGCAATTACCATGTCATTGCAATGTTTTTAATTGCAGAACTCAGTTTGGCCGCTTCAGTCAACTCTGGACTCAGTGCTGTGCATAGTTAAATTAGCTAGAGCTGGACATCTCTCCAGTCAGTATGCAAGGTTTTAGATCGCAACTAAATTTCACCCCCCATGATTTTTTAAGGAAGCCTACATGCCTAAATCTAGCTTTTAAAGTCCATTCTGGGGGCCAGCACCTATCAGTTAGGCTCTGTAGTACCTATCTTGTAGGCACCTGAGTATTCTCTACTGGCTCTAGCTCTGTGTAACTGGGATAAGTGTGGGAAAAGATACCCAAAGCCAAGCAGAAGTGGAACGAATAAAAAAGTTTATAAAAGAGCATGTGTATTCATAATATCTAAATAGCTTTGGATGATCCTTTTGCAGTGGAAAATCTAGACATTTTAAGAAGTTCCTTCTCAGAATTTGGCTGTATTTTTTAAATAAAACAACTCTCAAAATATTCTTACATTTTCCTATTGCTACTTATATATAAAAAGCAAAATAACAATAATAACAGTATAATTACTGTGAATATATTTTCAAAGGGCAGCATGGGCTATTTACAGTTTTTCTTTGAGCAAAACACACCATACTAAGGTGGTAATACTTGCAGGGTGGGATGGAAGGCAATTTGAATCCTTCTGCTTTGTGGAATGTTAATAACATGTTTTTATTAATGGCATTTAGAACATTACCTTCTATATATATACATCATTTTTGTTCCCCACAACTATTTATTATCTTTAAGACATCTTTTCCCACCCTTTTTTCAGATAAAAAAATGTTATCCTAATTTTTTGCTGTGGGAATGGTTATGTTTCCAGAAACAGTAGTATATCATTGTCTGATTAATATGAATAGGCAAAAGTGGGAAAGAGCCTGTGAGAAAAAGTAAGGGGAACAGACAGAGGGTGAATCTTTTTAAGTGTCTTTAAGTGTATTTCTGCCCTAAAGGCAAAATAATATTGTGCTTAGTCAAGTTGACCTTATTTCAGGACAAAGTTGCTGTTGTGGGACAAAAGGTATGTGCTCTTCAAACAGGAAAGGAACAATTAAAAGAGCCTCCACTTTGGTCCCCAGAGCGGTGGGGCTTGCAACCGCCTTCCTGCCTGAGGAGGCAGAACCCGTGTAGCCAATCGCCACTGGCCCTCTCGACGGTGCACGCGTGGTTACCCAAAAGTATTACGGACAGACAGACACACAGACAGACAGACTAAGCCCTTTATATATATATATATAAAATTAAATGATATAGCCAACTGGAAAATAATGGTTGAACAATCAGCTTCTCTGCTACCCAGCAGGATATTAGTGGTTAGTGGAGCTGATTGAAATTTGCATTTGAGAATTTTTTTAGTTAACAATGATAAAATTTAAAAAAAACAGGATTTTTGTGACATTTTCTTTTTTCTTTTTTACAAAATCTCATTTTTATCAATGTAAATTTTAAAATGCTGTTTTTGTTTTTCCTTATCCTTTCTTCTCCCTTTTGTTCTTTTTTTCTGTGTTTGTGTGTGGTAAAATTAATAAATGAATAAAAGGAAGAGTAAGGGGGGAAGCCCCACAAGCCAAAAAAATGGTTTTAAATATTTTGTAAACTGAAATCTTGATTAAAAAAAAGGTTTCTTTTTTAAAGAATCCCATAAGAATCAGTATCCCAGTCTTATGCCAATTGTAATCAAACTGGAAAATATAGAACCACAAAATTATAGAACAGTAGGGATGGCTGGGACCTCAGAAGGTCATCTAGTTAAGGTAGGATCGTCCCTGGTTAACCCATCCAGGAGAACTTTTTGTCCAACCTGCTCTTAAAATTATCCAAAGATAGAGATTCTAGAACCATTCTGGGTAGCCGGTTCCAGTGCTTAGTCATTCTCATATGCATGCTGATCTAGGGTTTTGATGAGGGGGGGTACACATGGTGTGGCACATACAGCACATACTTTTCTCCAGTTGAAGTGAAATTAGAAGCTTTACTAATATGCCAGAGGGGTAACATTATATTATTCAATTTCAGGTCAAAGCACAGACAAATATAAGTATTGGAATGTATAGTAGGGCATCTTTACACATGCTCCAGGGTTGGCGAGGGGGGTGCTTTAATTAGATCAGATCTTGGGAGCCCCTCTAATTAAAGTACCCATAGCATCTCATGTACTCAGCATCCCTTGCTTCAAAATGGTGGTAGGTTGCTTTAACTAAAGCATGTTCGATGAGCTTAGTTAAAGTGCCCTCACTGCCATTTTGAAATGGGGACAATGAAGTTCAATTAATTAGCACATGTCAGAGCAGGCATTGGGCACATGTATAGGTGCTCTAATATGATAGATTATGTATAAATTTAAAAAAAAAACAAGGCAAAAATAGTCAAAATAGTCAAAAAATATTGTCATTAGTTCTGTAGCCATTCTATTTCAAATGTGAGTCTCTTATTCAGATTCATAAAACACAAATTATCCTTGTTGAGCATCTTGACAGTGCCTTCAATATTTCACTGTCAGTCATTGCTAAATCTGAATTAATTTTTCCACACCTGAGTTAAGGTTTTTAGCTAGGGCTCAAAGCATTATGCAGAGTTGTGAAATAGAAAAGAGCCATTACCAGGAATGGCAAACAGATAGCAAAACTGCAGAAGAAAGGATAGTTTGATTGAACATCAAGATCATTACAAAAGATTGAGGGTCACAAAATGGAGAAAGTTTGGCAGGAATCAGGGAGACAATAATGAGCCATGAAGTCATTTGACTCTCAGCACTATCTGAAAAGAAAGGCTGCTGCCCCTCCCAGGCACTTGTTTTTAAAGTTTAGGTGGAACAGAAATCTGATGGGGTTCCAACTGTATCACAGCACCACACTCTGGATCCACCTCTGCCCTTATAGGGCATTTATACACATAATTTTTTTCCAGCAATGTGCCCACCACTTTGGAGCAGACTTGGTTAATCAAGTCTGCTCTGCACATGACCTGAGGTGAACTGCACTGTACTGTGTGCAGTTGTATAAGTGGTGAAATGCATGTCAGCATGCAGAAAATGGTGGCGATGCACTTTTGAACTAAAGTATCTCCAAGGTGTTTTAGTTCAAAAGCATGCTGCCACCATTTTCGCAGCACTATGTGCTTTTCACCGCTTATACAACTGCATGCATCACAGCACTGGGTGCTTTTCAAAGCGCCCAGCACTGAAATGCATGCAGTTGTAAAAATGCCCTTAGTGAGATAGTTCTTCATAATACTCAACCTAAATTACTCTTGCTGCAATTTAAGACCATTGCTCCTTGTCCTGTCCCCTGTAGCCACAGAGAATAGTCTATCTCCATCCTCCATATAACCATGCTTCAGGTACTTGAAGAGTGTTGTAAAACCCTCTATCAGTCTTCTCTTCTCCAAACTAAGTACTCCTAGTTTTTTCAGCCTTTCAGTGTAAATCTTATTTCCCAGAACTAATTCCCCAGTCAGTATTTGTGCATGAGCATGTTCTGAGAAATTGTTTTAAGTCAGTGCAATGTTTGCTCTGTGGGTCATCAGCTGGGGATGAGATTGGAAATAGGAACCAATCCAAACAACACCACTTGATTTGTACTCTTTTCCCACCCTGTTTAAGGCTCAAATGAAGGGTGTATGTTTACACTGAAAGGGAGATGTAGAACTTCCATAATCAGCTGAAACTTTTCATTTAAAAGGACACTGACAGTTAGTTTATGTCCTTAAGTTATCTTCCTCAAGGGATAAGAATTCACTTGCCGCCTGACCAGAAATGGCAAAACAAAAAAGCGTTTACAGGCTTAAAGTCAATCAAGGTTTTATGTAAAGGCAGCTGCAGGAGAGAGAAAGAAGCAGCAGGAGAATTTGCCATCTGTCTTGAACCCTGATTTGAGTCAATCGCTGAGGGCATGTTGCTGCCTGAACTAATGGTTTTTCCTCTAAAGGGAAACGTTAAAGGGGACATTAATGTCAGCATGAAAAAACACTGTCAGAGGCAGGGGCAGCTGTATATAAAATGATTTGTTTCTGGCAAATTAGGAATGTATTAGTTAATATGGAAAATAAATAAATGAGACAGTTTGCATATATATTTCAGTAAAAATGATAAAAGCTGGGTAACTGTTTAATTATTCAGTCAAACTCAGGTTTTCTGCAGCAGGCCAAGCCCACCTCCATTTTAAAGAAGATGTAACAGACCAGTGGTGCTCAACCTTTTTCCTCAGCAAGTCCAATGGGTGCATGCAGTGGCTCCTATCTGGCCACACAGAGGGTATAGGGGGCATGACCTGGCCCCAATCCAGCCCATGGAAGGAAGGGGAAATCACACTGCACAAACCCAGCCTTGCAGGAGGGATGGGATGTGGCCCAGCCCCAGCCCCAGCCCTCCATGTGGTACTTGGAGTTTGGGGATTTCACGGTGAGGAAGGTGGCCATATTAATGGCCACTGCTCCTCTGCTACTAAATGTAGAGCCCTATGATCCAGATGCAATCAGTGACTCTGCAGACCATGTTTGGCCCAAAGGCCAGAAGGTGAACACCCCTGTAATAGATGACTTTGTAAATTCCACTTTCTGTTCTATGGTTACAAATTTAGAGGTCCTCAATCGAATTACTCTAAATAGTCATTTGTATAGACTTGGCCTTTAAGCTTTATGTGAATTGGGACTAACAATCTTGCTGAGCTCCATCTTCATCTATTGCAATCAAAATCATGTGAGATATCTCAGCACCAACATATCTACTCTCTCATTTTCAAAAATAGACATCTTTATATGTTTGAGGTAACTCACAAAGACAAGAGACTTCTCTCAGAGCTATTGTTTGAGGGTGTCTGCAGATTCAAGGATAAAATACAATAGTCCTTCACACTCCCTAAGACAAGGGCAGGCAATTATTTCAGTAGGAGGGCCATTTAATGAGTTTTGGTGAGCTATCAAGAGCCAAAAGGGTAGCTTCACCCCTTGACAGGGGCCCCATCCCTTGGTTGCCATCTTGGAACTGGAAGTCCTGCCCCTAACCACTGACCTTTGCCACCCCTTCCTTTACCTCCCTCCAAAGTACTCTTTTTGGGAGGGGAGGGTTGCCATCTTGGAACTAGAAAAAAAACCAAATCATATATTAAAAGTCAAACACCTACTATAACATATTTTAATTTTATTACAAAAAATATTTTTGTCATGACTTGTGTTTGCATACTGTATATAGAGGTGATGGAAGATGGTGTCACCGTGGATGTAGTCTTTCTAGACTTTAAGGCCTTTGACACTGTCTCTCACCCCAGTCACATTAATAAATTAAGCGACACTGGCATTGATGCCTGCACAGTTGGATGGGTGAAAAACTGGCTGATGGGGCGCACCCAGAGAGTAGTGGTGGACAGGTGATACTCAACCTGGCAAGATGTGAGCAGTGTGGCCCCCAGGGGTCAGTCCTCAGGCCCTCACTGTTTAACATCTTCATCAGCGACTTGGATGAGGGGGTTGAAAGCACATTGTCCAAGTTTGCTGATGACACTAAGATGTGGGGTGAGGTGGGCACACTTGAAGGAAGAGAGAGGCTGCAACTACATTTAGACAGACTACAAAAGTGGGCAGCTGAGAATAAGATGGGGTTCAATGTAGACAAATGCAGGCTGCTGCACCTTGGGAGAAGGAATCCACACCATACATACAAGCTGGGGAGTACCCTCCTGGAAAGCACAGAGGCAGAAAGGGATCTTGGAGTCATTATTGAGTACGGCCTGGTGGAGGGAGGGGGATGTTGCATCTTTGGGGTTCTGCCACCCTGGCACCAAGTGACCCTCCTGTGGTCTGACTTGCCTGCCAACTCTTTCCCAGCTCCATCTCACCTCCACTCTTTCACCTGCCACAACTTTACATATATAGTTACATAGTTAGTAGGGTCGGAAGGTACCTGAGCAGATCAAGTCTGACCCCCTGCCATGATAGGAAAGAGGTGATTGTCATGCCTTGTCTTAAAGACCCTCAGGGTAGGAGCCAGCACCACTTCACTTGGAAGTTGGTTCCAGATCCTAGCCGCCCTGACCATGAAGTTGTGCCTCCTGTTATCTAGCCTAAATCTACCCTCTGTCAGCTTGTGACTGTTATTTCTAGTCACTCTTGGTAGTGCTCGGGGGAACAGGGACTCCCCCAATGCCTGCTGGTCCCCTCTGACTAGTTTGTAACAGACTACTAGATCCCCCCTCAGCCTTCTCTTATGGAGGCTGAACATGCTCAGGTCCCGTAGCCTCTCCTCGTAGGGCCTGCCCTGCTGCCCCCTGATCATGTGAGTGGCCCTCCTCTGGACCCTCTCCACGTTGTCCACATCCCTCTTGAAGTGCAGCGCCCAGAACTGGATGCAGTACTCCAGCTGCGGCCTGACCAGTGCTGCATAGAGGGGGAGTACCACCTCCTTGGACCTGCTTGAGATGCATCTGTGGATGCATGACAAGATGCTGTTGGCCCTCCTGACTGCATCCCCACACTGCTGACCCATGTTCATCTTGGCATCAATGATGACTCCAAGATCCTTTTCTGCCTCTGCACTGATGAGAAGGGAGTTCTTCAACCTGTAGGTATGCTGCTGGTTCTTCCTCCCCAGGTACATCACTTTGCACTTGTCAGTGTTGAATACCGTCCTATTCTCATCTGCCCATCCTGTAACTTAAGTCCAATTGTAGCCTATTCCTTCCTTCTAACTTGCCCACATCCCCCCACATCTTACTGTCATCAGCAAATTTGAACACAGTGCTTTTTACCCCCTTGTCCAAGTCACTGATGAAGATGTTGAACAGTGCAGGCCCGAGGACTGAGCCCTGTGGAACCCCACTGCCCGCATCCCTCCAGGTCGAAAATGACCCATCCACGACCACTCTCTGGGTGTGGCCCTCCAGCCAGTTGGCGACCCATCTGTCTGTGTAGGTGTTGTCACCACAGTCCCCCAGTTTCTTAATGAGAATGGGGTGAGAGTCAGTGTCAAAGGCCTTCTGAAAGTCCAGAAAGACTATGTCCACTGCTACCCCTGCATCTAAGGATTTGGTGACCTGGTTGTAGAAGGCCACCAGGTTGGTCTGACAGGACCTGCCTCTAATGAACTTTGATGTTATCTTGGTTTGTTGGGGAGGCAGTCACTGAGGCTGGGGGTTGCCTTGCTAGTCCCCTCACCGGTCAGTACTGTCATCCCAGCCAGGTCCACCCCACCTGGTGCTTCCCTTTAAAGGAGTGAACATATCAGACCTTCAGTTGTCACAGCCTTGGCTGCATTTTTTGTTGGCCTCACCCTCAGCCTTGATCCACTGATTAAGACCTCTGCTCCTGGGAATTAGTCTTGACTTAGGAGCAGCCCCTTCTGGGACTTCAGTTTCATCCCACTGGGCTCAGCCACTCTGGCTTGGGGCTAGCTTCTGGCACTTATAGTGGGGAGTGCCATTCAGGTACACCCACCTCTGACCACTTCAGCCCTTTGGTCCCAAGTTCCAAACGGAACATAAACACAAGCAAGCTGCTTCAAAAATCAAAGTCTTCTTCACTCAGGGTTAATGTTGCCCTCAGGCCATACCTCCCTTTGAGCCATTTCACCCCAGCTCCCCTAGGTGGCTTGGGTGCATGCCTGTCTGTCTCCAGCAGCCTTTCTCTCCTGGAAGCTCCTTTTCCAGTGTCCACTGGCTCCTTGGATTTGTTTGAGGGCCAGTGGGCATTGTCCAGAGTTCTCTGCTTTGTGTCCCCTCCTTGGTGCACTCATTTTGAATCTTTGATCTTTATTCCCATTCGTATTTTGTCTTTTATTTGTTTAAGGGAATCAGAGATATGCTCTTAGTGGCCCCCTCATCAAGGAGGGACCACGTTCTGGAATGGCATATCAAAAAAACCTTCCAAGGGAAAAAGTAGTTGCTCCCTTAAAAGTGCCTTTCTTCACCGCTCCCTCCTCCCAAGCACCCCAGGAAGCATGACCAGCACCCCTTGCACTCCAATCCCATATTCCAGTTTATTAAAACATAAGACCTTCTTTAATTTACTTCCTCTTTTATTATTTTTAAATTCTTTTTTTAAACTTATTTTTATTTTATCCTTCAGAGGTTGACTTCCTTTATTTTGCCACTTTTCCCACACCCCCATTTCCTGTGCACCTCCCATTTCATTACATACCTAAATCCCATTAATACTCTTCATACCAGCTTCATGTTCCGCCCTCCCACCACCCAACCCATCTCTCACACCCCACCACCTACAGCAGGGATAGAAGCCTGTCTGTGCTCACTAGCCCAGTAGTGGCACTTCACAGCTGTAACACCTGGTCAAGCCTCTCCTCGCCAGCCTGCTAGTGGTAAGTCACAGCTGTGCAGGTGGGAGACAATCAGAGATTTTTAGCCTTAACGTGCGAGTGCTCCAAACTTGAGCTAGCACTAACACCAATCAACATCTGAGCAATTCAAATTGCAACATATAACAAGGTCTGTTATATGGTGGCCAAGTTGTAGCATGAGCGTCACAAGTGGCATGGGGAGCCTCCTAGCATGGCATATGGCAGATAAGGAAAGGGGAGATAGGGCAGGAAGCAGAAAGCAGATAGGGCAGGAAGCAGAAAGCAAAGCAGCAAACTGAGCAGGTAACACAAGACTGAAAGCAGAAAGTAGAGCAGCAGGTATTGCGGCAGAATGTGATCAGAATGGCAACTGTGGATAGTGTAGGGCTAACTTGTAGCACATCTGCTAAAAGGTTGGTCCCCACTGGTCTATAAGATACACTTCTACCTTGCCTTTTGCCTGAGATCAGACTAACATGACTACCTTACCAAAAAATTAAGGGAAGAGTCAGCTTACCGGAGAATTTATATTATTACCAATTAAAGGGCTATTTGAAAAACTAGAATCAAAATATTTATTATACTGAAGGCTAAAAATTCAGTGTCTGAAAGATGCAAAACCTTTATTTGCTAAACTAGCTTAGCCTATCTGAAAATATGGTTAAGATTAGCAGGGGTAATAATGAGATATTTCCATTCAGCGGGTCTCTGAAATTTAGCTTCTTGGCACAATCCTGGCTAAAAGATTGGAATTAATAGTATGTGATAATAATTATAAAGCACTACATCTAGAGATTCAGACTCATCCAAATAAACATGGGATGGTGTAATTTATGTTTCACTGAGGTCTTTAATCTTCCTCACTTCTCAGGGTAGATTCAGGACCCATAGTATTACTTGCTGTTACCAACTTCTTCTGGATTTTCAGTGTGGTAGATAGCTTTATTTTTGCCCAGAAATCTGACAGGTATAGCTGTGGAGAAGCACCGAATGCATATGTTATCCCCAACTCCTGTCTCTCTTCCCTGTTGTCCTAGCTAGGCCTTCTTCATGGCCAATGCCTGCCATTTTTCAGGTTCACATGGCCTCTCATGGACTCCTTGCTAGTTGGGAGGTGGTGGCTGATTTTTTTGCCCTGTTTCCATTCCGCACTGGTTTCCTTCCTGAAACTGCAGCACTGTGTGTGGGCTTCACCCTGTGAAATACGAGCTGAATCTCACCCTCGGGCCCTAGTTTTGAAAATATTTATGCATTTGTGTAATTTTATACAAAGTGAGCGATCCCATGCAAGTCAGTGGATAAACTCGTAGTGTAGGAAGTTAAGTGTGTGTGTAAATGTTTATAGGACCAGTGCTTTGATTTGTAAAGTGGTTTGGGATCCACTGTTATCAATATTATGATAATTTTTATTATCATAATCATTAATTACTATATAAGGAAAAGTTTCTTTACACTCAAGCAAAGGTAATATAACAGTGGCACCATCTGCAAAATAGTGTCATTGCCTCAATGATTGTAGTGAAAAGCAGAGTACAGTTGTCCATAATTGCTTTTAAATGTACACATTTCATCAGTCTCTGATTCCAGTTGTCTCCAAAGCACAAGCAGTGGGGAAAAACATGTTTTGGTGGGGTGGAGCCCCATCTGACCCCTGCCCCTCCCTCCTGCAGGGCCGCTGCAGGGCTGATGTGCACTGGTGCTGTATGCAGCAGTGGAGGAACAGTGGAGCGCCAGGCGCTGTGGGATGGCAGTACCATGGTGCTGCTGCTGTTGCTGGCCACTGTGAAAAGTTTGCAAGGGCAAGCCCTGTTAGCTCTGGCCTTCCTCTGCCTACGCTTCAAAGGAAACGTAATCATAATCCATCTGCTACAATTTGAATTAAACCTGCACTGCATTTCAGCAGACTGGAGAAAAGCAGTTAGTTCTCTTGCATATTTGTACAAACACACAGTAAAACACTTGAGTTGGCAGATATGTGCGCTTTGACTCCCATAAATCTCCTAACGTGGCTTCTTTCAGAGGTGCTCCTTCAAAGCTCCATTTGGCCTCTTGCCTGAGACCATTAGGTCACACTTGGTCATTCTAGTGTTGTGATGTTGTGATGGAAAACTTTTTATACACATCTGGGACTGTTTAGATTTCCTTGTGTATGATCAGTTTAACTCAACTTACTTTTAAATTGTGTCCCATAAAATTTTATGTAAAGAACCAAATTAGGTTTTATATGGGCTTTTGAATTGGCAGTGGTTCACAACAAGAAAGAGAGGTACAGGCTCAGACTCTGACCTTATTTTTAGCTCTCTGTACCCAAAATAAATCAGTGGCATTACTCCAGGTAGCAGCTAGGGCATCTCTATGGCTGGCCCTCACCTGGGTGCTGAAGCATGCTGCCTGCCCATGCAAAGCAGGCAGCTGGATCCAGGCTCCAGTGCTGGTAAGTAGGGGGTCGGGGGGCTGGAGAAGCCGGGAGGGAACCATGGGGAGACCCCTGCTGGTCCTGCCCACTCCCCAGGCCCTCCTGGATTGCCGCCCTGCCTGGCCCCGGCCCCTGCCTGCCGCCCGAGACCCCCGATCACTGCCCCCCACCCAGCCCCACCTCCCCGCCTGCCCCCCTGGAGGCTGGGATGGGGGTGCATGCAGGGTGTGGGGCTGGGTGAGGCAGCCATTGGGGGGTCTGAGGGAGTGGGTGGGGCCGGGGCTGGGTGGGGTAGCAATTTGGGGGGCTGGGAGAGCAAGGCGGGGATGGGTATGTGAGCCCTGCAAGGGGGTGGTAGCCCCTGTGGGGGCTATTTGGCCCCTGTTGTGGGGGGCTATAACCCTTGTGGGTGGGCTGTCGCCCCTGTGGAGGAAAGCAAAAGATACAGGTATTTAGAATTCATTTTATTATGATGACAGAGACACTGGTATGCTTCCAAATTGCTTTAACACTGTAGATATATCAATAACACATTGCCCAACTGATCACTGTCTATTTCTCTCTCTCACTCTTTTTCTCTCTCTCTCTATATATAGTGGTCTTTTGTTTTAGTTGTGGAGGAACATGGATTTGGGGGTATTTTAGAGAGTGACTTTGGGATTTTTTTTATCAGGGATTTTTCAGTTTTCCAATAGGGACCACCAGAATTCCTGTTGGGGAGGCCAGTGGTAGGACCCTGCCTGTTCAGTGCTGGCACCTTGGACTCAGCTGGAGGTGGCTGACCTCCTGGCCAGTTGTGGCCAGAAGAATATGCTTTGACAGTTCAAACCAGGCCATCACACTGGGAAATCTTCAGGGGGATAACTGCCCAGATGGCCAGGCAGGGGGCACACATGGCAGTAGTGCCACACAAAAGGTACAGCCTTTTACAGCCACAGTCCACTGGCAACTGGCCCAGAGGGACAGATGCCTCTTCTGGCTGTGCAGTCCCCATCTGGGTCTGGCAGGTCACAGGCAGGCAGGAGCCCCCACTGCCAGATTGCTGCAGTGGGTAAAGGGTACAGGGAACTCTCGGGGCTGCTTCAGCAGTCCAGCCAGCACAAAGTGTAGTGTCCCCAGGTACCAAGTAGCTGGGCCCCAGAAGGTCCTGAGAGCATGTAGCTCTGAGCTACTTGACAGGGCAGCTTTCTGTACTGCTGGGGACAGTACAGATGCTGGCCCTGGGTTCTAGCTCCCCCTGGCTGTAGAGCTGGGAGGAGCCAGGCCGGGTTATTTTGCCACAAGTAGCACAATTTGCCCCACACAAAAGTGCATGTCTGGGCATGTGCGCTGAGGCAAAAAGCCCCGGCTCAAATTTGTATCGCTTCTATTTGAGCTGCTGCAAGCACACATGCCTGCATGTGTGGATGTGCCCTAAGAGTCTACTTTTGGTTTATTTTGCTTGTTTCCCCCACAGTTGTATATAAACATGTGAATTAATGGGTTTTTTCTTTGAGAGGAGCTAAAAAGTGTGGTTTTACAATTGCATTGTGGCCAGAAAGGAAAATACATGCACTTTATTATCCCCTCATGGATTCAGTAGACATGAAATATAATTTCATGCTATATTACATACTTTTAAAATAGATTCACTCATACTAATTTTGTTTAGCAAATCCATATTTACTTTAAGTCATAGGCACCAACTTTGTGCGTGGTCTGGGGCTCAAGCACACAAAAAAATTAGTTAAAAAAAGAACAAAAGGACTTTACTGGAAGCAGCAGTACGTTACTTCAACCCAGTTCTACAGCATCTATAAAGATTGGATGCTTCAGCAGGGTTTTTTGGCACTTCTAGCTAAATCTGATTCAATTAGCTATTAGATGAAAGTGCCCAAAAAGCCCCACTAAAGTACCCAACCTTTACAGATGCTGAAGAGCCAGGTTGAAGTAACATGCTATCTCTTATGGAC
Organism: Crocodylus siamensis; assembly: GCF_052110815.1. Taxonomy (NCBI): domain Eukaryota; kingdom Metazoa; phylum Chordata; order Crocodylia; family Crocodylidae; genus Crocodylus; species Crocodylus siamensis. The sequence continues at coordinate 123,702,151 of NC_143398.1, read as the reverse complement.
ATGTGCAGGGCTTGCATGGAACACACCGAGTTAAAATTAAAACACCAGTTTGTTTTGTTTTTATGCCTGCAAGTACCCACTACCAAAAATGAAGTCCGTGCCTATTCTTTAACTGATCCAATTCAACCTACTCCTCACAACTGCACTTGAATCCATGATAATACTTATGAGGGTACAGTCCAAAAAAAAGGGCACTGTCCTACTTTTAAAAAATTACTTTGTTTTGTTTTGTGCTCTACTGTTAAGCATATCAGATGCGTTGGCCTCATTGAACATTGATACAAAACAATCAGGTTTGCTTCCTTAAGCAAACAATGAGGTTTGCTTCTGAAAAGAAGGTGAAATATTTTAATATAAAAGGCTTTGTAGCTGTGTACAGGTTGCTAAAGTAAATCTGACTGGCTAAATGTAGTAATTTTGGTAATTTCATAGATTTCATAGACATTAGGGCTGGAAGTGACCTCGGAAGATCATCGACTCCACTCCCCTGCCCCAAGGGCGGGAAGTCAGCTGGGGTCATAGGATCCAAATTTCTCTTGAAGGCATACAAAGTAGGTGCTTGAACCACCTCCAATGGCAGCCTATTTCAAACCTTGGGGGCTTGGACAGAAAAGAAATTCTTCCTTATGTCCAGCCTGAAACGGTCTTGCAGGAGTTTATAACCATTCGACCTTGTGATCCCTCGCGGCGCTCTGGTGAACAAACGTTCCCCCAGATCCTGGTAAACTTATAGGTGGCCATCAGATCGCCCCTGAGCCTGCGTTTTTCCAGGCTAAAGAGTCCCATGGCTCTCAGTCTCTCATCATAAGGTCTGTTTTCCTGACCTCTGATCATGCACATGGCTCTTCTCTGGACTCTCTCAAGCTTCTCCACATCCTTTTTGAATTGTGGAGCCCAAAACTGGATGCAGTAACAATTCTTATTGTCAAGAAAAACTCTATTTACAAACTTCACTAAATGATTATGAGCCATCAGTATAGAATTTCTACGCAGTTTACTATGTTTGAATGCACCTCTGCATAGTAGTTCTATACTACCAGCAAGGAGACATGCATCCAGACCCAAATCTTTGGTTAAACCATTTCAGGACTTTGGGAATGTTCTGAACTTAATTCAAACCTTGGCATTTTTCTACAAAGGAAACCATGGGCGACTGGTGCCTTCTGAGTCTGGGAAGGCACCTGCAGGCACCGCTATCAGTGTCAGTGCCAGAGTCAGAGCTGGCAAGGGTGGTGGCAGCCCTGTCAGGGGGGACACTCACCACCCCCATACCTCCACTACGTGTTGCCTATGAAGGAAACAGACCATTTCTACACCCAGGTTTAGGAGCTGACACAGTCTTCATGACAGGCTTAGTAAAAACACTGAAACTCTACTGTATGTCTTGGGCCCATTACTACTTGGAAGGCAGGTATTGTAGCAGTTATCCAAATACGCTACTAAGAGGTCAAGTATAGAGTAGGTAGGGGTCTACCCAACTTGAGGAGGCAGATGTATGATTTTGCGGGCAGATCGTAGGTGTGTCTGCCATTTTTTAGAAATTATCTGGCCAGGCGTCCACCCTTCCCCCACCACTGGTGACATGTAGGGGGTGCATGTGCACCCGCATGCACCCCCTGACCTGAGATTGGTGGTGCACCCTCTGAGATTGGCCTCCGCTGGTGGCAGTGCTTGCAGACAGTTGCTGCTTGCCAATCCCTCTCCCTCACTGCCAACACTGCCAGTGGTGTCTGTGAGTGGTCATCGATCGCCACTGGCCACTGCCAATGCTGCCAGTGGCATCAGTGGGTGGACACCGATTGCTGTTCAGCCCTCGCCACTTCCCTCTTGCCACCATCAGCCGCAGTCACCTGTGGGAGCTCCCTGCTCGCTTCCGCCATGCTTTATTTTTCAGTAAGGTATTTTTTGTTTTTGGTTTGTTTTTTTTCAGATTTTGCAGACATTGCTTGCTTTCATGAGCAATGTTAAGTTTTTAGTTTTCCATGAAATCCATGAAATTGCAATTTTGGTATGTCCCCAGGGATAGGCTCTCTTTAATTTCTTTTCAGAAAAAAAAAATCTGCTTGCTATCCCCTTGGCTTGAGAAATGTAGTACAGGGGTTGGCAAAATATGGCCCGCTGACAGCCTATGGAGGTGTTTTGTCCAGCCCTTGGTGGGTCCCCTGGTCCCGCCTGGTCGAGGCATTTTCTAGGCATGGCACATCCTGTTGCCACCTGGGCATATAGCAGGGATGGGGCAGCTCCACGGCTGGACTGCCTTTCTAGGTAGACCAAGCGGCAGCAGCTTCTTCCATCTGCTACTACCACTGGGCCCAGCTGCGGAGAACTGGTGGGGACCTGTGTGTGCAGCCCCAACCTGGCCTGCCTCACACCTGCTCTGGAGTTGCTGGCTCACACTAACTCATGGCAGCAGCAGTGCTGACTGGGCAGAGACTGTTGTTCACCATGGGGGAAAAGTGGCCCCTTCTCTTTGCTGCTTCCTAATGGTCCCTGCTACAGGCACCTGGAGCCCAGGCTGGGCTGCCCTGAGGCTCCTCTGTACTGCCATGGCTGCTCCATGGGGCAGCCTGGAGGTGGCAGTGACACATCAGCACTCCCAGAGTTGGTGGTTACACAGTGCCGGGTCGGAGCTGTGTCGCAGGTTCATGCTGATCTGCTCTGGAGGGGGTGAGTCTGGAGTGGGTGCAGGGTGGGGCAGGGGCTGCACACTATTGCTGGTGGCAGGGAGGTGCTACAGAGCACATGGGCTACAGGCTACTGTGGGGCAGGGGTGGGTGCTGATGGGTGCAGGGGGTCCCATGCATACCCCACCATACCCACAAATCCTCCCCTACAAACCCCACAACCATACCCTCCCCCACACACAATTACATACCCCACAAACACTGGAACCACTCTCACTCTCCACAAACCCCACACCCCCCTCATTTCGAGCTATTATGCAATCACCTCTATATACACACTGCAGAAACGCACACAAATCTGAACAAAAATATTTTTAAAAATAAAATTAAGATGTTATTGTGGATGTTTGATTTTAAGTATACAATTCGTGTTTTTTTCGTTTCAAGATGGGAACCCCTCTTCCCAAATGGAGTACTTCCAGGATGAGGGGAGGGACTTATGGTAGCAAAGGTCAGGGGTTAGGGGGTGGGACTTCCACCACCAAGACAGTGACCAGAGGCAAGGCTTCTGTCAAGGGGCAGGCTACCCTTGCAGCCCTTGACAGCTTGCCAAAACTCATTAAGCAGCCCTCCAGCCAAAATAATTGCACACCTGTGAAGTAGTACCTACCACATTGTTTCAAAAAACAATGTTTCATGCACACAGTAGGGAATAGACCTAGGAACTAATATGGATCAGCACCACCATCAAAGTGCCATTTACTTAGTCTTAGAAAATTAACTGCAAAAAACTAAAAAAAATCAGTTTTTTAATTTTTTCCCCAAGGATACTCAACTATAGCCCAATCAAATTATTCTGATAAAAAGGAAATTTGTTTGCTATGGGATCATCATGCAATTGAGTGAGTACTCTCTGTATCTGATAAAATTGATAACAAATTCCATTTTTGCCTGTTTCTCACATTTGGCGTGCGTGATGCTTTTGAATACAGTTACACCAGATGACAAAGCTAACCTCTCTAACAACTCCTTTGCCTCCATTTTTCTGAGCAGGGACTGAGGCATCCCTCCCCCCGGGATCCCCTATAGACCCAGGGGAGGCGCAGCCAGGCCCAGGGTCAGTGAGGACCTAGTTAGGGAACTTCTGGTGGGACTGGATGTGTTCAAATCAGCAGGTCCTTACAATCTCCACCCCAGAGCGCTGAGGGAATTGGCAAAGGTCATTGCAGGACCTCTGGCACGGCTTTACGAGCACTCATGGTACTCTGGCGAGGTGCCGGAGGATTGGAAAACGGCCAATGTGATCCCCATTTTCAAAAAAAGGGAGGAAGAAGGACCCAGGAAACTACAGGTCCATTAGTCTTACCTTGGTCCTAGGGAAGCTCTTTCAGAAAATTATCCAGGAGCACATCTGTGAGAAACCAGCAGGTGGGATCATGTTTAGGGGCAACCAACATGAGTTCATTCGAGGCAGGTCCTGTCAGACCAACCTGGTGGCCTTCTATGACCAGGTCACAAAATCCTTGGATGCAGGTGTCATGGTGAACGTAGTCTTTCTGGACTTTAGGAAGGCCTTCGACACTGTCTCTCACCCCATTCTCATTAAGAATTAGACAACGCAGCCAGATGGGTTGCAAATTGGCTGGAGGGCCACACCCAGAGAGTGGTGGTGGATGAGTCTTTTTCGACCTGGAGGGATTTGGGCAGTGGGGTCCCCCAGGGCTCGGTCCTCGGGCCCGCACTGTTCAACATCTTCATCAGCCACTTGGATGAGGGGGTGAAAAGCACATCGTTCAAATTTGTGGATGATGCTAAGATGTGGGGAGAAGTGGGCACGCTGGAGGAGAGGGACAGGCTACACCTAGATCTGGACAGGTTACAGGGGTGGGCGGATGAGAACAGGATGGGTTTCAATACTGACAAGTGCAGGGTATTGCACCTGGGGAAGAAGAACCAGCAGCATACCTACAGGCTGGGGAGCTCCCTTCTTGTCAGCACAGAGGCAGAAAACGGTCTTGGAGTCATTATTGATTCCAAAATGAATATGGGCTGCCAATCTGGGGACATGGTCAGGAAGGCTAACCACACCATTATGCATTCAGATGCATCACGAGCAGGTCCAAGGAGGCGATCCTCCCCCTCTATGCAACACTGGTCAGGCTGCAGTTGGAGTACTGCATCCAGTTCTGGGCACTGCATTTCAGGAGGGACGTGGCCAGCATTAAAAGGGTCCAGAGGAGGGCCACTCGCATGATCAGGGGGCAGCAGGGCAGGCCCTATGAGGAGAGGCTACAGGACCTGAACCTGTTCAGCCTCCACAAGAGAAGGCTGAGGGGGGATCTGGTGGCCATCTACAAACTGGCCAAGGGGGACCAGCAGGCAATGGGAGAGTCCCTCTTCCCCTGAGCACTACCGGGAGTAACAAGGAATAATGGCCATAAGTTGACTGAGAGTAGATTCAGGCTAGATATCAGGAGGCACTACTTCACAGTCAGGGCGTCTAGGAGCTGGTACCAACTTCCAAGGGAAGTGGTGCTCACTCCTATGCTGGGGGTCTTCAAAAGAAGGCTGGATAATCACCTAGCTGGGGTCATTTGACCCCAGCATTCTTTCCTGCCCATGGCAGGGGGTCAGACTTGATGATCTATTTAGGTCCCTTCTAACCCTGTCAACTATGAAACTATGAACTATATGACAACTCAAAATTAAGTCCAGGGCAACAAGATGATGACCATATGGAACTGCATCCCCAAGTTACCAGTTTCAGTCTCACCCAGAAGGACTGATAACAGTTCTGCAAGATGCCACCACATAACTGTTACCCTGTCCTATATGTGATGTAAGTTAATGATCTTAGCTGTCTTCCTATTGTACATGTGTCTTCACAACAAACAGCGTCAGAATGGGTGGGCATTGTGCCTAAGGCTCAGTCTAGAAGCTAAGAAATGAATAGATATGGTGAATGAATTTCTGTTATTGTTAACAGGGGTCTCTCTAGCACCACAGTGGGATAACTGGAAAGAAGCTCTGGGCCCCTATCTTTGCTGTATCTGCACTATAGTAGAAGACTGTTGTATGGGAGATCCCACACATCACGAACACTAAAATAAAATATGATGTGTTCAGTAAATAAGGGAAAACAAACTAATTTTTATCTGTTAATGCGACTTAGGAAATGGAACAAAGAGGAAAACTACATCCTGCAGCCAGGCAACCAGCAGTCATGGAACACAGCAGGGGAGGGTGGGAACATCTAGTTTAACTTGTAAGGACTCAATGCCTCAGGGACAAAGACTTCATTTGACTGAGGGAAGGGTTTCTTAGGGTGATATCTTTTAGAGAACCAACTGTATAGTTGAGTAGCTAGGCAAGCTTTCGTGTGCAAGACACTCTTCATCAGGTCCTAATATAGATACACAGGATCAGAAAATCATTCCTGTGTGCAGAGATTGCCCTCTGCTGGAGTTCAGAGTAAATGGCCTAAAAAGGAATGCACTGCTTTTGAAAGCTTGTCTAAGTCTATACCCAAGCAGAGAGAGGTAGTTAGCTGTGTTTGAGTCATAATCAGAGCAGGGCTGGAAAGGACCTCCAGAGGTCATCTAATCCAACCTCCTGCCTAAGGCAGAATCAGCCCCTATGCAAATCATAATCCAAACTCTACATTAGTCTGAAGACAGAAGGCAGGATAGAGATGCACCTTTATAGATTAAATAGGATCTATATAGAGAGAGAGCTCAAGCTTTCGTGAACCCAAATTCACTTCATCATTTGCTAAGAAAGCACAGCATAGCACAGAGTATAAGGTGGGGTCCATCCCAACCAGGCAGCAGGTCCAACAGAAGACATCATCCTCCTAAAGCCTGCCCCCTGCCCATTTCCTGGACCATCGAGGCCACAACATTCTTCCAAGTCTCCCCCAAGCAGCAAAGCCAGAGGGGACGAGTGAGGTGAGGACTCACGTGGGCAGGACAGAAAAGAAGCACACAGAGCAACGTCTATTTTCAGGGGCACAAGGTTGTATCATCTGTTGTCACGGGCCCCAGCCAGGTACTTTTTGTCCAAAACATTTTTTCTTTTAAACATCATGCACCAGTTGCACTGTCAGAGCTGGGCAGTAGCACAGCGACTGCTACTGGGTAGCTCTGCGAGGACTAGGCTCCAAGGAAGGGGCTGGTGTTGAAAAGCAAGGCAAGGGGCGTGCGCCTGTGTGCAGAACATCCCCCCCATAGGTGACTGCCCTCCCTCAGGATCGGGTAGTCCTTGCGCACATGCGCACACGGCTCCTCCCACGTCCTCTCTCGCTACAGCCGAACTCCATTTCCCAGCATGCCCCCGGTACCGCCCGGTGTCGAGGGCCGGGGCGAGGCAGACCCTTTGGGCGCGTGCGCGCGCGGCTCCACTGCTATTCCCCGCCCGCCACAGCTGCAGTCGCAAGACTCCATTTCAATGGCTGCCTCACCGGCAGCCATGGAGGGAGCGGGGTCGCACGTGGCAGTGGACGGCGCGCCGGGCCGAGGTGTCTGCAGGGACAGCATGGAGCCTTCCGTCGCCTGCTCCTGCAACTGCCCCTGCTTCTGCAGCTGCCCCTGCTCCCTGCTAGGGGTGGGGGCGGGGAAGCCGGTGCGACATATGGCCGCGCTGGTGCTGGCCCGGGGCGGCAGCAAAGGGATCCCACTGAAGAACATCAAACCGCTGGCCGGCTTGCCCCTCCTGGGCTGGGTGCTGCGGGCTGCCGTCGACGCTAAGGTCTTCCAGAGGTGCGCGTGCGTGGGGCCCCAGACCACCCACTCCCTCATTAGCTGGGTGCGCGCATGCGCAGAACCCGCGAATGGTTCCCCCCACCTGCCCGTTAGCTGGGTATGCGCATGCGCGGAGCTCGCGAGTGCGCGCTCACATCTTGTCTGATAACTGGGGGTGTGCACTGATGCGCTTAGGTGGGCGAGTCCATTCTATGGGGGAGGGCTGTGCTGGACATTTCATAGGGGGCTGGGCTGCTGGAGTGGTCTCTCCCACCCCAGTAGCCAGGCCCCACGTTGCCAGGTGTACAATGATTATCTTATCTGTATAATAATTTCAACCCTTGTACAATGTACAGTCAGTAATAGTTAAAGTGTTTAAAAATGTACAGTGATTTTTGAGGCAGTTACTTGATGCAGCATATGCAAAACCCAAGTCACGCTCAGGGAGTCTTAACCCACGTTTGGGTTAGCTGTCAGCACTTTCTTATGACTTTGCCTTGAAATAAAGAAATGCTTCAGCTTTGATCCAGTTCTTACTCTTACAGTGAGCAATATAAAGTAAATAAGACTTATTTGCATACTTATTTACATATTTTTTAGTGTATGATAGATTTTCAGCAAATACGATCATTTTGAACATCCAGTACAATCCAGTACATATTGAAGACCTGGCAATGCTGCAGTCAGTCAGTAGTTACAGCCTGTCAGACCCTTAGAGCACCTTGTGGCAGGGTTAGGGTCTCCATCCTGCCTGTTTGGCCTTTGCCACACACTACGTATGTTGTGCAGTATGTGGGTGAATCAGGCAATAAATGTAGCCTGGTCATACCTGCAATGTAATTATTACACAGTTAGTGTGTATTGTGGGTGAACTGTGCAATAAATTTAGGCAGGCCATGTGCAATGTGATTTTTCACATGACTGGGGGATGCTCACGATAACGCCACTCATGTGACATAATTATCATATAGTTAATGAATGTATCTGGAAGATGGCATAGTGTGTACCTTTAGCAAGCTTGCAGATGACACCAAGTTGGAGGGTAGAGTAGATGCGGTGGAGGATTCAGAGTGACCTAGAGAAACTGGAGGATTGGGCTAAAAGAAATCTCATGAGGTTCAACAAGTGCAAAGTCCTGCACTTAGGATGGAACAACCCCATGCACTTACACTTTGTACAAATATACCTACTGTGGTCTGGTGGGGAGGGTATTTAAGCCATGTCTACACCAAAGCACCAGCTTGCACCGTGACATTTCTTGGCACATCCTCCATCCTGCCTGCTTTTGTATACGCTCTCCAAATTTGGAAATGAATTAGTTTAGATACTCCAGGTCATTGCTAGTGGCTGCTTTCGAGCACACCAGAGATTAACGTCTCAAGAGCAGTCAGCAAGATGCCCCAAAACAGCTGGCATAGTTTGGAAGCTTGTCAGTGAGAGGAATGTGTTTGGGGACATCCCATGTAGATCACACCACCTGCTGTGGGTACTTGCTTGTGTAAAGGGTATGACCCCCAGGTTCAGGCTTCTGTTCTGATCTGGCCTTATTAGAGTTTGGGTTTTGACAAATGGGTATTCTCCAGTCAAGAAACTTTTAGTTGGGAAAATTCTGAACCGAGTCCAGTAGTGTTCATTGCTGTGCCTGCTCTGGTTAGTTATATCAGAATGGGGGTTTCAACAGCTTGCTAGTTTCCAGCCTGCTGGCTGTCTTCATACATAAGACGCATGGGTCATCTTACTTTTATCTACAACATTTTGAGACGAAAATGTGATGTTTTCTAGTGTCGTTGCAATAATTTTGATGTGGAAGTATGTGCGCACAGTTTAAACTGACAGGGCTGGGTTTTGTGTGTTTAATTTGAGAGAAGTTGGGGTTTTTCCCCCGGTTTTAGTATCAATTAGGACTGCAAGACCACTTATATGGATGTAACTTGTGACTGAGATCTACTGTCATCATCCTTACTATATATATAAATCCCATGATGTCTGAGGTGGAAAAAATTACCAGAGTAATAATCAGAGCTGTGTGTACGGTGAGCAGTATTACACTGTATAGTGTGGCGTGATACTGATGGTAGCGGCCTTGCCCAGTCCATGAGTTTTGCAAACATTATGCACAATACATAGATCCTTTTGCAAACATTCCTTATTCTTGCCACCCTGCTAGACCAGAATTTTAATTTTTTTTGTGCCAAAGCCTGTGCCATTGTCTGTTGCTTGACTAACTTTCACACTGGATATGGCCTATTTGTTTTATTTCATTGCATTAGCTTTGTAAGCCATTTCTAACTAAAACTGTGCCAACAGATATGAATGGACTCTTATTTCAACATCTCCTTAGCCCCATGGGCTCTTACCAGGAGTCCTTAAATTATTAAACGATGACATAAAATAGAGTAGAAAATGGATTCTTAGCAGGGTTGTGTTCCTAAACCCGTACATTCAAAATTGAGGGTTTATCTATATACGGCAAAGCAGCAGCACAGGACTACTGAGACTTGCAGGTGTTTGCTGCACTTTGACGTTACTTCTTTGATCAGCTATGTGACACTACTAATGAGATCCAGCTGATTGCAGGGACGACCTGTAGCTGGTGCATGAGGGTGCACATACACCTCCTGAGAGTGGCAATGCACCCCCTACAAAATGGCAGCACTGATAATGTTGGTGGTGCCTGCAGGCAGTTGCCACTTGCCACCCCACTGTTGCCACTGCTGGTGGTGTCTGCAGGCAGTCTGTGATAGCCGTTGGCTGCCGCCAACACTGCTGGCAGTGCCTGTAGGTGGTCGCCAACCCCTGGATAGAACTCGCCCCCGCTGCACTGCCGTCAGGGCCAGCGGTGTCTGTGGGAGCTCCACTCTTAATGCCGCCATGCTCCCACCGCCACTGTGCTCCCCCAGCTGCCAGGGGCACGTGCCATTCATGACTGATTGGAAAAGTGGCATCGAAGTTGCAGCAAACAGCTGAGTGACTGTTAATTCAGTAACCTGTTGTGAATGAGCAGGTTGTGACTCAACTTGGACATGTAAGATCGAGGTTATACTGTACTCCTACCTGCACGGTACCTCAGGCAACACATGGTATTAGATTGCAGTGCCACTTGGCTTAAAAACCTGTTTTTGAATCCAGTAACTTTGTTGTATGCAGTTGATCATAATATTGCATTTTTAAAAAAAATTATTATGCTGCAGGTAATAGCTTTTTAGTCAGTGAGCAAATCCTATCATCTTAATTTTTTTTCCAGGTGTAGTGTACTATTTAACAATGGTGGGATTTAGTAGGGTGGTGGAGCCCCCCCCGCTACTGATTGCCCAAAAGGCAAAATGTGTGGCCAAAATACGAGAGCAGAAATGGCGCTGGTTGTTATGGGAAGTCACTGTGCTTTTGGTAGATTGGGAAAACATGTATTCTGTGGTTTTCTGCAGCGAATAGAATACTAGGACCCCTAGTCATGAGGAAAACTAATAATCATCTGGTTAATGTTATGGTGATGGAGATGAAAAATAATGTTAATACTTACTCTTACATTTATTTATTCTTTCTCTGTCTGCCAACAGTGTGTGGGTTTCCACAGATCATGATGAAATTGAGAATGTAGCAAAGCAGTTTGGTGCACAAGTTCATCGCAGAAGCTCTGAAGTATCTAAAGACTCTTCTAGTTCGCTGGAAACCATAGCAGAGTTTCTTCGTCATCATCCAGGTATGTTAGCTTCTATTTGACTTACAGCCCAAGGCTGAAAGGTGTTGAGTGCCCTTCATTTCTATTGAAATAACTGGGGAAGAGAGAAATAATTGTTTTTAGAGCTGTGTATGTTTGTAAATATTGTTAACAAACACATGAAAATATTTCATTTTATACACATTGAATATTTCATAAGAACAATTTTTTCACATTTTCTAATTTTTTCTTCTTTAGAGATCGATATTGTAGGAAATATTCAGGCAACGTCTCCCTGTTTACATCCCACTCATCTCATAAAAGTGGCAAGAATGATCCAAAAGGAAGGCTATGAGTCTGTCTTTTCTGTTGTGAAACGGTATCAGTTTAGATGGCATAAGAATAAAAACGGAGGTAATATTTTTAAATTTCTGGTTATTACTACACTTGATAAAGCTTCCAGTACAATAAATGTTACCTCTTTCTCATGTATGCTTAAAGTGACATTTAGATGCATAAACTTCATAGTCACAGAAATCAAATCACTTTCAGACCCTCTTTGAACACTGTTATTTTAATATTCATCTTTTGTCTCATCTTAATTTTGTTAGGATGACTTAAGTTCAGAGTGTGAATATCATTAAGTAACCATGGTTAGGCTTAAATGCCAAGTTTGTTTCTTGCTAGGTATTCAAGTGACATGTAGATATGACCATATGATCTTTTCTTTATAGGAAGGGGTTGGGGGGAAGAGAGAGAAGTGTTCTTAGTATGTATCAGTGATTAACATTAATTAAATACTAGGGCAGGCAGAGTAGTTTTCCCTGAAGATGAATTAACAAATCAAAATAAACCCTAGGCTTGTTTATAGCAAAAGAAGGTAAAGACTAACTTGTTTAAAGCTATAAATTACCTCATCTTCATTAGGATTTTTTATATTAGTTTTCATGTATTCGCTAACATGAATGAAGATGTATTTTTAATTGGCCTCCTGGTTACCATACTCATTCTGTGACTAGAAGACATTGGTCTCCATGGAGACTAATTTGGTGTCTTTTGCACCGCTAAGGGCACTTTTCCAAGTGTTCTGACACTTTCTGATTAGAACACGTTGTAGCACACTCAGTCCAGCATGCTGCACAGTCAGTCTCATGTCTTCAGCATCTTGCATTTCAAAATGGCAATGGGGCGCTTTAACTAAAGCTTGTTCAACAAGCTTGTTCCCTGGCCAAAGCTTGTTCCCCAACTTTAGGTAAAGCACCCCCGCCACCATTTTGAAATGCAGGATACTGAATATATGAGATGGTGCAGGTTTTTTAATTACAGTGGCTCTCGAGATCATGTATATAGGGATAGTAAGATATTGCTCAAATATCCACATTCTTCTGCAATCTCAGAATCTGGACATCGTCACCATTATTGCATGCTTAATACATATTTTCAGACCTTTGAATCTAAAATGTTAGCTATGTTGTGAAGTCCCAGTTCTGCAGGGAGGTGAGCACTCCTAACTAGGGACCTACTTAATTTGTGGTTTTGCGGATTTCATGGAAACTCCAAAATCTGGGATTGTCCACAAAAATAAATAAAATGATGGCTTCTCAGTAGGAGCTAGTGGTCCTTGCTACCAGGAGAAGGTACTGGCTGGTAGGGCAGCATGAAGGGCAGCAGACAAAATGGCAGCTGCCCCCTTGTCCCTCCTCACCCTGCCAGGGCCTCTTTGCCAGTTAGCACCGAGGGGTGGGGCCTGTCGTGAAATGCCCCCAAAATTGGCCCTGTGTGCCAAGAACAGGCCATGAAAAGCCCTTTGTCTCACCACAATTTAGGTAGGTCCTTTACTCATAACCTTTGTTGCCTCTGGTGGGAGTCACAGATGCTCAAAATCCTTCTAGAGCAGGGTCAGGGTAGTCCTAAAACTATAGGCCCGTGATCCAATAAAATATTGTAGAAAGAAAACAGGAAAGTTGAAATCATGGACTGAATTTTACAATTCTGTACATTGTATTTTAGATAGCCAGGAGATTCAGGGCTGTACCAGGTAGAGATCAGGAGTTGTCAGCCCTACTTGATTTACTGGACATGTGTAAAGGGATAAATGTAGCCTAGGTGTGACATGGAGCCAGTGCATGTATCGCAACTCCATGTGTGTTAGATATTCAGTACCTGCTCTAATAACCTATGTCCCCTCGGCTTACCAAGTGGGAAAAATAAGCTTCAGGTTCTAACCAAAACATTTCTTAAAGGATTTGAATGCTGAAGAATGAGCTTAGGTATAACCAGAAAATCCTTTCGTTAAAAGGAATATTTGAAGAAGGAGAGAGAGAACTCACCAGTGTCTGCAACTTAAACGGCTGGAAAAACTGCTTTTCAGGAATATGGTGTTTTTGATAGTGGCTGCTTACAAGAATAGTTTGCAGTTAAAATACAGGGCTCTTTCCACTTAGCCTTAAAACATTGAAAACAGGCAAATGTTACTTCTCTTCCTAGGTGTTTATATTTTTCCTCTTTTGCATTACATTACCTAGTTTAACCTATTATGACCCAAGGATTATCATTTATAAGCCCTTCTAGATGTGTCCTAGTAAGTAGTTATTGACTTTTTTAAGTTCAGGTGTTCTCAGGGTTCAGTGCTGCTGATAGTGACTTCATTCTGTGCATGCCTGTTTTGCACAATGCATAGACCCGGTGCCTCCTTCTGCAAACATCCTCATCCTTGATCAGTCATATTTCTGCCATGTCAGTACTGCTGTGCACAAAGCTGTTTCCTGGAGCATGGTGCTCCAACAAATACCCCCTTATACTCCTGTAGCTTACTTGTGGGTCTCTAGGACCTCAGGTATGGTGCTAGCCACTGTGCGTGATCACTGAATGTCACTAAATATAGCCTCCAGTTGCCAAATCAGTTTCTGCTTCCCACTCTGTTGGGAGTCCAACCAAACTGGCACTTAGCCTGCTCAGTTGTTTCTGCATTAAGATGGATAGTGATTTCTGACCACTGCAAATGCATGCCTCTTAGTTCTCCTATTAAATATTAAAGCTCTTTGGCTGGATTCGTTCATAGGAATTCTTCATAAGAATTTTTGTAAGAAGGGCTCTTTTCTTATATGTTTGCTTGGTATTTTCCTGCAGAATTGTCCTCCTACTCAAGCCCCCAACCTCATTTCTTTTTTCTCACATGGGAAGTGCTAGAATGATGCATCTCTGCATTGTCCTCAGGCCTTTAGTACAGGTAGTAGTTTAGTCTGTCATGTATCCCAAACAGCCACTTTTGCTCTTAAATGAACTCTGGTCATATTAGCTCCTGTAGTTAGTCACTATGGACTTGTGTTAGGCTCCAGGGATCTCTAGTGGAGATACTGTATTATGCCCCTCTTTGGCTTTCCAGTTTTGAAAATCGGAGGTGTTGGTGTTGCTTTTAAAGATATGCAGAGTTGATATTTTCACTCCTACCTCCTTCCCTTTGGATGGTTAGGGGAAAACATCTCTGCCACGTATCAAAGAGGGCACTAGAGGAAAGAACAATCTTTCAGAGGCAAGGGCTGTCTGTCAGGACCTGGTGAGTTCATTGGAAGGGAAGGATTGACAGAACAGCTTTTCATCTGAAGACTTCTGGGAGAAATGTATTCTCTGTAAGATGGAATTAGACTTTTCAGCTTCCTGTGCAAGAAATACAAGTTATTCCTCCATCTCATGATCCAGTGTTTCTAACAAAGAATGGGCAGTGCAGTGAGTCTCAGAAAAAATCTGTGCTTTCTAAGACAGTAATCAAAGTAGCCTGTGGCACAGTTATGTCCTGAATTTCACAGAGCAGATTATTTGAACTAAGAAGTGACTTTGAACAAGTATTTATTTTTTTCCCTTTGTGAATGATTTTTTTTTTATTTGTTTCCCTTATGTGAAGTTTTGGAACCTGATAATGTAAATCCAGCAAAGCGTTGCCGGCGGCAAGATTGGTCAGGAGAGCTATATGAAAATGGGTCATTCTACTTTGCTACAAGACAAATAATTGAGAGTGGTTGCTTACAGGTTGGTGCTTCTGTTTTCCTGTAAATCATCTCATACCCTTTGGCTTTAGCAACTGTACATGCATTGTAATAAAAATCAATGTCCAGTAGCAAAGGTTTAAACTCCAGTGTGAAGTGACTCATTCTATATAACAATTATTGTTTAATTCTCTGGCATTAGCTAGAGCATGCTTATAATGTCCTTCATGTGGAATTTTCATGAGCAACACAGAATATAAAGTGTACAAGGGCTCACTTTGGGACCTTGGGGCAGCCTCCCTTAACATTAATATAGCCCCATCAAGGCTTGGCAGGTAAGAAAAAAGGAAGGTACCCATAGGAGCTAGTGGGGGACACGAGTCATGTGGCCAACAGGGGGTGTCCTGCTATGGGGGCACATAGATTGAATGACTATTGCACAACCTTCTCAAATTTCCTAGTTTAAAATAGCCTTGTCTATTGTGCCAGCCTCAGTCACAGAAAGCCACCCCCCTAGTAGGGGTCTAGTTTATTAACACTTTAAAGTGCTGTGTAAGCACAAAATATTTCTAGGACATCAGGAATCAAAATCACTTTACTTTCTTTCAAACAAAGTAGATAGTTTTTCATGCTGTGGTGGTGTGTCCTACTGTTATGAAGTCACCAGTGGGTGTAGAACTGTTGTATCTCCTATATATTAACATTAACTTCCAGTGTGAAAGATGGATCAAAAAGGAGATGATCTGCCATGATCTCCAAAGAAACAGTTGTAGCTTGTAGCTAGATTGCACACATTAGGGATATTCTAAGGATGGCTCTGGAGGAACTGGATCCAGGTTCCTTAACTGGGTTCCTTTGCCTACAGGTTAACCTGACACAGAAGCCAGGCTATCCTGTGTAACTTTCTTATCTTCATGTCAATGCTATGCTGTTACTGTAAAAGGTACACAAGAAGCAATCCAGTGTGAAAGAGGTTATGGCTTTTACTAAAGAGGTAGTCAGCCATGCTTGCTACCAGTATCTGTTTGCTGCCATAGCCTTGTGGCACTATCAGAGTTTTTAAAAACAATCCACCTTTTCTTGAAGTAAAAACAAAATTGCCAAGTTTATTATCTTTTCTTTCCAGTTTTTTGAAGATAAGGCTCGGTCTGTGCACCTTCTTAGTTTGGTCCAATTTCAACTCTGTCAGTACACTCCTAACATACTTGTACAGTAACTGATTTAAAGGGCATGTTTTATGTGAACTCTGGTGGAAACTCTGTATATATAGCAAAGTACCAAATGATTTTTCGGAAGAGTACAGTGAACACTCTTTTGAGCACAACATTCAATTTTAGGGTGCCTTATGTTCTAGAAAATGAGCATATTTTTCAAACTCAGTACACCCCCTGAGGTAGGTCAGTATTCATTCCATGCTCCCATGTTAGAGTTGGAGAAATCTAGGTACAAAGAGACTAAGATTCAATTAGCTAAAGGTGTTTAGGGAGCTAATCCCCATTAATTTTGGTAGGGTTGGCCCTAAAGATGTGGACTCCAAGCCTTCCCGCGTCATTTCAAAAAGGGCAACAGCTAATATTCTAATTGATTTTTTTTTTTTTTTTTTTTTAATTCCCCTTTCGAAAGGGGTTCAAGTGCTCTTTGTCCACATGCTGAAGTTACTTCCTCCTTGTGCAAAAAGATAGCCAGAAAGAGAGCCTGGAATTCCCAAGTTAAAAAAAGTCTATCCTACCATTTAAGCTGATGCAGTTATACTGAAATCGGTTTTAAATATGCTTCTGGCAATTTTTCTCCACGAAGAGACTTAATGGAATCAACATTGTTTAATCTCATAGATTGCCTTTCTCATGCTTTTGGTGATTTTGGTCCGACCATTAGCCTAAAGAAGATGATAGTTGTGGAGCAACAAGTTGACCACCCTCCCAAATCTAGAATAAATGATGAAAACCTGGAAGTGGTTGAAAAATTCACTTACTTGGTACTGTCTTGCAAAATCTTGGCTTGGAAGCCAAAATTAATGCTCGCATTGGAAAGGCAAGCAATGCCGTGGCTAAACTTCAAAAGGGAGTTTGGAAAAACAGAGTGCTCACTCTGTCTACAAAGATGTCAGCGCTTGAGTACTCACCTCTCTATGGCAGTGAAACTTGGACTCCTTATGCCAAAGATAAAACAGAAGAGTTTCTATCTTCGATGTCTCCACTGTATCCTGACAGAATCTTCAACTCCACTGTTCTGGAACGGGCCAAGATACCCAGTATGTTTGTGCTTCTGAGGCAGAGACTCCTCTGTTGGTTATGGCATGTGGACCATATGAGCAATGACTGAATCCCCAAGGACATAGTTGATGGTGAGCTGGCCACTGGCAAATGTCAACTTGGACAGTCCAAACTGCATTGTGTTGATGTCTGCAAGAAAAACCTTCATGAACTGTGCATCAATGGCCAGTGCTTGGAATCAATCACTTAGGACCATTGTGAGTGGAAAGCTGCTGTGAAGCAGAGCCTACATCGCTTTGAGATGAAGAGGGTCAATGCTGAGCTAGAGAAGAGACGTCAAAGGCAGATGAGAAAACAGTACTTGGCATGCCAGTGCAAGCTCAACCCAGTTTGTATGTGCAACTTGCCGAAGGGTCTGCCTGTCATGCATTGGACTCCTCAGCCACTCAAGAAGCTGAGGTGGTACCCTACCAAAGGTGCAGTCCCCATGGTCTCCTGAGACTGCTGGTTGCCAGTAATGAATAAAGTGACTACAGAATTCAACATGTCTGTGATATGCTTTTCCAGGGGTGTGGGCAGAATACAGCCCGTGATCCAGATCTGGCCCACCAAGGAACTCCATCCAGCCCACAGCAGATCCCTTGGCCCCACCTGGCCCAGGTGTGGGGGGAAGGCTGGGCCATGGCACATGCATCTGGTCCCACCCCACCAGGGCACACAATAGGGCTGAGGCGGTGTAGTGGCTGGACTCAGCTTCCTATGGCTGCCACGGCCAAACCCAGACCCTTTGCTTGAACACCTCCGCCTGTCCACCCCACACCCACTGCCGAGGATGCAGGATGGAGCAATGGGTGGACAGGTGGGCAGAGTCTCTGTGGAGCCCAGGCCAGGACTGGAACAAACAGGGCACATTTGCCAGGTGGAAGGAGTTGGGGTGTGGGTGGGCAGGGAGTAGCATCCAGGAGCAGGATGCGCACCCAGGGCCAAGGCTGGGATTGCGGGGCAGTGAATGTGAAGCCCAAGGTACAGCCACAATATGGCCTCTGCACATCCCTGTCACAGGCACTGATTCCATGAGTAGGAGTGTGCAGAGAATGGATTGTGGCTCTGCCTGGGGCCCTAACCCCAAGCTGTCACTGCCCAGCAATTGGCCCCAGCTTGGCCCTTGCCCATCCTGCTCCTGCCCATCCCTACCCTCCCACGGCCCCATCCTATCTTCCCAACTGAGCACATACTGGCCACAGGGGTCTCAAGCCAGTCTCCATGGAGACCCTGCCCATCTGCTCTATCTGGCATCCTCAGTGGTGGCCACAAGCTGGACAAGCCCAGGCTGGCTAAGATCAGTTGCTCCCGCCACACCGGGTCAGTACCGCTTCTTCCTACAACAACTCACAAAAACGTTGTATTAGTTTCTGAAATAAAGTATGGAAAACAAAATAATGAGATTTAATTTCATTTAGGCTGGGAAAATGGACTACTTTGAAATGGGTGCTGAGCTCAGTGTGGACATAGATGTCGACATCGATTGGCCTATTGCGGAACAGAGAGTGATGAGGTAAAAAGGGAGGTTTGTGTTGCTATGAACAGAATTTAGAACAATTTTTTATTATTATAATGCTGGTTTTTTTAAGTAAGTTGCCTGATTTAAAGATACTTGACCCGTGCTCTCTCTTTCTTATCTCCACACATCTTATATCTGAGAGCAGCTGAACTGGTGCCACCCTCTGTTCTAAAATTTTAATCATTGGTTGAAAGTCCTCCCAGTGGCACCTGCTTGTCCTGTACTCTGCTGTTGTGTCACAGCCGCTGCTCCCCATAGGCCACAGCTCTACCCCAGCAGGGATGTGAGGGCAGTGCGGGCACCCTGAAGGGAGCAGCGGTGGCAGCAGCTGGGCCATGGCATGAGGTAGAGCTGCAGCCCAGCAAGCGGTTGGCAGTGGGTGGAGTTGAGGACAGCTCGGCCTCCCATATTTGTTACTCCTTGAGCTACTGGCAGTGCAGCAGGTGCACGAGTCTCAGCGGCAGTTGTAGCAAAGAGTCTCGATGCCCTGCTCTGCCCTCCTGTGCTGAGTCCCACCTGCTGGGCCATGGAGGTCTGAAATGGCCCATGTTGGTCTGAAATGGGTGCAGCGCCATACCTGCTGTGGGTGCACAAATATGGGGGGGGCACATGCCCCCCATGACCCATACACACACTTCCCACCCCACACGCTGGGAGGCTGGTGGCAGGGGCCAGTGAGTCAGGAATGAAGAGCACCAGCAGAGCTTGCAGAGCTGTGGTTTGTGATTGAGGGGCACCAGCAGGGCCAAGGGACTGTGTTCTATTTAAACTATTCACCGGGTCAGGACTGGCTATCGATGTTTGGTCCTGGTTCAAAAAGGGTTAAGAGGCACTGATGTAGATGTAGCGGTTACAATGTAATAGTTTCTGTGGGTACCATTTGTTCTTGGTGTACCCGCTACATTAGTCTGTACCTTTTGACATGGGTGGCCAGCTTGTGGCATGTAGATTGGGAAGGGGCCAGGCAGCACAGCAGCAGATGGGGCAGGGAGCAGAAGGCAGAGCAGCAGATAGGGCAGGGCGAAATTTTAAAACAAGAATAAAAAGGACAATATGTACAAATTTGTGGCAGAGCCGCATTTATTAATACAATTATTTGTTTTGAGAAAATGAATTCATTCAGATTGTGAATGGGGTATATTTTAAAAGCTGACAAGATGGGGAATCTTCCTTTTTGTAAAAGCAAGCAAAAATCATAAAACTGATTCCTTGGCTTTAAATATCACAATGATATTAATGAGTTGCATTTTATCTTTTAAGTCTTCCATCCTGAAAATGATAGCTTCTTTGTCTAGATATGGCTATTTTGGTAAAGAGGCTCTACACAAGGTGAAATGGCTGGTTTGCGTTGTTGATGGATGCCTCACAGATGGTCACATTTATGTGTCAGAAGATCAGAAAGAAATGATTTCTTATAACTTTAAAGATGCTGTTGGGATCGAGTTATTACGGGAAAGAGGAGTTAAGGTGAGCATCCTTTCTGGAATGAGAGATTTTGTGTCTCATGTACCTTCCACGCTAAAACCTTCTTAAATTCCATTGTTGAGTGGGAGCTGAACAATTCTAACGAATTGTGATTAGGTCACTCTAGCTCAATACACTGAGGTGTCATGAATGCTAGGTCAGCTAATTGTAATGTGTGGTGAACTTACGATCTCAGTTCCCTATAGAAAATGAACACGGTTTTGAACACTTTCTAGATCTCACTCATAGACGCTTTGGCATTTGCTCAGTGGATCCCAAAAGAAAGTGGGAAGGAATTTGTATGATGTCCTGCTGTCATAACTGGTGGTGCCTGGGCTGCTGGCCTAAAGCACGCCTTGGGCAACAGTCCACTCTCAGTATTTATACAGCTCCTGCTTACTTCATATAAGTACCTCACAGACTTTAACACCTTTGTTTTCTCAACAGCTTTGTAAGGTGGAAATGTACAGTTAAGGTGGAGAAGTACAGTTATTTGTGGGTTACAGACAGGGAAATTGAAGCACAGGAGATTAACTGACTTCCCAAAGTCACCCAAGATGTGTGGAGCATTTGAGATTAGGGATCTTGCAGATGCTGCTACATAGCAACATCTCTGAGGTGCTGTACCTGTTGGCAACCCAAGCTGAGTTGCCTAACTTGTGTGGGAGCCCATTGCCCTATCCTCTGCAGCTTACATTCAACAGGATCCAAACATAGGATCCTGGGCAGAGGGCTGGACTCGATGATCTCCCGAGGTCCCTTCCAGCCCTGATGTCTATGAAACTATGAAATAGCTTCAGACCCTTGGGGCTTTGAGTTTTCATGCTGTGCCCATGGTTTCTAGTACACAGTTTGTCTTGTATGGTGCACAGCTTCCGCTGCTTCCAAGCATGGACTTGAGGACTCAGTATTTAGTAGCAATTTACAGCCCAGCCTGGAAAGCAGAATTTTGCACTTTAAAGACCTTCTCCCCCTACCCTTAATATTTTGCAGTGGTTTTTACTTCTCTCTTAACCTCCTATGTGCTTTCAAATGGAAATTGTACTTCTTAAGATTAACTTATTTTTCCCAGTACTATTTGACATCCCTGATTTTTAAGAGGTAAACGAGAATCCCCGTTCTGAGAATTACAAGGAAACTTAGACTGATAATTTACTCTTCTTTAATGACTAGAAAGGTGAGCTCTATAATAGGTTATTGCACTGGTGCTGAATCTTCCAGACCCGTGGGCAGAGTTTGTCCGTGAGTTGGATCCAGTGTCGAGTCAACGCATAGGGTCAGTTGGCAGGCAAGATCTGGCATGCCAGCCTGGTGTTATGCTCTGGATCCATCTGCAGAATGACCCCATGTGCCAGATCCAGCCATGGAGTGATTGCGTTCACTGGTGTGACTTGGCACTCAAAACAGTCATAGGTCCCAAAGGGTCATTGCATTGTAATCTCTTCAACTCTGGGTGTAAAAAGAAACACCAGCCATGCAGTACTGTTACTGGTACTTGCGAGATTTCCTAGAAACAAGTTCAATTGTGATTTTTTGTTTGTTTGTTTTGATAACTCATTTTGTGTGTTTCTTTATGCAGTTTATTTTAACTTGGTTTAATAGGTACTGCTGATCTCTGAAAGGAACTGTTCAAAAACACTTTCAGCTATGAAGTTGAACTGTGATGTGGAAGTCAGTGTGAAGAATAAACTACAAGTTGTTGAAGACTGGAGGAAAAAAAAGCATTTGTGCTGGAAAGAAGTAGCTTATTTAGGTTATTTTCTTTTGTTTTGCTTTCATTCAGGAAAAACATATACAGTCGTGTCTATGGCTAAATTGTCAAAACCCTCCGAATAGAATTGGAGGCTTCTAATTCGATTTGGAGAGATTAATGTGTCTCCTGATTCAATTCGGATTTGGAGATTCAGCCACCAAATCGAGCTGAATCTCCTCTGAATCGAATCAGTGACCGAAGCTTTGCACAGCCCCGTGACATGGGTGTTTTTTATGTCCGTAACTCACTGGAATCTTATGTAGCACTTGTGCATATCAAATGGGTGAAGGCACAACTTAAGTTTTGCACATTTACATGAGCCCATGAGATTGAAAAATAATGCTTTATATAGAGTGTGCCTATTTCATTGTTTTGGGGCCCCATCCAAGATACTAATTGCCCTTGATTTCTACAGAATACCATTGGAAGTTGATTATTTTCTTTTGTTTTCATTATAATGAAACAGTATGTGGCATGCACAAATTTAACAGAATAATGATACTTTGCATTATTCATCTTCAGAGCATTTGCTCCATGCTTAACAAGAAACATTCAGTGGGATTAAAATGCAAATCACAGCACAGATTTATGAAACCATTATAAGTATGTGCTTAGGTCCAGTTGATGTCAAAGCTTAAACAAGTGCTTAAATCCTTTGCTTACCAGGGATGGACTGCTGAATCCTAGGTCAATAAAAATTGCGTAGTGCAGGGGTATCAAACTCATCTGGGCCCACAGGCTTGACCAGAAACAACCCTCTGCCAAGCACTGTGACACCAGGTCCAGTACATGTGCAGCATGTGCCAGCTTCCAGGACTCACTGTACATGCAGGCCCTGGGACCTTCATAAAGCATGCACTCTGTACTAGCTTCCTGTGCCACATACAGAATATGCAGCAGGTCCAGTGCTTCATTCACCATGCATTGACCTATAACTTGCTGTGCATACAGTTACTAAGGCCAGCATAGGGTATGTACTGCCCACGCCTGGACCTGGCGCTGCATATGGCATGGGCTTCATGCACCGGCCAGGACACAACCCCATGATTCAGTTCCTTCGATTCCAGGGAAAATGCTTGTTTGTCTCAGTTACTCTTAGTTCATTGTCCATTTTCACATGTGTCTCCTCTCCCTCTGGTAGGAAATGAAGAGTCCGATGTGGAGTGCTTAAAGAAAGCTGGCACAAGTGGTGCTCCAGCGGATGCTTGCACAGCTGCACAACATGCTGTTGGCTTTATCTGTAAATGCAGTGGTGGTCGGGGTGCCATCCGTGAATTTGCAGAACACATACTTCTGCTAACAGAGAGAAGTGAATTCAGCAGGAAAGAAAATGAGGAACTAATAAAAAAACAATGAAGTCTCCCTGCCCCCCGCACCAAGCTTTATTCCTAACAATGATCTGCCTTTTTGCTTAACATTTCATTGGAGTTACCTTGTTGAAATTGGGTTCCTATACTGGTTAAGTGCTTAAGAGTAAGTGAATAATTATTTTAAAAGCCCTTTCAGCTCATTGGAAAGAGTACTATACAAAATGTAAGGCAATGGAAAATCAGGTCTGGGATTTTTTTAGCCAACTTGTCATTTATTCTGCAAGAAGAAGTCCTTACATTCTTTTTACTATCCAAGTATAGGGGAGCAGTGATTCTTTAACTGTTGGGTTTTATAATTGAAGACAGGCACGGCTGGTGAACACTGAGATGGTGGGCTGGATGGAGCATCCCCGGGAGTATGGGGGTGTTCCCCATGAGCTTGGTAGCAGACATGGAAGTGGACTGGAAGTACTGGTCCACTTCTGGGTCCACCACCAAGCGTGCAGGGGATCCCCCTGCACTCTCCTCTGGCTTGGTGATTAGCTGCCAGGGGACTCTAAGTGCCCCCCCTAGATCCAGTCGCTGAGCCTGGGGGCAGGGGAGTCCACTGTGTGCTCCATGGCGGACCTGGAAGTGGACCAGTAGTAGTTCTGGTCTACTTCTGGGTCTGCTGCTGAGCGTATGGGGAATCTTCCCCCATCTGCCCCACCACCTCAGCATTCGTGAGCCGTGCCTGGTACTTTGAGGTACATAGCAAAAACATATACAGCTGTGTCTATGGCCGGATCATCAAATCTTTCCAAATCGAATCAGACGCTTCTGATTTGATTTGGAGAGAGTAATGGGTGTCCTGATTCGATTCAGATTTGGAGATTCAGCCACCAAATTGGGCCGAATCTCCTCTGAATTGAATCGGCGACCGAAATGTTGCACAGACCTATATTGTAGGTGTTTTTGATGTCCACACCTGAACTCACTGGAATCTTACGTAGCATTCATGCATATCAGAGAGCTGAAGGCACAACTTATGTTTTACACACTTACATTGAACCTATGAGTTTGAAAAATAATGCTTTATATAGAGTGTGCCTATTTCATTGTTTTGTGTCCCCATCCAAGATACGAATTGGTCTTGGTTTCTACAGAATACCATTGGGAGTTAATACTTTTCACCTGCTGGCTCCACTCTAACAAAAGCCCTTAAGCATATTCTTAATTTTAAGCATAGGAGTAGATGTATTGATTTCAGGCGAGTGTTCAAGTGCTTTACTGAATCTGGGGCTAAATGTGTTATTAATAGGAACTGTTGGAACACTGCCCTGAGAGAAACTGTATAGTACAGTTGTTTTTAATGAAGAAATATAACCGCCAGACAGATGAACAGATCTTTCATATATGACTTCAATTACCTGAATGTAAATAGTGGGGAAAACTTGTTATGCATGTGTTTGTATGTATGCTGGCATGATTCTGGCTCTTTTTATTATATTAATTTAAGGTTGATTTATAAATAGATTTCTCTTTTTTGCCTTGAAAATGTCTTGATAATAAATACATACCTCAATGAATGTATAAATGGAAACAAAGTGCAGATCTATTTCCTATCATTTATCTGTGGTTCAAATTCAACCCTTTGTTGTGCTAAAAAAAACCCCTATTAACTTGAGTACAGGAAGAGTGTGGGTGTAATGAAAGATCCTGTAAGACTGATAATTACTGTTCATATAACTCTTCTATATAGAAGTTACATATAAAAATTATAGTTGTGGAAATTTGGGAGTCTGCCATTGGTGGCTTGGTCATCTCATTTTATATTTTTCAGCCAAAAGGGCACTCCTTATATGTTATTGACATATAAGGGCACTCTATTATTGTTATTGACTTTTTGTGTTAAAAATTTACAGTTTAAAGCTATGATTTCCTTATCAGCTTGGTGCTGGTATAGGATTTATTATAAATGGTTTGTTGATGGCACTTATTCAGAGTTTATTACTGAAACATTCCCTTTTTTAGAAATCACCTGCATATGGTTCTGCAGAGGACTTTGCCAAGAGGTACAAGAAAGCCGGCCATGTTTTGTAATAAACAACTGACCTTGATAACGTGTCTCTAACTCATAAATGGTAAAACTGCTGTAGTTTTATTATGATGACTGATTCAGTAAAATAAGATCATGCATTAACTGAACTTGCCCCATGCTTTATTACCTTGCTGAGTCATGACCCTATATGCTCATGTTTCAAGAAATGTCTATAATGGTTAGATAGTTTAAAGCAGGGCCACTATGCTGAACTTCATTCTCTTTCTATCATGATCTGAGGTGGCAAAATTAACAATTTAATTAACATTAGTACTTAAGTGAGGATTTGCAGCATCTAACACACTTGAGTGAGGAGCTGTCTCAAGTAGTCAAGTTTCTGGCATAGTACAGTTTTTTGCGGGGGGAGGAAGGGAGTGCTTAGGCACCAAACTCTGGACTGCTGAAGGTAGTCCCATGCTTTTGTCATTTTAGATCTTTCAAAAATGTTTAATTAATTCCTTTAATTCCTTACATGTGTACATACACACAATGCCAAAGCAACATTCTCCCTCTTGCAGAGAGAACAAGTTGGTTTTTTCTTTTGTCAAATGGTTAGACAGCAATGAAACATTAAATTCTTATATATGCCAAAAATTGTTATGTTCTTTTATAAGGATACCTTAGTATGAGCATTTTGTATGGGGCATCTACAAGGATGGACTGGCAGGGCTTCTCAGAGAATTTGTGGGACTAATTTTAAGAAAATTTGTGTCTGCTGGAGTGTCTGATTTCAGCACTGAGCTTTCAAATACAGAAGGGACATGCTCAGAGTCACTGAGACGGCGCACAGGCACAGGCATAAGTCTGCAGGATCTGGACTTTAGATGGCCTGGGTTTAAATTCCTAACCTGCTACAGACTCCCTGTGTGACCACAGGCAAGTTAACAGAGACTTCAGCATCACGATGGTGAGTATTCTTATACCTAACCTTCAGCTCTCCTGGCCTCTTTAATGAAATCCCTACACCTGTGTTAAAGGCCCCAGCTCCGTCTATAATGTATAAGAACAATTAGTACCTCAGTGAGGAGCTGTCTCAAGCAGTTAAAAGTGTCTCACATAGTAGTTTTTCTTTTTGTGGGGAGGTGGGTCTTAGGCACCAAACTCTGGGCTGATGAACATGTTTCCATGCTTTTAAGATCCATGGCCCTCAACCCTCTTTTGGAGGTAAGTGACTAAGCCACATCCATTAAAAATGAAGGTGAGGACTACTTTTTAAAATGGATAGGAGAAAGAGGAGGAGATGGTGATTGTAATCATGGAGGTATATATACAATAGCCATAGAGCTATAGTAGTTTCTTAGAATGCAGGAAAGTAAATGCAATATGGAAAATATTGCCATGACAACAAATAGTTAATAGAGCTCAGGGGCTTTTGAGCAGTGGTGTCAAAGACATGGCATGTAGGGGTCAGGAATTCAGAGGCACAGCAAGCATTTGGTGGTGCTTGCCACCAAATTCCAGCATACTGAGCCCCACTGGGGATGCATATGAGAGGCAAGTGGAAGGTGTATTAATCCCCACAGTTCAGGAGTATGTGAGGAGGAGCTCCTCGTGGTCTAGATCCAGCTTTTGATGAGCCTCATGGTCCTAATCCAGCCCAGGGAGACAGGAGTTTGACACCGCTGCTTTAGATCCTGGAATAAGACTGCCACAGAATGAAGGCCAGGCAAGCCATATTAGTTGTATTCCATCATTTCCCTGAGGAGAGGGTTTACGCCTCTATCTCCCTAACCACCAGGCCATGGGTTATTTATTCCCTTCCACCCCCTTGTTTGAAACTGTTCTACTTTAGAAAAAATTGTGTATTTATTGGGAAAGGGAATAGAAATATAACTAGTACTTACCTGGGGATTGGGAAACAGGGCTTGTGACCCCTGCTCCAAAGACCTAATGTATTTTACTAAATGCCAGTAAAATAAAACAGGGTTGCTGTGAGGATAAGTATTTTGAAGATTATGATACATTCAGACATTCTTTTATCTTTTCCCGTAGTAAGATGATGATATATTTTGCATGGCTATTGGACTTGAGCTGAGGTGGAGAATTTCAGCAGGTATCTTATATCATGGACATTGCCCAAGGTTTTTATTGTAAAGTTTCTTTAGGTAATGGGTGTCCTGGAGCTGGGGAGCCAAACTCACGGTGTCACAGTGGGGCGGCCGGGTGGTGGTGGATTGGACATGGAACAGGTGGGATTAGCGGCTGCGGAGTCTGAGAGGCACCCAGGCGTATGGTTTCAAATAAGAAGGTTTATTTACTCACACTTTAAAGTGGAGGCGCAGTGCTGCTTTCTTCAGTTACAGTTGCAGATGTGAACAATAAACAACAGAGGGGTCTGTTGACCCACGAGGTTCACAACGAGAGGCTGCCCGTTGTTAGTCCCAGGGCTGGTCAACAGCTCATAAATGGGAGTAATCAAACAGACAAAACTGTAACACGTAGGTCGATAACCGGGGTCGTGACACCAGTCCAAGATGGACAACTGGATAGTCGATGATGAAAGCCGAGGTCGAAAGCGAGGTAAGTAGAGTCACGTCAAGGTACCAAGGGTGATCCGAAAGCGAGGTCGAAGTCAAAGCCAAAAACAGTCCAGTAACCGGGGAATCAATGCAGTTAGGATGATCCGAATCGTAGCTGAAAGGTTAAATAAATCGGTCGAAAGCCAATAAATCAGAACCGCAATCACCAGAAATCGGGACACGAAGTGCCAATCGCTCAAGGGAAGAGATCGATAGGCCCTAAAGCCTGATTGGACGACAGTCCCTGGAGCACCAGCCTCTGTCTCCACCTACCGCGATCTCCCCCCGAGGGAGGGGTCCACTGAACTTTTATATATATGAATTTAGTGGCCAATCAGAACGCTCTCCATAGAGAAATTTCTAGCCAGATTACTTCATGTCAGGTTCTGACTGAGCATGCTCTCAGTCAGAACCTGACACAGTCTGAGCATGCGTCTGTGGGGAAAGTAGGTCAACAATGATTGACAGGTCTGCAGGTCACCCAGAGGGCAAGGGCTGGGTGAGCCTTGGAACTTTCCACTCACAGAGTCAAACCGCGCATGTCAGTTTCAACTCTTCTGTGCTGGCAGCACATACCTAAAATTTTGCTGTGACAATGGGCTAAAACAGTGTTTAAAGAATCTTGGATATGGTGAACTTTTTCCAAGGTTCAAATTGAAATAAAGGATAAGAAACCTCATACAGTATCTTCTTGCATGATTTCATATGTCATACATGAACTGCTAAATTGGTAATTAAATAAGCAGATTTTTTAATTTCTCCAGAATAGTAATGGATTTTGTACAGTCAAGAATGGCAGACTTCATATTTGTGTTTATTTGGTGATTGGACAATAAGTTAATGTGATTCAAAATATATACCTTCAAGTCAGCTGGCCCTCACAATCTACATCGCAGGGTATTCAAGGAGCTGGCGAGCATCATAGCCCAGCCCCTGGCACAGATCTTTGAAAACTCCTGGCGCTCTGCTGTAGTGCCCGAAGACTGGAAGAAGACCAATGTGGTGCCTATCTTCAAGAAAGGCAGGAAAGTAGATCCTGCAAACTATATCAGCCTGATCTCTATCTCGGGGAAGGTCTTAGAAAAGTTTATTAAAGAGGCCAGCCTTAATGGACTGGCCGATGCTAACATCCTGAGGATAGCCAGGATGCAGGTAGGTCTTGCTCGACCAATCTCATTTCCTTTTACGACCAGGTGACCTGTCACCTGGACAAGGGAGAAGAGATTGATGTCATATATCTTGAC
The DNA here is from genome assembly GCF_052110815.1 of Crocodylus siamensis. NCBI lineage: Eukaryota > Metazoa > Chordata > Crocodylia > Crocodylidae > Crocodylus > Crocodylus siamensis. The sequence continues at coordinate 123,673,003 of NC_143398.1, read as the reverse complement.
TTCAAAAAAGCCTTCGATCTGGTATCCCACGATTACCTCTTGGTGAAACTGGCCAATTGTGGCCTTGGGTCCACCACGATCCACTGGCTGGAAAATTGGCTCCGTGGTCAGACCCAGAGGGTTGTAATTGATGGCAGTCACTCATCATGGTGTCCTGTGACCAGTGGGGTCCCCCAAAGCTCTGTCCTTGGACCCATATTGTTCAACATCTTCATTAATGATGTGGACATTGAAGTCAGAAGTGGCCAAGTTTGGCCAAGTTTGCCAATGACCAAACTTTGGGGCAAAGCTTCCACACCTGAAGACAGGAGGGTGATCCAGGCTGACCTGGACAGGCTCAGCAAATGGGCAGATGAGAACCTGATAGTGTTTAACACTGAAAAATGCAAGGTTCTCCACCCTGAGAAGAAAAACCTGCAGCATCCTTATAGACTCGGCAGTGCTATGCTGGCTAGCACTACAGAAGAGAGAGACTTGGGGATCATCATTGACCACAAGATGAACATGAGTCTGCAATGGGATGCTGCGGCTAGTAAAGTGACCAAAACTCTGGCTTGCATCCATAGATGCTTCTCAAGCAAATTCCAGGGCATCATCCTCCCCTTGTACTCGGCCTTGGTGAGGCCACAGCTGGAGTACTGCATCCAGTTTTGGGCTCCATACTTCAGAAAGGATGTGGAGAAGCTTGAGAGAGCCCATGATCAGAGGTCAGGAAAACAGACCTTACGACAACAGACTGAGAGCCATTGGGCTCTTTAGCCTGGAAAAGCGCAGGCTCAGGGGTGATCTCATGGCCACCTATAAGTTTATCAGGGGTGACCACCAGGATCTGGGGGAACGTTTGTTCACCAGTGCGCCCCAAGGGATGATGAGGTTGAATGGTTACAAACTTCTGCAAGACCGTTTCAGGCTGGACATAAGGTAGAATTTCTTTTCTGTCAGAGCCCCCAAGGTCTGGAATAGCCTGCCATCGGCAGTGGTTCAGGCACCTACACTGAACACCTTCAAGAGCAAATTGGATGCTTATCTTGCTGGGATCCTATGACCCCAACTGACTTCCTGCCCTTTGGGCAGGGGGCTGGACTCGATGATCTTCCGAGGTCCCTTCCAGACCTAATGTCTAAAATCTATGAAATCTATATAATAACTTACTCAAAGCTTAGACTTTGTTCCACTCTTAAGGGTAATTCTTAGATGCACAATAGTATGCATCCTGTTAAATAAGTTGAAGCCATCACTTGAATATGTTTCATGTGTCCAAATATCTTTACACAGGGCATGTCTACATGTGCAAGTGCTGCAGGGTGGGTTTACTCTAGAGTAATTTACTTTACAGTAAACCCACCCCAGGCAGGTGTCTACACAAGTGGGAATACAGGGGATTTGCTGCTTCTGGCAGCGGTCTTGCTCCCGCCCCCTCCAACTCTGCACCACCCTCCTGCACCAGCCAAAGGGATCTCTACATTCCCCCCTGGCGCTAGCCCAGAGTTTGGCAGGGAGCACAAGGCCAAGAGACAGCTTTCTCTTAGGAGGGGCTGGGAGTTTGCTCCCTGGCCCTGGGAGCTGCTGGCTGTTGAGGCGGGCTCAGCCACTGGAGCCCAGGTGGAGATAATCATGTCACCCTGCCCTGGCAGCAGGGAGCTCCTGCCTCTAGTTCCCCAATTGGGGGTGGGGGGCTTAGAAAAAGCTGCAGGGGGGAGGCAGGGCCCAGGCCTTTGCCCCAATCCACCAGTGGGGCAGCTAGCTATGAGCCCTTGGCTGCATGGGGATTTCACACCCAATCAGGGACTTGCTGCTAGCTGCTCCACTGGGAGATGGTACAAGGGGTTGGAACCTGCACCTCCCTTGTAGCTGTCTACTACCTGATTGGGGCACAGGGCTGGGACCTGCTCCTGACCAGGACAGCACCCAGCCAGCTCCAGGCTGCATGGGGACGTCTGGATGTGCAGCCTAGAGTTTGCTGGGGACTGCCCAAAATGGGAAAGTGCCCAGGCACCTCCAGGCTGCATGTGCAGACTTCCCTGCTCAGCCCAGAGCTGGCCCAGAACTGTCCTGGTCAGGGGCAAGTCCCAGCCAGCTCCAGGCTGGGTGGGGAACTCTCCCTGTGCAAGGAGCTCCTACTTCTGTAGAATCACAGAGCATGGGCTGCGGAGATTGCCACTGGAGCCTGGGCAGGGACAGAGTCAGCCATGGCAACAGGTAGCTCCTGGGGACAGGGAGCAACCTCCCACCCCCTGCTACCCAGGAGCTTGCTCCGAGTTGGCTTTTTACATGTGTCATACTGTGCAGTAATTACTCATGAGTAAATTTGCTACTTGTATTTACAGGTAGTAAATTTACTAGCTATTAGAGCAAATTGCTGTGCAGTAAGGGTCAGCACGTGTAGACAGTGACACTTAATATGCAGTAATTAGCTCTGTTGCGCAGTAAAGTGTCTCATGTAGATGTGCCCATAGTGCCTAATGATGTATGTTCTTGTCTGTGAAAATAGGTTCCATCCCTTTCATTTTATTGAACTTTAAAGGGCATGCCATTGGGTTCTGTGTTGGCTTTATCTGTCAATGGTGGAATGGGCTCTTCTCTGGAGAAGATAACGTTTTCAAATAATATCCCAAGTTTGGATTGATCCTCAGTTGCATCGTTACTTGCTGTTACTTTTTCTACTTTTTCAAAGTAAATTGTTGAATGCTGCAGCATTATAAATTAATCAGTCTAGAAGCAGTCTGAGCTAACCCTTCATCTCTCTCCACATATACTGTTTATTTGTATTGGATGTAATGTCTGTCTTATTCATACTAACATTCTTCCAATTCAGTGCCATTTCTTATAGTATTATCGTAAGGGTTCTGAATAATGCTCTCATACTTATATATTCCCTTAAAACCGGGCTTCAGTATAAAGTGACAGATAAGAAAGGATGCTTAATAGTGCTGCATTAATAATGGAAAAGGGAATTAGACAAATCATTTTGGGGATTTTTCTCTATATTGTTTTAAGGCAGAAGCTTGACTAAAGAGGATGCACTCTTATAGAAGTATCTTAAAAGGTTTGGTTGTGACCAGCACATTCTGCTGTTCTATCTTTCAACTTCATTTACAGGTTGAACTACGTGTGCAGAGAAGCAGCACAACATTTATGCACCATTTCATTCCAATCAAGTAAGGTTTGAGTGGGAGAATAGATTTTACTTTTAGTTCACTGTACAGGAGTGATTTCCCTCCTGGCACACTTTTTTTTTTCTCACTAAAAACAGTCCTCGATCACTCCTTTTGATTTTTTTTTCCCTTCAAATTGAATGTTTGCTTTTTTCCTTGCACTGAAATGGACCTTAATTTGAAATGAATAATTTAAACTGAAAATAAAATTGGGAAGTCTTTTGAACACAGGAAAGACTTTATATTTAGCAATTTCAATGTTTCATAATACTGGTCACAACATATTTAACTAACCTTTTCCATCCCCCTGAGAAGGGGGAGATTTTAATTAAATTTTCAGTTAATACCTCCATAAAAACTTCCTTCTCTTTGCTTCTCCAAATGCTATAACTAAATATAACGTTCTAAGTGAAAGTGAGCTACACTCAGCAAGATCAATTATCCTCAGTGTCAGCAATTCAGAGTTTTCAGAGCTAATGCTTGCTTAGGATTGGTTGCCAGAAGGCCCAGGGAGGTATTTCTGGCTCTGAAGTGGGGCATCCAGGACAGACCCCTGCATCCAGGAAACAGAGATGCTGGCGAACTATCCTGCCAGCACCTGTCTGCAGATATTTGCTGCTCAGCGGCTTTTGGCAAGAGGCATTGGTGGTTGGAGGGCCACTGTGGAAGGAAGTACCTCTCCAGGAAGCTCAGGATCATTTTCCTGAAGCAGGACAGACCAGCTGTTAAGCAGCTACTGGAAAGGTATTGAGAGGGATCCGGAGGTTTGATCCGGGGATGATTGGAGGGTGGTGCTCCACAGCCCTGAAGGAACTGTTTCTTTTTTTATTTTCCTTTTTTTCCCTTTTGTCTTTTAAATTCAAGTCAATTATTTAACTGAGGGTAGGGACAGCAAAAGGGGCCCCAAGTTAAAAAGGCAGGTAGGGCAAAGTGCCCAATGAAGCACTGATCCCCAAGACTGACTTTGAGCCTTAGGACTAGGGACTTGGGAGGATGATCTCCTCTTTTGTGAATGTCAGTTAATGGGGGCTAGGCTGCTGGGAAGTAGACTCATATTGGCCTAGAAAGGGACCTGGCTCTTGGAAAATATCCAGTAGAAATAATATCCAAGGTGTGGTAGGGGTGGAATGTAGGGGAGGTGGAGCCCCACAAAGATTTTCCCATCAGACTGGAGCAATTTCCTCTTAGAACCAACTCCCAAATGAAGGAATATCAAAGTTGTGGCAGGTGAGAACATTTGACTGCAGAAGATGGTTGGGGAGGGGACATCAGCACCTCCTTAGCTGGATGGCAGACATGTGGAAGATGTCAGCCAGAAGGGAGTCGAGACCCTATAACACCTACTTACAACATATAGCCTACTAAGCTTTTGTAGTTCTGCTGTACTCAGACTGAATCACTTAGGCATTCAGATCCCATATATACCTTAGTTTTCTTCTTTCCATGCTTTGGGAATGGTTTTGCTTACCTTGTTCCTATATCTGTAGACTTGCACACATTCCTAGGGTATTCAAGGCTTCTGCTGTTAAAACTGTTGATTGAAGGAAAATCAATTAGCAGCTAGCTATAAACTTGGTTATCATCCTCTATCTGCCCATCACTGCAGCTTGTAAATTCTCTATAAATAGTAATGAAATTATCTTGGCATCAACCTTCTGAGATAGGGAGGTGTTTTATTGTTGGAGATAAGGTGCCTAAGGACAATAAGGGTTTTATCCAAAAAGAGATCTTAGTTATGTCTACATTATACAAAGGTGTCATATATGTAGGGACCTACCAAATTTGCAATTGTATGATTTTCACAGAAACTGCGAATTTGGGCAGGCTTCATGGACTCCACCAAAAACAGCAGGCTCTGTGAAAAATGGTGGGCTCACTGCAAAAAAAACCCAAAACAAAACAACAAGAAAACCCCCCAAAACCAACTTACCTGCAAGCAGAGAAAAGGCTGGGAAGCCTTACAGTCTTGGAATGGAGTGGGGGAGGGGATGAGAGGGTGGATGATGGAAAGGTGGCAGAAGCAGCTGAACCTGGGTCCAGGCTGACTGTGGCATGCCACCGGAAGGATGCAAGCAGCTTCACCAGGGTCTGTGGAGCCCCAACATTGTATGCATGTACCCACTGTTGGCAATGATCTATGCTGGGGTTCTGCAAACCCAGGTGCAGTTACTTGCAGCCTTGCAGTTGCTTGCCATAGCCAGCCCAGACCCATGGTCCAGCTTGGGGATGGTCCAAAACCATGGCTTAATAACCCTGGTAAAGCCCAGGGAACTCATTAATCCACATATTATTAAGCATGGATTAATGGCTTCCTGGGCTTTAGGTAATTAAGCCAGGGGTTTTGGGCCATCTCACAATCTGCGAGGAGGGGCAGGACTGCTGGGGCCCCTTGGCAAATCAGAGGCATGGGGGAGGGGCCTGCCATGCTCAGCCTGTGAAAATGACAGCTGGCCCAGGGATCTACCCATCAAATCAGCCAACCGTGTCCTTGGGCACTTCTTGATGAGCACATGTGTGGAGTTTGCAGCCCCTCAAACCTGTTTGAGGGGCTGCAAACCACACACAGTACATGTGAATTGGTTCACCACACTGCTAATCTGCAGTGCAGTGGGATGATTTTGATGCTGGAAGATCCTGGTTTAAAAAGCAACAACAACCCACCACTGAGAAAAACGGTGGTACAAATGTGGCAGCAGTGTGCGCTGCAGGAAACAGAAGCCTGTCTGTCCAGAGCCAGACACTGGCTGATAGCCAGGCTCTGAGCAGCTTGCTCAGGACTGCAGCTACCTCAGGAGCCCCCCAGAACTCCAGATAAGCCAGCTAGGGCCGGAGCAGGTGCTGCCTCAGCCTTCCCTAGCCCTCATGGCTCTCTTTGCTGCACCCCAGAGCATGTGAGCAGAGACATGCCCAGGGGCAAATAGCAGCAGCACAAATATGTGTAAATTCTAGGCCTGTGTTTGAATCAGAGCACAGGGAGTGTCTGAGTGGGACGGGTGACTCAGATTGTCTGACATGCTGCGTCAACAATGGGGTTTTTATGTTTTAATTTTGAGGCACCCAAAATTGTTGAGGTGTGCATGTGTATGTTTGCATTTATGTTCCTTTTCTAATGTGCATTAAATTTAGTATCTCCGATGTGAGGTACTAAATTAATATGCATTAGGCCGAGCTAATGAACAGTAGTACATCTGCACGCTTTTTCTGTAATACTTAATGTGCACTAGACTATTTTACTGCACATTAGCGTAATGCCACTGGTTTTTTACATGACACTTTAATGTGAGGTAAAATAGTCTACTGAGTATTTAAGAGCATGTGTGAAGGGCAGCGTGAAGTTTTGGTCGCTGATTTGTTTTGGCGGAGATTCAGCCCAATTCAGTACGCTTGGCGGCAGACCTGGAAGTGGACTGGAAGTACTTTCGGTTCACTTCTGGGTTTGCCACCAAGCACTCAAGGGGACCCCCTACATTCCTGTGGGATGCTCCATCTGCTCCACCATGGCAGCGTTCATGAGCCATGCCTGGTCCCTGAAAGTATGTAGAAAAAGACATTTAAACTTGTGTCTATGGCCAAATCACTGATTCTCCTAATCAGCATTGAATCTTCAGATTCCAATTTGGCGGAATTGAATTGGGGACAGTGAGCCAAATCAATGAATTGAATCACTGTCTCCGATTTGGGCTGAATCCAAATAGAGTAGGGCTTGTTTCGCACACTCACAATAGATATGACCACTGTGTGATTTAGGACTAAATCTTTATTTATGATATTTAACACGACACTTGAGGGTATCCCTCTCTTTTACATTGTGTAAAAAACATGTCAATTGATGTCCAATGTGAATTTCTTTGGAAATAATCCAAATTGATAAGCAGCATCAAATTGAGATCATTCAGTTTTACTTTGACTTTTGTTACCTGGGTGCAGTTCTTAGGGCTACCCATATTAAGAGAGACAATTTAATGTTTCAATGTATTTGTTTTCCCCCAGAAAGTATCAATTTCAAAAGTACAAGCTTTTTTTTTTAAATACTTTATCCCTTCTCCAGCTTCTTTGCTTCAGTTTTATTTCTCAGAATTCGTATGTAATGGATTTTGCCAAGTCACTGTATTTCATTTTATTACTAAACATCTCTTCAAACAACTTGTTTTGTTTTGGGGTGAAGTGGTTCTTCCAGTCACCAACAGTACCTAGGGGAGGGAGAATGGAAAAGGAATAAGTAAGGTTGGGTCACTATTTTGGAGTGAGTGATTTAGTTTTTAAACGTAGACTGGCTTTGTTAGTGTATGTTGTCATTACCATCATTCTTATTCCCTTTTTGTAGTATACAAACTATAATTTTGAATAATGTTTTGGATTGGGTGGCAGAAACCTGACTGGAAACAGGTTGATTGTCAACCAGCACATCATAACAATAACCATAACATTTTCAGGCTTACATATTTTGCCTTTGCTCCCCAAATTGCTTGTTTAAATCCCATATTTAAAAAGTGCCTCTCTACACTCACCTATACATATGCTCAGAGGTGGGGGAGGGGTGTTTTAATTAGAGAGCTACCTGGACAGCAACTCTAACTAAAACAGCTCACTACCATGTGTATTAAGCCCCCCATCTTTCAAAATGGCTGTGGAGGTGTTGGAACTAAAGCACATTCGACAAGGTGTAGTGAAAGCGCCCTCGTGGCCATTTGAAACGCAGTGGGGCTTAATACACGTGATGATGAGGCTACACTGGAGTGTTCTACTTAGAACATGGAGAAGACTCGATTAATCTAATTAGAACATGTCATAGCACATCTATAGACAACCTTAGTTTTCATATTTGTGGTCCAAAGTGAGATTCTGCTCTCTCTTAAAGGCTTGAAAACTAGAAGGCAAATAAAAGAGACTACCCCTGGCAAGGCCTACATAAAATAGCCAAATGACCCAGACATGAGTTAAAATGACTGATAATATTTCAACAGAAATTTTGTTGAAATATAACAATTCTTTTTACAGGAAAGGTCAGTCTCTTTTTTATTAATATTTTTGTCTGTAAAGTTGGGGGAAAGTTTCAAAATCATCCAAATATCCAATTTCCACAAGTATTAAATGAACAACTTTGATGTTCAAATTTGAAATAGCTTTTAAATTTTGAAGTTTTAAGCTAAAGGTTATATAAAATAAAAGTAAGAGTGCTCAAAACCCTAGAGTTGTCAGGGACATTTCATCCCAACTTGGGATCAGAAGAGTTTCTGAAATCTCAAGAGATGTACGAGTAAAAACATATCCTGTTAAGCTCAATTCATAATCTTTTTTTCACAGTCACATAACCTAAGCACTTCTCAGAATTTTATCATCCGACAGAGGTCTTAGGATAAAAAAAAAAAAGTTTGCTTTATCAACTGACACATTCATTTATTTTTTGTCGTCAGCATATTCCTTTCGCAAGTATGGTTCAATAAAACACAGGGTAATATATAAGATAAACACTAATTATAAACTACCTCAGAAAGAATGTGTCTGTCTTTGGTTCCTGATAAACTGAATGACCTTGGCTTGTAAGGGAAGAGGGTACATTTTAGTGTTTGTGAAAGACTGAGGTACTGAACTATAGATAAAGGACATAGATAAAGAGTTAAACTGAATAATTTTTTCCTTTCAGCCCTAAAGCTCATACAGAACATTAGTAAACTTTTTGTCTTGACTCTTCCCTGTGTTCGCAGTATCTGGCAGAGTAAGTAGGCTACTGGCTATGAAAGCTTATGCATTTCTGAACAAGCTAGCCTATAAAGTGCCACTCTGCCCTGACCTCAAACTAACATGAGTAATTGCCTCTCTTCTAATGTGGCAGTTATTTATAACCAAAGAATTTTGGGAAAGAAGTAGGCTAGAAATGGATTCACAGAGAAGAATGTATCATCGTGACCCTGTGGGTCTGCTCCAAAGTTCAATAAAGGCAGTGATGAATCTTCTAATGCATCAGTTGGCTTTGGAAAAGGGTCTACATGAGAATTTATTGGGCTAGTTTCAACCAGCGTACCTTTTCTAAATATCAGCTTCTTGTCAGATGTCAGTGCACAAACAGTGTGATTTGGATCCGCATTCTCTTTTTCTATGTTAGTTTTCATCTCTGAGAAAGAAGATTTCTTGCAGACCTCTCGGATTTCACTATCACTGATGTTTATTCCCAGGAACATGCCAATTTTTTTCACAGTCTTGGGAAGATCCTGAACATGTGAAGAATAGAGTCTTAATTTTTCTGAGAAAAATATCATATTCTACATCGGATAGGCTAACAGGAGAGAGTGAGTGTTCATTTTAGTCAGAACTAAACAGCATACTGGCATGTACAAACAATATATATTAGGCTCAATTTTCTTCTCACTGGGCATTCCTATGTGTTCATTAATGCGCTGTAATTATGGCGCATTAATGAAGTTAGTACCTTTAATCACAGGTACTAACTTCACGTGCCATAAATCAGTGCTACTGTGCATTAGTTCAGATGAACATTTTTTAGTGATGCTAAAATGAGCATTACACTAATTCTGCTGTGCATTAGCATGTTTTGTGCATCATACGCTAATGCATAATAGAATTAATCTGATGAGCATTTAGCTTGTGTAGACACCCATTTTCATTAAAGGTCAGCTAGGAGTAATTCCATTGAAATCAATTAATTACTATTGACACACACAAGATGTAATTAAGAAGAGATTTGGACCCGAGGGGTGTACATTCTTGTTTAAATTAAGACTGGCAACATGGCCAATTTTGCAGTTCAACAAGGTAGTTATATATTTTTCTGAAGAGTGACTCCCACTAGTTCCCATGAGAAGGCTGTACATTGTCAAACTATGGTCTGTGAGTGAGATTGATTTGATACAGTCCATGAGACTTAGAATTGAATTATTTCCCAAAAGGAAAATATTGCCCCATGTGGGGGTTAGGGGAAGTTTTTTTAATGAGAAATAACATTTTTAAATCAAGAAAATCCACACTGTGAAAAATAAAATGCCTTTAGACATTTTATGAAAAGCTGAAAGTTTGAGGAGGGCAGACACTTTCTGCAAGAAATCTGTCCAGCTAAAAGATGGATTTTTTTTTTTTTAACCTTATTACATGGGATTAAAAGTTTTGTAAACACTGGGGCTAGGGACAGAAATTACGTATAAATCAGTATAAGCAATCAGAAATTGATTCAGATCCTTAACAACAGAAGTTCAGTGCACATAAACCACTTTCAAAATGGGAGAAACTGGTTTAAGATAAACCTGGATGGATGTAGCATCAGACTTAACTGATTTAGGTTAAATTGGCTTATTGAACTGCTGCCCCAGTTCCCCTCCAGATTCAAGTTAACGCACAGTTCCCCAGCGCCCCAGGATGGTTTGCACTTCCCTTGCAAACACCTCAGTCACCGGGTAGGTGGGTTAGCCTTGGCTTAAGCTGTCCCCTCTAACTGAGCATGCTGTAGTGCCCGCTGGCTCTGGCCAGAGCCACTGCAGGCCTGTGGCTGTGTTTCTAAAGCCAAAAGTGAATGTTTGTCCACTTGCTTCTCAGGTTAATTTACACAGCTTAGACTAACCTGCAATGATTTAATCAATTCAGCCTCGGCTTTTTGATTGTTTGTACTTAGTCTGGGTGGATTTGCACTCTTAAATCACTTTGGCACTTCTTCCAGTGCCACCCTGCAATATTAGAGATCCCACGGCCATCAACTCTAGCAAGTCTTCCCCTCCAATTCCACTGCAAGTTAGGGGGGATTCTTGGAAAAACAGAAATTTTTCCCCATTTGGCAGTGCAATCTAACAATATGTCCCTAAAACTGATCTGGATCTTAGCTTAAGCCTTGTTTCTATATCCAAGGTTGAGCAGATGTATCTTTAGCGTTCATAACCTCTGTATATCATTTTCCTCACTTCTGTGAAATTGGGTTCTGAGACTTACCTAATATGTATTTGAGAGAATTACTTGGCTAGTGCTTTTTGATTCTATATAGGTATAGGTCTGTTATGAACTGGTTCTGCTCTGGACTTTGAAATCTCAAAGAGCAGAAAAATACATGATGCAATTTTACAATAGTTTTGGTCAGTCCCATTCCCCCACCCCACATGAGACATGAAATATATGAACAACAGAAATGGTAACAAGAGATACAATTACCTTCTTCATGTCTTCATAGAACAAAATCAGGATATTATCATCATTTCTATGCTTTTCCCAACTTAGGAAATGGTCAAACCAGGATCCACAGACAACTGAAAGAAATACAAAATAGGATCTGTATGAATTTATTTTCATAACAATTGTAACAAATAACAATTTTAGAACAATTGTAATTATATACCACATGCTGAAGGAAATGTTCTCTTTCTGCTGAACAGTGATAATGCATTATGTCCCCCTTAAAATTGGTTTAGTTTCTTCTGACGATTGGTTCAAGATCACTGCACAAAGACACTTAAATTCAAAACACTGGATGCAAACATAAACTAACATGGCTAGTTCTACTGAAGTCAATGTTCATAGAAGCATTCAGAAATGGAAGCCTACAAGTGTCTGTAGGATAAAGACCATGGTTTGGAATGATAACTTCAATACAAAAATGCAGCCTTCTCTGGAGGGAAAATAGAGTACTTACCTACTGCTGCACAGTAATTTTTCTTATTTCCTTATTTTATTTTAAACTGTCCAGGGGAATTTAAGCAAGTATTTACTCAACAGTGGGTGCATCTACACAAGATGCAAACTGTGCAGTAGCCTAATAACACTGTGCAGTAGCCAGCTGGGCTAAACCCATGCTAATACACCACTGTGCAGTAGTATTAAGCTACTGCACAGTTAGTGTCACTAAAAAAAACCATGTGCTGGTGCTACTGCAAAGTAGCATGAGTTATTGTGCATTGATTTAGTACTTGGTAGTCTAAGTACTAAACTTAATGTACAGTAATTATGGCACAATAATGAATGTGTAGATGTGCCCAGTGTTACCAATTCTTATGATATTTGATGTTTTCTTTTAAAGCGATTTGTTGTTCAACTTATGTAGCAGCAGCAAATATGTTCAGAGTAATAATAAAACATTGGGGGTGGATTATAAGGACAGGAGCATGAGCTGAACTTCAGTTTCATGTCACAAGTGCTATAAGTAATAAATGATTAATTCTTGTCTTGGAATTGGAACTGGAACAAGTAGCTCCAAATAAGCTATGTTGCAAAGTTGAGCCTATGTGACAGATTTTGTAAGCCAAGATTTAAAAATAAATTCTTGTGATCAACCCAGACAAAGTGATGTACAAATATGGCTACGTGATGATTTTGATTTAAAAAAAAAAAAAAAAAAAATTAGTCTTCCCCTTCTTCCCTCCCTGTTTGATGGTGGGCAATCAGATAGATTTCTTTTTGCTTGCTTGCTTTTGTGGGTGGAACAAGTCAGTAACTCATTTGGGCAAGTGTGTCTAGAGTTGGTGGCAAACTGTTTTACAAATCTATATAAAAACAGTTGCATTTTGTTATTTTAACATATCATTTAGCCTGTTAACATTTTCATTTGGAGGTTGAAAGGTAAAGCCATATTGTTTTGAATTTCAACAGAAATCATTCTAATAATAAGGAAGGACCTGATCACTCACCCTGATAGAATTCCAAGTCCCATTGAGCTCAGCAGGGCTTGTGAATAAATCATTGTTAAAACCATTGCATATTAATACTATAAGAACTACTGACTGGATGTGGCCTACATTGGCTTGTAAAAAGAAAAAAAGAGTTTTAACCCTTATTTATATTTCATAGATTTTACTATTCATTATAAGTTAGTAAGCGAGAGTGAGAAAAAAAAGGACTTGTACTTACCATCTCCCTTTAAGAACAGCTCCAGGAAAGTAGTCCATTTATCAATGGTGGGAAGGTATGGGTTATCTTTGTAGTAATGATACATAGAAACAGCAGTATCCTTTGGATTCCTGACGATGTAGATTGCCTGTAAATTAAAATAATGTAATTAACAAAGTGTTTTGTTTTTTTTTTTTTTTATTTAAGAGGATCTGCTTGCAGAAGTGTTTCTGTATAAGCTGTGTGTTATCTGTTATACAGAGGGCACTGCACTAGGTTGGATCCTGACCAAAAAGCCTGGATCTCAACAAATTTGAAATTCTGAAGTGTTTGGAGCGGTTTTTGTTTTTTTGTTTGCTATTTATTCCCCAAAGACCCATAATACTGATATGTGAAAAACCAAAAAAAAAACACAGGCCTAACCATACCCATATTTCTGGGGAAAGAAAATTTTGAGATCCAAACTTGGGTTTGTGGCTGAAGTCATTTTAATTCATACTTCAGTCTTGACTTTTTGTTTAGATAACTGGCATTGTCACCTATAGCAATCAACAATACACTGGAATCTCTGGATTTTAAACAAGTAACTTATTCTAATAACCACTTTTGAGGAAATCTGTGTAGCACAATAAAATCTTCTGGAAGAATCATACCAATCTTATGTTAAACACAAAAAAACCCAAAGTCCAATGACTTACATTTAAGTCAATAAATTAGCTCAAAATGTAAACCATGGCATAGGTCCAAAATTAGCAGAGAAGCATGAATTATTAGTAATTAAACATTGTTAAAAATCAAAGTCCAATGACTTATGTTTGAATCAATATATTTTTTCATGACACTAACTGTAACCTAAGTCAAACAAAGGTATAAGTAGTGTGAAATATGCTGATAGACTAATTTTACAGAGACTCATTAAAATCAAGTTCTCTTTTGATAGGTAACAAAGTCCTTGACCTTCCAACAGGTAACAAGAGTCATTCAAGTACCTTTCCACCAAACGTATATATACACACCACTCACACTTACTGATCATTTAAAAAAAAAAAAAGTTTAAAAAAAAAGTCCAAAATGGTGTATCCATCTAAAAAACTAAATGTCGCCATATAACAAAATCTTATTCATAATCCCCGAAATTTTAATACAGGTTAAGAAGCATTATATGTATTGCCTCCTTCTGGATACCCAACGTCCATTGAAATCAATAGGAGTTTTGTACATGGATTAAGGGCAGAGGTTATATCTACAAAGTGATATAGCTATTGAGAAGTTGGGTGTTGTAATGCCTTACTGAAACTTTATACTTTAGATGCAAAATACTGGATATGAAGTTCATGTTTTGGAGGACAATAAATGTTGAGGAAGCTGTTATGTAAGTGGGGGAAATTTACTTCGGACTTTTAGTCATTTAATACACAGCTGGAACGAAGTATGTGACTCAGAAAACTGGACAGTGGTCATTGGACATGTCTACATGTTGCTGCATGGTGATGTTGCTATGGTGCCATGCTTTAGTACTTCCTTTTGGAACCTTCCTTTTGGAAGTACTAAAGCATGGTGCAGTATGGGCAGTTACTGCACTGTGTGCATGGCAGATGCTTAGATTTTGCTGCTATGTCATCATAGCAGCACACTATGGCAGGGGAGCGTGCCGCTACAGCAGTGTAGCTGGCAATTACATGTAGACTTGCATGATTGCCATGTCACTGCAGCGCACTATATGGCAACATAGCACATCTTTACGTTTCCATAGGGTGATGTGTAGATGTGCCTATATAGTCTTTCTGTATTTAAAAAAAACTGACACAAAAATAGTCAAAATTTGCATATGGATCTATTTAAATTTGGTGGAACAAGTGAACATGTTGATGATGACCCTTGCTTTTATATGGGACTTTTCACCAAGAGCTCTACAAGTGCTTTTACCAAGGAGGTCAGTACTGTTTACCCCCATTTTGCCTGTGGGGAAAACAAGGTTCAGAGAGGTGAAATTACTAGCTCAAGGAGTGGCAGAGCCAGAAACGAGATGCACATCTCCTGGGTCATAGCCCAATGCTGTATCCAAGATGCCACTCCACTTTTGATTAGTCAATTTATGGGAAAATACTGCTTCTGATACTATTAAATCTAGAGAAGCTCATTGAAATCAGTGACTGTTTCAACCTGCTTTGGCAGAAAGCAGTGCTTTTTTAACAATAGAGCAATCAATGTGTATTTAAAAAGGTAGTTAACTATAAAAAAGACAAGGTATTTATTTAACTATACCAAAGTAAGTTTATATATTTCACCTTGCATCCTTTGTTCTTAAAATTCATCGGTAACATGTTGTAGTCCAAGTGTGTTGGGATAATTCTTCTGGATGAAAGATTCTTCAGTTCCTCCAGTTTCAAAATGTCTCCAAACTCGATGGGAGAGGTTAGGGTGACTTGGTTAGTGTACAGCTGCATTATAATTTGTGCAAGCCAGTGTGTGCCTTTGGAAGAGGGAGGGAAAGCAGTAAGGTTAGAGAGGGGAAAGAAATAAAGTTTTTGTTATTAGGAAAATAAACTAACATGGAAAAAGTTTGTCTTGTGCATTAGCATGCATGTTTTACAGCTGTGTTTGAAAGCCTAAACCTACAACAGTAATATGAGAAACTTTGCAGACTCACCAGAACTATTCACCTATGTAAAGTGAATAGAATGATTCTGCCAGGAAGACATGCTGAGTAATAGAGATACTAAGATTGTTGTGCAATTACATATTATTCAGATAGTTTATCACATAGGAGGTGGTTAGATTACTATTATTTATCTTACTGTATGAGCCCTAAATGTAGCCTAAGACCTTACTGTGCTACGCACTATACCAATACAGAACAAAGGAAAATCCTGCCACAATAGTTTAATGATAGTGTTATTTTAGGAAACTGAGCCACAGTATTGAATTTAAGTTTCTATCATACTGTAACACTTTGGCCTACATATTTTGAAAATATGACTGAAATTATTTTGGGGAAAAGATTAATAGAGTTATAGACAAGAAGCATGGAAATGATTTAATTTCTTGGCTTGTTAATGCAGTGATTCTCAAATCAGGGTGCTATTGAGACTCACATGATTCACAAGATAAACCCAGAGATTTCAAATAGGAATCCATAGTGTCAAAAACATTTCTGACCCACTGGGTTTTTTTCTGAGTTCCCTGCAGCAGAAGAATTACTGCTATTATTTTTCTGTAGTCAAAAATCAAGTAAAAGATAAAGGCTAGCATTTTCCAAGAGGTGCCTTTAGTCTAAAAAGTTGAGAAGCATTGTGTTAATGATTCACCTCAGAAAGTACCTAACCATACTGAAAAGATCAGGCTATTTACTAGCAAGGAAGAAATATCTATTAATAAAGTATACCCAGACACAAGATATACCTGTTATTTACCATAACAAAATTAAAATACAGACAAATTATTTCTGTATTACAATTTCACACTTCATATTGCAATAATACATAAATATATTTAAATTCTGAATCTAAACATTGTTCTCTCTGTCTCACACAGGCACTTTTTATAACTAGGTTAAACATGGAAAGTTCAGCAAACAATTAAGAGTCCCTGTAAATAAAGCTTAAAGTAGAACTTTACCAGACTTTGGATAGGAAACCAAAAGAACATCATCTTCTCTAGCATCGAAGGTATCCAAGGATTTTAATAGTTCTAGCGATGACCTGGTGGTAAAAGGGATCCCCTTGAACATATGAATGAGATCTGCCTGACTCTGGGTTGACATGTTGGTTACAGGTCAGGTTTCAGCTGGATAAGAGGATTTGGAACTGAAAACTGTGGACTTATATACTTCAAAACATGCTGAGGTGTCACCTCAGACTTTACAGTTGAGATAATTAACTTTTTGGAAAGGTTAAAGTATTATAGGTTCTCCTGATAAATCACATAAATCATATCAATGGCATTTATTTTTCTATGACTGTGCATTTCCAGATCAGCAAATAAGATGACAAAGCAATATTTTAACAGTGGTAAGCAATCAAATTGTGTAATATGCTCATTATACAAATTGTGATTTGGCATAATTTGGCGTTGTCTGTTTAGTGTTTCCAAAAAAAGGAATGTTTCTGTATGCTTTAAAATAAGTTTTATCTCAGTGGTTCTCAGCCTTGATAGACTTGAGGCACACCTAGTTAGACTCAAGGCACCACTCAGAAAATGCCAGCCTTTAGCTGTCATTCGTTTTTTTGACCAAAGAAAATGAACGGAGCAATTTTTCGGTTGTAAAAAAACTCAGGAAGCCCCCAGCAGGTCAGAATAATGGTATGGATTGCTGTTTGAAATCTCTGGGTTTATATTCTGAATAATGTTTGCACACCAAATGGTGTGGTATTGTGTGGTACTCCATGGCACCCTTGAAAGAATCTCAAGGCACCCAAGGGTACCACATCACCCTGGCTGAGAATCACTGCTTTATCTTAATTTGTATCCAAAAATATTATTTTCTTGTAATAAACACAAATAGGACTTTTTGTACTGTTTCTCACATGTATTATTAAAAGTGATTAGTGGTTCTGAGTGCCTCAGTTTTTGACTGCCAAACTTGAGATGTTAAGGGGACAGGTTTCAGGGAGTGACTGCTTTAGGCTTCCAGATTGGAATATAGAAAGACTTAGCATCAATAATCATTTTATAAATTGTCCTATATCTTTACATAAGGACAATGTTTTCCAAAGTTGTCAAGGCAATAGTAAAATGTCCTCAGTTTTTGATACTGGGATTTCCTGGTGTCAAAAAACCTACTGTACTGCAAATAACATGATGCATGTGCAGCACATGCTTTGAGGCACTGCTAACTGCACGTGCACACCATGAGGATGCACCCATAGTGTTTAAATATTTAATTCCATAAATTATATAGAGAATAGATTACTTCTTTGTCAGATCATTAAAAAGAAATTAACTAAATGAGCTGGAAAATTGGGGTAAATTTAACAGTTCATGATTCTTTTATTTCAATTTGAGGCTTAAAGACATGTGAATTTAATTGTGAAGAATTTTTTCTTATATTTAAGTATTGGCCAACAAATCACATGCTGGAACAGCATTCAGTCAGATATTAACCTAATACATCTAAACTCACCTCTTCCCAAGATATGGGCACACCACTTAAGTTTAGCATTTTAGTTGGATTTGCCTCTAATTCAAATGCAGAGAGACGTAGTTAGCCATGTTAGAAACCAAGCAGAAGGAAGGGTAGATTTGCAACATATACAATATATATCTATTTTGGTTAGTGTCTAACGGCACATCCCCATAAGTGAGCATGTGTGGTCTGCACTGCCTCAAAGCTGTTTGAGGCACAACAAATGACATACAACACACATGCACCCATGCCCAGCACTGCTAATTTGCAATGCAGCAGTTTTTTGATACCAGGATATCCCGATAGGCAGCACATGGCAGCAGCATACACCACCAGAAACCAAAGCCTGGCCAGCCAGAGCCATGCTTTGGCTGCTGGCCAGGATCTGAGTGGCCGGCTCTGCAATGCTGCTGCCCAGGGAGGCTCCCAGGACCCCAGGTAAGGCTGCTGGGGCCAGCACAGGTGCTGGTGCTGGCTCCAGCTTCCCCTACCCCACCTTGGTCCCTCCGCTATGTGCCAGAGCCATATTTGTGCAGCTGCTATTTGTCCCATTAAAAACATATACACTTGCATGTGCATGATCTTGGGGACCCACCCTAAAGTGCTAATATAACCTGCTTTCAAATTCAACTGCCAGATTTCTTTACCCAATTTTTAGCTGCAATGTGAAAGAGACTTTATTAGAAAGTTATCTGAAAGAAATGTTCATGTTGAAGGACTATAGGCAATTTTTGTTGGAGGGAGAAGAGTTTAAAAATAAAAAAAAAAAAAAAAAAAGGATGTTGAATATATATTTCACCTGCCTAGTTCTTTCATGTTTTCATTAGGTCTTCTCTCACACAGACTGTTCTTCTCCTTTCGAGCGCACAAGGGGTCCATTCTCTAGGAAAATCTGGGGTTGGCCAGCTGCCACTCCTTTTGGGGCTATGCCTCTAAAGCCTCCTGATTAGCATTTTTTTTTCCCCCCTTCTCCCTCTCTCTCCTGCATAACTTCAGTGATGGGACATCACAGAGTCCATGATTCTTTCCTTAAACTGCTAAACTCTTTCAATTCATCCCTTCCTTTAACACATTAAACCTGAAAATTATCCTCTTCAAGTGGGGGGATCCAGACAGTTCAATGGCATCACTCATTCCAAGGAATGCTCTGGATTTAACCTCTCCAGTCCTTAAGAAATAGAACCACACTTTGCCAGGGGGACCTAATTAAGAAGTGCTTTTTTTACATCGCTGTAGTAACTTGAAGTTTCCTTTTTTCTTTCCCTTCCCCATGTGATCTGGCACCCACAGCTCTGTATAATAGCCTATTGGTATTGCCATGGCTGGGCACGTTCTAGCATTAGGAGAAGCACCTGAATTTCTGGTCCTTTTGATCCAGAACCTGCACGTAGATAAACAGGGGGTTATATGATGATGTTCAGGACCCTGATAGGTGTGGATAGTGAGCTTAAATTAAGAATTTGGGATTTGGACCTTAATTTACACTGACATGGAACTATTAAAATCTCAGTTTCCCTGCACTCTTGTTGTTTGTTGCAGATACTGACATCCCTGAACTGTTTTTCTTATTTGACAGTCTAGGATACAAATATCAAATCTCTTCTTTTTCAATATTGCAGAGTCTTACATTTCATTTCAACACCTAAATCCTTTTTGGTGGAAGCTCTTATTAGCCTTGATAGACCACTTTTGGCATAGCCAGACAGCTGCAGTCTGGAGCATCAAATCTCAGAGGGCATGTCTACATGTGCGTTAATATGCCATGGTTACTGCACATGAAGTTTGTTACCTGTAATAACATGTACTAACTAAATGTGCAGTAACAGATACTACTGTGCAGAAGGGGAATGCAAAACGGGCTGTATTCAATTTGGATTCGGCCAGAATTGGGGACAGTGATTCAATTTGCTGATCCAGATCACTGTCCCAATTCAATTCAGCTAAATCTGGCTCTGAAGATTCGATGCCAATTCAGAGAGTCAGCGAGTCTGTCGTAGACACAGCTTTAAATGTTTTTTTTACGTGCTGAGTTGGGGGGGGGGGGGGGGCCTGAAAGCTCTCTGACAGACCAGGAAGTGGACTGGAAGTGTTTCTGGTCCACTTCCAGGTCCATGGCCAAGCGTGCTGGGGACCCCCCTGCGCTCCTGTGGGACGCTCCATTTGCCCTAGCATCTCAGCATTCACAAGCTGCCTGGTACCTTGAGGTATGTAGAAAAAAAAGAAAATGTAAAGCTGTGTCTCTATCCAAATCATTTAATCTCTCCAAATCAATTTGGAGGGTTCTGATTTGATTTGGCGGGATTAAAGGGTGTCCTGATTTGAATAGGATTTGGCTATTCATTTGCTGAAATGGGTCGAATCTCCTTTGAATCGGTCACGGAGTGGGGCCTGTAAGCGGCCGTGAGCTCACTAGCACCCCCTGCCGTGTCAATTAAGGTGATCCAGTACCCTCTTCTCACCCGCCACGCCTTTGATCTTATGAGTTCAGTAAGGGAGGTTCCACCTTGACACCGCGCTGGTATTACCTCCGTTCCAAGTGGGGTGCTCCAACACCCCCAGCCTTATGGGCAATGCATGTCTCCTAGGCTCCCCTTTAGCATGCCCCAAGCCTCGCAGCTGTTCCTGGACGTTATTCTTTCCTTGCCCTCTGGTGACCTCTCTGGCACCCCTTGGGCTCATCCTGCCCCGGTGCCCCTCTCTGGCACCCCCGGGCCTGTCACCCACCTGGCGCCCCTGGGGCTCGTCACACCCCGGCACCCCTCTCCAATCCTCCTGGGCCTATCACGCCACTGGCACCCCTTTACCGGCGCCCCGGGCTGGTTACACACCTGGCGCCCCTTTACCGGCACCCCTGGGCCGGTTACACACCTGGCGCCCCTTTACCGGCGCCCCTGGGCCGGTTACACACCTGGCGCCCCTGGGCCGGTTACACACCTGGCGCCCCTGGGCCGGTGCTGCAACCTGCAGTCCGTTACCGGTGCCTCTGGGCTTGCCGTGCCCAGGCCTCACCCCACTGGGCCTGTCTTGTGCCTCCCGTGCTTCTCGCCCCCTCTAGGACCTTTGCTGCGCCTCCCACGCTTCTCGCCCCCTCTAGGGCCTGAGCACCCTTTTGCGGCTGGGGCTACAACCCCCACCCACCGAGCGCCTCTCCGGCACTCATCACGCTGTGCCCACTGTGGCACTGCTCACTGTGCCCCCGCTGGGCACCGGGAACCCCCAAGCTACTGGGGAGCCCCCGTGAGGCCTCCTCGCACCCCTACAGCCTCACCCGATCCTCCGGTCTAACCATAACAAAACCATGAGCCAAGCAGCTGCAACACAAACAAGAAGCCTACTGGCTTATAACACAAAGTCCACACTCACTTGGCTCTTAGTCACGACCCCTTCTAGGGCTCTCTCTCCAGTCCATATCCTCAAGCAGCCAGTCCAGTTAGTCAGGCTGCAACCATCCCCTCAGCCTGCTCAGCTCTCCCACAAAGCGCCTACTCCTGCAGCCACCAGAAGGGAACTGCCACTCTGGCTTTGGCCTGGGCTGTTTATAAAGGCCCGGCCCTACCCCCTTCTGGTCACCTGACCTGTCTGGCTGCTGCGGCAACCGGCACCTGAGCTGCCCCTGGTGCTTGGCAGCTCCTTAACCCTATATTAGTCACAGGACACCTCCTTGATCCTGTGACAGAATCGAATCAGTGACTGAAGCTCCACACAGCCCTACTGTGCAGTAGCACGGGCACATGCCTTTTTAGTGATGCTAATGCACAGTAGACTAATTCATGGAAGAAGCAATAGCACAGCTTCTTCCATGATGTGCTAATGCGCAGTAGAATTAGTCTACTGCATATTTAGCATCTTCTGTAGACACACCCAGTTGGAGTTAAAAAAGTTGCTCTGCAACGTCATTGTGCACCTGAATATTGATTGTGCTGGTTGCTTTATGCAGATAGATACACATTGTACAGTGTGTTTGCAAAAGAGAGCCTTTCCAAAATTTGACTGTGAACCCTCTGGCTAGGGACAGAAATTATATATCAATTCATATAAGTGATGGGAAACTAGTTCAAATCTGTAATGCAGCAGAAGTTCAGTGCACATAAACGGCTTTCAAAATGGCTGAAATTGGTTTAAGATAAACCTGGATGGATGTAGTATCAGACTTAATTGATTTAAGTTAAATAGGTTTACTGTATTGAACTTTTGTCCCAGATCCCCTCCAGGTTTGGGCCACTGCAGGCATGTGGTTGCATTTCTGGAATCAAAAATAAATGTCTGTTCACTTGCTGGGCACTGTGGCATTCTCTCCCTGCTCATCGGAGACCCCATCTACCTACTGCTGCCCTGGCTCATGCAGCCCTATACCAGCCACCTGGACCCCTGCCAGGCCCACTTTAACTGCTATCTGGTTCACCAAAAACAATGTTGCAGCCTGCATGCTGCATAACATCTGTGAGGCCTGTGGGGAGCAATTTGGAAGGCCTGGGCAGAGGAGATGTGGCACTTGGAGGGTGCCTGCCAGCAGAAGCACCACCAGTGGCAGTGGCAACAGTGCCCCCCACCCCAACCAAGGCCCAAGGATTACTGTGCACTGGCCAGTAGGGGCTAGGGCACTGGGTGTGGGAGATATTGACCAACTACCTCTTCCAGCACTCATTGCTCTAGCCCACCTACACTGCTGCCCACAGATCCCCCCATGCCCCCTGCCCACCCCCAGCACCATGCTCACTGCAGACACATCTCAGAGAAACAAGTTTTAATCCCCTTACATCAACCAGAGTCTCTCGCTCTCCTCCCTCCCCAACAGAGCTGCCTCCCCACTCAATGAAAAGAACCTTTCCACCACCCAATCCACCCCCAACACTATTAAACTATGTTCTAGCTATTTGTCCCCAGGTGTGCATGTCATGGTGAATGTGGTAGGTGGCGGTGGCCTCACCCAGGGCTGACAGCATCTGGTGCTCTTCTGGTGTGGACAGCTCCACCACTGGCTGCTGGGGCCTGTTTCTGGGTGGTGGGGAGCTGCCAGGGGGCAGGCAGGCCTAGGGTTAGAGGCTGGGGATTGGCCAGCATGAAGACAACTGCCAGGACCAGAATGGTGTCCAGCACCTGGTGTTCATCATCCATGACCTGTAGGAACATGGTCTGCTCCCATATGGCCTCCACCCACTCATGCTGAGGGCCAGAAGCTGTGCCCAGAACTCCTAGTTTGCCCAGTCCCATGTGTCTTCGTGGGCCATGTCCTCTGCCCGCCACCTGTCTTGGAAGGCTACATCATCTACCTGCCAGGCCTGGGCATTTGGCAGCTGGTTCTCCAAGACTGTGACCAGGTGGTCCAGGGGGAGGGTCCTGTCCATGGTCCTCCTTTGGTGAAGCTGGCACATCTGCAGGATGCTAGATTTGGGTGTCGCTGACCCTGAACCAACATCCCAGCTGCCAACTGTGGCCTCTCCCCTGCATGCAGCTGCAGGCCCTGTAGAGCCATGAGAAAGAAGCTGTTTGTGTGAGTTTGCAACATTTCACAGATAAGATGCTTTATACCAGGGACCATTCCCAGGGTGGGACAGGCCAGGGTCCTGGCAGCACCTGCTGCCACAGCTCCAGACTCCACTTCCCTCATTCCTCCTGCAGGCCAACACACCTTCTGTGCTACCACCAAGCCCATGGAGCCCAGGCTCAGTGGGAATGGGGCTACCAGATGACTGAGACAAGGAGACTAGGAGCTACCCATGCCCCCACCCTCCCTGCAGGGGTCTTCTCCAGGTAGAAATGTGGGGACCATCCCCTTCCCCCTTCCCCTCATGGTACCGCTGTGCCCCAAGCATGCCCCTGATGCACTTGTTGCGGGTCGTGCATGAGGACCTGATTGCATGGACTGAGGGGAGCCCAACCCACTATATCCTGCTGCTGATGGCCATGGTGCCCAGGATGAACCTGTGCACCTGCATGGGACCCTGAGCTACAATGGTGCAAGGGCAAGCTCAGGCTTCCTCACAACCTCTGCCACCACCTGGAAGGCTACCTGTGGCTGTGCTACATGTCCCTGCCTCCTGAAGCTGAGGAGATCACCACCAGCATTGACCTGTTCCTTGGCATGTGAGAATCCCAGGACTGGCTAGCTGTGGGGGCATGGGCTGCTCAATAAAGTTTTTCACTGTCTCTCACCTCCCTGTGTGCTGTGTGGGGGGTACCCAGGGCCAGAAGAGTGCAGGCGGGCTTGGTGGGGAGAAGGAGCAGGGGCCAGGGCAGGTGGGTGGCCTCCCCCCAGTGTGGGCCTTACCATATGTCTGAGGCTGGAATGGCTAGAAGCTCTGCATGATAACGGCTGTCAGTAAGGGTGTGCGGCTCCAGGTGGTGTTCTCAGATGGCAGGGCGCAGCAGGTGGGTGCCTGGGCAGGGCCTGGGGAGGAGCTGGTACTGCTGGTGGCTAGCAGTGTCATTGCCAGCTGCAACTTGTGGCAGGGGTTGGGGCTGTAGAGCTGTTGTGGCAGGACAGGGAGCTGCAGGCCGGAGGGACCCTCCCCCAGTTGCCTGTCACTAGGGGTGTCAGGCTGGGGCAGGGGCTTGGGCAGGCTGTCTGTGTTGCTGTAGACAGTACAGCTGCAGTCTGGGTCCTGGGGTGTGACAATGTCCATCACTTGCTGCATAAAAGACATGAACTTATAGGCACTCCTCGATCAAGCATTGTGGTCGGTGATGGCCACCCACTGGGTCCATAAAGCCTTGACCTTTATGTGGCACTGCTACACTAACCAGTTGTGTTCATGCTCTTGCATCCAGCTTAAGAGCCCATCATAAACACGGGTGTTGGTGTTGGAGTGCCCACCCTGGTCAAACTCGCACTGCACCTCCACCTCACCCCAAAGTGCCATGAGGATGCCAGGCTCCTCCTGTGATCAGTTGGGGACCCAGGTGGTGGGCACAGGTGTAGGCATGGGCGTCAGTGAGGACGACACCATTGGGGGTCCAATGCTGGCTCTCTGGGCCTCCACACAGCTGTCCCTGTGCTGCTGGGCCTGTGCAGCTTCCTGCAGTGCTCAGTGCATGGGTTTGTCATGGGACTGACAGCTGTATGGCTTAGGAAATGCCCCACAGCACCTTCAGGCTCAGGACAGGATGCTGGGGGTGGGTTGTGGGCAGCTAGAGCTGGCCTTGGCAGCCAGAAGCTGCCTGCACCTGGGCCTGGCTGACGACAGGCCTGGCTGGAGCCTGCAGCACACTGTATCAGCCTCCAGCACCCTGCATGACTGGAAGACATGGCCCTGGCAGGCATGTGGCACTGTGGAGCCAGGCAGCAGTGCCAGGGTGCAGACAGACTGGCACACTGTGGTCTGACCAGGGGGACACAGGAACCTGGAGTGCCCTCAGGCTCCCTGCTTGTATGCCCCAGGGCTCAAAATGCCTACAGACTTTTAAAGGCCTGAAGCAGGGGCTGCCATAGAGGTAGCCAGGTCTTCGGGCAGGAGAGGATCCCAGCCTGGAGCCCTGGGGTTAGCCTCAGGCCATCCCCCTAATGGCAAGGCTGATATGGGAGCAAATTTGCTCCTGGGTTGCATCTACACATGCATTACTTGTGATTATGGGTTTTTACCGTGCAGTAAGCAAGTGCACATGTAGATGTGTGTGCTTACTGCGCACTAAACTATACTAATGTGAAGTTAAGCATCTTATGTAGATGCACCCAGTTTAGGCTAACTTGTGAAGACTGAATCAGCTCAGCCTTGTGCTTTTTGACTTTCTGTTCTTAGCTTCTGTTTTTATTTACAGGCAAGAATAGAGGCAGTGGAGAGCAGAAGGGATTGAAAATAGGATCAGATAACTGTGGCATTGAAGGGGTTGGATTGCTTTGTGCTTGCTCCCAGCACATCTCCATAAGTTCTAAACACTGCAGAAAAGAGCAAAGCAGCAGATGAATGATAATGGGATCAGCCTTATACTCAGAAGTTTGACAGAGCTTCTAGGGTCAGGACCACCTGCTGCTGGAGTGGAGCTCAAGTCGATACCATCTAACCATTACAGTGTAGGTCTTACGATCATCCCTAATGATCAGTTCAGAAATAGTCTTAGTTCCAAGATCCTAGGGGTGTAGTTTCACCCAAATAAGCTCTCTCCTGGCTTAAATTATGCTCACCTCTTAGTCTGAGGGCTAAATCCTATTTACCCTTCACATGTCAAATAGGGCTGTGCAAAGCTTCGATTGCTGATTCAATTTGGAGGAGATTCAGCCTGATTTGGAGGCCAAATCTCCAAATCCAAATTGAATCAGGAGAACAATAAAAAAGTCCAAATCAATCCAAAGCCTCCAAATCAATTTGGAAAAAGATTTGGAGCAGATTCAGAGATTCGGCAATTTGGACAGTCCCCGCTCAATGCTGCAGGGAGCTGGACCCAGACTCCATGCTAGTAAGTGTGTGTGTGTGTTGGGGGGGGGGTTGGAGAAGAGGGGAGGTGACCATGGGGGGAGCCCCACCAGGCCCATTCCCTGCCTGCTCTCCCAACCCCATCAATGGCTACCCTGCCCAGCCCCAGTGTCCCAGGGCTTTTAAAAAAATCAAAAGCCCCTCACTCACCAGCTCCTGCCTGGCACAGGTGTGATCCCAGCTGTCCCTTACTGCCCTGTGCTGCATGGGGTCTCTGTCATGAGTCCTCATCCCCAGCCTGCTCTCCCAGCCCCACCAATGGCTGCCTCGCCCAGCTCCAGTGCCCCGGTGCTTTAAAAAAAAAAATGTCCTGCACACACTGGCCACTGCAGCAGCCATCAAGGCTTCTGGGGGCAGAGCCCCCCATGCAGCATAGGGCAGTGGGAGGCAGCAGAGAGAGCCCCCTCACCTGGCAGGAGCCGGTGAGTGCGGGGCCTTTTTTTTTTTAAGTGCTAGGATTCTGGGGCTGGGCAGGGCAGCCATTGACAGAGCTGGGAGAGCGGGCGGGGGATGGGGCCTGTTTGATTTGGAGATTTGGCCAATTTGGCAGCGGCCAAATTTCTGAATCAGACTCAGCAGAATAGATTCAGGATAGCGATTTGAATCACCAAGTAGAATCACTGTCCACCGAATCAGCCAAATCTGAAGCAAATGATAGCTGCTTTGCACAGGCCTAGTGCCTAACTGGCTTGAACGCACATGTGAACTGCAGTTTCTGGAACTTATGCACAGTTTGGGATTCTATTTCCATCTGTGCCAAAAAAGATCATTCTGGATGAGCATTTGCCAGAATTAAAATAGCAGAAGGAGGGCAGCCTTTCCACCTTTTAACTCAGCGGTTAGGGAACTTGGTCAAGGAATGGAGGAGCTGGGTTCTATGTTTCCCCTCACTCAGAGGGGGGTTTCCTGCTTTCTATCAAATTCACTAACTGTCAGGCCGCAAGCTAGATGTTGCCCTGAGCATCCTGTACCCCTCCTATTGAAGTTGGCCTTGTGGCAGCAAAGGAAAATGATATATGTGGAAATAGAACAATCTTGGTAGAGTGGCTCAGTCAGATGAATAGTGCTATAGGAATCCTGGCTTCCAGCCTTAGCTTCTGCTTCTCATTAGGGAAGAAATTATCACACCTGAGTTTAGCCATTTTGGCCAATGAACATGAAATACAAGGTAGAGTGGCACCAGCTCTAGGAGACAACTGTCAAGCACTCTGGAAATGCCTAGCCTGTGGGCTAGTTGTTAAAGCAACCTCCTGTGACGTGGTAAAATAAATAAAAATCCCCATTTGCTGGGGGCCTCTAGTCTGCAAATCTCTCCTGTTCTCCAGGTAAATGTCCTTGCCTCTAGGTTAAAAGCTTCCCCCAAGACAAATAGTTGTAGTTTTTCTGCAGCTAAAGTTTTGAGTGTATTATGTGTATGCTTGGGCAATTCTCTTTCTCCCTGGGCATATAAATGGCAATAGTGTCACCTAACCAATTATTAACTGCCGGTCAACTGGAGCCCAGAGTCAGGGATTTAGGACACATCCTCTCTGAGGAACTCTCTTCAATTGTGCAATGTGTATATGAGGAAAACATCTCCTGCTTTGAGATAACCTGGTTTCTTCCCCTGGGACCAGTTCCTCTCTGTCCTGCTTCAGTGTGGCCTGCAGATCAAGGTCCTTTGAGTAAGTTGTCTCCTAATATTTATGATTACCTTTTCTAAAGAATACTCTAATAGAGGTAGTGGCCTCATGGCTGCTGCCTGCATGTGTTTTTCCCTTCCTTCAGGTAAACAGGATAGTAGGAGATTCCTTTTTAACTGTCTCAGTTCCCCAAATTCAGCTGGGATCTTAGCAGCAGCAACTTTCTGACTCGTGTCTCAGTTTCTATAATTTCAGTTCTCAGTATCAGCCAGGATCTTAGCTGCAGGAATACTGGGTTGTACTTTGATCTACCCAATTTCAATCCAAAAAAGGCAGGTTTATTGAAGAAACTAATTTCTTCATAGCTGACCTCAAAAGAAAAGAAACTAACAGGCTGTATTGTCAACCTACATGCTACTGTAATATGCATAATAAATAGTTCAGTAGTATTGTCTCACAGAGTTGAAGAAGCTGGAACTATAGCCCAGAGTATATAACCAAGATAAACAGAAGGAATTTAGACTAAGATCAAAGATTCCTTTGCTAGCAGGAACAGAAACTGGTGAATATGTACTTTGAAGTGGGATAAGGGACAAAACGAGTAGCTTTTTGGGGGTAATGTTCCAGTGGCTCAGCCTTCTAGGTTAACTGCTACGAAAACAGGTTCAAATCTTGGAGGATGCCTAAGAAGCAACCCAGGTATTTGCAATGGCAGATCCCAAGAATTGGATATCAGAGTTTGCAAGTGAACAACTTTAAAGATCCATTTTAATGAGCAATGGTGATGCTGTTCAAAGTCCATTTTCTGTTCCCAATATGTACCTTCGACTTCAAAGACCTAAGCATGTTTTTTATATGGCCCTAACATTATCATCCTTCTCCAAACTTCAGTTTGTTTACTTTTCACTTTGTGTCTACAATTAGATTATCTGCATGATTGGTTCTTCCATGGATTTTTTCTGACTATTTAAATTACTTGAAATATGCTAAACAGTTTACAGTTTAATTTTAATGTAGTCTGAGACTTTAAAAGGAAAGACCTGGAGGCTTTCAGGCATAGTTACCTAACACATTTTATTATTGTATGAATCTGACATATGAAAAGGGAAGTAAAATACTTTGTATATTTGGCATACTTGAAACAAGACATCTTTGTGATTTGTCTTTTCTTCATACATTTCTGTTGTTTTGTATCAGCATAATCATCTTCTATAACCACATGGTTATAGAATTTTATTTCACTTTATGCACCTATATATGTGCACAGCCATGCGATTGCAATTTTTAATATATGGTTTCCAAAACAGTATTATTCTGCCTTGTGGTGAAATGAATATCCCTATGTACTTGTGCATGTAACAAAATGAAAGAAGAGAAAAACCCTCTGGAGTTTTAGCGTAGAGGACAATTTTGTTCTGGAGGGAGAGGGGTCTAGCCTATGCTTGATTTGTGGCCTGGCAGTTAACATACTGTACTTAAAGGCTAGAGATGCAGTTTGAAAAACCTTTTGGGTGAGGATAGGAGATTGGAACTTAGTTCTCCCACTTGGGCTATTAGGCTAAAGCAGGGGTTCTTAACCTTTTTTGTGCCATGGACCCCTTTGGCAGTCTGGTGAAGCCTATGAACCCCTTCTCAGAATAATGAGCATCTGTAGACAGGAAGACTGCGATCACGTGTGATCTAGTGGCGGGTCTAATAACTACTATAATTTCAAAGTAGTGATGAGCATAAATGATATTTCGAGATATCTGCAACAACTATAATGTGTTATGAAAATATCTGTGATTTCTATTGGTGACAAAGTCACAGGTACTGCTAATACTACTGTGGTTTGTTGCCTAAATTATATGCCTACATTTATAATTGAAGGAAATGCTAAATTTCAGTTAGAGGTTGGTGAAAATAAAGATGTAATTTTTTTCCCATCCAAGTTCATGGACCCCCTGAAATCTATCCACAGACTTCTTGGGAGTCCATGGACCCCAGGTTAAGAAACCCTGGGCTAAAGCAAGAATGTTTAACTTCTATGTTGCCAGGTTCAGGTCAATTCCACAGGGGCCAGATGTGGCCTGTGAGCTGTCAGCTGGACCGCCATAGGCTAAAGCATTGGAAGGTTCCTGGACTCTAAATACCTTTTGAACAGCTACAATTCTGGGACTTACCTAGGTGAGCATATGACACTCCCTACCAGCCCAGCTAGAACATAGCCCTACTGAGCATGGTCAACGGGCATGTGGATGTTTGCACCTCTGGAGATGAGCCATGAACTGTGTACAAATGCCAAAACTTTCAGTTGCATGGCTATGTAGCTAGTGCTTGATTAAGCATTCATTTGTGGAGGTGCGGCTTTGACAGCTTTGGTGTAAATCCAGATCATCTACAAGGACATTCATACTTTTTTCTTCATGTTGCTTGTAACTGAAACACAACATAATCCCACCAAGTGCTGATTATCTTCAATTCTACTAGCTTTACAAGAATGAAAGTGTTCAGTCTTCTTTTGGTAGTGTTGGAGTGATGTCACAGCGGTGATAGTACAGGAAAAGTGAGAGGGGCAAAGATTTATGTGAGGCACATTCTTTTGCATTGTTATTATTACAATTCAGTGTTTGTTCATTTGATTGCTTACAATTTTTTTCAACATGGTTCATGTGCAATTTCCTGGTGTTTTTTTTTAAAAGTAATTCCTGCTACATGGAATTATTTTGACTCCTGCATGGTTTACTTTAATGTTAGAACCGTTAGATCCACAGCATAAATCTCAACTGTTTGAACTAACTTACTTAGCAGTATTTTGTATTGTATTTGTGAAAGTCACCTGAGGCTAAGCTAGGAATGATTTGCAGAGCAGAAGGCCTTAATATTTTTCATCTATGACAATCATTCCAATACGCTTGGATTACAACATGTTCCCAGTGGAATTCAAGAAAAAATGATGCAAGGTTTGTTCTCTACAAGAATTCTCCCAGTCCTTGATGACAATGTAAGGGTCATCTGACAATCCATCTTGTGTGTGCAGGCTGAGGTAAGAAAAAAATTAAAACCTTCAGCCTTCTCTGCATCATCCATCATCATCACCACCACCACCTGATTCAGTAAGGGGTACGTGAAGACTAGGGGTGGGTGAAATGGGCCATATTCAATTTGGATTTGGATTTGGCTTGATTCAGGAACCACAATTCAATTTGTTGATTCAGATTACTGTCCCAATTCAATTCGGGCAAATCCGAATCTGCAAATTTGACGCTGATACGGAGAATTAGCAATTCAGTCACAGACACAACTTCGAATGTTTTTTCTACATACCTCAGGGTATCAGGTGTGGCTCATGAATGCTGCGATGCTGGGGCAGATGGAGCATCCCACAGGACTGGGAGTGTGTGTGTGTGGGGGGGGGGCAGGGCAGGCATGTTCGGCGGTGCACCTGTAAGAGGATCAGAAATACTTCTGGTCCGCTTGCGGGTGTGCTGCCAAGCAGACAGCAGGGTGGGGAGTTCACTTCCTGGTCTGCTGTTGCCCATGCTGGGGATGCCCCTGCGCTCCTGTGAAACCCTCCATCTGCCCTACCATCTCAGCATTCATGAGCCACCTGGTACCTTGAAGTATGTGTAACCCGGGCAGTACTCCAAGAAGTACCCCTCTCCAATTGAAGGGATCAAAGCAGGTGCACAAGTGCTGTGGGAGGTGTAGGGACTCCCCTCCCCCTATAGAGCAGAGCCAGACCACCAATGGGGACTTAACCATATACCTTTTAATGAGAACAGTACTGGGAACATAACCAGTATAAACCAGGAGGTATAGGGGACACTACAATACCCCAAGGGGGCAGGATTCAACAAAGGTTAGACACTTACAATCATAGATATATTCATCCAGTTGACAAAAGACAGGGTTAACCAAAGTGCAAAGCACAAACAGCAGAACAAACAATACGGGTTGGTGAAATATAAAAGCACAAAATACAAAATGTCAAATGACAAGGAATATAGGGCCTAGGTACCTAGAGGGGGAGAAAGCGGGAAAACACAGTGGCTTCTTTCCACTGCAAGAAGAAATTCTTCCTGTTAGCTTGCTCACCCCAAGCCACCCCACCTGGGACTTGAATTCAGTTCTCCCACATGGTAGGCAAAAACTCTACCACACAGCCATCAGTGCTGGTATTGCTGTAAGCTGCTAGGGATCTTGACCTTCCTGGAGCCCTGGCCTCACATCAAGCTGCCTGGCCTCTAATTGGAGGAGCTGGAAGCAGGACTGGGAACCTCTCAGGTTGCTGCTCAGATCTTTGCTGGAGCTGGGGAGCTGCTCCTGCTGGCCACAGCCTCTCATAGGAGATCCTGGAGCCCAGCGGGGAGCCTCTCCTGCCAGCCACATGCCACACTGCTGAGGGTCCAACTGCTGCCTGCAGGTCCCACTCCTTCAGGCTCTTCTGGGGCAACCGGTCCCGCCCCACTGGCCCGGCTCTTGCCAGCTCTTTGAATCTCCTTCTTTGTGGTCCCTTGCTGGTCTCTTGTGTCAGCCGCACTGCCCCTTTTATCCCCCTCCAGGTGACCCAAGGGGCCAAATCAGGGGACATGGAGGGTGAGTCTCTGGGGCCTGATTGGTGAGGAAAGGGAATCCCAAGTCCTCCAATCATCTTTTGCTCTTACAAAACCCCTAGGCTAAGTCACTGCCAGCTAGCCTGTCACATCTCTGTGTCATGGGATGGGGTCCTCAGGGTTGGCCATGATACTCCTAGGTCGCCTTGACCATGCCAATCCTACCCAATAGGCACCCTCTTTCTCTCCTGCCAGGTATTGTTAGTGATTACTATGAATAAGAAGGCTGCTCTCGAGTTTATTGGGCATTGTCCTGATGGACCCCACTGAATCCTGTGGGTTCTCGGACCCCTTTTGGGTCCTGCTCCAAAAGTGGATGCCTCTTGGGACACCATCAACCTTATGGGATAGATGCATGGCTCCAAATTGCTCCTTTACCATGCTCCAAGCCTCCCAGACAGCATTTACTCATTGTCTCTCCAAGGCCTCAATTTAGCTTGGCCTTCA
This sequence comes from Crocodylus siamensis, assembly GCF_052110815.1. Lineage (NCBI taxonomy): Eukaryota > Metazoa > Chordata > Crocodylia > Crocodylidae > Crocodylus > Crocodylus siamensis. The sequence continues at coordinate 123,639,835 of NC_143398.1, read as the reverse complement.
GTCATCACTGGGTTCTCCACAGTCCTGTCCTTCTCTCAGCACCCCCTAGCACTGGGGTCTGCTCACCCCCTTTGTTACTGTGCCCCTAGTGCTGTGGGCTGTTCACCCCAAATCCTGCACCCACTCTGGCACTGGGGTCCCCACACTGTAGTGGGCCTCCAATGAGGCCTCCTCCTTCCCCAATAGCCTCAGCCCAATCCTCCAGAGTTATAAGACAGCAACCAAAATATGAGCCCCTGGGCTATAATATAACACAAAAAGTTCAGGGTGTGCTCTGCCCCTTTAAAAGAGTCAAACTTCTTCCTTGGCATGAAGTGTCTAGTAGTCAAGGGTACCTGGTGAGCTTCTAGATCCCCATTAGCCCTAAGTGCCACATACTAGTCAGCTGCAGCATCTCTGGTCAATGCCTCCCTGGAAGCTCCTTCCCCTTTGGCTGCTGGCAGGGAACTGACCCTCCAGTTCCAGCCCTGAGGTTTAAATGGGCCCAGGGCCCTGCCTTTTTGGGTCAGCTGACCAGCTGCAGGTGCAGGCTAATTCCCTCCTTAGGTCTGCTGCCACAGTAAGCTGCACCTGTGGGGTTTCTGCCTGAGTGCTAGGGCTCTCTCCCTAGGCAGCTTAGTGCCCTGCAACAATGTAGAAAAAACATTTAAAGCTGTGTCTATGTCTGAATCATCGAATCTTTCCGAATCTCTCTGAATCAATTAAAGGGTCTCCTGATTCAATTCAGATTCGGAAATTTGGCCATCGAATTGGGCCGAATCTCTGCCAAATCTAATCAGCTACTGAAGCTTCGCACAGCCCTACTGGACTTCTCTTAATCTTCCTCTCACTTATATCATTACTAATATAATATTTTTGCTTCCTTTAATGCCCTTTCTTACTTGCGTCTTCATTTGTGCCTTGGCTTTTCCTACACACTCATTTCTGTACTCTCAAGTTCATCCTTAGCAAGATCAATCTAAGAGACTCATTTTAGGCTCTTTATTTTTTTAATTTAGCTACATCCTTACTCAGCCATGAAAATTGTTTAAAGAAATCATCTCTGCTCCATATTCTTTTGTCCATAATCAAGCAGTACTTGGGTTATAGATTTCTTAGGAAATAACTTAGGCACAAGAACCTTGTTACTATTGATGCTATCATAGTGAAGACAGCTTGCATTAACTGGCACAGTGTCCTTAAACCACACAAAGTAATGAGGTTCCTGACCTCATTTAATCTCCTTAATAGCAGCCTGATTCACTATTTGACCCACAAGGTAGTTCCCAAAAGGCTGATACAGCTTACCTTTGTTTATATATGTTTGTCCTCATTTTCACAATGTGTGCAATTTAGATAGCATGAGGAGCTTGTTCACATCACCATAAACTGAATGTCTTATACAAAATTTCAGCTGATACATGCTTCATTATTTTCTTACTGAAGTATTTAAATCTATGAGAAAAGCAGATTAGATTCAACTAGATGATCCTTGACATCTCTCTCAACATTATAGTTCCATGATTTCAGGCCAAATGAATTACAAAGCTCCATAGGGAGAATATTTAGGCATCAGTTTATTTGTGCCATTCTAAACTGGTGGAGCTCCAAGTCTAGTCTCTACTCACTGAACTGGAAGAAGTCCATACCCCATTCTACCCAGGGCTTTATAGGTCAGCACTGGAATTTCAGTCATAGGCCATGTATGAGCATTCATTTTTACAAGGTCAGGTACAAGCATTCATGGAGAGGGCACAATACAAGAACTCATTTTGCAACCACCCCCTCTCTTCTGCTCCTTGGGCCTTCCTGAGAATAGGGTGATTCCAGTTTGGGGAAAATATGTGCTGCTCCAGTCCACCTATGCCCAGGGGCAAAGCTCTCTCTGCTTACTTCTCACACTGAGGACTCTTACAGTGCTGCTCCTTCCACTTGGCTCCCAGGGCACAGGAGCTGACGGGACTGAGCATGCAGCAGAAGTCACATGACTTCCCAATCCAGGGATCCCAGTGAGTGAGGAGGCAGTGGGGAGCTGCTACCAACTACTTCTCCCCTCCCCTCCCTTTCCCATGCCTTCCCCAGACCAGGTTGACACTGGTCTCTGGAAGGCACAGAAGCCTTTCCCCAAGGCTACACCTTTCCTGGTCTCTGGGAGGCAGTAAGCATGCTCTCCACACAGCTCAGCACCCCCTCCTATCTACTGCAGGGACCCTGCCTCCTCTCCCACACTGCCTCTGGTGGAAGAAGCGGGGGACCTGCCCACTGGCCTGGTTGTGTGTGGTTGACCAAGGGAGAGGGGAACTCCAGGGATGTGCCTTGCTCCAGGCAAGGATGTGGGGAAGCAGCAGCTTGGGGTGCCAGTTTTGGGTGCGGACAGTCACAGCAATGGGTGGGTCCCCCCCTTCAACTCCTGCTCCTAGAACATGATGGACACCCAGTGAGCTGAAAGGGAGTGGAAATGCCTGGAGGGCTGTTGCCACTGCTGTCTCCAGCTGACCAGGAGCAGGGCAAGCCCCAGGACCGCTTGTGCCCCAATCTTGCCAGGGATTGCAGGGAGAAGCCTATTTCTTGCTCCCTCCCTGTCCCTTGTATTTTGCCTACTGGCCCAAGGGATCCAGGTGATGGAAATAGGCATGCTGAGGGGTGGGCAAAGATGGGGATGGTGATCTCAGTGGGAAATCCTCTTCCTTCCAGGCACTCCTGCTCCCTGCCTGCCCCCTGCCTATCCCCTGCAGTCTGGGAGCAAGTGCTGGAAGGAGTGGATCACCCACTGACAATGCCATCCCCAGCTGCTCCCCACATGTGGATCCCTTAGTTTAGCAGGGGAAAGATGGTGGAGGGGGAAGAAGTAGGGACCTGGTACCCTGTGGAGCTGCTGCCTACAGCCTCTGGCTGGAGTGGGCAGAAGAAGTTCTGGGGCTTCCCCAACTCTTGGGTCAGCTAGGGACAGCAGCAGGCAGATCCTCCCTTTCTCACATGTGCTCCTCACACAACAGAGAACTCAGGCATCCAGGGCCATGAGGAAATGGATCCACTGGCAAGTGTCCTTCACTGTGGAAGGAGGGGGTGCAACAACTCTACTGCATCTGCCCTGGATCTGCCCCTACTGGTACCTTTATATGTCCATATTCTTTTACCAATCATCCTGACAGCCAAGTAAATATAAGGAGAGGGGATAGGAAGAACAAACAAACTCCATGGAATCCTACAGGAATGACTTCTGGGGCCAGAACAACAATTCCCCCTTGCACTTGTGCTGAGGTTGTCAGTTAATTCCGCAGAATGACATGGTATCTAAGGCAGCTGATAGCAGTAATGATATCGGGTTGGGTAATTAACCTTCATCCTTTCCAAGGCCCATAATCAGTTAGTGCAGTCTGAGGGCACACCCTGGCCAGTATCTAGATAGATAATAATTTCTTTTAATAAATAGGTAGCATAATTCCAGTAGCCACTGTATATTTATTTAAGATACAGTGGCTACTGGAATCATAGAGTCACAGAGAAGTAGGGCTGGAAGGGCCTTCCAGAGGTCATCCAGTCCAGCTCCCTGCCTGAAGCAGAATTATCCTTATCCAATCCATCGCATACAAGCCATAATCTCAACTCTACATAAAACTACACTCAACCCTGACACAACATAGACCTAAGACCCTAACCTGACACAGGTAAATTGGGAGAACCATGGCACCCAATATCCTGCTTCTATTAAATGTGTAAGTATATGCTCAAGTATATGTCATTTAAATCCATGATGGCTGCTTGTGATCAGCCTTTCCTCTTCCAGATGTTTGCAAATGACCTTCCTTTGAATATGCTCCAGTAACTTCCCATGTATTGAGGTGTGGCTAATCAATTTGTAGTTCCATGAATCCTCCTTCTTCCCTTTTTCAAAGAGGGACACTACATTGGCCCTTTTCCAGTCCTCTGGTACCTGACCAGTTTCCTACAACTTCATAAAGATCATTGCCAAGTGCTCTGAGATCTCCTCTGCCAGTTCCTTCGAACCCGGGGATGAAGTTCACTTGGCTCTGCTGACTTGAATTCATTCAGACCCAACAAAAGCTCTGTGACCTTCTCTTTTGTTATCTCCTCTCTCAGCTTGCCCCCTTCCTTATCCAGATAATCCCTATTAGGTGTCTAGAAGCTTAACTTTTTTGTGAATACTGAGGCAACGTAGCTTTTGAGTAGCTCCACCTTCTTTGTATCTTCAGTTAGGTGTTCCCCTTGGCTTGTTAACAGAAAACCCACAGCTTTCTTGGTCCTTCTTTTCTGTCCAACATACTTATAGAACCTCTTCTTGTTGTTCTTAACCTCCTTTGCCAGGTCAGATCATTATCTTTCCCTTCCTAATTTTGTCCCTGCAGGCTTTTGCTATTGCCTAGTATGTATTTTTGATGACCTGCCTATTCTTCCATTGCCTGTATCCTTTCTGATTGCATTTGGGGAATTTTAGAAGCTCCTTGTACAACCATATTTGTCTTTTGCCAGTTTTCTTGCACTTCCATTGTGTTGGGACAGTTTCTTGTTGGGTTTTTAATACTGTGCCCCTTAGAAGCTCCCAGCCCTCGTGGGTGCCTTTTTCCTTCAATCTATTCTCCCATGACACCATGCTTATTAGCTGTCTGCTAACAGTCAGATGAAATCTGCCTGTTTCAAATCTAGCATCCTAATTTTGCTAGTCTCACACTTCCCCTGTTTCAGGATCTGGAATTCTATTGTATTATGACCACTTCCTTCCAAGTACCCATCTCCTTTGCATGTTCCACCACTTTTTCCCTGTTGGTCAGGACAAGATCCAAGATGGATGGATTGTTCCTCCACTTCCTAGAAAAGAAAGCTGTCTTCCACACACGTTAAGAACAGGCTTGACACTTTATATTTGGCTGCATTGTTCTTCCACTAGATGTCCAGAAAATTGAAGTCTCCCATCAGTACTGTCTGATAACTTTTGGATAGATTTGTCACAAGCTTGAAAAGTGCCTCGTCCATCTCTCCTCCTGGTTATATGGGGAAGTTCTAAGAATGTCACAGCAATATGTTTGTTACAGAGGCTAGGTTTTGGTTGTTTTATAGCATGTACTGATTTTTGCACAAGGCATCTTAAACAGGCCTAATTATTTCAGAGATGGTACAAAGCACTTGATTTCTGAAAATCAAAGTGCTTTTAAACGTGTGTTAGGTGAGAACCCAGTCACTAGAAACTACTAAAATAACGCTTACTGAGATGTGCAAGAGTCTCCTCATATAAGACACCCAGCAACTTGCTATACTGGGGGTGGTAAAAACAAAGGGCTGCCCTGTGCAATTAATTTTCCCTGAGTGTCTCAAATGTTCTTTCAGCAATAAAGCTCTTCTTACATATGATACTGAATTGTCCAGTATACTTTAACAGGACTGCAAGAACACGTTGCTTTTCTCTTTATTAATGTTTCTAACACAACACAGACCTGAAACCTTATGGGTTTTCTTCCCTCCTCTCCTCTTCATATTCTTTTCTCATTCTTTTATCCTTTTCCCCTTTCCTACCTTGGTCCCTCACTGTTGACAAATGTTTCCCAAATTCTGACACAGGATGCATGGGTGAGGCTCCTAAAGGAAAAGCATGGGAGGCCTATGTGCATATTTGATGCAAGCATCTGACTCTGCTTCATATCTATATCTATAGCTAAAGCAGGAGTGTAACAATGGGTGAGTAAGTGGGGCACAATATCTTGATGGTCCTAAGAAGGTAGAGGTGCTGAAATGGAGCTGGGGGATTACCTTATCTTCCTGTTCTCTACCTCCATTCATACAACAGCTTTGGCTCTGACTCCAGGCAGGGCAGAACACTAGTGATGAAGTTGAAAGAACCTGGGTGGCAGTGGCATACAGTGCAGGGCCAGTGGCCAGCTGTCAGGGGGCCTAACATGCAGCCCAGCATGAACTAGTAATGGGCCACACCTACATGGGGCTTGGACTGGCAGCCTTAACCCAGATAACAACTCTAGCTGACCACTGTCTGGTTGGCTCCTAGACTGCTGGGAGACCAGATTCTCTCTTTAGCTCCAGCTGTGGCAACAGACTTTAGGCCAGCCAGCTGTTCTGATTAAGGTCTGCTTTGGTGAGGCCATCTGTTTCAGTGCCCTCTGGATTTCCTAGTTCCTGACCCTGCTTGGCTCTGTTCTTGTACTCTGGCTTGTGGATTTTCTCTGGGATTTGGTAGCTGGGCATCAGGTTCTAAGACCCTGCTCCTGCCCCTGCCCCTGCCCCTGCCCCTGCCCCTGCCCCTACCTGTGTTTTAGACTTGGCCCCTAGATTTCTCTCTGGATCTGGTAACTTGGCTCCCAAACCTTGACTCATCTTATGTTTTAGATTATGCCCCTAGCTCATGCCTTCCCCATAGGTCTAACTACTAGGCCAGACCACCCGCAACCTGGCCCATTGCACAGGTGCTAATCCTCTTGTCTCTTTGTTTTTCTGCTGAAAATACGTGTTTACATAGATGCTTGACACACATGTCAGTGGAAAAAAAGGAGGTGATATTTACCCCTGCAATAGTGAACCTCCAGCTGCTGCCCCTGCACCATACACTATCAAGAGTAGAGTGAGGGAGACTGCAGCAGGGCACTGCTTATGCTGCGTCTGCTGCATAGATAAGAAAACAGCTTCCATCCTCTCTTGGAAATGCTATATTGACATAATTAAATAAATATTGACAGAGGTCAGGTATTTCATGCTTAAAACATAGGATTTTTACAATGGTTGTAATCAAAGAATTATAAAAAATAGGGCTTGAAAGGACCTCTGGAGGTCATCTAGTCCAACTCCCTACCCAAGGCAGAATTATCTCTATCCAAACCATACTATACAAGCCCTTGTCTAACTTCTTCCTAAAACTACATAAGTGACCCTATTACATAACAAAAAGGCAAGTTGGCCAAAGACAGCAGAAGTACCCTCACTGCTACAGGTAAAGCAGTGGAATGAGGGATGACAGTGTCCTGCAGTTAAAGTGCGTTTAAGAGATTCAAGGAAGAGGGTCGTGACCCCAAATACAGAGGAAAGCAACTTCCTTCCCTGTTACAGTGGGTGTGTCTACATGTGCTTTTACATGCATCTAAACTTAATGTGCATTAAGGCAATTTAGGCATGCATCTACATGTGCATGCACTAAGGCACATTAATGCGGGTGTGTGGACCAACCTGGGACTAAAGTTAGTCCCAAATCAAAGGACGCACACTGCATTAATGAGCATTAGCGCATCTACATGTTTGCTACTGCAACTTAGCTATTTGCAAATAAATTTGATACCTGCTTTATGCCTAAAATCACCATTTTAAAGGTGCATTAAGGGTGTGTACATATAGATGCGTGCCCTTAATGTACCTTAAATTGGGCTAATGCACTTTAAATGTGCACATCTAGACACTCCCAGTCTTTACAAGTCTCACTGTGCGTCTTCCTAATCCTAAATGTGGCAGCTGGTTTGACCCTGGCTGAAGGGGCAAGATCCTCTTAACTGGGAGCCTCCAGGTTTTAGTTTCAGCAGGAGCTTCAGCATATCTCAGTCGAAATCCCCAGCTTTGACTGCAACGAATATCCAATGCTTCTGAGGAGGTTAAAAAAACACAAAACAGAAACCTCTGACCTCTGTAGCAACAGAAGGAGGGGGAAAAAGCCTTCTTAGACCCATTTGGCAACCAGCAAAGCCTAGAAGCATAGGAAAAAAGCAAACACCCTCCATTCTGCTCTGCATCCTGGGAAAACAAGTACAACTCCACACAACATGGACAGCCAGAACTTCCCTTTCTCTTTCCTCTCCATAAACTTATCTCAGATGTTTAATCTTCTCTAGTAACTAAGCTAACTGTGAGACTTTGCTTCATTCTCCTGTTGGTGAACCTGGTATTCTCCAACATCCACCTGCTAGGCTGCAGAGCTCTTCTCATTATCTCCCAGTGATCCATGGGAGTAGGGGAGGGTTTCCAACTGTTGCTTTTTACAGAGTAATCCAGGCATTGCTTCTCCTAGATCATCCCTGATCAATGATTATCCAATCTCTTCTTGAAAACCTCCAAGAGTAGAGATTCCACAGCTTCCCTAGGCATTCTAGTCCATATTACTATTTTAACAATGAAGAAGCTTTTCTAATTTAAATCTACTTTTCTGTAACTTCAAGACATTGGTACATGTCCTGCTCTCTGCAGTAATGGAAAAGGTATTCTACCTTTTCTTTCTGACACCCTTTCAGATATTTGAAGACTAATATCATGTCCCCTCTTAATTGCCTTTTCAGCAAGCTGAACATACCTATTTTTTTCAGCCCCTCCACATACGGCTTGCCTTCCAAGCCCTATAGCATTTTTGTTGCCCATCTCTGTAACTTCTCCCTGTCCTTTTAAAAATGGAAAGCCCAAAACTGCACACAATACTCTTGATTTGCCCTAAACAGTATCATTTCCCCTCCCTCCACCATATTGCACCAAATGTTTCTATTGATAAAACCCAAAACAACCTTTAACTTTTGTGCAGCTACATTGTACTACAGGCTCACACTAAGTCTGTGATCCATCAAAACTCCTTGATCCTTCTCTGTACTTCATCTGGCCAGCTGTTTTTCATTTTGTATTTGTAGTTTTGATTATTCTTCCCAAGGTATAGCACCTTGCATTTGTCACTGCTGAACTTCATTCTGTTGGCTTTATCTTAGCTTTCTAATCTGATTCTAAGAGCTTTCTGAATCATGCTTCTGCCCTTCACAATGTTTGCAATCCTTCCCAATTCTGTCACCTGCAAATTTTCTCAAGAAGCTTATTTTAGCATCCAAATAGTTAATAAATACATTGAACAGTACTGGACCCAGGACAGACCCATTTGAATCTCCAGCCTTTCTGACGTGGATCCATTTACATCCATTTTGTATGTGGCTATTGAGCCAGCTGTTTATCCACCTTGTAGTAGTTTTATATATCCCACATTTCTCCAATTTGTTCATGAGAAGGGCTTGTATGAAAAGCCTCAATGAAGTTCAGATACATTGCATCCACTGTATTCCCTTCATCCACCAAGCTAGTTCAATTTTCATATAACCATAGAATCATAGCAAATTAGCATTGGAAGAGACCTCGCAGGCCATCTAATCCAACCCCTACTCAGAACAGGACCACCCCCAACTACATCATCCCAGCCAAGGCTTTGTCTAGCTGGGTCTTAAAACCTCCAGGGATGGAGGTTTTTAAAGATCAAGTTTGTTTGGCACAATTTTTTCTTGGCAAATCCAGGCAGACTGCTTATGATTAGCCTTTCCTCCTCCCGATGCTTACAAATGGACTTCCTTATGATACCTCAGTCTTTATTGCAGCCACAAAAATGTGCTGCTATTATAGGTTTTGTTCTTGTTAATTAGTTTCAATTGCTCCAGCATTATATTTGCTGAAACTGCTGTACTATAACTGAGTCAAAAAGTTGTGGCCTATATAAACTTCCATAGTGATCATAACTCCAAGAGGGAATTTAAACAGACAAGAGTTTTAGAACATATTGAGAATTGGCACCAAATGATAATTTTTGGTTTACAGCATAACAAAAACACAAAGAAGAAAAGAAATAAGGACTATGTTTTCTGTGACTAGGAGGCAAGACCACACTATTCTTTTTTCCCCAGGAGGATATATCTTTTTTTGTTTATTATTCTGATTTGTTAATTGTATTATAGCAGACCCTAGGAGCTTCAATCAATAACGGTAATAATTCTTGATTTGATATAAGCCTGGTTGTAAGGGATTAATTTAACTTGTTTATTGAATTATATTGAGGTTTAAGTACTTTGTAAAGAACCAGACAACCATGTAAATAGAAGACTGCAATATAGGTTGGGGGATAAAAACATTAACAGATAAGCCTATGGTATTCAGAAATTTAGACACAATTCAAAATGCTTTTAGGAAGGGATTACAGGGGGGAAAATTGGCCCCAAGATTAGTTAGTATCTGGAATGAAAAAAATACATCATAAAAAGTCATGATCCACTAATGTGTCACCCACAATAACATGTATTACTCACCAGGGAGTTCTCCCAGTAGGGAATTCGGAGCAACCAACCAGGCTAGCAATGACTGCTTGCAAGAGGCAGAGGTGTAACTATGGGAAAAAGTGTAAAATGTATTCCGTTTGGACAAGGCTAGTTTTCATAGGTGATCTCATAGTTTAATTGTTTAGATCAGCATTATTCAACCTGTGGGTTGCGACCCAAAAGCGGGTCACAAGTATACATGAAAGGGTTGCAAACAAATGTTAAAAGTGGATTCTCCTTTAAAGGAGAAAAAACATGGGAAACTGTAGCTTTTCCCTTGCACGCTGGCAGAGCTCCAACCTGCAAAGGGCTGTTTGGGCCCCCCCATACCTCATACAACCCCCCAGTCCCACACACCCACCCCCTGCCCCACAAACAGGGGGGTTGGGGCCTGGAGTTGGGGGGCAGTGGGTCGGAAGTGAGGGGCACTGGGTCGGGACTGGCCACTGATGTTTACAAATGGGTCCTGGTACAAAAAGGGTTAAGAACCAATGTTGAAATCAGTGATGTTCAACTAGGGTGCACTGTCCCCTGGCATCCTTTAAGATCCTTTCAAGGATGTTGTGGGATGCCACATGATGTTACCACTGTTAGGTGTGCAAACATGATTCACAAGATAAACCCAGAGGCTAGACGTGCAGGCACATGTGGTTTGTGGCACTGCAGACCTCTTTGCGGTGCCACAAATTGAATGAGTTGCATGTTAATCAGTTTGTAACACTGCTAATTTTTTAGTGCGGGGGCAAAATTTGCTACCTGGAAAAAAATGGTGCAAACCACGCCAAAGTGGCAGGTATCAGGACAAACACAGACGCATCTGCACGTGCTGTGGAGCCCCTGTGCTGAGGCACCCTGCACTCCAGTCAGCCACTCCCTAGCTGGCTGGGTGCAAGGGGCCTCAGGATGGGGGAGCAGGCAGCCCTGGGCTGGCTGCTGTCCTGTCTCCTTGTGACTCAGCACGGAGGCTTCACTGTGAAGTCTCTGTGCTGAGGTATGTGGAGTCCCCTCACTGAGGCACACCATGCTATGGAGGGGTGCAATGTGTCTTGAGACAGGGGGGCAATCAACCCACTGCTGTGGGTTCCCCCATTTTGAGGTGCCCCAGCCAGACAAGGAGCATCTGGCTACAGCACAGGTTGCCTCAGCGTGGGGCTCTGCAGCATGCATGACCCAAGGTGCCTTAGTGCAGGGGATGGCTAGCCCCTCCGGAGGCAACCTGTGCTCCAGCCGGCCCCCGCCTGCAGCATAGGAAGAAGCAAGACAATCTGTCCCACTGCAAAGCACACAGACAGGGGCATGCACTGCAGCACAAAGTAGTGGTACAAATTTGTGCCACTACTATTTGTGCTGCTGCAAAGACACACCCCTGAGATTTCAAAAAGGAATCCATAGTGTCATCTCCATCTTTCTGTGTTCTTTGCAATACAAGAATTGCTATATTGTTTTTCTGTAGTCAAAATATAAGTGAAAATTATAGCTGGCAGGGTGCCTCAAATGTAAAAAGGTTGAGAACCATACCCAGCACCTGTAATTTCCATGAACAGCAATAACACCTTTACTAGCTTATCAAATGCATCATTGCTTCTGGTGAGCTTGAATCAACCATCTTTTCAGGATTCTCTCACAGTCTCCACTCAATGACAACATTAAAGGCTGTTTTATTTTTCTCAAAAGAAAAAAAATATGGCTCTGAAAATTCACACATTAAACGTGAAATCAAATTTGTTAATGCATGAATTATGCATCTAAAAATCCAGCTGCTTTTCCCAAAATTGCCCATAATTTCCTGTGAAAATCACAGCTCCTGATTTCTTACAGTTGTTCAAACAAATTATTATATATAGAACAGAAAAAATATATGGCTAAATGATAAATAAGTTATTGGAAGGAAAAGAGCATGTAATTCGTTTTTGTGTAATCAATTATAGTTAATACCCTATAGAAGTTTAAAAAATAAAATGGCAAATATGAATATGAATATTAAAATCCAGATTAGAAGCTCTTCAAAGTTCTGAAGACATTTGGATCAAAGTGAGCTGGAAAGATTAGGTCTCCATCCAAACTTACACATTTGGTTTTCAGGCTGTGATTTAAACTCACTTATTAAAAAGCAAATACTTCTCACTTGCTTCTATGAGCAAGGAGGGATTTAGCTCTAAACCAGGTTCTGTGATGTTAATCCAAAGGAAAAATATCCATTGATTTCAATGGCAGTACTTTTGCTCAAATTAGAATGGCAAAATATAGATGTGCATTATTACTACACAAGTTGGCTAATTACATAGGAAAAAAATTCCCAGAGAATGAAAATAAATATAAGGAACATAACCATCAGCAAAAGAATCAGTTTTCAGCACTTATTGACTGCTGAATACAAAGTAACACACATGTACACAGAAAACTAGCTGAAATAGAAATATATGACACTGGAATATGGAAATAGATACATGCAAATTCAGTATGATTCTCTTTGCATAAACTTCTCTTACAAATTATTAGATCAATACCTTTTACTTGGGCTTGTGAATTTATTAATCTTGGTGACAGTGAAAGATTTGAACATTAAAAAATCTGTCCCTGTTGTCAGATTTCACAATGAGCAAGGACTTTACTTTATTTGATCTCTTTGATTAAACTATATTAGAATCTTTAGATTGTTCTTCCTTTCTGTAGATGAATTACAGAAGGGAAATGCAGCAATGAAATGATACAGCTCATCAATACTATGAATATAAAGATGGAATGATTCTGCTCATTATTTCTGAAGCATGACTCTCCAAATGCATTTTCTTTCACGTACTGGGTGATGTGTCACCGTGAATGTAGTAGATTAAAATAATGACATTTTTGATTGATCTGAATTAAGTTATAAAAATAACCACAAAATTAGTCTGAGGATATGCACAAACCGTTAGTGAACAGAATTAATTTTTGCCACTGAGATATGCTTTTATTAATCAGAAACAAATGGATGTTTTTGTTTTACAAGCAGATATAAACTAAAGGTGTCCAGATGTAGTGTTTCATTTTGGTTCCAAATCTTTCTAAAATTAGAGAATATAGGGCGCATATACACATGGCTGTATGGTGTCTTTGTTACTACACCATGATTTAGTACTTTCTTTTAGAAGTACTAAAGGATGGCACAGTAGTACTCCATACTCTGCCATGCTGGCTGTGCATGATTATTTTTGGCTGCTATATCACCGTAGCAATGCACTAAAACAAGGGAGCACTTTGCTATGGTGATGTAGCAGTGGCATCACGTTTTTTGCCAATGGATGTTATGGTGCTGTAGCATCTTGTGTAGATGCACCCATAATGTCTTTGTTTTAGGCTATTTAATATAAATATTGAATACATTCATAAAAAACAAACTATTAAAATGGGCTGTGATTTGCTGATTAAGTAAGTACCAGTTAAATTACTTCACTGGTTTGTTGAAAATGAGCATGGAGCCTAAGATTATTGTTCTGAGTATATCAGTGTGAGCAATGTAATTCTAGTAAAAGAACCACCAGACCCAAGCAGCCCATAGGACTAGCATGGATAAGGCACATCAGTGTGTGTATAGCCAATGGCAAACAAGACAGCAGTGTGTCTAGCATCATGTCAGCCATTTTAGCCCTCACTCGAAATGAGCAGGTGCCCACCTACAGTTGAAGACTGTAGGAGCAACTACCAGTATGAGTCCAGAGCAATAGTGGAACTTACACATCCTGAGTCAGAGACACCTTGATACGCACTACTCCAAATTCTATCTTACCACAAATTAAGACTTGGCATGCTCACTTGTGCATGTGAAGCTAGAAGTCATCTGGAGTCACCAGTCATTTAGAGTTGTCATTGTATTATTTACCAGACAAATCTCAAGCCGGTTTCTGCAAGCAGCATTCTACACACATGTCAGTCACCCATGATAATGAGCTTATGTGACTTCACTATATCACTGTCACTGTGGACAGGAATTCAACAGTGACCTAGAACAACTGTTGAGTTCTAACTATTCCACCTTAAGCCCTATTCTGTAACTGTCTGAATTTTCGATGGTCTTCAGCAAGGAAAAATGCAAAGTCCTGCCCAAATGCAGACTGGCATATGTCTGGCTAGGCTTCAGTACTGCAGAGAAGGACCTGAAAGTTACAGAGGGCTATAAGCTGAGCATGATCCAACACTGTGCCCTTGTGGCAAAAAAGCCAACAGCATACTGGGTTGTATTTACTGGAGTGTCTTGTGCAAATCAAGGGAATTGATTCTTCTCTTCTGTTTGGCACTAGCGAAGCTACGTAGAGAGGTTGTGGCATGTCTATTGTGGGAAATTTTCAAGAGCAGGTTAGACAGACTCTTGGCTGGGATGATTTAGTCAGGGATGATCTTGCCTTGAGCAGAGGGCTGGACTAGATGACCTTGGGAGGTCCCTTCCAGCCTTACTCTTCTATGACTCTGTTGTTACAGGTTGTTTGATGTTGGCACAAAGTATGTACCGGAGAAGGAAGACCTAACTTGCTAGTTCCCTCCTTTGGGAAGTGTGCAGCTGATAGCATCTTCCTCAGGGTCAAAAGAGGAGGAACAATAAATAGCATTGTGACAGTATCTTGGGATGGGATAGATTGGTGGAAAAGAGAATTCAGGCAGCCTGCTGATGCAGAAGGTCTCAGGATCATACCTCAAAAATTATGACCTCAGACACTGCTTATCCCTCTTCAGATATGAACCTCTAATAAGAGAAAGAGAAGAATAAGGAAAGGAAAAATTAAGGTAGCATCAGCGTTTATAGATGTCCTGGGCACTTTGCCCAAGTTCCCTTTGAGGATTAGAACTGAGAGACTGGTGAGAGATTGGAGGGGGAGTGGGAAGTGGGCCCCCACATGTAATTGGAAATTTTGAAGAAATCTTTCAGATAGTAACAACCGCTTGATTTCTAAGGATCTGGTCAATTCCAAGCTCAAAATAAAAGATTACCAACTTGGAGACAGTGACACCCAGCCATGAGGTAAATAATTGCTTCCTGATCCCTCTGCTGCTGCATTGACATCATCACAGGCAGCACCTGAAAAACCTGATCTGCCACCAGCCCAGGCTCTGAACTGCCACTCTCCTGCCCATGGCTGGATCCTCAGTCAGTTCTGACCAGACTGCCCATCATATAGTAGTTTCATAGTAGTTAGGGGTCAGAAGGGACCTGAATAGATCATCTAGTCTAACCCCCTGCCACTGGTTGGAGCACACGCTGGGACCACACGACCCCAGACAGGTGCTCGTCCGACCTCTTTTTTAATTTACCCAAGGTAGGAGTGAGGACCACTTCCCTAGGAAGTTGGTTCTAGATCCTAGCTACCTTAACAGTGAAATAGTGCCTCCTAATCTCTAACCTGAACCTGTTCTCCAGCAGCTTCTGGCCATTGTTCCTTGGTTGTTATCTCTGGCCTGAGTAGTCTGCTCCCGAGGTGTCATTCAGCTCTAGCCACCCTATGCAGGGGTGATATGTACTTTCACTTCACATTTCCCACACTGTAGATATTTAAATTTGCATTACTTTCAGGACCACTCCTGAGACCACAGATTAAATGGAGACAGAGAGAAGGATTAAGAACACCCAATACAGGTCCTCCTAGAACCCAGCTCACATAAGTGAGGAGGGAAAGAGCTCAGATTCCCAAATAGGTGCCAATCTGTGAGTGCTACAGGTCTGGTTTAGATTCACTGACCACAGCACAATCCCTTGAGCCACTCAGGTCATGTGAAACGTCACTGGCCAGACACCAACTTGTGTGCATCATAATCCATTTAGCATATGAACATTTGGTACATGTCTGCCAAAAGAGCTTAATTCTTTTTTTTAATAAGGTTTTTAACACAGCTTTTCCAAAGTGTTAGGTGGGGCCATGTGTGGAGAAGATGCAGCTGTGGGAGATACCAGTGCTCTTTGAAGTAAAAGCCACACCAACATCCTGCAACTTAAGCAAGTTGCGAACCACCTGGGTACAAATGATCCAGGCTCTATTGCATCACAGAAGCCCCTTATTCAGCTGCCCTCAAATATGTCTAACACTGTTTCACACTAGGGCTGTGCAAAGCTTTGGTTCACAATTCGATTCAGAGAAGACACAGTGGATGGCCTGGAGTGCTCCTAGCTGGGTCATGAGGCGGTACAGGGATTTGGGAGTGGGGCTTAAGGGTTTCATAGTTTCATAATAGGTAAGGTCAGAAGGGACCTGAGCAGATCATCAAGTCTGCCCCCTGCCATGGGCAGGAAAGAATGCTGGGATCAAATGACCCCAGCTAGGTGATTATCCATCCTCCTTTTGAAGACCCCCAGGGTAGGAGTGAGCACCACTTCCCTTGGAAGTTGGTTCCAGATCCTAGCTTCCCTGAGTGTGAAGTAGTGCTTCCTGATGTCTAGCCTGAACCTACTCTCGGTCAACTTATGGCAGTTATTTCTCGTTACTCCTGGTAGTGCTTGGGGGAACAGGAACTCTCCCATAGCCTGCTGTTCCCCGTGGCCAGTTTGAAGACAGCCACCAGATCCCCTCTCAGCCTTCTCTTGTGGAGGCTGAACAGGTTCAGGTCCCATAGCCCCTGTCTTGCTGCCTCCTGATCATGTGAGGGGCCCTCCTCTGGACCCTCTCCATGTTGTCCACATCCCTCCTGAAGTGCAGTGCCCAGAACTGGACACAGTACTCCACCTGCGGCCTGACCAGTGTCACATAGAGGGGAAGGATCACCTCCTTGGACCTGCTCGTGATGTATCTGTGGATGCATGACAAGGTACGGTTGGCCTTCCTGACCGCGTCCCCACATTGGTGGCCCATGTTCATTTTGGAATCAATAATGACATCAAGATCCTTTTCTGCCTCTGTGCTGATGAGAAGGGAGTTCCCCAGCCTGTAGGTATGCTCCTGGTTCTTCTTCCCCAGATGCAGTACCTTGCAGTTACCTCTCAGCTCCCTGTTCTTGGAGAATCTTGACACAAGACAGCCTGTCTGACACAAAGAATCCCCCCCTCCCCACCTGAACAAGAACTGATTACGAAAGACAATGAAGATGCAGTGGGAGACACACCTAAAGCCCTCTAGATAATGGAACAACTGCCTTAGGTCTCATTTGCATCTGAGATGGAACCAGATGTCAATTCATTTACATGGAAGATGGAGAACAGAAAGCCCAAAGTAAAGACTGCAGTGAATTCTGGGATCAGAGAAGCAGGGGAGCACTGCATGATGGGGAATCTGTGGTCCAAATGCTACCCACACACCCCGCTCAGCATTTATCAGACCAATTCTAATCTGGATTTACAAAGGACTTTTCCACCCCACCCCTCCCACACACTTCATCTAATCAGAGCTAAGCAAAAGTAAAGTTTAATAGGCATCTCGGGCCGTACATTCCCTGGTCTCACTATGGGAGGCCTATTTAAACTTGATTGACTAAAACTCAGTTGCTGGGTTAGGGAATGCTGAGGCAAGAGACCGAGTCAGAGGGGGTATGGGCAACATCTGAACAATGTTAAGGGTTCATTGCAGTGTCCAGCCCGTTGCAGCGCTGACCACAAATGCTGTCATACTTTTCCCGGGATGACTCGTAGAAGTCCTCCCCACAAAGTATGAATGTTTCAAGTAATCCCCTTATGTCTGTTAAAAGACTACAGTAAGATCTGGAAAAGTCATGCTAAGCTTGTTCACAACAGGTAAAAATCCAAAAACCTGATGCTGCAAGCTATCTATTGTTTCTGAAGAAACAATGAGGTATCCCATCCAGTATATCTGATATCCATAAGAATTTCAAGCTGGCTTCTAAGTGGTTACTCCTTAACCTTATATTTTCCTGGTTATTGATCAGTTTCTTGAGATGTTCCAAACCAGATAACCCCTTGTTAATAGAAAAGACAATTATTTACACTAGTAAAAAAATGCTTTTAAGAAACTGACCTGAGGGTATACAAATCTGTAAAAAAAGCAGCAAAGGTGTGCTTCAAGATGAGAAATCTCTCTGATACCATCCAATGTTGTTCTCGAGAAGCTGGAAGAAACAAATCGTCTCCCTTCAAGGACTGTGCTAAGAACTTTACCTGTCAGCCTTGGAACCCGAGTGCCTTGGAGTAGTGAGATCCCAGCTCTCACTCTCTCTCTCATTTTTCTTTCTTTTCTCTCTAGGCATAGATTTCTGAACCTGAATTGTATTAGTTAAGCTTGAGCTAAGTTTCCCCAAATACTTAGTGAAACCAGGGTAGTATTGTAATTGTTTGTGTTTGTTTTTGTTTTCCTTTGCATGTCTATTACTACTAGTACCATTACATATTTCATATACTTAGCAATAAATAACTTTTATAGTCAAACTGGTAGTAACTGGGTGTATGTTTCCTTCTCTACTTTCCTTCCCCACTTGTCCTGCAGCAATGCTTCTTTTACCTAAGCTAAAGGTCCCTGTGAAGACCATAAATATGGTGGGGTCTGCTCATCAAGAGGCTACCCCTACTAGGACAGTTAGGACAAAAGATTGGGACGTGCTGAGTTTGAAACACATAAGGGGATCAGCTTCTACAGGCTGATTGACCCAGTTTGGCTCAGACATGCCCTAATGAAATGAATGCTAGCCCATGAGGGTGTCAGCTGGACACCCAGCTGGATTCAGAGGTATTTTGTTTGCCTGTGTGCTTGTTTCTGACTGCAGTTTATTGTTTCTCTGATTAACTGATTCTTGGCATATGAGGATGTCAGCCTGTCCAAGCTGATCAACCCGGCCGGGTCAGGTGCATCATGTTAATCTGTGTGTTTGTGTGCATGTCTGATTTGGTGACTGGAGGAACCCAGCCCCATTGAAACTGAGTCCTGCAAGATAGCTCCATTGGGGGTGAGGGCTTGCAGAAGAGAGAAAATTAAGCTCTGTATAGAAACACAAGTGACACAAGCAGCACATTGATAGAATTACAAAGACCCTAGAAACGTATCCCTAATAAATGAGCACACCCCAAAGTGATGGGCAAATCTGGTAACACACTTGTCAGTATTGAATCCCATCCTGTTCTCATTGCAGCCTGTCCCTCTCATCCAGCGTGCCCACTTCTCCCCACATTTTAGTGTCATCTGCGAATTTGAACAAGGTGTTTTTCACCCCCTCATCCAAGTCTCTGATGAAGATGTAGAAGAGTGTGGGCCCAAGGACCGAGCTCTGGGGGACCCCACTACCCACATCCCTACAGGTCAAAAAAGACCCATCCATGACCACTCTCTGGGTGCGGCCCTCCAGCCAATTTGCAACCCATCTGACTGTGTAGGCATCAGTACCACAGTTGCCTAATTTCTTAATGAGAATGGGGTGAGAGACAGTGTCGAAGGCCTTCCTAAAGTCCAGAAAGACTACATCCACCACAACACCTACATCCAAGAATTTTGTAATCTGGTCGTAGAAGGCCACCAGGTTGGTCTGACAGGATCTGCCTCGAATGAACCCATGTTTGTTACCCCTAAGCATGAAGTGCCCTGCTGGTCCCCTCGCAGATGTGCTCCTGGATAATTTTCTGAAAGAGCTTCCCTAGGACCGAGGTAACACTAATGGGCCTGTAGTTTCCTTGGTCCTCCTTCCTCCATTTTTTGAAAATGGGGACCACATTGGCCCTTTTCCAGTCCTCTGGCACCTCATCAGAGCAATATGAGTGCTCGAAAAGCTGTGCCAGGGGTCCCGCAATGACCTATGCTAATTCCCTCAGTGTTCTGGTGTGGAGATCATCAGGACCTACTGACTTGAACACATCTAGACCCACCAGAAGTTCCCTGACTAGGTTCTCACTGACCCTGGGCCTGGCAGCACCTCCCCTGGGTCCATCGGAGATCCCAGTGGGGGGGATGCCCTGGTCCCTGCTCAAAAAGATAGAGGCAAAGAAATTGTTAAACAGGTTAGCTTTGTCTTCTGGTGTGACCACCAGATTTCCTGGCATATCCTGCAGTGGCCCTACATTACCTGGTACCTTCTTTTTACCCACTATGTATTTAAAAAAGGACTTCTTGTTATCCTTGATCCAGGTCGCTAGTCTCAGTTCCATCTCCGCTTTAGCCTTCCTAACAGCCTCCCTACAATCTTGGGCAATGGAGGTATAATCCTCCTTGGTGATGGTTCCTCCCTTTCATTGGGTATACACCTCCATTTTAGCTTTGAGACATTCGTGGATGCTTTTGGTGAGCCATGGGAGCTTTTGAGCACTCCTGCCCCCTTTGATCTGTGTGGGGATTGTCAGCCTTTGGGCTTGGAGGATCGTCTCCTTAAGGAAAGACCACTCTTCCTGGACTCCCAACTCCCTTCCCCTCCTGGACCTCAGTGCCTCCCTACCTTATTGAAATCCGCCCTCCTGAAGTCTAGAGCTGTTGGCTTGCTTCAGGCCTTTGACACCCTGCACTGGATGGTGAATTCCAGTAGGCGATGATCACTATCGTCCAGGTGGTCAAGAACCCTCAGTCCACTCACCAGGTCGTTGCCTGTGGCCAGGACCAGGTCCAACAAGACATTTCCCCTGGTGCGACTGTGCACCTCCTGGGATAGATGGAGGTCCTGTAACTTGGCCAGGAACCTATATGAGCAGTCAGACCTGGGGGTGCAGGTCTGGGGATGCAGGTGGTGTTTTCTTTGTTCCTCCAAGTCTTGGGCTATGGGTTGTGGAGGGAGAGGAGGATCCAGGTAGTGAACCAAAGACTGCAGTGCTGGTCTCATTGGGAAGGCTTTGGCTTCCATGACCACAGTGCGCTCTTTGGTGAGAGAGGCAGTGAGCTGCTAGGAAGAGATGGCCTCCACCTCTCTCTGATGAGGAGGAGGCTCTTCTCAGCCAGAGTGGCTGACCTGCTCCACTAGACTTTAAACTAAGCCCACCAGGGGATGGGGGGGACTACTGGTACTGCTGGCTCACTGAGCAACCCTTGCAAAGCCAGCAGGCCAAGGCACTTAAGGGAACCCATTCCTGCCCCAGCCCTGGAACAATCTGTAGGCAAGGCAAGGGCCCCCAAGGAGACACTTGTGTGCCTATACACAAATGCCAGGAGCTTAGGGAATAAACAGGAGGAACTTGTCCTCCTGCTATGATGTCATAGGGATAACAGAGACCTGGTGGGACTCCACCCATGACTGAGCCACAGGTATAGATGACTATATCATGTACAGGAGGGACTGAGTGGACAAAAGGGGTGGGATTGTAGTTCTCTATGTCAAGGAAAGCTACATGACCCTGCAAGCTGATATTGGCACCCACGGTATACAACCTGAGACCCTCTGGGTTAAAAATCTGTGAGGAACACGGGACAGGGAGTCTATAGTGGGAGTCTACTACAGACCCCCTACCCAGGGTTAAGACCTTGACCAGGAATTTGCCAGGGAATTAGCTGAGACTGCACGCTTCTGGTGCATGGTTGTCATGGGAGACTTTAACTACCCAGACATCTTGTGGGAGGAGTGCTCAGCCAAATCTGAGAAGTTGCAAAGGTTTCTCTCATGTGTGAATGACCTCTATCTGAAGCAGGAAGTCTATGGGCCAATGAGAGGTAAAGTACTGCTCAACCTGGTACTGGCAACTGGGGATGACCTAATCAGTGACCTGATGATTGAAGGGAAGTTGGGTGATAGTGACCATGAGCTGATCATCTTCACCACCTGCTGTAAAGCTGGCAAGTCAGTCTGTAATACAGAGAGGCCCTTGACTTCAGGAAAGCTGACTTTGACAAACTAAGGAGGCTTGTCAGTGAGGCCCTAAAGGGCCAAAATCCAAAGAGGAGGGGAGTTCAGGATGAGTGATTGCTCCTCAAGGGAGCAATCCTGGATGCACAAGCAAAGTCCATCCCATCTCAGAGGAAAGGCAGCAAAAGGGCACAGCAGCCCCCTTGGCTCTCCAGGGAACTGGCAGACTTCCTGTGTCTTAACAGACTAGCTGATGGCAATATTCTGAGGGATACCCAGCAGGGGTTTGTTGCGGGTAGGTCTTACTTGACCAATCTCATTTCCTTTTACGACCAGGTGACCTATCACCTGGACAAGGGGGAAGAGATTGATGTTGTATATCTTGACTTTAAAAAAGCCTTTGATCTGATATCCCATGATCACCTCTTGGCAAAACTGGCTAACTGTGGCCTTGACCTCACCATGATCTGCTGGCTGGGGAACTGGCTCTGTGGTAGGACCCAGAGGGTGGTAATTGACAGAAGTCAATCATCATGGTGCCCTGTGACCAGTGGGGTTCCTCAAGGCTCTGTCCTAGGGCCAATACTGTTTATCACCTTCATCAATGATGTGGACATTGGTGTCAGAAGTGGACTGGCCAAGTTTGCCGATGACACCAAACTCTGGGGTAAAGCATTCATACCTGAGAATAGGAGAGTGATCCAGGCAGATCTTGACAGGCTCATGAAATGGGCAGATGAGAAGCTGATGGTTTTCAACTCCGAAAAATGTTCTCCACCTTGGGAGGAAAAACCTGCAGCGTGCTTATAGGCTCGGTAGTGCTACGCTGGTTAGCACTACAGATGAAAGGGACTTGGAGGTCATGATTGACCACAAGATGAATGTGAGCCTTCAATGTGATGCTGTGGCTAGTAAAGCTAGCAAAATGCTGGCTTGCATAAATGTTTCTCAAGCAAATCCCAGGACGTCATTCTCCCCTTGTACTCGGCCTTGGTGAGGCCGCAGCTGGAGTACTGCATCCAGTTTTGGGCTCCACAATTCAAAAAGGATGTGGAGAAACTTGAGAGCGTGCAGAGGAGAGCCACATGCATGATCAGAGGTCAGGAAAACAGACCTTATGATGAGAGGCTGAGAACCATGGGACTCTTCAGCCTAGGAAAGTGCAGGCTTGGGGTGACCTGGTAGTCATGTATAAGTTTATCAGGGTGCTTATCAGGATGTGCGGGTATGTCCATTCACCAGAGCGCCCCAAGGGATGACAAGATCGAATGGTCACAAACTCCGCCACAACAGATTTAGGCTGGATATAAGGAAGAACTTCTTTACTGTCTGAGACCCCAAGGTTTGGAATAGACTGCGGCCGGAGATGGTTCAAGCACCCACTTTGAACACCTTCAAGACACATTTGGATGCTTATCTTGCTGGGATTCTCTGATCCCTGCTGACTTCCTGTCCCTGAGGCAGGGGGCTGGACTCGATGATCCTCCAGAGTCCCTTCCAGCCTGAATATCTATGAAATCTATGAAGATTCAGCCTGATTCAGAGGCTGAATCTCCAAATCCAAATCAAATCACTAGAAGCTTAAAACTTTCCAAATCAATTCAGAACCTCCAAATCAATTTGGAAAAGATTTGGAAAAGATTCAGAGGTTGTGTTTCAGGGGAAACAGAAACTTAGAAGAGGAAGGGAGAGCAGGGAGGGAAGCAGGGGGGAAGGACTGAAATCTCAAGCTGGCCAGTGAGTATGATTTCTCCCTGAGTCCCCTTCTATCATAATGTCTGGGGGAGGGACATAGAAACAGCATAAAAGCCTCTGTCTGCAGGCTTTCTGTGACTTTTGTGAGCTGGTTCTGAGCAACAGCATCAGAAAAGTACTGGACTGGGCTGGCTTCCTAGTCTGTCACCTGCTCCTTTTTTCTCTTAGACAGAATTGGATAGGATATAGCTTGGCTTAGTTTAGAATCCCTCTACTTTACTTATCCAATTCATTTCTTTCAATTTATATTTGTTCTCTTTTTTTGAAGTACTTTTTAAAAAGAAAGCTCAGTGTTTTCCCTGGCAGTGTGATCCATCAGTGTGCAGGGAAGCATACATTACACACACTTGCACACATCATAGAAGAACAAGAAGTCATAGAAGAAGAAGAGATTATATATAATTATTAGTTATTAGTATTATTAGTTACAGTTAGTTTACATAAAGACAAGACAAGACTGAAGAAGTCAGATAGAGATTCAGATTGAGATGAACATACACAACACAGAACTCAGAATCGGAGAAGAAGATATATTATTTTAGGTACACTACACAACACAGAACAGTACAGTAAAGAAACATAACAGAGAAGAATAAAAAGAAGTAGTCAGCCACAAATTCAGAGCACATCAAAGAAGGGCACAACACAGCATATATATAGTTATTAATAATCAATAATCAATCAAACCACAGTCCACTACACAGCACAAAAGAAACAAATCACACAAGACAGAAGAATTCAGACACACACACACCTTTTTCAGCATAGGAAAGTTTAATATGAAGTGTGCTGGAAAGGCAGGTGCCAGGTCTCCTGGCAGGAGAGGGAGAGGGGCTAGAGTGGGTACAGGGAGAGCTAGAGCTGCAAGTTCCCCCTTTCCCCACAACATAGATGCATCCTCTTTCCTGGCAGCCATGAGGCTTCTGCTGCCAGTGGAAGCAAGGAGGTGGGAGCAGTACCTGACATCCCTGCACCACCTCCCCTAACTCCAGAAATAGGCACCAGGAGCAGAATGACTGTCTCCTCCACTCCAATTTCATCTCCCAGTGTGAGTCTCCTACTGCCACAGAAGGGCCTGGAGCCAGAACCAGACAATCTGAGCACCCTGGCTAAACCAATTCTGGGCACCAAGGAGGAATCTAAGTTTGTGCTCCACACCCCTTAAATTTCCCCTAGACCCAGGTCTCCTTCTCTGGAAAGCACCTCAGAGGAGGTTGAGGTTGATAGTCAGCCCTTCTCCTTAGTTGAATGGCCAGGGTTCAGGCATCTCATGGTGCTCACAGCCCCATCTTACCAAGTGCCTGCATGCACCACCATTACTAAGACAGTGGTGTCCTCCCTTTATGAGGCATGAAGGGAGTACTTGAGGGAGGAACTACACAAGGCAGGGCTGCAGGTAACCTTGCACTTCATCTCCAACATCTGAAACAGCTGGGGTGGCGATCATGCCTACCTGTTCCTCACAGGGTACTGGTGCGATCAGTCAGGCCATTGGTGGGCTCTCTTCCAACCCAAGGTCCTAGATGAGTCCCACGTGGCAAAGGAGATCATGGTGGCCATGAACCACATGGCACAGGGGTGGCTTGCTGGACAGGACGAGCTCACCTACAGGTTCATGGTCACTGACAATGGGGCCGATATGGTCAAGGCTGTCCATGATACCAACTTTGTTGACATCTGCTGTGTGGCACATAGGCTGCACCTCATAGGAAGAAATTCCTTGGAGGGGGACAGGGCTGCCAGTGAGGGCACCACCACTAGCACTATGAGATAGCTCATTTCAAAATGCAGGAAGGTGGCAGGTTACTTCCACCACAGCGTCAAGGGGGGCAAGATGCTCCAGGAGAAACAGGCAGAGCTGAGCATTCTGCAGCACAAAATCATGCTGGATGTGGAGACTCAGTGGAACTCCACATATCTGATGCTGGAAAGGCTGGTGGAGCAAAAGAAGGCCATCCATGAGATAGCCTTGCTTGGGGAGATCGGGATCAGTGGTCCCCTTAACAGAGCTGAGTGGGGTACCATCTCCCAGATCTTGGTGGTCCTCAAGCCCTTCCTCAAGGCCATCAAGATCCTCAGTGCTACTGATGCCCTCCCTAGCCAGGTGATCCCCATGGCAAGGGAACTGGAGAACCAAATGGAGAAGTTCCAGGGGATCAATGTTCTTGGCTGGGGTAAGCCACTGTCACCAGATGTTCAGGCATTTGTGAGGTGGATGAAGGAAGGTATCAAGAGATGGTTGGATCCCTTGCGGTCCAGTGTGGTCCACATGCTGGTGGGCATGTGTGACTCAAGGGTGAAGGGGAGCATGTGCACTGGCAGCACCAAAATCCTTGATCACTGGATGCAGGTGCTGGTCAACAGAGTCAGGGAGGCAGAAGGGCAAAGGTGAGGGGATGTGGAAGAGGGGGATCCTTTTTCTGGTGAGAGCACTCCTAGCACCAGCCAGTGTCCGCCACACAAGTGGTTGCCAATGTGGGCCAAGGGCATGGTTACAATGCTAGGTTTCATACGCACCAGACCCCAGCCTCAGGCAGGTAGCACCAAGGCTTTGGTGGCTACATATCTTGCTGAGGAAGTGAAGCTGCTGGACTGCGACCCCTTGGACTACTGGGCAAGCCACCGCCAGCTGTAGCAGGATCTGGTCATGATTGCCTGGCAACATCTGTCTTGTCCACCTACCAGTGTTCCAAGTGAGAGGGTGTTCAGCATTGCTGGGGATGTTGTGACACCCTACCACACCTGTTTTGATCCTAGTTTAGAGGAGCAGCTGGTGTTCTTGAAAGTGAACCTCCTGCTGCTTGGGTTCCCCAAGCTCCACCTGCAGATGGACTGAGTGCCACCCTCCTCACTCTGTCTACACCTATTCCTTTTTTCATTTTTTAAAAACTGTTAATGGCCCACTCTCAGCTGGAGGTGGCACTCACTGAATCACCAGCCAGCCGGGGAAGAACATGTCACTGATGAGGTCCCATGCCAGGATGAACTTGGAGGTATGGAAAGGGGCTGTGCAGAAGGGGAGGCCCCAGGTCCTGGGCATGACCACTAAAACTGCACCCTGCCAGGGTAGGGAGGCCTGGTGGGACTGCTGGTGGTGCATCAGCCCCGTAAATGCCAGGACCAAAGATCCCCTGGTGAAAGGTGGGAAGGAGGCACCATAACCTCCAGCTAATGCATGCATGCACACAGTCTTGGCTGGGGAAAGCTCAGACCCATCACATCTTTGACAGGACTGAGACTTGTTGGTTGCAGTGAAGTTGTGAGGCTCCAGGTGAGTTCAGCTTAGCTGCCTGGGAGGACAGTTTTTGGGTTGAAAAACCCTTTGTCAGGCTTAGAAAGCACTGTAGTTGGTATGTCTGCTGGTCCTGGATGGAAGGAATAGTAATGAAACCAGAGGCTGACCTGGCATGCAATATAGGCAAGAAAGCCAGTCAGTGAAAATGGAAATGGAGGCATCAGGGGGTGTGAGACAGACTGGGGTGGGGGAGAAGGGCGATGTAGCAGTGCAGGTATAGTGCAGAGGTACCTGGGGAGTCAGATGTCTGGCAGGTTGTAGTGTGTCAGAATTCCACTGTCTAATCTATATTGGTCCATGAGCTTCTGTACCTAGGAGGCTGATGAAGCATAGTTCATAGGCCCAGCTGTGAAAAGTGGCTTGTAAATTGTTCCCTGTCAGGATCAGGCCTGAGAGACTAGAGGTAGAGTGTTTTTTTTGGTGAGGAATGTGCCCCCACAGGTAGTTGGGTATTGTTGTCTTTGATAGATTCTGATGTACAGTTTGTGGGGGTACTGGAGATAGGTGGCAGGTTTTGTGTTTTGAGCTCTAGGAAGTTGGCTTCAGTTCTGGTGATGAGGTTAGGTACTTGTTTGAATTTTCAAACTACTTTTCAGAGCCGGGCCTATGAACTTCTCTTCATCAGCCTCTTAGGTAATAGGTACAGAAACTCATGGACTCAATATAGACAGTGGAATTCTGACACACTACAACCTGCCGGACATCCTGACTCCACAGGTAGCCCTGCAATTTTACCTGCGCTGCTACATCCCCTTTCCCTGCCCTCCCCCTGCCTGTCCCTCCCCCCCTGACACCTCCATTTCCATTTTCACTAACTGGCTTTCTACCCTGCATTGCATGCCAGGCCAGTCTCTGGCTTCTTTACTATTCCTTCCATCCAGAACCAGCAGATACATCAACTGCAGGTGCTTCCTCAGCCTGACAAAGGGGTTTTACACTCAAAAGCTTGTTAAAATACATTTCTCTAACTATACAGTTGCCCCACTAAAAAGACACCAGATTGTCTTACCTGTTGCCATTTAAAGAGGTGGACCAGACTGAGGTTGTAGGGGAGGAGGAGACCTCATTGGGGCACACTACTCTGCTGTGTAGCGGCCCCAGTGCCAATGAAGGTGCATCTTACACACACACACACATACACACATAGAGTCGCACAATGATAGACACAGTACAGAAGAAGCAGCTCCTACTTGAGAGGTAAGAAGGGCTCTGTAACAGTTTGGCTACCTGAGATGCTGCTGGTGCTACTGTGCTAGTGCTCAGTCAGTCATTAAATTATTTTATCTGTTGTCATGTAAAGTGGTGGACAAGCTGAGGCTATAACGGAGGAGGAGGCCTCATTGGGGCACATTACTGTATTGTGTAGAGGCCTCAGCATCAGTGAGGGCACCTTAACACACACACATTGTCACCCACCCATGTCATGAGTTTTGCCTGTCAGCAGCCAGAGGTGCAGAGCCCCAGAACCCCCCTGCACCTATCTCCTTGAAAGCTGGCAGGCTTCAGGGCTCCAGCAGGGCCTAGCAGGCCTGCAGTAGTTTTCACCTCCCTGTGCCCTAACACAGCCGCACAAACACCCATGTCATTGGTTTTGCCTGTTTGCAGGCAGAGGTGCAGGGCCCCAGAAGCCAGAACTCCCTGCACCTATCTTTTTGAAATGTGGCAGGCTTCATGCCATCAGCCTGCAGTTTTCACCTTGCTGTGGCTTAACACATACATGTGACAAGAGTTGCTTTCACAACTTTGAGTTGCAGTTTACCAGAAAACCCTGCACCTATCTCCTTGAAACTTGGCAGGCTTCATGGCTTCAAATGGCATCCCTGCATGTTTCATCCAAATCAGCCAACAAATGACAAATTTATAGCTATTTAATTGATTCCCTATTATACTCTATGGCCAAATCTTCCAAAGTCAGTTTGGCCAAATTGATTCAGAAGACCCTACTTGGCGCCTAGAGAGGCCACACATTTGGAAGCAGTGTGAGCAGGGGTGGGACCCGACACTGAATTCCCAAGGATAGAGCCCCATTGGGGATGCATGTAGATGACAGGTAGGCAAGTGACAACTGCATTACTCTCTGTGCCACCACTTACTCCTGTGCCTTGACTAGGTCTGGATCTCTTTTGTAAAGCTACTCACAATCTAGATGTGGCCCAGGGGCCCAAGTAAGTTTGACATCCATATTTTAGAGCACTTAATAGTCAACCTTGAAAAAGAAAGGGCCTCTAAACCATTACTATAACAGACCTGGCTGACACTCTGCTATAACTTGGTGCAGAGGCAGAAAAGGATCTTGGAGTCATCATTGATGCCAAGATGAACACAGGCCAGCAGTGTGGGGATGCAGTCAGGAAGGCCAACTGCACCTTGTCATACATCAACAGATGCATCTCAAGCAGGTCCAAGGAGATGATACTCCCCCTCTATGTAACACTAGTTAGGCCACAGCTAGAGTACCGTGTCCAGTTCTGGGCGCTGCACTTCAAGAGGGATGTGGACAACAAGGAGAGGGTCCAGAGGAGGGCCACTTGCATGATTGGGGGGCAGCAAGGCAGGCCCTACGAGGAGAGGCTACGGGACCTGAACCTGTTCAGCCTCCACAAGAGAAGGTTGAGAGGGGATCTAGTGGCCTGTTACAAACTAGGCAGAGGGGACCAGCAGGCATTGGGGAAGTCCCTGTTCCCCCGAGCACTGCTAGGAGTGACTAGAAACAATGGTCACAAGCTGGCAGAGGGTAAATTCAGGTTAGACATCAGGAGGCATTACTTCACTGTCTGGGTGGCTATTGTGCCAGTGGTGCTGGCTCCTACCCTGGGGGTCTTTAAGACAAGGCTAGACAACCACCTTGCTGGGGTTGTTTGACCCCAGTACTCTTTCCTGCGATGGCAGGGGGTCGGACTTGATGATCTGCTCAGGTCCCTTCCGACTCTACTAACTATGAAACTATGAAACTCTCTGCATGAGATTGTGGGAAAGCTGGAAGTCTAGAACAGGGGTTTCAAACTCCCCTTAGGGCTGGTGGTGGATCCAGACCAGGAGGATTCTGGCTCACCAGATACAGCCTAAGCCATATGGCAGCAGTGGCAGCTCCAATCTGGGGCATACAGAAGTGGCAGTGGCTCTGGCTCCCACTGAATGCCCTGTGCCAGAGCTAGAATTGCTGCCAGCACTGCCATGTGTCCCATGCCTTGGCAGCAATTCCAACTGTGGCATGAGGCATGCAAAAGTGGCAGCTCTGACTTGGACGTGGGGCACATGGCAGTGGCTCCAGGATACGGCAGTGGCAAGGCCAGTGGTCAATGAAGTAGTGCTGGGGTCGTGACAATAAGTGAAGTGGTGGGAGGGCAAATGAAGCTATATCAGTCCTCACTTTCCCACCTACTGCTGATCAAGTTGAGTGACGGCTGATATGCCTTCTCCACTGGGGCCTAAGGGTCCCACATTCTACAACAGGCCATGTCCCCTGGCCATGTCCCCAAATTCTGGTTGCCCACCAGTGGCCCGGTTGGGTGGATACAGCAATTCTGCAAAACTGGCCCACAGGCTGTATAATTGATATCCCTGGTCTAGAGTTTGCTCATGCTGCTGCAAGTACATAATGCCAGGCGGAGAATTTGTATTGCCGCATATTAACATGCTACCCTTGATGTTAGTCATTCTTACTAATACCTTCCTTTATAGGCATTGGTGAAACACTGAAGATTATTCCATAGCTGATTATTCCATAGTTTAACACCTTTTACTGACTATGGTAGGAACACAATCCCTTGGGACATTTAGAATTGGACTGAACCAGACAATTTTCTCTGTACTTACTAGGAAAAGCCCTGCAACACCAAGAGAGATTAGCGCAATGACCCACGAATCTATCTAGGCTTTTTTCACCTAATGCTTTAGTTTCTCTGCTCACCCAACCCACTCTAACATGTTTTGAACAGCTTTACACCTACCGGGACAAATTTTACTTTCAGTCCTGGCTCCTGCAATCTCATTATCTTCATTTGGCCCATTGTGTTTAAACAAAGCAAAGAAAGAATGGGAAGCAAAAATGATCCTCTAAGCAACACTATTTCTGTGGATCTTATAGTAAATTAGTTTTTGGAGGATGCTGCAGCTGCTACCAAGTAGATCAATCATTTGACTTTCATTAGATTCGGCTGCTATAAATGCTTCTAGATGCAGAGTCTGGCAGGTGTAGATTAGTCTCCTTATAATGAAACACTGCTCATCAATCTAGGCTTAGGATAACTGCCCTGGTCAGCACATAAGAAGCCATAAGTGGAGAAAAATATTTCAGCTTTAGTTAAGTGGGTACTCTTGAAAAAGAGATAGAGAAAATAAATCTTGGGACATAAATTGTTATACATATCTATTTCTGGCATACAGAGCAAGAAGTCTCCAGAGTGAAATAAGACCCTGAAAAACAATTTCCCTTTTCTTGAAAATTATTTTATTACTGTAACCCAAAACCTGTTCAGGAGACAAAAATAAGTCCCTGATCCAAAGCTTCCTTTAATAGAAGGACCTACAGAATCAAGTCAATCACTCCCTAGCAAAGCATGAAATTGCTCTGCTTTTAAAAGAACATTCCTTCTGCACAAAGGAACATGTCAGCCTTTGAGTGCTTAGTTAAGATGGATTTCAATTTCTTGTATGCTGTAATACACTATCTAGCAAACAACCAAACCACACACCTTAATTACAAACCAAATCCTGCGGTTCTAATCCAGTAAAAATTCCCCTTGAAATGGATGGGAATTTTGATTGAGCATGAATTGAATGACTTGGCTAATACAACATGACATTGGGGTGCTTATTCCTAACTGAAGTTGCAGAATATGTTTCTTTCATGATAAAACCTAAAAATCTAATGAAGGGTAATAACTAATGGTTGGTAGAAAGCAGCACTTTCATTTCATGGAATTTTTTGGGGGATTTCAAAAACTGGTTTCATTGCAGTGTAAAGCTATGCACCTTCTAGCATTTTTGATGAAGCAGCAGGGAGCAGTGTCATATCTGCTAATACAGTAGAATTTGGGTACTTCACAGGGGGCATGCCTACACATACATTAATGTTTTGTGGTTACTGCACATTAAGTTTGGTACCTTTAATAACAGGTATTAACTAAATGTGCAGTAACAAGCACTACTGCACAGTAGCTCTGGTATACACCTTTTAAGTAGAGGTACACTGATATATTGGTCCATATTGGATTGGCACCTATAAAAGGAAAATTGACATTATTGGCAATCGGCATTTTTGGCCTCTGTAGCCAATAATGTCACCGATAAATGCTGCATGCATGTACACAGCCGCAGCATGCACATGGCCAGGAATGCTGTCTGGCAGCTTGGAGAGCAGTGTCTGGCTGGTAAGCCTGTGGGGGGGGGTAAGGGGCATGGAGGGGAGCAGATTGAGGCCCCCAAGGTGAGGAAGGGAATGGGGCTGGGGCAGAGGCAGGCTCTGCCCAGTTGGCATGGGATGAGGTGTGGGATGGAGCCACTGGGTGGCTCATCCAGAGGCACGGGGGGTGCAGAGGGGGGCATCTCCCTGCCACTGTGCACCCCCTCTTACCACTCCATCCCCCAAGATGCCCCAGATCTCTTACCCCCCACAGACTTACTGGCTGGGCGCTGCTCTCCAAGTTGCTGGGCTGCATATGGGCTTTCCAATTGGTATCGGCCTATATGGCTGGTTAATAATCAGCTTTTAATATCAGCCAAAAAAATCTTTATTGGTGCACCCCTACTTGTAAGTGACGTTAATGCGCAGTAGACTAATTCTTGTGCACATTAGCACAATAGCTTTCATTCGGCTTTCACCGTGACACACTAATACACAGCATAGGATTAGTTTACTGTGCATTTAGTACCTTGTGTAGATGTGGCCACTGTTAGATTCCTGACCCCCCTGGAAAACATGAGGATTTGCAAAGTAGCTGAGGGGCATTGGCGGTGCATATGGGGTACATGGGGGTGCACATGCACCCCCTGAGCTTGGCAGTGCGCCCTGTGCAAAAAGCGCTGTTGCCGGTTCCCCCCCAGCCACCGCTGGTGTCTGTGAGCAGTCCCCAGTCACTGCTGGCCACTGCTGATACTGTTGGCAGTGTCTGCAGGTGGTTGCAGACTGCTGGTTGGTGCTTGCCACCCCTCATGGCTGACAGTGTCACAGCTGCCTGCAGGAGCTCACCATCACCATGCTCCTGCCACCAACAGTGCCACTGCCGCCTTTGGGAGCTTGCCGTGCCCCGCCCCCCAGCCTCCAGGTCATGCGGTGTTCGTGCTGAGGGGTATATACAGCTGGACCAAATAGTTGTGTGGGACCACCAAGGTGGTTCAGCTCTTTGCTGAAGGGCACCGCTTCATTGTTGTGCTTCGCTGGAATGGAGAAGTAGCACCCCTTGAAGTAAAAGCCACAGGCAGCTGAGTGGTTCCTCCTTGCTTTGGTGACTCCTGAAAATTAAGTGGGTTGTTAATTACCTACTGTGTAAGTAGGTAGAAGTGCTGCTGCAGGTTCTCCTGTACTGCATTGGGAGGGGAGTGGGGATTGCTTGATGTATACAAAATCCAATTTCAAGTTCTTATTTTGCTTGATTCAGAGCTGAGACTTCAATCTGAGTTCTCTGTATCTTGTGCAAGTGAGACATTTTCTGTTTCAGGTACTGCGTACATGAGAAAATTACTATCCCAAACTCTGAATATTTCCATTTTGACAAGCTAGTATGTTTTGATGGAAGAAATGTCCAAAATATCCCTCTGAGAAGAGAACATTACTAAATGGCTTGCTAGTGCTCCCTTCTGCAAGATGGCTGTGGTGCTCCCATCCACATGTTCATCATACCTGAATCAGCTTAGTAAGGGAGACCTGATGAGAAGTTGAGCTGGTGGGCTTCTGAATCATTGGTAAAAAAGCACGAAAGTGCCTGAAAGGAAGTTAAGCAGAGGCTGTGTGCATGGGTGTGCATACCTATTGACAAGGAAGTGCATGCACTGAGGGACAAATGTGTGTGCGCCTCTGATGAGCTGTGTGCATACATCTTTGTGTGTGCAGATGTGTGTGTGCGTGTTTATTTGTATCTGTCTGTATATGTATATGTACCAGTGAATGAAGGCATGTATGCCTCTGCCTTGAAATGCACATGTGTGTTTTGGAACATGTGCATAAATGTGTTCACCTGTTTGCATGTGTGTGTGTACCTTTTTGCAATAAAGCATGTGCATATGTGTATGCTGGGGGATGAATGCTTGTATGTCTCTGCCTTGATGGGTACATGTGTGTTTCTATGCAAGAAGAATCAGGAGTCATGGAAAAGGTGATATCTTTTATAAGACCAACTAGATATTTGCAAACAAATTATTTTATTTATTTGCAAGCTTTTGGGCACGCACACCCTTCATCAGGAATAGAAGAGACCAGAGACTGTAAAAGTTCTCCTAGGTAGAAATGAAAATTCATATTTCAGAGGAGAGCTGAAGGTGTGGTAAAGTCTCCTGTTTGGAATATTTCATTTTTGTCCAGGTTAGGCACAGAGAAAGGTTGAAAAATTCTTTTTACCTCAAAGTTGTCTGGTGGCAAGCAGGTTGGAAAAGCATATTTCTGTCAGGTTATGTTTCATATTTCACAGAGGAGTGGAAAGATGGAAAGCTCTTCTGAGGAGGAATTTGTTTTGTGGTGAGGTATCTGTGTGTCTCTGTGCTTTGTGAGATGCAAATTCACTCCAGCAATGGCAGGAGCCTGATGTTAGTATATCAGGTGGTAAAATGCTTCCCTCTTGTAAAAGTTAGTATTTCAAGTGGTAAAATGCTTCCTTGTAAAATTATGAACTTTTCATTTAAAAAGCAGCTAAAATTCGGTATCTTCCATGTTTCAGGTACCCTAGTTGTATCTGTATTTCTATGCATGAATATGTTCAAATGTGTGCATGTGTGCTCCACTGGAGCCTCAACCCCCCACAACTCAGGTAGTATCTGTTACCAGCAGCAGTGAATAGTTCTGGTGTAGCGAAAACTAGTACAATACCTGGAGACCCCTCAGATCCCTCCCCTCCCTGCGCCCAGGACAGCTCAGCATAGCTTCATGGTCCTTTCTCAGTTCCTTTCCTCCCTGTCAGGATAACTCTGTATCTGACTGGCACTGACAAAACCCACAAGTCAAATTCCATTCCCTTTCCCCTGGTGCAAGAACTGTGGCAGGGGCACTGCATCACTCCTTGACTCCACCGGCAGAGAGAGTGTCATGAGAGCAGAAACCCTCTGCTGGGCCTTGTAGCCACAATAAGACAGGCACTAGGACCAGCTCTTTCATCAACTTGTAGCTTGGCACCAATAAGGATCCTATCACTGTTCCAGCAGGCTTCCTCACTCCTCCCAGAGCAACTGGCTTAAGCCCACCAGAGGACAGCAGTGACTGGGGATTCCAGCTATTGCTTATCAGTTTGGTGCTGTGATTTATATGAATTTTCTAAGTCTCACATCAGTCCCACGGAGAGACACCCTGGTGACCAAAGCCTCCATGTGCTTAGCACTACCTGGGGATGTGTGGTCCTTCTGCATCCTTGGACATGGGCCTGGATGGAGGGTATGGAGCCATTATGTCTGAAATTGACAGGCAGATTCCAGGAGCTCTCAGGAAAAAGACTCCAGGACCCCTGGAGCCTGAAGAGAGCAAGCAGGATGGAAAAGAGTAGGTAGACTGGCCCCTAGCAGTCACAGCCAGTATGCTTAGTTAGGCTGGCTTCCAGTCTCTGCCTGAGGTGACCTGTGGCTAGAGGGGCCATGGCCCATGGGAGTGACCAGCCAGGAATCCAGCTGTGTAGGGATGAGGGATGGGCTAGGAAGTGATTGGCTATGAGAGGGATGGAGGAAAGGAGAACCAGGCAACAAAGGCTCAACAGAGAGCCCAGAGCCAACAGCAAAGGCCACTTCCAGCTTGCGCAGCTGCTCCCCTCATCCCAGACACAGCATCAGAGATCAACTGTGGGTTCTGCAGCCATGCTGGAATGGTGCTGGTTTAACCGTGTTGTTCCTGGGCAGGGTTGGCTGGGACCTCAGGAAGGGCTGTGGGGCAAAAGCCCCTGGTGACATGGATCCAGTGAATTACTTGCAGCTAGACAGAGGAGGTGTCAGCTGACTACAGAGATGCCCCAAGTAAGTGAACACCAGCCCTGAGGGTAATGTCACAAAGTTCCAGACAGACCAAGGACACTCAATGGAGCAGCCTCCCCAGGAGTGACTGAATGCACGCATAGAACAGAGGTCTGGATTCAGGCAAGGGGCCCAGCCTGTGCATTTGGAGTAGAAGGAGAGAGGGTTGGAACAGGGCTGAACCTTCTGGAAACCCCTGAAAAAGTAGTGAGTTCCCTCCACAGCTTTTCAGCCCTGGAGATCTGGGGCCACATTAGTGACATTAGAGTACACATACCCTCTAAGGCCATGATACCAAAGCACAACAGAGCTGGCACAACCAGAAGCCTCTGGAGAGGAAAAGGCCCAGAAGGCAAGGAGCAAATGCACCAAGGCCAAGTATGGGGCAGCAGCAGAGCTGGGAGCTGAGAGTCAGGACTGAGCAACAGCAGGATCAGGCATAGGGGGGGTGTCCCCCAGTGGCCAAGTCACCAACCCCAGAAGTGCCAGCAGCTTCTCTCAGTGCCCCCACTCCCTAGCCAGTGACGGCCAATTTTAGGGGGGGACATGCCCCACTCCCCCTACCTCCCCTTCACGTCACCTATGCTCCCTCGGGTAGACCTTGACACATTGCTCCCCATGACAGGCCCCACAGAACATTCTGTGACCTAATGGGTGTCTGATCCCATCATTCTTTGGGACATGAATGTCTTGTCTCCCTCTTCCCTGGCTATTGCTAGCTGTTGTGTGACTGGTGTGTGGGTCCTGCTGGCCCCACATTCCCTCACATGCCCCAGAACCCAAACCTCCACACCCAAGGGGCTCAGAGCTGTTCTTCATGCTTTGGTGTGCTACGCTAGACCAGGGGAGGGATTGCTGTACCCAGCACAGGGGAAACACTTGTCTTCTTTCCCCTACTCAGCATGATGCAAGCATGGACTCCATCCGTGCAGCCCATCTGACACCAGGGCTGCACTTGATCAGGTTCACAGCTGGTAGGGATGGACGGGCCTGAAAAAACTGTTTGGGGAGATCAGCTGTGGATATGCTGAGCTATACTGGTGAGCACGGTGGCTACAAGCCAGTGAGGCACCTGGATTTATGGTAATTGCTAGGGGAAGTAGAAGCCAAATGTTCTTCTTGTAGGTCAGTCTGTGCAAATGCCATGGCTCCTCTCTCTTCCAGGCCCTTTCCATGTCACCAGGTCTGCTGATAGCACTGCAAACCATGGGTCTGTGCAGAGTGCTGAACAGGAGCACCAGCAGGTAGGCTGCCCATGGGCAGTGGGGATCATCCTGCTCCACGGTAATTCCAGATAGCACTGCTTTGCTGAAAGCATAATCTAGACATCCAGGCCAGGAAGAATGGATGATCCCAGAGCAGCTGATGAGAGGGTGGGGTGAGAGTAAGGGAGCACTCATGTCGGGGTGGAGAGCCAGAACCTGCAGTAGTAGGCTGGCTATGACGGCAAGTGCTACTCTAATGCTGCCACCCTTGTAAGCTCCATGTATAGCACAGCCCAGATCTTATTCCTAGTGGGCATGTCTATATGAAATACTTATTGCACAGTAGACTAATTCTACGTGCATTAGTGCATCGTGGCAAAAACCGTGTTAATGCACTAACGCACAGTAGAATTAGTCTGTGCAGGGTCTGGTCTCTGACCAGCATCCTGTTCCATGCCTGGCCTTGTTCATTTGCTTGAACCTCTGCTTGAACCTACCAGTCATCTCCCTCCTCTCTGTAGTGGCAACAGTAAACCAATAGGCCTAAAAGGGCTGGATAAGCAGGAGGAGAAGCTGCCGATCCTGCAGCAGCCATCAGAGAAGGCAAGGAGTTCTAGGGAGTAGGAGGAGAAATGGGGTGTGTGGTGCCACAGGATGGGCCGGAGTATAGGTCTGTTGCTTTGAGAGGCAGATGGGCCCAGAAAGAATCAGAGGCCCCAGTGCTACAAGGCAATAGCTGAACCCTTGGAAGTATAGCTCTTCTGGAT
Source organism: Crocodylus siamensis (assembly GCF_052110815.1). Lineage (NCBI taxonomy): Eukaryota > Metazoa > Chordata > Crocodylia > Crocodylidae > Crocodylus > Crocodylus siamensis. The sequence goes on along the minus strand of NC_143398.1, from coordinate 123,601,980 downwards.
GGGCAAAGGGGGTGGTCCCAGCCTCAAGACCCATATCTGGAGATGGGTATTGTACTCCTTGAGAGATTCAGCTGGGTGGGGGATGAGACAGGGTGGTATGATGCCCAGTTGGCTTGAAAGTAACCTAGTGGCCCTGACTCCTAGGTGGTAGCAGACACCCAGGATCTTGTGTCCTTTAAGGTGTTGGTGGCCAGAGGAGTTGTATCCAATATCATCAGTGAGGCAACAAAAGCCATGAGCAGCCACATGATCAGCACATTGGACCCGGTCAAGGGCGCTATGCATGATGTCTTAGAGAGGACCCTTGTATTAGTAGCCAACAGCACAAGCATGGTCCTGGGTTCCCAAGTGGCCCAGGTGGTGGCCACAGGCCTGGGAGCTTGCTGTAAAAGACTGAGGAGCTGGAAGATCTCCTGCCCATGAGAGGCCAGGAGCTGAGTGAGTACATCTCATTGCTCTGTTTCTGGAGCTCCTTAAGCAGATCCATTGGCTCAGCAACTATACCATGCCTTAGGCAGCCTTGATCTGCAGTAGCAATGAGGTTCCAAACAGGGTCCATAACTGGGGGAAGCCTGCTCAAGTGTGCCCAATGCTGGGCCCCCTAGACTTCAGGCAATTCCAGGCCTCTAGTTCCTATGACCCTTAATCTGTTTCATAGGTGCTGAGCACTCTTGCCTCTGTCCACCTCCAGGTCTAACAGTGCAGTCTGTGGGTGCAGAGAGAAGGCTGTGGTGTCCCCATAGTAACACCTTACACCTGCCCACCAAGGGAGATGGGTGGAAGACTTGGAGTCAAGACGGTCTTCTGTTGCTTGGCTGGACTCATGGGTTGGGCCTGAGCAGTACCAGCAGCTCTGTCTCGCTCAGACTCCAAGTTGGATCTCACTGATCAAAAGGGAGACACGGCCACATCTTCAGTGTTTGGGGTCTTCTCCAGTTCATATATGAGCCAAAAGAAAGCCCTATCACTTTCTTCAGAGCCGGACGAGTTCTGAAGATATGAGGAGGAAATAGCAAACTCAGCTCTGCTAATGCACAAGCAGGCAGTGAGCTGAGGACAAAGGGTGCAGGTAAGTGGAGCTGCTGTCTTGAGTGGAGCTGGGAGCTGAGAGAGGGCAGCAGTAATGGCAAGAGGTGGTGTGCAGCCTGGGAGGTAGGTTGAGAGTGCACAAGTCTGGCATTGCCCCCCAGGGGGCTGCCCCGCTGCTCAGAAGCACATTGATAGTGTTTTGCCCAGTGACCCAAAATGGTGACCCAAACTGCTGCCTTACCCAGGGCTTTGCTGTTAGCATGGGTGGCAGCACAGTGTCAAGGTGCCATGTGGAGGCACTGAGAATGCAGCTTGGCACTTTCCCCTACACTCAAATGTGAGGTCCACCCAGAGTAGGCTGCAGGCAGTCACCATGGTGCAGTAAGACCACTGCTGCTGGATGCTCACCCAGCCGTGGGGCTGACCCCTGTTCTCTCTCCCCAGCCAAGCTGGCTACTCCAGTGGCAACTGAAACAGCCTCGGTGGAACAGCAGAAGCAGCAGCTGAGATACTTGTACGGGCTTAGTCTCCTTGCTCATGAAGCTGCTGTGCATTGCTTACCAGCACTGCCTGGAGAGACTGTGGCATGTATGGCAGGGCACCCAGGAGAGGCTGAATATATTCTACCCCTTCACTGACCTGGTAGGATGCTATGCTGTCCTATACACATGTCTCCCTGGGGCTTCCAGCCCCGCTCTTGTGTCTGGGTGCTGCATGTTGGCAGCAAGCCCTGCCTGCTCCCTTGCACTGATTGCAGGTGTCCAATTCTGGGCTTGTCTCTTCTCCTTCCAGATCAAGCACATCAGGAGCAAACCTCCTGGTGGGAAACAGCCTGTGGGGCCTGCTGCCCCTGTGGTTCCAGCTGCTGCGAGAGCTGGAGTGGCTGTAGAACAGGAGCTGATATGGGACTTCCTGCTGGCATGGGACCTGTGCCACTATGCCATGCACATTCTGAACTTTTGATTGCTGGAGCCCAACCTCACACCATCCCCGGACCCAGTATGGGGCCCTTGTCTGTGTGACTGCTGCATGGTCTTCTTCACATGCTGGCTGCTGGGCCTCGTGATCCACCTCTAGACAGTCTCCTCTGCAAGGCCCTTCCTGGCACTTTTCAACCAGAGCTGGGCCTTCATAATCAAGGCCAAGCTTGGCAGGCTTTGGGGAGGGGCAGGGCAGCAAGGCCATCAGGAATCAGGAGCAGTCCCAAGGCTGGGCAGGCGAATCATTCTCAGTTTCCCACCCAGTAATGAATACTGTAGGTCTGGGGAGCATCAAGGGTGCCCAGCAGTCCTTCTCAAGCTGGGCTGCTCCTTTCCTCTGAGGGGCTTCTTGGGGAACATGAATGGCATGTGCCCCCTGTAGCTGAGGGTGCCTGGCTGCACTGGTGGCTGCAGGAGCCCAGTGGGCATAAGCTGGGAGCTCCTGCACTGTTGGTGGCGCAGGGGTGGGGGGTGTGGTAAGCACCGACCAGGGCTCAGCAACCACCTGCAGGTGCTGCTGGCAGCAGCAGCAGTGGCCAGTGGCAATCATGGACCACCTGCAGATGCACACACATGCACCCCCTATGCATCACCTCTGTTGGGGAGAGTACTTGTGCACATCCTCCCCACAGATTATCACCTTGATGGGGTGGAGAGGCTTGCATGTACCAGTGACCTTAAGAGTAACACTGTTAAGAGTCTGGTACTCCTGGTAGGGTCACCCATGACAGTAAGGCCAGAAGAAGCACACTGATTAGCCTTGGAGCCTGGAGGAGCAGGGCTAAACAATGGGCCAAAGAAAGACTTGAGGGAGTGCTCTGGGATTCAAGGGGAGAGCCTAAATGTTCCCCCCACCATTGAAATGGGGGATCTCACTGCCACAGATGCCACCTAACCACAGTCCAAGCCATAATCTGCATGCAGAGCAACTCAGGTCAGGAGCGGAAAAGAGTAAGTGGTACAGCGAACCTGGATGGGTGAACTCTCCAAACAAAGGTGGCCAACCAGATTTACCATCAAGATCCAGTAGTAACATCTGAGTGGAATGGGGTGGAGAGGGAAAGGGAGGAGAGTCCCACAGAAGACCAACATAGACCCAACCGCACTATGACCACCAAGTGGCCGTAGGTTCCCTGTAACTAACCACCACACTTCTCCATTACTAACCATCCATCTTATAGAAACAACCAGTTGTGACAGGCAAGAGGAAGGAAATCCATCACAACCACATTAACAGGGTATGCACACCATCCATCAGTGGCTTTTACAGATGTGTACCTGTCACAGTGAGGTATCAGATGAAGAGCAGTCCAACACAACAGAAAGACCTCTATGGTGGAGCAGACAAATGCAGAAGGCATACTTTTCAACAGCTGTGAAGGTGGAGGAAGGCTGCAGTGGAGAAATAACTCCAGTTGCCTTGGATCTCCTTACCAGTAGATACGGGTTTCTCTGTGAGGCTGTTGATGCAGAACAGCCTTCTTACATAAAACAAGTTGCATGCAGGCTTCTCCCCCTGGTGTGACATCTACTACAATAACCAATACCAATACCCAAAACTTCTACAAAGTCCTGGGGTGATGGATGAGTGGTGATGGGGACAGGCAAAGTGATTACCAGGAGTCCCTAGTCACAGATCCATACATAGGTGGCAGTTACCTGGTGGTCACTTCACCTTTGATATGGAACAGGAGGGTGATTCAGCAGCTGTGATCACAACTGAGCAGTCCTTTTTAGGATCCCCTCTGCTCAGCCCACGTGGGGAGGGGGCTAGAAAAGGTGCCCCAAATATATGCTGTCCTACTTTACCTTACCTGACTAGATAGCCACTTCCAGGCTATCACTGTAACTGTAGTCAAAACACAAAAATGTCTTTTGCACCCTGGAATGTATAAACCCAGACAGTGACAGACTTGAATGCAGAAAATCTATAGTCAACTGAGCACTTTCACAATATAACATAATATCACTGCTCTCAGTGAGACCAGACATGCAGACAAAGTCCAGCTGAGGGAGGAGGGGAAGGCTATACATTCTTATGGAAATAGAAACCTGCAAATGACAGGTGGCAAACATGACATTGTTTTTGCCATTTTGAACCAGCTTGTCTGCCAAATGACTGAATTCCCTGTTGGCATTAACAAGCACCTCATGACACTCTGCCTGTAACTGACCAACAATTTGTTTGCCAGCATCATCAGTGCATACACCCCAACACTTGAAGTTGAGGAAGAACAGAAAGAATAGTTTTATGCTGACCATGATGAAATCATAGCTGTCATCCTGAAAGAGGACAAAATCATCTTCCTTGGAGACTTCAATACAAGAGTTGGTTGGGACTTTAACATGTGGAGAAGCACCATTGGGAAGAAAGGAGTGGGCAAGGACAATTCCAGCAGAATCCTTTTAAACAGTAAAAGTGCAGAGTATGACCTTGTTGTTACTAACACTATCTTCAGATAATATGACAGATACAAAACAACATGGCAACACCCCCACTCAAAATAATGGTACCTCGACTACATCATCATAAGCATGCCTAATTTAAAAGATACCTATATCCTGCATGTCATGAGAGTATCTGATGACTGCTAGATCAATCATCATTTAGTGAGATTAATCATGTCCATCAGGGTTACGTTGAATCATCAAAAGGAACCCAAATCAATTTGAAGACAGTACAATACCAAGTGTCTTCAGACTCCAGACACCATGAAAAGCTTCTAAACACATCTCAGTAAAAAACTCACCAACCTTAGGATTGAAAATGATAATTCTCTTGTTGAGGAAGATTGGCAAGCTCCAAAAGAGACCATCCATGAGGCTTGCATGGAATCAATTGGCTTTATCACCTCATGCCATCAGGACTGGTTTGATAGCTTAAAGCTGAAGCCCAGAGGAAGATTTAAGAAATCAAAAACAAATGGTGGGGAGAGAAGGCAAAAGAAAGCCAACAGTTTGTTGACAATCATGACGTGTAGGGCTTCTTCAGTGCAATCAAGGCTGTTTATGGAACAAGCTCCTGTGGACTCAGCCTGCTTAGACCTGAAGATGGCAGTACACTTCTCAAAGACAATGAGTTCATCAAAAGCCACTGGATGGAGCACTACTAAAATTCCTGAACTGTGAGTCAACAGTGACCTATGAAACCATCAAATCCATCCCACAGAATCCAGTAAGGGAAGCACTTGCCAGTCCACCAATGTCTGAAAAAGTTCACCAGCTGATAAGACAAAGGAAGAACAACAAAACATCTGGCCCTGATGGCATACCAGCTGAGGTCTTTCAAGGTCAGGGGTGATGTGTAGGGGGTGCACGTGGGTGCACATGCACCCCCTAAGCATGGTGGTGCACCCCCTACAAAAAGGGGCAGTTGCCGCTCACCATCCCACTGCTGAAATTGCTAGCGGCATCTGCAGATGGTCCATGATCGCTGCTGCCCACCAAGTGCTGGTGGTGTCGGCAGGAGCTCCCACTGACCACCATTGCACTCCCGCTGTGCTTCCACCACCGCCATGCCCCCCACAGCCGCTGGAGGCACGCAACATTCATGTCTGAGGTGGTGTGGAAACTATGTCCAACATGCTCCACACACAGTTTCTCAAAATCTGGACTGCAGGAAATTCCTGCTGACCTAAGAAATGCCTGTATTGTTACCATTTTTGAAAAGGGAGAGAAGTCTGACTGAGGAAATGTCAAAATATCACCTTCCTCTCCAACCCTGGGAAGATCCTTGAGAAAATTCTGGTGAACCAACTATTACCTCTTGCTGAGATAATCCTTCCTGAGGCTCATTGTGGCTTTAGACCATCACAAGGCACCATGGACATGATTTTTGCAGCACGACAGATCCAGGGAAAATTCTGAGAACAATACCAGGAACTATAAATGGCCTTTATTGATTTGACCAAAGTCTTTGACTCTGCTAATTCTGAGGTTCTAGGAAAGCTCTTATTAAAGTCTGACTGCCAAGAGAAATTTATCAACATCCTAAGATTTCTTCATGACCAGATGACTGCCTTCATTTTATGCATAGGGGCTCTGCTACAGAGCCCTTTGCCATTTGAGCTTATGTCAAGCAGGGCTGCATTATCTCTCCAATTTTCTTTCCCATCTTTCTTACCGCCATCTATATGATCATCCATGACTATCTCCTACATGGCATCAGCATCAAGTACAGGATGGATGGGAACAATCTATCCTTCCTCCACGCCAAAACCAAAGTTACTTTGGCTTCAATTGCAGAATGTCAATACGCCAATGATTGTGCTGTTGTTGTACATAAAAAGGAGGACCTACAAAAGGCCCTTAACTGCTTCTCTCATATATATTAATGCCTGGGAATGACCCTTAACATTGGAAAAACAAAATTGCTTCATCAACCTGCTCCAGGCCATTCAACTCCCTCCCCCCACGGCAAAGATCCTCACTGATGGGGAGGAGCTGGATAAAATTTAACACTTGGCATACCTCGGCAGCCATCTCTCATAGAATACCAACATCAACAAGGAGAACCATTTTAGGATCTTGTGTGTCAGTTCTGCCTGCAGAAGACTGTATTATCACATATCGTTAAGACTGTAATGATCATGGCATCAGGACTTGAACAAAGCTCCTACTATACAAAGCTGTGGGAATCCAACTCTTCTCTACAGCTGTGAAGCTTGGATGACCTACAGGGACCACCTGAAAAGGCTGGAACACCATCACTAGCACTATCTCCAGAAGATCCTTGGTATAAAGTGGGAGGAGCATTGCACAGATGCCAGTGTCCTCACTGATGCTAACACCACCAGTATGGAAGCATTGAATATTCAACATCAGTTGTGGTGGACAGGGCATTGTGTTCATATGTCCGATGTACATATATCAAAACAACTGCTATACTTCCAACTCAGGCAAGAACAAAGGACAGTTGGGGGCCAGAGAAAATGCTTCAAGAACACCCTCAAGGCAAACATTAAGAAATGTGGCATTTCTTAGCACCACAGATTGAGAAAACTATCATGGGACAGGACTATATGGTGACACTGTGAGAGAAGGTACATCTTACTTTAAGGAAAAGTCTCATCCTGGAGGCAGAAAAACAACAGAAATGGAAGGAAAGGAAACAAGACCAAGAAATCCATGATCTGACCCTCCCTTTAACCACCACCTGTGGCATTTTCCAGATAGTCTGTGTGGCTCTAAAATTGGCTTTCTTAGGCATTAACAAATTCATCTACAACACTTGATTTGACCCATGGGAATGATCATCCTTGACTGTGAGGGATTGTTGATGATGATGACAGTTTGCCCATATGCTCAGGGGAGTGGAGGTTGGATAATCCATTCTTGGGGTGGTTATATTTCCAAAATAAACTTGTGTTTGAGAACCTTTGTAGCTTGCCCTTGCCTGGAATTGGAAGTGTGGTTGCCCATTGTGCAGGGGGTGGAGGGAGTAGGGGAGTGCTGAAAACATGCCCTGAGCTCAGTAGTAGTATTTTGGGAAAGGGGAAGGATGAGGGGCCATAGTGGAGTATGGAGTGAGGACACAGATAGGTATTAGACAGCGGTTTTCTTGACTGAGCACTGCAAGGAATCCAGTGATAAAATGAGCAGTAGAGCCCTGGCTACACACCAAAGCAGCCACTTGCAGAAGTGGATCTTGTGGGGTGAGGAGTGCTGTTGGGTGGGGATTCCAGGCTTAGTGTGACATATTTGTCCCCTCTGCTTGTCCACATTCCCTGAAGAAAAGATGGCAGGTGGTGGCAGTAGAGATGCTGCTCCACCTGGTGGGTGGAAGAGAATAGGCCCTGATATCAGCAGGGCTGGCAACTTTGACGGGAAACTGTCTGGAGAGCTGCTAGAGCTGGCGTTGGGGAAGTTCCACAAATGTCCATGGGAAACCTCTGAAAGCCTGGGGGTGCCTCTGGATTTCATCCAAGCTACTGGATGGCCATATCTGGGGCCTATGGGAATGGATTGTGAGAGTCACAGATAGAACTGCTTATCTGCAAGCTCTGCCCTGGGAGTGTGCCAAGCCATGCACAGTCCAGCAGACAGACCCTGGACACTGGACACCTTTAGCGCCCCACATCCAGGGTAGAATAGGCATCCAGGCATGCGTGCTGCGGAATGATCCCAGTGTTTCTGAGGGCACCAAAGAGAGTGGACAATTCCTTCTGGAGGGAAGTGAACACAGATTGACACTGTTGCTGCAGGCCAGGACTTGCCCTGAGTTACAGACCAGCCCTTGTGGCTCCCATCTCTTCCTCTACCCACCCAGGCTTGCCCAGCCAGATTCCAGCTATGATGCAGGAGCCAAGCCAGAGAGGGTCTGAATCATTCCTGCCCTGAGTCTTGGCCTCCCATGGCCCCAGCAACACAGACTATTACCTTCTCCTGGAAAATTGATGCTGCTGAGCTGGCCACTGCATGGACCCAGGTATGTCCCCCCCAGGGCTCTCTGGAGGCCCAGGCATGAATCTCTGGGAGAAGGCTAGAACAGAGACTGGGTAAGTCCAAACTGGAAAAGCCCAGACATGTTCCAGCTCTTGCCACTTCTAGCCCCTGCTCGCAGCCTTGCTCAGGGCCAGAGCTGGGGGGTTCTGACTCCCAGGTCACTGCCACAGAGAAAGAGGCCATGAGCTCTGCACGATTTAAACCAGGGCTGGGTATTGACGCTGGCACTCAGAAAAGCAAGAGCTTCGGTTGCCTAGAGGGAATACACAAGAGTGACTTCTCCTGCCTCAGGGCCTGAGCCAGCTGCTGCCCCAGAGGGTTAGGAGGAAAGTGTCCCTGGGGCAGTTCCAGATTTGCAGGACTCCATGTGGGTTTCTCTGCAGCAGCCAGTCAAAGTCAGGAGCAGGCAGAGCCCAGGTCTGGACACTCCAGGGCTCTTAGTTCCCAAGCCAGAGGAGGGAGTCTGAATGTATAGTCAGAGCGGAGGTCCAGATCTGAGCAAGTGGCTTAGATGATGCTTTGGGAGCAGAAGGAGATACGGCTGTAACAGGGCTGCTCCTTCCAAACACCACTGGAATAACAATGAGTGCCTTCCTGAGGCTTTTGGCTCTGGATACCTGGGACCACATTCTGCCCTGGGTCACTAGTGACATTACAGCCTAGGTATTTCCTAGGTCTTGCTGTCCATTGGGGCTGTGTGAAATTTCACCAGGTGTTTCATTTCAACACTGTTTTGACTGGTTTCAAACTTGAAACAGTGACATCTAAATGAAATGAAAGGCTTTGAGACAGCCTCAAAACAAAACAATGGCACTCAAAAGATTTTAAAAGTTTTGAAATGTTTCGCATTTTGAAGCTGGGCTCTCTCACAGGGAAACAGAAACTAAGGAGAGGTAGTGGGGAAAGAGGGGGAAGGACTGCTCCGATATTGACATGTGTGGCTGGCCAGTGACTGTGATCCTTCCCTGAGTTCCCTTCCAATCCCAGTGCTTGGGGTCAGGGACGGAAAAACAGCATAAAAAGCAGCATTCTTTGAACTGAGCTTTCTCTGTGCCTTGGAGTCAGTTACTGAGCTGTCTCTTCCAGGAGCTCAGCAGTGTCAGAGAAAGGCTATCACTTCCCACTTGATAGCCTGTTACTAGTAAGTGGAATTCAATACCTTTTGTTTTCTAAACCCTTTTATTATTATATTCATTTATTCTTTTGAATTTATTCCTCCCCACAAATCCTCTTTTTGTTAGTCTTTTTTGATTCTTTTCCCTGAGAAAAGAAATCTGTAATTTTTCTCACAGTGTGCATTTCATTCACTGTGCAGGGAAGCACAGTATATATTGCATATTTTAATATAGAATTTATTCAGGAACACATACATACATTTATATATTTTATTTATCACATAAATACGTATGTCACGGAGTCACAGAGGGGCTCCGTGATTGTGAGGGTGATTGGCAGGGCTGCCAATCACCCAGGCAGCCCAGGTGCCTGGTTGCCAGGGACAACCAGGTGGTCACATGGCCGGAAGAGGGCAGGGCCTGGCCTTTATAACCAGCGTAGGCCAGAGCCTGAGACACAGTTCCCTTCTGGCTGCCGCAGGATCAGGAGCTCTGCGGCTGAGCTGAGCGGCCTGGGTTAGTGGCTGCTACTTCATCGCGCTAACCGGCTGCAATGATGCAGGGAACAGCATCGCCCTGACTGGAGGTAGGATTGCGGGCCCTGGTGGGGCTTGGAGTTATTAGGCGTGTGGAGCCTTTGCTTATGTTATAGCCAGATGGCTTGAGTATTAAGTTACAGTTTAACCGGAGGACCGGGTGAGGCTGTAGGGGAGCGAGGAGGCCTCAAGGGGAGCTTCCCCACAGCTTGGGGGTTCCCAGTGCCCAGTTGAGGCACAGTGCCAGGGGCACTAGTGTCGGTGCGGCTGGGCATTATATTGCGCCAGGGAGGTGCAGTGTGCGGGGTTATAGACCCCAGCCCATAAGGGCGGTGTTTAACCCTGGAGCGGAGCAGGGACAGGGCGCCAGAGGCGCGGAAGTTAGCCCCGAGAGGGCAAGGCCCCGGAGCGGGGCAGAGACAGGGCGCCGGGGGCGCGGAGTCAGCCCCGGGAGGGCAAGGCCCCGGAGCGGGGCAGAGACAGGGCGCGGGGCGCGTGGCGTGTCGACCCCGGAGGGGGGAAGCCCAAAGGGGCAACGCGCAGGGAGCGCGGTAGAGGCCCCTGAGGGGCAAGGCCCCAGAGAGGGGCCGAATAGCCAGGCCTAGCTAGCCACCCAAGGGCGCTGAGATTAGGGCGGCGATAGTGAGCCGGCCCGAGGGCGCCGAGGCCAGGGCGGCGATAGAGCTTAGGCCAGGGCGGCGATAGTGCCAGACTAGGGCGGTGAGAGAGAGCCGGCCCGAGGGCGCCGAGATTAGGGCGGCGATAGGTAGTGCCGGCCCAAGGGCGCCGAGACTAGGGCGGCGATTGAGCCAAGGCTAGTGCGGCGAGACCAGCCTAGCTAGCCACCCGAGGGCGCCGAGACGAGGGCGGCGGTAGTGCTTGCCCAAGGGCGCCGAGGCTAGGGTGGCGAGAGACCCGAGATCCGGGCGCAGGGAGTGAGCCGGCCCGAGGGCGCCGAGGCTAGGGCGGCGAGAGTGAGCCAGCCCGAGGGCGCCGAGGCTAGGGCGGCGAGAGTGCTCCAGACTCAGGCAGAGCCGGCGATTAGCCAGGCGCCGGTTAGAACCCGGCCCAGGGGGCCGGTAGTGAGCGGCGCTGGAGGAGCCGACCCAGGAGGCGCCAGCAAGTAGCTGGGCGCCAGCGTGATAGGCCCAGGGCGTGGGGGAACGGGCCAGAGATTGGGGCCCGACCCAAGGAGGCGCCAGGTGGGCGAAGAGCCCCGGTGCCCGAGAGTGAGAACAAGGGCACCCGAGGGGCGAGGGACCATACAAGCGTCCCCCGGAATAGCTGCGAGGCTTGGGGCGTGCTAAGGGGGAGGCTTGGAGGCACGCATTGCCCTTAAGGCAGGACGCTTATTAAAATCCCCAGTCTGGAATAGGGACGAACAACTAGACCGTCCATTAGGGAAACTGGCAGCCTCCACATCATATATCTTACCATCAAAGTCGTGGCGGGCGAGGTTCTGAGGGTGCTACGTCACCCTAAAGTGACGGTAGGCGGCGCTAGGGGGTTCACGGCCGCCCCTAGTTGCCGCTCCCTCACAACGTACATACATTACATATATACATACATACAATTATCTACTTTCTAACATTATAAAAGCCTAAGTCTGTCTGTCTGTCTGTAATGCTTTGTCTGTAATGCTGTCATGTTTCATCAGCTTTGGCTGATGGAAACAGCCAATCAGAGTGCTCCAAGCATGGCAGAGCACTGCCATGATTCTGAAGCCATGCCGAGGACTGGACAGAGGGTGGGGGAGCCAAGGCCACCCCGCTCCCTGCAAGAGGCAGAACAGCGACAGCATGAGGTGTTAGGTGGTGGCACTCCATCCCAGCCTTCTTCCCCTGCACCTTCTGTCATTCTTGACAGGCAATTGGCCCTGCCCAGCTGCAGCCCCAGAGGGAGCGGGATGCCAGATATTACATAAATACAGATTACATTACAGAAGAACACACAGATTTTTCAGCACACCAAACACACTATGAAACACACTATGAATCATACTGGAAAGCCTTCGGGGGGTGGGGCAGGAGAGCGAGTAAAGGGAGACTTGTAAGTCCCCCTGCCCCTCTGCCAAATGGGATATAGCCTCTTTCTTACAAGTAGATGGCATGAGGCTTTCAGGTTCTATTGGCAGCAAGGAGAGGGGAGCAGTGCCACTGCCTGTGTCCGAGTCTGAATCCCCTCCAAGAGCACCAGCTATAACCCCTCCCCACCACCACCGCCCTGACAACAAGCACCACCGGCATGACAGTCTCCTCCACCCCCATTTCACTTTCCATTGTGAGCCTTCCACTGCCAGAGGAAGATCTGAGTGCCATAGCACGGGAAATTCTGGGGCAGGAGGGGGAATTATCCGATTTTGTGCTCCACACCCCTCATGTTTCCCCTAGAGCCAGGTCTCCTTTCCCAGAGGCACTTCAAAGGAGGCTAAGGTAGAAGTTGTGGAGGCAAACGACTCAGCTGAGTGTTGCTGTGCCTCTGATTGCTGGGGGGGGGGGGGGGGGGGGCGGAAACTGCAGCATCCATACATGTACCTGCACCCCAGAAGCTAATGGGTAGTGTGGTCTGGGAACATTTTGAGCTGTCAGATGATCCCATGTATGCTATCTACCTGCACTGCTGTGAGAAAAATAGCTGGGGCAAGGGAACAAAACACATGAGCACCACAGGGATGCTGATGCATCTCCGCAGGCACCACTGCCTTGCCCTTGCTCCTCCTCAGCCTGGCACCAGTGGGAGCATGCCCAAAGGGAAGTCCCCCTCTTGCTTCAAAGCCCCCATTCCCACCAAAGCAGAGGCAGGCCACTCTGGAACAGTGGGGGAAAGGTGGACAGAAAGGGGAGCACATTGTAAGGGTGAGTGAGATCATTGTAGAGTATCGGGGAGATGCTTGCTGTCAATGGCCAGCCCTTCTCCTTAGTTGAGTGGCCAGGGTTCAGGCAGCTCATGATGCTCATGGCCCTATCCTACCAAGTGTCCGCACACACCACCTTCAGCAGGATGGTGGTGCCCTCCCTTTATGAGGCATGCAGGGAATACTTGAGGGAGGAGCTGTGCAAGGCAGGTCTGCAGTTGGCCCTACACTTCACCTCGGACATCTGGAGAGCCAGGGTGGATATCACGCCTTCCTCTTCCTCACAGAGCACTGGTGTGATCAGTCAGACTGTCGGTGTGCTCTCCTTCAAGCCAAGGTGATAGATGAGTCCCACACAGCAATAGAGATCATGGGAGCCATGAATTGCTTGGTGCAGGGGTGGCTCGTTGGGCAGAGCAAGCTCACCCATGGGTTCATGGTCACTGACAATGGGGATAATATGGGTAACTTCACGGTCAGGGTGGCTAGGATCTGGAACCAACTTCCAAGAGAGGTGGTGCTGGCTCCTACCCTGGGGGTTTTTAAGAGGAGGTTAGAGGAACATCTTGCTGGGGTCGTTTGACCCCAGTATTGTTTCCTGCCATGGCAGGGGGTCGGACTAGATGATCTACTCAGGTCCCTTCCGGCCCTAGAAACTATGAAACTATGATTCCAACTTTTTTGGCATCCACTGTGTGGCACACAAATTCCACCTCGTTGTCAGGGACACCACGGAGGGAGACAGGGCTGCCAGTGATGGTGCCAGTACCACCAACAAGCTCATTTCCAAATGCAGGAAGGTGGCAGGCTACTTCCACCACAGCAACAAGGAGGGAAAGATTCTGTGGGACAAACAAGCAGAGCTGAACATCCCACAGCACAAAATCATGCAGGATGTGGCAACTCGGTGGAACTCCAAATACCTGATGCTTGAGAGGCTGGTGGAGCAAGAGAAGGCCACCCATGAGATGACCTTACTTGGGGAGATTGGGATCAGTGGCTCCCTTAACAGAGCTGAGTGGGATACTATCTTCCAGATCTTGGTGGTCCTCAAGCCCTTCCTCGAGCCCACTGAGACCCTCAGCACTGGCGATGCCCTCTTTAGCCATGTGATCCCCGTAGTGAGGGAACTTGAGAGCCAAATGCAGACCTTCCAGGGGATCAATATTCCTGGCTGGGTCAAGCTGCTGTCACCAGATGTCCAAGCACTGGTGAGGCAGATGAAGGAGAGCATCAGGAAATGACTTGATCCCTTGTGGTTCAGTATGGTCCATGTGCTGGCCACCATGTGCAACCCGTGAGTGAAGGGGAGCATATACAGCAGCCAAAGCCTGAATCAGTGGATGGAGGTGCTGGTGAAGAGAATCAGGGAGGCAGAATAGCAGAGGCAGGGGGAAGAGGAAGAGGAGGATCCACTGTCCCATGCTAGCACGCCATCCACCAGCCAGTCTCCTCCTCCACCGCAGTCACTGCCAATATGGGCCAGGGGCATGGCTTCCATGGTGGGATCCAGAGGCAACAGACCCCACCATCAGGCAGGTAGCACTCAGGCCTTGGTGGCTGCCTATCTTGCTGAAGACATGGAGCTGCTGCTGTGTGACCCCTTGGCCTACTGGGCAAGCCACAGCCAGATGTAGCTGTATCTGGCCATGGTTGCCCAGGAACACCTGTCCTGTCCACCAACCAGTGTTCCAAGCAAGAGGGGGTTCAGCGTTGCTGGGGACACTCCACTGCACCTGCTTGGATCCTGGTTCAGTGGAGCAGCTGGTGTTCCTGAAGGTGGACCTCCTGCTGCTGGGGTTCCCCAAGCTCCAGGTATAGATGGAGTGAATGCCACCCTCCTTACTTTGTGCGCACCTATTTACTTTTTTCATTTTTTAAAAGACATTTAATACCCCACTCTTAGAGCTGCAGAGGGCACTCACTGCATCATCAGTCAGCAGGTGAAGAACATGTCTCTGCTGATCTTCCATGCCAAGATGAACTTGGAGGTATGAACAGGGGCTATGGGGAAGGAGGAGACCCCAGGTCCTGTGCATGACCACTGAAACTGCATTCTGCCAGGGTTGGGGAGGCCTGGTGGGACTGCTGGTGGCATGGCAGCCTCAGGAAATGCCAGGACTGAGGATCCCCCTGCTGAAAGGCAGGTAGGAGGTGCCATAACCTCAAGCTACCACATGCACACACAAAGTCCTGGCTGGGGAAAGTCTAGACCCGTCATGTCTTTGACAGACCTGAGGCTTGTTAGTTGCAGTGGAGCTGTGAGGCTCCAGATGAGCTCAGCTTAGCTGCCTGGGATGCCAGCTTTTGGGTTGAAAGACCCTTTGTCAGGCTGAGGAAACACCTGCAGTTGGCGTATGTGTGTGCTGTTCCTGGATGGAAGGAATAGTAAAGAAGCCAGAGGCTGGCATGCATTTAAGGCAAGAAAGCTAGTCACTGAAAATGGAAATGGAGGCATCAGAGGTTGAGGGACAGGCTGAGGTGCAGAGGGAAAAGGGGATGTAGCAGCGCAGGTAAAAGTGCAGAGGTACCTGGGGCGTCAGATGTCTGGCAGGTTGTAGTGAGTCAGAATTCTAATGCCTATACTGAGTCCATGAGTTTCTGTACCTACTACCTAGGATGAAGTGAAGTTCATAGGCCCATCTGTGGCTTGTAAATTCCCTTTCAGGATCAGGCCTGAGAGACTGGAGACAGAATGTTTTTTTGTTCCCCCACAGGTAGTTGGGTATTCTTGTTTTTCATAGATTCTGGTGCGCAGTTTGTGGGGGTACTGGAGATTGTTGGCAGGTTTTGTGTTTTGAACTGTAGGAAGTTGGCTTCTAGTGATGAGGTTAGGTTAGCAAGGTTTGGTGCTTGTGTGAATTTACAAACCACTTTTCAGAGCTGGGCCTATGAACTTTACTTCATCAGCCTCCTAGGTACTGAAACTCATGGACTCAATATAGACATTGGATTTATGACACACTACAACCTGCCAGACATCTGACTCCCCAGGTACCTCTCCACTTCTACCTGCACTGCTACATCCCGCCCTCAACACCTCCATTTCCATTTTTGTCTTTCTTGCCTGCATTGCATGCCAGCCTCTGGTTTCTTTACTATTCCTTCCATCCAGGAACAGCAAACACACACATACCAACTGCAGGTGCTTCTGCAGCCTGACAAATTTCATAGATTTCATAGACATTAGGGCTGGAAGGGACCTCGGGAGATCATCGAGTCCAGCCCCCTGCCCAAAGGGCAGGAAGTCAGCTGGGGTCATAGGATCCCAGCAAGATAAGCATCCAATTTACTCTTGAAGGTGTTCAATGTAGGCGCTTGAACCACCTCCGCTGGCAGACTGTTCCAGACCTTGGGGGCTCGGACAGTAAAGAAATTCTTCCTTATGTCCAGCCTGAAACGGTCTTGCAGGAGTTTGTGACCGTTCGACCTCGTCATCCCATGGGGCGCTCTGGTGAACAGATGTTCCCCCACATCCTGGTGGTCACCCCTGATAAACTTGTAGGTGGCCATCAGATCACCCCTGAGCCTGCGCTTTTCCAGGCTAAAGAGTCCCATGGCTCTCAGCCTGTCATCGTAAGTTCTGTTTTCCTGATCTCTGATCATGCGCGTGGCTCTCCTCTGGACTCTCTCAAGCTTCTCCACATCCTTTTTGAATTGTGGAGCCCAAAACTGGACGCAGTACTCCAGCTGCGGCCTCACTAAGGCCGAGTACAAGGGGAGAATGACGTCCCGGGATTTGCTCAAGAAGCATCTATGGATGCACGCCAGCATTTTGGTCGCTTTACTAGCCGCAGCATCGCATTGCAGGCTCATGTTCATCTTGTGGTCAATGATGACCCCCAAGTCTTTTTCTTCTGTAGTGCTAACCAACGTAGCACTGCCGAGCCTATAAGGGTGCTGCAGGTTTTTCCTCCCAAGGTGGAGAACCTTGCATTTTTCGGTGTTAAACACCATGAGGTTCTCGTCTGCCCATTTGCTGAGCTTGTCCAGGTCAGCCTGGATCACCCGCCTATCTTCTGGCGTGGATGCTTTGCCCCAAAGTTTGGTGTCATCGGCGAACTTGGCCAGTCCACTCCTGACTCCAATGTCCACATCGTTAATGAAGATGTTGAACAGTATGGGTCCCAGGACAGAGCCTTGAGGGACCCCACTGGTTACAGGGCACCACGATGAGTGACTGCCATCAATCACAACCCTCTGGGTCCGACCATGAAGCCAATTTCCCAGCCAGCGGATCGTGGTGGAGCCAAAGCCACAACCGGCCAGTTTGGCCAAGAGGTGATCATGGGATACCAGATCAAAAGCTTTTTTGAAGTCAAGATATATGACATCAATCTCTTCTCCCTTGTCCAGGTGATAGGTCACCTGGTCATAGAAGGAAATGAGATTGGTCAAACAAGACCTACCCGCAACAAACCCATGCTGGCTGTCCCTTAGAATGTTAGCCTGGGCCAGTCCCTCAAGGATGGCCTCCTTAATAAACTTTTCTAAGATCTTCCCCAGGATAGAAGTCAGGCTAATGGGCCTGTAGTTAGCCGGATCCACTCTCCTCCCTTTTTGAAGATCGGCACCACATTGGCCTTCTTCCAGTCTTCGGGCACTACACCAGAGCGCCAGGAGTTTTCAAAGAGCCCATGCCAGGGGCTGGGCTATGACGCTCGCCAGCTCCTTGAGTACCCTGGGGTGCAGGTTGTCAGGGCCAGCTGACTTGAAGGTATCCAGCTTCTCAAGGTGTTCCTTCTCGAGGTCAGCATTGATGGAGGGTAGGGGATCCCCCTCACCCAGATTTCCCTGTCCCATAGCAGGCATGGGCATCCCGTGTGACTGATGAAAGACTGACGCAAAGTACCTATTTAATAGGTTGGCTTTTTCCTGGGCGTCAGTTGTCAGTTGCCCCATCTGGTTTAGCAGGGGTCCAACATTGCCCTTGCTTTTCCTCCGGCTCCCCACATATCTGAAAAAGGACTTTTTGTTGTCCTTGATACCTGAAGCTAGTTGGAGTTCAGTTGCAGCCTTGGCTTTCCTGGTTTGCTCCCTGCAGGACCGGACCAGCGCGGAGTAATCCTCCTTGGAGGTGAATCCCATCCTCCATCCTTTGTAGGCTTTCCTTTTTAGCCACAGTAGGTCCGCTAGGTCTCTGGAGAGCCAGGGGGGCTGCTGTGCCTTCTTGCTGCCTTTCCTCCGTGTTGGAATAGATTTAGCTTGTGCACTGAGGATCGCTTCCTTGAGAAGCAACCACTCTTCTTGAACTCCCAACTCCCTGGGGTCATGGTCCCTGAGGGCCTGACTGACTAGCCTCTTGAGCTTGTCAAAGTCGGCTTTTCTGAAGTCAAGGACTTCTGTGTTGCTGACTGACTTGCCAGCTTTACGGCGGATGGTGAAGGTGATCAGCTCGTGGTCGCTGTCACCCAACTTCCCATCAATCACTAGGTCGCCGATTAGGTCATCCCCCGTAGCCAGTACCAGGTCAAGCAGCGCTTTGCCTCTCGTTGGCCCATAGACTTCTTGAGTCAGGTAGAGGTCATCCACGCACGAGAGAAAGCTTTGCGCCCGCTCAGATTTAGCTGAGTGATCTTCCCACGAGATGTCCGGGTAATTGAAGTCACCCATGACAACCAAGGTCCTGGAGCAAGCGGCCTCAGTCAGTTCCTGGGCGAACTCCTGGTCAAGCTCGGGACTTTGAGTGGGAGGTCTGTAGTAGACGCCCACCGTTGTGTCCCCTGTGCTGAATTCCCCACGAATTTTTACCCAGAGGGTCTCTAGCTGTCCATGCCGGTCGCCAACATCAGCTTGCAGGGACATGTAGCTTTCCTTCACATAGAGAGCTACACCCCCGCCCCTTTTTTCAACACGATCCCTCCTGTACAGGGTATAGCCCTCTATCCCCGTGGTCCAGTCATGGGTGGAGTCCCACCAGGTCTCCGTTATCCCAATGACATCATATTTCTTTGCACTGAGCAGGAGGACGAGCTCATCCTGCTTGTTGCCCAGGCTCCTGGCATTAGTGTACAGGCAGGCAAGTGTGCCCTTGGGGGCTCTTGCCTTGCCCACAGATTGTACCAGGGCTGGGGCAGGGGTGGGCTCCCTTAAGTGCCCCTTTAAGTGCCTTGGTCCGCTGGCTTTGCAAGGGCCGTTCAGCGGGCCAGCAGTGGCAGTAGTCTCCCCCATCCCCCAGCGGGCTTAGTTTAAAGCCCGGTGGAGCAGGTCAGCCAGCCTGGCTGAGAAGAGCCTCCTCCCCAGGGGAGAGAGGTGGAGGCCATCTCTTCCCAGCAGCTCGCTGCCTCTCTCTCCAAAGAGCGGGCTGTGGTCATGGAAGCCAAAGCCTTCCCGATAACACCAGCGCCGCAGTCTTTGGTTCACCACATGGATCCTCCTCTCCCTCCTCAGCCCATAGCCCGAGACTGGGAGGATCGATGAAAACACCACCTGAGCTCCCAGACCCCTAAGCCCCGCTCCCAACTCCCTGTAGCGCCTCATGACCTGGCTGGGGGTGCTCCGAGCCGTGTCATTGGTGCCCACATGAATCAGGAGCATGGGGTAGTGGTCTGTAGGCCGAAGGAGCTGTGGGATCCTCTCCGCAATGTCTCGGATGTGGGCCCCCGGGAAGCAGCAGACTTCCCGGGCTAAGGGGTGGGGGCGGCAGATTGCCCCCTCAGTGCCCCGCAGGATGGAGTCTCCCACAACAAACACCTTTCGCTTTGTCTTGGGGAGAGCGGGGCCAGTAGCTGCGGTCGAGCCTGGGTTGCCTGCGGGAGCTGGCAACTGCGTGGGCTCTGCTGGGGCTGCAAGAGGTGCGAACCTGTTGCTAAGCTCCGGCGGGGCAGGGGCCTTGGTGCGGCTGGCCTTGGGGCCCTTGACCACCTTGGTCCATGCCCCTGACTGGGCAGAGCGGGAGGTCCCAGAGTCCTCCTTAGTCGCGGAGGGAGACGGAGCTCTCCCCTGCGGCTCCCGGGGGAGAAGGGCCTGGCAGTAGGAGTCTATCTCCTGCTTGCAGTCCCTGATGGCACGCAGTCTCTGGCCTGTGGCCTGGAGCTCCTCCAGCTGGCGTGCCAGAGACCCCAGGAGGGAGCAGACCCCGCAAGGGGAGGTGGCCATGCTCCCGGGCCCCAGAGCCTGAAAAAGGGACAGGCAGCCCCCGCAGCCAAGAGCCAGGGGCTCTGTCTGCGTGGAGCCCGGAACCATGGGCTCCGTCTGGGTGGCCGTCTCTGAGGTGCCCGATGGAGGGGCCACAGAGCCCGAGGGGACCCTCAGGGTGCGGCGCGTGCCCATCCGTGTCATGCCTCTGGTAGGCTGGCTACGGCTGGGGCTGACTACTCTGGGGGGGTCGCAGGCAGGGTCTCGTGCCCTCCCACGCCCTCCCCTGCGCGAACTCCACGCTAACTCAAGCGCCTGTTTACGCAGCCTGTTCGTGCGGCTCCAGTCACCAGGCTCCCTGGGGGCCTGGGCCAAGTAGGGGCCTGGGCGGGGGCTTGACCTGGCCCGGCACCAGGCAGCGGCCTCCTCCCAGCATGTGAGGAGTTAACCCCTTCCCACCACGAGCCCGCTTACCTCCAGCTGTGCTGGGGGTCGGCAGGGGGCTTGGCGGCTGCTGAGGGGGTGTCTGGGGGGCTTCGGGGGAGTGGGGGCGCAGCGGGCTTCACCTGCGCGTCTCTCACCGCTCCAGAGCCTACCTGCACACCAGCCCAGCCTCCAGCTTCTTTACTATTCATTCCATCCAGGAAGAGCACACACCAACTGCAGAGACTTCCTCAGCCTGCTGAAAGCTGGCTATATTTTTTTTTTCCAACTATTTAAGTTGGTTTAATAGAAGATGTATTCACCCAAAGAACGTTGTCTGCCTGTGTCCTGAGACCAACACAGCTACAACCGACACCCCTGTATATACGATGGCACATTTAAAAGAAATTGTCCAGAAATGTATGGATGGTAAGGATTTTGCAGCCTTGCCTTGGATTATCAGAAATCGGCAAGTGCCAACAATACGGGACGGAATGTTAAAACTGTTCTTCCCATCAGAACCAGCAGTGGTGTTATTCCACAATGAGAGACAGGCTAGTGGAGAACGCCCAGAGGCATACACTGAGAGAAAGAAGTTATTCTTTGTGACCATGGGCCTGGCAAAATATAATTAAGGCAGATACAATTTTGATGTACTGGATTTTAAGAATCTGCTTGCAAAATGTTTCAGCAACACATTGAAAACATATCTCAGTGGTGGTATTAACAGTGCCCTGCTTGAGGGTATTGAACTGGGCCCAAGAAGGGTATGAATTAGAAGCAAGTCGACTTGGTAAAGCCAAGAGAGGAAAGGTAGCATCTGTATCACCTGAGAGTTCTGGCAAAAAGGAAAAGCTTTTAAAGAAAGACCAGCTAGGGTACATTTTGACAGTACTGGAGATAGTACAGGCAGTGAGAAAGTGTCAGTACTGTGAAGCTGCAGCAGGTTTTGAAGCAGTCACTGTCAGCAAGAGATAAGAAAGAGGGGTATGCACAATATAATTCTGCACACCATAAAGACCCAGAAGCTGGTAACAGAGAATATAGAGAAAGCGAGAGGCAGGAGTATTGTTCCTCTCAGTCAGAATTTTGAGATGCTATATGGAGGGAACTGCTCAGATGTACTAGCAGAGAGGTAATCCATGGTCTACCCACCACCAGATTACTGGAATTGCTTACAGAATATAAGAAGCAAGATGCTTCTAATGGAAAGGGAGAGAAGGTTTTGCCTCTCCCTCCGAAGGCAACCTTCAGAGTGAAGTTCATATTGAAACAGCCTGGTGCTCCCTGTGTCCCAGCCACTTGAGATTAACTGGGCACCAATAAAATATGAAAGCTGGGGACGCCCCACAGTTTTGGTTTATTTTAAGGATTATTTATGCAACAGACTACCAATGTGGGCTCACCAGATTGGCTTGAGATACTTACCCTGGGCTAGAAACAGTGTCAGTGAACTCTGAGTGACCCCAAGGGTGGAGCAGGGGAGCCCTGCACTGCAGTGAAGGGGAGGCCAGTTGAAAGAAGGAGTTTTCAGTCCCCTCATTTGCATGGAAGGGGGATGGCTAGGGTTGGGGGCCAGCCACTCTGAGCCCTGGTTGGCTGGTTTGCAAGCCAGGGAGGGACTGCCGGAGGGGATAAAAGCAGTAGACGAACTGGCATGTGGGGGCTGCTGGCAGTGACTCTGGGGGATGACACAGGATGCCTAAGAAGAGCTGGGGTGAGTTGATCCAGCAGACGGACCAGAGAGACCCCTCTGAAGAGCCTCAAAGGCCCTGGGAGAACAAGGCAGCGGCAGATGGCTGTGCCTCAGCCCTGCAGCAGAGAGGGAGCAGTGGCCAGGGCTTGGGGCAGAGAGCTGGTGCCCCAAGGCCCCATCGCAGTGTGCTGGACATCCCAGGTATCCTGGAGGCTAGGGGTGGCAGTCAGCCCCCCACTCCACTGTGGAGAAGAAGCAACGGCCTGGAGCATAGGCGGCATCCTTATCCGGCACTGTTTCTAGCCCAGGGTAGGTGGCAGGGAGCTGGGCCGGTGAGTTGAGGAAACCGCTTACCTCCCCCTGGGAAGTGGGACAGCAGCAGGCAAGGCATCGGGATCCTGAGGAGTGACAGAGCATGAGGACGAGGGTCCCTGGGAGTTCGGGGCGCAGGCTGGCGCTCAGAGTGGGACTGGCAAGCTGCGAGGCGTGTGGGGTGCCCGACCAGTCATCTGGAGCAGTGGTTTGGAATAACGGCCCCTGGGAACTGCTTGTGCTGCTGACCCTCTGCCACTGACTGCCCCAGAGGGGACTCAGTCCTGTCCCCTATTCTGCAGCTGAGTCCCTGACCTTTGTGCTGGAGCCCTGCACCTCTAGGTGCTGACAGGCAAAACTTGTGTCAAGGGTGCTTGTGGGACTGTGTCTGTCTTGGGGCAGAGGGGGGTGAAAACTGCAGGCCTGCTAGGCCCTGCTGTGGTCATGAAGACTGCCAGCTGTTAAGGAGATATGTGCAGGGGGTCTTGGGGCCCTGCACTCCTAGCTGGAAAGTCCCCTGTTGCCATGCAGAAAAGGGGAACCGACCCTCTGACCTGGAAGGTCCTGGGCCTTCCAGAATGCTAAGATAGCAAATTTAAATTTGAAAAATAACTGCTTGCAAAAGTGAAATAACGGCTTGGCTCTAACCCCAGAAAAAGGCAGTGAGGCTAGAAGTGAACTCCCCTTTGGGGAAGGTAATGGGGAGACGGAAAGTACTTAAGATGAGGAGAGTTGGGTCCCAGTTGGAACTGCTTCAGGGAGGACGAAGCTGAGGACCCAGCAAAGGAGGCAGTTTTGCCACTCTGGACGCAGGGTGGGGTTCCCGAGAACTATCAGGTAATAACAGGGGATAGGGTGCGGAGTGCCCTTCCTCCAGCCCGACGCACTTGCAGCTCAGAAGTTTGTTGTAATGATTTCTGTGTGTTTTATTGATTTTTCTTCATAATAAAGAGTGGCACTTGGGTTTTACCTGGTGTGAAGGGAGGGAGCCCCTAACACAGCCAGGCCTGCAGTTGTTCCCCCCTGCCCCGTGTCCCAAGACAGACACAGTCCCACAAGCACTCATGACACAAGTTTTGCTGGTCAGCAGCTAAAGGTGCAGAGGCCCAGAACCCAGAACCCTTGCACCTATCTCCTTGAAGCCTGGCAGGCTTCGTGGCCTCAGCAGGGGCTAGAATGCCTGTAGTTTTGACCCTGCTGTGGCTTAACGCATAACTATAACCTGAGTTTTGCTTTCAAGAATTTGGGGTGCAGTTTCCCTGAACCCCCTGCACCCATCTCCGTGAAACTTAGCAGGCTTCATGCCCTCAGAAGGGGCTACCATTCCTGCAAGTTCATTCCAAATCAGGCCAGAAATGACAAAGTTATAGGCTGTTTTGACCTCCCTGTTATATCTTATGGGCAAAACGTTGAAACAGTTTTGCTGTTTCAACCCTGTTTTGACAGCTAACAAAGCTGGAAAGAGGGCACTAGGATCAGGAGAGCATTGCAGGCAAAGGAGGGTGCTCTGGGCCAGTTTCAGCACCTTGCGCACCAAATGCCTCCTGTCCGGCCTCCTGACCCTGTTCTACCTGAGTACAGATAACTGCAGAAGGGACATCCAAGGACTGACATTTTTCAGTGACATTGTGTCCCTCATTTCCTCCCACTCTCCCCCCCTTCTCCCCTTCCTTTGTCCCTTTCTCTAGCTGAGCACAGTGCTGGGCAGAGTCAAGTGGGGTTGGGAGCTGCACATCTCCATTGCAGCTGCACCCTGGGACCAAGGGATCCTTCACCGAGTGTTGCAGCAGTGGTGGGGAGAGCAGCCACTTTCCTTGTGCCCTGCATGCTCTGTGGCCTGGCAAGGAACATGGGCAGCAAGAGCTGGGGAACTTTACAGCAGCATTTACCTGCACTGGTGAGCTCATCCCTGCTGGGGGGTTGCAGTCCCATGCCTACAGCCCAGGGAAGAGGGAGACATGGGTGTGACATTTCATGGCTCCCCAGTAGCTTCTCTCTGCTCCTGCTGAGTCTGCCTCAGTGCCAGTGGCTGTGGGACGGGGTGCTAATGCTCCCCTGGGTACACCATGACATGCTGCTCCCCACAACTGGCCCAACAGACCATCCTGTGAAGCTGACCCCCTAACGGGGGTCTGCTTCCACCATCATTTAGGGTAAAAAGGTCCTTTCTCCCTCATCCCCAGCTGTTTTCAGCAGAGGTCATGCTGCAGAATGTGTGGGACTTCTTGAAGATGCTGGCTGGTGTGGGACTGGTGTAAGGGTCCTTCAGATCCCATGTGAATTCATATACCACTGCATGTCCCCAGAACCCAAACCTCCCCACCCAAACAGTTCAGAGCTGAACTTCATTCCTTGGTGCACTACTGTAGAGCAGGGGAGAGGTTGCTGTACCTGGCACAGGGGAAACATTTGATTTTGTTCCCCCATCCTGATGCAAGCAGAGGCCCTGCCCCTGCAGTCCATCTGACACCATAGATTTCATAGACATCTATGAATGTCGGAGGGAGAGGCTGGAAGGGACCTCGGAAGATCATTGAGTCCAGCCCCCTGCCCAAAAGGCAGGAAGTCAGTTGGGGTCATAGGATCCTAGCAAGATAAGCATCCAATTTGCTCTTGAAGGTGTTCAATGCAGGTGCCTGAACCACCTCCGATGGCAGGCTGTTCCAGACCTTGGGGGCTCTGACAGAAAAGAAATTCTACCTTATGTCCAGCCTGAAAAGGTCTTGTAGTAGTTTATGACCATTCAACCTCATCATCCCTTGGGGTGCTCTGGTGAACAAACGTTCCCCCAGATCCTGGTGGTCACCCCTGATAAACTTATAGGTGGCCATCAGATCACCCCTGAGCCTGCGCTTTTTCAGACTAAAGAGCCCCATGGTTCTCAGCCTATCATTGTAAGGTCTGCTTTCCTGACCCCTGATCATGCATGTGGCTCTTCTCTGGACTCTCCCAAGCTTCTCCACATCCTTTTTGAATTGTGGAACCCAAAACTGGGTGCAATACTCCAGCTGTGGCCTCACCAAGACCGAGTACAGGGGGAGAAAGCCATCCTGGGATTTGCTTGAGAAGCATCTATGGATGCAAGCCAGCATTTTGGTTGCTTTACTAGCCGCAGCATCACATTGCAGGCTCGTGTTCATCTTGGAGTCAATGATGACCCCCAAGTCTCTTTCTTCCGTAGTGCTAGCCAGCGTAGCACTACTGAGCCTATAAGGATGCTGCAGGTTTTTCTTCCTAGGGTGGAGAACCTTGCATTTTTCGGTGTTAAACACCATCAGGTTCTTGTCCGCCCATTTGCTGAGCTTGTCCAGGTCAGCCTGGATCACCCGCCTATCTTCTGGCATGGATGCTTTGCCCCAAAGTTTGGTATCATCGGTGAACTTGGCCAGTCCACTCCTGACTCCAATGTCCACATCATTAATGAAGATGTTGAACAAAATGGGTCCAAGGACAGAGCCCTGGACCCACTGGTCACAGGACACCATGATGAGTGACTGCCATCAATTACTAGCCTCTGGGTCTGACCACGGAGCCAATTTCCCAGCCAGCGGATCATGGTGGACCCAAGGCCACAATTGGCCAGTTTCACCAAGAGGTGATCATGGGATACCAGATCGAAGGCTTTTTTGAAGTCAAGATATATGACATCAATCTCTTCTCCCCTGTCCAGGTGATAGATCACGTGATCATAGAAGGAAATGAGATTGGTCAAGCAAGACCTACCTGCAACCAAACCATGCTGGCTATTCCTTAGGATGTTGGCGTTGACCAGTCCATTAAGGATGGCCTCTTTAATACACTTTTCTAAGATCTTCCCTGGGATAGAAGTCAGGCTGATGGGCCTATAGTTTGCCAAATCCACTTTCCTTGGCCTTCTTCCAGTCTTTGGGCACTTCACCAAAGAGCGCCAGGAGTTTTCAAAGATCCATGCCGGGGCTGGACTATGATGCTCACCAGCTCCTTGAGTACCCTGGGGTGTAGATTGTTAGGGCCAGATGACTTGAAGGTATCCAGCTTCTCAAGATGTTCCTTCATGAAGTCAGCATTAATGGAGGGCAGGGGATCTCCCTCACCTGGACCTCCCTGTCCCTTAGTGGGCATGGGCATCCCATGGGACTGATGAAAGGTGATGTAAAATACCCATTTAATAGGTTGGCTTTTTTCTGGGCGTCAGTTGTCAGTTGCCCCATCTGGTTCAGCAGGGGTCCAATGTTGTCCTTGCTTTTCCTCCGGCTCCCCACGTATCTGAAAAAGGACTTTTTATTGTCCTTGATGCTCGAAGCTAGTTGGAGTTCAGTTGCAGCCTTGGCTTTCCTGGTTTGCTCCCTGCAGGACCGGACCACTGCAGAATAATCCTCCTTGGAGGTGAATCCAATCCTCCATCCTTTGTAGGCCTTTCTTTTTTGCCTCAGGAGGTCTACTATGTCCCTGGAGAGCCAGGGGGGCTGCTGTGTCCTCTTGCTGCCTTTCCTCCGAGATGGAATAGACGTAGCTTGTGCATTGAGGAATGCTCTCTTGAGGAGCAAGCACTCTTCTTGAACTCCCCTTTCCCTGGGGTCATGGTCCCTTAGGGCCTGACTGACAAGCCTCCTGAGCTTGTCAATGTTGGCTTTCCTGAAGTTAAGGACTTCTGTGTTGCTGACTGACTTGCCAGCTTTATGGCGGATGGTGAAGATGATCAGCTCGTGGTTGCTGTCACCCAGCTTCCCATCGATCACTAGGTCTCTGATTAGGTCATCCCCAGTAGCCAGTACCAGGTCGAGCAGTGCTTTGCCTCTCATTGGCCCATAGAATTCTTGAGTCAGGTAGAGGTCATCCACACACGATAGGAAGCTTTGCGACCACCTGGATTTTGCTGAGTGATCCTCCCACGAGATGTCCGGGTAATTGAAGTCACCCATGACAACCATGGTCCTGGAACATGGGGCCTCAGCCAGTTCCCAGGTGAACTCCTGGTCAACTTTGGGTGGGAAGTCTGTAGTAGACTCCCAGCATTGGACTTTGGGTGGGAGGTCTGTAGTAGACTCCCAGCATTGTGTCCCCTGTGCCGTGTTCCCCACGGATTTTAACCCAGAGGGTCTCCAGTTGTCCACCCTGGTTGCCAATATCAGCTTGCAGGGACATGTAGCTTTCCTTAACATAGAGAGCTACACCCCTGCCCCTTTTGTCAACATGCTCCCTCCTGTACAGGGTATAGCCATCTATACCCAAGGTCCAGTCATGGTTGGAGTCCCACCAGGTCTCCGTTATCCCTATGATGTCATAATTATTTGCACTGAGCAGGAGGACGAGCTCGTCCTGCTTATTCCCCAAACTCCTGGCATTTGTGTACAGGCAGGCAAGTGTCCCCTTGGGGGCTCTTGCCTTGCCCACAGATTGTACCAGGGCTGGGGCAAGGGTGGGCTCCCTTAAGTGCCTTGGCCCACTGACTTTGCAAGTGTTGCTCAGTGGGCCAGCAGTGGCGATAGTCCCCCTGTCTCCCAACGGGCTTAATTTAAAGCCCAGTGGAACAGGTCAGCCAGTCTGGCTGAGAAGAGCCTCCTCCCCAGGGGAGAGAGGTGGAGGCCATCTCTTCCCAGCAGCTTGCCGCCTCTCTGGCCAAAGAGAAGGCTGTGGTCACGGAAGCGAAAGCCTTCCCGATGACACCAGTGCCGCAGTCTTTGGTTGACTATGTGGATCCTCCTCTCCCTCCTCAGCCCATAGCCCAAGACTGGGAGGATTGATGAGAACACCACCTGTGCCCCCAGACCCTTTAGCCCTGCTCCCAAATCCCCGTAGTGCCTCATGACCTGGCTGGGAGCACTCCGAGACGTGTCATTGGTGCCCACATAAATAAGGAGCAAAGGATAGTGGTCTGTGGGCTGGAGGGGCTTAGGGATCTTCTCCGCAATGTCCAGCAGACTTTCCGGGCAAAGGGGTCGGAGTGGCAGATTGCCATCTCAGTCCCCCTCAGGATGGAGTCTCCCACAACGAACACCTTACATTTTGTCTTGGGGAGAGCTGGGGCAGTAGCTGCAGTTCAGCCTGTGTTGCCTGTGGGAGCTGGCAACTCAGCAGGCTCTGCTGGAGCAGCAAGAGGTGTGTACCTGTTCCTAAGCTCCGGCGGGGCAGGGGCCTTGGTGCGGTGGGCCTTCGGGCCCTTGACCACCTTGGTCCATGCCCCTGACTGGACAGAGTGGGAGGTCCCAGAGTCCTCCTTTGTCCTGGAGAGAAACCATGGTCTACCCTCCAGCTCCTGGGGGAGAAGGGCCTGGCAGTAGGAGTACATCTCCTGTTCACAGTTCCTGATGGCACACAGTCTCTGGACTGTGGCCTGGAGCTCCTCTAGCTGGTGCGCCAGAGACCCCAAAAGGGAGCAGACCCCACACGGGGAGGTGGCCATGCTCCTGGGCCCCAGAGCCTGAAAAAGGGACAGTCAGCCCAGGGGCTCCGTCTGCGTGGAGCCCAGAGCCATGGGCTCCGTCTGGGTGGCCATCTCTGAGGTGCTGGTGGGGGGGCCACAGAGCCCGAGGGGACCCTTGGGGTGTCATGCGTGCCCATCCGTGTCATGCCTCTGGTAGGCTGGCTACAGCTGGGACTGTCTACCCTGGGGGGTTCACAGGCAGGGTCTTGGGCCCTCCCGTGTGCCTTCCTGCGTGAACTCCGTACTAACTCAAGTGCCAGCAGACAAGCACGCCTGTTTGCACAGCTTGTTTGTGCTGCTCTGGTTGCTTGGCTCCCTGGGGGGCTGGGCGAAGTAGGGGCTTGGGCGGGGCTTGGCCCCGCTCCACTCAGCCACCTCCTCCCACTCAGTGAGGGGTTAACCCTTTCCCACAGGCCCTGCTTGCCTCCAGCTGTGCTGGGAGTCAGCAGGGGGCTCCGCTGCTGCTGGGGGGTCTCTGGGGGGCTTCAGGGGAGTGGGGGTGCGGCAGGCTTTCACCCACACATCTCTCACCGCTCCGGAGCCTAACTGAGGCTTTTTTTTTGCAGGGGTGCACTTGGCTCAGGTTCATAGCTGGAAGGGATGAATGGGCCTAAAATTGCTGTTCAGGGAGAGCTGTTATGGCTGTGCTAAGCCATGCTTGTGAGCACAGTGGCTACAAACCATTGAGGCAGCTGGTTCTGCAGTAGTTGCTGGGAGAAGTAGAAGCTGCAGGTCAGTTTGTGCAAATGCCATGGCTAATCTCTTTTTCGGGCCCTTCCTGTGTCACTATGTCTGCTGAGAGCACTGCAAACCATGGGCCTGTGCAGAGCACTGAGCAGCAGCAGGAGGAAGTAGGCTGCCCACAGACAGTGGGGATCATCCCACTCCAGGGTGACTCTAGGTAGCACTGGTATGTTGAGAGGAGCTGGCCACCCAGGCCAGGAAGCGTGAATGAGCCCAGGACAACTTATGAGGTGGTGGCGTGAGGGGAAGGGAATACTCGTGTGGGGGTAGAGAGCCAGAACTTGCAGAATGAGCCTGGCTGAAGTGCAGCTTTGATGATGCTGCCTGCATGAGCTCCATGCATAGCACAACCCAGGTCTTATTCTTACTGTGAAGGAAACATATGGAAGAGCTCCTACTACTGGGAGTGCATGTGCACAGGCTCCTTGTGTCTGTGCCATATCTGTGGTGCAGCCAAGGGTGGCTGCCGCTGTCCACTTGCCCCTGTTGCTGTGTGTGTGCTTCAAACCCAGGGCCATGGCTATGAAGCTACTCTAGAGGTGTCCTCACCCAGGTGTCATTGTGGAAACATCTACCTCCAACAGGCTCGAGGTTCGGGGGGGGGAGACCTCTGGAGGAGCACTGCCTGTGTGATGAGCAGGAAGGGAAGGGTGGGGGGACTCAGGAACACTATGGTTGTGGTATAGACATCCCAAGTAAGAATAATACAGCACTAGTGTCATCTCTGAGTCACAGAGTGGCTGTAGCATGACTCATACACTACTTGGCCTTTTGTCCCCTGTTAGAACTTGGTGAGCAGAGTGACCAGACTGCCTCACATTGGCTGCACCTACCACATGATCTCAAATGCCTATACTACTACCATGCAACATCACCCCTACCTGAGGTTGTTCTCTGACATGGCTGAGAAGGGCACGAAGACCACGACAGCTGCAGCTATGAGCAGAGCCCAGCCCCTCCTCACCAAGCTGCATCCTCAGTGTCACTTGTGAGAAGTGGGGAGCAGGGGTGGGCATCCCTGTATCTCACATCTGGGGTCAGTGGTATCTGGGGAAGCAGAGTTGGGTGTCACTCCTGCAGAGAGGTGTCTTCAGTTGGAGCAGATGTGAGAGGCAGGTGCTTGAATCAGCCCCAGGTCTTGACCTTCATAGCAAGAGCCCTCTTCCCAAAGCAGTCAGGGCTCTATCAGCTCATCACGCTGTTTTATAGCCCCATACATTCCCCTACTGCTAGTATTGGAGGTGCAAGGTCGTAGAGATCCCTACACCTTCAAGAGCAAATTGTTACACCTTCAAGAGCAAATTGGCTGCTTATCTTGCTGGGATCCTGTGACCCACCTGACTTCCCGCCCTCTGGGCGGGGGGCTGGACTCGATGATCTTCCAAGGTCCCTTCCAGCCCTAATGTCTATGAAATCTATGAAATCTATGAAACTGGCTCACTAGCCTCATGAACAGAGACAGGTAATGCCCTTCAGGAAAGTGAAGCTGCCCATCAGGAGCTGCAAACTTCTAGGAATCTGCACAGTGTCCCCCTCCTTGCAGTTTCTGGTTTCTGACTTATTCACCTGTCTGTGCCTGGCCTTGTTTATGTGCTTAAACCCCTGCTGGTCTCAGCTGCCCTCTGTGCCACTACTGCAGGCAGGGAACTTGTCAGTTCATCTCCATCCTCCTCTTTCTAGTAGCAACAGTGACTCAATATGCCTGCAAGGGGCTGAATAAGCTGGAGGAGAAGCTGCCAATCCTGCAGCAGCTGTCAGAGAAAGCAAGGATTTCTCAGGAGAGGGAGAGGAAATGGGGTGTCTGGTGCCACAGAATGGGCCAGAGATGAGAGCTGTGGCTTTTGGGGTAGCAGCCAATAGCATGAGCATTGTCTTGGGGTCCCAAGTGGCCCAGGTGGTACCCACAGGTCTGGGAGCCATACTGGACAAGATTGATGAGCTGGAGGGTCTCCTGCCCATGAGAGGCCAGAAGCTGGGTGAGAGCATGTTATTGTTATGTTTTCTGGAGCTCCCAGAGCAACTCCAGGCAGTACCATTGGCTTGGCAACTTCTCTGTGACTTGGGCAGCCTTGACCCACAGTGGCAATGAGGTGCCAAAGGGCTGCATTACTGGGGGGAGCTGCCTGGGGTGTGCCCAGTGCTGGACCCCCTCTTTCAGAGGTGCTGAGCACTCCTGGTTCTGTCCTTCTCCAAGTGAAACATTGAGAGCTGTGGGTGCATGGAGCAGACTCTGGTGTCCCCCTGGTAACACCTTGCACCTGCCCAACAATGGAGTTGGGCAGGAAGGTTGGAGTCACTGGGTATTGTGTTCCTTGGCTGGAATCATGGATTGGGCCTGAGCAATGGCTGAAGCTCTTTCTCACTCAGTTGTCAAATTGGACCTCGCTGCTCAAAAGGGAGACACTTCCTAAACCTCGGTGTCTGGTGTCTCCTTGGTTCATGCCTTTCATCACAGACTCTGTGCTCAGCACACAGTGACCCTGGTACATGAGCCAGAAGACGGCACTGACCCTCCTCTCAGAGCCAAATGGGCTCTTGAGAGCCAGGGAGGAAATAAACCCAACTCTACTGATGCACATGTATCTGCCATGGGCTGAGGACAAAGGACCCAGGAGAGCTTTCCTAAGTGGAGCTGAGAGAGGGCAGCAGTGATGGCAGGAAGTGGTGTGCAGCCTGGGAGGCTGGTTGGGAGTGCACAGGTCTGGCATTGCTGCCCAGGGTGTCACTTCACTGCTCAGCAGCACATTATTAGTGTTGTGCCCAGTGACCCGAACACTGCTGCTGTGCCCAGGGCTTCACTGTCAGTGTGAGTGGTAGTACAATGTGAAGGTGCCATATGGAGGCACTGAGACGGAGGCTCAGTGCTTGCCTCTACACTTGACTGTGAGCTCCACTCATGGGAGGGTATAGGCAGTCGCCATGGTGGAGTGAAACTGTTGCTGCTGGACCCTCACCCAGTCATGGGCCTGACCCCTGATCTCTCTCCCCAGACAAGCTAGCTACTTTAGTGGCAAGCTTAGAAACAGCCTCAATGGAGCAGCAGAAGCAGCACCTGAGCTACTTGTCAGGCCTGATCTCCCTGCTCATGAAGCTGCTGCACTTTGCCTAGGAGCCCTGCCTGGGGAGACTGAAATGCATGGCAGAGCACCCAGGAGAGGCTGATTCTGTCCCACCACTTCATTGACTTGGTAGGATGCTGCATTGCCCTGTGCACCCATCTCCCTGGGCCACCTCCCCACCCTCACCCCTGTGTCCAGGTGCTGCAGCAGGGAAGGCATCACGATCCACCTCCAGACAATCTTCTCTGCAAGGCCCTTCCCAATGCTCTTCAACCTGGGCCTCTATAGTCAAGGCTGAACTTGGCAGACTCTGGGCAGAGGAAAGGTAGCAAAGCTCTCACAGGTCAGGAGTAGTTCCAGAGCTGAGCAGGTGAGGAATTCTCAGTCTCCTACCCAGTGATGGATCCCGCAGGACTGGGAAGTACAAAGGGCGCCCAGCAGGCCTTCCCAAGCAGGGCTGCTCCTTTCTTCTAAGGGGCTTCTTGGGAAGAGTGTTTGCACACATCCACCCCACAGACGGCTACCTTGATGGGGTAGAGATGCTTGCATTTACCAATAACCGTAAGAGCAACACAGTCGGGAGTCTTGTACTCCTGTAGGGTCACCCATTGCAGTAAGGCCAGAAGAAGGACACTAGAGGAGCAGGGCTAAAAGATGGGCTAAAGAAAGAATTGAAGGAGCTTGATGGGATTTAAGGGGAGAGCCCACACATTCCCCCCACCATTGGAGAGGAGGACCTTGCTGCCACAGATGCCATTGGACCACCACCCATGCCAGAACCCGCACAAGGAGAAGCACACGTCAAGCATGGAAGGGAGCAGGTGGTA
The DNA here is from genome assembly GCF_052110815.1 of Crocodylus siamensis. Classification (NCBI taxonomy): domain Eukaryota; kingdom Metazoa; phylum Chordata; order Crocodylia; family Crocodylidae; genus Crocodylus; species Crocodylus siamensis. The sequence goes on along the minus strand of NC_143398.1, from coordinate 123,568,481 downwards.
CAGCGAAGCTGGGTAGGCAAAAAGCCAGAAATGCTCTACATACACAGGTGGCCAACCAGACTTACCATCCAGGTCCAATAGCAATGCCTGAGTGGAATGTGGTGGAGTGGAGGAGAGGAGGAGCCCCACAGAAGACCAATGTAGACCTGACCTGCACTAAGACCGCCAAGTGACCACAGGTACCACCTTCCCCAGCCATAACTAACCATCAGTCTTACAGGAACAAGGCATGGCAGAAAAGAGGAGTGAGGTGTGTCACAACCAGGTGAGCAGGGCATGCACACGCCTATCGGCAGCTTCTCCAGATGTGTCCTGTCACTGTGAGGCACCAGACGAACAGCAGTCCAACACAACACAAAGACCTCTATGGTAGAGTGGGTGGATGCAGAAGGCATACTTCTCAACAGCTGTAAAAGTGGATGAAGACTGCAGTTGAGGATCCCCAGTTGTCTTGGATCCCTTTGTCCCTGGACATAGGTGGTTGTTGATGCTCACGTAAAACAAGCCATATGCAGGCTTCTCCCACTGATACAACATCTACAACAATAACCAATACCCATAACTTCTACAAAGTCCTGTGGCAGTGGACAAGTGGTAATGGGGACAGACAAAGTGATTGCCAGGAGTCCCTAGCCACAGAAGATTAGAGTCAAGATGCTAGGTCTTGTGTTGCTTTGCTGGACTCATGGGTTGGGCCTGAGCAGTGCCAGCAGCTTTGTCTCACTCGGACTCCAAGTTGGATCTCACTGCTCAAAAGGGAAACATTTCCCTATTTTCAGTGTCTGGGGTCACCTGCAGCTCGTGCCTCGAAGCACAGACTCTGTGCTCAGAAGCACAGCAGTCTGGTATGTGAGCCGGAAGAGGCCACCAACCCTCCTCTAGGAGCCAAATGGGCTGAGGGCGCAGCAGGAATGGCAAGAGGTGTTGTGCAGCCTGGGAGGCAGGCCAAGAGTCCACTGGTCTGGCACTGGCCCCCAGGGAGCTTCTCTGCTGTTCAGGAGCACATTGATCGTTTGTGACCAGTGACCCAAACACTGCTGCTGTGCCTGGAGCTTGGCTCTCCATGTGGGTGGGAGCACAGTGTCAAGATGCCTTGCGGAGGCACTGAGAGTGTCTCAGCACTTGCCCCTACACTCAAATGTGAGCTCCACCCACAGGAGACTGCAGGTAGCCACCATGGTGCAGTGAGAGTGCTGCTGCTGGACCTTCACCCAGCCATGGGGCTGACCCCTGTTCTATCTCCCCAGCCAAACTGGCTATTCTGGTGGCAAACTTAGAAACAGTCTTGGTGGAGCAGCAGAAGTAGCAGCTATGCTACTTGTTGGGCCTGGGCTTCCTGCTTATGAAGCTGCTGTGGTTTGCCTACCACCACTGCCTGGGGAGACTGTGGTACACCTGGCAGAGCACCCAGGAGAGGCTGCTTCTGTTCCACTCCTTCACTGACCTGGTAGGATGCTGTACTGCCCTGTTCAGTCAGCCCAAGGTCCCATTCTGCCCCTGTGCCTGGGTGCTGCATGCTGGCAGCAAGCCTTGCTTGCTCCCTTGCACTGATTTCAGGCATCCAGCTCTGAGCTTGTCTCTTCTCCTTCCAGATAAAGCACATGTAGAGCAAACCCTCTGCTGGGGACCAGCCTTCAGGACCTTCTGCCCACATGGTAGCAGCCACCGCTGGAGCTGGAGTTGCTGCAGAACAGGAGCCACAGTGTGCTGATGTGGGAATTCCTGTTCATGCAGGGCCTGTGACACTACACCACATACTGGGCAGGGGCAGGGACAGGACAGGGGCAGGGCAGCAAGGCCTTCAGGGATCAGGAGCAGTCCCAAGGCTGAGCAAGAAAGGCATCCTTGTTCTCCTACACATTGCTGGATCTGACAGGTCTGGGGGCAGCAAGGGTGCCTAGCAGCCCTTTCCAAGCAGGGCTGCTTCTTTGCTTTAGGGGGCTTTTTGGCAGAGATCTCAGACATAGACTTTGCAGGGTGGGGTGGTAATCTGTTGGGTGCATTGTTACTTTTCAGACATAAACTAGTAAATTGAGAAACTTCTTCAGCCTGCCCTTGGCTGGAATCTGGTGTGCTTGTCTGTTCTGCAGGGGGTGAAGGGAAGCAGGGAACTGTTTCAAACTATGTGGTGGGTTCCAAGAGGTTAGGAGAAGGGGGAGGGGGATGGGCCATGGTGGAGTAGGGAGTGAGGATACATCTGAATGTTAGAAAGCAGTTTTATTGACCAAGCAGTGAAAGGGAGTCTGATAATATGGGCAATAGAGCTCTGGCTGTCAACTAGGGTGGCCACTTGCAGTAGTGTGTTAGCAAGTGAGAAGTGAGACCAACCAGATCCAGGTCATGAAATGTTTGGTATCAAGAGGTAAAGCCAAACCATTTCAAAAGAGTACTTGATATTCCAGGAATATTTTTGGATGTCTCTAGGTGGCTTTAAACTTCTTTAAGAACCTTTAAGGGTCTGTCTGTCTGCTTTAGGTTTCAACCAGGTTTAAAGTTACATATGCTTGTCCCCTCTGCTCATCCACATATCCTGGGGAAAGGAAGGCAGAAACTTGCAGTACAGATGCTGCTCCATGTAGTGGGTGTGATGAAATAGGGCCCCACCCTGTCCATATAATTGTTTGGGGCCCCACGTTGTACCACCCCATCAGGGAAATCTTGCTGGATGAAGAGCAGTGCTCATGTCCACTAACTGCTTCCTCCTCCTCTTTTAATTGCAAAAAAAAAGTTGTCATCCTGTCACTTTATAGTGGATTGAGGGTCCCAAGGAAAGTTTCTGTTCAACTGAATTACTTGAAGCCATGGCTCAATGCATCTAAGGACAGGGAGAAAACGGCAGGCTGGGAGCCAGGAGGTGGTAGGGGGCTGATTTCTGACAGGAGGGGAATGATGGGGCCAGCAGCTTTGATGGGAAACTGTCTGGGGAGGTGCTAAAGCTGGGATTGAGGAAATTACACAAAGGCTTGTGGGAATCCTCCAGCAGCCTGGGAGCACCTCTGGACTTCATCCAAGCCATTGGTCAGAGCTGGGGCCTCTGGAGATGGATCTCAAGAGTCACAGCCCAGATTAAAGCAGAAGCAAATACACTGGAGGCAAACAATTGTGGGGAGCAACACAGCTGAGAGCTGGGGGTTGTAATAACCTGCAGGTTTCTACAGATGGGAACACAAGTTGTAGTGTGGATGATTTGGAGGGTGACACTAGGAAGCCCAATGAGCTTGGGGAATTTTGCAATAGCTTTAACCATCTTATGCTTGCAAGAAGCAGCACTGAACAAGTGGCTCTTCAATGAAAGATTGAAATTGTTGTAGTCCAGATGGAGTCCATTTCTTATTGGACAGGACTCTGCATGAAACATGGTGGCAGAGGCTAAGAGCCACAGTGAAGTGCATGTGATTGAAAACCTCACTTACCCACCAAAGAGAGCAAGCACCACGGAGGGACTCAGATCCCACTGCACATTGGGATTTCCAAACTTCCTGGCAGCAGCAAGGAAGCAATGGAAGAAAGAGCTGACCTTGTATACACAATGGACCATACCAGACACAAGAAAATGAAGGGAAACCTCTTCTGTCACCTCACTGGGATAAAAGGCAGAGAAGTGAGTACAACACTTTTATTCAAGAGGCCCAATACATTAGAGCAGTTCATGAAGCCTTCTGATGAGTACAGTGACACCTGAAAAAATATGAGACCATAAAAGATATTTTTACCTGGAATAAATATCTAGAAAAAAGAATAGAGAATGATCTTACAAAGCTGAAAACATTGGCATCCACATGTAGTTTTGGGAACCTGATTATCTCTTTTACTAGAGACAGAATTCTTTGTTGGAGAGTTGATCCTAAGCTAAGAGAAGGATTGTTAAAGGTGGCTGATCTGACTCTGTACATGTGCATTCAGATTTTGCGGGCAGCTGAAACATTTAAGGAAAGAACCAAAACAATTGTTGGTGCGGAACAACCACAGAGGGTCAACTTAAAGGGACGCAGGTGGCAGATCCATCACTAAGTCTTGTCACAGTTTTACAAAGGCCTTTCCTCATGGTTGCTTGGCCCAGAGAGGTTCACCTCCCCATGTGGTAAAAGCCAGGCCAGAGGGAGGGCAGGCTTCTGGTCTGTACCATGTCAGGTGTACCCCGGCTCCAGTGCTGGTATTGCAGGCAGTGGCATGCAAGACAGAAAGAGAATGTGCAGCCTATGTGCAATGATGTGAGAAACAAGCATTTTGTGCCCCAGTCTGCAACACTCCAAAAGAAATAAAGCCACAATACATGCAGTGGGGGAGGACACTGACATTTTGGATAAGGAAAATTATGTCTTCTCAGTAACTTGAGCTGATCCAAATATTTTGAGCCTACATGCAGTACAGGAGGAAACTTCTACTAAGCCCTCGGGAACATTTACCATTACGTTAGTGGAGCAGCAACTGGTCAGATTCCAGCTTGATAGCTGAGCCAGGTGCAATGTAATCCTTGCAAAGCTACCCAGCAGTGATATCAGATTGGATAGATTTGAGCAGATACTGGTGATATACAATAAAACAACTCTACAACTAGTGGGCAAAAGTAGACTACCAATACAAAATCCAAGGAACAGAAAACAATAGTGCCTGCAATTCATCACAGTCCACACCATCCCCTGTCAGGCAGCCAAGCAATGCAAGTCACAGTCCTGATTACAATGCAACACCAGAATATACTCCACATGAGACAGGAGGGAGGAAGCATAGCATGGTTCTTGTCAGATAGTTTACAGCAGTACAAACGGCTATTTGAGAGAGATGGGCAACTAGAGAGACTACTCAGATTAGAAACAGACCTACAAAAGCACAACCTGTATAACTCTGCCATGTTAGCCATGGTAGAAGTAAGAAATCAGCCTGGGAATGGTAAGAAAAACACCTGGCAAACTGAGGACCCGTATAGATCCAAAAACTCTTAACAAAAAAGAAACCATGATCCATTGCTGACACTTGAGGTCAGATTGCCTGAACTACTGAGGGCAAAAATGTTCATGGTTCATGGCTTGTGATATAAAAAATGGATTCTGGCCTATCAAGCTAGATTAGTTCTTTGGTATCTGACACCTTTGCAATGGCCTTTACCAGATACTGATGCCCCAGGTTTTAGTCACTTTGGTGAACTTACATAGTTACTATTCCTGAACTACTTTATGCATGCGGATGTTAGTTCAGTTACACAAGCATGCACGGTTAACCTAGATTTTGGATTCTTCTGGGAGGCCTGAACTTTCCACCTTTCTGTCTGTTTTTGAGAGCTGAGCTTGTACAGTGTGAATATGAGTTTGGTGGGGAAGTGTTAGCTGCCTGCCTGAGGTAACTCAAGAGCATGACTGGTTTAATAGTGAGTAAATATATCAAAGAGTGATAGACAGACTGATAGCAAGAGACAGATGATAATTGGTCACCCAAAGTGGGGTGATTGTGCATGATTTTGCCCTGTAAAAGAGGATGACCAGAGCACCGTGTAGTGGATTTTTGATTTTGGATCCTGTAGTGGGTTTTGTGTGGTGTGGTAGTCACTGTGGTAATCTCTGAGTCTTATTTTGTACTTGCCTTATATCTGAGTAAAAACAGAGCAGATTCCCATATCTGCACCTGCTGCTACTACTCAAAGGATCGATCAAGCAAGTATCTCTCCTTGAGTAGTGTCTAATGTCCTCTGTCTTGAGTGAGTGTCATGAGGTGTGAGTTTGAGTTGTGTCTGTCCTTCTGTCAGTGGCTGAGTCTGTCTAGGGGGAGAGTGGCTGCTTGACAATCGAGCCGCACAGCTCGGCCTGGCAGTCAAGAGCAGCCTGTGAAGGATTTCTACTGTAGTCCCCTCACATTCCTCTGGAGTTTGTTTTGCCATAGTATCACCCTGTTTTCCTGTTGGTGTAATTTCCCTTTGTTCTTAATAACTAGCTTGTAACCTTTAGGCATTTGTACATATGCTTGTGCCACACAGTGCACATGCACTTGCAATTGTATAAATGGTGAGATAAGTGCTGAGAAAATGGTGATGGCGGGCTTTTGAACTAAAACACATCAAAGGTGTTTTAGTTCAAAAGTGCACTGCTGCCATTTTCTGTGTGTTAATGCGCATTTTGCCATTTATGCAACCGCATGCGACGCAGTGCAGTGCACATCAGCTTGCACGTGGAGCAGACTTGATTAATCGAGTCTGTTCCAATGTGCCAGATCTCCAGCACATCGTGGCACAAAAACGTACGTGTATAAATGCCCTTTGTGCCTCTCAATCAACGAACCAAACTGGGCCTCTAGCCTGCTCTTTGAAGTAAGAACAGGTCAGCCTGGGCCAGCAGTCTTTAAGACGCTCTATTCAGCCACCCCTTTCATAGAAGAAGTTGTCAAGTTGATTAAGGGCCCTACCCTAATAATAAATATGAATCAGTTGACATCCTCCCCCCCGATCAACAGTACTAAAGGGTATGAATGTGCATGGGCATCAGTCCTGTCCCAAGGGTGTTGCAGTACAAATTGAATCATGAACTAGAGAGACTTTGAAGAATCAGGACTGGAGCAGATGGCATTCTGATGGTGGGAGATGGAGATTGTAAAGGTGAGGCTCTCTGGACCATGATGCTAAGTTGTGACAGCTCCTAAATACATGTAGGGAGCAGACTATTACGTTCAACTCAGAGAAGCTTATGTTGAAGAGATCTAAGGTCCCCTACATTAGACACATGACCTCAGCAAGACCCCAGCATCACCCTGAGAAATGGAGAACCATTAAAGAAATAGGCAGGCCACAAGATGTGAAGGAAGTCCTGAGATTAACAGGCATGGCTAACTATCTTTCCAGTTCTGTCCACACCTGTAAGAGGTTTGCAAACCTTTGAGACTGCTAATGCACAGGAAGCAGCATGGGACTGGGTAGAAGCCCCCTTTTGGGCTCTCTTGCTTTCATGTTGCAGCCTAACGAATATATGCACATAGAAGACAGCTCTTGCTGCTAAGAGCACATGTACATGGGCCTTTGGGCTATCTGTGCCACATCTCTGGAGCTCTCCCAGTTGGCTGTCCTTCTGCACTTGTCCTTGCTGCTGTGTTTGCTCCAGACCCAGAAATGTGGCCGTGAAGCTCCTCTAAGGATGTCCCTACTGTTGGCCCCATCTGTCCTCTGGTCTGGACCTTTCGTTAGCATTTGTGTGTAAGTAATCTGTGAAAGATGTGGTGCCTACTCAGTTTGACTAGGTGTCAGAAGGGAGAGCCCTAGACCCAGTGAACTCTTGACTCTGATGATGGCATGACCAGGGAACCTCTCTATTTGTAGTTTCACACATGTTTATATTATAGTGCCTGTTCTTGTATATATGTTTGCTATGTTTGTAAATCCTACTGTTTATTTGCAGTTTAACCTTTTATAATACAGTCACGTTGTTGAAATGGATTTGAGTCTGTTGTGTATATGTAATTTCAGACACTAGGTAGGGTTGGGCAGTAGACCAAGACCTAGTGGTAAAGCTCTGCAAGTCCATATTTTACTGTGATTTTGGGCTCTGAGGATTAACAGCCCTCATTATCGTCAACCTTAAATTCTAAAGTAGAATTGAATAGTAATTCATGGCTCTTTACTACCCAGTGGCAATTGCTGAGACCTCTCCCTCCAGCAAGCCTGAGTAGCTCTAGGACAGGACCCCTGGAGGAGCACTGCATGTGAGCAGGAGAAGGTGGGTGGGGAGCCCTCAGGAACACTGGGTCTGCAGTGTTGTTGGACGAGAAGTCTGTACCAGGATTTTATACAGTTGACAATGTTGTAATAAAACCCTCCGGTCAACAGAATAGCTGCAATATCTACCATTACTTGCTGAGGAATCGATGTGATATACTAATGAAAGGCTGGGGAGCATGCGCTGTTACACTTACTTCTCAAAGTATCTAGAAGCAACCAAACTTTTAACCCACTGACTCACCTGGGCATGTATGGCTGAGCCTGAAAGAGTGGCAGCAAAGATATAACTGGTTGTGAGGTAAAGATGAGTGACAGGATTTGACTGACAACTGAATGTATCTAGCAAGAGAGTAAGTTGAGCAGGATGGTCGGATGCTGTCTGATTGACATTGAGTGACCTGTCCTTTACGTCAGCTGTTTGGTTGGTAAAAGTTGGGTGATTGGAGCTTATAAAAGACCCACATTTTGGCGTCGTGGTGTGTTGGTATAGGAGTGTTTATATATATGATAATTTATTCATGTGACAGTAGGTCTGTGCTTGGGTGCCTCTGTGATCTGATGGTTAGTGGTAGTAGACTGGATAGAGTTGAGTTGTTGCAAACTCAGTCTTTCATAGAGAGAGAGGCAGCTCACCTGAGTCCAGTCTCCTGCAACCCCTGTGCCTCAGATTTAATTCTCTGGACATTTCTACTGGCTTTGACTTGGATCACTCTTAGATTTGTTGGTTGCTGTGTATGTTCTTGATACTGCTGTTTGATCGCTACATTATTGTTGAAGTAGCTTGGTAAAGTATATTGTATCTCTGTTGTGTTTCCTTGTTATAGCTATCTTAGTTTTATTATCCCTTATTTTCTACCTTATTTCCTGTTGTTCTTTTAATAAAGCCTCCTTTTATATTTTTAAACTATAATTTTGTCTCTTTGTGTACTAACTTGAACTAAAGTCAGGTCAGGCATCCCACCAGTTGGTGTGTTGGATGTCCATGCTGAAAAGCAGCCTGATATTAACCCAACTTGCTCCACCCCAGCAAAGACGTATTTCCATTGTAGTGGAGCCAGTGTCCAAATTTGCCCCGCAACAGTGTGGACACTAGGAGTCAAAAGAATACAGCACTGGGAGCATTGCAGAGCTACAGAATGGCTCTAGCTTGACCCAAAGGCTACCTGCTGTTGTGTCCCCTGCTATAACATGGGGATCAGCTCTACCTTTGACATGGTGTCTGCCACCTACATCTCTACCATGCAACATCACCCCTACATGAAGTTTTTCTGTGACATGGCTGACAAAGGCATGATGACCATCACAACAGCAGCTGTCAGCTAGGCCCGGCCCCTTCTCACCAAGCTGGAGCCCCAGTGTGAGTAGTGGGGAGAGGGGATGAGGGATGGCGATCCCAACAACTCACTTTTGGGGTCAGTGGTAGCTGAGAAGCAGAGTTGAGTGTCACTCCTGCACTGAGGTCTCTGCTGTTGGAGCAGGGATAAGAGGCAGGTGCCAGAAGCTCCCCAAGGTCTCAACCTCCATAGGAAAGGCCCCTTTCCAAAACAAAGGGGCCTATTGGCTCATCTCACTATAGCATTCTGTGTATAGTTCTGCTTTGACCCTGCTAAGGAACCTTATTATCAGGGATCCTGGTTTTCACTGATAAAAAAGTCCCAAATTTTCTGATTTAAAAATGTAACCCAAAATCCAGAGTTTCCTGTGATTAAAATTAAACACCACAAAAATGTGGATTTTGGGTTGCTTTTTTAAATGGGAAAATCTGGGATTTTTTAAAATCAGAGAACACCAGCATTCCTGCACATTATCCCCTCCCTACCCTTGAAGACTGGCATGTGCTGCATGCCAAGATGTTTGATTCAGCAGCAGCCTTGGCTATGGAATGAGACTTTTTTCCTCCTGGTACATCTCTCCTTTGCTAGTTATGAAAGTGTAGGGTGGAACTGACACAGAACTAACCTTCCATTATGATGAACAGTGATAGGCAACGCTCTTCATCAGAGCTGTCTATAAGGAGCTGTAAGTTTCTAAGAGGTGGAACTGAGGCCCCCTCTTTACCTACCTTGGGAGCACAACTGGAAAGCTTGCTGCTTGCCTGTGAGTTACAGGGCAGCTGCCCACCACCTACATGTACCCAAGGTGCAGTATCCACTGCCCTGTTTTACTGAGTTAATGCATTAAGTTCCATTAGTCACCTATCTTAAGTTAATGTAACCACTTTCATGAATAAGCATTATATATCATGCGCATATTGCCACCTGTGTGATCCCTGAAAGTCAGTCATGAACACTTGCCCACTAAGGCTAAAAGATGCCAGAGCACCTGCACTTATGACCTGTGTGACTGGGTATGCATGTGTGACTGAAAGGAAGGTGCAAGAATATAGTAGCATATATGTGTGAGTGTGAGGTAAGTTGTAAAGTAAGAGCAGGTTATGTGAGGAGAGGCTGAAAGACATGGGACCGTTCAGTCTGGAGAAAAGAAGACTTATAGGAGACTTGGTGGCAGCCTGTAAATATATAAGGGGTATACATCAGGACCTGGGGGAACATCTGTTTACCAAGGCATCCCAGGGGGAGACAAGAAACAATGGACACAAACTCCCTGAAGATGGCTTCAGATTGGGTATAAGGAGAAACTTCTTCACAATATGAGTGCCCAGGGTCTGAGACAGATTCCCCCCAGAGGTTGTACAACCACATATCCTGGAGATCTTTAAAAAACAACTTGATGTGCACCTGGTTGGGGTCATCTGACTCCAGCAGTCTTTCCTGCCCAAGGGGGGCTGGACTCAATGATCTCATAAGGTCCCTTCCATCCCCTAACATCTATGAATCTATGAGTTTGGAGCCTTCCAGTGAGAATCTATAAATAGAGTGTGAGGAGAAGTGTGAGAGTGTTTGGAGTAGTGTGTGTGAGGCTTAATAGTTGTGATACAGTAGATTGAGACATTGTGTGAAGAGCCTGCATCTGACTGTCGCGCCCCTAACACCAGTGCACCCTTGACCTGCGAGCCTGGGTCAGCACGACCGGCTTGGCGCGAGGAAGGGGATTTATGACCGGGCAGGTGGGTGATAACGGTGAGCAGGAGTCAGTATGGTTTAAACACAGTGTATTGGTTATACAAAAGGTTTATTTTACTTACGCTACTGATGTGCTGCAGCGTAGGCACAGGAGTTGATTTATTCAGTTACAGCATGCAGATATCATGTTACCCAGCATTTACAGGGTGGGTAAGAGAGTTGCTTGTTACAGATTCCGAGCGATTCACATAAGCCATTGCAGTCTGCAGATTACCGAAAGCTCTTGATAAGAAAGATAACACCAGAGATAGAGAGATAGATGGGCTGGCAAGACAGGGATACGCCAGAAAAAAAAATACATAGGCAGATAGATAACATTTATTGTGCACAATCTGTTCTTCTTGAGTGTATACACAGTTCTCCATTCTCTGCTTTGGGCGGAAGTTCTTTCAAAGTTATATTAGGCGAAGGTGACCAATTACTATACACTAATCATAAATAATTAATGAGTTGGCACTTGTGCTCTCTTTGTTTGCTCAGGTTTTATAAAAAAGGGGGGTTATTTTTACTTGGGTGATACTGGTTCTGTTTGGTCACAGGATGGCACTCATAGTATATTATTTAATTTTACAACTTCACTAAAGTCAACTAATCTCGTTACTATAGGTACTTTATCTTTTGTGCTGGGCTGTCAAGGTCAATTGCTCTCTCTCGTATGAGATGCTCAAGTAATTTGAAATGAGGCACAGACAGGGGTGTGTATATGCAGCACTGTTAATACAGAGGGATAAATTACAACCACAGAGTTTGCTGTGTTAGCCTCTGATCTTTTGCCATCTGACCTTTTGCCATCAGCATCTGAAATCAAAGACTTTGATCTTTGACACTGACCTGGCCAGTTAGGTTGTTGTCCTACGGTGTTGAGCCATAACTGCAAGTGGGCTTCCTGACGCAACCAGTGAAGTGATCATCTTTGAACTCCCTCTCTCAATCTGCTGATAAGATGCTGCAGTTGTATGAGGTGAACTTATGGGGGAAGCTGCTTTGATGGAAACCTGCGGTCTGGGATTGGGAAAGTTCCACAAATACCTTTTGGAACCATCAGAAACCCTGGGGGCATATCTGGACTTCAACCAAGCCACTGGATGGCTAAGGCTGGGGAGTCTAGATGCAGATCTCAAGAGGAGTCACAGTTGGACATGCTCAGCTGTGACCCAGGTCTTTGGAGCACATTTCATAGAATCATAGAAGTAAGGTCGGAAGAGACCTTATAGATCTTCAAGTCCAACCCCCTGCCAGGGCAGGAGAAAAAACTGGGCTCAGATGATCCCAGCTAGGTAGGCATCAAGCCTCCTCTTAAAGACCCCCAGGGTAGGAGCCAGCACCACTTCCCTTGGAAGTTGGTTCCAGATCCTAGCCACCCTAACTCTGAAGTAGTTCTTATGGATATCTAATCTAAACCTGCTCTCCAACAATTTGTGGCCATTATTCCGTGTTATGCCAGGGGGCACTAGGGGAAACAAGGTCTCTCCCAAACCCTTCTGGTCCCCCCTAGTGAGTTTACAGACTGTCACCAGGTCCCCCCTCAGCCTTCTCTTGTGAAGGCTGAACAGGTTCAGGTCCCGCAGTCTCTCATTGTAGGGTCTGCCCTGTAGTCCCCAGATCATGCAGGTGGCCCTCTTTTGGACCCTCTCAATGTTGTCCACATCCCTCCTGAAATGGGGCGCACAGAACTGGACACAGTACTCCAGATGTGGCCTGACCAGTGTTGCATAGAGGGCGAGGATCACTACCTTGGCCCTCCTTGAGATGCACCCGTGGATGCACAACAAGGTCTGGTTAGCCTTGCCAACTGTGACCTTGCATTGTCGGCCCATGTTCATCTTGGAGTCAATAATGACTCCAAGATCCCTTTCTGCCTCCGTGCTCTCAAGAAGGGAATTTCCCATCTTATAAGTGTGCTGCTGGTTACTACTGCCTAAATGCAGCACCCTGCACTTGTCAGTGTTGAAAAGCATCCTGTTTTTGCTAGCCCACCCCTGTAGCCTATCCAAGTCTTGCTGCAGTCTTTCCCTCCCTTCTAGTGTGCTCACCTCACCCCAAATTTTGGTACCATCAGCGAATTTAAACAGGGTGCTTTTCACTCAGTCATCCAAATCGCTGATAAAGAGATTGAACAGCGCGAGCCCAAGGACTGAGCCCTGGGGGACTCCGCTGCCCACTTCTCCCCAGGTCGAATATGACCCATCCACCACCACCCTCTGAGTGCAACCCTTCAGCCAATCTGCAATCCATCTGACTGTGTAGGCATCAATGCCACAATCACCCAATTTCTTAATGAGGATGGGGTGGGAGACAGTGTCAAAGGCCTTGCGGAAGTCCAGAAAAACTACATCCACAGCAACACCTGCATCCAAGGCTTTTGTGACCTGATCATAAAAGGCAATCAGGTTGGTTTGACATGACCTTCCCCTAATGAAACCGTGCTGGTTGCCCTTGAGCATCATCTCTGAGGCCGGCCCATCACAGATGTGCTCCATGATGATCTTCTCAAAGAGTTTCACTAGGATTGAGGTAAGACTGACGGGCCTATAGTTCCTCGGGTCCTCCCTCCTCCCTTTTTTAAAGATGGGAACCACATTGGCTACCTTCCAATCATCCAGCACCTGGCCAGAGCACCACAAGCGCTCGTAAAGCCGTGCCAAGGGCCCTGCAATAACCCCTGCTAGCTCCCTCAACACCCTGGGGTGGAGAGCATCTGGACCTGCTGATTTGAACACGTCCAGCCCCTCCAGAAGCTCTCTAACCCAGTCCTCCCCAACCTGAGGTCTGGAAGCATTCCCCTCGAGTCTGTCTTGCATCACTGTGGGGAAGTCCTGGTCCCTGCCCAAGAAAACAGAGGTGAAGAATTGGTTAAAGAGGTCTGCTTTCTCCTCTGGCGCAACCACCAGATTGTCCAGAGGATCTTGCAAGGCCCCCACATTTCCCGGTGCTTTCTTCATCCTCCCTATATATTTGAAAAAGGACTATTTGTTATCTTTGATTTTGGACACAAGTCCTAGCTCTATGTCCACTTTAGCTTTCCTGACAGCCCCCCTACAGACCTGAGCAGAGGGGGTATACTCCTCTTTGGAGATACCACCCCCCTTCCACTGGGTGTACACCGCCTTTTGGGGGGGGATGGAATCAGGGTGACTGCCCCAGGCCCCCACTTTGGGGGACCCTGTCGAGCGGGGCAAAGCAGCGGCAGCATGGAGCTGGGTGAAGTGGTGGCTTCAGTTGCTCGCTACCCTCCCCCACTGCCTCTGATGCGACCGCTGGCATTGGCAGCAGCAGCTTCTTCAGGTCCAGGACCCAGATAGGAGCAGGGGCAGGGCCCCACATGGGCTGATTTGCCCTGAGCCCTGCAACCTGCTCAGGTCAGCTCTGGATGTAGTAATGTCTAAACAGGAAGATAGCAGAGAGGAAGCTGATCTTTGAGTTTGAATGCACTAGCTACTCCAGAGTAACTCCCCATGTGGGCTCTCTTACTCTGCATATATAGTGCCTTTGCACATTAAGAGCATCTAGTTGGGGTGTTAATGAGGAATAGGTAGAGTGTAGCCTGTTCTACCTTGTACTGCCACTCAAAAAAAATCTACCCTTTCTTATCCTGAGGAAGCACATGGACCAAGAAAAGTCCAGCCATGTACTGTTGTAACTGCAATGCATGGCTATGGGAATGTTATATGATAGTACAATTCCTGGCGCATTTCCATTGATCTGTTTATATTGTTTCCAGTTAAATGAGTGACTTGAACATGAACACAGTTGCCACATCTACACGAGACACTGACTGTGCAGTTGTTACGGTGCAATCATTTAGTACTTTTATGAAGAAGTACTAAATTACTGTGTATGTGCAGTAGTGTTACCAAATGGCTTTTTTTAATGCTGAATGTGCAGTAGCTTATTACAGCTGCGCAGTAGTGTCTCATCACACTTCCTGCCATGCAACTATACTGTGCAGTAGTAATGACTAATGCTCAGTCAGTGTCTTGTGTAGACACACCCACTCAGAGTTTAACTGCGAGTTGGTTTAAACCACTGATGAAAACTGCTGAAAGGTATAAATCTGATAAGAATCAGGCCTACTTAATCAGCATCGCTGGTACCCAAAGATTTAAATATGCTTACAATACACTACAATATAACATAAACACAATGTTAATTGTCCCTGAGTCTTCAAGGCACCAGTGTTTCCCAAGTTACCCAACTTAAAGAAATATTGCTGTCCAAAAGCAATAGCTCAGCTAATGACAACAGACTTGAATAACAAATTATTCTCTTCCAGTCCTCTCTCCCTCATATCCATTAGCAGAAAATGCTGAGGCTTGGCATTTTCAGACACATTCTGATGACATGTCTAAACACAATGTCAGCAACATTTACTTTTCCAAGATGTATTTTTTCCTAAAAATATGAAGTGTATACTGGTGAGGTAGATTTTCATGATGATACTGCATCACATTGTTCAGAGAGATGCTGGACGTAGTCAATTTAAAAATTCCATTTCTGTCTGCCAACAGCAGAAGATGCTATGTGAACAGGCTTAGATATCTATGGCATAACGATAAAATGCACTGAGGATTAATTCAACAAGTCAACCGTATAAGCCTGAAAAAAAGACTTCTCACTTTGCTAGCATTTAATTCAGGATATAGTCCAGTGCCTCTAATTTGGAATGCCAGAGAACTTGGTTCAATCCCACCTCTGCCGTCTGCCTGCTGTATGACTAGAGACTACCCTCTCTGTGCCTTAGTATACTCACTCCTTTTTAAGGTATTGTAAGGCCCATAGTTGAAGACTGCTATAGATAAATGTCTTTAACTTCAAAGCACTAAGCTAACCACAGAATGCTACTCCTTTTCACAGAGAGGAGAGGGATGTGTGAAGCAGAGAGGTTAACTTAGACAAAGTCACTGTAATATGAATCCTGCTTCAGTCTGAGTTCCTGGCTCCCACTGCTTTGATCACACCACACTTCTCCCTCATTCTGGTATTCCAGTTGAGAACCTTTGTGTGTTGCAATGAGATGTAGCATTGATTTGGTGTGCCACCGTGAAAAACCCAAACAAAACTCATAGCAAGCAGTATATTAAAGAGATCTGAGTTGGTTTTAGCTTTCATTCAAACCCAGTCTAAACTGAAGACTATTTTTATATAAGCCCTAGTGAAATAAAACTGGTTTCCAATAGCTCTACTTAATAGGGACCCAATCCTGCAATACACTAGGTGCATCTGCATATTCATTAATGTGCAGTGGTTACTGCACATTTAATTTAGAACTTGTATAATTGAGTACTAAATAAATGCACAGTAACCTGAGTTACTGTACAGTAGAGCTGGCAAGTGCCTTTTTAGTGATGCTACTGTGCAAATAGCCCAATAAAACTGCACAGTAGTGAATTAGCACTGTTTGTGCTATGACGCAATACTGTGCAGTATTATTAGGCTACTGCACAGTTAGCATCCTGTGTAGATGCACTCACTGACTACCTTCTCCAAGCCTTCCAGCACAGCAGGGTTAAGCCTTCCATCAACTAGTTCTGACACATTCCTAGTTGTACAGTGTGCTCTATAACATGTCTTCGTGTGTTTTTTTAGTCCTAAGTAAGGCAAGAAATTGTCTATGTCTTTTTCTTACAATGATATTCTATATTTTACTTTTTAGATATCGTCAGAAAAAATTATGATAGTTTGTAGTTAATATCATGTCGTTATTCAGAGTTATATATCCTGGATATTAAAACAACTGATACAAACTACTGGTGAAAATATGTTTTCATAAACTAACTTTTGAGAAAGTAGTTCTGGTACTCATATCATTATACATGAACCATCTGGGTAGACTGGGATCTTCCCTAATAAGGTATCACCCAATTAACTAGAGACAAGCTAGACATACAAAATACCTATCACATCATAACAAATACTCCAAACAGCTGTAAAGTTAGACCTAGTAAATGTGTACTAATTTTATAGCTGCTTGCTATCTAGCTTTAATTTGCACATGTAGAAGGGCTCCCTGATAGTTGACAAGGCTGCCAGCCATGGGGGAGCACCATGCTCAGCTACGCCTGGGAATCCTGCAACTGAGGAGACTGTCAGTCCCAGCAGCTGCCAACTCTGGGTCCTGGCCTCCCGCAACAGCTGCCAGTACTCAGAGCAGCATGATTCCTAGTGTGTGGACCCAGCTGGGTCTCTGCAACCATACAGCACTACTGCAATTTCCCAGCCTCAGGGGTGGGTGAAACCTCTTCACTGTCCTCTGAAAGGATTGGGAAGTTTAGCTGCATGTCTTATTTACTACAAAAGTTTGGGCTGATTCTCAAAAGGATAAGCCTATTTCTGGGAAAATGTAAAAACCCTTAGCATTAAGAAGGAACCTGTGAATTCTTTAGCATCAGCTCTGGGTGAAAGGCATTTGTCAATTTAAAGAAATGATTCTTTAAAAGAGAGGGGATACTGGGATCCACTTAGAATAGTAAAATTTTCAGTCATGCAGTCAAAGTGGGAAGAAATGATATCTGCCAAAGAAAAGGAAAGTGTATCTAAAAGAAGTGCATCTAAAATAAGAATGAGAATTGACTTAAATTATATAAGGAAGATAGGTTTCACAGGCCTTACACTAGGCTGAACCTAAGTTTTCTAGGTCCTGGTTTCCAGTTCTGCTACAGCGTTCCTGTGGAATCTCCTCAAGTCATTTTAGCTAGATCTACAAAAAGATTTAGGTACCTAACTGCTACTTTAGATGTCTGAGTCCCACTGGAAAAAGGCATCCAGACCTAGAGGGGTATGTTGGATGAGGGAGGGGGTGGTGGATGGGGAGCTAGAATCCCAGTTCTAGTGATGGAGCAGAAGAGAGCACTCTGGGAAAGTGCTGGAGAGAACTCACTGACACTGCCCCACTGCTGAGGGCCATGGTCCCATGGGAGGGGACCGGGGAGAGTGGAGCATTGTGGAATGCTGGAGGACTCAGAGGTCCCCTGTTGCACACTGTAGAACATGCAGATATACCAGAGAGTCCTTTGATTTGAAGTGCTTTTAAATAGAACCTGTTTCCTTGAGGATTAGTTTTTGGAGCTCTTCAACCAGGGTGTTTGTCAGAAAGAACTTTCAATGCTGGGTTGATGTACTTCTTAAGATGATTACCGATCTTACTCATTTGCACTCCCACTTCTCCTTCCCCCTGCCCCCCAATTATTCATGTGGTTACACCTCTGCTAGAACAACTGCTGCTGGAATTGTCTGCCCTAGCAGAACCTTGGAAACAATGACTTCATTTGATTCACATGGAAAGACCTAATTTCTTTTATTCTTTTAAATTTCAACCAACCAAACAGACACTTTATAAAAATAATAGTGGGAGTTATGCCATTTTCAAGCTGTGATTTAAAGACATCAGTGTTAAGTGAAGCATAAATTTCCATGAAAGGAGAGATCATATTAAACATCTCCACGCTGTCATTTTATTTAATAGATATTTCCTCCCAAGAGTAATCAAGACACTCATTTCCAGGGCCAAGTCGATGATTTGAGAACTATCAGACGTGTTTCATTTTTAAAGACTTTTGCTTAGTTACTGGTGTAGTCCTTAAGACCTATTTATTTATATTACACTCCAAGTGAAATGAAAATATTATATCATTTTAAGACGTTCAATACAGTAAAAAAGTATATGGGCACTTTTACTTAATTTTAATTTTAATTCCAGACTAAACACAAAACCCCAATTTCCTTAAAATCTCTCCAGCATTTATAATCCAGAGCTATGCAAAATAAAAAATATCACTTGCAGATAATTTATTCAAAATGATTATTAAATATGGCAAGTAAATTATTCAATTAATATTATCCAACCTCTTCTAGTTATTAGCTAAAGTATCATCAGGAACCATATCTCAACTGTACCCCCAGGCTAGGGATAGACATTCAAAAAGCCTGAGACTGAATTGATTCAATTTTTGTAGGTTAGTCTAACCTGGCTAGGCTGAATCAGTTTGTAACTGCACAGACATCCCAGAAATGCAGGCACATGCCGGCAGTGGCTCAGGCTAGAAGCCGGGGGTGCTAGAGCAGCTCTCCATTCCCTTTGAAGATGCACCTGGCCAGGGAACACCTGCAACATGCACAGAGGTTTGTTAGACCCCCAACATTACCAGGGGTCTATATGAATTGGGACAACAAAGAGTTAATTCCCCCATACATTGGCCTACAGCCAGGATCCATATGGAGGTGCACCGATACAAATAAAAACTTAACAGCAAGGTAAAGGTTAATGCGAGTATATTATAAAGGTAAGTATTAAGATATAACAACAGTAAGTTCCTTCCACATGAGTCTAGATCATGCACACTAATTGGGTTAATAGGTAATAGACCTGATCCTGAAGAAGGGCAGAGTTAACATGCTTTGTGCTTCTACATGAAGAGAAGATATTTGATAGTAGGGACCTCTTTCAGTTAACACAAACCTGTCTAACAAAACCCAGTGAAGAAGTGGATGCTAGAAAACAGGCACAACTCCTCAATATTTTTAACAGGGAAAGTAAATAACCATTGAAACTGCTTCTCACATACAGTTTTTAAAATGCAGTAGGAAGGCTTCCTAAAAGATATGGGCTAGTCTGACCACAACTTACTGAGTTCTATAGCATTATCTAACCTAGTATGAAGGAATAATTCCCTCCATAGGATAAATTATTGGGTGAAAGTCTAATTCCTTCAGGCCTGAAAAGGGAATATAACCAAAGAATCAGGACAGGTTAGCAGTTGCTAGTAAAAAGAACTTTGATCATCCTACACACATTAGCTGCATCACAACTGAAGCAAAAGACATGACAGCAGTTCCTGTCATTGACTCTTCTTCAGCAACGTTCCTTTCCAATTTT